>NC_141828.1:13064787-15952287 GCF_982586985.1 Callionymus lyra
TGGAACTGCTCTCCTGAGGTTTTCTCTTCTCATCTTCCAAACTAGCACACACAATTAAGTCTTGATCCACGGACTCTCTTTTGCTTGACATTTTTACTTTTAAACTTTCTTTATTGTTCTGCATTAGCATCACACACTCGCGCTGTTTTATGGCTGCAGAATTTTTCTTTAGCCGCATTTCATAAGTTTTAGTGGTTCGATACATCCACTTGTTCTTTGTTGAGTTTTTATTCGCCTCCTTGGGTTTGTTTTTCTGTGCTTTTTTAGGACTTGGGAGCGGTGTGGATTGGTGTCTAGGAGATGAGAGAACCCGCTGCTTGGAATTCTGCGGCAACAACTCCATCCGTGGCGCGCTGACCTGTGCGATGGCAGGCTCTGGGGAAATGGGATGATAAATCCGAGCCAGATTGGGATGAATGGACAACGGCTGGCATGAGTTCTGGCCACTTAACTGTGACAACTCAACAAGAAGAGCATTTAAAAGTGGCAACTGTCTTAAAGCATCACCAGGAACATTCGCCACAACGGAATCCTGGGGAGGTTTCACAACACGAGCAACTTTATCGTCTGTAGAATGTGTAGATTCTTCTTCAGAACAGGAATCCTTATATGTGTAAACCTCCTCTGGAACGTTGGTTTCCCATCCCTCTAGTTTATCGACTCCGGAGTTACAGTAGTAAAGGTATGGAGGGCAAAATATATTCTCATTAAAAGTGTTTTGATCATCATGAGAGGATCTTTGTTTTTGCTCTAGTGTATCTGTGTTTTCCAGTGGATCATTTCCAGTATTTTCTCGTGTGGATGATAGAGCCCGATGAACGACGGAACTCCGTTTGTCGGATGCTGGAGCGGATTCTTTGTCAGTCGAAACATTTTCAGAGTGAATACTTTCCATCACTTGTGGCTGTAAACAACCTCCTGTCGCTGACAGCTTATAACTCAAAGTCATTGATCCCGCCGTGTCCCCTCTGAGGTCTCTGAGATTGACTGTCCCTCTTTCTCCATCAGAAGAAACACCAGGATCTGCAACATTCTGTCTGATTCTGTCCAGAACCTTGGCAAGCGGTATGAAGCACGTCCCGATTAACTTAGGAATTTCCTCTTTTACGTCCAAAATCATGACAGACAGAGGGTTGCTGGAGAGTTGAGAATGCAGATATTCCATATTCATTTCAAAAGAACACGACTTGCCTCTCTTGAATACATGTTTGTTTCGATTGTAGCTGCATCTCTGCTCGGGTTGATAGATGATCAGCGTCGGAAAATCCAACAATCGAACTGCGACAGCAAGTTTATCAGAAACCACCTTCCCCTCGTTGATCCGGACATATTCTACTAAAAAATCAAACGTAAATAAAACAACTTTTAGGTTTTTTAGTGGTTTAGCCATACCAGAAAGCGACCTATTAGCTTGCTATTAGCCTCAGTGCTAACTCCAAACGCTTCCTGTAGCGTCCATGGATACAGTCGAGGGATGATTACGTCATCAAGCCGCATGGCAACATGGGAAGTGTGGTTTGTTTTTTTAATGTCTGGCTTTAAGTTTATTTTTGAATAACGATGAGAATGTTTTCTCCTAATATCAGAACTAAACATGGCGTGAATAAGAAATAAAAATAACACAATAGTGTGTTGATAATTAATAATGTTATTTGTTTTAATTATTTGTTTTGGTTGACTGAGAATGATCTAAAAGAAAAATGCAGTTATTAATAATTGTTATTTAATCGATTATTATTTATTAATTCTTTACTTTTTTGAAGCTATTATAAGACCGATCACCGAGGGGTACTTCGTGAGCAGCCGCCTGTGAGTGCCGGTGGGCGGGGACTTTCTCCTGTTGTCATCGCGGTGCTCGCTGCTGGATGGATCTCCACTTCAGTCTGTAGGTTGAGACCGAGGGAGAGGTGTGAGCGACTACCCAACTACCACTGGCTTTACCCTATTAGGATAACCACCCCAGACCCCGCACGCAGGAACCCGCTGGCGCCGCGAGGTAAGAAGGCACTTGTTTATTTCACCCGCTCGCTATAAGAGTGAGAAAAAATAACTGACGCGAAGATCCGCCGGCAGGAGAAACTCAATATGTGTGTCCGACACAAAAGTTATTTGCACGCCTTTGTTCCTCACACGGTAACGCAGACACTTGTTATTTCTCGTTTAAAAAAAAAGTTTAAAATCTTGAAGTCACTCTTGTTAAATAACCGTGTTTTTAACGCAACTAAAGCCACTGTTATGGTCGGTGTTATAGATTATGTGCTTCTATTCTGAGCTTTAATTTTCTGCTCTTGTTTACGTTTCTGAGTGTGTCAAAAACCTTTTTTTTTTCTTTTTGATATAGTATATTCGTACGGAATTGTTTTTTGAATGAATTTCCAGAGTGAGTTTCCGTTATTGAACAGTAGGGGGCGAGAAAGACGTCAGTGCCAGTTTGGTCAACGGCTCAGCTCTTTATTTTAACCATTGTGAGGGAATTATGGGTTTAATAAAGAATGGATTCAATTCAACCTGCTTTTAAGCACATTTTCCACGCATCAATACATATTGACATCTGGAACTAGGGGGCGTCACAAGCAGATTCTTTGACGGTGTAAATGTGTGTCAACTGTTTAATACATTATTTATGTTTTTGGTCTTGTGACTAGTCTTGTCTGCACGCTTCCACACGGGCCCACTGTAAAAGTTGGCTTCAGTTCTTTGCACCCGGGCTCCGTATCCTCCACTGCCTTTCCTGTAGGATGTTTACTCTGTACCAAGCTGTAGCTAAACTCCCAATAAAAAGGGGGAAATAAATTGCCCTCCTTCCTTCTCACGTCTGTAGTTTAGTGTAAACGCGAAGTCTGCGATTGTTTCTCAGCTGCAGGGGCTTTAAAATCAATAAGGAACTATTATTTTTTTTGATGGGTTTTATGTCTGGAAAAGATTAGGTTCTCCGCTGAACTAAGTGGGCACCAGGGGTGTTTTAAGACCTGGTGTTTCATTGAACGTTTTTTTTTTTTTCCCCTCCTTCTTTTAATGTTCAGGCCTTACTCCTGGGCTTGTATTAGGAGACGTATGGAATGGCACGTGTGTACAAAATGTGTTCAACAAGTCTACATTTAAACACCAAACATGATTTCTACCCAAAAAAGGAAGTCTTCCACCAAAATAAGAGTTTAAACAAGATGAAGGTGAAGGAGCAGTTGGCTCGGGATCTTCTCTCACCTGCTTGTCAGCGGTGCTCTCGTGGATGTAGATCTATTCATGAGCGTGATAATGACGCCGTCTTTCAATTTCCAGCAGCGACCTGTTGAACACCCTTCACGGCATTAGAAAGAAATGCGTCCTCATCTAATGTTCCCTTCCACGTGAATCCCCAGACAATGGTGTAATTGATCCAGAAAAGTCTTTCAAAATAAAGTTATGTGCACAATGCTGCGCCCGGCCCCGAAACAATGAGGCACCTGTCAAGTTTGGCGGAGGAAACGGCTTCCTGTGACATGCATGCCCGCAGGACGTATCCAGTCGTTATCGTTGCCGAGCTATTTAGGATGTCTTCTGCGCCTCATGGAAGACGCCCCACTTGAGTTACAATGTTTGTCTAAAGATGTTACCATAACAGACGGAGCCCACATATCGAGCGCGATATGGGGAATGTATTTCACCATCACAGCTGCTGATATTTTATCTCAACCTTGTAAAGCTCCTGTCGCCCTCCTGCTAATGTTTTTATTCTCTTTTTTCTGTGTTTTTCCCACGGTGCTTCGCCACTGATTATCAGGAAGTCCTGTTACATTTGATTCCTTTTATTGACCATCATTCTATGGTCTTTTAAAAAATCTCATAACCGCCCCGTTTTCATGTGACGAGGATCAGAAAGAGGCTTGGACCTGCTGACCGCGCTGTTGGCAGGGAGACACAATAGGGCCTTCCACTCGCAAATCCTGTTGCTTTAAAACCCACCAACCAGCGGACCGGGGATCACATGCTGTCCGCGCCTGTTTTGAGAGTCAGACGTATTCCTGGTATTCTTTTCACCCTTTGTTTTGATTGCAGTCTGGATTTATAAAAAGGATTAAAGTGCCCTCGTCACTCCGAAGCAGAGGCTAAACAATTCCGCCGTCCAGTTCACCCGTTATATGTGGACGTTCAGAACGTCAACAATCAGAATCAAACTATACTTGTTGCTTAAAATGTTTATTAACTGACTGATGAATTTCATCGCATGCTGTCACGACTTCAAATAAGGTAGCTGTGAGTCGTAATGGTGTGAAATCCAAACGTTGCTGGTGCATGTGGGAAAACGGACTCACTGCTTCCAGCTTTATTATGACACTGGGTTTCCCCCCATAGTGTCAGCAATGTCAAAAGTGTTCAAGATAACTAAGCAAGAAACAACTTGAGGGAGTTTATTTCCCTCCTTGGACTCCTCTAGTGCAGGAATGTCAAGGCCACGCCAGAACAACAACACAAAAAGAACATCTTCGAAGCATCCCATAATGCACTCCAACAGCTAAAGAACTGATGACGACTAACTGCCAAATATACACCATAGGGTTTTAGACCGAATGATTTAGGACAATTCAGTAGATGAGGATCCTGGTCTGCCTTGTCATTGAGTTTTTTGCCTCAAGAAAAACAAAAAAACTAATTGTAAGTCCGAAATCCTTAAGGTATTCTTAAAATAAGGAAACATTTTAGGGGTGGAACGAGAGGTATCAACTCTGTACCAGAATATCCCCCATTTCTGACCTAATGGTATTGATCTATCTGAAAGAGTTTTGAAAAAATCTAAAAATTAAAACTGTTATTGTATCAAATCAGCAACTATCCCAATAGGGTATTAAGTAGTTAATGATAACCACACATGATGCATCTTAAATTATATTTGAATTTATAACTTGGATTACGTTTAAGACGGTTTATTTCAGAAAACAGATCAGAAAAACCTCCTTCAATTGAGCCAATTTCCTTTTAATGTAAACACAAATAAAAAAAAAGGTTTTGACCAACGTTATCACACAGTAGAGCGAGAAGTTAATATTTAAACACTGATTTAGAATTGGTCAATATTCAAAGACCAGGACCATAAAAAGTTGGATCAGTGCATCCCTGACACTCTACGTTGAGACCCGGGTTATTCCCGGGTCATATCTATACATCGTGTGACTTCTCATGTGCGGCGTAATCTCCTTAACATGACATGGACAACATCCTAGCTTAGCTGTTACTTGACTGTCAGCAAACGTTAGGAGAAAACGCAAGAAGAGGCCGGCAGTCGTGTAGCTCCGTTCCTTCTGCAGAAATGAGCATTATAGCCAGTGGCGAGTGACTTAAGGACATATGTGCTTCTGTAGCTTGTTTGTTTATTTGTGTCAAGTCGACCTTTGGTGATTATGTGGCTTTGTTGTTGTGGCTAGGCTTTACAGCGGAGGCAGATGTCCGACGTAATTCCCACCGTTTGAAACCTGCTTACCCGGGGATTTATGCATTATGTTTTGTATGTATTGAAGCGAAAGCGTGATCATTAAGAGAGCATTCCATTTTCAATCGTCCCACCTTTACACGAACAGTTGTTTTCTTTTCATACGATTCCGTGAAAAGCTGCTGCTCATCTGGAGACCGGCTATCGTGATAACCGCTCGGCGAGATGAAGCTTTACTGTGGCTGCAGGCGAGGCTGACGCATAAGGCAGATGGTATAATGATAAAAGTCGGATGCTGATCGTGCCACTGCTGGTGAGAAGTCGGTCAGCCTGTGGTGACACAACGGCCGAGATTCTGCAACGTCTAAAGACAGGAGGCACGATGGGGGGGTCAAGTTGGGAGTTTATCTGGTGAGGAAAGTTGAATATGATGTCATCGCTGGTCGAGATTCGTGGATCTCGTATTCCGTTTCATCCGTTAAGATCGCAGCCACTGCTCATAAAAGCATCATCACATGACCAGCTTAGATCGACTACACTCGCAACCTGATGACCTTTTTAACTGACACATGATTTTACTGAGTGAGCTACGACGGTCGCTCCCAGCGGACGGACGATCTTGACTGTATAATGATGGGGAACAGATGTGGCGCCAATAGTAAATACAGATACATTTTTCCATCTGAGGAGTATATGAGTATATAAGTGTTGGACTTGAGACCAGAGAAGAAGACGTGGACGATCTGAGTCACTGCTCAGTCAAACTGGGGGACTGTAATGAAGATATTAGCGAGTGATGGATACAAATAATTGTCATTATTTCATAGACATTATGTGATAATAGTGTCATATACTGTAGCCCAATTTAAACTGAAAACAGTTTCTGCTTTCCTAATGTGATAAGTGAACTATACGTTGTGGGAATTGGCTGTTTTTTATTTGTTGTATCGTCATATTAAGATAAGGCAATTTACTAGCACTGATGGACAAAAAAGATTCATTCCATCAAATTTCTTATCGGCAAGTAAAAAACATAATTTCAAAATAATCTTAACACCAAAATTAAAATATTCATAAACCCAGACACAACAAGTGGGTTTTGGTTTTAGTACACTGAAGTAGATATAAAATGACAAAAACAACTGAGGCTGGGCAAACCAAACAAAATGTACATCGGCCAAAAAACTCATTTCACATGATTAAAACAAAGCAGGTCAATGTAACAACTCCTAATTTTTCAAGAATTGTATTGGCCCTTGGACCAAAAAAATGGTTGCCTAGTTCAGAATCAAACTTGTAAGTAAGTAAATAAATGTATAGAGTGCTTTCCCAGACCAGGGTCATAAAGCGCTTGAACAATCAAAACAATACTCAATAAAATATATACTTTAAAGATCAAGATAACACAGAGAACAACACAGGAGTCTCAGAAAATCAACTTGATTCACCAAACCTACAGCTAAAGCAATCCTTAACCATTATCAAATGAACAATAGTAACATATTTTGTCATTACAATCTTATGAAAGTTTATGTAAGTCAGGTTTCAGGGTCTATTTAGCAATTTCTTAACAGAACTTAGCGCCAGTAACTAGAAGCCGTACAAGTGAATGACAACCTTCCTAAATCCAGTTGAATCTAACGCCAAAAAAATCACTTCTTTTTGAGTTTCTAACCAATTCTACAAATACATAACATGAAATACCGTTTGAATCAGATGACACTGTTTTATTCTTTCAAAATGTATTTCATCACATCCGGCAAACACATGTTTCGTTATTTTTACTTTGACAACATTATGTTGAGGTTATTATTAACTGTCGACATCAAGTGACACCCCGGCGCTGCGCCATACACCGATCGTCCATCATGTTATTATCATATGTCACACGGGCTACAGGCGAGCTAATGTAGCCTTCCTTGACATTTTGGCTTTTTTCCTTCCACCGTGAGAGATTGCAGAAGGGCAAAAAATACCACCACACCGGGTCGTAAATATCAGTCATAATTGTCCCTCGGAAAACCATCATGTTCATGCATTATGGATAAGCAATACGGAAAAAACACACCCTGCCAAGATGAATTATGTCGGTTCCTCTGGTTCCCATGGGCGCTCATTAGTGTCTATATCAGGAATGTTTGAGGGGAAAGGCCGGTGAAAGTTGCTGACCCTCCCTCCGTGTTTTGTCTAAATGTCTATGCCTGAGCCACAATGGAGAGAGAGATCGCTGGCTTGTCATTAACCTAATGGTCAGTTCGTCCGAGGACCAGTCGTGACCCAGCGGGTTAACCGGGTCTGAGCTCCCCTCGGCAGGCCCAGACAATCGGGGCAACTGACCTCTCTGGTTGCACTTCAACGGGAGATAAGAGGGGATTTGGTTTGCATACCTCTTTCCTACTGTAGCGAAAGAAAAAAAAAGAAAGCGGCCGAGCAGACGTGACTGATACACCCAACATTCCTCTCTTTGTCTATGTCTGCATTTGTTCTTACGGCTACAGAGGATCAGATTGTGTTACGCTTTAATTAAGTGGTATTTATACAACAGACACAAGTCGTATCAGGTAGCTCGGAGCATGCCCCGATTTGCTTATGTGTCTGATTTAAGCGGTCAAATATAGCGTCATGTATCATATTCGGGGGGGGTTGGCGAACAAGGTCAATTGTTGCGTTTGTTAGAGGGTCAGCGGTTTCCTTCAGCCTTACGTTGATCCAGGCGAGGCGATGGATGAGTAGTCGTGAAGGTAAACATTCCTGCGACTTGTTTCTGATCGAGGTTGATTGTAATTAACAGGTCAAATGGGGCAGAACCGTGACAGATGTGCCGTTTAAGTGAACGACTTCCACTTGGTTCACGGGCGTGGGTGTTTGTGTGTGAACCAGTGAGGCAGAGCCACCGTCGCCCCGTACCCTTCAAATAACCTCACTGGTGAACTGAAGGGTGGGACATGGTTAAGATATTCAATAGGTCTACATGGTGCTGGATTTTTTTTTTTGTGTACAGTTTGATGCGTGAAATCTGTGACCCTTGAGGCAAAACTGTTTTTTCTTTTTGTTTAAATATCTGTTGAGTATTTAAATAAGACAAATAACAACTGTAAACATTGTTCCCTTTGCTTTGAAAACATTGTTAAAGGCATATATGGAATGAAAACGATAAACAAAAATGTGTATTAATATTATCGTTTTAGTCCGACATTGGGTTCATTTTCATAAAACGGATGAATTGATCTTCTTTACCCAGTAACTGACATAAATACATTTATTTAAATGTCTTTAATTTCATATAAAACGAGTAAATTGTGATTACAAGGATATGTAATTGCTTGAGAAGAACATTTTTAACTATTTAAAAGCACCATACAAACGACAGACCACGACTTCTCTCCATTCGGTTTTTTTGTTCATGCCTTTCATGTCCCGTCTTTTCAACCAGACGCTTTCTCACCATTGATAAACCTCGGTTTGAGCGAGAGTTCCTTCCTGTTAAAAGGCTGATATCCACAGTCGAGACACATTCCGCACAAAGCAGAACAATCCAACATTATGTCCTTAGACTCGACAAAGCCGTGCTTCAGCTTCAATATGAATAAAATGTCGATCAAATCTATAAAAGCGCTGCAAAATTGCACTGAACGAGCTAAAGTACGCTGAAATAATCTACCTGAAAGTGTAATCTCACTTATCCTCAAATTGAAAGCAATAGTGTACTGTGCTATGAAATCCTTTAATGTACATACTGTATATGTACTGTATACTGGGCTCGGAAAGTCACTTATTTACCATGTACATGACTTACCTTGAGTGGGTATTAAAATTTCCAAAGGGGAGCAACATACAGTCGTGGCAACAAGTATACTATCCCTGGTAGAATTTGTGATTCATGGAGTAAATAATTTGTGTAATAAAACCATTAGCACTTCACATAGATTTACAGAAAACAAAACCATAATCTACAAACTAATTTTGAAGAAACGAGTTACATATTATGAATTAAAATAGTTAAAACCGTTTCTATAAGTCTTCGACAAAAGCCTCTCACCATTAGAATACAAAATAATACATTTTATCATTTGGCCTTACGCTAAATCCGCAAAGTAGTGACCATAACTTATTTTTCAAACCTCTCAGTAACGGTGAACTAAAAAGCTACAAACATGCTTTGCCGCCCAGCCAACCAATCAGCCAACCAGAGGTCACTGCATCAGCACAATAAGTAACTAAGTAAGCAATTATTATTTGTAAAGTAAGGTCGGACAGTAACTAGAGCATCTAACTAAGATCTTTCTTTGTGTTTTAAGCTTATCTACCATTCAAATGAATCAAATGTTTGTAATGGCGTGAAGGAACATGCGCCTGGGAAAGAGGCAAAGATACAATTTTTCGTTTGTTTCACATATTTAGCAATTCTAGCAACTGCTAGAAAAATGCCTGTGGATGTCGGCATTCGGTTTTCCGATTTGCGTTACTGTAACCACCATCTCCAAGTCCTGACTTCCAATGTGCCTGGAATGCATTAAACATAATGTCTTCCATAGATTCCTTTAATGCTTTGAACAAAGCAGGGATGTACAGTAAGCGGGGAAACTGCCTTTTAATGATGTGAGTGAAGAAGCTAGCCAAAGACGCGAGTAACAAGACCATGAACAAGACCACAATGGTTCCAAAACATAAACAAGACAAGGGTTTAACTTCTCTGATATATCAACATTTTGTCGCCCCAGATATTAAATGTTACGGCCCATTTAACCACGGTAAGCACCGTGTCAACAACCGAAGCTCAAAAATGCCTCAGCATGAACACTGCCGTTGGCCCTAATCTTGCATTGGGGCAGAGGAGGGACTATTTAAGTCAAGCCTGAGATACTGGGCTTACTGGTGTGCATGGGAACCCATTTTTACACAAAGTGGAATGGTACGCTAAAGTGGATGTGAAGTGTTTGGGATGCAGTGTGGTGTGTTTAAGGAGCTGCAGCCCAGCCAGGCAATGCTAATTCAGTGCCGGAGAAGTGTTTTCCATCTCACTTGTGATTGTCTTCCCTCTCCCTCCTGTGACATCAGTTTGGCTGTGGGTTTCTTTTTTGTCATTTGTAAAGGACTGTTGGTGATAATGATCCGAAGTGACAGTGGCCTGATTTCTCTTCTCGTCCTCCTGCTTCTGTAATCTGTCAGGAAGATCAACTGACCCCCGCTCGCCCCATCAGCTCAAGTGCATTGAACGCCGCCGTGGATGTTTGGAAGGTCTGCCACAGCGGGTGGGAGACCCTGCGGGACAGAGTGCCAGAGGGACCAGTACATTTGACACTGAATGCCCTTCTTTATGCGCCACAGAAAAAAAAAAGAAAAAAAGAGGGGATTACATAATGTATTCAGACAAACACGGGTCTCGGATGCTGCGTCGGGATCTCAACAAGAGGTCTTTGTGGCGCTCTCCCTTACAATGCCTAGAAGCTACACTGTTTCGCTCATTCATTGCTTACCTTCCCCAAGGCTTTGTTTACTGGCGGCCCCGCGGAGCTTCTCTGAAATGTAAACAGGCCTGAAGGGCCACAGTCGGTTCAGCAAACGTTCTCGATCGGGCCCCGGCCAGATCTCTGTGTACATGACCAGGTGCTCTGTATCTGACGACCAGAGCAGCTGAATAATGACTGTTCTCGTCCGTCTCCGGATAATCTATGTTTAGGAGCAGACCACTAGCCAGAAGGTCAGAGGTCGGCAAAGGCTTACAGAATGCTGATAGACGTTGTTAGTTTGATATATATATATGCTGGTATCTCTTTTGTCTGGACGATGGTTCAAAATTCTTCAATACAAGTTGTTACAAACCAGCAGTTTGGAGGTATTTGGATGTTTTTAAGTGAGTTTTTGGACGGATTGAAGACAAAGACAACTGAGTGCCAGTTGGCAATGACAAACATTTGTGTCTCTATCTCCAAAAATTAACAAATTACCCTCTTCAAACTCTTAGGGTGAGTTGAAAAATGAGTTGGAATTCTGGGTTAAATACATGGCTATCCACTCACTGGTTGAGCATTTGAAATAAAAGTTGCTCCAAAATCTAAATGGGTTCAATCAGATATATGAAACAAAGCATAATATTTAGATGTTTTACAGAATTCCGAAAAGCTCAAACACAGACCTTCATTTACTTTGGCTCTCCTTTCCCGAATGCGTTTAGTCCGAAATGCAACTGAACATCTGCTTTAATTTAATTTGTTGAGCAGTTCTTGCCGTGTGTTTGTTCCAACAAAAAAAAAAAAAACCAACCCGGGCGCACTCGTGCAATATTCTGGCCACGAACACAGTGCTACACTTTCACCTTGAGTTAAAAAGCAAATGTAATCTCCATCCACATGATTGTTTCTCTGGATGAAGAACGAGTTTGGCTAATCAGCATGGATTTAATACTCTCGTCCAATCAGGAGGAGAGTGGGTGAATATGACATCAATACAAATCTTTTTTTTTTTTTTCTTCTGCTTGGACCTTGAGTTTCTCTCAGGAGACGAAAAACGTTGAGAGAAGAGTGTCTTTATTTAGAATCCACTTCAATTTATGCGGCTACAAACCCCCCCAAAAAAGTAGTAATTGCTGAACTAAACGGCACGGAACAAATTGTATTTCATCATCGCACAGCAGGGTTTATGTTCATAGGTGGTAACATTTGAGATTTTCTGAAGTCAAGAGAGGGAACCAGTGTAGGTTAATTGTTTCCTGTCGTTTAGCTTGATTTTAAATGAAAGGCTTTTCGGAATAGAACGTCCCGGAGGAGGCGGCTCGAGTTTCCTCCCGACTCCTCTCCAATCTCTCGTTGTTGTGTTGTTGCCTGTTCTCGATCCATGAACTTCATACGCACTGCTTCATGAAGTCTGGGTTGTTTTTTGTTTTTTTTGCTTCTCCAAAATCATTAGCACCCCCTGGTCATGTTCCTAATCTACTGTTTGATGGGTTCGAAAAACCATTTGCTGTTCACGGCTCCAGAAATACATTATTGAATTGTAGTGCTCTGGAAAAAACAATGTCTGGTGTTGATCTTATTCTTATTCAACTTCTTCTACTTAAAGATTACTCTATGATATAAACATATTGATTAATAAACAGTTCGGTCAATGAGCATTTTCGTTTTATTTTTTAAGATATTTTTTAAGTAGGGTTATTCATTGTGTTTCAAAGATGTTCTTAAAGAAGCTGGGACAACAATGGTCTCCACCCAACACCAACACACACAGGGACGTTCTAATGTTATTCCAGTTCTATTGTAATCCTTGGACCAGTATTCTACTTCCATTGTCTTCTCCACATCCCTCAACCCCCTCTGTGTGATGGGGGCGGTACTACCACAATTCTTTTAGGTTTCTTGAAAGTAATCCTATAATAAATTGACTGTATAATTTGGGGGTTTCTTATTGTTTTCTATGGTAACAATGTCTTTGGGTTATAAGTGTCTATTCTGAGTCAATTGTTCTCACAATTACAATTTAAAGTAACAGTGTAAAAACCTCTCATATCGTGATTTATTAAAAAAAATGTCTTAGCCTGTATATTTGAAAGCTTTATTGATGATTGTGTCGCCGTGGACAGGGTTTTACATGCACATTTCAAATTACTTTGACCCCCGCCAAAAGGTGTATCCTATCTGGAAAACCTGGACACCATCTGAATGAAGCAAAAAGGCTGTTTTCTCCTAAAAGTGCCATTATATTGAGCCCAACACACCTGCTGTAAGACCACCAAAGCTCAGACCAGAATCACATGAATGGACTTTTCAGCGTAAAAGCATAAAATGAGAATAATTCAAAGGGTTGTTTGTGTTATGTTTGGGTCATTTTCTATGGGTACATGGTCCAAAAAAGCCCACAGTTATGTTGAAAAACTACTAGATGGTTAAATATTAAGGAATAATAAACCAAAAATTGGGTTTATTTTATTCAATAGGTGTATTTTTATTTAACATTTTACCTTTGCATCTGAATTACAACTCAAAACCATTGTTGCATCTACTAATGCATGTTGTCTCTACTTAAAATCAATCTCTAACATTTGATATCCATTTCTCCACAGAGATTCTCAACTGATATTTGGAGATTGGAGGTCACGTCAATGGAATTACCGAGATCTCTGGTGTCTTGAATGCAGCATCACGATGTAAGTAAGACTAACCAGACAACACCAGTCACTGATAACCAATACCATGAGCTTATCGTAAACACCGGCCTTTGGCTTTACAACCAAGTTGCAATAACAAAATAACAAAGTTATCTGTTCCCACTTTTGTTATAAGGCAGACACCTGAGACTTCATTTTCACGACTGCGAAATTCTTGTCTAAACATGTATAATTACTGTGTCAAATCCTTCGTAGCGGAGTTAAATACACAAGAGGGAAACCAGAAACGGGTAATATAAACCTGCGAGAACAGGGATCAAGGCTGAATAATCATTAAACATAGTCGACTTCAGCTGCTATAAAGATTAAGACATTTTCCTGTTCTTTTTATTGGTCGTCTGCATTTGTTTATGAGGGATGTGGAAATAGATTTGTCCTTTTTGAAATATTTGGCCGTTTTTTTTTGGCCCTCCCTCTCCTAATCGTCTCATCAGATCGGTGGTCTCGATCGGCTCCGAAGGTCAAAGGTGGCTTGATCACTAGGGGCCCCTGTGTCATGTTGGATCAGTGCACTTGGCTCCTGGTGGAAGGAATGAATTCATCCGCACTCGTCTCCCCCGACGCTTCACCCATTTAGCGGTCGGTAAGGGGGGGGTGGATGGTGAGATGTTGGTGTAGCGAGGGGGAATGAAAATAGATTTCAAAGAAGAAAAAAAAAATCCAAGCGATGTCTCGACGTTTCTTACTAACGGTTGGCTTGTGTATTGTCTCTGAACGTGAACCCAGATACTCAGCAAAGCATAATGTTGCTTTGAGGAGATGTGGGGGTGCTCAGGCGTCTCATTGTTGCTCTGTTGGTGTGTTTATTTAGGGAAAAGAGAGTCGTTTTGCTTTACTGTCCATGACTATGTGATAAAAGCAAGACGGTTTAGTGAATGTAGGTTGATTAAATTTTGTTTTCCCCATTTTGAAAGGAAATAAAATGGGAAAGGGTTAAATATCAACATTGAAACTGGGATAAAATCCTTTTTTTTCTCAATATCTGGTAGTTTTTTAAAGATGACATTGAGTTTTTGACTGTGTTATAAAAGTTAAAATGGCATAAATAATAAAAGCAGCGACATGATGTTAAGTTTTAAAATATTTAAGGGAAAAACCCCATAAATTATCTAATTGAAATGAAGAAATCGTGCTCCAACACAGTTCTGTCTTTGTCTCACTCCCTCCGAGTGAATTCAGTGTGGTATTCAGAGACCTCATTTTGCATGTGCATGTAGTCCAAATCTATTTTAATCTACTTAAACTAATCTTCTCTTTTTATTATATGAAAGTAGAAAATTTGCTTTCTTCCCCAAAACTACTTTTGATCCTGACAAACCTATTTGGCTAATGGACCTTTCCATTAGCTAAACCGTTGTCCCAATGGTCGATAAAATAAACGTAACGATAAACCGTATTGATGTAAAGGTGGGCATATGTGGGTGGCTCTCGGTGGGAGGTTGGTCTCCGACACCCTCATCGGGGCGCCGCTCCTCCCTCGAACACACCCAGCACATGCCATGCCGGCTGCAGCTGTTGCGCCTCAACGTTGAGGAAAAAATTCCTCTCACTCTGCAATTAGAGCCGCCGATAGCCGAATAGCCCACGTTGCAAAAGTCCTAAAATTGCACCCCGAGTCCCGAGGAACAGTGAGCGAATCGAACTTGATGAGAGGGAATCATGAATACAAGTGGCTCGCTCCGTCCCCCAAGCTGACAGATTGAGTTCTGTGCAAGCTGCTCCTTGTGATGTGCTGTTAGTCAGTTAAGGGGAGACCAAATGGTGGAGAGAAAAAAGGCCTCATTGATTGGGTGGGTTTTCTCACGCCTGACTGAGAATGTTCCCCTTTTTCCTTCAAGTCAAGTGCTGCATTGTGGTCCCTACCAAAGAAATGCAAATATAAAGAACAGATGTACTTCTTCTTCTTTGCCCGGTTTGTCGGGAGGAATAATCCCTCACTCGGCTGGAGGTTGTACCGGGTGCCGGGCTGTAGTGTTAACAAGGGAAAAGCCATGTCACCCTGGCACATGTGATGGCTGCCTGCCTCTCGGGGTCTTTTCTCAATATGGCCGAGTACTCAGGATAGATAAATGGAGGCTTTTGTGGTCCTTGCCAGAGGGATAACTACACAATGAAGGACACACACAGAGCAGTGGCCATTCCAGAGAAAACATCTAAAAGAAGCATTTCTCCCTCCTCTTGTTTTCTTTTGCACTCGTCTTCCCTGCTTACTTACTTCCTGAATCTTTCCCTGATCCGTGAGAACTCAAACATACACACATAATGTTTCCATAAACGAGCTGAGGGAATGGAAACAACTCGGACCATTTCCCATTGCCTCGCTTTGTCCTTTCCCCTCCCACTTGATGCTCTGCATTGGGACGGAGCTTAAACACACATCGCTGAATGATGCAGGAGAAAGCACTTCATGGCAGTAGACGTCTTTTTAAACTATCCTCCACAGTTGCATCAATGTTTTGAAGGTGGCGATGATGTAGCCAAATTAAAGGCTTGTTGAGTTGTTTTTACGGTCTCTGAATCCCAAGGGTTGCACGAATGCACGATTCTTATGGGATGTACAAGTGTATCCGTTGATCCTTTTTAAGGAATAAAAGGACAAATTTGATGATAATCATCCTGAAAGCAAAAATGCTACGATTTGCATGCCGAACGACATCCAAGTACTTCATTGGTTCCCTTCCCTTTCTTCTTTAGCCCAGCATTACAACATCCATATTCGTGCCCCTCGGGTGGATTTCAATAGAATGTATAAAAGCTTGATTAAACTATACATATTAATATTAATATTATATTAAATATGTTTTTTTAACGACACGACACAGCTAAAGATAGCCCAGAGCAAACTTGGTTACAGTCGAATCGGAAGCAATAACGAGGGCTATCTTAATGGGAACTATCATAAACGACAAGAAACCAAGGCGGCATCTACTTTATTTGATTCAATTGAATGAGTAGAATAAGGTATACAAACAGATAAGCATGAAGTACATTTTATCTGACTTCAATCTTCAATATTTTTTAAGTGATCGACAAATTTAAGAATGGACGTCACAGTGTGCACATAGTCCAACAGCTAGGATGTTATTTTTAATGATGACCAGAAGGTCTATTTGTCTCAAAGTCAACTTTAGGGGGGACTTATTTTCAAGCCAAAAATAGTCTGTTTGGATTCTACATGGAGAATAGAAATGTAATTTAGATTAAACAGTCTGTAGTAGTAAGTTGGTAAGTAGAGTGCCTTTTACGTGACTGAATGTCTTAACCACTAGGCCACTAGTGATGTTAACTTATTAGTGTCCCCGAGCTTTCAAAGTTAAAGTGATGGCATACAGCAAACAAAAGTAACACATTTTATCACTATAGCAACATCATACTTCATCTAAATTTCCTGAAAATTCCATTGTAAATACATCCAGAAGTAGTGATGGGCTGATGAAACTTCATGAAGCAGTATCATTATTCTCAGAGTCCACTAGATGGCGGTCTCTGCACTATTTTCCTTTGTTTTGAACAACTGTTCTGATGAAACTTCAGATTTTTAAAATGATGGCGCCACCTACTGACCTCTAAACAACATGACGCTGTTTCATGAAGCTTCATCAGACAATCACTATCCAGAAGTTTGAAGTAGAACTAACTAAACAAGATCACCTGTTGAGTGTTGTTTTTTTTTTATGTGAAACCACCAGAGAGAATAATAAATCATCTCGTCATCAGCCTAAGAAGTTGCCAAATTGCTGGCGTAACTGACAACAGCTTGTCACTGTTATTGTTCATGTGGGCTGTCATTAATAAGAACATGGTAATACATGTCTGATGCTAATGGAGTATTGACAAACTTGAGTTCAACGTTAAGCCTGGACATGTGCTGGCACAAATTTAAATCCATAGTTTTAATAATCCACCCTTTTTCCCAGCCGTCATCATCATCACCTCAGTGTTTCAGGAGGTGTTGATGCACAGACGAACATTAATCCCACACGTTCGTCACCATAATACACTCACGCAATAGATCCCGACAATCGCGACTCAAATAACCCGACTTTTTAATCCGGCGGCAACGCAACCAGTCGAGGCATGTTTTTGACATCGTTTTGTAATGTACACACGCTCTCATAAATGTCAAGAAATATACGTTTGAATAACTTAATTTTTTTTATAACTACACATACTCGATATTTGTGCCTTCTTCTACACAATAATATCTTTTATCTGACGATCTTCGAATCTGTCATGTCATGCCTTTCTTATTCAGTGGACTATTTGGTTTTTAAAAATGTAGCTCTTCAATGTTAAACTCTCTTTCGGTTCTATTTGTTGACTCGGTGGAGTTTATGATGGGATGCACAGTGTAGTAGATGAAGCTGTTATCACTCATTAAAGATGCAAGAGGCCAGACACTCTTCTATGTACATTGGAAATGGTTTTAAAGCCACAGGACAGGCTGCACTTCACCGCTGCTTTGAACTGGATGAAGGTCAAATTGCTCTGGTGCAGCGTTACATCCCACACTACGCCCCGGAGGGTCCGCTTCACAATTACTCCTGCACTCCACAGTACCCCATTATCATCATCCGGCTCCTTTTCTGTTCAAATCTTGCATGTCTTTTATGTACCTTCCACTGGCGAACGGCGTTCTTTTGCCAACTATCCTTCGTGTGTCCTTTGTCACTTTTTCTCTCGTCCTCTGGCTGTGACTGTTGTCGTCTCGCTGTCAAACTGTGGCTGTCTCGGTTTTCTTGCATTTACATTTCGCTGCCTACAATTGCAGGCCTCGGCCCGGGCCATGTCATGTGGGTGGCAGGAATGGGAACAGATGTTTTTGATGCCACTGGTCGGGGGGGGGCTTTGAAAGTGACTCCACTAAAGAGATGCCAAATGCACGAGGAACCGAGGACTGGGGACTGACTAACTGTATTAGAGGTTCTTCTCTCTGCTCTGAATAATGGCCTGTGGTGAATAAAGAGATATTTCACTGAACCAGGCTCTTCCCTTTGGAGAGCTTGATTAATTGCCGAGCGAGCCACAGTGCGTGCTGCACACGACGCGGGACTTTATTTTCCTGATCAGAAATGGTCTTCAGTGCTTGTTACGTTTTGATGTCCTCCATTAGTCCATGGCAGGCACGCTGGTATCCTCTCATAGCAACGGAGAAACATAATTTCCTTGATTTCACAGTAGTTTCATCTGGAGAATGACAGTTATTTAGAGTCGAAAACAATACATCTCTTTATCCCTTCATAGAGGGTACTGTTTTTAATATAATTTTGAACTTTTAAAGTATCTATTGTGAGAGTAACCACAGCAACAAGCTCCTCTCCATGCACTGCAAAATGGAACATTTTAAGATCCATTGTTCCTTCTGCCATAAGATGCTACAACAGAACTGTTCCTCATGCTTAACATGCACTTTTTACATTTTGTTGGCAACTTTTTGATTATTTATTTATGTCTTTTAATATGTTTTGTATGTATTTATTGTATTTATTTAATTGTTTTTACATGTATTTATGGATGTTTGTATGGATGGATGTGTAATTGCTGCACGACAAAATAATTTCTCCTGACTGTCGTTAAGATCGGGGTACCACCAAGTCAATGCTTGGGCCTTTTCGTTCTTATTTATTGAGTAGGTATGCATCGATCAGACTTTTATGGTCTCAACCAGATCGCAGTTCTGATACTGTGCTTTGAGGGTCTACCACTATCAATTTGTTACTAGTTTTAAAATATAAAAAAATGTTGCCCTACTAGTCAAAACTAGTCATGCTTAAAATAAAAAGATTAAAAATAACTACAAGTCAAATTACAAAGCTCACTTTTATTAGAATAAAGTGTTCTATTTACTAGAATTTTGAGAACATAAAGAAAATTCATTAAATACATTGAAAATACATTCAAAACTTTTATGTTAGACATATTCATTTAGATTGTAAATAGATACACGTTGCCTAGATCGGCTTTGTAGATCGAACCTTTTGCCATTGATTCCCGATTCAACTTTGAAAGGCTGACTCAGACCAATACCTGATACCAGGATCCAGGCCAAAACTGGTCCACCAAGTCTTTTTAAGTGGTCTGCCTCTTGGCTCAAAACCCAATTGGATTTATGTTCCATGTAGATGACCTAAAAGAATGCTAATCAAAATCCTAATCTTTTAAATAGATTATGTCAGCAATTACACAGAGACTTCCATACAGAGTAAAACTCGTGTTGAATTACTTTAACAGCAGTGTTTGTTAAATGAGAATACTGGGAATAATAATAGATAATGAAGGTAGATGGAGCCTCTGAGAATATCAAAATGAGACTTCCTGATACAGGCAGTTTGGTTATTGTACCATATCGGCCCGATAGTTTCACCAGCAGGAAAAGTCTTTAAACAGATTCTGGCTGTTATTGGAGACCAGTCGAGGTAGATTTTGAATGGTTTTGCGTGGGAGAATTTTGGCTGGTTAAAGAGCCCGTCATTGCTGTAAAGCGTTAATGAGTGCTGCGATCAGACCTTCCACTGTTTTACTCTCCTTATAAAGAAGAAAAGTAGCCATGTTTTCTTAAGGTAATCTCACCATTCTGACTATAAATCACATAAAGTGGACGAGATGCGTTTCTTAAATCCGAAGGCGCGTTTCGACTCGCTGCCACCAGGTCCACTCTTCTACTTCCCTTGTGTATTTGCTCGAGGGAAGATCAGCTGTCACTCACGGGTTGTCATTTGCAGAAAATGTTGCCTAGCAACGACGTGGATGGATGCAGGGCCACTATTTACTCTCCATCCCCTCGTCATGTGCACCCGCTCTCCCCTTCTCGCTCGCTCTGTTCCGAGTGCTTTTGAAGGAAACTCCTGATGGATTCACAACAAACTAAAAGGAGGAGAAGATGGGTGGATGAAGAGTGTCACTAAGAGCTGATGTGTCTCTCTTTAGCCTGCCAGCTGTTTTTCTCTCCTTCCTCTCTGCATGAGGAAAAAGACTATTTCCCTAAACGCTTTCCTCTCCCTGCATAACCGAGGAGCAACTTATGCAGCCACAGCCGGCCCGGTATCAGCAGGACTAAAAATACTGGGGCAGCAGATGAATCACACGCCCCGGACCTCATGAGATCAATCCGAAAAAAAGGTACAGGTGACGTCGGCCCTGTATGGATTAACTCGGTCCCCCGTCGGCATTCATGAGGAAAACATTTGTTTTCTCAGCGAACGCTGTCTCAACGTGTGAAGTAATGTAATTGCCTGGAAAGCCTGAGAGATTTCCAGAAACCATGCCGAGTTAAGGCTCCTAAGCTTATGTCGGAATTGCGACTCTCAAAAGATTTCCTTGAATGAAATGCACGAGCAGTTTATTCAATATGTTTTGAGTATTTAAGTGATAGCTTATTTCTTCAACTTTTTTTTTTTTGCAGCTTTGCTTGACAGGTCATGTTGTATTTTAGCTGATTTAAAGAAGCATCATTTGAGGTTTAGCTTCTCCTCTTCAGTTCCTCATTCACTACAGCCAAGTCATTGGTTCTCTGCCTCTTCTTCATCATTATCCAATAGTACCTACATTTTTGGACACTTTTCAGTTCCCAATTCTATAAATCAAACCTATTATTTATATATATATATATATATATATATATATATATTATATAGTTAGTATAGTATATTTGTTAGTATAATTATGTACTTTTTTTGAGTATTGTTTTGATTGTTTAAACGCTTTGTGACCCTGGTCTCAAAAAGCGCTATATAAATAAATATTACTTACTTACTTACTTACTTACTTATATATTGATGATCTATTAATATAGAAAAACTTGTTTATAAAATGTGCAAATATTTGTTCTGATTTTTCTTCAACAAAGACACTTAACACTTATCTTAAATTGGTCATAACGGCTTGCATTTTTATTAAATGTCATGGCAAAGTTGCACAGATTTGCTTGCTAACAGTTACAGCAATACATCTTTTTCCCTATTCTGTGCTCTTTACTTGCATGTTAGAGCTGCTTTGCTTCCTTCTTTTTCTCCTGTGGCTCAATGGAGTCTCACAGTTTATAATAAGGACATTTAATTGCCACTTCTCTAAACTTTTCACCATTCCTCTCTCTAAACACTCTTTCAAGAGCTCTTAACAGAACCTAAATAATCATTTTATTCTCCATTTTTAATCATTCATTTCAAATTTGGTTAACCAAGAGTGTTCCTTTTTTATGGCCTCTTTTTTTTGTAGCTTCTTTAAAAAAACATTTAATGTTTTATTTGTTTTCCACTGAATGTTTAATCAAAACATATGCCTCAACTCGTTTTAACACGAAGATTACAGGAGGCCAAAGCCTCCTCCAACATCTGATATGTGTTGGAGCTCTCGGGTGAACCTTGCGTGGCTCGCCTCCAAATGTTCTTTTGGGGTTTTTTTTCTTTTACATTTGGGTTAATGTGGTTTCAAATTGCGTGGACTTAACGGATGTTTTGTTCCAGATTAGCCGCCTTATTTTCAAAACAATTTGAAGACTAATCCGGCTTCCTTTTCTATTTAGATTTGAGTTCATTATAATTCATTTTGTTTTAATGAAGACCTTTTTTTTAAAGAAACAGTTGTTTCCTTTACACAACCATAGAAGAGGTCGTCTTAAGTAGAAGTGTTTTGGTGAGGTTTTTGTTGTTTTATATGCATCTGTGTCGATGTAGGTGGCTTGAAATTATCCCCACGAACACAATAGTCTCAAGAGCTGAACTTAACATTCATGATTCAGTTTGAATGGCACTGAGACTTGTTCAGTATTCCCTTAAGAAGCTACTTTTAAAGCTGTTTGTGACTGGTTAGTTCCATCCATTTTTTTAGGGCTGAATGCGTTCTCAAGCGCACAATCGCCTAAAGCTGAACTTCACATCCACAATTTGCATAATCTCACTGAGTATTGTTGAGGAGAATGTTTTTTTACTACATTACACATGATCAAAACACATACTGTACTCCCCAGCGTCACAGAGTGAATGACTATATCTTGAAATCTACAAGCACACGCTTTGATTTCCTTTGAAATATGAGATTTTTTTTCGACGTTTGTGGATGTAGGTTGTCGTGTTCGCATATCCGTTTCTCTAATGACCAACCTTGGTATGTAAATTACCCATCAACCCCTAGTCGTCCGTGTGCAAACTAGCAGTTTGTGCGTTTCTTCACAGGCTCTGCCGCACATGTGTGTAAAAGCTGATGAATAGTTTGTCTGTTGCCGGGATTCAATGACAAGAAATGTTAAGTGTTACCTCCTGGTGCTTCCCACTCTTCAAATAAAAAAAAGAAAAAAACTTTCCTTCCCCGCACCTCGAATCAAAGCTGCGAAACCTGCCTGCAGAGGCTGCATCAAAGCCGAGCGTCGCACAAAGAGACTCGCTGCCATTCATTCGGCCCCTGATTAAAGTCTGTCATTTCCTGCTATTAACGTGCTCCCACCTCCGAGCAGAAACAGACGGACCAGGCTAGTCATCAGGAAGCCGTTTCTATGACACTGTTTGGTGCTTTTCCCGATTAGGTTTGCCGAGACCTGATTACGTCGCTCCTCGCAGGCGGTGAGATGTATAATCAAATCTCAATGACCCGCTTGGGTTGTTCCTTTTTTTAGCGCCTTCTTATACAATAAAAGCACATTTATAGATCCGTTGTGACAATCAAACATACCTATTATCTTGGAAGTTTGTTCCTGCATATTTCGTTAATTTAAAAAGAAAGTACATATAATAATGGCGATGAGCAGCGCTTTTATTGTAATTGTTGATTTAGAAACTAAGCAGACTTGACTAAAAATATCTAAACTTAGTAGCCAGAATAATTTCTCATGAATATACACTTTTATAAGGAAGCAATCGGAACCAATTTACGGGTTATTTTATCCCTGAAAGATCTATCGCCTTCATAAACATGAATCTTCCATGTTTAGATTTCAAGGATCTTACATTTTAAAGCCACATGGAGGATCTGAAAAATGTATTTAGTTACCTTGCACAGTATTTTATTTGTAAAATTGAAACGGTACATAAAGTACACATAGAATTGTAAAATAATCGGGACATTAAAGAGTAAATAATATATATATTAAGTGAAGTTATAGGGGTTTCTTTGTGATTGTCGCTTCTGACTGACACATTTATATCTTAAACCCATTTCTCTGGAGGTTTCGAAGTATTGATCGTACAAAGAGCCCATTTGGATGCCATCGAACAAACCGACATATTTCTTAGTAAATCAAAATGACAACTTCTTGGTTGAGATTCCTCCGCTCTGGATAAGTGGCTTCCACCGTCTTCAGATGTCAAGGAACCTTTTTACAGGAACAAAAGTTTTTCCACCTCTTTTCTCCCGTCCTTCCTGTCAGAATGACGAGTCCTGAATGTCATGGTCCACCCCTTCCATCCCCCCCCTCAGACCAACCTTCAAGGACCAGCAGCCCCCTTCCCGCCCAGCATAGCCACCTACTCTCCCTTACATATGCTAATGCTGCAGTTCTTATTCAGCTGTTGGTGGCTTTGTCACAGGGGGAGGAGAAGGCTTGTGTGCATTAACTGGCAGCTGTATGCAGTTTACTATGTTGACTCCCTGGTGGCCGGCAGATTTATCTCTAGTTAACTTCCTTCCTTCATTGATTTTCCCCTTTTTCACGCTCAACGTTGGATCAATAAGTTGCTTTTTGGCTCTCGAACATATTTTTGGAGACGTGCATTCAACAAGTGGCTGATGGATTTACCGCCGTTTGATAGAGTCTTCAGCGTGACCTCATTATCTCGGTGGATTACTCAGCTTTTTGTCTTCTTTCGCGGGGATTTATGGCTCTGAGAGAGTCACCTTTCCAGGTAAGAGTCTGGTTCTGTCTCATCTAGGGTTTAACTCAATGTAGATGAACATCGTGTTCTGTGCGTTTTACTGCGAATTGTGTCGGAAATGAAAGCTTTAATTCTTTCGGCAATTAGGAGGGTTAAGGCGTTTGCTACCTATGTTTGTGGTCACGTTTAAAGAGGCTAAATGGAGTTTATGGCTGCACATCTTATCAAAATTAAAGTGCATTCTTTAATCTTATTGGATAAACACCATGTAAAAGTGCACCGGTTTAACTGCAGTCCTGCTGTGCAGCAGGATGTAAAGGGGAAACTTATGTGCTGGTTTAGCTGGGAGCATGTTTTTATTTCTGCTCCCGGCCCTGGCAGGACCTGTAGCTCACGAGGTGAGTAAATATGATTCACCGTCGCATTTGTGCTAACGCCTGTCAACCCAATCCCTGTATTTGCTTCACGTCGTCTGCTTGAACAAACCCTCACATCAGCTGTTGAGCCTCCAGATCCCGCCCTGGGGCCCGGACTGTATTTCTAAAGCCACATTTGTGTCACAGACTCCAGACCATGTGTGAAAAAAATCCTCCAAAAAATGTCTCAAATGGAGATTCTTATGGGCATTGATGGGAGCAAAGGTCACGTTGCCTTTCAGCGTTTCCCTTTTCTTTTGGCTTTTTCTTGGTTTTTTAAGTCCAGCCAATGTATTTCAGGCGCTCTGATCGCATGGGAAGTTTCTACATCGGGCAAATGTGTTTGTAGTGCATCCCTTGCAGCGTCATGCGTGATAAAAGGAAAATGCTGCTTTCGTAGTTGTTGCTCCCTGCAGAGCATTCCCTGTTTGCAGTGCAGTTCACGCCGCTTTAGGAATGTCACCTCTTGTGGCCCGAGAACAACCAAATGTTATGCGTGAAGTGAGCAGAACCCTAATGCATCCTTGGGGGGTCGTGGGGGGTTCTTTAATGTTTGGGTTCGACAACAAAAGCTTTTTTTTTTCTTTTTTTAATTAGCTTTGCCTTGATATATCAGGAAAGTACACACACCTTAAAGTAAACACATTAAATAGATGATTGGCGTTTCATAAGTCGGGAAAGTTTCGCTCGACAAAACGCTGCCAACATTGGACGGAATCTTGAAAATGTGAACCAACAAGCTCGCAGTTAAGTGAACCATTAAGATATTCTCTTGGCCCGTATTAAATCCAGCTTCCAAGATCAGCCCACGGCGGTGACTCATGGTTGAAAGATTTTTCTTTTGCTGTTTTCCCAATTATCTGAGCCGAAAGACACATTCATATATGTTTATATCTCTTTTTTTTTTAAAGGCAAAAATAATAGCCATGCCTATTACATAACAAAATGAAATATAATTGACTTTGGCATTGAGTAGATGCTTGTAAGCGCTCATAGAGACACTAACTGTAGACACTTGGTTTCGGTTCCTGCGAGATACTTTTAAAAGATGGTAAGGCTGGTTTTATCTACCACGAAGAGAGAAACCGTTTCTGCAGGAAATCTTATGTACCTGCTGTTCAGATAACGAATATTATTTAATAACATTCTTTAATTTCTTATTAATTCAATTAAATTAGATTGAATTTCATACATGTATATTTTTAATTTCTAAAAGCCCACTTCAGTCTAATATTCTATTGTATTTTATTGATCTTGTTTAACTTTATTAATATTTATTTCAGTCATTTGTATACTACACACTGGCAATAAGCGTTTTTTAAGTCAATTGTGGTTGTTGAACAGTCAACTGGTGTGCAGCAGGTAAAGTTATCTTGAGCGATACACAACTTTTGGACCGGCACCCAAGTTACGTTTTGGTACACAACACACAAATTCCTTCATAAGATACTTGGAAGATGTAGGAAAACTATAAACAGAAATTAACTGAAGTCGCTTGTTATAAACCTGGTTTTATGAGCGTCAAGCAAGGAAAAAACATACATTTAAAAACCGGATAAATATCAGGTTAACAACAAACGGGGTCAGAAAATATACATGTTCAGCACTAGGTCGGCACATACCTCATTTCATGCGACTATAAAAACACGGTAAAAATAGTTTTAGCTGATGTTTACGGCTAGGAAATCAAACTACCCGCCGCTTCAGCAAGAGACACTAGTCAAGTTCACTTTCTCACCGGGCCACACAGAAAGAAAAACAAAGTATAATTTATGTTGTATTGATTATAACCGTCTGAAAGGTGTTTTTGTTTTAGGAAAACTAGTTACTTCCTCTGAAATTACATAAGTCTCTGACTATTTTCAGTTTACTCCAAAAATAAACCTGTAAACTAGTGAAAATGAGTGAAACCAGAAACTATACGATTTAAAATAAAAAGTTTTTTTTTTCTAAAGGACAGGCCGTGAAAATAAAGGTTGGATATCGCTGATTTACGAGACCTCCGGAACCCTCGTAAATCCACATGCAACTACAACACACAACACCACACAAATGTAATCTCTTCTAAGAGCATTTGGGACCGATCCTGAAAATTCTTGGGGAAAAAGAAGAAAAAAAATCGATTTACCCGCTGATTTATGCTGATTACAAACACACAATGGAAAAGAGACGGAGGTAATAAATTAGTGTTTTTCATTTAGGAATGCAGTGTTGACAAATAACTAAAATAAAATGGACAGTTATGGATTTAGATGCATTTGTTGATTGTTAATCTGTATTTTTCTGTTAAAAAAAACCCAACAAGGTTAGATTAAATAAATCGTATAAATAATTTGAATAATATCTGATTAAATCAACGTAATTTAAGAACTTAGTAAAACCTTGCATCATCTGAGAAACACGATTTAATTCCCTTAGTACCTCAAAGCTTCTGCAGAACTTGTCATGTGAGGTGGAAGGCAGAAAAAACCTCTGTGAGTGTGCGTGCTTGTGAACTGGGTCTTGTATTATTGCTGTAACTGGGATGGTTTCACCCTCAGGACATTTTCCTTGAAGCTCAACAATTGCTTCAACGCTTGTCAACAAGTATAATAACGACTTCATAGAATCATCAGATAACCAACTATCCCTTAAAACAAATGACAATATCTCGTGTTGTAAGTCAGTAATTCTCCATTTAGAGTCCTAATGAGCCGAGCGACGTGGTTAAGTGATCACTCTTACCATCGCATCTAGGCTGTTATTTTTAGGCAAAAAAAAAAAGCCTGTCAAGTGCAGCTGTAACAAAGCCGGGGTTAGTTCCAAACTGCATTTTTTTAAGCCGCTCACTTGATTGGATCACTCGGGACTCAGAGTTCCCGGCGGGTCACGACGGGAGCCGAGTCACGTGGCCCACATTCTCCTCGGCGTTAACGTGCCGCTGTGTACTCTGTCTGACCTCGGCTGACTAAGAGCGACGCTCTCGGAGCCTCCAGTCACGACTCTTGAGCTGCGATGTGACGGTTAAATCTGAGCGTTTTTTCCCCGACACTTGAGCGAGACCGTCATTGGTTTTTAAGGTGTCTTTGGTTCTTTAGGGGGAGAGGAAGGGGTGGATGTTTTTGTGCTGAGGAAAAAAAAAATGGGGCCACAGCGGTGACAATATTCAGGAGACCTCGCTGGGGCCACACCGACTCCACCTCTCCTTTTCTTTCCCCACAATTGTGCTCATAACCGGAGCTGCTCGGCCCCGGTTTTCGGAGGACAGATGGTACCCCTTTGGAGTAAGGCCACGGCACAGTGGTGTGTGTTCACGGATCTCTGCTGGAGCAGCCAAGAACAAACACACTCTCCTTCTGCTGGGAACACGAGAGAGCTCCGAAAAATCTTTTGAGAGGCTGAACTACAGCAAGAGTGACATTTTCAACTTCTGTTTGATAGCGAAGCGTCGTATTTCCTGTAGCTTTAAATCCCATTAGGCATATTCCTCGGCAAATCGGGGAGTATTCCTTCGCCGACTCGCTTTTTAAAAAATCATTTTAAATTAGGCTCACTGAATGAAGAAGGGAGAACGTCTTTTCCCTTCAGTCTATTTTAATTCGCAGATCATCCCGAAACAAACTAGAGGACAATGGCAACGCACTGGCTGGCAGGCGCTGGGCAGAGGGCCAGCTGGCCGGGGAACAAGGGTGGGAGACTCCCATCCTCGGCGGAGCCAGCAGGAGGTGTGTGACGCTGCCCCGCGTCCACCAGCGCCACCGCAGCGTCGCTTTTTTTTTTCTTTCCTTCAAGAATCGCCGCTTCACAGAGCTTCCACACTTTGTCATTGTGATTATTTGAAGCTTCCAGGACTGTGGTTAAACACCCACTTGATGCATTGCGGTTAGTAATTATGTTAGTCTTGGCAACTACAGCTTGTCATTCCAGGGCTGGAGTGGTAATTTTAGCAATGGCTGTCAACTCAATCCTTCAGCCTAGCGTGGGAGCTTAGAAATATTAAGGCTAATGAGCAAAGTTAACGTTGTCCAAAATACCGGCGACAATAGATGACACACCTAACAGAGATGAAACCATAAAGCATGTCTTTTAAATATGTTGAGTTTTAAGTTTCAAGGCAATCATTTCGTCAGAGTGTTTTTGTTTTTGACAGACCGTCAGAACAGATGGTAGGTATTTGGGGATTTGTCTGTATGGAATATGTTCAGTTTATCTTTTGTTTAATTGGATACAGTAGAGTCAATCGAGGTTAAAGCTTTTTTTTCCACAACAGAGATAAACCTCAATTAGATGATCATTTCAAATATTTTTAAATTCAAATTGTAAAACAAGGGTAGTAGTTTCTTGATCCATCAACACAGTTTGGTTAACACAATAGCCTTGAGTGTTTTGGGTAGTATAGACAAGAAAAAACATCTGTCATAAACAGAATATAATAATCGTAATGTTTCAGACAAATCCATCAGTTTTATGGGTCATCTGTATATCCGTTTGCATTGACTATCACCACTATTGAAGAGCTTAATATTGTCAATTTATTTATCTAACCGAGGGGTTCACCAACTTCTTTTCTAGAGAGGCACCATGTGACCCGATTTAGTTTTGTACACACTTTATATACATTTCTTTATATATATTATTCATCATGATATATTATAATCCTCCAATAAACAAATCAAATGATTGATTATTCGATAATTACCAGTGGGGCAACAAGAAAGTTAACACAAAATCAAACAAAATAAGATTGTTATTGTATGAAAACAATAGTGGGTTAGTCCTCAGGTGTCTGGGTTTACCTGGTGCCAGTGGTCACCACGTGATATAACATGTCCATGTTGTAGAAAACTTTTCTTATGCTAACTAATTCTGATTTGACTGCCTCTAATATAGTAGTTGAGTATCACGTCCATAATATTGAAACATGGGTTAGTAAAACTACCACCACAGAAGTCCTTGTTAGACTTACTCATCATGGAACTGCTTGTTAGTTGGTTAGTTTCGTCTTCCTATCTTCTCTAGAGCGCAGTGAGTAACCAAATGTTATCTTGGTGTCATTATATGACTCATGGTGTCAAGAGAAAACAACCCCTGTGTTGTTATTTTTACCACCCTTAAAAGGACAAGAGGCACTCATTTAAAATACATTATGTTTTTGACATAATATTTCTCTCATAGTTGATTCTATACAGATAGTATAGATTATTTAGTTAATATAATATTCACAGAATTTTAAATCTATTGTGTTAAATGGACAATACAAATGCGTTTTCTGGTGGTAAATGTATATAATTAGTTGTCATTGTCTAGCTATCAATGTGCTATACGATTTAGTTGAAAAATGTATCTTTACATTTAGATTACAGTGGAAAACCTTTATATAATAGATTACGCTTTATTCGAAAGTATTTTATCAGGGACTTTGGTTATGAATTGAGTGAGAATTTGGTTAAAAATTAGAATTTGTGATGAATATGTTGTGTGGTATTACAACAAGGGCATTAGTTGACGTGTCTATCTTTTATATGTCAATGGTAAAAAAGTCAGTTTGCTGGAATAAATTAGTTTGAGCTGAATTTGTTGAACTTGAATCTTTTAAAAACTTGGCATCGTTTTCTCCTGAAATACTCAGTCTACTTTTCTTTTAGATGTTTTCTTTTTATTGGCTTTAAAACCCACATTAACTGTTGTAAATCAATTCCACTCGTTCAGAATTGATATTGAATCATGTGACATTGGACGTCAGATAATACATTGCATGCCTCTAAATAGGTTGTCATAAACTAATGACGTCCTAAAGTATTAAACTGACATGCTATGATAGAGGAGTCCAGTGACCTAGCTTTGCTTTGCAAACAACAGGAGCACTTATCAGATTGTGCTACTCGGTGCACATCTCTCTGGGCTTGTGTGTTGTTTGACTTTAAGCTATGGAATTGTATCTGTCGATTCTCCGTGGGGTTTAGAAGGTATTAAAGAAGATATCGGAGTTTAAAGCTGCTTTAATGGGCTTTAAACAAAAGACGAATAACTAGATCTGTGTGTATTGTGATGTTGAGGAACATTGTGTCCGCCATCGTTTGCACAAAGTCTGCCGACGTCTGCATTCTCTCGTGCACCTGGAATACTGAACGGACAGAAACTAGTGCAACTCTCGTCGGTGAGAGACGACATGTTAAGGTGATGCGTCTCCTGCGTCGTCTGACCTCGTTTCTTTGTCCTCGCATGCTCGCTGGTCTTCTGGTGAGCGGTCATCGGGGGTCTCTGAGACGTAAACAGAATGTCTTGAATCTAACTGTTCCTGACAGGGATTGCACAGATCTCACAGGGTTTGATTTAAAACAGACCAGTCATGTAGAAATCCCATAAATTCAGTGTTTAAAATGGAGGCTTAAAAAGGTTCTTCAGCAAGTTTATGGGGGAGATCCCCTTTTTTGAGTCGCAATGTAATGTCACTGCGGCTCCATTTATGGTCCAATGTGAAATATTGGATTATCTTTTACAATCTTTATGATTGATTAAAGTTCTTACTCTTGCAGAAAGAACAAGATTTTGGAGAAACGAGTGACCAACAAAAATGTATATCTATGATGAATGATCCCTGCTCTCTTAGACTCGTCGAGAAGAGACTCAAAGTAGAACCACCCATGGCCCTGGAGCCTTTTAAAGATCTTCCTTTAAGTCACCCTGGTGAGATATTGTGTCCCATCAGAAGGAGGCCCCAGGGCAAACCCAGGAAATGCTGGTGACTCTATTTGTAAGTAAGTAAAGTTATTTGTTAAAGCGCATTTCTAGACCAGGGTCACAAAGCGCTTTAACAGAGTCCCATAAAATAAATGTGAGTTCTTCTACTAGAGCGGGTCAGAATTCTTGCTTCAGAGTTTAGTATTACCTGCAGGCGAGACAGCTCCTTCTTGTTTTGTCACAAAATAAAGTTAATCCCTTAGTAGGTCTTGAATGGTTTTATAGATTAAATTTCAGATTATTTTCTGTCCTTTCTGTAATAAAGAAACTGTCTATATCTGTTAAATAAGCCCTAATTTATTACATTATTTTAGCAATAATATGTAAAATAAAAGTTTGATTGATGTATATGTACAGAGTAATGGCAGTATCAGCTGGACTTTTTTCAATGGGTGGATAGTCTCTGTTTACTCCTGGTCTAAACTTGGCAGACAGATAAGCAATATCCTGTTTACCCTCAGAGAAACGCATCCGTCGAATATGAGCTCAGTCCAGCCACGTAGGACATTCAACGCATTCCCACGTAAAAAATGATTTGTAAAGAACTAAACGAGAACATGAGTGTGCATATGTATTCCACCGTTTGTTTTGGCCGAGGAACGTGAAAACATTCCCCGCAAGTCCTTTCTGCTCGGTTTGTCTGGTTTAAAGGCCGAACAAACATCATTGATGTACAGCAGCTACCGCTCTGGATCCAATTCTTTTGAGTTCACCGTCGTAAAAAGCTTCGACTTGAAACGTGTTGTTGTGAAACGGGAAGTCGCCCTGTTTGGCAACCTCACTTAAAGTCTTTTTAAAGGCAGGTCTGGCACAAGTGCTGCTCCAAATGTTCCAAGTTAAAGTTTAATGTGTTTTTTTTTCTTTTTTTTTTACTTCGTCACAGTTTGGTGCACTTTCAATTAGAAAGTTTCTGAACACATGCTTCATTGTGTAGTAAAGCAAAAATCTTTTGATTTACTGACTATTCTATGCAACAATTTTTACTGACAGACTGAAGAATATCACAGTAACAGTTAAGACTTTTTACGTTTTATAACAGTAACCATTAAACATCTGGAGAAAAACTTATTTTTCTTCTTAATGTTTTACTTTTATTAATTATAATTTGAAGAACAGGAGTTTTCCCATGAAAACTACACATTGCAACACATTATTAAAGATTTAATTGTTGTTTCTTGCATACAAAACAAACCTAATACATGACAAACACAATTTCATTCAAACAATGTCTCCTCTCATGTCTTAAGTATCACAATAACTCACAAGAACTCTGAATTAATTTAGTTTTCAGGGGGGAAAACTCTTGCATATGATAATACTTAAACAACCCCATATAACCTTTTGTATTTGCAAGCATGTGTGATTGTTTTTCTCTGCACAACCACATCCTTTTTTTTCTTTCGGGAAAGCACTTGGCAGAATAAGAGTTCCTCGTAATTTCCAGATATGAGTCTCGATAAGGCAGCTGCATGAAACTCATTTTACTGGTTTCCTTACCTCCCACCACGGGTGTGTGACCCCTCATTCACTCTGGCCATTAACATCCCAGCGTTACTCCCCGCCGGCCGTTGCTGCACATCGGGGTGTCCGGCCGGGGGGACAATGAGAGAATGTGGAGACGGTTCTTAAAAACCTGCTCAGACGCCGCGAGGTTCCGTTGTTAAGTGTCGGCACTAATGTGAGTGTCGGCTGGTGGGAGAGTCCTTTTTTTTGTTGTGTACCCGTCAACATGAAAGAGGAAAGAGATGTTTTCTTGAGGGTTTTTTTACCGATGTCCCCGTCGGTCTAGCTGGTGGGCCACTCCAAGGGTCTTCTCTGGTTACTGAGAGACTCGGGGGCAAAGATGGCAGCCAAGCTTTTTCCCAGGCCCCCCGATAATGAACTCTTAACGCTTAAGGTTGCCGCGATTAATTGCTTCTCGGGTTTTAATTGCACGTTTTCATTGTTGGAAAAAGTTTGGCCGATTGCCACTTTCTTCTCCGCTCTATCACTTTCTCCCACCTCTTCACCTCACGGCCGCTCTTGCAATAACCGAGTTAAGCTTGGTGCCAGCGGAGCGGAACCACGAGCGTTCTCATCGTCCCGGAGACGTCGGTGTCTGGTTGCAGACCTTCCATCTGACTTCAGGGTGTGATACATTTAATACCCCCCCCCCTCACCCCCTTCTTCTCAAAACCATCACAAATCCCTTGCGAGACGAAGCAGCTGTGTAATATTCTCAATTAACCTTTTTAGCAAAAATATAGCCTTAAGTTTATTCAATTACTCTGAAGCTTGAAGAGATATATTTTAATTGAATTTTTTAAGAGAGGAATTTCAACTTCACTGTTCTGGTTTATTGGTCAGCTGTTATTGGGATCTGTTTTTAAAGAGTTAATGGAAGAAAACCAAAACTGAGTAGTTTCCGATTGTGAACCAATTCCTTGAAAAGTTTTTGTTTAAACGTATTTTCGGACCATAAGGCGCACTGGGCTATATATTGTAATATCAATGCAGTATATTTTCAGATGCAGAAGCATCGTGAGTCTTTCTAAACTGCGCTTTCATGCGAATAATACCATGACAACTCGAGAATAATGTTACACTGACTCACAAAGTAATACAGCGGCGCCCTCAGCGAAGTTATACCACGGCGCCACGCAATAGTTTACCAACATTCTGACAGATTTTTGACTTAAAATTGGTAAGACATACCAAATAATAAAGCACACTCTATAATTCCAATTCATTATAATTCACGCAGTCACGAAAAAGTTGAATATTCCACAGAGCACAAGTTGAATAATGCTCAGTGTTTTCCAAACGCAGCGCAGCTTGACTCACAACATGATAAAGTCCATGAGCCGGAAAATTGGTGTAATCATCCCACCCCCATGACCTACATCGCCGCCTAAATTGGCCTGTAGGATGAGAGGATGACTGTATCAAGGCCCCCTCAACTGGAGGTCGTGACTTCCCGGAGAAACGAGGCCGAGGGACGACTTCCGTCTTGCTGACAACAGAAGGGGACGCTAATACATCTCAATTACAGAGCTTTATTAAAGATAATTGCCTGTAATCACAGGCCTGTGTTCACCCAAGTTGCCCAGAAGTCTGACCGGAGCTAAATAAACATGCGTGACCTCAACCTTCGAGGCTGGACAGAGTCGATTCCATAAACATCTGATTCTGGGTTTCGGATTATTTAGTTTGTCTAACCTGTGTCGTTGGTTCTGCCCACAATGGAAATGAACGCTTTGACCAAATAAGTACTTAATTATCACTTTATATATTTCTTTTTTTTTATTCAAGTTGCTTTTTTTCTTTTCTTTTCCAAAGGATAAATGATACATCATAATAACCATTAGACACGTTTTTAAAGCTGTTATTTTTTTTATATTACATAATGATATGAGTTCAACCTTGACTATTATCATATTAAAGCCTTTGGCTTTTTTATCTGTTGATTAACTTTCAGGCTTCAAAGTGTTTTGGACTTTTTACATAGAGTATTGTTACAAAGAAACACTTTTTTGACACATAAAATTAGAATACTCGCCCCTTATGTGTTGTTTTCGGTGTTATCTTGACCTTTTAAGCATATATTTTATTGAGTATTGTTTTGACTCTTCAAGCGCTTTGTGATCCTGATCTGGAAAAGCGCTCTATAAATATAAATTACTTACTTACTTACTTAATTTAAAGGTGACAGGAATTTTCGGCAAAATACTTCTGCAACTCTTTCAAGAAAAAATTACAATGGGGAAAAAGCCTTGTGTGAACGAAACTGAAAGAAGATGAAAAGCTGCTACATTTAAAAGAACACCAACCAACACCCACGAATGTAAATGACATATTACCCAATACAAAAAGTATCATATGTACTTTTTCTTTAGGCTATTAGAGTTTGTCAGGTTTTTTTTTCAAATTGTAAACCCAGTCACCCAGACATGTGTGGGTGTTGTGAGTGAGTCAGAAATAAGTTTAAATATATATCAGTTTATACTTGAATACACTAATGTAGAGTTTGTTTAACTGCATTTATTGCCTTTTTTTTTGCTTTCGCAGGAAAATACCTCTACATTGTGTTGCTGGGCTGAGAGGGTTTGTTTAAGTGCCCACTCCGGGGTCAGCAATGAATCTCCTCAATGAGGTCCGGCCCCTCCGATTCTCGCCCTCGCCTCTGTCCGCGGTCTGTTGCAGCATGTGTCTTAAACAGCAATAATGACGATGCATCGCTCCGGCAATAAAGAGCCGTTAGCAGACCGCTCCGCCCACCCACCATCTGCCGTCTCGCAAGTACAGCCGCCACAAAAAAGCGGCGAACAGAAAACAAGCCACCCCCGGGTCACTCCGAAACATATATTCCGCTGACCAAGTAGCTTGTGACATTCTCCATTGGCCATGGGTGATTGGGTCCTGATGTGGCTAGAGACACGCTTGCCACCGTGTTCATTTATCACTGTCACAAGAAAGTAGCTAATAGAAGTGTGGGGGGGGGGTAGGGGGGGAAAGAAAGGGAAAACAGGGACCACCATGTGCTGTAGTTTATCCTGCCATGTCTTCCACTAGAAAAATAAAGGCTAACTCACCTTATCCTGACCCCTTCGTGGTGTTGAAGATAAAAGACAACAAGTGAAGCTCCTTGTATTCTTCAACAAGTAGACAAAACCTTTAATAATAGAAGATTAAATACCATCGTGGTGTCATTTGATTGCTAAAGAACATAATAAAACAATTTTATTTTTATTTTAACATACATTTCTTTATGAATAACTGGAAGGGTCTCACTATTAAATAGAAACACAGTACTGTTGCGTCAATTGATAACTATATTTTATGTGTTTGTTTCTGATGGTATAGTTCTTCTTTTTTAAATACAAAACTCTCCATTCTATACGTTACTCATACTATATTAAAACTATAATTGTACTCTCTGAACTAGTCAATTTAAAATAACATATATTTTACTTTTGATTGTTTTATTTATATTACTCTATACTAAACTTTCATTAAATCAAAATCCATTTCTAATCATGAGTTTTGTTTAAAATTCTACCTCTAAGATACATTTAAAAATATGCTTTTGTAACAACTTCCAGTTAACATTTACCTTGTTTTTTTATTTATTTAATTGTTGTGTAGTGGCCTTCTAAGCAGTTTCTCAGAGTCACTACGCAACGATTTTATTCGTGCAGGCTTTTCCTTGATTTTCTGGAACTCCGGTGTTGTTCTCAGTATTATCTTGACCTTAAAAGTATATACTATAATGAATATTGTTTTGATTGTTTAAGCACTTTGTGACCCTGGTCTGGAAAAGCGCTTTATAAATACAAATTCCTTACTTACTTACATAATTGCTAACACCTAGCATACAGCTTCATTCCTTTTATATAATTATTCATTCATTTAACATATTTCTAACACTTCGCCATAGTTCTTTCAATTTCCATTGCTTGAAAACATTTAAGAACAAACTTCAGGTAGAAAATTCACATTAAAGAACAAGGTCGAGAATATGAGATGAGGCTGATATTTGAACATTTTCTCTCTGCACTTGTTTGTGTGTGCAGCTACAACAAACAGCCATTATTTAAGAGCCTGATATTTTGTTAAATGTCACCAGTTATTATCATCCGTATTTATCTCCTGTTGCTCTTCTCTGTCACACCTACGAGCAAAAAGCACGAGGCGCGACCATTTCCACATGCAGATTAAGCCACGCTGCCTTCTTTGTTGCCTCATCGTCAGTCATTTGCAAAAAAAAGGTCTGTTCGGAGTGTCTCGCTCGATAAAGCTTTTTCCGCACAGGTGGCACATTTTTGCTGTCAGTCGCTCACGTTGCAAGTGTGAAAAGAAGAAGCTTAAGACATATGTTGTAGTCGGGCCTGTCAGCTGCCAGAGTCACCTCCTCTCCCTGTCACGCAGGCAAATTGACCCCCGGACGGATTTCGGTTGACAAGAGACGACTAAAATAAGACGGCGACTCCGTTAGACGTCATTCTTGAAGAGGGTGTGTAGTCTTAGCGTGGAGACGTCTCACTGCTTCAGTGGATTCCTTTATTTGCTAGAGGATTATCTTAGACATTTCAAAAAGATATAGTCAAAGCTGGATAGAGCTGTGATGAAATATATTATGTCAAATATAGTCAAATCGTTTTATGACTTATTGATGGCAGCTTTTCCTTACCTGATCCTAATTTAACAAAAAAAAAATCAAACTACCGTATTTTCTGCACTATTAGGCGCACCAGAAATGAATCGCCTATTTTAGAATTGTTTTCATAAATAAGGTGCACCCGTTATAAGGAGCATAGAATAAAAGATAAAGTCAAACTTTATTAAGCGTTCTGACAATTCCGTTCACTCCAATGGTAACAATGTTCAAATGATGTTTAAAAGGCTTCAAGCAGCAGCGCGTGAGACTGGTGTTGTGAGCAGACAAATGTTGAGCAAGCAGCAGTGAAGTTGAGCGCGTGTATGACGGCTAGAGCGCGAGTGTATGACATGTTGAACGCATTTGTTATGACTGGTTGAGCGCGCAGCAGAGTGATTTTGAGTGTACAGCAACCAAGACACACTCGCTTAAACTGGTGGCAGTAATATCACTCCATAGACATTTACCCTGATTGCTCCTGATGGCAGGTTCGGCGCCATGTGGTGCAGCCTACTCCCATCAGTATGTGTGAATGGCTGTCAAAGCGCTTTGTGACCCTTGTCTAGAAAGGCGCTATATAAATAGAGATTATTATTATTATTATAGACGCCCGCTATGATGTGACATGCGTCATAAATCTCACCCTGTGATGACACAATGACGTAATCCCATGAGTCATGAAAGTGTTTGTAAACAAGTCACCCACCAGGTAATGTTCATATATAAGGCGCTACGGATTATAATGCACACTGTCGTTTTTTTGAGAAAGTTAGAGGCTTTTAAGTGCGCCTTATAGTGTGGAAAATAAGGTATTCTTTAGCCGGTGTATATATATATATTTTAAACATCTGATACAAATACACCATTCTAACGGTTTAGAGAAGAAAGTATTCTGTCTCATTACTGTGCTTCAAGATATTTCTACTCACTACCCACGTCGTAAAGTGACATTTAAGAATGTAATGAAATATAAACAGCATCTCTGGCACCGCAGCCAGACACACGCTCCATTATTCATGGTGCGCCTACTGTAAGAGACGAGCACATTTCCCCGAGCTCTGTTTTCCATTTCGCATGACACAACACAAAAACTCGGCTGTCTGTCCGAGCAGAGCAGAGAAATACGGCGATGCCGCCGACAGTTTTACGTCTGTGTTTATGTAGCTGTTTTCGTAACCGGGTCAGTCCGTCAGGAGAGCGGCAGAGATGTTGAGGATCTGGCAGCAGACTGAGCTGCGGGGGTATCATTATCAATCTCTCGCCACACATTTGGGTCATGCATGCATTACTGTCATTAACCTGCATCTGGCCAAAAGGAGGAAGGAACAAGTTTTAAGGTGTTGCTAATCCTGCCGTGGCCCACATTCTTATCAAAATATAGTTGAACTCGCCTCGATACCTGGAAAAGCATTTTCTCCTGTAAAATCACGTTATGTAAGACACATGACCTGCAAAAATATTTTTCCACCTCAGGCATAAATCTCTTTATTGTTATCCTTTCATATCATCTTTTCCAACCAGTCTTTTAAATCATTCAGTATTTTCCAGTCATAAAAATCCAATCGATGACTACACATTTTAAGTTTATTATTTGTAGATATAGAATACATCTTAAAAATATATGTAGTTTTCACAGGGCGGTAAACGTAACTTCAGAATGCAATATCTGTCAACTGTTAGCTAAGCTAGTAAGTTGCAAATATCCTTCACTTCAGTTCCATCTATCATTTATCATCATGTGAAGGTGGCGATGATTCTATTTTGTTACCAAAAACTGTCAAAAAAAGGTTAATAACTCATCACATGAGCAATGCAATCCGTTTTCTCTGAACCAAGAAACAGTGTCTTTGTAATAGGCATTGCATTTTGCTGTGGTATGTTAGAGATGTTAAAATTCTGATTGATAATAATCAATATTATTGAAATGTAATGTATTCGATGGTGATAATAGGGACTTAAAAATGTAGATTTTAATTTAAAACTGAAATATGTATTAATTGATTTCATAAGGTTACTGACTACATTTAAAATAACATAGTATATACAGCAATATATTACAATAAGGTTGTTTTCAAATGCACATTTTTACATGTTCCAGAGCTCATTAAATCGACTAGAATGATAATCACTAGTTTCTAGAAACTATTCCTGGATCATCTCTAACAGTGGTTCCAAACCCTGGGTCTGAAGACCAGTACCGGTCCATGAGGCATTTGTTTCTCGGCCGTACAGAAAGAAAAAACGACTTTAATATAATTTATTTTCTATTGAGTAAAACTGTCTGAAACGCGTTTTGTTTTGAAAATCGATGGTATTTTGTCTGAAGTTACAGTAGCTTGTTACTTTTGACATGTCAAGATACTCGTTGCAGTCAAGTTGACTTAATTAAAAATAATAGTGGACAAATGTTTTCATATGAAGGTCGATACGTGAATGTAATGCCCACATTAAACTTGTCTGTGATGCAAAAAAGGGTTTGGGACTCCTGATCTCTAATATTTGAATCATTCACAAAGAGCTTTTCCCTGGATACGTGATACTAGGAGTTCACTAGAAAAACCTCCAATGTTCTCACATGATGGCAGAAATGTGCAACATCGAGCTTTTCATACTACAAGAAAAAACCATTAAGGTCAGAGATGAGCGCTCGTATTTCAATTTGGTGTGGTATCCAAAACACAGCGGTGCAGTGAAGTGAACGCCGTGAAACTGAAACACAGACCTCAATCTGGCACGAACACGACTAACAGCATAGAAATGATAACCATTTCAGGCATTAACAGTTTGTTTGCTGGCAAAGCTGCACCTGATCGGCTTTTTTGAGACCTGCCATGTTTTAATGTTGCCAGTTTTATGTGTGTTATTTGTGCTGGAATCACAAATGGCAGGGAACTCGGAGACCAGCAGGACTTCTGGTGTTTTCCTGAAGCTGGTGATTAAACATTAATTTGGTTCTGTTCTTGTTTTTCTGTGTGCGGAATATTATTCAGCACATTTTTGGAATTTGACTCATGTGAATTCAGGTTGTGTCTGTTTTATTATTCGCTGTGGGTTGCAAATTAATTAAACCTTGACCCTGAGATAACACAAGGGTTCATTCAATTAGCAATAACATTAGCCATTTTGGGAAAAAAATTGTTTTTAAAAAGTATGTAAAGTCCTCTGATAATGACACTTTTTTAATAGTATTTTTTAGTTTAACTGAATTCAGTTGTCACTTTTCATTTGATGTCCAATATCTCATTCCTTAAATCTGTCTTTTGGTTTGATGGCCTGATACTTAATGTGGGATCCTAGGAAAAGAACACTTGTTTATCAACCCCTGGCAAAGAAGTAAATCAGTACTACTTGTTTTTCTTGGATAATGGAATGATTTGTGACTTTGGCTACCTTAGGGTGATTCTAAAAAAATCTCTTTAACCCTCATGTGGACTAAGGTTTGGGATTATTTTCAGAGTAATCCCTTCCTTTGGAGCTCAGTCGTTGTCAAAAAAGACACTTAAAAACACCCAAATACCTCCATACTGCTTGTCTGTTTTATCCATATTGTATTGAAGCCTTTACAAGAGCCATTGCTCCACTCAAACAAGTCTATAGTTTAAGCTTGTTTGTAGCAGAAGTTTAAAGGCTAACATGCTACACAGACAGGAAACACTCAATATCGGGAGTGCTTCCAGTGTAGACAGTTGACTGGACTGTTTAACTATAACTTTAATCATGAATTTAAAGCAAGAAAACAATGTTACTTGTAATCATCATAAGATATTTAGTCGTTTCAGTTTTATTTAAGTGATACATTTGTGTGGTTTGGTCTTACCTGAACAGTACTCTCGGAACTGACTGTGCTACCCCGTTGACCCCAAAATGAGGGGTTGTGATTCAATTAAATTGGCAAAATACAGACTTTATTGTCGAAAGTGGAATTTGTTGTTGAATATGTAAATCTGTCCCCCTCTGCATAATTTGCAGGGTTGATGATGCGAGCGGTCGAATCGGATATTGGTACATGTGAACATTCAGCCGAACATCTGCCTCTCGCCATTGTGATTCGCTTCGCCGCCATCTGTTAGACACTAGCTGGAAGCGATGTAAAAGATTTCTCTACAACTGGTTGGAATCCCATAATTTCCTCTGAAATTATCTAATTAGCTTTTTTCTGAGTGTTCTATATAAACGTAAAATACACGTCACCTCAGGTGTCTCGGGGATTCTATAAATAGTTGACCATATTGTCTTGTGAAGGAGCATATTTAAAGTTGAACTAAAAATGTCTGATGCTCCGCAGAAAGACCGTGTGAGTTACCGCGTCCTAACCCACTTGCTGTGCGCTAACGTTTTCCCCTGTGTGTTTTTGTCTCTCCTGCCATAGATCCAACCCTTCCAGCTGTCGTTGTTCGGCGGCGGCACGCTGTGAGAAAGACTCCACTCTGCTGCGTCTCCGCTCACCTCAGACACTTGTCCTTGACATCCAAATGGTAGTCGGCGTTCGTCGTGGCAGCCGCCTTCTGTGAGTTATGAGGATGGCTGCTCCGTTGACTCCGGAAAGGGGCTCCGTCTCTGCTTAGCGGCGAGCGGGTCACATGATGTAATGAAGACGGGACCTGAACGTCTGCTCTTCCAGGGGTCTGCCAACAGGATATGAGTATTTTGAGTCCTGTGACGGATAACAAATCAAACATCGCGGCGACTGTGGGAAGTCTGGACGAAAACTCCAAAGCCATGCAGTCGGAGGAGCTGTTTAGCAGGAAACTAAAGTCCTTAAATGGTAACATGGGACCACCGGCTCCTAACATGCAGGTCAAACCTGAGGGTCCCGGGAAGACGAATGGCACACCAGCCATGCCTAAAATGGGCGTTCGAGCGAGAGTAACGGAGTGGCCGCCGAGGAAAGACGGATGGGACGGAAGGCCTTCGCCAAACTATCAGAGTGTGATACCAGTGTTCCAGAACGGGCAACAAGAACACACCGTGGAAATTCTAGAGGAAGGGGAATCCGTTTGTGTGGAGCTGGACTACTCGAAGTATGAACTGAGCGAACTACTCGGACACTCGCCCCTCAAAGGTCTCCACCCTATTCGTCAGCGTAGTAACAGCGACGTCACCATTAGCGACATTGACTCCGAGGATATAATGGACGCCGTCAACCCGAACACCGGGGCATCGCTGCACCGAGAGTACGGAAGCACGTCTTCTATCGACCGCCAGGGCCTTACTGGGGACGGCTTCTTTACCTTGCTCAAAGGCTACAGAGTAGACACTATAGACCATCGCAGCATACCGCCGCTAGGCTTTCCTGAATTGTTGCGCTGCGACGCCTCCCTGTCCCCTAGTTTGCAGACTGCAGCCCAGATTGCCCGGGGGGAGATCGTCCACATTCCAGGATACGACTACATAGACAATGAGCTCCTCTACAGTCGTGAAAGGGAGAAGTCTTTTATGAGGCGCCTCAAGTCAGAATCATCAGAACCCTCAATCTTCAGGAAATTGCGGACCATAAAAAGTGAAAGTGACGCCTTGCGGCTCTCCATGGAGGAAGACCGGCGACCGCTTAGTTTCCAAAAATGCTTTGCTCACTATGATGTTCAAAGCGTTCTTTTTAACATCAGTGAAGCGGTAGCCAGTAGAGCTACCCTAAGCCAGAGGAAGAATATGACCACGGGGGCCTCGGCTGCGTCTGCCGGACCTGGTGCTGGTCCTGGGATAATGTGCGGGATGGGACCAGGGCCAGGCCTCGGACCCTTAATAAGTCCAGACATTGGGGTAGGTGGTTGTGGCAGCGTGAACGTCCCCATGTTTGAGTCTCCGCTCGGCAGCAGGGAGGACCTCAACCCGAAGGAGAACTTGGACGCCGATGACGGCGACGGGAAAAGCAACAGCATGGTTCTGGGCTGTCCACACTTTCGCAACGAGATCGGCGGCGAGGGCGAGAGAAAGCTCTCCCTCTCCAGGGCCAACAGTACCAACTACACCGGCCTGTCAGAAAGCTGTTCCTTCGAGTCGTCGCTCAGCTCTCACTGCACCAACGCCGGGGTCTCCGTGCTGGAGGTGCCGCGGGAGAGCCAACCCATCCACCGCGAGAAGGTCAAACGCTACATCATCGAACACATCGACCTTGGAGCGTACTTCTACCACAAGTTCTTTTACGGAAAAGGTAAGAACAGTTTGTTTACTTCCAAGCTTTTTGAGAGTAAGTAATTATTTGTAAACATTGTTGTTATGTAACATGTTTGTTACTAATTTATTAGTTGTGATTTTACTTTTATGAACAAAAAAACTATTATTTTGAAAATATATCGACACTTGAAATCGTCCTAATTTATGAGCTTACTTCTTGTGTGATATTTGGGTCAAGGTGACCCGGTGGCCTCAAAACAGATGACCCAGAGGGTCCTTAAACCCAGGGGATACCTTAAACATGTTTGTTTTCAGGCCCTTGGGTCACCTTGACCCAGAGATGACACAAGGGTCAATAGGACTCGCTGACACAACACTAGCTATGGAAAGAATGACACATCCTACAAAAGATGTGTTGCTCCAGATGGCAACCTGAAATCTGAACTATGTCATCACATTTTTTATGAGTTATTTTGCAAATGATACATTTTTTTGATCACTCAACAGTGACTCCTCAATGGTCTTCTTCAGAAAAACACACTTTCTCCAGTCATTCCTCAGTAAAATCCCACTAGACCAGATGATTAAAGTCACAATAATGGACTTGTTTTCCGTGTCAGGGTGTGTGCGTTTCCCTCCCTGCGAGAGGGAGTTCATATCCTCCTTGTTTTTGCCGTGAACTGTGAGCAAAAGAGGGGTGAGAGGCAGTTTGTCCTGCAGCTGTTTTCCTTGGGAGACTCCGGGGGTGTGAGTGTGCGACTCCTCTTATGAAACCAGAGGGTCAGCGGAACCATGTCAAGGTATCGAGTCTCCTCATTAAAACACCTCCTTGACTGATAGTGGAAACACAATTCCTACCCCTTCCATCGTCCTACACGTGCGTTTCGTCTCCGGCTCTCAGCAGATTGTGTTACCTTTATTTAAGCCGAACCGACCCCTTCCTGAAACAGCTGCTTCACCTTTAGCGCCCGACAGATGCCGGGAACGTCTTCAAAACATATCCTGCATGAAATGAGTCTCGGCGCGACACCGTGACCTCACTCACGGCTCGGCGTCTCCAGTCAAGGATAATGAGCTTCGGCTCAACTTTTTTAACTGTATTTGCATTTACTATCACGCCTCCGCGGATAATCATTTACGATCACACACTTCCTTCCCTCGCTACTCGACCGAGAAATGGTTCAACTTTTATCACGGCGAAGGTGTGTGTGTGACTCATCTTGTCGTTGTTCTTTTTTTTGACGTTATGGCTCTTTCAGAGAAGAAGAAGCCTTTACTCACAGCATGCGGATGGAGCGGCTGCCCTTTTAGTGTGAGGTGTTTTATTGGCAAGACAAGCCTGTCATCACCCCTCTTTCACCTCAAACACACACTTACACTAAGAGGCGGATACTCGCTAACTTGCCTGCGTGTCGCCACTTTAGGACAGACTTTTATCAACCCCGGGTTGAACATTGATCCCATTGATTGCCTTAAGCGTTCCTTCCCTCGGCAACAGGAGTGCCTCTCCCTTGACCGCCTTAATGGACTCTGGGTTTCACCCACACCTTACGGGCCGAGCGTCGCTATATATAGGTCACGGCCGAGCGGAAATACACTTGGATGTGAAGGCGAATGCAAACATGTCAGACAGTTGACCTGTTGTAAAGTTTTGACGGGACAAAGTTTAACAACGTGATATGTTATACACTGTAAAACCTTTTTTTGTTTTTTACTGATTCTTTTGAAGAAACTGGTGCAACTTTTACTTTGCGTTTAAAAACTAGGACGTATACCAATTTTACAACCTTTACATTATGTTTAAAATTATCTCCAAAATATTTTCCTTATCTTTTTTATCCTGAATTGATCTTTATCAACCTCTAACGGACGAAATACATGTTACAGTTGCGGTCATAAGGATGTTAAATCATAGGTTTACAGAATTCTGGTTTAAATATTTACGATTGAAAGTTTCAATTCAATTTCAATTCAATTTTATTTAAAGTGTCTTATCATAACAAAGTTATCTCAAGACACTATACAGTTGAAATAAGACTAAGTTTACGATAGGGGCGTTTAATTTTCCTTTAGAATGACTGCAGCTAACACTATTACTGGCTAAGCTAGCATGTATAACATTGAGTTAAAATTGTCCATCTCTCACTGTTGATAAAGGAAAAACATAGATTTTAGCAGTCCTTATTTCTCAATCTCTTTTTGTTGTTGATAAAATGACAGAAAAAAGTGAATATTTATATTTTTTAATAGCTTGAGATACCTGGCGTTGCATGATTATTATTGGAAAATAAAATTGCAAAAAGGGTAAGGGTTAATAAAATGAGTCAAGACCCTGTTCAAGAACTCTTTCCCGTCTAATCATAAATCTTATTTAATTTATTTTAAATGCATTTTATTTGTTTTTATAAATTGTTTACTTGTTTATTCAGTTTGTTTATTTCAATGTCACTATTTTTTATTATATTTTATTATTGTGTTTTATTCAGATACTTTGAGTTAATTTGTATGTATTTATTATTTTTATATTTACTCTCATCACCATAAAAATATTCCTGTGTTGTGTTTACAACACTGGCAATAATTTTTATTATTTAATATTGATTTAACATGATTTAGATTTCTCTAAAATCGACCTCACTGGCTTCCATAATTAAATATGCAGTGGTGGTCGTTCACCTTGACCCAACAACGACACAAGGGATACCACAAACACATTAGTTTTCGGCCTCCGGGTCACCTTGACCCTGAGGTAACACAAGGGTTGAGCAGTGCCTGCGAATAATAAAGGGGTTCAAGTCAGTCTAGGAGAGACACCTGCATTATTATCCAGTGAGACTTTAAAAGTGTGAAACCGAATGTCATCTTTAAAAACTTCCAGCCTCACCATGCTGGTGGCATTAACTCATCCTGTGACCTCATGGCCGCGGCGGACCTCACTCCCCGCCAGCATTTGACCTTCTGCCTCGTCGCTGTCAGGCTGCGTATTCTTCAGACGTTTAACCTCGACGCTACATGTGCAGTAGATCAATTATACATGCTAATATGCCCGCAAATGCGTCACCACAAAAACAAGGACCTGCCTATTTACACGGCACACTCAACGGCATGTGGTCGATCGAGCGGAAACATACATTTCTTATGTGAAGAGTCATTCCTTTTATTTCTCAATACGACATTTCCTTGTGAGCCCCGCCGTTGATTACATTTATTTTTCATTGCTTACACGCAAACATTTCTCGAGGGAAAACACACAAGGTTGAGGCGGCTCCTGAGGTTGAAAGTATTCAGAGTTCAAAAGGTTAATATGTTGTGGTGCATTAGTCTAATCAGCCCATTTCATGGTCGCCTGAACCAGGACTACCACAGTTGTTACTTCCACTCTTAGGAGAATAGGTCACGAGAAAGAAAATAATTGCCTCCTTCCGTGAGTTCTGTTGCTAAATGTAAATAATTTTTCGGTCGATCCTATGACCATCCTTGACCAACTGTATTAAAACCAGACTAATAATAATATAAGTATTATAACCATACTTTTGTTTGCTAAACTTTATATTTATATAAACTATATATTTCTTGTTCATTTTAGTGTCTAATTGACTCAAATAAAAATGAAATTCCAGTTTTAGGCTCACAGTGACCAAAAATAGACCCTCATTGTTCATCCATCATTTATGTGAACAAGAATTTAATTCAATTTAAGTGATATTTCAGTAAAGGCTTGTATATTCGATTCACAAAAAGCATTATGTCAAATTAATCGTGTGTTTAAAAATCAGCTGGCGGTTGTGTTTTTGGATTGGTAGAGAATATTCACGTCTCCCATCCAATCACTGACGGTTAAATATAGAATACTGCAGACTTTGAAACATGGACGGCCGTGTGAATTTTATTTGGGTCAGTTTTGGTTCACTCTGGGTCGGCGCATCATTCCTGTTCTCCAAATATAAACTACGTGATCCACAAATTCTATTCAAGAGTGATTTCATTTCAAACCGTGGACCCATTCCACTAAAGTCTGGATCCAATTGTAATCAGTGTCATTTTGTCAAACATTTTCCTGGGATTAAATAAATACGCAGTTTTTTTGTAGAGGCAGTAATAATATATAAATATATATATATATATTTTTTTTTTTTACAGAGCATCAAAACTATTTTGGCGTGGATGAAAATCTGGGACCTGTGGCGGTCAGCGTCCGCAGGGAGCGGCTGGATGAAGGGAAAGAGAAGGACGGGATGCAATTCAACTATCGTGTCACCTTCAGGACGAGCCAGGTAATGAAAATGTCATCATTTATCACCGTATTCATGGGGAGTCGAGCTCCGCCGTGCATTGCAAGATCATTTTTATGCATCATGAAGCAGGAAAAAAACAGATTCTATTCCATTTAAAGGATAAAATTGACGCAAATGTTTATATAAAAGCACCGTTTTTTCTGGGTTTATCTTTCTCTGATTACCACTGTGACTTTTCTAAGACTATATATATATGTATACTGTATATATATATATATATATATATATATATATATATATTAATGTAAAGTCACACTGCCCTACTAGCCTTACAACGTAAATGTATTTTGAATTTAGACAAGTAAAGACAAAATATTAATAACCACTTTAAAAACTCATCACTGCAGCTGTGTTTGATTTTTATTATCATTGTGTTTTTGTCATACATCATTAGAGAAAATGTGTTTCTTTGCTTCTAGAAAGTCCAATTAACTAAATAAATCTTGCTTATCATCCAAAATTAGACCCATTACAAATGCGTATCGATTCATTTGTGGAAAAATGATTGTCAAAAAAGGAAATCTGCTTAAGTTTATCCGATAAATTAATACATTATTACTGGTTTAATGACATGTAGCGCCGGTACAAGGTTAGTACTGTGTCACTACATCCACGTATGTTAAAGTCAAGTAGTCTCTGTCACAAAGACAACATGATTAATCCAGCAAGTGTCTCTCCGAGACTCCCGGTCCCTCATGTTACCAAAACCTCTCACTGGTAGAGGGTTGGTGGTCTCATCCTCCTGAATTATTCAGGTGCAACAGATGTGTCAGGCAGGGAAATGTCACTGATATCTTACTGCCATTCCGGGGTCTGAAGTGCCATTCCCATGATAAAACAATGTATCTGGGTCAACCCAGTCCTGCACGAAGATAACGCTTTGACTGCACGACCACTGGAGCGTCTATTTCGCATGTCGTCCTCATCATTTAGCTCCCGCATTCTCGGTCCCTCTAGCTTAACTCGCTGTCGAGTAATCTGATTCCACCGAACTCCACTCTTTCTCCCGGACCGTCGTTGACCCACGCGTCCGACGATCAGGCTGACAGAAAATGAGATTTGTGGGCCCAAATGAGTCGTTGAAAACAGTGTTGCAGAGTGGGTGTTTGGTGGAGACATTACTGCCGTGTTAATGGCTTTAACAGTGATACGCCACTTAACAGTGAGTGTTCAATTACACTTGGTTAATTATTCATAAAGTCTATGGCCTTTCTCGCCACACGAGGAAGCATTTAGGGAGTTGATTTTCTGATGATCATCAAATAATGGATAGTTAAATGACTTTCATGCTTTAATTTTGACTCCGTTCTGTACTTTAATTATATAAATTCACGTGGTTTTATGGCTAAATATTTCTTACATATGTTCTAGTAGTAACTTCTTTTGTTACTACTAAATGTATGTCCAATAAATATACAGTTTCTAGCAGTTGCAACATAACCTTGAGTTTTTTTGACAGAATAATCTTGTCATATATTTCTCGGTCAAAGTCTAGTTTTTTTTAGATAGTGTTGCACAAAAGTTCCTGAACTTGAACTGAATTTCAAAACAAATACAGTATATCCATAGGCCAGAAAATCACAACACCACTAGCCTTATAACTCAAATGAAATCACTTCCTGACTACCGTATTTCCCGCGCTATTAGGCGCACTTAAAAGCCTTTAATTTCCTAAAAAGAACCATAGTGTGCCTTATGATTCGGAGTGCCTTGTATATGAACATTACCTGGTGGGTGACTTGTTTACAAACACTTTCATGACTCTGCACCGACACGCCATGGGCGGGATTACGTCATTGCGTCATCACAGGTGGGATTTACGAAACACGTCACATTATGGTGGATGTCTATGGAGTGATATTAACGCCACCGGTTTGGGCAAGTGTGTCTTGGTTGTGCGCCTAATAGTGTGGAAAATACGGCAAATAAACTTTACAACGCATCTCACAGTCTCAGCTCTCATTGTCAGCTTTGAGCAGAAATTTCCAACTATTTTCTTCTAGATCTGATTTTCAGGATCCAATAAACTTTCCTGGAGTTACTGTAATTTAGAACATGTCAAATCTCTTCTGCGACCGGGTTACAATGACAATTGTTACATTATGGTGCTGTTTTCATACGATTGAAAATTAATTGAATCTTTGTCTCCTGATAGCTGACTACACTCCGGGGTGCCATCTTGGAAGATGCCATTCCGTCCACAGCTAGACACGGGACAGCCCGTGGATTGCCTCTGAAGGAAGTCCTGGAGTATGTGATCCCCGAACTGAACATCTCATGTCTGAGGCTATCCATCAGCACGCCTAAGGTTCCAGAGCAGCTCCTCAAACTGGATGAGCAAGGAGTGAGTTTGCACACTTACTAAACCTACCTTCTTTATAATCCTCATGTTTTTGAACATATTTGGATTGAGGTTAATTGCTCGATAAACAATTGATAAAAACAATTGGTAAAAACTTTGGTACATAATGAAATGAATCACAGATTATTGTATTATCATGTTTTCACATCTCGGGTTCAAAGTATTCTATGACACTATTTATACATACAACACAAACTATATGAAATAGGGTTAATTTGTTGAATGTATGCCAGCAAGACGGAGCATATTCCACTTTATTCTGCATTACCCTGATGCTAACTTCTCTCTGTCCACTTTTTTTAGCTATTACCCTGATGCTAACTTCTCTCTATCCACTTTATTTAGCTATTACCCTGATGCTAACTTCTCTCTATCTACTTTATTTAGCCTTACCTTGATGCTAACCTCTCTCTATCCACTTTATTTAGCTATTACCCTGATGCTAACTTCTCTCTATCTACTTTATTTAGCCTTACCTTGATGCTAACTTCTCTCCATCTACTTTATTTAGCCTTACCCTGATGCTAACTTCTCTCTGTCCACTTTATTTTGCCTTACCCTGATGCTAACTTCTCTCTATCTACTTTATTTAGCCTTACCTTGATGCTAACCTCTCTCTATCCACTTTATTTAGCTATTACCCTGATGCTAACTTCTCTCTATCTACTTTATTTAGCCTTACCTTGATGCTAACTTCTCTCCATCTACTTTATTTAGCCTTACCCTGATGCTAACTTCTCTCTGTCCACTTTATTTTGCCTTACCCTGATGCTAACTTCTCTCTATCTACTTTATTTAGCCTTACCCTGATGCTAACTTCTCTCTTTCCACTTTATTTTGCATTACCCTGATGCTAACCTCTCTCTATACACTTTATTCTGCATTACCCTGATGCTAACTTCTCTCTAGCCACTTTATTCTGCATTACCCTGATGCTAACTTCTCTCTATCCACTTTGTTCTGCATTACCCTGATGCTAACTTCTCTCGATCCACTTTATTCTGCATTACCCTGATGCTAACTTCTCTCTATACACTTTATTCTGCATTACCCTGATGCTAACTTCTCTCTATCCACTTTATTCTGCATTACCCTGATGCTAACTTCTCTCTATCCACTTTGTTCTGCATTACCCTGATGCTAACTTCTCTCTATCCACTTTATTTAGCTATTACCCTGATGCTAACTTCTCTCTATACACTTTATTCTGCATTACCCTGATGCTAACTTCTCTCTTTCAACTTTATTCTGCATTACCCTGATGATTACTTCTCTCAATCTACTTTATTTAGCTATTTCCCTGATGCTAACTTCTCTCTATCCACTTTATTCTGCATTAACCTGATGCTAACTTCTCTCTATCCACTTTATTCTGCATTACCCTGATGCTAACTTCTCTCTATCCACTTTGTTCTGCATTACCCTGATGCTAACTTCTCTCTATCTACTTTATTCTGCATTAACCTGATGCTAACTTCTCTTTATCCACTTTATTCTGCATTAACCTGATGCTAACTTCTCTCTATCTACTTTATTCTGCATTAACCTGATGCTAACTTCTCTCTATCTACTTTATTCTGCATTAACCTGATGCTAACTTCTCTTTATCCACTTTATTCTGCATTACCCTGATGCTAACTGCAGTTCTTGGCTCAGTGCACTGATAAGTGTACTTGTTATGTAGAAGCTGTGAACAACCTACCATGTCATATATTTGGAAGCTGTACCTCACTAAAGATGCTGCATCTGTAAAGACAATAATTCAGTGTGAACTGCGTCAGAATTACATCCTTCCATGTGTGGGCTGTTGAAGAGGAAAAGTGTAGATCAAGATGGAGTCATAAAAAAAAACACTCAATATCTTCTTTCTCTGGTGTGAAAATCAACGATTCAGACGGACCCGCTGATGAGACACTCACTGGAGAAACTTGAGAGTTTCTGATTTGGTATTCCGCTTGAATGTGGAGAGGATGTCATCTTGCATCATGGAAGTTTTGGACGAGAGGGTTATTAGTGATACTCACAGGTGTCTGAGCTGATTCATTGTGATCTAAGAGCTCTAAATGTCTCATGTGATGAGACTGCAAGTTTAAAAGTGGAGATGAGAGGCAGAACTTTTCTGAACGTTTCTTATTTTAATATGATTCAAATATTTACAATATATATTAAATAATACTTTTAAAAAACTACCACCTTTTATCTTGACCTTATGGGGATTTTTCCCGTTTTTTCTCGCACGGTAAAAACTGTAATAAAGAATATATATAGTATATATACATACGTTTTATGTACTTTACAAAGACCTCTCGTCATTTTTTAAATAAATTGTAAAATACAAACCCTGTGCCAGATTAGGTTAAATCATTACAGAAATATATTTAAAAGTGAAACAATGGTGAATAAGTGTGCATAAAACATACAGTATCAAATCAACATAAAAAAAAAAAGCAAGAGTGACTGTTGAGCCGAACCTGACCCCGAACTCCTGGCTAGTGGTCTTCTGAAAGTCTGGAATGTATTTAGAGTAAATTACTAAACCACGGCTTTGCAGTTTGTTCGACATGATTAGAAAAATCTCATTGGATTTATGTGGTTGAACTAAAATGTTTACACTGAATTGTTTACTCAGAATCTCTCTTCCTACCCATCTCTGTTTCTTGGCATTTATTCTCCCGTTATTTCCGATTCTATTATTCTATCGGACCGTGTTATGTCTGTGGCCAGAAGGTTTTTTGGTTTGATTCCAGATTGAGTTCAACCCTGTGTTTGGGTGCAATAACTAGGTCACACTCTGCATTTTGTCCTCTCCATGCATGCGTGATTTTCCTCCAGACACTCCAGTTTCCTCCCTCCGGTCAGACATGGGTTAATTATTGACCCTAAATCACCCTCATATGGTTTGGTTCTTATGTTTTCCTATGATGGACTAGCAATCTGTAATTGGTGTCACCTGTCTCTTGCCCTGTTTAGCTGGAACAAGTGAAATGAATAAATGGAACAAGTGAAATAAATAAATGACCGGAATTAAGACGGTGAAGTGAAGTTCCCGGGAGCTTCTTTTCCAAAAGCGTCAGAGAGCGTTAAGTAATGTAAAAGGCAAGCGGAAATAATATTGATAAATAATGCATTTGAACACACTTAGGTTCTGCGACATCACACATTTCATCACACTTACTTACTTAAACACAATTAACAAAGATTATCCAAATTTCTGTCCAAGTCAACCTCTAGACCATATGTCGAACTAAAAGAGATGGGAAAATACTTTGTTACTGTTTTAAATCAAATTTTAGGATTGATTTTACATTATTCACAAAGTAAAGGCAAGTTGAACTGTAGTTCGACAATGAACAAAGTCAAAATTATTGAATGTGCCACACTAGCTCAAAATCAAAGTACCGTATTTTCTGCACCATTAGACGCACCGGATTATAGGGCGCACCTTCAATGAATGGCCTATTTTAGAACTGTTTTCATAAATGCATTATGCATCCACTCGATAAAGCAGTGCTAAATGGAATGTCAACAAAACAATGAGATAAAGTCAAACTTTATTAAGCGTTCTGACAACTCCATTCACTCGCATGGTAACCATGTTCAAATGATGTTTAAAAGGCTTCAACCAGCAGCGCGTGAGACTGTGTTGTGAGCAAACAAATGTTGAGTGTGCAGCAGAGAAGTTGAGTGCGTGTATGACAGCTAGAGCGCGTGTATGACTGATTATAGCAGAGTGATTTTGAGTGTACAACAAAAACACATTCGCTCAAAACTGTGACAGTAATCTTACTCCAGCCATGATGTGACACGCGGCGTTAGTCCCACCCCGTGATGATGCAATGACGTAATTCCGCCCACGGCGTGTCGGCTCAGTCGGTACAGCGTCCTGAAAGTGTTTGTAAACAAGTCACCCACTAGGTAATGTTCATATATAAGGCGCTCCAGATTATAGTGCGCACTGTTGTTTTTTTGCTTTTAAGTGCGCCTTATAGTGCGGAAAATAAGGTAGATACATTTTCCAGTTGACATCACTAATCAATATTAAAGCCAAACTAAGTAACAGATTATCAACGTCAACAGCTACCCAGAGACTACGACAGTGTCTGGGGAAGTTGAATATTCACAGATATACTTGGAATAGATTGAGCTTCCTAAAATGAAAATACAATATCACAATCCTCTAACAGACACTTTACTAAACATAACTTTAGTTTGACACCACTGAAACATATGCTAGTTTAACCAGCCAGAATGTCAAGTCTGTTAAGTTAGATTTTCCTATTTAAGTAATGGACTGTCCAAAACTGTTCTGTTTGGCCCATTTTTGCCTCTTTGTCAGATTGAGTTTCCCGCTGCCGTTCTACAAGTGGATTTCAGTTAATCCATTTTTAAGATGCCTTTTTGGAACGTCCTCCATATTTAAATGTTGTATATATTTCCAAGTGGTCGCCCTAAATGAAACACGATCGACAGAATTCTTTTCGTAAGAGAGATTGTCTGCAGATATAATCCAAGACGGAGAAAAGTCCAGAACGGTTTCTTAAACTCTCCCCGGCAGCCACTCCTCGTATTAGACCACAAGCAAAACACGTAGTGAGGTCACATGTATATTTGGGACGTCAATATTTTCGGCTGTTTTGATCATTAATGTGTCATGCTCCTCTTGTGAAGGTTCAAAATGGGTAAGCCACCCCATAATCTACTTTTTGAGAGCGCTGGACATCCACCGCCCCTCTAATGTGTTTATGTAAGGATGCTAACATTAGAAAGGAATCATCCGAGAGGGATTTCCAAATTCTGTCATGTTACAAGCACACGCTCGCTTTTAGTTTTCTGTTGCACGACACTCATTTGAGTTTTTATGAGTGCATGTTTGCAACCAAAAAAAAAAAAAAAAAGACTTTTGTTGCAATAAAAGGATCCCGGAGAACAGCAGCTCTCTCAATAGCCGCCTGTTCAGTTGAGCAGAAAGAGTTTGTCAGCCGAAGTGGATGTAAGAGGAGAGCAGAACATATGTTGAAGTATTTTGGGTAGATTCTGGCGAGGGTGGATGGACGGGGAAATGTTTACAGCTGTTAATCAAATTTAGCCAGTGATTTTTCTTTTTCTATAACAACACGGAGCTACTTTTTCCGTTTGGACAAATCCTGTAAACTGTAAACCGATCGCTCGCCCTTTTTTTTTTCTCAATTACGTCCATTATGGGAACAACAATGTGCTAATTCACGTTCATTATCATCATTATCTATTGTTATCCTGTCTGTATCTGGAGTGTGGGGTTTTCTTTGTGGATGGTATATTGTGAAGAGCCGTAAGAAGGTGTCTCTGCACAAGCCAGAAAGAGCTCTACTGGTCATTTTGGAATATTTATGTTAATTCAAAATGAGTTCAGATTGTACGAGCTCAAGGTTTGTTTTCCGACAGCATCTGCTCAGCACGGCTCCTAGTTTGCACTGTAGAAAGAGAACTGTGTGAATCAAAATGAAATTGCTCAAACTCAGGGAAATGGCTTCTAATTACACTCGGAAGAGAAGCAGATTTAAATAGAATATGGATTGAATTTACTGTTTTACAAAATAGTAATTGAGTTGAGCCTTTATTATCGTTCTCTGGTTTCCTTGTACGGTTCCGAAAATGGTCGAGAAGTTAATCGTTGACTCCATTGACCTGTGTTTTATCCAAATTGAAATGGATCAGGATGGAATGTGTGTGTGTGTATGTAGAAATATAATGTAGCCATTCGTTTAATTGTCTATTTTAGCCTTAGTTCTGGTAGATCATAAAATATTCCAATTGGCCTATAAATCAAAGCCAGTATGCATCATAGTTAACATTTTCATTAGTACACCTAAAATAAATAGTTTTTCATCATGTTTTGACCATGTTAATACTTTTATAAAAGGGTGTTTTTATCCTTGTGGTCAGCGTAGTTTGTGCCCATAAGGTAATGTATAGAAAGTCTTGAAAAAAAACTGAGTTAATGGTCAGCTGGTCTTTCACGTTGTAAATTATTTACAATATATTTATTATCAAAAGGATGTAGTGACAAATTCAACTGATTTGTGTTTGAATAAAGCCCCTCAGTGGAACATAAAGAGACGTTTACCGATACGAACGTATCTTAGGTTTAATAAAACTTGATGAGAATGTCTCGGCACTGTTTGCTCAACGGTTAAAGCCACATTTGTTGGTGCTCAGAGCAAGCACAAATAGATTCCAGCCCCACGTCGGAAATACATCAAACTAATCTAACTCCCGCTGCGGCGGTTATTGCCGGTTCATAGATCACTTCAGCGAGTCTCTTCAGCAGAGTGTCAGGATATTAAAACTTCCAGATGAACTATATCCGGTCCCCTCCCTCTGCACTCCCTCCCGTCCTTTAGTGCTTCGCCTGCACTCTGTGTTCAGCATACACAAGGCGAACTTTAGCACTTTATTTCAACTTTAGAGACACTGTGGTGGAGACCGATGTCACTGGGATATTGTGAGTCGTCACAACATCACTCTGTTCCTTCAGGGAATTGTGTGAATCCTGTGTCTAACCTTTGTGGTTTCATCGGGTTTTTTTCTGAGAAGGATACAAAGGAACAGTTGATTGTTAACATTAACCAGCAAGTGAACTGAAACTTTGGTCAGATTGCCCTCTTAAGAATTTCTAGTCATGTCATGAGTGTCAAACATGAGCAGCAACATTGTATCACAATAAATTCATTCTTATCTTGAAGTCTTTCTTCTTGATTAAATGTCAAACTTAAACTTGGAAAAACTAAAGCTTTCCTGTTACACTTGAGTCCACTTGGACTGGGATTTGGTGATATTCCAAAAGACGCTTTGAGATCCTTCTTCTTAAAGCCATCATATACACAGAAATTTCTATATTTACCATCTTAAATGGCTTTTTTTGTGTTGCTGTAGTTGTGAATTTCATCTTTATTGGTGGTGATAGAAGTGCGTTGAAATTCGAAAGCTTTATCTCTTAATACGACTGTCACTTGATGATTATCGTGAACTATTCAAAGATATCAACCAACTTTCAAATCACAACAGAAACATCATCTCAATCCATCTTTAACTTGATAAATGTTATTTATTGTGATATATATCTCAGGCTTAAATACTATTGCTCTTTCATGGATATATATTGTTCTATTTAAGATGACAATGGATATATAATTTCATTTTTAAACCCCTAATTCTCAGATCATTTTTCTATTTTCTTTAAATTAGCTCAATTAAGAATTGTCCTCCAACTTTGCTTCAAAAAACGAACCCGTTTCTGACTCATGAAATAGTTTGTCTTTATTCAAGGATTCATCAAGTATATTAGACGTTCTGTTGATGTACTTACGTCCTTTAAAAATGTCTTGTTTCAAATCATATATTGAAACTGTGCGGTGGCATCAGGTCATCTTTTCTTTAGTCGGATCCACTGAAAGTCGCACAAAGGCAAATAAGATTAACAAAAAGAACCCTGTGAACTAAGAAAAACTGCCTTTCCATGTTGTTAAATGCAGCAGCAGATTATTACTGATAGAATTGAGTTTTTGTCGCCGACTGCGACCATTTTTCTCTTCAATCTCGCTCTCCATATTGAGAACTTGGTTCACATAATCCACTTTTTTTAATGGCGGACGCTGCTGCGCCTGATGTTATAACAGCTTTCGGTCACTGCAGGTAGACGGCCTATTAGTCAAAGTAACCATGACGACGGTGTCAACAGCTCCTCGGGAGTAAGACTGTCTGAAAAGAGCGAGTAGACGATTCCAATTTGGCTCACTTTATGAAGCATTTCGCCGCTCCTGTATTTCCAAGACACCTTTTTTTTTTTGATTTGTCGCATCGACGTATTGATCCGTGTCCAAGATAAAAGGGTTTACTTGAGCTTTGAGTATGGGGCAACAGGTGCCCTGCACAGAAGGGGTGTTTAGGGGGGTGTGAAGGGGGGGCTTTTTCATCTATTTCCCCCCCATTGACTCGGCTTCCTGGCTGCCATCAGGGAGCTGAAGTGCAATAAAAGATTCATGCAAGTGGAGCCGCTTCTCACTCTCACCGTGTTGGCAATATCAGTATTAGCTTTTCTTTTTCTTTGTGCTTCTTCCAAGAGTTCAACTTTGGGTAATGCTTTTCCTCTTTGAAATGTACATTTTACAATGTTAAAGCACATATGTGTTTGTAATAAAAAAAAGCAGTTTTCCTCTAATTACCATGATGGATTTCTCTGTGAGCGTCTCCATATTTGTCCACAGCTTTATGTTAAGTAGCTTAACTATTAGCTTGATTTATCATCTCCTTCCCGGAGTATTCATAGCCGGGATTTACGAAGGGGGATTTTCTAGCTCGCTCTCGAAAAAAAAAAAAAAAAAGGTTATGCAGGTCACCACATTAGCTGTGACGCCATGCAAAGTGGGTCCTCACGTTCGTTTGAGTGCATCCCATACAGGAGTGCGTGTGATGGTTGCAGACCCCGCGACAGGAAACGATACTTATTCACCGAGTGTTTCCCCCCCTTTTGCACAGCTGAGCTTCCAGCACAAGGTGGGCGTGCTCTACTGCAAGGCGGGCCAGAGCACCGAGGAGGAGATGTACAACAACGAGAGCGCCAGCCCCGCGTTGGAAGAGTTCTTGGATCTGCTGGGCCAGCGGGTGCGACTCAAAGGCTTCACCAAGTACCGAGCTCAGCTGGATAACAAGAGTAAGATAAAAACACACACCGCACGGAACCAAAACAAACAAAAGTCCACACTTTTTCTAATCCTATCCTTTCTAACTCGGATATCGATCTCCGGCCGACGTTTCTCAAAACACCAGCTGAGAATAAAGCATTAGCGGCCGTGAAGTCGAAAACGGAAGTTTCCCCTTCTCCCTATGAGACAATGAGCATTTGGATTAAATGTAAGATGATTAGCGGCAATAATCACATCTCTGTTCCTCTGAATTTAAAGGGGGTTAAGCTGCTGCACCTTTAATCTAGCTTCAGATTACTGTCTGGATGCTGCGAAAGCTCGTCCTCGACACCACCGTTAATAAAACGGATTTCCTTTTCAAATCGCTCGGCCCCTAATCACAGGATTTCAACTTCATACCAGTAAAACTAAAAAAAAGCACCAGGAGAGCAAATGCCTCCTCCAAGGAGCTCATGTTGCATGACTTTGTGAAAAAACACCAAATACTATAAAATAAATAATTAAATAGCTGCAAAATATAATGTCTGCTGCTCGGATATGAACCTTCTTCTTGAAGCTCTTTCAATTTGTTTATCCCGTGTGTTATCTCAGGGTCAGGGTGACCCAACGGCCTGAAAACAAATGTGTTTGTGGTATCCCCTTTGTTTGTCTCTGGGACAAGTTGAACGACCTCTACCACTGCATATGTATTTCTGGAAGCCAGGGAGGTCGTTCACCTTAGCCCAGAGACAACACATTTGTTTTCAGGCCGTTGGGTCAAATTGACCCTGAGGGTAAAACAAGAGTTTCCTATTTCTTACTATTTCTAATCGAAGAAAGTAAACGTTGTAACTAAATTGTCCTAAATCAACTTGAAGCTACAGAAAACCACCAAAAATTAAAGTCTTTTATGTCAACAAACACAAAACCTCCTTTGTAGATGTAATAAACTCTCCTGTTCAGCTTTTAATACCTCTAATGTTTTTAATTATAACTTAATAAGCTTTTATTTGATCAGATTGGACTTCATAATAGGTCATGTTTTTTATTAAGGTTCCCTTTTCTTGGTTTTTCTTTTTTATCTAGTGTTACCTTGAAAGCTGCCTTTTAATATTTATTTGTCTTTGAACTCAAACACTCAAAAAGTAATTAAATAAAGTTTTCTGGAAACATTAATAATTGGAAAAAGAAACAGGATGTAGTAGGTTCTGGTAGGAAAATTCCTGTTTTGACGTTTAAAAATGTACTTGTATGTCTACTATGTGCTGCTACACTAAAGACTTACAGCAACACTAAGTAAGTAAGTAAGTAATTTTTATTTGTATAGCGCTTTTCCAGACCAGGGTCACAAGGCGCTTAAACAATCAAAGCAATACTCAATTAAATATATACTTTAAATACTTTAAAGGGGCAAAAACAGGAAACTTGACTAAGAAAACAGCGTACAATGTAAAAATGAAGGTACATTTGAACAAAATAAGACCCTACATAAATGGATGTAATAATTCACTTTATAATTTTAAAATGTTGGGTTTCCCAATCTAAACATGTTTTGTGTTACAGCGGACTCGACAGGCACACACTCTCTGTACACCACCTACAAGGACTACGAGCTGATGTTCCACGTGTCCACCATGCTCCCCTACACGCCCAACAACAGACAACAGGTCGGTCAACATCACTCCATACAAACCACAATTCAATTTACCCCCGCCGACCTCCCCCCCCCCTCCACCCTCCCCACAGTGGAGTAGCATCTAATGGAAGTAATAAGTCCCTTGAAAGATGGCTCCAATTCTGAGTCCTGTCTATTTTCCTCTAGAGGCTCATTTTACCGCCATAATGATCTATCAGATGAAAGTATGAGCATTGCCATGGAGACGGTACCTCATGGTAGGATTTTAATCAGTCCGTCCCCCGGGGGGGGTTGGACCTGACGTCGCGTTCGACGTGCCTCGATGTCTGCGCTAACAAGTGGAATGAAGTGGGTGCAGCGGTGGGCTGGTAAAAACCTACAATCATAGAGGCGTGAGCTCCTTCGCCTGTGCAGGATTAACGTTGGTTTGTGACAAACAAAGAAACACTTTTTTTTCCAGAATCGTGTGTCGACGTTCGGAAGGAATGTCTTTCTCTCTCCCCACATCCTAATTTACAGGAGGGTGTAATTTAATCCCGGGTCTTAATCTTCAGGGAAGAGCCAAGCCGAGCTCACACCACTCATCCCTTCATCCTTTCCAATTCACCTCTGCACCTTCTAATCCTGTCTGCCCCAGGCTTTTGCTAACCGTCGCTGAAAAAAAACCCGAAAACCAAACAATCATTGTGTCCTGGCCCCGGGTCTGACAATGGAGGCGGTTTAATTGATGTTCGGCCAGATGAATCCCCTTAATCCTAAAATTCTTTCATCTCCAAAGTTCAAGTTGCTAAAATGTCTTGTGGTTACCTGACGCTTCACTGAGTCATTTTTTGTTTGCCCCCCCCCCCCCCCCCCCCCCGAAAAGTGGGGGGGGGAAAAACAAACAACCCAAAAACAAAAACATCTCAATCTCTGCATTATTTACAAGATGCCCTCTTTTTTCGTTTGTTTCTACTTTTTTTGTAGTTATTAAGAAAGAGGCACATCGGCAACGACATCGTCACCATAGTGTTCCAGGAGCCGGGAGCGCTTCCTTTCACTCCCAAAAACATCCGCTCGCATTTCCAGCACGTGTTCGTCATCGTCAAGGTTCACAACCCCTGCACGGAAAACGTCTGCTACAGGTATGTGGAGGAAAGAGTTCATGAAGGAGGAGTAATGAAGAACAAGAGACGTCAGTTAACTGTATTATGATTATAGTTAAAACTCAGTTTAAGAGTTGATTATGCTGAAAAGTACCCTTCATGAAAGTAGTTCATAATAAAATGTATTCTGATCTTTTTTAGTAAACCATTAAAGCATTTTCTTTTACTTAATTTAAATTAATAAATGTCATTTTAAATGCCATTATTACTTAAATATTCTAATATGAATTCAAATTGTAGTTAATTTCTCATTAAAATGTCCTTAGTTAGTCTTTATATATTGGTATTTTATTTGTTTCCAACAAATTTGACTCTTAACTTAGGCATGATTAACTTATTTATAATTAAATAAAATATGTTGGATCAAAGGCTTATAAAAAAACCGTATTAAAATATGTTTCACTTTTCTAAAATACTTCATCCTACTTTGAATACATGACAAAAATTGTTAATTTTTTTGTAATTTCTGGCGGTAATACCTTCTTTACATTTTAATACAACTACCTGGGTATTCTTACTTTCCAAACATATCACAAAGAATGCTAATCATTTTTAAATAAAACGTGACTCCTGACCAACTCCTGACTGGTTGCTCAACTTTAACATTATTATTTAACATTTGTTATCTTGAAGAGCAGCTAAATATTACATTTTGAATCACTATAAATAGTTTTAGTTAAATCCCGGTATTACAACTTAAATAAACAAGCTAATAAACAACCCCCAAATATTACATGTATATGATACTTTTTATGTATGGTTTTTATTTACTACAGAATTACATTTTAATATATATTTATATATATGGTATAGTATGTATTTGACAATTTGAGTTGATGATTAGGCCAATATTTATCCCATATTTCCTAAATCTATTTTAACATGTGCAGGTCAATTTCAAAGAGTATCTTTCCTCAAAGGCATCATAAAAGTTCTAAGGGGTCAAATTTGTTGCACTACATTTGATGTCTGCTATAAACCCGGAGAGTCGGTGCCGTCGAGTCAACCCGCTAAACACTGCTGCTTTTCATCACGCGATAAAAGGCAAATTAACATCCTCTAGGTGATTTAGAGGAACGTGTTTATCTTTTGATGTGCTTTGCATAATTGTTTTCACGCCAAATGGTTCCGCGTGAACTTTTCGGAGCTGCTAATTTGAAAGAATAATAACAGCCCGCTGAGTGCTTTCTATGGTTTCTGTCACGACTTCACAGTAATTCCTGGGACGTGCCGGATTCGCCGGCTCTTTCATCCTCGCGGTGATGATACAGTTATTATCTTTAGAGACACCTGGAAATTATGACTTGCACCTCCTTTCTCTGTTCCTGAGCGAAGGGCAGCTCTTTGTGAAACGCAGCAGGTTGTTTCAGACGATACGTTTTGTGTTTCATGCTCCATTTTTGTTCTTAAAGTTATAGCTCAGTATCTGATTGATTGATTTTTTTTTGTTAGCGTGGCTGTATCCAGATCTAAAGACGTGCCCCCCTTCGGTCCGCCCATCCCCAAGTCCGTGACGTTCCCCAAATCAGCGGTTTTTAGGGACTTCCTCCTCGCCAAGGTCATCAACGGCGAAAACGCCGCGCACAAATCCGAGAAGTTCCGCGCCATGGCGACCCGTACGCGGCAGGAGTACCTCAAGGACTTGGCGGAGAACTTTGTCAGCACCGCTTCGATCGACTCCACCGTCAAGTTCAGCTTCATCACGCTCGGCGCCAAGAAGAAGGAGAAGGTGAAGCCCAGGAAGGACGCGCACCTGTTCAGCGTCGGCGCCATAACGTGGAGCGTTCTGGCCCGGGACTTCGGCCAGTCCATGGACGTGGACTGCTTGCTCGGCATATCCAACGAGTTCATTGTCCTCATTGAAGAGGAATCCAGAAACGTAGTATTCAACTGTTCTTGCCGCGACGTCATCGGATGGACCTCAGGGATTATGAGCATCCGGATCTTCTACGAGCGCGGGGAGTGCGTGATGCTATCGGCCCACGACAACTGCGGCGAGGACATCCGGGAGATGGTGCAAAGATTAGAGGTACAGAATTTAAAAAAAGATATGATTTCTTATTGTGTGCTGGTTTAAGTGTCTCTTAAATTGTTCCAGGACCTCTATTATACTCATCAGTATGTTTCTTGTTGCACAAAACTCTCATTTAATTAAGATAGTTACTTTAGAAAATACGCTTAAGCCCCGCCCACTCTGTTCTGATTGGTCACAAAAACACGAGTTGCATTCAAGGACTCATGTAAATTTCAACTCAGCCCTGAAACTCCCGTTTTGTACATTAAAAATGAATAATAAAAATAAGGTTTGCTGCTTAATGTACACATTACAAAAACACCTAAAGGCAGAAAAAACCCTCACTATGTTTACATAAATATGTATTTTGTTTCACGATTAACATGTAGTTACTTAACTGATTTATGGCTTCTAGGGGAGGACAATCCACCAGACTGACGTCAGAATATAAATATAATTTAAATCGTAATCTCATTTGGCGAGATTTCAGACGGGAGAGAACCTTATTAAGTAATAACTTGAAAACGGAGAAATGTCATGATAAATGACCTACTGCGTTTTGAAGAGGACCACTTCAACATTTAGAACAAAAAGTCAGGAGAGTTGGGTTTTCACATTAGGTGCTCTTTAACCTTTTTCCCATGATACATTACACTTTCAATATCTGTCAGTTGTTCAACATTAACATTCTTGGCGGTATTATAAAAGTTTAAATGGATAAAAGGGGAGCACTGAGTTGCTTTTGTAAGAAAGTAAGAACTTTTAAAAGAAAATTTTGACTTATGGGACCATTTTTTTTTTTCTTGGATAAGTCAATGTCCAGGAGGTTTAGCTGGTGGTAAGACATGAACTGAACCTGAACCAAAACCGAATATTTTGTCATATTTGGTTAAGTAAGACTCGCACTACACACAACAACTAGCCTTCTAGCTCAAATGTTTTGTAACTCGGTGTGTACTCTTGAACTTCTGCGCTCCGAGGCTCGATCCCTCTCTGTGAACTTGTCGATGACTCTATATTTAGCAAGTTTAACATACCAAAAATAAGTGGAAAAGCTCCTGTTTTCTGCTTTTAGAAGCTGTTTGATTTTGCCTATCATTTTGGGGTAATTTTACAGAGACATGACAAAGCTCAAGCACAATCGCTGGAGCTTTACTTGTTGATCAGGTCTGTGTTTCGACCGCAGAAAAGATAGAAAGATGGATAGATGGATGGATAAAACTTTATTGATCCCTCTGGAGGTCTACTGCGGGAAATTGTTTTTTCAGCCAGCACACAGCAACACAGACAGTAGATTCATAAAAAACAAGAACAAAGTTTCTATAAAAAGAAAGTGCAAGATGACGCAATCTAAGTCTAAAGATAAAGAACAGACGATAAAATACTGTCGTAACAGTAACCTAAGCATAATAGCTGATGGTGTTTGAACTTTCTAGTTAGCATACATTTTCAAGAAGTAATTTATGATGGACATTAAAGGGTCAAGGAAACACAACATAGAAGGAGAGGTTAACTTCGTGGCTGATATGTCCGTGAAGTAGCCTTGATATAAGAAACTTTACTATCAACATGAGGCCAATTTAAGACACATGGGATTTCCTGAATGATTGCTCTGGCTCCTCCACTGATTGTACATTTCCAGCAGAATGCGAACCTCTATAGTGTCCACTTATGTCAAGTATATTTCCCATCCTGCCCCATGATTGTCTCATTCCTTACTTGATGCAGCACTGTCCACTCCACTGCTTATACTTCCTTCCCCCCCTTAAGCACCTTGTTACATCCACTGGGTTCGTGTGTTTGACGTTATCGTTCTCCACCCAAGAGGAAGACCTTACATTTTTAATAACGTTTGACATCGCCTGCCCGGCTTATCAAAGGAGGAAGAAAAAAAACAACCTCTGGCCGGCCAGTCAGTTTGTACACTAAGCAGCCGAATTAAGGGATATTTGTGGTTCCAGTTTCTGCTTGTGGTCATTCTGTGGTTAAACGATGGATTTTTGAAAATATTGCTCCTACCACAGTGGCTTACTTCTAACAACCGAACCATGTTATTTCATTTCAATCATGTCAGGCCGAAATGTTGCATGTTTAACCTTCCGCTCGTCCGTCCTGTCAGATCTCCTGATTCGCTTCCATGCACAGGTTTCTCCTTTTACTTATGTTTTTCCTCCCGTCTGCATCTGGAGCATTCCTAAAAGTTTTACAGATGGATTACGGCGTCACTGTTTTTCCTAAATCCCCCCCCCCCCTGCTCGTGTCCAGCTGGGCTCCTTGGCACCGTGTGGACCCGTGAGTGTTACCTGAAGGTGAAGCTGTCAGATTCCAACATGAGTTTTCAACCTCCCGCTGATAAATATATTTGGCTCGCTACTCCCGAGTTCGTAGTCATTTATACGGTGGGTAAAACTTTTCGGAAAGAAACAGACGCCAACACTATTTAATATCATTCCATTTATTAGAGTGAGAGATTATCGTTAATGGGCTTTTGGGGTCATGCAGGAATTGGTTGTTGTCTGGATGGACGTGCCAGGAAAGCGGCTTAAACCTAGTTTTGAGAGAGTAGCAGCGTCCTGTCAAAAAAAAAAAATGTTTTTGGGTCTGAATTTCTAAGAATAGATGACAACACTATTCAAAACTGGCTCACATCTGCAGAGAGCAACTGTCACTGCTTGATTCTTTTGATTTCGGTTTCTTTTATTGGTTATTATCAAAACTCCCGTCCCAAAGCCAGAATGTGTTTTTCGTTAACCTACAATCAAGCAAGTCTTTGTTTCGTGGAAAGAAAAAAAAACACAGAGGCTGAATTGAAAAACTCCTAACCTGAGCTCCGCAGGACTTTGTTTCTGCCCGACTGCCTGCATTCTCATCCCCGCATATTCCTTCTAGGCTCTCTTTGGCAACATCATGAGTACTCTCAAAATTTCCAGTGAACCGGAGCCAGAAAATCCTTGGTAACAGTCCATTTACTGAAGAAAATCCTCCACCAGAATCCCCTTCTGCGCGGATTGTAAAAGACAATGACACATTTGGTTATCATCCTTTGATGACAAGGACATGATGAATGACAGATAACATGTCAACACATCTCTGTCTGGATCCCTATATAGAATAAATAAAAAAAAAACTTGGCCTTTAAACGGCTTATTTACCTTGACAGGGTCACATGATGGATACAAACAGAGCTCTTGTTCCCAGAGGAAAGACTTCAGAGAACAGTTTGTTCCATGTTTACATGCTAGACACAAACAACACAACACAAATACATTTCGCAAAGTCGTCTAATGATTTTTAAAACATTAAACAATGTAATTAGAAACGTGAGCTTATGTCGAATGTTTTCTATTTTTTTGTTATCCACCCAGAAGTGTTACAATTGTTACTTTAAAGTTCAGCTAATGTTTTGATTTAAGTGTGTCTTAAATAGATATGGACTCTATTGTATCATCAGTATGTTTCTGTTTGTACAAAACTCTTATTTTCATTTAAATATTTACATTAGAAAATGTGCTTAAGCCCCGCCCACTTAAAACGGTCATCTTTTCTGGAGATCAAATCTTGTTTACCATAATCACGCCCACTCTGCTGTGATTGGTCAAGCACTGAGGTTTGTTAGTAAACCGGGAAGTCTCCACCTCCAAGGAGCTTGTTGTTTAAACAAAGCGGAGCGTGATAACAGCTGGCTGCAGGAGAGAAAACCATGAGTACGTCATAATCGACTCCACTCTCGTAACCTCTCACTCACCGAGATTTCAGACAGGGTAGAACTTCATGAAGTTATAAGTTCAAAACATGGTCATGATGAGAGACGTACTGCATCTTGGAGAAGAAGACATTTCAAACATATTAGAAAGCCTCAAAGGTTAGGTTATACTAGTTACCCTTTGCACTCAAATAGACAGGAAAATATACTCTAGTTAGTCCAGTTGCCTCGCTTTGGAACCTTCATAATAATCATAACCTACTGGAAGAATGACTCTACAAATGACAAAGATAAATATCAGCATTTTATAAGAATAAATAAAAATACTTACTTACTCAACCGTGAGATCTCTGTGGGTCTTGGTCCAGAATACATGGGTAATACCTACCATCTTAAAGACAGAACACAGTGATAACCATATTGTTAATCTTCATTGTGTAACTAGAGACACAACATTGATCTTAGTACTTAAAGAAAAAGACAGTATTATCGCCCGTATTCCTTTGTGTGTTTGTGCGCCCATCATGTCATTGCCACATGCTGGAACATGTGAATAACTTGTTCTTGTTCACACATTTCTTCAACACCTTGTATAAGAGAGAGAGGCGACTCGACTTGTTTATGTCATTTATATCCCTCTGGTGTACAGTTCCCTGTACAATAAACCAAATATATTGTTAAACTGTACGTCTGGATTGCTACATAGAAGGCTCAGTTAACTGTCTATGTAACGTTAGGTTTCTCAATACAAAATAAAATCTTCAGTAGATAATTTATTAAAAAAACACTCTAGTAAACCGATCCCCTTGACACCGTCTATAATCCCACATGCAAATAACCCCACTGTGTTGTAAATTACTGACATAAGAAGAAGAACAAAGATTTTCCCCCGCACAAAATCCGCATCATTATTTGGCAGTATTTTCCTTAATTTATTTTTCAAGCACTCCGGTGTCATTGAAGTTGCTCGGTTCACCTCCTCATAAGGACGAAGACGGATACATTAGCATTCGTAATGAGCCAAAGGACATGGATACTTCATTTCAAATGCTAATCTCCTCTCACTCTTTCTGTCCTTTATACCCACAGGAGTTAAGAAAGATGTTTTGTTGATGTATTGTAGGTTGTTACGTGGATGATGGAGCGGCACCAGTCTGGGTTTTTTTTTTAGGGTTGACCATGCAGACTTTGTCCCAAAGGTGTTTTTTTTTTTTCTTTTTTGCTCTGATTGTTTCAGACTCATTGATGGGATTTACGAGCTACTGGACCTGTGATGTAATCCGAACAAAGTCAGGCAAAGTGAACAGATTGCCCTGATGTGAGAGCACATCTTAGTGCTTTGTGGTAGTGCCCAGCTCCCCAGGGTAGCTCAGAATTGGACGTTTGCTTTTTACGGGAGTAGTCCTCCAAGCTCAGCTCTTCTCTCAGCACTTTTTGGCCTCGGAATGAAGCGAATAGATTGTGTGTGCGTCACCACAAGGTCATAAATGAATCATGTGGCGTTCAATCATGAATATGGCATGGATAACAAGGAGAAAGCGTGACACGTCAAGATGCGACTAAATATTAGGCAGGAAATTGCGTGTCAAAATGGGAACATTTAAAATCATGTTTCATATTTTATTGCTTTTCATTTCACACAAAATTGTATGTAACATTTGCAGCACAATAAGTATTTTATGACTGAAATAGCAACAAGAAAACACGACGACAAACGGTAAAAACAGATCTAATGAATCAAGTATGTCATGTGCTTTCAAACGGATTACTTGCCAGACTAACTTTTGTCTTAAATATTTCACCGAACAAACACATTAAAGTTGCAGTGTGCAAAAAAACCAAAGACAACTAGGCCACACGCAAGTTTTTACTCCTGCACAGACAACAAACATTGTCACTCATTTTGTCCACCAAAATAGAATGCTAAGAATAACATGCACCACAATTTTGGGAAACCAAAAATTCTCCGGCATCAAAAATGGTTTCCTCTCTTTCTCTGTCATGAAACTCGATTTTTAATTTCATCTTTTTAAAGTATAATTCAAAGAAAGCTTTGTAACATGATAGAACGTACACGTCTTTGGTTCCTCAAGAAGCTTTCTATCCCAAAGAAAGTAGCAGCTGCAGAATTAAGAAGAAGTTAAGAGGATTGACCAGGGTTTGTCAATTTGTGTGACACGCTGCCAGAGACGAGATCATCAATCCACCGCTGACTGCTGAGCTTTCACTGACGATAGCAACCTGGTAATGTTCGACAACACACCGGAGGAAGCCGCTTTCTTCCGCAGGGCAGCCTGGCGTTTCTTTATTGGCCTTGTTTTTAGAAATGGAGCTCTGATTCATCCCACAACCAAATTTAAAGATTCACATCTTTCACCTATGTTTCCTGGAGAACCTCAGATGATAAAATTCACATGATCAAGCTTCAACTATAATTTACTTGTCTTATGGTAGAGAGATTAAGTTTGCTAAGAGGATAAATGACTCAAAGACTCTACATCTAATTGAATGACAGTACTGCTTCAGCAATGATACTTTTGAAATGCTATCCAAATAGCAGTACTTTTGGAAAACAACACAGGTAGTCTTTACAATATTAATAGTTTAAACAACAGACATTATCATTATAAAGTCATCATTGATGTGTTAGGTAGCATTTTGGCTCCTTGTAAATCTTTATAAAGTAGTCTTTAGCAAAATCTTCAGCATGACCATATTCAAATGACTGAACCAAGACCAAAACAACCTCACAATTACCTATTATTAACAGTAAATAAAGAAATCTACTGATGGTAAATACAATTCCCCCAATCTCAAGTGTTGAACGTGTTTCTACTGTTTGTTGTTACATCTGCAACAGCAGTAACGTCTACAACTGTAACCATAACCATCCAACTGATCAGTCAAACCACGGTTAAACTACTAGCATCGGAAGAAGTAAAAGTAGCAACAGAAGAAGTAAAAGTAGCAACAGAAGAAGTAAAAACCAGAATGTTTTGATAAATAATGCCTCAATAATTCAACAAAAATGAAATATATGGGATTTATTGATGTAGCAAGTTTCATTTCAGCAACGTTCTGACCCCAGAAACAAACGGAACACAAGTGATCATACAAGAAAAGTAATGACGGATAAAACTCAACTCAAAATAACAGATGCCTTAAATAATCTGTCCAAATCATTATCAACAATTAAAGTTTACCTTCATTAGTTTTTGAGTTATTTTGCTAAAAGACAGAAGTACTATTTCTTGATCTTTTTGGCAAAGGTAAAATCGTTAGCAACAATAAATGCAAGTGCAAAACTAGGTAAATACAAACATGTAGCTAGCTCTGTCATCACAGCTACAATAAATCATAGATATTTATTTTTTGGATAATGCTTCGTTGTCATTGTGCGTTTGTCCGAAGGACAATGGCCCCCAAAAGATGTCCACACCCACCTCTCCTGGAATATGATTGGCTGGAGAGCCCAGTCGGGACAAGCAGTTAACAACTAATCAATGATGGCTGAGTTTTCTTGATGGATTATTGAACACATTTAGAAAACCATTATTCCAGCTTTTACGACTCCCTGACAAGGGACCGATGGATTGATGCGTCCTGATAGTCAAAGTCTCCGTCATGCACAGACCATTTGCTTCCAACCTGTGATCCCCGGAGAGCTTTTCTACTTCACATTTCCAATTTCTTCTGCCCTTGATGGTTTATACTGACTGATTGTTCACTTCGTGGCTCTTCTTCTCTAAGTGCTCCTTTCTTTTATGTTTTTTTTTTTTTTGAGTGCTGTAGACGCTGTTCGCTGTAAATCAAACTGACTAGATGTCCTACACAAACACGACGAGACTGAAGTTACCGAATGTTTTACAGCTTATGTGTAAAGTTTTGCTAAGATACCGTGCACTGACTCGGCGCACGGACACGGCCGATATATTATGATCCATCAAGAGGTGCTGGGGTCGACCCTCTCACTCAGCGGGGTAGGATTTCTGCCAGTGTGAGAATCTGGTGAAGTGTTGACAGGCTAAAGTCTGAGTTAATGTGTCCCTGAAGCCAGCTGCCACTCCGAGGCAAATAGAGCCAGTCACCCACAACTGAACCAAAACTAATCTGAAGGGTGATTAAATCTCCATGGAAGTAGAGATTTTTTTTTTCCCTCCGTCAGGCCTCACTAAGTATTCTGCTGAACACTTGTTTGTTCACTACCAAAGCGTATCTCACATTGTCACTTGGTGCTATCTCACCGTAGATAAGTTGTTACAGTGCGAGGTCACACTGTGTTTTTGTGATTGCGTGACCACAAATCCTCCCTCTGAACCTCAGTTGACCCTCACATATTGTGACCCTCTTCTTCTTCTTACTTACTTACATAGCATTTGTCAGAAAAACGCTTCTGAGCAAAGTGAGGAACTTAATTTGCATGAAAAGTACTCGACTGGACTTCCAACCAAACACGCAATCTGGGAAGAATCAGCAGCTCCGCTTCCTCTCTGGTGAGAGCATCTGTTCTAAAAATAAGACGCAAGAAAAACCACGGACTAGACTTGGAATCTAATGTGTTCATTCTCAGACTACTTGTGAGGTTTACAAGCAAAAATGATGAAATATGAAGATGACATACTGTTGAGATCTAGGCTCCAGAGGTCAACATAATCAGGATTTTAATGCGACGTAATGTAGCATCTGTAACCTCCAACAGATTTATGAAAATCCTCTCTACAATCACTGCAGCCATTCAAGCACAATTACACATACTCAACATTTGACCAATGTTTAGGACTAGCTTTAGTAGTCTTTATCATGTAAAAAAGCCATTTGGTGATTAATTAACCAAACCCTACATAGATACTAGTTTTTATTTTTTTGCATAAATGTATAAAATATTTTTGATTGTTTTACTTGTCAGTGGAACACACAAGTGTACTCATAAACAATCAGCCACTCACTCAATAAATAAAAAATATAGGTATATCAGGTTCACAGCGGTATGTTTTCAGACCCCCATGTAGTTTGTGGAGTTTGCATTTATTATAATTCTCAGTTAAAATTGTTTTTTTGTTTTGGAGCTCATCTTGACAAACATCTATAAACATCATCAGTTGTTTACTTTCTATAACCACACGTGGTATTTTCATCACATTCTCTCTTTGTGTCACTTTGCTTCGAGCAATAATCCAACACCTTTTATTGAAATATTTTAAAATATAAGTGAAGCATTGCGAGGAAGGGGAAAAAAATGGACGCCTTCTTGTTTTGACATGAGGCTGTGTCGTGTTCAAACATGGGTAACTGTTTGACTTTGGTCAGTCACTTGTGGATCACAAAGCCAATTAAAACATCTAAATTAATCAGAGGTAAAATGCCTGAAAAATTGTAAGGACTTTAAAACAAAAACTAAAAGAGGCTAATTGATGTCACCGAATCGCCTGTCAATGTGTATGTGGTTAAGTCCTGGGTGTCCGATGCCTACAGCCCTGTCTAGCTAGGATAGATTCCAGTTCACTAGTATCACATTAATAGAAGAAGTAGAACAGTTTCTATATTTCAGTGTCATTTCTCTCAAGAAGAAGTACAGATAGTGTTTTCAAATTATATATTATATATATAAGTCTGCACTTCATATGTTGAATTTATTTATAGGTCAAGACGCTTATCTTAAATCAGAGTTGGAAATTATTTTCTAGCTATATCTTAGGAAAAAAGTTGCGAGAGAAATGTTATTTAAGCTAGTTACATCCATATATCCATAAACAACTATATAATAGTACATATTATGAAGTGGTTAGACAAGGTGGATCCATAAAAGATAAAGATGAATCTAGTAAAAATGTTCCGACGTCTGTTGTTCCAGATCACCACCAGATAGACGGACCATTTCCATCAGAATATAACAAAATTAACTTTTTCTTCTTAGATGAAATGACAATAAAACGGCATGTCATAAAAAGACCAGTTAAAAAGCTTATTAAATCAAATGAGAAAATATTTCCACAAAAATATAGTTAAAAAACAAAAGAACAAATCTGAGACCATGGCCTCATTGCATCAACAACATATGTTTTAGTGATTAATAATAAAATAATGACATTTGTTTAATATAATAATCTGTGGGGGAAAAAATAAATGAATTGTAGCTTTTCTTTTGCAAAGTAACCCTTTATGTTTGGATGTTTTCTTGATATGATTCTTGAATTGAATGGCTGAGCTGTCTGGGATGAATTAATCATTAAAAGTCTGCACTTCATATGTTGAATTTATTTATAGGTCAAGACACTTATCTTAAATTAGAGTTGGAAATTATTTTCTAGCTGGATCTTAGGAAGAAGGTTAGGAGAGAAATTGTATTTAAGCTAGTTACATCCATATATCCATAAACAACTATATAATTGTACATAGTATAAAGTGGTTAGACAAGGTGGATCCATAAAACTTAAAGATGAATCTAGTAAAAATGTTCTGACGTCTGTGGTTCCAGATCACCACCAGAGGCTGTGAGACATCAGAGATGACCCTCCGACGCAACGGGCTCGGCCAGCTCGGCTTCCACGTCAACTTCGAGGGCATCGTCGCCGACGTGGAGCCGTTCGGCTTCGCCTGGAAGGCCGGGCTGAGACAGGGCAGTCGGCTGGTGGAGATCTGCAAGGTGGCCGTCGCCACGCTCACCCACGAGCAGATGATCGACCTGCTGCGCACCTCGGTCGCAGTCAAAGTCGTCATCATCCAGCCCCATGAGGACGGAACCCCTCGGAGGTAAAAATGCTTTTCTTTTTTTTGGTATTGTTTGTGTTGCACTGACACCCCTTTACTTGTTTAAAAAATGGCTGGTATGGTGTTTTTGCCTCTTGTTTGCTCTTCAAGTGATGTAGCATCAAGCAGAGGTCTGACCTTGACCCACATGAAAATGATCAGCCGTTCATACTTGGCTGCATATTTAGTTCGACGACGCACAAGTGTTGCATGTGAGCCCTCCCAGATGTCAAGGGCTGACCCCTGAGCAACTTATCACAAATGTGTCACACAAAACCTCCTCCAGCTCCTCTGTGGGAATACAGCGGCGTTCCCAGAACAACCAAAGACACACAATATCTGCAGACTCACAAACTACTTTTAGTTAGACTGCGTGCTTTGGGATGGATAGATGAAGGTAGAGTCATAAATCAACCTCTTGTCTCTTTATTTATTTAAATACATTGTTGCACTTGTAGCTCTCACTAGAGACATTTGTCTTCGACTTAATGTTTTCATTCTCACAGTCAGCTTGTTTTCCAACCCTCTCGTCATCTCACTCCCTCTCAGTGAACTCATCCACATTGCTTTAACATACTTTTTCATACCAAACATAATTGTAAAGGTCTTGTTTTCGCCTTTAATAAAGTTATAGGCTGTTAAAGGTATATGACTGATCATGTAAAAGTCCCTCTACTGAGTCGGTTTTGTACCTTTACCTGTGCAGGTGTGTGTTCAGGGGCGGCTCTACTGAAGTAGTGACTGTTCCGCGAGTGCAAACGCTCGACTCTCTACTGTCAGACGGCGCTTCCAGACGGGATGCATTCGTAATTATTTGAAGTGTCGAGTTCTGTCAGCAGGAAAGGCTTTTGTTTCCGTCCTTTCAAAAGAAGCCATCAGCGGGCGTTGCTTTTGTGTTCATCAGGCTTCTTCTTCTTCTTCTGTCGTCTTGTTAATGAGGCAGAAAAACAGGTGCACCTGATCTACCTTTAAAAAAAAAAAGAAAAAAAAAGAAGATGTTGCTAAATTAGCTTGACATCTGCCCTCACGTTGGAGATCATTAGCAAGAGAAAACGCTAAGATGCCGCGGACGTTCTACTCCAGGGACCAGACTTCCCCCGTTTGTTTAGGTAGAACTTCCCGTGGCGTCGACCAGACGTCGGACCGTCAGCGTTTCTGGCTTAATGATAATGAGAGAAAAGCCTTTTGATTAATGACTCGTCTCCGATGGTAGACTTTTGCTGATGGCTTTATTCTGCCATCTTTTTCCCAATTTCTCTTTATCCAGGAATGAAATGAAGCAATAGAACCTCCTTTATCCTTGTTATATAGAGATGAAAGGGGCTGTTTTTAAATCCAAAGCAAAAAATAACTGGAAAGTTATTTTGTGAGTCAGTGGCGTGCGGATCTGGAAGAGCATCATTCTTCACACTCTGATGCTCAACATCTTTGTTGGGACTCGGTTCCAGGCGGCCGCTGACAGATTTGTGTATCCAAAAATCGCTATTCCCACTCACTAATAACCACAACAGAATGATCCAGCATGTGAGTTGCCACTTTTTCTTTTTTTTCTTCCTCTTTTAGCTGTGATGAATACTTAAGTGGTTAGATAATGTTTTGGAAAAGAGAGTAAAAGAGTGACGACAAATCATAATTCAATATTAGCTATTTACTCAAGGCTTTTGGAATCATGGAATTTTTTTTTTTCACGAGCGTTCCACGCTTTTACAATCCGAAACCTCAATGTTTTCATTGTGGTTAGCATATGAAACAGTTTTTGCTATAAACATGCTGCGCTTCAGCGACCGACTAACAGGCTAGTAGCATATTTGATGTGGGCAAACGGCCCTCATCTGGGGACCGGCACAGCAGGCTCTGGCAGAAGCAACACCTAATCCTCTTACCACGATCTGTGATGATACGAAATAATCACCGCTCAAGACGCAGAAACATGACAACAAACATCCTGCAAATACAGCTTTCAGTGTGAGGTCCTGAGCTGTTTATTTTCAAAAAAGATTGCAAAACAAGTATTGTGATTTCTTGGGAAAAGCTAGATTTCCTTGAGGTCCAGGAAAACTGTGTGAAAGATTTTTAGCCGTTGAGCGTGATTTGTTTACAAACCAAGTGTAAGTATGAGATTAGGATCTAATATGCCATCAGTTTGACGAACAAACTTCTTATTTAACTCAACAAATGCTGCAGATCCTGGCCTGTGTCGTCACTTTCTTTCAAGCGAAAGTATTTGTTTAGAAACTGAACACTAAAATGTTGGAGCAATTATCCCTAAAAATCCCCTTTCAAAACCTGAGTTTTAGCCAATGTCTTAAATTCAGTGAAAATAGTGTTCAATCATATTAATTGTCCCATTTGAAAATAATCAGATGGCGATATATTTATCGTCGCTCTCTGTGGAAAAAGCCATGGGAAAAAGTTTAAAAATCGACACGGTGTCGCTATGGAATGCGTTATTTTCGGGAAGCCATCTGAATAGAAGGGGTTTAAAGTGGCGTTTGCTCACAGTTTATGAATATTATGAACGTAGATTGATGAACTTTAGGGGTTGTCTGTTCATTGGAGTGCTATGATGGACTAGCAACAATTGAAAAAGGCTTGATTGAGACAAGAAGTGGAAGGAAATGATTAAAAAATAAGTTATAATTCAGAAGGAAAAGGAGCTGTCATGACTCTTTAATTAACGTTATTCTATGTATTGCGTTGTTAGCATGAGTCACTGAAAGTCCACCTGCTCTGTTTTTTTAAGTAGTAAATTATTTTCATGCCGTACAAGGCGGTTGAACCTCTTTCCGGTTGAACAGTGACTCACTGTCGCATTATGCAGCCACACTTTTCTGTCTGCATCTTCTCGAGAACGCCAGACATCACAGTTCCTTCACACTTCTTTAGAGACAAGTTCATCAATGTCTGTCAGCGTCTTTGAGAAATTGACGAGCGCTGAAAAAGCTCCGGCGTGAGTGCTGACGGGGGAGGGAGAGGCTCGCGATTTGTAGCGAAAGAGCAGAGGTCATGTCGCCGGGAGAGGGAGAAGAAAAAGGGGAAACAAAACAATGAGAAAGTGACAAGTGAAAGGCTATAAATGTAAGATGCTTTTATGTATTGATTAAAATGAATGGCTTCAAATTTAGAATCAGAAACTATTATTGGCAGTGGTGTAAACAACATAGGTTTTTTCTGCAGTGAAATTACAGAATAAAAAAATGAAATAAGGTGACGCACAAAAATGCAAAAGAAAAACACTAAATAAGCCATTAAAAATCTCAAAATATGCAATACAAAAATGACTAAATAAGTAATTGAAAAACACAAAATATGCCATTAAAATGTGCAATAATATAATACAAAATAAGCAATAGACAAATGCAAAATATGCAACAGAAAAACACTTGATATGCTATTAAAAATTTGCAACAGAAAGATACAAAATATGCAAAAGGAAAAATGCAAAATATGCAATTGAAAAATGCTAAATATTCAATTGAAAAACAAAATATGCCATAAATAACATGCAATAAAAAAATACTTAATTTGCAGAAGAATAAATGCAAAATAAACAATTAAAAAACACTGAATATGTCGATAAAAATGTGCAATAGAAAAACACAAAATAAGAAATAGGAAAATACAAAATATGCAATAGAAAAAATGCAAAATATGCAATTGAAAAACACAAAATATGCCATAAAGAATATGCAATAGAAAAATACTAGATATGCAAAAGAAAAAATGCTAAATAAGCAATAGGAAAATGGAACTGATGCACTCTTCCAGAATAAATGGGGCCACTTCTTGCCCATCAAGTCATATACGTCGTGATGTGTCCATGAATCATCTACTGCATGAAATATGCAGCATTAGTTCATTTGCTAAGTCTGTAAAGGGTTGTTTGTTGCGCTTTGCATGAGCTTGACCCATATATGGCGTATGCTAACAGATGCAGCTGGCAGATTAGGAGGTATTACAGAGGACCTCTTGTTTGGACTGCTGAACTCTACGGGGGTCATACTTAGTGCCAGACAGGAAAAGTGAAATTTTCCCCTCATCAGAAATAGAAGCGTCTCCGAACAGAACATTTCTCACCACCGCTTCAGGGGTTAAAGGTCAGGGGAAGCATCCTGAGGGTGCTGGACTCTTTTGCTCTTTTGAGCCGCTAGAGTGACGGGGTCCACAATAAGCTTTTGAGTTTCCCCCCCATCATTATCTCAAAGGAAAGGAATTCAGCAGAGGCTTGGAAAAGTCCCCTGTGGGCTGAGAGATGGGACGACAATGAAATCTGCAGCATTTAACCGCCATTGTGCCAAAGTCAAATGTTTTCATTGGCACATGAAGAATCTATTAGGATTAAGATCCCCTTTCCCAGTTCATGTGGTCATCTAAAATAATCTTGTTTCTTCTGGGGAGTGAGGGCCTGTTTTGTGGTTAAGCCCTTAAAGCAGTTCATGCCTTAAACATTTTTATCCCACTCTGTCTGAACTCAAATGAGATATGCCTCTAATATTGGCCTAAACTAGTACTGTATTTATTTACACTGCAGGCAGGATGTGGTTTAAGCCTCGCGCAATACCAGAGGCTTTTCCATCATCACTCCGAAAAGCTTTAAAATAGTTCAGCATGCAAGTCTGGGTTCCCAGCTAATGAGAAAAAGATGGACGAGATTAGCCCCTCGAAAGAGAAGCGTATTGTGCGGAGAGCGGTGCACGTTGTATGTTTTGGTAAACGGTCATCAGAGACGTCTGGATAAACACCATGAATTGGTCCGGTCAGATTATGACAGATGACGGACAGTGAAGGAAACAAAGTGTATGTTGAGATGCCGAACCGGTTGAGGATTTTTGACTGATTGAATGTTTGGGATTACGCTGTAACGCTATTTAAAAATAGCTCGGAGCTCAATGACACCTGCTGTGAAGGAGAATTGCCTGCGACGTTTGTCGACGGACACAAGTGACCTTTTCTTTGAAGTGCCATCAGACTCGTCGGCACGGATTTTCATCAGGACCCACGTTAAGCCGGATTTCTAGCTTCTCATGCCGACGCTATGTGAAGGAGAGCACAACTGGTCCTAAAACTAAGAGGATCCTTTACAAATTGCTTGGCCTAATCCCAGCTCACTTTTCTCCGGGAGGCACATTCTCTCTCAACCAAAAGAGACGTGATTGAGAAAACTTCTTTCGTTTTTCCTTCCACTCCTCGGCCCGTCTCATTAATGAACCTCTTGACAGTCTCCTGCAAAAGTTGAGAGGAGGTCACAACCCCCTTCTAGCTCCTCGCGGAGACATGGACTGTGGGAATGGAACCGGAGCGTCCTTTTAGTGACTGACCATGTCATCTGACTGACGGGTCTGTGATTGAGGTGCGGCGTCCCGTTGTTCCACTGATCCATTGTAGCCGTCATCTAAATGAGCCGTTTGTTAACCTCTGTAAGAACCTAAAGTGTTCTTGAATCCTTCCTCTTTGAAAAAGGTTTTGAGGAATGACACTTAAATGTCAGAACGTTGGTGAGAAACTGTCACTTCAGAGATATCTTTAGCAGGTGGTCGGCCCGGAAGCTTCAGAGAGAAGATTCATCAAAAGAATGAACTGAAAATGAAATAGTCCAACAACAACATTAGTTCTTACTCTTTGAATCGGATCATAAAACCATATGAGTCAGGAGTTTCATTGGCTCGTGGCTTGTAAAAATGAACTCACGTTATTGGAATCATTTCAGGGCCGTAAATATTGAAAGTACTAAACGATCTCTTGGCACAACCTTCGTACGATTCCTTTCAAAACCTTTCTAAATTAAGATTAAATCCAAGTATGCCTCCATCAACTTTTCTTGAAAATATCAAATTCATTACGACGTTTCAAGGACTGGAAGTACTATGACTGGTTTTATTGACACATTACAAGAGAATAAACAATTCCAAACACCAGGGACACCAATAGGTAAAACTTATATGAAGATATAAGGGAGAACAAACATACGGAGAATAAATCGAAGCTAGTTCCATGGACTAGTGTGAGCTGTACCGCTGTATAATCACGTTCTGGCGTCTGCCTCGTGTCTCAAATGGAAATACAAAGTCTTAGGTGATCGTGGAAACAAGGATCAGCTATGAGTATGCTCAGGAACCATCAAGAGCACAAAGACGAGAATAGAAAAAGAAAGTCCCTTGAAAATTAAGAGTGGAAAGCCACCATAACACAGGCTTTGCAGAAACTCAAACTGACCAAACAGCATTCCAAAATTGGTTAGAGGATCAGGGGATCTCTCCTCTGGTCCGGTAGCTTGTGCGAGGAACCATCAGTAGATTCTGATCCACAGACCTCAGAGCCCGAGCTGGGGTGTAAGGCTGGATCAGATCAGTGATGTAAGGAGGAGCCTGACCATGAATAGATCTGGAAGTAAGAACCAGAATTTTAAAATTGATCCTGAAAGAAACTGGCAGCCAGTGAAGAGATTTAAGGACCTGGAAATGTGAGTTCTTCTACTAGAGCAGGTCAAAATTCTCACTGCAGAGTTTTGTATTAACTGCAGGCGAGACAGATCCTTCTTGTTTAGACACTGTGTTGCATCAGTAGCATCATTTTATCCAATAAAAACACATCCATCTTTGATAAGGATCTTGTTGTACTCCTACATGGAGCAAAGACCTCATTCCCATCAATACACAAAACCTGAATTCCGTCTCTTGGCCATTAGCTTGCTCTTAGAGGCCTTTGTTGAAAATGAAGTGAAAACGTACCTCGTCTGTGGTGGTGTAGAAAAAGTGCAGTGAGACACGGTCACCAAGACCTTTCACGTTGACAAGCCGTTTGTTAGGTTTAGCCTATTCAGGGAGTAATTATGTGTGGCAACTTGGCATGAGCAGACACACACACACACACACACACAAACATAGTTCATCAAGGTAATGAGTGTGTTCTCTGCCCTGTGGCAAACAATGTACCCATGGTCTTGTTGATTTAACATGCCGTGTTGCATAGTCTTGTTTGCTTTGGCCTTAGATTGCTGTTTGAAATGTGTTCACTTTAAAAGTTTCTTCAGCTGTACATGTTTGCAAAAAACGTGTTACAACGGAATTCAATTTATTGAACTGTAGATGTTTGGCTTTGTCTTGTAAACTTTCACTCTGCCCAATCAGACTTGTTTATTTTGGTTGATATAAATCATTTTTAAATGGTCTTTTTATTCACTTGAAAGATGTACAGTAACCATCCCACTGCTGTTGGACTAGAATGTTTTTAAATACACTTGGCTGTTAGTGGAGGAAATTAATCACTATAAAACACTTTATATAGTGGATTTATTTTATTTATGTTGGTCTCTAAATTGACCTGTTTCCTCTATTTCAAAAAATATGATCAGATGACCTTGGTTCTCAGTAAAAGCTTGAAAAGTATGTTCATAAAATGTCATTCTATTTTGTTTGTGTGTTAAAACAAACAAAACGACCCTTACCGGAGAACATATTGTGAAGTCTACAGTCTGACACCACCACTTTTTTTCAGAACGTACCCTTGCAGTCTCAAACTCAGTCAGATTTACAAACTTTTATTGCCAGTTTTGTAAACACAACATAGGATTTTTTGTAAAATGAAAAAAGATTCAGCGCCTAGTCACACAATTAACCTACTTTCTGTCCCTTTGAGTTTTTTTTAATTCTATTCTAAGTGACTGATATTGATAGTGTATTTTATTTAGCTTAGTTTAAATACTGGAAAATGTAAAGGGTATTAAAATGAACTATAATCTACTTTGAATTTGAGCCAACCGTGATTTTGGTCCACTTAACGTGTCATGCCGTGTCAGGTTTGGCCCCCTGTCCTCGAGTTTTCTATAGGTCTCATAGGTAATTGATGAAAATGTGATCCAAGTTTTTGTATTTAATCTGTAGAACATTCAAGGTCGTTGAAACACCGTAGCCGTGAATGCATTTTTCTGGTGTAAAGGCTGAAATGAAGTGTCAATATTCTCACTGTCCCACATATGAGCGCAGCCATGCATGTTACATACATGTTAAATACTTCATGAAGGCCATAAGATCCTGGGCAGCAGCTTTTAGAGGACACGACGCGACACGACTGGCCAGATGCAGGACACACTAGATGAGAATTTATTCGGCTCTAATAACACCAGCGATGGCAAGCGGGAAGCAGTCCAGCCAGCCATGTCCCACTTTGATGAAAGGGTCTATCTGAGCGGGATTACTGAAGCCCTCGCCATCACAATCGTCTCACACCCGGCTTGCTTGACCACAGTACGCTGCGCTTTTTGGATTTTTGAAAAAAAAACAAACAGGCTGTAGACGGTGTAATCACCAGGTTTATGCTTGAGATATTTCTGAAGCCTGTAAGACCCCCCATCAGCGGCAAACGTATGCAGACCCTCGAAGATTAATGTTGCATGAAACATCATCAGAAGCCTTGTCCATCCCTGAGATCTCCGCCGTCGTCAGGCGTGATGGGGGAGGTAAAAGCCTCCAATCTTTTTTTGTGCAAGTGCTCGGGCGTGCACGTCTGATAGACCTTATCTAGACGTCTGCTTGTGGCTAAGTATTCCTGACAGTGTTTTGGTGTTGTCATGGTAACAGAGGGAACATATCCCGCCCCTCCTCCACGTGTTTTATTCGAGACTGCATGGCGAGCGGTCTGGTCCTGCGTGAATCATATTCAGAAAAAGGGAAAATGTTGTGGGTGTAAATGTCACCCCTTGAGTTTATTCTTATAATTAAATATGTTGTAAGTCAGAGACGTCATTAAGCCGTCTCCAGTCTTTTGAGGGATGAGCCTCATAAATCATCGTTATTGTGTAGTTACACATGCAAACCACAATACACATTTAATTTAATTGAAAATTGTACCATTTAATCTGTCATTATTTACCAATTAACTGAAACGATGACGCATCATTGATTGCGGACGTGGTCTACTCTTGTTTCTCTGAATTAAATAGACTGTTTGTAATTGTGGAATGGAAAATTCTGAATGTTTAAAGAAAAACATTTATGTTTAATTGAGTTCTTTCAGTTTTGTAATGGGTTTGGCTTTTCATAGCAACATGTAGCAAAGTGTTTTGTTGCTGAATTACCTTTATCTTTTTCAGTAGTTTCTTCTAATGTTAGTAATCTTTCATTTTAGGATTTATTTATTCATTTATTTACTTTTTTGTAGCTGCATTTTATTGAAGGTTACACGTTAATCATGCCTGAACCATAGAGAACTTTAACTGTACATAATATAAAAATAAATGAAAGCGTAAAAAACATGACATACATGAATAAAAATATAAACATTAAAACAATATTGTTTTTTATTTAAAAAACAGTATTCATTATTATGAGGTTATGACATTTTTAACCTTTTTTTCTTTTATTACTATTTTTATTTGTATCTTTTTTCCTATTTCCTCAGTTTTTTTATTTTTTATTTTATTTTATTTTAATTTTAGTTAATTTTGTATTTTTCATGAGGTACAATTACATACACAATAGTATTTATTTTATAGGTCATTTCATAAAAATCTATTTGTTGAACCGCGAAAACTTCGCTCGATTTCAGTTCTGTCGCCGTAAATAATCCCCAAAAATTCCTCCGAGCTGTTACTATATTTCCCTCCCTATCTATTTTAATCTCATACTTGACCTTTAACCTCCTCCTCTTCCTCCTCTTCTCAGGGGCTGCTCCGAGCTCTACCGCATACCCATGGTGGAGTACAAAGTGGACAGCGAGGGCACGCCGTGCGAATACAAGACGCCCTTCAGGAGAAACACCACCTGGCACCGGGTGCCCACGGCGGCTGCGCCCGCCCTATCCCGGGGATCGCCCACTCAGGGCCCGGATCGCCTGCAGTGCCAGCAGATCCTGCAGCAGCATCAGGCAGCGATCCCGCGAAGCACATCCTTTGATAGGAAGCTGCCAGATGGGTCCAGGTAAACGCACGGCTGCTTCTGGTGGAAATTCTTACTCAAAGGGCAACATGGAAATAGACTTGACATTCACTCCTTTTTAAAAAAAAAAAAAACAGCAGAATATTTGGAGCTAGAAACATGGAGGGGAGGAAAAGAAAGGGCTAAACATTTTCTTTATATATGAATCAATAGCTATCACTTTGTTTTTTATAGTTATTTTCATCATTTTCCGATGCATTTTTCCAGGGAAATGCATTTTTTTGCTGGACGTTCATCAAAGTTGCGTTTGAACAAAATAAACACGCAGCACCAATCTGTTGAAACGAGTGCGGATCTTTTGAACTGGCCTCCTTTTTGTCGGTAAAAAGCTCTTCAAGCGAACCCCGTTATTTGCATGAATACAAAATGAAAAACGTTGGCGTCCGGCGCCTCCCTTTCATCTCGTCTGAGATGATAAGGCCAGCGTCACTTTGTAGTCTCTTCTGGACATCTCCATCCGGCCATGTTAGCGGTGATTTGTTCGTTCTAATGAAACCCCTGCAGTCGCGATAACCTTTCCAGTGTGTCACAACGACCCCCTCCGGTGTCGCCTGTTCTGCTTATGCCCGGATAATGGCCGTCTCCTCTGGCTAATCAGAGTCTTTGACTGTAGGAGCAGCAGACATTTCTTCCGTTTTTTTCCCCCCCATTTGGTTTTTCCCTTCAACTCCACTCATGCCACCATCCTGCGCCCCCCCGCTGAGGAGGAGGTGATGGGGACACTGACACTGCTCTGTGGTTCTCATCCAATTACTGCAGACACCAAGACAAAGCTCTCCTTCCTGTCCACCGTCTGAAGAGTAGAATCTTTTGTAGCTCTTTATTCGAGATTAAATCAGTATTCACCTTATTTTTCTTCAGACTATAGCTCCGAGTTGGACAAACCTTTTTTAAGAATCCTTTTTTACTGCCAACATGGTTTGACACACATTTTAATTTGTTGTAAATTATCCGTCCAGAAAATCAGCGCCACATTTGTAAGTAGAAATCGGAGGCTCATTAACGTAGCCATTAGCTCTTTGACAGTAGAAGCGTTCAGACCAGATTCACCTGCGCTTGTGTCAAGAGTTTCACACATTTTTTTTACAATGACTCCTGAATGATTTATATGTGGCAAAGTGGGGCTTGGGGTCTAGGGTTTTATTGCAGCCCTTGTGATGTAAGATCAGGTCTATTATTTAAAAAAAAAAATTGAATTATTTCAGTTTTCAGCTTTTAATTGTTAATAAATTATATTTCTTCCTCACTTCACAAGTGTCTAATTCCAACCACTGAGTAAATGTAATTGCTCACCCATTGTGTACAGCAACAGGCGTAACAAATAGTTACAGTAGATAAATGTATATAATGCATGCTGCTGCAGTGATGAGTTCACTGAGAGGGAGTTAGCCAAAGAAAGAAAGTATTGGTTATTGAGTCGGAAGGTTGTTTTATTTGAGTAAGAAAGCCAGTAGGGAAAAATAAAAATTGCATATATATTGTATGCATAGCCTACTTGTCCGCATGTGCAGCTCAACTGAAATAAGTAACTTACGCACATATTTTAACGACACTAATACTCTATTTACACGTATATAAACAGACACCTCTCAGTACAGGAGGTAGTCATCGCTTTCAACAACAAGAAATACAACAGTTTTTCATCATTATTTGTTTATTATCTGTTGTGTTTCTTGAACTTAGAAGATAAAGAAAATCAGTGTGAGAATATTAAGGGCTGTTTTTACTGACTTAACCTTATACTATTGCATTCCCTCATCTCAAATAAAGATAGTTATATTTTGAATTACCAGTATATATATTTTTAATCAACAATTTTTTATTAATTTCAAACAGATTAATAATGAAAATAATGAAAGAAAAAGGGAGGCCGTGTCGTGTTTTCCAGCCAATCAACATGTCTTTGTGACTTTATTCGCAAAATAAACAGATTTACAACTTTTTTCCGACAACCCTGTGTCAACACTAGCCAGTCGCCCGCTTTTTTAAAATCTCCGTTAAACGATATTTCTCGCCTCTAAATCATTCGCTTGGTAGAGCTTTCATCTCTCGGAAATCGACTCCATTAAATTCGACACCTTCCGCAAGAAGCGACGGGGAGCGGCCGCTAATCTCAGAAGCTCAAAATGTTATTGTAGCACTGAGAGAAGAATCGCATCTGAAGTCGCCTCCCGAAAGTTGACATGATATCTCGGGAGGGAGAATATGGGAGGAGAACACGAGGCAGCTGCTGCCGTTTTTATACCGAACGTTTATATTGGACGCAGCTGAGGACGCTCACACTCGGGGAGGACACAGTCATCTGGTTCAGACCGTTCAATGCTGCTGCCGCGATTGAATTTCAGATTCCGGTTTTCTCAAGGAGGTCCAGACAAATGTAACCCGAGAGTTTTCATTTGATGTGTCAAGATTGTGAACAAAGAGGAGATGATTTGTATAATTTGTCCAAACTATTTAAATTCCTGTGTTTGAAACGTCCTCTTTATACAGTTTAAAGCATCTTTTTTTTCTCCTTTAAAGCAAATGTGACCAAAGTTAAAGTCTGAGTTTAAATCAACCCCACTTGGTCATTGTAGTCGTTTATAAATACTTATTTAATGTGCGGCAAAAATGTTAACATTGTGACACGAAATACATGACGGTTTGATCCTTGAGAAGATAAACAGGAGAAGAAAACGAGTACAACTGTTTGGAATAATCCACTTTCAGTACAAGGTTAATTAGATTAAGTCTCACAAGCAAAAAAAAACAAACTCTCCTGACCAGCTGTGGACCGGGAAACTAAACCTCCCTTCTGACTAATGTGGTGACCAAGTGGTGATGTGAGTAAAAGTGTGGGAGGAAACATGGATCGACTTTCACGCAAAAGAATGTTGAGAATCACTGACGAACCATTGTTAGCAGATAAGAGAAGATGCTAACCATCATAATAGCCAATATTAAACCTTCAAAAAAAACCTAAATACAATACTTTTTTCCCCCTTTTTTAATTTTACAATTGTGATAATTGGATGGAACTATAGTATCTTTAGTCAAAAGTGAGAGAAGGGTGTAGTGCAAGATCGACAGGTGAATCAGTGCATATCAATCTATGACTACTACTTATGTTGTAGTCATTTAAGAGCTGAGCCAAAACGCAAGTTTCAGATGGATGGTCGGAAGAAAGCCTCTCGATGGGTCTAGTGTAAAATGAGTAACAAACTCAAAAGAGGAATTAGCTGTAGCTGCGTTAGTATGTAAACAACAAACTAACTACACAAAATAAAACTATTTTGATACTAGAAATCGACAAAGACTTTCTGTTTTTAGCGTTTCACTGCTGCGATGAAGTCAATTAACCTACTTCGGTGTTGTTCAAAAGGAGGCCATCTGGTCTGATTTCAATCCAGTGTTTATTTTTATCCCTTCCAGACAGTGGTCTGCACCGTGTTCTGTTGTTCGTGTGGGCAAATGGACGTGACGCAAACTCCTGTTCTGGCTTATCAAGTCAGTCCAGAGCTTATTCCAGGACACTGGATAAAAGAGACACAATTGAATTAGGAGACTGTGTTTTCGGAGGAGAAATTGGGTTTGCATTGTTCGGGAAGTACCTCCTCGTCTACCTGAGGCGTTTTCCCTCTGGATTACTGAGTCTTATTATAACAACTAATCTTCTTTACGCTTTGATTTTTGTAAAAACAAGAGGCAGATATTTTTGCTGATGATTTTTTGATGGAGATTATCCACCGTGTCTTGAAGAAGTTGATGAGAAAACTGAACGGACAATGTGATGTTTTTTTGGAGGAATCTAAATTTGAATTCGTAGAGGATTCAAGGACGCTTTACATGAATAATAATTTTTTAAGTCTGCTAACTAAAACATCTTTTACAATATGACTAATATGGAAGAGCTAGAACTAGTTGCACATTACATTTTTAGCATGGATCTAAGTTGTTGCTAAGGATACCAGTGACCTTTATTTAACCTTTGGTGGTTGTATAAATAAGTAAAACATGCTAATTGAATAAGAATTGTACTCATTATTATTCTTTTTCTACGCTTAACTCCCTTATCTAGGATGGAGAATATCCCAGCTTCTTAGGGCGAGAGGCAGGGTACACCCTGTGATAGACAACCACTCACAAACGACCACAACTGCAGACAATTTTGAGTCCTTAAACAACATCTGCATGTTTTTTAGACTGTGGGAGGAAACCAGAGCACCAAGGGGAAACCAACACCAGCAACCTTCTCCCCTTGCATTTTATTTTCCATCTTTTTTATTTACTTAAACATTTTTATCTAAATATGTTCAGATTCTTTCATAACAATTATCGTGGACAGAAAAGTACTCAGTTTAATGTATTAATTGTACAACGAAGAAGTCGTAAAGTTGTCTCGACTAATTCATGGTATTGTGAAGGAAGAAAAACAACACAAAAGACACAATTATTATTATTATTATTAAGAAGCAAAAACCAGAATAGAACGCCGAAAGCAGACGTTGACAAAGACAATTTCTGGTTGTGTAACATCTACGAAATCATGATTTTCTTCATAGAACGTGTGATTGGTTGTACAACAAATGAGTCGTACAAATGTTCAATTGTCGTGCTGCCTTTGTAACGCCTTTGATGACAACTTAAGTTTTTTATTTGATACCCCGCGTTTCTCCAAATTGCTAGGGATGTTTAGGGCTGCACGATATTGGAAGCGATATTTAATATTGGTGTCTTGAATTGCAATATCGATAGTAATGCGATGTTTTTTTCTTTCTCCTAAAAAACACGTAAGACAACAGGAAATAGAGATACAAATTGACAACTTTACAGAACGTGATACTGATTGGTCAAAGTGCGCATTTAAGAAATGCTTGATTACTTCGGTGAAAAATTCTAAATGATAACACATGTTTTCTATACGTGCCAATATCGCGATATCGATATTCTTTCGCTATATCGTGCAGCCCTTATTTTGTCGTAGTTTTTTTTTAAGACAACTGTTATTGGATTATAACAGCCGTATCGATGCGCCCTGTATCTGCAGGACAATGCAGGACATGGAGAATCCTCAGGTGACCTCGTGTAACAAAGGAGATCAGCACTACCGCAGCTCGCCCAGCAACCAGTCGTCCTCCAGTGACCCGGGACCGTGTGGCAGCGGCACCTGGCAACAGCCTGGATACGACGGGTATGTTTTTTTTAGGGTGAAGGGTACACAATATGTTGCTTTCAATGATAAAAGCGGTTCCAGCGCTGGTTAGTCGAACTTGCAATTTTTGCAAAATGACAGCAATTTTTTTTCCACACGGAATGGCCAAATCATCAGCGCACTTGGCTCGCCGTCGCTCCATTTTTTTACGCTGGAGGCAATCAAATAGAAGCGAGGAATGCTCGCCAGCCGCCCCTCTAATCCATCTGTCAAACATTCAGAGATGTCGACAAACAAGGGTGACGCAGCCGTTAAATGAAAATGCACATTACGGTTTCCTTTCAATCATTGTTTTACTCTTGCTGCGTTGAGTCTGAAACTATAGCTTCCATCATTGAAACATTCTTGTATAAAATGAATAACTGTCCTTTCGACAACTCAAGCTGGGACTTGCTACTAAATGAAGAAAAAAAAGTCACACCTGTGTATGTAGTCGATCATATCGTAGCGTCTTTGTTCTGGCGCCGCCGCGACACCTGTCAGAGTGAGTCCTGCACACGAGCGGAATCCATCATGGCGCCCGGTGTCTGTAGCTTCGCCGCGGACCATGACAAGGGGCTTAGAGCCGCGTCGCTGACTTCCTGTCAAGAGACCTCAAAAGTGCGGCGAGCGCCCGCTGATCACTGTCAGAGCGGCGCCGAAGCACGGCGACATTGATTTCCATTAATACGACTCGACGAAAATTGCTCACCGTCGATTTATTGTACCGTTTTTTTAGGGATCTATTAGGGGGTTTTTAATCACGACCCGGGAGTGTTGATGCTCGGAAATGCTGAGTCATTTAAAAGCTTTTTTTTTTCTTTTCAACTCCGGTGATTAGATTGTTTCTCCGGCTCGACGCGGCGAATCTGTGAAAAAGGCGCTCAATTATTTTATAAAAACCCTCTCCCACAGATGTCCTTCTCCGATTCTGCATGAGCGCGTGGGAGACATTCAAGGGGTGGACGTGGAGATCCACAGAGAAAGGGAGCCCACACTGGAGAGGACTCGATCGGCAGGTGGGTCGCATTCATAAATATTTGAAAGGGTCACTTTTTTTCTCTGTCGTCTCAATCGTCGTGACATTCTAAGCAACAGGCGCTATTTTTCAATTTGCAAATGAAAACTGCACTTTTGTTTTTTCACTTTGGACATAAACTTTCTTTAAAGACCTCATTAAATCATCTTGACCGCCCTGTCACAGACAAAATACACAGCACTTTCTAATTACACATATTTTAAAACGTTCTATATTTACCTGTTATGAGAAGGTTGTCAATTTAAATTGGAAATAATTTGTTATTTTATGGGTCTGACGATAATTGAGAGTCTAATCTTCACAAGATTGTGGGTTGGAAAATGTGTAGCTAAGCTAGCAATGATAGCTATCAGTTAAAATATGTCCTTTTCCTTATATTAAAGTTTAAAAAAAAACATAAATAACCATATTAATTGAGGCATATTTACTTTTAATTCTGTTAATTATAATCTAATAATTAGTGTTTTGGCTTAAAATACACTATCCAACTACCAAAAAGAGCAAACAAATTCATATCAACTTTTTGGGGAATTTATGTATTTTGCTGTCTGACATGTTACTTAATCATTGTATTATCTCTGGGTCAATGTGACTCAGAGGACAGAAAACAAATGTGACCTAGAGGCAACACAAGGGGTACCAGTAACACATTTGAGGGGGAGGGGCTTCGGGTCACCTTGACCCTGAGATAACGCAAGGGTTAAATAAAACAGTGTCTTTGTTGAGCGAGAACATGTAAGAAATCTGATTGACAGGCAAATATTATGATTTTTTACACAGTTAAAACATGTTTTATAGTATATAAGGGCATAGTTTTAATGAATGTTTGTTTTCATATGTTGGATGCTTATTCCAAGTTCCATTTCTAGACATGAGAAATACTTGGTAAAAAGGTTTTACTTATAATTGATCTACTTTATCAATCCATTATCTTTGTTAGAGGTTTTTAAAATACATGAGAGCTTTTTCTTTCTACCACAGAAGCACAACTAAAGTTCCTCTTTCCTTCAATGTCTTTCCCTCCGCAGAAGCCAAGTGGCACATCCCCTCCACCAAAATCCTGAACCCCCTGAAGCAAAGGGAAGGCAGCAAGGACTCCCCGAACAAGCTATCAAGGGTAACCGTCTCTTAAGTCACATGTTCAAAAAAAAACCTGCCCCACTTTTTAATCGTCCGACTCGTGGTGTGTTTGGATTGTTTAACGCGGCTCCGATTTGCACTGTCATCCCTCATTTCGTCCCGAAAAATCCTCGCCGGAACCAGGTCGGCGCGACCTTGTTTATGGGCTCCGTGGCAATCAGCAGCTCAATCGAGGTGTTGAACCTTTACCGTTACCTCGAGCGGCTCTGGCGTTTATCGCCGTCCCTTCATCAGGACGCCGAGGGCCGTCCAATCTCATCACCCCACGCATCTGCAGGACACTTTTTTCTTAGAAGCCCCCCCCCCCCAGAATATATTAAATGTGTTACTGCCCCCTTCTCTTCATTTTCTCATGGGTACATATTTTTGGACCCGTAAACTCCGTTAACGCTGAGGGGCTGGCACGCTCGGCTAACAGCGTCTGTCAAAGCGCTCAACGCTGCATTAATGAAAACCACTGGAAGAAAATTAAATCACGCTCTTGGCAATGCTTTGTCCCTAATTTAGCAAGTTAGGAATGTTTTTTCCTGTTTGTTTTCTCCTTGTTGATGTGATGTGATTTTTTTTTTCCCTGCGATGCCAGTAAACAAAGCCGACGTTAATGACATGTGAGTCTCCAGTTGAGGACGTAAGTGTGAGGTGATACGAATGTGCTGTCATATTTTGACCACTACATGAGAGTCCTATGGCTTTATCAGGACAGTTTATGCTCAAACGATTACTAGACTTGACATATTTTCTTTATCTGGAGCAAGTCTCTCTCAACAAGTCTTCATTCACCTCATCCATCAACAACATCGTTTGTCTTCCTTCTCTACTTTTATCTCCAAACCATCTGTCCTGGATAGATTTGCCTCCACATGGACCCTGATGAACTCATATGTGATCCCATCTATTGTTTTTTTGTGTTTGGTTTTTCAATTAGAACTCTAGTTTACCAAATGTTACCTTTTATTTTATATTTTATGTTTCAGTAGTTTTCTACCCTTCACATCTGCTTCAAACTAACAACATGTCTTGTCAATTTAGTTGTTAGTACTTTTAGTTTAGCCAAAAATAATAACAAACTAAAATATAATGAATAGTAGTTCTCAGAACTCTGATCTTTTCAGTCAACCTTAGTCCCCCTTTTTAGCTCTAATCCTCATCTCAGGGTCAAGGTGACCCGAACGCCACAAAAACAAATGTGGCAACACAAGGGTTACCACAATCACATTTGTTTTTGGCCCTCCGGGTCACTTTGACCCACTAACACAAGCGTAAATAGACTAGTCTCGATTCCCTTCAGCTGAAAAATATTATGAAAAAGTTACATTTTTCTCTTTAATTCCAGTATAAAAAATATATATATAAGCAAATGAATATGATTAATTTTGACTTGAAAGTTTCCTGAGCTAAAACTGCAACTAATATTTAAATAGAACTAATATAAACATATTTTTTAATATCGCACTTGAAAAAAAAACGAAAACAGAATCACTTTCTAACTCTCTTGCAAAGCTATCTCCATTCGTCTCACTCCCTCATGCTGAACTCAGCGCTGCAGCCTCATGTTTTAACACGTTTGTCGTCATTTATTTTTCACCTCATTTCTTGCTGAGTAACCAGGTGCAGGTGAATCTTGTCTGTGTTGTGGCGGCTGCACTGAACTACAATTGTGTCTGAGTGATATTTATAGAACAAACCTTGGAGGAATTGTCATCGTGTGACTCTGCCCCGCCCTCCTTGTGCAATGATGTGCCTAACAAGTTAAAGTACCCAGAAAAAATATTTGCAGCTGCTGCCTGACCTTGTCTGGTTGACTCTATTTTGTTGTCCCACTAACCCCGGCCCCCCCCCCGCCCTCTTTTTTTCTGCAACAGACGGGTGACAAGAACTCCAGCCACTCCAGCAGCAACACGCTGTCCAGCAACGCCTCCAGCAACAGCGACGACAAGCACTTCGGCTCCGGGGACCTGATGGACCCGGAGATGCTGGGTCTCACCTACATCAAGGGGGCGTCCACGGACAGCGGCATCGACACCAACCCCTGCATGCCCGCCGGCGCCAGGGTGCTGCTGCAGAGCCGCATGGCGGGGGACCAGGGTCACGCCTGGGTGTCGGAGCACCACGAGGACGCGGCGTCGGAGGACGATCACGGGAAGCTGTACCTGCCGCAGGGCTACGCCTCGGCCATCATGGCGTGCAGCGTGAAGGACGGCAGCATCGGGGACTTGAGCGAGATATCGTCGCACTCGAGGTGAGATTATCGATCTTAAATATCAGATTATGATGTTGAGGAACGGGATCTTTCGGTTGAACATCCACACGCCGACAGAAAAGGAGGGTCTCTGTCTGTTTTATGACCTTTTCACCCAGTCGCGCTCTGGTTACTGGCAGCCTGACTCATCCAGCTGTGCTCAGGGGGGGGGGCGGGGGGGCGCTGTCACAGCTTGGAAAAACAGGGGGGCTTCACTCACACAGGCCCATCTATGAGGGGGTTTGCCAGTGTCTCCTGGCCACTCCACCCCTCGCAATCTGGTCCTGAAATTGAATGAGTCCATTAGTTGTTTCGTTTTTTTTGCCAAACCAGATTATCTTCCCACAATCTGCTCGTCCCGTTGACATGGGAAGTCACCACTCTGTGGATGCCATTTAGAAATTAGGGGGCGAGAGACGGCGCCCGCACCTTGACCACTGTGATGCCGCCCGCTCTGTGGGTAATAGGTTTTGACACCAGAGTGTCGCCGAGGCAAACAGCCGAGCAGCAGGAGCGCGGGAAGACGACGGGGTGTGGCCCCAGATGGTCATGAATATGGAGGCGCCTCTCTCTCTCGCCCCAAATTGTTGTCGGCAACGATGAAGTGTACCTTAAGTGTTTAAAGACATTAAATGTGTTTTTTTGTGGGATCGCTTTAAGTACAAATAAGTGTTCGGATGTTGAGCTCTTTGCTGGTGGATTTGACTACTGGGTCGTTCTTAAAAACACATCCTCATTGGATAAAGTTGGAGAATTTAAGATATTTTCATTATATAGGAGACTCATGACGCATTGTTTTTCCATCTAAGCTAATTGAATAAATACAATCATTGTGATCCTTTTTTTTATAGCAAAGGAATTCATCTCAATCATATAAAACAAGATTATTATATAAGAAATTCGACCTTTTATATCAAATATGTCAATGGCTTCACTTTCAAATTACATTTGTGATGAAAAAATAGTTTCAAAAACTTATACTAACTTCTGTGTGGTACCTTCTACACAAGAAGTCTACATTTTTAGATGGATTTATAGTTGTAATCACATTGAAATATCCGCTATGTAACAATTTAAAAAACAGTTTAAAAATTGTGCTCATTGTTATTTCCCTCACTAAAAAAATCCAAAATAGAATTTTAAAAAATCTAAATTTGTTCAACTTTATTTGACAAAAACACCAACTTTTCACCCTTCAGCCTTTTTGAACACTTCTATCTTCTCTATAGTTTTCATCTAGCTGTAACAATATGACCACCGTTCTTACGTTTTTCAGATCAACATGTTTAAAAGTCTGTTGTATTTTACTTTTGAATTATTTCTATTTTCACAATGGTCTTTCCTTAGTGCTGCTGCAAACGTAGTAGAAGTAGATTTCAGACTCTTTACTATATTGAAAAAGCTTCTGTACTGAAGTTCAGGAGCCGAGGAGAGTTAAGACACCATGAAACATCCACAGTCGCCTTGGTTGGGTTTTTTGGGTTGCCTCGGCAACCAGCCTCTTAGCGAGGCCCAAAATTGTTCTCACGCCTGCTAAAGCTATTAAGAGGCTGACCTTGTCAACAGATACAGGGATTTTACTTTGGTTTTACAACCACTTCATGTTCTTTGCAAGATACTTCAACCTCATTAACAATAAATTAATCTGATTTTACTCATTTAAAATTAAATCCACAGTTGTTTATTTGTGTCTTAATGTTAAGATGTAGACTTGAGACTTCAATGTAGGTCAAAGATAAACCACATCTCTCTCCATCTTTAAATCAACTATCCTTTGTTTTGTGTTTATTCAATTCATTCGTTTGTTCCACATCATCTTTTGAGTTACATGTTGCTTTATTTCATTTCCTGATCAGTGGCTCGCACCACTCTGGAAGCCCCCTGGCTCGCGGCGCCCGATACTGTATTTCCGCCGACTCCACCAAGGTGTTCACCATCCCTCAGACCAGCAGCTCAGGTCTCGGGCCGGAGCCGGAGCCCGACCAAGAGGCGGCTCCCGGTCCCAGCTCGGAGGCCTGCGGACAGACCCGCACTCAGGAAGGCGGCCAAGTGGGCATGACGACGACTCATAATGGTGATGATGACGATGCCCACGGCACCGAGGAGCCTCCCAACATTTCTGAGTGTGGGTGAGTGAGATAAAGAACGAGAACTGAGAAGAAGGAAAACTTCACTTGAGGGTTTTTTTCATCTCATTTTCTTTCGTCAGATCCTTTTTAATACGAACATTTTCTATGGCTGCGCTTTTTTAATGTGTGGTTGTGTAACTTTCAAAACTTTCTAACCCTCTAACTCCAAAACCTCTGACTATCTCTTATCACTTATCTCTGTGTCTAGTGTTTACTTTATCGTCACATCACAACTCTACGTCGCTTCAAAAATCTCATAATTATACGTTGAGTCACTTGCTGTTGTTGTAGCTTTAAGACTTTAAGTACATGAAGGAAGCTAACAGCTACATGACTCTCAACAACCGTTCATAAAGGTGTACGCTCAAAACAACAGTTGAGTAACTTGTAAAGCTAGTCCAGCCTGTGTTCCATTTGCGGCCCTTGATCTTATCTAATACGGCCCCTCGCCATGTTAACCGCCATTTAAACATGAAATTATCAGTTTAAGGTGGAGAAGGAAACTGTTTCCCAAAGATTTTTTCTACTTTAAATTCCTTAAATTGTTGAAGGAAATGTATCTGACTCACCTGTGGGACACACAGTTCTGTAAAAACACAATCTGATCACATTAAGCAGTCCAAATAATTCGATGGTTGTCGGTTCATTATGCCGTAATAATGGCTTCACTCCTCCTCAAGCCAGCTGTAATCACACCCCGCTTTGTTTATACAACGAGTCCCTTGGAGGTGGAAACTCCCAGGATCAATGTCACGCGGTGGCCTTGATGCCTGACCAATCACAGTTGTTAAACGAGATTTAATCTCCACAAAAACAAAGCCTTCTCAGTGGGCGGGGCTTAAGATCATTTTTCTAATGTAAATATATCAATGAAAAGAGAGTTTTGTACAAACAGAAACATACTGATGAGTACAATAGAGTCCAACATCTATTTAAAACGCACTCAAAAGACAAGAGGGATGGACTTCTTAAGTTCAAAACCTGTACTTTAGAATGAAACAATCAAGCACTATTTGAAAGGACTCTGTATCTGACATAAATTGCTATCCTTACTGCTTAATCCAAACCCTTTTTGACAATTTTGGTAAACGCTTAATTCAAGAGGAACACACTGTTTGTTTTGAGCATCTGATAAAAGTCGACTCATGGTTCGTCATTCCTGTTGAGAAACAGTGCAGGGAATAACAAGCAGAAGGGATGCATTGTGACAGTCCTACTAATCTGTGTTACTGGCCCAAATTATCTGTCTAAACTCCCTCAAATCAGAGCGAGGCCAACAAACCCGCCTCCTCGCCGACGTCCTCGCCCTCCTCCTCCCTGAACGTGCACAAAACCGTCCTTGATTGAAGCCGACAGCCACAAAATAAATAAGCTCAATGAAGCCGCAGACATAATACACTTGGCACATGTCACTTGTGGTTATTGATTGCCGCTGTGAAGCCGGGTCCCGGCGGACCGTCAGCCTGAGCTCCGGACTGATCCTCCTCCAGATCAGCAACTCTGCTGGGAGCCAAGTGCCGATTCCAGGCGCAGACCGACACACTGGGATGGCGTCCAGAGAATCGCCTCCAGACGGAGCATCAGTTGTAGCTGAGCCGCGATCAGACGCCGAGCGAAGCAGCCACGTCTGTCCGTGTCTCTCTGGTTATTAAACGGTTTCGCTGTTGAAAGAGCTGTCGATGGCAAAGAATGAAACATTGTGCAAGTGTTTGAGGGTTTTTTAGTATTTTTCCTGTGGATGTTGCGAGATTTCTCCCTGTGAAGCGGCTCCGGCGTAATTGCATTTACGCTCAGATTCCATATTTAATGGCCCCGTGATGGATCGCGTTCGCTAAAGTCACCTTCTGCCCATTTATGAAATACGCTTGTAACTCAGTTATCCTCCCCCGTCGCTTGTTTAGATATTCCTTCAGTTCTATTGTCTTACACGAGCGTGCCTCATGATGAATGGTGTAATATCACTCAGTGTGCTCATAATGAAGTTTTTCCTTTTTCTAAAAAGTTTCCTCCTTCCACTAACACACTTGCCTTGCAGCTCTTCTAACCTGCTCTCTTTCTCCCCCGCCGCTTCCTCTTCTTTGTTCCAGCGGAGCCGAGAGCTTGTTAGCTTTTCTTCTCAATTTGCTGTCTGAGCGCTCAAGGTATACAGTCGGTCAAACCTCTCGACCCCCCCGACCTGCTGTTTCAACCCCTCCACGTCCTTGTTTCGAGAATCCTCCACTCCTCATCCGAAACTGACCTTTAAGAGCTGAGCCACAATGGTGGTAAAGCGCCGCACCTTAGGGACCTCATTCAGTATTTCAAGATCAAAACATCCTCCCTGTTTTCAAATCTAATTTCCCTCCTGCTGTTTTTAAGAAATAGACCAATTGAGAAACATTGATTTACACTTGAATCATATTGAATTCCCAAAAATCTGTCTCATCCTGCCTCTTGGTTTTCCCTCCTGTGGTGCTCTTTACAACGAGTCCTCGTCCTCCGTGTCTCTCCTCCCCACTCTTCACTGGCATGGTCTAGGGAGGCACCTGCTCTCGGCATGTTTAACCGGACCCACCTGAACCCTCCGTTCATATACCGGCTTGGTTTTGTGAATCCGAGATGGCTTTCCCCTCACAAATTGGACTTGCGTCTCCCAATCTGATGAGTTCTTCTCTGCTCCCTCTGCAGGCAGTTGTATGCACAGGAAGCCGCCTGCCGCCACCAAGCTGCAGAACAAGACGGCTCGTCTCTGAAGAGGCTTTCTAAAGAGGAGTACGTTAAGATGATGCTGCCTGAGAGTCCCCCGGGTGACGACCAGAGTCGGAAGGTGAGGTCACTATTGGTTCTTTTTGGGAGTCACAAAAGTCTGAGCGGGTTATAATTCGACTGATGTCCTTGGAGCATCTTCTACTGCTTGTCCAAGGTTGGGTTGTGGGATCAATGAGGTCCAAATACAGCAAAGTTCTGAGGCTTTCTTAGCCTTGCTTGACTCAACTCGACTTGGTTTGTGTTGCGTTTCCCATCAGCACGATACGTCACAGCAAATACGATTCAATTATATAAGTGGTTCTTATCAGGCCGAGCTGGCACTAAAAGATGGCATCGATTTACACGCTGGAAAAACAAAAGAATTCTAGAAATTTGACCCTCAAGTCTTTTTAAGATCATCAAATGTCTCTCGGGGTATCTCCAATCCCTACTGGCCACTGATTGGTCAGAAAGGGACGTAACTGAAGAAGCATTTCCAACACAAGTAATTTAAAGGGAAAAAAACACTCAAGAAGGAGTCGGGTATGTCGGTCCAAAAAGTAGCTCTGTGGTCCGTGGAAGTACGCCATAGCCTCCAAGGTTTTTCGAGGCACTATGTTACGAAGGGCCCGACCACCATGAGTAGGTAGCAGTTTTAAGACGCCATCTGGAGAAAACCTATTGCGGGCCACTTGTTTCTGTTCTTTCAGTCACTACCAAAAGTTCATGACAGATGAGCCTAGGAATGTGCATCAACCATTAGACGAGACAGGAAAGCTTGACCTTTTAGCAGAAGATACTGGATACTGCATGTCGCTCCAGGTTGTTTGAGACACTTTATTGTTGATGTAAGTTTAAATTTTTGTTAATATTTTGAGAAGCACTTTCTTACATGCACTTTCACATTTGATTAGAGAAAGTATTTGCTACATTTTTTGCTGGAAAAGCCTGAAAACGTGTTGATATTGATGCTACTACAGCATCGCAATATATCGCAATGTATTGTATCGTCACACATCTTATCGTATCGCCAGATTCTTGCTAATACACAGCCCTAGAGGAGACATTCAAACTATCAGACTTCCACCCTGTCTTAAAGATTTGCAGCAGACAACCGGGCTCTCAAACCAGATAAGATAACGTTATCTCCGTAGACGAGGGCAGAAACATCGTCCAGAAATCACCATGTACACACTGAATGACTGATTATTTTTTTAAACAATGTTTTAAGGGAAATTAACTTTTGGAATGATATCACTCAGTATCAATAACCACCTTTTCTCAAGGTCTATGTAAAACCTAGCTTGACCTGGGTGGTTCAGGTCAACACAATTTCCATTTCCACTGAAAAAACCTGTTGAAACCACGGATGTGATCGGCGATAGCGTAAATCAAAGAAAAGATTCTACAGATACCGCTTCAACGGGGCACAACAAAAAGTCCGGAGCGTGAACCCGGGGAGAGATAACCTTCTGCCGAGAGGCGAAGAGAAACAAAACGCACATCTGCTCCCTATCAGCCGGCCTAGCTGCCACACTCCACTCTTCAAACACAAGACCTTTTCAGTCCCCAGCGACTGCTGCTGAGTGTTTGCTTAATTTAATTTGTAGTGAGGCCCGAGTGTGCTCAGTTGCGATGTCATGGATTAAAGACAGGAAGTTTGAGACGGTGCATCGATGTTTGATGTTTCAGGGTCCTGCCGACTCTATTAATTGCATCTTCATTTCCTCCTGCTACCCAATTCCATTATCTCCCAGGAAAGAAGCCTGGGGATTTATAACTGGTTATTTTTAGATGCAGTTCAGTTGTAATATAAATGCAGTTTGTCCCCAAGGTAGACACTGTGTCCTGTGGTGAACCAGGGTGAAGCCTGGATGTCCCTCTATCTCCAAAGGATTAAAATGATGTTCATTCGCGTCATGAAGTCATAAACCTAGAGGTGACAAACTCATCATGTGAGAGTTAAACACAGTCAAAGTCTGAGCCAAACAACTCGTATTCATCAAACAGGATTTTCAATTTCTGGTGCATCAAATTGGGTGCTGGTGTGGATTAAATTTTCGACATTTATAATCTCTGCTAGCAAGAAAGAAGCCATGAATTGTGAAGCTTGAACAGTACCAGTGTGTCTTTTGTTCAACAGAGGTTACAGTTTTCAAGCTTTCTGCATCCATATGCTTTTTATGTGGAGATTCTAATTGTCAATATGAAAGCTTTAAATAACCAAAAAATGTGATGCAAATGGAAGGGAATTTGGCAAAAGATGGAAGACCAGATTTCTGTCTTTTGTTTTATAACGGATGACTGAGGGTATTTTTCGGCCATGATTTGTATTTTAATCAGGATTTCAGTAAGGTGTGTGATTTGTTTGTTGTTTGTTAGAAATGGATCTAAATCCTTCAACAGCCCCGAATTAGATAGCTGTGATAGATAGACACAGATGACAGCACATGAAATAAGAAGTGAATAAATCCTTTAATTATTTCAATTAGGAGTCAATTGGTACCAAAAATACATCAAACAATTGCTAATTTTACAAGGGGTTAAGTCAAAGAGAGTAAGTAAGTTAGTAAGTAATTTGTATTTATATAGCGCGCTTAGTGCATCGCCACATAAAACCGCTTTCATAGTACAATAGTAAGTAAGTAAGCAAGTCAAAGAAACATAAGACAAACACAGGAGTCCCAGAAAATCAGGGAAAAGTCTAAACAAATAAAAGTTTTTAAGATGTTTTTTGAAGCAGTCAGTAAATCATCAAACAGAGAGGGAGAGGAAGATCGTTCCAAAGCAACAGCCTGGAAGGATTTCTCTCCTCTGGTCCTGAACCGTGTTCAGGAACCATAAGTAGATTCTGATCCACAGACCTCAGAGCCCGAGCTGGGGTGTAAGGCTGGATCAGATCACTGATGTAAGGAGGACTCGACCATGAATAGATCTGAAAGTAAGAATCAGAATTTTAAAATTGATCCTGAAAGAAACTGGCAGCCAGTGAAGAGTTTTAAGGATCGGAGAAATGTGAGTTCTTCTACTAGAGCGGCTCAGAATTCTCGCCGCAGATATTTAATATTAACTGAAGGCGAGATAGCTCCTTCTTGTTTAGACAAGCAGTTAAGCAAGCTTATTTAAACCTAAACTATCAGATGCAACCTGAAATATTACTAACGCCAATTCCCTTATCAGGGTTAGAGGGGCTGAATCATATCCCAGCTGAGATGCAAAAGATACACTTAGCATGGCAGTCGCAGGGCACAATGAGGGCTGTCACACACCCCACTTTGAAACAATAAGAGCATCTCGTTCCGGTGAATCTTTGGGTTTTACTCCAGTCCACAGTTGGACTGAGAAGTCACCAGCAGCACAAAAGTCCACGGCATCGATGCTTCCTGGGTTCAGCGAGCAGGAGAAGTGTGTTCCTGATCTCCTGTCAGAGTCACCGTGTGGAAAAGCAATCTAGGGAAGAGAGACGCTCCGACAAGACAACATCTGATCCCAATGAACAGACACTGCTCTGCTCTGGGACATGTTTCCAATCATCCACCAGCTCATAAAATAACCTTATTACAGTAATGAGAATGTTGGGAAAACCACCGAGTTGCTTCCCTAATTTAATCCGACTTGTCTCATTTCCAAACTAATCAAATGGAGCGTAAGGTAAAGGTTGCTCCGGCGTCACTTCCACCAGTGTTTTGTGCCGACCGAGCAGGTGTTGGGGAGCTTTTCTTCGCCAGCTGCCGAGTCTACTGGGACCCCTTTTGCCAGAGATGGGCAGCACATTGTTTAGCTGACGTGACGGAAGGATCTGTCTCGAGTTATTCTCCCACGATGGTGCTCCTTCTAATCTGTTGTGGGAAATGTAAAATAAAAGGCATCTGGATTGTTGGGGGTCCAATATATCCTCCCAGGTGGCCCCTCAAAGAGTTCCACATGTCGGCTATTGTCTTCAGTCGCTCACTTCCACTTTAGGACTCGAGTGTAGGAAGGAAATAAGGGAAGAGAAAACATTAAATCTGGGGTGATGGCGAAGTAAGACGTATATTTCGCTACATTTATGAAAGATTGCCGCTATTTTTACATGTTACGAGAGACCAAGTTGTTTTGATGAAAGCGAAGCATATGCCGTCTAATCTTTTCCACTTTTATTTGAAAGTTGCAATCACAGAAAGACTTGTTAAGTCGAAGCCGCCGAGATTCTCGGGATTTAGCTAAAGCGCGTGGCTTTGATTTCCTGTATACATTTCTAGTATATATCCATCTAAAAGAAGTGCTAGATGTTTGTTAAATTCTCGCCGTGGGATTTGCGGGACATCTGTCTTTGAAATGGAGACGGATGGGTGTGGGCTTGTATAGATACCAGTCCTGCGTTGGTTACAGCTGGGAAGCCGAAGACAGACAGTTACACATCTGTTAGACTTCGCTGCATATCATTTGTGGCTTCTATTGATGTCACATTTGTGATGTTTATGTCGGCTAAACGCTTCAAGGGTGGATTGGATTGGTCAGTGCGGGTTTGTATGTTTGGATAGCATAGCCCTGTCAAGACTTCCACCACAGTCATGATATGCTGGGGAATGTTTCAAACTCCGGTGGTGAATGTATATCTGCTCTCTGATCTTCTCTCCATCTGCCTCAACGTTTGTTTTTTTCCTTTTCATTTCTCACTGGTTAGGATTATTGAATGGTTTCTCTACCCAGCATCTCAGGTCAAGTTGTTGTGGGTACTGGGGTCATCTTGGGATTTTCATACCCAACACAATCTGACTATACATTTCTTCCCTTATAAAAGCCACTATAAAAAACACTCATCTCAAAGGTAACTTAATTTATTTTCAAAAAAGTTTTTTAGTTGAAGAAGCTTCATTACTTGAGACACATTCCAAACCCACTTTCCCTAAAATGGGTTGCATTTCCTGACCCCAGGATACCTCATATCTTATTTGGAATCCAAAATGGATATTAAATTTCTTTTAACTCTTGATTATAAACCTTTTTCGAGTATTCACAGTATTCTTATGGTCGGCCATTTGACCTTATACTCTACTATAATACTATAATTTTGATAATGAAGACCAGAAAAAGAGTACGATTTTTCTGGGGTTGGCTCCCTGCTTCAGGACTCGGGGTCACCAACGTTTTTGCCACTGTGTGACCCTGAGTGCTACCAGCACTTTAAAAAGTACTTAATATATATATTATAATGTTTAATAATTAATTTTCCTTTTAATAGACTAATCCTAAAATTAATTCTTCAATAAATAACAATAGGGCGACAAGACAGAAAAAAACATTTACAGGCCTGTGGGCTGTTCCTTTGGTCTAGTGACCCCTGGTTTAAGGTAACTCTATTAAGCTCTTAATGGCCATGATTCTTGTTATTTATCAGATTTTCCAAGAATTTTATTTATGTTATCATCTCTGTCAAATGTAAAACCACTGTGCTCCGTCGTAGCGGTTCCACAGCGGCGTGACCTCTGCCAAGATCAACAGCCGCCTCGGCATGGTGTTCCCACTATGCTGACTCCAGCGATCCATCGCATTTCTCCGTGAGCTCGTGTAATTGATTCCTGACACTGTCCTCTCCCCACACCCAGCTGTGGGTTCATGTAAACCTGCTGTGCCGATGAAAGTTGACAGAAAGCGCTGACGGGAGGCCATTATAGAGTCGCGGATTTGACGTCATGATGTTAAACTTGTTCTTTTTTCTTTTTTTTTCCCCATCGTTTTCCCCTCAGGTGGTGATGATGGGCGGCTTGTCGCCACGGCGATCCCTCTACCGGACCCTGTCGGACGAGAGCGTGTGCAGCAACCGGAAGGCGTCGTCTTACGGCAGCTCCCACAGCTCCATGCTGGACCAGGCCATGCCCAACGACATCCTGTTCAGCACCACGCCGCCGTACCACAGCACGCTACCGCCACGTATGGTCCACAACCAGGGAGCTTCCAATCTGAGGAGTGAGTCAGAACCAACAAGTCACTGTGGTCGATTGTTTAAAGTCTAGACGTGAGAAAAGGGTAAAAAGAAAAGGAAACGTGTCAGAAATATTAACATTATAATATTATAAGAGTGCTCTTTAACAGGGGGGGCAACACTGAATTAAAATGGCTTTAGATTATGACCATCCATTGACTTTGGTTATGTCCCAGTCTGAGCGGCCCCTAGTGGGTTAAAAAAAACGGTAGAAAAGGGCAAAAAATATAGTTGATTATTTAATATCAGTTCACGAGAAAAATAGCAATAAAAATAGCAATATTTACGTCTCTTATCTGCTCACCCTGCTAGCTAGGACAAGGTTATGACAATATATATAGGATTTAATCAGAAATAACACAAAAAAAGAAGGGTGAAATAAATCATATCTGAGATTATTATTTTTATTTGAATATGAGAAAGAATATTTTAGTTTGGCTAAAAAAAAAAAACATAAAATTATATAATGGAAAATTATAAAAAGCTGCTTTGCTTAAGCCAAAGCAAACACTTAATATTTAAACATTAAAAAACCTAGGTTAAAAGCTTTTTGTCCCCAACTACAAGCATGAGATGTGTGAAAATTAAATAAATAAATAACAAAAAGAAACAACTTTAGAGACAGTTCTAGTCCTGTTTAATAGGACAAGAAATTTCATAACGATAACAAAAAATAAATACACACAACTTAAACATAAACATAAAAGTGTACCATAGTTTTATAGAAAATGCATCTAAAATAAATTGTGTAGTATTATCTCATACAAAAGTAAGTAAAATAACTATTGAAAAAAAAGATGTACCTTTTATCTTGCTCTTTAAAGTATATACTTTATTGAATATTGTTTTGATTGTTTAAGCGCTTTGTGACCCTGGTCTGGAAAAGCGCTATATAAATAAAAATGACTTACTTACTTTTATTTTTTTTACTTATTGAGGAGTTAAAATCGGATGTAGGTGTATAAAAACAACATAAAAATGTGGATTTATAGCACAGTAGAATACACGTCCTGTTTACAAGTGTTAACTTTAGTAGCACAAGAAAGTTGTCAAATTAAATAATTAAATAAATAGTGGAAAATTAGCTTTATTATTTTTCTTTCTAAGAGATAAGAAAACATAAATGACCACTTTAAGGACGAGGAGATATCGTAAAGAAAACCAGGTAGACATCCAAGACTAACCCCAATCGTCGCAGGAGTCCTTCTGTCGTACTATCGATCTCTCCGCCCAGTAAGAGTCAGGAAATAGAAACTTGTTATCCGCTGCTGGACGGCGACGATCTTTAATTCCGACTAATTGGAGGCGCGGGGCGTTACAAGGGTCTCCCTCGCCCGCCTGCATTAAGTAGACGCCTGTCACTGCCGGGCGAGCTCCACCGTTCTTTTGCTTGGTATTTATGAGAGAACGGAAGGCCGCACCGGGGCCCTTCACACGTGTGATATCTACATGCTTATTTTTCCATCAGGAAAACGCCACAACGTCTTGTCATATGTGATGTTTCACTCGTGAATTCCTCCTCCTGTCACCCCCCTGTCTCATTTCCATACCATCCCTCTTCCCGCCTGCTGGTTTTTTTTTTCTCCCCTTTAAAAGATGCTTCAATCTTTTCCCCTCTCGAGGCTGCTCTCCTGACGAATTGTTTTGAAGGGTAGTCAGGAACACACGCCGGCTCCGTCCCTGTTCCTCAAACAGCCCAATTTAGTCAACAGGGCATCAAGGCTGTAGATTGAAAGGCGAGCACCTCCGGGTCCGTCTTTCGCGTCTCAACTCTTGCCTCGACGGGAGCTTGTTTATCGCACTTCCATCCTTTTTCCAGGGCTCCGGGAGGATGGAAGAGGAGACGGGGACGGCGACGCGGTATTGATTGAAACATGAAGACATCTAGTTAGACAAGTGATTTATCGCCCCCCCCCCCTCAGCTGTGAGCGAGTGCAAGTTGTCTCGCGTCTTTCAAAGGCACAAATAAGACGTCCTCAAAGTCAAAGGTGCAGCAGAGTTTTTGTTTTCCCTCAGCATCCCGAGTAGGTCCTGAGAACGGGGTCACCTTCCCAATCCTCCTCCCCTTCTTACGCCCCGCCCCTCTCCCGAGCGTCCCCGCCTCTCAAGTTAATGGAGACTCTATAGAGTCCCCGGACTCTGACGGGAGCTCCTGCCTGTCTCCGCAGATGAGTTCTGGTTCTCTGACAGCTCCTTGGCGGACCGGTCCAAGTACGCCGACCCGGGCCTCATGCCTCTCCCAGACGCCGCCACAGGCCTGGACTGGTCTCACCTGGTGGACGCGGCGAGAGCCTTCGAAGGTAAACCAGCATGGCTGAAGCTGCTGGCGCCCCTTAACCCCCCCAAACCCCCTAACCTCCCCTCTCTCTGGCTTCATAGAGTGTTTGTGTGTCAATAAGCTGCAGGTCTCGCTTGCATATGTAGCTTTTTGTCGCAAGTAGTCAAGACTTTCTGGGAGTCTTTCTCTTGTTTCGCCCCCCTTTTCCGACCTCACTGGTGGTCCCCGCCGAAGCTCGGAGAAATGAGCCGTCAACCCTCAGTTCCGACTGGAAGGCAATTTTCGCGGCACACAGCCAGCAGGTCGCCACTTAAGCAGACTTTCAATCCAGAGGTTGAGATTTTTCAGGAAGAAAAAAAAAAGCTCCTCATCCGACGTTTCCTCCATTAGAACGTGAGAACGACTCCTCATCTGGCCCACTTTTTTTTCAGATTCCGGCCTTTGAAATAATTATGATTTATCCTCGTCGCGCCGAGCTATATTTTCTGGGAGAAGTAATGGTCGTCGGATTCGGCTGCCGCCTCGACTTGAGTGATTTGGTTCCTGCCAAAAGCCAGATCTGCGTTTTCTCTCAATCACTCTCTATTTTCCGTTAATGAACATCTCACCCACTTCATGTTCTGCCTCATTACGCTCTACTTTAATTTATTTAAATACCAGCAACGATTCTGGCGGCTTTAAACGTCTTCTTCGGCGGTTAAATATGCTAACTTTAAAAGGCTGCTCTTGTGTCCCTTACCTGTTCACCCTGCTAGCTGGGACAAGGTTATGACAATATTTAGGTTAGGTTAGGTAGAACAAGAAATAGTTTTTTCCCAATTTGCCACAGGAATATAGCAATTATTCATAAAAATAAAATAAGAACAAGAACAAAGAGAAATAAAGAGAAAGAACAAGATAATACAATCTAAGTCTAAAGATTTAAAGAGTTTAAGTAAAAAAAAACAAGTAGGAAATAAATAATATCTCAAAATATTTGTGATTTATTTTAGAATATTATACATGCATGATTTGTATTTGAATGCGAAGAAAGAACATTTTGCTGAAAAACAAAATTAAAATTAAGTTGGAAAAAATGATAAGCCGGCCTTATATAAGGCAAAATAAAGTTTAAAATCCAGTAAGTACAACTTGATAAAGTGCTTTTGCCAAACATTAAATTTGCAAAAATTTAAAAAATACTAAAAAATGAAAATCAAATGTACTTTATTTAGACAAACTTGTGTAAACATTTTTATTAAAACAACAAACAGTCACAAAATGTTATAGAATATTAAACAGAATAAAATTAATAAAATACACCAAAATGTATATATATAAATAAAAATGTAATAATAATACGTTAAAACGCTTTTAAACCACTTTAAAAATAAGCAGCAATAAAATAAAACCAGTGGAATACTGTCGAAAATAATCAGAAATAAATTGTGTAGTACTTGTTGTAATATTATCTCATACAAAAGTAAGTAAAATAACTAGTAATAAATAGTAAAAGACTTATAACACAAGTTTTCCTTTTATATGTTTTACTAATTAATAAGTTAATATTCGATGAATAAGTGCAACAAAACATCAGGAAGTGGATTTATAGCGCAGTAGAATACACTTCCTGTTTAGATTAGAAGAGAAACAAGTAGCAGCACAAAGGTTTCTAAGTGTGAGGCACCGAAAAAATCCCCCTTTATGTGAACTTTGCCTGACCCCGCCCCCGATGAGGAGGCGGCCTGCCATGTGACCCGACACATCCCATAATTAATGGCAACTCCAGTCGACCGTCCTCCACATTTGGGAATAACGGCGAACGATCCAGAGTTCCAGGGTCGCCGTCCCAGATAGAAGTCGCGGGGTGCTCCGCCGAGCCGGCCTCGGGGTCCCTCGACACAAAATAAAAACAGTGACCTCAGTCTGAAGTTTTTCCCCCCGAGACAAGAAATAAACAGCTCAGCAGATCCGTCCCACGTTGGAGCAACAATCCCATCTTTTTATAGACCCGCTCAAATAAACGCTGCAGTCGGCCTGATGTGTTTTTAGGATAATCTGGCGTCTTTAAACTTAATAAATCGTACTGATGCAGCCGCGCTTAAAAATAATATTTATTTTTATTTGTAAGAAGACGCTCCGGGACTCGCCGCGACAATCTTCTCCAGGCGTCGCCGGCTTTTGTCTCCGAGTGGATTATATTTGGTTTGGAGCGTAAATGAATGGCGGCGTTACTTAATCTCTTCTATGAATATGCAGAAGATTCATTGTGAAGAGCGAAGAAGGAGGAGAGGGTTGGATGGGTGTGGGGGGGGGGGGGGAGGGGGGGTATAAGTGGAGAAAAGAGCATTATGCGTCCCAACTGAGCAGTCTCTGAGCACTACATGCCAGGTTTGGGTTTTCACTCCAGCTTTGAGCGAGCTTAAGGGTCTAATATGGTAAACAAGCATGACTGCCGCCTCCCTGGGATCCGCTCCATTAAGAGCCAAAAGTCTGTTGGAGGAGAATCTTAGGGGAAAGGGCCACGAGGATGCAGATTATCTTCAAGAAAACACGGCTTTTTTTTTTTTTACCCCGCGACAGCTTCTTGGCAGCGCTCTTAAACAGAACCATTCATTCATACGCAGCATGAATGAGCGGCTTCATCCTGTCTGGACTGCATGCATGAGCCCCCTTTCCGCTCTTTCTCTGGAGGCATGTTGACACCGTGACGCACAATTTCCTGTTGTTTTTTTTGTTTTGTTTAATTCATAAGCAGTAGATTAGGATCGCTGACATCACCTGCTCTCGTCTCCAGATCAGCGCGTGGCCTCGTTCTGCACCATGACGGACATGCAACGGGCCGAGGCGCTGCAGATTTCCAGGGAGCTGACCAGGCGGGTGGTGGAGGCGGAGGGAGCGGCACTCCAGGCGGAGTGAGTTGTTGTTGTTGTTGTTGTCCTACCGACCGGTTCACCGTCGTGTTTTCTGCTTTCTCATCACTCTGGTCTCCTCCCCCTCGCAGCTCCCCCTCCACGCTGACCGGCAAAGTCAACCAGCTGGAGGTGATTCTCAGGCAGCTGCAGCACGACCTCAGAAAGGTGAGACGATGCCTCGTCCCCCGAAATATTTCCCTTTTCATCTCTCTTGACTGAACCAACCCTGCGATTATATACACAGTGTGTTACCTTGAAGTTGTTTTAAATATGCCTAAAGTAAAGTATTATTTTGGTTATTTAAGGATGAATGATTTATTTATATGACAGATTTATGAAAATAAAATGCATTAAATAAATAAAAAATGCCCCCCCAAAAAAGAGAAAACACACAAAAATGCATAAAACATTGTAGTTCAGTTTAAATCAAATCTGTGAAAAAAAAAAGTTCAGCCACAAGAATTGACCTCCTGATTGAAAAGACCAAAACAAAACTGTTTTTTTTCCATGTAGCTCTTGGTATCAACTCTGAAATGTAATGAAGCAAACGGAAATAATTATTTATTATTTGTATTTTTTTTCCGGTTGTGCTGTGATAGGACTTGAAAAGTTCCTGAAGTCAAATTAAAGGTTATATTATTATATTGCTTTAAGTGAATATTTTAAAAAAAAAAAAACTGCACAACTAACGTTGTTACTACACAAAATATATTTCTAACCCACTGAACTTTTCCAAAACGCCTCACTCTTTGTCTCACTCCCTCTCAGTGAACTCATCACGGCAGCTAATTGAATTTAGCAAATCTATACTATGATACCATATCTTTCTATTATATCAGTCAGAAGTTACTGCACTGAAAGAAAATCATTGTTCATCTTAACCTGTGTGTGTTTGGGGGTCCCCACTTAATGACCCTAAAGTTGTAGACCTCTTTCATGTCAATTATTAAAGGAGGCCCTGCTTCCTGTTGCAATTCAACATTAGCACATTGTAATTATTAAATATAAACTATAAGTATATACTATGCTAAATACTAGTCCACTTTAATATATGGATTAAACTTGTAATGAAAATAATAAATGGAATAAGAAGGGACCAAGCTTTGACCCTTGGGGAACACCAAATGAATCTACCATGTTTTCAATGGTTTAATCACTTTGACATAATGTCAAGAGTGAGGGTTTAGCTCCGGTACACACCCCTAACTCCACTCGGCCTCTTTCACGTCCACTAACTCGCGTCTCTCTGGCAGGAGAAGGAGGACAAGGCGATGCTCCAGGAGGAGGTGCAGCACCTGAGGCAGGACAACATGCGACTCCAGGAGGAGAGCCAGATGTCGGCGGCTCAGCTCAGGAAGTTCACCGAGTGGTTCTTTCACTCCATCGACAAGAAGCCCTGAGAGCCTCGGCAAGAAACTCCCTACGTAAGACTCCCTGGAGCGGATTTTTAAAGACACCATAAGTGGCCCAGAGTGACGTCCAGATGAAGAGACTTTTGTGTGGCCCAACTTGAATCGTGGCGGATCAGCGCAGCGTCGGCAGGGCCCCCGGGATCCTCTTACAGTAGTGGAATGTAAAGCTCATTTACTGTAGTCAACATGTAACCTACCTACGTTTGTCAGTCTACTGCACTGTATGCTCAGCTGTACTGTATCATACCACACACGCAGCTGTTCCGGCGCCCTCACCAGGAGGAGGAATGTACTGTTTTGACCAAGTGGTACAAACTTTAGTTTGAGTACAGCAGGAGATTTAAAAAAAAAAAAAAAATGAATGTAGCTCAACTGAAACCATTTTTTTTCGGGATCCTCACGAAGAAAGGATTTGTTTTGGTGTCGTCACTCAGCAGTAAGTTGTGTTAAAAAGGTGCTTCTTTCCCCTGCACACGTCCCGTCAGTAGTCTCACTGTCACACTGTCCTAGCAATAACAACGTGGTAGATGCAAAATAAACTGTGGATTCTTTCTTTTTTTTTTCGCCCTGATGTTTCTAGAAGAGAAAAAAAAAAAAAAAGAAAAAAAAAAGAGCAGTCAGCACAAACGTTTTCCCTGCGTGGAAGGAGACCGTGCCTCAAACTCTCGGTTCTAAATGGATTGTTTCGCTGTGCTTTTCTTCGTATAAACACATGCCTTGTCTGTGGCTCACTGATCGGAGATGACGAACGAGTCGCAGCTAAATGTGTTCTCATGCAGTGGACTTCAGAGCCAGCGCCGGTGAACCACACTTACAATGCCAAATGTGTTTATCTGTGTACATATCTGCCACAGAAGTGTCTTGTATTTAACACTATTATTTAAGCTTATTTAACCTAAAGTTGTTTATTTTATTAAGGGTATTTGTTTTCTGCACTAAGGAGAGATACGGCTCTGTGTATGTTGTAAAGTGTGTAGCTTGCCAGGGCAACAACAACAACAACAACATCAACAACAACAACGACGACGACGAAAAAAAAAAAAAGACGACTATATATTTAAATATATAAATGATGATTTTGGAGATTCCAACATTTGGATGCTGCTAGAAAACAGTTCGCTGGTTTGTATGCTTTTAAAAAAAATGTCTCTCTCTATGTAAACGGGCTCATCGCAGGTGAGACCCTGGTTGCTTTTCATTTGTTCTTTTTTTAAATAAATGTAGTTGTAAAAATACATGCGGTGTCTTAGTGAGTTTGAAAAATGACTTGACCGTGGAAGGTTGTGGGTTTGAATCCAACCTTTGTGTTGTATGTGTGCCTGTGTGTTGTTCTAGGACTGAGTGAGCATGGGTTTGGGATTGTGAGTGTTGGAGCTCAAAAACGAAAAACAACTTGAAGGGAAAGAAGGGGGGAGAGGGACCTAAGTTTGACCCTTGAGGGACACCAAAACTTTTGCCTAAACCATCAAACCATCCATCCATCTAGATTTTCCTATCGTCTTCTAGTTCTTATATGGGAATAAGCAGCCAAAACTGCTTGTATCTATCATCTTGTTCTTCATATATTCATGAAATAATGATTTGTGTCATGTGAGTTTGTGTGTGCCTTTGAGTGTGTCTGTAGATGATTGGGTGAGCTTGTGTTTGGGAATGTTGGCGTTCAAATATGAAAACAACTCTTAGTTTGTGGGGGGGGAAAGGAAGTTGGAAAAGGGACCAAAGTTCGACCTTTGGGAAACACCAACTCGTTTGGTACTGGCTAGCTCTGCAAAGATTTGAAACAAAGAGTCACTGGATTGAATCCAAGTGTTTGTTCATTACGCTTAATTCTAGTCCACTTTAACTTAATATGGATTAAACGTGTAATGAAAAGATTTAGATTTCATTCATTTAAATGGAGTATGAAATGACCTAGCTCTGACCCTTGCGGAACACCAAATGAACAAATTTAACTGTCAAGCTGTCTCCTTGGCAAAACTAATACCATCTGTTGGTTTGATAACTGAGTACGAGTACATTTGAACTTGGAAGTCATGAGTGTGAATCCCGTGTGGGGCATAGTTGCTTAAAATTCAGCGCGGCTGTTCATTCAAACATAGTTTTAGACAAAAGTGTTTGATGACAAATTATGGAAAAAAATGCAAAAAAACAAGGGACTATGTTGGACCCCGGGGGAACACCCATGAGACAAAAAACTATCGGAAAGCTCCTGGACACCTTTCGGTTGGGAAATCTTAGAAAACCCAAGAGATGGTGTATTATGGTATCATTTTTGTAAATACTAATTGATTTATTTTGAAACTTGTTTACTCAGAAACAAACCATTCTTACTGCCTTAAAATAAAGTTGTTGTTGCGTTGGTGGAGACTGATGAGCGGAAACCACATCAAATAAGCCCCACATACCATAAGAAGAAGAAGCAGACCAAAAGCCAAAAGCGGGTGCAAGAAATGACTCAAAAAGATGGTTGATGTTTTGATAAAAAAAGTAACCAGAGGGTTAAAAAAGGTTTCAAGAACGACCAGTAAGGTGGCTTTACCTCAACTCAAAGTCGTAACACATTGTTAAATTGTTTGAACACAACATTTTCAAAATAAATTACAGATGTCATTCTCACCTCAGGCCCCCTCGAGGACTGGCTGAATAATTAATCACCTTTTTTGGGAGAGGAGCGAAAAAAAAACAATTGCATTTGTTAGCCGGAACCTGAGAGTAGCTCCAGTCCAGCTGCCGGCGTGCGGAGCAATCTATCATGTCCTCTGGAGGTCCAGTGGAAGCAGCTGTTGCATTATGGGTAGAGCTTGCCATGTTTTCTAAGCGTGTTTTTAATCATTAGGCTCACCTGTGAGGGAATTGGAATCCCAGCTTCATCTCTTAGTCTTAAAACTCATTGTGTTAATGAACAGAAATGAAAAGAAAATCCAGTTTGTGTGTAGTTAGTCTATGGCTGTGTCCCAAATGGCACACTTCTGCACTTAGCATTTTGAGTGCGTCCCAATTGGCAGTGTGCGAAAATGTAGTGCGCAATGAGCACTAAATTGGCGCAATCAAACAACCAAAAAATTGAATGTGGATCGATGTACACTTTCCACTGTTAACAGCCGCCATCTTAGTGACATAGATGTCGCTAAACAGAAGCCAGCGTCATCGGCACGTCTTTGGAGCAGATACCGGTGTAAATGTCTCAAGAAAACCCTGATTTTAACCACAAAACAACAACAATTACAAAAAAATCAAACACAACTTGATACTTGTTTCAATTGGCGAAAAGTGCTGTCAAGTGTCGGTGATAGTGTTCCAACGGCTGGTTGCAATCAGCGTTAAAAAGTACTAAAAGAAGAAGCTGTCGAGTCATTTTTGTCCGGGATTTTCTCCCGGACAATCGTAATGAGAACAGAGACAAGTGTTAGAGAAAAGAGTTAGAAGAGTCAGAATCCAGATTTACCACCAGCAAGGAGTGGAGGCGCTTCTTGCGGCTCGTCCCAAGCCACTGAAGGTCTCAAGATTCAAGATTCAAAGATTCAAAGTGTTTATTGTCATATACATCGAGAAACACGTTTCCCTATGCAATGAAATTCTTTCTTTGCCGTCCCTCCACAAATATCGGCGTAACAAAAAAAATAAAAATAAATATAAATATACATAGCAAAAAAGTCAAGATGAAATAACAATAAAAAAAAATAAAAATAAAAAAAAATAATAATAATATAAGAAAGGGAGGGGAACTGTACATGAGATGGATTTAAAGTGACAACAGTGCAGTGTTCAGCTGTTCATGATTCTTATTGCAGTGGGGTAGAAAGAGTTTCTCAGGCGTGTGGTCCTGCATTTTGCACTCCTGTACCTGCGTCCCGAGGGCAGGAGTGTAAACAGTCCATGTTGTGGGTGGGAACTGTCCTTGATGATGGTGGCAGCTCTCCTGTGGACTCTGTGGTGGTAGATGCTGTGCAGAGAGGGCAGTGGAGACCTGGTGATCCTCTCCGCTGTCTTAACCACTCTCTGCAGACGTTTGCGGTCCATGGCCGTAGAGCTGCCGTACCACGCAGTGATGCAGTTGGTCAGACTGCTCTCCACGACACAGCTGTAGAAGTTTCTGAGGATCTTTGTCGACATGCCAAACTTCCTCAGCCTCCTCAGAAAGTACAGCCGTTGCTGTGCCTTCTTGACCAGCTGTGTTGTGTTGGTGGCCCACGTTAAGTCCTCAGTGATGTGGACCCCGAGGTACTTAAAGCTGCTCACCCGCTCCACTTCAAGATCCCGGATAAACAGTGGTTGGTGAGGTCTCCTCTCCTTCCTCATGTCCACTATCATCTCCTTTGTCTTGTCTGTGTTGAGGGTGAGGTTGTTGTCCTCACACCAGGAAACCAGACTGTCCACCTCTGTCCTGTAGGCCGCTTCGTTCGCCGCGGTGATGCATCCTATCACTGCGGTGTCGTCAGCAAACTTTAGGACGGTGTTGTCTTTGTGGGAGGCGACACAGTCATGTGTGAACAGGGTGTAGAGGATGGGGCTGAGGACACATCCTTGTGGAGTGCCAACGTTTGTGATGATGCTGGTTGATGTTCTCTTGCCAATCCTGACAGTCTGGGGTCTGCCAGTCAGGAAGTCAAGGAGCCAGTCGCAGAGGGTAGGGTGGATGCCAAGTGTGGACATCTTGTGGGTCAGTTTGTAAGGGATCACTGTGTTGAAGGCGGAGCTGTAGTCCACAAAGAGTATCCTGATATAGGACTCTTTGTTTTCCAGGTGGTTCCGCTCCGTGCTTGCCTTTTTATTCCATAGCTCAGATCATTACACACTTGGGTACAAACAGTTTGTTCTTTTTATTGCTGGATGCAGCCAGCTAGAACATTTTTTCTGTATGAGTCAGTCATGTTTATATGTTTATTGTGATAAGTCTATAAAAGCAACATCAATTAGTTAACAATTTTCCAGCCTAGGGCTGTGTCCCAAAATTTCAACATGTCAAAAACTGCCGCTATACACTTACCGGAAATGACTCGACAGCTTCTTCTTCTACTACTTTTTAACACTGATTTCAACCAGCTGTTGGAACCCTACCGCCAACACTTGACAGCACTTTTCTCCAATTGAAACAAGTTATTAAGTTGTGTTTCATTGTGTTACTACTGTCGTGTTGTTTTTTGGTAAAATTTGTGTTCTCTAAACATTTACGCCGGTATCTGCTTCGAAGACGCGTCGTCAGTGACGTAGCTTCAGTTTAGCGTCATCTACGTCACTAAGATGGACACAATTTTCTGGCCAATTGAGTACGCACTACATTTTAGCACACTGCTAATTGGGACGTACTTGTGTACTCAAAATACTAAGTGTAATTGCAGAAGTGCGCGATTTGGGACACACCCCAGATGTGGATGGGAGGCTTCAACGAAAGTTAAAAGGTAACCAGGGTCTGACCGCTGGTCCAGAGCCGTGGTGCATTCAAGGAACCTGTCACGTCTGTTGAAGAAAAACTGCTGCATGATGCAAAATAATTGCTCCAATATTCCAATAGAGGAATTCCATTAAAAACCCGTGAAACATGCTGACGTGAGAAAAGTCAAATCTCCTCTAACCAGATGGCGACTCACTTTTAACTCCATTGATTTCTTGGGGTTCGAGCGTGTCAGCAGTTGTGTGGGAGGGGGGGGCGCGGGGGTCTCAGGAGTGACGGTTGCCCGGCGAGGCTCGTCTCATGTAATAGTGTGTGACGGGGACACAGTTGTCCTGCTCCGGCAGCAGATGCTCTCCCGTGGAAAGCGACGCCCTGGACGGGATCGTCTTTCCCGTGATACACTTTACTTGATGTCGGGCACAGCTGGCACCGAGACCGAGGGTTTTCTATGCGAGTCTGCAATGTGTGTCGTTTGAACCAAGTTTTGTGGTCACATTCTTGATTTATAAACTTGTTTTGTTCCATCCATCCATCCCTTTATCTATTTATTTCATCCATCCATCCAGCCAAACATTCATTCATTTTTCCATCCATCTATCCATCCATCTATCCACCTATCATTCATTGATCAATTCATCCCACTTTTCATTCATCCTTCATCCATCCACCCATCCATTTATCAGTCCGTCCATCTGTCCACCCATCTATATCTGTCCATCTATCCATTTATTAGTCAATCCAGCATCAAATCATTAATTCGTCCTTCCATCCATCCAACCTTTCATTCAACTACAATATATCCATCCATCAATTCATCTGTCCATCCATCCATCTGTCCATCCATCTATCATTCATTGATCATTTCATCCCACTTTTCATTCATCCATCATCCATCCACCCATCCATCCATCCATTTATCAGTCCATCCATCTGTCCACCCATCTATATCTGTCCATCTATCCATTTATTAGTCAATCCAGCCTCAAATCATTCATTCATTCATTCGTCCTTCCAGCCATCCAACCTTTCATTCAACTACAATATATCCATCCATCAATTCATCTGTCCATCCATCCATCTGTCCATCCATCTATCATTCATTGATCATTCCATCCCACTTTTCATTCATCCTTCATCCATCCATCCATCCACCCATCCATCCATCCATTTATCAGTCCATCCATCTGTCCACCCATCTATATCTGTCCATCTATCCATTTATTCGTCAATCCAGCATCAAATCATTCATTCATTCATCCTTCCATCCAACCTTTCATTCAACTACAATATATCCATCCATCAATTCATCTGTCCAGCAATCCATCCGTCCATACATCTATCATTCATTGATCATTTCATCCCACTTTTCATTCATCATTCATCCATCCATCCATCCATCCATTTATCAGTCCATCCATCTGTCCACCCATCAATATCTGTCCATCTATCCATTTATTCGTCAATCCAGCATCAAATCATTCATTCATTCATCCTTCCATCCAACCATCCAACCTTTCATTCAACTACAATATATCCATCCATCAATCCATCCGTCCATACATCTATCATTCATTGATCAATTCATTCAGCCTTCATCCATCCTACCTTTCATTAAGCTAGAATCCATTCATTCATCCATTCATCTATCCATCAATCCATCATTCATTGATCAATTCATCCCACTTTTGATTCATCCATCCAACCTTTCATTCAGCTCGCATCAATCCAACCAACTTTTAATACAACTAGAATCCATACATTCATTCATATGTCTATCCATCCAACTGTCCATCCATCTATCATTCATTGATCAATCCGACTTTTCATTCAGCTATCATCCATCCATCCACCCTTATTCATCGATCCATTCAACCAACTTTTCATTCAGTCCTTATCCACCACCCAACATTTCATTCAGCTAGCATCCATCCATCCATTCATCCATCCATCAATCAATCCGTCCATCCATCTGTGATTCATCGTTCCATTTATACACCTTTTCATTCAGCCATCATCGATCCATCCAACCTTTCATTCATCCATCCATTCATCCTTCCATTCATCCTTCCATCATCCATCCATCCATCCAGGTTTTCCACTCCACAGTAAGATCTTGTAGTTCTTCCTTGTATCCTCCATGTTGTTCTTTCAGTCATCTGAGTTCCTATTTCATCACAATATAACATTTTTCTTATTTTTAGCTGCACAGGAAGAATAAAGAGAGTCATCTTTTTCGAGAACACAGACGAGGTGACGTTCAAACTAGATCTCTGTTGTTGACGTCTTCCATCCACATTTGCACTTTGCTCCTGTCACTTCTTATCTTAAAATCTACTATTGAAAAAAACAACAAGTTTTCCTTGGTTTTCCTCATTTTTGAATCCTGTTCAATCAGGTCTTTTTTCATCTGAGCAGTTCTGATAATCCAGTTTGTTTAAAGCCTGCTGGGGTTATTGAAAGTTTAATCCCAAATGCAATCTGTTTCACAAAAACTAGGTCCGTAATTATGACCGGAGCCTGTAGCGTCAGGAAAGGAACATCCCGACCATAAATGTGCATCAAGCACTGGAGTTTTCCATACTTAGGTAAATCAATATAAAGCAATATTTTTCCTATTTAGTCACTTGTTATACATGTCATGTTTAATGTGTTCTTTAATAGAAATATGTTGTTTATATCAGAAGTAAAATCAGTAATATTTAAGTGCATTGACTTGTTTTAATCAAATCAGAAATTGATTTAAGTTTTTCTCGCCAAGTCCAAATTATTCAGCTCTTACATGATATATTTTGTTGGTAAAAATTAGGGGTACCAGAACTTTTTTGTACTGCAGACCCTTTTAATGTTGGCTTTACATCCTCCAGATGAAAGTAAATCATTTAAGTTTGGGTTTCACTTATTGTCATTGGTTTCCAGTTTTATTTTTGAGTCAACTCTTGACTGAAATCCAGAGAAAATACCATGTTTTTTCAAAATAAATCAGACAGGTATAATTAATAGATCAGATCCGTATGTATTATTTTCTTTCTATGCAGAAACAAATTCCTCATGGACTGCGGGTCTGGAACCACTGAGCTAAAGTACAAACATATGGTTTAATTATATGTTTCATGAGTTAATCATTCCAAATATATGCTCATTACAATTTTGTTGTAGACGTTTTGTCCAATTGTTTTTCATATTTATCTTCGAAAAGTATCCTCTCGTATCGTGCCATGTTTGATCATGTTACTAACCAGGCAACACTGTATCACATGTATTTGAGGAGAATAGGGTTTATTTTTGCCTATAGTGAAGCAAAAAGAAAAAAATTAATCAAATGAGTGGTTTTTGAGAGTTTATTCAAAACGCCTGTGTTACAATGAACACTTTTAATTAGTACATTTCAATCAATATTGTATTTAAACCATTAACTTTAACTCAAGGACACTTAAATAATCCTTCAAATCTTGAACAAACAGGTCTGTGTGGCGTCTGAACAAATAACCGCCTACAGGACATACAAAAAAAAGGTAAAAGCAAGGTTATATTTTATTAAAACAATATCTGCAGTGAGTTCAGCAACATTTGTAATTGCTGTCGATCATAAAAAAAAGAAGCTAAAACCCTGTTGAATTAAAGAGGGTTTGTGTGTAGCTTTGGCAGTGCGTAACAAAAATCCCAATTGTGTTGTCGTGCCTGTGAGGCGCGACGGCAGGATTATCTCTCTCACCTGTTTGTGCTGCTCGTCTCTGTCCGCGGGCGCTTTGAAACTCCAGCTCCAGCTAAGAGAGTTCGGATAACAAGCCGGTAGACTTGTTGCTCCTTCCAGGCATTCGTGGAACCACCTGTCAGTCACGTCTCAGGCGAGCGGCTTCTTAAGTGATTCCATCACTTTTTTGGAAATGTGTTCAATCTCTTTATGGAGACATGAATACTTCCTCTCAATGACTGTGAAATAAGGTTTTATTGCTTCATGATGAGGTTTTTAAGGTGTTTCAATAGACAACTATCTGTGAGAAAACAGCGGGAAACTTGGTATAATCAAACTTATTTACCTTAACACTTAAAGAGAAACTAAAGTGTTGATTTGTGTGTCTTAAATTAATCTTGGACTCTTTTGTATCATCAGTATGTGTCTGTTTGTACAAAACTATCTTTTAATTCAAATATTTACATTAGAAAATGTGGTTGCGCCCACTGAAAACACTTTGTTTTTCGGGAGATGAAATCTTGTTTACAGAAACCACACCCACTCTGTGGCCTCTCTGTGCATTGTTTGTCACTGCGCGTCATCAATCCGGGAAGTCTCCACCTCCAAAGGGACACGTTGTATAAACAAAGCGGGGCGTGATAACAGCTGGCTGGAGGAGGAGTGAAGCCATTATTACTTCATAAAGGACTCTGCTCTCGTAACCTCTAGTTCGCTGAGATTTCAGACAGGGGAGAACTTTAGGTGCGTCATAGCTCAGATGGTAAAGTGGTTGACTCGTGGTCTGAGAGGTTGCGTGTTCAATCCCAGTTACGGACGAAATTGTGGCGTTGTGTCCCTGAGCAAGACACTTTACCCTGATTGCTCCTGATGGTTGAGCTGGTGCGCTGCGTCGCAGCCTACTCCCATCAGTGTGTGATTGTGTGTGTGCATGGGTTAATTTGTAATTTAGTGTAAAGCGCTTTGAGTGCTTAATAAGCATAGAAAGCGCTATATAAGTAAGAGCCAATTACCATAAAGTAATAAGTTCAAAACATGGTCATGATGAAGGACTTACTGCATCTTGGAGAGAAAGACTTCAACATTTGAAACCTGGAGTGAGTCAGAAAAGTTGTTTTTTTTTACATTAGTTGCCCTTTGAAAGAATATATTCCTGCCAGTGAACAACACATTTTTTTCCGTGTCCTTCATCTTGCACTGTGACAGAATGTGCAATATCACCTCCCCCCCAACCCCCAAAGAACTGGAGGAATTCTAGAGGTGATTATCAATCGAGCTGTCTGGTAGTCCCTTTTCCCCCCAGACATGTCTTTTTTTTTTTTTAATCTGGCATGTGTAGGACACCTTTGTTTAGGAACAGGGACATCGTGCTGCTTCAATAATTGCTTGGACAATGATTGGGATGTGACCAACTATTACAACGAACATGCTTTTGACTTCAGCTAGTCGTGGTGAAATAAATGCTCGTCCAGGATCTCACTTTACCCATCATTGTTGTTTTTTAAACTAGCATTTCCAGCGCCACCATTGGGTGGTCACAGGTACCACCACCTCAATTAGATACCTCATCCACATCCAAGGAGGGAAAAATCCAAGAAAAGCTCAGGGTTGTTTTTTTCAAACCCTTATGGGGTTAAACACTAGTACCTGCAGAGAAAAAAAAAGCCCTCAATAACAAACCAGTGGTGTGACCTCAGAGGACGCGAGGGGGTCGTAGAATAGAGCGAAACAAAAGCTTTGTCAGCGGCGTGAAAAGGATGTCTGGCATCGGTGTGTGTTACTTCACAGCCAAATTAGATAAAGAGACAAGAACAAATAGATACAACAGGCCCGAAGAATTATCTCCGTTTGCCAAGATGTCCTTGTCTGCCGTCCTTTTCAGACCCCGAGCCAGGATATTGATTCTCAATCAGCCGCCTCCAGTGCAAACAGCTTCAGCGGCGAGGAGGCATTCAAGGAGCAGGACAATCGGAAGAGTGGGGGGTTCAGGGCTGGGACCAGGATTTCTTCACTCACTTTCCCTTTTTCGTCCAACACATATTGATTATGCAGAGTTGCACTAGTCTGGCTGAGGGGTCATGGGAATATTGACGTGGATGGAGAGTGTGATAGCGCCGGCGTACACCAGGAGGTAAAACCCCTACCGACCAATCATCAACAATAAAAGCTTAACTGGATCCACCATCGATCACCTCGTCCATGCAGAGTTGCTGGAAGGTCAAACCTAAAGTTGAGTGATTGTGGGGGATATATGAAGATGAGTGGGGGGCTTCGATGTCGAGGATCAATGTCCAACATTAAACATGTGAGTGCACAAGGCTAAGCATTTTTACTACATTTTTAAAGGCTATCTTAAAATTCAAATGTTCTACTCCCTCATGTCGACTAAGGGTTTGGATTATTTTCAGAGTAATCCGTCCTTTTTTTTAAGAGTTATGAGGAAAAACGTTTGTTCATTTTAATGTAGAACTTGAGCTCAGGTTCATCTCACTCCAAAAAGACACTTAAAAAACATCAAAATACCTCCATAATGCTCGTCTGTAACGTCCATCTTGTAATAAAGCCTCGACATGAGGAATTGTCCTGGAAAAACTTAAATAAGTTTATACTTTAAGTTTGTTTTTAGCGGACATTGCTAGCACAGCACAAGCTAGCTGCTAGGCCAGCTTCATCTTCGTCCTTAAACTGACTTAAAAACATCCAAATACCTTTGTGGTGCTCGTCTGTAACGTCCATCTTCTATTGTCGCCCTGACATAAGGAATTGTTCCTAATAAATTTAAACAAGTCTATATTTTAGGCTTGTTTTTAGCGGACGATGCTAGGCTAGCATCTTAAACCTTGCGCACTGACGCCCTCGATGTGTTTGAATTAAGAGACTGATAACTTTCTTTACCAACAAACTACAAATATATCAACATACAATGTCGACGCTTCAGTACATGATGGACTTTTTTTATTGTTTTTAGGTGAATCATTTTGGACGAAGATGGAGACGAAGACAACTGAGCTCAAGTCCTACATTAAAATGAACAAACATTTTTGTCTATAACTCTAAAAAAAGAACATATTACTCTGAAAATAATCCCAACCTTTAGTCGACATGAGGGCGAGTAGAAAACGAATTTGAATTTTGGGTGAACTATCACTTTAACACTTCATGACCCCGTTGGTGTTACCCCAAGAGCTAACTATCCTTTATTTTCGGAACTGTTAGCAACTAGCTTAGCTATATGTGCTAAAGACTAAGGACAAAGACGTTTAATGCATCCGCAAAATAAGGAGTTTGAAGAACACACACCTCCACCCGTCATCTCCGTCAAAAACATAAAAAGTGCCGACTCCTGATTTGTGGATTTAATTATCCGTCTTTAATTGCCAGACTTTACGATCACTGGGAGCGATGAGGCAGAGGCGGGATATGAGTGTTTTTCCGGGAATAGTTCATTAGCCGCATCGATAAGTACAAATTAATGTTCACGGAGGGACGACTCGCTAAATGATATCAGAGGATCCTCATCTCAGTTCGACGTCTATAATTGTATCCTCCGTTCTCGTTGTTCAAAGAAAGGGCCCCGACCTTTGACCCGTGCTATTTTGAATCGTCCACCAGAACAGAAGAATTTTCAATTTGGTTTTAAAAAAGGGGGGGAAGTCATGTGCTGCTCCCAGGTGTGGTATAACATCTGCAGACGTGGAATTAACCACTTTAATAACCAAAGTAGAAACTTGTGTTCGCTCGCTCTCACAAAATTCTTGTTCATTTTATGTCGCAGTCTCTTTTAATGTCATGATTTACCCTAAAAAAACGTCACATTTTGTGTTTCCCATATTCACACACACAGGTGCCTGTGTTCAGCTCTAACGTCCTTCACCTGCGTCTCCCATCCCCCTCCTGCAACACCTCCTCCACCCATTGTTCTCTGGTCCAGACACTGTTGGCTGGAGAGCCACTCTGAACACAGCTAGCGCTAAAAACATGTCTAGTTTCTGCTTTGTTTTAATGTGAAGAGCCATAGATAAGAGAATTAAATTGACAAAAGATTTTCCTAGAATTATGTGATATTAACGTCAGATTTGGTGAAATGGACAAGAACTGAAACCTTTTGTTTGTGAATCATACAACTTTGTTGGCTTTATTATGACAAAAAGAGATGAAATCAAACACTTATAAAGACTGCATGTGATGTAGGATAATCAAAATGTTTTTAATTTAAGACCTAAATGACCTGAAGCTTCATGAAGCAGTGTCATTATTTTCAGTCAGTTTCTGCGCTATTTTCCTTTGTTTTTGAACAACTGTTCAACATAACATCATTTCTTAACTGATGGCGCCACTTACTGACCTCTTAAGAACATGACAATGCTTCATGAAGCTTCATCAGACCATCACTACTAAAAAGGTACCTATTGTGGTGTTAGAAATGATCAATATGATGGTATATCACAATATTATTTTTCATTTCGATGTATCGATTATTAAAAAAAAACTAAAACTAAAACTTTTTTAACATATTCTTCTGCTTGGAAATATTATTTCATGAGTAACCATAGTTGTATGGTTTATACTTTGTACTTGTTTCATGAATCTATCGTCTGTTTTGCTGTGTGCTAGAAAAACTATTTCCCGATGGAGACCTCCAAAGGGATCAATAAAGTTTATCTATCTATCTATCTATCTTGTGCTATCCATCCATCCATCCTTCACCTATAGCCTTTTTTTATTGATCAAGTTCCTGTTCCGTGAATTACACCATTTGGAAACATGACCCTGTCTTGCCTTTGATACTTGAGCCATCTATTGTACTATAAATATGTACTAGATGTTTATACCTAGAACATTGGAAGCATAGAGAACAGTGTACTTCAAGTATACTTCTGTAAACTAAACAGTAGACTCTGAGTTGACTGTACACCTGGTAAACTGATAATATAGAGTATAATTGAAAGTAAACTTATGTAATTGTAGTCCAAAGAAGTATCAAACTACTATACTCTTAGTGTTCCCACAAGTACATATACCTCAGTATACTTAATATACTAACATAAAATGAACCTCAAGTAAACTAGTTTTGCTACAGGAGAAGCAGGACAGTCTTTAAACCCTCAGCATAAATGAGCGCCGTGTTAGTTCTGTTGACTTCCTGCTTTTGTTCGTCCCTGGTTAACCTTTCCTTTTATCGTCAGCTGGGTTTCGTCCAGACCTCTTTTCCACCGCTGTGGGAAAAGTTTCCCTCCCTTCTCTGCAACAAGACACAATCCTTGATTCTCCGCCAAACAATTCACTGATAAAGCAAACCCTGATTCTGCAGAAGAACCTGCTGTCCCTGAGCTTTTTCTTATCCACATGCACTTTATAATTATCGACCACGTGACACGTGCTCGGAAACCACACCGGCATCTGCGAGGACCGAGCGCGGTCGGTTTCCCGTCGCCCGACGCCGAAAGGGACGATATGGAAATGTGGCAAAAACCATCAAGACAAAATGATATAATTTAATCTGCCTCCAGTTGTTCTCGACTCTGTTTACACCTGAATTCAATTTCATCCCTTCGTTCCTGAGGTTCCGGGCTTCACTTTTGTTGTGATTGCAACAGCCGGGCTGACAGCCAAGAGTGTGTAGGAGTGTGTGCGAGCGTCCACGTGACGACGTGTTTGCGAAATCTGTCTGGTGTGTGTTTGCTCAGTTCATCACGTTATTTGCCTTCAGCTGTCTGACTGTCAGCCTCGACTGAATTGTTCAGCAAACACAGACAGTAAAACATAATGTTGTTTTTAAGTAATATCTTGTGTGATTTTCTTAAAAAAAAAAAAGGTCTTCGACTCCAAAATGTGATTGTTGTGGTATCGATGATTTCTCTGGTCTGGAGTCGACCGTTAAAAAAACTTTGGGTTTTTCTTGGGACGTCTGTAATGACGCCTCACAAGCCTTTAAGAGATAAAGTGTGACCCAACGCCCATCTAACGAAGAGCGCCGGGGAAGCCAAGCCACATTGTGGAACCACAAACCCAGCTTTGCTCTACACGTGTGGATCTGGTAACAATTTTAGCTTTTTTATTTCGGGCAGGGATCCCTTGAAGCGCCAAATATATATGTAAATTACACATCAGTGGTCGAAAAACGTGCCAGTTTCTCACTCTGGGATAACGCTGGAGATAGAACGGTGCAGTTTATTGGCAATCCCAGAACTGTATTGAGAAGTAAGATACGAAGAAATGTGAATTTATTTGCTTTATATGGTTCAGATAACTTTGATATACACTGATCCCTAACCAGCCCATGAGAAAGAAGAAGAAACTTACTTTTGTTGTATTGATGGTTGGTGCCTGAAAGTTTTTTTTATTAAAAAAAAAGGCAGATTTTTGTTTAGGGAAAGTTTACTCACAAAATAACGCTGTAAACTAGCAGAAAATAAGTAAACATCAACTATCCGGCTTAACTGTTTGTAGAAAAAACAGTTCTCCTGCTGATTCAGTATTGAGGTAGGATTGTTTATGCACTTGACGTTTTTTTGCTGATAAAGCCATTTTATTTTTCCTGTATTTTTGAAGGTCGTTCATTGAAAGCCTAAGGTATACCTGCCTGTGCTGAAAGCAAGAGAATCAGACCAACAAATGAACATTATTAAAGAACCAAGATTGGTTGGAAAAAAAAGTTATCTTTTATTACTTCAGGCATTTTTACTTTACTATATTGTTATAATAGGGATAGTATACGCAAAAACACATCTTTTTGTTTCCATTTTCCCGAATCAAAATCATTTAGAGTTTAGAAATAAAAACATTAGAAATAGTGACATGGATTCCAAACCAACTCATTGCGTAGGCTCACACGTACAATTCACCCCAAAATAATTCTGAAAGAAGATAACAAGGGCAAAGTCTGACCAGCGCAATCGTGCTGAACTAGCAACTTTTAACTGATATCTTAACCCATGTGACGACGCGATCTCGGTCAAAGTGACCCAAAAACAAATGTGTTTGTAGTATCCCTTGTGTTGTCTCTTGGTCGAGGTGATCACCTTGAAATTTTAAACTTTTAAGCTTTCATACACAGTCCAAGACAGTGAAAGTAATCACTGACCAGTCAAGTTGAGATTTTAGCTAGTCACTATTTTTAAATGTACAGTGAGCTTTATATATATATTTATATATAGTGTTCTTTATTTTTTGCACTTCTATTGCACTTTGTTCTTTTTATTTGCACTGTCTTCTTGTTTTCATAAAACTATTGTCTGCTCTGAACTGTAAACCCAATTTCACGAAGAGGGAATAATAAAGCCTTCTATTTGTGTAGCAATGCTAAAGAAATTAGTCGAATCAACAAGACATTTTGTCAACACAGTCACATTGAAGTTGAATTTTGTGACTTACATTGTGTTTTAAAAAGGCAATTTGTCGGTTTTCTTGAGTTCTGAACTTATCTGGGGACAATAGAAGTGAATGATGATTAATTCAACACCTTCCTGAATTCATATGGAACTCAAGACCACCTCAGAAGTTTTAACACATGGTACCATGTGTATTGGTATACTGGTCGTATCAATCATGTCTTAACAAGAAGGAGCTGTCTCGCCTGCAGTTGATTCAGAACTCTGCAGCGAGAATTCTGACCCGCTCTAGTAGAAGAACTCACATTTCTCCGGTCCTTAAAACTCTTCACTGGCTTCCAGTTTCTTTCAGGATCAACTTTAAAATTCTGGTTCTTACTTTCAGAGCTATTCATGGTCAGGCTCCTCCTTACATCACTGATCTGATCCAGCCTTACACCCCAGCTCGGGCTCTGAGGTCTGTGGATCAGAATCTACTTATGGTTCCACGCACACGGCTCAGGACCAGAGGAGAGAAATCTTTTCAGGCTGTTGCTCCTAAGCTTTGGAACAATCTTCCTCTCTCTTTGCGCTTGATGGAGTCTACTGACTCCTTTAAGAAACATCTTAAGACGTTTCTATTTGTGCAGGCTTTTCCTTGAATTTCTCGAACTCCTGTGTTGTTCTCGGTGTTGTCTTGATCTTTGAAGTATGTACTGTTTTGAGTATTGTTTTGATTGTTAAAGCGCTTTGTGACCCTGGTCTCGAAAAGCGCTATATAAATATATATTACTTACTTACTTACTTACCATGTTAAGCTCTCCAAAAAAATGGTGAAAACATGCCTCTTGTAATATTACGTTTTTTATCATATTTGGCGTGTTAATTAAACATATTCATGGTTGTCGGTGCCATCTCTAGGGTTCACAGAGACGTCCGAAAAGGAGAAAATATCCAGACTGGTTTGAGCTGATAAAAAAGCAACAGTAACTCAAATAACCACTCGTTACGACCAAGGTATGCAGAAGAGCATTTCTGAACAAGAAGTCGAACCTTGTGGCAGATGGGCTACAGCAGCAGAAGACCACACCGGTTGCCTCTCCTGTCAGCTAAGAACAGTAAACTGAAGCTACAATTCGCACAGGCTCACCCAAATTGGACAATTGAAGATTGGAAACACGTTGCCTGGTCAATTTATTCTCGATTTCTGCTGCGACATTCGGATGGTAGGGTCAGAGTTTGGCGTCAACAACATGAAAGCATGGATCCATCCTGCCTCGTATCAACGATTCAGGCTGGTGGTGGTGGTTTTGTAATGCTGAGGGATATTTTCTTAGGGCAACATTTGGGCCCTTTAGAACCAATAGAGCATCGTTGCAACGCCACAGCCTACCTGAGTATTGTTGCTGACCATGTCCATCCCTTTTATGACCACAGTGTACCACCTTCTGATGGCTACTTCCAGCAAGATAATGCGCCATGTCATAAAGCTGTGATCATCTCAGACTGTTTCTTGAACATGACAATTGCATTGCAGTCATCTGGACTATTGCAACAGTCTGTTTTAATGTCTTAACAAGAAGGACTGTCTCGCTTGCAATTGATTCAGAACTCTGCAGTGAATATTCTGACCCACTCTAGTAGAAGAACTCACATTTCTCCGATCCTTAAAACTCTTCACTGGCTGCCAGTTTCTTTCAGAATCAATTTTAAAATTCTGGTTCTTACTTTCAGATCTATTCATGGTCAGACTCCTCCTTACATCACTGATCTGATCCAGCCTTACACCCCAGCTAGGGCTCTGAGGTCTGTGGATCAGAATCTACTGATGGTTCCTGAACACGGTTCAGGACCAGAGGAGAGAAATCCTTCCAGGCTGTTGCTCCTAAGCTTTGGAACGATCTTCCTCTCCCTCTGTGTTTGATGATCTACTGACCTCTTCAAGAAACATCTCAAGACTTTTTTATTCTTGCAGGCTTTTCCCTGATTTTCTGAGACCTTGTGTTGTTCTCAGTGTTGTCTTGACCTTTTAAGTCTATATTTTATTGGGTATTGTTTTGATTGTTTAAGCGCTTTGAGACCCTGGTCTGGAAAAGCACTTACTTGCTTACAATGTTTTGTACTCAAATGGCCTCCACAGTCACCAGATCTCAATCCAATAAGAGTAACTTTTGGGATGTGGTGCAACGAGGGATTCCTATCATGGATGTGCAGTCGACAAATCTGCAGCAACTGCATGATGCTATCATGTCAGTATGGACCAAACTCTCTGAGGAATGTGTCCAGTACCTTATGAATGATTTAGGCAATTCTGCAGGCAAAAGGAGTCCAACCCGATAGTAGTAGCAAGGTGTACCGTATACATATATATATATATATATATATATATATATATATATATATATATGTATGTATACAAGGGTGTGTTGAGGACGTGACTTTTGTCATTTCTCCCTGTGGCTTTTGTACTGTCTTTAAAGTCGTACCATCAGTGACCAACTAGAAACTCCTTTTTTCGCTACCAATTCCAAATGTCAGTTTCTGCTCTTGAAATGAGCAAGACCTTGAAGCAAGAAAAGAAGCAGCAGCACCTCCTCCCTTCACACCTCGGCGTAGTATCACTTGTCTCCGGCGCTGAAGCTCCACGAAGGGACGAAGCCAGACTGTGGGTCTGGCCACCGATCGGGAACAAAGATCCTCCCAGCTCCTCCTACGCCTCACACCGAAAACGACAACAACAACACACAAGGTTTAATGAACCACCATCTGGCTCCGACTGGAAGAAAAAAGAAGTGGACACCTCACGCCGCCCCTGGACAATGAAAAAACCCTACCACAAATGTTCCACCCCCGGGCCCACGTGGAAGAGTTCTGATCACCTTGTTTGTGGTCTAGCGATTGGAAAAAAAGAAAGACGGTCATAAAAAGAACTCAAATGAACGTGTTCGTGCTCAGAAGCCTGGGCGATGAAAGATCACACGTCCAGACAGATGTACGTTTGCTCACACAATGGAGCTAATTCAGCCACAAAGGCGTCGGCGGTGTGTGTGTGTGTGTGTGTCGGAGATGTGAGCGATAGCGAGTGAATAGCGATTGAAAGGTGTGAATGGATTCTCTCGTTAAAAGCAAACACCCAGAGAGATAAATAATCTTCTGATCCGGACCGTTCCTGCTTGTTTTTACTTCACTTTTTTAATCAGCCAAGCAACCAAATGCTCTTGTTTGTCAACCCCCCCCCCCCCCCCCCGATCCCCTCCTTCCAGGTCCAACGGCGGATTCGTCTGGAGTTTGTTGACACCCTCCTGGCTTCGGCTGATGTTAGGTTTCCATGGCGACGGAAATCGTTGCCCAGAAGGCTGGCCATACAGTACACACAAGTGGTCATATTCTTCCTGCTCGTCTTTGTCCCTCCGACGGTACAAGTGAGCAGTGGATCGATGCCTGACGCACACATGCGTGTGTTGTGCGTTCATACATGCTTACACTCACCCAGAGGCGTTTCTGCTCCATTCAGAAACGGAGGTCGAAAAGGTCAACTGCAAGAAAATATCAGATGCTTAACAATGATAAGAGCTTGATAGCTCTAAAAAAAAAAAAAAAAAAAGGCTTTAGTTGGAGTCTATATCCAGGACTGACAGAAAAGAAAAACATCGTTGTGGTCGCCATAGCGATCTTGTAAAGTTTTCACAATGCTAGTTTACGAGCGAGGCGTCCACACACCAGCTATAAAATCTGCCCATTTAATGCTTTAATTTCCAATTATGGTAAATAAAATGTTCGCCACAAGAGCACCATCAGACTCGGAAGATCCCGAGTCCCATTGTGAACGATATATCAGAGAGATTGAAAGAAAGGTTTTGGGCTTTGAGTTCAGCTCATGAAATAAAGGAGCAGAAATAAAAGTGTTGCGTTTTATATTTTTGTTGAGTGTAGATATTATTGTCTTTTGTGGTGTGTTTTTTAATAGCGATGGGTTGATGGAGCTTCATGAAGCAGTGTCATGTTGTCACGAAGTCAGTAGGTGGCGCCATCCGTTTAAAAATGATGTGAAATATCAGTTTTTAAAGCCATTAAGGCCAGTAAATTGATTGTAAAAATCAATAGTCTTAAGGCCCTTGAGAAAAAAAAGTTTTTAAAGAATATTTTTCAACAGGAAGTGACAAATATTTGAAAAAAAATACCACATGGTAAATAGTAGGAGGGCAAGAACATATTGAAACACTGATTTATTGAGATTATCTTTCTCATAAGACTGTATCGATATTTAACAGTAGAGTAATGATGATTTATTTTTATTTTTCCCTTTCAAAAATTATATTTTTATCAGAGATATGTTGAGGTTTACACTTAAATAAAGTGTGTATAAAGTAAAAAAGGTGTATTTACAATTAATAGGCTAATATTCCTGGTGTATTAATTTTTGTGTTGCAATTAAACGTCTGGCCACTAGATGGCAGTAATTACATCCCATGCAGCTAAAGAAACGATGAAATCCTGCTAGATCCCGCCGTTGACTGAGGACGAGAGGATACAGTTGACTCCAGCAGCTTTTAAAGCTGATGTTTGGAAATTTTTTGGTCTCAAAACAAATAAAAGCAGTTACGACTTTGTCAAGAGTCATGTGGTCTGTAAATTCTGTAACACCAGAGTCAAGTACTCGACAATACTACAAATATATCCGTGTTCAGACAGTATCGCAATATATCGTATCGTTGCTGCTGTATCGTGGTATTGCCAGATTCTTGCCAATACACACTCCCGTTAAATTGGGAAAAAAGGAAATGACAAGAATTCCGAAGTATGACTTATTAGTTTGAGTTATTCTGAAGAAAGAAAAGAAAGAAAGCGGTTTCAAAGCCGACTGCTGACTGAAGTGCACTCGAGTGAGTGTTTCCTGGGTGTGCGACTGTTTTCATTTTCAAACCGGCGGCTCAGCGGGGCCTCTAATGAACTGCTTATTGTCTTTGTGGAGGAGCCTGCTGCTGATTAACTGTGGTCATGGTTACATGAGTCGTCTTGACTTCTTGGTCTTTGCCAGCCGGGTCTGAGCTCCGCCACGCAGACCTATTAGCGAATTCTTCAGCGAGCTTAGTGTCACGTCTCAGCAGTCGTCGTCGACGTGATCGCTCATATTTCGGCACTTTTCCAAATACCTCAGCGAGACACTGGCGCGCGACGCGTGAAGCCGTGCCAGCGTAATCCTGATTTAATTTTGGGCGACCGAGTCGCGTCATATCTGTGTGCCACAGCCCTGTCATGGGGGGTGGGGGGGGCTTTGTTCCATATTTTAAGCACAGCGAAGGTAAAAGAATTTGTCGGCATTAACGTGTAACCGATCTAATTGTGACCCCGGAGAAACTCTGCCTCCGAAAGTCTGTCACATCAAGGGGAACTCGAAGCGCAGTCTGGCCTGTTTCATAAGGCTCCAGATTACAGTTACAGGGAAGTAAATTCCTCAGATTGATTTAATGAAAAAGCAGAGAGCAGCACTGCAACGTGATCTTCCACTCAAAATGCAAAGTGCCTCTTAAAAAAATGAAGGCGGGCGTCGATCAACAGTCAAATATCAGGTATCCTTCGATTTAACGTTTGAATCTCTCGTTTAATTACATTTTATTGTTTGAATATCAGCGTCTTTTTGGCAAGAAGTGGCAAGAAAATGGTAAACCGTTTTATTTTTCATCAATGAAGTGATGCAATAGTAACATAAAACACATACTAATGAATATAAATATAAGGTCGATGTTGGTTCTAAACTATAAAATCGTAAGAGTAATTCTGCTCGCAAGTTGTCTGTTATAAAATGGATTTGAGTTGGTCTCATTTTGCTAGATATAGCAAACAATATATATATATTTATTTTTATATTTATATCATTGTACGTAGTAGTGATGGTCTAATGAAGCTTCATGAAGCAGTGTCATGTTGTTTAGAGGTCAGTAGGTGGCGCCATCAGTTTAAAAATGATGTGATGTTTCATTAGAACAGTTGTTCAAAACAAAGGGAAATAGTGCAGAGACCGCCATCTAGTGGACTCTTAAAATAATGACACGGCTTCATGAAGCTTTAACAGACCATCACTAGTACATAGACCTGAAGTTTAATTTTAATTTTCCAGCAATTTAGACTTATTAACACGATATTAAGCGCTGATGGTTAAAAATTAAAGGTTGCAAGTCTGTAGTAAACAATGAAATGACTTTATGAAAATACTTTTTTCTCATTTACTAAACTTGTCATCTTCCACAATCATGAATTTAAAGGTAATGCTGAGGGCTTTCATTTCAGAAGTTAAATTTTCAGATTCATTCCTGAAGCTGTTTTATAGCGAAGCTCTTAAATGAACACAGTTTATTTTTGAAAATTTGGGGAAAAAAGGTATTTTAATGATTGAATGATTGATGGGAAAACATTGTTGCCTTTTTTAGCATTTGAAATATTATTGATTGTAATGTGCTCAATGCGACACCAGGTGGCAACAGTATTAAAAAAAAAAACCTGCTCGCACAACACACAGAAATGATAGCAAAAGGTGCTTATTCTATGAAGGTATCTATGAAAATATTTTTTTTTTATTACTCATTACGATCATTACGATCTCTTACATCTTGAAGAGTATCACGAACCGGACCCAAAAGTGTGTCACCATCGCTCCGACTCAGATCCGAGTGTGAGTAAAACTTCAGTCTTCATGTTGATGGTGTTCTGGGAACAACATCTCCAGAAACTTCATGCATTTATGCACACGTGTCACAATCAAAAACAGACTCGGGACCAGTTGTGACAACTTTACTTACAGTTTCTGGGCCATTTAGGGGGAAACTATAATGAGATCCAAAGTGGCAGGTGGGGAGGCCCGGTTCGGAGGAGCAGCCATCTCTGCAAGAATCTTCTAAACGACCGGAGAGTCGGCAGCAGCGGCGGCGGCGCTCGGAGAAGTCGGGGGAGAACGAGGGTAACTCATGGAGACAGTTGGAAAGAGCAGTCTATGTTTTCGCAGTGTCATGTTGTGACCCGCCGTCACGGGAGCTCCCCCGCCGCCGCCGGAGCCGAGGAGGCATCGCGTTCAGTAGCTCCGATTGGGTTTTTTCATTTTAAGGAGGTGACTTTAGTTTTCTGTGTCCGTGTCTCTCTCCCACAGCTCCAGTGCTCGCCTCGGGCGAACGGAAACTTGCCGATGTCGGCGAAAACATAATGACCTGAGGGTTGTTTTTCTCCTCAACAGAGACCAATAGGATGTAGAGGACAGGATGCTAGGACTCCCTTGTTTAGGATACAGAGAAGAAAAGGAACTCATGACGACCCCCTTCATGCAGCAGAGACCAGGTCGGGTTGATTGACAGTTGTTCAAAAGCTCCGAAACGAGCGAGCCGCTGTGTTGATGTTGCGCCCACAAATGTTTGGCGTGTTATGTAAACGTGTAGCTTGTTGTTTTTTTCTCTCTCCGCTCTGTCAATCGTGTGTTGGCGAAGCGACCCAAATGGCAGCGGAGGCCCACAGGTACGCTCGCTCACCTTTAAGTCACTTCCTATTTGGGTCGTCCAGGTTCACGGTGTCAGCGCAGCAGGTCACTCGCCGCGAAGGAGCAGACATCGCTCACGCGTTAGCAGGCGGAGGGTTAGCATTGACCGGGATACTAGCTTCACTTGAAAAGAATCAGAATTTGACTCTCTCGGCTTCCTGCTCTTCAAATGTGACGACTTATCTATGAGTTATCACTTAAGAAGTTATTATACATCACTTAAGAAGTTATGATGTGTCACTTAAGAAGTTGTGATGTTTAACTTAAGAAGTTATGCTGTAAAACTAAAGAAGTTATGATGTAAAACTTAAGAAGTTATTATGTATCACTTAAGAAGTTATCATGTATTACTTAAGAAGTTATGATGTATCACTTAAGAAGTTATGATGTATAACTTAAGAGGTTATGATGTGTCACTTAAGAAGTTGTGATGTATAACTTAAGAAGTTTTTATTTACAACTTAAGAAGTTATGATGTATTACTTAAGAAGTTATGATGTAAAACTAAAGAAGTTATGATGTATTACTTAAGAAGTTATGATGTAAACTAAAGAAGTTATGATGTAAAACTTAAGAAGTTATGTTGTATTATTTAAGAAGTTATGATGTATAACTTAAGAATTTATGATGTATCACTTAAGAAGTTGTGATGAATCACTCAAGAATTTATGATGTATCACTTAAGAAGTTATGATGAATCACTTAAGAAGTTATCATGTATTACTTAAGAAGTTATGATGTATAATTTAAGAGGTTATGATGTGTCACTTAAGAAGTTGTGATGTATAACTTAAGAAGTTTTTATTTACAACTTAAGAAGTTATGATGTATTACTTAAGAAGTTATGATGTAAAACTAAAGAAGTTATGATGTATTACTTAAGAAGTTATGATGTAAACTAAAGAAGTTATGATGTAAAACTTAAGAAGTTATGATGTAAAACTAAAGAAGTTATGATGTAAAACTAAAGAAGTTATGATGTAAAACTTAAGAAGTTATGATGTAAAACTTAAGAAGTTATGTTGTATTATTTAAGAAGTTATGATGTATAACTTAAGAATTTATGATGTATCACTTAAGAAGTTATGATGAATCACTCAAGAATTTATGATGTATCACTTAAGAAGTTATGATGTATCACTTAAGAAGTTATGATGAATCACTCAAGAATTTATGATGTATCACTTAAGAAGTTATGATGTATCACTTAAGAAGTTATGATGTTTAACTTAAGAAGTTATTATGTATCACTTAAGAAGTTATGATGTATAACTTAATAAGTTATGATGTAACACTTAAGAAGTTATGATGTGTCACTTAAGAAGTTGTGATGTATAACTTAAGAAGTTTTTATTTACAACTTAAGAAGTTGTGATGTATTACTTAAGAAGTTATGATGTATCACTTAAGAAGTTATGATGTATTAATTAAGAAGTTATGATGTATCACTTAAGAAGTTATCATGTATAACTTAAGAAGTTATCATGTATAACTTAAGAAGTTTTTATTTACAAATTAAGAAGTTATGATGTAAAAATAAAGAAGTTATGATGTATTAATTAAGAAGTTATAATGTATCACTTAAGTAGTTACAATTTTATACTTAAGAAGTGAGGATGTCTAACTTAAGAAGTTACAATTGTATACTTAAGAAGTTATGTCGTATCACTTAAGAAAATATGATGTATTACTTAAGAAGTTGCAATTTTATACTTAAGAAGTGAGGATGTATAAATAAAGAAGTTATAAAGTATCACTTAAGAAATTACAATTTTATAGTTAAGAAGTTATATTGTATAACTTAAGAAGTTATGATGTAAAACTTAAGAAGTTACAATTTATTTTATCTATCTATATCTATCCATCCATCCATCCATCCATCTATCTAACCCCTGAAGTTCAGAGTCTGGTCTGAAAATGATGAAATCCTATTTAATTATTGTTGTTTATGTCGATGCTAAAAACATCTTAAGTGTACAAAATGAAAACTCATATCAACGCCATGATCTCAGGAGTAGAAAAAGGTCACGCATGTTGACTTTCACGAGGCGCACAAATCTGTTCCTGAGTCAATGATGAACATTTGGGGCGTCAGGGGAGTGTCCGTCGTTCTACCGCACACTATCGATCGTTGATTATTGCCGACCCGTTCGTTTAACTTGACTTCACGGCAAACACAGGAGACAATAGATATCGACAAAGATCCGATGAAGAGGCGTTAATTATTACTGAGCTGATTCGAATCATTCCCTCGGTCAGATCTTCGCCCGTCTGACGGCATCACAACAGACTTCATGCATCATTAATATTGATGTGTTGTCAACCAACTGATTTATTCTGATATAAAAGGGGAAAACGAGCGAAAGCGGAGGCGAACATTAAACACCCACGAGAGACGTTCCTCTGCTCCTGGTGTGCATTCATATCTACAGCATGAGTCTGTTAGAACACATATGCACGTGGGCGGCTTTATATGTATTTTACGTCTCTTGCACTTTTTTATGATGAGCTGACAACAATACCATTAAACCATTCAAATTCATGTTACAATAATACTCTTATATAATAATAATCATGATTTGTTTTCAATTATTTTACCTTCTGAAACTAAACATTAAAATATTTGGTAAATATATATCCTACGAACATTATTATTCTATTATAATTCATTTAATTCTTGTACCAAAGCACCTGTTTTAACTTGAGCTTTTGGTGGATATATTTCCTTATTGTCGCCTTAAAATTACCAATTTTATTTTATTTTATTTTTACTAAAGGCTTGTATTTAATGATAAAGTTTATATTTCTATCTATCTATCTATCTATCTATCTATCTATCTATCTATCTATCTATCTATCTATCTATCTATCTATCTATCTATCTATCTATCTATCTATCTATCTATCTATCTATCTTGTGCTATCCATCAATCCGTCTATCTTGTGCTATCGATCTATCTTGTGATATCCATCCATCCATCATTTATCTTGTGCTATCTATCAATCTTATGCTATCCATCCATCCATCATCTATCTTGTGCTATCTATCTATCTTATGCTATCCATCCATTTTATGCTATCCATCCATCATCTATCTTGTGCTATCTATGTTATGCTATCCATCTATGTTATGCTATCCATCCATCATCTATCTTGTGATATCCATCCATCCATCCATCATTTATCTTGTGCTATCTATCTATCTTATGCTATCCATCCATCCATCATCTATCTTGTGCTATCTATCTATCTTATGCTATCCATCCATGTTAAGCTATCCATCCATCATCTATCTTGTGCTACCTATCTATCTTATGCTATCCATCTATCCATCTATGTTATGCTATCCATCCATCATCTATCTTGTGCTATCCATCTATGTTATGCTATCCATCCATCCTTCTATGTTATGCTATCCATCCATCATCTATCTTATGCTATCTATCTATCTTATGCTATCCATCCATCCATCCATCATCTTTCTTGTGCTATCCATCTATCTTATGCTATCCATCCATCCATCTATCTTATGATATCCATCCATCATCTATCTTGTGCTATCCATCTATCTTATGCTATCCATCCATCCATCAAACTTTGTACTATCTATCTATCTTATGCTATCCATCTATCCTTACATCTATCCATCTTGTGCTATCTATCTATCTTATGCTATCAATTCATCCATCCATCTTGTGCTATCCATCCATCTATCTATCTTGTGCTATCCATCCATCCATCCATCCATCCATGATTTCTTAGTGTGAAGACGTTACAGTGTCAGTTTGTTGTAGAAACTTATTGGGCAGGTTTTAGAAAAGCTTCATGAAGCAGTGCCATGTTGTTTAGAGGTCAGTAGGTGGCGCAATCAGTTTAAAAATGATGTGATGTTTTCTGAACTGTTGTTCAAAACAAAGGAAAATAGTGCAGAGACCGCCATCTAGTGGACTCATGGAAAGTATTGATTTATCGCATGTTAAACCTGAATAATAACAATAAATAAATGGAAAACATATATTTTAAACAGTACCAAGTATGAGCAGGTTATTGAAGTATTACAAAAGAAGACGCTGATGCTCTTAATTTGAAAAAACAGAAGTTCACTCTCTACTCCTGCATGAATTTTATAGTGAAGCGAGGACACTAGTCTAGATCAAAGTGTGGCTCACGACTGGAGAAACCTCAACGAATAATGATAATGGTATCATGCAGCAAATTATAAATATGGTTCATTGGAGCAATAAAGATTTTTTTTTTTAACATAGTCTTTGAAATTGACCTTAAACGCAAGTAATAAAAAGTGCTCTAACACAAAAAATATAAAAGTATTTGTTATTTTAGAACCAATCCAAAATGACTGCCCTACAAAGGTCAAAGAAGGTCAAACTACCTCCAATAAAAATGTTGTCGAGTGGCTTCTATACATGTAGGTCAGAATAAAACCACACAGTTGGATTACACACACACACACACACACACACACACACACAGACAGAAGACATTATATCCGTGTCGGTGTTGTCGCACAAAAGGTGTAACGACTCCTGTCAGAGATTCTCCGGCTGCATCTCATCAAGCTTTTATCAGCGTCGTCCACCATCAGAGCGGCTTCACACCATCTCAGCGGCGAGCGAACACCCCGCGGACGACAAAAACAACCTTAATATTGATGAGCCGGACGCTCGGGACCGACATCGGCGAGAAGTGGAGCAGGTCGGAGTGACTCAGTGTGGGTTGGTGGAGACATCAGAGTGGGTCAAGAAGAAAGAGGAAGAGAAAAACAAGGTTTGAACAAAAAGAGTTGTTTTCAGTCTTTGAATATCAGTTTTTATCTGATTTAAATCAAATCTTTACACATGGAGGCTCATATCTTTAGCTCTAATAACAGGGGTGGGCAGTTAGATTCCCTCAGGGGCCACATTATATACTGGGTCGGTTTTTAGGGGCCATCACGGCAAAAGAAAGAAGAGATGAATAAAAGAAGCTTGAATACGATGGGGGAACTTAAAATATGAATAGAAATGACATTATAAAATAAGCTGTCATTTTATTTTTATATAATTGCCCATTAATTGTATCTAAAGATACAGTATTTAAAGAAAAATATATAATTTTATACTCAATCATTTATGTAACAGAGCAACAATAATCAAATAAAAAAGGTGATAATTAGTAAATAACATATTTTTTAATGTTTAATATTTCATTTGAAATACATTTAATTTAGATCAAGATTTGAAATAATTTAGGTCTAGATTTAGGTAGAACTTTATTGATCCCTCAGGAGGTCTCCTTCGAGAAATTGTTTTTTTTTTCAAATTATCCATAGCAAATACAGCAATTTTGCATAAAAAATAATACAAATAAAATAAGAAGAAGAACAAGAGAAATAAAGAGAAAGAACAAGATGATACAATCTAAGTCTAAAGACATAGATAAAGCACATTTATAAATATGATATAAAAACACTCTTTTCAAATGTATTCCACCCCCCAAAAAAGAAAGAGAAAATAAAAGAAAATACTTTACACAGGTATTTTAAATGACTTCAATTAGTTAAACAATAAAATAAGAAACATTTATAGATGCTAATCTGTATAGTTTATATAGTTTATAGACCTAATAAGGGCCCCTAACTGTCCCCGACCGAGAGAGTGACTCGTCAGGATGAGTAACACCGACATGTGCGTCTTTGTGTTCATCCGTGGATCAGCGACACAAAGCTTGTTGTTGTTTTCAGCTGAAACTTCTTTCTCGCGGTGACTCATGGAACGAACCGAGAGACAGAAGGTGCGACGTCATCGTCTGACAAACTCGAGTGTCGCCTCAATCTGGTCGTCTGATCTCTGCTAGACGTACTTTCAGCTTCACATTTGCATCATTTCTCAAGTGTTTTCGGAGGCTCACTCAACTGTCTTCTGCTGTTACACAAATGAGCAACTGTTTGGCCTGAAGGGAAACTCACAGGTGTGTGTTTTGTCAGTGTGTGTGTTGGTCGAACTTCAACTTCAACCTGCCTGACTAACAAATTAAATAAATGAATGTTAAAAACTATGGTTTCTACATCAAAACACCACCTTTTTTTTTGTAAAGATATTTTTCGGTTGCACATCAGGTAAACATTTCTCTGTCACTACAATACAAAATAAAAAAACTAAAAAAATCAAGACCACTAAATTGGATTTCATTCATACCAATAATACACGAGGGATATCAAAATATATGTACAAATTTGGCATAAAATAGATTTTTAAATGTTTAAATGCATCGAAAATCCATTGATTTGCTATTTTTTGTACATAATCTCAACCTCAAACTCAGGAAAATGGACTCACAACATGATCTGGAGCTTATAATCCATGCATTTGTTTCTTCTCGTTTAGACTATTGCAACAGTTTCTTTTCGTGTCTAAACAAGAAGGAGCTGTCTCACCCGCAGTTAATACAAAACTCTGCAGCGCTCTAGTAGAAGAACTCACATTTCTCCGATCCTTAAAACTCTTCACTAGCTGCCAGTTTCTTTAACTTTAAAATTCTGGTTCTTACTTTCAGATCTATTCATGGTCAGGCTCCTCCTTACATCACTGATCTGATCCAGCCTTACACCTCGGCTCGGGCTCTGAGGTCTGTGGATCAGAATCTACTGATGGTTCCTGAACACGGTTCAGGACCAGAGGAGAGAAATCCTTCCAGACTGTTGCTCCTAAGCTTTGGAACGATCTTCCTCTCTCTTTGCGCTTGATGATCTACTGACTCCTTTAAGAAACATCTTAAGACGTTTTTATTTGTGCAGGATTTTTCTAAATTTTCTTGGAACTAATGTGTTTGTCCTATGTGTCTTTTTTTTATTTGGATGTATTTTTAACCGTGTATTGTCTTGTTGTTCAAGCGCTTTGTGGCTTTATTTTTACAGACCATGGCGCTTTAAATATAAATAAAGATTACTCACTTACTTACTTACTTACCATTCAAATAGCTCCTACTAAAAATCTCAGTTAATTTTTTCCTTTTTGCTCTAATAACCCTTTTTCTGGATATTTCATCACTTTATTTTCACATCCTGCAGTTTTTTCTCAAACATATTTAATAGTTAAACACCTACAAGATGTCTTCACTACAACCCTACTGGCCCATATGAATGGATGATATAAAAAAACATGTCAAAGGACTGGATTCATTTGGCAATTATTGTGTGTTCAATGATCTCTGGTACTGTAGCATGAAATATACTCTTAGAAGGACACTGGCGCACATCAAGTTTGATTGACGAGATGAAATATGGGAAGTTGAAGCAGGACAAAAAAAGATGTCCTCCGTCTTTGTCATCATCGTGCTCATCTTTGTGTAGTTCATGGTTGTGATTAATTTCAGCCTCTGGTTCTGGGTCTGATTGGACAATCCAACAGGGAGAGTCGGACTGATTGAATGACTCCTGCTTCTGCTTAAAGTGCCTGGTGATGGAGGAAAGAAAAAAAAAGAGGGTTGTGTGGTTTTTTCGCTCTCTCCTTCCTTTTCCCTCGTTTCCCTAGAGATCGCCATCAAATTTATACAAATCAGAGCCCACTCCTCATCACTCACCTTCCCCCCAGGTAGGAGGGAGGAGGACGGAGCAGGTGCAGCCGAGTGGAGAGCAATCGGAAGAGAAAGTATTAGAATATGTCGGAGCGAGTGCTTCCGAGAGACAATATTTGTGTGTGAGGGGGAAGATCAGAGGAAGTGCGGCTCTCAAGCCTTTGAAAGGAGATGTTCGGCTCCACTCGTGCCTCCGGGACTCATTTAGGAGCCCAGTTGAAAGGGAAAAAAAAACAGGTAAACATTTGTTTTCTGCTTATATCAGATCATTCAAATCAATATTTGACTTTCATTATAAGAATAATAGTATAGCTGTGTTTGGGGGTAAAAAAAACTATCAATACTATGTTCATTTTCCTGAGAATAAAACTATGGCAAATACATTTTCATATTAAAGGTTAATAAATACAAATAATTATAGATAGATATTGATGATGATCTGATTATTGTCTCATTTTTGAAGGCGTAGCTGCGATTGAATGATGGGATAATAAAGTATTTTAATACTTGTTAGAGTTTCTTTTGTTTTTTTCAAAAATTAAAATCTATGAAATGATGGAAAATGTCATAACAAAATTGTAGTTAGCAGCAGGTTGTTACCATTGTTGTCAAGCGTTTAAGAGATTAAGTAAGTAAGTAAGTAATTTTTATTTGTATAGCGCTTTTCCAGACCAGGGTCACAAAGCGCTTAAACAATCAAAACAATACTCAATAAAGTATATACTTTAAAGGTCAAGATAAAACTGATAACACAACAGGAGTTCCAGAAAATCAAGGAAAAGAACAAATAAAACAAATAAAAACGTCTTAAGATGTTTCTTAAAGGAGTCAGTAGACTCCATCAAGCGCAATAAACTTTAAATTGTGTTTTAATTACAAGACAATATTTTCAATGGTTTCCAATAAAAGAAAAGATTGCGAGTCGGTTGGGATGATGAGTTAGATGTTGACTTGTCCCTTTGACCTTAATGGAGCTTGCTAAGAAAAATGTATATTCACATATTCATGCAGGTCAACCAACCCACCCACCCCAACACCTACAGTGGGAGGAGACCAGAGATCCCAGAGCAAAGCATACATGCGGGAATCAAACCGGGGACCTGCTCAGTGTGAGGCTGCACATTAATCACTCCCCCACTGTTCCCGTCATCGTTTTCTCTTTTTTCTCCTGTTCCGAGGACTCATCCCATCTCAACCGTCTACAAGTGCAGACTAATATTTATTTACGTATCATGAATTATTCACAGATTTCAGCGGTGAAATGTGGAAAGAGGAAATGAAGCTGAAATTACAGACGCCTCCACGCTGTTCCACACAAAACAAAGATGGGAAATGTGTTGTCCATTAGCAGCTGTAAACAAACACAACTCCTCCCTGGGAGAGTCTGAGAGAGAATCCGTAACGGCGCTTCTGATAAAGACCATCATGTTTTCGTTTTTTGAATGTGCTTGTCTACATCATCAGTTCGTACTGGACTAGATTGACCGCGGGCCCTCGGGTCAAGTTGAAATGACCAGAGATTTGCGTCTAAATGTGCTACTCTGTACTCGACAGTAAAGATAATCAGCAGTTTCAGGGGCGTATGATGGAAAATGACCTCAAACATTTTCAATTTCAGTGTATATTTGGAGATTGCCTTTGATCTAAAAGGAGAAACTGAGTATTAAGGTTAACTCTAGTTGCATTTTCACATAATAAGAGTAGAAATTGAAATAATTGTGATGAGATTTATCAATATTTTTTTCAATATAAGATCCTTAAACTCAATATCAATATCAACATTTAGGGTTAATTACATAGCATTTATGATTCCTTTATTTTTTGAAAGGATTCCTGAATTAAAAAGAACTTGCTTTCTTTACCAGAGCTACTTCGATATGGGAAATATCGCAAACAACCGGAGTAGACCAAGAGTAAACCTGTGAAGATGGTTAAATTTCTTGGCTTTTTTGAGGCGGGCAACGGTTACGTCTTGTTGACACAATGTGTTTAGTTTGGTTGCAATATATAAAGGTTAAACAAAAATCCATGCGTTTGTTTCTTCTCGTTTGGACTACTGTAACAGTTTATTTTCGTGTCCAAACAAGAAGGAGCTGTCTCGCCTGCAGTTTATACAAAACTGACTCGCTCCAGTAGAAGAACTCACATTTCTCCGATCCTTAAAACTCTTCACTAGCTGCCAGTTTCTTTCAGAAACTATTTTAGAATTCTGGTTCTTACTTTCAGATCTATTCATAGAGATGAGGAAGTAGCCTAGCTCGATTTCTAGTTGGGGAAGTGACCAATCCCACTTTCGGAGAGACCCAAACCCCCCTTAGTCAAAGTACAATCATGTTTCTTATCAGATTATCTCTCGATCCCTAGTAAAGCATACCATAAATGGTCTGGATTGGGTCGGGTATTTCTGTTTCTTTGAGCGCTGGAGAACTCAAATGGGTCGAGTCGAATATACCCGGACCTCTCAGCCAAAACATGCCATTAAATGTAAAACCAATAACAATAAAGCTGATCAGGATTCTCTCGTTTGGATGTGTTTTGGACCAGTTATCTGTCCAACATGTCCCTTGTCTATAACTCTTAAGTAACCATTCTAGCCCTGTAATGTAAATGATAAGCAGGATTTATTTCAAATGTCGTTATTGTTAACTTGAAAATGAAAGTAAAATGTAGTCGTAGCAAGTGCAGCCGTGAGCACAGACCACACAGAGAGAACCCACTGTCACGGTAGCAGAGTGACCCCTTCTGGTGCGATTCCCCCCTTTTTTTTTTCCCTCCACTCGGCGTTCCCAGTTCCTCCCAGAGCTCCCACAGCGTGATAGAAAGATTAAAGTGTGCGCGACTGTATCTCCAAGACATCTGTTGAAAAAAAAAAATAGTCTTGGCTCCTTTCCACGTTCACACCAATGTTTCACTATCGACGCGTCGAATGGAAAACATTCTGTTTATCCAGGCTGCTGCTTCAAATCACCATTTTATACCTGATGGCGTTTTGGGTATTTTCACAGCCAGACTTGTATCGATCGCTCCGTCACTGTAGAGAATTCTAATGCGAACCGACGGCGTAACTTCCTGGTAGTTTTACCTGGATGCCGAACCAGGAGGCGGGAGACACTCGACGGAATCTTTTCATCGGGCCGAGGAGGACCCATTGTGTCACGTTGGAAGGAAGCCATCGATAGCCCATTGTTCGTCCGTCTCTCCTCGGTTTAACCTTGGGACGCTCTCCTTAAGCCGCAGAGATGAAGTGTCTGGTGTCAAAGTCCAGACCAGTCGGGTTGAAACACAGCGGCTTTAATGAATAACGCTCCGGTGATGGAAACGGTTAATCACGGGAGAATCATTTTAAGTCGCGAAGCTCTGGTTCCTGCGTCGGAACTGAAGGGGACGAACCAAAGCCTCCCGACGTTAACGAGTGAAATGGAGCCCAATTTATTGCCTGGATGTCAGGAGTTGAAATGAAGGACACGCTGATCCAGGCCGGTCAATGTTAAACCTCTCCCGGCTGTTATTCATGTCCAACTAAGTCCACTTTTACAACCTCCATGATGAGCCAGAGGATCAGTTAGTGCTTCGAGACTTCAGTGGACCTGAAAAATGGAATGAAAGAATTGTGGAGGAAATGTTGGCCCAGTGTTGGAAATGTGATTATCTGAAGTCTAAATAAAACTGAAAGAAAATCAGCTGTTTTTTCAGTTGAAAAACTGCCCCATAAAATGATGTGAACACAAATAAATGTTGCCCAAAAGTCCCCCAAAAAAAGGAAGTAATATATTTTTTCCATTTAAGAAACGGTGAAAATAAATGCCCAAATATCAAGGTCTCTAAAATAACAAAAAATAACTACAACATACACTATATATACAGTATATACATATATTCACAGCAACATATCTTTTTTAAATCATAAGTGACCTAATATTTGCATTAAAACCAGTGATGTGTTAATGAAGCTTCATGAAATAGTGCCATGTTGTTTAGAGGTCAGTAGGTGGCGCCATCAGTTTAAAAATGATGTGATCTTTCATTAGAACAAAGGAAGTTAATTTTTTTTACGTTTCACTTAGTTTAAAATCAATGACAGCAAACATATAAGTTGCAATTCAAAAAGGAATTCAAGGTTATGTGACCCCTTACATAACTATTTGACACAGTGACAACACAATTTTTATAGGGCATATGACACCAGAACACAAAACCAAGGCAGAGAAGGGTTGAAGGTCCAGTCCAAACGTGGATGTCCTTTAGACCCTCTGTTTGACCTACTTTTTTAAAAACAACTAGAAAGAAAGAAGTGTTTTTTTGCCTGAAAATGATTAAGTGTCGGCCAAAAGGATTCGGCGTAAAGCTATGTCACCCATGAGAGACTCAGAGGAACCACTGGTTGTTAGTGATGGCCTGATGGAGCTTCATGAAGCAGTGTCATTATTTTCAGAGTCCACTAGATGGCGGTATCTGCACTATTTTCCGTTGTTTTACTGTTTCACTGTAACATCAGATAATTTTTAAACTGATGGCGCCACCTACTGACCTCTAAACAACATGACACTGCTTCATGAAGCTTCATCAGCCCATCGCTAGTAAATGGAATAAGAAGGGACCTAGCTTTGACCCTTGGGGAACACCAAATGAACAAATGTAACTGTCCTGAGCTTCATCAGATCATCACTATTAGGTCTACATTGAAATTTTTAGAGATCACTCTGACGAAGCTTCATCTCTAAGTTTGGTCTCCTTCCGTTTGATCATAGATACATGAGGACAAGAAGGAAAATGAATGACTCTAAGAAAAACTTTTTCTTCAATTCAAGTCTTTTGTGGTTTCGTTATCATTTTGTCGCCTTTTTTTCCTCCTTAAATAAATCATTTTTGGTCTTAACTTGCTTCCAAGTGCTTCATTTGGCTTTTCTCATGAAACATTTATGTAGAAAGTCACACGGTGACGTTGACAGTTCAGCGTTAGTTCAACTGTCGTCCGACATGTTTTCTGTGTAACGTGACAAAAACAACATCTAAACATTTGAAATGCGGTGACGGAAGGACTTCTCGAGTCGAGGCGAGCTGCCGGGGGACGCTTTTAGCTCGGTTTCCTGCCCCCCCACACACACACCCCTCTCCTCCTCGCCCATCCACACCCATGCACTTCTACATGCTTAATGAACTCACGTGTTTGATGGTCACATGACTCAGGCGTTATCTCATAATGGATTAGATTCTTTGCATGTCAATATACGGGCGAAACCATTATTCTATTCTTATTATTCGAGATTCATCTTAATCCTGCCTTCAGGCCACTGCTGTGTTTCTTGTATGTCCACAGGGTAGTCGAGCGCTAACCACGCCTCCTCCTCCTCCTCCTCCCTGGACGGCACTAATCACCTCTAAATCACTCGCCTCTGGCAATTTCGCAGGACAATAGTGTCGCTACTGTTCGCCTCCAGGCACATCTCCATACGGAGCAAGAGCACTATTAAGAGCCGTCAGTGGAAGAATTGGAGCAACATATGTTTTGGTCCAGCCCGACACACACACACACACCCACGCAGTGAACACACACACACACACACACAGCTTGTATTGACAGAACAGTATGGCTCCTTTTAATGATCACAAAAGGAGAAACAGTTTGGATTAAAGATGTTTATATATAAACAAACACAGATCCTGTATTAGAAATGACTGTTGTCAACGTCAAATAATATCTTCCTTTGTATTTCCTCTCTCTTCATATTATGTCATTCCATCTGCGATCCAACCATCCATACATCTATCCACACTTCCATTCTACTATCATCCATCCATCCATCCAAACATCCATACATCTATCCACACTTTCATTCTACTATCATCCATCCATCCATCCAAACATCCATACATCTATCCACACTTTCATTCTACTATCATCCATCCATCCATCCAACCATCCATACATCTATCCACACTTTCATTCTACTATCATCCATCCATACATCCAACCATCCATACATCTATCCACACTTTCATTCTACTATCATCCATCCATCCATCCAACCATCCATACATCTATCCACACTTTCATTCTACTATCATCCATCCATCCATCCAACCATCCATACATCTATCCACACTTTCATTCTACTATCATCCATCCATCCATCCAACCATCCATACATCTATCCACACTTCCATTCTACTATCCATCATCCATCCATCCAAACATCTATACATTTATCCACACTTCCATTCTACTATCCATCATCCATCCATCCAAACATCTATACATTTATCCACACTTCCGTTCTACTATCCATCATCCATCCATCCAAACATCTATACATTTATCCACACTTCCATTCTACTATCCATCATCCATCCATCCAAACATCTATACATTTATCCACACTTCCATTCTACTATCCATCATCCATCCATCCAAACATCTATACATTTATCCACACTTCCGTTCTACTATCCATCATCCATCCATCCAAACATCTATACATTTATCCACACTTCCATTCTACTATCCATCATCCATCCATCCAAACATCTATACATTTATCCACACTTCCATTCTACTATCCATCATCCATCCATCCAAACATCTATACATTTATCCACACTTCCATTCTACTATCCATCATCCATCCATCCAAACATCTATACATTTATCCACACTTCCGTTCTACTATCCATCGATCCATTCAAACATCCATCCATTCGAACATCCATCCATACATCAATTCAAACATCCATCCATTCAAACATCCATCCATCAAACCAAACATCCATCCATACAATCAAACATCCATCCATACAATCAAACATCCATCCATTCAAACATCCATCCATACATCAATTTAAACATCCATTCATTCCAACATCCTTCCATCAAACCATTCAGCTATCCATCCATACATTCAAACATCCATCCATACATTCAAACATCCGTCCATTCAAACATCCATCCATACATTCAAATATCCATCCATTCAAACATCCATCCGTACATTCAAACATCCATCCGTACATTCAAACATCCTTCCATCCATTCAAACATCCATCAATTCATCCATTCATCCAAACATCCATCCTCAATTCATCCATTAACCCATCCATCCATCCATCAATTTATCTTTCCATCAATGTATCTGTCTATTCATTCATCTATCCATTTCACCCATATATCCATCCATCCATCCATCCTTCCATTCAACCATCCATTCACCCATATATTCATCCAACCATGTTAATTCATTTGTTCATCCGTCCATCCATCCATCGATCCATCCATCAATTCAACCATCCATAAATCCATCCATTCAAGCATCCACAAATCCATCCATCCATATTTTCATCCATACATCTATCCATCTATCCATTCAGCCATCCGTCCACCATATATTCGTCCGGTTCATCCAACCATCTGGATTCCTAGTTCATATATATAAAAAGCACATGTTAGAGAAACTATATTTAGAAAAAAACAAGACGCCCGAAGTAAACCCTGCAGAGGACCGAGATCTTCACCACCATGTGACGTCTGATCAGCTCGACACTCTGGTTCCTTTGCTGTCTGGGACTCAAATGACATGACAGATTAGCGAAGAGTTATAACCTAAAGATTTGCATTTTTGACAGCTTCAGACTCTAACTTGTCTTGGCTGTTTCCATCCGTCTCTGAAGAGGATCTGAGCCCCAACCGAAATGTTCAAGTTGAACTTGTTTGAATGTTTAACATATAATCTATTTTTTTTCCTGTTTAAAGCTCTTCACTTACAACCTTTCAAAGGTGGGGGACACCCTGGAAAGGTTGTCGATCCCCTCAAACACACCCGCAGATTTTAAAAGTCGTCGAGAAATAGTTTCCTTGAACCTTTAGAGATTTTCTATCGCCTGCTTCTTCTTCCAGGCGTCTCCTCTGTAGTTTGAAGTCGAGGAAACTCCACGGCTACATGTTTATTATGTTGATGTGTTCTGACAGACGGCGCGAGGGGATCTGCTGTCACTCCGGCGCTCAGGAAGCCAATAAAGAAGCCGAGGATATTTCTCAACAGCCAAATTTCCGCAGCTTTAATAACCCGGCTCATGGAAGGAAGCAGCGGGAAGATGAGATATTAAGAGATTTAAATTGACTTTGTGTGTCTGGAGATGTGTTATTGTAGCAGAAAGTGTGGCAGTTTGAGGAGCGAAGGTCACGACGGGTTCATCCGTCACACAATGGATCTCACGATTTTTGGCTACTGGTGCAGGAAAGGAAGCTTCAGGATCTCCCCTCGGCAGATGGGTGTGTGTCGGCGAGGCAGGCAATTAGGCCGATTCAAATCCTCCATCTGCTTTGCTGCTCGACAGCTCCGAAGTTGAACCTCAACAGCTTCTGTCAAGTGTAGTTTCCGTGTCTCGCACCTGACGACATATTTGTGTACGTCCTGGTGATTATGCTGCCGAGTGTCACGTGGATCTACGCTCTTGTTCTGTCTGCTGCTCCACCACTCAAGCAGCTGTGTGTGTTTTGGTGTGGGTATTATGGATGTGTTTGGGGAAAAGTTGTGACCTGACAGTAAAAAGTGTGAGTGAGTGACTCACTTATATAAATATGATTGTGTGTTTTGGTGTGTGAAGATTTGATGATTGTTTTGCTTCAGAATAAAAAATATATCATTGTTTGTTTTAGTGTTTGTGTGTACTTTAATCTGTCTCTATGTCTTTTAGTGTGTGTTCATAGGTGCTATGTGTCTTATTTGGGAGAATATATATACAATATACAGTATATATATAGATACAATGTATAGGCAAGGTACACACCTCTCACTTTGTATTTTTGTGTGTACATGTAAAAGCGAAAGTGTAATATATTTGTAGTTTTGTAGTTTGTGTTTAGTTTGGCCAAAACTTTTTTAATGTGTGGTTGCATGTTATTGAATATTACATTACGGTTTTTGGATTGTGTTCTGTTTGGGTGAACATTGTAGTACTGTTGTTAAGAATCTGTCACGAAGACATTTGTGTAGCATTGTATATGTGTTTAAGGGGTGATTGTGTGTTTTAGGGAGGTTGTTTAGAATCTGATACCAATAGTTTATGATGATCCTTTTCTAGATGTGATATATGTTAGTCAGTTTGGTTGTTATCCTGGTCTTTTTGGTGTTGTTTTTTTTCTTAATTCACATTGTGAGGTTTGTCATGTGGGAGTGAAGAAAAATACCATTTTGTAATCTTTCTTCAACAAGTGTTTTGGTCTCTGTTTAAATTCCTGACATTTTGTTTAGTTTTAAAAGCATGTTTTGGTTTGTGGGTTTTTTTTTAACCTTTTTTTTAAGTTAGAAATGTGTTTTCAATTGTGTTTCTGTCTTGTTGTGGGAAATGCCTGTAATCAATTGGGTCATGAAGTTTATGTCGAGTGTGATGTAGTGTATTTTTGTTTGTTTCTTGTTATAAGTCTGTGCAATTACCCGCATGTTTTTGTTCAGGATTGTGTTTCTTTGTTGGGCAACATTAAATTAGATTAGATTGACTTTATTTTTCTCTCTGGAGATCTCTTTTGGCAGACTATAGACAGTACAGCAAGCTTCATAAAAGTAAGTAAGTAAGTAAGTAAGTAATATTTATTTATATAGCGCTTTTCCAGACCAGGGTCACAAAGCGCTTAAACAATCAAAACAATACTCAAAAAAGTATATACTTTAAAGATCAAGATAATACTGAGAACAACACAGGAGTTCCAGAAAATCAAGGAAAAGCCTGAACAAATAGAAACGTCTTAAGATGTTTCTTAAAGGAGTCAGTAGACTCCATCAAGCGCAAAGAGAGAGGAAGATCGTTCCAAAGCTTAGGAAAAGCAAGAACAAGAATAAAGTGCAAAGCGATAACGTGCAATAGACCAAAATAAAACAAAACACAGACATAAAAGGATGCAAACGGATTACAAATTCCACATTTGCTAAAGTACTCACCAAAAAATGTTCAACCCTTGTCTTATCTCTTGGTCAAGGTAACCCGGAGGCCTGAAAAGAAATGTGTTTGAGGTATCCCTTGTGTTGTCCTTGGTTTAAGGTCAACAACCTCCCTGACTTCCATAAATACATAGGTCGTTCATCTTAAGGTAAGGTAAGGTATAAATTTAAATTGATTTTTTCCAATAGCCTTAGCAAATACAGCAATTTTTCATAAAAAATAAATCAAAATAAAATAAGAACAAGAACAAAGAGAAATAAAGAGAAAGAACAAGATGACACAATCTAAGTCTAAAGACAAATACCTTGATCTTGACCCAGTGACAACACAAGGGATACCTCAAGCACATTTGTTTTCGGAACCCTGGGTCACTTTGACCCATGGATGACACAAAGATTAAATTAAATAATGTTCTCCAGCTGATTTTACTGTCTATTTTTTTGGCCAGGAAGAGTGTTTTTCTTGTGTCTTAGTGTAGTTAAGGCTTGTCATTTGGATTATAGCCGCCATCATTTAGAGTAAGTGGTCAGTATGTGTAATTAACGGCTTATGGTGGAAGAGGGACAAACATGTAAGTGCATTGAGTCTGTTGAGACGCAAGATGTGCTGCCTCGTGCTGCAAACAAAGATATATTCAGCGTTATATGAGCAAACATGGTGAGCCGTCAGCAGCAGCAGGGTCGTCCATATATCACGCAGGCGTGTTCTTCAAGCCGGAGTGCCCGAGGGAGAGTGTATAGATACAATACGTGAGTGTTTCCTGTACCACCAGTGCTGCGTTGACCCTCTGCAATATTGCCAGGTCAGGCAGAGTCCAAGTCCCGCCTGAGGTCAAACTCACTGCTAGATAAACACACTAGAGGAGAGACCATGATCCAAGAGGGCTTACGTCACTCGGTTTTTTCACGGTTTTAGCACCGAGCGCTGGTCGATTCCCAATAAATGTTGCCACAAATTTAATCCTGAATCACTGAGCAGGACGGATGGAAAATGAGTCACTGGGCTTGAGATCAGTGGGCAGCTTTATTTTATTCCACTGAAAGAGAAACTTTTTTTTTTATTTTGTTTAAAGCCGCACAGAGACTCAGTGTGTCCGGGGGCATCGTCCTCGCTCTCAATGGAAGCAGGTTGAAGGGCCAGTCCATTAGCAGCTGCTCCAAGTTTTTGTTCTGTGAAGAGTTCCGACTCACGCTGATAACATCTTAGCGTGTTTGTTTGTTCCCTCTGGAGGCTGGAAAGTCTGAATATGGAGACATAAAGACCACGTTTCACGCTTTCCTAATATTATAGTTTACAAAGGTTTTCTGGGACGAAGTAGTTTTTCGGCTGTTGAATTGTTGAAAAATCGTATCTTTCTAGATAAAAGAAAGTAAAATAACATTACTGTGAATGATTGAAGGTGTAAATCTGGTTGCAGTAGGCGTGTCTTACTTCAATCCATCAAGTAATAAAAATAGTTTTGTCGTCTTGGTAGCAAAATTAAATATATATATATATATATATATATATATATATTGCCCCCCCCCCGGGCCATGGGTTTGACAGATAATGTTTAATTTTAAAAAAAGACTAGTCAACTAAAATGATCTATTGAAATCATTTGACCAATTCTATGATATCAGTCTATCACTCCTGACCTTTTTCCATGTCTTTTTTAGATGGTGTGGTACAACTTGAAACAGTTCCTGAACTGAATTACTTTCTAACTCAATAAACACTCCTAATATCCCCCCAAATCATTCGTTATTAGTATCAATCCCTCTCAGTGAACTCATCCCTGCAGGTGTGAGCATTTAGAAGCTTTTTACCAACACATTTTATGCACTTGTATTTCAGAAGTCATTGTATTAAGACACATTGCAGAAGGTTTATGAGTATGTTTTGCTTTGCAAATTGTACATTGTACATTGTATTTTTGACATTTTCAATAATAAAAGTAACTGTTGGTAATGGGAATGCATTATTACAAAGAGCCTCTAACAAGTAGCTAATTCATTTATTATAGATTTATTTCCAATATATTTCCAGGATGATCGTGAAATCACAGCAGTGAACTTCATTTTTGAGTCTATACGCTGCCGTCTCCAATCGATTCATTGATATCAGGTGAGCAGCTCCACTTTCTTGTTTTCGTTTCTCAGAAAATTGACGTCATTTATTTGTTAATTAATAAGTTTCTTAAATGATATACAAATAAATAAATTAATAAAACGTAAAATTTGACTATTTGTTTCACCGGTTCATCTTTTTTCGGACTTATCTTAAGACTTTGTTTCATTATTGCAGTTATTTGTCTGCTCTGTGTTTGAAGTTTCAGCGCCCCGTAATTGACTTCACCTGTCTCTTCCCCGCACACCTGCTGTCAATCATCTCACCGGCCCGGCAGCAAATCACTCCTGCCACTTCACTCTTCTCGACTTGTAAAATCTCCTGGCAAAAAACAAGGCTCTTCACTCCCTCTTTTGCACGTGCCTGTCACGAGTTCGACCTCATTCTGTTGCTCTTCAGGTGCTTTAGGAATTCACTCACATTATCTTAATTTAAAAACCAGAACTTTTTTCTCAACTCAACCCGTTTGATTTCCACCACGTTTAAAGTCTAATAACCAGGGTCGTCCCCCCCCCCTCGTACCGATCACAGTCGGACGGAGACGTGACGTTTCATCAGCTTCGCACCAGCAGCCCCGGTCACTTGATGGAATGAATCTGGAAAAGGCCACCTCTTCACATTTGTAAAAGTCACCTCCCATTATCTTCCAATTCTGGCAGGCAGGTTCTTTTGTGCTCTCCGTCGTTATCTCCTCTAAGTGTTGCAGGACCAGCCTGACATTTGTAAACAGTCACTTTACTTCCCTCTTCCCCTGATGCTGCGTCTTCATAACCAATCAGAAGTTGTTGTGCTGGTTCCGACTGATAGCAGAAGCTTGTTTTTTCCTGGTTAAATGCCACAATCTTCCGCTCACTCACTTCACCCAACCGGAGCAGAAATAAGCCACGGTAGAGAAGACAATAGTGGGCTTTGATTCCGGGAAACAGTGTGTGGGAGACAAAAAAACCAACTGGCAATTGAAGTGTGCGAGTCTTTGTGCGACACAATCAGCAGCGTATTGTTTCTCTCTTGTCGCTGACAGGTGAGGTAGATGACTTAACAACAACGGATCATTACAATATTCACTTTTAGCCTTCAGTAGATTCTCAACTTGTGTTTTACTCCCAGCAAACAGAAAAAAAGGGCTTTGTCGTCATGGCATTAAAGCCCCAAGAAGTAAGACTGGAAATCGTGTTTCTGGTTCCCCCCGGTGTCAGAACAGTGTGACTGCAATGTCAGTGACTTTTGTCTAATTGGTAAATTGAAAATGTTTCTCCTACAGGTATGGTAACATGGTTACCGACCCACTACTGTAGACTACAGATGGTCACATGGACACTGACTCTTGGTTACAAACTGATGTCAAACCTCCTCCGTGCAGAAGGTTCTCGGAAACATGCTTCCAAAGCAACGCTTACTTTTTTCATGGTGTCTTTACTTCTTAAAATGAATCAGTTTTTCCACTACTTCATATAGGTCAGGGGTCCCCAACCCCAGATCCAGGGAGCGGGTTCAAGTCTGGGAGACATTTGTTGCTTGACAAAAACAAATAAAATCATGTCCTGATTATTACTGTCTGAAAGGTGCTTTATTTTCATCATGTGACTTTTGACTAGTAAAAATGAGTCAAACACAAACTTCAGTCCTTATTCCATATAAATAATGCTTAAACACAAACATTCTCACACGTGATGTGTCATGTCCTGTCATTTATGTTCCCCTTTGTCTCACTTCCTGGTTTTATTGTGAAGTCCTGCTCCCAGTCTTGTTTACTTCCTCTTGTGCTTCCTGATCTGATCGCCCTGATTCGTGTCACCTGTGTCTGTGTCTCACCTGATCCATGATTGATTGATTGTGCGTTAAAAAACATTTCGTCGGTCCGTCTCTGTCGTGACGTCAGACTTCTGTGGTATGTGTCTCATATATTAGTCTAGTATATTTTCAGTTCTGGTCAATGTTTTGCCTGCTCTTTTTATTAATAAATTAGTTTGTTCATCATTCCGATTTCCTGCCTCTGCATTTGGGTTTCCTGCACTGATTCCTGACACATACAGAACACCATCACCTGCATACTGTACAATCAAATATACATAAATACAAATACACACATAACTTGTCCAGAGCTCTTGCTGATTCAGCATTATGGTGAAATGTTGTTTTTTATGCATGTCATACTATTGTTGTTGTTTTTTTTCCTTTTTTCTGAACGTTGGTCCATGAATATAATCCGGACATTTTACCAAGGTTAATATAGGTGAATATTTAGGTTTTGTCGTAAATTAAAGTTCTGATATTTTAGGTGATTATAGTGAAAACTATTCCCTAAAGTAATTGATTAAGGTTTTTACCTGTTTGTGTCTCTGTTTGTGTCACAGCTGATGCCACATCTGAAGATATTTTGTCGAACTTTCGTTTGGAAAGTTCAAACTAGTCAACTGATCTTAGAGAACTGGGTCCCCGGGGTCAACGAGACTACCGTACACATTACCAGGACAGTTAACTTTATTTTTTACTTAATCAATACAACATGAATATTTGAATTTTCACAGCAAAGTTATTGTTATTAAAACCTTTTCCTCTTTATTTTTTTGTCTCCGTCTTTCTATCCCCACAGTCAACTTCCTATTGGTAGGTGGATCCTCAAATCAATATATAATATAATTATATTTTAATTAAATACTTTGTTTCATTTGTATAGATTAATGTAACTGGGTTGTGTAAAATGCTTTAATTTACTTTTGCAATTCATTTTTTTTAAAAGTGTTGTCTGTAAAAATGGCGTGTGAGTGATTTAAAATCTGAAATGTTGCTGGAGGCTCCAATCATTCTTTTCTTAAAGCTCATTCAAACAAAAAATTCTGGAACACGTCCAATTTAATTTACTCGTCAAAGAACGACGTCTTTTAAAAAAAAAACACAAAACATTCTTATTAATCCATCAAGTGTCACTCGTCTCTCGACAACACAAACTTAAGACATCAGGATGGAGATGCTGGAGGCGACGGCTACGCTAACGTACCATCGTAGCATTCACCCCCATTATTCCCGGAGCGGTGACGTCACCAGTCAATCCCCAACGCAGTTTTTTTTTGGGTGTCAAGAAGTAGGTCGCAAAAACACCTGGACCAATGGCAGGCCGGCGCCCCGGGATCATGGGGCGCTCGCACAGCAGCTTGGCTGGAGCAGCGTCAGGTGTCTTTCCAAAGCCTTTTATAAATAGCACGGAGCGCCTCCCCGAGCGCCAGCCTCCCTCTCTGTGTTATTAAGCTCAATTGGAGCGGTAATTGCTTATAGCGAGGCAGTCAAGCGCGTCGCTGATGGATGGATGGAAGGAAGTGATGAGACTATTTTCGGTGGCGCGGCGGCACTCTGGTGTCATGTGGCCCTTTTGAAAGATAAGCGCCATATTTCTGCGTGCATTATTCAGGTGGGTTTATGTAAAGAAAAACACGGCACATGTTGATTCGCGCTTTAATTCGAAAGATTAATTCTATTTAAAACGTGTATTGTTTTTTTGCTGCTTGTTTTTTAAGTTCTGTCAAAGAAGTCTGTAGCATTGACACATGGAAACTGAAGCGCTTCCTTGTCTTTGTTCAAAAAAAATGTATTCATGTAGCAGGTGTGGGTCAGGGGTCATCGTAGTCTCATGGGGGGGGGAGACCCTGCATAGGTAACCTGTCATGAGAGATTGACTCATTAATTCAGAGAAGCAGAGACTTCATTTATTTGTCAGGGAAATGTCGAGTGAACCGTCCTGTGTCTGTAGAGCGATGAAAGCTCCTGTGGCCCTCGTGACCCCTGGCTCACAGTGTTAAATTAATAAAGACTGCTCCGGCTCCCCCAGTGTCGGAACAGGGTTACTGCAACGTTAAGAAACGTAGCAAGAACATCGTTAAAATAATAGCCTGTTCTACAGTTTTTTTTCTACAGTCTTGTTTAAAATGAAACCAAATGTAACAGAAAATGTGAGGAAAAAAAAAAAGTCGAAATATTACCAGTACTAGAAAGTTTAACTCTTGTTTTGTTTTTGTCTTTTTGGGATTATCATGCTAGTAATGCTAATGATTAGCATTCAAACTTTTGTCCCTTTTTTTTGCAAATGCTTTTGCATGTATTTCTATTCCACTCTTTGGAATAATATTTGTCAGTGTTAAATGACATTCTCTTAGTAAATTTGAGATTTACAGAATTATAATGATATTTGAACTGCGTTAGTTACGACGTGTTACGGGGTGGTAACTTTCACCTCAGAATGACTTAAATCAAATGGTTAAATTGATGATACACAAAATCCAACTTTGACAAATTTTCTACTCACCCTCATGTCGACTAAGGGATTTGATTATTTTCGGAGTAATCTTTATTTCTGGATTTATAAGCAAAAATCCACATGACAGTGGCTAAAATTTCCTAGTTGTCCTCTTCCAAAAAGACACTAAAAAACATCTAAATACTTCCATACTGCCCGTCTGTGACGTCCATCTTTTATTGAAGCCAGAACAAGAGGAATTGTTCCAAAAAACAGTAAACAAATCCATATTTTAAGCTTGTTTTTAGCAAAAGCTTAATGGCCAACATGCTAAAAAAGAGAGGAAGCACAATATTGCAAGAGATCGCAGTGTAGAGAGATGCTTTTTGGAAGAAGAAAACTGAGCTCTATAAGTGACGTTAAATAGAAATATATTTCCATCTCCTAAAAGCACACAGATTACTCTGGTTGATCTATCACTTAAAGTTAGCAACTATAGCTTTTATTTATTTTTTGTATTAGCTTTACAGTGAAGAATAATTTTTTAATAAATAATGCTTATTACAGTTAGCATTATGTGTTACTTTGTGGGAACTACTGACCATTTAATCACCTAATCGAGCGGATAAATCATATCAAATTGTGTGGGTATGTGTCTTAAGACCTCGGCTCCCGCGGCAGTTTAAGTCATGTCTGTGGATCCTACTAAAAAGTGTTGCCAGAACATAAAATTGTACATGATATAAGCAAAAATGTACTGTATATTCATATTAAAAACTTTGAATATGTCGTTCCCAACACTTAAGTTTCAAAAACATTTCTCGAGACAAACTCGTACTTAGATGACAGATAAGGAGAACAAAAGCTTCTTCTTGGGAACGTGGAAGCCGCCAACTTCGTCCTCCAGCGGCACAGAAAGAATGATGCTCCGCTACAGTTGAATTTGTGTTTCTGGTCCCAGGAGCGACTCTTCCTCCTGCTCCTCGGCTCGAGCAGCCACAGGGTTATTTTTCATTTCACCTATATAACCGTCTGCTCGCTGACAGATAAGCTCGCTGGGTTTGCACGCCGTCCGGGCCTGCAGATGGTACGCCGGTGCTGCTGGGACACTTTTGAGATTGCATGAAGGGGGGAGGCGGCGGAGAGCGGAGGTCGAAACGCAGCGAGAGTTATAGTTACACTATCCAAACTGTAGAATCAATTGTAATCAGGAAGTGAGGGAACAGAGATGAGCCGGCGCCATGGCAACCAAAACAAAGGAAGGGCAGCGCGGCGAAGAACCCCCGCGGGTTCGTCTTATCAGCGCTAGCAAGATGTTCGCTCCGGCGCTCTGTTTATTAATCCTGGTGGCGACAACTCCAGTCAATACATTTGTTTACATATTCCATTTGGATGAACAGAGATTTGAACGTTCGCCGGGAATCTGATGAAAAGACTCGAGAATAGAAAAGCGGATAATGTTCTCCAAACATAGAAGCTCTTAAACCATCTAGTGAGTTTATCTACGGAAGAACGTTCTTCCTGAAATAAAGTTGGTGAGCCGAGATGTGACACAAAGACCTTCACAAGTCTGGAAGAGACTTGGTAAAACTAACAAGTCCATAGACAATACAAATAAATGAAAAGAACGCACAAAGTACTGTGCAATTCTTGAGTTAACTCGGAAACATAATAGACCAAGTTCACTAAGAAGTCAGGAGAAGACTTGGTAGACTAGGACGTCACAATACTAAGTATATCAAGGTGAACAAACCAGGAAGTCAGGGTGGGTAGTCAAGCATCTGAGGCCTCATGTACTATGGGGTTTTACGCACAAAAAACGTGCGGACATACTTACTTACTAACATAAGTTCAATAAGGAAAAGAGCGTTAAAAAGGTCAGCCTCACTAGTCATGTTGAGATGTTGACATCAGAGTTACATTAACCATCAATATTGATTAACACACACACAAGTATTTGTGGTTACATGAGTGGATATTCGATTATTTATAAACTTACAAATATGTTCTCATTCTCTAAACACAAATTAACACCGGAGCTCGTCTGCACTCATTTATATTTCAGTATGTGATCCATGTCAGAATCTTTTTTAATTAAAGAATATAAACTGGTAATCCAGTTTAAAATTAATGTTTTCTTTGGGGGGGTTTTTATCGCAAAGAGAAAAATCACAGTCTCTGGATCATTTAAATATGATTTAAATATGTCAATTAAGGCCTGGAATGAGACGGACAAGTCTACCATTAATTCTACATTGATTGGGATGTACAGTACAAAGGAAAATTGCTTGTATTTGTGTGCACATGCATATTCATACATCTGAATATTTTTGTACATGCACCATATTCTGGATTTGGGGGTTCGACCGAAGTAGAAAATCCACAAACTTCTTGGTACATGGGGCCCTTGGTCCCAAATAGCCATGGTTGACTAAGGTTGAAAAATCAAATTGTTAAAAAATTAGGTCAGAAACCAAGCAGCAATTTTGGTAATCCAAATGAATCTTGTTAGATTCTAGTATGAAGTATGAAAGAACACACAAACTAACAGGTAAAAAAAAAAGTCAGAAAACGGATCAACATAAACTGAGAAGTCCGGAACAGAACTAGAAAATAGATTAAGTAGGAAGTATTCTGGCTCAATTAAAAAGGTGCGACACAACTTTGTTTAGTAGGAGGTTTACAAGTGAAAACAAACGAGTCCAAAACAGACTTGAAAAGATGACCTTGTAGACGTGCAAGAACCGACTAAGTGAACAGGAAGTGTAGCTTAATTGCTAAACTAGTCGTAAAAAGATCCACGACTGACACAAACAACAAGAGTCTTAAGCTAAAGTTCAAATGAGCTTCTCCCACCATGACAGTGACTTGGGGTCACACGGGAGTGAAGGTGGGGGGGGGGTCTTCTTCTAGGGTGTTTACAAAGGCCTCCTAAAGTTCACTTCCGACACCGCAGGAAGACGTCTGCTCCTCCGAACCTCCCAGGGAGACCCTTCAAAGTGACCCCCACGCTCCGGACCGACCACAGAGCAGGATCCGGCAGCTTCCTCCGCCGTCCCTCAGCGAGACCAGGGTTATTATTGCTGGTCGTTATTTATGTTGGGACGGAGCGCGTGTGTGGTCCAGAGATCTCCAGGCTCCATCCTGGACGTCTTTCACTGTTGGAGGCAACAAATCTTGATCTGGATCAAGTAAAAAAAAAGCAGGTTCCAGGATCAAGTCCCGGACTGAGACTGGAGTCTTCTGAGAGCTCTTTGTTCCGAGCATGAACCCGGGCACGGGCAGACGGGTATTAAGAAGATCTATTAGCTCCATATTGATGGACCTGAAGAAGCTCATCGCTCAGTCCACCGTCTCGTTTACTCCACGTGTCCTTGAGACCGGTCGTGTTTTCATCTATAATGTAATATACGACTCTCAGGACCCGCCAAGGTCACGGCGCAGGCGGTGTTTTTTCATGCTGACACAGATGTTTGGAGTCGGACGGAGGTCGTGGCGCGAAATGGATTCATTCTGTGATAAGAAAGTGCTTCGTACCTGAATTGAATCCGTGTTTGAAACTGAAATCATTTATCACAATTTGACCTGTTAGACTAGATCGATCAACGGTTACATTAGAACTGAAAAACATCCATAAATAAATATTTTATAATTTACAGTGAACGTGTTTCGAATTAACATGAAGTGTGTTGTGGTTTTAAATCATAATAAAATACGATAATAATAATAATAATAATAACAACACGATAATAATAATAATATTAATGACAAAACGATTATAATAAAATAATAACATGATAATAATAATAATAATAATAGTAACAATACGATAATAATAATAATAGTAATAACAACATGGCGATGATAATATTAATACAAATATGATAATAATGATAATAACTATATAATAATATTAATAACAATACGGTTATAATAATATTGATAACAATATGATGATAATAATAATAATAATAATAGTAACAATACGATGATAATAATATTAATAACAACACGACAATGATAATATTAAAAAAAAATAATAATAATAAGTACTAAATGAATTAATCAGATGTGTTGAAACAAAAAAGCAAGAAATCTCATACATTCCCTTTTTTATTGTATTTCACCTAAAAAGGAGCAGAAAACAACTTTTTTATTAAATAAATGTAGTGATTGTAGATATTGAAAGTGTTTGATTTGTTTTTCTATTTTTATTTTATTTAAATAATAGAGCAATTTAGCATTGATGTCAAAATGTTTCCTAATATAATTTATCCGATTAAAAAAAAAAAAAAAGATGGAATAATAATAATTAGTGATGATCTGATGAAGCTTCATGAAGCAGTGTCCTGTTGTTTAGAGGTCAGTAGGTGGCGCCATCAGTTTAAAAATGATGTGTTACATTGAAGTTACATTAGAACGGTTGATTACAAAAAAGGAAAATAGTGCAGAGACCGCCATCTAGTGGACTCTGAAAATAATGACACTGTTTCATGAAGCTTCATCAGACCATCACTTATAATAACCTTTGGGAATTGTGTACAATAATTATATATATATATATATATATATATATATATATATATATATACACTTTAAAATTAATACAATAAATTAATTTAAAACATTTTGTGACATTTTAAACCAAATTCCAGTCACAAACTGCATGTTTTGTTCAATCTGCTAATATTTCAAAGACAAGTATTAATGAGGAATTGACACATAATCTATACGTGACATGAAAGCGACGCCTGATTAAATGCAAACACAAGTGATCGCGAGGTTAACCCGGGGTTATCCCAGATTAGGATGAGATCCTCGTGCCAGGATTTGTTCGCGTCGCAATCTGTGAAGGCGAGTGTCAATCAAAATTGAGCAGGTAGTTTCCTGTTAGTTCCAGCAAGAATCTTCTGTCGGCAAATGAAGCCCTGCAGGACAAACAACAGCGTCGGAGATGATTCCGGTGAACTCAAATAAATCATCTCGGCACAGAAATAGCTCCGTCTTCCCACCGATTATTTCATTCTCTACGATATGCTAATTGACTTTTGCACTTTCTCTTCACATCTTCATCAGCGTGGAAAGTGCTTCATTAACCACGAGCGGCCAAGTTTCTCTAAACTCATCTTCCAGAGGCCCCGGGGCCAGATCGGGGCAGGAATCTTCCGAGGAGAGGAAGTTTCCATGGATGGATGTCGGCGAGCGTTACGGCTGCACCACATCTAATGGAATACGCGGAGACATTAACAAATATTAAATTATTCAGGCCATGTCTTTCTTAACATCGTGTTTCACACTTTCAAGACTCCAGCAAATGACTTGAATTAAGAGAAATCTCACATGAGCGAAATAAATGATTCAAATGTTTTACTTAAAGTGATAGTTCACACTAAAATTCAAATGTCTCTCTTTTTCTACTCACGTCGCACCAGGGTTCTGATTAATTTCCGAGTAATCTTTTCCTTTTTAGAGTTATAGACAAAAATGTATGTTCATACTAAAGTAGCAGGAGCGGCTCTTACTCCTCATTGTACCGGATCCTAGTTGTGGACGTGTTTATCTTCGTCCAAAAAGACTTTAAAACATCCAAATAATTTTGTGTTGCTCGTCTGTAACGTTCATCTTGTATTGAAGATTTAACTTTAGAAGTTGTTCCGATAAATATTAAAAAAGTCTATATTTAAAGCTTGATTTGGCCGACATTGCTAGGCTAACTGCTAGGCCAGTTTCCCTTTTTGTCCAAAAACGCAAAATGAAAAACATCCAAATAACTTTGTGTTGCCCGTCTGTAACGTCCTTCTTGTATTGAAGATTCAACATTAGAAATTGTTCCCAAAAATATTAAACAAGACTATATTTAAAGCTTGATTTAGCCGACATTGCTAGGCTAACTGCTAGGCTAGTTTCCCTTTTTGTCCAAAAACGCAAACTTAAAAACATCCAAATAACTTTGTGTTGCTTGTCTGTAACGTCCCTCTTGTAAGTAAGTAAGTAAGTAAGTAAGTAATTTTTATTTGTATAGCGCTTTTCCAGACCAGGGTCACAAAGCGCTTAAAATCAAAACAATATTCAATAAAGTATATACTTTAAAGATCAAGATAAAATTGATAACACAACCGTGTTCAGGAACCATCAGTAGATTCTGATCCACAGACCTCAGAGCCCGAGCTGGGGTGTAAGGCTGGATCAGATCAGTGATGTAAGGAGGAGCCTGACCATGAATAGATCCGAAAGTAAGAACCAGAATTTTAAAGTTGATCCTGAAAGAAACTGGAAGCCAGTGAAGAGTTTTAAGGATCGGAGAAATGCGAGTTCTTCTACTTGAGCGGGTCAGAATTCTCGCTGCAGAGTTCTGAATCAACTGCAGACGAGACAGCTCATTCTTGTTAAGACATGAAAACAAACTGTTACAATAGTCCAGACAAGAAGAAACAAACGCATGGATTACAAGCTCCAGATCATGTTCCAACAACATTTTCCTAAGTTTAGAGATTTTTCTCAGTTGAAGGAAACAGTTTCTGCTCAGTTTCTTGCAGTGTTGAACAAGAGACATGTCTTTATCAAAAACAACACCCAGGTTTCTCAGGCTCAGTTTGACAGACTGACCTAAGTCACCCAAGTACTGACTCAACCCAGGAACCTTATCATCATGAGCAATCACCAGAGTTTCAGTTTTGTCCACATTTAGCTGTAGAGTGTTTTCACTCAGCCATTGTTTGATTTCTAGCAAACAATTGACTAAGCTGTTCAGCCTCTGGGGCTCAGTTGGATCAAAAGAGCAGTAGAGCTGGATGTCATCAGCAAAAATGTGATAAGAAACATCAGGAAATCTCTGAATGATTTTACCGAGGGGAATCAAGTACAGCAAAAACAATAAAGGACCCAGAACAGAACCTTGAGGGACTCCACACAACAGATCTGCCGATTCAGGCCTCATTTGATTGGCAGATACACTAAAACTGCGCCCAGAAAGGTATTATTGAAGATTCAACAATAGAAATTGTTCCAAAAAATATTAAACAATTCTATACTAAAAGCTTGATTTAGCCGACATTGCTAGGCTAACTGCTAGGCGAGCTTCCCTTTTTGTCCAAAAACACAAATTTAAAAACATCCAAATAACTTTGTGTTGCCCGTCTGTAACGTCCCTCTTGTATTGAAGATTTAACTTTAGAAATTGTTCGGCACCACACTTGAAATGTGTTTGAATCAGGAAAGATGTGAGTCTGGAACTGAGACACTGATAACTTATTAAAGTTTTTTCAGAACAATTTCTCATGTCATGTATATTTTGAAGTCTATGCTTTGAAAGTACCTCGTGCTCATTATAAAATATACGGTAAAAAGTTAAGGTTAGGCTCATCACGACAATCAAAACATCTTCAGTTCCTATTTAATGTCGTCGTCCTGCAGGTGAGTTCGACCGGACCTGTGCTCGCCTTGGTGTCATGTCACTGTTTTTAATCTCCCGCCATGAATATTGATGTCGTCATTTCAATATCTCTTGTAAGCCCGGCGTGTGCTCCTCCAGATCTCTCCACTCCCACCTATATAATTCATGGTCGTCACACAGGCGGAGGCGAAGTCAAACATGTGTAGCGCCTTGATATCTGAGATTAAAAATGCATTGCCGGAGTTCACGTGAAAGATTTCACTTTGTGCCGTCGGTGCAGCTGCACATGTTTGACTTCGACTTCACGACGACTCTTCTCTGTCATCGCGAGTTTCAATGATCATTTCCTGATTCATCTTTTTTTTAAATGAATCACGACTTTCTTTCCAACTTCAAGTTCCATATCCTGTCTTTCATTTCTTTGTTTTAATTCAACAGGTTAAATCCGTCTTTAAAGCCAGATATAAATAGTGTGAAGCATTAAATCAAATTATAATTTTTTTCATCAGGTGAATTCTACTGCATGTTTATGTTTCTTAAACCTAAATAAAAAAATGAATATATTAAATAATATTTCATATACTATTTATGTATAACAACTAAGGGTGGGATTAAAAAAGATAAATAAAAGTGTTGTGATGAATTAATAGTGATAAATGAGGATTTATTTGTGGTTTCACAGTAAATTTTGGACGATTTTTATAAATATATCTTATTTGTTTTCAGTTTAAAATCAATCTCACCAATATATTGTCAAATAAATACATAAATAATAACATTATATGTGATTATCTTTATTCCTTAATTGAAACTCTCGTTGTGATCCAGGTCATTTAGAAACATTAAAACCCGAGGTCAGTTTGACCCAGACTTTTGTCTCCTTTAAGACCAACGCTCCGAGGTCCTGTGAGGGTCAATTTGTATGTGTATAGAGAAAAGGTCAGTGTTGTCAGCAGCTGAACGATTAGTGGAGGAATCTTGGAGGTCGCATCGAAAAGTTAAACGGTAAGTAAATCATTAAGGTCTATGTTGTCATCCATCTTCCACCACTTAGTCCAGCAATCCGAGCAGAGAAGCCTGTTATGGAGTCAAGGTCTCAAGCAAGCAAGTTCCTACACCATTTATTTGATCTGCTTTATATTTCTTGTAATTCTGGTTATGTTCGTAAACATCAATCTTACCACTCAGTTACACATAACACATAGAAACTGTTGCTTTTTTAAAATTAACTTTAGTATAAAGTGAAGGAAATATTGACGTCTATTACAGAAAGCCAAGTGAAGATTTATTCCATATCATTGATATCACATGGCAAAACACACTACTTCACTAGTTGGTCCCAAAAACTCTGACATGTTAACTAGTTAAGCCCAAATTAAGTCCACTAGTGAACTAGTCATGTCGTTTTACATGACTAGTTCACTAGTTAAGGTTAAAAAGACATACTAGTAAACGAGTGAAGATCAACATGTCTACTTGTGAACTAGTTTAAGTTTTTTTGGCCTAGCTAGTCAACAAGCTGACCCCAACATGTTGACTAGTCAACTAGTAACAGCAAGAAAGTTACTAGTTAACTAGTCCAGAAAAAAAAGGGCGTACTAGTAAACTAGTGAACTATTAATGGACAAACGATCTACATGCTTACTAGTACTGAGTGTTCTGACTGTACTAGTTAACTAGTGATGTCCAAAATCCCTTCACAGGGAAATGTACGATCCTGTAACACACACATCTAAATTCAGTTATTTGAAAATTAACCTCTAATTTCTAACATTAAATTGAGGAAATATTATTTTCTAGGGGGAAAAAAAAGGTTTTGCAAATAACTTCAAGAATTGTTAACTAGTTATTATTAATGTCACTGTTGGAATCGTTCTTTTCAGTTAACAAAAACATACACGATACCTCACTAAATAAAACAACAATATTAATATTAACTATTGTTTTGCAAAATGGAAATAGCCCCTTACTTCGTAGAATTACGTGTTTATTGTCAATAATAAATAAAGTTACATTTTGTATTTAAAATCCACGGATAAGGTTAAAAATATTGTCTTTTTTGGACGATACACAACCTTTGTGTGTGTGTTGTGGGTGAGACACACACACACACACACACCCCCCCCCCCCCCACACACACACACACACACACACACACACACACACACACACACACACACACTACTTGTGACTGTAGCTCAGGACTGGTCCTTCTCTCCGTCTCATTAGGCCGAACTGGCAGCTCGGGTGAGAGACAGGTCGAGCGACACGAACACCTCCCTGCGACAAAAAAAAAATTCCACCAGTCGCACACAGGAGTTCCTTATCGCCCACAAAACCCCCACTCTCGCCCGGCGCCCAATTCCTGAAGGCTGCCACCTCCATCCGTCTCCTCTATTGATCCTGCCTCCTCTGGTTGAGCCAGCCGTCTGTTTCCCCGGCTAAGTGGGAAGGATGGCGGCGCCGCCATGATACTTGGGCGACGTCCAGCGGGATGTTAGGAGGTGGAATTGTGGTCGAGGTCTCCGTGGAGACTCTGCTGAAGCAGCTTTCCACTGGATGAACGATCAACAAGGTGTTTTCTTTTAACATTCAATTAAGAATCTGACAGCTTTCACCGACGCTAACAGAAAAAAACGACTTCTCTGCCTCTGAGGGGCCGCGAGAGGAAGTTAAGCTTTCGTTGTCAATACTTCTAAATGGTGATATTGACTCTGCAGAGTGAAGTTTTCAGCTCTGCGTGCGAACACCTTCCCCGGTGTAGCGATCCAAACATGACCCGCTCGCATCCAGGTGTCGCCTCCTGCGAGTGACACGGAATTCCTCCGAGGGAAGACGCCGCTAAAGCACCTTTTGTTCTCCGCATCCATCCAGCGGTGAGACGAGAGGAGAAGATTTCTTCGCACGATCCCAGCTCCTTGCGGCTCGCTGGGTTCATACCTGAGGCGGTCATTCGACGGAGTCGCTCAGCAGGAACGCGATCAACAAATCCATGGAAAATAAATCACACGCTGATAGAATAGTCTGAAGATTTATCCAACTTCTGCTACATCATGGACACTTTCTTTCCTATTTTTTAAACCTACTAATACTGTTCACCTACAGTCTCCATATGGTTCTTTCAGGTTGGAAGCAACTGGTTTGAGACTATTTCTGTCTGTGGATGTATTTTTAGGGAAGGTACGAGTAAGTCTAAGGAAACAGGAAGGAGTAAGGAAACAGGAAGATTTCCAATCATTTTCTACTCACCCTCATGTTAAGGTTGGGATTTTATTCACAGTAAATTGTTTGTTCATTTTAATGTAGGAGCTCAGGCTTCAGCTTCTTCAAAAAGACTTCTGCCATCATTGGTCTGGAAGGAGAAAATATGGGGCAAGAAGAACCTTATTATCCTTGTGTCTACTTTTAACAAGAGGTTCACCGGAACATAGGCAGATATACTGACCCGGCCTGGACCATTTCCTGATGTTCTTTGCTAGTTTTAGTGGGTATAGTAGGGTAACAAGGTTTCACCTCTGCATCATCAACAAACTCCGCCCTTCCTCTCCATTCCAGCTGCAGAGAAGCTTGTCCATGTCTTCGTCTCCTTCCTGGTTGAATGACTGCAATGCACTCCTCATCAGTATCCCTGGTAGGAGCCTTCAAAAATCAGCCAGGGTCCTGATGAGGGTTTGGAAGTATGAGCACATCAACTCCATCCTCCGCACTCTTAAGTGGCGACCCATCTCCATCCTCCTGCAACACCCACCACTGTCTGCACGGTGATGCCCCAATTTACCTCATTGACGTCCTCAAACCACACCAGGACCCGGTCAGGCCAACAGCACTGTCAGCTCAAGACCAGAGCTTTCGAAACTGCTCCTTAAAACTTTTCACCGGCTGCCAGTTTCTTTTAGGATCAACCTTAAAATTCTGGTTCTTACTTTCAGATCTATTCATGGTCAGGCTCCTCCTTACATCAGTGATCTGATCCAGCCTTACACCCCAGCTCGGGCTCTGAGGTCTGTGGATCAGAATCTACTGATGGTTCCTGAACACGGTTCAGGACCAGAGGAGAGAAATCTTTCCAGACTGTTGCTCCTAAGCTTTGGAACGATCTTCATCTCTCTCTGAGTTTGATGATCTACTGACTCCTTTAAGAAACATCTGAAGATACTTTTATTAGTGCAGCCTTTTCCTTGATTCTCTGAGACTCCTTTGTTCTTCTCGGTGTTGTCTTGACCTTTTAAGTATATATTTTTTTGAGTATTGTTTTGATTGTTTCAGCGCTTTGTGACCCTGGTCTAGAAAGGCGCTCTACAAATATAAATTACTTACTTACTTACTTTATTAATAATGTAATGTAATGTTTTGTGTCTTGTTTTTGATTTCTTCATCTTGTTTTAATGTCTCTATCCTGATTTAAAACTTTAGCACCAAATGTAAAGTGCAATACAAATAAAATCGATTATTATTGATTGTTTAGCTTTTTTTGTTCACTCATCAAACCCTGTCTTTCTTTTGTATAAATAAGATATTTGCACTGCGGATGCAATCATTGAAACAAATGGGAAACAACGGTAACATCTCATTCTTACACCCTGTGGTTACTTCCGTGTCAGTGGCTTCCGAGAAGGTTACTATCCTCAGTGGGGATTCAAAAAAAAAAAGGGGATACATTACTGGACTGACCAAGATCATCACTAATGTTGGTGGTCTTCTGAAAACGTCCAGGTGGGAGAAACAGCATCTTGGTGAACCCTTGGTATTTATCTTGATGAGTTCAGGCAGGTTCCTGGTGTGAGATAGCCTTTTGCCACCTCAACCCCACATTTAAAAAAAACAACACACGATGGCTGCTGTGAAGTTTCCTTCCCGTGAACCCGGACCAGCAGCTTCTCCCTCATCAGCCCGGATCAGGCAAATCAAAAGAACAGGAAGTGATCCGACGGTGCGGCTCTTATTAGGAGAATATTAAAACATAATCTCATTGGGTCGCCACGAGAAGACATGGTTGGATATTAAAAGTCTTATTTCACTCACCAGGGTTTTGTTTTTTTATCTGCGCTATATTGCTTCTGCGCTCACTGCTGTAAATCACGCGAGTCCAGCTTTATGAGCTGATGTGCCACCTGGGACGGAGTGATCGGGGGGAGGGATGAGGAAGTTGCCACTTGAATATGACGGATGTTTGCGTCGTCGGCGAGGAGTAAAAAAAAGGCCTGCGGCGTGGGGGAAACAACAGCTGTGTTTACAACAAACACACCCGCGAGGATACCCTCATCATCACCCTTGCCCCAAAAAACACCCAGTAGATGCAGACGGAGACGAAGCGGCGGCATCGTCCTCTGAGCGGCCGTCTGCCAATTAGCCGCGCCGCCGCTGCAGAGGTGAGATAACAATAGAAAAGCCCTTGTATCCCCCGGAGACCTCGCTAGAGGACCTTTTATCACGGTATTGATAGCTTCTACATGTCGGCGCTGCCCCGGCTCGCCTGGCATCACGCCCGCCGATCGGAAGGAGATTCGGCAGAGGAGTCGTAACTCAACGAGGAAAAAACAGCGGGACTCGGTCTGAAGGATACATGATGTAATTAAAGACACAGGGGCGAGGAATAAATATGAAATATCGTTCGGGAGATTACAGCGTTATTAAGCGAGACAACGGCAGTCAAGTGGCACCCAGTGGACTCGACGAGAGTCAACACGAATGTAAAAAGAAAAAAAGACGGCGTGCGAATCAACGACATTATTGATCATAAAATTGCTTTAAAGTCTTCAACGAAAACGGGAGACGATAGTGTTCAAGTTCATTTTGTAGCACCACACACACACACACACACAAGAGGCTATGTTCACATTTAACTCAAATTATGTTTTTTTAGTTGCTACATGTGGAAATAATTCTTGTTTGTATTTGAGAAAACAAAAGAAGTTGTGTCCTCCTGGTCCTCCATTCAAGCCCTCGAGAAATCATCAAATTCTTCCTTCGTCTTCTACTTCTGTTTTATGAAGTTCATTGTCATAGTGAAGTCTAGTAAGTATTTTGGTCTGGCTTGGAATGACAGAATTATCTGTGTATATTAAGCGTTACGATATCCAAAAGATATTTCACATTCACAGGAAATTATGTTAAAACCCCAAAAAGCAACTGGTTATTAAGATATTTACTTTTCGTTGTTCATAGATAAAGTCTTGATTTTATTTGTCGATTGTGTGTTTAAGATAATGGCTACCCCAGTTCTTTCTCCGTTGCTAGTCTTAGCTTGACCCTATATAATATATAATGATGTATATTTAGTTTATATACAGTAGTGATGGTCCGATGAAGCTTCATGAAACAGTGTCATGTTGTTTAGAGGTCAGTAGGTGGCGCCATCAGATTAAAAATGATGTTTCATTAGAACAGTTGTTCAAAACAAAGGAAAATAGTGCAGAGACCGCCATCTAGTGGACAGTGGAAAATAATGACACTGCTTCATGAAGCTTCATCAAAACATCACTACTAAATAAATATCAAATCACAACCCTTTATAATAAATCTTTAATTAATGAAAAATCAGATTATTTCCAACATCCCTTAGAACAGGAATTGATCCTATATATGCACTAGTAGTTTTCAAAATAGCTGTGCTGGACTCAGACTTCAGGTAAATGTTACCTATCACCATGATAAATCTCTATGAAGGACCATTTGAAAATGATGAATTGAGTCATTTGATTGACATTCATTCATTTAAATCATCTTCAAAACTTTTAAACTGATGAAAGTTCAGGTAAGTTTTTTTTTGTTTTTTTTTATAAAAGAATGCCTTTTAAAAATGTTACTTTGTTAGAATCTGACATTAAATGTGCACATAGCCAAAGTCACTGAAAAAACATTCACGTAGTGAAAAATACATCAAAGTGGCTGTAAAGTTAAGGTGTTAGTCGAAAAGCAGGAATGTTATCTCAGATTGTCTTCATCACCGGGAACAAACACAGTTTAACAGCAATTGTTGTTTTTTTTTCAAATTGCACTTTAGTGGTGATTTTTCAACCAGTTTTCTAAATAAATAAACTGCTCGGTAATAAAAAACAGTGGTTTCAGGTAGTGATGGTCTTGATGAAGCTTCATGAAGCAGTGTCATTAGTTTCAGAGTCCACTAGATGGCGGTCAATGCACTATTTTCCTTTGTTTTGATCTGTTCTAATGAAACATTACTTCATTTTTAAACCAATGGCTCCACCTACTGACCTCTAAACAACATGACACTGCTTCATGAAGCTTCATCAGCCCATCACTAGTTTCAGGCACTTCTTGGCTGCTGGACACGACAACTTTACACAAAGGGAATGAAAGGTTGGATGGACTCGGTGTCAGATGAGGTCGTGTTAGCGGCAGGAATCTGTTTCAAATCTCCCAACTGTCGCTGAAATACTGGTCCTCGTCTTCCTCCTCGTCGTCGTCCTCATCCACCATCTCTTCATCCATGTGGTCATCATCCTGCGATTTCTCCTCCTCCTCCCTCTTGAGCTGTGTGTGCATGTTCTCCAGGGTGATTTTCACCTGCCGGAGTTCCATTTCCAGCGACTGTGCGAAGGTGAGTTAGGGAGAAAAAAAGGAACACGGGAAGTGATTCTCACAGCGGTATTAGCATGTAAATGGAAGTCATGCAAATCTGAGGGCAGGAAAGTAACACTTGTGGCTGCTGATGGTTAACAGCGGATGACAGCCCTGATAAGATGAAGTCATCAATCTTCAATTTAGCCACCAAACAGGTTTCGAGCAGAGATCATCCTCGTATTTTCAACCCCATCTAATTCGCTATTCATGAGCTCATATCATGTGTGAAACCGAGCGGGCGGCGGCAGCAAACATTCTGGCCGTCTAAATTATTCATGAGTCGTCCATGAGACGGATTAGAAGCTGTCATCAGAGCGCGATTGTTTAACCTGCTTCCAAACTCGAATTAAACGTACGAGTGTCCGGTTTAAGTGGCAAATCAAAGCGATGGCTCGTGTGGCAGATGTGACCCGATGGCCCTTTTTTTTTGCTGAGCGAACAGACACAGATTGTTCTCATTCATAATTAAATATCCTGTTGAGAAGTTTAAAAAAAGGTCCTACACACTCTTAGGGTTCCATGACCTCCACAGTATTAAGAGTGTGCAGCATTATTTGAGTCTTACGGCTCAAAAAACATGTTTTTTGTATCCATCAGTGACGATCGATATCATGTTTTGCGTAAAATATTTTGCAGTACATTTATGCTGGGTTTGCTGTGGACTCCAAATTATCCATCTTTCTGTTGGCAAAATACCTCATGTAAATAAAGAAATGTTGAAAAAAACAAGGAAAAAATTGTTGCATTATGGTGGCTTCAAAATTACCATCTGGATCCACACATCATTTGAAGATGTGTCACTCTATTCTTCATGAAGAAAGTACCTTGAAGAGAATTGTATTATTTCCTTACGCAGTAATATTGGTTCAAACTTATCTTATTGATGTAATTTAATACCTTTTTTTCATTATTATTATTTTAAGTTTTAAAGCAGTGAAAATAGAAAAAGCTGAACCTCTTTGTTGGCAAAGAGTGATGAACGCTTCACAACTTTATTTTGTGTTTATTATTATATTTACTCAAATACAAACGTCTCTAGTTCTTTGTTTAAATATTTTCAAAAAAAAAAAAATTAAAATATTGAGATATCTTTTTTCAAGGATGGTCTGATGAAGCTTCATGAAACAGTGTCATGTTGTTTAGAGGTCAGTAGGTGGCGCCATCAGTTTAAAAATCATGTGATTTTTCATTAAAACTTTTGTTCAAAACGAAAGAAAATAGTGCAGAGACCGCCATCTAGTGGACTCTGAAAATAATGACACTGTTTCATGAAGCTTCATCAGAACATCACTATTATTTTTTTTTTTAAATAAAAGTTACTTAATATTTCATAGGCTTTTAATGGTTATTTTATTTTCATTTTTGTGCATCTTTTCTTCCTAATTGGGTAAGTTTTTTTTGTCATATTTCCCAGTATATTAGGCAGATCACTGTACACTGATGGATTGAGTTCCTGTCCAGGGTGTCCACCTCCTCTTTTGCAGATGGAAAGATGAGATGGAATCTAATTTCTGTGGACTTCTGTGTCGCACACACCGACCTGGACGACGATCCGTCACTGACAGACTGGTATTTGGGTGACACGGATGACAGAGAGCAAACCCGTTCGTCATCAAGATATATCGTTTCTTTACAAAGCCTTAGGTCATGTGACATTATTCATGATGGATGCGGTCTTTGTTCTAATCGTTTTGGGGACACAAATAAACTGATTACATCCGTCTGGGCACAAATTGCTGCGAGACCAGGACGCAACAATCGCGCGCGTGATTTGTACTGACGTTGAAACAATTACGCCGCGCAACTGAAGGGCATCGCTTTATGAGAATGGGAATAGAAACCCTTCTGAGTCGAAAGAGGTTTGATCTCTTTGTCTGTCTCTTTGCCAACTGTCATCCGCCGAAAATTCGGGGCTTTTAATTCAAATTCCGCAGCATTGTCCTGCTTGTCTTTAGTGTCCTCAAGAGCACGCGAACGCACTCGCTTCAAAGCCGTGAATGACATGCGAGGATACAAAAACAGAGAGGTGGAGAGAAGCCGGCCAATCTGTGTCTGTATCCAGCTGCCAGGCGGCATTGGTATCATGAGGGAAAGCCTGCTCTGACCCCTGACAGCATCGCGAGGGGGGGGGTGGGGTAAGAATTTGTCTAACGTGATGTGAAAACTCTACGACCACACGGAGGAAACATACGAGTAAATGATCTTAAAAATCCATCTTACTGACACTATCGTTCATTTGAGTAAAAGGTCTTCAGCTGCAGGAGACGTGACAGACAGGGTCACCAGGAGGATGGACACTAAGATATGAAGGGAAGAGTCATTACGGTGACATTCCTCTCCTCCGCCGCCGCCACTGCCCCCCCGTCCCCTCGCTGTAATCTCGCCCCTCAGTGACTGGCAGCCACATCGACGCCGCTCCCATAACCTTGTGTGGACTTTTTACCATTTAATTTTCCAGAAGGCACATCTCGGGCTGTCAGAGAAAAGAAAATCCTCTGATCCCCCTTATATTCCTATCTCCCAATCCGAAGAATGACCCCCGTAATGCCAAATAAGACGGGGTGAAGGTAAAATGTTTGCGTTAGAGAAAAGTCACGGCATCCGCGGCGGAGTGACGGACGCACCCGCGGCGTGAAATAATGAAAAAAAAGAAAAGGATATCTGTGAGGTTGTCGTCCTGTTTCTCCATCGCCGTCTTTAGATCCATTTCCAAGGTGAAGAGCCTGTCGCAGATGTGCATGCAGCGCTCCATCAGGTCGCAGGTCTCGCCGTCCTGATGAGACAACAGTCATTCAGTTGTTGATGAACTTGCTTTAGACTTGACTCTCTCTCAATTAAAATCGAAAATTCAAGATGAATGGATTTGACTTTCTCACAAGCATATAAAAAAATCTTCTTTAGCTGTTTGTCATTACAAACAAAGACTGAAAGAATTGACAATACATGTTCTTTTCTGTATTGAAAATAATAAATACAATTTTTTTTTCTTCACTTAGTCATTCCAGAACAAGCTCACTATTTGCAGATAATTTTCTAATTACTTGTGCAGTCGTTTCAGCTTGAATGTGCTCATTAGGGATTTTCTTCTTTTTTTTCTTTAATTTAGGAAAGTTTAGGGTGTAATAAATATGAAAATCATGTGCGTATTGAGCGGTGGAGTGACTTTGTGGAATAGTCTGGAGACAGAAATAAAAAAGTACAAATTACAAATATAAAAAAGTAAACATATCGTTCGTAAACAAGTATATGAAAGAGGACGTGAGAACCAGAGATTATATTAATAATGTATATTATGTTTATCATGTACCTATTTAGCATATGCTTATATATTACACTACATTATCTTATAGTGTTTATATATTAATATATATGTATTTATTTTATTGATATCTGTGTATAAATATGTTTGCAACAAACAAAAGATTAATTAAAAAAGGGTAGGAATTTTTTTAGAACTACAGGGTTTTGTTGTTTTTTTTGTTTAATTTGTGTTTTGTTATTTTGTATGTAGAAATAATTAACACGTTTTTTGTTTGAGATAAATAAGTTCATTCATTCGTTCATTATTGTTCTATAGTTGGTATAAGTAAGTGGTGAAGAAGAGAGTGCAGGGAGGGTGCAACATGGTTTCAGATAGACGAGTCAAAGATATCAATGTTGTTATTGGAAGTGACAAGATAAGAAAAGGGTACATCAGAGGGAAGACTCTGGTTTAGGGAGATCAGTTTGATGGAAGAAGAAGAAGAAGAAGAAGGAAGAAGAAAAAGGCCTAAAATACATGATGATAAAACAGACACTGCTGCTTTAATCTGGGGTTATATGATCATAAATTCTTCTTCCATCTCTTGCTAAAGGTTTTCTGGGTCACACCGGGATAATGGGAAGAAACTGGAGGAGGACGTGGAGAAGAGGAACGACGAAGGAGCAAAGTTCACTGGGGCAGAACGTCCAGAGTGGTGCTGCTCATGATTAGAGCGGACCCCGTGTGAAGACCCCGTGTCCTAGTTTGAACTGCACATACATGTTCCCTGACTCAGTTGTTTGGAGCAGACAGACCAAATGCTGCCAGTGTTCAAGGAGAAAGACAACACAATCTGAGTCATGGCTGCAGGTAGGAAAGATCAACTCCCCGGAGCTCGGAGGTGTCACAACAATCAAGATCACGGGTGACGTAACTCCTTCGCTCTCCTCAGAAATGCACAACAACCGGCCAGAGGCACGAGGATGTCTGTAGGTCATCCTTGATGCTATTAAGGGAAATCAGCTACAGGTGCCAGGAGGAGAGAAGGAACAAAAAAAAAAGGGTAAAGACGACATGACTCGGTTCGGCGGGAGACAATTTAGCGAGCAAACAATCCGTCCTCCGGCGTCACCTTGCGCGACGCTCGGATCCATGTTCTCGGATAACAAGAGAGAAGCCGGTGAACCTATAGAATTACTGCGCTGTTTGTTGTCGGGCTGTCAAGGGTAGGAGCCTCTTCAGCAGATAAGAGCCCGGTGTTTGTGGAGCTGATTGATTCTCTACTTTGAAGCCCACAGTGAGCTTTCATGAAGTCGATACGGCCGCGGGAGGCGAGAAACAATCGTGGAGTGAAGCCATGACGACCGTTCTATATTTAATTGTAGCCTGTCCAACCTGAATCGACGGCAGGAAGTTTTCCTCTTTCGCCACGAATGACTTCAGAGAAGAAAAAAAATGTCATTGTCTTTATAGCACGACCAAGGCGTAACCGAGCGGAGATAATGGGCCGGATTTATACACGCATGTAAACATGGTCGTGTTCCATTATTATTTATAATAAGGCTGCACGTAATTGTGTGGCTTTCCCATGAGCGTTGTTAGGGCAACACAACCTAGCAATATCAAAACGGATGCTAATGGCTACGATTGCCGCGAACAGAATTAAAAAGATTAAGAAGTGAAATTGAAAAAGATTTCGGGTTTTTATTAAAGCCCCGATCGGCATCCAGAACTAATAAAGTTGTCGATAATATGCTTTAATTAGCTCTTATTACAATTGGAAGCTACTGTAGCAGCTTGAATCATTCCTTCATTATCTTCTTCCCTTCAGAGGTTATCTCCCTGGGACCCCCCCGAACAGACAGACAGACACCTGTAATTTAGCTTTTTCAATTCAATTGACATGGATGGAAGGTTATTGAACTTCCGAGTCATCACACAAGAGCGATGGAAAGTACCGCTGTGATGAAAACAAAGGTGAGCAGGAAGTTAATGGACTATTCTCGGAGGGCGACACGCTGCCCTTTAACAGCACCGCTGACTAAGAAGAAACAACATTAAAGCATCATTTTCATGTCCGATCAACTTACTCATCTCACAGCGGATATTTATCCTATAACATCAGTTTGTTCACATTATTCTCCAGTGTATTTCTACACTACTTTGTATAAATATAGCTTTTAAAATGTAAATATTGGTGCATATTTTCCCTCAAATAAATGTGTTTCTTTCTCTTTTGCTTAAGCCAAAACGTGTTAGTAACTATCAATGCCACAGCCCTCACCTAGAGTCAAGATCCTGGGTACAATTGGCCGAAATTAGTTTTCTCCGCAGGCTGGAGAAACTTTACTCGTGAGTAGCACGACCATCTGGTTCATCTTAAACTGAGTCTGTTGAGATTGACTGTGCGTCTGTTTGGGTTATCAAGTGTATCATGATACATTGTCTTTATTTTTGGAAGGCCACTAGATAGCACCGAAAACTATACCATGTTTCATTGGATTAGTAGATTATAACCAAAGATTATAAACCAGAGAGCACCATTTAGTGGTGTCTCAAAATGAAGACAGTGTATTGTGATACTATAATCATGATGCAGTACATTTTTAAAAGGCCACTAGATGGTACTTTAAATTAGAAAATTATACCAGGTTTCGTTGAAACAGTGGATTAGAGCCAAAGATTATAAAGCAGAGAGCTCATTGTATCATGATACAGTGATGGCACTACATGGCTGTTTCATGAGGCGTCATCAACCCATCTCTACTTCCTGGATCCCTCACTGTTGGGATGTTTAGGACAAATCCCACTAAAGAAATCTGAACGATGACAAACCCCAGACAGGCTTAACAGTGTGAGAAAAGTTGTGTGATGTATTTTGTATCATCATTCACCACCAACTTTTCGTCGTAGTACCAGAGGCGATCTGGTTGGTCAATAAGTATTGAATGCTGTTTGTAATAACTGTATCTATTTAAAGTACATGGGCTACATTAACTTGGCGGGATGGATTCCGCCTCCAGGCCTTGGGTATGACACACGCACTAGCGCATATAAATGTTAACGAATCAACACCTTCACTTAATAAGGACGATAATCCCGGGCCAGGCTATTTTCACATAGCCCAGGAAGTGTTGCTGGTGTCTGAGGGAGTCTTCAAAATATATCTGGAAGCTGTTACAGAGCGAACCTTTGTCCTTATAAGAACCGTTGTCCCACAACACAACGTCAACACAACGCATCCTCCTGCCAGCAGACGGGGTCGAGCGAGTGCGTCGGGGATGTGTTTTGCTTAAGGTAACACTGTGTGTAGTGACAACAGTCGCGGCCCCTTATTCCCTGAAAAACTCTGCATAATGTGAGATCTTATCAACGCGCCGCTGAAACCGGTTTAGACAGTTAGACGAGAAGCAGATGAATGTTTTCTGGAACGTAACAAAATATTAAGACGTTAGAGTTGCTATGGAACCTGTGGGGGGGAGCGACAAACATTGTCTTTAGGGTAAGCTTGAGGATACATGTCACTTTAAAATGGATTAATTGTGTTTTCATCTCGGCATCAAGATGGAAATATATTGAGCGCTGTGACAGGACATGAGTATTTGTTTAAAAAAAATACTTAAATAAGTCTATATTTTGTGTTTGTTTGTAGCAGAAGTTATCAGTCTCTTAGTTCCTGCCTGAAGCCTTTCTTTGTTGAAACACATTGCAAGTATATGTGTCAAGGTTAAGGCTGCTAGCCTAGCAGTGTCTGCTAAAAACAAGCTTCCAAAATAGCCTTGTTTACATTTTCAACAATTGCTGACGTGAAGCTTCAATGCAAGATTGACGTTACAGACGACCAGTGTCACGTTCCCCTTCCTGGGGCTTTTAGTTTGTATAGTCTTTTCCTCGCTTCCTGTTTTTTCGTTGCTGTCTTGACAGTCGGTGAGTGCGATGCTTGGCAAGATTCACGGCTGTCGACTATCAGGCCAATCAGTGCTGCTTCATAAAAAGTCTGCTCCTGACCTGAACCATCGTGTGGATGTTTTGTATGTTACATTGTGTTTATTTTGGTCCTTTATTAAACTGTCTATTGCAAACCTCTGCCTGTTAATTCATTGCGTGTTAATTCATTACAACCACAGAGATATTTGGAGGTTTTAAGTACTTCATATTAGCAGCTAGCCTATCAATGGCCAACAACCTCGAAATATAGAGTTGTTTAAATTGTATTTGGGAATATTCCTCATGTCAAATCTTCAATACAAGATGGACATCACAGACAAGTAGTATGGAGGACGATGAACCTGAGCTCCAGTCTTTACGTTAAAAAAGACGATTAACCTGGAAATAATCCCAATTCTTAGACGACATGAGGGTCAGTAGAAAATGAGTGACGTTTGAACTATCAAGCTAAAGATTTATCAGATTTATTCGAGCGGTACGAGTTGAGAAACTCATTGTTTCAACATAGTACTACATACTTAAGAAGTAGTTTCATCTTAACACATTACTTAAAACAACCTATTTACCTTTAAGCTGCAACGGATACACAATTCGAACGAGTAATTCGGACCCATTGGGCAAATAATGAGCTTGTTCTTGAATGATTAAGTGAAGAAAAAACCTTGAGAGGATAAAGGGACAATTAAAGAAGAGATTAGCACGCCGATAAAAACCCTCAGCCGATCACTCTGCTCTGTGACGGAAGCTTGGCAGCGGTTAAGTGGGAGTCATTTACTTTAAGTCATTACGGCGAGAGAGGTCAGGCTCCCTTGAAAGATTAGCTTTACTTAAGGATTCTGTCCGACGACAGCGTTTTTTAGAACCTGATATATATATGTGACTAAGTGCACTTTTCGAACGACTCGGACAAGTGAAGATATGAGATTGGGATTGTGTAGTTAGGACAAATATTTAACCAGGTAATTTAACCTTCGTCTTGAAGAAATTACGGATTGAGATCCGGCAACACCTCCCTCGACAAACACCGGCAGCGTTTACACTGCACAGCTACCTGTTGTCAGACGGTGCAACTGTACGATTGTCCTGGCTTTGAACGTGCACCAACTTTCCTCATAGGTCGTATCGAAAGTAAACTTCTGATGAGTGACTTCTGACAAAACAAATTTCAAAAGGAGCGGCAACGCTACCGACCTCCTGGTGGTTCTCCTCCACGCAGAACAAAAACTCCTCCAGCTTCTGCAATAAAGAAGAGAGACATTAGTAATGGGGGGGCGGGAGAGGCAAAGCCATAAACCTGCTCATGAATTATTGAAAATGCAATTATGTCGGCAGTGTACTGTACGTGTGCCGCATCATCTTAATGAGCGGAGGTTGTAATTATTCATCCCCCCCAAAAACTGACAAGGAGAAAAATAGATTAGCCGGCTCGTCTGTACGGCGCGTCCCATTGTTAGTTCTCGCTGTGTAATTGGGGATTCTTGATTAAGGACGGAGTTAATTAATATACCTTTAGGCTAACATAATATTTGTGGCGCCGGAGTGCAACAAATAAAGATGCCAGTTCAAACATAGTTCTTATCTGAAATGGGAAAAGTTAATATCTCAGGGCTAATGTGGATGAAATTTCCTCGAACAACATGAGTGCACTCAACCTCTTTTTTTATTTTTTTAAAATCAGATATTAGATCATGTTAAAGCCGGCGTTTTTATTGCTGAAATCTCATCGCCGGTGCGGCGACGTGTAATCTTCCAAATGCAGCTTATGTGCTCCTTCCCACGGACAAATCCTTAATTCTGCTGTCAGTAAGTCCTACACATGTCTAATGCAATTGGAATCACTGTGTAAGCTTTTTTTCAAAATAGACAATACTCGTCCTGTTTATTTGGGGGAAAGTACAAAGATCAAAGACCAGGATCAGAACGAAAATAAACAAGTTAATTTCTCATGGGTTGCTTATTACTGTCTGAAAGGTTTTTTGTTGGAATCAAAACAACTTGATTTTCTCCATAGTCATACTTGCCAAAATGTTGGTTTTATTTCTGGGTTGATCCGTAAAAATAATGAAGTTGGGGACCCCCCAGTCCTACAGGACCCTTTTCAACTGAGAACCATGGGCACCATTTAGAGAAGCGCATCCTTATTTTGGCTTCAAGATGTTGCAGCTACTTGCTAAATTCAAACCAAGCTAATTTTTCGACAAACATTTCAAGTATAGTATTTAAGAAGTATTACAATGTATATGGAATCAAGAAATCTTGTCTGAGTATGTTGATATATGGATACCGGGCTTTGGACCGCCACTCAAAGGCCCCAAAACAAATGTGTTTATGGTATCCATTGTGTTGACTCCTAAGGTGAACGACCTTCCTGGCTTCAATAAATACATATGCAGTGATGGAGGTTGTTCACCTTGACCCAGAGTCACAGAAGGGATATCACATGCACATTTGTTTTCGCGCCTTTGGGTCACCTTGACCCTGAGATAACACAATGGCTAAGGGACTTAGCAAATGGAATTAAGGAAACTAGTTAACATTGCTTCCCAACAGATAACCTTTATTATTCATCAGTTTAGTTATTTGGAGAAATATATTAAACTTAAAAAAGAACAAAAAAGTACATTAACAACATTCCAAAAATCTTAGATCTGCTCTCAAAATGATCAAAAGATTTTAATCATTTCATGTCTGTATCATGTGTGTTGTATATTTATCATGTATGTAATGAGTTGTTGAAAAAAAAGAGGGAAAAGTACAAAAAAAAGTACAAAATTGGTACAGAAAAGCCACAGAAAAAACATATATAAGTCCAATATCTTAATGATTTCAATGTTTAACTTTTGCAAAACTTAAAAATCGGATTTAATTTTGATAATTTAAATTTAAATATTCCAATTTTTTTATATACTGTATATATATATATATATATATATATATATATATATATATAAACAGAACAATCAACAGTTTAATTAAGTGTAAATAAAATTGAACAAAAGTTGAAAATGCAAAGATGATGACGACAATAAGATTCGTTGTCACGTAAAAATGTTAGAAACAAAAAAGATATATTGAATATTAGCGTTAAATGATTTAATAGCAGAAAAAAAAAAGAAGTGAACTGTTGAGTAAAACCTTTTTTCTTCAGTACAGAGTTAGCTAATGAGTCAACATCTGTGTTAATTTCCACAAGGATCGTATTATAACATATTTAATTTGTCGTGTTTTTACATGAAGCTAACTTCTGATGAGGACTGTATGCGTTGGCAAAAAGAAGAGTCTTCGGTCTCACCTTTGAGTCGCCGCACAAGTGTTAGGAAGGGCTGGGCTTTAGGAGGCGAGACAAAGGCAGAGAGAAACAAAGGAGGGAAAGCAGAAAATAGATTCATGCAAAATTCTATAATAGTGGTGAGGTGTACACAGAAATGAAAACACGTGTTCTACAAGGAGGACGTGAGGGTTTGAACATCTGAAGATGGTAATGAAGGAGAACAGATGCCAAGATTTCTTGTTTTATTTGCAACTCTATCTTTAAGATAAAAGATTTTTTGATTTTTTTTTTTTAAACCGGGCTTTGTTGGCTCTGTTCCCATCTCTGTCTGCTGTGTGGGTGTAGGGAGTGTGAATAGAGGAGTGGATGTCTCTGCCCCGAGGCGCTGGACCTCCACTCGCAGTAGGACGGACCAGCACACATGCAAAACCATGCAGACGTACACAATTCAATCCACGGGCGGCGTCATTTTTTTTCTTCTCCAAATGCATGCGTCTACTCATTCCACCAGCGTCAACAGGCTTCCTGACAGCGGCTGAAACTGTCGTGTCTAGTCAAGTGGTATAACTGCAGCATCTATGTGAGGTCAGCGATCACGTCACGCATGAAGAGAGGCGGGGAAAATAAACAAAATCTGTTGCTCTCGTTTGACCTTTCGGAGACGAGTGCGTGCGAGGACGGACCGCGGCATCTCACTGGATATACGGCCGCGTGAAAAACGGATGGATCGTGGCGTGTTGCGAGGGGTGTGTGATACCTTGGTGAACTCGGAGTTCTGCAAGTTGGCTTCAGGACACCATCGACCCCCCAGAGCCGTCAACATGGCGCAGTCCTCCTCGTCTTCGGTGCACAGCTGCGACCGGGCTTCGGTGGCGGGGGGGTCCTCCGTCTCGACGCAGCTGGGCGCTCGCAGCTGAAGACCCCGTAAGAAGAGGTGACACGCTTCCAGGTCGGCCTCCCAGATCCTCTCCAAGCCTGGACAGCTACAGGATGAACGAAAGAATGAACAAAATCACAATCCCTTTTTTTTTTTAGGTTGATATATTTAAAATCGCAGCTGAGGGGCTCAAATTTACTCACAACTGCTTTTAAATTCTTAAATCATTAATGTCCACCAGGTGGCAAAACGCTGAGTCATGAATATTCATATTTGCATCCCACTTAGTTTGAACTTCCTTTACTTTCGAAAAAATCCAAGGACAAGATGTGTTGACAGGTTTCCAAAATGCTACACAAGTCGTAAATAAATCAAGACATGCCAAAGTAAGCTTAACAAAGAGTGTATCAAAGGCTCTACTTTGAGACTAAAATGATGACATTAAATCTCCACCAAGGTTGTCGGCAAAAAGTCCAGACCACAGCTGTGGTGAACGGTAGTTCATGAAGCTTCATGAAACAGTGTCATGTTGTTAAGAGGTCGGTAGGTGGCGCCATCAGTTTAAAAATAATGTGAAGTTTCATTAGAACAGTGGTTCAAAGGAAAATAGTGCAGAGACCGCCATCTAGTGGACTCTGAATATAATGACACTGTTTCATGAAGCTTCATCAAGACGATCACTGGTGAATGGAGCACATACAGCCTCTCGTTCTTGGATTTTAAATTGCTATAAAATCAGAGCAAATGTAATGTATTAAAATCTCTTGAATCGCCCCCAAAATCAATGTCTCTAAAAAAAATGAATTTTTAAAAGCGGCAAAACACAGTGTCTAGAAAACCTTGTGTTTATCATCATCTTGTTTGACATGATGATAGAAATAAAAACAAGAAAAAGGGCTCAGAAAATAGAACAGTTTCTGGGTCAGCTTTTGCAATCTCGTCCCCGATAACACTCTATTGGAATAACAGGAGCCTCATTCATGCACTTCACTTCTCCTCCACCTCAGTTTGATCAGATATTTAACCAACAACCGCTGGAGAAAACAATAAGTTCACTAATGATTTTAAAAGTTTGAAAACATTAGCTCAATCTGCTCGTCTATCTTATCTTCCACAGCTCAGTAGATCTAGTTTATGGATTGACATCTTGTGTACTGTGGTTGTTACAAGGTTGTGTGTCATAGTTGAGAGAGTTTAATCGATGATCTTCTCCTGCCATTTCTTCAAATACAAGGATACTCTTTTTTTGTGTGTGACATCAAGCGTGTGAGCAAAACAATATTTTATCCCAGATTCTGAGATGTCATGTCACAAGAAGGTTTTCACAAATTTTTCAAAGAGCCTCTTGATTCTCTGTGGACACCTGTGACCTTTATATATGTATATTCACTCCTGCTTTCTGCTTTTTTGACCTTTAAGAAAGAGATTTGAGAATTAGTGCAACCGAAGGCGTGATTTCTTTAGTCCAGTCCTTGTGAAAAGACAATATGATCGAATATGTGCACAATGATCACATTTAATAGAAAACTCTGCTTCAAAATATGGTATTTTCTCACTGTTAGAATCACGTACATGGAAATACATATGTTTTTGACATTCATATTGTTTGTTCAACTATTAAAAAAAGATATAACAATGCAACAGGTTCATTAAAGAGATGACTGTGTCCTGACATGACCTTCTTATTTCCAAACAAATGTTTTGGCTTTGGTTTGCAGTGTTTTGCACACAGCCCCTAATCATTTTTTTTTCAGATTTATCTTAGTATTTAAATAATGTATCATGAATCAAAGAATAAATCAAATACATTTTCTCATTTAGATTTGTTAAATCTCATGTAAAGTCACATTTACTTGTTGCATGAATAACTTAACAAACTTCTTTTTTTTAATGCATTTTTAATTAATTAAATTCTCCATGAAAATCTTCTCTTAAAAGAACATGAAGTAGAATCTAAACAATGTAGTTCATGTGATATGCTTGTAGGTATTCTAGTGTTCTCACCAGAAAGTGATAAAGTATTGAACAAGTGGTTAAAAACCAAACAAAAATATAACATACTGTAAATTGGGAGCAAAATGGATTTAGAGCTGATTTGGATCCATACAAATATTTTCTCTCACCCACGAATATTCTTTATCGTATTTCCGTTTACTTAACAGGTCTAGATTTAATTATGCATTAAGCTCTGTAGGACGTGAAGACGAATCATCTGCAATGAACAATGGAGTTTGACCAATTACCAGTTTCTTTAAAATACATTTAAAGAGTTTGGCTCAAGTTGACCAAAGTTTCAGCAGGAAAACATATTGTTTTCATTTTCAAAATCTGTTTCTTAGTCTCAAAGAACTATTACCAAATGAGGGTCTGTAAGGTAGACAATCCGTCCAATCCTTGACGGTATTTTCTCGACGGGTACATGCTCCAATTTCTGGTTTTAGCTAATGTTGTTATATGTTTTTTATGATTTATAGGTAATAGGGATTCCATTTTGGTTTCGTAATCATCGTTTGCCCTTCAATTCTTATATGTTCAACAGCTTTCACATAACTACTGATACCCTTAAAAAACCTGTGGTTTAACTGACTGAAAATTGGATTCTTGTGGACAAAAGGCCTTTCAAAACCGGAAACTTATTCAAGCATTTCACATCAACCTTGTTTTTGCATATCCTTAAGGACTCATTTTTCATTATGTATTGAGTCTCTTATCAAACATCGAGGTTCCTGCGCGGCTCTTTGAGAACATTCATCTCCGCCTTCAACATTTTTGCGAGTTTTCACCTGCCTTGTGGTTACATTTTAAAATTGCACTCATTGTTACTCATAACTTAATCCATCCCGGCGGTGTTGTTTAACTCTCTCTGTTCCCTCTTATCTATTGATGGGGAACCACTGAAAAACTGAATGCCACTTGTGTTCCAGTCCGTCTCTCACCTGAAAAGGCTGCCAACGCTGCCAACGCTCGCCTCTCTGACCTTCATCTGGCACCAGGACAAAAGAAAATTGCTCGTCTCTGCCCTACAGCGCTCAACAATGGAGAACTTCTACGCCGTTGCTTCTGAATCATGCTAAAGTGGGGGCGCGCTCAGTGAGCCGCGCCATTGTTATTGGTCTCCCCTGATATGAATAGAGACACACACACACACACACACACGGTGTGGTTTGATACACTTAACTTGTACCGGCCTGTAACTCCATCTGGCTTCGTCGAAATGTCAGTATCAGCCATTTCCATCACAATGACTCTTAATTACAACATTATTCATCGGCAAATAGATGGCGCTGACAACTGAATGCCGGACCACGAGAAGATCCCGGTGACGCTGATCTCTTACGTTGTCTCGATAAGAACCTCGTTCAGGGGTTAATTGGTGGCAGCCGGTCGACTCTACCATCTGACAGTGGCGGGGCGTGCTGCCTGCTGACGACCCGGTAATAAGAAAGACCGACAGGAAGGCACACTCCTTCTATGGTCTCTGAGGACCCCTGTGGGGAGGCTGAGTGACAGCGTTGCTCTTCACAAGCAGCTGTAAGGGGGGGGGACGGGGACCATCAACTGCATAGAACAGTAGTCAGTCGTCTGCATAAAGAGGACTTACGACATATGCTAGAAGCTTCAAGTAATAGTTCACTCAAAAGTCAAACTTATTTTCTTCGGACACTAATGTCGACTAAGGGAGAATTTTCCGAGTAATCCGTGTTTTTTCAGGATTTACAGGCATAAATGTACCGTATTTTCCGGACTATAAGTGGCAGTTTTTTTCATAGTTTGGCCGGGGGTGCAACTTATACTCTGGAGCGACTTATGTGTGAAATTATTAACACATTATTACCGGTATATCATTTCACATGTTATTTTCACACTGAACCGCAAGAGGGCGCTCTAGGCCTGTGTTGATAATTTCGACGTAGAAGAGGAAGCGCCGCATCTTCTACCTCCGGAGTTAGCAGAGTTTTTTTTTAAAGTGACACCGAGGATGAAGATTTCATTGAATTTTAGTTATTTGGAGTTACATGGATGGTTTGGTAAACTTCTTAGCATGTTATTTATGCTATAGTTATCTGAATAACTCTTAATATGTTATGTTAACATACAAGGCACGTTCTCAGTTGTGTCATGTAACGTAAGCATACCGTACAATTATTCAGCCTGTTGTTGCCTCTATTCTATTTTTATTTTAAATTGCCTTTCAAGATGACATGTCTGTTCTTGGTGTTGGATTTTATCAAATAAATTTCCCCCAAAAATGCGACTTATACTCCAGTGCGACTTATAAATGTTTTTTCCTTCTTTATTATGCATTTTATGGCTGTTGCGACTCTGGAGCGTCTTATAGTCCGGAAAATACGGTATGTCCATATATCACGCGACTTTTCTTCGTCTTCCCCGTCTAAATACCTCCATAATGCTTGTCTGTAATGTCTTCACATAATGTCCTGCCGCTTGTATCAAAGCCCCATCATGAGAAATATTACAGAAAGTAATGTTATAAGTCGATATTTTAAGCTTGTTTGTAGCTCCCAGTGTGTCAGGGTAAATGTCGCGCACCGACACAGGTGTAGCCAAGAACGGAGACACTGGGAGAATTTGGAACACTTTTGTATTTAACAGTGCGTATACTTATATACTTGCACAATCCATCCATCCATCCATGAAGTGGTTGGCGCCACAGTATCTCAAAGTTGTCTGTGTTATCTTTGTAAGGTCAAGTACTGCCTGGAGAACATAGTTTCTAAGGTAGTTTCTGGGAAACCGGGAACGGTTCATGGGGAACCAAAGTTTAGTTCTTGTGATTTTTCAAAGTTCATCGCTTCCTTGCCATCTGGTGTGTCTTTGCCATCTGGTGTGTCTTTTACATTTTAAAATGTTCATTTTTACCTACTGTTTGTACTGTGCAATCTCCATCATCCATATTGAATTGATGATTTTACCCAGGGGAATCAAGTACAGCAAAAACAATAAAGGACCCAGAAAAGAACCTTGAGGGACTCCACACGAAAGATCTGCCGATTCAGACCTCATTTGATTGGCAGATACACTAAAACTGCGCCCAGAAAGTTATGATGAGAACCATTCTAACACAGACCCAGACAGTCCCACTTCATCCCTCAGTCTTCTCAACAGGATCTGGTGATCATCTGAGTCAAAGGCTGAGGACAGATCCAAGAGAATTGAAGTCATGTAACTTTTGAAATGGTTTAGAAGAAAATAACTAGATAAAGATAGCATGGTAATTAAAGCTTATAAATTCATCAACTCATATGAAATTGGGACATTGGGAAAAAAATGTAATTCTAATTTAGGTTTTTTGAGACCTTCTATTATATGGACTTTCCAATATTCTCCCTCCCAGCAGAGGTGCGAATAATAGGTGCTAATGCAAATCTGCTACTGGTTGTGGTGTGAGGTCTATTGGAAGACAGAGAGCACATGTGAATGAAGGTTTAAATCCACTTCTGTCTCTTATTTTTACCCTCTTTGTGCTCCTTTTAATGGAGCCTTTTTACTCTCCAAGATGCTTCCAGGAAGTCCTCAATTTGTCTTCCTTGCATTCAGAGTATTTTAATAATTACTGTCATTTGCATGGTACAAATGGAATATGATAAATAGAGGCGCATCTCAATGGGGATATGACAAAATGTTCGGGAAAATACAAGAGGTTCTTCATTAATGAAGCATCTACATAATGTATTAAATAACCCTCGCTAATCTGAATAAAATGTGTTTTTTTTTTGTTCTGGTGACACACATGCAGCATCTGTGGCGCTCTAACATCCCCGTCTTGTCTTTAGCAAGGAGGAGATAATTGAGTTGGTTTTTTAGGGTTGTTTTTCTTCTTCTATTTTCAAAAACCAGCCGTCTCCAAGGAGACCAGATATCTCACCCTGGTACTAATCTGGTTCTGCTCCTTCCTGCTTCCTCAATCCTTCTCTCAACTGCTGTCAAGTCCAGCAGCTGTGATGTACGTTAAAACTGTTGATAACATTTGCAGCACGACAGTCTACCTCCATTTTTCTTACCCAGAGATGATGGAGAAAACCATTTTATATGGAGCTTTCATGGGTTTTCCTCCACCATCTGGTTTTTCTTTGACCACAGAACCAAACAATTTCAGGTGTTGGTGTGAGTGGTCGTCACAAATATGGGGGTTAAGAGTTTTCAGATGCCTTAAAGCGGTCGTCCCCCACCACTTGGCTAGAGACCGGTACCAATTTTCCTCCTACGAGCATCTGACTCTCTATTTACTCAAAAATAAGTAAGGTAGAGAAAATGTTAACTCTATATAGGACCATCTTGTTGCAGAGAAACCAGTCTCAGGCTCCTGCTGATTCAGCGTTTTCCCTCAATTATTAGGCGTGGATGGGCACTGTATCATCCCGTGTCCTTGGTTACGTTGCTGCTGTCCGTCAATGTTTACAGGCTTCATTTGTGGTACAGTGCCCACAAGACCCACAGGATCTCACAAATTTTATACTTCCCATGTACGAAGAACATTTTGAAATGTCACCTGCTCACCTGGGGAAATATTCTTTCAATAAAAGAAAAAGTTACAACAGAGTAAATTTAGCTTTTTATTTTGTTATAATGAAATAAATGGACCAAAAATTGATAAAAATAGAGTTTTATTATTCCATTATTATGCAGGGGGTGTCAATAACATTTTGGATCTGTTTGTTTTTTAACCTGAATGGCTGGTCCATCGTCCGTCCAAAAAAAAAAAAAAACCTCTTCACCAACAAGCTGTTGCGGACGTACGACGCAGAAGTGCAAAAACGCACGTTGATTTTATTAAAAACAGATCAGATCCGCTCATGTGTTATGGTAAAATGTATTATTATGCACTTAAAGTTTGTTTTTTCTTCAAGACACTTAAACCTGTCTGCGGGGCAAAACAGGTTTGGGATCAATTGCTAACTCAGGCATTGAAAAAGAAAATATCACAAACTGATACTTTTAATTTACATTTTGTTTGGCCTGTGACCTTGACTGCTTTAATAGATTTTATATTTACTTTTGTGTGAATGAGTTTGACACCCGTCTACTGTATTGGTACTGGTTTTATATTAATTAGAAACTGATTTATACACTGTTTTAATCGGTTTGTGTTTGAGAAAGATGCTATTTGTGTTAGTTCTCCTAGTAAATGTGCACTTATTTTCATACTAAATGTTCCAACATGAGGTATTCTAAAAAAAAACAACATCCCAGCAAACAGCATGTCTATTGACAAGCGAGCTCCTGATGTGCATCCCTGCTGAACATCAAGATCACAACCTCTTTGCTCTTTGACCAGGCAGACCTCTGTTTGCATGACCGTCAACAACAGAATCCCCGCAGTGTTCCTGACTCATCCATCCAAAGAGATCTGCCTCTTCAAGGATGAAGAGTCAGAATCTGGCCCCTTCAAAACTCCACGGAGGAGAGACAGGGGTCAACCGGCCAAAATACAGATTTTTATCCAGCACAAAGTAAAGCCGGTTGACCCGAACCTGCTCTTGTGAAGACTCGAGTAGTTCATACGGTGCACAGACACATCCTTCACAAACAGCACAAAGAAGAGGAAGCATTACAGAGATTCCTGTTTGCTCACATACACAGGAACATCATCTCAGGGTTAGGTATTTAAATGTAATTTTTAAATATTTATTTATAGCAGTATATCATTGTCTATTGTAAGGTAAGGTAAGGTAGAACTTTATTGATCCCTCAGGAGGTGTCCTTCGGGATTTTTTTTTTCCAATAGCCACAGCAAATACAGCAATTTTTCATAAAAAAATAAATCAAAATAAAATAAGAACAATAATAAAGAGAAATAAAGAGAAAGAACAAGATGATACAATCTAAGTCTAAAGATAAAGATAAAGAAAATAGATCAAAGAAAAAGAAACAAAGACAAAGGATACAAAGACTAACATAGAACAGAACATCCAGATACTTTTACTCCACTCCTGCCCCCGAACTCAGAATTGTACAATTTAATAGCCCGAGGAATGAATGAGTCCTTGAGTCTATTTGTTTTGCACCTGGGAAGGAGCATTGTATAACATTTATGTAATTAATATATATTATTTTAAATATTTATATCACTTTTTTTAAGTATAAATGACAAGTGAAATGTGGCAAAAACATTTACATATAATTTATTTCAATATGATAATATATATAACAGAGGCAAAAAAATTGAAAATGAAAAAAATGGAGAAATTAATATGTCTAGAGTTGAACTTGAAAAATACAGTAGTTAAACAGTTTGTTAGTGTTATTAAATATGTTTACATGATTAGTTTTGTATTTTTTCCTGACCTTATGAGGGCTAAATAAATATAGTCATGGCAACAGATATGGTTCCCCACAAGCACTTTGACCAATCTAAGCTATTTCTTTAAATTCCAGTTATTTAAAACAATTAAGTCATTTAAGTTTCTTATCAAAAACTGGAGAAAGGAAAGTAGGGAGTGAAGTCCAACACCCAGATGTGTAAGATCAGATCTCCAGAAGTATGAGGTGAAGTATCGAGAAGAAGTTAATCTTAATTCATTACCTGTGCAGTTTGTCCTCCAGTAGTTCGATGTACTTGGTCGCGTTGTCTTTTAGTCGTGTTTCTGTAATCAAGAAAAATACTTAGAATCATGGCAACACATTTACAAATCATGAGTAATATCCAAGAACAAAATACAGTTTAGTATAGTATAGTAAAGTAGCAGTTGTTGGTGCTTTTCTATTGATTATTTTGTGTGTTATATTATTTAATTCTTTTATCCTGTACTGACAACACAAAAAAAAAATCCTATGTTGAGTTTATAAAATGTTTATGATTCTTATAACGTCGGTCCAATCGAAGACCCGTCTGACACCAGATCACCATCTTTACGTCGGACCATACTGGAGATACCCTGAGGCCTACATGGGATTTAATCAACGCGCCGGTGCTGGTATCGTGCCAGATTTTCCGAAGGGCATCAAGTGGGATGGATGGTCCATGTGTGTTGCCTTTTTCTTCCACGGTCCTGGCAGCATCGGGGGCCTCGCCTGAGGAGCCAGGCTGGCTAAGTGTTAGTCGGGCTGGAGAGGAGGGCGAGCCCAACGCCGTTAATGAGCTCATGTATTAAACATGAGAACTAACCTCCCCCAGCGCCAACTTCACAGCTCTGAACACAATGCACAGATACCACGAATTATACCGTTCTTAGGTTTCATATTTTTGTATTCGTCATGCACTATTATGCTGCTTTTCAAACTCGGAGGTGCAGATATTTAGTCAAACCCTGTTCCAGTGAGGAAAACATTCAACACTTGAATGGTTGAGAATTTGTATTAAATGCGATATTATTTTTTTAATTAAAAGAAACACTCCTCTGTGAATTAAATAAAATTAAACCTCAGAAAAAGGGGTGTCAAACAAGGGGCCGATATCTCTTTTGTTGTCTCTGGTTCAAGGTGACCCGGAGGCGCCGAAAACAAATGTGTTTGTGGTATCCCTTGCGTTGCCTTGGGTCAAGGGTCAAGGTGAACGACCTCCCTGGCTTCCATAAATACATATGCAGTGGTGGAGGTCATTCACCTTAATCCAGAGTCAACACAAGGGATACCACAAATACATTTTTTTGTTCATTTTTTCCAGATCACAGGGTCAAGGTGACCCGTTTTACACAAGGGTTACACTTTTTGACAGCTGGTCAAACCCATTTTATATTTAACAAACTGTAAAGTGTAAAGTATTGATAGTCTGATGAAGCTTCATGAAGCAGTGTCGTGTTGTTTAGAGGTCAGTAGGTGGCGCCATCAGTTTAGAAATGATGTGATGTTTTATTAGAACAGTTGTTCCAAATAAAGGAAGATAGTGCAGAGACCGCCATCTAGTGGACTCTGACAATAATGACACTGCTTCATGAAGCTTCATCAGACCGTCACTAGAACGAGGAGCGTCAAATTCCCAATAAAATCCTCAACTTCAAACTCAGTTTTACTGAAAAAATGATTTGGCCATGAGTTCGAAACACATTCTCTTAAAATTAATATTATATAGAACCTTTTAAGACTTACCCTTAGGTGTCAATAGCCTGCTAGTTACAAGGTAAAGAACAAGGGCAATACTAATTTACTTAATAAAAAACCAAAGCAAGGATAGGGATAAAATGACTAATGCACAAAAGGGAAACATTCAATGCTATAATACATCCTATAATTAATCTTAACTTGAAGTAGCTGGAAGTGCTTGAAGAACATTTCCATGGAGATTTACCTTCCAGTCTTTCAGGCATCGCCTCTAATTGACAATGCGCTATATATGTATAGGTAGAGCGCCATGGTAACGAAACTAGGCTGTTCTCCAGCTATGTCTCTTATGCAAGTTATCAGTACTGAATCATCACACTTTGGCAAAGGTGCTGATGCCTAATGAAGAATACAACCCAAGTACCACTGACCGTCGGTGCAACCTTTACTTTAGATTAATGTGAATATTCCTGTTTTTTATTTCACCTTCTGTGTCGGAAAAATAAAGTTTTAGCAAATCATTCCGAGCAGGTTTTGCAGCTCACTGCATAGTTAACCAAGAGACTCACTCGCTCTTATTACAGAGTTGTCGAGTCACGTCATGTCCATTTATGATGACTCTCTTACTCAGCATGCACAGAGATATCTGGTGAATTATACATGCCGGGCTTTGCGGGTTTGACTTGGGCTCAGAAGTAAGTCAGCAGTGGTTTTTAGCAAAACTTGAAAGATGATTATCTGAGAACGTCAATCAAATTAAATGATAAAGGTGTCGGACATAAGTGTCTTGATTTAATGTATAAATAGATAGTGTCATAATCCAGCCAATGTTCCATCCTGTCTCCATGCCAACCTCTGGAGAAACCTTCCCGGGGTGTGACAGATGAAAATACTATCTTCTAAACAGAGTTGGACAAGGCATGAAGTGGCTCAGCCTCCTCCTGTGCTAAGTGGAGTCAGACCTCAGCACTTCCTTTGAGGCTGTGGGTGGCTGCTATCATTGGCAGGCCATGTGAATAAAATTGACACGAAAGAATTTCATAAAGGAGGGAAGAACTGTGCGGGATATTGTTAAAAAGAACCTCACAGCGGCCTTCACGATATATAAGGAAGGAGCTCAACTTATAACTTATATTAGAATCTACATTATCATGTAACAAAGACACAATTTCATCAATACTTCAATGGTTTTCAGACTTAACCTCATCGTGACTGTATCACCTGAACGACAAACTACAAATGTTTAAGCTGTAAAGCATGTTAAGTAAAGTAGCTTTGAAGCCACATGAACTGTGACTTTAATATCCTGATGTTGTGATAGTGACCTTTTCCCTATGGCTCGTCTTAGCCCTACTCTACTGAACTCGACGGATGGTAAAGATACTATCTTTTAGTACCTGCTATGCTTTCGTTCCAAGCGAGCCGAGCTGGCTAAAAAAAGGCCACCGATTGGTCAGAAAGTGACGTCACTGAAGAGTCGTCTACGCAGCTCCCAACACAAGATACAAACCAGGAGTATTTTTAAAACAATGTGAGAAGGAGTATGGTAAGTTGGTCTAGAAGTTGTTCTGTGGACAAGGTCCAAACCTTTCTGTTTCTGGTAAGTACACCATTGCCTCCGATTTTCGGGGTACTATGTCATGATGGACTCACCCACCACAAGTAGGTAGCAGGTCTGGTGAAAAAAAAAGTTGACAGTGCTGGAACTGTGGATAACAAAAGCACCGTAAGTGATATCGGCTCAGTTAGGTAGTATACAGATCTAAGATATTTGGCGACCTTGCCAAGGAACTTCATGGGATTCCTCAGTGTTATTGTGTTTTTTTGACAGGTGATGGGTATCATTTAGGTTTTATTTGATACCAGTGCCAAACTGTTACTTCTCAAATGGTTCTGGTGCTTCAATACATTTCCCAAAAACTTAAAACTGTTTTCTTTAAAGGCTTGATAGTGAGGTCCAGAGGGCGCCAACTTGTGACCTTTTTATGTGGAGTTTGGATGTTCTCCCCCGTGTTGCGTGGGTTTACTCCCGGCACTCCGGTTTCCTCCCACAGTCCAAAAACATAGAGGTTGATAGGGAACTTGGGGGGAAAATGTTCGTAGGTATGAGTGTGTGTGTCAATGATTGTGTGTCTTGGCGTCCTGTCCAGGGTGTCCCCCGACTCTCGCCTGAAGAAACTGGGATAGGCTCCAGCCCCCCTGCGACCTTCAAAAGGGAATAAGCAGCAGAAAATTAAAGAATACATTAAGCATAAAAACTAAAATGAACATGTTTTGTCCAAGTAATGTTTCGTCAGTATTGTTTCTGGGCTTAACTACATGCATTTGAGACAACATGCATGAAAGAGTCGTGCGTCATCTTGCATTCTTCAGCTCACATCTATTCTTAACGCTCTCTGTTTTCTTTATGAACTTCTTAATGCAACCGTTGATCACACCGTTATGCGATGTAATGAGCCTTGGCTAGTTAGCAAAGAAAATGTGTTTGGATTCCCGTATGCATTACGAGCATTTGGACGATTCCTCTAATTACATGTGAATGATGCAGTGATCTCCTCGCAGGTCCGTAACAAGAGAAGCTGCAAACATCTGCGGCAGGCGCTCGTGTTGTCGAACAAATTAGAATCACCTCTCGCGTGTTATCACGGCACCGGTGTTATGCGTGCTCTAAAAGCCGGCGCACAATAAGGCAGAAGAGAAATGGTGTGTCTTTGTAATTGAGTCGAAGCCACCGACTGTGATTAATGTATTTAAGCGCCGGCTGCTCGGGCGTCGCAGCGCCGCAGTCAGCACTTACACACTCGGCTTATATACAAATGCATGTGAATTAAACAGTAGTCCTTTTACTGACAGATATGATAGACTCGTATCACACAAGCCTTAATGGACGTGGAGACGGACTCAGATTGTGGCTGGCGAGGGGACAAGAACGCACAACAAATCTGACCAACAAAAGGCTGCATGTAACAGTTTTGCTTGGGCTTGGTCTACCTTTGAACATCTATTCTAGCTTTACCAGTAAAATAAACTTCAGCAGACATGGTTTCGAGTACAAAACATGTCCTTACAAGTTTGTCTTAACGCCGATTAACAAGAGTAAACTGTTGAAGTAAAAGTTTTTTCTTTAAAACTATTTTACTTCGAAACTTGTTTTGTCACTCTTATGTTTCCACGGCGCCTGTTGCTCTCACAGCAGCAATAGATCGTCAAACGATCACCAACTCGGCAGCAGAGTCTAAAGCCACATCTCCTGCAGCAACAGGCGCCAAATTATAAGTAAGTAAGCGTCACTACCTGGTGTGTACGTTCTATATTTCTCTCTTCCTGGATTACTTTTTTCTCATTCAGTGTTTTTGTCTTCCTAGTTCCTGGGCCTACTTTTTGTCTTATTTTATTTATTTATTTATTTTTTTCAATCTCCTTCAGTTTCGTAGTCCGCCCGGCTTCGGACAATAAGATTGACACTTGAGAAATTGCATTTATTTTTATTACTATTGTGATTAAACCTTTAGATTTATTCCCTTTTTGTCTATCGTTTGGTTCTTGCATCTGCACTTGGTTCCAGCTCGAGTTTAAACCTCACTGATTTATGCTTTATAAAAGATAAAATGCTTCAGCAGAATTGTTGTCAATAAACTGGAGACAGGTCCATGAATGTATACAGCATCTCACAGATGCTTTAATTATCACCTTATCAACTCCAATGTGTCACTGGTTTGACAAAATACTTATTTTTAAGTTGTGTATTCCCAGAACAACTCTGTAGGAAGCCCCACTAGTATGTCTTGATATACAGGAACTGTTTGCACTATTTGTTTTAATCACCAAAAAATAAATAGAATGCTTCCTCAATCAGATTTTTTCCAAATTTAAAATACCCTTTGCCACTTTACAGTCGCTGTCCATCACAGAATCTTGCTAGTATTTGTAGAATGTTATCACAGAGTTCCCATTATTCCAGACGCTTTCTAAAGTAAAGTAGTCAATTAACAAACATCTTATCTTGGCACTTTAACAACCCCTCTTATTCACAAGTGTTAAGTGTTGCATTGTCATGTTTAAGTGCCTTTGGCATAAAATTGTTAATTTGTTTCAACCCCTTCGATGACAAGTAAACATTATTCATCTTCTAACCGTTCAAGCCTAGGACCTGGGGGGATATTCTGACCCGGCATGTAATTTTGTTAAATTTTTGTTAAAGGTGGCTCAACATTAAATATTGATTCAAATTGGACGTGAAACTAACACCAATGCGTGTCATTAACACAAGTGAGGAACATTTTGTAGGTTTAGTTTAATTAAAAGGTAATATTAAGCAATGGAGATTATAATCGACGAAACAATGTCGCAAGATAAAAATCAAAAGTGTCACCGGTGTATGAGTGTGTCGAAGGGAGGAGAATTTTTGTGCTATAATTATTATACTTTACGCTACACCCTTAGCTTCAGAAGTGCTAGTCAGTTAATGATAATCTTTTCAAAACTTGGACCGTCTCTAAACCTCTGAATAATGAGGTTTCATGAAACGGCTCATGAGGTTTCGTGATACAGTGTCGCAGATTTCAGTGCTCAGTAGGTGAAGCCTACATTCTAAAAATGATCCGAAGTGACATTAATTTGTGCTTCAAGGAAGTTTGTTGATGCAGCCTCATGAAGCAGTCTCGTTATTTTCAGAGTCCACTAGATGGCGGTGTCTACACTATTTTCATTTTTTTTCAACAACTGTTCTAATTAAACATCACATCATTTTTAAACCAATGGCACCACCTACTGACCTCTAAACAACATGACACTGCTTCACGAAGCTTTATCAGACCATCACCAATTCAAAGCCAAAGATTACTGTGCAGAGGTACAAGTAGTGCCATCTAGTGGCCTGTGTATCAGTGGCAAGGACAGTGTATCATGAATCTCTAGATTGGTATGTGCTTATTTTCTAAAATGGGGTATCCTGGAAAATAAGAAAATAAATTACAATACCATTTTATAATAAACTTTTATGAGCTTACATTTACACAATGAAACTAATCATTATTGCTTCCTGATTTTAAAAAAGGACAATATTTGAAAAACAACAGTAAAATAAGGTAAGATTCTCGCTGCTCCACTTCACCTCTCTCGATCATTAATGCCCTCTCACGAAGAGGAGCTGTCACATATCCCATCCTGTTCTCAACAGAAGCACCCGAAAATGAGGCGGAGAAATGAATAAATCATATATATCCTCAGCTTTACCAACGGCACTCCATTAAGAGAAAAAAATTGCATTTGTTTAATAACTTAGAGTGCTGTATTTGGACGTGCACTTCAGTTGTTCAGCTGGCTCCGAAATGGGCTCTCAAAGTGTAAAAATGGAGTGTGTGTATTTGTGTGTGAGGGAAGGGAGGTAATAATGAATAGAGGGTGTGGATTCAGCGAAAATTAATTAAACGTGTTACCCCGGTACGTCAGGCCTGCTGCTAACTGTCCTTATTACAGATAACCAAATTACCTGACTAATGCAGAACATACTGTCTGCTCACTAACAAAGGATTTAAATAATAGTTAGCAGAATGTTTTGCATAAATCCAGAGACACACTGCAACAACCCCTCCCCCCCTCCTGCCCCCCTCTTGGGGGTCATTGATTCATCTCCGGCTCTTCAATTATTTATTGGTAAATTTAGCATCACTTGAGATCTCTCTTGGGGACCAAATTATACTCTCAGCGGGAACTCAAACCTCTGGCTTTAATGGCTTGGGTATTCATTGGCACTTGTGCCGATGGCAATTAAGAACGTAATGGCTGTAGGGCCAAAAAACGCCAGACGTTACGAATCGGGCAGAGACACACTTCAAGCTCAGTGTGTTGAACCGGATTTCAGTTTTTTTTTTCCCCCTATTAGCTTTAAAAAAAACAGCATGTTTTGGGGGGGTTTTTTTGTCCTATGACGACAAGTGTTTGAGGTAAGGCCGGCAAATTCTTCAATGTCCATCTTGAGTGTGGAGTACACGCTCATTTTTTGGGGCCCTCCAGCTAGAGGAATGGTAATGTGCTGTTTGTGGGCGATCCGATTCCAACTCCCGTGTGCCAACTCCTTATTACCAAATAGGATGACAGCTTAATGAGCCCCTCGCTTGGATTCAGCAACACATGTGAAGCTGTGCCGACTGCCATATTGTGTAGTTGAGCAAGAGATCATTAACTCTTCCCACATGGTGGTGTGTTAACCCACCTCATTCCCTTTGTTTTTCAAAGGGAGGCGTTATTACCGGGGATTCTCTTTGTCAATACAGCTCCTGGTTTAGTGAGTTCTTAGTGGAGATGAACTTTGACACGCGTTGTTCTCTTTGTTTTTTGAAAGATGAAACTTTCGTTGGCCCTGTGGGGATGAGATGTTTTTCTTCTTCGTTCTGTTTAAACTGTTTGAGCAGAGAAGACAGTAGTGACACAACTTATAACAAATAAGTGTTCAGAAACCACCAGTCAAGGCTGACTTGGCTTCTGTTCTATAAAAAAAAAAGAAAGATAAGAAACCACTGGTGGTTCAAGAACTATGTTGACCCAAACATTTCCTAAAGGTTCCCTTTTTAATACACTTATCCATTTGTTGTTATGTTGTTTACAACAAGCTTACAAAACAACCTCGACCAAAATATTGTTTCTACTAAACCTAAGAAGGTGCTTTTCTGTAAGAAGATCTAGTAGTACTCTACATGATCCTGCCTTCGTTCTTGGGCAAAACCAGAGCACAAATTAAAGACAACAGGCATATTGAACGTTGCTTAACTCTAAATGAAAATGTCCCAGTTAGCCTAGGCACAGTGCTAGTAGAAAAGCTAATGGACATGATGAAGTGGAAAGGGACTATACATCGAGGACTACAATACTTTGAAAACAGTGGAATGTCTGTTGAAATGCTTATGCTGTCAACATTCCTTCCATTGATTCTGGAAGCCCAATTGTGGTAAAGTTCTGTCAGTTCTGGTGGTCTTAACCAGTTTTAGGCCTGCTTTCAGTTAGCACAGTACACTTACATGTGGGTCTGATTTCTCTGATCCTGTAAATCCGGACTTTAGTCCAGCTTAAATATAGTCAATGTGACTTCAAAGTCGGCAGAAATTCTACTGGAGACCGGCTTTACTAGCCACATAGAGGCTTTCACAGGTGGTCACAACTTCAGTGTTTCTACGATGTTGCTAACTTTTTGTTCTGATAGCGGTAGAACAGTTATTGGCATAAATGTATAGTGTAAATGAGTTTTAGTTGGAACTAGCTATACTGTCTTAAGAGACGTTCCATGCCAACACAACTTGAGGTATGTAAGGATTCAGTTGGGTCCGACATTCATTCCATGCCATGACCAATTGAGAGAGATTATTTCACTTGTTTGACCTGGTAAAACGTACTGTTATTTTGACTTTGGTTGCTGCCCCTGCGACCCAACTACAGGATAAGTACCGCAGAGAAGGATTAGATGTTTTATGAGCACCTCAGGTGGATGTCTTGTTATCATACATTTGCTTTATTTATTGGGACCCTAAAGATTCCATTACAAATCTAATCTCACTCGTCCCTTAAAGTGAGACGATTATGTTGAGGCCATTTTTTGGGTCAGATTAATACATTAATATAATGGTAGGCTCACGTCAGGGAGGGTGTCTTCAGATCAACAACGAAAGGGTGCCTCCCAGTGGTGGCAGAGGGCGTATTTAAAAGGAATGAGACCGGTAATGGCTGCAGCCCGGGAGCTAATGATCTAGATAACAGTGGATGATCGCCGGCTGATTGCTCGCCTTGGGGTTTTGCTGCAGGAGCACCACCACCACCCGGACCCCGTATCTGGTTCTTCACTCTGGCCTCACATCGTCTGCCCCTCCCTCCTGATGTCTGAGTGCCTCAAAGAGTGAGGTGACCTTTTTTAGAAATCTGCCCGAGACTGATGGGCCGGAGAGACGAACACTGCGGGAGGTGCAGTCAAAATCCATTATTTTCTCTGCCAGCGCCAACAGTCCACCCCCGCCACAAACGAAAAACATTTGAAAAAAGCAAAGTCCTGTTTTAGCATCGTACACATCTTCAGACGGCGCATTTATGCACTGATGCATCATGTCTGCGGAAGGGTGGCTGGAGGTAATTGGCTCCTCACACAATATAAAGCTTCTTTCCCCAAACACAGGCACGTCCTTTTGGCGACCGGCAATCCTGCTGCTACCTCATTTGATTCAGAGTCCCCGGTGGCGGTGCTCTTCCCTCATTTGGGAACAAAAACTGTCAGTTGACGCGGTATAAAGAGACATCAAAAACTCCCTCTTTCAAAGGTAAAGTCACAGAGTCTGAAAGTGTCTCACTGGGAAGCGAAATGTGCGTCAGAGCTCCAGAGCATTTATCGCCCTTACAGAATATGCTATGTAGTAATTATCACATGAACAGAGACGGCAATAAGATGGATGGACGTGAGATTGTGAGAAAACATCCGAGCATATGTACCACTTTATCTTTGAGTTTGAATTCTGCAGCAGCACAACTTACAATTTTACTTTTTTTTCACAGATATTTTGACCAGTTTAATTTTTAAAACAATCATAATTCATGCACCGGATCTTTAATTATGATTTTGTCTTTGCCTGGATGACCTTACCAAGCATTATTTCTACCCAAATGACCCATGGATCAGAGATGGCCATTACAAATATAAAACAATTAGCAAATTATTGTAAAGAGTACTTAGTATCTCTGTCTCGATGGTTTCATAAGCTAGGCAACGACAACTCATAGTTTAAGTAGGAACCTGGGCGTTTTCTTTGAGATTCAGATTTCAGCAACATCTATGGCAATGAGAGCCCAGACCTACTACTCCCCAAACACTTTATCCATATTTTCTAAAGGTATAATTAAAAGGTTGCCAGGCCAACCAAGAGACATTTTGATCATCGTGGGGCTTCCTCCCAATTGGACACCAAGGCAGGGGTCCAGGAAATATCCTGAAAATGTTGCCTGCGTTGCCTCCGCTGGCTTCTGTTTAATTGGAGCAGAAGTTGTATTTTAAGTAGAAAACTCCATCCAGCTGCTTGTATTTGTGACCATGGGTAAATAATCAACTAGTATGGACAGTATGCTTTTCTTTCAACTAGATGAGTCTTAAAAAGTGACAAAGCCCAGAAACCAACTGCTTTAAAATGCTAACCAAGTTCATGATCAGCACATTATGATAACTTCATCGAAGACTTTTCCCTCTGCAACCCTTTTTTTATTGGACTCCAGGGAAGTCAAAGATAAACATCCCCTTCGTATGTGACCATGAATCAATTGTTGTGTTTGCTGTGATCAATACGTTAAGCCACTCTTTAGCATATGCCATTATTATACAATTACTATACAGCTTCAAGTATAACATTTTTTGAAGCTATGAAACTCACATAATATAGACGTCTCCCTAGCATGTTGAATATAACAATTTTTTTTTGTTCTTGTTTTTGTCCTACATCGAATCTACCTATTGGATACAATGTTTTTATTTATTTGAAAATTCATTGATAGCATTGAGGTCAACGGGACAATCATTAGCAGTGGAAAACTAGGAAGCGTTCCCTCTGTACTATTCAGCCCTTTAAGATATTTTTGGATCCAGATGGTAATCCACCATAATGTTATCATCTGTTTCTTGTTCCTTTTTTTTTACAAACATTTTCTGTAAGTGATATCGATATCATCCAGTAAGAATTTAAACTTCCAGTGTAGACAGTAGACTGTATGCGCCATGAAAGCGCTCACGATATTTACCCGGAGTACTTCCTGTCTGTATCGCTTGTTATTCTTTAAACTTCTGCTACAAACAAGTATACTTGTTGTAGTTTTTCCGGAACAATTCCTCATGTCGAGGCTTCAATACAAGATGGACGTTACAGACAAGCAGTATGGAGGTATTTGGACATTTTTAAGTGTCTTTTATAACATATGGAAGTACTACTTGGATAAACTACAGTTGTCACACATCTCTGTAAGTTTTTAAATGATATATGAATGGCGTGGCGCCAACTTAAGTCAGTTTAGTTGGCATACAAGAAGGTGTTTTTCATCTCTCCTAATGAGGGAAGTTATTTTCAGCTCAATCCTTGAACGTGACTTTACCGTGAAGCACCTCCCTCTCCGTCAGCTCCTGCCTGAGCTGCTGTCGCTGCTCCTTCATCCCGGTCAACTCTTGGCGACTCCCAGAGCTCAGGCTGTTCAGCCTCCTGACCAGCAGCTCCACTCGCTCCCGCTCCAGGTTCACCGCCTTCATCTCGGCCGACAGCTCTTTGGCGCCGCCGAAGTCGTTACCTGAGCAAGATGCGAAAAAAACACATTAACGGCACAATTCGAGGGAGAAGTTATTTTTTGAAAAGTTTACCTGAAACGGCAGCGACTTTGGCTTCATGCAGCGCCAAGAGCTGGCTTTCGGTTTCGCTCACTTTCCTCCTCAAACTGCTGCCCAGCCTCTGACTCATGACCACCTGGGGGGGGGGACAGGAAAGAAACGGTCGGATGTAGCGAAGTGGGGATAACTTTCGTGACCCGACACGATGATAAAACCGGCTTCCGATTCGACTTTTTCGGCAAGATGTATTTCCGTCCCTTTTTCTTTCTGCTCCGATCGCAAACACGAACACAGATACGTTACTCTGTCTGTAACCTTTCAAGAGAAAGACGCTTCTTTTCCTTTTTCAACGACGAGGAAATGTGAAATCTCATGTGTCTCTCAACGTGAATATGCCATTCGGATGTCGCTGAGAAAAGAAAAAAAAGGCCTTAAATGTCACCGGCCTGATGGGCACGCAGCACCTCGGCTCTCAGATATTCACAGCAGAGTTGATGGCTTCAGATACAGCCTGGTAGCCTCCGTCTGCCCTTTAAACCTCCCTTTTTTTAGTACATTCACTGAGTAGCAGCCAAAACCCAATCCCCATGATGCATTCCCCCCCCCCTCTTTTGAGAAAGTATTTTTCATCGCTCAAAGGATAAAACGACGGATTTTCACATTTCCTTCTTTGGTATGAGTCGGTTTCGTGCAACACTTTCACTCAGTCTGTCAAATAGGTTCTGAGGCAGAACATCTCAGGGGAGTTTTATTCCCACAGAAATATATACATTTTTTTTTCAAAATCTGTTTGCATAATTCCACTGCAAGACTTGCTTGCACTGCTAAACAGCTTTCACATTTAAACACGGCGAAAATCATCAGCTTGAATTTGATTTTCACGGCAGACGGAGCATTTTTTAAAAAACTTGCTGGCTGTAGTTATTACCGGAACAAGAATGACTCATCTGAACTCAACAAAGAACCATCTTGTGGTGAAAGTGCCTTTTAGTGTAAAATCTATGCTTTAAAAAGTGACTGCAGCACCTAGGATTTAATATAAGGCTTAAGATGAACACGGAAAAGTAAAAAGGTCTTTGCAGAGCTTCGTGGACCCTGCTGTGACTTTCCCATCCACCGCCTCTCTCTCCAGCAGCGAAGCTCCACTTTCTTTGAAGCGTTTCTGCTGCTCTCCACGGCTGCAGATGAATGGATATCAGTTTTGGTGTCAAAGCAAACCTGTGACAAACAAGGGATGAACCCCAGAGACGTGTACATGGAAAGAATCCAAAAATCACTTACAAGACCTTTTTATTGGTGGATATTTTTTTAGTCAATGAACAATTTGTATGCACTACACACATGCACACGCATATACACGTGCATATACATACACACATAGAGGTAAAACTTCATCCTCTACTTTGCTTAATCATACTTAGTACTCCTATCCTGTATATGTACTCCTTTACCTCAACCTCATGGTGTTTTATCTCTTTGTAACTTTGTCTCCAAACTCCTCCTAATGACATTGACACCGGAACGTCGTTTGTTTCGTCGTAAATCTAGTCCTGTTTTTTTTCATGTATGTGTTTCTTTTTAAAGGTCATACTATTTTAAATGCTTATCTGATGTTGTATTTTATTACTGCACTTTGAGGGATTGTACTGTTAATTTGGTTGTACTGGAATAATTACAATTAAAACAATTCAATTATGCCAGATGTTAGGTTTAAAAAACACTTTTTTTATCATTATTATTTGATAAGATCTAGCATATCTTAAAAAGCAGTATTAGGTAAACCTTTAAAAGTCTGACTTTTCGTCCGAACAACACACTATATGGTTCCATACAAAAATGTACATATATATTTTGGGGAGTATATTAACGTGTCTTTTTCTTCATGAATCTAATATGACTGTATTTCTTCATCTTGAGCATGTTTTACTGCGACACTTAAGCTAATCTATAAAGTACTTTGAGTTACTTGAATATATTTTCACCTTTATTTTGGTTTTATTTTGTAATCTAACTTCCTGTTCCCTCCTTTCCCATTTCCTTAAGTCAACTAATGACACACAGCTGAACTTCATCAGTCATCAATCAAAACTTCTACTTCAGCCGTGTTCGAGGTCAAAGGTCGTCCTACACTCGTTCCCTGTTTGTTGCTTTTGTTTCATGTTTCATTCCCCAGTTCCATGCACACCTTGTTTTTTAAAAATGTATAGATATTGGACTCTGTTTAGTATTCATGGGGTTGTATTGTCTGAACTTGTCATTGCACATTTGTCTGCTGGTTACTCTCACCTGAGCTGTGTCTCAAATCGTGTACTTTAAACGCCCACAAAACTGAGTATAGATCGATGGACACTAACTACTCTAAACGGCCGCCATCTTAGTGACGTTGACGTTGTAAACGGATGTTAAGCCATATATATATATATATATACTTACAGGTGCATTTTCAGCCAGCAGTAGGAGGATGACATGTCTTCGGTGCTGATACCGGCGTAAATATCTTGTGAATATTTAGTTTCTCATATTTCTTGATCCAAACAAAACGTGCTGCCAGCAGGTGGCGATGATAGTGTTCCTACCTCAGCTGGTTGAAATTATCGTTAAATAGTAGTAGAAGAAGCTGTCGCATCATTTCCTGTTAGCAGCAGTGTTTGATTTGAGACAAACTATCTGTCGAGAATTTGCGTACTTGTTAGTACGTACACTATCCTGGTGCATACTAACCCCCAGTGCACTAAGAGAAGTATGTGATTTGAGACCGAGTACTTCTGGACTTACACTTAGTATTTTTAGGGCACAAGTGCGTCTCAATGAGCAGTGTGTGAAAATGTACTGCGCAATTTATTTGCACACTCAATTGTCCAGATAATTGAGTGTGGATCGATGGACACTTTCCACCCTTAATGGCCGCAATTTTAGTGACGTAGATGGCGCTAATGGAAGCTATGTCAATGACGATGCGTCTTCGGAGCAGATACCGGCGTAAATGTCTCAAGAAAAACACTAATTTTACCACAAATAACAATACTAACAAAAATGAAACACAACTTAATAACTTGTTTCTATTGGTGAAAAGTGCTGTCAAGTGTCGATGATAGTGTTCCAACTTCTGGTTGCAATCCACGATAAAAAGTATAGAAGAAGAAGCTGTCGAGTCATATTTTTAAGCGGCAATGTTTGATTTGAGACCACATGTCAAAGTCTTACAGTGTACTGTAAACCAGTGCACTTAGAGAAGTACACGACTAATAAACATACATATAAAAGGTACTGTGTAAGTAAGTAACATTTGTATAAATAAAGTTTATTCAAAAACAGCTGGAGGAGATTTCCCAAGAGATGTATCTCAGATAAGCGATTGAAAAGAAACCTATATGGAAACAGTTTATCTTCAACATGTTGGACAGAAATGGCTGGTCCACTAATCAGGACATGATATTCAACGCTGCAGTTTTCCTGATGTCACGCAGCTTTTTTTTTTCCCCCCCTTTAATCCGAGTTGTCATGGTGAAGGTATATATGGAGCTTAACAAATATATTTACCGCCTTCCAAATAACATCAGAGCTCCCCGCCGCGTCGACTGAGCACACCACCACGACACACACGTATTGACTATGCATATTTGAAACCGGCACAGTTTGACTCATGAGATATTCATACACATTCAGTCACTGTTGCCATGTTTAGTGTCATAAAAAAAATGGTTCTTACTTTAGCAGTTGCTGCTTTGATGGACAGATTCAATGCCTGCTCCTGTTCCTGGAGTCTGTGGAGAGGAAACACAGTTGAGAGGATGTTTATGTTTGTTCTCTGCCTCCACTTATTTCCTTGATGAATATTTCAACGTTCAGAGATTTTTTCTTTTTTTTTTGAGGAATCTTCCTTCGCACTTCTCCGCCGTCTTTTGTACACCCACGAAAAATCACAGCGGCTTGTCTCGGATCTGACGAGGTTCACGAAGGTGTTGAATGAGGACAAGGAAAGAAGGGAGGATGAGTGAGACGGAGGAGTTGCTGGTGCAGTAACCAATGGTAAATGCCAATTATGGTTGTCACTAAGGGTGAGAAAGAGAAGAAAAATCCTCTTTTCCGATCTTGAAATAACTTGATAATTCTAAAATGTGTTTGGCAACGGCGCCAAAGTCAAAAGCTCGTCAGAAGGAATATATGAAGTGACAGATTTATTGGCGGAAACTCGACTGCTTGACGTCTCTCGGGAATAAATCCTACATTTTTTTTTTTTCTTCCTTCAGCTTCAGTTTGCAGCCTTTGGTTGGAAGAGATTACACAGTTATTAACCTCAAACCTTATTATCAGCGCATTGTAATGCAAATCTTGGATATTAAAATTACCCCGGTGAAAGGTTGGAGGAGAGATAACTCTTTCACGAGAGGTTTAAGTCGATACCGCGCAAATTACTGAGCTACAAAAAAAACCTTCAGCTGACAGGCAGCAGGAAATGACAGCAGATAATGTCATTTGTACAGCGTGTTCTTGCAGAGTTCCAACGCTAATACAGCTAAATAGCATTGTTTGTCTTTAATGGATGCTTGTTCAAAGGTCTATGATGAATTAAGAAGCTCTTAAGATGCCAACGCTATCACCTAAATAATGTAGTGTAACAAGTGAATTAGCATGAATTAAATTGATTAAATTGATTATTAAAATGTAGTGCTTTGTGTGAACTGATCAAAAATGTTGTACTAGAACTTTTTACTTAATTATTATGAATGTTATTGTTCACTATATATATATATATATATATATATATATTTCCTCATACTTTTTTTAAGGAGTAATCTGATTCTTTTTGAAGTAATAATAACCATATTGACCTGGAATAATCTCGGGGAAGATAAGTCGAAAATCCATTTCAATATAATTAAAGTAAAGCACAACCACATACAACAAGAACTTGTCTTTGTGTTTTTTATTAACAAGTTTTGTTTATTTTCTGCTTATCGTGTGGTGTGTGCTTCTGAGACTAAACGGCGATCTAGACAACTCTAGGGGGCAGCACTGACCACTTTTGAAACCAATATTTTAGTGTATCAATCACGTCTTATTGACAAACCAAAAAAAATAAGTAGAGAAGTTAAATAAGTTCTTAGCTGTAGCAATAACAAAATGGGTAAATGGTTCTTTAGGCTACTAGCAGAAGATGATGGACCAGGGCCGGGTCTAGGCAGGGGCAAGAGGGGGCCTGGCCCCCTCAAATAAATGTTGTGCCCCCTCAAACTTACATGTAAGTAAGTAAGTAACAGCACAATGCCCCCTCAAGATTTGTGGCTGCCCCCTCATACATGCCTGTCTAGACCCGGCCCTGTGATGGACGAGTGGTGTTCTGTTGAAATACCACTAGAGGGTACTGTTCTTTTTTTGTTAGTTGATTTGCTCAGCTATTCTAATATTCTGATTATCTCTTATACTTTCATCGACCTCAGCGCGGTGACGCATAATGTATGATGAGTTGATTATGGCACATTTACTGTGTTAAAATATATAGTATAATGTATTTTATTTTCATTTTATTTCACTACTGTTTTGGAGGGAAAAAGTGTTGTTCATTGTTAATAAACAATTCTATTGTGCTTTTGAAACACAGTCAAATTAAATATACATATATATGAACATGAAGTCTTAGATTAAAAAATCCAAACAAGGTTTAAATTCTTAGCTGACCAATAGATGTCTTGTGTGACACGTAGTCAAAATACTGGCGGCCATTTTACCCAGCGTTAAAAAAAAACGTAAGGTCAAATGTTGACCTTCAATGAGTGTTTTCTGATGTACGACCGCCACGTCAATATTCCAGGACGTAATTACCTCATGTAGATTTGTGACGAGGAAAAGCCATTAAAGTCAAATTATTAGTGGAAATTAATCAATTAGCCGCTTGAGAAATGGCCATGAAATCCATGATGCCTGACACCGTCACCTTGATCTCGCCACAGGATCGGCGGAAATCGCGATGCCCTCTAAAAACGTTAAACCGTCTTGGAATGTTTTCCGATAACGCGGATTTACAGGTATGTCTGGAAAGAAGAGGGTGTTGTTCCCTGTCGTGGTTGCAACACCATCATCGGCGGGAAACGCGAGAGCTAAATATCCAATCTGAGGTTGCAATTTTCAATCAGGAGTGAGAATATATTTCCCATTCGAGGTGAGAGCGAGTCACGCATCAAATCATTCCGGCGACGAGGGGTCACGCCACGGAGGAGGCCATCAGCGTGATTTACATGCGGCGCTAACTAGACGGAAGACTGAGATGCTTCCCTTTGGAAGCTCAGTTAGGATCAGCTTAAAGTCAAGGTAACACCAAAAAGGATGCGAGAGAAGGAGTCAAGGAAGCATCCTAGGTTAACAAATCCAAATGCAACTTAAATTATATTTTCCACGTCACTTCATCTCTCCTCTTAGATCTGCCTTAACATGATGGTTTGATTTTGACATGCCAACCAACAATCACGCTTTAAGCTTAAAAGAAAAAGAAAAAATGTTGGCAAGAACAAGCTGTGACTGTGAGACTCGCTCAAGGGGCAGATATTTACTATTAGATGTATCTCTTCTGACACTTCATCAGAACACTGCTGTGGATCACGGCTCTCTAGCACCGTCACTCGGTGACAGACGGTAGTGCACACGAGTTGTATGTCACTAACACGAGTATATCATACTTATGGAAATATTCATAAATGATATAAAATGGTTTATATACTTTTTGGTGTTTGTTTAAGGAACAAAATCCAGGTTAAATAACATATAGTATTGGTTCAATAAATTGTTGGGTTAAACGTCAAGAAAAAAAGGACCAACCTTGACAAAAAGCATTGCTTTTCGATAAAGTTTATTTCATTTTATTTTTATTTTTTTATAGAATCTCTTGACCCTGGTCTAGAAAGGCACTTTACAAATAAAACTTTAGTTACTTACTTACTTACTTACTTACTTTATTTAAAAACACTGCTATACAATTAATTGTTGCTACAAACATGGAAATTAACATTGACATAAAACTAATTGTTATATAATAATACATATTAAAAATGGTATGAATACATGAATAAAATGAGAATATTAATGAATAACAGTAAATATGTTCAATACTTGTATACATTCAGGTATGGTTATCATGAATAATCGACTTTTGTTTGTCTGTGAGGACCAAGACAATTGTCTGGTAACTATTAACCCAAACGTCACAACTTCTCTACAAGAAGCACACCTTCAGCGCCCCCTGTTGGTTGTGCATAGGATGGGGACCCATTTCTAGTAGTTTCTATTAGTGTTAAAATTTCTGAGAACACTTTGTTGATGAAGCTGTAGAGATTCAAACTCGTCACATTCCATCGAATGAGAATAATAGTTAAAGGTAACAAATAAATCTTCTTAATTCCATCTGGACTCAGGAAGGTTTTGAAGGCTTTATCATTCACTTGTATGGCTTCTAACTGCTGCTGCTCAATCTTTCCAGCAAAAAAAGATCAACTTTAAAAAAACAAACTCGATAAAATTAGATTATTTTAGTAAACTTGTAGTCAAATCAACCCTTGTTTGACTATAAATAGTTGGTACTTATAAAGCGTTTTCTCTGCTTGTTCAGCTCTCAAAGCGCTTCACGCGACGTCACCCATTCACACACACAATCACACAATCACACACTCATGTGTTTAACAACGGATGCTAGTTTTGTTGAGCGTGAACCAGGCAGACAAATAGCTGCCTTTTCTTTATCCAGCGTGATGTGAGGATGAGCTCAACCATGACCCGAGTGTGACGGTGACACACTGATCATGGTGTGCTGGACGTGGATCCAGATCTCCTCCACATGCATGTCATCAGCGTGAGCGCGTCGCTATGGAAACGGATCACAGATCTGCCTCTGTGCGTTCAACTCACACAATGATGACCTTTTTTTTTTTTCCAGATTCACATTTCTATCAGAGATTCATTCTTAGCCGAGAGAAGAAATAAATGAATGAAACAAACCTTAGTAGACTCGCAGGAGGAGACGCCGAGATCTGGTTGCGGTTGTCGGAGTTGACCAGGTCCTGCAGGTTCCGCCTCAGTTCTCGGAGTTGGTTCAGGGAGTAGCTCCTCAGCACCGTTCCCTCCAGCTCCTCGGCCTCCACCAGCTGCTCCTCCTGCTGGATCTGCAGCTCCAGACCCCGACTGCGACTCCTCAGCTCCGCCAGCTTCTGCTGCAGCTCCTCCATCTCCACCTGCAGAGAAAAGTCGTCGATAAACAAACAACAAAAAGAGTCAAGATTATTGTAATGGTTGTAGACCGGCGAACATTTAAACACTTTTATGTGTCAGGAAGAACATTTACCTCCACCCTTTGTTTCTCTTTCAAAAGAAGATATTTGCGCCGCGAGGAATTCTGAGGCTCTTCACCATCTGGTTCTGAATCCCGGCTGCTCCAAAGACAATCAATCAATACAGTAAGTGACAGAAATGTACATAAGCACCAGACATTTTCAGGTGGTGGATTAGTATCTAAACAAAAATCAAGACTGTATTTGTTTGTTGTTATACACATTTTAAAGAGATTCTAAAGTAATAAGTAACATTTTTAAATCTATTCTGAAGCACAGTAAGCCGGTGCAATGATGCTGAAACCATGGTGACGTGATACCGTCTTTTAGAACCAGTCAAAAGTCTTTTGACCAGTCGGAGGCGAGACGGAGATTTCTGAGAGATGCCAAGGAGGAGGGATTTACACTTATTTCTTTTTATTCTAGCGCTACCTTGGTTTTAGATGCATTACAGTTTTTCGTTAAAGTACTTCTTGTCCTTTAAAATATCAGAATTGTCCCATGTCTTTTTAATAGTGATGGTTTGAAGCTTCATGAAGCAGTGTCATGTTGTTCAGAGGTCAGTAGGGGGCACCATCAGTTTGATAATGATGTTTCATTAGAACGGTTGTTAAAAACAAAGGAAAATAGTGCCTATCTAGTGGACTCTGACACTGCTTCATGAAGCTCCATCACACCATCACTACTATATATATATATCAACTCAAATCACTACTTTTTAAAGCAATATATAATGTAACTACTCAGGAAATTTAACTGCCAACACTTGCCCTAAGATAACTTTCATCAAACTCAACAGTTTGATGCCTCATCTCTATAGAAAAAACACTGTCCATCTCTCTGCTCAGGTACGATCTGAAAGTCAATTTGAAAGTATACTCTCTTTAATCGCTGACATCGGCAACATTAGTTCATCTTTGTACTTCTATCTGTGCCACAAATAACATGTATCTTTGCCACATATTAAGCTGTACTGAGAGATTTGATTTAAAGTCAAAGATGGTGTAAAAACTTCTTGCATTTACTTTAAAACTGATGCAAGACAAAAGATTATACATAGACATACACAGACACATGATTAATTAAAATAAAGTGAGCGAAAAATTAAGTAAGTAATCAAATTATTCAAAATGATACGGCCTAACAAAAAATTTAATCTGTGTTAAAAGAAAAAAAAAAAGTTTATTCTTATAAAAATGTATCGGTTTCCTGGAAACACACAGATCGTAATGGTTCTATTTTGTGTTCAACTGACCTCGCTGGTCTGGAGTCTGTCCTCTGGAGGGCGCTGTGCACCACCTGACCGAGCCTCTCGAGGAAGAGGGTGATGTCAGGCTGTCTGGAGGGCAAACCCAGCTTCAGATCCCCTCTCTCTATGGTCAGCTCCTGGAGCTTCTTTCCAAAGCGCTCGGCTGTTTGATGAAAGTACATGGAGGTCATAACGAAACAAAAGTGTGTCATAACACAGGAGAAGAAATGGATGTCACATGGTTTTAAAATAGGTCAGGAATTTACCATGATTATATTAAATATAATCGGGAAAAAATGCTGGTTTAATATAAATATGTACTGGGTTAGTTTGTTTCTTTCTAAACATAATTGATGTTTATATAATTTTCTTATTAGATTGTGGAGCAGTTTTCGTTAAATTGCTTTCGATTCAAGGAAAATGTCTGACCCACTTTTTATGTTTTTCGTCAAACCATATAATTCTTAATTTGTACGGTGTTTACAAAGAGATCTTCAGATCAGGAAGTGAACTGTACATAGTGTTTTATTTCTAAACAATTACCAATGAGCCACATGAGCTGGTGCTATAACTGTGCTATAACTCAATTAGAAGTTATTTATTTATTTTGAGAATTTGACATATTGATGTTCATCCACATTTATTTATACAGTTATACATTTTGTTACGTATTTATACATTTATAAGTAATTTATCTTCCTTCATACATTCCGTCTTCTCGTGTTCATCGTGACCTACTGAATCTGAGGCAAGATAATCTAATGACAGCATCGGATTCAGTTTGTACGTCATGATGCATCTCTGTCTAAAAACATCATGTTCCAGATTCCAGTCTATAAAAATGCTTGTCTTAATTCTTCTGTGTAACTTTCGACCTCATTTTTAAGCCTCAAAAATACATTTTCAAGCACAAATCTAAAGGTTTAACACATGTATTTATGTATGTATTTACCTGCATCGTAGTCATCTTCCAGAATAGCTTTTTGCTGCAGTCGTTGCAACTTGAACATCATGGATTCGATCTGAGAGGGAAGTTCAGAAGAACGATTACACAACAGTCCAGAGATCAACCGATATTTAAACAGCGTTCAAAAAATTGGGTGACGACATGTCCCGGTGATGCCCAGTTCGTCAAAAGTTAATACCTTTCAACACAATGTAATAATAGAAGTGGTTGAAGTGAATGATGAGTATATTTATTTTAAACTATTTATATAAATGCCAGTGTGTAACGTGTTAAAGTCGGAGCACGATCCTGCTCAGCCTAAAATACATGCAGATTAAATGTTGATCATATATGTAGTCTTTAATGTGTTCCTTAAACTTGACTTTTATAATAATTTATTTCAGGAAACCTTGTTTATTTACCAGGCTTTTATCTATATAGAATTTGTTTGACAAGGACATATTAAAATGTATGTTTCAGTGTTTTGTATTCAAACTGTTTCCTTCAAGATTAAAATTTGTATTTAAATGTATTGAATCAGAGATTTTCATTTTTCTTATAATTTAAAACATTGAATCAAATGGTTTGGTATTATCATATGTTCATCTCTATTTAAATGTATTTAATTCTTTTTTTTTCTTATAATTTTATTTAGCATTTCATGGTTGCATTAGCAACAATTAGGATAGATTCTTTCGAAGTCTAATAAAGTTGGTATTATGAAGATTTCATTGTGTATTTTATACACTAATCTTTGTTTGTTTTTTTGTTTTTTTAAATAGAGGAAAATTATACTTTCATTTAAACACATTGTGTCTTTATCGTATTATATATATATATTATTATTATTATTATTTGCTTTTTTTTATACTTATTTAACGTAATGTAAATAATATAAAACAGAAAATCTTTGTGCTCCTCTGGAAAGTGACATTTTCCATTATGTATTCTTGTAAATGAGGTAAAAATGCCATAAAATGTATGTTGCTTCAAAACTACTGAAGCACTTTGTCAATAGAGATTTAGAGTTAATATATGATGGTAAATTATCCACTGGTTACATTTTTGTGAGTATTTTCATGTGTGTATATAACTTGTCACAAATGTTGCTAACATGCTAACGTAGAAACAATGCGAATGTGGCAGATGGATGGATGGATGGATGGATAGATGGATAGATGGATGGATGGATAGATTTTGAAGAATCATTTATCAGATGAAAGTCATGTTTAAAAAGACACTCGTCCTCTCTTCACCTTGGTGTAAGTGCGGTTGTTCTGCAGACAGTCGTGCAGGACGCTCTCGTGCTTCTTCACCAGGAGGTCCCAGCCCTGGTCCAGACCCGGCGTGGCGCTCTCGTACCCGGAGGACGCCGTGTCCGAGTCCACCGACAGCGAAGACGTGGCCTCCGTGTCCAGGGAGGGCGAGTCGCAGTCGGACAGGAAGTCCTCCCTTCCCTTCCACGAAGCTTCCCGCCAAAACCTTCCTTCCGAGGATTCCTGGTCGCCTCCCAAAGAAAAGCGCTTGGAAGCGGGGGGCTCCAGGGACGAGGTTTCGGGGTCTTTGGTGTGGGAGTGTTTTTGTGTGATCAGGGACTGTCTGATGAAACTGAAGCTGGAGCTGAAAGTGGCCATTGTGGCGGAGACTTCCGTCCGACTTCTGTCAGAACCACAGAAGGAGTTTGGACTCCAAGAACCTTTGTCGTCCTCACACGAGTCCTTCTGGGACATCTTGGCAGCAGGTCTTAAAGAACCGGTTCTCCCTTCATCGCCCTCCTCCTCATCGTCATCAGTAGCGCTCTGCAGTCTGGACGGCTCTCCTCTCGTGATGCCCGGCTTCCGGTGTTGTCTCTTGGAGTCGGCGCTGCCAGCTGTCCTCGCCGCTCTGCCACCTGTCCAAGCACAGATTAACTATTAATCTGACCCGGGGGATAAAAAGTGACTCATTCAGGGGTGCCTGGATTAGCTCAACCACTTTGGCATGTTGGGAAAACACTGAATGTGTGAATAGAAGAATGTAATAAATCTCAAGCTTCAGTTGTGTGACTTTGAACAGCTGCTCCAGATGTTCCACGAACACACATCTGCAGCTTGATCACGTGAATGGAGTTAAAATGAGAAATAAAGTAATAATAATCTATATTAAATAGGGGTGTGAGAAACTATTGATACACCAATATACCAACATTTAACTGTATTTCTTTTACATGGATTTTTAATTAATAATATTATTTTTTAACTCATCATATTTTTAATAGTTTCTATGGTTTACGTTTCAACTAAAAATGTTTTACATTTACAATTATTATGCAAATATATTTATGTTTGTAGAAAGGTTTTTCAAGTCTATGGACTAGAATATCAAACTCAATGTGTAAATATCAAATAATAATAATAACTTGAAAATATTCAATTTTTTTCATTTAATTGTTTAAATATAAAATGAACTTTTTAATATACATATTAATTTATTCAATTATTTAACAAAAACGAATTCAAACTTTAATATGGAAATTATATATTTTTTAAACAACTCAAGTATTTAAAATACTAAACCATTTCAATAATTGTAAAGTTCAATCATTTAAAATGAATGGATTTTTGTATTGAAATGTTGCTGTTTTTAATCATAACAATTATTTTTTGAATAGTTGAGGTCAATAGTTACATACTGTATTGAAAGCTTTGAATCCATTGGGTGCTAATTTGAATATTGAAAATGGCAGATTCAGAAGGTAACCCCCGAAATAAACGAGGGTCAAGTGTACTATTAATGAAATACATTCTCAGAATACTTCAATACTTAAATACTCCATAGCCGCAGCCCTGATGAGAATATACATATTATATTAAAGTAAAACGTTTTTTCTTTGTGTGTTGCTCAGAGTGCAGAGACAAAAAGTAAAGATAAATTCAAACAAACGGGTCACAGACATTAATGTCTAAGATTTAGGAGACGCTCAAATGTCCGAATCAAGGGGCCCTTTGTGTCCATCTGTCTCCCTCAGAACACACCGACTTCTGTCTCTGAGACAGTGAGAGCATTCATGAAGAGCCCGGACGAACCGATCCAAACATCTCCTACGTCGTAGTTCTGAGACGAGATGATGGTTTAGAAATAAAATGAAATGAAAAAAAATGAACCCTGTTTGACCTCGCGTGACCCCCCCGAGATGATGTCACTTTCTAGCTTCCAGAGAGATGCCACTTAAAAGACAAAGCTCAAGTGAGGTTGGTAAGAAAGAGGGGTGTTCCCCATTGTCTGGGTTGAAAGCGGGGCTTTCAGCAGGACCACCACACCGAAAAGCTCACGTTACATGCGACTCGATTATGGTGCGTGGGAGCCGGTCCATAACCGCCGGAGAAAGTTGAGACTCTGGGGTGTAGAACACTCTCCAGATCCGACACCATATGGACCAGCTGATACTTTTATCTCCTCCATGTTTCCATGACTCAAACTCTTCCTGGTGAAGAGGAAGGAAATGCCTCTGGGCTCGTGTGTGTAAGAGAGAGAGAGTTGGGGGGTGAATGCAGTTTTGCTACTTCCTGTCCTGATTTTCAAAAATAGTTTTCAGGGAATTCTGGCTGCAAATCAGGGAAAAAGAAGGCAGACTCTGGAACAAATTCGACGCCGGCGTGGACCGGTGAGAAAAAAAAAGAAGAGCCTCGGCCCCCGGGCCGGTCCGATTATTTACCTTAGCAGATTAAAGAGGCCCCGAGTCCCGGGCCGTGAAGTTTAAACACCGCGTCTCATTGGCCGCTCGAAGTGCTTCCACCAACCCAGGGTGGAATGCTGGAGGATCTCGTAAAAACACGAGGGTCGGAGGAACAACAGATACATGGAAAACACACATGGATCTTGAGTGTGCACGTCAGCAAGTCTCCAGATGTGCACGTGACTCGACGGGGAAGTGAAACTCTGTCAGCAACAGATCGTACTTTTTTGTCGTTCGCACTTCAACATGATCATTGTTTAATACAGTAAAGATCTATTCTCTTGTCTGCTACACTGAAGTCACTCTCCCCCCCGACCCTCCACTTCCTGTCTGCTCACATGAGACTAATAAAATAATGAGTGAGAAGAATGACGACAGCAGCCAAAAATGTTGAGGACCCATTGAAAATCAGCAATTTGTTCTAATAAATTATCTATTAAAAATACCACAATTAATGGTTTAACATTGTTTTCTCAATTTGAATGTTTAATTTATCAGTCGTGGCAAATTTAGATTTTTTTATTTGACGTCATCCACTATGTTTGATGTTTGTGACTGTTTAATGTTTTTAGAAATGTATGTAAGTATTTAAAACATTCTGCATTATAAATAGTTTCGGTGGTTTCTCTCCCAATTTGATGTTTTTTTTGTTTGTTTTTTTCTGTAATTTTTGTTCCCAAAACTTTAATTACAATGTCATAGAGCTCTGTAACCTATCCCAGCTATTTGGGGTGAGAGGCAAGGGACACCCTGTACAGAACACCAGGGCAACCCAGGGACACACCACCATTATATTATACTAGATATTATATTTCTGGACTTTGCGAGGAAACAGTAGTACTTGGAGTAAACCACAACCCTGCATAGGGATCAACAGTAGAAGATGAAGGTTTTACTTTTGTTTGTTTTTTTCTTTTACCTACAACAGATACAGTTTCACAATAACTGCTTATGACATCTTAAAGCGTCTGTCGATCTCATGCTCAATACTTCCTTCACTCATGAGCAAGAACCCAAGATACTTAAACTCCTCCACGGGATCTTCTAGAACCATGGGCTCAGATTTTGAGTTGCTGAGAGCTGAAGTTCTAGGTCTGATGAAAGAGTTATGAACAAAATATTTGACATATTTATTAATTATTAGCCTTTCATTTGACCCAAGCAGCTTTTATTTTCAAGCTTAATGTATTATTATACTAGCATTTATGTTTTCTTTTATGTAATGTACATTTAGAATGTGATCCTTGACGTGAAGTTTTATTTATTTTGTCAGTTTCTCTGTAAAACTAACTTTGCTGCACACCTTCTTTTAAAGTTGTAACTACAGTCCCTGTTCACTCTTTTAATCTAAATAATCTAGAAATTTCAAAAACAGTCTCCATCGCGTGGAATCATCTTGAAAATCGACAATTCTGAACAGCCAACTGTCGCATTATCACACTTTTAATGAGCTTTTCTTCAGCACATTACAAACTAATCTTCGACCATATGTTTAAAAAAAAAACATTAATCCCACGACAGAACTTCTGCTCATCAATGTGTTGTTCACCAACCAGTTCATTTTTGGTTTAACGAATAATAATATAATTAAGTAAGTAAGTAAGTAAGTCATTTTTATTTGTATAGCACTTTTCCAGACCAGGGTCACAAAGCGCTTAAACAATCAAAACAATATTCAATAAAGTATATATTTTAAAGATCAAGATAAAACTGATAACACAACAGGAGTTCCAGAAAATCAAGGAATATATAAATATAGTTCCCTTTTAAAGTACATATTTCAATTACATCCTGTTCATGTTTTTCAGTATATATGTGTACAGTTGTTGCTCATAATTATTATCAATTTCATTGTTTTTTGTGCTGCAGTCTTGAACCTTCATCACTCAAATTGTAATATAAGTTTTTGGTTTTAAAGCTAAAAATTTGAATGCTGTACTAAAAGTATAGAACTAATATTGTCAATATATTTTAGATACTTGTAAAATAGATATTATTAGATAATTAGATAGGTAAAATGATTTAGTTTTACACATTTGTTTCAAAATACATGGATTAAATATTACTATACAACTTTTAGACATCTTTTAGGACATACAACGTTCTGTTTTTCTATTGCTTATTTTGTGTGTTATCTTATTTTAATTATTTTATTCGGTTCTGACACTACAAAAAGTCCTGTGTTGTGTTAACAACACTGGAAATAAAAGTGGTATTAGAGCAAAGAAGAAAAGTAAAGATTCTCACTCAGTCAACATTTAAGACAAATATTCTTCATGTGTAACATCCGGTCAGTGGACAGAACAGAACTTGACTCTAAACAACACACATAGAACCACCTGCTGGTCTTGGGTTCAAATCTTTTCTCCTGGAACTTTACCTTCAGGGTCTGGTCGGTGGTGAAGCACGGAACCGCTGTGACAGCCCAGACCCAACAGTCCCGCGAACATCCTCACATCCAAGACGGGTTCGAAGTCAGATCCTGGTCCACGGTGTTTGCACAAGAACTGAGATCATTTCCGACACGAGGAACAGTTTGTAAGAACCGGTCTCTGCTTTTTTCTCTAGCCGATGAGTTTGTTTTGAAAATACTTCCAGATGATCCGGGGAGAGGCTGGACTCGAACAGCTGCTCCAGAACCGACGCGACAAACGGGTCCAAACGGAAAGACTTGGGTTTATATAAAAAAGAAAGAGGGATGTTCCGATGAGATGGTGGAGGACTAGAGAACCGTTAGCTGCTGCTGCTGCTGCTGCTGCTGGAGCTGAGACGTGTTCAGGAATTTGACTCCAGAACTCTTCAGAACCGCCTCAACAGAACCAGCCAATGACGTCCCTTCTTTCTCTCTGTGTGTGTCCACTCGACAGGCTCTGACCTCAGAAGTTTTAACTCTATAGACCAGAGTGTGCCTGGATCACTAGTACTACATAAGGTCATCTAATCCACTAAACCATTTATCCAAGTATGTACACATTACACACACAACAGTACAACATAACACTGACCTACATGAAAACATACACAACAGCTACTGTCTACTACACAAACACATGGAAACATGGCCATCATCACACCAAACTCTACTTCTATTTATCCATAAAAACACACATAATACAAGCCAGAAAAATACACAATCTGAAACACTAAGGGGTAACTAATGTGTTGATTTAAGTGTGTACTAAATATATCTTGGACTTCTATTGTATCATCAGTATGTGTTTGTTTGTACAAAACTCTTTTAGTTTGAAATATTTACATAAGAAAATGTGCTTAAGCTCCGCCCACTGAATACATCGTTTTTTCTGGAGATTAAATCTTGTTTACCATAACCACGCCCACTCCAGGAAGTCTCCGCCGCGATGGGACTCATTGTATAAACAAAGCAGGGGCGTGATTATAGCTGGCTGGAGGAGGAGTCAAGATCATTATTACGTCATAATGGACTCCGCTCTCGTAACCTCTCATTCGCCAAGATTTCAGACTGGTAAGAACTTTATAAAGTAATAACTTGAAAACATGGTCATGATGTGGGACTTACTGATAAATACACAAACCAAACAATACAAACTATAGAACTTACAACAACCCATAACACACCTTCTCAACTAAAAACAAACACACATTTAACACAGTAGAACAAAAACAAACATGCTCAAATATACATTAAGTTTTTTATTTTATTATTAATATGTTGTTTTGTGTACGTGGTCTGTTTTAAAAACGTACTTATAGACACACATAACCACCTTCTCACAACACAACAAGTTATTTCAACACACAATCTTTCTGAAACATGGAGAACACATACTAGAACCAAAACATGCATGTCGTAACTCTACTGTTCATACAAGCACCACACCAAAAACACCATAGAAAGATATCATGGATCATGAAACACAACCTTTTTTTACTTGCAAAATCCAAACTCAATGGCATGAACTGGAAAGGAAATACACAAAAACAAGTGCATACAAACAAAAATATGATCAAAAAACAAGTTGACATCAAGACATACAGATGCTTAAACATTGCGTCTACACAGTCACATAAACATCAAAACACTATATGTCACACATATTCCTTTTAATCAAACAAACACGAAAAGCAAGTACACAAACTTGTGAACTAAATATATAGACTAAAGTTGTATATATTAATTGTGTTGTTTTGATGTCCCAGTTGTGTTAATCTCCTCGCCCGCAGCACATTGTGTGTCTTTGTTTCTCCGGCGAGAGGAATGTCTGAGAAGAAAAACACCATTGAGCAGCATCAAAGTCTTTCATGCTCCCACTCAGTGAACTCCTCTTTCATTCAGAGCCTCAATGATGGACAAGACTCTAAATCTCGTCTACGTTCGGTCCTCAGGATCAGAGAGACGCTTAGATCACCTGCAGGGATTTAAGGAATTGAAGCGTCTGATCTGTTCATCGTCATCTAGTTCATCGTGGTTCTAATCCATCTTGATGAGATGTTAGGGTCGAGGACTGCTCTGGCCTTAATTCAGCGTGGCTAGGCTAGTTAGCATGATGTACTAGCTGATCACATGCACACTTTTATAATAAATAAATGCATTTTATTTTCACGAGAAACTTAAACCCTCCTCCTGATTTTTTCTGGGTTCGCCCCGGGTCTCCCCCCTTAGCTCGCCCTACTGAGAAACTCATCCTGACTTGACTGAAACAACCTATTTGAGTCTCTCCTGGTCGACAAGGCTCCTATTCTCGTTTTTAAAAGACTAGTCCACGCTCCCAAGCTATATAACTAAAAAAGAAAATTTTGATTCTTCTGTTTAACTGATGATTCAACCGGCAGATTAAAAGGCTTTTGGCTCAGCTCTTTCGTCAACAATCCATGTCATGAACAAGATAGTGATGAATATTCTCTTTTCATCTAATGATGATGAATTCTATTTTTATTAATCTATAAATATAATGTTTTAACAAAGCTTCATAATAAGTCCCATGTTTAGTTTGGATTAGATAATATAATAAAGTCTATCTAATCTAAACATGGGAACAGTTTTAAAACGTTGAGTGCAATACCTTCGCTCACCAGCAGATGTCAGGTTTGCGTAACATAAATAGTAGTTAGTCTATAAAAAAGGTATAACAATATTTTACAATGTATATGTGGCTAAATTGAGTCACGTGATAGCTAAATAAGATCCAATCCTTAACTTGACGTATGTATGTATGTATGACGCTTAAAAATGTAGTACCATAGTGTAGTACTATAAATGGCCAACAGGGGGAGTGCACGGATAACGTAATAACACCACAATATTGAAATCCACTAAACAGGTCTTTTCAAGAGTGAGACATTTGAAACAATATCTTTGTCCTGATTTTCATACAGGTTGTTATTGATCAACGTTATGGATTCACGTCCTCTCAGTTTATTCTGATCGAAAAAACAAACAGCAGCTCGCCATGGCCTCAGACATTAAGTTCATTTAAAGCCAAACATAAGCAAAGTGGGAGAAGATGGAGGGAAACCACGGAGACTCGATTGGCAATTACCACAAAATATCTTTTATCACGTGTTAGTCTGTGAAGCCTGGTGAGGACTTTTTTTGTTTACTCGATCTTTGTACAATGTTATATTGTTAAGAAATAAAGATAATCAATTGTTATTTATTTTTATCACAGCTTTGATTATAAACTGCAGTCAAACCACACAAAATAACACATAACTCAATACATGATGAAATATTTAATCAAATTTGGACCAAATCGTGCAGAAAAAAAGCTGATTGTCTTTCAGCTTTTTTCTGCACTTTAGACTTTTACTCTGGTTTAGTTTGAGGAAAACACACGAATGGGAGAAATAGTGATTACACATGTTTGTCTTTATCAACAATGCTTTTTAATTTTCTCAGACATATAAAATGTGTTGAGGATTTCAATTTATGTTCTTAAAATAACTAATAATGTAAATATATTTTTTAAATAGTTAGTTTTAAGCGACAAGAAACATTTAACTAGGTGTGAAAATGCATGACTAAAACATAATTTAACTTACATTTTCAACACAAAAGTTGTGTAGCTATGGGGAATGTTGGCACCACAAACAAATCCTGTGTTGTCTTTACAACGCTGGCAATTAATTGAATACAAAATGGGGAAAAAATGAGGTTCAAAAGTCGACATAAAATTCCTTATTTTATCTATAAATGCAGACATGGATTTCTGATCTAAAGCTGAGAACTTTTGCACCACAGAAGTCAAACGACGACAGTCAACTGTGCCAAATTATTTTATTGTAATAAAAACTCAACAGTTGTATTTTCCAAACATAAACATTTCAGCGAGTGCAAACATCAGAACAACAACTACACCAAATTGAACCGCAGCGACTCTAGACCACGCCTTCCTCCTGGTCGATGAGCGCGCTCCGGCTGGAGAACACGTCGGCGAGCATGTGTTTGGGGATCTCCGAGCCGCGGACCTTCAGAGCGTAGCAGGCGTCCTCCACCTTCCCCAGACTCTGCCGGAGCGTGTGCAGCTTCTTGGAGACCTCGTAGGGTCCCGTGTTGCCGATGAGGGAGAAGCCGTCGTGGATCTGCCGCAGGAACTGGCTCAGCTGGAAAGGGGTGTCGATGTCGCCGTTGCCCACGCTGCTGATGCACATGCGCATCAGCTCCCCCGTCAGGTCGGCCACGCCCAGCAGGTAGTCGGCCGGCGTCACGTGGAAGGTGAGCACTTGGGCTCCCTGAGCGAGGGACTCGTCCATGTCCTGGCGCAAGAAGGAAAATCTTTTTATTCCAGGGAGACACATTTGACTCACCGGGTCATTCTTTGTGGTCCACAAAAGTTTTTAAATTGTTGGTTGGCAATTAAATTTGCAAACTTAATTAGCTTGTGTTAGATCAGCTACTTACTCAATCACGCAAGTCGACAACATCTTACAACATTACACTTTTCTCAAACTGTCTCAGACAAAAACTTTGACTCTTACTTGAAGGCTCTATGAAATAAAATAATAAATAATAATAAAATAGAATAAAGTTCTACCTCTACCTCTATATAACTGTTGACATCCATAACTATCTTAAACACTAGAATCTTTATAGGTCTAGATATTAACATGAACATTCATCAATTTTGATTTGAGCTAACCGTACGGTGGGCCACTACAAAATGACTTGGCGGGCAAGATTTGGCCCCCGGGCCTCGACTATGTGTGTGGGTTAAAAGAAGATGACGGTGTTTAGTTGCCGACATCCAACAGTTTATATATCGATTTAGTAACTTTTAAAAACATGGTAACTGCAGAAGATAAATGGGAATTTGGTAGAAAAAAGAATAGAAAATTAAGTCACATGTTGTTTGTGCTTCCAGAAGAAAAATAATAAATTTTATATAATAAATAATTGCAATTAAAATGAGATATTACAAATGGCAGCAGTAAACAACAAATACTGCGGGACTTTGAGTTTGAAACAGCAACAGTTAACCATCTTAAATATTTTATTCACACTCCCTAATTTATTAATTAATCTCCCATTTACATCACAAATATGCATTTGTGAAAAGCACTGTGAAAGACCATACCTCTGCCAAGGTACTCATTTTAAAACACAGAATAAAATTGAAACAAAAAAACATACCAAGACCTGTGTTGGCTAACGGCAAAATCAATAGACTACAGGTGATGTCTTAAGTATTCCTCTATCTCAGGAGGACAAGAAAATCATCTGAAAGTTGATTAAATTGAACGATTAGATTGTTTTTCTTCGCTAGTTCTTATCACAAAATGGTCCTCTTTTATGGCTTTTAAATTCTTGAGAAGTTAAAATTTAGAATAAACCTTTGAACACCACTTGAATCCCATCATCCATCCCATCATCATCATCACATCATGAAACGTTCACTTGAATACGATCAGAGCTTCTCAAGTGATTCTTCTAACGAGAGCCTAATCTCCTTGGCAGGGGTAGTAACAAGTGTACCTTGGCTTCAGGCTGCTCCGACTTCAAGTAGACGAGGCGAGCGTTGATCTCCTCGAGGCTGATGAGCGTCCGGTGTCGTATGTAGTGCTGGAAGGAGACGGCCTCCACGTACTCCTGGATCCCTGAGCGAGACAAATCAGGAGTAAAACACACTGTGCCGTGGATCAGAAAGCGCTAATGACGCTGTAGAGTCAGGCCATCAACTTGTTATCTTCCACAAACTAGATCACACCGGCAAGATAGAGATCGAAAATAAAACACGTTTCCTGTCCAGATCTTTTGATTCAGGCAGCGGTGTTGTGTTTTCTGCCGCGGGCCGAGATGACCCCTCGTTTGTTTTCCCGCCCTGAGTAAACAACAATCAAATAATCACAGGACGGAAGACTTTGTGTCTGAGGTTTACTTTGGGAACGGCAATTGAACTTCAAAAGGGACGCCCGCTATCTCTCCCTCTCTGCTGCTGACCACTGCACAACATCTCCACTGGACCCCGACCACTTTTACTGGTCCATGCGACAGGTTTGTTCTGTACCTGCCAGCAAGGAAGTTTCATTTTTTTTTCTGCAGACTGTCTTTCATGGAAAATCTGCAGCCGGTAATTTAATATTTACTTTGTGATCCATCAGTTTATAAAATGGTTTAACGCTTTAATGCAATGTTGTTTATAAATAATCAAAAGTAAAGACAGGTTTTATCAAAATTCAGACCAAGCCAAACCTAATTATAATAATTAAATAGTCATGAAGTGAGACTTATTATTTGTCGGATAAAGAAAGCAGAGAAAAGTAAAAGCGTTTCTATTATAAAAAGAAAACAAATTGTGAGGTTATAATTTAAAAATGGACCTTTATTCTCAGCAGGATCACTTTAGCAAAGGTCTAAAGCATAATCATTTAAACATGTGTGCGACCATTATTTGTGCGTTTATATCCATTTCTGAAATCATTAATCATCGATAATTTTATTCTTTATTATTAATCTGAAGCAGGAAAAAAAAAGCAAACAAATATATAATATTAATAATTATTTAAACAAAAATAATAAAATGTATACATTTACATCAACAGAAATGTATTTGAAAATATATAAGAATGGACCATTTTGAAGTGGCTTCAAATTGAAATTTTCATTCAGAGAAGCAGACTGAGTGCATGAATGCTCCTTCCCATGATGCAACACTAATAGTCTCAGGGACTCATTCATTCCTCGTGCTATTAGACTGTTTAGTTTAGTTTAGTTCAGTTTTAGAGGATAAGAGTGAAAAGATGATATTCCATGTTAATCTAAACGTCAGGATACTTTGCAAACACATGGTTGAACAGCGGCGGCATTTAAAAGACAATCCAACAGGATGTGACCACAAAAGGTCACTCTGACTTTCAGGGCAGGCTTGGAAGGTTTATCTCGCTGACATTCGCTGGCAAGAGCAGCTCATGACATTTTACTCATGAGCATGAAAAATTCAAAAGGTTTAAAATCACCTCACGAGTGCAGAGATGGTCTTCAAATGAACCGTCAATAAACGAGGCTGTTTATCAATAATTTGTTAGGCTAGTCATGATTTCCAGTACTTTTGAGCCTCATGGGCAAAATAAAATGGAGAACAACTTCTTTGTATGTTTAAAATTAATGTGTTTATTAATTTTAGTATAGGAACCCTAACCTTTCCCAGCTACATGGGGCAAGAGGTGGAAAACACAATGGCAGTTTGGCAGCGCAAAACAAGTTCACTAACTTTTTGAAGATTCTTTTTCAGATTTTTGTAATGTTATGTACATCCAAGTTGTACTACTGACACTAATTGAGAAATTTACTCTTAAAAACTCAAAAACTACAGAAACTTTTCGTCCCTTAAATGTTTTCATAGTTTGTTCATTCTATTGTATTTCGAAGACATTTTACTACTAAAAGAAACGTGCAAATTCACAAATGAAATATTTTTTCTTCTGGGTTTGGTTCATAGTTTGTATAATTGTTCAGAAATAATGTTTTTAACCCATGTAAAACTTTATAAGACTGTGTTGTAATTCAACTGTTGCATTATCAATGAGATTTGTTCACAAAAAAAAACAAAAAAAAATGTATGCAGATTTTTTTAAGTTTTAAATGTGTTTGTATATATTTTTTTAATTGTTTCAAGGGTTATTTTATTCACAGTTTGTACTTCTGTATACTTCCTGGCCACCTTGCTACTTAAACATTACATTTTGTAGTAATTAAAAAAACATTTACAAACTGAAGAATCTTTATTAACTTTTTAAATTGGTTCATAGTTTGTAGAATTAGTTTATGCTTTCCAGCCAAATTGTTAAAACAAATAAAAAACACAAATGAAAAAATGTCTAAAAAGTGTTTTTTTCAAACAGATATGTGTCAAAGTTTGTAAATCTATTTCACAATATCTAAAACAATTCCCAGAGTTATACAAAGTTTGTTATTTTGTTTTGAACTTCCTGGCCACCGTACCCCTAAAACACATGAAAGACTTTGAACACATTAAATAAAACCACAAACCGCAGAATATTTCTAAAATACAATTGCACATTATGAGAGGAAATCAGAGTCCCTAGAGAAACCAACGTCACTACATTTTTGTGACATTGTTATGTCTTGTTTTGATGAAAACAATTTCAGATCAACTTCATCTGAATCATTTGGTTCAATAATTGACCATAAACTGTTGGACTCTTGACAAACGTGTTGCTGCTGCGAGGTCAAAGCGTCACCTTATCAAGTCATTAGGTCCACATTTAGCCTTCAAACCTTTAATAGGACTCAGTGGGAGGAAAAGGAGCGGAGCCATTAAACATGCCCGGAGACTTGGTGTCCAGTGGAGATTAGCTGGAGGACCCGTGTGCCGCGGCGTAATCGAATGAAGACGATAAAAAATGAACAGAAAAAACGAAGGGACTGGTCTAATTGGTGGGAACTGCCGTTGGTCACGTCGCAGAGAAAGCAGCGGCGGTTCCAGAGTGACAGTAATCTGAAATGGACTTTCCTGGCTGCTAGATAACAGCGAGCCCAAACGCCCTGAAATGCTTTTCTCCAGACATGTTGGCAACAAAAACAAAAAAAAACAACGATATTGATGCAAGTGGGAAAACATTGTTATCAGAGGGTGTGTCGTCGTTACGTGGCCTGCATCGATAATTAAACATTAGATGATCAAGAGTAAACACATTAGACTGTATTTTAACTTAGTATAGCACAAGTGTCAAAGGGAATTAAAATCTAAACGCTTCTAGTATTTTTTCAATTTTTTTAAATAATGCTTTTATTTTGGCAGCGTCATCCTGCTTTTATCTTCATTTATCTGATCTTTAAGTCCCGCCGACCTCTGCCTTATCACTCTCTCGACCCTTTTAGTGAAATTAAACTTGCCATCAACCCGGAGCCAGAATGAGAAAGTGATCCGAGGTTCACACCGAGGTTTAAGTGCGGAAGTCTTGTACTCGTGCACGTTTAGTGCTTTTAATTAACTCAAATAAACCCAGAGAGTGCATACCTCTGCCAAGCAGGTCATTTACTCGAGATATATATAACTTTTTTATCTATTGAAATGTTGTTGATAACAATCAGATCAATGGGACTGCAGGAACTCCCTTGCATGACACACACAGTATGACTGAGCAAGAATAGGAAGCTCACGCTTCTGTAAAGATTCAACCAAATGCTTGATCCGGATTATGAAACGGAACATCGCTAAAAAGACCTGAACATTTTTACTGAAATACTTAGTTTTTTTACCTAAAGACAGATGATGACCTCCATGGCAGATTAAACAATTGCCAAACAATGTTCAGGAGGTAGAGCTGTATTCTGAAATATGGGTTTATGTCCTTGACTGTTGAGATAACATTCATGGAAACTAAATTAGATCTGATTAATAAATCATTGTTATGACTTCAATTGTTAAAAACATGCATTTAACACTCGCCTGCTGTTACTATAAAAAATGCAGCGAGAATTCTGACATGCTCTAGTAGAAGAACTCACATCTGGTTCTTACATTCTGAGCTATTCATTGTCAGGCTCCTTCTTATATCACTGATCTGATCCAGACTTACACCCCACCTCTGAGGTCTGTGGATCAGAATCTACTGATGGTTCCTGAACACGGTTCAGGACCAGAGGAGAGAAATCCTTCCAGACTGTTGCTCCTAAGCTTTGGAACCATCTTCCTCTCTCTCTGTGTTTGATGATCTACTGACTCCTTCAAGAAACATCTTAAGACACCTTTATTTGTTCAGGTTTTTTCTTAATTTTCTGGAACTCTTGTGTTTGTCCTATGTTGTCTTGACCTTTAAGAGTTTTTTAATTTGTATGTATTTTAACTGTGTGACCCAGGTCTAGAAAGGCGCTTTGCAAATAACTATTACATACTTACTTACTTAAAGTCACAATGAAATTGTTGTTCACTAAATCTGTGATGGCACTAAAGATGTAACGTCAACTGCAGCTCTTTGCATCAACTTTTTAGTTGTAATTTATTATCTTTGACTTTACTTAGCCAACGTTGGGTGACAGTGGCAGCAGCTCAGGTAAGAGATCTCCAAGTCAACTGGAAGGTATCTTTAGTGTGTTCTAGATCTGCCCCGGGGCCTCCTCCCAGTTTCCCAGAACACCTTAGAGAGGCTTTCTGTCCTTTCTCTTTACAAAAGTACAGCAGTTCTACTCCAAAACTCTCACTGATCAACACGTATCTCACTTTATCCAGAAAGTCCATCTTTACCATAATCTAACATCTTTAATCAGTCATGTCTAACAATGTTTGCTCACCAAGCTAAACACAATATAACTGGTCAAAACAACTTCTCGTTTAACCTGAAGCAATCATTTCAAAGGATCTTGTAACTATAATCCTGAACAGAATGGTCTGAACAGAAGGTGCTAATTTCACAGGCAGCTATTTGTGGGTGTCATGTGCATGACCTGTGCACGGCTCACCTGGAGTGAAAGCTCTATGAAACTGATGGAGGTCTTCTCCTGTTAGCTCCTCTGCTATCTGACCAATCTTCTGTCTGACTCCATCCAGCTTCAGATCTGCCTCCTTCAGGATGTCTTCCACGTTAGGGACGCTACCAGTTACCAAAAACGAAACTCATTAGAAGTAGAACTTTGATATTGCTTCAGTATTAGTGTCATTCATCACCTGGTCACTCTATGGAGGAGAAAGATGGTCCTCTTGCTTTCTATGGTGATGTCACGGCTGATCTTGACGAGACGCTCATGTTTGTCGTGTTTGGTTTCGAGCTCCTGCTGGAAAACTTAAAAAGGAAGTATATTAGATTATCTGACCACACAAACTTGGAGGATATATCTGCTGATCTATACCTTTGAAGGACGCGCTGATGGACGAGCTGGCATTCGAATCCTGACCACTTGAAGCATCAGCATTTTTCCGTGGACATCCCTCGGCTAACAAGACACACAGAAAGTCAGAATCTAACCACAGGATACTTAAACGTGAATAATTTAGCCGGGTGTCCAGACGTTGTTAATTAATACTATGGTTTTATGAATAAAGTTTGCTACATTAAAACATTTCTAAACAGCAAATAAGATATTGACAAGTTGAACATGCTGAGCAAACTTGGAAGAAACTGCCATAATTATTTTGATTATAAAGCCTTTCCCCCCTTACAACTACTAGGTACTGACCACTGCACAATGCAAACAAAAGTAGCTTTAAAATCATGAAGCAGGTTAGCATAACACCATGGTTTATACATTTGTTTTTTAAATCTTGCAACAATAAACAAGTTAAAAAGCGTTATGCTGATTCGTATATGATGAATACGTGACAAATGAGGGATTACGTTGACAGAACTTCCCAAAGACAAACACCAACCAGGTGTAATGACCGAAGCAAATTCGACATGACAGTAAGAGACCAATAAGAACTATGGTATATACAATAATAACAAGGTAAATGCAACTGCTGTCAGCAGCATGAAGCTAAGAGATGCTAACAACAAAACAGTCGCACGGCAGCTCCTCTACTGTATCATTTTAAGCACAAAACCATGAACCTACCTTCACGTTTACTCATATCTTGCCGTTATCTCGTCTTTTTATTTTTGATAAAATGTCGAACGAAGTCAAGATTTCTATTTCTCAAGTAAAGATGCGAACTGCACGTTGCCTGCAGGAGTGGATAGCATCGAAAACAACTACCTGAAGAAAAAAACTGTCCCGTAAAAATTGAACCGTCTAGTTTTGACTCAAAGCAAGATTATTTTTGGAAGAAATAGAATTATTCAACAGTGAAGTTAAGCAAGGGTCAATTAGGGAGTTATACACGTTATTTTATAATATTCATGCAGGCATTCACGTGGACAAAATAACCGCGTGGGGCATTCTGGGAAATGTAGTCTTGTAAATATAGCTCGGTTATTTATTATTATTATTATGGTTTTATTTGATTGTTATATATATTGTATTTTTAATGTGTTAATAGTAACAGTATCATTTTTTTTTAAAAAAATATATATTATTTACAACAACAAAAAACAATAAATCATAATTCACTCAATTAACCCTCTGTATTTTTGGAGGAATCTAATGCAGTAGAGTTGCCTCAAACTGTAATTAACTATCTGAGACTTTAGTACTCACAACTTCAAACTTGTGTTACCATTATATGGTATAATTCAGGTTTTACCGAGAGAGTGACATGACTTTGAATGGATCAGTTTAAAAACTTGAATCCACTAACATATTTGGCCTTTTAAAAGGTAATGAATCTAATACACAAATGGATTCGCAGTGTTTCCATACTCAATTATTTAATTTATTTATCAACACATTTCTTATTAATGTATATATAAAAACGAATTAAATTGAATTAAACAATTAGAATATATAAAATCACATTATTGTTATGATTATCCCTACAAGTCACCATACAGTGATCAAAGTTGTGTTGAATTACAAATTTTGAAGTTTTTATTTGTACTTGATTTAAATATACATTGTTGTGCCACAAAGAATTTCACGAACGCGAGTCAGGAATGAGGACGAACGCTGAAGATGACGTTGGCTGATGATGCGTTCAGGTACTGCTCGTGAATTCAAAATACCATTTTTTTAAAACTGACAGCCCGTTGTTAATCGTTTGAAGTTTAAAAACGAAGTACTGTTTGGAGCCAGACAAACGAGGTTTCATACTACACTGGTTTCCTCCCACGCAAAAACAATAATTGTCCACCTTTTGCTGCATTCGGATGGAAAATTTGGAAAACCAATAACTAAACCGGTCTTCAGTGTCGATACATAAATCATGTTTCAGTGTAATTTTAATCATAAATCCTACATTTTTAAGCCATTTTGCCAAAGACAATTGTACCATGTCCAAAACGTCCCATAACGTCCCACAATAAGACTACACTAAAAAAAGATTAAGATGTAAGCCATTTTGTTGAAAGTACGAGCTTTATACTTGAGTATAAAGTCTCTGAACTTCTTCCTGTATCCTCCCTCACTCGCAGCAGGAAGCCGTCAACGCCGAGTCAGGTTCTGCTCGAGGTTTCTGCCTCCTAAGAGGATGTTTTTTCCTCGTGTCTGTCACACGGTGACTCACTCAACTTTGATTTGATATTAAGACATACAGCATAAATGAAATTGTGGTCCTCTCTGACCCACGATGCAACACATGAAGAACATGAATACGGTTGAAAGGACTTAACAACATACATTAAATACTTAAAACAATTAAAGACTTAAACAGACATTGGTTAAGACATTAAATAATAAATAATAATAAATAACCTACAAAAAGAAAGAAATAATCAACAAAAAGAAATAATCATAACAACTAATAAACATAATATAAACAAAGAAATAAAGTTCAAGATCAAGTTCCTTTTATTGTCAAATATGCATGTATTAAGACATACAGCATAAATGAAATTGTGGTCCTCTATGACCCACGATGCAACACATGAAAAACATGAATACGGTTGAAAGGACTTAACAACATACATTAAATACTTAAAACAATTAAAGACTTAAACAGACATTGGTTAAGACATTAAATAATAAATAATAATAAATAACCTACAAAAAGAAAGAAATAATCAACAAAAAGAAATAATCATAACAACAACTAATAAACAGAATATAAACAAAAAACTTGAATTCAATTCAATTCAATTTTATTTAAAGTGTCTTATCATAACAAAGTTATCTCAAGACACTTTACAGTTGAAGTAAGAATATAGTTGATTAAGGAAAAAAGAGATCCCAGCAATTCAACAATGAGTGATAAGCGAAACACTGTACAGTGAACTATGGTGAGGAAAAACATTCCTTTTAGAAGGCAGAAACCTCGAGCAGAACCTGACTCATTGTTGACGGCCTCCTGCTTTGACCGGCTGGGAGGAAGGATGGCGGGGGGTAGACAGATGGATAAGGAGACGAGTGAGGGAGGATATAATAATAATAATAATAATCTCTATTTATATAGCGCCTTATAGTGAGAGAGTAGGAGAGTCCATGGAGGTGCTGGAGAGAACTCGGGATCTGATGACGTGGTGAAGATCCTGGATCAGCAGCAGCTCTGGAGGTGGAGCCCTGGGGAAATAAAAAGGAATTGGAACATTTAACTTTTATATTATATTATATATTATTATATTTTGGTTAATCTGCCTGGGGGAAAAATATAAAAAATAAATATTGAACAATCTATATTTGAGTGTCATCCTCCATCATTTGTGTATCTTTACTTGTACAGATTCAAAATAATTAATTAAATCTAACGTCGACACGCATCAACGCTTCCACGTGTTCACGGAAAGCTCCTTTTTTCCCGACACCCTTGAACGCGCACGTAAAGGCGGGCAGGACTTCCGCGTTGACGTCAGAGCGGGACGGCGCTCCACAGTCAGAGCGAGAGCAGCACACACTCACACCGAGCCGTCGCCATGCATCACTCCCGGGGCACCAATGCTGCCTGAACGACCCGGAAAACCCGCCCGGGGAAACACAACCGCAACAACTTATTTCTCTGCTAGACAATGTGAAGAGGGAGTAACGGTGATGAAATTGTCCGCTTTCGAAGCTACTTTCCCGTTCGGCTCGGCCGTGTAGCGTGGCACAGGCGGCGGTTCGCTGCTCGACAACTTGTCGGTTAGCAGCGGGCGGTTGATCCCCTTAAAGGCGCAGCAACCGCCAAAAAAAAACATGGAGAAGCAGCAGGACAGCGACCTGGAGCGACAGTACTGCGAACTTTGCGGGAAAATGGAGAACCTCCTGAAGTGCGCTCGCTGTCGGAACTCCTCTTACTGCAGCAAGGAGCACCAGAGGCAGCACTGGAAGAAGCACAGGCTCATCTGTAAGGAGGCGGACCACCGGGTCCAGAAGGACCAGAAGAAGCCGGAGAAGAAGACGCACCGGGAGAAGACGCCGGACAAACTCACGCAGAAGAAGAGTCCAGACCGCTCGAAGACGACGACCAGCGACGACGACGACGAGGACAAGTCGTCGGAGTCCGACAGTTCCGCCACACCTAACGGACAACAGGCGGGTGGTGGTCCCGCGCCGCCCCACAAGCTGGCCCTGGAGCTGATCGTGCCCAGCATGGACAAGAGCGGCCACTGCGTGGTGGACAACTTTCTGGGGCTGGACATGGGGCTGGGCATCCTGGAGAACGTCCGCGCGCTGCACAACAGCGGCCAGTTCACGGACGGCCAGGTGGTGAGTCAGAAGAGCGACTCCACCCGGGACATCAGGGGGGACAAGATCACGTGGGTGGAGGGGAAGGAGCCCGGCTGTGAGAACATCCGCTTTCTGATGAACCGCATGGACGACCTGATCAGACACTGTAACGGCAACCTGGGCAACTACAAGATCAACGGCAGAACGAAAGTAAGTTATTCTCGAGAGGTGACCGTGAGTTTGTGAAAAGTTGAAGAAGTTTCAGGACCGATTTGAGGTGTAAAAGCATCTCCTGGTGACATCTTCTGTGGTCAAGGATTATTAATCGATTCTACTCTGATCACACTAGACCAGAGTCTATAATTGTTCAAGGGCCACATTCAATTATGTGAAAGTTGTTAGGGGCCGTCAAGCCAAAGAGGAAGACGAAAAAAAAAAAGTGACATTCGTCACTAGGATGTGACTTTTATAAAGCTAAATAAGCTGCAATTGTATTCCTGATATGAGTTTTAAGTCTGCAACTAACTTATAAAAAAAGTTTTAAGGGATTAATATATACTCGAAGAATTACACACACAAAGGTAAATGAGTTTTATGTTGAAATGTAAATGAATAGTAAACAAATAATACATTTGTTAATGCATTAGAACTATTTATACATGATCATATCATTACGAGGGCCGCATAAATACAGTCAAAAGGCTGAATGGGGCCCCCGGGCCGCACTTTAGCCCAGGTCTGCACTAGTACCTAAATATGTCGACAACAAAAAATATCTTTATTTTTTATATAAATAAGGGGAGAAAAATTGTTGTTCTAATATGTTCTCTGTAGTCATTTATATGTAATTTATTTTTGAATTACTGCAATATAAAACTCCATATTCAAGATGACGTACAAACTTGATAGATGGATGGATGGATAGATAAACTTTATTGATCCCTTAGGACTTATATATATAATACTTCTTTTACCCCTTGATCCTGGAAGCTATTTTTTTTTATAGTGAACTAATGCTTGAATCATAAGGTTTATTTTTCGGTTAATATTCTTGTATGCTGTTCCTTTATACGATTTTTGCTCCTTGGTGGAGGTATGCAGAGTCTCAGTGCTTTTCTGTTCACATCAAAAACTGTATAATGAGGTCAATGAATGCTATAAAATTGGCATGAAAGAGCCACACACTTATACACACTGTATATAGCAAGAATTGACATAAGTTATGTTTAAATATGACGGGAAAACATTTTTAAAAAGTACCTTGGGTTGAGGAGTATAGTATAAACTAGGGATGCAAATTATCTAGTAATTCATAAAACAAAAGTTGTTTTATCAATCGGTCATCGATTAATTGATAAGCGGAAACTTTTCTGAGAACCTGAATTTCCCTCTGAACAAGTTTTATCTACTGTATATGTATCATAAAATGCTATCTTGTGATATAAATCCTTATGCTTTAAAGAAAAAAAAATGCAAATCATAATTCCATAATCAAATTTTTATTCTGGGCTCACTTGAGGGCAGGGAATTACATTTTGGTAGCAAATTAAACATATTCTTAATAGAAAATATATCTAAATATTACACTCATCTGCGACATTGGAAACATTAAAAGCGGCAGCATAAAAAATGCATTCCTGACCATAAGTATACTATATTTACTACTTTAACATGAAAATAAATTATTTATATTCAGAAAGTTTTGGAGTTGTTGGACCGGTAGTGTGTGCGAGGAACCGTCAATAGATTCTGATCCACAGACCTCAGAGCCCGAACTGGGGTGTAAGGCTGGATCAGATCAATGATGTAAGGAGGAGCCTGACCATGAATAGATCTGAAAGTAATGACCAGAATTTTAAAGTTGATCATGAAAGAAACTGGCAGCTAGTGAGGAGTTTTAAGGAAATTCCAAGAAATGTAAGTTCTTCTACTAGACCAGGTCAGAATTCTAGCTGCAGATTTGATTGTAACCCTTCTAGGCTGTTGCTCCTAAGCTTTGGAACGATATTACTCTCCCTCTGCACTTGATGGATCTACTGATCTTCTTACTTTAAAATACTTCCACATGTTGTGATTTTGGCGTCTTTGTCATCATAAACCAACTTATAGTGACTCCAAACTACACTACTACGCCTTGCCCTCTTCATCCTGTCCAGTGTAACGTTTCTCGTTTGCCTTGTTGTCGTCAGATCTCTGCTTCGCTTGTGTTCCTGTGTGCGTGTTAGATTCGCCAGGAATTACTGATTCAAAACGCAATTAATTGCAATTAATTGCATCGAGTTATCTCTTATCGACCATTGTTTGCATCTCTAGTATCAACTGATCTAATTTGTGAATCAAGGCAAAGTTAATTATTAAATGAAAAACAAAACACTGGTTATTGATCGCATTTTTATCTGCACATATGCTATTAAACAATGCATTATAGTTTAAATATTAACGTTTTGTATTACTATTCATCAATTTGTTTAACGACATCTTATACCACAGATTGTGTAATCTCTTATCCAATCACAAGGATGCTGCTTGACTCGAATCCTATTCTTGCCGTGTATGTTCCCATTTAGCACTCATTTATTTTATTCAAAAAATGTTTCTTTGTAATTGTTTTTTGCGCCTACAACAACAACAGCTTTCTTTGTGAAACCATTAATGTTTGCTACAACTGGCTTTATGATTGAGCAAATATTACATATATTATACTATAAATAATACACTTTCTTCATTAGGTTGATTTATTTGACAAGTTTGTGGCATCTCCGTGAAAGAGAAAGTGTTCAATGTTCTCACATGTCTTTTAAAGATCTATGATTCTGGGCCGACATGCTGCTCTTTGTCGGCGCGACGATTGATACCAGCTTTTCAATGTCACTTGAAAGCAGGACCAAGGCGTACATTTAATAATACATCACCAGAAGATTGCAGCAGCGGCTTCAGTCGGGGTCCACTTAATAATTTACTCTTAAGATTTGAGTTCAAGTCTTTTTATATAATACGTTGGTTTTTGTGAAGCAGTTACTGATGCAGGAAGACGGGAAGTTACTGTGGATTATAACGTTCAAAAGTGAAGCACGTGAATCAAACGGGACAGGAAACTCATCGAATCAGGAGTTGATCGCATGATTGATTTGGGATCGGACGGGCTCAGGAAGTGGGATGGGTCCGACCATTAGGATGAATCTGTCAAGTCTCTGGATAAGAGGAAGGTCACGGAGGTTCTTAGTGAGATGAAGTGCAGTTGATAAGTGAGGCTGTGAACCCGTTTATAGTAAAAAAAAAAAATCATCTCTCCATTGAAAGCATTTTCACAGGTTCATATCATCGGTGCCGCAGAATTACTGTCACCGGTGCACCGTGAGGTTGCGGTCGTTTCCCTGCAGCTGATGGCGGCAGTCTATTTGATCAATGTTAATAAATGCCAGGACATGAGCGTATGAGGTGGAACAGCTGAATCATAGTTGACCCTGTGGAAAAAGAGCAGACCACTTTGCTCCGGTGATAAATCCGGCTTCATGCGTGCCAGCGCCAGCTCGCAGCTCGAGATAGCGTTCTAATGTTTCAACTTTGGAGACGCTTGATAGGAAAATGTTACAGATGAAGTTCCAACCCGTGCCAGGTTTTGTCTGATAAATACAACCCGAAAGAGACAAAACACTCACTTTTTCCTGTTAAAAACTTTATCACATTCGACTGTTGAGTAGCGTCTCGATATTTTTCTTCCAGCAAATTCTTAATCGGTGTTATGAAAGCCTAAATGTGGACGGTGTAGTATTTTTAAACGTATCTGTTTCCCTACCTTTTTAAAAGTAGTTGATTCGAGAAGTGAGTTTGAACAGCGAGTACCCGCTGCTTGTTTGCTTTTTACCTGAATAATTTTCAAAGTTAATTGGTTAAGTAGAATTTTTCGCACACTTTACTATGATGTTCCAATTTTCTTTTCTATTTGCCATCGATTCACTGGCTATACTTTTTGTAGAATGGGTTTTATTTATGAATCTTGATTCTGCTTCTGAAGAATGAATTGTGAATTAAATATTACCTAAATATTATAAAATAAATTACCCTCTATTCTCTATACATGTAAATAGACAACAACTCACAACTATGGATGGTTTACGATCAGGAACCACCCAACCCTTAACACAAATAATGCAAAAACATTTTTAAATAATACACTGGGGTTTGACATGTCATTTTAAAATATCAGCTATGCATTAACATATTGTGCTTCTACTGCTAGTGATTATTCATTAATAACCAATATTTATTATAACCAATATTCACAAACTTAAATAAAAGGCCCCTTTCCCTCAATATATCTATCCGTATATATATATTCTAGAGGAAATTATGAACTAATATATGCCATGTATCGTTCCATTAATATTATCATTTTCATTAGCGGCTTGTATTCAATGTTTACAGAAAGTATACAAATCCACGCATATTACACACTTGGTCGCTGACCCCCACGAATCAAAATAAACACACACATAAACAACATTGACAGGTTTAGGAACTGGTGAGTTTCGAAGGCAAACAAACCACTAAATACTTGTAGCACTGCATTTAAACAATGAAATAAACTTGCCTAATAAAGTTGTGTATTTTGCTACAGTTTTTCCCACAGTTTTTCCAACAATTCCTCATCGTTCCCTTTTTCACCCTTTCCTTGCTCGGCATTTTTAAAGTTCACCGCCTGACCAAAATTCATGGGACACCTTATGTCCCTTCGAGACGCTGATGTAACGAGTGTATCACAAAGTGCTCGGCTGTTTCCGTCGTCAGTTAACCTTTGACACAAGCTTCCAAAATGTTGTATATTGAACAATTCAAAATTATAAATAACAGTCAAGTCGGGACGATTTTACTAGGTTAATTCGAAGAAACCGTTACGCTACCAGTATTTATGAACAAATTAAAAGCCAAAGGCAGTCACGGCAAGTTGTTGCCATAAAAACGGGCATTACGGCAAGTGTGGAGGGCGGTTACGTGGTTGCCGTGGTTAAATTCGAACCCTGTAGATAGATAAACTTTATTGATCCCTCTGAAGAGCTCTTCAGGAAATTGTTTTCCAGCATAGAGCAACACAGACGATGATTCATAAAACAAGAACAAAGATCAATAAAATAAGTGCAAGATCACACAATTAAATATAAAGATAAAGAACATGGATTAAAGAAAAATTCCAAAGACAAAGGAAACAAAGATTAACATGGAATAACACCTTTTCACTCCACTCCTGCCCCCAAACTCGGAATTAAACAGTCTAATAGCACGAGGAAGGAATGAGTCCCTGAGTCTATTAGAGTTGCATCATGGGAGGAGTGCACTCCATCTGCTTCTCTGCTCACTGATGACAGTGTTCAGAGGATGACTGTCATCATCCATGATGGACAGTAGTTTGTCAGGTGATCCCGTCTCTGCAAGTGTCACCAGTGCAAAAACAGGAATGCATTTAGAAGTACTTTGACACGGTGGTCCCAGTTTTTGTTTTACCAACTTTTTTTTTTACTGATTTGATTGAGTGTGTGTGTTACTTGTTGCATTAAAAGCCTAGTTCATATTTGGATCCTAGTGACCATATTAAAGTTTTCTTCTCCTCATAATACTTTTCGTTCAAAAAGCTTATTAACATTATTCATTTGCATGTATTGCAAATTAGCATAGTTTGTTGTTTGGTAGAAATGGAAACTTTTAAAGATTCTACAGTGAACAAATTTAACGTTTTAGTCTGTACCGAGGTTGGTCGTCGCCGTCTCTCTAGCATTCTTGGAAACCATGAAATGTTTCTTTTTTTGTAAACGGTTTGTGGAAAGCGGAGGCGTGTGCGGATGCTTGACTTCTTTACCTACTGCCCTACTTGCGTGGGCAAACACCGACGTGGACTGTGATCAGGAAACGTTAGCATGACTTGCACAAATCAAGGCCGTCCAGTATCAATGGCTCAAAGAGGAACGGAACAATGTAAGCAGAATTCACATTTAGAAAGAGTTTTATTTCTGAGAGAGAGCTTTATTGCATGTGGTGGTTTCTATTGCTGCTTGATAACAAAGTCTAAAGCCGGACATGTTTGTTTCTCGGCAGCCCGGGCATGTTATGGCCATTATAACAGTGTGGGCATGTGACGGCGTGGCTTCTCTCCGGTGGCTGTTAGTATAGCAGCATTTGCTGTCCGGGGTCAGGAGAGTCCATTAGCGTTCACGGAGCTGTCGAAAAACTATATCATTAGTTGTCTGAGTTATGTTGTACCATGAACACGAGTAAGTCTAGTGGGAGCGTTTGCGGCGGGGCGATGTTATTCATTCCCGTGGATGGATGGAAATCAATTAAAAACATAAAATCAGTTGTTGTTGCCAACTTGAACGATGCCGACTCTCGTCCGACGGTCGGGATGTAAGTGTTACTTTCCAGCTCGCCAAAGTAGCCGCTTCAACCAAGTCATTCCAGACCACTTTGCTTGTGAAACTTTCCATTTAAGCCATTTGTGTGGCATCTTTGTTTATCTGTGCAGATCATCACTCTCTTCTGGGTAACCTCGGATGGTTAAATTCACAATCGACTAGTCTTCAATCATTTTGGGATCATTAATGGGATCAAACTTATACTAGCATTAGCATGTGTCTGCTCTTTAATAAAAATAATAAGCTTCCAGTTTGATGTGTTTAGATTAGGGATGCAATTCATGAATTTAATGTTAATTTATTGATAAGCGGCAATTTTTCTGAGAACCTGAATTTCCCTCTGAATATGTTCTATCTACTGTATATGTGACTTAACATGCTATCTTATGATATAAATCGTTATGCTATAAAGAAAAAATGCAAATCATAATTACATAATCAAAGATTTGTTCTGGGCTCACATGAGGGAATAACATTTTGGTAGCATGTGAAACATATTCTGAATAGAAAATATGTATAATTTTACACTCGCATTACATTATACTGTCATCTATGAACAGTAATAACGGCAGCATAAAAAATAAAGTGAATTAACAATTAGTGGAGCAACATGAAATATCCAGTATCTGTCTGTTTCCTTTTTTAACTCTAAACTCTGTTTTAAAGCCAAAATGAGTCCAAACATCAGCTTTAAAATCTGAGGTTAAGTATATATTTAACTTTTGAAATAACATTTTACTTTGATTCAAAGTAATTTTACTTATGTTTTTGTAAAAAAATTAAAAATTAAATGAATATGACTTAATTAAACTTGTTAAATGTATTTTTGTGTCATCATCGATCGTCCTGAAGTTTGTGAAATACAAATTTAGCGAGTGGACGTCACACACATGGAACTCTGCGCTGTCGGCCTTAATTCAACCAGTTATCAAACACAAACTCTATTTAAAGGATTGAGGCAGATTCCAATGATTAAGTCAACATTAACACTAACAAGAAAAGTTGTTGTTGACTTTAAGGCGTCTGAAAGTTTCTCTCGTCTTTAAAGAACAGCAAAGGTAACTGCTTCATTTTGTTTAGTATTTCTTGTTTCTTCGATCTCCTCATATAGGGATTTCTCCTCCAAACATCTGCAAGCAGCAACACTGCAGCGGTTAGCGTTGTTGTTAGCAGCAGCAGCTTTTCGTCGGCGCATATATATATATATATATATATATATATATATATATATATATATATATGCCACAGTGCAGATTGGAATCCAGTAGGATCTGGAATCCTACATTCTAAGCTGTACTAGTACAGTAGGATCCTACTGGGATCTGAATATTGGAATTCCAATCTGTCCTAGGAGGATTCTAGATTTTACTAGTAAATTCCAATCTCTACTATGAGAGATTGGAATCCTACTCCTGTATTGGGATCTGAATATTAGAATTCCAATCTGTCCTAGGAGGATTCTAGATTCTACAAGTAAATTCCAATCTCTACTAGGAGAGATTGGAATCCTACTTCTGTATTGGGATCTGAATATTGGAATTCCAATCTGTCCTAGAAGGATTCTAGATTCTACAAGTAAATTCCAATCTCTCCTAGTAGAGATTGGAATCCTACTTCTGTATTGGGATCTGAATATTGGAATTCCAATCTGTCCTAGGACAAATGGGAATTCTACCAGGACAATCTTCAATTCTAATAGGAGCAATTCAGCATAGGTAAGCCTACATTCACCATTACTATTCTTGGTTTATTACTTCATATTTTATACATCTGATAACACTTCTGTCAATACACATTGTAACCATGGGGACAGGTCCAGGTCATAGACCTTATTCATTTGGACCATTGTGGATTGTGCCATAGATTGGAATCAAAATTTGTCATAGGACATTTCGCAACTTAAATACCGTCAATCGCAATCTGTCCTAGGATAAACTCAAATCTATTTCCATGGTATGGTGTTAATGTAAAGTAAACGACAATATTCTTATCGACCAAGATTATATTCGGAATCTACACATACAGACTTGGAGTCTGAAATTCTATAGTTATTCTCAAGTAGTGTAGGAGTGAAATATTGAAAACGGCTACACCAATGCTTTTCACTTCTATACCTGTACGGAGTGAAATGTAATTAAACACAATATCCACTCGCCATTTTATTGTGTCAAATATATCGTCCTTGGGGACATGAAGTCTTCTTGCAGTAGAGAATTTTCTTGGAGCTTGAAGTGCTGGGTTACTCGGAACTTAAATTTTCTCCCATCTTTGCACTTCTCCCACTTGTCTAGTTGTAATGCTTGTAGAGCTTTGTCATATCTTTCTTGTGTGATGCAGTAGCTTTCCTTCTTTCTCTGCCCAAGGATGCTGATCGTTCTTCAAGCAATCTGTAGAATTCTGCTGCTGCTCATCCGCCGCCATCACTTGATGAAACTACTTTATGCTGTTGCTTTGACATCAACTTTGGAACTGGCTTGGGAGGGGGAAATTGGCTCTTTTATGCCGAGTCACTTACTGGAAGAAACGGTTGAGCATATCGAGTCACTAACTCATAATGGTCGTATGGAAATGTGTCTGATTTACATATCAAAATTAAGATCCAAGTTCAGTAGCAGGATTCCAATCTGTACTAGTAGAGATTGGAATCCTGCCCCACTTTGTTTATACAATGAGTCACTTGGAGGTGGAGACTTCCAGGATTGATGACCTCAGTGCTTGACCAGCAAGAGCAGAGTGGGTGTAGTTATGGTAGGCAAGATTATATCTCCAGAAAAACTGAGCTTTTTTAGTGGGTGAGGCTTATACACAGTACAATAAAGGTTTAAGATCAATTTCGAAGACTCATAAATCAACACATTAGTTGCCCTTTTAAAGGAAAGGGATATGAGATGTTTGGTGAAGGAGGGCAAACACGGTAACGATTAAGATAAATATGGTGTGAGAATGAAAATCCTGTTTAAGACACTTTGGTAAATGAACATTTAGTTTGGCCCGTTACTTGATGTGCTGAAAGATTCTGCTGTCCTGTGTTATTGGGTTTGACAGTTTCAGGTACTGTCTAGTTTAAGGTAGGTGCTCGCCAAAAAATGGAAAAAATTAGCATGATGGTGCATTTAATGTCAACTTGGTTGTGTGGTGCAGCATTTGTGAAATGTATAATAGTTTTATTGTAGGTATGAGTGTTTGTGTGTGTGTGTGTGTTAAGGATTGTGTGTCTTTGTGTGCCCTGGGTGTGCCCCGCCTTTTCGCCCGAAAAAGCTGGGATAGGCTCCAGCCGCCCCACAATCCATAAAGGAATAAGCAGCACGGAAAATGAATCGATGAATTTTAAACATTAAAATTCAGAGCTAAAAATGTTGAAGACCAAAGTTGTGCATTGCGAAATGGAACCAAAATTTATGGAAAGTTTCTTTGTACTGTGCACTAATAGGAATGTTAAACTCGACAGTTTTCTTATGCAGCAAAGCCAATTTTTTAAAATCTACTATAGTTTTTAATGACGGATACATTGTGCACTGTTACTGTTGGCATTATAAAACATTAGCAGCATCAAATTACCTATTGAAACATCACATGTAGGCTAGCTGGATGCCCAACCAACATCATACAGTGACGGTCTACCACTAGAATGAGGAAGTTGGCCGTTGACCTAAATCTTAAGCAGACGAGAGGAAGTCATGTGCTAGTGGTCTCCAAGCTTTAAAGCCAATTGGAAGTTTTAGCATAGAAGCTTGTTCCTTCTTTCTTGAACATTATTGGCCTTTTTTCCCCCTCACCTGTTGTTTCAAAGTGAAAACATTTGTTCACCAAAACTATCGCCTAAATTCTCTGGCGATGCCGTTTTCTTTTCCTCAGAGCGCGGTACTGTTAGTTTGCCAATGAAAAAGTATCAGTGACTGATCCAATTACAGAAATCAGCTCGCTTGGCTCTCATACCAGAATGGAAACGGAGTGTAAGCCAAGGTTTAATAAAAAGTTTGCTCAGAAGAAAGTTTCTTTTTCCACTCCCTTCATCAACTTAAATCCAAACCCATTAGGTTTCCTGTGTTGGATGATAAATGGTGTTGAGTAGTGGAACCAGGAAGAGCGGAAATTGTGTGTTGGATTAGATGCACAACCAACACGACACACAATTGATAAGATGCTAATTATAGATAAATGGTATCCTGGTCTCGCTGCTTCCCATATAAATTATATGCAAAAGTGACTAGCCCGAATAAAATGTATACATATAATATAAACAAAAAAAATGTATTGTTCACTTTAAAAGTCATTATTGTAATAACACTTTGTGATAAATATTTGTTCAGATTGTTTTGCCAATATTGGTCTACAGGAGTAAAATGCACCGATTCACTTTTCTACCCCACAGGCTTGGAGTGACCTCACTGTTTTCTTAAGGTGCCGTTAATTTTATTTTTTTTACTTAAAGCCGAGCTATTTTCATCATCAATCATCTGTAATGTGGATTCAGTTCCTTTTCCAAACTCCCATTTTTATTATCGGGTCCATCATCAGACGTCCTGAGGGATCAATAAAGTTCTACCTAACCTATCACAGCATCTGATTTACTGAGTAATACTCACCTGTAAATCTGTAATTTAATTTAATTTTTAATCATACTCCGTCCCAATACTGCTGGGATTTCAAACATTTTTAAACAAGGTAGATGTCAGTGTCGGAAATAAATACCAGGAGTGTATTTTCATGGTTGTTGAGGATAATGGAATATGGCAAGTGGCCCCTGGGTCTGACAGAGGACATGCCTGGTGTATTCAACGATACACATCGCAATCGTACAAAAGTACTGCTTATGTTAAGATGCATTTTACCCTTTCGCAATGATTTTGTGTTGTTGCTTTATTTTGGTAAAAGCCAAAACAAATGTATGAAATTGTATGTTCCATTAGAATCCTAGCATAAATGATTGGAAATGCAATGTTTAATCAAATCTCCACCAAAGTAGCACTAAACTGTGCCGAGGCTTAGGCAAATTGAGGATCGGCCGGGTAAATGGAGTGTGTATGATCACGGAGGACGCTGCTTGAATATTAATATGTAGAGCAGTGCACACGTAATGAAGATCCCGGTAGTCGACTCTCACCGCTTGTACAAAGCGTCAGCTAAGAGTCGGCTGGATGTCGGCTCACGTCGACATGCGAGACTAGTTGGTGGCATTGTTTTGCTGAAAAATAAATTGTTGTTCCTACTTTCTAATTATTTGATTGGAAATCTAATTTTAATAATGTGATTGTGTCTCTTGTTATCTATAGCAACGGTCCCTAACCACCGGTCAAGTACGGGTCAGTGAGTTGTACTGATGCAATTCATACTGTAAAGCATTTCTTCTTTCGATTGTGTAGAATATATTTAAAATCATAGAAATACGTTTTTGTAATGCAAAATTACCCAATTTGTGCCAATGTAACATTAGCCTGTGCCTGGACTCGTCAATATGCTTGTTTTAGTCAAATTGTAGGCTTGTTTTTAAAGGAAAAACACTATAAACTGGTGAAAATCTGTTCAAGAAAAACACTGGATGGAGCCGTCCTGGCACAGAGAAATATAGATGGATAGATAAACTTTTTTATCTATGCACAGGGCTCCAGCTTTATGCGTTTTATTTAGAAAAAAAGTGGTCGTATTTTATACTTTATTTACTAATCTGCCACACTTTCCAAAATTAGTAACTTTTCATCTAATGTAACATCATTGGTTGTTTGAGTTTGACACAAAAGTCAAAACAGTTTGTTAAAAAATAAAAAATAAACGATATCGCTTTTCGTAAGGTTTATTAATGATTTTCAAGTGTCAACATGACAAGGAAGCTCCGCTTGGGCTTGTCATCCCTCGTGATCTTTGTTTATTTGAAGTTTCTGGATAATGAGATTGGAAAAACCAAAATAAACAATTCCTCGCGACTTGTGCAGCGCTCTCGTGTGCACGCGAATCCACCCTGCAATCTTAGATCGGTGCACAACGTGGACCGATAGAAAGGTCCGTGTTAATTGGATAAGAGATATCGAACCTTTTTCTGCAAACATTGCTGATTAATAACTTCCTGGTGGCAGATCGGCGCTTCGGTCCAACTCCTCGCGTCAGTGGGCCTGGATGAGCATGAGCCGTCCGGTCAAAAAAACACTCCTACAAACCAGTCGGATGCTTCTGTTTCGTCGGCCCTGCCCACGAATGCCAGTTGGCCTGAGAAGCCTAGGCTGTGGAATGTAAACAAATGGCGAACAAGGTCAAGCTCCTAATGAGGACGACCGGAGAATGCGGAAGAGGAAGTGATAAAGGTCACAGCCGACAGTGACGCGCTGATCTGAACATAAGGAGCTGCTCTACTGAGGTGTTAACAAAAAACCCTCTGGCATCTTGTTATTACTTTGTTTTGTGGAGTGACTCAATTGTATTGCAAACCTTTTGTAAAGGTGGTTAGTTGATAGCATTGTGGCTCTCATTAGCGTTTTTATAAATCTATCCTCTGGGAACATATTCAGATTGTTGTCAGTGTTAATATATTTCTGCAAACCAATGCATTTTGGGAACCAACTTAAACAGAGTGACTTCAACATAGTGACATTGTCACAATTTTTGACATGTTGGATTTGTTTGTTTTTTTTAACTACAAACACCAGAGTACCATACTTGACCTCCCTTTTGAGTTTCTTAACACATGTATTTAATCTGGGACACAGTAGCTTTGCAGGTGGAGATCAAGCTATTAGTTGTAGCAATGCTACAACAATCTGATAAGTGGATTATTTGGATGTCCAAGTCTGACTGAGAGAAATTTAAAAGACAGATTTTGAACTGATGAGGCAATTTTCTTTGTTAAAACCATCACTCTTCCTCTTTAGTTGCCTGTAGTTGACCATAAAACATGTGACTATACAACTTGTGACACCTTTTTCTGCATTTCAAGTGCATAATAGCAAGGGTTGTATTGACATATCCATAAACTTAAATACCCCAATATCATTGAAGGTCTCCTTCGAGAAATTGTTTATATATATATATATATATTTGGAATTAAACTTCCAGTTCTTTTAGTTGTTGCGTTTAAAGGAACCATGAAATCCAGGGATAACTGGGGATGAGAGGATACAGTCGATTCAGTTACCACTCAAAAACGGTGCGGTCTGCAGATTCTGTAACGTCAAGTACTTGGGCAATACTAAAAAATATAATGTATCGTACAGTATTGTAATATATTGTGTTGTTGCCTCTGTATTGTGATATTATTGTGTTACCAAATACTTGACAATACACATCACTGATACCATGTGGACTTCAAGGGAATGCATATTGTACTTAATTAAACCTTCTGGCCTGTTTTCATTCTCATTGTGATCTTGCAGTTGATGTTGTGGTGGTCAGGGATGTCACTAAGTCCTGCCCAAGCAGCTAAAAAAAGATGCACCTCCCTGTAACCTAGTTCAAGGAAATGAGAAGCAAAAGTAATGGTTGTAATGGTCAAATAAATCAGTCATTTGAACCTCGGGTTTTACCTCTCACGACAGATCTATGCTGCGTTTCCGGCATCTGCCGAATCCTGCCAAGTCATTGTTGTTATGTTAACCCCTCCTGCCCACGTCCATTTGAACCCTCGCAGACACTTTGCAGGCGGCGGCTGTTCACCATCTTCCGCCTCGCCGTGCGAGTTAAGCAGAGAAAGGGAGGGGGGAAGTGACATAGCGGAGGATCAGCCAACCTTCCTCACGATCTGCACGTAGCACAACCATTAAAACACTGCTCCCTCTGGAGTCGGGCCAGAAGTCAAAGTTTACAGCAGTTCAGTCGACTACGGCAGCAGCAGACCCTCCCCCTACCCCCCCACTCCCAAAATTCTCTCCGAGCTCCTGACACGTACACGCGTGTTCCATCTTCCGGGCAGGAAAGCTTTTGTCAATCAGTGTCAACATTTCTGTCCAGAGGTTCTCCATTCGCTTTTTTTTTTCGAAAATCAACAAATGCATGAGTGTATTTCTGCGGCGGTACTTCCTGCACCATCTTTGTGTCGTCGTTGTTGTTCTGGGCTCTGCGGGCCCTGATCCCGTGCATTCCAGCGGCAACCTGCATTCAACCGACTCGCCGAGCACGAGGTTGATTGATGTGGTGACGTGCACAACCGTAGGAAACGATCGCAGGACGACTCGTCCACACGTACGCCGAGACTCGTAAAACCTGCATTCTCCTCGCTCCCTGATATGGGAATAGTGCGAACTCTGTCCTGAGAAGCGGTGACTAGTGTTTATGATCACCAGGTAAATCTGATAAAACGCTTAAGCATGGTCTTAAAATAGCTGCAGGAAGTATTTTTTTTTAGTTTTATGATACATTCAAAAGCTTAACTGTATCCTGTTATCACGTTGATTTATTCACTGATCTTTTATTTTAGCTATATTTCATCTTTCTTCGTGGGTTTGCTCTCTTTCAAAGTTAATATTTAAATAAATGATCATTATAGTTCAAATGCGAACCTTCCACTCTGCCAACTTCAATACACACTTGTATAAACTTTCGTGCTTCGTTGAAAGGAACCAGAAACCGACTCCGTTCCGCCTGGCGGTGGTAATAGATTATTCAGGGTAAAAGTGTTTATAATAATGTTGCCATAGCTTTTGTTGATTCAAGACTGCGAGAAAAAATGCGGACGACCTTCCCCTTTTGTTTGTCATATCAAGGCTTAGCCTGCGCATGAGGGCAGAATCTGTTTCTGTGTAGGTGCACGTCTGCTCCCTCACCTAGGTTTCCTTGTAATCCTTTTTTTTTTTTTGGTCCAATAGTGGAGCATGGTAACCTAGATTATATTGGAAGATTAGATTATTTTAGAAGATGACACAAATTTAAATAAAAGTTCCATTACATCCCTTGTTTATTGCAGTGGTTTAATAAAAAAAAATACTCCTGCATTTAACGAAATCTGTAAGGAGGTAACACTTTTCTTTTGTGTGTTTTAAATTAACAATATTTAACAACATTTATTGAAACTGACAAACTGAACACTGCATGTGAACGGAATAGCTCCCATATTGCTTTGCCGCCCAGCCTACTAATAACAGCTGTGGATCACGGTTGACATGGCCAGATAGACATAGAATTGACACAGTATTGTAGCGACCAATCTGATATCACTGAATAGAGAACAGTCACTTATTGGCACTGTAATTTCGGAAGCATTAATTGGTGCCTCCAAGATCTTTGGTTGTGTCGAAGTGTATCTTCTGTTAATAACTTGTTACACTGTAAACCATGACAAGAGCGTGGCCCTTCCTGACTGCAGTTTACTACAATATAAAAAGTTATATTGCCAAAGAAAAATCTGCAATTTTGCAAGACGGCATGAGGTTTTCAAATTGACCAGTATTTACTAGTGATGGTCTGATGACCTATTATTTTCAGAGTCCACTAGGTGGCGGTCCCTGCACTATTTTTACCTCGTTTTGAACAACTGTTTTGATGGAAGATCGCATACTTTTTAAACTGATATCGCCACCTACTGGCCTCTAAACAACATGACACTGCTTCATGAAGTGTAATCCGACCATCACTAGTATTTACCAAAGTGATATTTGGGCCCCAATATAAGCTGCAGACAAAAACATAAATATGGCGCCAACATAACTGAAAGGGTCACAAAAGGTCTCTGTCTGTGTGTGACCCACTAACCGACACTCTGGTGCCCGTCCAGGTGGGCGATAGGCAAAATAAGGGACGGACAAATGGCGTGTCATAAGCACCTCGAGCTCAGTCATGCACTCTACGATCGAGGACTAACACTTGTGTTCGTGACCAACAGACCAGCAAGTCGAAGCTCTATTTGCCAAGTTGTTTTACACTGGTCACTGATAGGAAGGTGTCGGAGCAACCACTCGATCGGATATAGTCAAGGCTGCATAGCTGTAAACCAAAATGTGTTTTGTGACACGTTCCTTAAGTAAGACTTTAGCATTGATTTGAACACGGAGTACTTGTTAAAGTTGAAGTCATCTCTTCGGTTACTATGGTCTTCTAACTGGGGCATCATTAGACACAAAAATATGTGACTATTCTTTTAGCAAAACGATAAGTCACAGAATGTCTGTCTTTAAAATAATTCCACTATATGCTCAACATGCTCCCCAGGGGTAAGTCATGTGACCTGTATTGTGCATTCTAAAAAAAACAACACATGGATATATTGATTTAATATCTTGTTGTATTCTCAAGGTCTGTTTTCTCGTTGCTTCTCCTGAGAGGTTTACAAGAGCCCGTAGGACGGATCCTTTGCCAACTCCCGAGCAGATCATACGAGTCTAAGTAGAGCAGGAAGAAGAGAGGGGAAGTTGACTTGCGGCACGATATCTCCGGTTTATTTTCTTTCTGGTTTCAAGTTTGTGATGAGGCAGCTGTGTTGTGCTCTCCCCTGGTCATGTCAGTCCGGAGGCAAGTGCGCTGGAGACAATGAGATCTGGTCGTGCCAAAGCCATTTGTTGTAGCGCCACATGAGGGGCCAACAATGGCAAAACAAAGGACTCATTATCTGGGTTTAATGAGCTTATTATCGGACCCTTGATCGTTTTTTTTTTGTTTGACTTCTCAAGATGCCATGGATATGATAATAAAAGTCAAGATATTAAAGATAAGGTTGTAATTTAAACTCATTTGTCTTTCATTTTTCTCTCGCTATCAGACAACTTGCGATCGTTGTCGTGGTGAAAAACATCTTGTGTCTACAATTGTTTGGACAAACCACATGAAATGTAAACCAACTGAACCATCGTCACGTTTTTCATTTACTGAAAAGGGAAATGCATGTTACAAAATTATTATTTTCATGAAATCACAGCTTATTATTGTCTAAAAAATACTTTAAATGTCATTGGATGCTATCTATGTTTGTATTTTATTGCGAACCTTTATGTTTCCACAGGCTTAATTGAAACAAAATGGCAACATTTTAGTGGATAACTTTTTGCAAGCAACCGTCCATATATTTGCTTTCACATGTCAATGTCAATAACCAATATAAAGTACAGAGTTCTCACAGAAACTTACTGTTGGGTTTGGCTTTTCTCTGGACACGTCCAGAACACTAGGAAGGCATCCAGTTAGAATCTTGACAAAATCCTAAACCTCATCTCAACTAGCAGTGGTTCTATTTTTACTCTTTTTTTTTTTCTGTTTTACAATCTTCTAAATCTCTATTTAACTGAAAATAGGGTATCAACCTGCCATTTGTAACCCCATACAACTTCCAAGAAATGTAGATAATAACCCATGATTGGATGCTGATTGGCTGCCTTATTTTAATTATATTCACTATTAATCTATGCGTATGACATTCATCTGAACATGCCATACCTCTCTGCATGTATTTTTTTAAAGTTATTATTTTTTTAGTTTTTGCATTTGTAATGTAAACAAAAGCAAGTTAAATATAGCACTGTTGAAAAAAAAGTATTAAATCTCATTAAAATCTGGGTAGAAATATTGCAATACTTTGTTACACTTCTGAAGAATCTTAAGTGAACCAAGTAAGTAAAGTTAAGGTTATTTGTAAAGTGTCTTTCTAGACCAGGGTGACAAAGCGTTTTAACAATCATAAACCATACACAGTTAAAATATATACTTTAAATTAATCAGGAAAAAGCCTGCACAAATAAAAATGTCTTAAGATGTTTCTTGAAAAAGTCAGTGGACCCCATCAAACACAGAGAGAGGAAGATCGTTCCAGATTTTAAAATTGATCCTGATAGAAACGGGAAGCCAGTGAAGAGTTTGAAGAATCTGGGAAATGGGAGTTCTTCTATTAGAGCTGGTCAGAATTCTCGCTTCAGAGTTTTGTATTAACTGCAGGCGAGGCAGCTCCTTCTTGTTTAGACACAAAAATAAACTGTTACAATAGTCTAAACGAGAAGATACAAACGCATGGATTATAAGCTCCAGATCGTGTTGTGACATCATTTTCCTAAATCGAACCAACGTTTTCTAGTGTTCAAAAGACGCAATAAACTTGATAAGCTATAATCTTGTTGATGTTTTTCCAAAAACATTCTGCACACTGACCAGGCTAACCTGGCGTGGGTTGCTGGTGTAACCCTAACAAACATTGCTGTGTTGCAATTCATTGTGGTTAGAACCTTGTGACCATAATCCAAATTTAACTCTCCAGAAGTGCGTAAAAAAATTCCCCCACAAGTTTTTATATTGCTTACATGTGTGCGTCCGATCATATACACTAATCTTGTTCTCTTCATCTTCCTGTCTTTAGGCAATGGTTGCCTGTTACCCTGGAAACGGGACAGGCTATGTGCGCCACGTGGATAACCCCAACGGCGATGGACGGTGTGTGACATGCATATATTATCTTAATGAAGATTGGAATGTCAAGGTATGTGAATGATACCTGAAAGAAAACCTTACCATCCGATTTCAAAGCTAAAATTCTCAAAACAAATTGAAAAGCCACGTCTCGATCTACGCTTCTAGGTTGAGCCGGACTCCAGTGTGGCAACATTTTTATGTTCTTGTTCTTGTTGATTTTCTTGAAGCAACTCGTTTTTTTTTTTTAAATCATGTTTTGCCTCATGGCCGCCGTAAACGATTAAGAATCGCATTGATAAGGTTCGGTCACATTTTTTTATTAAACATTTATCACTCCAAGCATAATCTATATTATATGAAAACCACAAAGAAATAAACATAACGGCTACATTTAATTAAAACGAATGTTTAATAATATAAACCATGTGGAACTTGTATCCAGGAATTAAATCCTTGACGAGGTGGAACGTGACTGTGTTTGTTTCAAATATAGATCTAAGTAAATGACCATTATTTTGAATAGAAGTTACTTATATATTTTGTCCACAGTTTTGATGGTATATTTTAGGTAAGTAAGTAAATTATATTTGAAGAGTGCTTTTCCAGACCAGGGTCACAAAGTACTTAAACAATCAAAACAAAACTCAATAAAGTATATACTTAAAAGATCAAGATAACACCGAGAACAACACAGGAGTCTCAGAAAATCAAGGAAAAGCCTGAATAAAAATGTCTTAAGATGTTTCTTGATTAAGTATATTTAAATAACATAAATCTAAAAATATATTTTGTCAATTACAACTTAAGCTTGTTTCTTTCTTATATATTTTGGAATATTTTTTTATTTTAAAGTTATTTAATCACATTACAGCTTTTTTTTTCACTTTATTGACCGTCTTTCACTTCAGTAAAAAAGAATACGATGTGGGATTTAGTGACATTTTATTGCCCTTCCTTGCTGACCTGAGCAGGAAGTGGACTGTCCACAATGTGATGAGCTCTTTAAATGAATGCGTCCCACCTTGATCTTCATCCCCGGGTCTAGCTCGATGAGTCTTGTCTCATCATCACTTACCAGGCGTTAACAAACTCATCCAACGAAACCTCCAAACTCAGGAGACGCTCTGGTTTCTTCTCGGTGCAGCTCAATAATCACGGTTCACACCCAATATTCGGCTCCGCTCCCATTGTTCCCTTTGTCCTCGTGATAATTAGTTTAGCCTGGTTCCTTTCACTCCTCAAACTCATCCTCCGCCGTGGTGTTGATAGTCCTTTTAAACACGGCGGCGACGCAGCTCGCGCTGATGTCATCGCACCCCCTCGAATCATGTGACCTTATCTCTGACCCGGGCGGTGCGTTTGAAGCCTCTTATCATCTCCGACCTGAGCCGTTCGGAGCGCCTGCTATTTAAGCCGCTCCGGGAAGTTATATAAAAAAAAAAAGCTGTACCTCCTCTGCACTCGCCATTCATGTGATTCAATGACCCACTTTCGGCGGAGCGGCTCGCCTGTACATCCAACGCATTCCCAGAGAAGCTGCGTCGTTGCCAAGTGTAGAACCAGCACCTCTAGTCGACCGCTACACAACCTTGACGTCCACGTCTTGGTACTCGGGCGAATTATGTAAACCAACCATGATCTGAGAATCTGGTAGGGTGTGCGATTCGGGCGCTATCTGCGTTCTGATTGGTGGTTTTTCGTTTGGCGCCTGATGAGCGGCCTTTTGTAGAATGTGGTTGCCAGGATACTGGGGCTCCACGAGCGTCAAGGTTTATTTGTTGCAGCTCTGGATTGTACCGTTTTTGTTTTTTTTGTGTCAATAATGGAATGTGCGGCTGATTTCAATGTTGTTGTGTTCACTTGGACACGTCGCACATATTTGAAGGTGTATCGCTATCGTTGCGTAACAATGATTGGCCAGCAAGGGGGGAAATTCAATCTACCAAGGTTTTATAATATCGTCGTTCATGTGCGTCATCGTGTGGATTATTAAATAAAAACTGATTTTCAACATTTTTTGTACGTCTACAAAATAGTTGGCCGTCATGTTTAGTTGAAGCATCGACATTCAGACCAAACTAGGTGATATAACTGCATATTAATACAACTACATTACCCCAATCATTGCAAAAAGAATGTCCCAAAAATGAATGACGATACCAAACGTATCACAATGCACGGGCAACGTAGAATACATTGCCTTATTATGCGATACTGTAACAAGGATACATTTGTAGTGTAGCCAAAGAACTTGACTCTGGTGTTGTAGAATTTACAGACCACTTGACGAAGTTGTAACTGCTTTCATTTGATTTGAAACTAAAAAAAACACCAGCTTTAAGAGCTGCTGGAGTTGAGTGCATCCTCTCGTACTCAGCTATCCTGGATCTGGTAAATTAATTGTTCCTTTAGCTGAGAAAAAGGAAATGACTGCTGCCATTTAGCGCCTGGAACTTTACTTGTGATTGTGAAGAAAAAAAAGGTAAATTGTCCTTAACATCGTTGTTGCTTTTTATTGTCGCTGTTGCGTTATCTTGTCAACTCGCATCACAAACCAATAAAAATACCTAAAGTAGAGTGCCCTGTGTAAAACTACTTGGCAATAAAAGTAAATTGAACTACCTTTTTTTTCCGACATTGGTGTACTGTCGACACACGCACTAAGAAATCGCATGCAGACGCCCATACTACACACATGGCCGCACACAAATCTGTGCGTACAAAGTTGAACCCACAGACTCTTAACACACCAACGTGAGCACATTGCCACACTCGTTCTGACACAGATGCACATAAGCAAACCTAACACACACTCTTGTAGTCAAACATTGCAGCACACAAACCCACACACCGACAAATCCACATTTGTTTATAGACTTCATTGGATTTAACCCTGTACTCCTACTTGCCTTCAACCTTCACGTGCTCATTAGTTCTTTAATGTGTGCATGTTTGTCTTTGTACACATGTAAGTAAATGTTATTTGTAAAGTGCCTTTCTAGACCGGGGTCAGAACGTGCTTTAATAATCAAAACAATACACAGTTAAAATACATGCTTTAAAAGGCCAAGATAACATGGAGACAAACACAGGAGTTCCACAAAATCAGGGAAAAGCCTGAACAAATAAAAATGTCTTAAGATGTTTCTTGAAGGAGTCAGTAGATCATCAACACAGAGAGAAGATCGTTCCAAAGCTTAGGAGCAACAGCCTGGAAGGATTTCTCTCCTCTGGTCCTGAACCGTGTTCAGGAACCATCAATAGATCACTGATGTAAGGAGGAGCCTGACCATGAATAGATCTGAAAGTTAGAATTTTAAAGTTGATCCTGAAAGAAACTGGCAGCCAGTGAGGAGTTTTAAGGATTGGGGAGATGTGAGTTCTCCTACTAGAGCATGTCAGAATTCTCGCTGCAGAGTTTTGTCTTAACTGGAGGCGAGACAGCTCCTACTTGTTAAGACACAAAAATAAACTGTTAGAATAGTCCAAACGAGAAGAAACAAAAGCATGGATTATAAGCTCCAAACTTACCTTAATATATAATTATAAGCTTTACTGACTTACTTGCTAACTAGATTCAGTCAATAGCTTTAGTGCAGTGGACCTTTGGATGTGTGTGGGTTGTCTACGTGTGCATCTACTTGTGTGCCTAGGTGTGTTGTCTACGTTTGAGTGTACGTGTGCATCTATGTGTGTGTGTACGTGATGATAAGGATCATTTCAGTTAAGGTAGTCGTGTTCAAAAAGCTGCTTTATAAACTCAAACGTGACGGATCGTGTCTTGCTCAAGGGCGATATCGTGTCATAAAGTTTATACTGTCACACCCCGGTGACTCACTTATACACAAGAATTGTAAGAGAGTCGAGGGGCGGGTCGGCTCTTCAGCTCGTCTTCGTGGAAACGTCTCTGCCGATGGTTGCGCAGCAGTGACTCAACCCGTCGTTTTTAGACTCGGCAAGTGTGGAAGTGGCAGGTGTTCACACGTCTGCTGTTCTGCGAATAGTGTCGGGATCAGCCGGTACAAGCGTGTGAATTCGTCTTTGGATGTACGGGAGTTGAGAGACTCGCCGACGAGAGTTTGATTCCCGCACGACCACATTATACCGTATACTGGAACTGTTGTGAAATTCACCACTCGGATCCAGGAAAGATGTTTTAGAAAGAGGTGTTTGAATAAATTAAATTAAAGGTGTGACTTTTTTCATTTTCCTTTCAATTTATAAAAAGTATAAATCCTATAAATCCACCATCCTGGCAACAGTTTTAATTATTATATATATATATTTTTTTACAGAAATGAAATGAAAATGTTAGCTCCAAAGATTAAATTGTTATAAAATACTACCAAGATATCTTCTTATCCATATTCCTCAATTTGTTTTGCTGGCTTAAATGCTGTTGATACTGAACTCTGCATCGAGAATTCTGACCCGCTCTAGTAGAAGAACTCACATTTCTCCGATCCCTAAAACTCTTCACTGGCTGCCAGTTTCTTTCAGGATCAATTTTTATATACTGGTTCTTACTTTCAGATCTATTCATGGTCAGACTCTTCATTACATCAGTGATCTGATCCAGCCTTACACCCCAGCTCAGGCTCTGAGGTCTGTGGATCAGAATCTACTGATGGTTCCTCGCACTCAGTTCCGCTCCAAAATAACTATTTATCAAGCAGTCTGGAGTTGCTTATCTCTTTGTTTGGTCTTCATCAAATACTCTTCCATCAACATCAGTTTTAGTTTTGCTACAACTTGTCGTCGGGCTCCATTGAATGTCATGGCGGGGCCAATTTGGCCCCAGAGCCATGAGTGAGTGAGTCTCACTTTGTCACAGAAAATTTTGGAGGGACAGAAAGATTGTTTAAAAATTCTGGATAACTTGAGACTAATTCAATATAAGTCTATGATTTATTAAGATGTTTTCTTTTGACGTCGTGTTTTCGCGTCTCCTGGCGTCTCTGGTGCCAACATGACATATGTATCAGAACCACAGCCGTCCACGTGGATGTCTTATCGTGCGGTCGCTCGAATCTGCATTAATAATCTGGTAAAAAGGCGTCTCCTGCCACTCGCGTCTCCATTGTGCTCCATTCATCGTTGTCACTCCCCGGCATTCCCCCTCATTTAGCTGGGACCCCCGACGAGGAAAAGGTCATAACAGAACCTTTGTTGGCGGCGCAGGTTTGCGTGTGAAGAGAGAGGCCTATCATATCAGTCGTGCGAGATTGTGAGTCGCCACGCAATCTGCTTTTTCACTCTCCAGGTCCTTTATCCAGCCGCTGCAGTTTTCCTGTGGGTTATTCTTCCTATCCCTCCACAGGAAAGCCCCCCCCCCCTCTGCCGCTTCCTATCCTGAGCTTTTTCTTCCGAGGACGGCCCTTTCCCCTCGCAGCGTGGCCCCATAATTTAAGCCAGTCCCACCTACGAGAGAGGATCTTAATGAGTGATATACGGCGACCATTGTTGTGTCAAAAACGTTGGGCCCATAAAATGCTAGGGAGTGAGAAGGTGATGGATGCGGGAGGTTCAAGTGTTTGCTTCCTACGCCACGACCTTCCTGCTGTCGCCGAGTCCGTAAACACAACTCTTCCTCTTCTTCGCAGGAACACGGCGGCCTCCTCCGAATTTGCCCGGAAAAGGGACCGTTTGCCGACATAGAACCTATTTTTGACCGATTGCTGCTGTTCTGGTCGGACAGAAGGAACCCGCACGAGGTGCAGCCCGCCTACGCCACCAGGTAAACCTGCTGCAAGATGTCATCCTTGTTCATCCGTCCGTTCTTTACCCCTGAGCAGCTTTTTATGGAGGAATATATCCTTCTGCATGTTATCCTGGGTCCGACCCAGGGCCTCCACAAGTTGTCTGATGCACAAATTACACGACTGGTTTAATCTCAAACCTTTCTTTTCCAGTTCATAAAAATGTGTCAGAATAAAACAAAAATAGTTGTGAATTAAATGTTTCCATGTCGCTGTAGATAGAGTACAAATCTTCCATTTTCTGTCATCTTTACAACAAAAAAATTAACTTTACCTAAAACCCCATAATGCTGACAGTACATGGTCTGGAATTGGACAGTTTTTATTTTTTAAACATCAGACGTGAAACCACTGACATCATTCAAACCCTTGCAGGGGCCAAGGTCTCAAATATATACTTTTTATGGATAGATTCTCAATACAAATGATTTTAGATTTAATGTTGACAGTTCTGTGACTATTCAAGCAGCTCCTAATCACATTATAGCAAGAATCTTAGTAGTTCTCCAGTAGTTCTCACCATTTTAAAACTGTGGTCCCTGTGGTATTACTCTGCAAGTCACCATAGTATTACTCTGCAAGTCACCATAGTATTACTCTGCAAGTCACCATAGTATTACTCTGCAAGTTATCCTAGTATTACTCTGCAAGTTATCCTAGTATTACTCTGCAAGTCACCATAGTATTACTCTGCAAGTCATCCTAGTATTACTCTGCAAATCACCATAGTATTACTCTGCAAGTCACCATAGTATTACTCTGCAAGTCATCCTAGTATTACTCTGCAAATCACCATAGTATTACTCTGCAAGTCACCATAGTATTACTCTGCAAGTCATCCTAATATTACTCTGCAAGTCACCATATTATTACTCTGCAAGTCACCATAGTATTACTCTGCAAGTCACCATAGTATTACTCTGCAAGTCATCGTAGTATTACTCTGCAAGTCACCATAGTATTACTCTGCAAGTCATCGTAGTATTACTCTTCAAGTCATCGTAGTATTACTCTTCAAGTCATCGTAGTATTACTCTGCAAGTCACCATAGTATTACTCTGCAAGTCATCGTAGTATTACTCTTCAAGTCATCGTAGTATTACTCTTCAAGTCATCGTAGTATTACTCTGCAAGTCATCGTAGTATTACTCTGCAAGTCACCACAGTATTACTCTGCAAGTCACCACATTATTACTCTGCAAGTCACCATAGTATTACTCTGCAAGTCATCGTAGTATTACTCTGCAAGTCATCGTAGTATTACTCTGCAATTCACCACATTATTACTCTGCAAGTCATCTTAGTATTACTGTGCAAGTCATCGTAGTATTACTGTGCAAGTCATCGTAATATTACTCTGCAAGTCACCATATTATTACTCTGCAAGTCACCATAGTATTACTCTGCAAGTCACCATATTATTACTCTGCAAGTCACCATAGTATTACTCTGCAAGTCACCACATTATTACTCTGCAAGTCATCTTAGTATTACTCTGCAAGTCATTGTAGTATTACTCTGCAAGTCATCGTAGTATTACTCTGCAAGTCACCACATTATTACTCTGCAAGTCATCGTAGTATTACTCTGCATGTCACCATAGTATTACTCTGCAAGTCACCATAGTATTACTCTGCAAGTCACCACATTATTACTCTGCAAGTCATCTTAGTATTACTCTGCAAGTCATCCTAGTATTACTCTGCAAATCACCATAGTATTACTCTGCAGGTCACCATAGTATAACTTTGCAAATCACCATAGTATTACTCTGCAAGTCACCATAGTATTACTCTGCAAGTCATCCTAATATTACTCTGCAAGTCACCATATTATTACTCTGCATGTCACCATAGTATTACTCTGCAAGTCATCGTAGTATTACTCTGCAAGTCACCATATTATTACTCTGCAAGTCACCATAGTATTACTCTGCAAGTCACCATAGTATTACTCTGCAAGTCATCGTAGTATTACTCTGCAAGTCATCGTAGTATTACTCTGCAAGTCATCGTAGTATTACTCTGCAAGTCACCACATTATTACTCTGCAAGTCATCTTAGTATTACTCTGCAAGTCACCATATTATTACTCTGCAAGTCACCACAGTATTACTCTGCAAGTCACCACATTATTACTCTGCAAGTCATCGTAGTATTACTCTGCAAGTCACCATATTATTACTCTGCAAGTCACCACAGTATTACTCTGCAAGTCACCACATTATTACTCTGCAAGTCATCGTAGTATTACTCTGCAAGTCACCACATTATTACTCTGCAAGTCATCTTAGTATTACTCTGCAAGTCATCGTAGTATTACTGTGCAAGTCATCGTAGTATTACTCTGCAAGTCATCGTAGTATTACTCTGCAAGTCACCATATTATTACTCTGCTGCAAGTCATCGTAGTATTACTCTGCAAGTCACCATAGTATTACTCTGCAAGTCATCCTAGTATTACTCGGCAAGTCATCCTAGTATTACTCTGCAAGTCACCATAGTATTACTCTGCAAGTCACCGTAGTATTACTTTGCAAGTCACCATAGTATTACTTTGCAAGTTACCGTAGTATTACTCTGCAAGTCATCGAAGTATAACTCTGCAGGTCACTATAGTAATACTCTGCCAGTCCCCATATTATTACTCTGCAGGTCACAGTAGTAGTCCTCTGCAGGTCATTGAAGTATTACTCTGCAAGTCACCATAGTATTACTCTGCAAGTCACCGTAGTATTACTTTGCAAGTCACCATAGTATTACTTTGCAAGTTACCACATTATTACTCTGCAAGTCATCGTAGTATAACTCTGCAAGTCACCACATTATTACTCTGCAAGTCATCTTAGTATTACTCTGCAAGTCATCATAGTATTACTGTGCAAGTCATCGTAGTATTACTCTGCAAGTCATCGTAGTATTACTCTGCAAGTCACCATATTATTACTCTGCAAGTCATCGTAGTATTACTCTGCAAGTCATCGTAGTATTACTCTGCAAGTCACCATAGTATTACTCTGCAAGTCATCCTAGTATTACTCTGCAAGTCACCATAGTATTACTCTGCAAGTCACCGTAGTATTACTTTGCAAGTCACCATAGTATTACTTTGCAAGTTACCGTAGTATTACTCTGCAAGTCATCGAAGTATTACTCTGCAGGTCACTATAGTAATACTCTGCCAGTCCCCATATTATTACTCTGCAGGTCACAGTAGTAGTCCTCTGCAGGTCATTGAAGTATTACTCTGCAAGTCATTGAAGTATTACTCTGCAAGTCATCGAAGTGTTACTCTGCAAGTCATCGTAGTATAACTCTGCAGGTCACAGTAGTATTACTCTGCAAGTCATCGTAGTATTACTCTGCAGTTCACTGTAGTATTCCTCTGCAGGTCATTGAAGTATTACTCTGCAAGTCATCGTAGTATTACTCTGCAAGTTACCATAGTATTACTTTGCAAGTAACTGTAGTATTACTTTGCAAGTAACGGTAGTATTACTTTTCAAGTAATGGTAGTATTACTCTGCAAGTAACTGTAGTATTACTTTGCAAGTAGCGGTAGTATTACTTTGCAAGTAACGATAGTATTACTCTGCAAGTAACGGTAGTATTACTGTGCAAGTTACCATAGTATTGCTTTGCAAGTTACCATAGTATTGCTTTGCAAGTAACTGTAGTATTACTCTGCAAGTAACGGTAGTATTACTGTGCAAGTTACCATAGTATTGCTTTGCAAGTTACCATAGTATTGCTTTGCAAGTTACCATAGTATTGCTTTGCAAGTAACTGTAGTTTTACTCTGCAAGTTACCATAGTATTACTTTGCAAGTAACTGTAGTATTACTTTGCAAGTAACGGTAGTATTACTTTTCAAGTAATGGTAGTATTACTTTTCAAGTAATGGTAGTATTACTCTGCAAGTAATGGTAGTATTACTCTGCAAGTAACTGTAGTATTACTCTGCAAGTAACTGTAGTATTACTCTGCAAGTAACTGTAGTATTACTTTGCAAGTAACTGTAGTATGACTTTGCAAGTAACTGTAGTATTACTTTGCAAGTAGCGGTAGTATTACTTTGCAAGTAACGATAGTATTACTCTGCAAGTAACGGTAGTATTACTGTGCAAGTTACCATAGTATTGCTTTGCGAGTAACTGTAGTTTTGCTCTGCAAGTTACCATAGTATTGCTTTGCGAGTAACTGTAGTTTTGCTCTGCAAGTCATCGTAGTAATACTCTGCCAGCCCCCATATTATTACTCTGCAGGTCACTATAGTGTAACTCTGCAAGTCAACGTAGTATTACTCTGTGAGTCATCGTAGTATTACTCTGCGAGTCATCGTAGTATTACTCTGCAAGTCACCATAGTATTACTCTGCAAGTCACCATAGTATTACTCTGCAAGTCACCGTAGTATTACTTTGCAAGTCACCATAGTATTACTCTGCAAGTCATCGTAGTATTACTCTGCAGTTCACTGTAGTATTCCTCTGCAGGTCATTGAAGTATTACTCTGCAAGTCATCGAAGTATTACTTTGCAAGTCATTGTAGTATTACTTTGTAATTCATCATAGTATTACTTTGCAAGTCCTCGTAGGATTACTCTGCAAGTCATTGTAGTGTTACTCTGCAAGTTACCATAGTATTACTTTGCAAGTAACGGTAGTATTACTTTTCAAGTAACGGTAGTATTACTCTGCAAGTAACTGTAGTATTACTTTGCAAGTGGCGGTAGTATAGTACCCCCATATTATTACTCTGCAGGTCACTATAGTGTAACTCTGCAAGTCAACGTAGTATTACTCTGCGAGTCACTGTAGTATTACCCCTGCAAGTCACTGTAGTATTTCTCTATACCTGAGGCGATGCTTTAAGTAGTGATTGGTCTTGTGGAGTAAAACTATGATGCCACGATATATTTTGTAATTTATGAAATTTTTCAATGTTTTATTACAGTAAAGATGTGTTTACGTTCAACATTCATTCACAAAATAGTCGTTGCTATCAAAAAAACTTTATTGACACCACAGTTTCCCATCTGAGTCCCACATCACATGACCAAAACACACAGACCTCATTGGTCAACAGCTATACAGTGTCACTTGCATATATTGGCCCCGGAAGTCATTTAATTTCACTCCTGTTTCCACAGATACGCTATTACCGTCTGGTATTTTGATGCAAACGAACGAGCCAGAGCTAAAGAAAAGTATTTAACAGGTTGGTTCTTTGACCTCTGCGTCTGTGATCGTTCGTCTTCTAAACTGCACATCGCCCCCTGCAGGAGCCGGAGAGAAGGGAGTAAAAGTTGAACTTGGAAAACCCTCCGACGCCAGCTAGTGGGGCGACGGCGCTCCAGTCAAACGGCCTTAAAGTGCGAGAGCATGTGCGTTTCTACGAGGGAGAACTTCTGCTCCGGTCCATGGAAGATCCTCGCTTCAGCCAGCTCCGGACGGCACCAGCGGATCCAAATGTCCAAGCGCTGCGCTGAAAGGGATCGGATTGTTTTGGTTTTTTTCCAAGGTTGAGACAACTTGGAGGACATTTTCAGAGAAATAAGACCCGGAATTAAACTCATCTCTTGCAGATAATTCCCTTGAACAAGGTACAGTGTTCTGCATACGCTCGACGTTTTATGCTTTTCACACAGAATCGGCTGTTCTCAGCTACTGCAGACTTTAAATCATCAGTCCTGATCTGTTTACATGGACGACAACATCCTCCTCTCCCTTCATCCAGTTAGTCTGCAGGCTTTTTTCTTCAGCTCTAACTTGTTCAAACCGATTGAATGTTGCTAAAGATGCTGATAAAATAAGATTTAATTATCAGTTTCAAATGATTTTTCATACAAATTTGCATTTGCTTTATTGTTGTTGACAGTTTTGGACATTTTGAAATGCTAAAGAATGTAATGACCTGCAACAACACATGTGTTGAACTGCTGTCTCGTCCAAATCTGACTGTTAAAAATCTTCCTTTCTGTCCACAAAGTTGCCTCTTCTGATGATCTGAGTGAATATCTTTGGGATATTTGACGAATCACACCGAGATTTAAAGTCAATTTGGTCAAATCCACGACCGTGAAAGACAAATTCCACATCTTCAAGCTTGTTTCTTCAAGTTTATTTTGAGGAGGATCATTAATAGAATTACAATGAATCATTTTTGTTGATTCTAGCGAAATATCGGGGGAGGGGGGGGGGGGCTTTTGCTGACAGCAAAATCAATTTTAATTAAAAATCGATAATTATATGTAAATATTTGATTCATAACTTTGTGGAGAAGATATTCATAAATGATTTAAAGGAATTTAAACTGTCACAAAGTGTAAATCTTACAATTCTACAAGTACAGTAAATTTAAAATGCACACAAAAATTAAACGCATTATTTAATAAAAAGTACAAAACGTGTGTAAACAACTCAATACATCTGTTTTTCATTGTTATTTTGAGGCATAAATGAATGTAAACTGTAATTTTTGCAGTGTTGTCCGTGTAAACAGAACAAAGAGATGTCGTTGCCCTTTTCTTTTTTTTGTTGGGCCATTTGCAGTGTCCCTCCCCGCCTCGAGGGGGCGCCAAAGCACTACAGAGAGGACATGACAATCTCGAGTCAGACTGACCAGCGTTGCTTTAGCCGTTTAGCTAATTCTCAAGGCATGGTTTGCTTTGTCACCTTTCGATGAGTAATAATCAGCTGAATAAAAAAACACCAGAGTTGCCTCAGTTCCTACTGGACGTCAGTTTCTAATGGAGAATCCGCCGAATGTTCCCGTCTTGTAATTTATTTCCTGCTGAGTTCGATGACATCTTCAGGGTACATGATGTGTACAGTCATTTAGATGCAGCATTTGAAACACAGCTTTTGTCAATAAAATGGGAAGTTGTTCACATCCTTGTTTTTTGTTTTTATTGTGTGTCACTAATATTTCCTTAGTGCCACAGTTTAACTTCCACTAAGTATTGTATAGAATCTGGCGATACAATATATAGTGATACTGTAGTAACGACAATATATTTGTAGTATTGTCCGAGTACTTGACTCTGGCGTTACAGAATTTACAGACCACATGACTCCTAGTGAAGTCGTAACTTATTTAATTTGTTTTGAAACTTAAATGTGTCCAAACATTAGCTTTAAAAACTGCTGGAGTAGACTGTATCATCTTGTCCTCAGTCATCTCTGGGATGCTTTATTAGTGATGGTTTGATGAAGCTTCATGACGCAGTGTCATTATTATCAGAGTCCACTAGATGGCTGTATCTGCACTGTTTTCCTTTTGTTTTGAACAACCGTTTTTTTCTTTTTTTAAATGATGGCACCACCTACTGACCTCTAAACAACATGACACTGCTTCATGAAGCTTCAACACCGCATTACTATGCTTTATTTCTTTAGCTGCGTAGGATGTGATGATCCTGCCATCTAGTGGCCAGATGTTTAATTGCGAGACAAAATGCAGTGAAGATTTGTAGTGATCATCTGATGCAGTTTCATGAAGCAGTGTCATTATTTTCAGAGTCCACTAGATGGCGGTCTCTGCACCATTTCCCTTTGTTTTGAACAACTGTTCTAATGAAATGTCACATCATTTTTAAACTGATGGCACCACCTACTGACCTCTAAACAACATGACACTGCTTCATGAAGCTTCATCAGCCCATCACTAAATATTTGTATGTTAATGGTAAAGAAATGAAAAAAAAAAGTTTTGAGATAAGAACCATAAAAACTATGAAATATAAGTTGAAAAACAAAAGTTGATTTTTTGGGGGGGGAATTAAAAATAAATGTATGCAGTGTTGTTGAATATAGAAACGGTATCGTTAAAGAACCCAGTGATATACGTTAGTGATGGTCTGATGAAGCTTCATGAAGCAGTGTCATTATTTTCAGAGTCCACTAGATGGCGGTCTCTGCACTATTTTTCTTTGTTTTGAACAACCGTTCTCATGAAACATTTTTAAACAAATGGCGCCACCTACTGACCTCTAAACATGACACTGCTTCATGAAGCTTAAACACTGCATTACTATGCTTTATTACTTTAGCTGCGTAGTATGTGATGATTCCTGCCATCTAGTGGCCGGATATTTAATTGCGAGACAAAATGCCGTGAAGTTTTGTAGTGACGGTTTGATGGAGCTTCATGACGCAGTGTCATTATCTTCGGAGTCCACTAGATGGCGGTGTCTGTAGTGTTTTCCTTTGTTTTTAACAACCGTTCTAATGAAACATCACATCATTTTTAAACTGATGGCGCCACCTACTGACCTCTAAACAACATGACACTGTTTCATGAAGCTTCATCAGCCCATCACTAAATATTTGTATGTTAATGGGAAAGAAATGGGGAAAAAAAACCGTTTTGCGATAAGAACCATAAAACTATGAAATATAAGGTGAAAGACAAAAGTTGAATTTTTGGGGGAATTAAAAATAAATGTATGCAGTGTTGTTGAAAATAGAAACCGTATCGTTAAAAAACCCAGTGATATACGTTAGTGATGGTCTGATGAAGCTTCATGAAGCAGTGTCATTATTTTCAGAGTCCACTAGATGGCGGTCTCTGCACTGTTTTCCTTTGTTTTGAACAACTGTTCTGATGAAACATCACATCATTTTTAAACTGATGGCGCCACCTACTGACCTCTAAACAACACGACACTGCTTCATGAAGCTTCAACATCCATTTGTATGTTAATTCTAAAGAAATGAAAAATAAAATTTTGCGATATGAACTCTGAAAGTACTATGAACTACTATGTACTATAAGTTGAAAGACAAAAGTTTAATTTAGGGGGGGAATTAAAAATAAATGTATGTAGTGTTGTTGAACATAGAAACAATATATATATTTTTTAAACCCAGTGATGTACGTTAGTGATGGTCTGATGAAGCTTCATGAAGCAGTGTCATTATTTTCAGAGTCCACTAGATGGCGGTCTCTGTACTATTTTCCTTTGCATTGAACAACTGTTCTAATGAAATTTGATGGCGCCACCTACTGACCTCTAAACAACATGACACTGCTTCATGAAGCTTCATCACTAGTACCCGTGCATCTATAGTTACTCACACCTCTGACACGAGTTGTTTAAAAGTAACACAACGTTTGTGTATCAGGTTCAGGACAGAAGCACGAGACGGTCGTCATTGAAACGTTTAATGAGCTGAAGTCTCATCTCTATGTGACTAACACACTTAAAACAGCACGTAGTACAAAATGGTCGTTTAATGCAGAATTTAATAGAAACTATACAGAGGAAAACACGAAGGAGCCGACTGTGCAAACCTGTCGAGGGTCGTGTGCTTCTTTTTTTCTCAAGTGCAAAAAAAATACAAGTCAGTAGTGGCTGAGTTCTCCAGGAGGAGGCGGGAGGCGGTAGCAGTCCTCCCCCGTGCAGCCGCCGGCGCTGCTCTGACTCCCCCACTCGTAGCTGTCGGCCACCAGGCTGCGGAGGGAAAACACATCAGTGTCCGAGCGACGTTTACATGGACGTGTCGTCACCTGGCCTGGATGTTCTGAGGCATGACGCTCCACGCCAGGTCGTCGTCGCTGTCGTACCGTCGAGGGTTGTCGAAGAAGTACGCCCGCGAGGAGAAGACGTGACCCGGCAGACCCGAGCCGGTCTGGGACACGAAAAAAATATCTTTAAGTTCATTTGACTTCAAAAAGTTACAATTATTGGATGATAAAATTATGGATAAAGACATTTTAATACGACAAATATTCGCCAAATTTATATTTAAACAGAAAGAAAAAAAAATCAGTAAAGTTAAACTACGTTTTAGACATTGCAAATTAAAAAATAAATATTCAAACCACTGTTTCAATTAGGATTATGAATAAATTAAATCTGGATATTGGAGTAAATTTAATACAGAAATGTACATTAAACTTAAATTTTGTTGCACTATATAATATATATTATTGCTAAAAGCACATTTTCTCCTGTTTAAATTGATTATTTTCCTCTTCTTTTTTTTTTAAATAAAAATGCCTGCTATTATCTTTCATATTTTTATAAAACAAATACAAAATAACGAATGTATTGATCCTTAAAGATGAAATTTATTACTATGTGTGTGTATTTAAAAAAGGCAAATACCAATGAAATTTTAAAAAAAAGTATTGGATGCAGCTTTTTAACATTATTACCAAATTGTATTTCTTTAGTATTTACATATTATATAAATGTTTGATATTTATACACAAACATATAAATAAATAAAGTTGGATAACGTGAAAAAAAGGGCTAAATATCAATAATTAATAAAAGATATAAGAACAATATCAAAAGGTATGTTTCTATTCTTATTGTAAGTTTATTTATAAATATTGTGTGTTCTAAATTGACGATTTTATTTTGACTTAATACATTTTTTTAAATTTATTAAATGTTATTATTAATTATTTGTTATTAATTTCACATTTTATTCAAAAATAAAGTCAGGGTTGATTTAACAAGTCGTTTGTCTTCACAGATAATATATTAGATTTGGATCCATCAAGCGGTTCCGAGGGAAAAGTCAGGTCCGACTCACCCGGTCTAAGACGGGCTGTCGGACCCTGAAGAAGAAGACCACCAGCGAGGTGGGCAGCAGCTCCCACACGAACAGGATCACCCCGAACACCACGTAGCCAGTGTCCCCCAGAGTGGACTGTAGATCCGCCTGAAAAACAATCACACGTTAAAAAACCATAGACGCGGCAGCAGCGCCCCCTGGCGGCTCCCCCCCTCACCTGGTCAGACACGTTGTACCAGTCGTAGTCGAAGGAGTTGATGCTCTTGTTGGACAGACCCAGGACCACCAGGTTGTAGCAGGCCCTGGACGCGTACAGCAGGATGACGATGGCGCCCACCACGGTCACCTGACACACCGACGTCCCCTGAACACAGAGGGTTCAACTTTTAATATTAGTTTGTTTTTGGTTCAGGAGTCAGAAGGAAACGAAAGAAGCTCCTTCAGAAAAAAACAAACACAAAAAGAGGAAGCGAAACAAACACATGTTTTTTGTCATCAGGTCTTTTCACCTCAAATGAACCCTTAAAGAAATGTATTTATATAATTTATTATAGGTATTAAAAATTACTATTTTATATAAGTATTAATAATATAATTAAGTAGTATTTTCAGTCTAATACGAATAATGATATGAATAAATGAATATACACTAGTTATTGTTGTTGTCATAGTTATGTTTATGTACTTTAATGGTTTGAAATTCACCTTAAAACAAAAGTCATAATAATCAAAAGAAAGTTCAAATAAACATCTAGTTGTTTTTCAATTATAATACTGATTATGATATAAATAACATTACATAAAAAAGGAAATACAACAATAATAATGTATCTTTTTTTAGTTGTATGGTCATGACCATCAGAGTGTAAAATCCATATTTTAAAATTAAAAATAAATGTGGAAAAATATAGTTGTAATATATACAGAATATATACAGTATATATATATATATATTTTTTTTTTAATTAAATACTTTTTAATAACTGTGCGTCACCTTTTTATTCCTATTATTGAAATACTTTTTGCACCTTTAAAAACAAACAGACATTGATTTAAAAAAAAAAAGAAAAACCTATTAAATAATGTAAAAGACAGTGTGTAAATATGGCTTATATAATAATAAATAAGCAGTAAGAAAGTACTGAATATGAATACAGTATATGATATATCCTTTTTTTTTTAATGATCATTAATTTTTGTTAAAATAATTGTATTAATTTAAAGATTCAAATAACACATTTTTCTTTGCAAGTAATAGGTACCAAAATAAAAATTCATCTCGTAAACTGAGTAAAAATGAAAAATAACTTCCTGTTTATTTGGTAGAAACGACGCGTCGTAATAATTATAGAAGAAGTTTCCCAGAACTCTCGTGTCAGCTTTCATTTTAGGAAGTGAGACATTAATTTCTTCCCGGAATCATCATCAACCGCTCGATTCCCTGGAATCGAACCGACGGCTCTGACCTTTGACTCCAGGTAGATGTTGGCGAGCGACATCTTGGCCATCTTGTAGAGACACAGCGACAGCGAGACGGCGCAGACCACGAAGAGCGTGTCGTTGATGGCCACCCGGACCAGAACCACCGTGTGGGTCTCGGCCGACGACATCCGGACCAGCAGGGCGCACACCAGGTTGACCACGAGGAAGAGCAGGCTGATGAAGAGGAAGAGCAGGTAGAGCGGCAGCCTGCAGGGGGCAGCATAGGGCACAGTGGTCAGATTGTGACGTGATGAAAAGTATTTGATTGATTGATTGATTGATACACCTTCCCAAGATAGAGGAGATTTCTATTGTTTCATCAGTTCACAAGAAAATGATTAAACATACATATATTTAGAAATATAGTTCATGTATTTAAGATAATAACAAAGACAATAACAAATAAAAATAACAAACAACTATAAAATAATAATACTTTTAGATAAATCAATTATTAAATATATCAACATCAGTACGACTATAAACACGACTACATTTTTTAAATTTAAAAGTACTGATTGGTTTTAAGACACTAATTAAAACGTTTGTTTTTTATTTTATTTTAAAATGTAGTTGAAATAAAGTTTATATAATATTGATTATTGATTAAAAAACAGTACATTTTGATTAAAAATAAAAAATGTAAATTCAAATTAACTTCTTGGATATTTAAAAAATAATAATGTCCTTTAATTCTTATAAAAAAAATTTTTTCGGACACCCTATGGTTGACAGAAAAATATAATATGTAATATCTCAAATTTTATTAAATGCAATAATTAACAAAAGTCTTTAAAACAAAGAAAAAAAATAAAAAAAATAAATATATAATTAAATGGATTATTTAGATATGTATTAAATAATATAATATGATTTATCTGAATTGATTCATCAATAGCTGAAGAGTCTGGAGGTCTCACCTGTATCTCAACAGTTCAGGTGCATATTTGGACTTGGCCTTGAAAATAACCTGCGTGGAGAAAAAAAAAAACAGTCGACGTCACTTTCATTTCACATTCCGCACGACAGATTCGCCCTAAAGCGAGCGCTCCGAAAAAAAAAAAAGAACAACTACCGTCGAGCTCACGACTCCAATCAACGTCAGGATTAAGCTAAAAATACCGATCAGGAAATGATTATTTCATCGCTGGATTATGTAACGGCTCGTCGAGGATGATTCACGGCTCGAGGAGGACGAGCAGCAGACATGATGAGAAGATTAGAATCAAAATGGCTTTTGGTGAGCGGCACCAAAATATAGCATCAGTGACACCAGTCCTGTTGCAGCAGAAAACCAAACTATGATGGCTCAGGTGAGACCATTGCCATCTACAGATGGTTCCATCAGACCAGGACCTTCAAAGCTCAATCAGCATCCGAGGGAGACTCAAAGAGAACATCTCCTCGACTTTTAGAGATTATCGAAGGGTTCCTGGCTTCCAGGTGGAGACCCATGACATGCTAGCAAGGGTTGAAGAGTCAATCGATTGGATTCATATCTAAAAACTATGTAGTTAAAGCGGGCCCGAGTCGCATCCCTGTGGAACCCCTGATTTAACGCCTCCGAAAACCTGCTGCAAAAACGTTGACGCTCGAGAAAATCTCAAGTTGACCCAGTCAAGACCTCTAGGAGGCACTGTGCTCGTTTCTATCTTGCTAAACATCAAGAGAAGAAGACTGTTTAACGCTTTTTACAATAGTATGGAATGGAAAGAGAAACAGTTTTTTGTTTTTTTTCTTTTTTAACATATAAAAATTCAGGAAATAAAAAACTTCAAATAACAAAACAAAAATATATTGTGCATTGGCAAGTATCTGGCGATATGATACGTATCACGATACAGGGGACAACGATGGTTATATTGTGATATATTGCTAGTACTGTAGTAACATGGATATATTTGTAGTATTGTCCAAATACTTGACTCTGGTGTCGCTGAATTTACAGACCACATGACTCTTGTCGTAACTACCTTCATTTGTTTTGAAACTAAAATATCACCAAAATAACTGTATCCTCTCGTCCTGAGTCATCACCAGACTCACATGGGAATTCATTGCACTAGAATTTAGACTTTCTTTTAGTGTCATTGCACAGAAAACACAGCAGTGAAACTGGCAATGAATTTTTGTTGCTTGGCGACCGTTAAAAAACACAGCTAAAACCAATAGACTAAAACTAATAAAAACTAATCATATAATAGACTCAGGGACTCATTCACCCCTCATGCTATTACATTGTTTAATTCTGAGTTTGGGGGCCGGAGTGAGAAGATGATTCTATTCTATTTTAATCTTTGTTTCCTTTTTCTTTGTTATTTTTCTATGATCTATGTTCTTTATCTTTAGATTTAAGAATCTACCGTCTTTGTTGCCAGAAAAACAATTCCCCCGACATGATTGCGACATGTCAGCGTATCTACAAAGGTACACGAGAAAGCACAGACCTCCACCAAGCAGCTCATCACCTACTTACATTTCAGACACACCCCGCCTTATTAAGTACCGCGAAAATGTAATTCACTTTTACTTTGTCAATCAATATCTCTTGAACATGCATTTACACGTCTGTAAGTAAGTTAATATTTATACAGCGCTTTTCCAGACCAGGGTCACAAAGCGCTTAAACAATCAAAACAATACTCAAAATTCCTGTTGTGTTCTCAGTTTTATCTTGACCTTTAAAGTATATACTTTATTGAATATTGTTTTGATTGTTTAAGCGCTTTGTGACCCTGGTCTGGAAAAGCGCTGTATAAATAAAAATGACTTACTTACAATAAAATATATACTTAAAAAGGTCAAGATTATTTAAAAAGTCATTCTACAAACAGACTAACCTCCTTGGCAGAGGTAAGTAAGTAAGTAAGTCATTTTTATTTGTATAGCGCTTTTCCAGACCAGGGTCACAAAGCGCTTAAACAATCAAAACAATATTAGAATCCCTTATTTTTTTTAGAATCCCTTATTAGTCCCGCGAGGGGAAATTCGGTAGTGCTTTTGACAGCCATTCACACATACTGATGGGAGTAAGTATATATTTTAAAGATCAAGATAAAACTGATAACATAACAGGAGTTCCAGAAAATCAAAGAAAAGCCTGAACAAATAGAAACGTCTTAAGATGTTTCTTAAAGGATACAAATTACTTACTTACTTACAATAAAATATATACTTAAAAGGTCAAGATTATTTATATAGTCGTTCTGCAAATTAGACTAACCTCCTTGGCAGAGGTAATAAAATATACACACTTATGGAAAAGCACTATAGGCGCTATATAAATAGAGATTATTATTATTATTATATAAATAAAAATTACTTACTTACTTACAATAAAATATATATTTAAAAAGTCGTTCTGCAAACGGACTAACCTCCTTGGCAGAGGTAATGAAATATATACACTTATGGAAAAGTGCTATATAAATACAAATTACTCACTTACTTACTTACTTACTTACAATAAAATATATACTTAAAAGGTCAACATTATTTAAAAAGTCATTCTGCAAATTAGACTAACCTCCTTGGCAGAGGTAATAAAATATACACACTATATATATACAAAACGCTATATAAATACAAATTACTTACTTACTGTATATTCTAAATATACTTCAAAAATTTAAAATAATAAAGCGATAAATGAAAGTGTACAGAAGGTCTCGGGACTAAACCCAGACCTGGAAGAAGTTCTAAAAAAAAAAGCCAGCACAGGTGATCCGTGTCAAAAAAAATCATACGTCGGGATCCGCCGGGAGGTGGCGCTGTCCTTTAGGAACTATCAAGCGACGTTACATAACCTTCTCGAGAGAGAGACTCACCTGGGCCAGGTACAGGTTCATGAGGCTGAGCGTGAAGAACTGCAGGCACACGGGGAAGCAGTAGAGGAGCCAGAAGGGAAAGGGCCCCAGAGTGTTGGCCGCCACGAAGCTCCTGAAGTAGAAGGAGAAGAGCACGGTGCGCAGGGCGGACCACAGCAGGCACAGGAACAGGAACACCGTCTGGTAGCTCAGCCGTTTGTGTCGGTACCGCAGCACCAGCCACAGCTGCACGTACACGAACACGAACAGCAGCGAGTAGAAGGCGGTGTAGACCACCGTCAGTCCCAGCGTGACGTAGGGGGGCACGGCCGGGCTGAGGGTCGGCAGAGGAAGGGGTCGCTGGTCCCGCATCACCACCGCAGGGGCCTCCATGGGAGCTTAGAGGGGCGCAAGTCAAGAGGAGAGACTCATGGTTCTTGTGGGGGGTGATGAGGAGCAGGATGAGGAGCAGGATGAGGAGCAGGATGAGGAGCCGGTGCTTCAGAGGAGCAGCAGCAGCAGCAGCGGGAGGAAGCTGCGCAGGAGGGGGGCGGGGGGGGGGGGGAGGACCGGCCTCCAAAACCACGTGACGCGACGTAGCAGGTGACGCACGACGCAGGACCTTTCACCCGCTGAGGAGGAGGAGGAGGCGACTTCCCACCGCTGCAGGCAGTGACGACATCTCAGCCAATCTGTCAAACAGTCCTGTAAGAAATGAAATATATTTTTTAAAAAGCATCTAGAAAATACTACTACAGGGGCCATCAAGCGGAAATAAAAGGAGCCAAAAGTATAAAATCAAGCTAAATACGCCTTAAAGTATTATTTTATTGTATTTTATTGAAACATTTAAGTAATAATAATAATAGCAATTTATTTATATATTTTTAAGCATTTACTTATATTATTTATAAGGAGACATAAATGGTCATAAAATGTACTTACTTACTTACAAAGGCAGAGTATAGAAAGTAAAACAAAAACTCTATAGGTATATTTAGGGCGATGAATAGGTAGGTAGAACTTTATTGATCCCTCAGGAGGTCTTAATTAGACACAGCAATACAGCAATTATTCATAAAAATAAAAATAAGAACAAGAACAAAGAGAAAGAACAAGATGATACAATCTAAGTCTAAAGATAAAGAACATAGATCAAAGAAAAATAACAATAATAATAATAATAGAAAAGCAAATTGTTTGTAATTTCTTTTTTAGACATTCACGTCATTTACATATCATTTTTAAGGGGAAATAAATACTCATAAAATGTACTTACTTACCTACAAAGGCAGAGTATAAAAAGTAAATCAAAAACCCTATAGGCATATTTAAGGCGAATAATAAATAATATGTACAATCCAAAATAATTAATAGACTTAAATAAGTGTTAGTTCGACTACATGTATTCTCACAAAGGCCACATAAACACATGTTCGGTCTAGAACAACCAATAATAAAAGTTCTTATTAAATGAGACAGTGATACCTCGAAAACTGTTTTCCCGTTTCATTTATATTTTTTCTTTCTTATGAATATTTTTCTAAATACGATATTTTTTAAAGAGCAGATATATTTGTCTCTAGTGCTCCTTAATGAACAATATCCATTTTAACATAATAGATTTTTTTTTAAAATACATGATAATATAAATACAAAATGACAGTATTGTCAGTAAAAAAAATGATTAGAATTTGTACACACTATTTAAATATTATCAACAACCTTTAAATACACCCAAAAATAAATGCCAATATTTATATGTATAGGAACAAGGTGAGTCTCAAAGTATAAACTATTGTGAAATGCAAAACAAACATACAAAAAATGTATTCATTATTATTAGATTTGTATAATTGCAACCCATCGTTAATATTTTTCTTTATGTTACCATTTTTCATGCATCATGCCATTTTTACATTAGTTTTAATAACAATGTTATCTATATAAATATATATATACATACCAAAAATCTATTGTATGCTACATGTTAAATTATTTAACATGTGCTTGAAATATTTGCTCGCAGATTAACTTTTATTATAAGCAACAACCTCAATATTTAATCTATAATCCGCATGACATCAACTCCTGAATGTCTACAAGTTTTCTTTAGTTCAAGAGGTTTGTTCAAACATCACAAGCCGCTCCTGTTTTGTCTCACAACACCGGGTCATGAGAGAGTTTATAAGTGGGGGTCACTGCAGTTGACCTCTGACTGCTGTGAAGCATCCATCATGTCCAGCTCTGAGCCTGCACAGGACCCATGAACCCCTCCTACCTGTGTCATGTCATTCTAAGTCTAACCCAGCAGTTGAAAACAACTTGAATCAGGATTTAACCATAAACCAAGAAAGTTGAATCTCTGTTGAATTATATTTGCTTATTTTCGCTGCTATTTCATGCTATAATTTATGAGCGTGACCTCTGACCTTCCTTCCTGGTAACATGAACCCATAAACATCTGGAAACATGTGTGAAACAGACGTCGTTCAACACACGTCAGCAACGTATGAAAGTAATCTGGATAATCCTGGCCCAAGAAATTATTTGTGATTTGTGAGTAAACGCTTTAATTTCTTTTTTATTTCTTCCTTGTTCTCATAGCTGTCATACCTAGAAGTTGCCAAAAGGGGGCGCCCTTACCCTGTGTTCTAAATGGTAACGCACGCATGAACGATAAGAATGAATCTAAAAATAACTTCGACCAGACAAAAGAAAAAGCAATGATGCCAGAAACATTACAACAGAAAGCTGCTCATGTGATCTTAATGCCATTACACGTTTAAAACGTCCACTGTGTACATTGATTGTTGTGACCTGAGGGCCACACTTGGCCTTTTAATGTATTTAAGTGACCCTTATGAGTCGAGTCAAGCAAAACGGGTCATTTATAAATGTCGATTACTGTTAACTAACAATTATTTATGAAGAACTGATGATCATTCAAATGATAACTAGGTTTTTAGTTTAATCGAAACACATATTAACATGTCGGTCTTTGATTATTTCATCATTTGTATGTATATACAAAGAAATTACACATAAAAATATATACTTAGCTATTTTATAACGTTCATGCCTAATTATATATTATTATTTTTATTTACTAACCTCAATTTTCTACTCTCCTTTTTTGTATTTTCCCATCAATTTATATTTTCATTTTATGGAAGACTAACATGATACAGAAAACAACACTTAAAACTGTCAGAAACTACTCGTGTACAAAGAATCAAATCAACTGAACTGAAAACAACACACACAGGAAACGGATAACGATCCAAAAATAATAATAATGAAAGTAACAGACTCTCTGATATAAATGAGTCCCTGAGTCTATTAGTGTTGCTTTTGGGGAATGCTCCTCCCATGATGCAACACTAATACCAGAGACCTGGGTAACATTTTACACACTTTGCACTTTTTTCCTTAGTGTTTCATCATGGGAGGAGTATTCCCCAAATGCAACACTAATAGACTCAGGGACTCATTCATTCCTCGTGTTATTAGCCTTTATACCTGAGAGTTTGGGGGCACGAGCAGAGTGAAGGGTTGATGTTTTTCTATGTTTGTATCTTTAGGTCTTTGATCTATTTACTCTATATTTGCACTTTGTTCTTGCTTTTATGAAACTTGTTACACACTGGTGTGCTATTGGATGTTGATTGAAGAGCAGGTGAGTGGTAACAATATGAAACACTGACCCTTCGATGACGCTGCAGGTTCATGTAACGGCATCAAAGCGAGCGATGGATGACCGACTCGTCTCCCGGCGGCGTGGAAGCGCCTCATTAGTCCGGCCGGAGCTCTCGTCTGGTACGACTCGCCTCCTGATGATTCCTCTGTGATCTTGTCCTTTACATAACGTCTCAGTCCAAGCGGCCATCGAGGGCAGTGTGGACGGTCACTGGTCCGTGCCGTGATGCTCTCATGGACCTCTGGCCCGTGTCCATATTTCCTAATACAGACCAGCGCTGTGTTTTCCCCCCTCGGCGGGACCTCCCGCACACTGAGCTCTTTATTAGATTCATCTTCCCAACAAGAGGCGGCTGATCTCTGTGTGATGGCAACAAGGGCACAATGACCAGGGAGATGGAGTTTGACTTGAGATGTGATTTTTTTTTATTGAGTGCTCGTGTGTTTAACCAGCGTCTGATTGTATTTATCTCTTGGTCAGGCTCCTCCTTACATCAGTGATCTGATCCAGCCTTACACCCCAGCTCGGGCTCTGAGGTCTGTGGATCAGAATCTACTGATGGTTCCTGAACACGGTTCAGGACCAGAGGAGAGAAATCCTTCCAGACTGTTGCTCCTTAGCTTTGGAAGGATCTTCCTCTCTTTGCGATTAATGGATCTACTGACTCCTTCAAGAAACATCTTAAGACATTTTTATTGGTTCAGGCTTTTTACTAGATTTTCTGGAACTCCAGTCCAAGTCTTATCTTGACCTTAAAAGTATTTATTTTATTGAGTATTGTTTTGATTGTTTAAGCGCTTTGTGACCCTGGTCTGGAAAAGCGCTCTATAAATACAAATTACTTACTTACTTACTAACCTTCTTCAAAACAAACCACTTTTATTCAAACTCATTGTTACTCTAAGATCTACTTTTTTGCTTTTAAATCCATCTATAATTTGTGCCTTATGTTTTTAACATGTGATTTAGCATCAATTACTTTAGGAGGAAATCAGCGTGCCCAAGGGAATAGACAAAATGACATTTTGATTGTTTTCTGTCGCCTAAAAAGCGATTTTATTAACAGGTTAGTCTCTTGTGGGGGTAACGGGGGGACTGAAGCCTATCCCAGATTCTACGGGGCGAGAGACGGGGGACACCCTGGATAGGATGTCAGTCCGTCGCAAGGCACACATAAAGACAGACAACCATTCACACACACTCTCATACCTATGGACAATTTCCCCAAGTTCCCAATCAACCTCTGTATGTTTTCGGACTGTGGGAGGAAACTGGAGTGCCCGGAGTAAACCCACAGAACATACACAAACTCCTCACAGAAAGGTCACAACCCGACCTGGAAGTAAACCGGCAACCTTCTTGCTGTGAGGCGGTCGCACAGTAAGCTCTGAAACACAAGGTATATGTATTTTTTTTCCTGCAATTTCTCACATAAATGTCAGCGTATTTCGATTTGCGTCAATAATTTGTCCGTTTTGGGAAAAATAAGGTTAAAAACTTTGCAAAAGCATTGGAATAGATTCAAGATCCTAAATCATAAATAAAAAAAATCCTTTTTCATCTAAGAAATTACCCTTTTTTCTAAACATAAGTATGAAAAGTTATATAAATTAAAATTGGCACTATCCGAAAACTGTCAATATTTAAGATGCAAATGATGATGGTGGTTACATTTTATTTTAACATGCATTATTTAATGCACAACACTTTAATAAAAAGTTTGAAAACCCATTATCTATTTTCACAAACTTGTGAAATCAACTGAACACAAAAATGTGCTAATGATTTTGTCTATAAAATACCTGTGGCTCGGGGGCCACATACCACCCTTTTTACGATAGTTATGCGGCCAGCATGAGGGCATGTAGAAAATGTTACTGACAGCTTTCAATTTTATTTTGTATTTTCTTTAGTATAGTAAGTCTAAATATAACTTTCTTTGCTCGTTCACACTATTTCCATTTTTTTCTTTAGACCTTTTGTGAATAATTCTTGCCCCTTAAAATAATTTCAGAGAATATTGACATCATATAAATGAATTTTATAAATAACGTTTTAAGACCTTTTTTTATTTGTTCAGGCTTTTCCTTGATTTTCTGGAACTCCTGTTGTGTTATCAGTTTTATCTTGACCTTTAAAGTATATACTTTATTGAATATTGTTTTGATTGTTTAAGCGCTTTGTGACCAGGGCCGGGTCTAGGCAGGGGCAAGGGGGCCTGGCCCCCTCAAATAAATGTTGTGCCCCCTCAAACTTACATGTAAGTAAGTAAGTAACAGCACAATGCCCCCTCAAGATTTGTGGCTGCCCCCTCATACATGCCTGTCTAGACCCGGCCCTGTTTGTGACCCTGGTCTGGAAAAGCGCTATACAAATAAAAATGACTTACTTTCACTTTACTTTTTTTTCTTTTTTTTTTTTTTCAGGTTTTTGCTTTCAGCTTGGTGGCCCCTTACAAGGGTGACAGTTTATAATGTGGCCTCTGTGGACGTTCACCCCTGGTCTATAATATATTGATAAACTCCTTTAATGCCTTTTCTTTTTATATTAATATAAAATGACGGCAAATAAATTTTCATTTTTGGTGCAGCCTACTCCCATCAGTATGTGTGAATGGCTGTCAAAGCGCTTTGTGACCCTGGTCTAGAAAGGCGCTATATAAATAGAGATTATTATTATTATTTTGGAACCACAACTTGTGTTTCTGAGATTAAAATGTTTTTTTGTTCAAGACTAGTTGGTGAATCGGGGTGTTGGCTCCTGACATTACAAGTTAAATTAGATTAATTTTGTCGCAGATTCACAACTTTTTTAAAACTCATATTGTCAGTTCAGTTTAGTTCCAGCTGAAGTCTGTCCAGATTGAATTCCGGACCAACATACTTCAGCTTCCATTCCGGGGCTGCAGGAGCAGAAAAGCCCCCTGACATCTCCCAGCCCCGCAGATCTCCTTCCTCCCAACTCCGCCCCAAAGTCGCTCCAAACTCTGCCTGAACTTTTCCTGCCTGGAGTCCAGTGCGTCACTCTGGGCCGGACCCTCCAACAGAACCGCTCTCGCACAGCAACAATGGGTTGGCAGGAGCGCGGATGGTTCCTCTGCGCCACTTTTCTTGGACTTCTGGTGTCGGTTCTGAGCGTCACCCGGGAGGAGCTTTTCAGGTTCGGTCCGACCGCTCGGGACCAGGTCCTGGAGCCCGGGAGTGACCAGACGCACGTACTGGAGCTGGATGACCCGGTTCTGTTCTATGATGGAACCTTCAACAGGTTATATGTAAGTTTTTTAAAACTCCACTGACTTTTTGACTTCATCAGGATGGATTTATTTTTCTTGCGCAATTGCGCATCCGGTACCCCGGGTGAAGAACCGGGGAAAAAAACCGTCCCATGGATCTGGGTCGGAGGTCGACTTTATCTTTGAGCTCATAGTAAATATTGATTGTCTTATCTGAAGGGGCTGCGGTGGATTTTGAGGAATGTGTGTGTGCTGCTGAATTCTTCAAGCTTCCCCTGAGGTTATCATTTTACTGTTGACCAGGAGACTCAAGTGCTCCAGCAGCCTCGACGCACTCCCCCGGAAAATAAGCTTTGACACCATGATCAAGTGGAAATGTCAAATATTATAGTGAATAAATTATAATTTTACCAACAACAAATGTCCCAGATTAAGCACCAATTATTTTAATTTAGACCAAAAAGTCATTAGTTTCACGCCTGTTATACTTTACTATCTTTAAAAATACTAAATATAACATTTCGTTTAAAAATAATCCCACTTTTTAAAGATCATCATGTAATGCTTGAATGTTCTGGCTTTCACACTCTGTCCTTTAGTGACATCACAAACGACAGATGGGATCACTCAAACCCCTTGCCGGAGTCAAGGTCTCAAGCAGGCTACTTGACAGATTTATGACTTTTTATGGTATGCTCTGTTAAGCTAAACCTTACCATCCCATAATGACTTGTATAAAAAAAACTTTTTGAAAAAGAAACATATTTACACAACTATAAAAGAACATTGTTGCGTCATATCAGACTTTTTTGCTTGAAACTGATTTGTATGAATTTGTAATCAAAAAAATGTTGAAAACTCTTATTTATTAATAATTTTTTAAGACATATTTTTATTGCGACTTTTAACTTTGTTACAAAACATCCAGACGGACATTTCGATCTGACGAACAAAACCAAAAACAAACAAAAATAAATACATAAATACATAAATTAAAACATAAAGCCCTGCACTTTGCATTCAGTACAATACTGAGACAAATTTATACATTTTGTTGTCCTTAATTCAGTAACTCCAATAGATACAACACGTCGTTTTTTGTGTTCTTTCATAGTTCACATTTAATGCTAATATTTAATATTTTCCCTAATTCAGAGAATACATCACTTCAAAATCTGAGGAACTTTGTTCACTTGCACATAGAGTGAAAAAATGTTCCTTTTTCTACAATGCATTTATTACATAGGTCTGCATATAGGTATATACACTCGCATCAACCATTTCAAAAGTGTTTTAGCTGATAGTTTATCAGCCCTTAAAGATTCTTACGAATGACTTTTTCAATATTTTATATTTCTGAAATAATTCCAAATTTTTGCAGGTTCGTTTATTACTATTTCTTCCAAAAAGGATGTGAAAACTGTTATTAAATAAACTAATCTTGTTTCTAAATTGAACGACTACTAGAATTGATGATTTATTGTGTAATGACTGAATGAGTCAAAAATACCTTGTCAAAGAGTTATAATCTGGTTCTATACCCAAAATGTTTTAGATAAAAGGAAATATTTCACGACCTCAGAGCAATTACAAATCACAGGGTTCATCTTTAGCTTCATCGTCGGCCATTAACTCGTGAGGCCCCCGAATGACTTGTGTGAACGTCGCAGCATTGTGTGGAGGGAACAAGTCTCTCTTTATTCCCGCCGGCCATCGTGTTCTCAGAAAAGTGCTTCATCCTTGTTATAATGGCAAAGTGGATGTCGGGCGATCTAATTATGGTCAGAAACAAATTGACCCGTTTAGAAAATAATCACATTTTCCACTTTATGTTTTGATGCTCTGACTACATAGATAGATACACTTTATTGGTCCCTCTGGAGGTCTTTATCGGGAAATTGTTTTTTCCAGCAACACAGACGATAGATTTATGAAACAAGAACAAAGTGCAATAAAAAGAAAGATGCAAGATGACACAATCTATACAATGATTAACATGGAATGTCATCTTTTCACTCCACTCCTGCCCCCAACTCAGAATTAAACAGTCTAATAGCACGAGGAATGAATGAGTCCCTGAGTCTATTAGTGTTGCATCATGGGAGGAGCTTTAGTGCACTTCATCTGCATCTCTGCTCTCTGATGACAGTGTTCAGAGGATGACTGACTTCCTGTGTTTTTCCAAAATACGCAATAAAAATTAACTGAAAAGGATAAATATTTATCCTTTTGTGTAATAATCTGACATTTTAGGGAGTACCTTACTTCATATCTCATCCCACAAAGTCATTATGTGACCAGGCAATACACCGAAACCCACTCAAAAATAAAAATAATGCAGAAAATTGAGTTTTTAACTATAAATCACAATGTAAATGGAAGGGAGTTTGATAAAAGGAGGGGAAAACTGATGTATATTTATGATTTGAGGCGACGGTCTTATTGGCTGAATGGCTACATTGGAAATAAAAAGTCAGAAACTTCAAAAAAGATAAAGAAATTTGTTCTCAACTACAAAATTGGTATAGAGCCAGTCCTTGTTATGCGGTCTTGGTGAACTGTAGAGCAGCGCTATGCTAACATTAGCCTTCCCAAAAACTGCTCAACTCTTAAAGTAAAAGTATTTTCAGTTATACTTAAAAATATTTATATTCGACCCGAGACTGTATTTTCAAATGTTGGTCCCTTTTGATTGTCTTTGACGTCGTTACCTTCATATATATATCATGATTTGTTGAACTATAGTATTCTTGGTATGATCCGTCGCACCGACCTTCTGCTCAGCCGCAAAGTTGATAATTGGAAGAAAATGACGATTATTAGTCATGTCATGTCTTTAGATTATCTGGAAACGTGAGCTCACCGTCTACATTAAACAACCATCCAGGTGTGAAGGTTCTTGTTTTGTATGTTCACGCCAGGCTGAAGTCATTTGTGGGTCATCAGCGATTTATTTGAAGAGAAACAGGAACCGCGATGACTTCAGGCACAAATATTTAACTTCTTATCAAAACAGTCGACGGCCCCCCCCCGCCGCCCACTACCCCCATTCGCTCTACTCCGACCGAGCCAGACATTCTGTTGTGAACCGTCTGTGCCCTGAAGGCGACGATCATCTGCTTCTCCACCTCAAGAGCTCCCAAAACAACCTTGATAATTATCAGGTGCCATTGTCTCGTCTGTGATTCATATTCGCTCTGTCGTACAAACCTCCAAGAATAAGTTGTTCAGCGCTCCATCCTGTACTTTGCCAGAAGTCTGTGTATTGAATACAAGGGAACGACTTTTGCTCTCCTGAGAGGCAGGAAGGACCGACTGAAGCCAAAAGTAGTGCACTTGTTTTCCTCTCAGGAAGTCAAGCGACTTTTTACAGCTTTGCAAGCGCTCATGCGGTTTTAAAAGTGTGTTAAACGACAAGTTGTGGTCGCCTTAAGATCAAAACCGACGTGTCTGGAGAAGGGTTAGCGGTCGCTTCCTTAAAACTTCTCCAATCTGTTGTTTCAGATCAGCACCAACGGGTTCGTGGCCACAGCAGAGCCGAAAGAGGAGTCGACTTATCTTGGCAATATCCCCCCGAGCTTTGGCATGATCGCCGCCCTGCAGGGAGACTTGGACACCGACGACGGCGTCGGCAAAGTGTTTTTCCGTCAAGATAGCAGTCCGGAAACTCTGCGACGGGCGGCCGACGTCATCAACGGGGCGTTCCCGTTAGACGACGAAGTCAGTCCCACAAGCTGCGTGGTGATCACCTGGGTAGATGTGGCCGCTAATGGACCTGAGGAGGAGATAAAAAACAAGGTTGGTAGATGTCAGAAGATCTTCTTTTAAAAGGAATGTCGAATATGTAAGCGTTTGTCAACTTTCTAGAAAGACACATATGTCTTAATAAATGTAACTTGATGGTAGTCCTGTGTTTGATTCTGCATTAGATACATTTCTTAAGACTAAAACGTCCCTTTTCTCCAACAAATCCAAAAAAGGTATCAATAACTAAGACTTTTATTCAGTGTCCATATGAACCACAGAAGATGGCAGAACAACAAAAATGGTCTGATACAATATTGTGGATCGCTTTCCGGTCCCATACGTACTTAAGTAGCCAAAAGGGAAACGGTGGTGCTCATATTTCTTGACCTATGCAAGCAGATCTTCAGTTGCCCATTAAGGCGTCAGTAAAAACAATCCACGAAGTCCATGAATTTCCATTTGATGTCCCAGAGACACAGTAACAAAATAATAGTATGCCATTAAAAATACATTTCTGTTTTGCCAGGGTCCGAATTGTTATTGTTGTCTTCAGATGAATTATCCTCTGGCTTTTTTATCCCACAGAGAAACACCTTCCAGCTGGTTTTAGCATCCCTGGAGACGTCCACTTACGCGATCCACCTGTATCCACGCGATGGTATTCAGTTCACGAACACACCTGCTGAAGACGGCGCAGTAGTGATGCACGCCGGCTTCAGTAAGGGTTCCGTACGGGGCTTCCTGTTTTCCGCTCAAGGACCATACTACCGCACAACTACTGATGACGAGGATTCCGTTAAGGATTTGGCCGAGTAAGTCAAAATGTAATCGACCAGCAATGTCTTCCTGACCGTCACCTCAACCCTCTACCTTTAGGCAAACCAACTCTGGACTCAGAGGGGTGTGGGTGCACGAGATAGGAACATCTCCATATTTCACCAACATAATGCCCGGGGAGGTCACCGAGCTTCCGACGGAAGCCCCCGCACCTGCCGAGGATGACACGGAAACCATTGACACCAGGGTGTATACGAACGGACAGCAGGTGGAGTACCCCCCGTTTGAGCCGGAGGAAGAGCAGATTGACATCCAACCTGCTCAGTACCAACCCTACCGACCTGACGACCAAGAGGTCGTGGAGGTGGATGACACGGATATCAATGTAGATGGTATGTAACTAAGTTTGATATATTCCTCACGTATCAATGTTTGTCTAAAAAAAAAAAGACTTCTTGTGCATTATGGGAGTTTCACCCCAGCACCTCGAATACAGTGAAAGAAAACAAGTCCAATTGAAATAAACAATCTTGCCAAACCACCTTAAACGTGCATTTCCCAGATAGCGACATTGATTAACCATAACTTGGGTCAATGTTAGGACACTATTCAGTTTCCTAGAATCAGATAATAAATTATTTTCCTGGATAATAAGGGCATGTATTACAGTCCTTTGGTTTCCTGTATCCAGAATATAAGTCCAGTGGCAACATGGACCCAATTGAAGCTTTTTTTGGACGTGGATTTTCTGTCCTAACTACCCTTTCATTTCTTCACAGTGTTCTCGTATCATCTTGGGACATGTGCAAACAACAGAAATAAGTGTTCCCAGTTTGCTGATTGCAAGGACTACGTCAGTGGATACTGCTGCCACTGCAGGCCCGGATTCTATGGCAACGGGATCGAGTGTGTGGCAGAAGGTTCAGTACAGTGTTCATTGTTTGGACATTCATTATCGTAAAGGATTTGCATCCAAGTCCAACAATAAGGTGATAGGAATCTGACACAAAAGAGTCTTTAGGATCTTTAGATAGTTCAGGAAAACAATGGAATGTCTTACCCAGGCTGGAGTAGAAGCTCGACTGTAATGGGGTCTTGTTCATTGGTAAGTGAAAGCTAGAGCGTGGTGCATAAGTCAGGTCCAGTAAGGGGGGATAGCGGAGCCAAAAGACAAAGCCCTTGTTATTCTTATTGATGATCACCATCTTCGGTTAGTGGTTGAAGGAAGAACATCACAGACACAAGCTGGTGAAACAAGTGTTCTCCATATGTTGGCCGTGGAACCCTCTTAGGACACCTCGCTAATGAGGTACTGTGGGCCTGTGCACTGGAGGGGAGGCCCAAAAGCTGGCCCAGGACTTGTGGAGAGACTTTGTCTCGCAGTTAGCCAGGGAATCAGTCTCAGTTTACCACAACAAGTGCAGGAGAAGGTTTTCTCGAGAGAGGATACTTTTGCGTCTGCTTCTTACCAACAATGCAATCATTGCTAAGATAGATGGCATTTACAGTACCTTCAGGATAAGAGCTAAGGTGGTGAAGCGAAACGGTTGCTAAAAAGTTTTGTTGTGACTTTCCTCCATTTTTATCAAGCAGAAGTTCCTTTTGACTTTAAACAAAGGAAGGTGCGGAAGTGCAACTCATATCTCCGCTGCCCGTGTGAGGTCAGAGTAAAATGGTGAAACTGAAGCCGTAGAAATTCCACAAAACCTGCTCAAGTTTGCTTCAGAAAATATTTGGGTTGTTGTGCAATGTGACAGCATCGTAACGGAATGTTATTTTTTCACTAACAAAACATTCCCCCATCCAGGGAAGCCTCAGAGGATGAACGGCAAGCTCCACGGAAAGATTTTCATCGGCAACGCTCCCACGGCGGAAGAGTTCAGCAGCAACGACCTCCACTCCTACGTGGTGGTGAACGACGGCCGCTCGTACGTCGCCATCAGCGACATCCCCCCCACCATCGGACCCTCACTGCTCCCCCTGTCCGCCCTGGGCGGGGTCATCGGGTGGGCGTTCGCGCTGGAGCAGCCGGGATTCAAGAACGGCTTCAGCATTATCGGTAAGAGAAGGAACGACCGAAAGCACAGGGACAGCGAAGATGAATTAAGAGGAGCATAAATCTCTGTGCGCAGCTGCAGAATCCATCACTGTGTCACAAGAGTATTCGGCTCGGACTGAACCTTTTACTTCCTCTCGTCCTGTAGGTGGTCAGTTCACACGGCAGGCCGAGGTGACCTTCGCGCCCGGGAACGAAAGACTCACCATCAGACAGGAGTTCAAAGGCATCGACGAGCACGACCACCTGGCGGTCAGCACCACCCTGGAGGGCCGAGTCCCAGAGCTCCCCCTCGGCTCCACCGTGCAGATCGAGACCTACTCTGAGATATACCAGTACAGCAACAACTGTGAGCGCGAACCCAGAGAACCACTGTTGCTGCTCCTCTTACCTGAGTGTTGTTGGTCAAAGTTGACTGCGTTAGGGTCCTGTGTGTATGTGCTTTTGTTTGTGTGTGTTTTTTTCTCTGTATGTGGGTGTTGTGTGTGTTTGTGTTGGTGAGGTGTGTTTCTGTTTGGTGGTGTGTATGTTTGTGTGTGTGTTTCTATGTTCTGGTGGTGTGTGTGCTTCTGTGTTAGGGTGATGTGTGTGTGTGTGTGTGTGTTTCTACATTCAGGTTGTGTGTGTGTCAGTGTGCGAGGGTGGTGTGTGTCCTACTGTGTTGGGTTTGTGTGTGTTTTTCTGTGTTGTGGTATGTGTGTGTGTTTCTGTGTTAGTGTGGTATGTATGTTTATGTGATTGGCTGGCATGTGTGTTTGTTTTTGTGTTTTGCTGGTGTGCGTGTGTGTTCCTTTTTCTGGCTGGTGTGTGTTCATGTGTTAAGCTGGTGTGTGTTCCTGTGTTGGGCTGGTTTGTGTTTGTGTGTTGGGCTGGTTTGTGTTTGTGTGTTGTGCTGGTGTGTGTTCCTCTGTTTGGCTGGTGTGTGTTTATGTGTCGGGGTGGAGTGTGTTTGTGTGTAAGGCTGGTGTGTGTTCCTGTGTTTGGCTGGTGTGTGTTTCTGTGTTGGGCTGATGTGTGTTTGTGTGTTTGGCAGGTGTGTGTTTGTGTGTTGGGCTGGTGTGTGTTTGTGTGTTGGGCTGGTGTGTGTTCCTGTGTTGGGCTGGTGTGTGTTTGTGTGTTGGGCTGGTGTGTGTTCCTGTGTGTTGGGCTGGTGTGTGTTCCTCTGTTGGGCTAGTGTGTGTTCCTGTGTTGGCTTGGTGTGTGTTCCTGTGTTCTGCTGGTGTGTGTCCTTGTGTTGGCTTGGTGTGTGTTCCTGTGTTGGGCTGGTGTGTGTTTGTGTGTTGGGCTGGTGAACATTGATTTAGCCAGGATGTACAAAACAATATTTACAATTGTTTAAATCAGATTCGTTGCACCCTGTCAGTGATAACATCCTCATCCTCGCGGAACTACGTGGTGAACCTGCCCGACGGCTCGACCGAGACCAGGACGTTCCAGTGGAGACAAACCATCACCTTCCAGAGCTGCCAGCACGACCAGTCCTCGCCCAACATGAAGCCCACCCAGCTGCTGAACGTGGACCAGATCTTCGTCATGTACGACGTCAACAACGAAATCCTGAGGTTCGCCATGAGCAACAAGATCGGAGACATCAACGGTGAGGTCGCCGCGGGGCATCCTGTTTACGGCCGCTTCCTTCCTGGACCCCGGCATCACACGTCCAGACAAAGCAGGACTAAAATAAGTGTCTATAATTAGGAGGCGAGCCGGAGGACAACCCGTGTTTCACCGGGAGACACGGCTGCGACACCAACGCCGTGTGTCGGGCCGGCGAGGGAACCAGCTTCACCTGTCAGTGCGCCACTGGCTTCAACGGTGACGGACGCTCGTGCTACGGTAGGAAACATGATGAGTTCCAAGAAGGTTGTTGGTTTCAATCCAGATCTGGGTTAGGAGATGACTTCTGTCCCTTCTTGTATGTTCTCTGGGTTTTCCAAGGGCACTCTGGTTTCCTCCCAAATTCCAAGATAGCACTTAATTGATGATAACTTAACTAGTTGTGTATAATGTAGGGACATTATACACAACTAGTTATTTTTTACTATTACTACACAAGTTTTATAAATTCAGTCTTCGGAACCATCCCACAACAGACAAACTTCATAAAAATGTCACTAATATGATAAAATAAATGAAAGGTGTCTTTGAAAATACCATGTAAATCTAATTGCTATGTTTTTAAAATGTAATATCATAAACCTTATACATAAAGATATATTTAAAAATAGTTAGTTAAATTAAATTTGAAAACTTCCTTCAGCTATTTCTTCCTACGTACCTTCAATTTCATAAATACACAATTTGAATAAATACGTATAAATAAATCATCTACAAATAAAATCAAAAAGATTGTTTATTATTTTTGCCTTACAGCCTATTTTTTAGATTTTTCTGTACTTCATTTTCTTTTAAAATAACCATTACATATTAAAGTATTAACTATGTACACATTACTAACAATAAATATGATATATACGTTATAATTATTGGGATTTCTTTGAACGAAAATAAAAATATCGAGGCACATATTTGAAGTTCTTTTGTGACAGTAAATAAACACAAAATTTATTTCAAATATCACGTTAAAAAAACGTATAAAGTATAACTAAAGGGCATTTCAGGGTAATTTAAATAATTAATTTATCCGAATATCAAAAAAAACAAAACACATGTTTCAAAATATTCAATAATGAATATTGAATTTCTCTCTCTGCATTGATAGATGCAACGTGTGTTCACATAAAGGTACTTAACAAAATATTGAAGTTTTTTTCTATAATGAATACATCTCATTTGGAATACAATGTGTTTTTAATATTTTTATTGTCTTAAGAGACTTGTTGCCAAGAACAGACTTTGGTGCAATAATACAAGCAAAAACAAAGATAACAAGATATATAAAAGTTGTTAATTTTTTACTTAACCTTACCTTTTATTATTAGTAGCCAAAACATCTATGTGTTACGTTACAATGTATATAAAGTAAGGAATAAAATCCTTTCCATTGAAAGATAAATGTACAATATATGAGCACATACAAAGTAAATCACAAAACCTCTTAAAATATTTAGTATAATGAATACATCTAATTAAAGGTTGTATTCTCACATTTTTATAGGAATTTAAATATTATATTTGAGAGATAAAATCCAAATAACAAACAGTAATGATAAGGAAACACATATATACACATACAAAAAGTATTATTAACGTTTATTTAAACATGTTCTTAGCATTTTGTATCTTAATTATTACAACCATACAAGCATGAATGGGAGGAAAATATAAGATAACATTAAGTCGAGGTTGTAGATGATGCTGGAGATAGATCAACTCCCAGGTCTGATTGGGATTTAATCTATTCCTGGGAATGAAAGCGTTTCCTTACAGGGGAACTGGATAATTGGAAACGACATGGTAATCAAAGTGACCCGAGTTCACAGAGCAGGTTGTGATCCTTGTCCCGGCCCACGCCACAAACAAGCCCCGCCGTATAGAGAGACAGGAAGTGCCCGGGGGCCACAGGATGTGTGTCAGACGGATGCAATCTTTGAAACTTTTTTGTAATTAAGAAATCCAATTAAGCGGCTCTCTGATGTCCTGACATCTGATAATGACAAACACTGATGTGACCAGACTTCAGAGCTAATGGGTTGGACGCGGCTGTAATTTGTTCCCCGTCAGACGTGGACGAGTGCGCCGAGAACCGTCAGATCTGCGGCTCCTACTCCATCTGCAACAACCAGCCCGGAACCTTCCGCTGCGAGTGTGAAGATGGATATCAGTTCGCCAGCGACGGTCAGACCTGCCTCAGTGAGTACCGTTCCGCCAGCTTGCATGTGTTTTTTAAGAAGCATACCTCTGCCAAGGAGCTTATGTCTCATGACTGTATACGGCAAACACTCACATTTATCAAATAACTTAAAATACTAGAAGAATTGCATTTGCAGAAGAAAAAACTGTGTGAATTCTGAACCTGTCCACTGAAATGCTAGAAAGTACTTTATTGGTATTCAAAGTAAAATAAAAAATGAGGCATGAAGGAAAAAGACTGGTGTGAAAACGTTGAAATAAACTTAAAAAGGTTGCAAAGAAGAAAAAAAGAAGATAAGGAACAAGAAGACAAAAGAGGAGAAGAATAAAGTAGTAGAAATTGTAGTAGAAGTAAAATGAGTATTAAGATTAGTTGTAGAAGTATAACTAGAAGTAGAATAAGTAGTAAAAGTAGTAGTAGAATGAGTTGTAGAAGTAGAAGTAGTAGTAGAAGAAGTAGTAGAATTAGTATTACAAGTATAATTAGTAGTAGAATGATTAGTAGAAGTAGTAGTAGAATAAGTAGTAGAAGTAGAAGTAGAATTAGTAGTAGAAATATAAGAAGTATTAGAATGAGTTGTAGAAGTAGAAGTAGTAGTAGAATAAGTAGTAGAAATAGTAGTATAAGTAGTAGTAGAATTATTAGTAGAAGTAGAAGTAGTAGTAGAAGTAGTAGAATAATTATTATAAGTAGTAGTAGGATTAGTAGTAGAAGTAGAAATAGTAATAGTAGAGAAGTATAAGTAGTAGTAGAATTAGGAGTAGTAGTAGTAGTAGTAAGTAGAAGTAGTAGTAGAATCAGTAGAAGTAGTAGTAGAAGTAGACAAATGTTTTTTTTAAAGTAGAAGTTTCTTGTTGTGAGTACATGAATGTACCTGAAGGTCAAAGTAGGAGGAGTTGAAACATAACTTGAAGAGTTTTCCCATTCAAGTGAACGGGGGAAAAAAGGTAGAAAAAGAGGAATAGAAGAAAGAGTTGAAGAGATAAAAGAAAGCTAGAACATAGCCCACATTCCGGGATCTTTTCTTTGAGTGCTTTTCAAAACGTCTTCTGGTTTCACCATTGGTCAATTCATGTACAGATTCATCACAGGATGTGGCGTCTTTCAGTATTTTCTTTTGCTTGTTGATTTATATTTTGTGAATTTCCGTCGTTTTGGTTCATCCAGTTTCTTTCTTTTAAGAAATCTGTTCCATCTTGGTGTTTTTTTCCGACCCTCGGGGTCATTTGTAGCCTTTGATCAAATGTCAGGGGGCCCGTCGACCTCTACTCACGAGCACTGTTGAACAGAAAATTCAATAATAAGTCAAATTCAGACTAAAACGTGCAGCAATATTTGATAACAATCGAAAAAGGTCCATAGTAAATTTGGTTCTTTCAAACCCCGTAAAAATTGGTCATGGGAAAGGATCTATTTTGGAGCCATAAAATCCCAAGTAAGTCTTTCTTGTCGAGATCAAGAGTGTGGGATTCAGACGAGGAAGGAAACTTGCATCTGCTCCATAACGTGGGAGGAAACTGTAAAAGTCATTACGTTTTGTTTTCTGTATTACATTTCCAGTGGAAAACCCTTGGACTTCCTTTTACTCACTTGTACAGTTGTATTCCAGATGATCATTGGTTCCAAACCCAATTAGCCAGGGAGCCAAAGCAACAGTCTGGAAGGATTTCTCTCCTCTGGTCCTGAACCGTGTTCAGGAACCATCAGTGGATTCTGATCCACAGACCTCAGAGCCCGAGCTGGGGTGTAAGGCTGGATCAGGTCACTGATGGAAGGAGGAGCCTGACCATGAATAGTTCTGAAAGTAAGAACCAGAATTTTAAAGTTGATCCTGAAAGAAACTGGCAGCCAGTGAAGAGTTTTAAGGATCGGAGAAATGTGAGTTCTGAATCAACTGCAGCTCTTTTTTTCAATTTTAACTAACTAATAGTGAAAGTTAGTTAGAAAAACACGAACTCCGGAAACAAATCTATTGTTTCAACACAAACTCGCACATTGACACAAAGTCTCTAAAAACTAGGAGACACACGAATACACAAACGTCTTGTTGTAACCAGTCCAGAGCTGATATATTGAAATGTTATTTTTAAACGTTAGTTTTTTTTTAGAGGTCATGCTATTGTATCTTTACATTTATCTATCTGAACGTCAGTCTGTGAAAACAATCCTGACATTTTACCGAAAAGGAGGTTTGATATCTACTCTAAACTCATGGCTCGGGGGCCCAATCCAGACCGACAGAAGTCACTTGGGATTGTTTTGGTCAAAAGTACATCGATGTACTGTTCTTGTTCTTATTTTATTTTGATTTATTTTTTATGAAAAACTGCTGTATTTGCTGTGGCTATTGGTAAAGAACAATTTCAAGGAGACCTCCTGAGGGATCAATAAAGTTTTACCTTACCTTAGATGTTAAAATTGTAAGGTAAGGTAAGGTAGATCTTTATTGATGAAATTGTTTTTTCCAATAGCCACAGCAAATACAGCAGTTTTTTATAAAAAATAAATCAAAATAAAATAAGAACAAGAACAAAGAGAAAGAACAAGATGATACAATCTAAGTCTAAAGATAAAGATAAAAAACATAGATCAAAGAAAAAGAAAAAAGACAAAGGATACAAAGACTAACATAGAGCAGAACATCCAGATACTTTTACTCCACTCCTGCCCCCGAACTCAGAATTGTACAATTTAATAGCCCGAGGAATGAATGAGTCCTTGAGTCTATTAGTTTTGCTATTTGTGACTTATAACGATGCCTGTGATTAAAGATAAACCCTCACACAGATATTTTCTAACTGTAATCATTCACTTCTGGACAAGTACTTGCCAAACATTTTTTCCCGTCATGCGAGTAAAATCCCTCTTGTGTCCCTGCAGCTGTGGATCGTCCCGTGGACGCCTGCGAGGAAGGAACTCATACCTGCGACATTCCTGAGCGCGCTCAGTGCAGCTACACCGGAGGCTCCTCCTTCATCTGCTCCTGCCTGCCCGGCTTCACGGGAGACGGCAGGGTCTGCCAAGGTAGGACACTGAGCGTGAAAACCATCTGTTCCCATGAGTGATGGTGGTGTGTGCGGGGGAAGTGTGTGTGTGTGTGTGTGTGTGTGTGTGTGTGTGTTACGTAAAAACAGCTGCAGTGACTGGACAGTGAAACATGGAGAACAGATGCAGAAGTCCTGATTCTTTCGAGATCTTTTCAATGACCCAGATTGTTGAGCAAAAACTTGTGATTCCCTCCACAGACCTCGACGAGTGCCAGACCAGCAGGTGCCACCCGGACGCCGTGTGCTACAACACACAGGGATCCTTCACTTGCCAGTGCAGGCCGGGTTACCATGGCGACGGCTCGTACTGCTCCCCAGGTGAGCAGTTTTTTTTTTGTTTTTTTTTTGCATGAATTCCATGTGTTTCAGCTGGTTACTTTAAAACGTACAGTGTTGGCGGAGCAGCTTAAATAATAATGTTCTTGTTTACTTCTTTGTCAGCCCACCAGCATCTGCTGCGGTTTTACGGCTACTCACAGCTGCTCGCTTTTTTTTTTCAACTGTTCCAGCTCCGTGACGAAAGACAGCAAAAATGAATGACACTTTATTTATCTGAATACATATTTAAGGAAAAAAATTCAACCTAAGATAAAACTACATTAACAAGTTTAATGATCCTTTTTTTTAGTATTGGAAAATGTCCAACTGTCCACTGAAAGCAGCTTCATGAAGTACTTTTGTACGGTGGCCCAGAAGCAAAAACACATTATATATTATAAACTCTTAAAACAAATTTACAAAACTTGGAAAGAAATTTACAAACTCTTGAAACAAAATTAAAAAAAACCCTCTTCAAACCAATTGGGAAATTCTTAAAACACATTTACAAACGTTTAAAACCAATTCACAAACTCTGAAACAAAAAAACAACAACTTTTGAAACAAATTTACAAACTAAGAAACAAATTGACAAACTCTTGAAACTAATTTACAAACTCTTTAAGCATATTAACAAACTTAGGAACAAATTTATAAAATCAGAGACACATTTACAAACTCTTGAAATAAATGTACAAACTCTTGAAACACATTTACAAACCCTGAAACAAAATCAGAAACAAATTGACAAACTATTGAAACAAATTTACAAACTCTTGAAAAAAAATTACAAACTCTTTAAGCATATTTACAAACTCAGGAACAAATTTACAAAATCAGAAACAAATTGACAAACTCTTGAAACAAATGTACAAACTATGAAACACATTTACAAACTCTTGAAAGAAATGTACAAACTCAGAAACACATTTACAAACCCTGAAACAAAATCATGAAAACTAATTTACAAACTCTTGAAACCAATTTACAAACTCTAATAAATGTAACTCAAATCATGTAGTGATATTATAAAATAAAGCTTAATACACAAATAAAAGATAGAAGAGAAAAACAAGTTTTCAAAAAAAAGATCTTTAATGACTTCAATGAGTGAAATAATAAAACTGTTAGCCATCAAAAACATTTATAAATGATATTATAAATTGGTATAAATGATGATTTATAGTTCTATAGTAACTTATGAGGGCAAAACACTTTTATTTTAAATGTCCATAACTCCTCTTAGATTTATCCTAATAAGAAACTTAAAACAAAGTCTGAAAGCAGAGAGACTTTGCGTTCTATAATCTTTCATCACAGTAGTATTTGAAGTCAACTTAGTAAACGACAACATTCCTGACGACAGCTGCAGTCTCGCCATTAGACAGAGACATTTATGATGATGTAAAAAATTGAATTAACATTTTAATGATGAAATAGATAAATAAAGGTCTCTGCAGAATATATTGTGACGTAAAGTTGATGATTCAAGAGATATAAATATATTTCTTCCCTCTTAGACAGTCAATTATCAGTTGTCTTTTGAGGTCTAATTTAAAGTGTTTGATCCTCCACAGAAAGGACCAAAACACAGTGTGAAAACCACAGGGACAGTCTTCAGGGGACGAATGAGTACGGCCCTCGGGGTCCCAGGCCCCCCGTCGGGCAGTACATACCCAGATGCGATGAGAACGGAGGCTACGAGCCCATGCAGTGCCACGGCAGCACCGGACACTGCTGGTGTGTGGACAGGAACGGTCACGAGATCCAAGGCACTCGTTCTGGACCAGGAAACAGACCCATGTGTGAGTGAACGTCTCTTCACACACAAGCAAGCAAACTGACTGAAATATTTATTATATGGGGTCTAGCTCAGTGTCTGGGCTTCTAATGCAAGTCAAACAAAACCTCTAAGGAAAATATGATGTCTTAATTCTTGAAGCTAATGTTAGTATAGGCTAATGTTAGCATATGGATGGATGGATGGATGGATGGATGGATGGATGGATGGATGGATGGATGGATAGATAGACTAAACATGGAGATGAATTGGGAAATAGTTTTTCCAGCATACAGTAACACAGACGATAGATTCATGAAACAAGAACAAAGTGCAAGATGAAACAATTTAAATCTAAAGATAAAGAACATAGATAAAAGAAAAAGGATACAAATATTAACATAGAATATCATCTTTTCACTCCACTACTGCCCCGTAACTCAAAAATGTAACAATCTAATAGCAAGAGGAATGAATGAGTCCCTGAGTCTATTAGTGTTGCATCATGGGATATAGGCTAATGTTAGCATATACTGTAGATTCTCACCTGAACTATAGACTAATATTTTATCAAACATAGAGCCACCTGAATTACCTTTCATATTCCTCAATAATTTGTGAAATTCCAGATTATATTTCAATTTTTTTGTAATTATATTGTTTAATTCAAAAATTGAACTGTGTTGTACTGGTGGCTCATGGTCTTAACTTTTTATTTTTGATGCCAGTCATGTTCCTAAATTTGGCTAAAAGGTCAAAGTGCTAAAAAAGGTAGGTCAAATTAGAAATCGGCTTAAGCTTTATGCCTTTGTGGGCTACTTAAAAAGATGGAAGGGACCAGAATTGGCTCCAGAGGCAAATGAGCTAGGGCCACTAGGAAGGAAATTACTTAATCTAAAATTAAAAATCAACCACTCGAACTTTTAGCTTAATAAAGTTTCCTTTTTTTACATTTTGACATATGAAATTCAAAGTCTTTGCGGGAAAAATAAAATGACTTGATGGTCCAGATTTTGACACACAAACCCAAGCCAGTAGAAAGGACTTCAGGGACGGAACAAAAAACACAAAAATAAACTCGTCGCCATTCACAACCTTTGTCTCCGTCAGGCTTCGATCACGGTGGCGTGCGACCCCCCGTGGGACCGACCCCTCGACCCGACGTCCACCCTCTGGCGCCGGGATCTCACCTGCTGTTCGCTCAGAGCGGCAGGATCGAGCACATCCCCATGGAGGGAAACGATATGAAGAAGAACGAAGCCAAGCCCGTCCTTCACCTCCCGGTGAGTTAGCGAGGATGTTTTACCACCCACACTCGTCTTGCTGCGCTCACAGTTCGACCTCTTGTCTTTACGGCCTGCCAAGAATCTCAGGGAATGTACTGATGCCTGTAAACACTTTTGCCCCCGCCTTACTTAAATCAGCGGGGATGACGGTGGAATGTGTGTTTGGTACAACAGATGGAATATAAAACTTCAGACTGTCAAACAAGTATTTAGTCTGTTATAAGACCTTAAGAGCTGAGCTAATGCTTTTGAATAGACCCCGGGTGAAGCACTGCCTGGAGCCATATATATATATATATATATATATATTCTTTCATTATGATTAAATATTTATTTATATAAGCTAAAAATGTCATGACTTCTCAGTCCAGATTTGGTCTTAGGTGTTGGACACATGAGCGTAAGCCAGTACTTTCTATGTAAAACTACACTTTCTTCATCAAATGAATGAAAAATTACACATAAATTTAAAAAATAATTTTAATTTTTTTTTTCAATGTTCATCCTTCATTCATTCATTTTCTAATGCCTTATCTCTTATGCCATTATCCCAGTTTCATTGGGCGAGAGGCAGGGGACACCCTGGACAGGACGCTAGATAGACAACAATTCACACACACACTCATTTCACACACACAAGTTGTCAATCAAACTCTGTATGTTTTTGGAGTGTGGGAGGAAACCGGAGTGCCCGGAGTAAACCCACGCAGTTCTAGTTAAATTGAACTTCTTTTTGGACTTAATTTCCTCTTTTATCTACCAAATAAACTGAGAAATATACAATATATATATTTGTTTTGCCCTTAGTCGTATTCATGTCTACAGTATTAACTATTGATGGTCTGATGAAGCTTCATGAAGCAGTGTCATTGTTTTCAGAGCCCACTAGATGGCGATCTCTGCACTATTTTCCTTCGTTTCGAACGACTGTTCCAATGAAACATCACATCATTTTTAAACTGATGGCGCCACCTACTGACCTCTAAACAACATGACACTGCTTCATGAAGCTCCATCAGCGCATCACTAGTATTTACCATGATATGCATACATTTAGTAGAAGAAAAATACTTATAGCTTATCTTTTTATGTCATAATGTCCTTTTTTTTATCGCTAATGTTCCCTTGATTTTATATTTCCACCATATTATGCCTTTTTTAATTCGCTGTGTCTGTCTCTTGGCTTTGCCACTCACAGCCAAAATATACCCAAATATATATATTTTTTAGGCCTTTACCAACACTAATAAACATAAACTCACCATCTTTTGACCCTTTTTCTTCCTTAACTGTCATCGATGTGTTAGGGTTGTTTAGATTTGACTTTAAAAAACTCCACGTCTTTCACAGTCTTACCTCCATAAACCTCTGCTTAAGCTAAAACCGTTGGTTCCACAGGAGAAAGTGATCATCGGGGTCGCCTACGACTGCGTGGACAAGATGGTCTACTGGACCGAAATCACGTCTCCGTCCATCAGCAGGGCCAGCATCGAGGGCGGCGAGCCGGTGGCGGTCATCAGAACCGGTACGCTTGTTCTTCTGCAGTGCGTTCTTAACAACAGTCACTAAAAAAAAACAACTTTTCTTCTGAGAAAGACCTGCTCAGTCCGGAGGGTATCGCCATCGACCACCTGGGAAGGACCATGTTCTGGACCGACTCCATGAAGGACCACATTCAGGCGGCGACCCTGGACGGAACCCAGCGTCGTGTCATTATAGACTCCGACCTGGTCAACCCCCGTGCTATTATTGCAGACCCCCCCAATGGGTGTGTAGAGTTTCACCCTCTGAAGATATTCTCATTCGTCTCCTTCAACTCCGGCCATTCGTCCCCTACAGCGCCCTCTACTGGGCCGACTGGAACCGTGACGGACCCAAGATCGAGACCTCCTACATGGACGGCACCAACCGGAGGGTTCTGGTGAAGGAGAACCTGGGTCTGCCCAACGGTCTGACGTATGACTCCCAGAATTCCCTGCTGTGCTGGGCGGATGCAGGTCTGTGATGGACACGCGTCGATGAAACAAACCTCTGGTGTGTTCCTCAAGGTTCTCTCGCTCACAGGAACCCACAAGCTGGAGTGTATGAATCCTGGACGTGGAGACCGCAGGCAGGTTGCTGAAGGAATGCTGTATCCGTTCGGAATGACATCATATGGGAAGAACATCTTCTACACCGACTGGAAAAGGTTTGTCAAAGACAAAGACAGACATCCATTCACACACACACTCATACCTATGGAAAATTTCCAAAAGTTCTCAAATCAACCTCTGTATGTTTTTGGACTGTGGGAGGAAACCGGAGTCCCCGGAGTAAACCCACGCAACACGGGGAGAACATACAAACTCCACACAGAAAGGTTGGCTTGGACTGGAATGGAACCAGCAACCTTTCTTGTGCTAACTACTGTGACGTTAAAATGAAAAGAAAACCTAAATTAAAACATTTTCAATACATTTTTTTCCAAATTTTATCCACACAGGGACAGTGTAAAACAAGATGATAATCACAGCATAAACTATTGTTTTAACCCTTATTTCCTTTTTTTATTTATTTACCCTCGTCTCTGGGTCAAGGCGAACGACCTCCACCACATCATTTGTATTTATGGAAGCCAGGGAGGTCGTTCACACATTGGTTTTCGGGCATCTGGGTCACCTTGACCCTGAGATAACACAAGGGTCTAAAGAAAACATTCAGGACGAGCCATTTTGACTAGAAAAACATGTCTGACCTCATTCCATTAAGTTTAATTGACAGAAAACTGTCCTTAATATGAAAATGATAGGATTGTTATTTTAATGTGGGGCCCGGGGGCCGAACACTGCCCTCTGACTCTATCTTTGCGGCCCACTTGAGGTTAAACTAGAAAACTGACCATATACAATGGTTTCCTTTGGCAATCTAAAGAAAATGTATTCCAAATTCTTTATAAGTTTAACGTAGTGCTTATATATAATTTTTTTTAATTAAATGTATTTAAATTAAATATAACCCAATACATTTTAGGGCTTATTAACACCATTTAAGCATTTAATGTATTTTATTTTAAATGGTAAAATATATAAAATATGCTAAGTTTTCCCCTTTGGAATCTTAAATTAAATATAAATAAAATCTTATAAATAAAATAAATTATACATCAAATTAAGACGAAAGTTTATTTATTATCTTATATTTTATTTATTTAAGTTTACCCATCATAATAAATTCAACCACGTCTACAGTATTATAGTATTTACTAGTGATGGTCCGATGAAGCTTCATGAAGCAGTGTCATTATTTTTCAGAGTCCACTAGATGGCGGTCTCTGCACTATTTCCCTTTGTTTTGAACAACTGTTATAATGGAAAATCACATCATCTTTAAAACTGATGGCGCCACCTACTGACCTCTAAACAACATGACACTGCTTCATGAAGCTTCATCAGCACATCACTAGTATTTACCATGATATTCATACATTTAGTAGAAGAAAAAAACTATCAAATTTCAGTCTTAGCATCATAATTTTGTAAATAATAATTTTGTAATAATTTTGTAAATCATTTTGTAAATAATTTGTATATTCTTAAGATTGTTTTATCTTGTATTATCTCTTTTATTATTTCTTTTTTCCTTGCATTTTATTTTTTTTAACTGCGCTGTTGTGAAAGTGTGTTTCCCCTCTGGGGATGAATAAAGCTTTTCTATTCTATTCTATTCTATTCTATAATTAATTCATTATTTTTCTCTTGGCTTGATGGCCCCGTATATGATGTGGCCCCTGAGGAAATTAAATTGACTACTCCTGTTTTAATGGGAATTTTACTAAATATATAATATTTTGAATTTCAAAAATAAATAGAAAAATACAAAGTGGTATATTTCAGTCAGAATGACTGAAGTTAGCACAGTTAATTTGCTTAGCCACATATGTCAATAGATGGTTTGCTCAAAACAAAAAAATCAAAGTTCTGATTGATATTGTGATTTATAAAGATGTCAGTGGTTCAAATAAGAAACACATTATCAAAGTCAACATTTTTACACGGTACAAATCCAATAAAACTGAAAAGTTTGACAGCCCTGAGCTAAGCTATTAAGTTAGCTTTCAGTTTAAATTTCCTGTTTAAAAAAAAGTTTATATTTCTTGTTATGGGGTGTTTAGGTGAAGAATAAATAAAGAATGACTGCACGACGAAATAATACACAACCGTTTCCGCTCAGACTTTTGGGCGAAAAGTTTTTCCCATGCAGCTGATTCCGTGTGTTAGCCAGAGTTTAGGGGGGTTGGGGGTCGAGACGCCTATTTGTGTGTATGTGGAGTGAAGAGGCATCTTAAAAAGTGGCAGCTGCTTGCAATTTCTCTGCCTCGGCGTCTGTGAGTGACCTGCCCGGGGCCCCTCTATCCCTCTCTCTCTCTCTCCCTCTCTCCCTCTCTCTTACTCTCTCCCTCTCTCTCTATCCCTCTCTCCCTCTCTTCTCTCTCTCCCTCCCTCCCTCTGATCTCAGCGAGGCTTCACAAGAGAAGGTCTAGAGGTGGTGAGAGGAGAGACGGTCAGATGAGTTTTTTAGCCTCGCGCCCAATGTTGCTTCTCTCTTGTGTTTGCATCAGGAATGCTGTGGTTGCCGTGGATCGCTACAGCGGCCAGGAGTCGGACGAGTTCCAGCCCCAGAAACGAACCAAGCTATATGGGCTTGTGACGGCGTACGCTCAGTGTCCGTCAGGTACTGAAGAACCAGAAGCATGAGGTTGAATGTAATCCTTGAACTTCCTGTTACAAACCCAAGTCAATATTGTGTGGGTAACACACATACCATCACACAGAAAGAGAAAATAAACACACCACCCCAAGACAAAAGGGGAAAAACAACTCACACACAAAACAGAAAGAGAAAAGACCACACACACACACCACCTCAAGACATAAAAATAAAAGAATCAACTCATACACTCCTACCCATCACAAAAAACAACTCACGTAAACAACCCCAAGACATAAAGAGAAAAAAACAACTCTCACAATAAAGTCAAAAAGACAGAAAGAAAAAAACAACTTACGTTCACAACCCCACGACATAAAGAGAAAAAACAACTCTTACACACCACCCCAAAAAAGAAAGGCATACACACCACCCCAAGACAGAAATTATAAAACAACTTACACAAAGCCCCAAGAAAGAAAGTAAAAAAAAAACCTCACACACACCACCCCAAGACGGATAAAGAAAAAAACAACTCAAACACCACCCCAAAAAAGAAAGAAAAAGAAAGGCATACACACCACCCCAAGACAGAAATTATAAAACAACTTACACAAAGCCCCAAGAAAAAAACTTAAAAAAAAAACTCACACACACCACCCCAAGACGGATAAAGAAAAAAACAACTCAAACACCACCCCAAGACAGAGAAAGAAACTCCACCCCAAAACAAAAAGATCAAAGAATCAACTTACACACAAAACCCCAAGACAGAAAGTACAAAAAACAACTCACAAACACCACCCCGAGACAGCAAGTTCGAAACAAAGCTCACATACTTAACCCCATGACAGAAAGAGAGTAGAACAACTCACAAACACCATCCCCACACAGGAACGAAACGCACCCCGTATCAAGTCAGAAACACACACCACCAAAAACAAAGATTGAGAAACACACACACACCTTCAGCATAGAAACACACACATACCACGGCAACATAGAAAAAGAACTCACACCAACAAAGAAACTAACACACAACAACACAAGTTTCTTTTAACTACAGTTATTTTTATTCATCATTTCTCTGACACTTTGTTCACAGAAGAATGTTTAAAGTGGATTTTTTATGTTTATTTACGAGCAGTTAAAACAGAACTGACATTTGACCAGCAACACTGGAGTCAGAGCAGCCGAGTGAACATGACAGGAGGTTTAAATCAAGGGCTGGATGACTTGACTCTCCCACCCTTCTAGCTACGTGCTCGAAGGATTGTACAGAGATCCTCAAACATCTGTCCCGTGTCTGCTTCTCCAGGAACGACCATCAAACAATGCAAGTTGTTGTCATAACGCCCCCTCTCTCCGTCCTCTTTGAAACAGGCCAGAACTACTGCAGTGGGAACAACGGGGGCTGCTCTCACCTCTGTCTAGCAACACCCAACGGTCGCTCCTGCAAGTGTCCGGACAACGTATCGGACGTGGGTTGCGTGGAGAGAGACGGCGGCTACTGAGCGGAAGTGAGATCAAACCCATCGGGTGTTTGACCTCAAATTAGGAGTCTCTCAGCAAATTTTTAAACTGCAGCTGCTGAACATGCCACTGAAAAACAAAGGTGATTTACTGGGCCTTGAGTTTGTCAGTGTTTTTCTTTATCCAAATTGTACTTTTTATGATAGAAAAAAAAAAACAACACAAATGCCTTTACAGAATTGTAAATACAAACACTACTATCAAAGATGTTATATGGTCTTTGCTACTATGATGACTTTTGACATGGGTGCTCGTACACTGACTGCATAAGTCGATAATTTAATGTGAAATTCATTATTGCATGACGTCATCTCCTGCGAATGCGGGTTGTTTAGTGAGATTGTTGATTCTGGAGCGTTTTTAGTTTGGTAGCAGGAGTTTTCATGCTGGGAAGTTAATGAATAAACTTTTTTTTTTTTCTAAAGCCTGGGTTTGTCTGTGTTGGAGGGTTAACACGGTAACGGCGACATCGTGTGGTGACTCTGGTGCATTACAAATAAGTCGCGTTATCTCACGAAGACCATGTTTATTATCTGTACGCAGCAGTAGTAGTTTGGAGAAGTTTGTCATTATTTATTTGTACTGAAGTTTAAATACATGGGATAATATAATATTAAACGTGTAATGAGTATTTATAAGTACATTAAATGCAAATGAAAACTTCTAATGTGAAGCAATCGTGTTACAGCTTAAATAAAAGGGAGATGTGAATTTATTTGCAGCACTGATTTAAATAAAAATAGGATAAAGGAAGGAAACATTTAGCCACTTATTCAAGGAACCCAAATCCCCGTCAGTGAAGATTGATCGGGGGCTCGTGCGTCATCCGCTGGAAACAAACGCACGTCTATTGACTGGATATTTACGCCGCCACGTATTTAGCCCCGAATTATTACTGCGAGAAAGGATGGCCATCTACCGCCTACGTCTTTATCGATTCAAGATCGATTTAATTAGTATATTTTAGCAAAAATAATAAATAACATGTTCAGGAAGATAAGACTGGGGAGAAAAATCGGAATGATAAACGCGCGATTAGACGCAAAGGGCTGCGTGTTAGAAAATATATGGATCAAACTAATTCAATTCGTGACGAAAACCGCGAGGGTTGATTTTATGCTGTTATCCCCAGGTTTTGTCTTACAGGAATATTCTGTCAAATACAATAGACTGATGATTTGTATACGAACACAATTTAAATACACATTCTACTCTTTTTTTAATTCTAGTTAAACAAAAAGTAAACTTAAAGCGAGTTACATCTGCGAACCCTTAAAATAATTTCCACTTTTTAAACAGCGATTGATATATTATTCTAATAATGGATGATTCCAATCTTTTAATTATAGTAACACATACTGTTCTTTATTTTTTACTCTTTCCCATTTGTTACATATGACCAGCACTAGAATTAATAACACGTGAGCTGGGGTGGCGGTCGTTGCCTGGCAGACAGAAAGAGGGGTTAAATCCACAGCGTCCATCAACAAGGCTAGCAGCGTTAGCTGGCAGTTTATCAGAGAAAAGGTAAATATGTGGAGAATTCTGATCCCTTTTTCTTCTTTAAATCATCATTCATGGCGTGAAACTAAACCCGGTTGAATAAGTTTATTCTCGAGAATTGCGAAAGCTGCGTGTTTGTGTCGCTGTTGTGACAGCTTTGACAGCTGCCATACAAAACGCTGGGATGCAACGAAATAACCGAAATCCTTCAGAAGTGTGTTTTTAAACTTGTAAATGTTAATGTTTAGTTGACGGTTATAAGTAACATTTCCATTCGAGCATTAATGAAATACTCGTGTCTGTTAAATCTACATTTTTTTTAACCTATTCGTTCGGCATCAAGCTAAACGAGCGAAGGATTAGCTGTTCCGGAAAAGACCGAACACGTAAACTCAAAATTATCTTTTACCTCTATTAACTATTACTTTTGTTATTTAACAGTTTAACCCATAGTTCAGGTGTTTTCATTTTTCTTTTCACAAGCTGCCAGAAACATTATATAACATATAATTTCTACTTTGTGTTGCTTCACGGGGTTACTGCGGATTAAAATCCATTTAATGCATGAATACATTGGAATTTAATCGTCTTAAGTGTTACTTTAGATTTAATTTTTTAAATACATGAGAGTATTTTTCTTCATAGTTTAAAGTAGCAAGGTATATTTTCTACTGAATATTTTTGGTTATTTTAGTGGAATTAAAAGTATGTATGTGTATTTTTTAACCCTATGTGTTTTTGTTTTTTTTCCCCCAAAAATGTAGTTGATTGTCTTACATTTACTTATGTATTAAAAGTAATTATTTTAAGCGTATATTAACACGTATTTTTGAAGAGTTAAATTGATAATAAAGCAAACTGTGTTTTATTTTCTCAATCTTCAATGCCGGAAGTGAAGAGCTGTAGCGCGCCTGTGCAGCGACGCTCTTGCTAGCACATGCTAACTGTGTGAGAAAAGACTTGTGCGCGCAGGACTAGTTTCAACGCAGGTGTCATGATGCGTCAGTGACTCCTGACAGATGTTCAGACCCTCCTCATCCATTTACTGTCACTTTATCCTGCAGCCGAGCCCCAGCACAGGAAGGAGAAAGAAACCTCGACGTCAGTGGATCATGAAACTGCTATGAAAAACTCCGGAGAATATTCGGGGTTTGCTTTGGTTCTGGTCCAGGCCAATCGGAGCCACGGGGGGAGAGTGTGTTTGTTGGACCTGTGTGGTACCTGGAGGCGTGGATACCATGGCCAGTCCTCTGCAGGCTGAGCTCTGCTTCGCATGGGAGAAGTACATGGACTGTAGACTTCAAGGAGCGGATCTGCAGGTAAGTTGCTGCTGCCAGAAATAATTTGGAATGAACTTAAAAAAAAACAACAACAACAATATCATCCAACTGCAATTTTCTTGTTTTATATTAAAGTTCCACATTTTTTTAAATCATATTATAATTTAGTAAATATCATATTCTGGTTTGACATACTAAATCAAAAGGATATATTTTTAAATTAATGGACTTTCTCTGAGTTAACTAAGGTTAATAATTACTTACTAACAAATCATTTTCCATTGTAACCTGTTTGTTAAATCTAACCTCCCTTACTTGTTTGTCCTGGTTCGGTTCTTATCTTAATAACATTTTCCACTACTGTGTTTTTTTGGGGGGAAAGCATTGTGATTAAATTAGTACAAACATGATGCTTATTTTAAGTGGTGTGTATTGGCAAGAATCTGCACAACTTAACATATACAGGGGCGACGATACGATAAACTGTGATACTGTAGGAACAAGCATATATTTAGTAGAATTTTACTGTTGATTATTTGACTCTGGTGTTGACAGACCATGTGACTCTTGACCAATTTAATTTGTTTTGAAACCAAAACGTGTCCAAACATCAGCTTTAAAACCTGGTTGAGTCGACGGTATCCTCTCGTCCTCGGTCATCGCTGGGTTCTCGCAAATTTCATCCATCCTTTAGCTGCGGAGGATGGCTACCATCTAACCGCATAAAGTTTATTTGCAACATAAAACTGAACAAACAGGGTGAATATTTGAATGTTTACTGTTAATGAAGAGTTAAAGTATTATATTTGACATGCACTTAATTCAATTATAAACCATAAAAAAGAAGTATAACAATAAAATATGACTTGAAAGCTAAAAAATTAAAGTTATTTTATAAACAATCAAGGTATAATGAAAAAAACATCACGGTACATGATTGTATTGATATTTACTCACACCCTTACTTATTTCAGTTTGCTAGAAAAGCCTAATAAAAGATCGTCACAAGACAAGATCGTAAAAACCCTCGGGGAGGAGGGGTTAAAAAAAACCCAAGCATGATTTCACTTTTACTTTCTTCTTCTATTGGATCCATTTAGTTTTAAATTAATTTAACTATTTGGATTTTGAAATATATTGCACAGAGTGGGAAAGTGTAGAGCTTTTGGCACAAATTATTTTAAGTGGTGTGTATTGGCAAGAATCTGCACAACTTAACATATACAGGGGTAACGATACGATATACTGTGATACTGTAGGAAGAAGCATATATTTAGTAGAATTTTACTGTTGAGTATTTGACTCTGGTGTTGCAGAGTTTACAGACCACATGACTCTTCACCAATTTTATTTGTTTTGAAACCAAACCAAACAGCTTTAAAAGCTGGTTGAGTCGACTGTATCCTCTCGTCCTCAGTCATCGCTGGGTTCTCGCAAATTTCATCGATCCTTTAACTGCATAAAGTTTATTTGCAACATAAAACTGATCAAACAGGATGAATATTTGAATGTTAACTGTAAATAAAGAGTTAAAGTATTATATTTGACACGCACTTCATTGAATTATCAACCATAAAAAATAACTATAACATTAAAATATGACTTGAAAGCTAAAAAAATAAAGTTATTTTAAAACGATCATGGAAAAAACATCACTGTACATGATTGTATTGATATTTTGTCACACTACTACTTATGTCTGTACATCAATACACACACGAACGATGTGGTAAACGATGTGTAACGTGCCGATTCAGGTGCCACCGTCGATCGTTCAACGATGAAGTCGTGTCGGATCATACCTTTCGGTTCGTCACAAGATTCCGAAAATCGGTAACGCACGCAAACAAGTACACACTCGAACGCCCACGTACATGTGCGCACACCCTCCTCGCTGTATGACCACAGCAGCCAGATCACAAGACTCAGATTAGCAAAGCTCTGCAGAGCAAAGACGGGATGTTTTAAGCCCCGTGTCGAGCGTGAGAAGTTTCCAAGCAAATGATGTCAGTTCTTGTCAGAAACAAGGGTTTTTTTATCTGGTGGACTGTCTTGCCTCGATGATGAGGCTCCTTGTCCTTATCTATCCCGTCGGTACATAAATCAGCTGTCCGAGGGGGCTTGTTGCTATAGCGACGCTGACGCTTGGCCTACTACGGCAAGTACTTCCTTTTGTGTTAATGCTAAATATTTTGTTGTTGTTGTGACGTGTCGCCCCGAGCAACAATCCCCTCGTTGGCTTGTCCTGTGTGTACCGTGGCCTACTTCCAGCGTAATTCACCCGATTGGGAAACTTTCTCCCCAAGATTGATAAATTGATCCTCGTGAAAAGAAATTTCACTCGGAATGTCGTCTCCAGATTACATTATCAGTTTACAAGTACGAGTTGTAGATTTGAATGTTTGCCTTTTTTGGCTTATCAGCTCTCAAATGTTGACTTAAAGTGTTGGGAAATGTACAGTAACAACAAACTAGTTTGCTAGAAAAGCCTAATAAAAGATCGTCACAAGACAAGATCGTAAAAACCCTCGGGGAGGAGGGGTTAAAAAAACAACCGAGCATGATTTCACTTTTACTTTCTTCTGTTATTGGATCCATTTTGTTTTAAATTAATTTAACAATTTGGATTTTTAAAATATATGGCACGGAGTGGGCAGGATTCCAAAAGTGTAGAGCTTTTAGCACAAATTATTATGGGTATTTAATTTTTGGCTGACCTCAGCTAAGTTTTAAATAAATTATCGTGGATATTCAAGTTTTGTTCTGAAGATATTTGAACTGTAGCAGAAGAAAACATTGTGTTGTAATACTTTCATGGGTTGCTCACACTCTCTCTAACTTATGTGAGTACTATGAAACTTTTACAATATTATATTCTCTCTATGATAAGACGAGGATGATCGAATGAATATAAAATCACCATCTTGTGTGAAGGGACTTCCTTTTGAGGTGAGCAGAGCAAATGCAGTATTCTGCTCATTTCCTGTTCGTACTTTCCATAAACTTGGAGATAATCTCCTCCGCAGCTGTACACGTTTAAATGTGAACCGAACATAAAACACTCACCAAGTCAAGTGATCAACTTCATTAGCAAAGTAAGTGTTAACAAAACACACCGCACCTAGAAGGACCATAAAAATATCATTACATTCTTGTTTTAAGACTATAACAAATTGTTGATTATCGTCTCTTCAAAAGGGGGATTTTCGGTAGTTAAGACAATTTGGAAGCCGTACTCGAAAAAGGAACACGTGCCTTGTAGCGTGATTTTGTTTTTAAGAGTTTTTCTTTCGGTAGAGTGTGGAAACGTAAACAAGGTTTTGATGCAATGTCTATGTTTAGTTTCATTTTGAGCAGAAGAAACAGGATGTTTCATAACATCGAACCCTCTTGAAAGCTTTTCCCTTTTCTTCCAAATTCCAAAGTAATTACAGATTGTATCTGCTGTCGGCAAAGACTCTGGATGCAATAACACCAATAGATGGTGAAAAAGAAGATTTTTAGTTTCCATTTTGTAGTTTAAAGGTACAGTTTTTGATAGGCAACCAGAAGTACAAGATTACATTTATTTAAAAATAAATGTTGGGAAAGATATTAGTGAAAGTATTTCTTGTCTTTCTTTGTCTTTGGTCTTCAACCGTTTAATGATCACACTCCTGTGATTCCTTGTGGTCTGCTGTGTGGAGTTGTGCAATCTTCCTTGAATCCGGATTGATTCTTAATGCTTAAATAGAATGACAGGGTTCAGAACTACAGTTAATAAATGGCCGATGGTTATATAAATTGGGACGGTAAGTCTAATAATTTCCAAAAGATAAGATGTGGGCTAAGACTAGCTAACAATAGTAAGTAAGTAAGTAAGTAAGTGGTTATTTCTAGACCGTGGATGCTTTTAAGTACTGTGTTTAGTGGGTAAATATCTCCTTTTTGTGTTTCAAACGGATGTTTGTTCGTGCTACCTTTTACATACACTAGTGGCAGCCTTGTGTTCAGGAGCGCATGTCCTGAAAATAGTCAGTTTTGGGTCATTTATCCAAATGATATCTTTTAATCAGATAAAAACAGTGACATAAAAACTTGATATTGTTACATGTTCCAACGAAAAGATTATCATAAATATTCCGAGATCTACTAAAACGTCCTCTTTTGTTCACTTGTACGAAGAACTTTGAAGTCAAATATAATTTAAATTTTAACAAGGTTACACAAATGGGGGAATCGTTGCAACCATGAGACCAACAAAACTGTATATGATGGTTTTGTGGGGGAAATTGCAGACCTTGCATTCTCCAGTTTCTTTTTGCCTTCATAATTATATTCATACATGATTTGAAGCATGTTTTCATATTTCTGAAAACTAAAATATTATAATTATCGTCATAGTAAACCCCTCATGTCAGGACAGCACAAGACTTAAGTGAAGTTACACGCTGTAAACAATAGCAACAGCTATTTAGCTCTGTCTTCCCTGCTATTATGCTTTGAATATCGTCTTTTATTGCATTACTGGGGTGCTATAACCTTTATGGTTCTGATCTAGATGGAGGAACTGTCATCTTGCCTGCCTTAGTAACCACAAAGTTAATCAGTCATTGAATAAACGCTATTTTTATCGAACGTCACATTTTTAATTGCATCTCATTTGCCGTGTTATGACTCGATAAATAAAAACAAAACAAACTCGAACGATGACCATTTCAATGAACTTCTATTTTTTATTCAAAGTCGACGCCAATAACACTGAATGTGATGATAAAACCTTTTACTTTATTCAACTCATTCATCCTGGCCATCACTCTGCTATCTAGACTTCTCGTCTACTGACCATATCTTTGATAAATGAACCAACAATGATTGATGTACTGCAGTCCATCACATGACAGCCATGTCACACCCGTCCTAATCCACCTCCTTCACGGTTGTTGCTCAACGACAACACAAACACAAACTCGCACACCTTCCAATGGTACTACCTTTGAACTCGCACGTTTTTACCGTGATTTACTCGTGACAATAAAAGCCGAGGTTTTATCGTCTCCATCTTTATCCTTTTGGTCAAGAGAGCTCATGAGCACAACCTGTCATTCAACATGGGCTCTTTGAAAATCATAATAAAAACATTTACCTTCACTTTATATGTTATTTTCCTTTAGAAATCCATTGAAGTGTAAAACTTTATTTCTAATTTATAATGTGTATTCTGAAGTTTAAAGTGATAATTCAAGATAAATTAGTTTTCGAGCAGATACAACTATATATATATATATATATATATATATATATCGGGAAACTGTCCCCCGTGTTAAACGCCCTGAATGTTTTATTAAGTCTTCCAGGAGTAGCGCTGGGTATCATCGATACTGATACCGATACCTTCACTTTGATACCAAGTCCTGAACAATACTTTTTTCCGATACCAGTTTTGTCAGTTTAACAAAAAGTAAATGATAAATCTTGAGTTTCATTTTTTATCATCCGTAAATTTTCCACTGCGAGCCGTTTACTTACAGAAAAAATTAAATAACCAATAATTTCCAGTTAAAAAGAACATTTGCTAGCAAGCTTTCTGGTCATATGATGTTTATTGCCTCTGCCACCAATACGTTTTTCTTCAGAAAAATCCACAAATTATCAAGTTTCGATCATGCGGGGGTATTGAAACTTGGCACCGATGCAGGTTTCGATACTCAGTACTACTATATAATTTCGGTTTGATACCTAGCCCTATCCAGGAGATTTATCGACTAGATATACCAGAGTCAAAACTGGTTCTCTTGATGCAGAGGAGCAGGTTTTTCAAAGCCTTTTATCCGTTTATTTTTTTTATGCCCTTTGTTTTAATAATACCATCCTCTTCATATTTTGTTGGGAACTTATCCAATGATTTAATTTCAACACAGAAACAACCGAAAATAAGTTCCATGTCATCTTATTTGATGACATTACACTTTTTTTCTAGTTCAACTTAAACAACCCACAGCTTGTTACGATGCACCATCGTACAGTTAAAACTTTCACTCAAAAAAACTTCCATATTTCAAGTTCCTCCACTACTTTCTGTGCAGCTCGCCTTGCTAGCTGGGAGTGTTCCAAACAATTAGCCAAACAGTGAATAATTCATTTTTGTCCTGTCTAGAGTTAGAGGATACCTAAGTCTGTTTTCCACACCGTCACGTCTCCCTCAACCACGGCAACATAAGAAATGATTGTTTAATTCGAAGCAACAGCAAGACGTTGTTGTTTTTCATGATATCCATTAAAGGTCGAACTGACAGCATGGCTCCGACTTACACAAAAACCACATGTTTCATCGATGTTTGTCGTTGTGTGAAATTGTTTATTCCCTTGAATTTTTTTTTTCTTAAAGTTTGTGAGGAAATGCGAAACGTTAAGGACGCCTCATGATGCTCATCACCTAAATCGCAAATTAGATCAGTAGTGATCTCGAACGGGGAAAAGGAAGAAAAAAAAAAAACCCCGATTGCGTAACCAAAGGCCCACGTCCTCTCTCACGAGGGAGAGATCACATCGCCGGCTCCACCGCTGCCAAGTTGTACTCAATTACACAGAAAAAGGTCTTGAGAGTCTTGGCCGGCATGAATGAGTCAGGCTGTCACAACCATGATGCTGGTGTTGCTGGGAAAAGTAGAAGTTAGTTCCCGTTACCGTAAATTTGATTCTATGGACATAGTTGAGGATTTCAACCTTAATCCATTCAATTTCTGAAATCTTAGATCTTTCTGAGGCATCAAACATTACAATGCATGAGCAAGTCTTGGATGTGGTCATTTGTCAGTAATTCATAATATTTTCTTAGAATAATAAAAATAATAATAATAATAATTTATATCATGTGATGCGAAAATATATATATTTTTTGGCTAGTTCTTGATTGTCTTCATTTTTGTTCACTTTTATTTAATCGTTACATCTGCCAAGGAGTGGCAGGAAGTAATGTTTTTTTTGCCGATACTATTTTCTCAACATCGAAAGTTGTGGATGGAATTTTGCAACGTTTTTTTTAGAAAATTGAGAAAATAGGACACAGTTCTATTAAGGTTCAAGAATGTTTTTATCATGCAATTGTATGGCTTCTTACCATAAAGTGTAGCTTTATTTGACCTTTGGGGGAAAATAAAATAAAATAAAAAATTTACTTTCCTGTTTCTATAGCGACAAATTGCGTTACCAGACGACATTGCTAGGTAACACACATTTCGAGGTCTCTTGCACTCAAGATATTTTGGTCCCAAACTTAGCTTTTGACACATACATTGCATGTGAATTTTTGAGTCATTAGAAAATGCTTTACTATTTTTGCAATGTGCATTCTAGTCAATTTGCCTGAAGTCTCAGTTTTATTCTTGATTGTTACTCTTCACATACTTTTTCTGCTTTTTTATTTTTCTCATTACTAGTTCTTAAATAACATGTTTTCACAAGTCTTATCCAGGGATTGAGGGAGATTTATTTCCCCTCTAGTTTTCTAATTTTATTATGTATTTTTGACAGTTTATAGAAGGTAAAAAATGGCTCCAAAAAACATGAAACAGGTTAATTTAGCTCGTCTCTCTGCTCCTAGCTTGTAGCGAATGGCCAATACAGTAATCCCTCGTCATACTCCTATCTTGCTTTGTCAAAAGTGATTGACGGCTATGATTAGGCGACTGGGCGGCAAAGCACTATTGAACCGGTTCAGGTCATCATTACTCAGAGGGTTGTTGAGAGGAAAAGCACCTCATACACATTGTTGAATGTTAAAAGTTTAAATAAATGTTAAGAAAAGTAAGTGAAAAAATCGAACGGTCACTAGTTTTGCAGATTATCTTTGAATCAATCGACCGAAATGTGCATAAAATAAAGTTGAATTAGATTTTGAAGGAAAGCGTTATTTCCAAGGAGTTTTCTCAAAGAAGCCTCTTTCTTTAACTTCCTTTTTTGAGGCTTCTTCTTCAAATATACTGGGAGTCATTCCTCTTTTATTCTCTTGGCTCTTTTGAAACATACCAGTGGGAGACGCATCCAGCTGAAGATAAGAGATACAGGAATATATGGTAGATATTTTTTATCCTTGCCTCTATCTCTATCTATATTTTGAAAGAAAAGATTGTTTCTTATCTTCAGCTTCTTCTTGAGCTACAACTTTGTGAATTCTTTGTCATTTTGAACACAAATATTAAAGGTGAATGTGTGTGTTGACATTTCTACAATATCCAAAAACAACTATTTACTTAAAATACGTTCTTTCAGCTGAAGATTTACATTTCTTTAGTGACTGCCTAAATATTTTTGTTTGGTTTTGTACACAGCTTTCCAGCCATGATATTTTTAGAAATGTTAATAGCACTGTTCGTTTGCAATTTCATACAAAAACAAACAACAATACTTACATCCATGTTTTAAGGGGGTTGATGAGAACTTCAACAGGACCTTTTTATTCCTCTTTTTATTGTTTTAAAAAAAAGTGAAGTACTGACCTCTTCCTGTTGTGACCCATCTTTCACTTTCTATGTTTCCTGACCATGACCCGACCATGGATGATTTCCTCATGTATGAAAAACACCAGAGAAATTATCATAAAATATAATACACGTTTGAATGTTCACGTGCTGCAGCGTTCATAACCGACTGTCCTCATGATGGGTTTACAGGAAAATGGTTGTGACTAGGTTAACACGTTAATAATGAATTTACATGATGTCCAGCTGTGTTTTTGTCATGGAAAGAAAAAGAAAAAATCACTTCCCGAGCAGACGTTGCTCTTAAAGAAGTTGGGTACATAATACAAACAACAGTACTCTGAATGACTTCCTGTGGTTTTGTCACCGTTGTGTAGTTTATTGTCAGATGGCTGTTTAACATGGTCCCTGTGGTAGGTTCTAGGTCCGAGGTGTGAGACCTGCTGTATCGCACTGCGACTGTACCGATCACTTTTACTATGATGTGTACTTCCTTTTGGTCACATGACAAAAAACGCATGACATCATGTCCCTACGCCTGCAAGCAAATGTTACGTGTAACTTAATAATGATCTTTGCCACCATCAGGTCGACCAAATTCTGGTTATAATAAAATATATTTTCTCGGAATTACCACAAGCACCTCGTAAGTAACTTCATGCAAAATGTAGATTATTTGACTATAAAAAGGGGCAGGTTTTGTTTTGGGTGCAGCTGCTAATATCTTTATAATATCTCTAATATCTTCAAGTTTGTTAAGAATACTTTTGTCCCTCATTGGAAAATACTGCTTAGTATGGAAAATATAAAAAGAGCTGTAAAATGATGAGAAAGACTGAAAAATGTATGAATCAATGTTTGTTTTATTGTGAGAAAATATCATTATAGCCATCGATTGCAATCATGATTTTCGTTTTTGAACGATACATTGCTATTTAAAATCGCTTCAACAGCACTCCATACAATTGTATTCATATCATAGTTCTTTTATGGTTTATATTTTAGTCAAGTAAACCCTTTTCACTATTATATCAAAGTTTTCTTGCCTATAAATCTTCCTAAAGTTCTATCTATCCGTCCATCTTATCCACAATGTAAATCCTTGAATAACTGTGGACAAATAATCGAAATGCATTTCTTTTTAGGTTGAATAATATGAAGGGAACCAATTACAATTATTAGTCGTCAGAAACATTTCTACATGATTCATTTGGTAGTTTTCCCCTTTACAATGTGAGCCCCCCCCACATTTTCCACACTCAACACCGACATGAGGTCCTGACATTTTTAATGTGTCTTATTTTTTAAACCTTTTCCCTTCCAACGAATGTTGGGAGAATGTTTTTATTTGGGTCAGTAAACACTCACTTGTGTGACTGTGAATTCTTGAAACTAAGGCTTTGGATCTGTAGAGACTTTGTAATAAAATCAATTTTTTACACGAAAGCACATCAATGAATTGGTTCTGCTTCAGTTTGATTTTTGTCAGTGTTGCCGTATCCGTCCAGGATCCGTGTCGCACTCAAAACCGTCCCATCGTTCTTGTCCGTTCAACAGAGAGTAATCCTGGCGCTTCTTTCTACCGTGTTGTTTCAAAACAAGTACATTCCGGTCAAGAGTTCGGTCTAATTTGTTTGTGTTGTGGACGAGCGGTTGCTTATTCTCGCCATTTATCCGTCGAGCTAGTTTCGTCGATCACAAGGTCGTACAAACGTCACGCGTTGCTCAAAAGTCACCATGTCGGGGCTGTTTGTTTCCGCCTTGACGAATAATATGATCATCTACTCTTGTTTAAAATCACTGACATTCTTTTGAAGCCCAAACGAATGTATTCAACAACAGGAAACGGAGAAAAAAAGAGAGCAATAAATCAAACTGATAATTCAATTCAATTCAACTTGACTACGTGAGACCTTATTGGCAGTCGAGATGAATTATTATGATCTTTCGACTCTTCAATATTCGGTTCCTTTCCCCACCAGGTCAGTCTTCAGAGTCTGGAGAACTTCCTCTGCCTCTTCCACTACGTGCAGCATCAGACGAGCCGAAGTTCCAAAGATGCACTGAAATTCTGGTGAGTCCTTCTGTGACCTCTGACCTTTATTTTCTTCGACAGATGCGGATGAGCTTTGTACAGGGATGACGCTATGATATTTTAAATACACATAAAGGTAAAGGTAAAGGTAAAACTTTATTGATCCCTCAGGAGGTCTCCTTCGGGAATTTTTTTTTTTTCCAACAGCCACAGAAAATACAGCAATTTTCCATAAAAAATTATCAAAATAAAAATATGTATACATATAATTACAACCTATGTTTGGAATAAAAAACATAGGATGGAAAGTACAAGATAGAAGCAAATGGAATGAAATGTTCGACTCAAATATAAACTAATTGTTAAGAGGATGCTTCACAAAATTAGTAAAATATATTTAAAAATAATGTTCTTTGAATTTGTTTTTTTCCTTAACTTTAAATATATAGATATATATATATATATCTATATATATGTTTTTTAATAATAATAATTTATCATTATAACTAAATTTAAAGAGAATGAAAATGATAAAATACAGGAAATTAATTAAAAATATTATAATTAAATACAACTATCATTGTTTTATTAAAATGAATCTTAAATGTAAACGATTAGTAACGGAACAGAAATAAACCATGGAACAATAATGCTTGAGGCAAATGCCAATCTAGGAAAACGATTAATATTAAATAATTTCAGGACCTGATGTTTACAAAGGTATTTTTGGTTTAAAATGATTGAATCTGAGTAGAAAAAAAGGCAATATATATATAAATAATGTTAAACTATATAAAGTAGGACCTGATGTATTTAAATAAATCCAATTAATTAAATAATAAAATTAAAATTATCAATGACATCAATATATTTTCTTAAATTCACAACATTTAAAAATATTAAATGTTAAAAAACAACACCATTTGAAAAGTTGATACAAACGTCTTTAAAATGATTATACTTTGGAAGAAAATGTATGGTTATTGACAAACACGTTTACTACGCTAAATAAATAAATGTTAAGACGGATAAGTATGTGTATAATGTATAATTCAAATACATATTAAAATGATCCATATAAATGAAACTTTCTTTTTATTTGAAGGGGAGCCAGACGGGGTTAATCCTACAGGTCAGATCTAAATGGCCAATAAAGTCCTTGTTGGTGTGCCTCGTAAATAGGGTCACACCAAGCCTGCAGTTAAAAAGAACACATTCTAGTTTGTATCGTTGAGGGCTTCCATAGGGCCCTGGGGGCTTCTTGTCAGTCTTCCCAAGACCGGTCCCTTCTCCATGTGACATCACATGCTTTCATGTGATTCGCTGATCTGCCGCGACTCTGGAAAGGCTTCCGTTTGAAATTCCATTTTAATGGAATTTGTGTCGCGGGGACAGAAAACTCACTCGGCAGTTGTAGGAGGAGGTATGCAGATACAGCAGGCAGAGCTGAGGTCCAGCTCGGTGCTCGCTCAAGATGACCGGAAACAAACGCTCTGCCCCGGTAACTTTAGGTAAGATAGATGCACTTTATTAGGGGAAAAAAGGTCAACTGAGATGTTGAATCTTGAATAAACTATTGATTATTTCAACATGCTATTGTTGGATCTGCTTTATTTGTCTCTGAAATGGACTAGTCCAACACTTACTAGTTTAAGGAAAGTTATTTATTATTTACTATGTTTTATTATCCTGTAGGGGGGGCTTTTGTGCCTTTAGAAGCAGCTTTTGTTATTTAATACAATAATGAATAGTTTTTCTTTTTCAGCACAGAGTGGTAAAGTGTCAGCAGGTGATTCTTAAATCCTTCAGACTTCAAAGCAGTTTTAAAGAAAGTCAGACATTTTTTACTCGAGGTTTGAAGAAGGATCTGTGGTTCATAGAAAATACATTTTTAGGTTGACTTTAAAATAGAATATATTCATCAACCTTTTGGATGATTTTCCATCGTCTCTCTCCGTCTCTTTTCCTGGTTCTCTCTGCTTACGTTGATTGTTCATGGAAGATGCAAGTGTGAATATTTAGTGTCTGCTCGTGTTTATATATTATATATATTGGAATTCTTTCTGACAGAAGCAACTTGAAGTTTTTTCACCTAATTACCAGACTAATCCTGCGAACCACAGCGGCTTAACCCAAGACTGTGACCTCATTTTAATAAACGCTTCAAGTAAAAAAAAAAAGGCCTTTCACTTAATTAAGTATGAAAATATGTCACCTGATCTTTATATTCTGATCCTTTAAGATTTTGAGATTCTTCTCGGTTGTGCATGTTTTTTCTTGCATCACACTATGAAGGTTAATAATACAGATATTTTCTCTAAAGTTTTGTTACTTACTGTTACAATACAATCAGTCTAACCTTGTGATTTGATCGTTTTTTTTATTCTTTTATTCCCCTTTATTAGGTTCTGTATTTTATTGCCAGGTGTGTCTTATTTGCATTTCAATATAGATTTATAATCAAATGTCACATGAGCCCTACATTTTTTTATTATTTGTTTTTATTCCAAATATTCATTCCAATTCAATATTTACCTTTAAATTAAGGACATATTTGAATCAATTAATAACATCCAATTATAAATTTATGCATCGTTGTTCCTTTGTAATGGCATTAAAAGTTCTGTTTGTTGAGTCATGATATTCTATTTAGCATCTTGATTTAAACCTTTTTTTTTAGATGCTTATTATGGACTGTAATTGACCGAGTTGGGTGTTATTGTGTTGCAGCTCAGACATGAGCGGGGCCAGCAACACTCTGGCCAGGGAGTTCCTGACAGATGTACATCAGCTGTGCAGCGCCGTGGCCCAGAGGGCGGAGGGGCGCGAAGAGGACGAGGAGGAAAGCCACATGGTGGCGCTGGGCGAGTATTTGGTCCGAGGTCGAGGCTTCCTGTTGCTCAGCACGCTGGATTCGATCATAGACCAGGTAAGGGGTTTGAACTCGGGTCAAAATGAAGTGGCATGTCTACATCTCTGCTTGTCGTTTGGAACATAATGTTCATATCGGATCGTTGAGATGGATTTTTTTTTTCACGTGTGAGTGCTTTAAAAATAAAAGAAGAAATTGAATATAAGCTAGAAAATACAATGGACATACGCCCTCTAGTGGTCAATAAATGAAGGACATATTTCTTGTGTTAAGAATTGTAACATCATGGTCATCGAGGTCAAGTGATCTTTGAATGTCGTTTTTAATGCTTGTCTGTCTTTTGCTAACTAATTGTTCAAGCACAAAACAGGATTTTCCACATGACGCCACACACTGACTCGTGTCGATAAAACATGTTTGTTTCCCTGCTGTTTTTACGCCTCGATTTAAGTCGGACACGTGAGTTGAGTGCTGGAGTTTATAGACCGTAATGATACTTTTATTGATTTAACTAGTGCGTCATGAGTTAATATCGCTGTAAATCTACTCTTTGCCACATTATGTGAATTCATGAGAACTATATGACAAAAAAAACAAGTCAAAATCGAGGACGAAAATATCAATTGTTTAAACATTTGTGAGTAACTTAACGATATTACTGTTCTCACTTAGTTCTATATTGTCATTTATACCAGATAGCTGGTCATTTTAATTTCACACGTTCGAGTTGCTGTTGATTGTTTTAATTAACACCCGAAGAAGGCGGTTCTCCCCTCCGTGAGGAATGCAGACACGAGATACTCCAGGTAGATGTTACATTACTCCGCCAGACTCATCCTCAGTTGTAGGCTCACGAGTCACCAGCTTCAGATGCAAAACCCAGGAGCTCTGAATCCTCAGGAACGGTAGTCGACAGAGTAGGTTTTTGGGGTGGGAGTGACCTGATATGACACCTGAGTGTCACCTACGGGAGAGGAGGAGAGAAAGGCTTTCTGGGTAACCTCTTTCTGTTTTTTTTTTTTGATCTTCTAGGAGTTGACGTGCCGGGAGGAGCTGCTCACTTTGCTTCTGTCGCTGCTCCCGCTCGTCTGGAAGATTCCTGTGCAGGAAGAAAAAGCACCAGGTGAGTTCATAAAATAGAGGAAACAGTTCTGTTCTGACTAAAAGTTTTATTTTTTACCAATGGTAAGAAGAATGTACTGTAATAATAATTTAATTGTCACAAATGATTATTTACCAAGCGATGCTGCTTCTTTTTTTTTTACAGCCAAATATGACTGAACACACGTTGTTCAGCTGCTAACCTTTTCAAATGTGATATTCAGAGTCTGGTAAATGGACTATTTATTTTCCTGCGCTAGTGTTATTCACCGAGCTGGGGTCATCCGGAGTTCTGTGACCTCAGGATGACACTGGCATTTAGTACTGGAATGATGGTCCCCTCTTGCATAGACGCTAGACATTTTTGTATTTAATTAATTCTTACACTGTTTTCTCGCAGACTAAACACTTCCTCACATGCGACAGTTACAAGACAGTAAAAGGGTTATTGTTGCATGTAGCAGAATAGGAAAGAAATTGAAACCACTGTAGGAATTTGTGTAAAATATTCATATAATAAAACAGGAAGTAGCAGCTCATTTTATTACATTTACTCTTGGATACGTCATGGTCCTTTTGTTCTTAGCAATATACACCAATTATAAATGTGATTTATTATAAAATATAAAATATAATGTCTTTAATATGAAGTTTTAAGTGGTATTTTTAGTATGGAAAAAAAGTTTTTGTAGAGACACGGCTTAGAGTTTGCTTGTGAGTATAAATAAATACAGAAAAGTTAATTTAAAAAGTTGTTTCTGCTTCATGTGTAATGAAAACGTCAACACTCGAAGATAAAAAAAAAATGGGGGCATGTACATTTTGGTTTGATAAATATTCATATAATAAAACATCATCATTATATTACATTATATAACTCGTGGATAAATAAAGGTCCTTTTACTCTTCAAAATATTCACCAATTATAAATGTAATTAATTATAAAATATAAAATATAATGTCTTTAATATGAAGTTTAAGTGGTATTTTTAATAAAGTATGGAAACCAATATGTTGTAGAGACACGGCTTAGTGTTTGCGTAAACATCTTGTGAGATAAATAAATACAGAAAAGTTTATTTAAAAAGTTGTATCTGCTTCATTTTTAATGAAAACGTCAACACTCGAGGTTAAATAAAATGGGGGAATGTAATTTCTGGGAAAAGGTTTAAATTTTGGTTTATATAAAGACCTGAAATGTCAAGTTCTCTGTCCCAGATTAAGCCTCTCATACAGTTTCTCTTTGCAGATTTCACCCTGCCGTCGTTGCTGGATGTTTTCCTCAGCAGGGAGGCGAAGGTGGTCCCAGTCAGGTCAGGGCCAAAGACCACGACCGAAGCGCAGGACTTAGGCAAGAAGCTGCTGGTCGGCGGCGGCACGTGGAAGTCGAGGAGATATCGCAGAACAGCCCAAAGATACTCCGTCAAGGATGCAAGAAGGTCCCAGATTTCTACCTCAGATTCCGAGACTAACGCCGAAGACAAAGCCGGCCCGAGCTCGGGGGGTTCGCGGAGCCGCAGGTCCCACGGCTCCACGATCCGGGTGAGCTGTCAGCACCACCGAACGGAGGCCCCGCAAGTAACATCTAGCTCTGTCAGCACCAACACTGAAACCATGAGTGCACTGTACCCACACTCCAGACCCCCTGGTTACCAGGCGGCCCTAGACCACGAAACCTTGACCGACCCGGCAGCGATATCCATCTTTAACCGCATGGAGAATTCCCCTTTCGATCTCTGCCATGTGTTGCTTTCACTTTTGGAGAAGGTCTGTAAGTTTGATATGAGCATCAACCACAACCCCGGCCTGGCCGTCAGCGTCGTACCGACGCTCACAGAGATATTGACCGAGTTCGGGGACTGCTGTGGGCCTGGAATAGGGGGCGGAGTCGGGATGGGAGCGGAGGAGCTCGCGGGGGGTTGGACCGAGGAGCCGATAGCGTTGGTTCAGCGGATGCTTTTACGCACCATTTTGCATTTGATGTCCGTGGACGTCAGTCAGAGCGAGACGCTTCCAGACAGCCTGAGGCGCAGTTTGACCGATCTGCTCCGGGCGACTCTCAAAATACGAAGCTGTCTAGAGAGGCAGTCGAATCCATTTGCCCCGCGCCCCAAAAAAACCCTACAGGAAGTCCAAGATGACTTTTCTTTTTCACGTTTCCGTCACAGGGCGTTGCTCCTTCCCGAGCTCCTGGAGGGGGTCATTCAAGTCCTCTTGGGCTGCCTTCAGGCGTCGACCTCGAACCCATTTTTCTTTAGCCAGGCCCTGGATCTCATCCACGAGTTCGTCCAGCACCGCGGACTGGAGCTTTTCGAGGCGACCGTGTTGCGGCTGGAGGGACTCGGGAGGTACAGGGATACCGAAGTGGGGTCCGAAGCCGCCGAGAGGTTACGGGGTCTGATCGCGGGGATATTCAAAATCATAAGTGCTGTGAAAAAGGCCAAGTCGGAGCAGCTGCATCAGTCCGTGTGCGCCCGGCGGCGTCACCGCCGCTGCGAGTATTCGCACTTCCTGCATCACCACAGAGATCTGTCCGGGCTCCCCGTCTCCGCCTTCAAACAGGCCGCCCGGCGTAACCCTTTCGAGGAAGAAGGAGAAGACAAAGAGGGGATGGAGGGCTACCCTGTGAGGTACCCGGAGCGTTGCTGCTGCCTCGCCGCCTGTGCTCACCAGTGTCTCAGACTTTTGCAAAGACTGTCTCCCAGCGGCCCCGCCGTGTTGCAGGTGCTCGCCGGGGTTCAGGCCGTCGGTATCTGTTGTTGCATGGACCCTCGCTCCGTGGTAGGACCCCTGCTTCACGCCTTCCAGGCTCCGGGTCTGCGGAGCTACCAGTCCCACGTCCTCGGCGTCTTGGCCCGGTTGGTCCTGGACCAACTGGGTGGCGGTCAGCCCTCGGAAAAGGCGAAGCTCGCGTCCTGTAACATCTGCACGTTGGATCGAAGCCAGCTGCCAGGCCTGGAGGAGACCCTGCAACATGGGGAGCCCTCCGCCGTGACCACCAGCCTCTGCTACCGCTCCCAGGGAATCCTGCCGAGCGGGGGCGGGACCGAGGACATGCTGTGGAAGTGGGACGCCCTGGAGGCCTACCAGCAGATCGTGTTCGGCGACGACTGGCAGTTGAGTCAACAGATCGCCGGCCACGTGTGCCACCTCACGCTGCGTGGCAACGCCATCATCCAGTGGCAGCTCTACACGCACATCTTCAACCCGGTGCTGCAGCGAGGGGTGGAGCTGGCGCACCACGCTCAGCAGCTCGGGGTCTCCACGGCGTGCACGCAGGTCTGCAGCTACCACACCAAGTGCCTCCCGGTGGAGGTGCTGCTGGTGTACCTGCAGACATTGCCAGGTCTCCTCAAGTCAAGGTAAACTATCCTATATGAAATCTACAATGGCCTGTAAAAAGTGTGTTCATGATGTTCATCTTAGTATTTTAGGTTCAGCACTAAACGGTTCATAAACACCTTTGTTTTCTAAAAGTGATAGTCCATATGAAGTTTTAGTATAGGTCTGGCTTAGAAAGGATCTTTCTTTATCTCTAATAGATGCTCACAGTGCAAAGAGAATTTCTAAGAAATGGCCATATTCTGCACCACATTTCAGATTTTCACATCATTGTTTTTGGCATGTTAAATATGGGTTACCAATTAAGATAAGAGACTCGTATTATCTTTACTCAAGTACTTTTTCATTGGCTTATTAGCAGCACATTAGTCGGGTGTTAATGTTCATGTGAACATCTTGTTTAGCATTACTATGATCCACTGTACTTAAGGATGGTAGCAAGAGTTTGCATTCAGCATAATTCTCTCTTAAGAAAACATTTCTTTGTTTCTCTGTCTTGCCTCAAATGACAAACTAGATTTTTTATGATGCTTTACCTTCTAATGACGGCCATTAAAAGCGCTGAATGCTGTGTACGTTCCATCACTGAAATGTAAAAGTAATGACGGCGCAAGCCAAAAGTTTGACCCTCTCTTTTCATCCATGTGTTTACTTTATTTTCATGAATATTTAGTTTGTAGATGATCACTGATGCAAGTTAATGAATGCTTGGATATATATTTTACCAAGCTTTGGAAATTTTGGCAGTAAAAGATTTAAGCGTTTAGATTTAAATTCATTTTATTGAATCATTTATATTATCCTCCTGAGGGATCAATAAAGTTCTACCTAACCTAACCTAATATATTCAATTAAAATGATCTCAGCCTATATGGGTGCCCTTCATTTATCTGACTTAAAAATAAATAAAAACTTCAACTAAATGACCCCTTAAAATGTGGCTTTTCCTGCAATATTGTGAAAGACTAGGCATAAATTAAGACGTTTTTCCATTTAATTGGTTCCATAAATGAACACTGAACATTTATTATTAATCAAATTTGGCCAAATTCCACTTGACATTTGTCATCAGATATGTCTCTGGAACTCATTACTACTTAATGCCGATCAATAATTGATCAGGGCTTTGTGCTTCGAGTCAGACCTGGTAAGCTATTGATCAGCTGTGTAAGGATGTTCGACCACTGAACCGTCGTGACGCCATATATCCTCAATTAGACAGCTGACCACACATGACACTAAAATAAGGTTGTAATTTGTGAAAAAGCAACAAGGACGGGTCAGTGTTCGACGTTTAAATCAATAAGGGCTATTAAAAGGTTCAAATTGCTTTCTGGGATGTGTGAAAACTTACGAGTTCCATGGATGTATCCATGGAGGTGTCCCATCGTGTGTTGGGTTGACTGATGTTTATTTGAATCGATTTACTTTGTTTATCAATTCATGAGTTTATGACATTTGTATCATGTGTTAGGCTGTAAATTGTTCCCATTGTTCTCTGTGAAAAAGTATCCATCAACCTGGCTTCTGACGAATATAAAGACGCATTTTTGATTTGTCACAATACAATTACATTCGTCATAGTGTTGCTATACATGTGAACGTATATGAACACAAAGTCGGCTATTGTATGAATCAGTAATGGGGGCCAAGAGATGTTTCAGTCTAGGTCAAATACAAAACATGTTTTCTCATTTAGAATTGATTTTATGTGATGACCTGAATCGACCCATGTTATTCTTCAAAAAAAGGCTAAACTGTACTTTCCACTAAACGGTTCTCATTTATGTTCCTCTACAGGGTGATCCGAGATCTTTTCGTCAGCTGTAATGGTCTAAACCAGATGACGGAGTTGGTGTACTTGGACCAGACGTGCTCCTTGGCTCTGAAAGTCTTCGAGACTCTCATCATCGGCGTCGGACACCAGCAGACCAGCAGCGTGTTCCACGAGATGGAAAGCGCTTACGCCGAGGAGAGGGAGGCGGTCCTGGGCCTGGTCGAGGATCTCGGCTCCCGAGGCGCCGGAGAAGCCCCCAAAAGACTCAGCAAGTTCTACGAAGGCCTCAAGGAAACGTACCCGCAGCACAAGAGCCGCAGTGGAAAGGGGCGCGGGCCCGGTCGCAGCCAAGTGGAGACTCAACTGCACGCCATCAATCTCTTCCTGTGCGTGGCGTTCCTCTGCGTCAGCAAAGAAGCGGATTCGGATCGGGACTCAGCCAACGACTCGGAGGACACCTCGGGTTACGACAGCACGGCGAGCGAGCCTCTCGGCGGGCGGCTGGCCTACCTCTCTCCGGACAGCGTGACGCTGCCCTCCAAAGAGCAGGTGCGCCGGGCGGCGGACGTGTGGTCCGTGTGTCGCTGGGTCTACCTGGCGAGCCCCTTGTTCCAGAGGCAGTTCTATCGTCTGGGAGGACTGGACGTATGCCTGCGACTCATGACCATGGTGATCCAGAAGCTTTCGTGCAAGACCAAAGACGGGAAAGCGAAGAAAAAGAAAGACGGCAAAAGCAAAGGCAGCCCGGAGTCCTCGGCCTCGATCGGGTCTCACCCGGTCAAAGAAGACTCCACCCACGATGCGGCGGATCCTCAACTCACTCACGCAAAAGATCCTGCCAAGAAACTTGAGGAAGAGTGGCAACTACAGAGTATTCGTCTGCTCGAGGCCTTGCTGGCCATTTGTCTTCAAAGCTCCAACTCGGCGCTTCAGAGGACCGAGCCAGAACTTTCTTACCAGGTACAAATCGACTCAGAAATTGGACCACGTTTACAGTCTTCGTGTCTGCACTCACAGCTGCACTGTGTCCCGTCTCTCCCCGTCCTCAGCTCCAGTCCGTGGAAGAGACCTTATTCGAAGTCAGAGATCAACTCTCTCGGTCCGGCGTGGTGAACTCTGACCTGGCTATACCCCTCTTTGACTCCCTCCTGAGAGTGGCCCTGGCTGAGGTGACCTCTTGCCTTGATCCACCCGAGGAGAAGCCAGACAGGGTGAGTCCTGCCTTTGGAGACACTGTGAGTGAAACTACCTGCAACTCTTTACTTTCTCGTGTCATTCGATCCGTGTGTTTTTTTTAAGCCATCGCCTAATCAGACGTCTGTCGCTTTGGCACGATGTACGCTGAGTCTTTTATGTGTTACCACACACATATATACACACACACACACACACACATGACCACCGTAAACCTATTTATATTTGCATACTTAATCAATTTAATTGCATTGTTTATCATTTTTGTTGTATTATAATGTTATATCTGACAAGACACAAATTGTAATCCGTGTTTTACATACAACTGATGAGCTTTTTGTCTTTAAAGTGCAACTAATGTGTTGATTTAAGTGTGTCTTAAATAGATGTTGGACCTCTGTTGTACTCATCAGTATGTGTTTGTTTGTACAAAACTCTCTTTTCATTCAAATATTTATTATTGCACTTAAGAGACACCCACTGAGAAGGCTTCGTTTTTCTGAAAATTAAATCCTTTTCACCATAACCACACCCACTCTGATGGGTCAATCAATCCCGGAAGTCTCCACCTCCAATGGACTTGTTGTATGAACAAAGCAAGGCATGTTTCAGCTGGCTGGAGGGGGAGCCCATACAAGATTACTTAATACAATCGCCCTGCTCTGTGCTCTCCAATGGGCTCTGCTCTCGTAACCTCTCATTCGCTGAGATTTTCTTGATGGGAGAAATTTATTTAGAAAGTAATAACTTCAAAACATCCTCATCATGAGAGACTTGTTCTCTGAAAAAGTATGGCCTGGCTGCTGACGCATGTAAACATACATTTTTGATTTTTCACAATACAATTACATTCGTCATAGAATTGCTTTACATGTGAACGTATATGAACACAAAGTCGGCTATTGTATGAAGCAGTAATGGGGGCCAAGAGATGTTTCAGTCTAGGTCAAATACAAAGCATGTTTTCTCGTGTGTTTAGAATTGATTTTATGTGATGGCCTGAATCGACCCATGTTATTCTTCACCCTGAGGTATTATTATTCTTGGAACCCTTTTATGTGTTTTGAAAAAATCATCAGTAAAATTATTTTCAGGGGTAAAAAAAACTCTCAGGAAATTAATTGAAGCTAAATTGTACTTTCCACTAAACGGTTCTCATTTATGTTCCTCTACAGGGTGATCCCAGATCTTTTTGTCAGCTGTAATGGTCTTAACCAGCTCAGACTTAACAATTCAACAACAATGTTTTTTTGTTTTGGCCTTTTGGTTTTTTTTTATTACCTATTTAACATTCAAAACCATGGTGCCGCTGGCTAAAAAACATCTGAGTATCCAACTTATCCAAGAGTTTGTTATTGTAATTACGTTAAACGGTTCTAAAACTGTGGTGAAATTAAAAATGCATTATTTATTTTTATTTTATCTTCCACAATAATTTTGAACAACTTCCATAATATCTAAATTCCCAAATTCCACTTGTATACAGGTTTAGTAATTTTTGTGTTAATGCCAATTCGGATTAAAATGTTAATTGTCAATGCAGTTCGTCAAACAGATTTCGCATCAACAGACACCTTTTTCTGTTCAAGTGCTATGAATGCTTTCTTCAGGATGTAAAATCAAATTAGTGTTCATTGTTTGAATTATTATAAGATGAATTAAATAGTTAATTAAACAATCTTTTTTCACTTATAACCTAAAAAAGGCCTTTTTACTTAGAAAAAAAAGAAACTTAAACTTCAAAATAAACTGGCTACAAATCATGATTTTAACTTAAATATATAACAATAACTAGAATGATGTAGACATCATCCAAAGGCACCAAATAGGGGCTAATTGGGCACCAACCAAGCCCATCCATGGTGTTGTTAGAAATATATTGTCGTGATTATTGGAGTTACTGAAATCATGTTTGTCCTTCTAGGAAACTATTACATTTACTCGATAACACGCCTTATTCCCTGCCCCCCCCGGTCTGCACTTTCAGAACCGCTGTGTTCACTTAAGTCAAGATTATGTTCGGGTTGTTACTCCTGCACCCTCAGACTTGTTATTTCTCCGTCTTAAAATGTTTTTGTGTCTTAGCTCGTTCCCACAGTGGAGGTTGAAGCTCTTATATAATAGATTTACCCATTTCCTAAGAGCTTAGTTCATTCTGATCCCCGTGGAGTGTGATTTTCGCTTAGCCATTTCTAGCTCTTACATCACAGTGGCTTCCTCGCAATCTTTGTTTTTTCCTGCAATTGAATTGGAAATCTTCCTTCAAGGGGGAATCCAATGCTGTGCATCACAGCCAATTTTCGTTCACAAGTAACGCCTGAAGAGTCGTGCGAGTGCTTATCTGTTCGTATGATGACTAACGGTACACGTGAAATGGTTCGGGTTGTGAGTGCCACGCGAATCAGCTGATATCTGTCTCATGATCCAAGTCTTTCTTTTTGCCTCCATCTGTTGAAAACACCAAGTTGGTAATTTGCTTCCCAAAAATCATCACGCTGAGAACATTAGCATAATCTTCTCGTTCAAATTGTGTCAACCAGTTAAGTTGAGGCACTCTAGTGTGTGTTTTTTTTTTTTTTTTGTGCTGTCATTAATTTTCCTTCTCTCTTCGTCTCTCACTCTGTTGTCTTCTGCTTCCTCTTCCTCGGGCTTGCTCGTCTTCCCCCCCTTCATCACGTCAGAAGCTCCAGGTGTTGGCAGAGAGGGCGGCCCCGGCAGGAGATCTGTCCGAGGAGGTGGATGAGGCTCAGGGTGGTGGCGGCAGCGGCAAGCCCCCGGGAGAGGAGGAGGGCTACGACGCCGACAGCGAAAGCAATCCTGACGACATGGCAAAGCAGGAAGAGGGTAGGTCGACATGTCACTGCTCCTCAAGAGGGACTTCCACAGCAACTGGTTGTTCTCTATTCTGCTCTTCCTTTACATATATAGACTTACATATTTAATACATTTATAAATTAAACTGGATACAAAATTAAAGGTAGCATTAAGAGGCGTTTTATGATCTTTTTCAGTCTCAAAAAGTGTTTCTGTGGTGCATATATGACACAGCAGAAGTTGCTCGTTCACTTCTCTAAACAGGTTCCTTTGCTCTCAATGCATGAATGTGTCCTTATGGCGCTGTTCTACTTTCTTATCCCCTGAGAATAGACTCATTGTTTTAGGGGTTTACAACGTTAGGCGGCTACTCTCTCAAAGGACGTCATGAGCTGGACCTTGTGACATAAAGTATCCATCAAATGAAGATGTCAACATCCTGGAAAATTCCTTTTCATCCTGGAATCTATTTCCAGTCCAGTTTATGTTGAAGTGCGTCACAAAAGTGTTTCAGTATGTTAGTATTTATAGTACGTGTGGAACATAATTTGGTTTAGCTATATATCTTTTTCTTTTCTTCAGGGTTTTCTAATAGATAAAACCTTTTTTAATTGGCTAATGACATGAATGCAAAGCCCAGGGAAGGTTGGATGTGGGAGCTTGTCAGCAAAGCTGCAGTTCAGCGGGAGAGAAAGCCAGCTTCATTAATAAAAGGAGGTCCCAGAAGCCGCGTGAGAGTCTGCTGGGCTGCTTTCCTGTAAATCACAAGGGAACTCCCATGCTGCCGCTTTGAGCCCGAGCGAAGAGTAAATCATTTTTACAAGCTGCGTCCAAGATAGTCCGATTGGAAATGAAGCAGGGAGAAAAATCTCTGAATGGACGCTTTGATCAACAGCTTGTGTTTGCGTGACGGGCGTGTAAGTCACCGTCGTGTTTACCTTCCTCCCGACGATTTTGTGTGTGTAAAGTAATCTCCTGTCTTCCAGGCTTGAAGGTGGAGTCGGCGGCGCTCCGCGAGCTCGCCGCGGTGGCAGACGGGCCCGGGCGTGGCATCCTGCTGTTTCCAGAGATCTGCACGGTGGAGTTGCAGCTGCTGGCCGGCAGCTCCCCGGACCTGGAGGTCCTTAATCATGTGTTCCACAGTCTCCTCGGCGCCGTCCGAGCCAACCGCCGCAACGCCGCTCTGCTCTATGACCAGGTCACCCTTTTTTTTTGGTTTTATCTCCGTAAAACGGTCCGTCCGCGGCTCCTCAACTTTGCCCCGGCAAATACTGAACCCCCCGTGTCTCGGTCTCTGCAGGGAGGAGTCAAAACAATTCTCTCTGGCTTTCACAACATCCTCAGCAATGCAGAGCCTTCCCTCAAAGGTTTGTAGACTTTTTACACGCTTCTTCTAAGAGATCCTAAACAACAGGAGGATGGAGTCTTTCCTCACACGATTAATCCAAAACAAGGCTTAATATCTGATTTATATGTTTTTATGTCTCAACGAATAATTGTATTTTATGAGCGGCTCTTTATTGGTGTCCTCTAGGTTGTCAAACGGTACTAGTGGAACTGCTTGTTGCCATGGTGAGCCAGCGAATCACAGCGGAGGAGCTGGCCCTCCTGATACGCCTCTTCCTGGAGAAGACCCCACCGACTGTAAATACCCCTTTCCTTCATACGTACAACTTCTTCTCTCTCCTTCTTATTTCTCCCAAAAATATGGTTAACACATCTGCTCTCCCCCTGAATCTTTAAATCTCTTTACAATTAACACCTGTGTGTGCGGAGCAGATGTGCAAAGATAAGTTGTTACCACGCTCCTCGGTTTAATTAAAAACCCGGGAGCAGGTGCCGTTAAGCTAGCGAGAATGATTTAGACAGGTTTTTTTTAATCGCGTAGACAAACATTTCTTTAGGCTCCACATGTCTTGTATAAATCACCCTCATCTGCAGTCACCATCGGCTTTAATCGCGAGAGTTTATCGACGTTTTTTACGTTATTTACAGGAGATTTTGCTGAAAGGCATCCAGCAAATCGTGGAAGCCAACGTAAACATAGAGCCGCTGCACCTGCTGAACTTTCCCATCATCCTCGGGACCTCGACGCCGGGAGGAATGTCGCCCGGCTCCAGGCAAAACGGAGCCGCCGGAGGGAAAAGCGTGGGCGTGCTGTGGAAGGGCAAACTGTCGCCCGGGCGCAGGGAGGGCGAAGCCGAGCCCAGGCCGAGTCACATGCGCACGTCTCCCTGGCACGTGGCGCCGCTCCACCTGCCGCTGGTCGGACAGAACTGTTGGCCGCACATGTCCAGCGGCTTCAGTGCCTCCATGTGGTTGAGGGTGTCGGAGCAGGAGGACCAGGAGTCGGAAAAGGGTGAGACCATCAAACTTTACTTCCTTCAAGAACATCGGTACAGTAAAGGTAAACTACAGATTTTAAATGGTTTAGAAAATTGTCATTAGTGCATGCATTACTCAGTTTTATTTTATTAATTCCCTTTTCTTTTTAATGCATTAAGCAGACGCACAACAATTGTTACCCCTTTGCACACACAATCACACACTGATGGGAGTAGGCTGCGACGCAGCCGGCCAGCTCACCATCAGAGCAATCGGGACACAATCTTATCCACAAGTTCTTACCTTCTGAACCCCTTGTTTTATTTGACGTTATCCAGTATTACTAGTTTTTGGTTAAAATAAAGCAACTAAATGTACCAACTTTACAACATAACAAGGTACTTAGAAATGGAAAAAAATGTTTAAATAAAAAGAAAATAAAGTTTGAATTAATTATTTTCAATTACAAAATGTATTACTCAGTTTTTTGTGGTGTTAAGTGACACTTGCGATCACAGATTTTAGGGAACGCTGCCTAAAGAAGCCTAAAATAATATCGCTGTTCAATTCACTTTGATGATCCGGCCTGCCAACTTATTTGGGCCTGCTGGATGGTTGACTCAAAATTTAAGTAGATTAATGTTCATGTTGGTGATTTATAAAGATCCAAGGTTATAGGATGAGGATCAGAGATTATGGATATCAAGAGTTTTATAAATGACTTCATATCAAAGTCAAAATGATGTTCGAGGAATTAATCAGCGTTTGATAAAAGAGTGCAAACACAGAGATCGTTCAGGTGAATGAGATTCATCTATGGAGTCTCCCGAAAGGAAAATACAGTTTCACATTCAAGTGATATTTTCTCTTTTGTTTTTATGGGCTCCAAGCTGAACAGCTTAAAATATATTGACCCATTGTGTGTTTGCTCTAACTCATCATCTATGTAATTGCAACAAATCAGTTTTAGTTCTTCTCTTCTGAGGTTAATCTGGTCAGTGTGTGTGTGTGTGTGTGTGTGCAGTCCTACGTCAATAGATTAAAAAGGTCTAGTTCTGTGCTTTCAGATGGTGTGTGAATTTTTGAGTCGCGATAAAACTCTCTGGAGTTGTGCTCATTTTCAAAAGTGTGTTTCGAATCCTGACAGGGCTGTAAATCTAATGAAGTGCTAATGGCCTCCTTTTACCAATTTGCAGAGAAGAGAAACATCCCCACGGAACAGCCTTCTTCTCTGCCTGGGATGAGGCAGATCGAGGAAGGTTTCGTTCATTGTCTGTCAATGGGCTCGAAGGCGCTGATGCTTCAAGTGTGGGCCGACTTCTCCACGGGCGCGCTGACGTTCAGGTGAGGGCTGATGAATCTGATAATAAATACGTAAAATTGTTGTTTATATTAATTAATGGCTTGATTGATTTTTTTTTTATCAGGGTTTGCATTGATCCGAACGATGAGATGAAAGCCGGGCTGTTGGCTCAAGCGGAGTCGGGAGAGGGACTGCTTAAACCGGGCCAGTGGCAGCACCTGAGTCTCACCTACACTCAGCAACCGGAGGGAAAGAAAAACATCCACGGCCGGGTCGTCGTCTGGATCTGTGGTATCCGGTGAGGAGTAAAACTTGAACCTCGAAATCATCCAGAGTTGTTACTAACCAGCTGTTTGTGGCTAGGAAATGCGAGGTGTTTCTGGATTACACTCTCCCCAGGAAGTCCAGCCTGTCGTCGGACAGCAACAAAACCTTCTGTATGCTGGGACATTGCATTCCTTCGTCTGAGGAGTTCATGAAACAGAGTGCTCGCTGGAGCATGGGGACTGTGCTGCTCTTCAATGGTAGGAAACACATTTTTTAATGTCACTCTTTCTGTCCCAGGAAGATTAAAGTCAAATGTCAAAAACGAAATTAAATTATTATTGTTAAGAACGCAGTTGACAATTGAGGAGGTTTAAGGAGGTTTGATATAAACAAAATAGTGGATGTGGTAGAGATGTTTTCTGCTATTGCAGAGGGCTAGAGAAAGACATGTGAATACAAGTAAATAGTGATGGTCTTATGAAGCTTCATGAAGCAGTGTCATTATCTTCAAAGTCCACTAGATGGCGGTCTCTGCACTATCATCCTTTTTTTTTTGAACGACTGTTCTAATGATTCATCACATTATTTTTAAACTGATGGCGCCACCTACTGACCTCTTAACAACATGACACTGCTTCATGAAGCTTCATCAGACCATAACTGACAATTTCCCGAAGGAGACCTCCTGAGGGATCAATAACGTTTTACCTTACCTTACCTTAACTACAATTAAGAGGTCGGAGTAGGTGCAAGCAAGGGTTTATAGGACACTTATAGCTGTAATATACACAGTATATACCGTAATATACTTCTGTAGCTGTGATACATGATTCATGTGACTAACTTGAATAAGGGGCCAAACCTGGTCCCTGTCATTTAGCCAACAATAAGGTTGCTTCAAAATCAAAGTTGACTGATGTCCGTGTTGGTTTTGAGACTAATAAAGATGTAATGAAGTGTTTGAGTTGAGCTGGGCAACGGATATTGTCAATGTCAGGGACTCCTGACGATTGTAAAACTGATGTCGAAGGGAATACATTTATTGAGGAGGGCAGTCTAGGAATATAAAGGATGGTGTGAGCCTTTCAGAAATAAATACGAATTGAGATTTTGTTTGGCCCACAAGCTTGACTAGAGGAAGTTTTTGGCCCTTTGTGTTGTGTTTGACAAAGCTTATTTTTAGGCATGTGTCAAAACCAAGGCACCAGAGGGCATTTCTTGCCTGCCAAGTCCTTTTATTTGGCCAGCAAATGCTTTAAATATTTATAGGACAAGTTATGGGCTACATCACCTAAAATAGTTTTATTTGTGGAAAGCAAATATTGCAGTTCTACTGTTCGTCTGGCTCCTTTCTAACAAATAGAGATGATAAATGTCTAAAGATAACCTGGAGACTCAAAAGAAAAAAGAGCAGGATCCTGATAGTTTGATGAAAGATATTGAGATATATTCAAATTGAAGGTGACTCGGTCTGCTTTTCCAATTGTGGCTCCTTTTGAGATTGAGTTTGACACTTTATATTTAGAGACTGATGAACAGAAAGCTGAGTTAGAGAACTCAGAGATGAAGATGTAGAGGTTGTCATTGAGCGGCTTTAGTGAAGGCATGATCAAAAATGTGTCAATTTCAGAGATGGATGGTGGGGAGAAGTTTGGCATTTTCAAAAGAATATTTCAAAATAAAAGGGTTGAAGCTTATTTAAAACACTTTGTGTGACAATTAAAACAACGTTTGTATCAGCGTACATAAAGGACCACTTTTTCTTTAAATTATTTTATTTAACTTTATTGTTGCCTTTTTTAATTTGAGACAATACAAATTACTCCCAACAAAGGATTATTTGTACAAATAAAGATTCTTAGACCACCCTAAATCATATTTATTTGCTTTTAATGGCTTTTATTTGGCCAAAATAAATTCTTACAATATTTTTAAATGCTATAGATGCATGTTTGATGTCTCTGATTAAAGGCAAACACACGTATACGACATATTTCTGTTTGTTATGATGTCATGTTTATTTTGGTACATTTATAGAATGTGGATAATTGTGCTTAGAAACTGATCTAAGACATTTGATCTGTTAGTTAGTTGGATTTGAGATGAAACTTTTGGTCTTCTTGATACTCCACAGTATCTTTGAAGATCTGGATCTTAACCATACAAGTGTTGAGACCAAATTCAACTTCTGCATTTTTTTTCTCTGGTAATAGTTTATATTTAGAAAAGAAGAACTCTCATAAGATAAGAATGTTGTGAAGGAGAGAAATGTGCACACGGGACTCCTGTGGCTGAACCATCATGTGGTTTTGTTATTTATGAAATGACATGAAATTGTTATAACTACGAATTGAAAACAAATGTTTTCTGCTAATAACAGCTCTCTGACGTTATAAGGGCTCATGTTTTTCTGTTTATCCTCAGGGTCCAGAGTTGGATCTGAGGAGGCTTTCTTCTTGTACACCAGCGGCCCCGACCTGACCTCTATAATGCCCTGCAAGTACGGCAAGCCCAGCGGGTCATTCTCCAAGTTCGTGACGCTAGAGGGGCTCAAATGTGATCATGTACGCGAGCTCCTGATGAAAAACAACAACCTGGATCCAACAGTTTTAGTTGTAAGTATTCTCAGATCAAGAGCCGAGTTGAATTGTAATGTATTTATTTACCATGATGTTTTATCTTCCAGGAGAGCCTGGCAGTCGTCTACGCTCCCAGCAGTCCAAGAGTCTACACCATATACGAGCCGGTCATCAGGATGAAGGGCCAAGCCAAGACGGTGGTCACCCAACGGCCCTTTAGCTCCAAAGAGGTGCAGAGCGTCTCCTTGGAGCCGCAGGCACTCAAAACTCTGCTACCCGTCGAAACCCAGGGTCTGCAGAGCGTCCTTCACAAAATCGGAGGGACAGGGAATTTCGTCTTCCTTTTCGCCCAGGTAGGCTCTACCAGGATCTAGTTTTCTCTCATTGAAATGGCTTCCCCCTTTTGTGAGTTTGCGGTACTGCACTGTGAATTAATTAATTGTACGAATGATGTATTTATATTGAACATATTGTTTCATTGGTTTTTTTCATTTCTGTTCTTGGTTTATTTATTTATCCATCAATTTAATGTATTTACTTTTAAAGTACATTTATTTAACATTAAATTATTTTATTTTCTATTAAAGGCCCTATCTGTAGCTTTTAAAGAAGGTGTTTCTGGCTCCCCCTGGTGTCAGGAACAATGTCGTAAAATTCTCTGTTTCTTCTCTATATCTTTTTATCATTTTACTCCAATAATTACACATTTTCTTTTAATTTAAAGAGTACTTTTTTAAACTAATAATGCAGGTTATTTTCAGAAAATGTTCTTTTTTGAATTAAAAGCTTTTTATTGTGAAATTGTTGCTTACACCTCAGTCTTGTGGATTCCCAGTCAACCACAAATAATCTGAAATAGGGCAACTATCATTTCTAGTACTTTATCAAGATACCATCACGTTAAAAAGAGTCAATATCAATAGAAAGCCACCCATTTCTATTTTGAAAAACTGAATTGGAGTTGCTTGCTTCTTTTATTAGAAGTAGTCTAGCAAAGACTTGCTGCCTTTAAGGAGACTTCATAAATGGGAAGTCATGTTTTGTGATGCTTGTTGACACACACCAGACACCAGTGTTTTCCTGTCTTTAATCGTATGGTATTATGATTTACCCCAAAAATGTCACATTATAGATTAGTATATTGTTGAACCTCATCTTTGAGCAGTCACTCCTCATATTATGGTAGCTGGTGTGTAACAGTTGTTCATGTTAAATGTTGTGACGTGGCTCCTTTGTGTTTTGAGTAATGGATAAAAAAAAACTTGAGAACTAATTCTAATCAATAAACCTTATTTGAGCGAGCAATCGATAAGAAAAAACTTTTTTTTATCTTCCTCTTGTTTGGAAACATTCACTATCAGGACTTGATGCTCCCCCTCCTGTAACCCTTCTCACAAAAATGCTTCTATTATCTTCCTCATCCATCTCACCTCATCCATCACCTTACCTTATACACTGAGCCAAAGATGATATTGATAATTGAATCAGAAGTGGGTGGAAAGCAGGTCAATGGAGGTTTTCGCCTTTATTTTGGGTTTGTGTGGTTGTTCCATATCAAGCAGCCATTTAACTTTAGTTTTTCTTCAGTTTTGGCATAATGCTATCTATAAATAAAGGCTCACATAAAAAGAAACATGCGGTCCTTCGTGCAACTGAAGCGTCTCTGTTTTACCAGACAGTTGGATGAAAGAAACTGCAGATGAAAACTAAAATAATCTCTGTGATGTGGCACAAAGGACAGAAATCCAGTTTGCAACGGCTCCTGTTGAGTTGTGAACCCCTTTGTTCCAATCATGGTCGGCCGTCTCATAAATAAGAGAATTTTTTTCGCTCTTTCTTCTCATCCAGACCGTGGAGTTGAGCGACTGCGAGGAGACCCAGGCGCTGGCCCTGCAGGTGCTGCTGTCTCTGTGCAAGTTCAACCAGCACCGCATCCACGAAATGGACTGCTACCATGGTTACTCCATGATCCACCAGGTCCTCATCAAGTCCAAATGCATCGTAGGATACCACATGTTGAAAGTGAGTCAGACTATCTCTCTCTGCTTATTCTTTTCCTTTTCCCTCCAACAATCGGGGGGGCAGAGAGAGAGACGCCTCTCATGTTGGTGACGGAGCTGCCGGGACTCGAGCCTCCGGTCGTGTCTGTAATTGAGCTTCGTTGATGGCTTACTGTTGAAAAGGTCACTGTCTGAAGTGATGAAATGTGATTGTGTTCCTCCAGCAGCTCCGATTGCTTTCTCTGTCTACTGGCCCTCTTTGTTTTCTTGTTTTATTAAATACGCCTCTAAGCAACAGCAGAAGCGGAGGTCTATAATGTGAGCTTGTCGTCTCAATCAGGCGTTAACTTTCAATTGCCTTCCACAGCGAGGGGAGTTTCATAATTACTGCAGCGGCGCCGGAGCTAAACAGTTACTTCAACTTTTGTGCGACTGTACGTTTTTTTCCGTGGTAGACTCTCTTGGACGGATGCTGCAGTGCTCCGCTGCTGGTCCTGGGGGATGACGGCCAGTTCCGTTTGGACACGGAATCCATCGCCGTGGTGCAGGACATCAAGCTGCTGTCAGATGTCCTGCTGGACTGGAAAGTTTGGGCCAATGCAGAGGTAAACACGGATCGATCAATATGCTTTGAAGGGTGAAAAAAAACAAGTCGGAGCAGATGAACAAGAAGATTTTGGGAAAATATGGGCTGAAAAGTACTAGAAGAAAAGTTTATCATGAATTGGAAATTACAAAATATGACATTTGAAGTTAATATATCCAGAACTTAATTGGCAGGGATCAAGGGATTATGGAAGGGCTGTCTTCATGCATGTTCACAGTAGGGGTGGACTATACAGGGTGCCGTCTTAGAGTAACAAATATTAATGGGATGATGTTCTAAGAATAAGATAAATATTGGTAATTTTGATAATTGGTTCAAAATAAATATAAAGAAGTTTATTAAAAGTTACTTGATTTGACGTTTATTTAATGATTTTTTTCTCTTTATCATTGTTGTTTTTGTACATTTTTATATTGTTTTTAAAAAAAATCTGTAATATATGTCTTGATATAATGTGTATTTTTGTCTTTTTTGCAAACTGTTGTGACTTCTCTTTGGGTCTTAATAATTTGGGAACAATTGATGTAATAAGAATTACTGTGTTTTGCTGTCCAACCACACATTTCCATTAAAAAGTAAGAAAATGTACATGAAGGCCACTTCAGTAAAATATTTTTTTTTTACAGTCTTTGTAATACTGAAGTAAGACATGCATTTAAAAACAGCCTTCAATGTCAGGCTCCATCTCTTCTTACTTCTGTAAGTTATCTTTTTGTCAGTTCCTTACGCTGCCGTCTCAGTGGTCTCACCATTTATTCATTGCGTCAAGTTTTCATCATGCTGTTATTCTCTTGTTTGTGTCTTGTGTCACAGGTTCACTGTCACCTCTTTCTCCGTATGGTTTACAATCTGTGCTCGTTCGCTTTAGGTCGGAGTCTGGGAGACGCTGCTGGCTGCCTTAGAGATCCTCATCCGAGTGCACCACCCTCACCAGGTCTTCAACATCCGCCAGTTTCTCAAAGCCGAGGTGGTCCATCGCTTCCTCCTCACCTGCCAGGTGCTCCAGGTACACAATGGATCTCCTTAGATCTCTTCAGACGAACCGAAGTTTAACACTTGTGATTTTGTCCGCAGGAGCACCTGACCTCCATCCCTCAAGACGTCTGTTTATCATTCGTCAAAATCATCCAGGAGGTCTTGGGCTCTCCTCCGGATTTGGACTTGCTGAAGCTCATCTACAACTTCCTGCTGGCGGTCCATCCGCCGACCAACACCTACGTGTGTCACACTCCGTCCAGCTTCTACTTCTCTCTACACTTAGGTGCGAAAATGTCTTTTCATCCAGATCCCTTTTTCTTTTTAACGCCGATGTTTGTTCCTCAGATGGAAAGCTCTACCAGGAGAAGGTTCAGTCGATAATGCACCTGCGACACTCCAACAGCGGAGGGAAGTCTGCAAGCAGCTCCGTGGTGTCGCTCTCCCCCACCGTCTTCTCTGATGTTCCCCATGAAGGTACAGACGCATGAAAGAAAAACTCACGGGCACAAAAATAGCTGGAAGCCACTTGGAATCATAAAAGATCCACATTTCTCATGAAGACACTAACAGCCCAATTTTCTCTCGCTGATGAATTACAAGCTCATTTGTTTTAACTAGCAATAGAAACACCATCGCTCGAGGTGTTCTAATCATTACGTGTGTTTGTTAGACGACCACGCTTTCTGCTGTTGAAATGATTTATCTTGCTTCTTAATCTCTGCCCTAGCTTTCATCCCCTCTTTTATAAAACATCTGCGTTACTGTTTTGTTTTGTTTTAAGACGCCATTTTCATCCTTTTTTATTCTAAAGTTTTATTGTCCCGCACAGCTTGACGTAAACTATCCTCTTCCTTGCTGTTATAGCTTCCTCTTTAATCGTGTTTCTTCTCCAGCGCTTTATGTCTCCGGGTTATTGCTCTGTGAAAGATTAGAAAGCAGCTCAAAGGTATCCGGATCACAAACAAGCAACATCGTAAATCAAAAAGTGCAACCAGTGACTTCTTAAATATAGATTTATGTGACGGATTATGGCAGCTTTGGGTTTGGAGTAAACTTGAGTTTGTATTTTCTTGTGCTTAAATCTCACTGTGACAGACATTTAAACCTATAAATCTGTACATATTTACTCCATTAATGTGTATTTTATTGCTTTATAATTTGATAACTTAGTAAAACAATTTAATTTTCAGTATCTTGACATTAAAACAATACAAACTTTAAATACAATGTTATAATGATACATTTCAGCTTTTAAACTATTTTACATATTTCTGATTGGATTTTGTATTTAAGCAATATCTTAAAATTAAAGGAAACAAATGTATTGACACTACAAGGTCATAGAACCAGAACACTGCTAGTTAAAAAGTAATCCAATGATCGGATTTAATTCTCATACAGTGTAACCCATGAGTCGGAGCACTAAAAGATTAAATTAAAACGGCTGTTTTCCAAGATGGTTGGATTAAACGAAATAATTTGAATTGAAGAAATGTGAGGCAGGTAGGGATGTGTTATGAGATAAAGTGATCTAACGCCTGCAAATGTATATATATATATTAAATGTATGCTTTCGGATGTTGTTTAGTTTTCTAGATTTTCTTGATATAATTGGTACAAATTCACGTTCAGCCAGAACAGGATAGTCAACATAGTAAGTATTGAAGGGTACCTGAGGATCCTTACAATTTCTTAAAAGGCATTAAATGAAAGAATCTAAAATGATTGGTATTATAATGTGTTAAAAAAGATTTCAAAAATTTGAAAAATGTGAACACATGATTAGTAGGAGCGTTAGTCTAAGATGTTTCTCTACTTACTTACTTACTCTACTTTACTTACTTTTTATGTGAAAATAAACCTTTGGGCAAAATTGGACCTTAATCTTATTCATTTCTTCTTTAAGTCAATTTTGTTTTCGACTTAAAATGATCTGAAATCCTCAATTAAACTAAATTGTATTAAAAATGTCTTAATTTTAACTTGCCTTAAGCTGTAGGAACTATATTAACTTAACTTGATTTGCTGCACTATTTGTCTTCCAGGTCAACACGCTCCCTCACCTGAACACGGAGGCGAAGAGCAGTCGTTACGCCCACCCAGCCGTGCACTGTCACCGTACTCCTCTCCCTTGCTGTCGCCACGCCTGGGACACAACGGCTCGGGCGAGGCAGGGGACTCTCTGAATACCCAGCAGGCTCTGGGCAGCACCGAGACCCTGAAGAAAGGTGGAGGCGACGGGCAGCTTCTCAGCAGCTGTGAATCGGCGAAGACCATCTGCGAGTCCAGAGAAGCGGGCGACAAGATGCAGTTCAACACTCCGTCCATCAGCGTGGAGGAGGATCGGGACGAGGCGGCCGAGGTGGACAGTCTAGCGGAGGGCAGCGTGGGCGTCGTGGAGTCCGACGACAGGTTCGAATGGGCGAGCGACGAAGCCCCGCGGCGGCCGGACAGCTTGAAGGGCATCCAGTCGTTCCAGAGGAGCCACAGCAACCTGGCCAGTCTGGGTCTGGCCTTCCCCGCCTCCAACGGATCTTCAGCCGTCAGTCGCTGGCCGAGTTCAGGAGACCGGAACTCTGTGCATGAAGACTGGGAGAGCTACACCTACTCCCCTGGCTACGAGAGGACGCACAGCAAGACTGAGTCCAACGACAGGTACTAGAACACAACCTCCTTTTCTTCATGATTGTGAAGAACATCAAGATGTCATCAATCAATGAAAGTATTTGCAGTCAGGTTTATTTTTAGTATAGTTTGTATATTTCCCCTCAAAAAGAGGCTCAATTTGATGGTGAAAATGACGTAAATATATCACCAAAATAAGCATTATTTCATTAAATATACATACTATTTCAATATAAATCATGAAAGGTCTATGTACAAGCATGGAGATATGATATAAAATGAATTTATTTCAAGATATTCAAATTATTAATATGTTTCCATTTTACTTTATTTTTTTATTATAAAAAATAGGATGAATAACAAAAGATCCAAGTAAGTTTAAGCGTAAAAAATAAAGAATAATTGAGCATTTTTTGACATCTTACTATTTAGCCATGCAATGCATGCTGAAAGAGGAGCACTAAAATCTATCGGAAATTTGATCAAAATACATAAAAAGTGACTTGAATAAAAGCATAGCTGCTAACTTTTAAGTTACAACACAATTCAACAAAATGATGCTGGCAGCTTAACCAAGTGAATAAACACAGATTAACTAGTAAAATTATTTTAGTTTGTATGTGATATTTGGCCCCTTGATGGATTCGCAACCTGTTCACATTTGCCCTGAGTAGCTGGGACACACCAGATCCCGCTGCTCTGTCATAGACGTATGTTTCCCAGCATTTTCTAAATGCACAGCAAATTGTTTCCGATCAGTGATTTTAATTTATTCAAATGTTCTACACGTATGTCATTTTTATAATCGCATTAATAATTGAACAAATGTAACGTGTATTTTATATTTAGGCAGAGGAATCGTTTTCCCCTCTGATGTTAACTTTTATCCAATGACTGACCAGTTGTGTGTGTGTGTGTGTGTGTGTGTGTGTGTGTGTGTCTCAGGGCGAGCACCGAGGACTGTCTGGTGCTGATCTGCTGCGGCCTCTATGACCTCCTGAGAGGCGTCCTGCTGCTGCTGCCGGACCTCATGCTGGACGAAGTGATGGACAAGCTCATCCAGCCCGAGGCGCTCATCGTCTTGGTCAACCACTCCTCGCCCCTCATTCAACAGGGCGTCATGAAGGTCGGTTGAGGACGGGACGTCACATTAGAATCATTAAAAATCTCCACTGCGTTGTAGAGAAGATTTAGTTGTAACAAAAATTCCTTAAATTCGCTTTAGTTAATTGTTGTGGAAATTTTTATCAGAATGTGGAATTGTTACTTGTATCATAGCACAACACATGCAGAACACAAGTCCGGCGATTTCATTATCTTGGTATCCACATCATAACGTTTCCTAGTTTATTTTGAAGGTTAGTTTTAAAACCTCTCTGTATTAAACTGTGTCTGAGCAGTAGTTACTATTACATTTTTAAATTGTTCAATTAAACAACATTTATTTGAACGCCTCTCATAATGCTTTGCCGCCCAGCAAAGTGCTGTTGAATATTGAAAAAAAGAATTTGGATATTTAAGTGGATCAATATTATATCACACTCCTAGTAATCACAGACTAAAAAGTCTATTTTTAAGTTTATTTTGTAGTTTAACTAAGTAAGTAATTTATATTTGTATAGCAGACCAGGGTCACAAAAATCAAAACAATATTCAATAAAGTATATACTTTAAAGGGCAAGATGAATCTGATAACACAACAGGAGTTCCAGAAAATCAAGGAAAAAAGGATGAAATACCTTTTTATTAAATGAATACCTAAAAGCAGATGTGGTCATATCTCATTCCCCTCCACAGCTGCTGGACGCCTATTTTTTCCGAGCTCACAAGGAGCAGAAGGAGAAGTTCTTGAAGAGTCACGGCTTCTCACTGCTGGCCAACCAGCTCTACATCCACCAGGGGAGCCAGGGCCTCCTGGAGTGCTTCCTGGGGATGCTGTTTGGACGCTCCGTGGGCCTGGAGGAAGAGTGAGTCTGTTCGACACAAGAACATCTGTTCAACAAGCAAACCGATCTCATGGATCGTCTTATCTTATTTGCAGCCTCGATCTGGAGGAAATGGACGGCATCTTACCGTTCACAAAGCGCTGCATCATCCCGATTTTAGGACTCATCGAGAACTCCCTGTACGAGAACTCTCTGGTGCACAACAGCCTCTGCATGCTGCTTCAGCTGCTGAACGCCTGCCCCAAACTAGCAGACATCCTGCTGGACCACGGGCTCCTCTACGTGCTCTTCAACACGCTCTCCACCCTCAACGGGATGGAGAACGGGTACGTAAAGACCCCGCCGTACACTCGCCAGACTTGATTTCAATTGTGTTCCTCCCGCAGACAACAGGTGGGATCATATCCCGTGTTGAGTATTTTCTTGTTTGTCACCGTCTAGTATTCCCCTCAACGACTACAAGCTGCTGGTGTGCGACATCCAGCAGCTGTTAGTCGCCGTCACCATCCACTCCTGCAGCTCCTCTGGGTCCCAGTACTTCCGCATCATCGAAGACCTCATTACCTTGCTGGGTTTCATGCAGACCAGCAAGATGCGTCGCACACAGGGTGAGCGCCGGATTCATGAAATCCAATACACTCGAGATGAGTCGCCTCTGTCTTTCTTCTCCTCTGGGATTTCCGGCTGTCATACTCTGTTGTGCGAAGAATACAGGAGTGTCTGTCATCACCTCCGAGAGCCGTTTAAAGATGATCGATTTGGAAAAGTTGTCAACACTTTCTTTTAGTTAAATAATGCATCAAAGTTAAGCATTTTTGTCAGTTCAGTGTTTCACCAGAAAACATTTCGCAAGATAAATGGTTGCTACAAACACCCCCTTGTTATGAGGAATGTTTAAGATGGATTATCTCGCGGCATGAAAAGATTATTCCACACAGTCGGGTCTCGAGTAGTAAAGGGTTGACGAGGCCTCGTGGAACAGATGTGCCATGAAGACACTGTCCTGATACAGTGTCTTATTTTTAAAGGCCACTAGATGGTGCTCTTTAAGTTTGAAAATGATGCCAGGTTTTATTGAATTTGTAGATTAGAGCAAATGATTATAAAACAGAGAGCGCCATCTAGTGTGCTTTCAAAACTAATGCTGTGTCTCAAATCGCATACTAGCGTACTAAAAGTTAGTATTTTTAGTGCGTTAGTGCGTCTCAATACCCAGCAGGCGCCATGCACACTAAATTGGCGTACTAACACGCCCACAAAACTGAGCATGGTTCGATGGACACTAACCACACTAAACAGCCGCCATCTTAGTGACGTTTTAAACGGAAGTTACGTCATATATTAATGCATATATATTCATATACTTACAGGTGCATTTTCAGAAGCAGTAGGAGGATAAACACGTCTTGGATTCTCATATTTTTTCTTTATTTATTTTTCCAAACTTGCAAAACGTGCTGCCAGCAGGTGTCAGCGATAGCGTTCAAACAGCTGGTTGCAACATCGTTAAATAGAAGTAGAAGAAGAAGCTGTCATGCGATTTCCGGTTAGTGTGTAGCAGCAGAGTTTGATTTGAGACATACTATCTGTGGAGAATTTGTGTACTAGTTAGTACGTACACTAAACTGATGCCTACTAACTTCTAGTATACTAAGAGTAGTATGCGATTTGAGACACAGCATGGTATCATGATTTCAAGTCATGTTTTCAGTTAATCTTTTTTCCTACTTTAAGATATAAGATGACAAAAAATGTGTTTAAAATTAATAAAAATGTTTTACTTAAGTGTCATTTACGCAAGTATTTTATATATATACAGTATATATTTACACTTTGGCTGTTATTTCTAACAGTATTATGAACAACCGTGTCTAAAAAGTCCCACATACTATTTTTATCTCTTTAAAAAGTCAAATTTAATATTTACATTTAAGCCCTTGATAGTGTTTTTCTTTTTGAATAAACATGTGCTTTCTTATCTTAAAAATATAATGAAAGCACTTCTTAATTGCCTTACATGCAATTGTGTTTGCTGTCAGAAAAAAACAAAATATTTTACATTTATAAAAAATAGTTTTTTTTAATGTTTTTTCTAACTTCTGATTTTTTTAGACAATAATCTAATGTCTGTAGTATAAAAGCTATTGTTTTTAATATTAAAATGGGAACCTTGACGGCAATTCATGCATCAGATCCCAGAATACTTAAGCCAAACAATAGCCACTTTTAAATATTTTATTTTTTATATTTTTAATTCATTTTTGTTTCAGAAATGGCCGTCGCCCTGCAGTTCCGTGTCCTCCAGTCAGCGATCGAGTTCATCAAGACCACCTCGACGCAGGAACCGCAGAAGTTGAGCAGTTCCGTCACCACGCCGAGCTCGCCGCATCACGCCATGTACCAGAAGAGAAAAAGCATCGCTGGTGAGTTTGTCGGACTCTCCCAAAAGTCCTTTTTTTTCCCATCGAAAGCGAGTCCATAAAGTGCTCAACAATCGTCGCTGATCCCTCATCCCTCATCCCGGCCTTGAAGGTTCCATTGCGTTGAAAGACTCCATTATCCCCCGCATTCCCAGACAGCACTACCGGTCTTACGGCCAGATCCCGCTGCCCCCTCCCTTCTGCTTCCTGTCCCAGGACCCTCCTCTCATGTCCCCTTCAGGATCTCCATCGTACATGCTCAACTGTGACGCAGGTAGCGGCGCCCGGCAAGAAAGCGCCTCCTCCATGTAGGAGGCGACTTTTCATGTTGCAGTGAACTCACCAATTGTGCCACTCTGGGGGTTTAATTTGCCTGGTAACTCTCTACTGGAGCTCTTCTCCCTGCTGCTTCACCAAACCTCAAACTAAATCAACATAAACACAAATGATACTCGTCAAGTATCATTTGGTCAAATTAAAAAAAAAGGCTGTTTGCATGACTGACCTCGTGGCCATCGTCCACAAATCAAGTGTTTACTAATATTCCCTCCAACGAAAAATGGGGAAACTTCACGATGTGTTATGTGGTGCTCGTAGGCCGCCGGCGCTTCTCTCTGGCGCAGACCGACTCCCTCCTGATGAGGATGCGATCGGTCGCCAGCGACGAGCTCAATCAGATGATGCAGAGGAGGATGAGCCAGGAGAACCCCATCCGGGCGAGCGAGACGGAGTTCGTGCAGAGACTGCAGCGGCTGGTCATCCTCGCCGTCAACAGACTCGTGTACCACGGTCAGAACACTTCATCATAGCAGCAGGTCGTGACCCCACCCTCCCTCATCATCGTGTTGTTTTTTTTCCAGACGTGAGTCCGGATTTGTTCGACCTCCTGAACATCCCCGACTACCCGGACCAGCTCTTGCTGACGCCCGAGCCGGGTGACCAGACTCAGGAGGAGAGCAGCTCCTCCTCTTCAGTGCCGCTGTCTCCTACTCCCTTCATCCTGCCTCCTGCCAGCAAGAAGAGTTTCCAGAAAGACGTCATGAAGCTCATGATCGACGGGATCAAAATAAGCATGGTATGACCTACTTTTTGACGCTTTACTGCTTGTGGCAAGAACCTGGCGATAAGATACGTTTCACAATACCGAGGCCACAATACGATATATATTGTTATACTGTCGAAACAATTATATATTTGTAGGATTGCCCAAGTTCTTATGAAATTTCCCAAACATTAGCTTTCAAAGGTGCACAAGTCAACTGCATCCTCTCGTCCTCAGTCGTTGCCGGGATCTCGCATGATTTCATTACTACTTTAGCTGCGAAGGACGTAATGAATGTCGCCACTATTAAAAAGTACAAAAAAAATTGTAAAAATAAAACCATGTTTCAAAGCAAAACATGAATTGAAAATCATTTTATTTATAGTTTTTATTTTTATATATATAAAAACAAAAAAATCAATACAGTGTAATTGAATACTGATGCACTATCATCCAAACATTTTTGGGATTTATCAATCTTTTTTTAAACTACTATAATTAAATGCGAGTCTCCTTTTGCTAGACTTTTCCTTTATCAAATACCTTTTACTTCTTTGTCAGTTTCACTCTTATTAGAAGTCTGTCAAATCTGTCCCCAGTATATCAAAGCATGCATGCCTTTTGTTTACTAGTGGATCATAAGTGAAGTTTTCTTTTCTGAGTGATTTTAACCACTACATACAGTACCTCAAAAACATTTTGACCCAGAGACAACACAAGGGTTAAGTGTAACTACTTGCAAATTTACGTTTCTTTTTGTACATATTAATTATTAATTTATAGATTAAAATGTCGTACATTGTAAAAGCAAACCATTCAGTTCACATATTAAAAACAATAACACGATAAAAACGATTGTATTTAAAATGAATATAATATTTAACAATTAATAACATAATAATAACAAAAATAATGATGGGCATATCAACAACAATAAATGGTCATATAATAAAAATGTATAATAATAATAATAATAATATTGTCTCACTCCCTCTTTGTGAACTCATCTTTGCAGCTCAGTGTAAAAAATGTTTTAATCGCTACACACCATTAAGAAAATCCAATTTTCTAATTCAAAATACATTTTAACTGCTTTAATCAAAGGGATCTTTCAAGAGTTAATGTAGTGAAAAACCTCCCTGACGCACGTGCAGGTGAATCGGGTCTATGTTTTGTCAGTTATACTGCAGGATCTACTTCCTATATATATATATATATATAATGTTTAAAAAGGTCTAGTGTCGATGCACACGTCATGTTTCAATAAAGGTTCATTGTGTTGACGTCCACAGGGCAGCACGGGTCGAGGTGGAGCCCCGCATCAACAGTGGAGGAGGATCCTGTGGTCCTGCAGGGACACTTTTCGGGTGCAGATCGGTCGTCTGTTGGTCCACACTCTGAGTCCTGCACGGCCCCTGTCGGATAGAAAGGAGGCGCTGGACTTTGTTTACGACCCCAGACATCTGGACATCTTGAAAGAGAGTCTAAGTCCAGGACTGGAGGTCAGTAGCACCAAATAAAATGCAAGCAGAAGCTGTTGATTGGTTTTGATAAGTCGAATCATTGATCGCACAGCACGGCCCCAAGTTGTCTCTGTACCTGTACGAGATGCTGCACGACCACAAGGACGGCCTCAGCAAGGACGAGCAGAACACCGTGGGTGTTTTCATGACCTCGCTGAAGCTCTGTGGACACCGCTGCATCCCTCCCAACGCTCCGCACAAGCAAGACTTGCTCAAGGCGATCACGGAGGCACGTCTTTTGAAGATAAGTCACTTTCAGCCGCAGCGAAATAACGCCGAATGCTTGTTCGGTTCAAAACAGGAGAAGTTGAAGTACGAGGCGGAGGAGAAAACAAGCAAGGTCGCCTGGGAGAAGAAGATGTCCAGCAGTCAGAGGAAGTGAGAAAACTTTACTTTCAAGTTCAGGCCGGTCGTTCCCCCCCCCCCACCCCCTCCTCGCTTTCGGTGTTTGATTCCTTTTTTTTTCTTTTGCAGTCTCATTCAGAGGCTGGAAGGCAAATCCAAAGACATCTCCAAGATCGCCGCCGATATCACGCAGAACGTGTCTCTGCGACAAGGAATGGAGAGGAAGAAGGTCATCCAGCACATCCGGGGACTCTACAAGACGGATCTCAGCGCCAGCCGCCACTGGCAGGAGCTGGTGCAGCAACTCACGCATGATCGGTGACTCACTCTTTTTCTCCAGCGTTAGAAACGTTGAAAACAAAATGAACGAATCAAGGTTTAACGGTAAATGTTTCAGTGCCGTGTGGTACGACCCGACTTCCTACCCAACGTCCTGGCAGCTGGACCCCACTGAGGGACCCAATCGTGAGCGTCGACGCCTCCAAAGATGCTACCTCACCATCCCCAACAAGTACCTGCTGAAGGACAGACGCAAGCCTGAAGGTGAAGATGTTCAAGACGATGCATTTGAAGTTAAAATTAAACGTCATTCCATTGTTCTGTTCAGACGCAGCGAAGGCTCCGCTCTCCTTCCTGTTTGAGGACAAGACTCACTCCTCCTTCTCGTCCACGGTGAAGGATAAAGCCACCAGCGAGCCCATCAGGTACAGAGCTATATTTCTTTATTGAATATATAGACGTAATCATAGTTGTCTTCACACAGACAACTGCAATTTATTTATTTGAATATTATTTTTTACAATATCTAGTCCTCATTTTTATTCATTTATATTTTAAATCTTAAGGTAAATATACATCCTATATTTCTTGATCATAAACTAATATATATTTATTAATATATACAATTTTAGACACATTTTATTTATTTATTTGTGCATATATATATGTATTTTAGGTGTATATTCATTGATTAATTTTTACTATATTATACTTTATGATATGATTTTCAATAACTTTTATCCCAAGTACAATTATCAAATGTTTTCTGTTTCATTTATACTTGGGAACTTTTTACTTGATGAATTTTTGTCCCTTTTTTGTTTGGTTATTATTAAAATTAAATAATATTAAAGTAAATCATGGGTCCTGTATTTTTTTTTTTTACAATATTTTTATCCATTCATTTTTATTATAGTTAACATTATCATATTAATTAACTGTTTTTATCCCTGATATGTTCTTATTTCATACAATATAAATGGCGATTACATAAAACTGTAATTAGGAACATTTATTTTTCTTTTTAATTACACTTAGTATTAATTTTTTATTATCGCCTTTTCCATAACTATTTCTTTTTTAAGGTAAAACCTATATATTCTATTTTTCTATTCTCTAGATATGTTGGATTTAAATAATTTTGGTTTTAAAAATCCTGAGAATATCTTACATTACCAGTTAAATGTTTTTCTTTCTCTAATACATTCTCATATAATATATAAACTCCATTCTCCACAAAAAGATAAATTCATGGTACTATGAATAATTCTTTGACAGTCCATCAAGACGCTCCCGGCACATCTTTAATGTTTCAAGACGTGTGAGGAATGTTGCTTTTTTTCCCTCTTAGGTTCACCAGGCGTTGTGTGAGCGTCGCCCCCTCCAGAGAAACAGCAGGGGAGCTGCTCCTGGGTAAGATACCGTCCGTCTCTCTGGCGGCTGCACTCGCGCGATATAGTTTCACACTCAACAAAAAGTTGTGGCCTCCTGCTGCGAGTCGGTCGTCTCTCTTCTCTTAACACTCGAGCGAGTGTCATTTATTCACCGGCTTATGTTTGTATTGCTCTCACGTCGCCTCTCTCCGCTCTCGCAGGGAAGTCTGGGATGTACTTCGTGGAGGACAACGCGGCGGACGCTCACGACGGCCAGGTACAGTCGCTCTCCCCGGCCCAGAAAGAACGACTACTCAACGCCGTGTCGGCCAATGTGTTTGGACAGAGTCTGCACGGGGAGACCGAGGCGCCCTCTTTCTCCTGGACGTACGAGGAGATTAAGGAGGTGCACAAGCGATGGTGGCAGCTGAGGGACAACGCCGTGGAGATTTTCCTGACGAACGGCAGGACCCTGCTCCTCGCCTTCGACAATACTAAGGTGAGATTACGATCGTGTGCCGCGATCCCTCGTTTTGTTGAATGAGTTCTTAAGACTTATTCTTAGACTATTGTAACAGTTTATTTTCGTGTCTAAACAACAAGGAGCTGTCTAGCCTGTAGTTAATACAAAACTCTGCAGCGAGAATTCTGACCTGCTATAGTAGGAGAACTCACATTTCCCCGAATCTTAAAAGTCTTTACTTTGAAACGATCTTCCTCTCCCTCTGTGTTTGATGGATATAATGACTCCTTCAAGAAGCATCTTAAGACATGCTTATGTGTGTAGGCTTTTCCCTGTATATATATATATATTATTATATTATATATATATATATACATACAAACCTACAAACACAGAGTCCCAGAAAAACAGGGAAAAGCCTACACACATAAGAATGTCTAAATGTGTGTGTGTAAATAAATATATATATAATATATAGATGATATATATATTATATGTCATTTATATGATATATATATGACCTCCTGAGGGAAGTAAAGTTCTACCTAACCTATATATATGTGTGTATATATATATATATATATATGTGTGTGTATATATATATATATATATATGTGTGTGTGTATATATATATATATATGTGTGTGTGTATACATATATATATATGTGTGTGTGTATATATATATATATATGTGTGTGTGTATATATATATATATATGTGTGTGTGTATACATATATATATATGTGTGTGTATATATATATATATATGTGTGTGTGTATACATATATATATATGTGTGTGTATACATATATATATATGTGTGTGTATACATATATATATATGTGTGTGTATACATATATATATATGTATGTATATATTTATATATTTATATATGGATATACATACATTTCCGTACCGTGTGCAAACAGCGAGACCACATAAGGCGAACCTCAATATGGTGAGGAAACGCTGTTGTAATTTTCGTTAATCCTCAAACTTTTCTGTCTTCGTCTCTATGAAGTTCCGTGACGACGTCTACCACAACATCCTGACCTCCGACCTGCCCAACCTGCTGGAGCACGGCAACATCACGCCGCTCACGCAGCTGTGGGGCTCGGGTCAGATCTCCAACTTCGAGTATCTCACGCACCTCAACAAGCACGCCGGCCGCTCCTTCAACGACCTCATGCAGTACCCGGTCTTCCCGTTCATCCTGCGGGATTACGTCAGCGAGACCCTGGACCTGCAGGACCCCACCATCTACAGGTGGGACCTCCTTTCATGTGGCTTGTTCTTAAGCAGTCAGGAATTTAATTGGTTTCAAATAATATTTAATGTAATTGTGGTAGCAAAAGTTCCTGTTGCTTCTCCCTAAAAACATCCTTTGGCGATGGAAAATATTGACCAACAGCTTAAGATAAGATAACATTTCATGACAAAAGGAAACGCAGGCACACAAAGTGGTAAAATAAATTAAAATTTAGTTTAAGGAACCCGAGGGGTTCATATTTAGGATTGACTTCAAAAATTATAAGTAAGAAAATTATAAACACGGACAAGATTCTGGTAAAAATAAATAATATGAAGTTTTTGTTTCACTCTTTTTCGCTAGTATACTGGTTAATACTCCTAACGAAATTGAGTTTTTTCAGTCACCAAGTAAAGCCTGCAAGCCTTGAAAGTATACCGCCACTAAATGTCCTTTAGCTCAGCTCTCTCTGTCAACATGACACTGCCAACCACTCAGTACAAATCCAGTCATGTCTCAGAGAATGTTCTCAGGAATGAAAGGATGTTTCTACTCCACTGTTAACAAGACACCGACTAGGACGTCTTGTTGTTTTTTTTTCGGGACGGATGTATCGGAGCTCTAATTGGACGTCTCTGATGTCTCCATCGTCTCCACATCTCCGTGCACGCCGCAGATCAAACCAAACTCGTGCAAATGATCCGAACGCGTTTGATTGGGAGGAAACATTAGTCAAAATCCTGCCCTTAGATCTTCTCTTCTTTTTGATTTCTTATTATGCCTTTTTTTGTTGGTGGGGATTGAAGTTGTTTTGTTGACATGCAGGAACCTGATCAAACCCATCGCAGTTCAGTCCAAAGAGAAGGAGGATCGCTATGTGGACAATTACAAGGTAAGACACGGCACTTGTTTCCTTTCTTTTTGCTTCACGAACGAAGCTTCTGTTTGTTGTCGCTGCTCAGAAGCCTCATCACTGTGGTTGATCACAGAAGTAAGAAGTATTAAATGAAAAAAATGTCTTACTTTTAAGACAATTATAGTAAGTAAGTAAGTCATTTTTATTTGTATAGCGCTTTTCCAGACCAGGGTCACAAAGCGCTTAAACAATCAAAACAATATTCAATAAAGTATATACTTTAAAGGTCAAGATAAAACTGATAACACAACAGGAGTTCCAGAAAATCAAGGAAAAGCCTGAACAAATAGAAACGTCTTAAGATGTTTCTTAAAGGAGTCAGTAGATCCATCAAGCGCAAAGAGAGAGGAAGATCCATCCAAAACTTAGGAGCAACAGCCTGAAAAGATTTCTCTCCTCTGGTCCTGAGCCGTGTGCGTGGAACCATCAGTAGATTCTGATCCACAGACCTCAGAGTCCGAGCTGGGGTGTAAGGCTGGATCAGATCAGTGATGTAAGGAGGAGCCTGACCATGAATAGATCTGAAAGTAAGAACCAGAATTTTAAAGTTGATCCTGAAAGAAACTGGAAGCCAGTGAAGAGTTTTAAGGATCGGAGAGGGAGTCATTTTGGCACTGATTTACTACTTCTATACGCAATCCACTCTTTCCACCCCTTTGACAAGTACTCTACGTCTCTCAGTACCTCGAGGAGGAGTACAAGAAGGGTATCCGCGAGGACGACCCCATGCCGCCGGTGCAGCCCTACCACTACGGCTCGCACTACTCCAACAGCGGCACGGTGCTGCACTTCCTGGTCCGGATGCCGCCCTTCACAAAGATGTTCCTGGCCTACCAGGGTGAGATGAAAAGACGAGCCCGAACCCTTTTATCCGGGCGCTCGTTTTGCATCTGCGTTTGTGTACTCTTTACGTGATGAATTAAGGACTGGAAACACTGGTGTCGAACAATCGATGGCTCTTTAACATCAGGTAATTATCGTCCATCTGTGAAAAGCTTTTAGTGGCTCTGAGTGCCACCTGTCGACGGCACATCTATGTCTGAATGGCGCAGCTTTTAGCCGTGATGGAACATCCTCATCTCGCATCCAACCGTCTCCCTGTCGGCTATTAAAGTTTACCGCCCTCTTTTTTTTTTTTTTTACATTTAGCTTTCTCCCTTTCATCTTTTCTTTTTCTCATCTTTTTTTTTTCCCAGCCTCTGATCCTTCTTGGCATCTTTTCATCTGGTTCTCGATGTATTCATGGAACCTTGTTCCAAATTATGATGGAGAATTATAGATGAAGATCAGTGCCATCCCATTATTTGAATGGTTGAATTTATCATGTTAAATGTTGTTTTTTTTCAAGCATTGAATAATCTTTTCTATAATTGAAGAATTCAAAAATTGAAAGGTATAATTAGTTTGTATTGAATAATTAAATTCAATAATTTATGTATTGAAAGGTTGAAAATCCTTTTTTTAATTTAATAATTTGATTAAATAACATCTATATTGAAAAGTTTAATTTTGGTAAATTAATTCGAAAATCTTCAACAACAAAAAAAATGTACACAAAGAATTTTATATTCTAATTCCAATGATTCAAAAACACATTTTTTCGAAAAGATGATACGAAAATGTTGGCACAATTTTAGCAAAATTGTTGAATATAAAAGGCTAGAAAAAAAAAAAAAAAGAATTTAGACGTTTTAATTTCGATTAATTAATTAATTATTGAAATTGAAATATCAAACACTATATGTAGAAAATAAATAAATAAAATGTTGGGACTGTGATACCAACACTTTTATATTGCATTGAAATTGCTACAGATTAATAAATGGTGTCTTCAGAACATTTATTTTTCTTAATATAGAAATTTGAAATCAGATGATTTGGGAAATACGATTTTGTGGGAATTTTTTTTCAACGTTTATTTGAATTTGATAACCCTACATTGCATTTGAGGATCCGTCCCTCTCGTCAACCCTCTAAGTAACAGTGAGCTCACATATTACTTTGCCGCCCAGCCAACCAATAAATGCTGTTTATAGCTTTTGACACGGCAACATAAACGTAAATAAAAAAAATAAAAAAACTTACAATATGCAACATTTGAAATGTTAAATTCAACCATCCGATATTCTGACGGCGATGATATGATTCCGTATATAATGTCTCACCTCGATTTGAATTGTCTTCAATCAGACCAGAGCTTCGACATCCCAGACCGGACGTTTCACTCCATGAACACCACGTGGCGTCTGTCGTCCTACGAGTCCATGACCGATGTCAAAGAGCTGGTGCCAGAGTTCTTCTACCTTCCCGAGTTCCTGGTCAACAGAGAAGGTGATCATTTAAAGCCCTGGATCCTTCTTCTTCTTCTTCCTCGCTCCTTCATTGACACTCTCTGTCCTCAGGGTTTGATTTCGGGGTGCGTCAGAACGGCGAGAGGGTCAACAATGTCAACCTGCCACCCTGGGCCCGCAACGACCCGCGACTCTTCATCCTGATCCACCGTCAGGCGCTGGAGTCCGACCAGGTCTCTCAGACCCTCTGCCAGTGGATAGATCTGGTGTTTGGGTTGAAGCAGAAGGGCAAAGCTGCCGTCCAGGCCATCAACGTCTTCCACCCTGCGGTAGGTGGAGAGACAGCGCTTTTCCTCATCTTGTAGAACCTAATAAATTACAACATCAAAATGAAAGAACACTGTATACAAAACACACAACAACCTTTTCAATTAAAATAAATGTCAAAGAATAAAAATCAAAGTGTTTAGTTTAAATAACTGAAATAGGTAGTACAGACAACAATAAAGTACACCCAATGCAAACTTCCCTTATCGCTTAAAAAAATGGTTGTTCTTTCTTCACAAAACTAAGGTAAGGTAAGGTAAAACTTTATTGATCAGGAGGTCTCCTTCGGGAAATTGTTTAAAGTAAGTAAGTAAGTAAGTAAGTAATATAAAGTATAAGTATATTGTAGAAAGTATAGGGTGTATGAAAATATTGATACACTTTAATATCGTGATCGTTTTTTTCATCCTACCGTATTGCCAGCATTGTATAAGTATAAATAAATCAATCGTTTTTTAAATGTTTTGCCTTTCAAATCATGTTTTATTTTTGTCATATCTATTGTATGGTTAATATTTCAATAGTGTGTGTGTGAAATTAAATTATTTTTATCTGTATTTAAAATGAACATGCACTTTTGTTTATTTTTGTGTTGCATTTAAACTTCCGGTCGCTAGATTTCAGCGGTCATTATGTCCTCCGCAGCAACAGGAACAATGAAATGCTGTGAGATCCCAGCAATGACTGGGGACGAGAGGATACAGTCGACACCAGCAGCTTTTAAAGCTTATATTTGGACATATTTTTGTGTAAAAGCAACGACTACGACTTTGTCAAGAGTCATGTGGTCTGTAAATTCTACAGCACCAGAGTAAAGTACTCGACAATACTACACATATATTGTTGTTCCTACAGTATCGATTATGTGACAATATACTGTATGGTTTTACCGGATTCTTGCCAATACACACCCCTATTATTAAGCCCATGTGTATTCTGTGTGTTTGTTTATTGAAGCTATAACTGTTCAGATATAGAGTTTTACATTGATTTATTCATGGGTTTTAGTAGTAGTTGTAACATAAAATACTTATATCATCATGTATTAGCGTCATTGAGATCCGGAGTCCTTGTTTCTGATGCTTGCTCTTCCCTCACAGACATACTTTGGAATGGACGTGTCGGCCGTAGAAGATCCGGTCCAGAGACGGGCCCTGGAGACCATGATCAAGACGTACGGACAAACTCCCCGGCAGCTGTTCAGCGCCTCACACATGAGCAGGGCTGGTCCCAAACTCCTGATGGAGGGAGAGCTGCCGGCGGCCATGGGCATCCTGGTCCAACTGGCCTTTAGAGAGTCCAAAGAGCAAACCAAGGAAATTTCCTGTCCGGTTAGTTTGCCTTTTTTTTTAATGTAAGACGCGTCTTCAAGTTTCACCTTTGTCTAAAATGTCAACTCCTTCCAGAGTCCTCTGCCGTGGATCAAAGGTCTAAAGTGGGGCGAGTACGTCGGGTCACCCAGCTCCCCCGACCCGGTGGTTTGCTTCAGCCAACCGCACGGCGAGCGCTTCGGCTCGCTGCTGGCTCTTCCGACGCGAGCCATCTGTGGCTTGTCGCGCAAGTTCTGCCTGATGATGATCTACAGCAAAGAGCAAGGTAACGAGCAGCACCATGTGAAAGCCGACCAACAATCTGTCAATCTCAACCCCCGCCCCTCTCTCCTCCTAAGGTGTTCGGAGCATGCACAGCACCGACATCCAGTGGTCGGCCATCTTGAGTTGGGGTTACGCCGACAACATCCTGAGGCTGAAAAGCAAACAGAGCGAACCGCCAATCAACTTCATCCAGTGTTCGCAGCTTCATCAGGTCAGCAGAGAAGCTTTTTCAATGTAGAAAAATGGTCCCTCGTTTATTGCAGGGTTAGGGGTCTAAAAACAAAACAATTAAGTAGTGATTATTTAAGTGTTTATTTATTTAACAAAATTGCATATGAGCTGCCATCCCTACCAACAACCCTCTCAATAAAGGTGAACAGCTCCCATAGTGCTTTGCCGCCCAGCCGACATTTCCCTTTTGACAATGCAAAATAGATTTATTAATTTAAATGCTGTAATGTAGCGACCAATCAACTGTCAATAAATAAAGCAGTGTGTAGAAGTGCATCATGGGCATTCAGAGTTTTGTTTGCACCATAAGTGTGATTGGTGTGAGATATGACGAGGGACCATTGCACTCGTTTCTTTACTCTTTCATGATCACAGTTCTATAAGGATCACCTGGGTTTATTTGGATTTTGTGGCTGTAGAATTGTTTTCAAATGTCTTATGAGTGTTTTGTCCCTTTTTTTTCTCCAATAAATATCTGGCAGTAAAGGTTTAGATGCTCCTAAAGTGGGTCCAATAAGCCGGGTTGCTCTGCATCGTACCCATAGCCTTCTGCTGCAAAAGAAATTGGGACGTTTAACAGCAGTTAACAAAAGTCTCCAATATCCGATGATTTTATTTTTTCCTCACAATGCGACGAGTCAGTCGATCGTCCATGAACTCCTCCGTCTCTCTTCCAGGTGACCAGCTGTGCCTGGGTGCCCGACGGCTGCCAGTTATTCACCGGCAGCAAGTGTGGAGTCATCACCGCCTACAGCAACCGCTTCACCAGCACCACGGTGGGTTACCATGACAACCGCGGCCTCTCACCTTCTCCCGCCCGCACACCGGAACCCGATCCAGCTACTTTATCTCCCCCCGACTCCCCGACTCCCCTCCACCTCTCGCTCCGGCGTTCAACCTCGTTAGTCAGAGCTCGGATCCTTTCAGAGAACATTAGCGCCGAGTCCTCCAGCGAGATTAGAGGTGGGACGGTCCGTGATCAGAGGGAGGCAGGCTTACCCCTCCTGGATCTTTTTGAAGATCAGTTATTCACCTCACATGATGGATAGATGGATGACAGAAGTATGATCGGATGGATGGAAGGCTGGTTGACGGTTGGGTAGATGGATGGATAGATGGATGGATGGAGGGATAGATAGATTGATGGATGGTAGGATAGCACAAGATATATGGATGGATGGATAGATGATACAAGATAGACAGATAGCACAAGATAGATGTATGGATGGATAGATAATACAAGATAGATGGATGGATGGATGGATAGAGCAAGATCGATGGATGGATGGATGACAGAAGTATGATCGGATGGATGGAAGGCTGGTTGATGGTTGGGTAGATGGATGGATAGATGGCTGGGTGGATGGATGGATGGATGGATGGAAGGATAGCATAAGATATATGGATGGATGGATGGATAGGTAATACAAGATAGACGGATAGCACAAGATAGAAGTATGGATGGATAGATAATACAAGATAGATGGATGGATGGATAGAACAAGATCGATGGATGGATGGATGACAGAAGTATGATCGGATGGATGGAAGGCTGGTTGATGGTTGGGTAGATGGATGGATAAATAGCTGGATGGATAGATGGATGGATGAAGGATAGCACAAGATGTATGGATGGGTAGATAATACAAGATAGACAGATAGCACAAGATAGAAGTATGGATGGATAGATAATACAAGATAGATGGATGGATGGATGACAGAAGTATGATCGGATGGATGGAAGGCTGGTTGATGGTTGGGTAGATGGATGGATAGATAGATGGATGGATAGAAGGATAGCACAACATATATGGATGGATGGATGGATGTATGGATAGATAATACAAGATAGACAGATAGCATAAGATAGATGGATGGATGGATAGAACAAGATAGATGGATGGATAGAACAAGATAAATGGATGGAACAAGATAGATGAATAGATAGAACTAGATAGATAGATAGAGTGGATGGATGACAGAAGTAGAGTTGAATGGATGATAAAAGTGTGGACGGGTATATACAGTAGGTGGATATAGGGACGGATAGAAGCATGTAGATTGATCAATGAATGGGTGGAATAAAGGAAGGGTGAAGGATAGGTGGATGAAAGAAGTATGGATGAGTGGATAGATATATGGATTAAAAGAAAGATTGGTGGTTGAATAGAGGGTTGGATGGATTGTAGGATGGATAGAATCGGTAGAAGGAAGGGTGGATGGATGAGCAGAAGGATGAATAGATGCGCAGCAGGATGGACGGATGAATGGAAAAATAGACGTGTGGATGGTTAAAAGGATTGATAAACGGGTGGGCGGATGAAAGGTTAGATGGGTGGAAGGCTGGATGGATGGAAAAAATCGACGGGTAGATGAATTAATAAAAGAATGAAGGGATGACATGATGTTGATAAAGAGATCAGAGAGAAAAAACAAGACTAAAAACGGCTGCTTCAGACGACACTTGCAAAAACGTCTTTGAAGTCTGATTGAAATTCATGAGATTTTTTCTGTGACTCACTGCTGTGTGTTTTTTGTGTTTGTGTGTGTGTTGTGTTTGTGTGTGTGTTGTGTGTGTGTGTGTTCTCGTCCTCAGCCCTCAGAGATGGAGGTGGAGTCTCAGGTTCACCTGTACGGCCACACGGGGGAAGTCACCAGCCTGTTTGTGTGCAAGCCGTACAGCATCCTCATCAGCGTCAGCAGGGACGGGACCTGCATCCTCTGGGACCTCAACAGGTGAGTCCACGGCCGGTCTCTACTTTCTCTGGACGACTTCACGCTCCTGTTTTTATTGACAATAGTGTTCATTCTTCCCCCAAAAAATTCCAAGGCCACATGCATGAATTGTGAACTAATTTAAGATCTTACTTTCATGTATAAGCAGTTACATAAAAACCTATTTTTATTTTCAATAACACATAAAATACCTCACAATAGTTTTTCTGTTTGAGTTCCTATGAAAACATTGATATTTTCTGTTAAAACCAGAAGGAAGGTCAATATTTGTGATTTAAAAGTATTTGCAATGTTTGCAGGCTCTGCTACGTACAAAGTCTCACGGGCCACAAAAGTCCAGTGACGGCGGTCTCGGCCAGCGAGACCACCGGAGACATCGCCACCGTCTGTGACTCCGGTGAGAGCTCGGTTCCGATCGAACGCTTCCATTTTTTTTTTAAACGTTGAGAACTTCTTTGACGTGTTCGTGTCTTCAAGTGGGCGGAGGGAGCGACCTGCGGCTGTGGACGGTCAACGGCGACCTCATCGGTCACGTCCACTGCAGGGAGATCATCTGCTCCGTGGCGTTCTCCAATCAGCCGGAGGGCGTGTCGGTCAACGTGATCGCGGGCGGACTGGAGAACGGCGTCGTCAGGTGAGCGACTGATGCTCCAGTGAAGGACGTCTTGTAGCTTTAAATGAGACGTGTGAAACTAAATCACATCTCTGGCTGAAAATGACCTTCTTTGTTACTGGACAAACAAACTACCGTACTTTTCAGGCTATAAAGAAAAACTTAAAATTTCTCAAAAATGGACAAATACACAAAATGTTATTGTAATACTGCGCGAGGATCTGTAGTAAAACTCGAGGCTCAGTATTATATTACTCCGCAAGGGTCTATAGTATTACTCTGCAAGGCTCAGTAGTATTATTCCGCGGGGCTCAGTGGCACATTACGCCGCAAAATCTGTAATATTACTCTGTGAAGCTTTGTAATATTACTCCGCGAGGCTCAGTGTTATTACTCTGTGAGGGTCTGTAGTGTTACTCCGCTATACTCAGTAGTATTACTCCGCGAGGCTCTGAAATATTACTCTGCGAGGCTCAGTAGTAAATTACTTTCTGAGGCTCAGTAGTATTACTCTGCGAGGCTCAATATTACATTACTTCGCAAGGCTCTCGAGTGTTACTCCGCAAGGCTCCGTAGTATTACTCCGCAAGGCTCTGAAGTATTACTCCGCAAGGCTCTGTAGTATTACTCCGCAAGGCTCTGAAGTATTACTCCACAAGGCTCTGAAGTATTACTCCGCAAGGCTCTGAAGTATTACTCCACAAGGCTCTGAAGTATTACTCCGCGAGGCTCAGTAGTATTACTCCGCAAGGCTCTGAAGTATTACTCCGCAAGGCTCTGAAGTATTACTCCACAAGGCTCTGAAGTATTACTCCGCGAGGCTCAGTAGTATTACTCCGCAAGGCTCTGAAGTATTACTCCGCAAGGCTCTGAAGTATTACTCCACAAGGCTCTGAAGTATTACCCCGCATTGGCTCCATAGTATTACTCCGCGAGGCTCACTAGTACATTACTTCGCAAGGCTCAGTAATATTACTCCGCAAGGCTCTGAAGTATTACTCCGCAAGGCTCTGAAGTATTACTCCGCAAGGCTCTGAATTATTACTCCGCAAGGCTCCGTAGTATTACTCCGCGAGGCTCCGTAGTATTACTCCGCGAGGCTCAGTAGTATTACTCCGCGAGGCTCCGTAGTATTACTCCACAAGGCTCCGTAGTACAATTATTTGTGTATCTGTATCTTATTTGTAAACGTCATCAATGAGGTTTTCTTTAGACTCTTCGATATTCGATGTTTCTTAAAATACCTTCAATTATTGTCCATCTATCTCGACTGTAGTGATTTTAAAAACTACTCAGGATATTAGTTGTGAGGCCAGATGATGGTTCGACACACGAGTAACTGTGTCGTCCTCCAGGCTCTGGAGCACCTGGGACTTGAAACCGGTCCGAGAAATCACCTTCGCCAAATCCAGCCGACCCATCATCAGGTACGCCAGGTTGTCGATCGTTGACGGGTTCAGGAACAAATGTCGCTCACCGGCGCCCCCCTTTTTCTCTGCCGCCGTTTTCAGCCTCACCTACTCGTGCGACGGGCACCACCTCTACACGGCCAACAGCGAGGGCACGGTGATGGCCTGGTGTCGGCGGGACCAGCAGCGCATGAAGCTGCCCATGTTCTACTCCTTCTTGAGCAGCTACGCCGCCGGCTGAGCCATGATGCAGTGTGTGGATGTATATTTATAAATATATATATGTATAGAGAGAGAGAGAGAGTGTGTATCATGGGCGCAGTGGAAGGTCTTGCTGCACCAGACACTTTACCAGATACTTTTCCTTAAAACTGATGGTCCGTCCCCCCCGCTGCTCACGTCCATCGCTTTGACTCGCGGCAGAAGAAGCTCGAGACCCCCTCAGAGGGAGGAAGGTTTCTGACGTCCCCCCACTCCCATCAATCAAGCTGTCGTCTTCTGCACGCTCCGGTTGTCGACCAGGAATCTTCCAAACACTCCATCCATCTCTAACCTTCACATTCCAAACCCCGTTTTTTGTTTGTTTTTCTTCCCGTGGCGTGAGAAGTGATCAAATGCACTTTAAGAATCTGGCCCCAGCCAATCAGGCGCTTCGATTCCGAGAGCAATACTGAACGTGGTCTCGCTCGCTCCTCCGCCGTCTTAAGTCCTCGCACTCGTTTACAAGAAAGGGAATATTTTGTCAGGAATATTTCTCGCTTTCTTTTATCGTGTCATGAAATATCTTCCTCTTTGTTTACCGCTCGTGTTCGTGACACACTTTTTTTTTTTTTTTAACTCTTTTGTTGTTTGTTTTGTTTTTTTTTATTAAGGAAGGAGAACGACGGCAGGAATTTTAAGATGGTTTGAGACTCTGAAGGAGATATTTTCTCTGAATTATTGAAGCTTTGCATCATTTAAGCGTCGTTTTGTGTTGCTGACGCTGTTTCAACTTTTACGTTTCCTTTGTATATATGTATGTGTGTATGTATAAATAAACTGCTATATTATAAATATATATATATAAATATTTGATGAAATATTACCGACGGTGTCTTTATTTCGCAACCGATGGATGTTGGGTCGGATCAGAACCATTTGAGTGTATTTATGTGGCTCTTATCAGGTCAAAGGTCACGTAGAAACTAACCAATTTATTTTCTATATACTGTTTTAATGCATTACTAGTAAATTATGACTCAGGGGTTTATTATTTTTGTGAGTTGAATATCAACTATGTGCAAGAACGAGAAGCAAATGTCTCAAAGCTGGTCTTGTGTGTTTAATTCCATCATGATTTGGTAACTAAAAGAAAATCGGTAGATTCGGGAAGAATGAAACATATTTTAAAAGCTTTGACAGACATTGACATGATGTAAAGACAACTTTGTTTTATTGTATACACAAACACAGTTAAAAAAAAACAAATTAAAACAATTTTTAATAAGATAAGAATAGACCAAAATGATGACAAATAATACATTGAAATTGCGTTCAGTCACTCATTACATTTTAAAAATGGAAGAATATTAAAGAGCATCTAATGTGAAAATCCAACTCTCCTGACTCTCATGTTTCAAAGGTTGAAGTCTTCCTTCTTCAAGATTCAATAAGTCCCTCATCATGACCATGTTTTGAACTTATTACTTTATAAAGTTCTCCCCGGTCTGAAATCTTGCGAACAAGAGGTTACGAGAGTGGAGTCCATTATGATGTAATAACGGTCTTCACTCCTCCTCCAGCCAGCTGTAATCGCGCCTCGCTTTGTTTATACAACGAGTCCCTTGGAGGTGGAGACTTCCTGGGTTGATGACGCACAGTGACAAACATTCATGTTTGAACAATCACAGCAGAGTGGGCGTGGTTATGATAAACAAGATTTAATCTCCATAAAAACAAAGTGTTTTCAGTGGGCGGGGCTTAAGCACATTTTCTAATGTAATTGTTTAAATGAAAAGAGAGTTTTTTACAGTTACATACTGATGATACAATAAAGTCCAATATATATTTAAGACACAATTAAATCCACACGAGTCGACCTTTAAGAAAACAATATCACTTAAATAAATTAACTGTGTGTTAAGCAAACAATGCGGTGTATACGTATATAAATGTGTAAATTCTCTTAATCAAGAAAACTTTTGATTATTATCATGAAATACTTTCCTTAATTTCATTTCTTATTCATGAATTTTATAGAAAGTGTTTAATTTATGTCAAATGTTCTCGACTAATGTTCGTAATGTTTCACGATTCACACAAGGGCTCTTTATTCCCCCTTTTTTTTGTATTATTACTTAGTTCCAGAGTAGTACATTAAATAAATAAACACTATTTTTACTAGTTTATTTTTTCTACTTTTTCTACATTGTATATATAAGTTAGTTATATTAGGATTTTACATTTTTTACATCATATTTTATCTTTGCTATCGTATTTACTCCTCTTTCTGATTTGCACAATATTGTTAAGCACAATATTTGTGTATTTTTTATTTTTTCATTACTAAATATTGTATTTTCTCATTTTTCCTTGCACAATTTTAGAATTGTTATTTCACAATTGTGTATTTTGTATTGCACATCTCATTTTTTATTGCACAATTTTGTATTTCCGTGGTTTCCATTGGACACCATTTAATTTTTAATGACACAATATTGTCTTTTTGTATTTTCCATTTTTCAATATAGAATATTTCTTTACACACATTTTTTTTGTTGTATTTTTTTCATTGCACACTGATCCTGACTATATTGTATTTTGGCTTTTCTTGTGTTCAAATTTCTGTATTTTTAATTGCACAATTTATATTTTTGTATTTTTCATTCCTCAATATTGTATTTTTCATTGCACAATATTGAGTTGTTTTTTTTTTGTCTTTTTTTAATGCACGATTTTAAATTTTACAATTGTGTTTTTTCTATTGGAAACTTTTATTTTAAAATGGCACAATATAGTATTTTTCCATTGCACAATTTATATTTAAGTATTTTCAATTGCACAATTTATATTTAAGTATTTTCCATTGCTCAATATTGAGTTTTTTATTTTTTTTTTATCTTATTTTTTATTGCACGATTTTGAATTTTACAATTGTGTATTTTCCATTGCACAACATTATATTTAGTATTTTTTTTATTGCACAATATTATATTTAGTATTTTTTATTGCACAATATTTTATCTTCGTATTTTCTATTGGAAAATTTTATTTTTAAATGGCACAATATAGTATTTTCCATTGCACAATTTATTTATTTTTCATCAGACTATATGGTGTTTCTATATTTCCTTGAATATTTCTGTTAACAATGAATGCAGTCGTTACTGTAAATCCGTCTCGAAAGGATAAACAAATTATATAATAATATATAATAATAAAATAAATAAATAAAGTATCAATATTTGAAATATAGATAATAAATATAATATCTCCAGCAGGTCCAACATCCTCAGTTACATCACATCGCCTGAGGAGGCGTTTTAGGAAGTAAGGAAATAAAAACATGCGTATTTTAACGGTATCATGAAAATAATAATAATAATAATAATAAATACATTTAGACAACAATAAAGGAAAAGCGCGTGATAAAAAAAAGGTAAAATAAAAACAATGTAAAAGGATGAGGCGAGAGGAGGAGAGAGGGGGACACGATGATGTCAAGGCTGATGTAGCAGCAGAACCGGGGGATCCTGCAGCTCCTGCCGCCGCCAACAATACAAACCGACGGGTGTTGCGTTCACGGCCGCCCTTCGGTTCAGAACCTCCATCGCCCTGGACTCGTCACTCGGAGGTTTCCCCCCCTTTTGCTGCCTGCGTATCATCCCGGTCTCGCCCGCGCCTCCGCCCGCTCGCATCCCGCCCGGAACCGAACCTCCTCCTCCAGCAGCGCCGGCACCCGGTCCAGTCGGAACCGAAAAAAAAAAAAAAAAACAGAGGCTGGGATTTCCTCTCGATATTTTGACAGATCCTCCCGCGTGAGTGAGTGTGTGTGAGCGCGTGCGTGTGTGTGTGTGTGTGTGTGTGTGTGTAGGGTGGAGTCAACCCAGGGATCTGTGAATTGGAAAAAGCACATTTCAGGTAAGGTCCAATATCTGGTTCTGGTCGAACCCCCGACCAATTTTAAATGTGTGTGTGTGAGAGTGTGTGAGGGTGTGTGTGTGTGTTCTGGTGCCACAGTGTTGTTGTGTGTGTTGTGTGTAGGTGTGGGTTCGTGCAGGCCCCTCAGAACATAAGAGGCGACCATGTTGGACCGAGCAGCAAATAATCGATGAATATCAAATATTAACAGAAAAAAACGAGCCGTGAGTCGATGCTATATATGTGGGCCTGGAGCCGGTTCCGACGAGGGATGAAAAATGTCTGTCAACGTGCGTGTGTGTGTGTGTGTGTGTGTGTGTGTACAGTATTTTGATGATGCTAGCTGCTAGTTCTGATGCTAATGGAGAAACAAACGATGCTAATCAATGATGCTAATCAATGATGCTAATCAATGATGCTAATCAATGATGCTAATCAATAATGCTAATCAATGATGCTAACAACACCTTCATTTTCGAATGTCTCACCATGGAGGGTCGTGGGTTCGAGTCCTGCTCCATAAAAAAAAACAGTATATTCAAGTGTGCTATGAATATATTGGTATAAATAAGGATACTCTACTGAAGTAAAATTGAAGTAGTGGTTGACCTTTCACACACGGGTGTGTACTCAAGTATACTTTATGAAATGTACTTCAAGTACGGAATACTACTTTTTTTCTTTGGGAAACTGAAAGGATTATGGAAGTCGGTGATGGGTTGTACTTTTGATGTTATTGTTGGATTGGAAAGAGTAATTTGAGTCATTTTCAGAGTTGTAGGTAAAAATGTTTGTTCATTTTAATGTAGTGTAGCTCAGTCGTCTTTATCTTCGTCCAAAATGATTCACTTAAAAACATTCCAAATACCCGCGTGTCGCTCGTTGCAGACTTGAAATCAGTTTTGGTCCATGACTTGGTTTTTGGACATTTTTCAACCTAATTTTTTTGTCACTTCCTGTTTATAACAACGCTTCGTGATTGGCTGACATGTGCAGCTTATTGCTTTTAAATTGTATTATAAATCGTTATCGAGTCCTGTATATACGTGAATTCTTCCGTGCTTTTCGACGACAATGCTTATTGGTGGAACCATAGTCCTTCTCTACACCGTCATTTCCGTAGAAGTACTATTTCATTTTTATTTACGTCACATTTACGTTAAAACTCCCTAACATAGGCAAATATCATCAGTATCATAAAGCTGTCTTGGATTGTCAACTCTGGGATGACGTGAGTTCTAGGGTAGACCTGAAAGTACACCACTACTCAAGCGTATTTTTTGACGTCACAGCTTAAGGAACTCCATGTACGGTTTTACGGCATGTTTTACGTTAATATTGCTATAATATAATTTGGTTTATGTAGCAGCCTGATCCAAGTCTAATATCTGAAAAAAAACAGAATTGGTTGGTATTTCAGAGATTCAGTGGGACTTTATGATATTTGTTGGACACTGTTGACTACTCAGTTTGATGGATTTTACTTATGGGATACTGACAGTGTGTAAGGGAGTTCCCCAGGGTTCAGTTCTTGGACTGCTTTTATTTACCTTGTATATTAATAACCTGCAGCTTTTTAATTTCTATGCGGATGATACTGTAATCTTTTGTTGTGCGTCCTCGCTAGATAAGGCTTTTGTACATGAAAAGAGATTTTGATCAGCATTTGTTCTAAATGCTGATAAAACCAAACTTATGTTATTTTCAAATTCCAAAAAGATTCAGATAAATCATAATATTCTAACCTCCCAAGGTCATCAAGTGGTGTCTTTTTACAAATACTTGGGATTGATGATTGATGACCACATGGTTTATCTAATCTAATATAATCTGCTTTAGACAAATTCACATACAAAACCTGGTAAATAAACGTAAACTAAAGTTAGGTTTTTACTTTAGGAATAAATCATGTTCTTCTCTCGAGGCTCGACGACGACTAGTCGAAGCTACCTTCTTGACTATGGTGATGTGTTGTACATGAAGACTCTTATCACTCATCACTGTACTCGAGAGTAAACTGGCCTTCTCCCTTTATGCGACGACTTGCTCATTGGCATGTTTTTATCTAAAAGGCGATTTTTAGATAAACTCCATTGTTATTTATCGTTGTTTATATGTCTCTAAAGTGTGTCCCCATGCATTAAGGTCTCAGGATACAGTGCATATGACTGTTCCTTTACCTTGTACAGAGCTAAAGGAACAGTCATAGGCATTAGTCATAAGTTCAAGCTTCAGGATCTAGTAACTATTAATGTAATGCAATTGTGAATGTTTTGAGTCAGTAATCTTGTTTCTTTTTTTCTTCTTATGTCGTACGATTGCACTTAATATGGAACTTGAAATTGTTTGTATGTGTAACTGTGTTATGCTGTCCATCCTGGCCACAGTCTGAAATGGCATACTTGCGTACTTAAACTCAGTATTTGTAGTGCATAAGTGCGTCTCAATTCTTAGTATGCGAAATGTAGTGCGCAATGCACAATAAATTGTCGTACTAAAATGCCCACAAAACTGAGTATGGATCGATGGAAACTTTCTGGTTAGTGCATAGCAGCAGTGTTTGATTTGAGACATACTATTTGTCGAGAATTTGAGTACTAGTTACAAAGTACCCTATCCTGATGCATACTAACCGACAGTACACTAAGAGAAGTATGGGACTTGAGACACAGCACAGGTCTCTCTTGTAAAATACATTTTAATCTCAGTGAGATTAACCTGGATTAATAAATACATTTTTAAAATGCATTTTTAACAGTTTTGACAAAAATTCTGTTTACGTTTCATTAGATAAGGAAACATACATTTTCAGTTAACTTTTTCAGTTTGATGATGCGTTTTTTGATTCAATCCAAACAAATGCAACAATTACGAAAAAAAAACTACTGTACTATTGTACAGTACTATTGTTGTATTCATGGTTCTACAGTTATAAAAATGTTATCAAACTGCCAGACCAACACTATTAACACATCATAGAAACAAAGACAACAGATCTAACATTGACGATGAGCCGATGTTTAAAAGAATTGAACATGAAACGGGATTCGATGTCTTCTCAGGAGGCTTCTAACATCCTCTGAAGGATGACAAACCTTCAGAGAAAGTGTTTTGATTGTTTGTGAATCAGATGAAACTGGAAAAAAAAACAGTTTTCAAAAGAAGGGATGTCTTTGGAGTTCCTGTGCAGTAGAAGAAGGATCTGACGCTGAGGTGTTTCACGTCAGACACTCGTACCTTTCTATTTTAATAACTTTGCGTCTCAACTTTTTCACAGGATCATCATGAAGGACGGCATCGCCAACAACAGCACGGCCAGCATCTCCCAAGCCAGGAAAGCTGTGGAGCAGCTGAAGATGGAAGCCTGCATGGACAGAATAAAGGTAGGTCCAGAACCAACCTTCTTGATATGTTGTGATGAAGATGATGTGCGTGTCACGCCACACTTGACGTTCCTCACACTTATATTCACCAATTCAACATCCTATATCTATCTTTTTAAATCATAGTAAACATTGTTCCTTTTTGTGTAAAACTAGCCTATCAGAGAAGGCACCACGCAATATCAACCAATCAGAAGCAACATAGGGCGGGTCTATCTTTCATTACAGCATCACTACATGTATAGACAACTGGTCGAGTCGTCGTCACTTTACAACATCATGCTGCTGTCAATCTATCGGCTGTTCAGGTTTCTCCTGTCATGAGCAGCACTTAAATTTGAAAAGTAATCGCAAATCTCTACGGTAAATTTACAAAACGCCGTTCAGAAGTAGGAAATAAACTTTGTGGCTTTCAAATGAAGAGCATCGGGGCAACGTTCCGTCTGCCTTGATATCCTTTATTGTCACGTTCACACTCTTTACTGTTTAAAATCAACGATTTAATATATTTTTTATTACTATTTATTAGATCGTTTGCCATATTCTTGTGATTGTTTAAAAGAAAACATAGTTTGGGGTTATCACCCAAAAAATAAATTGATAAGAGGGTTTGGAATAATCAAATCTCACAACATTTTAATATAGAATAATAGAGAAATTATATTTTCTTACCGATGAATACAAGCCGGCAAGTGATGCAAGGCTGCTGTTGACCAATGAGGTTTTGGTTATATGATAAAAGACGGGAAAGTGTGGTGTCAATAAAGATTTGAGACGACTGGACAGCGATGACTCTCAAGCTCTAATGAACAATCGTTAAAAACACAGGTACAACTATTCTGTGTTTATTTTACTTGTACAAGGTTTAAAATGGTCGTAAATTACAAAATAAACATAGTGCTGTTTCGTAGAATAGCCTCGCAGACTATTACTAAGGATACTCACAGTGCAGCTTCATTTTGACGGAATTTTGAGCACTATGTACCACGTAAAATTGGTTCGAGGTGGGTAAATACAACCAGAGTTAATGCATAAGGCTTATACGGCACACTTAAAATACTCTTATTTTCTCAAAAATAGAGCTTAGTTTGAAAAATACTGCAAACTCAATTGTGTAATTATCTGTTATGTTGACGTAACTTAGCAACTATTTGAAGTGGATCTAGAAGAATATGAATCATTTTTGGTCTGATAATTACTAGAAGGGCTTTGTCGTAATAATTAGGATGCGTTATAAAGTAGACAGAGCCCTCTAGTGGTTATAGAGTGCAAGTAGGTGTAACCGGTTACACATCGGTTACAAGCCTCGACTACACGTGTAGAAAATGATAACCTGATTAAACACTGAACTCTTTATAGGTCACATTATTGACGAAAACATTAATCTACTTTTATTTTGAGACAACCATCTCATAAAATTATTTGGCTGGACATTTTGACTTAAGTTTAACACAAGTGAAGTAAAAATGTGTAACAAAGCTATCCATGCATTTTTGAGTTAAATACAGTTTTGGTGTGAATATCTACATCACCAGTTCTGACATAAACATTAGTCAAAGCCTTTTACTTCTCTACATGTGTCTCTCTCACAACCCAAGTTGTACTAACAAACTACTGAATACTAATATGTATCTGAATGTGGAAACACCTTCTCTATAATTATTAATTAATGTTTAAGCCCATTTTCTTTGCATTTACCAATTAATATTTTTGTGTTTTACTCCATTTTCTGAAAGAATGTTCCGTCGTTGTGACCACCAGGTGTATCGTGTAATTTATAATGTTATTATTACTGTAGTGTCTGTTTTCATCAGAAATACTAATACATTTTAATTATCTGTTTATTGTTAAATGGTTCAGTAGATAGAGGTTTGTTGATTTTAATAATGCCATGTTATTCAAGTTGGTTCTTCAGTTTATTGCATTAAAATAATCTGTTAAAAAATTATATATATATATATACTAAAACTATCTTTTTGAAAATAAAACATACATTTTATTTTGAAAAGATTCAATCATTTTCAAATAAGGAGAATCATGATATACAAGAAGAAAAACTAGTTATATCTTTAAAAAACAAATGTTGTATTACTGGTTAAAACCAAAAGAAGATTGATGAAAATCAACATTTTACAAATTTATAGTAAATCTTAGTTAATAGAATAAATATGATGTATATAAATTTAAAAGTTAATATAATATTTCAAATAAAAGTTCAAAAAGTAGGCGATTTAGGTCAAACAATTAAATAAATTCCTAATTATATAAATGTTATATTGAAATTAGTGAACATTATGAAAATAAATAAATTAAGAAAAAGTCAAATGGTTAAAAAATGTACATCTACATCATTGTAAATGTGTTTAATATTATTGAATACGATTTCCAGTAGTAAAATGTGTTTCTGGATGAAATAAAATGAATATTTTCACGTTGTTAGGCTTTCATCTTGTTCAAATGCAGTCAAAGGGGCGTTCCAAGGCGGTCACTCAGACTGTGAACATACTGCAGCAGAATACCGACCTGTGATTGTGAGTGAGACATGTCACAGGTCCATTTTAATAATCCGTGAGGAAACAAAGGGCGGCTCGGATTCACATCGCGATAATTCACAACAAACGTGGCCTGACGCTGCGACATTAAGCCTCGGTTCACCTTCAGAGCGGGCGACACTTGTTCAAGCTCAGCTGGAGAGTCCGGCGTGCGGTGACTACACGAGCCCACGGGCTTCGAGGAGAGACCACTGACCGCTTCTGACACCAGCTCTCCTCTTATTTAGGTCAGCCCTTTTTTTTTGTCTCTGCGAGGCCGACCTTCCCCAGCGCCTCGTGCATGTGATCCATCCATGTTCTGCAGGATCCATCCCACCGCGGACAAACAAAAACACTTTCATCGAAGCGTGTATGAAGTAGACGACCGAACGTGGCGGTGTCGTCCATGTGGGTCGCGGTGATAGTCACGGTGCTGATGTTCGAGGAAGTGCCAGCTCGTCAGAAGTTAATTATAATTCTGGAGAGGTTTCATAAACAGAGGCTCTTTTACCGCTGGATTTACCGAGACACTTGAGTAGCCAACCTGATGACCCGGGTCTCCAAGTCTGAGTCATTTGTTGGTTTGTTTATTCATTTTCGAGCTCATCCCGTCAGTTCGGCATCGGTTTTGTGGCCGACACGCCCTCGTACAAAATGTTTTATTCACAGTTATATCTGCCTCTTTTTAAAAATGTTTGTTCGTTTGTTATTGGACGTTTTTGTTTTGTTAATGTTATCCACGTTTTTTGTTATCAAGTTTTATATTTTTGTTATAAATTTGTATATTTAGACAAATCCAATGTAGGTCCTTCTTGACTTTCCTGCTCCTCATTTGTTTTTTTATGCTTCTCCAATTCTCTCTTCATTACCGTTTCTTCTCTCTTTTTTTTCCTTCTCTTTCGTCTCTTTCAGCATCTTTGTCTTCATTATGTTCTTCTGTTCATTTTAATGTGTGCTATTCGTCTTCTCTTTCCTCATCTCTCCTACCATCTTCTCTTTCAATTGTTCTTGTTCTTGTATGTTTTTCTTAGACTTCATCTGTTTCTCTTTATTCTTGATGGTCTGCCTTGGTTTCTTCTTCTTTTTTTTCTTCCATTACTTCTTTGTTATCTGTGCAATCTTCTCCTTCATTGTTGTTTTTCCAATATTTTTTCAGCCATTTTTCTCTTCTTCTATCATCACTGTCCCAGTTTTCATCATGATATACTTATTTTCCAACTGTTTCTCCTTCTTTTCCTTTTAAAAAAAAAAGATTTTTGAACTTTTTTCATCTACCTCTTTTTCCCACCTCCTTCTATTCCTTTCATATCTTCCGCTATTCTTCTTCTTTTTCATTATCGCCGCGCACGTCCATCATCATGAAGCTATAAAAGTAACGACGGTGTTTTTAGGGGAAAAGATGATCAGATCCCATCATAAAGTTTCTCATCGAGAAGCTTCGATTGTATTTCTCCAAAGAAACGTCGGTGATTTATGATGTTTCTTTTATTCAAATTGATCTGGAAACCGTTTCATCAGAGACTAAGAAAGAATATTCGATAGTTTCTCCGTAACACTTTCCTCTAACCATGATGACATCGTGGAGGAAGTTTGGGCAACCTTCTGGTTTCATCATTTTTATTATAAAGAATATTTTATAAATAATCATTTATTATATCGTGTGACCAAAAAGCTGCGCCACAAATGAAAGAATATTTTATCACACAATCTCTTTCCCCTTTTTCTCCACGTTTTCTTTGGGGGTTGAAGCTCAAAACCGTTAAAAAAAAAATCCAAACACAGATTTACCTCATCACTGGGTCGTGTATATACTCGAGCATCTCTTGATTGATTGATGAGAAGCCGAAAGAGCCACTCGTGCAGCAAAAAAAAAAACAACCTCCCGGGTCACCATGGCAACACAGCTTTGTTATAAATACTTTCTACAAGTTGTTTTTTCGACGAGCCGCTTCCAGGTTTTCTCCCCGTCGACCCCCAGAGGAGGAAGCAGCGAGACGGAATAAGAGCGGATCACAAAAGATAGGCGAGAGGACGCCCACAGTGGTGGGTATATTAATTAAAAAGCGTGTGTTCGGGGAGCGCTCGTGTGTCGGCGACGTCTCCGCCGGTGATGGAGGGAACGACGTTCTTTATTAATTGCTCAATCAGCCACAGGAATGTGAGCCGCGCTAATTAGAGCGACTCTCCGTCCGTCATGGGGCTGCAGCGTAATTACAGTCTGGCTTAAAAGACACGCCCACTCCGCGCTGCTGGGAAACTAACAACGCTAGCATGTTGAATTGTTTGGTTAAATCTAAATGGAGGCAGAGAAGTTCCAAGTTTTTTTTACAGGGGGCCAGGCTTTAAACAGGTGAGCTGCTAGTTCTGACATGAACGGGTAAGATGTGGAAATCTGGAAAAAAAATGGCTGCTGTTTGGGGTCAATATGTGGTCGTCGATTAGACATCATGCGGCCTAAAGCTACAGATAAAAAATGTTTGTGACTTATTTACCCCAGTTGGAGATCAGTCAGTCTCCCCCCTTTATGTCTTGATGACGTCACTCATTGTTTGACTTTTGTGGTGTGTGGTCACGTGATAAAGCGTTCATATAAAGCTGGTAGTCCAGAAGTATGTCTCAAATCGCATACTTTAACTTAGTATTTTTAGTGCGTAAGTGCGTCTCAATTCTTAGTATGCGAAATGTAGTGCTCCATGCACACTAAACTGAGTATGGATCGATGGACACTTTCTACCCTGAACGACCGCCATCTTAGTGGCGTTGATGTTGTAAACGGAAGTTACGTCATATATATATAGATATATATATCTATATATATATCTATATATACTTACAGGTGCATTTTCAGCCAGCAGTAGGAGGATGACATGTCTTCGGTGCTGATACCAGCGTAAATATCTCTTGAATATTTAATTTCTCATATTTCTTGATCCAAACTTGCAAAACGTGCTGCCAGCAGGTGGCGATGATAGTGTTCCTACAGCTGGTTGCAATTATCGTTAAATAGTAGTAGAAGAAGAAGCTGTCGCGTCATTTCCGGTTAGTGTGTAGCAGCAGTGTTTGATGTGAGACATACTATCTGTCGAGAATTTGTTACTAGTTAGTATGTACACTTTCCTGATGCATACTAACCGATTTGCTCTAAGAGAAGTATGTGATTTGACGTCATGGTACTGTCAAAGCTACTGATAAAAATGTTTATTTACCCGGTTGTAGATCAGTCAGTCGTCCCCTTTATATCTTGATGATGTCACTCATTGTTTGCCTTTTGTGGTGTGTGGTCACGTGATAAAGCGTTAAGATAAAGTGCGATAAAGATAAGTGCGGCTCAATTCTTAGTATGTGAAATGTAGTGCGCCATGCACGCTAAATTGTCGTACTAAAACGCCCACAAAACTGAGTATGGATCGATGGACACTTTCTACCCTAAACGGCCGCCATCTTGGTGACCTTGAAGTTGTAAACGGAAGTTACGTCATGCATATATATACGTATATATATACATGTATATATATATGTATATATATATATGTATATATATATGTATATATATATATACTTACAGATGCATTTTCAGCGAGCTGTAGGAGGATGACCCGTCTTCGGTGCTGATACCGGCGTAAATATCTTGCGAATATTTCGTTTCCCATATTTCTTGATCCAAACAAAACGTGCTGCCAGCAGGTGGCGATAGTGTTCCTACAGCTGCCTGAAATCATCATTAAATAGTAGTAGAAGAAGAAGCTGTCGCCGTATTTTCGGTTAGTGCGTAGCGGCAGTGTTTGATTTGAGACATACTATTTGTGGAGAATTTGCGTACTAGTTAGTACGTACACTATCCTGATGCATACTAACGACCAGTGCACTAAGAGAAGTATGCGATTTGAGACACAGCACAGATGTCATGCGGACCAAAGCTACTGTAAAAAAATGTTTGTGGCTTATTTACCCCGGTTGGAGATCAACAGTCCCCCCTTTTATATCCTGATGACATCACTCATTGTTTGCCTTTTCTGGTGCTTGGTCATGTGATAAAGCATTCAGATAAAGCTGGTAGTCCAGAGCTGCACTTGCACTTAATATTTTAGCCACCATTGCGTCCCAATGAGCAGTGTGCTAAAATGTAGTGCGCAATGAGCACTCAATTGGCCAGAAAATTTAGTGTGGATCGATGGACACTTTCCACCCTTAACGGCCGCCATCTTAGTGACGTAGATGACGCTAAACGGAAGCTACGTCACTGATGACGCATCTTCGGAGCAGATACTGCCGTAAATGCCCCGAGAAAAACACTAATTTTACGACAAAACAACACAACAACGGTAATAACACAGTGAAACACAACTTAATAATTTGTTCAGATTGGAGAAAAGTCCTGTCAAGTGTCGGTGATAGTGTTTCAACTTCTGATTGCGATCAGTGTTTAAAAGTAGTAGAAGAAGAAGCTGTCGAGTCATGTCCTGTAAGTGTGTAGCGACAGTGTTTGATTTGAGACAGTACTACCCTGTTGAAAATGTGCACACTAGGCAAGTACGTGAACTGTCGTCAGGTATACTGTTAACCAGTGCACTTGGAAAAGTGCACGATTTGGGATACTGCTAGCATTGACTTGTAGAGCGAGGGATACTTTTATCTCGGTTTCTTTAAATTGTCACTGAACTATACGTTCTAAAGGTGATCCATCAATGCGTCGAGTTTCCACATCGAAGAAGAATCTATTGTATTTAAGCTACAAAATTAGTTTAGCCTCCATTCAGCCTCTAGCTTCGCTGACTTGGAAAGTTTTTTTTAATGCCAAACTTCTCTCTGCATGAACGCCTCAATGATCCATGAATACTTTACTAACTCCATATATTGTTTATTATTTTTACATAGACGTATATTGAGTTATAATTAAAATGTTAATAATTGTAGCGAGTCTCCGTTCCAGGTTGTTGACTAGGGATATTTATGGGGAACGTGCGCGGACTAAAAATTGACAGGAACCTGTTTACACTGGCAAGGTGATGGCAAGCAGGTGAAGTCCACCCTAGTGGAACATGAACTTTCACAGGATTTTTAGTATTTTAAAAATGAGAAAAAACACTTAAGAGAGCGCAGACCTCCTGATAGGCACACATTTACATTGGAATTAAGATGTATTTATTTTTAACAATTTATTTGAGTTTATCTATAGACTAAAAAAAAGTTTTACCTTACCTTACCTTACCTTAAATGTCATTTTTATGTAAGATAATAATGCTAGAAATTAAGCAATAGGTAGAGCAGCTGAAAGTTTCTTGTACAAGACACAGTATACACTGCAGCTCCTTCTTTTATTTAATCATAAACTTAACCAGCAAATAACCTCTGATCTTGGTGATATATGAATATTCATTATTTATTTTTGTAGTCTAAAAGACCCTTGTAAAGAATCTATCACAGCAAGGTCTATTATGTTTCATACGTTTGTGTTTTTCATATTCAGGTCGACAAATGAATGTAAACAAATGCAGAACTTCTCTCTACATTTCTTCTCCCAGCAGCCTTAATGTTTAATGTAGAGGGTCGGGATCCATCTTGGCTTTAAATGTAAAGCTGAGTTTTATGCTCCCATACGTCTCCATCCCCACATCAAACCTCCGTCTCATTTCCGTGGACTCTCGTGGAAAAAGTCCCTAATATTCCTCCCCGAGACCCCGAGAGCTCATTTTATTGCCATTCTGAATTATAGTACAAATTACCGTAATCCCCTTTTCTCTCCCAATTTCTCAATCCCAGGTCGTTGATGCCAGGCGTGAATCTATCATCAAACGCAAACCAGCTCAGTAATTTCGCCTCCAGAGCAATTTAGTTTAATAGCGTCACACCAAATATTCAGGCAGTGGCTGTTATCGGGAGCCAGTTTTCCCCTTGACACGCAAATATATATGAAAGAGGTAGAAGATAGATTTTGTTTCCTCTGAATGTTACTTTCTTTGCATTTCAGTCTTGATGTCACAAGAAAAGAAAAAAGTTTCTTTGACTTTGATTTCAACTCTGGAACTTCCTGCTGCAGTTGATTCAAAACGTTTTAACTCTAAGGATAAGTTTTACTAGTGCTTTGTTTAAGGACTTAATTTGTAAACTTCTCTGTCAAAGGAATATTTAAAATCAGGTGCATTTTTACAGCTTTTTTTTTTTAATAATTTCTATTTAATATGATTCACAAATATTATTTTTTTTACACAAAGCCACATAATATCATTTGCAAATTTTTTCAGAAGATTACAGTTTGTAATATGCTGTTAGTAACAGCTTTTTATTTATTTTTTTGGTTGTTACTTAATTCATTTAAGTCCTTTTGTATGTTTAAAAATTACTGATATCTTTTTGTTTTCCGGTCAAATTTGTTTGTTTGTTTTAGTATTTTTCCCTTAATTCATTATGTTATTTTGCAATAGATGTGGTTTAAAAAGTGCATCATTCTTTTGTGTTTATCAATTTACAAATGTCACAGTAAAATACAAAAACCCTTTCTTTTAAATCCATTTAACAGCGTTTAAGAGGGGGATAGTTCTTCAAAGTAATTTTACAAGGCTCTATTCCAAAAAGAAAACACCCCAGAATGTTTCCATAAAATCAACAACAACTAATAGCAGTTGCGTTAGAGTGACATATAACTATTATGACTGTAAGAACAAAACATTGATACACTTAAATACTTTTTTTTGCGATACCGTATAAATAATTAACAGCACTGTATAATTGTACAATTAACATATTAGCAAATATTTACTTGATTTCACTTGTATTTATTGTGTAGTACTGATATAGATATATTTGTTGGAGTCCAGTACGTTGATATTAAGAATGTAACAATATTGTGTGTTTCCTATGTGGTGACAATTTTCCTACAATGACATTTTTTAAAGCAACTTAATATATCTCTCAATACGTATCGTTTCGCCAGATTCTTGGCAATACGAACTATCCAATAAGTTTGAATGGGAAGTCTGAAATAATTTAACTGTATCTTAACATTATTGAATGTTGCACATGAGAATAAAATGTTTCATTTTTGTGATAGAGCCTTTAATAAGTTGGTGTATGAAGGTGATTTTAAGAAATGAGTCTCCTTTATTAGGTAACTTTCACTTTCTAAAACTTTCTAAAGTTTCCCTGCTAATCCATGTAAAGCAAAAGTTACAACTCGTTGAATCAAACTTTTGTTGCATTTAATAAAGCACTACACTATCACGTCGTATTCACTGTCAGTATGACAGTATTATCTTCACTTGAGTTTTGTCTCCGAGTGTCTTGAATCGCCGTCTAACAAATGAATGATGGCAAGCGTCGATTGTTCGGGTTTAACAGGACACAGCCTTTCTGATCCAGACCCATTAAACACTTCCTCTTATAATTTGACATTTTGATTTAGAATCGATTCTCCTTTTCCAAGACCTTTTCCAAATGTCACATCTGTTTTTTGATAGATTTTTTTTTTTTTAGCATAGGAGGTAGCGTGCCACTCGCATGTGTAATAAAGATGCGTTAGTAAGAAGAGAGGAGCTGGTCAGAGATGATCGCTGAAGGGGAACGATGGGCAGTCGCTCGTCTGTCATCGACAACGGATTCAATACTGTTGGCTTTTTGACGTCTCCAGTAAACTTTGTCAGGCTGCTGCCTCGACTCCAGCACGATATTTTTTTTTGTGAGGCTTGAGCAGGGCAATTGGGGGGAGATCCAGGGCAGACCCAGGGCACACTGTAGCAATTATGTTTCACAGTTGACCTGTTCCCCAAAAGAGATGTGAGACGTTTGTGGGGAAAGTCAAGTGTCGGCATCTACAGCTGTTTTTAAAGCTGATATTCGAGTCAGTGAAATAATTTAAATCAAAAGTTACTCAAGAAGTCTTTTGTTATTTAAAGAACAACAGACACTAAACTCATAGGATAATGAAATATTTAAGTTGAGTTAAAGACTAATCTACTTTTACATAACTGCTCTATAGAACAGAGAAGAAAGTGTAAAGAAAATAAATAATAATTGAAAATCAACAATTGTGAAGCTACATATTACGAACTATTACTAATAATTTTAATTTTAATAAATTGTGTTATAGCACAAAACTCATGTGTTTTTTTTAAATTCGAACAAAAATTTACTCATTATTTTTATATTAGTATTCTATAATATATGTTATTCTTTTCTAATAATTAATGATTCATTATTAGAATTATGAATACTAACCTTATAACCCCACTTAGTTATCTGTTTGACAACAAAATAATTATATTTTAATATATATGTAATTTCTTTCTAACAAACCAGAGAAATAAAATAGTTTGTTGAATGACTCTACAATTGTTTTACAAAATAAAAATGCATAAAAACTATTTTTTTTCTCAATTTATAATTGTAATACAATGCTACTTTGATTTATGGAATTTGCTCTTTTTGTATGAAAACATTTGGAGGTCTTTACAGTGTGAATTTCAAAAGCTGGAACAAAAAGAAAATGAAAGATTTTCCAAGTTTACATTTCTATTGTGCGTCTGCTGCTAAGTTCGCGCTGACATTCGTGCTCACGGCCAAATGTCCAAAGCCGTGTGTGCGTGTGCGTGTGCGTGTGCGTGTGCGTGTGCGTGTGCGTGTGCGTGTGCGTGTGCGTGTGTGTGTGCGTGTGTGTGTGTGTGTGTGTGTGTGTGTGTGTGTGTGGAGATCAGATGCTTTCATCCCTCCATTGATCACCAAGACCTCCACATTCCTCTCATGCAGCTGCTCCTGTAAAAACTCATGACTTTAAAATATTCCTCACCTTGAAGTTATTCTTTTTTTTTTTCGTTGGTCGTCGGCCGTCATCAGAGTCTGGCTCCAGCAGCTCTCAATCATCCGCACCAGAGTCCTGCTCCTGTCAGCTTCAAGTCGTGACTCAGCACGACAGTAAGATAAATATTGTTCACAGAGCGTAGAAATGAGCCGAACCTTCTCGTCTTCATAATTTGTCATGAGTGGTTCATGCGTCAGTCTCTTACTCAAAAATCTGTTTTACATCATGTTAACAACTGTTTTACCGCAAATAACTCTCTTACTAATCACCTTATCAATCCCTTTTTTCTAAATATCTTTCTATACGTTACTTTAAACTTCAACTCAATTGCATCTTATCTGTATCACACAAGACTGTATGTTGTCCTGTCAAAACAAGCTGGATAAGAATATATTCAAGTTCTGAAATAAGCTTTTGTAAATAACTTTTTTTTCCCTCACTGACAGCTGAAGTACAGTGAACTCACAAGTAGTGATTTTCAGCAAAATATTTGTGGTCATGTGACTTTTTATTGTGTTAGCGTATGAAAATAAATGTTGCTTCCTCTTTTAGTTAACTGCAAGTGATAAGTGGTCAATTGAAAATGAATCGACAAGCAGCTATAGCCATAAATCGAGGGATTGGATGAGGCACAAACACATGAAGGTCAATCGCTTTACAGGATGGTATTTTGAAGGTGGGGTAGGTGATCTTAACAACGGTGTTAGCAAGCTGCAAATCCAAATGAACATTTGAGTCAACACCGCACTGTTAAAAATGTTCCCTCGTAACCACGCCTCCAAAGATGCTTGGTATTCATACTTTTTTCCATTGTAGTAGTAGTAGGAGTAGTATTGGTTTGTTTGGGCAAGTCGGTTTTAGTCTTAGTTCAATGGTATGGTATTGACAAATGTCAGCTGAGTTTGATTGACATGGCCAGCGTAAATCAATCGGACAGTTTTAGGGTATTGAACGTTCCACAGGTGGATCAAATAGTTTGAATTTACTGCACTCTACTCTTAACTATAAGAAAAACATGCTATTTAAATGTAAATGCTAATTTAAATGTACCGTGACTGGAAAAACATGGTGTATTCATCGTATGTTGCAGAGACCAACACAAAGTTGTATTATTTTTACAGTTTAGACGGATACAAAAAGTGAAAACATGTCTTTTGAATATCACATGTTATCGAAAATGCAGATTCAGTGCTTTTCAATTTAAGTAAACATGTTATCATTGTGTCTCGTGTCTCGTGAAGTTTGTTTTCTACCTGTTCTCCTGTGAAATTGTGTGTGTGTGTCTAGCAACATCTTCCTTACAATTGTGTTGTATCTTCTTTGAGTTTGTTAAAAAATATTGCAATTTCTGTTGCTTTAAAACCTTGTATCTGTTGTTAACTTTATTATGATTGATCTGCCTTTTGCGTTCCTTCCAATATTGTGGTCCAGACCTGGTAAATGTAACTATAGACAGCAGTCAGGGGTTAATACCTATATGATGGTTTGAAGAAGCTGGTCGACTTCGACACGATCCCGGAGGCAGGATGCAGATGTGCTTGTTATCCTTATCGACGTGTTCCGGAGCAATAATCTGTGGCGTCATTATATCTTCATTCATCTCCTTTAATTATAATAATTCAGTCCTGCTGACTCACCATCTTGCATCGGATTTGGTCTAGTTTCCTCCCAAGGTATTGAAGATTTATAAATCCTCGATCGGCTCTGGGTTTTTACACTCAAACTGAATTAACAACTTTGAGTCACCGCGTCGGTTCAATCCACCGCCGAAAAACAGAAACACAATCCCACAGATACAATCTTCCGCGGGTCGATAACTAATAAACAAAATGTTGTTAAAACATAAACGATGCACTTGTGCGTTCACAGCGATTGATTTCTCCGCGGCCGCAAAAAAAAGATGCAAAAAAACATTCTGAGACGCAGAAATTGTCTCAGCAAAGTTTGCTTCGACCGACAAAGAGAATTAGTATTCACGAGATTCCGTAACTTCGCCGCGGCATCCTGACAATCACAGGAGATAAAACTCTGACTGTGAAAGAGGCTCGTTGGGGTTTTTTTTGTTTTTTTTTAGCTCAATATTCAAAGATTTCGGGGCAGTGGTCATGGAGGCAGGGGAGTTTGAAATGAGCAGGTGTGAAGATGTTGTTTGCCTCTTAAAATTCATGGAAACTCACCAGGTAGGAGACTTGAGGCAAAAGAAAATCCCACACATGGGTCAGACCTTGAGATACCCCGCCGGGTAAGACAGCATTTGGAAGATGAGCCCACTAAGACGGTTATTACATCGGATAGGCAGTCGGACTTTTGAGTCATTATAGCATTGATCGGAACTTATCCTTTGATTACATTTTTTTAAAGACGTTTCATGAAGCGCTAATCTTGTAGTATTTACTTCCTGCTTTTGTTCTTCTGTATATGAAGAGTGAATTAAACATTTTAGACATTTGCAAAGTAAATATGAGCATCAGGTTTTCTGCCTCAACCTAAAGAAGCTCTGACTGGCGTTGCGTTAAAAAGAAAACAGCATTATAACAACTTTTTACCGAAAAACAAAAACAAAAATATATTTTTATTCTCAAGAATGATGTTTTCCCATTCCAGACCAAAATACACGCTGTTTTCAGTTAACTTAATCTGATATTTAATTGAGATCTGTTAGTTAATGTTCATGTTTACATGGTACGACACAATGCAGAACAGTTGTTGCTTAATTTGGTTGTGCTGTTGAACTTGTGCTGTGGCTTCTGCGTTTGATATTTTCTATCCGGAGCTTCATACGTTTGAATCCATTTTTTTCCACTTTGTAGTCTGACAATGCGTTGCGAGTGACTGACATGTGTGGGTTGTCGTGGTTACAAGAAAGAGCTGTGCAGTTAAGACAAAACTCGGCAGCGAGAATTCTGACCCGCTCTAGTAGAAGAACTCACATTTCCCCGATCCTTAACTGGCCGCCAGTTTCTTTGAGGATCAATTTTAAAAATTCTGGTTCTTACTTTCAGATCTATTCATGGTCAGAGCTTACATCAGTGATCTGATCCAGGCTTACACCCCGACTCTCCTCTTTTTTGTCTCATTTTCCTCACATAATGGCTTGTTGACGAAAACAAAATGGCTTAATTTTCCTCCTGTGTGCGGGATCAAAATTGGTCTTGTACAGGAAACACTGGAGCTGAATTCCATTAATTTACAATCTCTTCAAGGCAATAATGACTAACTAAGAAAACACACGTGGTGACTCGGACACAAAAAAGAGAGAGATGTCTGCTAATGGTGAAAGACCTTCACTCAATTATGTCTCAAAGCCACTCGGAGCAGAAAACAAGAACACGCATTTTAGCCATTACTCCCGCTGACTCGAGTCACGCCTGCTTGCAGCTCTATTTCAACAAATATCACAGTTTATTTTTTTTTTAAATCTAACCACTCGCAGTACAAACAAGAAGCACAACCTTTTTAAGCCAATCACAACAACAGCGTTTGTCAGTGGAACGATTAGTCTAAAAGAAAAGAAGCGAAGCCTAAAAACGTTTTGTTCTTCTGCACGAGTGCACCGTGACACTGCAGCGTGATGTCCTCCTCGAGCTTCCTCCTGAACCTTCCGTCCATTCCTGCAGTGTCCTTTAGAACAGCAGCTGATGCCTGTCGGAGAGACCGTGGCCTCCAACCTCGCCGCATATATTCCGCCGCCCCCCCCCCGATCTCCATTTTGGAGGAGTTCTGCGATCGCATTCTTGATCCTTTTTTTTTTTGTTTTAACTACATCTTCCGTATCAGATGCTGTTGGAGAGCCAATTATGATAACAAGAGGAGTTCAGACCCGCCATCGCATAATTAATGTTCAGAGACTTTACTTCCACTTCACATGTGGAAAGTTCATCGGAGAATCTATGGCGCTGCAGGCGAGGAGACGCCTCTCGGTTTAATGCCGTGATTTAATGAGGACTTTCTTGCGACAGTGCTGAAGAACTGGCTTTTATGAAAGCAAAACTCCTGCTTCACAGTCCCAGTACTCCAGGGTTACAGGGGGGGGGTTAATCCTAGGAATGCAGATAGAATGATTGAGTAAAAGTACTTGCGTGTACTCAAATGTCTTATTTAATCATTGAAATGAGTTTCCCGGATTTAAACAGCCGGGACTAATTGTAATGTCCAGATAAAAGTAAGCATATTATCAATCTTTTCATCATGCTCCGCAAATATCACACTCACAAATCTACCTTTCAAACATGTATTCCAAATATTAAAATGTTCAATTGCGAATTGAAAGTATTAAATTGATCATAAGTTAAATATATATATTACTTTCATTTTCTTTGGGGAGTTGTTTAGGGCCTAATAATTGATTTTTTTGTGGATTTAATCAGTTGTTACCAATAAAATGTTATTCATCTTTTTTAATTATTATTATTTTATAATTTTTTAAACGTTGTTTTTTTTTATGAAGACTTTTAAAATGTATGCCCGTCAAAGTCCAGATTGACCCACAAGTCTCTTCTTTTTGTTGAAGTAAATATTGAAATATTATTACTAATTAAAAAATTAAACTGTATTTAATAATGAAAGGGGAAGAAAATAATCTCTAGTAATACCTACAGGTAGGAGTGTGTATTGGTAAGAATCCAGCGATACCATACGTATCATGATACAGGGACAACAATAAAATATATTGTGAAACATGGATGTATGTTTAGTATTACCCGCCAGAGTACTTGACTCTTGACTAAGTCGTTACTGCTTTCATTTGTTTCAAAAACTCCGGCAGCTTGTAAACATGAGATTTAAAAGCTGCCGGAGTCGACTGTATCCTCTTGTCCTCAGTCATCTCCGGGATCTCTTGGAATTGAATTGTTCTTTAGCTGAGGGCTGCAGATGACTGCTGCCATCTAGTGGCCAGACGTTTAATTGAAACACAAAAACAAAAAAAAATGCCATGACTATTTTCATGTCAATTATCTATTTTATACAAACTTCATTGCAACATAAAATTTGATTTGAAAGCCAAGAAAAACATTAGGTTACAATTCTGTTGAATATAGATACAGTATTGTGGATAAAATATTGTGATATTTAAGTGTATCGTTCTTTTCTTACACCTCCACCGTCAAACGTACATCAGGTAGACAATGAATAATCAATGTTTCTCTCTGTTCGTCTCCAGGTGTCCAAAGCAGCCGCCGACCTGATGGCGTACTGCGACGCCCACATACGCGACGACCCCCTCATCGTCCCGGTCCCCGCCTCCGAGAACCCCTTCAGGGAGAAGAAGTTTTTCTGCGCCATCCTCTGATGACCTGCAGGGGGCAGCTGTACGGGCGCAGGCGCGGCGATTGCCCGGCTTCTCCGTCTTCACCACACCTGAAGCCGCCGGCCTTTTTTAGGCGTTGCCAGGTGGACTCTGTTGTCGGTCGGCTATGTCTGGGGGCTGATGGGTAATGGAGGCGTCAGCCAACCACGCTGGCAGCCAGCGAGTGTCCTGTCTTGTTAAATAGGTTTGTTATTGCTTTGTTATTAGAGAACAGCCTTGCTCAGTGCTTAATGAGATGAGAGATGTTTTCATTTGTGCTAGATCTTATCACGCCTCAGGAAACAGAACCTCGGCCCAGACTCGTCCCAATATGCAGCAGGAAACGCTTTCATCACATTAGCATGTGAGCGCCATCTCCAGAAAGTCAGTGAAGGAACTTTTTTTTTTTTCTTGAAAACAAATCTTATAATAGCCTCCGTTTATTCTTCTCCTGTCAACCTTAACAATGAGCTGAACATCTGTTGAAAACATCTGCACACGAGCGAAACACGCCGATCCACGCTGCTATAGTGAGAGCACACACACATCTGCTGACGAACGCTCAGGTGATCTACGTCCAATTCAAATTTAGTGATGGCACAAATCGCACACGTGAATAACGGCACAATGTTTTGACATCAGGACTAACTGATTTGGTGGTTCTAATCCCTCATGAAGTTTATTTTTACTTATCTGTTCCCTCAGTGGTGCTGCAGCCTCTTGAGCTGCTCCAGCAAAAACAACAGCATTTTTTTTGGACAATTTTATTTAAAAAAAAAATCATCATCGAATAACTGACCTCATGTTAGTCAGATTGTTCCACTCATTTCTGTCCGCTTCCATAATTCATGATTAAAAACTTTTATTTTTAGCACTTATAAGAAGGCTGTGATGCTAACGATCTATGCGCCACCTGTGGTCAAAGGTATAACTGCAATACGTCTTAGAGATAATCATATTTTTTCAGATCTCTATTAATCACTTTTTCTGTGAATGGGTTTCTTCAATATTCAACACTATTGCAGCCAATTAATTGTTTTCTAAATTCAATATTGGAATTATTCAAAGGAAATGAATGCTAAGAAGGCTGAGTTAAAAATGTGAACTTATTTATTTAGTGTTAAGAGTGATGAACAAATATTTGAAAATATGATGGTATAGTAATTTAAATTGTTTAATAGGTCCAGTCTTTGTGTTCACCCGGGAATTAAGTTTTTTTTTTTTTTAAGTTTTGTTTTGTAGTAGTTTTCCATATGGAAGTAGAAATTAAATTTGACAAAAAAAAGTATTTTAAGAAAAGGACAAATGTGTTCTATTGTAATAACAGAATACAAAGATTAAGCCATATAAGCATGTATTATATGAAAAAATACCTTTATTAAAATAATTGAATAATTAAAAAGTTTACAATTATTAAATTAAATTCTGGTAATTCATGTGTTCATCCATTCAGTAATTTATCTTTGTAAATAAATGTATACAACGTATTTAAAATGAGGGAAATATTAATCGAAAATGTATAATCAAGCAAATATGCTCTATAAGCCTAAATAATGGAATAGATTTAATAAAAACATTAAAACTCGATTAATAATAGTTTAATTTTAAGATATATTGATATCATTGATATTTACTTTCTTTCTCCCATCATATTCTACTTCAACTTGATGTCGTAATTGTCATTAGATGATCATTATATTTAGGACTTTGAATGCATTTCTGTCTGGGTTTTCACAAAGTAGCCTTTAGTCCATTTATGAAAGTGTGTCGCTGCTCGCCGTGATCCACTGCTCGTGCTCTTCATCCACTTCAAATCACAGACTCCTTTTTTCTTTTTTAAACCTGCAGTCTGGGCCTGTTTCCTGAGCTCCTTTTTTTGCCTGACCTCGAGTGATTGGCAGCCTTTGACCTCACTAAAGGCCTGCATGTTCCCCCCGCTCCGTCCTTGGCCTCGGTTTTTTTTTGGTGGGGCGTCTCTTCTAGGGTGTACAGTATGTTTCAGTGCCAACGTCTGCCCGGGGGGCGTCAGACCTCTCTTAGTCAAGAAGAAAAAAGAAAAAAAAGCACATGTTTCCGTTAAAAAAAAAAACACACAAAAAAAAATGCAGATTTTTATGATGAATCGTTCTGATCGTTATCATTATCGGTGGTATTATTGGATATCTGTGGCACCGAGCGCCACCTGACGTGTCGTGCTCCTGTATGATGACGTTTCTAAACCATGCAACAGTATTTTCTAAGACGAGGGTCCGTTTACATGTTTCCGATCCCTTCTGTGGTTTTTTGACGATACTTTTTGTGTATAAATAAGATTTCCGGTTCTTGAATAGCCGCCGCGTTCCAGTGACTATAGACAAGAGCGTTATTTGATTTTTTTTTTTCTCTGCGGTGACCTGAGCTCGACCTCGGGGTGCTCTCACCTCATCTGCAGGACGGTGCCAAAATCATAGATATGAATATTGCATGAGTTTATTTCTTGAACACAGACGACTTATTATGATCCAACTTATTTCTCGGGGTGCTGCTCTGGAGTTTGTTGACGATGTGCAGCTGTATTTATCATTTCAAGTGGTGTTATCGTTCTTTTTTTTTCTCCTTTTGGAAGTCATTACAACTACGATAGCATTTAATTAGCAGGCTTTGATGGATAAACTGAATTAAAGGAAATATCTACCCAACATGTGACGCCTCTTTCGTCTTCCTGCACCAGAACTGTTGTTGAAGTTGTTATTGGAGTCGAGAAATTAGTCGCAAACTGCGAGTCTCTGAGAGTTTTTATTCTAGAGTTGAATATGTCCGAAGCAGGGACGCAGTCAGGGGAGGCAGGTGAGGCAGTGCCTCACCTCAATGCACAATCTAAGACAAACTGTGTTGAAACTCTGAATGTCGCCAATTTAATGCTCACAGATGCGTTTATTTGCCTTGATTTTCCAAAGTCTGGCTGATTTCTTTACCATTAAAGTTTAATGTTTTTAACAGTATTATTTAGTTTCGCTAATCGGAAATTCAACCGCAGTGAAAAGGCAAAGTTGGAGGCACACACTAATGAGCCTCCACAGACTACTAACATCTCCATTGAGGCGGAGAAACTTTTAAAACTAAAGGAAATAAACGTGGAATTTTACTGAGGTTTGTGTGGCGAAGGAAAGACGAATAGACTTTATTTACAGATAAAATTAAGACCAGAAATGTTGTTTTTTTTATTTCAATCATATAAAAAAGAGATAAGACTAAGAAAAATACAATACTACAGTAAAACTACATTTTGGCCCTTAAATTAAATATTATTAGTTTTTCTCATGCTTATATTGATCCATATAATACTCAATATTTATCTTTTCACCATGATAAACGTTGTTCCTGTTTTGCGTAAATCTAGCCAATCACAGAAGGCCTGACGCAATATTAACCAATCAGAAGCAACAAAAGGCGGGTCTATCTGTAATTACAGCACGACTTGTCTAACGCCGTCAGTCTGGATTCTTCACTCTTCTCACTAAGCTTTACGGTAAATTCCCCAATCAATTATGAATTATATCATATATTTTTTAAACGTCATATGTGTGTGAAGAATGCTGATGAGAAATAACCAGTAGCCAATTGAATAAGCTTAACTTTTAGGTTTATATACTTGTAAATATGACACTCAAGGAGTCAGTGCCTCACCAACCATGAACCTCAAGACACGTCACTGGTTGAAAGAAAAAGAGAACTTGAGTGAGGAAACCATCTTCAATATGTAGTGTGACGATCTAAAAGGAAAAAAAGTGTTCTCTGTCAAAGTGGTCCACCAGGTGGCGCTTTATATCAGCCACACTTTTACAAGAACAGTACCAAGTACAGAGAAGTAGACATGGCCAGTAGAGCAGACCTGGCTCTTGGACTTTATTCACTCTGAATATGACTATTGGGTTTTTATTTTTAATTACTCACTTACTTACATACAAATTTGTCAATTTTTTTAAGTATGAATTGCACCTAAAAAATATTATAGTGAATATAAATACATAAAGAAAATTATATATACAATAAATTATACAATTTTTGGCTTATTTAGCTTGATTTTATTACTTGATTCTATACTGTTGGCTCCCTCGTTTTCGCCTAATGGCTCCCCACGACAGCCACTGTATAACAAAATTGCCAAACACTGCAGAAGACAGATGTGCTGTTAAAAAATGATTAAAGCATGTTAAAATTGACCAAATGAGAATATAACCATTTTAATTAATAAATTAATTTTAGTTTATTTATTTATTTACTGACTGGACTTGCTTTCAAGATTATTTAGATACTATTTAGATAAAGTCAGTATAAACTCAATAATATTCAAACTGTAAATGAGTAAATGTTGATAAATTGTCTTTAAATCACGAAGTTTAGATTAATTTATCTGTCACTCTCACACACAGTTGGATCACTTTTCATGGTTTTCAGAACTGCTATGATTGGAAACACAAAATAATTCAATATATATGGGACAAAAAATAAAAAATATCAAGGTCAGCTCATCTGTTTCAAGTTATTACCTATTAATGCCCTTATAGAGCAGGTTCTTGTGAGTGATAACCTGACGGTGTCTGGAGCTGCCAATCATCTTTGATCTGATGAAGACACTCTAAGCTCTTCACTCTTCGATGGACGACTCGATGGTCTCTGCTGCCGCCCGAAGGGACCTGGTCGTGGCAGGTGAGTCCACCACCTTCATTTATATCAGTTTTATACCTTTTTTTTAAATAAAAAAACTTTATGAACTACATCAGAAATACGAGCACCTGGTGCATGAGGGTGTCTGGGACTCACACAACATCTACCTTCAGAGCCTGAAAGGAAGTTGAGCAGAAGATGTGGCTCCCCATCCAAAGAGATCGTCTTCAAACGCTCCTCTCTCTGCACAATAGATTCTGCTTAAATGATTAATGTGCCTCAGCGACTGCTTCTTGAAGAAGATTCAGAGCGTGAACGTATGCAAGACTATATTTTCTGCTATTTAAACAAGTTTATTTTTTTTCTGGGCTTCGTTATTAAACTGGAAAACATGGACTGCAGCGCCGAGATTTAAACTCTTTATTGCGATGAAGTCAGCAATGCTGTCTCTGGCTCTTATCAGTGTTTTACGGGTTCAATTTGCTTCCACAGAAGTGTGATAAACCATTAGGAGAAAATTAAATTCTGATACGGTTTCGGGGTTGGTCGTACGAATCTCTGCTGTTTACAACTTCCTGTTGGTTATGGCTGAATTTTGATTTTGATTGTATCAGTTAAATTTGACATTTACAACATGCAAGTGTTAAACTTAAGACTAAACAAGTCCTGCCAAGTCACTTTTATGTCTCACTAGAGCTTAAAATAACATGTTTTTGGCTTCAAATTTAAATTAATAGTTATAAAGATACATTGAAACCTGGATTTTAAACTGGATTTTTTTTGTCTTTTAACCAATTTCTGTAGCATGTAAAGGGTATATGTTTAACAGTTATTGTGTCCATTTGAATCCCTTCTTTTTTATTTTTTAAATACACTCACATTTCTATGATTTTTTTTTTTCGCCCTGTTTTAAGTTGTATTTTTTCCCTCCCTGTTTAATGGTATAATTTCCAACCCTGTTATTAAGTTGTACATTTTCCTGCCCTTTTTCTTAGTTAGTATTTTAATTTTTCACTGCCCTGTTGAGTTATGACATTTTCTGCCATTTTTTAAAGTTGGTTTTAAGTCTGTTTTAAATTATAACATTTTCTGAGCTATTTTTAGTTATGATTTTTTTCATGCTTTTTAAAGTTATGATATTTTCACCCTGTTTTAAGTTTGGATTTTCACTGCCCTGTTCTAATTTAAAGCATTTCATACCCTGTTTTAAATTATAATTGAAAAAATTATATTAAACAGGGCTGAAAAATGATGACTTATAACAGGACGGACATTTTTTTAACAGAAATTCCGGTACAAATTGAAGAAAAGTGTTGTGTTATTGGTTCATCATGGATAAGCAACACATTTTCCCAAATTATTATTATTAAAAATATAAAATATTCCTCATCTATTTACCACAAAATCTCATATTTTCAATTCAATAAAACATTTCGTGCTAATAGGCTACAAAGTGTTAAACTCCATGTCCCATGATTCATCGCGCCCGACAAACCCCGGCTCCTCATTGGTCCGTCTCTCCTCTCGGCGGAGGAAGACATGAAGCGGTGCAGCCGAAGAGCGCTTCACTCTCCGGGGCTCAGCGCTAGTGTAGCACCAGGAGTCTCTGGAAGGATCGCTCCTGCGCCGCTACAGCTGAAGCCTCCTCCCGCTGAATGAAGGGCTCCGTCCATGCGGAGGCTAGCGCTGACGCTGCTGCCCTGTGCCGTCGCCCTGTTGGTGCACCTGTGGTTGGCTCGACGACCTCCCTCCGCGACCCCGCTGGACAACGACACACGCTCCGGTACTTTTTTTTTCTCCCGCACACAAAATGCCGGGCAGAACCTCCGCGAGCCGTCGAACTTTAGCTAACTTTTCCCGCTGAGCTTTTGTAGTCCTGAGGGTGTAGTTGTAGTTTTTGTTGTGGGTCTGACAGTTGCGAGAGTTTCTGGGCGTCGCTGGGACTTAAAGCGATCCGAGAATCAGTGGCTGAGTTGAGGCGAGAACTGAAGGCTTGGATCCTCTTTTGATTTAGATCCTCCGTAAATATTGGACTGTTATCATGGCGTCAACTTTAATTCTAACTGAAAAACGCGTCTTAAATATCAGTTTACGTGTCATTAACAGCGTTGTTGTTTAACACATTTTCCCAAATTATTATTATTATTATAATAACACAACACGTTTCTTCAATTTGTACCGAAATTTCTGTTTTAATTCTTTCAGTTCTGTTTTAAGTCCCAATTGTTTTGTTCATTTTGTGCATGGATTTTCTTAAACCCATTCAGAATTCTTAGTTTTACAAATGCCCTTAAAACTGTCAAAAAGTAATTGACATTGTCATTAAATAAAACGCCGTCAATTCTTTAAGATGCTTTAGAATTTTCCATCGTGGTTTGTCGCATGAACCTCCTCGTCACACCTGTGCTCTTCATCCTCCCTCACCTCGACCCTCATCACCCGTCCTTCTGTCCATCCTTTTCAAATATTATTTGTCTCCTCCACCTTTGTCTGAATCATTTCTTACTTTAGTCTCCAAGTCTCTCCACGTGTCATTTTTTAGATTTCCTCCTTTCCAGTCACTCCCACTCATAACCTCAAAATCATCGTCTCTTATTTTCTTATCAAATCTCGTGCCATTGTTGTTTGCTCACATCTAATTGATCGCAGAAGTCCAATTTCCATTGGTAAATATTTGAGTGACGTGGATGAGTCTCTGCTTTTCTGTGGAAAATGTTTGTGATGATGTGAAGATTCTTTAAACTTTTTTTCTTTTTTTTTTTTTCAAATAAAATGGAAGTGTGTCCGTGTCATTAGAATATTGAACGGTTGAATTTAATATTTAAAATATCGAAAGGTTGAATTTGTTATATTTTAATTTCAATTGTTAATTGTACAATATATTAAGTCGAAGCCTTTTAAATTCAATATAAAAAAAAAATGACAGATTTTTAATTTAATAAGAAAACAATTTAAGGCATTTGAAATTCAATATTAAAATTTTTGAAGTCTTAAATTCAATATACAAAATTGAAGCATTTGAGTTGATCTGTCTGGTGGTAATGTTATGCTGAATTTAAAAGGCTTTGAATTTTATTATATTGAATTGAAAGGCTTCAAATTGTTTGATATTAAATTTAAAAGGCTGTGAATTAAAAATTATGGAATAATTAAAATGTAAAATAAAATCAACCTTTCAATATTTGAAATATTAAATTCAACCATTCAATATTCTGATGGCACTGATATACTTCCATTAAAACTGTAAAGAAAAAAAATATTGTATTTAATTCAAATATGATTCAAGGCTTTAAAAAACTATTCAATAAAAAAATCACAGTTAAAATGTAAAATTCAACCGTTCAATATTCTGATGGCACTGAAAACTATTGTATTTAATTCAAAAGTGATTCAAGGCTTTAAAAAACGATTCAATAAAAAAATCACCGTTAAAATGTAAAATTCAACCATTAAATATTCTAATGACACTAATATACTTCCATACAAAAACATCAGCACAAAAACTGTTAAGGTTTGAAATATGCATAATCTGTGGAAAATGGAAAAATTAAGATGAACATGTGCGTGTTTTCTTTCAAAACATGATTTTTATGGATGTTATTGATTATTATTCACACCTTTGAAATGTTTAGTGATTGTTGGACACCACATATGCACCTCAAAAGTTGATGTGAAGTGTTTTTACGATACTAACACGATCAATGCATGTCTAGTCCTTAATGAAGAAGGACACCTCCCTCTAAAAAAAAAACAAAACTGTCTTATCATGAGTTGGTCCTTTAGAAATCAGTGTGACATCCACAAACATCATTGTCCACGAGGAGCCCTCCCTCCCCTCACCTGTGGATTGATCATTGAATGCATCTCACCAACTTATTTCATGCTAAAGCAGCACAGACTCCTGAAAACATGTTTTCTTCACATCTAAAGGTGGTTTCGTCCTCTCAGGAAACATCTAACCTCATTAGCGGCCTTTTCCATTTCCCAAGATGCCTTCTTGCTCGCCAAGGTTAAAATGACTTTCAGTAGAATTCCATTAGTGTTGGAATGTAACCTCAGCCTTTTAACCCTGCGAGCATATTTTCTTGAATTAAAGAAAAGAACTTGATGGTAAGTGAAGTGCTTCTGCTTCACACTTGCATCTGGGATCACAGGCTTTAATAGGCTCCGCTTTCTAGAAGGTCGGCTTTGGTTTCAGGTCCACGTATATTCAGAAGTGGTCTGGACCCTCGCTTGAGTCACTTGTTGAATTGTATGCTCTTGTCAACGGTGAGTCACTGCAGAAGCGAAGCTCAAAGAGTAAACAACCTCGAAACTTGCTTCTACTGCCATTGAGGCGAGAACATTGATAATGATGAGGATCTACACTACAATCATGCTGGTCCAACTAACAAGTTAGTTATCTCAATGAATTACAAGTTATTTAATTCAATGAATTACAAGTTATTTATGTCACTGGCTAAACGGTTGGTTATCGCAATGAATTACAAGTTATTTAAGATCTGTTCGTTTAACCAGGTTGTAAATATGTTTTAATTCCACAAAGGTATTTTTGTGGCTATGCTTCTATGTGACATCATGTACTTCTGCAGCCACCTTGCTTTTTGTACTTCCACTTTGGCTTTACTTGCTGAGCTGCATGTGTCTTAGAAACCGTATTCAACACTGAAAAGTTTTGCACAATTACACGTTGGATCTGTCTCTGAGATTTCTCAAGAGTGCCCCAAACAAGCTTCTTCAGAGAGTTCTTGACGTGGTCATGACAGGCCATTAAAGAATTCAGTTGGTCGACGTACTTGTGTCGCCGTTTATTAAGAAAACTCGGACCCATTGATCGCACTTGAAGTCGCCTGTCAAAGAGCCTTCATGACAGCGTCTTGGTCCCCATATTGATCCTTTGATCACGTTCAAAGAGATCTTAGTTAATTGTCATTCTAAGAGATAATTTGAATTAAAAACGTTGTGTCATGATGCAAGTCCAGGCAGTTTGTCGCAGCTTTCTTTGCATTTTCCAAAATTGTGAACTGAATTTGGCCATTTAAAAACAAATGTTACTTGATCCTATTGTGAATATCCAGGTTGTAAAATGAATCCGTTTAATTGGTGTGTATGTATTTTGAACTTGTCAACTGATGGGTTGGGAATGTTTCAAAGCTGCCTTCAGTAGGCTGTAAACTTCTTTTTTAACTGCTTTTATAAGCAATCATTAAATCTCCAATTTGAAGTTCAAACTAAAACAAACTCAGGCTTCTAAAAATACATTGGTCCCCACTTGTCGTATCATGGATCACTTTATGCAGTTATTCTGTTTAACGTGTAGTTTTTTTCATATGGTTCTGTATGTTCAAAGCTGCCGTCCGGAACGTCCAAGATCCTTGTCTTAGTTCACACTGGTACAAACGGATGTTTGATTTTATCAGCATTAAACAAGAAAAACCATAGAACTTAGTGGTACGATCTAATTACCGAACCCATCTGGTGCCGACAAAACCGAGAACTCCCATGATGCCCTTTTACAAAATGCTGTATTTAACAACAGTTAATGGGTCTCTACAATATTGTTTTTTGTTTTTTTTCAAACGACACATCAGTAGTCATGTCAAAAGTGACTGAAGGCTTGTTATGTGGGCGGCAAAGCATTGTTCAATTCACCGTTGCTGGAAGGTTTTTTTTGAGAGGGATGGCATCTTGAATGCAATGTTGAGTTTGTAAACACCTTTTGTTAAATTAAACCAAAAAAAAAAAAGAACTTGCGGATTTTAATGCATCTGGTTTTCATAACCCCTGCAATAAACGAGGCGAACGTTTATATTATGATTTGTCATGTTTCCCTCCCAAAAACATGGAGATATAAAATCTTTTTTAAAATTTATGATCATCGTCAGGAGCAAGGATAAAGTTTTCTCACATATACAGCGAGGCGTCGAAGTCTATTCCGTCTTCTGATCTATTCCGTCCTCTGAGTTTATAAAACGACTCGACCCTCGGGCCTAAAGAGTCCACGACGAGTCTCGATCTCGCACCGGAGCTGTTGCAAACTTGTCTATCTGTGTGTGTGCTGCAGATGAATCACCGCCTTTCTATGAAGTTTTGGTGGGCGTGCTATCAGCCAGGCATCATTATGAGCTGCGACAGGCAATAAGAGAGACCTGGCTGGGCTACCTGCAGGATCACCCCCACTTCAAGCACAGGTCAGTGGACTGGAACTCTCCTCACTTGTTTTTTTTTCCCCCGCCGTGGAGGAAATAAAGCCTGCAGCTGATAACTGACCGATAACTCCATCATCAAGCCCCTTATCTTCACCTGACCAGCGGCCAATATTGTTCTCCCTTTCTTCCATTTCCTCCTGCCATCTGATATGAGGTGTTTTGGCCTTTAACGACCCCCCCCTGGTAACCATGGTAACAGAGGACGGATAGATGGACATGTGATAGGACGGAAAGCCGAACACCTTTTTTACGGACAATATTGAGTTGACAGTAGTGTTGGTTTGCAGAGTGGGGGTGAGGTTCATCATCGGCAAACATGGGTGCCCCTTCCCGGAGGAGGACAGAGAGGACCCCTATTCCTGCGCCCTACTGAACATCACAGAGCCAGGTACGGAATTTTTTTTTCAGATCGGTCGCCGAGAAAGTAGTCGGAAGAATGAGGAGAGAGAGAGAGAGAGAAAGAAACTGCATTTCTTAGTGTTCCCTCACAGCTCGAGGACTTCTTTTCTTTTCCTCTCTCAAGGCCAGAGCCAGAAAAACCTCCGTCAACAACCAGGAGACGTGGACACTTCGCTCGGGGGGGGGGGGGGGGGGGGGAGAAAAACGAAAGCCTTAACAAACACTGAAACAAAGTGTTTAATTGACTCGCCGTCTGCAGTAATTGTCTCCGTCTCCCACCTTCGCCTAAAATCTCCATTTTCCCTCTATTTGTCTGCGCCGCTGACTTCACGAAAACATAATTACCGCTCCTCAGAATAGTTTTTTTTTGCAGATGACGGCCTTCGGGGTCACGGCGCCGTTTTATTTTTCCAGCCTGTGTTCCCTCGCTCTCCGCTCTGTTAATGGTTGTACGGCTTTGACGAGCTTCGCTTCGAGAATGGAAGGCGGCAGCCTCGCCTTTTATTTGAAGAGAAAATGAAAGCAGTCCGGTGCCCGAGTCTGGAATCGGCGACGTCAAGAGTCAATTAAATATTTGTTTTCTCTTATTTTGCTTGGCGCTATAATAAGGTTGGAGGCTGAAGGAGCCATTGTTATTCCATTTTAATGACATTTTAACAGTCTTTACTTCTGACTTTACCGTCTTAATGTGGACTCATATTGGCCATAAATTGACTTGGACTGGTTCTTGGTCCGTCCCCTCGCCCACTCATGGATCCAACCGTGTGACTTTTTAAATGTGGTTTAGCCCGAGAGCAGCCGCGACCCCCGAGCCGAGATATATACTTCTCCTTCTCCTGCCAGCTTCTATTCTTCCCACAACAGTTTGGAGCTCATTACGCCACCAAATGTTCCACGATTCCGCGATCAATCTCACTTCCCATTGTTCTCCACTTGAGGCAACGATTCTTTCTCTACTCTTGCAGCGAGCAGAGCCATCTGTTCCCTTGCAGAGGACTCTAGCCCGGGATTCGAACTGCAAACCCAATAGCAAGTGCCACTTCGGGTGAATAAGGAACGTCGTTAAGATGGGGGGGGGGAAGAAAAAAAAAACTTCACACCAATTTTAAAGATTTCCTTCCTGAACTTAGAAGAACTTTTAGCGACAGACTTAACCCACGATGGGTCGGCAATCGATGCAATAAATATTTGGAAATGTAAACTTATGTAGTTGGTGTTATGGGTACGGAGTACTAAGTAAGAACATTTTCAATTGAGCCATAATTCAGTAGCTTTTTCATCTCTATTTTTTTCATATTGTTTGATAGTTTTAATGGCTCGTCAAAGCTAGAGTAGGCAGTTGAAGTGGACGATTAAGAGCACAAGTGGATCAAGAGAGGATTTTTTTATTTTTATTCGTGTTTGGCGATGAAGTTTGTTTGATTTGGTATTTCTGAATTTTTTTTGTGACAAATTATGAAAAAAAAAAAGTTTTACCTTGAGATGTTACTTTGAAGTGGTTATGAAGGAATAAATGAATCATTGGAAGATCAATATAAATGTTTTGCAATTAAGTGACAAAGAAAAACTTCACTTAAGAGAGATTTATTCATCATTTAGCACTCGTTTGTCTGCGGAGAAATGATTTTCCCTGAACTTCAAACTCGCATTCCACCTCGAGACATATGTTTAGCGGCGTCAAAGTCTGCATCGACGCGGGAATCATTACAGTCAGGATCCTCCGCCCCCCCCTGGGATCATAAATATTTGAACAAAACCAATCCAACGGCACCAACATGTTTGAAAAGTCTAATAAAGTCGGTGTTTTTTTTTTTTATTTGTTTATCTTTGATCCTTTTTATGCCAAGTTATATTATGATTTTGAATAATTTAGAGCGGCCGTGAAGAGAGTCTTTACGTCGACAAGCGAGCACATTTGTATTCGTCGCGGAATAACGGATACATTCTGAAGCGTTAAGATCGCCAGTGCGAGCAACATTCTGTTTGATTAAATCCCAGACTGTCGTCGCTGCTAATTATCTTCTCTCTGAGAAGGAGCCGTTGAAAGGAGCGAGGAAGCTTTCCCTTTTTACCCGCCCGGATCTTTTCATTGATCTCCCGGGTAATAAAAGGGCTTATTTGTAATTAAGAAGGCACACCGGCCATCACAAGTTTACTTTAAAGACGCCGGTCTGAAGAAGTGCTGATGTCTTCACAAGCGCTTGTGACCAGACGGTTGCTAATGGACTCCCCAGTCGCTTGTTCGGTAACGTCGGATCTTTCTGTCCCAGCGGCGGAGGCGGATATAGAAGTGGTGTCGGCGTCGGACCCCGCTGCGCTCGCGGCCTCTGATGTGGCGGCCATCGCCTTGGACTTCAAGGTCCTGCACCCGGTGGTGATCACGCGGCTGGGCGTGTTCGCACGAGGACCCGAGCTCCGGAGCAATGTGACGGTGAAGCTCCTGCAGCTGGATCAGGAGGTGAGGCTCGCCGACTTGAGATTGCCGTGTTGTGAAGTTTTAACTTTTTTTTTCTTTTTTTTTAATTATAATGTGCAGGAGGCGGTGGTGACCGCTCGCTTCAGTGCCATCAGCACGGGGACGCTTGTCAACGGGATGTGGTACAAGCCAGTGGAGCAGTTCATCCTGCCCAAGGTAGGACTTTTAACTTCATGTTAATAAGAGATGTGGCTCTAAGGCAAGGTAAGGTAAAACTTTATTGATCCCTCAGGAGGTCTTCTTCGGGAAATTGTTTAGTTTAGTTCTCTAGTGATAATAATTGGTTTCATTATTGAACTTAATCAGTTTATAAAAATACAGGAACGTGGTACTGTAGGTTGTAATTTAATGTGACTATGTTTGTTGTTCTTCAAAAAACCCATTTAGGTTTTTTCCTGGTATTGTTGACATCCCCGCCTCTGACACTTATCTCAATTACTGGCATTTTAGTCCTCAACATCAACATTAAATCACTTTAATTTTTAACCAAGCATCCACTCTGGCTGGGAGACATAACTGGACGGGTCACTTTGCTCTGTTTTTAAACATTTGAGCATCATTTATCCTTGGCTTTTGAATGCACCATAGCCATGTCTACTCTTTCTGAAAACATTACTTTCACACGTGTGTTGAAGTTTACACGTCTCTTTTTGGTCAATAGACGCATGTTGACATTTGTAAACCATATTTAGTGGGTTTTTAAAAAAAATTAAAACAAGTTTGCATCAACTGTAATGCTGTATACACTTGCCCTGATTCTTTCTAATGGCGAGCTAGCGTGCCGCGTCGCAGCCTACTCCCATCAGCGTTTGATTGCGTCTTTGATTTTGTGAATTGATGAATCATTTTGTTGATGAGAGCAACACTTGACACTCCTCAAGACTAAAAGCTAAGCCAAAAATCATTAAAAGATGTTGTTTAATTGTAATTTTAATTGTTTTTTTCACCACCAATGTCAAGACGATAAAGGATACATTTGCCTCGTATCAGAGAATCCAAACCGTCTTTGTCTCGCTTTGATACAAAAATAAAAATCCCTGTTATTTATTTTAAGTCGTCAAAGCCTCTGGGAGGCGCGAGCAGAGAAGCAGCAGGTTGACTTATGCGTCAGACATTTTAAGTGTCTCCGGATGCGTTTTCTCCTCCCAAGAAACTGCTGATCTTCGCATACGGGAGAAACAACATAAATATTTCAACTTATTTGTGCCGGAAACGATCACGCAGACTTCTCCACGGCCGCGACGCTCCCGACGAACGAATCTCCGATCAAGAGGATTAACAAAAGTTATCTGATCGCACATAAAAAGCCCCGACATCGTAATCCGTCATCGGGATGGGGAAAGGCGTCAAATTGAACGTGGACGTGTGACAATGTGACCGAGGAAAAAAAAAAAATCACGCTTGTCTGGAAGCAATTTTTCCATTTTCTTGCAGCGGGACACAATCGAACTGGAACCAGAATAAATTTGAGCAGGAATTGTAAAATGAGATCAGAGGTTAATCACATAATGAGCGCGAGCAAACACGTGCTCTTCAAACTGCAATTAGGATTAAATTTCCACTCGGGCGAGAACGATGAAAACCTCGGTGAGTACAAATAGACTGGATGTGAATACAACTGGCACGACGAGGCTCCTCCGGGGAGTGACGGGACGTGACCTCGTTGTGTATTCATTGTGCTGCTTCTGTATTCCACACAGAGTTTTCATTTCCTCTGGTGTTTACAGAAGGAAAAAACACAAAAAAAAACGTCTTTTGGTTTCTATTAAAGTGATTCCTGAAAGTGCGAGGATCTGTTGTTCAGGGTTTCGAGGGGACGCTGGTGTGGGAAAGTTCCAGCGCCGACGGACTGACGAGCGCCGACCCGTCGGTGCGGCTCAACGACGGAGGCGGCGTCATCAAGTTCTCCTCCGTACGTTCCGGTGGATGTCGGCGTCCGAGTGTGACAACGGCAGGAGATATGACTCTTATTTTCTTTCTGGTCTTTCACAGGTCGCGGAGGGAATTCTTCCACATCGAAGTGCTCTTGGATTTCCTGGCTTGGCAGGAGGTTTCATGTTCACCATCTACGGTAACTTTCTGTGGCAACCTTGGATTGAAACTGCTGCTTATATTGAAGCAACACTACGTAACATTTAGACATTATGGTGATTATACTTCCATATTTCCTGATGATTAATTTAATTTGAACAGTCATGACTTGTTTGTTATTTTAATTATGTTACTAACTTTCTCTGGGCTGGAGTGTCACATGGCCAGAACCACATTTTTACATCACTGGGTCAAGAGGTATTTTCATATGATTTACTGAGACACTTACCAGAAGGAATAAATGAGGTTCCTTTCGGCAACAACAGGCTTATTTTGTAGACAAGTTTACACGCAGAAAATTAGAAATCGCTAAACGAGCCACAATATTTCAGTTGCACACAGTTCCACCAGGGGGAACTATAAACGACATTTTCAAATTTGTGTATTGAGGTTTTAAGGGACAGAAATCCGGTTTATTTTCTTTCAAATATGACTAATAAAACAATTTCATACAACCTTGTATCATGGTCAAAAACATTACAAACTACCAGGACCATTTCGAATGAAAAGCAAATCAATAAAACTACAACTATTATCAAAAGTTCATACTTGTGTATGTGTTAACATACAGGATGACAGTCATCCTCTGAACACTGTCATCAGTGAGCAGAGAAGCAGATGGAGCACGAATGCTCCTTCCATGATGCAACACTAATAGACTCAGGGACTCGTTCATTCCTCGTGCTATTAGACTGTTTAATTCTAAGTTTGGGGACAGGAGAATATAATGTAAATATTCTATTCTATGTTAATATTTCTATCCTTTTCTTTGATCCATGTTCTTTAAACTTTAATTGTGTTAGCCCTTGCACTTTGTTCTTTGTATTGCACCGTGTTCTTTGTACTTTGTTCTTTGTATTGCACCGTGTTCGTTGAACTTTGTTCTTTGTTTGATCTCCAGAGTTGTTAACAAAGTTTATCTATCTATACAATAAAGTAGAAGACGACTTTATATTCTTTATAAGACCGCATATATTTATATTTATATTGGATAAAAACAAAGTGTTGTGATGGGATTTTAAAAATGAAAACATTTTTTTAGAAGTTGATTAACTCTTACTTTAGTTATTCAATATTATATTTGAAAGCTAATAATAATAGATAGGTGTGTGTGTGTGTGTGTGTGTGTGTGTGTGTGTGTGTATATATATATATATATATATATATATATATATATATATATATATATATATATATATATATATATATATATATACACTACCGTTCAAAAGTTTGGGGTCACTTAGAAATTTCCTTATTTTTGAAAGAAAAGCACTGTTTAAACAGTGCTTTAAACTAATCTATACATTGCTAATGTGGTAAATGACTATTCTAGCTGCAAATGTCTGTTTTTTGGTGCAATATCTACATAGGTGTATAGAGGCCCATTTACAGCAACTATCACTCCTGTGTTCTAATGGTACAATGTGTTTGCTCATTGGGTCAGAAGGCTAATGGATGATTAGAAAACCCTTGTGCAATTATGTTAGCACAGCTGAAAACAGTTTAGCTGGTTAGAGAAGCTATAAAACTGACCTTCCTTTGAGCTAGTTGAGTATCTGGAGTATCACATTTGTGGGGACGATTAAATGCTCAAAATGGCCAGAAAAAGAGAACTTTCATGTGAAACTCGACAGTCTATTCTTATTCTTAGAAATGAAGGCTATTCCATGCGAGAAATTGCCAAGAAACTGAAGATTTCCTACAATGGTGTGTACTACTCCCTTCAGAGAACAGCACAAACAGGCTCTAACCAGAGTAGAAAGAGAAGTGGGAGGCCCCGCTGCACAACTCAGCAAGAAGATAAGTACATTAGAGTCTCTAGTTTGAGAAATGGACGCCTCACAGGTCCTCAACTGGCAGCTTCATTAAATAGTACCCGCAAAACGCCAGTGTCAACATCTACAGTGAAGAGGCGACTCCAGGATGCTGGCCTTCAGGGCAGAGTGGCAAAGAAAAAGCCATATCTGAGACTGGCCAATAAAAGAAAAAGATTAATATGTGCTGGTAAGGTGGGAGATTTCTTCAGGGTTAAAGGGATTCTAAATAAGGAAGGCTATCACTCCATTTTGCAACGCCATGCCATACCCTGTGGACAGCGCTTGATTGGAGCCAATTTCATCCTACAACAGGACAATGACCCAAAGCACACCTCCAAGTTGTGCAAGAACTATTTAGAGAAGAAGCAGGCAGCTGGTATTCTATCTGTAATGGAGTGGCCAGCGCAGTCACCAGATCTAAACCCCATTGAGCTGTTGTGGGAGCAGCTTGACCGTATGGTACGCAAGAAATGCCCATCCAGCCAATCCAGCTTCTAGAAGCATGGGGTGAAATTTCTCCTGATTACCTCAATAAATTAACAGCTAGAATGCCCAAAGTCTGCAATGCTGTAATTGCTGCAAATGGAGGATTCTTTGATGAAAGCAAAGTTTGAAGGAAAAAAAATATTATTTCAAATAAAAATCATTATTTCTAACCTTGTCAATGTCTTGACTATATTTTCTATTCATTTTAAAACTCATGGTGGTAAATAAGTGTGACTTTTCATGGAAAAAAAGTGTGTGTATGTATGTATGTATATATATATATATATATACACACACACACACAGTGCAAATGTTTGACCATACATTTTTCTTTTGCTGAACCTTTCCCTTGTTTAACACTAGTTAATATTTATAGTTTTGACGTTTAATCGGAAATCTAAATATTGTATTCCACATTTTTTGTACCTTGTTCCAATAAAAATTATATCTGGGAAGCTTAAAAAAATATATGATCTAGTTTCAACACAGGTTTTTGTTTTTTTATTGAAGTGTTTCACAACCCTTTTTTCAGTTAAAAAAAAAACAGTAGTTTGTGGGGTTTAATAACGTCACAGGAGACCGAATATTACAATGTATATGTGTTCCTAATTAGCATCTGGATGCATACAAATTTGAAGATCTGTCACTCTTTGCGTAGCAGAACAAGCTGTTATTTTTCTTTACTTTTATTGACACAAAAATGTTGGCCAATAATCTCAAGTGAAAATTAGATTTAGTTTGTGCTTTTCTAGATATTTAATGTATGGGTTTTTAAGGCTTGTTTATGAGTAAGTGATGTTATTCAGTTTCTGGTGTTAGTAAAGTTGTTTTTTTTCCAGATGTAGACGGTCTCTCCAGCCTCCTGCGCGGCCGCCCCGCCAGGATGGACCTTCACGCCTCCAGGCTGAGCCAGGAAGACGCCACCTTACACCGGGAGAGCCTGAGGCACGGAGACATGGTGTTCGTGGACGTGGTGGACACCTACAGGAACGTGCCTTCCAAGCTGCTGCAGTTCTATAAATGGTACAGTAGTGACTTCGTTCTCAGCCTCCCCGAGGTCGACGCCCTCGGAGGAAATCAGCGGGCCGAAACGAAAGCATGTCATCAGCACGAAAATGTTCCTCTGTTTGACTTGATGGCAATCGCAGTCTGGGGGGGGTGTGGGGGGGGTATATCTGTGAGTCATCTGCCAGCGAGCTGACTTGTTGTTTGATGTTTCCTTGCGAGACTTCTCCTCTCGTGTCTTCTGACGTCTTGAACTGTGGATTTAATCGAGCGTGCACGCAGGTCCGTGGAAAACGCTGATTTCCACTTGCTCCTGAAGACGGATGATGATTGTTACGTGGACGTGGACGCCGTTCTAACCAAGATCGAACACAAGGGACTCCGGCGCAGCAACTTCTGGTGGGGAAAGTGAGTTGAATTTTCTCGTCCTGCCGATGTCGCCGAAGAGATTCTTAATGTGCACGACGGGATCTCAGACGTGCCGTTTGAGATCCCGGCGTGATGATGAGGCGACTTAATCAGGTCGCCATGCCGACCTTATCGATGAGTAAAACAGCCGACGCAAATAAGAGACCATCTCGCCGCGGTAACGCTGATCATAGGGGAAGACGCATTATTCTTATTAACTTCACAACAGCAGAAGTTGATGTTGTCCAGGACATTAGCTACATGGGTTCAGACGTAGGTGTCAAAGTCGATCACACAAGGGGTTAAAAATCTTGTCACAGTTATGGTCAAAGGCATAATAAAATATATATTTACCAAACCTCTTTAACAGGAAGTATATGAGTCTGATGCGATCTTCTCCGAAAACAAACTAAAATATGTTACTGTGACATCAGTTTTGCCGTTAATGGACGACCCTTTATAATTTTTGACCTCAATAATCTCTCTTCCTCATCTTATCTCTTAACACTGGCGTCGTGATGAGTCACAATAACAACATTGATCTGCTTTGATTTTGAGCCAACCATTCGGCAGGCCGCATAATATGACTTCGTGGGCCAGATTTTGCCCCTGGACCGCAGGTTTGATGGTCAGGAGATACCATAATAAGTGTGCTTTAAACACAAATGTGATCTGATGATTAATTCAACTGTCAAATGACTTCATCTGAGGTCCAGTGTGAAACCAACACGATAAAAACTCTGCTATAAACTCTTATAGTTTCATTAAAAAGCGTCGTAAAATTGTATTTACATTACTTTTGTAAAAATTCATAAACTTCAGTCTTGCTTTGAAATGTTTTTATTTTTAAATATGCTTTAACACACTTCCTGTTAAAGGCTGCTTGGTAAATATAAGAATATTGTTTTTACCTAAAACCTTGAATGTTTCCCCCCTCGTGTGAGTGAGTGTGACCCCTCTACTGTAGAGACCCCCGAACAACGTTCTCACCGACCTGTTCTATGACTTCTTTCCAACCCAGTTTCCGGCAGAGCTGGGCAGTCGATCGCATCGGGAAGTGGCAGGAGCTGGAATACGCGAGCCCGGCGTACCCGGCGTTCGCCTGCGGCTCCGGCTACGTGGTGTCCCGGGACCTGATCCAGTGGCTGGCCAGCAACGCGGAGACACTGAAGGCCTACCAGGTGAGGTCGCAACCCCGGGTCAGCGCCGGGTTCGAAATGGAAGATTCAAGGAAATGTGTTTGTGGTTTCAGGGAGAAGACGTCAGCATGGGCATCTGGATGGCTGCTGTCGGACCTCAGAAGTACCAGGTGAGGAGACCATTGATTAAAGAATTAATCGGTGTCTTTCGTCCTGTTTATCTGCAGTTGTTTAACATTAAATTCTTTTTTTATTTAAAATACGGTACAAGTAACGATAATCTACTCATAATGTCAGTGGACGTGACAAGAAGTTAAAGTTGCCTTAATAAATTAATTAATATTATTTAATGTTAGTCTGGCCTGCGGGTCATTTGTGGCCCTCGGGAAGGTTTCATTAAACCCACGACTTATCTGGTAGAGTAATGTACTTTGATATAGAGGTTTTAATATTTTAGGTCTGTTGGTAAGACTCTAGATATGATACAATTTATTAGAACAAAAACTTTTATTGCCAGATGGCAACAACATGGGGGTCAGATGACACACAAAATGGACAATAGATAAACAGAACCAACACCAGAGCAACTTTTCCGCGGTGCCTAGCAACGATACATTGCGATATATTGCAATACTGCAATTACCGTTGTCACCCAAGTACTTGACTCTGGTGTTACAGAATATAAAGACCACATGACTCCTGACAAAGTCGTTACTACTTTCATTTGTTTTGAAAGCGAAAAAAAATCCAAACAGCAGCTTTAGAAGGAGCTTTAGTCGAGTGTATCCTCTCGTCCTTAGCTGTCTTCTGCATTTCACAGTATTTCATTGTTGCGTCAGCTGCAGAGAATAATGTCTGCTACTTTCTATGGCGGGGAGTTTAATTGTAACACAACAGTGAACAGAAGTCTTGAGTATTTGCCTGTAAATTGTAAAGTAGAATTAAAATAATATAAGTATTAAGTAGGTATAAGTATTTTATAAACACTTTATGGAACCATAGAAAACTATGATGAACTTAAAATATGATTAAAAAGTCCAAAAAAAGGAAATGTATATATTTATTTTCTCCAATTTAGAATTCAAAATTTGCGATATTAGGTGAATTGATATTGTCTACCTTTTTTAATTTATCATAAAAACTAAAACGATTCAAACATCGCGAAAAGTCCACAAATTAAAGGTGCTGATTCCTAAATTCTGAAGCCGTTTTCCTGCCCGTCTGTGTAGAAGTTATGAGTTTTGTGATGAACCGGTTCATGATGAAGGTGCTTTAGATTTTGAGCTTCTGAACGACACGACTCATGAGCCGACGGCGACGGTTCAGCTTCAGCCCCCGACTTGTTTTTCACTCCATCAAAAGTCTGGCAACACGACATCAATTCAAAGTCGGACATTCACCGGAGGGACAGATGCTCGAAACGGGCGTCCGCCGGACCGTGAAACGATCCCGCGCATTAAAAATCAATCAGAATTATTCCGCAACATATCCACCTCTTTTATTTAAATCTCCTCCACGACCACTTCCTTCTGGCCAGGTTTATTATTAGCTTGTTTGCGAGGCTGATGTTTGTTGGAACGTTGTGTGTCAGGACTCGGGCTGGCTGTGCGAGAAGGAGTGCTTCCTGGACATGTTGTCGTCGCCCCAACACACCGCCGACGAGCTGCACCTCCTCTGGGACCGGAAGAAGGTCTGCGGGGACCCGTGCGGATGTCCCCGGGGACCCTGACGCCAGACAGAGAAGACACAGGCTGGCTTCACTCACTTTCAGATGTTCACCGGATTCATTATGAATTAGGTTCTTTATTTTATCAAACAAACGCATTGTTTGTTCATCACTGTTCAGGGTTAATTATTTAGGACGTTAAAATGTCACGGTTTCATACCTTACTCTGTGTGACTGTATTCATGGATCAAATATTGTTTTGTCGACTTCTCTCGTTCATTATTGTGGTCCAGACTGATAGAATTCAAAGTCCAGTCTGTTATCATGCGATTTGTTTCAATTTAATTCAGATTTTTTTGATTTTTCAACTTGAATCATCAGCGCTCGACTTCTGCGTCCCCGCAGGCCGAACGCGCCAGATGGTGCGTTCACTGACCTCGATAATCATCTCGAATCTCACGTCGTTGTTTCATACTTTTTCTTTTATACCTTGTGTTGGATATTTATCGAGTTGACCGGCACGAATCGCTCTGAACCCACCGTTTTAATTCTTGATCCTAAAAATGATCACGAGAATCATGTCGTTGTCTGACTGGAACTTGAATCCATCATTTTAAAAAAAACGTATGTAGAGTGAGTTTGTTTTAAAATTTGAATTGTACAGACGCGGTTGAGAATGTTGGCACCTTCTCTTGTGAAGCACTCGATGAATGTGAAGTATCACTCGTGACATCTGTCCTTGAAACAAGATCTTAATCATGATTCTGAAGATTTTTGTTCTAGAAAATTGAAACATTGTACATGTTCTTGCATTAAAGAAAGGGGGGAGACGGTGGCGGCGGGACGACTGGAGGTTTGATTGACATATCGCTGTCCAATCATTTGGAACGAGACCTTTTTAAAATGCTCTTTTTTTTTTTCCCAGCTCTGGGTTCTATGTTCGTTTTTTTTTGGCGAGATTGGAATGATTGGTTTGCTTGTAATAATTCTTGCATGAAATGTCTTTATATTGAAATGACACTGTTTTCACTTCTAATTGTGGGATTAGGAGGCAGAAAAAAAAAATCTTGATTTGCATCGACGATGATTTGAGTCGTACAGTTTACATGGAATTGTTGTCTGTATGTGTCCTTTCCAGGGTGTCCCCCCCCCCCCACACCTTGGACCACATAGCTGGGATGAACTGTTGGACACTGGGATTGTCAATGTGGTCATTATTAGGAGTTTCTAAGTCGATTTGACTCACAAATCCGTCAACAAAAAGGCACTTTTCTGACACCTTGGATTATTTCCCGGTGTGTTCCTTCACGTCCCGCACACATCGGTTGACTCTCGCTCTCAAAGACTTTCTATCGTTACCGTCATTGTGCGACTCGTGACGTGGCCTTCTGTTCTCATCAGGCGGTTTTTATGTGGACGCAATCGCAGCACAGATTTTTCGGGAACCTCACAGCCTTCGATGACAGGTAATAAAGAAAACACTTTAAAGCTTTCACGGAATGTTTTTTTTTTTTCTTCTTTTTTAATCTCGTGTTTTCTCCAGGAATGTTTTTTTATCTCGCCCAGTTCTGAGCAAGCGATGCCGCACATTGATCCTGGGCTTTATATAACCTCCTCCCCTCTAGCTGTTTAAGAAAATCTCTCAGAAGTCTCTCTCTGTGGTTCCACTGCTCATCCAGACTGGCAAGAAATCGAAAAAAAAAAGAAAAGTTCCCAAATCCTTCAGTCGTGAGAGTTGATGCCGGCGCGAAGCTCCAGAGGGTTCGCCGACCACTTGACCTTAAAAGCCGGTCGAGTGCCCTCCAGCCCTTAATCCTCTCCAGCAGCCGTGGAGCAGTCGGTGAGTCTCTCGTCGCAACACAACACTCAGGTGTGCGTCAATCACACACACACTCATGGTTCATACAAAGTGTCGGTCGTGAGTTTACTTTCTTGAAACTATACGTGTAGAAGTTTTATGAAAACCTGGATCAGGACTATGGGGAAAAGACCAGAGCAAAGCTCGGACACATATAAGGTCAGAGTTAAACTACAAAACTGATGAATTTATTACTTTAAATTCTCCTTTTTAATATTAATTAACCCCCCGGGGGCCCCTTTTAGTTTATGCATTTATTTTCAGGAATAAAAAACTTGTAAGGTAAGGTAAGGTAAAACTTTATTGATCCCTCAGGAGGTCTCCTTTGGGAAATTGTTTTTTACCAATAGCCAGCAATTTTTCATAAACAATAAAAAATAATACATAAAAAATAAAATAAGAAGAACATAAAGAGGAAGAACAAGATGACACAATCTAAGTCTAAAGACAAAGACAAAGGACATAGGTCAAGGAAAGAAAAACAACAAAGACAAAGATACAAAGACTAACATGGAACAGAACATCCAGATACTTTCACTCCACTCCTGCCCCCGAACTCAGAATTGTACAATTTAATAGCCCGAGGGATGAATGAGTCCCTGAGTCTATTTGTTTTGCACCTGGGTAGGAGCATTCGTGCACTCATTCTGCTTCTCTGCTCACTGATGACAGTGTTCAGAGGATGACTGTCATCATCCATGATGGACAGTAGTTTGTTCAATGATATCCTCTCAGCAACTGTCACCAGTGAGTCCAGCTTCATTCCAACCACAGAACCAGCCCTCCTGATCAACCTGTCCAACCTGTTGACACTCCTCTTGGACACATTTCCACCCCAACACACCACAGCATAGAACAGGACACTGGCCACCACAGACTGGTAGAACATGCAGAGGAGCTTCTTGCAGATGTTAAATGATCGAAGCCTCCTCAGAAAGTACAGTCTACTCTGAACCTTCTTATACACATGGTCTGTGTTGCAGGGCCAGTCCAGTTTACTGTCCATCCACACACCGAGGTACTTATAGTTGTCCACTATCTCCACCTCGTCGCCTCTGATGGACACTGGACGTGGCTTTGTCCTGGACCTCCCGAAATCCAAGACCAGCTCCTTGGTTTTTGAGGTGTTCAGCTGCAAGTGGTTCCTCTCACTCCAGTCCACAAAGTCACGTATCAGACTCCTGTACTCGTCTTCGCTGTTGTCCCTGATGCATCCAACAATGGCAGTGTCGTCAGCATACTTCTGGACGAGACTCAGCTCTGAGTTGTAGCAGAAGTCTGAAGTGTAGATGGTGAAGAGGAGAGGGGCCAGTACTGTCCCCTGAGGTGCTCCTGTACTGCACACCATAGTGTCAGACTTGATGTCCTTCAGCCTGACATACTGTGGTCGATCAGTAAGATAGTCCGTAATCCAGGAGACCAGACCAGGGTCCACATGCATCTTAGTCAGTTTGTCCTGCAGCAGAGTGGGTTGGATAGTGTTGAAGGCACTAGAAAAGTCCAGGAACAGGATTCTCACTGAACCGCTTCCTTTATCCAAGTGGGAGTAGGTCCGATGCAGGAGGTGAAGGATGGCATCTTCCACACCAACTGCTGGCTGGTAGGCAAACTGCAGGGGGTCTTGCGCGTGCTGGACTTGTGGCGTGAGATGTTTGAGGACCAGCCGCTCCAGTGTCTTCATCAGCTGCGAAGTCAGTGCCACCGGTCTGTAATCGTTCAGCACACTCGGTCGGATCTTTTTAGGGACTGGAACGATACAGGAAGTCTTCCACAGAGTTGGTACTTTCCCCAGCCGTAGACTGAGGTTGAAGACATGCTGGAGTGGCTCAGCTAGTTCAGCAGCGCAGGTCTTTAGCAGTCGAGCAGACACCTTATCAGGACCAGCAGCTGTATGTCTCATATTTACATGCATTGTTTTGTGATTAAACTTTAAAATATAATTATCTTAATAAAATACAATAAATTAACTATTCATTGAATTGCAAATATTAGCTAAAAAAAAGTTTTAATCCTTACATTTTATCTTTTCATTTATTTACTCGTGTTAAGCACTTCTACACTACAACAGAAAAATACATACATTTACACCAGGGGTAGGAAATAAAATTTGGCAACAATATATTCTGTGAACATTGTAAGGAGCCGTCAAGCAAATGGAACCAAACATGAAAAAATAACAATAAATGTTATTGGTCATTACGCATGTATTAAGTAAGTAAGTAATGATATTTATTTATATAGCGCTTTTCGAGACCAGGGTCACAAAGCGCTTAAACAATCAAAACAATAATCAAAAAAGTACATAATTAAAGATCAAGATAATACTGAGAACAACACAGGAGTTCGAGAAATTCAAGGAAAGCTACAACAACATTTATTCAATTTACATAAACATTGTTTTGATGGATTAATATTTACTCGCTAAAAAACCCCAAATAAAAGTATTATGTTGAAGTGTAAATTAATAATAAATGCAATATACAATTGTAAGAAACTAGAGCTGAACCCCTTTAAATGAAACCTGTCTTTTGACTTCTATTTGAGACTGTTTTCCATCCATCCCTTTACTTGCATATATTCAAATCTATGAAAAACTTCTGCATTTTATTTTTTTGCTTAACCCTTGTGTTATAATTACAGTTGCAATTAATGTGACCCAGAGGCCTGAACACAAAGGTGTTTGGTATTCCTTTTGTTGTCTCTGGGTCAAGGTGAATGACCTCCACCTCTGCTTATGTATTATTTGTAGATGGGGATTTCATTGTTTTTTGGGTCACCTTGACCCAGAGATAACACTAGGGTTAAAGCCTAATTTGCATTGTTGTAAAAGTCTTATCAAAGTGTAAAACATGATACTCTTAGAATAATGGATAAGAATGATCATAATATTTGTCTTTGTTTTTTTATGTAAGCCTCGTTTTTATCAGTTGTGGTTTGAAATAACGACTTGCATATTTCCACACAAAAACTTCAATTAGGAAGTTGTTTGGTAAAGTAAGTATTTATCTAGATATTTCCCCCTTTATAATTAAAATGTCCCTGTTTTTCCAATGTTTTTCATCAATCGTAACCCATAGGAATGTGTGTTTCAAGCTCTTTTTAAACTTGGTGCAGAAGTTCATCTGTGTTTTTCATTCTTTAAATCCTTGTTACCGAAGTATTTTCAAAAACCATTAGGGATTTTCGTCTTAAGTCGACAGTCACCAACATCAGTAGGAGGTTCAACTGCCAACCCATGTGATTTGGAGAAGCTGAATTTCTTTTTTCCATGAGTCGGCAAATGTCCATCTTACCTGTTGATTGAAAGGACAAGATGGCAGAAACATGTCTTTTCTCTCCAGGGGGTTCTGGACTTTTTTGTAGAGATGTTTTAAAGATACTAGAATTCAACATTCAACCCGGAATTGTGTCGTTTCAAATCCAATAATTTGTGGAATATTGAGTCAGAAGTTTGTTACAATGGAAACAAAGGCGATTTCTTTTAAGTTTGTGTGCTTTCCATTCATTTAGCACCTTTTATAGCCCTTTTTATCAGATAAAATGTGCGGCATCCATCCCTCCTTCAAGCTAGGAACGCTCCCTGCACAGGCAGACCTTGAACCAGCTGAAGATCGGCGTTCCCGCCCGTCCGTCTGCATTAAACATGAGCCACCGTCAGAATCTTGTCAAACGGCCATATCTAATTTTAATTAACTGTCAAACATTGTTACCTTCAACGTTTCCAAAATAAATCCCCTCCTTGGTCCCATCTTGAACAACGTAGCCGGCGAACCAGGGTCAGCGAGTCGACTCGTCTCCTGATGGCAACTGAGCCAAGCTTGGACTCTCCAATGTGTTTGGATCAGCGGTAAATATTTGACATTTGAGTCTCGAAACGTGTTCGTCCAGAACTCGCTGGAGAGAACTTTGTTGGATGATCTGAAACTTTCCCGCACTTCCTACTGTGTTTCCTGGCTGAGATGTTGGCAACATTTTTAGCACGAGTTCATTGAAGCGGAGAAATCTGTGGACGCACAACAAAAGATTTGGGCAGCATCGATCCAACAACCATCACACACACAAAAATATCTGAGATGCCTCGATATGGTGCCTTCATGTTTTATTCTTTCAGAAGATTCAATTCACTGAAGTAATGATTGAAATTACCTTCCAGAGACTCAAAGACCAGGCTGCTGCTGCTGCTGCCGGAATTTTGGAATTAATTCTGGAGGTGAATTTGGGTCAATCACGTCGACTCGTAAATTAAAGCAGAGAATTAGCAAGAGGCGAGAAGGCGAAGCTATCAAGAGGTTAAAGCAACGCCTCTCTCTCCGTTTCTCCTCTGGGTTTCGGTGTCCATCAGGTTCCGACCGGAGATAGGAAGCATAATTAGTGACCTCATTAAAACAGAAACTGCAATGACACCTTATCTCGTGGTAGAGCATCTTTGAAAAGTTTGGTCTTTTTTTTTTTTCTTAGGATGTGAGTTAGTGGAAATGGAATCTGTTGTTCCACGACTTTAACCACAAACGTCCTTTACAGCAACATCACACTAGTTGGTTTAACCTACTCGCAAAAGTGACAAATGGTTCCAACTTTTTAAAAACGGTGACGCAGTGCATGCTGGCCTGTGGTCGTGGGGAAGTAGCAAACCTCGCTTATAGAAAATGAATGAGAGCCATATAGTATCAATGTAATGCACATGTTTTGTAGGGGGTTTTCAATGTTCAACAAGCCAAAGCCAACCGAAAAACCATTATCCTATGGATGGTAACCCCGTTTTTTTTGCAAAAACACAGCAAATGCGGCAACATTTATGAAGAAGCATAAACTTTTCGCGTGCATTTCCTTTCTTTTATACACTTTTCAATAATTATTTGTTATGCATTCTTGGGAATTTTTCCTATTTGTGTGTAATACCAGTCCCGATATAGGATGCCTCAGATTTTCATATTTTAGACGACCATGAAATCTTTTTTTAGCTGCAGAATCTAGTTGGTCTGCTTCTTTATTTTCCTAATTCCTGTAAGAAATCTGTCCATTTCCTGTTTGCCAGGCAGCTGCGATTTACTTGTTAAGGATGAAACTGAACAGTTTTTGTGTTGTATGTTCAGAGCAAAAGGTTAAAAATATTATATTTTTTGTGAGTATGTTGTATAATATATATAAATTTCCCTTCTTACATTCCCCTCTCATTTTCTGAGCGCCCCTAGTCTCGGCTTTGAAAACCCCTGTTGTATGTTATGAGTTTTTTGTGAACACCATAAACTATGTAAGTAAACCAATGCCATCAGAGTATTGAAAGATTGAAATTATTTTTTTCAAAGATTGAAAGGTTATTATTCAATATTTGTTATATTTTAATTTCAATTATTCAATATCTAATCCATAGCGTTTTAAATTCAATATAAAAAATACGAAGTGTGAACAAATGTCTTTATTGATCCCTTATTTGTGTTTATTCAGTTCACGTATAGCTGAGGGATAGAAACTTTTTCTTGAGTCTGTTTGTGCCAGTTTGGATGGACCTTTACCAGAGGGCAGCAGGTGAACAGGTTAGCGAGGGTTCAGGATGTTGGCTGCCCAGGCAGCGAGAGGTGAAGATGTCAGTCAGGGTGGGCAAAGGGCAGACGGTGTTTTTGTTTTGTTTTCGAAGACGACTTGCAGCTCATTTTTAAAAGAAGTTAAATATGTCGGAGGACTTTTATATGCCTTTAAACTATGCTAATGTGAGTGTGTTAATATTTTTAAAAGTGCAAGGTTTTGCGAAAATTAACTGATAAAAGTGAAAAAGTAAATTGAATAAAGCAATGATTTTTTTTTTTAGCTGAATTGCATTAAAATAGTGTGAATCATGAGGACAACAGTTTCCGTTGACGCTTCACACCTGATAAAGCTAACAGGAAGTAGCATGCAGAGCATCCTCCTGATGATATCGTCTGGTTCCACAAATCGTAGGTTAGAAGCTGAAGAGATTGAGATCATGAAGCTGCAGAGTTCACTCACAGATGAAGACATGGCGTCAGAGATCCTGCTGCTGGTGGCGCTCTTCAACAACATCCAGGCTAAAATCCTCAAGATGGAAGGAAACTCATAACTTCATCCTGAACAAAATTGCTGATGAATTCTGCTTGGTCTCCAGATGGAGCGGTGAGGAGAAGAAACTTCTGTGGAACTCTTCACAGCATCATGACTCAAGTCTGCAGAGAGAAGCTTCTTCTACAATAGACCCTCTGGAGGTTTCAGACTCAGATCAGTACCAAGAACAAACCTGGAATCAGAACATTGTGACACACGAGACAAACTCCACTCTCCTGGTTTGTGACTGACCAAAGAAAGGACATCAGTACTTGAACCCTTATGTTGGACGGACACTGGAGCTGGATTGTGACGCTGTGGGACCAAACCAGAGTGTCCAGTGGGCTTTAGGTCAATATAACCACAGAACAGGAAACGATGAATTGGCTTTAATCGATGATTAAACGTCTTCAATATACAAACTACAGCAAGTGAAGAACAAGGCTTAAGTTCTGGTTCGGTCGATTTTTACTGTCTGGAGAAAAACCATCAGAGCTGTGAAGTACTGAACCAGTTTCTGTTTCTTTACAAAAGTTTATTTATTACTGGGTGGGAGAGAATCTGTAGCTGAACTGCTCTGACATCAGTGAAAACAAACCACATGTGTGGAGGATTAATTCAATGATGAAATATGAAGAGAGTCACAACTACACTCTGATGTTTCCATAACTGACCTTGAACCACACAGGTGAATACTTCTGTGATCGCAGTCGTCAGGATGATTATTACTACCTGATTGTGTGTCCTGAGTCTGACCCGCCTGCTGATGTGTTCTTCACTGGAGGAGAGAACGTGACTCTACAATGTGGCGACTGGAAACGGCCTGATGACATTCACTGGTTCATGAAGACAAACAGAACTGAAGGAAGACCATCATCTGTTTTATATCAAGGACAAAAAGACACAAGCCTGGTGATCACTAACATCTCTCTGGAAGACAGCGGAGAGTTCTGGTGTGTGATTATGAAAGACAAAAGTTGTGTATTCACATCTAAGACCCTTGTAATGTTCGGAGAGCCAGAGGTCGATCACCATCTAGTGAGGTCTGTGTTGCTCAGTGTTGTGATCTTCATGGTATGTGTTGTTGTTGTGGTCTGGAGGAGCAGGAGTAGAGGGCAGCTCCCAGTACCTGTGGAGATGTCTTCAGCATCAGCAGATGTGAGGTCAGAGACTCTCTGAGGTTTCAACGTGATCCACGTGTTTTTGGATGAATCTGCTTTTCTTTGACTTCACTGTTTATTTGTGACTCTTGTTTCTTCTTCAGTGTTAATAAAGTTTAACCTTTGACCTCGAATAAAAGACCAGTTTTATTTCTGTAGAGATGAAGTCGATGACTCAAGTCAGGTATTATTCTGCCCTTTTTCTTCCTGTTTTCCTTCTTTCTGCTCCTTAGTCTGGTTCTCTACATGTTTCTGATTTATGTCTCTTCATGTCAATAATCTCCTTTTTAATCTCCTGTCCGATCACATGAATCTTCCGATCGTTCGTGAGATGTAGTTTAAGATCTTTAAACTCCAGCTGTTAAAACAAAGTTGATACTTGGTCATGAAAATATCTAAACTGATGCATCAGTGATGACGTCACCTGATCGTTTATGCAAATATGATTAAGTAGCTCGGTACTCGTTTGGTTTTTGGCTGATGTTTTTTTAAATTTATATTTAATTAAAATAGGCTTCATATTTTTTAATAACGAATTTAAAAGCCTAAGAATTAAAAAATATTGAATAATTGAAATTAAAATATAACAAATATTGAATATTTGAAATTAAAATATAACAAATATTGAATATTTGAAATGATTTCAACCTTTCATTATTTGAAAAAATAAATTCAACCATTCAATATCCTAATGGCATTTGTGTACTTCATTAATAAACTAGTGAAGAAAAGTATTTAATGCTTATGCAGGCCACTTAAAATTACTATGAGGGATGAATTTTGCCCCCCCAAGCCAAAGAGCTCACACAAGTAAAAGCTCAGGAATACTTGTCACCAGCCTTACACCCCAGCTCGGGCTCTGAGGTCTGTGGATCAGAATCTACTGATGGTTCCTCGCACACGGCTCAGGACCAGAGGAGAGAAATCATTTCAGGCTGTTGCTCCTAAGCTTTGGAACGATCTTCTAGAAAAGCGCTATATAAATAAACTATATATACTATATACTTACTGGTATTTCAAATTAGAAATGCATCTCAAACTGTATCTCTAGATCACCTTCTCCACATTATAATTTGAAGGAATCAGGAAGGAGCAAAAACTTCTGCACTACGTAACATTTGTTGCCATAATGGCGTCAGAGGTAGGATAGTGGACACCATAAATGCAATTAATACAAAAATTAAAACCACGTGAGACCCTGGATGGTGACACACGTGAAGTTTGAAGTGTAAATTTCGGCTCTTCAAGATAAATGAAGTGTTTCTTTTTATGCTATAGCTATACAGGAAAAGTACCCACTGTATTTTGTCAACGAATGAAGTTGGCCTGTTGTCATCCTGCCCAAAACAAAAAAAAGAATTCTCATCCCTGCAATTATCCGCGAGCGCTCCGGCACATCTTCCCTCTCACCACGTTATCCACTCGACAAGCCGCGCGTTAACAGTCGCATCTGCATCTGTTCCACTCAGCGACTCGGATAAGGACGTCAGCCCGTCTCGCTGATTTGGCCGGAAGCCCTTTTGTAATTGTGAGCTGGGATGAGAGGAGGAGAGAAAACTGATAACATAAAGAAGAGCTGATCTGAGTGCAGTTATTTCATTTGTCTGAGCTCTGACTAAACACTGAGATGATGCGATGAGGACTTGTTGTTGTTTCGCAGCAGTGGAGATAGAAGCTGAAATTACGATGAAGAATGAATGACGACACCTGTTTTTCCCTCTTTTTTTTCCAATATTCTTAAGTCTTTTCGGTTAAATTCCCTAAATGATGTCTGGTCTATTAATATTTTGGCTATAAAGGTGCAATCATCCGTTTAGTCTGTGACGCCTGCAGAAAGCTGCAGCCACTTGGGCACTCGAGTTAATTGTATTGTAAAATCCTTTTCATCTCCAGTCACACCTCTTCCCGAAAACCATCTCCTCACACCTCAGGCTGAAAACTCCTTTTCAATACTTTTTTCTTTCTTTTTTTTCTCCCCACAAACTTGCTGCAGACAGTTATCAACACATCTGTCGCCTGATGTATAATGAACTTGTGGATTCGCTGCTTTTTACATATAGTATTGTACATTTGGCATAAATCAAAAATTATATTTCAGAGTTATTATTAAAAGTGTAATGTCGTGGCCTGTTTGCATTTTAATAACCTATAACTGATTTTACTGCAGCTAGTATTTCTTCCTGGATGTCTAGCATTATTTATAGAAAAAAAATAAACACATTTGTGCATCTTAAGATTCAAAATTCAACTATGTATGTTATATTCTAAATTGTTATTCTCTGAATCAAATTCATCCTTTATTCTGATTAAAAATGTAACAAAAACAATCTAGTTTATTACCAGGAGTTGTCTCGCCTGCAGTTAATACAAAACTCTGCAGCAAGAATTCTGACCTGCTCTAGTAGGAGAACTCACATTTCCTTGATCCATAAAACTCCCTGCCTTTGAAAGTATATATTTTAATTGTGGGTTGTTTTTGATTGTGAAAGCACTTTGTGACTGACCCTGGTCTAGAAAGGTGCTTTACAAATGACTATTACTTACTTACATTCTTTTGTCATGTTAACTTTATCATGTTGCTAATTTGTACAAGCTACTTGATGGAGTCTACTGACTCCTTTAAGAAACATCTTAAGACGTTTCTATTTGTTCAGGCTTTTCCTTGATTTTCTGGAACTCCTTGTTCTCAGAATTATCTTGATCTTTAATTATGTACTTTTTTGATTATTGTTTTGATTGTTTAAGCGCTTTGTGACCCTGGTCTCGAAAAGCGCTATATAAATAAATATTACTTACTTACTTACTTACTGTTAGGAGTATCATGCTACTGGTGAACTTTTAGTACGAGCCTTTGCACAGCATCAGTCACAACAATAACTATATTAAAAGTAGTTTAATTGATGAGCGCACACTTGTACGACTAAATAAAAGCTAACATTTGTAGCTAACAACACCTGAAGCTAATTAATAAACAACTGTTTGTTTGTCAGGCTGCTGAATGAAACTTCAACTTAAAATAAAGGCCACCAAAGGTGAGTAAAATGTTAATTTAATAACATTTTAAGGCATAAAATTACAGAATGAAGTGGCCTCTAAATGCTAATGTTGCTTGCTAGCTGCGTTATTTAGCCAGGTTTGTCAGGAGGCCATTTTTAAAGATACATTTGATTTGTATATACATTTGCTTCCTCTTATAACTTTTCAATTTTTTAACGTGTCTCTTAGCATGTCCTTTGTTGAAAGTTTTAATTAAAATATTAGTTTCATACAAATCTCAGTTATTTAAAGTTCGATGCAATCATTTGTACTGTGCTTTGTTTTATTTAGTTTTTATAATATTGATACATTTTAAACATCTGATATAAACCAATATACATTTTTACGCAAATATTTAATTTGTTTTTGTTTTACTAGATTTAATTCAAATGTTTATCAATGTATAAGTTCAGTTTAATGTCCTTTTTTTGTATTTAATATGAACATTTGCTCCTGTAAATATTTGTATATATTTTCTTGGGTAGATCAGAGAATGGACCCGGTTTGTTGATTTAATTTATAGCTTAGTGGGATTCGTTTTGTTTGCAATGTGTTTGGTAAACATTAATTTTTTCCTTCATCTTGTGTTTCTAACCAGTCGTCACGCACGACCACGATAACTCGAATCAGATTCGGAGTGAGTTATGGTCGCTGCCACTTGATGGATCACGACGGGCCGCGTTACACCGACGCATCTCACCACTCCGACAAATTACGGATAACATTTATCTACGGCGGCAAAAGTAAAGACGGCGCCATTCAAATCTCGAGGCAGCTTGTCCCAAATCTTGGAGAGAGGAGCTTATAATCTGCTGAGTGGCTGGCATCTGCATCCTCATTCAAACCCAGGCTCTCCTCGCTGCGCTGTCAATCACCCTCCCACTTTTTTTCTTTTTTTTCCTGTGCGAGGAAATCATTTATTCATGACAGCCGGCATCCAGACCCTGCATTTCTGCCTGATTGTGACTCACAGGAATCAGGAGATATTATTAGAATCTATGGCCTAATGGGGCAACATTTTCATTCCCAATGTGAACCTACAAGTCTCAGCCTGCTTTATTCTGCAGGCGTCACCTGCACACAAGGATTTAGGAATTATCTTTCATAGGTTGATGAAGCTTAAACGATCTCAATATGGTCTTTGGCAACTTTTTCTTTCTTCAAAACAATCTACAGACCTGTTTCCTCGGGTCCTCTTTTCTCATGGCCCCCTTCCTTGCAGATCCACCTCTCCTCTCAGGCCCCTTAGCTATACACACTAGGGATGTGGAGGTTTGAACGATTCGCTTCAGTGCATCGATACACATGTGGAAGATGAGGCTGAATTGATAGATTCAAGATGCATGCGATTTAATTTGCAGGTGAACTCACGATGCTAAGGTAACATCTCGTTTTCTTCGGGCACTGATGCAAAAAAGTTACGAGATGAAAAACTTGAACAAAGATGGATGCTCGAGCAACGATATATTTGATGCGCTTAAAAAGATTTGAGTGTCAAATTTGTGGAATTATTTCGGGGGGCTTTTCAGCGTGCAGGTCAGCTTGACCATATATTCAAACATATATTTAAACCAGTTTAAATCAGTTTATAACTCTCAATAAAACTGACAGAAAGTCAGACTACCTTGATGATGCCGTGAAGTAGGTGTTGGGGACATCAGTATTTTTTTAATAGTTTTTTTAACTGCCAGTATTTTAAGTTGTTTTGTTTGTGTTGTCAGAAGTTTGAAAATGTTTTTCAAAAAAGTTTACATTTACCTATTCCATTTTCAATATTTTTAGTTATCTAACATATTTCCATTGTTAATGCTGTGAATAAAAGCCTGAGAATTTTAAATTATATTATAAAACAACCATTAACATTCCTCAAATTCTTAAAGTGAGTAAATAAGAATTGTGCTTTTAACCTAAGAAAACTATTACATTATCAAACCTTATGTGTCATGTGAACATCGTGTGTCATGTGAACATCGTGTGTCATGTGAACATATTAGTCATGTGAACATATTAGTCACATGAACATCGTGTGTCAGGGGAACATACAAGTCATGTAAAGTAAAATAAAATACACAACCAATTCTCTTACGGTTAAAGTCATATCGTGAGCAAATCGTTTAAAAACTGATCGATTGTAATGACGAGCGATTTGTATCGTATCGTCGGGGGATCCCAGTTTATCGCATCGTATCTCTGTGTTTGGAATCGGTCTGAGGAAAACAAAAATCAAAACTAATTTCGATCTAATTTACAACATGTGTGTCTTATATACTGGGAAAAAGTGAATTCTATACTGTAAAGTAGGGTCCCGAGAGAGCGGGTACACGGGCCTAAGAAGCTCTTCATCGGGTCTAGTTTAATAGTGGGATGGATATTTTTATGAAACACATCCATCATTCAAAAGCTTTTCACTTTCTTATCGTCCCCTCAGTCTGGAGTGTAATCCGGAACCAGCGGATCTCATTCCTCTTGTTCACTGGTGTCCAAAAACTATTAAAAAGCCATCAGCGAACAGAGCTGTCACGCGGCGTCACGCGTCTCCTCGGAGGGAATCGATTGTACACACACTTCACTCTGGCTGCAGCTGAAGGTACAAGCACTGTTTAAAGAAACAAATGTTGGCTTTTCTCTAGTTTGTATAGTCGTGGTTTATACAGTGAGAGGTTTACATTTGGAGTCTTCGAGGAGCGGCTGATAAGAGCTTCACACCTCCTCCCCTCTTGTTATCAACAGTGTGAAGCTCTTTTTAGACGCCGACGTTTCAAGAATATTCCAGGAACAAAATGCGTTCACACGTTCAAGGTCAAAAGAGAATTAAATTGGCATCAAATTGCTAATGATATAAATAAAATTGACATAAGTAGCACTATACAAGCATACATGACACACATACTATTCACATGACATGCATAATGTTAACATGACACACAACGTTCACATGATGCATGATGTTCAAATGACAAGATTTTCTTATTACACGCATAATGTTCCTAGACACGATGTTCACATGACACAGGAAGTTTGCGCGAGACGCATAATGTTCAGATAACAGATGATGTTCACATAACTGGTATGTTCCCCTGACACACGATGTTCACATGCCTCGTATGTGCACTGACACATGATATTCACATGACACACAATGTTCACATGACACATATGTTCACATGACACACAATGTTCACATGACACATATGTTCACATGACACATATGTTCACATGACTCATACGCTCCCCTGACACACAATGTTCACATGGCACATATGTTCACATGACTCGTATGCTCCCCTGACACACAATGTTCACATGACACATATGTTCACATGACACATATGTTCACATGACACATATGTTCACATGACTCATATGCTCCCCTGACACACAATGCTCACATGACACACAATGTTCACATGACACATATGCTCACATGACACACAATGTTCACATGACATACGATGTTCACATGACACATATGTTCACATGACTCGTATGCTCCCCTGACACACAATGTTCACATGCCTGGTATGTTGCACTGACACATGATATTCACAATGACACACAATGTTCACATGACATATATGTTCACATGACACACGATGTTCACATGACACATACTGTATGTTCACATGACACATATGTTCATATGACACATATGTTCACATGACTCATATGCTCCCCTGGCACACAATGTTCACATGACACACAATGTTCACATGACACATATGTTCACATGACTCATATGCTCCCCTGACACCCAATGTTCACATGACACATATGTTCACATGACTCATATGCTCCCCTGACACACAATGTTCACATGACACATATGTTCACATGACACATATGTTCACATGACACATATGTTCACATTACTCATATGCTCCCCTGACACACAATGTTCACATGACACGCAATGTTCACATGACACATATGTTCACATGACACACGATGTTCACATGACACATATGTTCACATGACTCGTATGCTCCCCTGACACACGATGTTCACATGCCTCGTATGTTGCACTGACACATGATATTCACATGACACACAATGTTCACATGACACATATGTTCACATGACACATATGTTCACATGACACATATGTTCACATGACACATATGTTCCCCTGACACACGATGTTCACATGGCACACGATGTGAACATATGTGTCATGTGTACATGACTCGTATGTTCATGATACACGATTTTCACATGACATACGATGTACACATGACACATATGTTCACATGACTCGTATGTTCCCGATACACGATGTTCACATGACACACAATGTACACTTTAAACATATGTTTACATGACACACGATGTTGACTCGTATGTTACCCTGACACGCGACGTTCACATGACTAATATGTTCACATGACACACGATGTACACATGATGTTCATATGACATGCATCATGTTCACATGACACACGATGTTCACATGACAATCCTAATGTTCACATGACCATGATTGTGTAAATAAAGAACGAGAAGAGAGAAGAAGTTTAGATGACAAAATGGAAAATAAAGATCAAGAGCATGTTTTTATCTCAAATAGGTTTATTCACGACCAGAGTGTCTCCCATGTCTGATCATTGTTCCAGTTCATGTTTCTTTAACACAGAAGTTTTAGTGTGTGTTTGACAGCCAGAGTGACAAGACCATCATGATGAGCAGCTAAAGCACTGTTTGCTAAAAAGACCTAGAAAAGACCCTAAAATCTAACACCAAAATCAATCCCAACAATCACAGACAAGACTTTATACCTAATCTTCATCTTCGTCCAAAAAGACTCACTTAAAAACATCCAAAATACTTCTGTAGCGACACGAGGGTGAGTAGAAATTTAGTGAAATTTGAATTTTGGGTGAACTATTGCTTTAAAAAATTGTTTTGCCAAGAAGTCTTCTACCAACACGCCTACAACTATTAAAGAAGGACAAGAGGCTGAAAAGTTCATAATCCAAATTGTTCTGAAAGAAGTATATAGCGACGAACTCCACTGTTTGAATCCAGAAATAGAAATTCAAAAGAACAAATCAAATGAGCTTCATAAGTCATTCATAGTTATGGCATCATGATGGCGACAGATTGAAACCGGGGATGGATTGATGCTGGTTTCAAACACGTATTCCGAGTCATGGTAAACAACAGTTTCAAGGTCATGTGTAGTGGCTTCAGAAGTGGGATGACCATGAAAGAAAAGCCACCAACTGCTTTGAGGAATAACTGAATCTCTGTATAATGAAGACAAATATGATGGAATTGGACTTTGTGCAATGATTCCTGGGAAAATATCCAAGTTGGTTTAACCATAGATCTGTGGAAGGTTCATGACTCCATCAGAAGATGAGTGGATGTCCCTCTATCTCATCCAAGTTCCTGTAACACAAGACGGAAGTCGTTGGAGGGACGACAGCTGGCTGGATCCAGACCAAACCTGTCGAGTCCGGTTCCAAAAAAACTAGGAATCGCTCAATCGGAAATACTTTAAATTCTGCGAAAGAATAGCTTTTCGGGCCGACGTGTTTGAAGAATGGAATGTCCTGCCAAGTCGTTCAGAGTTGAGATGTGTGAAGTTATTATCTGTCAAGTCAAGTTTGAGAGGAAGAAAAAATATCCATTCATTCGGCTCCACGACTGGAAAAAAAAAAGTGCACGCTCGTCAAATAATGAGAAGCTCCGAAAAAGAGGGACATCCATCCATCCATCTCGGAGAGGAGGATGATGGAGACGCCGAGTCGTTCCACTGATCGCTAAGGCAACAACTGTTTGGCGCCCGTGGGTGGAGAGAATCAATCTGCTCGACCTTGGGCGAGAGGCTGGTGATGGACTCGCGGTCGGACGTGACAAAAGCTGCTTCACATGTCGCCGCCGTTCATCACATCTTGAGCTATATTTGCATCTGGCCTAACATTTGTGGCGTCGTTACCAAAAGAAAGAAACTGTCTCTCATTCGTTTTTTAAGAGTTTGACATTTTGATGAATTGATGTGTTTTCACAGCCCGGGATTCAATCCGAAGACACGTAATTAATTGAGCTGTCTCCGAGAGACTCTCGGTCCGCGGGGCCGTGAAAAAAGCGACTCACAATAGCGTTTATACGAGAGCAGATAATGCTGAATTTTGATGACTTGAGTTGTGTTTAGTTGAGGGGAAGACGGATTACTATTCATGGAGATGCTCGGCTTCCCTTTAGGAATTGTAAACTAAAGCAGATTCTGTATTAATACATGAGTTTTCCTGGATAAGAAAAATCCAACTTATCCAACTTTTTTTTTTCGTTGCCATGGGAGTCTGAAGCCCTTCAACGAGCTGCAGAGTTTTGAAAGGTCTATATGGGAAAACAATTATGGAAATAAAACAATCACTGTAAGAAAAAGGATATCAAGTTGTTGTTTTTTTCAATATACCTTGTTTTAAAAACGATATTTTCACAACTGTACAAGATAAATAATGTATTTGGTTTATTTCGAATTGAAATCTTAGATAAGACCAGGTTATAGCCTCAAATATTTTAATTTTGAAGAGGTCGTGACAAACCTTCCCCGTAACTTCGTTATGGGATTCTGTGTGATGTCAAAAGTTTATTGGGTAAAAAAACCTAGATGGTAAAAACGTATTCAATCAAAAGTTATGATCAAGCTAATTTCCAATGGTTAGCATATTAGCTGCCTAGCATTAGCATGTTGATAATATTACCTAGCATAAGCATGTTGGTAATAATACCTAGAATTAGCATGTTGGTAATACTGCCTGTCATTAGTATGTTTATAAAACTGCCTAGCATTATCATGTTGATAATACTACCTAGCAGAAGAATGTTGATAATACTGCCTAGAATTATTATGTTGATAATACTGCCTAGCATAAGAATGTTGATAATACTACCTTGCATAAGAATGTTAATAATACTTCCTAGAATTATCATCTTGGTAATACTGCCTAGCATTATCAGGTTAATAATACTACCTAGCATAAGAATGTTGATAATAATACCTAGAATTAGCATGTTGGTAATACTGCCTGTCATTAGTATGTTTATGAAACTGCCTAGCATTATCATGTTGATAATACTATCTATCAGAAGAATGTTGATAATACTGCCTATAATTATTATGTTGATAATACTGCCTAGCATAAGAATGTTGATAATACTACCTTGCATAAGAATGTTGATAATACTTCCTAGAATTATCATGTTGGTAATACTGCCTGTCATTAGTATGTTTATAAAACTGCCTAGCATTATCATGTTGATAATACTACCTAGCAGAAGAATGTTGATAATACTGCCTAGAATTATGTTGATAATACTGCCTTGCATTGTCATGTTGATAATACTACCTTGAATTATCATGTTGATAATACTGCCTAGCATATGAATGTTGATAATACTGCCTAGCATATGAATGTTGATAATACTGCCTAGAATTATCATGTTGATAATACTGCCTTGCATTATCATGTTGATAATACTGCCTAGCATAAGAATGTTGATAATACTGCCTAGAATTATCATGTTGATAATACTACCTAGAATTATTATGTTGATAATACTGCCTAGCATAAAAATGTTGATAATACTGGCTACTATTATCATGTACATAATACTACCTTGCATAAGAATGTTGATAATACTTCCTAGAATTATCATCTTGGTAATACTGCCTAGCATTAGCATGTAGATAATACTATCTAGCATAAGCATGTTGATAATAATGCCTAGCATAAGAATGTTGATAATACTGCCTAGCATAAGCATGTGGATAATAATGCCTAGCATAAGCATGGTGATAATACTGCCTAGCATAAGCATGTGAATAATACTGCCTAGCATAAGCATGTTGATAACACTGCCTAGCATTAAAATGTTTAATGCATTAGCATGTTGCTAATGCCAATGCATATGGTAGACAATCTATCAATTTCACCATCTATTGAGAAATGGTTGTTCTGCGATAAGCAATGTCAGTGTTTAATCTACCAGCTCGTACATGCATCATCTTTTGACGTCCTGGTTGTCCTTCCTTTCTCCTCACGTTTACAGTCTGCTCTCCATCCAGAAGTTTATTTTCTGCTGCAGACATTAAAACTTAAAACCCACTTCAGCTGGTTTCTTCCCTAATCATTTTAAGCCACATTATTGATTTTACAGGTAATAATAATAATAATAATAATAATAATAATACAATACATTTTAGTGGAAATTAGGCCATACAAATGTAATATATATATATATATATATATATATATGTGTGTGTGTGTCTATCATTATATTTCTCTCCAAGATGCAGTAAGTCCCTCATCATGACCATGTTTGAACTTGAACTTATTACTTTACAAAGTTATCCCCCGTCTAAAATCTTGGCAAATGAGAGGTTACGGGAGCAGAGTCCATTATGACGTAATAATGGTCTTCACTCCTCCTCCAGCCAGCTGTAATCACGCCCTGCTTTGTTTATACAACGAATCCCTTTGAGGTGCAGACTTCCGGGATTGATGACACTGCGTGACACACTTTGATGTTTGACCAATCACAGCAGAGTGGGCGTGGTTATTGTAAACAAGAATCCATCCAAACAAATGGTGTTCTCTCATGTTATCATATGGAGGTGAATTAAAGAAGAGGATTCTTCTGAAAACATTTTTAAGATACACCAACGTGACTTTAGTTGTCGTTTTGAATCCATCAACCAGTTTGCGTGACAGCACACTTGTGGGTTTTCAAAAAAGTGACCTTAAATCTGGGAGGTCCAGGAGACGCCGGTGAGAGAGAGTCTGAAGCCTCTTAACCCCTCAGGCTATTCTGCTGCTGACTGAGGAAGGACTTCGGTTAACGTGAGGAAATAAATAAACCAGCAGTGAAGACGAAAACTCCTGCTGCCTTTAGAAGTTTAACTGTTTATACAGATTCAAGTTGTGAACTCATTGTTCATCCCATCTTCTCATGAATCCTTGAGAGGGTGTTGCTGTCTTTCTGATCAGACTGTTCTTAAAAAATATATTCTGTGTTTTCCCAGTTCTCCAGGATCATGACTTCGTTCAAGGGACGTTTGTGCACCACTGGGAAAAGAAGGGCTTTGGGGGCCCCATGGGGTCAGACTTAATCAGATTAAGTAGATTTTTTTCAGATAATTTACACTTCAGTTTACTTATTATTTTATATTAACTTGTTTGTGATCTTGTTTTGAGGACTTTTTTGTCCCTCAGAATGAATTGACTAATAATTGATAACAGATAAGTGCTAATAAATCACATTCATATGTTTGGGTAATAATGTATGTAAATAGAATTATATAAAACTACACATTTTTATGTAAATTCGATTTGGAAAATACATCATTTTTCTCCCATCATGTTAAAACAATTTTCTTTCTTTATGCTTGACGGTCCCTTGCAACAGTTACTGGATTAATGATGGTGCCTAAGGAATGTAACTATTATTGAAGTATATCACTGTCTTTAGGATATTTAATGGTTGAATTTAACAATTAAATTGTTTTTACTGACTTTTATTTATTGAACATCTTTTATTTAATAATTGAATTTGAAAAGTCAAATATCAGTATGTTTTCCTTTTTTACAGATATTCTCATATTCTTATCCCTATAATTAAAAAAAAAAAAATACACCATTTAAATTCAACATTATAATAAATATAATTCAATTAAAAAAATGATGGTAATGGTTTCACTATCTTGCAAAAGAGTACTGAACTACTCGATCAAACTTTCAGCCAATTATGCGACGCATAGACCACCATGTGACAATGTACCAATATTTTAATATGGAATAAAAGAGACTACGGATTAAAAAATACCGAATTGAGAAAATGTTCTTTTCAATTATTGGAATAAAAATATAAAAAACAATGTATTTCACTTCGTTAATATTCATATTAATTTAAATACAATAATAAGATGCTTACAAATGTTTAATTTAACAATTCTCATGGCACTGATGTACTTGTATGTACTTGTGTGGTCACTAGGTGGCGCCACATTGCTTTCAGGTCAAACTCAGGACATGTTTAAATGTGTTTTGACAAATGAAACGAGTCGTGTCTGAATGTCTTTTATTGACGACTCAGATGCAGTGATTCTGACTCTGGACGAGCGTGAGGATGAATCAGCGTCGAAGCTTCATGATCGTTAAGAAGTAAACATGGCGACGTCATGTTCGGCAAAAGGTACAAAAAAAGAAAAAAGGGCTCGAGGCGAGTGTTGCGTAATGAGCCGACAGTCGTGTGACAAAGATCTTCTCTTCAGGATGGGCACTCTGGTGACTTCATCAACATCCCAGAAGGCATCATCATGCGAACAAACTTCACGCAGCAGATAAAAATACTTTGGGTTCTTCTTCTGCTCCTCTGGTCGTGACGGCGTCAGGAGCGAAGCTGTGAAGGCATCATCGTGGATTTAGGAAGTGAAGCAGGCGCGACAAGGTCAGCGTTTCTGGACGGAGTGTTGATCCTCTTCTGCCTCGTGGTGCATCTTGCTGAGGTGCTTGATGAGGCTCTCCAGCTGGGGGTTTCCTCCCAGGTCCCGGATCAGCCGGTACGCCTCCACCTCCAGGTCCCGCAGGGTCTTGCGCGTGTAGGCGAAGGAGCCCACCTTCTCCAGGTAGTCCACGCAGTAGCGCTTGATGTCCACGTTCTCCGTGCGCTGCCGCAGGATGTTCTGCACCTGCGTGCTCTCGGGCTCGGACCAGATGGCGTGGATGGTGGGGAAGGAGAACTTTCCCTCCGTCAGGTCCTCGCAGAAGCTCTTGTTCTCGCTGTACTCGCGCGAGCTCAGGTTGGCGTAGTCGTCGCGGATCTGGAAGAAGAGGCCCAGCGTGTCCAGGAGGGGCTTCAGGTCCCGCTTCCAGGTGGAGAAGAGCTGCATGAGCCCCACGGCCAGACCGAAGAGCCCGCCGGTCTTCTTCAGCACCATGGTGCGGTACTCCTGCTCCGTGGGGCAGGTGTAGGTGTCCCGCCAGTGGATGTCCAGGCCCTGGCCGCGGTGCAGCTCCAGCAGCTGGCGCGTGAACACCTTGACGGCCTCGGGCTCCTCCAGGGTCAGCACCTTCTCCAGGCCCAGGAAGTAGACGTAGTTGGCCGAGTTGATGACGGACGGCGTGCCGTAGATGCTGTGGGCCACGGGGAAGCCTCGCCGCAGCGTGGAGCTGTCCTCGATGTCGTCGATCAGCAGGCTGGCGTTGTGCAGCATCTCCGTCACTTCCGTGATCACCTGGACACGAGACACGCAGGTGAGTCTCCATGACAACGATTGTGACAACACTACGGGTGTAATACTGGTCATGCCCACTAGATGGTGCCATGATCCCACCAGTGTAAACTCCCGCGACCCACCACTTGTGGCCGACATTTTTTAAAACCATTTAAAAACATGAATTATTTAGTTTTAGTTTCAGTTTATTTTTAGACTCCTGTCAGTTAACATACATGACAATGTAATATACAATCAAATATCTACTGAATTTAAATATATATTTCAGTACTCAATTTATTTCAGATATTTATTTTATAGTTCTAGTCAATTTTATTTTAATTTTCATTATCCACGGTTTATTTTTACGAGTGTATATGTGTGTATATATATTTTAAATACATAAGACACCATTGAATCAAAGGAAAAACAAATAGGGAGCAAACGTTTATTCAAATTCTAGAAAAAAAAAAAAATCCGAAAACCGGTCTAATAAAGAGGTCAGTTCTGAAGTCGGATCTTCATCCAAAACCTTCAAGTAATACATTATTCAGGGGTCTATTGATTCCAATAAAGCTCCAAAAGAAATGCCATTGATCGTTTAAACCTTGATACCGATGGTGTTAATAATTTAATACTTTGGAATTTGATGACATGATGATCATTTTTTTTGTGTGGCCACAATTGAGCAGAAATACAGGAGCTGGACACAAGCTGGACCAGCAGCCTGTCCGACTGCTTTGGGGATTTGGGAAGACGAGTGCTGGGGTCTGCGGTTCGTATGGAGCCCACGGGCACAAAAGAGAGACTCAGTGGGTCAGGCAGATGGCCAAACTCAGCTGGTCGAGCAGTTCTTCTGCCAAATGCAACCTTTTCTTTCTCTCAGACGCTCTCTCGCCCACAGTTGGCTGGAGTCGACACCTTCAAGGAAATGTCTCCAGATCCTCAGCGTCTGGTATCCTTTCTGTGGTGCAGCCGTCCCTCCAGAACAATAATTATAATGGTGTTGATTATTGAGCACAAGATAATTCATCTTCATGTGTCAGCAGGACTCTGCTCCGGGTCTCCTCGAGTCGAGTCCATCTGCAATCAGAGTCTCAGCTGGACGGGTCGTCTCAGCGATGACCCGACTTTCACAGGATGAGAGAGGACGTGGAAATTGAAAAGACACTTCAAATAGGTGAGTGTGGGAAGAAAACTCACTAATGGAGTGAACATGGATCAGGATGAGTTGTTTGAAGAATAAGGTCAAAACATAAGTTCTAAATAAAGGGCTGAGGGTGATTTTGCTGCACTTTTATTTACATGTTTTGTTGTAACTTCAACTTCATTTAATTGATCGATTTAACCCTTAACCACAGCCTGACAGTGAGTTTGTCAACCACCAGGTAGGGCAGCGCAATATTGGAAATAGGTGCGATATTTGCGTCTTGAATTGCAATAACGATGTTAATGCGATTTCTTTCAGACGCGTCGTCATAGCAACCGAGCCTAGCAAGCTGCTCAGCACAGCTCACAGACGGACGGAGACGTAAAGGACAACGAGACATAGAAGTACAAATTGACAACAGAACGTGACACTGATCTGTCAAAGTGCGCATTTAAGAAATGCTTGATTTATACAAGGAAAAATTCTGAATTATCACACGTTTTCGATATGCATATCGCACCCATTTCCAATATTGCGATATCGATATATCATGCAGCCCTACCACCAGGTTACCATTATCAAATGTGCCGTGAAGTCACTTAGAATTTTGAAGTGGCATGAAGTGTAGTGGAGGAAAACACGACACTTTAAATGTCTCCAAGAACCTAATTTTGCCTTCATGAAACAACCCTAATCCTGAACTAAATCCGATGGATTTACCGTTATTAATCTCTGTGCACACTTTCAATCCAAATCATGACTTGGGTATGAGGTGCCATTACTCTCAACAACCCTCTCAGTAACAGTGACCTGAACGACTCCCATAATGCTTTGCCGCCCAGCCAACCAATCAAAGCCGTTGATCACTTGACATGCCAACAATTTAAGCTCTACTGTAGCGATGAGCTAACACTAAATAAAGCAGTATGTAGAAGGGCATCATGGGAGTTCATAGCTTTGCTGATGAATCGGTTTGTAACAGTGTGAATAAAGACAACAGGCTTTGTCGTCCTTGACAGTAGTTGCTAGAATATATTTAAAACCAAGTACTGAGTGGAAATAAAAAAAATAAAATAAACAGTGAAACTGCAGAACGTAAACAGCTATACTGTACTTCCATGATGTTGCTAATGTTTTGTTTGATGGGTTGTTTTCGTTCCGAGGCCTTGAACAAGTCGGAGCTAAAAGTCCTTGAACACTACGGAAGCCTCCATCACTCTTCATGTTCAATCATCCAGAATCGTCACTAAAGGTCAGAGCAAAACTCAGGACCCCACACACACACACACACACACACACACACACACACACACACACACACACACACACACACACACACACACACACACACACACACACACACACACACACACACACACACACACACACACACACACACACACACACACACACACACACACACACACACACACACACACACACACACACACACACACACACCTGCAGCGACTTCATAAGAACTGCATTTACAAAATGACCAGAGACAGCGTACTACTGTCGCCGCCGCCTCATTTATCTGAAGATAGTCGTTTCCATGGCGCCCTCTCTCTTGGCAGGAGTGTGCTAATGATGACGATCCGAGCGCTGGAGTCTGAGCGCAGGGTTCAGCTGGAGTTTAGAGAGCGGTCGTGCGGGAGGCGTGGAGGCCAGAGCGACGACACGCGAGGTGCATTCACACCAGCCTGCACATGCTCTCCCGAAGGGTTGGTTCACCACACAGATGTGGTCGGTGAATAAGTCATGGGGTCACCGAGGGAGTCGTTTTATGTAGACGTTCAGGGAACTTCCACCTAAATTTGTCAACACAGAATTGACAGTCTTCGAACCGAACATTCATAACATGTGTGGCAAGATTCTGATGAAACCAGGTACCGTTGACGTCACTAGGAAAGTACTTGAAACGTGTCCATAATGACAATGGCTGTTTGTTATCGTGCTGCAGCGAACATTTTAAACCGAGCAAGTTGCTTTTTCGATGATGGATTAGTATCAGCCCAGATTCTGAGAATTGGGAATCCTCGCTCCTGCCAAAACAAGAACCCAGTCTGCAGCAATGCATTTCTAAACCACCATGAAACCTCCCAAGAGCTTCGCTGGTTCATTGCTCTCTCCATTCCCAGTCTCGTTTTCACTCCCGCATCAACTTCAACAACCACCAGGAACATCATACGAATACAAGTTGGTTCCACATTCATCTCTAGAATCAAGGACATACATTTCCATATATTCTGTCGACATGTGGCCAATTATCCGACCATGCAGTGTGATCGAAATAACATCTGAGGTACCAGGAAAAGTATAGGATACAACGAATATTTAAGACAAATTTAACATAAAGCCAAACCATAGTTAACGACTGAAAGACACAAAATGATTTTACTTCTCTGAGCATCAGAACTATAATGTGCTCAGGCTGTTAATGGTACTACAGGTCATATCATGATTGACATAAATAACGTAGCCGTCAGTTACGGTCAGAATAAACAATACTTTTGTAAGATCTTGATCAAATATAACAAGCACAAATGTCACTATGATTTATAGGTTGCCGTTTTTCTCTCTCCAGTACAAAGTAAAATGTCATTTAATCCAGTTTTTATAATAAGATTCATTTTTAACAACCTTAAAAAAAACCCTAAACAAGATTTTTTTCTGTCCCAAGCATCTCAAAAACCAAAGTAGATTAGTGTTCATGTGACTGGGATGATGGATGTACAACAGTAAGAGGAAAACAAACAAATATAAATATATATAATTCAGATCATTTGAGCCTCTAACAACAAAAAGGACAGTATCAAAATCCAACTCCTACTTCATATTAGGTAGATGCACATTTTGAACGACCGTTTAACTCAATCACACAAGGGGCCAAAATTGCAAGTTATAAGGATCAATACAGTTAATATGTACGTCCGTTTGCATCCACAGCCACTTAACCTATATATGGAGTTTCCAGTGTACGCTACATGCTAATGGTGTCTAGGATGCAAACAGGTGAATAACAAAGTGGCTCCGCAACGGATGCCTTGATATTAAACAAAAAGTGTGACAAGGATCATCGCATCATTTGGCTTTACTCGACTACCTCGCCATCTGTGCTGCAAACGGTAATTGTCTCATTAGTGTCAATACACACAGGGGCCCGGTTTACACAAGGTGCACACAAACACAAACACACACTCCGTCAAGTGCACCTCTTGCACTCAGCAAACCTGACCAAGCTCCCAGATGCAGATGCGCTGGTGAACTGCAATGTTGGCAATTACTTTGTTTACCTGCTGCTGCCTCTTAAAAACAACTCTGCTGGGACAGTGAAGGAAAAAAAAGAAATGCTTGACTAAGATTTATTGCGTTAAGATTTTCTCCACCTGCGATCTCATGCCAATGTTTTCAAACCGTAACGTCAGACAATGAGATAGTGGCCGGACGTGTTCGTAGAGCGCTAGAAATTGAGGTCATCGCGCACCGGGAGACATTTTCTGCAGAGTACACAGTTCATCCCCCTCTTCTAGGAAGATTCTTGGATCTCATGATACCAACAGTCCTTCTTAAACTGTCAAAGTTACTTTTAAAACTGTTTTTGGTGTATTCAAATTGTACTTTGTCTCGGCTTTTTCTCTTAACACGACAGGAAGATTCCGTTTAAGAACATATTGTGGTTGAATAATATGAAAAGTACAAAAATACGCAATTTGAATGAGAATGTATTCAGTGTTCAACGCAAAATATTGTTAAATTAAACTATTTATTTAATTTTATGAGTCAGTATTTTACTCTTTTTGTCGTTTGCCATATTTTAACACTATAAGTGATAATGAATGGGTCCATTTTCATTCACGAGGTAAGACGCAACATCAATTTTTGTGAAAGCTTAAAGTGTCATTTGAAGTGCCTTATAGTCCCAAAGATGTTTCTTTTATATTGCATTTCCACAACACTACAAAAAGTCCTGTTTTGTTTTTACGGTGCTGGCAATAAACACTTTGTTTGTGCCGAATCAAAAATGCCAAAGAGAAATGAAAACAGACTTGATAGATAGAAGGAATAAAAGAGCCCCTGTCGTATGATGCAACATTTAAAAGTTGTGTTTTGTGTGAGGATTGAATTTTTATTGTTTCGATCAGTTTGAAGGTCTAAAAAACACAATCATCTTAAGATGTCTTGGATTCAAACAAATGCGTCGAAGGAGACTTTGATAAATGTTTCATGTCTCTGCTGCAGAGCTCTTCTTTTTGTTTGTGATGATTCTTTGACAGTGACAGCAGACACCTTTCTACTCCCCCCTCTGTTCCCAAGAGGTTCACTCTTATGTCTTAAAAGAGAAATCCGTCACAAAACAATATTCAAGTCAAAATTCCTTTTTTACTGTAAAAGAATGGAGGTATAATTCGGAAACAGACTTAAAATACCTGAGTTTAATTACATTTCTAATGTAATTTACATGTTATATTTTAACTGTGTGTGTGTATATGTGTGTGTGTGAACGTAGGACTGCCAAACACCCCCACCAGATGACCCCCCCCCAGCCTTGGCATGAATCTCTGCCCATCTGTACAACATACTTTTTACGCATTGATGGAATAACTGTGAAACTACTACACAACACTATTGTTGATGTTGATCTGCTCAAACTTGCCAATCAATACAAAACATTTTCGTACTTTTGGTCAAGTGTGAGTCTACTGTTGTCGTAAAAGTTGGTGTACTTTTGTTCAACTGTAGTTTCATTTGTGAAAGTGTATCATTCCTTGTGTCGCCAAGATTAACAAACCTGTGGATTAAGCAGCTCTTTGACTAACCATGCATGACTCAGATGGTCCAAGTGAAAATGTTAGATCATATCATACTCTTCTTATGTGCAATGTTTGATTTGCTTTATTATATAATAAATATACATCATTTAAATAATGTTTTGTTCCCCCCTCCCTCTAAATAATATGAATATGTATCCATCTCTTCAAATTAAACAATGAATTTACCCATTTGAAGATCATGCAGCTCCAAATGTACTTCTTACCTGAAGTTTATCTTCTGAAACGTCCAGCCAGTGGTTGAATGCTTGGGCGAGTTTGGTCCTCACCTGCTTCCCTGTGATGGATACACAACGATTTATTCAACAAACTGAGTTTCCTGCTTCACTATTTTGGCTGCTTACAAATCTGTTTAAATACTGGACTGGTCCTGCAACACAGACCATGTGTATAAGAAGGTCCAGAGTAGACTGTACTTTCTGAGGAGGCTCCGATAATTTAACAAGGGCTGGCTCTGTGGTTGAAGCTGGACTCACTGGTGACAGTTGCTGAGAGGAGATCTCTGGACAAACTATTGTCCATCATGGACTCATGGAGTCATCCTCTGAACACTGTCATCAGTGAGCAGAGAAGCAGATGGAGTGAATGTATGCTCCTCCCATGATGCAACACTAATAGACTCAGGGACTCATTCATTCCTCGTGCTATTAGTTTGTTTAGTTCGGAGTTTGGGGGCAGGAGAGGAGCGAAAAAAAAGATGATATTCCATGTTAAACTTTGTATCCTTTTTCTTTGATCCATGTTCTTTATCTTTATCTTGGGTCATCTTGCACTTTCTTTTTATTGCACTTTGTTCTTGTTTCATAAATCTATCGTCTGTGTTTCTGTGTGTGATCTATCTAAATCAGGGGTGGGCAATTATAATTCTTCAAGGGCCACATTAAATTATGTGAATGTTGTTAGGGGCCGAAAAGCAAAAAGAAAGACAAAGAAATCCCTAAAAAAGGACATTCGTCATTAGGCTGTGACTTTTATTAAGCTAAATTAGGTGCAATTTTATTCATGTATATACAAGATTTTTTCAAAACATTTCTTCAACTAACTTATAAAAAATGTTTTGAGAGATTTATATATACTCAAAAAATGACACACAAAGTAAATGAGTGTTGAAATGTAAAATGAAAATAATAAATACAAAATACATTTGTTAATGCATTAGAACCATTTATACATCATCATACTTTGATATTACGAGGGCCGCATAAATACAGTCATTTTATTTATAAACCAAACTTAGTAGCTAAAAAAATACATGCTGGGTGGTTCTAATTAGCACTTCATGAAAATGTACATGGTCTTGCGTCTCCACCGTTGATGAAATTGTGGTTGTAAGAATCGTTTTGGGATCTCAACATGGAAACTTAATTATGTTTTGTAGGTTTGAGCACTGAGCCAGAAATAATTTCAGAACAACGTTGAACGAGGCCAACTTAAATTAAGTGGAGGAATTGAACAACAAGCAATTATGTTTCCAAACTAGAACAAGAAGACCCAGATTTTCACGTCTAATTGGCATTTTTCCCATCTTGAAAACGGTGATTTCTTCCAAGCATAATGACACTGAAGCTTTGGGTAAAAAAAAAAAAAATGATTTGAGCACATTATTAACCCAGATGACTTGACCCATTTACCAACATCAAATTAGGAAACCCATCTTCTTTAGGGCAACACAGTATGACTTGAACATGAGCCCTCGATTTAGGAATATATTAAAAATCACTATGACTTAGAATATGGTCATAAATGACTCCCATTTAACTCCCATTTAAGGAACTATGCAGGATAGTATACCCACACAAAAAAAGTAAAAAGTATACCATGCATATGAGCAAAATGTATTAAACAAAGACTCAACAGTAGATAAAGAATTGTTAATATGTTGTAAAAAACATATTAAAATGCATGTGTCCAAATCTTTGGTTACTTGCATTTATTTTTACACGTCTGTCGGACTCCATCACTTACGCTTTAGATCACATGTGTCAAACCGGTCCAGTAAAGGGCCGGGGTGGTGTAGGTTTTTGTTCCAACCAGTCAAGCACATAAAGTTGAACCAATCAGGCGTCTGAAGACAGTAATCAATTAATTGTCAGTCAGGTGTTGCTTGTTTAAGCCGACACCTGATTGGTTAACTCATGTGTGCTTGATTGGTTGGAACAAAAACCTGCACCGTCTCGGCCCTTTTCTGGACCAGTTTGACACCCCTGCTTTAGATAGTATTGCAGTTAATGTCGGCATATGCGACTTAAAGAGCAAAACCCCTCTTTTCATTAAAATATTAACATTAGAAAATGTACTTTTGTTTTTCTGGAGATTAAATCTTGTTTACTATAACAACAACCACTCTACAGTGATTGGTCAAACATACAGGTTTGTCACCGCACGTCATGAATCCAGGAAGTCTTCACCTCCAAGGCAATCGTTGTATAAACAAAGCGGGACGTGATGACAGTTGGCTGGAGGAGTTAAAACCATCATTACCTAATAATGGATTTTGCTCTCATGACCTCTCCTTCGCCAAGATTTCAAGTAATAAGTTGGTCATGATGAGGGACTTGCTGCATCTTGGAGAGGAAGACTAGACCATTTGAAACATGAGAGGAAGTCATTAAAGTCTCATTTTGAAATGAGTTTCCGTCTGGCACTGTTCAATAACATCTGCATTATCTGCAGAAGAAAATAAAACAAAGCTCCAGCTCTTCACTCACCAGGCAACTGCAACAAGTATTTGTATGGCTCCAGGAGAATCCTCTCCGAGGCAGCTTCCTTTGCACCGTCCATGGCAAAACTATGTTTGAAACAAGGAAAACGAAGAGCAGAACTGTCAAATAAGTAGAATAATAATAAAAGGGGTCAATGAAAAGCAAACATCCGGTACCGAATGTTTAAAGTTGGTCTGCTTAGTTTAATTAAAATGAATGTTTTCAAGGAATACGCAGCAAGTGGGCACCCTAAATCTTCATTATGTTCATTATATATGTTCAGTAAAAGTTGACAGTGTTTAATCATGCATTTGAATGAAAGATCCAAATTCACTCAAATCTGAAAAGTCTATCAACAATTTGGTACAAGTTATATCGGACGAAATGATTATTGTCAGACCACACGTGCCACTTTACAAATGTCACAAAAGAACTCTTTAAAGTCTTAAGCAACATACAATGGATCAGTCCATGCGTTCAGCAAAATGATGCTGGAAATGAAAACATGTCAGTCGTAAACTATTAGTAGACGATAGCACATATTGTCATACAAGTTCTGTGACTAATAATGAAGGTGATTATTATCAAAGTAACTGACAGAGCATTACTGAACTGTTGAGTGACGTCATCACCGAAGTAAGTAAGTAAGTAAGTAATATTTATTTATATAGCGCTTTTCCAGACCAGGGTCACAAAGCGCTTAAACAAACAAAACAATACTCAAAAAAGTATATACACTTTAAAGATCAAGATAATACTGAGAACAACACAGGAGTTCGAGAAATTCAAGGAAAAGCCTGAACAAATAGAAACGTCTTAAGATGTTTCTTAAAGGAGTCAGTAGATCCATCATGCGCAAAGAGAGAGGAAGATCGTTCCAAAGCTTAGGAGCAACAGCCTGAAAAGATTTCTCTCCTCTGGTCCTGAGCCGTGTGCGTGGAACCATAAGTAGATTCTGATTCACAGACCTCAGAGCCCGAGCTGGGGTGTAAGGCTGGATCAGATCACTGATGTAAGGAGGAGCCTGACCATGAATAGCTCTGAAAGTAAGAACCAGAATTTTAAAGTTGATCCTGAAAGAAACTGGAAGCCAGTGAAGAGTTTTAAGGAACGGAGAAATGTGAGTTCTTCTACTTGAGCGGGTTAGAATTCTCGCTGCACAGTTCTGAATCAACTGCAGACGAGACAACTCCTTCTTGTTAAGACATGAAAACAAACTGTTACAATAGTCCAGACGAGAAGAAACAAACACATGGATTACAAGCTCCAGATCATGTTCTGACAACATTTTCCTAAGTTTAGAGATTTTTCTCAGTTGAAGGAAACAGTTTCTGGTCAGTTTTCTACAGTGTTGAACAAGAGACATGTCTTTATCAAATACAACACCCAGGTTTCTCAGGCTCAGTTTGACAGACTGACCTAAGTCACCCAAGTACTGACTCAACCCTGGAATCTTATCATCAGGAGCAATCACCAGAGTTTCAGTTTTGTCCACATTTAGCTGTAAAGTGTTTTCAGCCATTGTTTGATTTCTAGCAAAAAATTGACTAAGCTGTTCAGCCTCTGGGGCTCAGTTGGATCAAAAGAGCAGTAGAGCTGGATGTCATCAGCAAAAATGTGATAAGAAACATCTGGAAATCTCTGAATGATTTTACCCAGGGGAATCAAGTACAGCAAAAACAATAAAGGACCCAGAACAGAACCTTGAGGGACTCCACACAACAGATCTGCCGATTCAGACCTCATTTGATTGGCAGATACACTAAAACTGCGCCCAGAAAGGTAAGATGAGAACTGTGTCAAAGGCTGAGGACAGATCCAAAAGAACCAGAACAGTGAATTTACCAGATTCAGCCGACATCATGATGTCACTGGACACTTTCAATAAAGCTGTCTCCGTAGAGTGATGTTTACGGAAGCCAGACTGAAACTTCTCATGGATGTCTCTCTGATCCAGGAACAAAGACAGCTGCTCAGACACCACCTTCTCCAAGATCTTGGACAAGAAAGGGAGCTTAGAAATAGGCCTGAAATTACTGAGGTCAGTTGGGTCTAAGCCTGGTTTTTTGAGCAGAGGCTCCACAATGGCATGTTTAAATGCATTGGGAAAAACCACTGTGGAAAGGGAGAGGTTCACCATATTAGTAACCCAGGGGCCAATTACATCAAATACTTTGATAAAAAGCCTACAAGGAAGGACGTCATCTGAGCAAGAGGAGGGTTTCATCTTGTTCACTAGTGCCGAAATATCACCCAAAGATACAGCAGTGAAGGAGGACCAAGAGGAGGAGAGGGGCTCAGAGACAGTAGGGGTTCCAAACAAAGGGGGAGAGATTTTCTCTTTGATCAATTTAATTTTGTCAATGAAAAATCTCAACAATGCATTGCTGTCAGCTTCACAGAAGACAGGCGTGATTTGAGGAGCAGGAGACACGAGAGAATTAATCGTGTCAAACAAAACTTTGGGGTTTTTCCTATTTGCTGCTACCAGTTTTCTGATGTAATCAGATCTAGCAGTTTCTACCATCTCATTGTAAGAAGTCATCAGATCCCTGAGGTGAAGTCTATGCACCTCAAGTTTAGTGGACTTCCAGAGACGCTCAGTCTTTCGACAAAGTCTCTTCAGACTCAGGAGATCTTCATTTGTCCAAGGGCACCGTTTTTACTGAATTTTCAAGTTCGATTTAACAGGTGCCACTTGATCCAGTATTTCAACACAATGATCAGTGAAACAGTGAATCAAACTGTGCACGTCTGGGCAGTCATCAAAGGGAAGACGGTCAAACATAGCAGAAAAACTGTCTGCAGTATCGGCTGAGATGACACGCCTCTGAGACCTAACTTTCAAAGGCTTAGGTTCAGGGATGAAGTCCAGGTTAAACAAGACAAGAGAATGATCACTCAGATGGACATCATGTACAGATAAATTAGAAATGTCCAGGCCAAGAGTAAAAACCAAGTCTAAAATGTGGCCTTTTTGATGAGTGGGTTCAGAAACATGTTGCTCAAAATTAAAGGCTTCTGTTAAAGTTAAAAGTTCTTTAGCAGAACAAGATGTGACGTCATCAATATGAAGATTAAAGTCTCCAAGAATATGGACAGATTCCATTTGAATAATGGAAGATAAGAAGTCACTAAAGTCTTTCAAGAACACCGCCGCAGGACCAGGCGGACGGTAGATTGACACACATTAGAAAGGTCTTGTAGAACCAACCAAGATCATCTGAGACTCAAAAGAAGTGAATTCCTGTGTCTGAATCACTTTGCAAGAACAACTCTCCCTAAAAACAGTAGCAAGACCTCCTCCACGACCAGAGAGGCGAGGCTTCCCCAGGACAGCGCTCCCTACTGGACAGAGTTCGTTCAGATGAATAAACTCTTCCAATCTCTGCCAAGTCTCAGAAAGACATAATAAATCCAAATTAACTCTTGTGAAAAGATCATTAAGAATAAAGGATTTATTAGTAATGGAGCGAACATTAAGAAGTCCCACATTCAGCACCGATGACGTCACTGACGACGCCGCGTCACTGACAGGCGCGCAGAGCGGGATCTTTTGAAGCGAACAGCGGTCACGTGGGTACCAGCTGTCACTGAAGTTCAACTCGGTTGTAAAAGCCGAATTAAAGAGAGGAAATGAAAAAATCTTACCACCTTTCGTTGAGGTCTGGACAGACGGCAGCGCTGATGTGTCGTCATGCTCTGCAGCAAGAGGAATGTCGATCAAACATCGATGACGTCCGAGCGATCGCGACTGCTCGTCTCATCCTGACCTGAACTCCAGACCGACTCGATCGCTTGTGGAAATCGCCCGGTACCCGAGAGATCAAACGATATTCCACAGAGTCCGAGTCGATGAGAAGCGGAGCCGGAAACATATTCACCGGACGTTGATAACGGTCGCGGTTATAATCCTCCATCGACTCTCTGATGTTGAAAAGAGCATCACGATCATAGATCCGAGATGCTTGAGACATATCTTTAGTGATATGAGCATAATATCCAGACAAGTAGTCGTTAAAACGACTGTTTTTGGCAATTATTGCAGGAGCTTACGTTCAAGCAGCTGATCAAAGGCTCACCGGAAGTGGATGGCAAACTTTTGAACACCCAATTTTCACAAATTTTTGAAAATATATCTCTTGAAGCGATACAAAAACATGTTTTTTATTAAAGGCCAAATTTAATAATACATAACAAACAGAAAGAAAAACCAGTTTTGTTTGGCTGTGGCGACAGTTCAACGAATGAATGGACAACAAATGTGATTTTCACGGATATTAAAACAATAACATTAAAGCTTGTCATATTATGAATTAAATCGAGCTGTTTATTGACACATTCCGTCTCGTCTGCCCCGCCTACCTTGGCTGTTGACCGGCCACTCCTGTTCCCTTTAGCCTCTCAGCTAGAGGGCTAGCGTTAGCATGCTATTGCTAACATCCAAAAACAACCTCCTGTTCCAACTTTTCTCTGCCACTTTTTATAAAGAGTGACGCAGCAGTTGATAAAATAAGTCACAGACACGACCACGTTGGGCACTTATGGAGCAAACGAATGAAGTGAAAAAACACTCGGATGCTGTTCTCGGCATCGGGTCCTACATCACAGGAAGAAATACGGTTTTAAGGCTAGTCATGAGATGCTAAAGTATATAGGACTCCACCGCGGACATGCGCACAAGAGCGGGGAGGCAGGCGGATTATACGTTGTAAATCAACAAAAGCGGAATTTTATTGTATCTTTTATCCTAGTTATTTTAAAGAACTTTCTGTTCACATTTAATAAGTAGGGGCAAATGTATATTTCGCACTCTTTTCAATAAAAGTTATAATTCCGGGCTGTCTCGTGACACGAATCAAACGCACGTCAAAACTAGCGAACACTGGGAGTTGTAGTTTTCTAACGCGTCTTCCCGTAGCCACCCAATGGGATGGCTCTGCAAGTATCCCCACGGATATTTTTCTCCGCAGTCCACCAATCGCGTGCGACGTGGGCGGGTCTAGCCACGATGGCGACCAATGGGAAGGAGGAGGCGGGGGTTTGTGCGCCCTGTCAATCAAGCTCAGGAGGCGGAGCGGAAGATCGCTGCTCAACAAGGCAAACAGCAGCGCTCCTACCATCCAGCAGCCACCCTCGGGGACGACGTTACAAACCGTCATTTATTCCCCCCCCCCTTACATCAATGTTACTATGGATTACTGATACACTTTCGTCGAAAAGTGTTTCTCAACTTGACAGCACAGGTAAAGCCGCTTCTTTTCTAGTAACATTTGTGTTCTACTTGCACTGCTCAACCCAACCTTGACGTCGCGAACTAGTTCACCGAGGAACGGGGAAGAAGGATTTATTTATTAGGAATGAATGGATCCGGCGAACTGTCGAGGATTTCCGTCGCAACTTGACGTCAAAGTTGTAGCACGACGAGCCCCGTTATAGCGACTCTTTAGAGCGGTGCTCGTCGAGGATTCCTCCGCGAGGTTGTCGTCGAAGCACCGCCTGTCATGGTGTCCCCTCGTAGCGGCGTGTTTTTTTTCTTCTCTCTCTCCCTCTCTCCCCCCCTTTCACGAAAGTCTTCCATCCACGGTGGTTTTTGCTGCAGGATATATTTCAAACGAGGTTTGCAGTTGAACAGGTAGTGCACGCGAAACGGCACCGTCAGGGCTTTCTTTTGTGCCCCCGGTTTTTTTGGCTTGTCCGGTGTGGGCTGATGGGAGGAGGAGGGAGGGAGGGAGGGGGGGGGTGTATTTGTTGGACTTCCTGTGGATCAGGACCACTTTGAATCCGGGATCGATCGCTAGTTACTAGTCGAGGACAGGTAGAAGGGGGGGGGGGTCTGGGTTCTGGATGACAATCGCGTCAAAAACATCATCAGCACCGACCTTGTCTGCTCCTCCATCGAATGAATGGGTCACAGAACCGACATGTCTCCCCATCCTTTTGACCTTGTTGTTGAAGCCCCTTTTTTTTTTTTTAAAGCTCGACTTGTGTCTTCGTCGGCGGAACATTTTTTTGGGCGAAGAGGAAAAGAAAAAAAGTGACTCCTAAATCGTCGCAACTTCAGCCCCTTCACGTCGATTCGAGGGGTTTTATTTTGTAGTTGTGACACTGGAGTGATGTTGTGATCCGAGTTTGCAGCGCGCGTTCAAAACCATCTCGAAGCTCCTTAGAATCCGACAATGGCAGGTGGATCACACAAAAAAATGTGTTTCCTTTTTGGTAATTCTCCACTGTTTGGCTGTCGCCAGCCACAGAAATGGCGTCATCATCATCACCATCCTCATCCTCTGCTGTAGCCGGTGCAGTCAGTGTCTCACTCTTCAAAAGCAACATTCGTGCTGAAGATGAAACGCTGTCTTTTAAGTTCGCCTCCCGACTGTTGCCCTCTAAGCCGTTTATGTAACATCCAGGGCGAGAGTGACCAGTGACCCCCCTGCACAAGCCATCGCAGATCATGTATGAACACGAGCGCTTGAAAGTTTTGTTGTGATGGAGGAGTCCACCCAGAATGTTCCTTCAGCCCAGCAGCAAATGGAGTGATGTCATCATCCTGTTGTCGAGCAGCTGCTGCCGCTGCTGATGATGATGTCTAACATCTTCTTCATTTGTTGTTTTTTTTTCAGCGCGAGATCTATTCCACTGGTCGCCCAGAGGACTGATAGAGAGATGAAGGTAGGTTTGTTTTTTTGTTTGTTGTGCAGCGTCTGATTTATACATGCAAACCTGCCACACCGACAACTAGACATAGAAGTACATCCTCACCCCTTGCGAGCGGTCTATCGGTCGCACTCTACACCAGGGGTGTCCAAACTTTTTGATGATGTGAGAACAAGCAGGGGCCCCAGTGTGAACCGGGACTAAGATCCAAGAGTTATATCTCATTCAGAATTCAAATATAAATTAACAAAATGTTCTTTATCTTTACCCAGTTCAACAAACTACTATTTGGAAAGCTGGAAATAGAAATTAACATAGAAAGCTAGTGGCTTCACTCTGTGATATTTTCGTTTGACGTATGGGGTCTTGTTATTGTCTTGGTATTTTTCTTTACAATAACAAATGTCTATTTTATATTCTTTGGCTGAAATGTTCATCACGGTAACCGTGGTCCACATGATATTGTCTAAATGGCAGCACTTTTGGACAAAATCCATTTTTATAATTTCCAAATACAGTGTGTTGAACTATAGACAACTTTGTGTCGGACCTTCAGTAACATTTCACAGTCCGACTGGGGAATGTACCATAATCAATTACTCGACTCCAAAGTGCATGTAGAACAATAGATGGATAGAACTTTATAGGTCCCCCTGGAGGTCTCCTTCGGGAATCGTGTATGTATTAAACATGACCCTCCAATGTTCTCTGGTGCATCACAAAGTTAGTGTAATGTGGACAAAAATTGCTTTGGTTTGTCTGCTTCATATAAAAAAAAAAATTGAAAGATGATGAAGATGAAATAAACATTTTTCGAGATTCTTGACATGTTTACATTGTAGTTTATTCATATCTATCCTTGAATAATAAGCATTGAGGTTTGAAACTGAATGTGGATTTCGTCCAATCATGGTTGTTAAGATGTTCAAGGCAGGATCTCTTTGAGCGACTCGCAAAAATTGTAACTTTACTTGAAGTTGGGATCTAGCAGAACGAGTGGAACCAAAGCTGTCTTGGGAAAACATAGTACGGCCAATTGAACACTGATCTAGTTTACAAATAACACATTTTCATAAAACTACAGTTTGAAATTATGTTTGGTCACGTTTTTTATCATCTAATATTTAGTCTGAGAAGCATCTGTTAATAATCTCCAATAAACATCCTCTCTATTTGCATGGTTTTGGTTGAGCATATTATAGGATACATTTTTGTACCATCATGTGTAGAGTTCTTTGCCTATAACGAATTGCAACATTAATATGCTTAAAATATAGGAAATAAGTCGTCGCATAAGAGTAAAAAGTGGTTGCACCTGAAGAAGAGCCATTCACAGTTTTACACTTTAAAACAAGAATACGGATATATTTAAGCTGTTTAGTACGTAAAAGGTATGAAGAAATGACATGAACTCGAAGTCGTATCCTTCAATTGACTGATCAATGTCATGCTAAAAATGTGCTGTTTGTGCTGTTGTATTTTTTTTTTATAGACATCAAGAGCATTAATGTAGTGATTTAGTACCAGACGGGTATTTGGCCATCGTTGACATTATTAGATTGTACTGTGTTTTTTGTATATTATTGTGTTTTTGCTTTATTGGTATGTGATGTATTCTGTAAACCGTCTGCATCTTTGTTGAGGACTACAGTTGGAAAGTAGCATTGTGCTAAATCTGGTGCAGCCATCTTTTTAATGTAACTGCACATTGTCCTTTTAAAATAAACTGAAATTGAAATGGGTCGGCTGCAGCCGCACATGGTTCAGACCTTTTTTGTTTGTTTGTGGTTCTCTGCGCTGTTGCATAGTTTTTCTCTGGGCACCCCGTAGCGCAACATACAGAGGTTATGATGTGTTGCCTCTCGATTATCGGTGTGAGTCTGCCTGTAGTCGTCTGCTAATGTGTGCGAACCTCTCGAGGGTGTCTCTTGAAAAGGAAAAAAAAAGAAAAAGTAGTGACTCAATCATAGTTACGCACATTTGGCATCATTCCAACCACCAATGAGCTGCTAATAGTTTCTTTAAAATCCTGCATGAATGTAAGCGATGTTGTGTATTAATGCCAACTTGCACTTACACTTGTATGCCCTGCGTTTTATTGCAAATATTTGAGTCTTGTGTTGACGATTTAGTCTCTTGTTTTTTGGCAAGGTCACTCGCTTAGATTGATAGTTTTGCTTAAAAGCTTATAGCAAATAATTCAAGCCACAAATATAAGCACAATTTTCCAATTTGTGTTTATGTTTATTGCACTTGATGGAGTCTACTGACTCCTTTTAAGAAACATCTTAAGACGTTTTTATTTGTTCAGGCTTTTCCTTGATTTTCTGGAACTCCTGTTGTGTTATCAGTTTTATCTTGCCCTTTAAAGTATATACTTTATTGAATATTGTTTTGATTGTTTAAGGGCTTTGTGACCCTGGTTTGGAAAAGCACTATACAAATAAAAATTACTTACTTACATCGAAAAATGGTCATGTTTCTAATTTAACAAGCAACATTGAATCTCTTTCCACACGTGTTAATATTAAATGAATGTTATTTTTCCCTTGTAAGGTTTTCATACAAGTTGGTTATGTTTGATTTTCAGACGTCATTTTAGGAAAGTGTTCAATTTTTTACGAGGTCTGATGTGTGAAGGAGTGTAAAAAAAAAAAAAAAAAAAAAAGACTTACCATAATTTTGTTTTTTTCTTCTTGTGTTTTGCTGAACACGACAGACGATTATACCGCGGCGTGTTTTTGGCGTGGCGTGTGTTTTCGTATTCAAGCAAACACACGGCAGGAATGATTTGTTTTTATTTCCTGATTCATTGTTGACGCTTGTTATGATGACACGGCTTTAGGATCGTTTGTTTTGCAGGCGGCTTGTGTAACACGAGCAGGCGCGTCACGTGCTCGGACAGATGGGCTGGCGTCACAGATCGCTCTGTAACGTGATGCATCAAAGCAAAGTGGGAAAAGTAAAAGTAGCAGAACGGTTATGATTGTGATGCCGCTGTTTAGAGAGCGTTGATCAGTGGGGCTGTCGTGAGTTCGAGGAACAGATTGAATGCTTTGCAGATGTGCCGGCTGGACTGAATACATTAGTAACTCGTACTGTGTAAAATTGCTTTGGAATTGAGCCTGAAACAAAAAAAAATTGCAGATTAAATCGTTTTTTGGCGACTCTGATGATGAGCAAAATAAACCGATTGTGGTTTCAAGTCCTCGGTGCATGTTTGTGTTTTTTGTCTGAATACACAACAAGTTGCTCTCAGTCCTCGGAAGAACCTCATGGATGTTTTTTCTGGTTGGGTCCAGCTTTGTTAAATTCTGCAAATCATTTGTTACACAACAAGAGCGCTTATGTGGTTTTGTAAAAAGCGGTTCAAGTCGGAGGCAACCCTGACTTTTTCCCCTTTTAAACTGAATTCCTTTCTTTTTTTTTTTAGAAGAAGAAGAAATGTCAACGGAAGAGAACAAAACAATACACCTCCAGTAAACGCTCTTCATAACTGCTTTTGTGCTCGGCCAGATTGGAAACACTTCCTCCCCAACTCATCATTTGAATTTGATTAGTTCAACTCAAAACCTTTCCCTCCCCCCCTCTCTCTGCTAGCTTTTGTTCTTGCCCTTTAGCTGTAAATGTACACGGTATCAATATGTCACGCTTGTGTTTTGGGACATTAAATACACCTAAAAGCCCCTTTTTTCTAAAATGGTGTGAGACTGGTGTTGTGTCACTGGAAGTTGTTTATATAACCGCAACACTTGTACGACTATTGTCGCTGTGGTGAGCGAACCCCCTAAAATAAAACAAGAATAAACTGTAACTCTGCTAAGAATATTGATCGATATCCTCTAGACCACATGCGTCAAACTGGTCCAGAAAAGGGCCGAGACGGTGCAGGTTTTGGATCCAGCCAGTCAAGCACATATCGTTGAACCAATCAGGCGTCTGAAGACAGTAATCAGTTGCTGCTGCTTGTTTAAGCTGACACCTGATTCGTTAACTTATTTGTGCTTGACTGGTTGGAACAAAAACGTGCACCGTCTCTGCCCTTTTCTGGACCAATTTGACACCTGTGCTCTAGACAGTTCAGGGTGTTAATATGCACATGTTTGCTTTGTTGTGTCAATAACTACACAGCAATTGGCAAACATGGCAACATCTAACAAGCTCTGGATATGACTAACAATCTTAAGTAAATGACCAGAACTCTATCACAGTGTAGGATTTTTATTTGTAGTGGGAAGTGTGTGCGAAGTTGTCAAACATTCTGTGACCCCTCGGTTAATAAAATGTTTCTGTAACATTGATCTCTGTTTATCAGTTAATCTGGTTATCTTAATAATGAAGTATTGCATTTTTAGCGCACTTAAAATCCTTTAACATTCTGGTTGTACTCGTTTCATAATGTACTAGTTTGTAATGCTACGAAGCCGCACTGCAAGGCTCAGACTTAACTCCACCTTGTGTTCTTCATTTAAGGAAAGTTTAAAAATGATGTTTCTGTTCTGTTCATGTTGTAAAGTTTCGCGGCCACACACACCTACGGGGCATTTTGTCAAGGTCTAAGGGGTTTTTGAGTTGGATATAATCCGGGAGTGTCCTCCTAAAAATGTGTGCAGAACAGCTGTGCTTGAAAAATGTCTTCACGTGTTTGCTTTCGCTGGCGGTTCGGATCGAGCTAAATACAGAAAGGCGGGGCTTAGACAATCAGTCTTTTATTAATAATTGCTTAAAGTGGAAATATTTCAAATAATTAATTGGTGTATAATGTTCCAATTGTTAAAGTCTTTCTCTCCAAGATGCAGTAAGTCTCTCATCATGACCATGTTTTGAACTTAATTCATCGTAATGTTCGCCCCCGTCTAAGATCTCTGCGAACAAGAGGTTACAGAAGTGGACCCTAACGTATTGACAGATTCCTGCCAATACATGACCCTAGATGAAACATGCTGACATAAACGGTGCTGAAAAAGATGTGGCAACCTACATCTACCTATAGGAAATTTTTGTATGAATTGAGGACACTTGGAGGAAATTATATTTTGTTACAAAAATAAAAATAACAATGCCACATGTCCAGAAACGCAACAGCGGTACATTTTTCAGTGAACTTTACATTCATTAAAAATAATATTTACAACCAAGCCCAAGACCTATAGATCAACTTTTAAGATATACTATATAAACTCTTGTTTATATACTGAACCGCACTACTTCAGTGCTGGCAAGACGCGTCGCCATAGCAACCGAGCCTAGCAAGCTGCGCCGCACGGCTAACACAGAGACGTAAACTATAGAATCGAGACAGAAGTAAACATTGACAACTTGGCAGAACGGGACACGTGCATTATCACGGCAGTACGATCAAGACACGACTCAAAGGAAAACCGAAAGAAGATCCCAGCAGGGGATGAAAATAACAGCGTAGGGGGCCCCTACGCTTAATAGTGCAGGCGAGAACCCTGTGACATGACATCATCTACTGTGCAGCTAATGTTCAGAACTAAATAATAGATCAAATGAAGCATCATGAAGCAGTGTCATGTTGTTCAAAACAAAGAAAAATAGTACAGAGACCGCCATCTAGTTACATCTGAGATGTGAGTTCATTCCTGGTTATTGTTGGTTGTCAAGCACATTTGCTGGTTATATTTATAAAATTAGCATAACAGCTTTATTAAAGCTTGTGAATTAATGAATGTTTAAATCCAGCTTTGCTTAGTGTAATATTTAAAGTCTACTTAAAAATGCTTGTAATGCGAAAACTCATTAAATTAATGCCATTAGTACTCGTGGTCGTTCAACATTCATTAAGGCTTCCAGCAGGGACACAATTACTTCATAGCAGATGATTTACAATCTCACACATAAACAGAGCGTCGATGCTAACATTGATGCGGGATTGTTTGTTGTTGTTGTTGTCATCGACGTCGCTGTCATTGCAGCCGTCTTGCTTTTCTTTAACAAGTCCTGCACTCATGGAGTTTGGCCTTGTAGATGCATCTGCTTTATTCCTGATCTGTAAATTGCTTTATTATTAGGAAAACTTATCTTTGTATGTTGTGCCAGATTGTAGTCCTTCATATACTATATATATCTTAACCCAGTCAAGTTGAACCATCAAGTCATTCTAGTGTTGTGTGTCACTAGTGGAATTGCAAATCGTATTTTCTCTGCCCATTATTGGCTAGAATAAGATAAAAAAAAAAGTGTTTTATTGTGTGATAGAAATTTACAAAAACCTACTCAATATTTGAGAAAAATCTGTTTAATCCTGATTTATTTTTTTTAATCAAATGTTTGGACATAATAACACATACTATAGTGCGGTACTCTTCAACTAAACTTCCAAAAATGAAATGACTGGTCACAATATATCAAAAATTTGAGACCCTTGCAGAGGGGACTTGCAAAATAATGTATGTGGCTGATGTTGATCAGCTGCCACATACAAAAACTTGGTCAAGATGTCAACATGGTTTAGGTTTAAGACACTGGTGTTGAAAACACACAATTAGACTAGTTTTGAATCATTTGTAAAAATAACTATATATACCTCATACTGTAGTTGGTTTAGCAGCATTTTATTAGGTTCTTTAACAGAAGACGATTGACACATGTTCATCTAAACAAAGTACATTTCTGAATAGTATTCAAGAAGTATCTAATCAAAATAAAAAGATCTATCTATACTTTGTGGGAAATCGTGGGAATCTTCTGTGCCGGGGCAAATCTGTCTGTGACTTTCGGTTTGGACAAAGACGTAATTCACAGCAGGATTATTTTATGTGTCAGCTTGACTGAGGGTGCAGTTTAATTCTTCCCTGCTCTTGCACATTGCTTTGTTCGACACACAAGCTTGATTTCTTTTCTTTTTTTTGTTGTAAACACAAGAAAATGTCTTGGTTTTTCACCATCCATCTTTGGGCAACATGCTTTTAGTTTCTCAAGTTGTTCTTCTATTAAGTTCAATTAATTCAAACCTCTTTTTCTACTTGGAAAGAAAATAATATGAGAAGATTCTGTAATTTTAAACGAACTTGATGCCCTCAGCATGATTAGAATTGTTGTCACAGTCACCAAACACTTGTTGGGTACATTGTGGACCATAGCATTGTCGACTCAGTAAAATTGTATAACGTAATTAGGTTTCCATCCACCAGAGAGCATGAACTGAAGCGCCCGCAACAAGAAGCAGCCAGTTGTAGGTCATGGAGGTCGGACGACAAATTATTCTTTGATTTGGAGGTCGCGGGAGGGGAGTGGGGGGGGTGAAAAAAGATCCTTTCATTCCTGAACAAGGTCAAGTTCTTGACTATGAGAACATCAAGGAACAATGACCTAATTTTGGTAGCAAGAGATTAAAAATGGTCTTTGTTTCTTTTTTGTATTTTTTGTTGCTCTTAACTTGGTGAACTGTAAGCCTCACAGCAAGGTCGTATGTTTTATTTCAGCTTGAGGCAACATCTAGGGTGGACCTGGCTCCGCTTTATTTCTGTTGCGGTTTCCCCGAGAAACTTTGTTTTTTTTGGTAAATTGGGAGTGTGTGCATGCATGGTTGTTAGTCTTTATGTGCCGTGTGATAGGATCGCTACTTGTCCTCTTGCTTCTAGAATAAGCACTAGAAAAAAATGGTTTTGGCCAATCGGGGATAACACTTTGTTGCAATGGGGTGCAACGTCAAGCACTAACCACTATAGTTTGCGATGAAAACGTAAATGTTTCTGGGTCTTGAGGAAACTCCAGCTAAATCATTGAGAAGAATTTTCTGCCATTTTCAATGTTTTCTCTTTCCAAACATTGTCCAAAACATGGAGATGTTATCTGGAGACACACAGTTGTCTGTAGTGGGAGTTGTCTCAGTGTATCAGTGGACTTTAAAGTGACTGACTCAATATAACTGTGTATTCAAATCAAGGGCATACTTGCTGCGAGACTGCAGCACAAACTATTTGTCGAGCTTGTAAATAGTTATTCCCACTGTTCAGCGATGTGCCCTCTCGCCGTCAGCCTCTGACATCCGCAGCCGAGTTTAAATCCAACGTTAAGTGTTAGTCAAACTGAATGTGTGTTTTTTAAAGGCACGCGGGATGATTGATGATAGTTATCTTGTCAGTCGGCGACTGCTGTTTGTTAATCTCCACTGTTTCTACACCACACTCCACCATCACTTCGTTGGTAATACGGATTAGCCGTTGTTGTGCTCGCTAAACTCGTAAGACTCCGGAGCTGCAGTCTTCTTCGCCCGACATAGGCGTGCGACTGTCTGATTTTTTCCAAAATAATGAGCTCCGAGTTGTCCGTTAGCTCAGTCGGCGATGGTGCACGAGACGCCGTCAGACATAGTTTTCATCTAAGAAAACAATGTTCATGTGTCGAGTTACAAGTGTAATTATTTCGAAGGCTTAAGAACCGAGGCGCTGAATGAAGCTCGTGTTGAAACTATTCCCGAATACACTTGAAAGTTTCCTTCATCAGTCTTCCATGATGCTAGTTTTGTACACAATGTAGACTATAATTAGTGTTGCACCACCGATACAGCATTGTGTGGCCATGACCTTTTAAACAAAAAAAAAAAACAGCTGACGGTCAAGAATAATGATTAGAAGACCAAACCTCTCTCAAGATGTTCTCTCAAGTGAGGACACTGGACTATTTTTGTACCGCGGATCGGTTAAATGTCAGCATTATTTACACGGGCTGTGGTTCAGATGGAAAAAAGTAAAAAACCAATGGCATGCAAAAACTACAATTAAGTGCATGTAAGAAAAACATCTCACCTTAACATAACCAGTCCAGAGCTCTTGCTGATTGAATAACCAGGTGTTTTTGTACTTGCATCGATGTATATTCGATTGTATGCCGACGATGTTGTTCTATACACGTGTCTTCTAGCTTTAGCAGACTTTGTACTAATGACTCCGAAGCAGAAGTTTTGTTTCTAGAGTTTGTGTTTTACTTCTTTTCACTATTAAAATAATGTTATTTCAGATAAAATCAGTTTTCTTTTTCTAAATTAAACACCTTTTAGGTAGTAATAATAAATGGAATATATTCTTTCTTTCTGTGCGGACTGGTAACAAATGTCTCATGGACTGTTTCGGGGTTTTGCTTGAAACGATTTAAAAAGTTAAACTTATTTTGTTGAGCTATATAGATGGATAAACTTTATTGATCCCTCTGGCGGTCTCTTTGGGGAAATCGATTTTCCAGCAACAAAGCAACACAGACAATAGATTCATGAAACAAGAACAATGTGCAATAAAATGAAAGATGAAACAATCTAAATCTTAAGAATATGGATCAAAGAAAAAGGAGACAAATATTATTATTATATTATTGCATGCTTGTGCTTCACAGCCAGTTATATAGATACCCAGGAAGATATTCAATACTGCGGAAATAAAAAGAAAAGAAAGATGCTTAAAAAGCCATATTTAATTTTAGAATAAAACCAGAACCAGAGGTTATTAATGCATGAAGTAAAACTATTATTTAGTCAAATATTGAAAAAAACAAAACATTACATTGTAATGTAATGAAGTATAAATATTGCCAATATAAGTTATAACACAATTTCACTCTCTTTTTATGACATATTAAACTTTAAATTTGAATATAAACTAAAAATTTGAAATGAATAACGACAAACAAGCTGTTCTAACTTATGTTCCACCACAGCTCTGTTTATATTTAAAGATTCAGGGAACTTTTTCAGTCACTAGTCTTAGGTTTAGTTCCAAGTGGACTTCTCTTTGCTTCAAAATGAACCTTATGTAGAGGAAAACTGTTGAGTGTCACGTTGGCGAGCTAAGAGCTGCTAGTGGCAGCTAATGGCTAATAACAAAAGCAACCGTTCATCGTGAGGCACAGTAAAAGACTACTGTAAAAACAGTAGTTTGCTAGCCAGAGCTAATGAAGCTAACACAAATGCTAACAACAAATGTAAGTTAATAAGCATGACCAGGCTTTTTCTGCTTGCAAAGTAATGCTATATATATGAATATTTCAGTTTAAGAAAGTAGCATTTCACAAGAAAGCGTTATTTTTATGTAAAAAGAATTGAAGGCCAAGGTTATTTTTTTTGGTTTGTTATTTAAGTTGTTTTTTTGAACTGTTCACGTGTCTCCCTGTCAGTCACAGGTATGTTTCCCCCTCTGAGCCAAAGGTGTTTCCATCTAATCGAGCAACAAAAATGTTTGAAAGTATTTTTACGCATCGTCGCCACAAGGTTGAAAAACCGGAGCCACGATTGTGCTGCAGCTGCTCCTTCCCCGAATTTTTGCACGCAGAAGCAAAAGTGGTTCTTTACTCTCATGATGGGGGGGGTAAAAAAAATGCTCTTCCTGGCGCTAACCTACCCACGAGCAAGTGTGCGTTTCTCAAATAGTTGGAGTTGGCAAAAAAGGATGTTCCACCTCCCCCGGAGGCACAGGAATTCTGCCCGTCTGAGCCGGGGCGGCACGCCGTCCTTCACTCCGGCACTGCCAGGCAGACCCCGAAAAACAAAAGCCAGTCATTTTCTCCAGATTGCCCCCGGTTCGACTCCATTCATAGTGGATTCTTAAGTGGGAGCGCGGTCGACGCAAATTGTTCCCGCCGCGTTCGTCAACAATGGGGGCACGACGAGTGAAAATCTGACCCCTGCACGGCTCGTCACCTTTGACCCAGTTTAGCCGGGGCAGTTTTGTCGCAGGCTTAGTCGTCAGGAAAAAAGGCCCAGGCAGTCCCGCCTCTTGTTGGAGAAGACAAAAAAGCTTGAAGGGATGGAGGGCACGTGTTTGTGTTAAAGGGGAAGTAACAGCCGAGTGCACAGCAGTCGCTTCGCTCGCTGTGGTGAGGCTTAAAGTGTGTTAGACGCGGCAAATACACACTTCAATCTTCAAATATTTAGTTGAATATAAAACTACTGTAGTTTAAGTTTATGGTTGCAAACTGATATCTATTCTGGGTTTGCTTGTTCAGTTGTTGACGGAAGTTGTGATGTTTATTTAATGAACACACACGATCACCACACATTAGTATTATGAGTCATTTCGAGTCTCAAGTTGTTTAAATGTTTTTCCTCAGTCTGTCACAGTCGAGGCTAGAGGTGTAAGACAATACTGATACACTTGAATTTACTACACATTTATATAGATATTACATATTTATCGATTATAGCACAGAATCGTTTTAAAAAAAGTTTAATTTTTTTGGCTTTCAAATCGAATTTCTTTTACTTTTCAGTTTTTTCTATTGTTTATATTTCAATAAACTAAAATGTGTATTTATTTTTAAAAGGTAATCGCATGCATATATTTCCAGGCTTCGTTCTTTTTTGTGTTATAATTCAATTCTGGCCGCTAGTTGTCATTACGCAGCTAAAGGAACAATTGGAGCTCACAAGTTTAGTTGACCGAGGACTCGGGATGTAACGGTTACAGGTTGAAATGGTAACTGTGGGGAGTTTCGCGACAGTTATGGTTACAGTGGCTTTTTAAAAATGACTTCCACATGTGTGACGTCAGCAGAGCCCAGCACTAGTTGTCTCAAATCAAAATGACTTCACGGTTATTAAAAGATGGATAATAAACGAAAGGCATGACACCAGTTAAGTTGAAGTCAAATCAAGGGAAAATGCTTTACTAACTAACTTTTATTGAAGCTTGAGGACGTTGACAGAAAACCTTTTGGTGTTTGATGAATCCAGCATGTCTCTGTCACCACTAATGTCATTGATTTCAACCTTGAATAAATAAACTTGGCCATAACTTATTTTATGATTCAGGTGTAAAGACTAGTATTCCTTATTTTATGATAAAATAAATGTAAATATATATTAGAAAAACACAAATTGAGTGTGTTTCTTTAATTTCAATTTTGTTTTATTTGCAAATCAATAAAACAATATTAAATAATTAAAGTACTTTTTGAGCCTTTTACAGCGTGTTGCAAAATAATGATAACGGTGATCATTTTCATTTCACAATAACTCTGAGAGGAAAAATCGGTACTGTTGGATCCCTACTGAGGATGAGGATGAGGGGATGCATTCAACTCCAACAACTTTTAAATCTTGATATCAAAGCAGTTACAATTTTCTCGGGCCACACTAGAAATATATACTTGTTCGTACAGTTTGCAATACATCATATCCTTGCCCCTGTACTGTTGGTATGTATTATATTCATGCAAATACACACCTCTGGTGACACCTGCTGTTGCATCTAACCCTGACTTCAGAATAGAAGCAAGGAATATTGAGCTATGTTTTGTAACATTGTAAGCTTCAGATATTTAACCACAACGAGGGCTTCCTCAATCAATCTAAAGGCAAATATTCAGTGTACGACAGGGACGTCTCTATAAACATAACTTGATCGTCTCTGACATACAAACCACCATCAGCCACATTGTCAACACCTCCCAAAGAACCGTATTTATAATGATACTTTCACAGGAAAACAAAATGCATCGGCTTGTTATAATCCACCCATTGCTAGATTAAATTAATTCTTTCCACCATATATTCTGATAATCCTGGTTCATGTAAGTAAAGCTCGGATAAACGATACTTTAATGCCACAATAATGGAAACGAGTCAAAATACAACAACAATGTAACTATTTGGCCACTGTTTTTAACAAAAGTATTTGAAATGAATACTTCCTGAGGTGAACGTGATTATCTTTTATGATAGTTTTTGAGCACTGTCTTTACAGAGGGTGTTGCACTTTGGAGGGAAGAACTCTATTGATTCAGACTTTGCTGTAGAAAAGTCATAAAAGTGTCGGGAGAGGATCGTTGTGAATCAATCGTTGAATCTCCACTTTAGGGTTTAACCGGAGTTTCGATCCAGCTGCCTTTTCTTCCACGTTCAGCGGATATAAACGCTTGATGAACGTAGACGACAAATATAAAAATGTCTAATAGTTATAACTTATCAAATAAACCAGGACAAATGCAGAACCGCGCAGATCTTCCAGTCAAATTAAAAGTCACAAAGCGTGTCGGCAGTCATTTGTTCTTTCATTCCTTGGCAACAGTGTTTCCAGAATAGGTTTAGACTCTCACTTCCTGTGTGCGTTCAAGTAGTTTCACTTTCTGTGCAACTGGAAGAAAAATCAGCGATAATGAGATCTATATAAAGCAGGAATCGTTGGAGGGTAAAGTTAATGCATACGTTGAAGAACATTTATCTTTATATAATGGAGTCAGTCAGAGTTGGACTTGCATTACTTGTTTAAAGTTTAGAGTATATTCTGCCCCTTGAGCACCTCTAAAATGTTTGTATACCCTATGCCAGGGGTGGGCAATTAAATTTCCTCTGGGGCCACATCATATACTGACTGTTGTAAGGGGCCGTCAACCGAAAGGAGAGGAACGAAATATGACAGAAAAACTTTGAAAAAACAAAGCAAGTAAGAATAGTTAAGAAAGAAATATCAACATAATAGCAAAACACTTTTATTAAACCTTTTGTAAAGTGATAGAAAAATAACATTTTCCTCTAAATATGATGTCAATGTTTTCTCCAATTATTTTGAGAGACAAGTCATTTTCACAAAAATTACAAACGACTTTAAATTGTAATGTATTAAGAGTTTATAAAATAATAAACGTAATATTAAATTGTAAGCTGTCGGAAAGAATGTCTATGTTCTACTCTGACCTCTTGAGGGCCGCATGAATACAGTCAAAGGGCCACATGTTGCCCTATGCTTAAACCGCTCATATAATAAATTGGTTAAAGCGGTTTCACATAATTACTTTAAAAAACTAATAAAAGTTAACAATTGTGTTATAAGTGCCTTCAAGAGGTTAATTTATCTTGTTAATTTATGTATTTAATTTATCTAAATATGTAAAGTAGGAGATTTATATAATCTTTCAGAAAATTGTAGAGAAAAGCCTATAAATTTTTTTTTTTTTGTTGATTAATTCATTATTTAACTTGAAGCTATTGATAAATATGAAAAGTGTTTTGATTATTGTGTTGAACTTTTAGTTTCATCGGGGCTGCATATTGCTTAAAAAATATAAATAAAATACGAGGTTTATATAAAGTATATAAAGTGTGGTAAGTTTAACCAAGTATTAAAAGATTCACCAGATTAACCATTATCCACTTCAGGGTGTGACTGACCATAGTTTTCAACACACCCTTAAACGCAAGAAGAACAACACAAAAAACATTATGTTACAAGAAAAATTTGACTAATGCCGGATTATATTTTGATTAGAATGAGTTTAAAATGATATCAGTAAGACCCAAACGTGACGACAAGATAAGAATAAAAGGGGGGAATTTGTTTGTCATGTTTTGCCTTATGTTTTGCTGCTTGAAACTACATGATTTTAAAGAATATTAACGTAACGTCGACGAGGATTGCAAGTGAGATGCATTATTGAAGCATTGCTGGGTAGAAAAATGATCAAAACATGAGTCAACATGAGTGACTCAGCTGCTGGTCACATGTTGCTTTACTGACCACTGTTCAATTCAAGTTATCTTTAGTCACACAATTGTTTTCGGCCATGGGCTTCCACTAGACGCGCCCTGTTTTTTTTGAAAACTTTTATCTCCAGCATCTGCCAGCAATCATGTTGTTGAACAGAGAGTTGAGGGAAAAACATCCTGTTGCTTCGTTAGAAGAAGATTCTTGTCTAAATATTTTTCTTCATCGACTTACAGTCGCAACTATTAGTCCGAAGGATTCATGGTTTATCTTTACTGCTTAAATTGGTTTACGGGGTTTGACTATAAAATGGGGGACACCCTCGACAAATCAACGGGACACAATCTTTTTTTTGAGGATCCCATTTCTGTCTGCCCTCGATTCAGGAGACGTTTGAAATCCTTTTCATCGTAGTGTTTTCGGGTAAATATATGGATGCTGAATACGACCTGCAAACACAGACTGACCTTACCCACGCACAGAACGCTTCTCTGCGTATCCCGGCCTTTGCAAAGCTATTTTGGGGCGGCAAAAAAACCCGCTTTGATGGGGATCCAGAGAAGAGTGAGGACGGAGCTGCTTTTAGACAACTTCTGCTTTGTTGTAAATCAAAGCTTTGAGGAAGTGTCTTTTTATCTTTTCCCCCCACGAGGATTGTTTATCAATAGCACAGCCCGACAGCTCGCTATGATGATTTTTTTTTTCCTGCACTTTTCGACGCCGCGACTGAATAAATATCATCCGCCTTTTATTCAAAGAAATATTTGGAAATAACTTTCGTCTCTCGTTTGTTTTCGCTCCAGACGCTGGAGGAACCTCCCTACTTGACGGTGGGGACAGATGTCAGTGCCAAGTACAGAGGGGCTTTCTGCGAGGCAAAGATTAAGACCGCCAAGAGACTGGTCAAAGCCAAGGTAAGTCTTGCTCAACTGGTTGAAGATCTCCAATTGATTGCCTTCTTTCTTTCTTTCTTTGTGAGCAGTTTTCTTACAGATTAAGTCTAACTTGATGTAGCTAATGTTGTGGGGGAGCTTTGTAACAAAAAAAAAATGAAGATCAGAAGTATTTGTTGTATCAGTCAGTATTACGGGTGTGTATTGGCAAGCAAATGGCGATACCATATGCATTACAGTACAGGGGCTACAAAATGATATTTTGTGATATTGTAGGAACAACTTTAGTGTTTTTAAGTAATTCTGCTGTGTCCCAAATTGCGCACCTCTGCGCTTTAAATTTTTGAGTGCACAAGTGGGTCTCAATGAGAAGTGTGCGAAAATGTAGGGCGCATTGAGCACTCAATTGGCGCACTCAAATGACCAGAAAATTGAGTGTGGATCGATGGACACTTTCTACTAGGGCTGCACGATATATCAGAAAAATATCTATATCGCAATATTGCATATAGAAAACACGTGCGATAATTTATACTTTTTTAAATTGTATAAATCAAGCATTTCTAAAAATTCACATTTCGACCAATTGGTGTCACGTTCTGTAAAGTAGTTAATTTGTACTTCTATGTCTCGTTGTTGCCAGGCTCGGTTGCTATGGCTCAGTATATACACGGAAGTAGGACTAACTTATGAGCTACTCAAATGCGAATGATCCAGGCAGCATCTCAGTTATATTCTTATAAGATTGTGCAACTTCCAAAGTGTAAACCTGTCCGTCTAATGCTAATGAAATAAGTTGTTAGCGTCAAGGTCATTTATAAACTGGTATGTGTGCGTGTTCAAGGAAACTGATGCAATTGGTGAAAAGTGCTGTCAAGTGTTGGCGATAGAGTTCCAACAGCTGGTTGCGATCAATGTTTAAAATTTGTAGAAGAAGTAGCTGTCGAGTGTGTAGCGGCAGTGTTTGATTTGAGACAGTACTAGTACTAGTACTGTCGAAGATTTGCGCACTGGCCAAGTACATGCATGCATCTTAATGTATACTGGGAACCAGTGCACTCCGAGAAGTGTGCTATTTGGGACACAGCACTTTTGCATTGCAGAATTAACAAACTACATGACTCTTGGCGACATCGTAACTGCCTTCATTTGTTTTGAAACTAAAATGTGTCCAAACATCAGCTTTGAAATTTGAAGGTTACTGTAGCCTCTTGTCCTCAATAATCTCCTATGAGATTCTGGAGATGATCGTCTCTTAACGGAGGACTAAGGATGCAATGAACACCATCCAGTGGTCAAGATATTACAATCCAAGGTTTTAATATTGTAAAACCAAATGTGTATCTCTGCACATCCTGCTTGTAAACTAGACTCCTTTGCTGTTGATTGACTGCTAAAGCCAGCCAATGGCAGACTTCGAAGGGCCTGCACTAGGCAGACACACTCTCACATAAAGTAAGGAATATCAACATGAGCGCTGAAGATATGGTCAGTCTTCCACTGATTTAACTAGAGTGATCTGTTGTGCGTCGCAAAAACCTGAGAAACAACCCAGCACAACAAACGTGTTCCTCACCTGACAAAATGACATCGCACTACATGAGAAGTTTATTGCGATGAGGGAAAAAGTTCCCAGTCATCCCAGGTGAATCCCAAGAAAAGTTAAATTGCTGATGCGTTTATCTCCGTTACACCATGAGTCCACCAGACACAAAGATATAGTAGACTACCACGTATAACCTCGATAAAGACCTGCTACAAGTGTACATGGTCACAAACGCTCCCTCAGAGAGAATTGTCAGTATCCTGGGCAACATTTAAAGTGCAACTTATGTGAAAACCAACTCTCAGTAATTCAAGTCTTCCTCTCCAAGATGCAGTAAGTCCCTCATCATGACACTGCTGTGCCTTTTTTTATTTTATTTTTTCAAGATATTGCTTTAAAAAGTTAATCCCCGTCCAAAGTATCGCAGAACGAAAGACGACAAGAACGGGAGCCCATTGAGTTTTGTACAAACGGACACATACTGATGAGTACAATAGAGGTCCTGGATCTATTTAAGACACACTCTTATCAACACGTGCCCATCAAAGTTGTGAGAGGTCCGGGAGACCTGAAGAACACATTGGATAAAAAGTTTTTTCAGAATCAGAATTATTTCTACTGGCGTTGTTACTGGTATGCACAGAATTTCCTTCTGTTTCAGCTGTGCAACATTAAAGATTACATTTATGAGGACTATATAAATTGTTGCACTGTTGTTTCACTTGCCACTAGTTGTAGTATGATATACAAAAACTGAATACAACTATATACTTCATTTATTTGTGAGTTTATGATGATTCTTTTTTTTCTTCTGAAAAGAAAAGACTTCACCAAGTCATATCTTATCGAGATATCTGGTTAGAAAAATCGTTTAGCCGTAAACGTAATGAATATTTCTACTGGTTTTTGGTACAAACTAGTATAAGCACAGGCCTCATGTCCTAATGTATATAGTTTCAGACGATGCGAGGCGGATAACGGGCATGTGAAGTAACTATTTTATCCAAAATAATAAACGTAAAACAATTACCTTTTTATGATATTCACATGAAAATCCACAAAACAATTGGCTAGGGTCAATCTGGACCTGTGGCCTAATGATGACCCAGGTTCCACAGGTGCGTCGCGAAGTGACCCCCCCTACTCATTATTGTCGTATGGTCACTGATTTCCAGAGTTGTCTGCAAACCAGCTGTGTCTCACTCCGTCACAAAAAAACTCTGCCACATGGTTAAGAATATTGCTCGCCTAGTTTTTAAAAGTGGACCAGCTGCAGCCGGTATCGGCGTCTGGCCCGGCTCAGCAGGTAGGATCACCGCCTCGGGGGGAACTTCCTTCCGTCTGGGCTCCTCGTCGTTGCCGATAAAGGAAGGGAACGTACAGTATCTCCTCTCCCTGTGGTGCCGCTGGAGCATCTGGGTAATACCTCGGAGACGGATCGCCGTCTGTCTCGTGTGTGTGTGGGTGGAACAAAGATTAGACGCAGACTTTTCATCGGTTTTCGGCTGTAGTTCCTGCCGTCGAGACAATAGACGCTCTCGTCTACCGGCGTAATTATTAAAAATCTCTTTTTGTCTTTCCGTCGTTTCGACAGACGGGGGAAGAAACCACTGTTTATTTTCCCCGTACAATCAATTTCAATGGCTCATAAATGTATTAGCATATTAATTGTCTGAGTCTGGGATTTGTTTTTCGAGTCGCTGTACGTAAGCTCCGTTTCACCAACATTCAAACGTGCAATTATTCACCGGCTGATGTGAACATGTCACAGTAATGAATTCCTCCTCATTAATATCCGTCGACGGCGACGGAGGAACATATGGCGTCTTTTAAAGTGATTCTCGCCGAAGAAGAAGTGTGACATTTCTCTTTAGATCACCGTCGAACGCACAAAGAAATCAATTAGTGACGAATCAGCGAAACATTTGCACGCAATACTGATGGGTCGACGCGACATCAGGCGCTCGGCGGGAACCGGGAGACACTAGTTATTTAGGTCTTTATTTATTAAAAGCGTCGGGAACTTTGCGTGTCGACTTCAAGTGGCAATTAAAATGAAAAACACAGACGCTGACGGAGCGAAAGGGAATACACTTGACAAGAAAATCATCCAGATAGTTATTTTTATAAACGCATCGTTTGGCTCTTTTGCTTCTAATCGTCTGGAGAGCTTTTTAGATATTTTTTTCTGTATGTAAAGATAAACTCTGCTTTGAAAGATTATCAGTTCAGTTTGGCCTTTCTTTTTTTTTATCTTGTCAACATTCGCCTTCAAATTATACTACTTTATTTTTTCATGAACTCACTTCAACCTCGCTTTTTAAAATGATACCAGTTGAAATGAAAGTACTTCATGTATCCTTCCTTGCCTGTCACTTAAGATTTTTCTTCTTGTTTATTTGATTCTAGTTTGAGCAAAGAGCTTCGGTCACAGGACCAAGACCCAAAATACAGATTGGAAAAACTTTTAAAGTGACTTAAACAAGTTTTGTTCATCTGATTTAACAGTTTTTTAATTGTTTAACTACAGCACTTAACTTCTGTGGGGCTTGAAATCAATTTCAACGGATCTCAAGAAACATGAAGAAATTGCTTCACTGCTGGTTAAAAGTACAAAAATCCTAAAGCACCATCTCTCCCTTTTAAACTTAAAACCAATAGTCAATTCTCAATCGCCTTCTAGTGACTTCAGAAGTGCTTACAGTGCTAACAATGTGACTTTTTTTGTTATGGCTCTCCCATGATCAAACGCTGAGTTGCAGTAATATAATACAACGGCTTCGTCTCATTTCCGGACCGTGCAGCGACAAGTCGTCTTTCTACAATCGACGTTTGTCGCTTTAATGTCTGTGCGGCTGGATTCAAATGCGTGTCAGGTATTGCATTAACGTTTGTGTTTTGGCTCTGTTTGTGTCACATGTTGGCTGTGCGAGCATCCTGTTGTGTAAATCATGAAAGAGTAGATGGGTGGAATGTACTCTGGTGAGTGACCTTTACTGTAATGCATTTTGGGGGAAAAAACGAAACAAAAACCTGTTCGGTAGTGCAGGAAGAAAATCACCCAAATGAAGATTTATTCGTCGGTAAAGCCAGTTTAAAGAGGCAAGATTAAAACGACAAATTAATCTTATGCAAACGTTAAATTCCTCCACGTATTCCCTCGTGCGTCGTTACTCCCAACACCTCATGTGTTATCCCGGAACAGTCGTTCATTTATTGTCACACTTCCAGTGTGTTGCAGAGTATTCCCTCTTTTTCAAGCTTAAGAGTAACTTCCCCAGTGGGACCAGCACTTGGGTGGTTGGATATACGATATGAAGTAATGCTTAACGGATTTCTGGTCGTATTGCTTTATTACGCACCAAATGGTAGATGTTAATGGTGTAATTGTGTCTTTTATTTGTTGCTTTTGGACTGATGAATAGAGGATGATCAGCTCATGATCTGCAGATCCAGCTGGGGACGCAGTCGGAACCAAAAGATTGTGTAACTGACATATGTAACCAGTGTGTTACCATGGTGCTGCTGAGAGTTGTAATGAATATATAATTAACAGTATTGCAAGTACATGTTTATTTGGATTGTATTATCTTTCACAAAACTGCGGATTATCAAGGACATTTTTTGTCTTGTTTTTGGATTTGTTTTACAGACAAATCTATCTTGAATTAACACTAACTTTATGATCATTTGCATTAACACCATCTGGCTACTAATGTGGGCTGTAAACTGCTTGTTTTATGGTTATAAAGGGAAATTGACAATTGATATTCTGATGGGCTGTCAATTTATTTTTATCTTGCTGTGTTACTGACGTTTTAATGCGGTTTTAATGCAAGCATAATATTTCTGTATACACAAAACTACACATCCTGTGTTAATGGGTGGATGAATGCTCGCTGAATTGAAAGGTTGGATGGATAAATGCTAGCTTAACGATAGGTTGGATCTATGGATGGATGCTCGCTGTTTGAAAAGTTAGATGGATGGATGGATGGATGCTAGCTGTTTGAAAGGTTGGACAGATCGGTCGATGGATGGATGCTAGCTGAATAAAAGTTAACACTGAGGGCATTGAGGAGCTCCATCAGTGATAGGATGCTCCATCCCCGGTGTGTGAGGGAGAGGTACCGCAGGTCTTTCCTCCCTGCTGCCATCAGACTCCACAACAAGAACACGCCAAGATAACTATTTAACTGCACCTCTTGTTATTTATGTAAATATGATTGTGTATATATTATATAGCGCAGATTTATCTTTTATTCTATTTCTCGTTTTTATTTCTGGGTGTTTTTACTTCTCTTGCTGCTGTTAAACCGAATTTCCCCTCGCGGGACTAATAAAGGTTTTCTGATTCTGATTCTGAAAAACAATCAATGGATGCTAGCTGTTTGAAAAGTTAGATGGATGGATGGATGCTAGCTGTTTGAAAAGTTAGATGGATGGATGGATGGATGCTCGCTGTTTGAAAAGTTAGATGGATGGATGGATGCTAGCTGTTTGAAAGGTTAGATGGATGGATGGATGCTAGCTGTTTGAAAAGTTAGATGGATGGATGGATGCTAGCTGTTTGAAAAGTTAGATGGATGGATGGATGCTAGCTGTTTGAAAAGTTAGATGGATGGATGGATGCTAGCTGTTTGAAAGGTTGGACAGATCGGTCGATGGATGGATGCTAGCTGAATAAAAGTTAAAAACAATCAATGGATGTTAGCTGTTTGAAAGGTTGGATGGATTGATAAATACTTTCCTTTCAGTCTATGATCATATGTAGTTGAGAGTATTTTGTATACAGTATAACTTAAATGTACAATTACTTAGGATAAAACGGTAGGCTTTAATTTGGAAGGAGGCACTTTTACTTTATGATGTAAAAGATTATCATTCCACCTAATAATACAATAAAACATCTTACTTTTATACGCATTCAAAATTTAGTTAATTGTACCCTGTATTCTTTCTAGTAACTTGAGAATTTTAGGTCAAATCCTCAAACAAACAATTAACTGCCACTGCCAAAGATAAGAGAAGTCATCTTCACATTTCATAAGTTGATGTGAACAACCTCATAGCGTTTCCACAAACTGTACTGAGCATTTATGATCGAGTTTTTGTCCTCTTCGATCGCTGTAAGTAAGTAAGTAGTATTTATTTATATAGCGCTTTTCGAGACCAGGGTCACAGAGCGCTTAGACAATCAAAACAATACGCAAAAAAGTACATACTTTAAAGATCAAGATAATACTGAGAACAACACAGGAGTTCGAGAAATTCAAGGAAAAGCCTGAACAAATAGAAACGTCTTAAGATGTTTCTTAAAGGAGTCAGTAGACTCCATCAAGCGCAAAGAGAGAGGAAGATCGTTCCAAAGCTTAGGAGCAACAGCCTGAAAAGATTTCTCTCCTCTGGTCCTGAGCCGTGTGCGTGGAACCATAAGTAGATTCTGATCCACAGACCTCAGAGCCCGAGCTGGGGTGTAAGGCTGGATCAGATTAGTGATGTAAGAAATGCTGTGTATTGTATGCTGTGTCAGAAATATCAACGACTCACCAGAGCAAATGAAAATATATGTTAGAGGTATTAAGATGTCGACAGGTTGTTCAAAGATAAACACACCTGAAGTCTTTTTCTATTGATCAGTAACTATAAAATCCTCCTAGTAGTTAAGACGGGGTCTGAATGATCGCTTTATAAGGTGAAACTCTTAGAACTTGTATGATTTTTTTAAAGCCAAATATTACAGAGCAAAGAGCGCCATCTACTGGCTATTGGAAGTAAGGACACTGTATCACAGAACCTAAGTCAAACCCTGTCGATCACTCGTGGTGACGAACGTGTAGCCATCACTTATTCATCGCTTTCTCTTGTTTCGGCAGGTGACCTTTCGACCAGACCTGTCCACAGCGGAGGTCCATGATGAGAACATCAAAGGTCCCCTGAAGGTAAGAGAGTCTGAGTTTGAATATTCGTATTGCAAAAAATACTTTTAGAATAATAAATCCCTCTTTTTTTTCTATATCTGATTATGCTGTAGCTTTCAACTGAGCAGAACTACAAACACAAAAATCTAATTTGCTCTCACTTTATCGCATGAACATTTGATTTTACTCACAAATGATCCTGAGCGCATCAGTTGGATTTTGATTTTCTCATTTAGATTTGATTTCTTGTGCATCCTGATAAGCTTTTTAACATTTGAATAACGTCGTGTGTGTTTGTGTGTGTGTGTTCCCCAGGTCGGTGCTGTTGTCGAGGTGAAGAATCAGGATGGAGTTTACCAGGAAGCCACAATCAATAAGCTCACCGATGCTAGTATATATACCGTTGGTGAGTCAATATAATCATCTGAGTCAACAGCTTTTGCTCCTACTACCCTCTCATATATGCTGTCTTGAGTCATTTTTATTCCTTCTCTTCCCTTTTTTTTTTTCACTCTGACTTGAGCAGCAGATTCTACGACCGAGCGAGAGAATCTATGAGACACGAGTCTGTGGATAATGACTTGTTTAAAAGTGGTGATTGTGTCAAGAACAGTTGTGAAAAGCCACAAATGACTACTTTGTTTGAAATCATTGTTATATAATACTGTGTTATTATGAATGTGGTTATAACTGGTGCAAGAAAAGCTGTTACATGACACTTTTGTAATTCTCCCCTATGTGTTTTTAAGGTTTAAGATACAAACTTGGGCTGTTAACTTCTCTAAGGCATCAGAGAGTATGTGCTAAACAATGTCTTGAGTTTTAGTCAAAGGGTCAACATACGGTCTTAAAAAGTTAAGGTAGTGCAAAAAGCTGCAGTTCATTGAGTGTCCACTTGAGGCTGGCTGCAGAAAAGATGATGACTCACATACATGCCCCAAAAAACTGATTTTTACAGCTTTAAAAAAATATTTCCAGTCTTGTTCTGAAATGTTTTCTTTTACTTTTGACACGCACTGATTTTTTTTTTATATAATAAGTGGTGTATTTGACTTGACTGACAGGGGACATGTCACTGCTGCTGTGACATGACCCAGTTGAAGAAGCTAAGGATTAAGATGAGCTGAGAAATGGATATTGATGATGTCAGCATTTTTAGCAAAACAAAAGTGGAAAATGATGGTGGATTTTGACATGAGGTGACACGTTCTCTAACATGGGACAAACACGGATAGTAATTCTGCGTCAAGGATTTAAAATAATACTGCAATAATACTTGCATTTATTTACACCTAAATAAGTGCAAACATTAATTTGTGATTAGGACTGAGAATAAGATTTTGAGTTGTGCTAGATGGACAGGTTTCATGACTCAATCTTGATTCAACCCAAACCTCTGCCTCTTGACTGGAGTCTGGCTAAACCATTAAAGTGCATTTCCAAGATGGCCGCGACTACAGATGGGCTTCGTATGTGTGACAGAACTCTAAGAGTTCTGAAACCTTACAGGTGGCGCTTAATGAGTTCGAGTTGTAACCTGTGAAGATGATTTACATTCTTTTCATAGATTTTCTCCTGAAGTTTTCTCCGGATGCTCTGGTTTCCTCCAACTACGTTTACAAAATATACAGTTTGTCCAGTCTAGGGTGTACTGAAGTTCATTACAAGCAGATTTGATGAAAACCGAGAACAAAGTCAAGTTGAGTCAAGTGCATTAGTTATTTAGAAAACAATAAAAATGAGCATATAATAAAGATATTTCCTTTGCTAAATGGTTAATATGGAGGTTTTTTTGTATGTATTCTGCTACACATCACTATTGTATTATTAACTCAAGGCAGACAAACGCAGTGAGTCAATCTGGAATACCATGAAACATGAAAATTCAAATGTAACTCTTCATATATCTGTGTGTAACGTAAATTTGTTGCTACAAAACAACAGCCAGTGTTAAACATTTAACTGCTGTCATCTCCAAAAATATCTTGTCAACATATTTTTATTAGTTAATTGATAAATTAACTGTGTAAATAAATAGTCGTTTCTCATTATCCTTATTGTTCTTGTTATTAAAGTTATCCTCCATTTTTCTGTGAATTAGCAGCAGAGTAGACGACAAACGAAGCTGTCGAAAAATGCTAAGCGAGTCAGTCAACTGTTACCAGACTGTCACTTGTTGCGTAGAAGTCGCCGAGGGGATTCGCTCCGTCTTCAAACACCATTTTTTTTTCGCAGTTGCATTCCTTTTCTTAATCTGTGAGGAAAATCACAAGTGACTGCTGGAAATACGTCAAGTGTTCTGAGCTCACGGAGGTTTCCCAGTCGCATGTGAGCGGTTCCTGCATGAATACATCTGCCAGGACCAGATTTGTTATCACTCGTGTATAAATTATAGCATTGTATGAAACCAAATTGAATGTCAAGCACTTGGAATTGAGTCCGCCGCACTTTATTATTATTGGAAGTGAAAGGAGGATTTTTATTATCACGTCATGCATTTTTGGCTGATTTAACCCTTAATAATTTAGGATTAAGAGTCTGTTTAAAAAAGTGATGTGGTTTGATCCTACGCACTTGTTTGCATGTACTTTTGGCTCCTTTTTCCTTCCTTCAGGAACCGAAATTCGTTTTAGCTTAAACAAAACGTATTAAAAAAGTATTTGATTCAATGTTTTTCTTCACTTTTTACATTAGTTTTGAATTGGAGTTCATTTGTTTTCAATAGATTTTGTTATTAAAATATTTTCTTTCATACAATTTGATTTAGTTTTTTATATATATATATATATATATATATATATATAAAAAATATATATTTTACACATTTTTCTAAATCATAAGGTACTTTGCATAAAAATTACCTAGATGTATTTGTATATATTGTACTGGATTTGTTGTGTCCTAAATATAAATTACAAATCGAAGAAATCTACATTCATTTCAATTTTGTAATTTTCTGTTAACATTGCAAGTACTTAACCCTTGTGTTATCCTGGGGTCAAGGTGACCCGAAAACAATAGTTTGAGGTATCCCTTATGTCCACCACTGCATATGTATTCACTCTGTCGTTGACTTTGACCGTGAGACAACACAAGGGATCCCACAAAACACATTTGTTTTCGGCGCCCATTTGTCACCTTGACCCTGGGATAACACAAGGGTTAATGAGAGATGGAAAAGGAGCAGAATGAAAAACAAGTTTCACTTCTACTGGTTGTTGTTGTATAGAATAAATGATGACTATTATAATGTATAACTTTTTTTTTTTTACATTTCATCCAAAAATATGATCGTATCACACATTCTCATTTTTTATTCACTAATGCATGTTTTCTGACTGCGCTCCTGGTTTTCCATTTGTCTTTTAAGGAAGAGTAAATTGCTCTCCCCTCAGCGGTTGTCTCAGCTAGTTATGGAGAGGCTGCACCCAATTGTAGAAGCTGAAAACATCCCAAGACCTGAATACTTAAAAGACCCCTGTGTGGCCCTAACTATCTAACAGAGTGTTCTAGCTTTCAGACGTAATGATTCTCCGCATAAAATCTGTTGAGGTCAAGCCTTAATGCGATTTTCATTCAAGTGGAAGTTGCCGGTATTGCACGTAAATAGTTTCAGATTGAAACTAAAATGTTTTACATTCAAGGCCAGACCTTCGGTGTGCATTTCAAATGAGCATCTCTTGTCAAGCAGCAGGTCAACGGAGCTCTGGTGCAGTGAGACTTGTTTGTTTGACTGTGAGGAAAATCCCTGTCCCTCACACACGGCAGTCTTGACGCTGTCGTCTCTTGTCGTCTCTGCAGTGTTCGACGACGGCGATGAGAAGACCTTGAGGCGCTCCTCGCTCTGCCTTAAAGGAGCTCGCCACTTCGCCGAAAGCGAGGTAAGATCGGCGTCATTATAAACCACACGCCGCAAGTTTTTCACATTGTCTGAGGTCACATATATTGTTGTATTGTTATAAAACTAGGAGTGGACGGTCTGGGGGAAAAAAATGTAATTATTGATAATCAAAACATACAAATAAGATACAGGACTAAACTAAGACCAGAGTTTACAATAGTTTACTTTAAAAGGTTAAATAAAAGGAGTGATGTGAATTGGGTTCCCAGCAGTGACGTTTATATGGATGTATTAAGAATCTTGATGAAATAATAGATGTAAATAAGGGCTGCACGATATTGGAAATATGTGCGATATTCGATATTGGTGTCTTTCATTGCGATATTTTTTTTTTCTTTCACCCAAAACAAAACAAAACAAAATTACCTGCGTGCACGTGCGAGTACTGTAGCTTCTGTGCCGACATGATCAGAGAAAAATATCACTTATAACGCTCAGTTTCGCAGGAAAGAAGTCTCGCAAAACTGAGGGACATCAGAGAGGAGCCGCCGGCGTGTCGCGATATCACCAAATCAATAATAAATCTGGCCTCCTTGTACACACGCGCATAACAGTTTATAAATGACCTGATGCTAACAAGTTAGCTCATTAGCATACAGCAAAGGCGGACAGGTTTACACTTCCCTTTACAAGTTCCGCGATCTTTTAAAAACGCTGAAAACGACTGTGACGAGATGAAAAGTATTTACAATATGTTGCTTTAATAAAGGGGGTTGAAAGAGATGAGCGGCTGCTGACTGGATTACTCGTGTTTGAGTAGCGCTCATAAGTTTGTCGTACTTCCGCTAAGTCAGAGCGCCGGCAAGACGCTTCGCCATAGTAACCGAGTCTAGCAAGCTGCGCCGCACAGCTCACAGGCGGACAGAGACGTAAACAACAACGAGACATAGAAGTACAAATTGACAACTTTTGGTCAAAGTGCGCATTCAAAAAATGCTTTATTTATACAATGAAAATTAAAAATTATCGCACGTTTTCGATATGCATATCGCACGAGCCAATATCGCGATATATCGATATTTTTTCGATATCGTGCAGCCCTAGAAATAATTATTACAGTTTAAGAATGTATATTTATGATGTCATCTATGTTTTATTTTAATTAAAGGCATAATTTAAAATAATGATTGTACGGAGCAATAATGGTGGTTGATCTATTCGACAGACACTCGACAGACTACCGCTCACCAACCCCGAGCATTTCGGCACACCGGTCATCGGCAAGAAGGGCAACCGGGGCCGACGATCAAACCCAGTGTGAGTATCGTCCTCAGTGACGCCCTGATGAAGGTTTGACGGCGAAGCAAATGCGGCGTCTTCATCACCTTTTGCTCCTGAGGCGAAAGAAACGGAGTTCCCACTCGCTTCCCGCCGCCTTCTCTATGAAGCGATAATTCTGTTGATGTGTGACTCACGAGTTTATTCCGCCGCACTTTAATATTCTGGTGGGCCTGACATGCTGATTCCTTTGACGATTCATTTCATCCTAAAAAAAAAAGCCCCAGTGAGAGGGATGAAAGCTGGCTATGATTGCGACGAAAGAAGAAAAAAAAAAGGACACTCTGCTCCGTAATCTCATTCAGTCAGTTTCGGCTAATGCTTCTCAGAAGAGTAAAATACTGGGAATATTGACTTGGGAACAGTTCCTGCTGCACATTAGCACCTGAAACCTCATCTGCCTTCCTCAGTAGAGCAGCCTTTTCCCGACTTCTTCCCGTCTCCCTCGACCACTTCCTGTCTGACGACCACCGAAACGATGACGGAACGCATCGTCTCGAAATAAAACGTCTACAATGTGGTTCCACGTCTGAGTGAGAGATGGAGGTCCAACTTTTATTTTGTGACTTGAAGGTAAAGTGGAAGCAGGAAAATGAATCTAGACATGAGTAAACGTTAGAGAAGATGGAAGGGAAGGAGTGGAAAGGGAGAAGACATGGGAGAAAGCAGAGAAGAGAAGAAGATAAGGAAAGAAGTGATGAATGATGCCACCAAGGATGGAGTGATTAAGAAATGAGCCATCAAAGACCTGGGAGAAAGGAGGAAGAGATGAAAATGAATAATGAAAGTGGGGAGGACGGATGGTAGACTGAAATGAAGGTGAGGAAAAGGGGGAAGGAATGTTTTGCTGCAAATCGGTATGACCGGTAGAGAGTGAAAAAGAGGGGAGCTGAGAAGAAAGGAATGTATTATAGGAGATGAAAGTATAGAAAAAAAGTTGTGAAGTGAAGGTGTGATGAAGGGGGGGAGGGGAAGGAAACGTGGCGTTGGCGAGAGACGGAAGGGATTCGGTGGGAGAAAAGAAAGCAGGAGAAAAGAATTGAAGATATTTGAGAATAGAATATGGGAGGAATTAAATGATGGATGAGATAACAGGAAGTGGGGGATGTTAATGTATTACATTATAGGAAAGAAGAGGTGGAGAATGGGAAGAATATGTCCGATAAAGTATTGTACTTATGCGGATAAAGAGATGGAGGCAACATGAGGCAACGAGTGTACATGTTTGAAAGAGTTCTCCAAGATAATTTGCTTTCTAACAAACCCTGTGGCGTAACATCTGAATGTTTTGATTCTAGCTTCTCGTCCTTTTTTTTTTTCTTCTTAAGAAAAGTCTTTTTAAAGGCGGCGAGAAAATGAGAGTGAAACTCATCTCATCTTCCGTCTCAAGGCTTGAGAATACTTTCTTTTTTCTCTGTAGCTCTTGTGTGTTGATTCTCACTTAGATTCAGAGTTGGCTGTTTGTTTTTGTAGTGTGCACGTACGTGCACGTGCCTGACTGGAGTCACTCGGTTGCAGGCCCGGCGAGGCGGAACAACAAGGGTGGAGGATCTGTTTGCCTGCTGGTGATCGTGTTCAGACGCACGACTGCGGTGCAGGGAACTCTCAGGCGACACGTTGGCAGAGTGTTCGCCAGAGACTGTCAACAGATGCGTTGAGCAAACCTTAGCTCGTGTCTAAATGTTTGACGAGAAATAAATGGAAACAATCAGTGGCAGATGCATTTTCTAAAGCGTTATATATATTGTCTCTGTTCTAACGAGTCTCACAATGATGAAAACACTTTGAAAATACATTGTTCCTGCGATATACTGTATATCACCTTCTGTGGTCTCACTGATTTTGCGACCTCATTTCCAAACGTATTCTAAGAATAATGTATTGTATACTCATGCTGCCAAAAAAATGGTGTACTCTCATGATGCCTTGCTGTACACGCCTAATTGGTGACTGCTGATTGGTTGGCTGGGCGGCAAAGCATTATGGGATCTGTTCAGGTCACCGGTATGGAGAGGGTTGTTGAAAAGAATTGCTCCTCATATGCACCCTGGTCTAGAAATAACCATTACTTACTTACTTACTTACTCACTGTTATGTTTGCAAGTCAAATTTAATGTAGTTTATTATATTTTGTACAATCAAAGAAGTAAAATGGACACTACTTTTTTAGGTTTTTAGAACTTAGTCCCTACAATACTGTATGCAAAACATAAAATAGAATATCCACCGTTGCTATTACACGATGATTTTTGTATACAACTTGTAAAATAAGATGTTTTATTGTATGCCGTATTCGTTTTTACTTATTCGTTTTTGTTTTTTTAATACAAAGAATGTTTATATATATATTAACCGTGTTGTTTTTGATTGTTAAAGCGCCTTGTGACCCTGGTCTACAAAGGCACTTTACAAATAACTATTACTTACCTACTTACTTACTTACTATATATATATATATATACAGTATATATTTACATGGTTAGGATATTGCTCAATGAAACGGGGTCTCTCAACAAAGGTTGATATCACCATCTTTAAAAAATTAAAAAAGTGATTTGACAAGATTAATTTTGGACATTTTTCACATGCATGTCTGTTCTTGAAAACTAGTTATTCTATTTTTTGTGCAAATGGAGGAAACAAATTATTATACATGCCTCTTTTACTGGACACCCTGATTATAATGTCACACTTTATTGTGATTATGAGACTTATTATAAATGAGATGTTTAAAATGATGTTGGGTTAACCCTTTTTTTTTTAGTGACATGATGAAAATATATATATATTATATATATATAATTCAATCTAAAAAGTTGTGTTGTACGAGATACAGATGCAAAAAAAGTGAAAGAAAATGTGGGAAAAGCTCAAAGAAGTTGTCAGAAACATTTGTACTCGATCAACTTTATAGTTTGACCTCAAGAGAGCCCCCATTAATGAAGGCAATGGCCCCCATTAATCATCCTAACTATTGGTTCATGAGCTCAACTTCAATCCTCTCATTATTCTTGTTTCATTTTCCAGGCAAGAGGAAGAGTTGTCTTCGTCCTCCAGCGAAGAGGAGGATGGCGATCGGCGGCAGAACGAGGATCTGTTCGGTAAAGTTGTCTGCGTGGACGGAGTCGCCGTGGCCGACAAGAAGAAGACCTCGTGGTACCCTGCACTGGTGAGCGCTCCCATATCAGTCGCTACATCCTCGTCCTCGTGTCATTATGTAACTGCTGCAGCTCTTCATCACTGTTGCTAGTCTGGAGCATACGTGACATTTTCCTCCTGATAAAGATGCTCTCGAAAACGGCAATAGATGTTTTCTTGAGGGTTTTCCACATCCCGAAATGTTCATTCAAGACTAGGTGTAGAAGAAACCTCGAAGAATGAGTGTCTGTCCTCAGTGTTTAAACCCTCCTCCCTCTTCTCAGCTTGTTGTTCTTGGCCTGCTCCTGACGATGCTCTATGCTGCCTCCTCGTGGCGGTTCAGGGAAGCACATGTGTGTTATGATTGCAGTGTGGCAAATGAAGATTTGAAGTAAAGGTCAGGGGAGGGATGTTTAATGTGAAAATATCGCTGATGTCAATGCGTTAAGAAGACGGTAGATAGTTAATTGGCATATTACTGTCAAATTTAGACTTTTAATATTACATTTTTTTAAGGAATCTTATTAAATAGATGTTTTATTCCATCAATGACAACAAATTAAAACTAATCTGATATTGGTGACATAAATGCAAACTCTTCAATCTCAGTTGAGTGTTTTGAAGATATTTATATCTAACTATTTATAAAAGTAAAAATAATAATAATCAATTCTGAATATTATTTTAGCTTGAATGTTTTGCTCCCAAAATGTTTCTTTATCTTCTGTAAAACACTGGGGAAAAAATGTGTTTAAATTGATGGCTGGGGAAAAAGGATTTATCTTTTGTTCAATAAATTACATTATACAGTTAATATACTGTCGGTGTAAATATCAAGTTATAGACGATTACATTAATAAATACAAAACATTTCAAAAATATTTAATATATATTAGATCAATAACACTTACCGGTAAATCTTATGTTTGACTATCAAAATATTATGTGAGTTTAATCATCTAAAACTAGGGTTGTGCTCCAAAAAAAAGTTTTATTTTAATATTTTATTAAATAAACACCGGAATTAAGTCATTGATTTTATGACTGACTGTTCTAAAGTTAAGAATCAACGTGGTCCATGCCTTGCATCTTAAAAGCCTCCAGTGACCTGAATATTTCCTTTGCACGTTTGTTGTCGGAATCAAGTTAAAATCTGTCAAATCAGAATCTGGATGCAGCTCACGCACCTCTTGGTCTCGACCGCTGCGATCACAGTCGCTCAGTGGAAACCAAACACGCCCCTCATGCACAATCCTCGTCTCCCACTGGGGCGCTCCTTCTTTTCAGGGGTACTAAACTTTGTGATCCATCAGTATTGGCCTTTTTTCACCCTGAAATGTCTCTCGTAATTGACTCGCACGGTGACGGTCGCCCCCCTCATCTTCATCACTTCATCATTAGAAGCACACACACTTCTGCACACACACTTCCACATCCTCGTCCTCCTCCTCTTTAACTCTCTGACGTCTCCTCTCGCCAAGGTCACGTCCCCGGACTGCCATGAAGACTTGACGCTAAAGAAGGACAACATCTTCGTCCGCTCCTTCAAGGATGGGAAGTTGTAAGTGAACTTTTTATTTCTTCGGCAGTAAAGGGTCCAACAACGTGTCGTAGAGGATGAACCGGACGAACGTGTGATTCATTATCACATCATCTTGTCCGACAGATGATGAAATGGGGCCGTTAGGGTTTGATTGAACGACTCGCTGCTGACGAGGATATGCTGAGATTAAATAAGTAGGAGCTTGTGTTTGAACAAAAATTTTTTTTAGGTCTACATCCATATATCTCACACTGTTGGATATGAATGGTCAATTTAAATGTATCCTGAGAATGAAACCGCACAAGAGTCTAGAGTTGGGCAACTTCAAAAGCCTCAAGGATTGACCCCTGAGGTGTCTCATCTTTAAAGGTTTGAAATATTTGCCACAGAAAATTAAGACTTGTGGCTGATGTAACAATGAAATGATAGTATTAATTAATTAAACTATGGTTTACCCTTGTGTTATCTCAGGGTCAAAGTGACCCGATGGCCCGGAAAAAAATGTGTTTTGTGGTATCCCTTTCGTGACCCAAAAGAATGGGGTTCTGGGGCCTTTGGGTCACCTTGACCCTGAGATAACTCAATTTGTTAAGGAAATAAAGGTGTGCAGATTTTACCCTTTGTGTTATATCAGGGTCAAGGTGACCCAAAAGGCCCGAAAAACATTTGTGGTATCCCTTGAGTTGTCTATGGGTCAAAGTGACAATCTCCACCGCTGCATATGTATATATGGAAGCCAGGGAGGTTGTGTTGTCTCTGGGTCAAGGTTTACAAGGGATACCTCAAACATTTTTTTTCAGGCCTTCCGGTCACCTTGACCCTGAACTAACACAAGGGTCAACTTTCTATGGCTCAATAATGAGACACAAAACGAGTCGATCTGAAGCATTTCTAAAACGGTGAGTTCAAGTTCCAATGCTTGCCCATTCCAGTGATGAATATATTGTAACCTCTTTTAAGAAGCTTTAAGATGTGCCGTCTCTGTTGCAACAATCGAGTCTGGAGGGGTCGCGAGTGAGGATGAGGGTGCGTGGATGAGGGTCCCTGAGGACGGTCGGAGGCGAGAGATGTATTTTTGAGATGGTAAAAAAGAGGGAGCGCGAGTAATTTGGTTTATGCGCCGCCTGAAAGAGGCAGTTATAGGAAATGGCTCCGAGGTTCTGGCGCTGAGAGGAGGTCTTGAGAACGGAGTTGTTGATAGTGATTGGAAAATGTTGCTTAAAGAGTCGGTGAGAGACTTTGAAGTGTCCGGAAGCTGCAGCCGTGCATCCGATCCCTCAGATTAGTGCAACAAATCTTTCTATGAATATGTGATGTGTTATGAATAAATGTTTTTTCGTTGCCACGAGGATGTCTGCCCATTTGTTCTCTACCCAAGATAATGAGGTATTTGAAAAGTTATTTTGGTTCAGAAATCAACTTCTTTACTGCTTTACTTCTGATTCCTTCCATCTGGGATGGTCTTAAGTGGTGAGTCTCCTCAGAATCCCGCCACACGGATTTGGAATAAAACCCTTTTTTAACTTTACGCTCTCCGGGGCTGTCTTAAGGAAAATGCAACATTTCCTCGCTCTTTGTCGGACGCCCACCCGCGTTGCAGCAGTTTTATCGCCGACTTCTCATGACTCAATCCCGTCCTGCATATGTCATCATCCGCAGGTTTGAAGCTCAAAAAGCTTCTAATCGTGGAAACTATGTTTGAGAGTAACGGCAAGCTGAGGAAATGGAATGAAACGACTGTTTGTTGAGATGACCCGAACGGATTCTTGAGAATGAATTGGAAAAAATTAAAATGTCATCACCAAAATCTGTTTTTAAACTTTTACAGTTCTAGTCTAGTATCTGATTGTGATACGAATGAATCCTGACGGGTGACGCATGACTTGTCTCTGTGCGAGTCTTGTCATAATCAATGTCGTCCCTGGCGTGGTCTCCGAGTTCAAGTCAATATTACCGCCGGCGTGGCGAGGTCACCGTGTTCTCTTTCCTCCGGAGAGTCCATGGATTGTTGGTTCTAATCACTCGACAAGACTCTCCGAAGTATTGTCCTCGAGGAAAAAAAAAGATTCTTTAGAGAAAGCGCCGGCGTTGTATCCGGAGGGGAGTTCTACGAGAGCTTGGTTAATTGTTCGGCTGTGGTAACCATGGTAACGGAGGAATCTCAAAGCCCGCTTCATTGTTTCTTCAATTGCTGGTGTTTAAACCTCTGATTATGGATGTACAGCTGTTGTTTCCTTTGATTGGATTTGAATTCCAGAGATGTAGATGTATATCTCTTTAGAGATAAAGGGTTAATGTTTAGAGTATCCGGGTTTGACTAATGTGTCGTTCACAAGTGATTTATAACGGTTCTTAAAATTGTAAGTTAATGAATCCAACAGGATTAATATAAGCTCTGTAACTCCAGCACTGATGGATAATAAAGTATGGATATGTGTATGAAGGTCGGATACATTCTCTAGATTTCACTATAAAATAAAAATTCTCTCTCTCTCTCCACTCTTTACTTTTCTTTCTCCATCGATCATTTTTGTAACTCTTTCAACAGCTCCTGGACCAAGTCTCACAATTACTTTTAGATGTTGGTTTTTCATTTGTTCACATGGTCTTCTGCCTCTTTTGGATTTTTGTTCTGGTTGAAATAGTGTATTTGTTTACTCTTCTGACGGTTTGGATTTTGGTACTTTTTTGACCAGGTCCGAATTGTTAATTTGTTCTCTTAGTCATCTGGCCCCTCTAGATTTGTGTTCAGGTCTAACTTGTTCCTTTGTTCTCTTATTTTTATTCTAATTTGGATTTTTGTTCAGGTCTAAATCTTGTATTTGTTCACTTGGTACTCTGGCTCTTTGAGATTTATTTCAGGTCTAAATTGTTTATTTGTTGACATGATCGTCTGTTTTGGGGGTATTTTTTCTCACGTCCAAATCACTTATTGATTAGTAAGTCTTCCTAGTCTTTTGGATTTTTGTCCAGTTCTTAATCATGTATTTGGCTCTTTTAGATTTTTTTTTTACTTGGTACTCTGGCTCTTTTAGATTTTTTTTTACTTGGTACTCTGGCTCTTTTAGATTTATTTTACTTGCTACTCTGGCTCTTTTAGATTTTTTTTTACTTGGTACACTGGTTCTTTTGGATTTTTTTACTTGGTACTCTGGCTCTTTTAGATTTTTTTACTTGGTACTCTGGCTCTTTTAGATTTTTTTTTACTTGGTACTCTGGCTCTTTTAGATTTTTTTTTTACTTGGTACTCTGGCTCTTTTCGATTTTTATTTTACTTGGTACTCTGGCTCTTTGGGATTTTTTTTTTACTTGGTACTCTGGCTCTTTTAGATTTTTTTTTTACTTGGTACTCTGGCTCTTTTAGATTTTTTTTTTACTTGGTACTCTGGCTCTTTGGGATTTTTTTTTACTTGGTACTCTGGCTCTTTTCGATTTTTATACAGGTCTAAATTGTTAATTTGTTGACTTCGTCGTCTGTTTTTGGGGGATGTTCGCTCATGTCCAAAATATTTATTGGTTAGTTAAGTCTTCCAGCTCTTTTGGGTTTTTGTCCAGGCCTAATTTGTGTATTTGTTCACTTGGTCGTCTGGCTCTTTAGCATTTTTGTTCAGGTCTAAATCGTTCATTTGTTCACTTAGTCGTCTGGCTCTTTTGGATTTTTCTCCAGGTCTGAATTGTTAATTTGTTGCCTTAGTCTTTGGGGGTCTCGAATCTAAATGCTTAATTCGCATTTGAAAAAAAAAATCATCACTAATGTCAGGCAAAATCTCAGTGAATGAAATGATTGAAAGTCTTTGAAACGGGAAATGCCTGATCATTTTAACTGCTGATTTCTGAAGGATCTTCCCATCGAGATCCAAGAGTTTTCCTGGAAAGCTGCTTTACGCGAGCAGCGGCTGATTTCCGAGATCATCCCCGAAATGAGATTCCGTGCCGTCGGTAAACCCGCTATCACACCTCCGATCTGTTTCAGCCACGATCGGCGGCGGCGCGTTATTGTGTGTAAAGTCTCTCCGTGACAAATCTAGTCATTGGATCTGCTCAGCTGCTCTCGAAAAGCAAAACAAATCATTTTTTTCGGGAGGCCCAGGAGTCGAAAAAAAAAAAAAGTCTGCTTTTCAACTTCTAAGCTGGACTGATCTGTCCATCTGCCAAATCATCCAAGATTCCACACAGCTGCTCGGAGATTGCGAGAGAGAGAGAGGAACGTGTGATTAGTGTCGTCCGTCTGAGCCGGTTATTGGCGGCGACCGCCGGGGTCAGAACCTCTCCTCTCACCCGTCAGTCGGCTCACGAAGACGTTCTCTCGGAGTCCGATCCGGGCCGGAGAGAAACTCCCTCCATGTTGTGTTCAATTACAGACAGAGAATCATCTTGAGTTTTTATCGCTCAACCTTTTTTTTTTTGTTGTGTTTCGCAGCTACACCGTGTTGAGGAAAGACGTTCGGGAAATCGACTGCGATTGTCCACCGAAGGCAGACGCCGCAGTGAAACCAGGTGAGTGACGGTTCTAAAAAGGTTCTGAGGAAGTATTCTCTTTTGGGCAAGTTGATCATTATTAAAATACAGTAACAAAAATACAGTTTTTATAACCTATAGTTGTCAGTATATGTCAAAAAGGAAGCGAGCAACAACCCCATCAAACCAAGGGTCATAATTATAAACTCAAATTTTCCCAATTTCACATGGTTATTTTTGCTTTATATTCCAGTAAAGTGTGTATAAAATTAAAACGATGTGTTAAAAAAAAGAATCACTTAATTTAATATACAATGACATGCAAATATTAACTAGGGTTGTTTAGTTTTATGTTGCAATTATACTTCTAAAAAGTGTGGTACGTCCTCTGCAGCTAAACTAACTATTGAATAGTCGAAGATCCTGGCAATGGCTGAGGACGAGAGGATACAGTCGCCTCGAGCAGCTTTTAAAGCTGATGTTTGGACATATTTTGGTTTCAAAGCAAATGAAAGCAGTTACGACTTGTGGTCAGTAAATTCTGCGACACCAGAGTCAAGTACTCGACATTACTACAAATAAGTAAGTTTAGCCTGAACGGTTTTGGAAAGTATCACAGGTTGTAATAATAACATGAATTGTAGACAAGTTTAGCGTTGAGGTAGAATTAATTAGTTGGTGAAAAGCTCTCGCAGGAAACATAAAAATGAATTGGCCCAGGTCTGAGTTTGGCACTTACATTACAGCCCCCTGTTGTGATATTTACGAGTTAAACCCATTATTAACCGTTTTTGAATATTAACAAAAGGATTGAATATTACAACCGTTAGGCGTTTGCTTAAGTGTCATCATGGTGCTCCCCAGTACTTGTTTAGGCCAAAAAATAATTTTATTTTACTTTGAAGGTGAGTGTTGTTTTCCTTTTTTAGTCTCGCTCAATACAGTTCATTAATGAAAATTGATTTGAGTTCAAGTCGGTTCAATTCTTTAAACACTTTTTAAAAAACCAGGGTCCTCATGTAAAAAGTTTGTGAATTTTCTACTAAAAAAGGTCGCACAAGTAAGTAAGTAATTTTTATTTATATAGCGCTTTTCCAGACCAGGGTCCAGAAAATGGACAACACAAATACAAGCACTTTTCTTTGTACATCCAAAATCAACGTAGAATTAATCACAGGCGTGTTCATCCCTTTCCACGCCATAATTTACATATTTAAATCATATTTAAATGAACCAGAGTCTGTGATTTTTCTCTCCGCGATCAGAAAAAACATGAGTTTAACAAGAATAAAAGTGTAAATCAGTAGCTTAAAGAGTAGTGATGATGATGAGCTTCATATAAATATGTGGCGCAGCTGCTACACACGCCTAAAGAGTTTACAAATGAAAAATCAACAAATCATGTGACTGCGTATTTGTATACGTTTTTTTTTTTCAAAGAAAATCTCCAATCACGTGATCACATGATCACATGCGGGGAAACTTTCGCTGCTTTCATTCTGCAGCTTCAGTTTGATCAAACGTGATGTCGTTTCAAAAGAACGTCTGTGACTCTCATAGAAAAGATCATTTTGTTAGTTATATTATAAAAACAAGCTTTTAATTCCTTAACATTTTTTTGGAATAGCGTGAAATAGTGGATTCAAATATTCAGTATAAAACGATCGATGTTGTCTTAATAAATACAGATCATATGTTTGGTGAAAGAGGACATATTTATAAGGTTTTATTATAGTATCCACACGAGTGAATATTAAATTAGACATTATTATTATTATTAAGGGAGGGGTGAAGATCAAGTAGTAAAGTGTTCAATTCTAATGATATGAAATTGTTCAAGGTTTTTAATTCTTACTCTTTAGTGGAGTTAAAAGATCTCTAGTTCTGTTTTTTTTCACCAGGTGAACTCGGTAAAAGCAAAAATGTTCCAAACATTTTTTTCTTTTCTTTTTTTTGAAGCCTTTATATTCTCTCACTCTCTCTCTGTCAGGCTGTACAATGAAGTTGCAAATTGCTATTTTTTCAAGTGACAAATTTTAGTTTTCCTCTGACATAAAAAAAGGAGATTCTGGTGTATAATAAGACTTCTCTGTATTTTACTTTCAAGAAACAACCTGAAGGTTGTGACAATTTCATGGATTTAAAGTCAGAGACGGCTCAAATTATATTTCAGGGTTTCTAACACGTCCTTAAAAAAAAGGTTGAGAGTCTTGGAGTAGCTTAGAGGAGGAGGATGAAGTGGAGCTGCTGCTCCTTCTTGATGATAAAATCCAGTGGATGTACTCGAGACGGAGCAACGATAGTCTTTTCTTGAAATGTGGCATAAATGTGTATGATAAATGAAACCATTGATTTATTAATCATAATAATGTATCATCAGAAAAAAACATTATGTAACATCTCTTTCATTTAATTTGGATTTAAAAATGCTGGTGAATAAATAGTTTATGGGTCTGAAAGGGTAACAAGGACAAGCATTAAATAAAAATGTGTCCATTTAAATTGTCCTTGTTCCATCTTTAAATAGTCTAAAAGTAAAGCTGTAATGTGGGCTGCAATACTGTAGCTCGGGAGGGTTTTTTGTTCCCGGCAGCGATTGAAAGCTGCTGTCACTTTTGAGTCTATTTTTATTTGAAGTTCTCACCGGCCCTTAATATAAATAGCATCCCCGTTTTTGTTCCAGCAGAGCTCTGACTCCAGCAGCTCACTTCTTTAGGTGATTTATTTTTATTTTTTTATAAGTATTATTAACTCACACCTGTGTATTTTACCGCACTGTAAAAGTGTGCGATGAGCCAGTGTTGAGGTGTTTAGATGTTTCTTAAACACATTGTGTTGCAGCTCCACGCCCAAGAAACAACACCCAGTCAAAGAGCGCTAAAATAATTAAGTTGTTCAGGGCTGTCATGGAACTTTAAAATTAATTATTCAGACATTTAAAATGTCATGGTAATATAAAATGGGAGGTTGTTAGCTTGTTGTCTTATAAGCTGGTTCGTTTATTGTCTTGTTAGCTCATCAGCGAGTTAGCTAATTGGCTTTTTATCTTACCAACTTGTTGGCTTATTAGCTTGTTATCTTATTAGCTTGTTAGCTTATTGTCTTGCTAGCTTATTAGCGAGGTATCTTGTTTGCTTATTATCTTATAAACTTGTTAGTATATGAGCGTATTGCTTATTACCTTATCTACTAATTTGCTTATTATCGTGTTAGCTTAGTATCTTATCAACTTGTTAGCTTTAGAATCTAACTCGCTATAAAACCAACTCCAGCTGGGCATTAAATTGAGTGTTGCCAATTCTTATCAACTCGTTATCTTATTAGCTTGTTAGCTTATTGTCTTGTTAGCTTATTAGCGAGGTATCTTCTTGGCTTATTATCTTATAAACTTGTTAGTTTATAAGCATATTGCTTATTACCTTATATACTAATTCGCTTATTATCGTGTTAGCTTATTAGCTTATCAACTTGTTAGATTCTAAAGCTAACTAGCTATTTCGCTAACGCGCTAGAAGACCAACTCCAGCTGGGAATTAAATTGAGTGTTGTCAATTCTTATCAACTCGTTAGCTTATTAGTTTGTTAGATTATTGTTTTAATAACTTTTTAGTTTATTAGCTTTTTTGGCTTATTATCTTTTTAACTCGTTGGCTTATTAGCTTGTTAGATTATTGTTTTAATAACTTTTTAGTTTATTAGCTTTTTTGGCTTATTATCTTCTCAAATCGTTAGCTTATTAGCTTGTTAGATTATTGTTTTAATAACTTTTTAGTTTATTAGCTTTTTTGGCTTATTATCTTTTCAAATCGTTAGCTTATTAGCTTGTTAGATTATTGTTTTAATAACTTTTTAGTTTATTAGCTTTTTGGCTTATTATCTTTTCAACTCGTTAGCTTATTAGCTTGTTAGATTATTGTTTTAATAACTTTTTAGCTTATTAGCTTGTTAGCTTTTTGGCTAATTATCTTTTCAACTCGTTAGCTTATTAGCACGTTAGCTTCTTGGCTTATCAACTTGTTAGACTCTTGAGCTAACAAGCTAATAAACTAACTCCAGCTGGGAATTAAGTGTTGTTAATTGATTAATGCTTATTAAAAATAAGTCCTTTTCACTTCAAATAGTAATTCATATATATTTGACTCGACAGCTTTGGACGCAGCCTTGGAGTTCCTGCAACAGGCGCTTGTTCCCGGCTGTTGGAAGACCGAAGTGAAGGAGGAAAGCTCCGGCAGCGAGGAGGAAGATGAAGAGGAGGAGGAGGAGCCGGAAGGGGATGCAAGCCGCGAACAAGAGGAGGTAAACTAAAGGAAGCTGAAAGAATGGCTGATGGTTAAAAAAGAGAGATGGTTAAATGTGAAATAATATTTTCAGGAGGAAGTGGAGCCTTTCCCTGAAGAAAGGGAGAGTTTTGTTCAGCAACTGTACAAGTTCATGGAAGATAGAAGTATGTTTTCCGTCTTGTAAGCGCTGATCTCTATCGTATTTAGATCTAATTCCTTAAATCTCTCGTTCAGAAACGCCGATCAACAAACGCCCGGTTCTCGGCTACAAGAACCTCAACCTGTTCAAGCTCTACCGGCTGGTGCACAAGCGCGGCGGGTTCGATAGCGTGAGTTTTCCGACCATCGACGGGCGACACGAGCCGCCATTTTCCCAGGAACTGGCTTGAACCTCCTTTTATTCGCACAGATCGAAAGCGGCGCCGTTTGGAAGATCGTCTATCAGGAGCTGGGGATTCCTATTCTCAACTCAGCCGCTGGCTATAACGTCAAATTCGCTTATCGCAAGTATGTGTTTTAATCGTGACGCGGTTTATTTTCGTTTTAGCTGTTTTTTAACGATGAATCTCTGCGACTCTTCAGGTACCTGTATGGATTCGAGGAGTACTGCAACTCCACAGCCATAACCTTTAAGATGGACCTCCCTTTAAAGCAGCCCAAGGTAGAGTCCAAATCCGAACCTGAAGCTGGAACAACCAAAGCCACCGTCTCGGAAGAGCAGAAAGTAACGGTGGAGCCCTCTAGTGTTCAGAACGTTGTCTGCAAGGTGTGCTTCGTCTTTTGTCATGTGACTCAACGCGGCGAGATCGTTGACGACAATCTCTGTCTCGTAGGAAGAAGAACCAGATTTAAGTGGCAAAAAAACGGCGTCGGAGTCCATAAAAGTAGAACTGAAGGACAACGGCCACAACGACAAGGAGGACGACGAGGAGGATTACGACGACGAAGATGATGATGACGACGATGATGATGAAGAGGGCTCCCTGAAGGTCGACACGGACGAGGGCTCGTCCACGCCTCGCCACGGACCCGACGGAGTCAAACAGGAGTACGACCAGGACCAGGAGAGCAAGCACAACTCTGGGTAGGTCTGAAGGAGGGACCTGGTGTCCTCTGACGCGCGATAGAACTCCTGCATGGCAAAATACATTTTAAGCGAGATGGGTATCATTGAAGCAACACTCAGTCGACACTCTTTCTTCTCGTACGAGTCAGATGAAATTAGTTTTTAATGTAACGGGAAGTTGTTTATTATATACAAAGAATATTAATAATAATTAAAATTATATTTAAAGTTTTGTTTCAGCTGATATATGGAACTATATCAATGCCATCTTTTTAATAATTGAATAAACAAATTCAAAATTTTCAAAGTGATTTTTAATCTTTAGACATAGTTTTATATTCTTATTCCAATCACTCAAAAAAATGTAAAATTAATATATTGTATATTAAATATAATTTTAAATATAATTTTAAATGTTTAGCCTTTTTAGTTCAATATATATAAATGTTGCCATATTGGAGCCAACCTTTTTAAAGTGAAGTTAAGTCTACAAACGTAAAAATATTGCATTCGGATCATTTCATTTCTAATTATTAATTAATTAATTAATTGTTTAGTCAATTAATAAGGATATTAAAATTGTGTACAATTTTTTATTTTTTTTAATTACTAAGTGTATCAAATTGTGTACAAATAGTTTTTTATTTTTTTAATTACATTTTTAAAAAGAGCATCAAAACAAATTCAAATTGTTCAATTCAACTAAACAAGGAAAACAAACTCAACCATTCAATATAATAATAATAATAATAATAATAATAATAATAATAATCTCTATTTATATAGCGCCTTTCTAGACCAGGGTCACAAATATAGAAACTATTGAATCAGTTGTTTACATTGATTTGTTAAATTCAACCCTTAAACAATCTGACGGCGCTGATATACTTCCATATTGATGAGTCGCACTCCCAGTTCAACATCAAACCGTCTCTACGTTTGGTGATAAAATGTTCATTAAGTTATCACTATCTGCTTCTCGATGCCCATCCCTCGTGTCCTGTAGGCGGACAAATCAAAGAGTTCCCTCTTTCACGGTAGAATCAGATGGAAGCTGCGATGCTTCACTAACCAGCTTCCCCACAACTACCCCCCCCCCCTCGCTACCTGCTAACCGGAGAGCATCACTCTCTCCTCCCTGAGCTCAAACCTGCTGCTCTCCTTCCTGTCTCCGGTCAGCATCAGCTGGCGTGAGATGTCGTCTTGACTGCTACCTTTCAACCGGCGGGTCACGCCACTCTCCTTCTCTGTCTCTTTTTTCTTTTTTTTTTTTCTTCTCCTCGACTGACAGAGACACAGCTGTCCTCATCCCTTCCTCTTCTGTCCTCTCGCTCTGTCCTTCTATTTCGACTTTTGGTGTCCAGCTTAATGTTCCATGTGTGTGAATGTTGTCACCGGTGAGTGGTCGAGGAAGAGACGAGCTCGCTCTGCTGTCTGTTGTCGGTATTGAATGTTTTGGGTTTTTTTTTTTTTTCGTTCAGCAGCTCACTAAAGATCTCCGTCGTGATTTGACGACTTTGTTTTTGGGTCCTTGGGTTTTTTGTTTTTTTTCGCTCTCCGTGTTCGTTAACACCACAAGGACGTATTTTTGTTTAGGCTTCATCCCTGAATAGTGGATGACGCAGCTCTTACTGGCTAAAATCTGCGGCTTGAGTTCTCGTACGGTGAGTCACAGGCGCCTCCGGCAAAAAGGAAAGACGTCGACTCTACACCGGATCAGAAAACGGATCTTTGTGCCTCAAGTCTGTTCTACTCTGTGACACAAGATTCTGGACACTTACCTTTTTAGACTTTTTGACACATAAAGCGTTAAAGTATCCACTTTTTTTTCTTAACAATCACTCGCTTTCACCTTCATTTATCTTTCTGGATTAACAGGAATATAGACTTTCTCTCGTCATCAATTAAACTGAAGTTTACATTTTTTTAATTGGACTTTTCAACACTGCAAAACAGTGGAAGTTATTCTAGTTAAGTTGATTTGATTGTGCGTTAAAGTTTGGAAACGACATCTTATATATGCAGCAAACATCATCACATCCTTTCGATAGAACCCAATAATAAAAGCACAATCTTACATCCACATATATCAGAAATATTTTCATGTTTCTATCAAAAGTATAAACTTACATTAAATGACCAATCATATTACAATTGGGGATACGCTGCATGATTTACCTGAATTAATTTAAAAGCATAAAGAGTATATACTTAATCGTCAACTATCAGAAATAAATCAATCTTTAAATGCGTCTTAAAAACAGTCTTGCATTTAAGGTAAGGTAAACTTTATTGATCCCTCAGGAGGTCTCCTTTGGGAAATTGTTTTTTTCCCATTAGCCACAAAAAATACAGCAATTTTTCATAAAATAAGAACATTTGAGCAACATGCATTAAAGCGCAATAATAAACGTTGGCATTAATATGTCCATAGTTTACCTCGATAACAAAAGCCCTGATTAAAATACAAAAAAATGTAATAGAACTGAATTGAAACATTCAAATGGAGATTCTGTTCTGTTGACATAACAAACGTTTGCTTGTTCTCGTTGTGAATGTTTTGTTCCCAGGCGGGGAGATGCTGGATTATATCTGTTTGGTGTTGGTTTTTTGGTGATGTCGATGAGGAGAGCGATGAGGGCTCTAGTAGTACTTGGGTGTGAAGATGTTGACCGTTTTCGGAGCCTGTGGTCGAAGCCTCCGTCGCTCGTTGAAAGGAAGTCTGGTCGTTCCCTCTCAGTGACGTAGTCGTGCTTTCAGTGGCTGTGCTGCCTGCTAAGTCTAGCTTCGCTAACCTGCCTCTGCACCTCTCCTACTGACCGGCACCCCCCCCCCCCCTGCAGCTCCAGATGAACAAAAACCCCCCTCAACAGCTTCTGACTGTTTCACACTAGCGCCTCCTTGTGGCTGTTGTGTTTCTCACAGCTGTGTGTTTGTACGAGACTCCCCCGAGTTCGTGGCTCCCGTAGAGTTAACAAATGATTTTGCCATGAAAGGAATCGTTTTTTTTTTGCCCTGTTCTGTGAGAAGAAACCGGACCAGGGCCCCGGAGTGAGGCCAAAATTATGGGATGTAAATGGAACAGGTGCGGTCAGGGATCTGATTATTGGGAGGGTGCAGAGAGGCGGCGGGGGGGGTACGGGTGTGTGGTTGGGGATCTGTGTTCAGCCTCTAGGGGGGTCAGGAAGTGCTGAACTGTTTTTCTTGCAGGGATGACAGCAGTCAGGAGGGGGAGGAAGGGGAAGAGTTTGAGTGTTACCCTCCGGGGATGAAGGTGCAGGTGAGGTATGGGCGAGGCCGCACTCTGAAGACGTACGAGGCCACTGTGAAAGAGGCTGACGTGGAGGGGGGAGAGGTGCTCTACCTGGTGCACTACTGTGGCTGGAACATCAGGTAAGACAGGACCTGGGGGAGAATCACCTAACTTCTGTATTCACCCAACAACAAAAAAAACAAAACATAAAATTAACCTTTAAATCAAGACAGCCGGGGGGTCACTCTGGTGTCCCCCCAGCGTCGAAAGAACTAATGCATCCCCCTCCTCACAGTTGTGCTTCATCCCCTCCTCGCGGTCTCTACTCTGGGGCCGTGGTCTAGTGTCTAGTGGGCGGACCGAGTTCCGGGTCGATGTTGGGTCACTCCTCAGCTTCCCTGATTCGGTTTCAAATCGACCCCCCCCGTACCCCCTCGTCTGTCCGCCCCCCCCCCCCTCTCCCTCCTATAGCCGTCTGTCTCTCGCAGATGTTACTTCCTCACCTGTGCTGAGCTGAACTCTCGACTAGACGCCTCTAGACCCCCGTAGTGTGATCTCACCTGAACGGGCCAATCAAAGTGCTGCTACACTCACCTCTACCTCGCCACCCTCCCCCTCCTCCCCAAGCGGGTCAGGGTTCACGCAGTTTTGTTTAAAGTTAGTGCCAGGGTGCTAGCATTTCATCGTCTCAATGTTGTGGTTCTCTACCGAAGACTGTGGGCTGTTTTTGTTTTTTTTTTCTTGTTTTTTTTTGCATCGTGTCCGTCGTCGTGTGTGTGATGTTGCTCATCTTTCCTCGTCCGACCCAGAAATGTCACCCTGGTTCTGTCGGAACTGTTTTTTCTGTGGTGGTCAGTGTGACTCTCCTTTTCTCTCTCTTTCATCGTAAAAGGTTTGTCTTCTTCTGCATAAACGCCGCGGGGCTTCTTCCTTACGCGGTCCAGGCCGCATCATTGTATCATAGCAACATTTCTTCGGGTGGTGGGGGGGGCGGGGGGTGTGTGATCGCTATCCGGGTCCGAGCCGTGAACACTGTCTCTGTGCGGGTCTAGGTATGACGAGTGGGTCAAAGCCGGCAAGATTGTACGTCCGGCCAACAAGAATGTTACCAAAATAAAGCACCGGCGAAAAATAAAGGTGAGAGTTGAACTTCCCTTCGTTCTTTTTACGGGTTTGAATAGTTTTTTAAAAAACTTGTCTTTTGTCCCGACAGAGCAAAGCTGAGCGGGAGCACGACCGACTGGAGAGGCTCAATGACAGAGACGGGCTCGGACCCTCGACAAACAACAACCGGGGCCCACGATCTAAAGGGGATTTGTTTTCCAAACTGGATGAAGGTAAGGACGAACTTGTTTTATATGAATGGAATGGAAACATATAGAATACATTAAGAAAAGCTTTAAAAAACATGGAATATATTAACATGAATAAATAACTTGTTTACATGTGTATTAGCAGCATATGATCTAGTAATTATGATTATTATTAAATAGTTATTAGCTTCTTGGTCAGCAGTTACTTTGTTAGTAACAAAGCGTTCTCTCTAAACTAGTGGTTTTTGGAAAAAAGATGGTATTTTCTGTAAAGTAACACTAGTCTGTGACTCTTGAAATGACAAGACGCTCGTTTTTGTCAAGTTCACTTTGAAAATAAACCAGTAAATTAGTGAAAATGAGTGAAAAACAAACTTTATATACTGTTTTAGCTGAAGGTTTGTCCGTGAATATGATGCTGATGACAAACCAGTCTGTGATGAAAACAAAAAAAAGGTTCAGGACCCCTGCTCTGAATATTATTAAGACTAAAAATAAATCTGTTCCCTAACTTAAAATGATTTTGCTAGCTGGTCCAAACTGGAATGAAGCAGACGCTGCATTAACAAAGAGGTTGTCGTTTAGAAAGTGGAATACAATTTTTTATTTTAAATTCATTCTATTGGCATTTATCCATCTATATATTCATGTCTTCACACTTGCTGTCGTGCCACTTTTATGTGTAATCTGGGCTCTGATAGTGATTTCAAGTGATAGTGAAATGTTTACAAATTGTTTATGAATTCACTCATACATTTATTAATTTCTTTTTCTGTCAGAGCGTCTGGTAAAATCTAAACAAGAAATTTGTTATCGAAGTATAAAACTTTATCAAGTGACTCATTAGGTGGAAAACAAGTTGAAATTAAAAAAAATAATTATTATGGAGCAGAACCAATATTGAATGAATTTAACATATTAAGTGTTGAAACTACTTTTTATAAGATTTTTGTAAATAATCAAATTCAATAATGTGGATATTGAAAACGAATTGCATCTAATCTAAGGTTTTGCTAAATAATAACAAGAATATTTTTGAAATGCAATACATTTTTTAACACAGTTTGATATTCTAAATTGATTCTTTTAAATTCAATATTTTTTTTAAATAACCCTACCTTTTAAACTCATTATAAAATGTTGGGTTAGACATTGCCTCTATTTTATACTGAATTTGAAACCCTACGAATTAAAGATTGTTGAACTTTGAGAATGTATTTTTGAATTATTGGAATTAGAATATCAAACTCTGTTTAAAAAAACCTTTTATTTTTAAAAACATTCTACTTCAACTTTTCAATATAGAAACGTTTGAATTTAATTAGTCCTAAAGTTTTTCTAGGCGTTAAAAAACTAAATTTAAATACTAAATGAACGGTTTAAACCTTTGAAATATTCAATATACTGATAGCAGTGACTAGAACCGACTCAAAGCTGTGAAACTCTCTGCTTCAGCCTCTGAGATGTCGACAGACGACAGCGACCCTGAAGATGAGGCTGAAGAACGACCCGAGGAGGAGGATCCATGTCCTTCCAAAGAGCGAAAGGCTCCGACCGAGACCTCGCTGGTTTCTGAATCACCCAAGACTCCGCTTGAAGTATCGAAACCCGCCTCGGTCTCGGGGAAGAACCACAGCCTGGTTCTTGCCGAGGCGGCAGACTCCGGGAGGCGCAGAGTTCCTTCAGAGCACGAGGGGGAGGTGAACCCCAGAAAGAGGAAGTCCGACGGCGCTGCAGAGAGAAGCACCAAAGGTCCGCCCAAAGCGAAGATGAGGAAGACCAGGAGTGCGGACTGGCTGCCGGGAGGATCCTCCAGGAAGCTGCTGGACTGCAGCGGTCCTGGAAGGGACAGGGGGGCGACGTCCAGCAGCAGCTCGGAAGACGAGGGCGCAGAACCCCCTGACTCTCAGGTTGACGAGGGAGACAGAACAAGGTCCAAAACAAAAGGTTTCCCTTCGAAGAAGTACAACGGGGTCAAGGACAAGGCCAAGAGCAGCAGACAAGCGGGATTCTGGGAGATTCCAGAAAAGAGAGCCAAGATGTCCGGCAGCTCGGAGGACAAACCGGTCGTCCGCGCCAAAGGCCAGAAAGACGTTTGGTCCAGCATCCAGGCGCAGTGGCCCAAGAAGACCCTGAAGGAGCTGTTCTCGGACTCCGACACGGAAGCCAACTCGCCGCCTCCCCCGGTGCCGTCGTGCCTGGACGAGGAGGACCACCTGGAGCCGGAGGTCGGGCCCGAAGACGAGGGTCTGGAGGAGCGTTTGGAAAACGACAAGCTGCAGGAGTTTCCCAGCAGCGGGAGCAACTCCGTGCTCAACACGCCGCCCACCACCCCGGAGTCGCCCTCCGGCGGCGGGAGCGTGGCGGACGATCTCGTCCGGCCCCCGGCCTCGCCTCCTCCACCGCCCGCCTCCCCGCCCGCCCTGCCGTCAGAGCTGGACTCCGCCGTCGTACCGCCGGGTCCGGCGCCGCAGCAGGACGCGTCGGGCGGTCGCAGCGAGACGGACAGCAGCACGGTGGAGGTGGAGAGTCTGGGCGGAGAGCTGCAGGACCTCCCTCAGGACGAAGGGGGGGCGGGCTCCCCCTCCAAGGCGTTCGACACCGCCATCTCCTGCAACAGCAGCAGCAACTGCAGCCTGGAGCTGAGCAGCAGCAGCCAGCAGGAGAGCGAGCACAAGTCCAAAGGTGAGGAAAGGTTCCGCGTTTGCTTATTCATTGGATCTGGTGATGTGATGCGTATACAGGGGCGTAAATACGATATATTGTGATACTGTATGAACAAGGATTTATTTGTAGTATTGTCGAGTACTTGACTCTGGTGTTGCAGAATTTACAGACCACATGACTCTTGACAGAGTCATAACTACTTTCATTTGTTCTAAAGAAACAAAATATGTCCAAACAATCAGCTGCTGGAGTCGACTGTATCCTCTCATCCTCAGTAATCAACCGGATTCTTGTGGAATTTCATTATTCCTTTAGTTACAAAAGACGTCACTATCTTTAGTGAAGTATAAACCACTTAAGAACTCTGATGAACATAAACCTTTGCTGTGTCTCAAATCGCATACTTCTCTTAGTATACTAGAAGTTAGTATGCATCAGGATAGTGTGCATACTAACTAGTACGCAAATTCTCAACAGATAGTATGTCTCAAATCAAACACTGCCGCTACACACTAACCGGAAATGACGCGACAGCTTCTTCTTCTACTTCTATTTAACAATGTTGCAACCAGCTGTTGGAACACTATCGCCACCTGCTGGCAGCACGTTTTGCAAGTTTGGAAAAAGAAATATGAGAAATCGAAATATTCGCGAGATATTTATGCCGGTATCAGCACCAAAGACGTGAGCATCCTTCTACTGCTGCTGAAAATGCACCTGTAAGTATATGCAAATATATGTATTTATATACGAAGTAACTTCCGTTTAAAACGTCACTAAGATGGCGGCTGTTTAGGGTAGACAGTGTCCATCGAACCATACTCAGTTTTGTGGGCGTTCTAGTACGCCAATTTAGTGTGCATGGCGCACTAAATTTCGCATACTAAGAATTGAGACGAACTTACGCACTAAAAATACTAACTTTGAGTACGCAAGTATGCGATTCGAGACACAGCATATGATTTGAAAAAACTATCTATACAGTGCTGGTGGATATCGATACCTTGTCATGAAAAAACATGTTGTGATATTTAAGCATATCGATATTTTCTCACAGCCCTACCCGCTTCTTTTGTAGCACCTGTCGGTCAGAAGAGACAGAAGGAAACACAGGCACCTGGCATCACAAAAAAACACAAGCCAAACCGCAAGAGCCTCGTCGTGCCTCCCAAGAAGAACCGGAAAACAGGTAAAATGATTTAATCTTCAGGGTCTCTCTGGCTTTTTGTGCTGAATCCGTGTTTTTTTTTCATGCAAGCAGCCCACAGCAGCGACAGCGAGGACCAGTCTGCTGTCGAGGCGGCCATCAAGTCCACCGTCTCCAGGAACAACACTCCCGACGTGAAAGTTTCCTGCTCGCCCAAGAGTCACGGGCGATCCCCTCCTTCAAGCCATAAGTACCACAAGCAGGGCGACCTGGAGCACCCCCAGCACCGAGACCACCACGGCAGGTCGCCGCGCATCTACAAGTGGAGTTTTCAGATGTGTAAGTTTTCAAAAGTCTAGAGGCGTCTCACAGTTTTCCTTAAAGCTCACGCACGAAATAGCCCTTTAGATTAGAGCTGACCAAAAATAACTTAATAAATGCACCTCATCAAGTGTCGGAACATTAAAAAAAAGATCATGAGCTCAGGGTGACACGTAATCAATCCCATGATTCTCTGCTGGAGTTGACACTGGTTGCCATGGTTGAAAGTAATTAGTTAAATTATTATATTTCTGTCTCAAAAGTTGTTGCAATTTTCTTCAATTACTTCAAGTACTTGAAAAACTACTTGAAATTTGGGTTCAATGCAGCTCATGGCTCATCCAGCAGGTGGCGCTGTGGTGCGGATTTTAGGCTGACAAGAGTACAATTTAATAGCCACAGTAAGTAAGTAAGTAATTTTTATTTATATAGCGCTTTTCCAGACCAGGGTCACAAAGCGCTTAAACAATCAAAACAATATTCAATAAAGTATATACTTTAAAGGTCAAGATAAAACTGATAACACAACAGGACAGTGACGGGAAGTAAGTATTCTTGTTGTGTTTTGACAAATTGGTATGAAATCATAAACATAATTATAGTTTTAAAGTTGTGTGTCATGTTTGTGTTGAATATATTTTATTACTTTATTAAGTAATTAAGTAATTTTTATTTATATATCGCTTTTCCAGACCAGGGTCACAAAGCGCTTAAACAATCAAAACAATACTCAATAAAATATATACTTTAAGAGCAAGATAAAACTGATAAAATTACAGCAAAAGTAAGGTATTACAGTAATATTACTTTTTTATGGATTTTTTATGGTTGCATATTTAAAACTAAATGAATCCAATTATAACATTCCAAAGTGTTTTTAACTTTTACGGTTTTATCCAAAGGTCGACAGACTGGTCAGCGGTGCAAAAATGTTTGTTGGATTCCTGTTGAATGATGGTTAAAAGTCAAATTTATAATCTTTCTGAGGCAGCTTTACTTAACATTAAACATTTTAATTCTGGCTTATTAATAATTTCTCTCTTTATCTCCTTGCAAGTTAAAAAATTCTCCCAGTACTTTTTATGAAATGCAAACGTTGTCTCAGACCCAGTGCTGTAAAACAGTTTAGTGGTCCTGTGGACACTCGCAGACTATAGGCAAGTAAAGTTACCTATTGAAGGCTATCGTTGAAATAATAGTTGGATAAAAAAATCAAAATGTTACCTAGTGCTACTTTAAGGAGACCAAAACACCATTTAAGGTCTTGACCTGCATGTGTCCTCTATTGTTGAACCATCTGCTCTCCCTGCAGCTGACCTGGAGAAGATGAACAGCCTGGAGCGGATCTCTTTCCTCCAGGAGAAGCTCCAAGACATCAGGAACCACTACCTCTCCCTCAAGTCCGAAGTCGCCTCCATAGACCGGCGACGGAAGCGCATGAAGAAGAAGGAGCGTGAGAGTGAGTCTCGCCACATCCTAACTCGTACGTCCTTGAGAGGAAACCTAAACGTTGTTGTCTCCTCAGACACCGTCGCCGCCTGCTCTTCGTCCTCCTCGTCCTCCTCGCCCTCCTCCAGCTCGCTGACGGCCGCCGTCATGCTGACGCTGGCCGAGCCGCCGGTGTCGTCGTCGTCCTCCACGTCCTCGCAGAACTCTGGTGTCTCGGTGGAGTGCAGGTGACACGACGCACTCGCCAGGAGACACCGCACTAAGCACTTAACCAGCACCCCCGGGGGGTCGGCGGCACCCCTTTCCCCCAACCCCCTCCCCCCTCCCGGACGGACAGGTCAACCTTCAAACCACTGGGGCACAAAAACTGGACCAGAGACAGAAAATAAGCACTATTTTCTATCGACAACCGTTTCCTCAGCAAGCTAGCCGCGCCGAGCTGCGTTTTTAAAAGAAAAAAAATCGTCTCGCCGAAACGAAATTTATCAAAATTTACAAAAATTGTCTTTTCTGCTCTTCTTAATTGAACCTTTTTACGAAATTGTTTTTTGCAAGCAATAATTGTTTTTCCATTTGATAAACGTTGTACCGGTGAAAGAATGAGGACCGTCGCGCCGCCTGAGCTCGCCAGATTTTCCTCAAGCTAATGTACAACTCTGCCATTGTCCTCCGTGGTCCCGACAGCACGGCTAATGTCTCGCCATCCCCTTCCTGTCGATCAGGTCACGGAGGCCGGAGAGGATCTGGACCAAAAAAAAACGGGTGCGGCCACGGCAGGTGGTCACGGAATGATACTGTAGTGCCTTTTTGTCATTTCCACGGGGCACACTTGAGAGAGAATGAACTGTCCTGAGTGAGCTGAAGGTCAAAACACGGGATCGCCTCAGCATTTTTTTGGGGCTGAGGCAGCGGTGAGTTCGCCCTGATTCATTTGATCTGCCTTTTTAAAAAAGCACATCCGCTTAATCCGTTTCCATTCCTCGCGTCAGTTAGAAGGTGTGTGAGATACGTACTGATTGTTCCGCTGCTTTAGTTTCCACATTTTTCCTATAGATTGCCTTTATCGAAAAAAACGCTTAATCGATCGTCCCATCAATACTCCACGTCGTAACCAAAAAAAAAATGTTTGGTTCTGTTTTTCCAACGAGCAGATATATATATATAGATATATATATATCTATATATATTGTTAATGTGTTTATAGCATAAGTGAGTGTACATTTCTGCAGACATCTCCAGTATTTTCTTTGTATAGAGCAAGTATAAAAACCCCGAAGGTCGTCCTCGTTCGCCGTTTGTATGTACTGTACGCTTTTCTTATACATTTGTACATTGAGGAGAAGAGAAAAAAAAAGTGTTTTGAGTTGAGCTATTTAATATCTTGCACTGTTAATATGTACTTTTCTGTACAGACAGTTTTAATTGTTTTAGCTGTAGCTTGAGTGTAAATAACGAGGGTTCTGTTGTAGAAACATTTATTATTTTGCCTTTTTTTTTAATGAATTCTTTATTCTTCCGTTCATCTTCTGCTTTAGTTCTGTATAGTTTGCTTTAAGAGAGGAGTTTGAATGAGACTATTTTCCAACTGGAAGCAGGAGTCTGAGGCTGTATAATGGAATCCAGTCTGAATGAAAGAGAGTCGCGGCGCGTCGTGAAACGCTCCATAGTATTTATTAAGCTCATCCGATGATGGTCACTGTGTAATTTATTGTACATATGTAAGCAAAGCAGAAGCCTCTGTTTGAAATAAATGCCATAGTTTGTGAAGAAGTCTCTGTCTGAGTATATGAAGTGGTTAACAAATTGTATTTTGTGTGTATTTTTTAACTTTCATTTTTTCTCACAGTACAACTTATTCATCTCTAATTTAAAGATCTGGTTCAGGGTCAGATCTTCACCTCAAACTCCTAATCTTTTTCACTGGTTTGTCTGGATCAAAAACTAACCGTCAGAATCAGTCCTACTTTTGTTTTGTTTTGCCCATTCTCAGGGGTTGCCACAGCAACAACTTATCCTTATTTAGACGTTCCTTTATTCTTCCCATAAAGGAGAATATTCTCAGTTTTCTTTCCCGGTTACTCCGAACGACGACTTCATAACAAAATATTGATGTGTCCTTCTCTTCTGAGACCCTTTGTACCTGAATATATATATATTTTTTCCCCCACATTTAGTGACATTACTGGCACCATCACAAATATTCAACAGTATATTTTCAAATGAAGAAATAACATTTGTATTTCACTGACAATGGACAAATTTTCACAATATCTGAAGGAAATGGAATAATTTCATGATTACTTAACGGACATGATTAGAGGAATCCCTTTTAAATAATACTTGTGTATTTAACCAACTACAATACTCAGATAATCTATTATACTTTCACATACTTACTTACATATTACAGCTCAGTGTATTATGGTGTATGAGTTTATTACTACATTGATTTTCTGGAACTCCTGTTGTGTTCTCAGTTCTATATTGACCTTTAAAGTATATACTTTATTGAATATTGTTTTGATTGTTTAAGCGCATTGTGACCCTGGTCTGGAAAAGCGCTATACAAATAAAAATTACTTGCTTACTTACTTACATCCCGCCATTATACTTTATTTTAATTTGCATTATGTTTTATTTTTATTTTTTTTAGTTCACCTATATTTTTTAAGAAGAAATAACATTTGGATTTCACCTACAAACGGACACTTTTTTTTACTTAACGGACAAGATTAGAGGAATCTCTTTTAAATAATACTTGTGTATTTAACCAACTACAATAATCGGATAATCTCCTATACTTTCACATACTACAGCTCAGTGTATTATGGTGTATGAGTTTATTACTGCATCCCGCCATTTTACTTTATTTTAATTTGCATTATATGTTTCATTATTCTTTTCGTTCACCTAAATATTTTGTTTGTCGTTTACAAATAAAATACATTAATCGAGAGCGGTCACGTCACCGTGTAAACCGGTGTAGGTACAATATCGGTCCCCCCCACTTCCTACGTGATGACGTCACACGCTGCATATGCGAACGTCTCTTTAACATATTTTTTTAAGGGTTAAAGAAACGTCAACAGAACGTTTACATGATACTTTTTACCACATAAAACATTTATATTGATGAAAAAAATGATCTTCTTCAACCTAATCACTTTCCGTTCGTTAATTTCCTGGTCTGACGACACACGTGACTTTGACACAAACGGAAGTGTCCGCGCTACATGTGACTGATTGGCTGAAGCTGTTTTACTAATAATAACGCACAACTGCACAATGCAATACAAACATTTGAGTTCCGAAATAATTCGCTTATGTACATTTAATAATTGATTTAAATCAATGAGTTATAGAAAGTGGAATATTCTAACATTTTTGTTATTTGAAAAGCGAATTATCTCCAGCCAATCAGGAGCACCGTCTGGCGCAGACTGATGACGTCGAAGAGTCGCTTCATAAAGAAGCTCGTGATGACGCTACCGAATGGCGTCTTTAGTGCACAGACTTTCGCGTGCGAGGCCAGGGTGACTTCATCTATAAATGCAAAGATGCCATCGTCGTGTTTCACTCCAACGTAACTCATCATTTTTTAAATCCACTTGAATGTCTCGCCATGAGTAAAACCAGCGTCATCGTGGCCGGAGTGTGCGGCGCACTTTTCATGGCGTATTGTGTCTATTTCGACCGGAAGCGGCGAAACGATCCTTTTTTTAAGGAGAAGCTACGAGAACGTAAGTAAGCAGCGCTAACGTTTTCTGAAATAACGTTTATATTGTTGTGTTTCGAGGCTGGTTATTAAGTTGCACGTGGGCTAAGCTAGCTAGGCTACAACACGTGGTCACGTGTCTCTCTTTCTCTCCCAGGCAGGAAGAAACAAAAGAAGATCGATGGAAAGTGTGGACTAGCAAAGGTAGGAGTCACGGATATTGTGATGTTTTTTGTGTGTTTGCTGCGAGTTTAACGCGTGTTTTTTCCTGCCACGTGTAGCTTCCTGACCTGAAGGACGCTGGAGCTGTGGAGAAATTCTTCCTGGAGGAGATCCAGCTGGGAGAGGAGCTGCTGTCACAAGGTTAGATACTTTCCTCTTAAACCACGAGATCTTTGATCACCTTGTGCGAGCATCTTCTGTAAACCCCCCTGTTGGCCTTGGTGGCCTTCTGGGACAAGAGAAGGTGCAAGATCAAGCTTAGAAATTCCAATACTGAGAGATGCTCCTCCACTCTCAGTTATTTCACGTCTAAGACAAATGTTGTGTAACTGCAAATGTTTTTATTTGCTTCACTCAATCATGTTTGTACTTCTGATTTTTCGATTTTATCATGTTTTCCTAACTATGGGTGTGGATTGTCGAATCTGTTGATACGATGAAATATATTTTGATACTGTAGTACCAAGGATAAATATTCGTAGTATTGTCGAGTATTTGACTCTGGTGTTGCAGAACTTGCAGACCACAAGTAACTACTTTCATTTGTATTAAGTATGCCAAGTTTTAAAAGGCTGGAGTCCACCGTATCCTCTCGTCCTCAGTCGTTACCCAGATATCATTGTTCTTTTAGCTACAGAGGAGGTAACGCTGCCATTAGCTGTTTAATTGCAACGCAAAAAATGAAGTGAGGCAGTGACACCTGTTCACACCTCCTCCTCCAGTCAGCTGTAATCACGACCCGCTTTGTTTATACAACGAGACCCTTGGAGGTGGAGACTTCTTGAATTGATTACGTGTGGTGACAAACCTCGACGTTAAAACCATTAAATAACTGATGAAAATAATACTTTAAAGCTACAAAAACAATCGATACAATGATGTTAAGTATCAATACTGTTCCATGTATATTTACATTTTCTAAATGGAACCTGTGTTTCTCTTGTGTATTAAAAGAGGGTATAATTGTGTTTATTTTTTTTTATTACTCCAGGTGACTTCGAGAAGGGTGTCGATCACCTGGTAAACGCCATCGCCGTGTGCGGTCAACCTCAGCAGCTCCTCCAGGTTCTGCAGCAGACTCTGCCATCTCCGGTTTTCCAGATCATGCTGACCAAGCTGCCCACCATCAGCCAGGTACACATCTGAAACTACCCTCCGACGCCAGTGTTACGCATGTCGACCTCTTGACTTTAGGAGGTTTAAGAAATCCTCCGTATCTGCCAGCAAGATCAGCGACTTGTTTAAATACAGAAGGTTAAAGGAGAAGGTGAAGAATTGAGTCGCTTTGTCAAGACATTCCACTCATCTCTGGAATTAGTCAAATTATTTTTGCTATCAGGTTTAGTCTTAACATGAACAGTTAGTTCTTTCAAGAATGATCACAAGTGAATGGTGGTCGATTGAAAAGCCTGCACTTTATTTTAATCTTTGTAAGAATTAAAAGTTAAACCATCTTGAAACATGCAAAACTGTTTATTCGGCATTCGTACATGATCCAGTGTTATTACCACGTTCTTGCGAGGGCTGCAAAAATAAACCACAAATCAACAACTGACGAGTGGCTTCACAATGATCCGAGTGTTTTAAGTGACATGTACGAGCACCTTTTATGAACACCCCGGTTGTCCTTGGTGGCCTCCGGGACGAGAAAAGGTGCAAGATCAAGCTTAGAACATCCAATACTGAGAGCTGCTCCTCCACTCTCAGTTATTTCACGTCTAAGACAAACAAAAAACCCTGGACTGCTCCGTTCAAGTGTTGATCATCTTTATTTTCCCTCCAGAGAGTCATCGGTTCTCAGTCGGTGATGGAAGATGTCGAGTGAACGCGTCTGTATCTGAGTGTTTGTGTGTACGAGTGCATTTATTTTTATATTTCTCATCTTTTCCAAATCTTTATATTTATTTTTTCTACTCTCAAGCTGGTGAATTTAAAAATACCTGATTCCTTGAACCATTTTTTTGTATCCGACTTTGGTATTAAAGAATATTTTTGTGAAAAATCTTTATAAAAAAAACATTTTCTGTTTCTTGAGTCGGTTTTGCGAACGGCCTCTAGATGGCGGTAGAGACGCGTCCAAGCGCCAGAGCAGGAAACGAAAATGTATGAATGAAAGGCAATTGTGTTTACGAGAATTTTTCACTTGTGAAATAATATGCGCTAATACTGTGAAACGACACAATAAAACATCCAAGAGATGAGCTTGAAGTCTAGTGTTTGATTTTAGTTAAAAGTCCAACTGACAGATTCTGGTGCAAATGAACAGTGGAGGGAATAAACTGATCTTTAAAATGAAGTTGTGTTGAAACTAAACCTTAAAAAGTAACGTATGGTATCTTGAATAAAGACGTTCTACGATATTCCTAAAAGAAATTCAATTTTCTATAGGATTGAAAACATCCCATAGACATCCAAAACTGGGATAATACGGGTTGAAATAAACCTTTTGGGGGAAAGAAACCATAGCCAAAAGTGTTTTTGTTAGAATTTAACTTGTCACTCTTCACTATTAATGGTCATTTATGGTTTAGTTTTCATTTTCCCAAACCACCTCGACATAACCCAGTGTGGTGGTCGGATTTAAAAAGTTGGATGCCATCGAACACTGAAGCTCCAGATGTTGACATTTTTCCCTGGAAAATATTTAGAAAGAGGAAACTCTTAAGTGTGTCAATCGGAAAATGTATCCAAGTCTGCAGCTTTTTGGGGTCGTTCGGGTTGCCAGGAAACGAGCAAAGGAAAATGTAAATTTTTTTTTTCTACATCAGCGGAGAGAAGTGAAGCCCAGAAATGTTGATGGATTTAGTTTTTCCGTGGACTCCGGTCTGGAAGTTTCTGGTGAACAGGAGACGCTTGTCTGCGGAAGAGAAGCTTGTTTTTAAGTTCTCTGGAGAGTTGGTCAGAAGAAAAATGTTCCAGTGAAGGCCAGTGGTTTGCTTGTAAATAAACAAGCCTGCTCAGAAAGTTTTTTTGGGGGGGATCTTTCAATCCTGGAAAACATTTAGAGTCGTGTGAATTTAAGATGCTTAAAATGTGTTGTTAGACTGAGGAATGAAATCACCAGAAAGTCAGGATCTTCATTGTAAACATTTAATTCTGTCGTTCAACTTTTCTTCTGAACTTCCTGCATGTGCTCGTCAATGAGTCAGCTTTTCACGGCTGACTCTGTTTCTCCGCTGCAGCAGGGGGCGCTGTTGCTCCTTCGCTCCCGAGCCGACAGTCACAACAATAATGGCTGCCGCAAAACCCCGCCATGTGCTCCACAAATGGAGCTTTTAACAGTTTGTAATTCTTCATTTTCTAACGCGTCGCAGCGACGACTGCAAGCCGTCGGCGACACGTTAGCTTTGTTAGCGAGCGCGCGACGACGGAGTCGCCCGAGTCATTATTTCTCATTATCCGCCGTCGCAGTCGTCACCTTGTTGTTTGGAGAGCGCCATGGACGCCAAGTCTTGATCACCGCTCTCTGAATACCTCACGTCTGTGACGTGTTTGCTGGAGCGCGGCGAGCGTCTGGATGTGCAGCAGCTGCGTTTGAGACTTGGTTGCAAAAAAAAACTGTTGAAGGTGGTTTTCTGTAGTAGTTGTTTGTCGACGCCTTCCTTTTCGGCTGACCTTGTTTACCTGAGCGCTCACGCTCAAACAGTGTCTTTGTTCTTTTGTAGATTTATGCCAATTGGGTTTTTAATACAGTAGTGTTTTTAAAAAATACAGACTTGTTGACTTCTAGTTTTGCATCATTTTTGAAAACTTAAATATTTACATTAGAAATTGTGCTAAAGCTAGCTCGCTGAAAAACATGCTTTCTCTACTGTGATTGGTCAAACATCGAGGTTTGTCACCGCATGTAACCAATCCAGGAAGTCTCCACCTCCAAGGGTCTTATTGTATAAACAAAGCGGGGCATGGTTACAGCCGACTGAAGGAGTGAAGACCATTATTACATCATAAAGGACTCCGCTCTTGTAACTTCTCGTTCTCCGAGATTTCAGTCGGAGGATGAACTTTATAAAGTAATAAGCTCAAAACATGGTCATGAGACTTGAAACATGTTTTGTTGGTGTAAAATAAAAATATGAATTGAATTAGCACAACCTACGGAAAAGGTGCCAATGTATGATTTTGTGTTTACAGTTGAAGGAGAAACTATGTTTTTTAGTAGTAGTAGTAGTAGTTATATTTACCTTGAGTGTCCATGCCTTCAAATTTTAAAAGTACTATCATAGAAAAGTAACCATGAAAGCATGTTAGCTTGAGAAGTGTCTCTTTAGCTTATGCTATACCAACGGAATACGTTAACGTCTCATGTTGAAAAAGTGTTTGTTTCAATGTTTGTGTCCAGATACACACTCAAAGAAAACCACAACAAAAATGAAATATTTACATTATCATTGCTTCAATGTTTGTGTGTCCAGATACACACTAAATGCACTAAAATAAACTACATCAAAAACATAACATTATCATAGCTAATCTAGGTAGGGGTGTTAGGTATCACGATTAACAACCCGATTTACTTCCATGTTTATCACCACTGTAGTAACACGCATATATTGTATATGTAGTATTGTCTAGTACTTGACTTTTGGTGTTGATGAAGTTGTAATCGCTTTAACTTGTTTTAAAACCAAAACGTGTCAAAACATCAGCTTTACAAGCTGCAGGGGTCGACCGTATCCTCTTGTCCTCAGTCATCCCTTGCATCTAATAGGATTGAATCGTTGCTTTAGCTGCGGAAAACGTGTTAACTGCTGCCATCTAGTGACCAGAATTTAAATTTTAAAACAGACATGAACAAACGCAGTTATGTATTTTATTCATACATTTGTAATAAAACGATAGCGGGGAATCGTCGTTAGCCGACTGGAAATTCTTAAAAAGATGCACACGATTCCGATATTCCTCTGCGGCCAATTTAGCGATCGATTGTCGTCGTCGTCTGCGAAGTGTGACGCCTCCATTGTGCGGCGGCGACTGCAGTGGCGAGGAGCTGCTGTATGTTAATTACTCGACGCCCAGCGAAGGAGGGAGAGAGGAAAAATTTCCGAGGCACGTCCTAAAAATAAAGCGCCACCGTACGTGCTCGGAGTGCTAACTTCCGCACAGATGACCCATTTTTCCATCTCAAAGGGTCCGAGGATGTGTTGTAGCGGGCGGAGGAGGGCGAGGGGGTGGAAACCAATCACGTGAATCTAAAGCGAGCTACAAATCCTGCTAGATTTCTCCTCTGGAGTCGTGCTGTCATCTGTTTTTCCATCCCTCCGCTGATTGAACTTCTTCCCGGCCCATCCTCCTTGCAGGTTTTACTGTGTGTGTGCTTGTTTACATTCCCCTCTGAGCTGCAGGGTGTGGACACCCCCCCCCCGTCGACCGCCCGTCTCCCTCTCTCTCTTCCACTAATGCCTACCCTCCTCCTCCTCCTCTTCATCCTCCTCTTCTTCATCATCAGATCCCTGATAAGATTGAAACTCAATATCCGCCCGAGAGAGAGAGAGAGAGAGAGAGAGCGTCACATGACCCGAAGATTCCTGTCTGTGTCTGCGGGTTTAAAAATAACTGTCGGTTCCTCGGCTGCTTCTCAGGAGTCGAACCCACAACCGTGTTGCCGTTAGAGGAAGAGTTGAGAAGGTGAAGACCCCGAGACTTTTTCTTTCTTTTTACGATGCAGACAAAAAAGAGCGTGCAGGTCACATGGACGCTCGAGCGCCAATAGGAGGTCAGTTGCGTACAGTTAGCATCACACAATGTACAGTACAAGATAGTAGAGTGATACAAAAACTTGTACTCTGAAGTAGGATATTAAAACCGTGCAGAATAAATATATATTATTGATGAGAAAATATCGATACGAACGATGACTGAGGACAAGAGGATACAGCCGTCTCCCGTGTTTTGTTTACATTTTATTTGATTCGATTTTAATTTTTTAGCGTTTAACTTTTTTATGCAAATATTTACTGCGTTTGTTCATGTTTGTGTTGCAATTAAACTTCGTAGATTTCAGCTTGCAACTTAAGGGACAATTTAATCCTGCAGGATACTGAGGACGAGAGGATGCAGTCGACTCCAGTGATGTTTGGACATATTTTGGGTTTTAAGACGAATGAAAGTCATGTTGCTAACGGTTAGCATCACACTATGTACTGTACAAGATAGAAGAGTGATACAAAAACTTGAATCCAAGTACAATATTAAAAATGGGCAGAATAAATATATATTATTGTTGAGAAAATATCGATACGAACTATGACTGAGGACGAGAGGATACAGCCGTCTCCCATGTTTTGTTTACATTACAATGCGTATAAAATAGAATAATTCGATTTTAACTTTTTATATGCAAATATTTACTGCGTTTGTTGCAATTAAACTTCATAAATTTCAGTTCGCAGCTAAAGGGACAATTTAATCCTGCAGGATACTGAGGACGAGAGGATGCAGTCGACTCCAGTGATGTTTGGACATATTTTGGGTTTTAAGACGAATGAAAGTAGTTTGGTCTGTAAATTCTGCAACACCAGAGTCAAGTACTTGGACAGATTTTTGCCTTATACTGTATATTGAGCACAAGATGGATTACAAAAAAAAAATATCCTCAACATTTGGCTTTGATGGAAGTTAAATTTTTTATTGCAAGAAACAAGAATAATGTCAAAAGTTGAAAATAAACAAATAGTTTGAAGCAAAGTATGAGTTTTAGACCATATTTTGGTAAATATCTTTAATTTATAATATCAGAACAAACGCCTCCAGAAAAAGAGTTCTTCTTGAACACGTGGGTTAGCATTAGCATCATATCACTGCTAGAGTAAGCATGCTAACTCGAAGCTAAACGTTCCAAGCTAGCAGATCATTTTTTATTGTTTTCAAAATAAAATGTGTATTAAACAGAAACAACTTCTGACTCTTGCATGGATTAATGTTGACTCATCAGAGCAACTATTTACTAGCATGTGACGCAACAGCTAACAATTGTGTCGATGCTACGTAGCAACAACAAACAAATTGAATAAAAAATAAAAACGATTCAGCTGCTTTAACCTCGTGCGTCACATTAAGGGTCTAAAGCTACCACAGGAAGAAGAGAAACCGTCTGCCTCGAAAAAAATAATAAATGGCGTCGGTTCCTCTTCTGTCATCACCCGCTCCATCTAGACTGTAAGTGAAACTGGTTAAAAAAAAAGAAAAAAAAAAAGAGGAAGTGTCTGCGTGAGCGAGGGAAGGGTTAACGTGGCGGACCCTCTTCCTGTCTCACACGCCGACAGTCAGACAGGCTTGTTTTGCATGCGGACTCTCTCTCTCTGCGTTGACTCGTAGCAAATCCCTGCCCTCGGGTGGCATGTCGGGGGGGATTAACGGCGGTGGAGGGGGATGGGTTTGTAGAGTCTCCCTTTGTGACCTGCACTGTACTTCCATCTGGGGGTGAGAAAAGAGGGAGCAGGTGGGGCTGCGGCGGTTCAGTTGTGCAATGTGGGGTGAGGGGGTGAGGAGGGTGAGGAGGGGGGTGTACAGTGGTGCTATTTCTCTCTGGCCTGATTCTGAGTCGCTGCAGGGAGGGTGAGGGGGGGGGCCGGCTGTAAATAATGCATCCAGAGCTGACCGAGCCGCCATGTTGAGGAGGGGGTTTACGACCACTATCCTCCTGCAAGGGCTCCTGGGAATGCGGGGGCCTCTCGCTGAGAACACTTCCCAAACTACTGCAATATTCAAGAGGCCGGTATTAATAATTACAGGATGTTTTCGCTCTCGGCGCGTCCGCACTCGACTACTGCCTCCCTTTGAGAGTCGACCCAAGTCACCCCGAAGTACTGTGGATTCAAGTGTGCTATGAGTATTCTTAGTGTACTATGATTATCCTTGTTTTATAATGAAACTGACTTGAAGTTCACTATTCATATCCCTTAGCAAAAAGTATATTCAAGTGTACTATGAGTATACTTATTATATTATGAAACTGAAGTACTGTACAATTATTTTATAATACAATTCAAGTACCATACTTGAAGTTTACTATTGACATCCCTTATTATAATATAATACTAATATCATACTTATCAAAAAGTATATTCAAGTGTACTATGAGTATACCTATTTTATAATGGAACTGAAGTACTGTACTTGAAGTTTTCTACTGACATCCCTTAACAAAGGTATATTCAAGTGTACTATGAATATACCTTTTTTATAATGGAACTGAAGTACTGTACTTGAAGTTTTCTATTGACATCCCTTAACAAAGGTATATTCAAGTGTACTATCAGTTTACTTATTTCAAATAAAATTGAAGTACTATACTTGAAGTTTACTATTGACATCCCTTAGCAAAAAGTATATTCAAGTGTACTATGAGTATACCTATTTTATAATGGAACTGAAGTACTGTACTTGAAGTTTTCTATTGACATCCCTTAGCAAAAAGTATATTCAAGTATGCTATGAGTATACTTTTTCTTTAATAAAATTGAAGTAGTATACTTAAGGTTTACGTTTGACATACGATACTTTAAATACATACTAGAAGTATATACCTAGTACATTGAGTATTCTTTAAGTAAAATAATAATCTATTGATTCTGAGTGTATACCTAGTACTCTGATAGTATAGAGATTATTACACTTGAAACTAAACTTCTGTAAACTGAATTATTCCAAAGAAGTGTCAAACGAGTATAATTCCTGCTACACTAAAAGTACATACACAGTACACTTACTATGAAGTAGAAGCAGTGAACAAGAAGTACTCGTCTCTGCTAAGAGACCCTTCCACACGAGCGTCCTCGCAGTGACACGCAGCTTCACTCCGGCTCTTCAAAGTGAGTTTGACGTCTTGCATCTTGTGTAACTTTGTGTCTTTGAAGGCTTTGAACGTCGCGTCGCATCGATTCCTCACGCGCAGCTAAATTTGAATCCGAGGCGGTGCAGAGGGTGCAGCGAAGGTGGGGGTCTTATCGGCTCTTTTAATGTCGCTCATGCTCCGACATCACAAGAATTCAACACTTCCCCGCTTTACGTAACGATCTCTTTACCATGAGCCTCCAACCCGATTGGATGAAGTTCTCGAAGCTCACTGCGCTCGCGGGTCGTGTTCGGGTCAAGAATTGTAATAAATGATCTGAAGAAAAGAACAAAACTGTTTGTTTGAGCTTTTCCAGGCGCTAATGATGTTGTTGACGTCTATAATGCTAACAAAGAACCGTTAATTGATGCTAAAAAGTCCTAAAACAGTTGGTACGATGATGGAAAATAAAACATGAAACATAAAAACAAAAGTTGGATAAGAATAAACATGTTCGCTAATGTTAGCTTCTCCATAAAAACTGAAATAAAAAGTAGGTAAATCCAAAACAAATCCTGTTTGCTTACATTTGTTTGCTAATGGCTAGCAACGTTAGCATAATCGGGGGAAAAAATGAAGGTAGAAATGTCCATAAAAAGGATAAAAAAACATTAGAAGAGACAAGTTGGAAAAACTATTTGAAAATCATTTTTATATACAGTTTATTAGACGTTTCTTTGGGGAAAACAACCCGAAAAAATTGGAAATCCCTGTTGCAAACAAGCCTTTTGTTAATATGTTTATATTTGTTGGATAATGGAATTTTCTGGGGAAACATAATTGCAGAAATAAAAAATATTAAAAAGAAATGTAAGCATAAAAACAAAGAGAAGAAAATGATCGATTACAAACTATGACTGAGGACGAGAGGTACAATCTATTACCATGTTTGGTTTATATTTCAAAATAGAAGTTTATTTTTTTATTTACAATTTGTATGCAAATGTTTGTTCATGTTTGTGTTTCAATTAAACTTAATAGATTTCAGTCGTCATTTGCAGTTTGAGGAACAATTTAATCCTGCAGGATACTGAGGACGAGAGGATACAGTTGACTCCAGCAGCTAAAGCTGATGTTTGGACATATTTTGGTTTTAAGACAAATGAAAGTTATGTGGCCTGTAAACACCAGAGTCAAGTACTCGGACGGGTTCTTGCCTTATACAGTATATTGAGCACAAGATAGATTACACACAAAAATACAAGATAGAAAATAAATATCCTCAACATTTGGCTTTGGGGGAGGCTTAACTTTTTTTATTGTGAAAAAAAACAACAATAATGTCAAAAGTTGAAAATAACAAATAGTTTGAAGCAAGTAGTAATTTTAAGTTTTAGACAGTAGTTTGGTAAATATATTTATTTTATAATATCAGAACAAACGCCTCCAGAAAAAGAGTTCTTATTGAACACATGGGTTAGCATTAGCATCATATCACTGCTAGAGTTAGCATGCTAACTCCAAGCTAAACGTTCCAAGCTAGCAGATCATTTTTTTTATCTAAATGTTGAAAATAAACTATAAAAGCATTTTAAAAAGTAATAGTTTGAAGCAAGTAGTAAGTATTAGTTTTAGACCATTGTTCGGTAAATATTTTTTATTTTATAATATTAGAACAAAGGACTCCAAAAAAGTCCTAGAAAAAATGTAAACATAAGAAAAAAGGGAGCATGCTAATAATTAGCATCTAAACCTTGCTAAAAAAAGAAGAAACGTAACCGTGAGTAAAAGATAGTTTCATGTCATCTCGGCCGTTTGATCATCCGCGGCGATGCTAGCGGAGACGACAGGAAGTGTTCACTCGGTTCCAGTCAGCGAGGATGCTGCGGCGTGAAGTGACTTCTTCTTATCGCCACGTATTCTTTGTCATGCGGTCCGTGGATCTGTCACATCGCATCTCCTCAGCGCAGCAGCCGGAGATTAGCGCTCGCGGGCCGGCGAGGACGATAAGAGCCGAAATCTTGCGTCGTCGAGAGGGTTAGCGACGCATCGCGTCGACCGTCGGCGAAGAAGCTCCGCGCAGGAACATCGTGCTAAGATGCTCGTCGTGCTAGCTGTTAGCAACGACTCCTCTAGAGCACTGTTTGGATCTTCACCGCAAACACTGTCACGACATGAACGGGTTTATAATAGTTAGCATAGCTAACAAGCTTTTCTTTAAAAGAACACAAACTTAAATGACCAGTAGGAAGGAATTAAAGAGCAAGATAAAACAAATAATTTAAAGGGTAAGAAAGGCAAAAATGTGACTTGACGATGAAAAAAAACGTTTTTTCTTTTAAATCTGGAATCTTTTTACATTAATAAACCAAAAAAATATGAGGAAAAAAGGTGAAAAATACAGTTAAAAAAAGTCAAAGATGTCAAATAAAACTGGCTACACATTTTTTTTTAAAATTAAAACACAAACATTTGTTTATCAGATTTCTGTAAACCCTAATAAAACTAAGTAAATCAACGCTGCCGGGAGATATATATATATTTTAAAGTCCTAAAACATTTCGTATTCAGAGAGAAAATAAAACATGAAACAAACATGAACATAAAAACAAAAGTTGACAGAGATTAAACATGTTTGCTAACATTAGCTTTTCCACAAAAACTGAAAAAACATTGACTTGGAAAAAAACGAAAATCTGACAAAACTGTTTTCGCATTAAAAAACTACAATAAATGTGAGGAAAAATGGGTGAAAAAATACATAAAAAATATAAAAAATATTCCAATTAGTTCGTTAATAAAACTTTTTTTTTTTTTTTAAATCAACATTTCAACTTTTTACTACTATAGGAAAAGGAAATGAAAATGAACAGAAGAAGAAACAGATGCATTTTGAACTGACACAATAAAAGTTTGACAATCAAAAGTGAACTTCATTTCCAATAAAAGTTTCGTCTTTAAATCCGACTTTTTCCACAAAAGTTAAAAGACGCTAACTTTAACGAAACATCCTGATTTCTTTCCCGTCGTTTTCCTCGACTCGTTGTTCCTACTTAATTCTCTCGACTCCAATCAAGCGATTGGTTTTTAGCAGAAAACTTAATTGAACCAACTTGTGGATGATTAATGAAGCAATTATTGGACGTGGCACCTCCGGATGAGGCGGCGGCGGCGACACGGACGGATTCTGTGCTTCGCTTATAATTAAAATGCACTTTATAATTAACAAACAGCAGCAGCAGCGTCCCAGTCCGCCGGGGTCAGAGGCAGCGAGTTCTGTCTCTGCGAGATCCTCGCCGTCTCGTTGACGACCGTTCGGAGGTTTCCCAGCAATGCATGCACTCCAGGAAGCAGAGATGATGTCACCCCCTCAGAGATGACATTAAAATGTCATAGTGCTGCACATGACATCATCCCCTCAGCAGACATTTTTCCAATAACATACTCATGTCTCCCCTTCCTTCACCACAAGCTTCTTCCCATCTGGACCCCATTAAATGTGGATCTATTGAACAGAAGCGGAAAGTAACATAAAAAAAAGTAAAGCGGTTTGAATGAGACTGAAACAAGATGCACGTGGTTTAAATTACTTGTTTTTTTTTCTCTCTATCATCCGGGAATGACTCCGAGCAGGTCGTCCGGGCCTCTTAACTGATGCAGCTGCCCCCACAACCTGACCTCGGAAATAAGGAAGGAAAAAAAAGAAAAACAAGGAAAACTTAAAAGCTGACTAAGATATTTTTGCTTTTTCCCCCAGACAAACACAGAGAAGAAAAAAACAACTGACCAGAACAAAATCTGAAAAAAGACCAAAAATCATAAGTACAAAAATAATAATCTGTCAAATGAGACAAATTATGCCAACAAAAATATGATAAATTATAAAGAAAAAAAAGGTTTGTTACTAATCTTAGGTTCACCCCATAAAAAAAACCAAATATATATTTTAGAAATTAAATAAAATGATGTATTATGTCTTATTAAATATATGGAAAATATATGGAATATAGAAACATTAAAAATGGAATCATAAAAAAAACGCAAAAGTATAAATCATTTTAATAATAAACAGTCATAACATTTAAATAATGATAATAAGATAAAGTCATTTTAAAATAAGCACGATAATAAATGAAAGGATATATATATATATATATATATATATATATATATATATATATATATATATAGGGAATAATCTTTTTTATTAAAAAGTCTGGGAGCAGTGAGCAGAAAGAAATGATGGAATCTCTCTTTGCTGCTACACTATTAAAGGAACAAAATGTACAGTGAAAAATAAAACACACAAAAAGATACAAAAAAAACAAGACCACAAGTGAAGATTAATACACAAAAAGACAACAAACTAAAAAAAGCTAATAAATGTATTAGCACATAAATATAAACAGACTAGTTCTGTATTGTTGTGGTTCACGTTCAAATGTCCCCCTAAGACACAACAACAACTGAATAATAAAGCAAAGAAAAAACACATGAAGTTACACAGTAATACAGGTTAATAACTGACATGCACACAAGAACACACACCTACCTTTACACACACAACATGTAAGAGTGTACAATTAAAAGAGTAACCACGCTATAATGTATGTCTTGTGGCTTCAAGTCTTTATTTTAAAACCATGAATTGATTTCTCGTCAGAAGCGTCTTTGACTTAAGTCGTGATGCGTCATCATCGACTACAGTACGGGAGGAAACGTGGTCGTGAGTGACGGCGCCGCGGCGGAGACTCTACTCTCTGCTCTCCGGCAGCAGCGGCAGCAGCGACCCCGGCGTCCATCCAATAATGGATGCTGGAGGACACGGAATGTGGACGTGAAGGGAAAGCAGAGCGGAGCGCTGCGCCTCGCTCAATAATGGATCAATTGATGCTCTTGCAGATGATGGATGAGGTTGCCATGGCGACAGCTGTAGTGAATCTTCAGACACGAGGCCACAAACACTTTTTTTTTTAGGTTCATCCGCCTCAGCGTGCCTCGCATGCGTGCGCCGAGACAACACAACACAACTGCACTTTTAATGGATGTTGCAGAGCAGAGGAGTTTCATGTCGCAGTCCACAGTGTTTACCGTGCCTGCGTGTGTGTGTTCGGTCGCCCCGGCAACGCGGCGGATGCTAGTCTAGCTGGCTCCGGGTTGCCAAGTAACAGCTGACTAACGAGGGAGGAGGGAGTGGGCGGAGGGAGAGAGTGGATGATACGAGGACGGCTACAAAGACGGCAACAAAGGCAGGAAGGAAGAGGGAAAAATAACTCGCAGGCTAAAAATGGTTTATGTAGGTTTTTGGGCTAAAAATTCACTTTGTGTAGAAAAGCGTCTCCGTAGCCGTGAGTGTGAGGTCAGATAAAATGATGGCTTGTGAGGTTTCATGAAACAGTTGATTAGGTTGCATTAAACAGATGATGAGGTTTCATGAAACAGTTGATTAGGTTGCATTAAACAGATGATGAGGTTTTATGAAACAGTTGGTTTGGTTTCATGAAACAGATGATGAGATTTCATGAAACAAATTATTAGGTTCCATGAAACAGATGTTGAGGTTTCATGAAACAGCTGACGAGACTTCATGAAACAGTAGTTGAGGTTTCATGAAATAGTTTTTGAGGTTTCATGAAACAGTTGTTGAGGTTTCATGAAACAGTTGATGAGGTTTCATGAAACAGTTGATGAGGTTTCATGAAACAAATTATTAGGTTTCATGAAACAGTTGATGAGGTTACATGAAACAAATTATTCGTTTTTTTTGAAACAGCTGATGAGGTTTCATGAAACAGATGTTAAGGTTTCATGATACAGATGTTGAGGTTTCATGATACAGATGTTGAGGTTTCATGATACAGATGACCAGGTATCAAGTACTGTATTAAGCAGTGACGATATTTTCAAAGACCACTGGACTTTACATAATTTTCGAAAACTTCGCTCAAAAAATGACGAGACTGTATCATGAAACTTCAACTCATACGTTGGACGACCAAGTCTCGCAATAATTTCACTTCTTTTGTGAGTCTTAGTGAACATCCCATCACAGTTTGTGCATAAGCCAGACACACACACTTTCACTGCACAAACAAACGCACACACTAACAGGTCAAACCTCTGCTGTGCCTCGGCCTCGCTGACCTCCGTCGTGATTCACTCGCAAAATCAGACCCAGCTTTGGAGCAGATGTGTGTGTGTGTGTGTGTCTGTGTGTGTGTGTGTGTGTTTGTGTGTGTACAGGGGAGACTCGTGCTGAGTCAGCACTGGTTCCAGGCCAACGGTGCTACACTGGACTCACAGTCGCGGTCAATCCTGGCTGTTTGTAACAACGAGCCAAAAGAGCCGGAGTCAGATGATGGACACGATGATCTCAACCTTACAGCTTACAGTTTGAGCTCATTTGAACCGAGGATGGTGTGTTCCGCAGATGTCAGGCGGGACTCGTGACCCGGGTCAGAAAACAAAGACGACCGAGGAAAATAGTCCCAGATGACCCTCCTCGGATGTGAATCCTGTTTAATGTTGTCTTTTTTTTATCGTGACCCAGGCGTCAAAAGGCATCTGACTCAGAGGGAACGAACAAATCCGAAAAGACACGATGTTTGGGAAACACAGGTGGACGCGGGACGGAGCAGGAAAAACAAAAACACCGGAGTGGCCTCGTGCTTTATATAACACGAGCTGCCTGTGGCGGTTGAGCAATGCGGCGAACTCGTCTGGGGCTGATGTAAACAGTCTTACAGCCTCGGGAGGCTCAGCCATGTGCCTTGATGCAGCAGTTATGGGCACATGCCCTACTTTCATAAATCAAGAGTTGGAAAAAAAAATGAAAACAGAGTAAGAGGAGGAGGCGGGGCCCGGTGGAGCGAGGAGGGGATGCCGAGTGAGCAGGGAAGGGGATGGAAGGGATTGGAGGGGGGGGTGAACAAGGCTCATATTGATGTCCCAAACACAGCTGCAGGCGTCAGCTGACTCGCTGGCCTGAAAGCAGCCTCCTGCCTTTATCAGCTTACACTGTGACCTTTCTCTCTCCACTGGAATAGAACCCCCTTCTTAACCGTCTCCATTTCTAACCCCCCCGCCAACCGTCCGTCCCCTCCGACGACCCTCTCTGACATCTAATTTCTGCAAGGTGTTGTCTTTTTCAACGACGACTCCTTCAAAAAAAAAAAAAAAAAAAAAAGTGCCTCCTTTCATGGAATCAGCAGTTTTCCGAGGGGCTCGGTTTTCCAGCCTCGCCCCGGACCCGCTTACACAACAACGCGGCATGAAGTCAACGTTCCCTCCCGTCACGTCCGCACCCGCCGGCGCAGGATTATAGGAGGCGTGATGAAGGGTTCCGTAACGCCGACATGTCACTTCAAGGGGAATTATTTAGTCATGCGTCCAAATTCCGCTGCCGAGCGTTCCTCGAAGAAAAAACAAAAACAAATGTGAAGTGCTTTTAGCTTCCAACTTCAGGTCTGGACATATTTAGTGAGCAACAGTTGAGGCGGCAGCTGTTGTCAAGAGGTCTTTCCCTTGCGGGGGCCGTAATCAGCAGAGGTAACTGTCAATCACGGCTCCGCAAGCCTTGCAGGCTTCTTCTCAGAAACCCCCCCGCCCCCCCATCCTCACCGACCCCCCCCCGGCGCACAAACACTCCCCTTGATGACGCTCGACTGTTACTGGATAGTGTTTCTATGGGAGCCGTCCACCCACACACCGCCACCACCCGCCCTCTCAACTGTTTGCAGGAAACACTCATGCCTCTCCAGAGATGTCGCCCCAAGCGTCTCATAAATCCAGGACTCCTTTTCTGGGAAACGAAGGGCCTGAAAGTAACATGCATACATGCGGCTTGGAAGAAGGTCTGGGGGCGGGGGGGGGGATGGGGTGGGTTGGCGCAATAAGGACAAAATTCCTCGACGACTGTTTTCTTCTTTTTTTTTATTGTGAGAATTCTAAGAAATAGACTCGGGGACAGAATCTTCCCACAAGCAGTCAACAAACTGAACACACGCTACTGGAAGTATTCATAGACATTTACTTTTCTTTTCTTTTCTTGGTGCTGTCTATGTATCGTATACATAGTATATTATAGTATAGTATAATATCTGTCTATCTATCTATCTATCTATCTATCTATCTATCTATCTATCTATCTATCTATCTATCTATCTATCTATCTATCTATCTATCTATCTATCTATCTATCTATCTATCTATCTATCTATCTATCTATCTATCTATCTATCTATCGTATCTAACTATTCTAACTATTGTAACTATCTATCGTATCTGTCTATTGTATCTATCTATTGTAACTATCTATTTATCGTAACTATCTATTGTAACTATCTATCTATCGTATTGTTAGGGGTTTTGTGTTTTGTGTGTTTGTATCTATTGTTACTATCTATTAATCGTATTTATCAATAGTATCTATCTATTGTATCTATCTATTGTAACTATCTATTTATCGTAACTATCTATCGTATCTATCTATCTATCTATCTATCGTATCTATCTATTATAACTATCTATCTATCGTAACTATCTATCGTATCTATCTATTATATCTATATATTGTGTCTATCTATTGTATCTATCTATTGTAACTATCTATTTATCGTAACTATCTATTGTAAACATCTACCTATCGTATCTATCTATTGTTACTATCTATCTATCGTATCTATCAATAGTATCTATCTATCGTATCTATCTATTGTAACTATCTATTGTAACTATCTATCTATAGTATCTATCTATTGTAACTATCTATCTATTGTATCTATAGTATTTTCAACACCGATCGTTCTTTTTACTGTATCAATCTATCATATGAATCTATTATATCCATCAATCAACATTTATTTTTATTGTATATATGTATCTCATCTAGAGTATCTAGAGTATCCATCTATCAGATCCTACCTAGTTACCAAATAGCTTCTATGGTCTTTTTAATAAATTCATTCACGAGGTCAGAACCAAGTGGTTCATACCAACCCTTGCCACCCCCTAGCTCCACCATTGTGGGGTCCCCATGCAAACCCCCCCCCAAAACATCCTGCCAAGTGTATCCCTGCCAGTGAAGAGGCAGGATCGAGTGTCTGCCTTTTGTGGGCGACAATAAGGGGCATATTATTTGCGTCACCCCATGTAAGAGAGAAGACACTGCAGTATCCAGGCAGACCTCAGCGCTACCCAAAACATCGCAGGAATGAGAAGTGCCTGAGCTTTAGAGGACAAAGCGGGAATAAGATGGAAGAGAAAGAATAGAAGCATTTACAGGCAACCAGCGCTGGCGTCAAATGTCAGTCGGCTTCGTGTCGGACAATGGAAGACAGCTGTTGCCAGGCTTTGAACTGCAGCTGTCCGTCTACTGCTGGCATCCCTGTGTGTACATGAGCTCGTATTTGAACAGCAGGCTGTAATATACAGTATTAGAGGGGGATTATCGTGGAATATAGATGGAGGTCACACAGAGACACTTGAGACGGAGGCTAACGTGTTCCTGATTTAGAAAACCAATAAGGAGTGGCAGGGGCGGCGGTCCGTAGTGGGACGTAATGGTTTCTGTGGGTTGATGGTGGGAGGGCGGGGTGGGTACAAAGGACACGGCAGAGGACATCGCTCAGGGGAAAAAAAATAAAATCTGATTACACATCAATCTGGAAATGGATTGCTTTTCTGTGGCTGTTCGTGACCGCTTCGTCTTCAAAACCCCTTCAAGAGGCTGATTATCGGGATCGAAAGGAGGGTTTCTCTCGTCCGGCCGGGGCCACAGCTCAAATACTCAAGGGCACTATTTATTATCATATCAGGAACACAGGCGTGACTGTGCAAATAAAAGAACACATTATAACAACACAAAAATAAAAACATCTCAATTATTCAAGTCAAGGAAGATGGGTTTCAGTCCCGGGAGTTTACTATTGAGAGATCTGTCTCTCGGTTTTTCTCTCGATGCCCGGATTCATTTAATGACAATATTTTTTTTTCACGCTGTAGTGTTTTGTCGGAGTGTTTAAAAAGTGCCACCCGGTGTGCTGAGTCAGCGTCTGCTCTGCTACACGAGGCAAGGCTTCTCAATTATTCATTAAGAGGCAAAACACACACATGTGGTCTCACTCCGAGGGCGTAAAAGAACCCCACCCCCAGCCACACACACACACATACACACACACACACACACATACAGACAAAAAAAAACTTCCTTAGCAGGAAACAGATGACGCCTCCTTGTGCTGTGGAATTTTTGCAAAAATACACACTTCTGTTTCTGATTGTGTTGGTGTAGAATTTCATTCTGTGCTTGTGAAAAAAGACACGTTAACATCTTTCAAGGTCATAACAACCTCATATTATTGTTTATTTTCTCATAGCTATGTAGCTATTTATATCTATATATAGCTTCATTTTTTAATTCCCTGAAATTTCTTTAAAATGTTTAAGCATAGCTTTATTTTCTACGTAATAAAATCTCCATATGTCTCAAGCTACATTTATGTGCAAATCACCATTTTTTATTTGAGGATTTGAGGTAAACAACAGCCAAACAACAACGGCCAGTATCTCTATATTTCGTTAAAGATTTTCATCCTGAAGTAAAACAGAAAAGATTGCATGTATTGGTTGTTTTTTAAATAAGAAATTAAAGTTTGTGGTGATTTCAAATGAACCAGTTTTTTATTACATCAGTTGTTAAACTTAATATCAACATTTTTGTTTACTTTTGTTAAATGTTAGATAGATAATGTCATCTTATTGTTGGTTAGCTGTAAGCTAATGCAATGATAGCGCGGCTATGCTAAGATGAGCTAACGCCAATCTACTTTTTGTTCATAACGTCAATTTACCATTAGCCTAAAAATACTTTTGTGGATTTTTAGAGAAATAAATGCTGACAGACCTTTTAATTTTTTATTAACTGGAACATTTAATAGAACAAATAGTGTCTTTAGTGTGTTCGGTGGGAATTAAACGTGACCATCTCCTGTATGTTTAAAAAACAATTGGCCTTAGAAGGAATTCCAGGTTAATATATATGATTAAAAATATTATTACATATCATTTCTAAATAAGTCAACGAGGAAAAATTGGAGCTTTGTTTTTCTTCTTCGATGATGCGGCTACAAAGTAGCTACTCAAAGGTTCTGTAAACGATCCGGATCTCAATCTGTTTAAAAATGTATGTTGTTTAGATGAATGACGGGATATTGGCCGCGATGTTCCTGAATGAACGCTGCAAGAATCTCATTGAAGCCGGAGCGGGTTGGCAACCGAAGCGTACGAGATCACGGACGGGAAGGACCCGGCATTAGACGCTCTGGCTCGTAACAACGTCAGCGCTTATAACAAGTACGCAATAAAACTCACGATGACCCGGGCTTTGTAATTTAGAAAGTTCTTCAAGTCCAAGAAAAGAAATCTTTGAGGCTCAACAACTCTTGCCAAGACTGTCACAAGCGAGTGAATCCTCGTGTTGGAGGGTTCAACCTTCACTCCAGAAGGACTTTCCCATGAATTATGTATCTAATTTGACCTTTTTTTTTTGTTGGCATGCATGAGTAGACCGGTGTGTCTGTGCTGATGTTGTGTGTTAGCATGTGTGCGTCTGTGCTGACTGTGTGTTCAGTCCACGGTGAATTGATCCGGGCTGCTCTCTAGACTGGATGGAAAATGGCCCGGAGCGAGCAGTGAACACTGCATCAGCAGATGATGGGGGGGGGGGGGGGGGGAGCACCACAGTGTTGCCATCACAAGGCATCCCTCGCCACTGAGCATGCTCAGTTGGCCACGCCCCTCGCTCACTCCAGCCCAGCCTGTTTGAACCAGTCGGTCGAGGGCGGGGAAGGTGGAGAGGCAGTTCCGTCTCTTGTGACCTTCCAGACCACGTGCTGGGACAGTAAGTTGATGGGGGAGGGAGTTGTTGCTTCTCTTTTGGCTTCGAGGGCTAATGTGCCGTTATTTCAACACTCGCTGCGACACTTACATCTTGAAGACATGTGACAACTTTACACACCAAACTCCCCCAAACTCTTTGTTTGGAAACCTAATCAACTTTTCGTCAACTTTTGGTTTGATCGAGTAAACCAAATTGTAAATAAAGTCCTTGAATCATTTACCGGAGTTTAAGTATGAACTACAGGTTCACGTCGTCTTTACTAGTTAAGTGTTAAAATCAGTTGCTAGCTAATGCTAGCTGTCCACTGTGCTACTTCTAATTTTGATCTTTACTTTTTAACACCAGAAAAGAGGAGCTTTTATTTTTACTGTACACACCATAGTAAAATATCCCAAAAGGAAAGAACCATTTGTATCTTAATTATAATTTTTAATAACGGTTTGCAACAACAACTATGGTGGATTTTAGCACAACAATGCTATGTGGCTAATTATAGTGTTATTTACGTTTGTCTTCTTGTCGGGATCTCAAATGTAAACAAGCAAAGAACATGATTGAAACCTTAAAAATTAAGTGGTTGTGTTTGTTTGTTGTTGTGAATGAACCTTAATGCAACTTAACAATTAGAAGTCAAACCTCATCTGGATTTAGGAAGGTTTGTATGGCCTCTCACCGCTGCTGCTCAAACCAAAACTTAAAAACTTGACATTATAAAACAGCAGTTTAATAATATCATAAAAAAAACAACTTTCAAGTGCTTTGTTTACTTGTCAAATAATTATTTTTAAATGGTGCCAATATTTATTATGGTGTAAGAAAAAGGGAATTTTATTACAGGTATTACCTGTATGGGAGAGGAAGGAAAGTAAGATTGAACTTAAAGAAAACATGCTTTGCTACTTCCTTGAAAAAGTTACTGGACACGTTTTAACAAACTGTCGATGTTCTCCTGAAAAGTTAGTGTCTCTTCCCATGTAAACACCCCGTGGCGACGGGTTCAGGTTCGTCAGGGACGTGACTCTTACAGTTTTATGAGTGTCATAACTCCTGTCCTACAACTTCACACATCGCCGCTATTATCTCCTCGCCGTGCTGACGACGTTAAATTCCTCCATGAGCCACGCAGCAACGCTAACATCACAAGACCTTTTTTTCCCCTCCTCCCTCCCAAATCCTAATTCCCTCGAGGCTTTTTACACATTCTGTCTTGCTCGTCTCAACACAACCGCCCCCCCCCCCCTCTGCACGCCGCACTTCCTGTTTGTGTCAGCCGAGCATCAAGCCAATCAGCTGTGAAGGCTGTGATCCTCCTTGTAGCTGTTTACTAGCCTGTGGTCTGTTTAAAAAAAGACTGAAAGCGAGCTAAGCTCGGTTCAGGCTGCTGAGTAAGCAGACACGCAAAGCCTCACTCAAGTCCACAAGTGACCTATATACATCTGCTGCTTATAGAACTGTGTGTCTCCTGTCCCTCCACCGGTTTATTTGCTTATCTGTGTCTCTGGCCGTGCAACAGGATCTGCACGCTGACATTTTTTTGTTGCTGCTCGGGGTTGGAATGTGCCGCTTTTGCAAGTTTCGAAGATAACAAAGCAGCATGAGGCGGCGGAGAGTAAACTTTGGATGAGGTCACGGTCCGCCAACGCAGCACACTGTGACATGAGCGGGGATTTTGTTCTGAGGGCACGCCCCTCGTTTGTGTCATACCTCGACTGTTTTCCTGTTTGCTCAGCTCGCAACTTCTGGATGACAATCGCGGGTCACGGAGCCTGTTTTTGTTAGAACAAGAGCAGACTTACAGAGAAAGAACGCCACAGAAAATAGAGAACATACTTGTGCTGATACAATTTCTCTTGACGCTTCTGTGTGTCCCCGACGTGTTGGAGCCTGTCCCGGCTGCCCGGGGGAAGAGGTGGGAGACACCCGCCCGAACTAGGGCGCCAGTCAATCACATGTAATATCAACATTAAATAAATAAAAACAACATTTTTTAAAATACTATTGAGGCCTTATGTCTTCATATTAAAATATACTGTTGGTCACAGCTGGTAAATTCAAGACACCAATGGTTCAATGATAATAATTGAAAGTACAAACTTATCTTTAGACAAAGCATATATCATGACCCTTAAATTAGCATTAAAGCTTTACCCTTCATCACACTAGTAAGAGAATATGATGAAGTTAAAAAAAAAGGACAATAATGGCAGAGTATAGTATTTTAAAAAGTTAGACAAGTGCAAGAAAGTTTAAACCCAGACATGATGCTACGTACTGATTCTATGTTAAGTGAGTAAGTAAGTAAGTAAGTAATTTATATTTATAGAGCGCTTTTCCAGACAAGGGTCACAAAGTGCTTAAACAATCAAAACAACACTCAATAAAAATATATGCTTAAAGGTCAAGACAACACCGAGAGAAACACAGAAGTCTCAACGAAAAGCCTGAACAAATAAAAGTCTTAAGATGTTCCTTGAGGGAGTCAGTAGATGTTAAGGTGCTAGTTTGACACTTCCAGACGTACCCTTCAGATATATGCACTTTTTTAAATGATCTGTTTAAAACAAATTTAGATCAGTCAAAGGCGGTCAAGTAAAATGTTGCCTCCGGCACATAAGTCAAAAGTACTGTAAAAAAGTTTGTCATGAAAGTACTTTGAGTCATTGAAGCTAACACCCTGAGTGTGTTTAATGTCGTCATCCAACTGCTCCAGATAAGCACCATTTGCTTTGAGGGCTAAATAACTCGCTATACTGCTCTAAAACAAATACCGTTTTTTTGGCACTTGCTCAGAAGTCCTGGCGGCCCCTACACCTCATGACAAGTCATGTAGTGGGAGCAAATATCAACAAAGATCTTGCTGCCGGGGCGTCTGAGTTCATGGGTATTACATGAGCACTAATGCTGGATTCAACGCTCCCTGTGGCCCGTCGCTGGGTGTTTATACCCCTTGAATGAAAGCTGCTAGTCAGACAGTCTGATAGCTTGGCCTGGAATTAGTTTTGGAAAGTCATGAGATTTCCAGGTGGCTCGGCTTTCCTCGAATTGTTAAGCAGGGATTTTTTTAAAACCTCTCGCCAACGCAGCCCGGGCTAATACAATTACTACACGTATACAATTACTACACGTATACAATTACACACACACAGAAAAAAACCCACTAATATTGATGAGGGGCATTTGGGAACTTTTCCAGAAACTGAAGGTGGAACTATCTGGCAACACACGGATGGAGCTTGAATAATAAGCTTGAACTATTGGTGAACTCCAGCACCGCGCCAGAGATCAGCACCACATGATACCCAGCACACCCGCTGACCTCCAGGAGACGTACATGTGTGAATCACCAGACTGTCCTACAGTAGGAAAACTACTTTACAAAACCATGAAAGAAATCAAGAAAATAATCAAATTTTTCCCAAGCTTATAGGTGAATTCCTTGACCAATTTTACAAGTCGTTTTTCTTGTAAAATTGCACGTTATTTTCCCACTTCCCAGACACAGTACTCTCCTGCACCTGCATGACTGTCCTTTTGACAAACCTGGTGATTGTTGGGAGGTGGCGACGGCAGCCAACCAAAAGTGGAAAGACAAATACAAACCGGTGCTGGAGCGGTTGGGAGATCCCGCCCACTGGCAGCTGAAAAAAAAAAGCGTGTGTGTGTGAGGCGGTTCAATGTTTAACCCTTGTGTCAACAGCGAGCATGTGTCACAACAGCATTCCTGCGAAGGCCTGTGACGGAGCGGTTTCATAATGAGAGCTCAGCATTGTTCACCGGCAGCAGGAGAAAAAAAAAAAAAAAAGCTGCTTTGTCTCGGCGTCGGACGACATCGTGTTTCCCCCATGCGTTAATCAACGCAGAGATCCGCTCCTTGAACTCTGCGTTAACTAAAAAGTAAACAGCTCCGTCGTCCCGGGCTGTGAATGGTTAACGTGTGCAGATTATCCACTTACATGGAGGGTTGAACTTTGCCTGTCGTTAGGCAACCGCATTTTTTTTTTTTTCATGCGAGAGGGAAGCGCGTCACTTGGCGCTTCGGGGCTAGTTGATAATTACTTGAAAATAAAAGTACCGGCATGGATGTGTCACTCTTCTAGACGGAGCCGTTTCCCCCCCCCCCCCTCCGAGGGCCCGTCTGACTCCGCCCTCCTATTGTGCCGAACGAGGTGAACTTTATCCCGCTTTGTGGCGAAACAGCTTTTCCAGCGATTTGCATAGAACAAGGTCAAAAGACAAATCTGCTCAACAATGTTTATCCCGTCACGGAGGGAGGGAGGAGGAGGAAGTCACCTTTAGAACACTCCCTCGCTCGACCGGATTGCGAGACGTTATGAACGGCAAACAGGTAACAGTCAACAGTGCCCTTTGGACGGGCAGGTTTTTTTTTTTTTTTTCGCAAACACATGGTGCGAGACTTTATCAGCACTTGTAGTCATTACAAATTTGCACAATACAAACACCCGGCTCTGTATCACCTTGGTCTTATCGGGCTCCTTCAAGGGCACTGAACTTTCCCACAGAGCTCCCACTGCTGAGGCCTCTTGCGTCCCGAGGGAGTGCGCTGTTGCGTCAAGGCCTGCTTGTTTATTCTGTTAGCTTCCCACAGTATCGCTGGTCCGCTCTCCGGCCGTGCACGACAGGGTCTTTTTCTCAGAATAAGTGCTGCGTATATATGACACTATGACCGTACAAAAACAGGTTCGGTAGAGTAAACATGGCCGATGTGTCGCCGTCGCACACAATGACAGCAGCTGCTGCTGCTGCTGGCGTTACCTGGAGACTCAAAGGGCAAAACTTTATTTGGACGCCAAACTCGAAAGGGGAATGTATCGCCAGAAATGTGTGATCAATCGGCACTTCTTTTTTTAGGGGGTTGACCATTAAACTATCTTACACTTGGTGTGACCGGTCAGTTTTGAACACTTGTTTGAACCACAAGGCCAGGTTCAGCGGGGCTGGGAAGGCGTCCCAAGAGCACTTTCTGTTGACCTTTTGGGTTCTTCAATTGAAGAAATAATTTGACTGTCTTTCTGCTTAGCCTTTCCCTACGTCTCGTCTTCCATCTTTTTCATAGAGAGTAGCAGATCTGAATCATCCTTAACTATCTTTTCAGAAACCAGCTTAAAAACCTACTTGAGACTCAGCGATCACAACCCTACCATGGTCCTAGTCTTGTGTTCCTGATTCTTTCTTTACTTTCCCGTCTGACTTTGAAGTGGATTTGGAAAAGGCGGAGACACTTGACGACCATACAATTAGTTTTTTTCGGGACGTCACCACACACGAGGGGGGTCGGGTCGGCACCCGTGGCCATCCTTCAGCGTGCCGGGAGCCCTGAATGTGACAACCGATGCTCCCCAGCTGCTTCTTGTACCGTTCAGCCAAAAAACCGCAGGGCGGCTAACGAACGCCACGCCGTCGTGACAACTTGCGCTTTTATGGGGAAAAGGCAGGAAGCAACGTCTCTGGTCCGGGGCGCCACATCGCACGACGGAACACCCTCAATAAAGCAGAGAATCACAGAAAGGGCAGTCATCTGCGGAATCTGTGACGAGAGCCACCGCTGATTTATGTGCACGACCAAAAAAGGCCAAGGGTGTGTGTGTGTTTATATCCTTGTTAGACAGCATAATCACTTCCGAACTTCCCCGCAAAACATCTGAGAGCAAAGCATTTCAGCTGCGTTTATCCCGGATCTTCACAACTTGTCAAATAAAGCCACACGCGATCCACGAAACAATTCCTACCGCAATGCTTTTTTTTTCCAAATTAGGGCAGCATCTGCTATTCTTGGGTTCCCTTCCTCTCACGGTTTCGCTAACTGCACTCCCTCCATCACACTCTGTCTGCGCTCTTTCAACATCGCGGAGAACGTTTGATCCACAACATTGACGCAGAAAATGTGTTCTAAATAAAGACGAATGTGCATGTTCTTTAGAGGATATTTGCAGAACGTATGCACGTGGTTTCAACCCGTCGCTCGACATAATGACAGATGAGGACACACGGTAGGTAAAAATAGCCTGATATATCTGATATCCACCTGAAAACCGAGCCAGAGAGCAAAGATAGCCGCTCGGCCAGGGATGTCAGCAGCCGGGGTTGAAAAATAGACAGAAGCCACGGCAATAAATAAGCCCGTTTGAGAAACTTTAGTCTTGGCCGGTGTAGACGAGGTTACATAATCCTGATCTTCTGTTGATGACCTACCAATAATCAGGTTTTACGCTTTAATGGAAAAGAGAGAAGAGATGAAGATAAGTGATTTAGACAAGGAAGATCTTTGACTTAAATTACCACAAATCTTAACTGACAAAGGATCTTAATAAACTATTATAGCCACTGATGCGTAAATAAACCACTTAAAAACCAGATTGAATTACTCTTTCAAACCTTTAAATTCTCTGTTTCATTCACGATAACTCCTACTCGGAAACCCCTAAATATTACTAAGTATTTTTTTCTAGTCAAAATTTTTATTTTTTAATTAGTTATTATTTCAGTGAGATATAGGAAGTTTTGTCACTATATCTCGGATTTCTTGCTCAAATATTTGTTTTTTTCCACTTATTACAAACCTTTATTTCCGGTATTTGCTTCACCATCAGGAAACCAAATATCTGGCTAGCATGACAATGCTAAACTAGAATAATCTCTTTTAACATATTTGTATAGGGTTTAAACTGGATCATAAAACTCCATCCTTAAGAAATCCTGCAACACAAAAATATCCCACAAACATTAAGTTTGAACACTTAGCAAAGAGATTATCTTAAGCTCTTAGTCCTGTTTGTATGTTAACCATTTGTCTTGTTGACATCGAGACCTCTCCGACCAATATTGGGAATATTTCCAAAACCAACAACAATGATCACTCAGTGAATGAACCTAGAAGATGCAGGACATGTGGGAACAATGGAGCCATTCATGAAAAAACTAGTTCTTCCGGACGACTTCTGGTAACCGTTGGAGAACAAATGTAAACATTCCGCTTACGTTTCACCTTCAGGTGACAAACATACATTTTTTGCTTTTAACAGGTAGTTACTTGATAAACTGTCACTTCTGTATTCACTGCGAACGGCTCAGGCTCGGAATGTTTATTGAAAAGAAAACTATGACGATCCTCCACCACTTAAAGAGAGCCTGAGGCGACAGCTCTGTGACACAAGCAGCAATTTCAGGACAACTATATTTATATTACGAGAACTCTACGTGTAATTACAGCCTTTTTTCTTGTTTGAATATTATGTGTCACAACACCGGCGCTGTACAAAGGGTGTGTTCGTGAGGACAAAATCATTTCTGTCTCTCTTGGTAAAGGAATAATCAGATTATATTGCCAGCTATATTTAGCTTGAGCTCTAGGCTCACTTGTTAACTGATAAAGTGCTACTATTGATAACCACTTTTCAAGTGTTTATTGTTAAACACTTTGAAAAGCAAAGTACATTTTTTAAAATACATTTCTGTATTAATACCTTTCTTCAAGTCATCCCGAAGTAAAACTAAAGCGCTTAAGTTCTTAGTTAGCATCTGGCTATTCCCTAAAATAGAAAATGTATTGTAGTTTTTTGAGCTTTAAATTCTAGAATATTTTTGTTGTGTATAATTCTAGTGGCAAACAAAACTAGTTTTCAGGTTATGATTGCAATCTTGTACAGTGAACTATGCTAACTAGCTCACCAATCTTCAACAATTTAGTCAACCCCTAAGAATAACCCGCTGGCTCGGATTTACTAAATATAAATAAAAGGGTAGTTAGCTTCCAAGGCGACTTCTTCATACTCGATTCTTTAGTTGCTATTAGCTTCTACCGTCAGAAGCTATTGCGAACCAAAAGGATTTAGCATACGGCAGAATAGCATTACATTTAGGTTATTTTTGTTATTGTATTTGCGTCAATATGCTAGTTGTTGACAATGTCCGTGGACAATACTAGTGATAATTTCAATGTTAAAGTAATAGTTCACCCAAATTCAAGTCAAATTTCGCTCATTTTCTACTCAACATCAAGTTATGATACGTTTCTTTTTGGACTTACAAGCAGAAATGTACGTCCATATGACGGTTGTGAACGGCGCCCATCTGTTAAGTCCCTTTTATATTGAAGCCTGAACATGATAAATTGTTTAGAAAAAAAATAAAATGCGTCTATATTTTAAACTTTCTAGTTGCAGAACCTAAAAGGCTAACATGCTACACAGACAGGAAAACACTTCATGATGAATCTAGTGTGTTTACACTCTGAGTTTGCGTGAGATTTTCCTCAGATTACTTTGAAAATACTCCCACCACTTAGTTGACTATGAGTAGAAAATAATTGAAATTAGAATTTTGATGAATATTTAAAGTGGGAAATATAGTTGAAGAAACCAGGAAGATGCTCATCAGGTCTAATCCGTATTCTTTTTTTTACATTTTATATTGACATTTATTCTGCTTTATTTACCACCTGGTCTGCTCTGGTCCTGACCGAAGGGCAGATTCTGGAGGATACCAGCTTGTTGTCTTCCTACTAATGGATACACATGTGGCACATCTGTGTCCAAGCCTGACTCATTACTCACTCTTTTTTTTATGTTCCATTCTGTGCAGCCATGGCAACTGCCGTGTGTTTGGCGGAAAGCTTTTGAAGGCAGTGGAAAAAAAAAAAAGGAACGAGGGAGGGAGGGAGGGAGGGAGGGATGGAGGGAGGGAGTATGAAGCAAGAGGCGCAGAGGGAGGGAGGGAGAGCTCTCAGTAGTTGGCCTACATCCAGTGTAATCATGCCATGGAGCCGAAATGAGGCCTTTGGCAGCACACCAGGTTTCTGAGAACAAAGATGTGAGCTTCTAATGTTGGCGGTGGGGCCTGCTTGGCATCCTTTGCCATTTCCCAGCAGCCCTTGCCTTGGCCGACCGCCAGGACAACCCCCCCACCCTCCACCACCACCCCCACCTCCCAAACCCCCACCTTCCCTGCAAAAAGGGACTGCAAAGAGGATCAGAATAAAGAGAGAGACTTGTTTTTCACTCGCCTCTCGCTCTGGCCCAATGACATCACCTCTGCAGCCTCCAGCCCCCTGGATTCCAGTCGCCCCGGCACATTTTTTTCCCCCACTCCGCTGACGGACCCTCCATTTTATTTGAATTCCTCCATTTTACTCCAAAGTGAAAGTGAGACACTTAACCCCCCGGCGAAAAAAATGACCGGATCAGCTGAACTAAAACACGTCAATAAAAAATGGATTTTCTAAAAAGTGTCGGTCGACCCTTTGTTTTTTTATGCAGTTAAGAGATAAGATCTGAGAGCTGCCTCTCCTCATTAGAAACACCCCCCCCCACCACACACTGTCCTGCGATAACCTTTTGCGTCCATGCCGCATGTTTTCACCTCAGCAGCTAAAAAGGTTATATAACGCCAGAGCAGCCGGAGAGAGAAAAAAAAAGATGAAAACACACGCGAAAAAATGTAAAAAAAAAAAGAAAAAGCATCCAATGTTGTTCCCGGAAAAAACTTCAGAGAGAATTCGCGATGATTCGTCCACATGAATAAAAGATGGCCGATGTAAAATTCAACAGGCTCAGAAAAGTAGCGGAGCAAAAAATAGCTTCACCTCATCAGGCCCGCGCCGCCGCCGCCACATGCTGGGTATTCCCCTGGCCGTCGCCCACCCCTCGCTCTTTATTTAGCCGTTTACTGTTGCGGTGTGGAAATACAAAAAAAAAAAAAGAAGAAGTAGAAGAAGAAGAAGAAGTATCATCTGCTTCACTGAAAATCATGGCGCGGGTCACGCTGGTTCATTCCTCTCTCGCCATGTGCGTGTCTGTCTTCACACTTTTCCTTTGTGTTTCAACACTATTTATGGAGATGAAAGCTGGCTCAGCGTTGACATCGATACTCCTGGTGAATCTGGAAGCTACAGCCGACATCAGAGACGGTTCCTCAACATGTATCACTAAAATAAGATAGAAAAACATGATAGCCAAACACGTGTTGCCTTTCTATTATTGAGCTAAGTATTGTCGAGAACGTTATCTAAAGATATCGCTAATAACAACAAGGTGTTTAACAACTGCTGACTCAAAAGTCTCTTGCAATGGATTCTAATATAAGCTATTTATGGAAAAACTACAGTATTATTCAGTGACACGAAAGGTTTAATATACCGAGGCGACATGTTGCTACTTAGTAAACAACATCCTGAAATGTTAGCATCATATCAAGAAAGTCAACATCCAACCATCCAATGTCTTTACTATGCTAATATAGTTAGCTGCTAAGAGAGATAAATTCATGATAGCTTGACACATGTTGCCTTTTTTTTTATTAAACTAATTGTTGTCAACAAAATATCACTAAAAGCCACATAATAACAACAAAGCGCTAGCCTAATAGTGTTTGATAACTCGCACGTACTTACAATGAACTAGAACTAAATGGATTATTTTACAAGCTATTTTTGAAATAGCACAATCCTTACATTTTTTGGCATCTTAACCAAAAGGTCAACATCGAAGCATTCTATATCTGTACTATGCCAATATAGCTAGCTGCTAAGAGAGCTAAGTTCAGTTTGGACTGAAATAATTCACTTCCCAAACGTCTATATACATCTTTATATATATAATGATGCTAATAGCTAAGCTGTGACTCACTTGTAAAACATACACTTCAACACTAAATACTTTTCTTTTCTAAATATTATTTATACTTTCATAAGATAAACTAGAAAACATGATAGCTTGATAGTCTTTTCTATTATTAGTCAATAACATTGTATGAAAATATTGCTAATAACAAGCCACACATAATAACAACACAGTGTTAGCATAATAGCATCTCCTAACTCCTAAAACAATTAACCAGAGCATGATAGATTCTATTTTAATTTGTAAAGTTATTTTTGAATAACTTGGTTTATTCAGTTAAACGAAAAGTAAAATATACTGAGACGAAATGTCGCTACTTGTTTGTTAAACACAATCGTGACATGTTAGCATCGTAACAGTTAAGTCAACATCCAGGCATTCTACAGTATATTGATCCTATGCTAAACGCGTTATCTGCTAAGGGAGCTAACTTTAGTTTGGACTGAAACAACTGACTTTCAAAACGTCTATATATATATTGAATGATGCTAACGGCTAAGCTATGACTCACTTGTAAAACAAACGCTTTCAACAAGTTCAATATTTTTCAGCATAATATTTGTATTTTAACTGTAAGCGTATGTCATGAGCAAGCCCTGCCAGTCACGCGTTACTCTAACCGTTAACCTAGTTTAGCTTAACCACACAGTTTCATGAAGTCATGATTTATTAATCGTCGTGTAAATGACAATATTGCCTTGAATATGACACAGTCATTAACGGATTAAACGATCGACTGTCAAGAAGGTTTTTTTGTCAAAACAATCAAAGCTATGATTAGGTCAGTATTTCAATGGTCCACCACTTCCTGTTTACAAAAATATAGGGCCAGTGTAGTATATCAACGTTTCAAACTGTACGTTTGATGAAATTAATTCTGTTCCGAGAGGCTGACTCTAAAACATCAATGCCTTCATTAGAGAAGCAGGTCATTTGAGTATTTAATTCAATCCCAGCATGTGGTCCTTCTTGCATAATTGTGCGCCGCTAGTAGCTTTGCACAAACATTGACTGAGCTAAAGGATCAAAGAGTTCGAAACAACCGCTTCCCACCGTCTGAAGGAAAGAGTTTGTTTGTTTTGCCCCCTCGCAGGAGTCATTTCCTAGCAATGCCGTAAAGCCTAACAACACTTCCGAGTGTTGTTCGCCTCCAGTGAAGGGGAGGCAGAGTCTCGGGGAAGACGTCCGAGGGAAATATCATTGTTGCGTTTTTTTAGAAGGGAAAACGGAAAAAAAAGGGGCGAGCAATCGTTGGTAAACATCTTAACTACTGTATTTTTGTTGGGTGGAAAGTCTTTTTGAAGCCTGCAGCCACAGAGCGTGATCACGGGTGCAGGCACGCCGCCAAGCTGCCTGATGTCCTATAGACGGGGCGAGGCGGATGAGTGTACGTGACTTCACATCTCGCTTCCTTTTTTTTTTTTTTCTTCCTCCTCCCAACGTCACATGGACTTGCACAAACATATCCTGCTTTGTGTCTGCAGGTTTCAGACGCGTTGCCTCACCCAGAGCCCGAGGCGACGAGCTGCACCGAGTTGGAATGAGACCAGATGAGAGGGAAGACAAACCCACTCTAGAGACACTCCTTTTTCAGCTTCAAACTGCACTTTTACTTCAGGGAATTTTCAGCTCCCATGTTTGACCTTTTTTTCTTCCCCTGTTATGTAAAAACCTGAATTTGATCAGCGCTGGAGTTTTTCCGTTTTACAATAAAAAAAAATTAAAAAAGGGGGGAAAGTTGAATCAATCTTTGTCATAAGTAATGATGCTTTCATTTTCTCATGTTTGAAAAGAGATTAGGAAAAGCAGAATTAACTTTCTCTTCCTCTATTTGTCGTCATGTGACCTGTGAAGTTTGCTGTATTATTCCCTGATCTCATGAGATTTGAATGAATCATTTTTTTAAATCCTTGACTCTTTATTTTTAAAGCTTTGAAAGGTTTCAGCGACTATTATCTCACAGTCCAAAAAAAGGGTTAAACATTTAAAAACTATGATGAAACAGGAAGTCATTAAGCGACGATAATCTTTCGGTGAATCATTTTTTCATTAGCAGAATAACAACAGGAAGTTGTTTGCTAATCGCTATTACACATCTGTGATCATTCACACGGATTCTACAAAAAAATGGTTTATTTGATGTATTCATATGTTGTTATTGTCAATTTTGAACAGAAAGAACAAGCGCTTAAAATTGTAACTGAGGGGAAAAAAAGATCCGACTTAAGACTCTGCTGTGTTTTAAAAAAAAATCTATCAAAATTCACGGTCCTTTTGCCTAAAATAATAATAATAATAATAATATAATAATAAAAGAGCTTTATGTATGTCTAGTGGGCTCAAAATGAATTGGTTTTAACTTTTTGACAATAGTGTGTAAGCTATTCTGGGAACAAAACAAATAGATCCAGGTGGGAGGGAATTTGTGTAATGACATGTTTTAAAAAAAAAAGTTAACTAGGTATACATTATTTATCAGCTAATACATAGCCATGTGCCTGACTACGCTTAAAACCCTGCGCTTAATCTGTGGGTTAAAGGATATATTTGTTTTAGGTTTAACTGACCCAAATTTTAACATCCCATGACACGTTGTAAACAAGTCAGCTTGGTTTGCCTAATGGGAAGGACGGCCCTGTCCGATGTTTTTTTTTTGTAGTGCTTACATTCATATTTACGTCGTAATAAAGCGCTATATAGACAAAAGTTTTTGAAAATTCCAATGAATCACTTCCATCTTGTCTTGACCCCCGGAAAAGAGGCTGATTCAGTGCAGTGAGTATTTTTAATTTTTGGTTGGTGGCATATTTGGATGACTTGTTACACTAGAATTAAAAAAAAAAAAATGTGGGCAGAGCTATAATCACGCTGTAATGCTCGATCCATTCAAGTTTACAACACACTGGCTGGAAATCCCCACCTCATGACAGAGCTTCCTGGTTACTGGCTAATGGAGGCGCCTTTCTCTCTCTCTCTCTCTCCCTCCCTCTCTCTCTCTCTTTTTTTTTCATGTGAGCAGGGGAAAATATTGTCTGAATACCCACGTCAGCACAAGCTGCTCTCTCACAAAAAAAAGGAGTAATAAACACTGTACGCCTCGGTTTAAAAGTAGGATTATGACAATAATAATTACATTAAAAAAAATAAAAAAAATGTTATTTATGCACAGGAGCGCACTTTGATAAAAACAATTATATATAATAATAATAATAAAAAATAAGAGTGGTAATAAAAATTAAAAGATATTGTCGCAGCTGGTTCGGGGAGCGGATTATTTAAAAATAAAAATAAAAAGCCGTGTGTGACAAGACAGGGAGGCAGGAGGGGAATGTCGAAGAAAAAAATCAAGTCAATAGAAACTCAAGTGGAAGCAGGCGTTTAGAGCTCCGCGTGACGTCACTGCTCCACATCGAGCGCTGGTGGAGTCAGTCAGATAGAGAGAGCGGCGCGGGAGTGAAGTACACACCGACATGAACTTCTCCCCGTGAAACTTCACCATCGTCGCTCCTCTCAGGTTCGGGACAGGACCAGCTTTATTTTGTCGCCGACGGACGGAACTTTTTTTTTCTGCATCTTATCCTTGTCTTTCTTTTTTTTTTTTTTTTTTTTTCCACACCTTTGAAAAAAAGTGGAGCTCATACCGAGGCCGGACTAGAAGATATTATATTTTGGGGGTGTTTTTTTTCATTTTTTTTCCACCGACAGGGGCGAGCAATATGTCGTCCGCGGCGGTCGCTGCTTCTTCCAGGAGGCAGTCGTGTTATTTGTGCGACTTGCCCCGCATGCCGTGGGCGATGATCTGGGATTTTATCGAGCCGGTGTGCAGGGGATGTGTCAACTACGAGGGAGCAGACCGCATTGAGTTCGTCATCGAGACCGCCCGGCAGCTTAAGAGGGCTCACGGCTTCCAGGAGGGCAGGTCCCCGGGGCCGGGGAAGTCGCAGCTCTCCGGCAAGGAGATCCAGGCGATCAACCACTCGTCGGCGGGGGAGCCCGGCTCTCGACCCCCGCAGCCTCTGGACCGCTACCCGCTCTCCTCCGATCGCCCCCCGAGGCTGGGTCCCGAGTACCAGTCGAGCCGGCAGGCGAACGGCATCCCGGTGCCGAACGGATTTCCGAAACCCGACGAGCCGCCCGAGCTCAACCGACAGAGCCCGAACCCGCGCAGGAGTAGCAGCGCTCTGGCCCCGAGTCTGATGCCTTTGAACGGGAGCATGCACGCCGCCAACGGCAGACCGGGTCAGATGGGACTCCCCTCGGCTCCCGCGGACCTGGGCAAGAGACCCGTCTCGGTGTCCAGCAGCGACCACGACCGGGAGGCGAAGGAGAAGCACCGGGCGGACAGTCTCACCCCGGAGATCTCGGAGAGCCACAAGGGCAGGTCGGAGGCGGACTGGATGGGGAAGGGCAAGACGGTGAGGGACCTGATGGTGCTGCACACGTTCGACAACAGGTACAAGAAGGACCACATGCAGCCCAGGGTCATGGGCTACGAGACCAGCGCCTCAGCCTCCAAATCAGGTGAGTTTTGTTTGTTTTTGTTGCATCATTAGACTTGAAAAAAAAAAGGGAGACACTTGGGACTCATCGCCTCTGTTTTAACCCCTTCCCCTCCTCCAGACCGAGGCAAGAACCCCCGGAGCATGAAGAGAAAAGCGTCCCCCGAACCGGAGGGCGAAGGAACGGCGGCCAAGCTCAACGGCGAGGGGCAGCAGTGGTTGCCGCCGCCCGCCGACGGACTGAAAATGCCACCGGTCCCCCCTCCCAGCTTCGCCTCCCCCCCCTCCACGATATCCCCCCACCCCCGCACCACCCCGCCGGAGGCGGCCCAGAACGGACAGTCCCCCATGGCGGCGCTCATCATGGCGGCGGACAACGCCGGCGGGAACAGCTCCCCCAAGGACGCCAACCAGGTCCACTCCACCACCCGCAGGAACAGCAACAGCCCCCTGTCGCCGTCCTCCATGAACCAGAGGAGGCTGGCGCAGAGGGGGGGGGACGGATCCGGCGCGGGGACCCCCCACGTGCCGGGCATGGACCAAGGGCACCCCCAAAGCATTCCGGACTCCTCGGTACCGGGTAGCATACCCCTGTGCTGCACGTTGTGCCACGAGCGTTTGGAGGACACACACTTTGTTCAGTGCCCGTCGGTGCCCTCGCACAAGTTCTGCTTCCCGTGCTCCAGGGAAAGCATAAAGCAGCAGGGGGCCACGGGTGAGGTGTACTGTCCGAGCGGGGAGAAGTGTCCCCTGGTGGGCTCCAACGTACCCTGGGCTTTCATGCAAGGAGAAATCGCCACCATCCTTGCCGGAGACGTCAAAGTAAAAAAGGAGAGGGACCCTTGATTTGGCCCCCCCGAAGTACTTCTTTTGGGGGGGGAGGGGGAGGCAAATATATGAGTATAAATATATAAATATCACATACATACCATTCAAAACAAACTAACGGACTTGTACATATTGGACCCAAGGGAAGAGTATACTTCGTAAACATGGTTGTATAATTTTTGATTTTTGAATACATTGTGTTTCTATATTTTTGAAGATAAAGGTATGTACTCATTATAATGGACTACGTTCCTCTTTGTTGATGTTTAACAAAAATTCTTGATGTACTTCTAGGTCTGGTGGCAGTTCCTGTTTAACGTAGAATGTGACTAATGCTACTCTACGAGCACTTGGCAAAAAACTGAAATGCTTTTAGCTGTACTTGTATGCACTTGTTTAAAAATTGCCAAATACAATTTCTGATCTTGTATGAACTTATTGTCTGAGCTTGCTTCATTTGAGTGGTGTGTGCAGATTAGGACACGCAGGCTTGTTGTGACGGCTCTTGAGAGCGAGGTTTTTTTTTTACGCTGCCCTACATAAGCGGGGAGAACTACTGTTGCGTTCGCTTCGGAAGCACACATTTAAAAACAACAACAAAAAAACAACAACCCAACAACTCAAGTGTATTCGCCCTCGGTATGTGCAGAGCTGTAACGACGCTGCACACGGAAATATTTGCAGAGTCATGTTCAGTCACTGGAATCTGTTGAGTCAGTGCTGTGAGAAACTGTCAACAACACGGCCTGACTAAAAAAAAAAAAAATAGATCCATCATGCTTATGACATACCAGTCTTAATTTCAACATATTTATGACGTTTAAATAGCTCCAGGACGTCACTTTAACAGCATTTTTTTCTTCTCCACTGCTTTCAGTGACGACACAGGGAGAAAAAAACAACAAAAAAAAGAAGCAAATGTACAAAAGCTCGGCCGTTTCTGTGCCTCAGACGACGAGCGATCTGGAATGTTATTCCTCTTTCAGACAAAGAGCTCGACACCCTAGCTAGAGTAGGGAACTTGCAGTAGTAGTAGGCGGTTGCGTAATTTCTTTTCAGATCCAATCTGTTTCCTGCTCGTGTTTTTGCTGCAGTGAAGCAGAAATAAAATCCTCAGTTTTGATGATTTTTTTTTTTTGTTTGTTGCATACATGTAGTGAGAGAATAAAGATTTATAAGGCGTTTCTCCAGCATTTACATTTAAGCTGACAGTACACATTACGCCATCTGTTTGTTTACCATCCCTTTTTTTTCCAGAGCTATCAGTCTCTTATCAGGTGGACTTTCAGACCAGAAAAGGGCAGCCCAGTGAGATAAAAAAGCACTCAAGTCAATGCGCTCATCAACAAAAACACACCCACACCACCACGGTCCACCTCGCACACACACCGTTCCCCCCGGAAATAAATAGCGTGACCTACTTTGTGTGTCTTATAGGTGCTACAGGAGTTGTGTGGCGGCTTTTTTTTGTACCTGTTTGTTTGCTGAGGCAACGCTAACGCGGCGCGGTAATGTGTGTGTTCCTGGAAGTGTCTTCTGTCAAAACAAAAAGCTCCACTGTTGCGTAGTAACTGTGACCGAGGTCTGCAGCAGATGCTTCAGAGAACATCCACGAGTTGCGATCAGGGTCACGTAGACTTGGAAGGGGGGTGGGGGGGGGGAGAAAAAAAAAAGAAGATGTTTGCTTCATAGTTCGACGGGGTTGTTCGGCAGCTCTTTGTGGTTAATGACTCACTGCTTTGTTTACCTATAAAAGCCTTCAGGGACTCTTTTAATATTCTGCAGAACGACTTTGCTCACAGTAGTTAAAAGTGATGTCACAGCATCTTCCCCTGTGCTGGTTATTGTTTTATAAAGACATAAAGATGTCGTATTGGTGTGCGGATATAGTCTTGTGTTCAGTGTCTACTTGTGACCATCACCTGATCGTGTCAGGACGCAGAATTAAACCTTTAAACGTCACGATATTTGGTAATAATTCGCCTTTTCTGGTGTTTTTTAACACAAGGGTGTGTTGTCGTTGGAGTTTCTTTGTATCGTAAGACCACCTCAGTTGAAATATATCACCGGACGCCATTGATCACGTGTTTATCCGTCCGCTGAAGCGCGCTGATCGATGGTCATAAAATCCCTCATTGACCGCTTTGATTGATTTACTTGATGTTCATCAGGCTAAGTGAAAGGCAATAACACAGACCCTGTAACCGCCGCGCCCTGTTTTACTCTTAATACTTAACCAGAGTGTGGGTTTGGCATGTGCTCCGATGCAAACACGTTCATAGTATGAACGCTGAATGTTCTTATGTTCCTCTCATGTTCAACTGGGACGTTCTTGAAGCCTTAAATGTTCTGCTCTGTGCACTATCGAGTCATGGCTGCTGCTTCCCCGATTTGAAAATTCTACTCCATGTTGTGTCCCCGCAGATGTTTCGCCGCTATATCCGTCCCGATAATACGCTCGAATCAGAAATCTAGATCACACTCTCCCCGGCTCGCCACATCGCACGATCCCGCCAGGTTAATATTAGAACCTGTCATGGAAAAAAACAAGGTCGCGGCGAGTGTAGTATCGAGGACACGCTCTGATCCGCTTCCTTTTTTCATCAATCAAAGTTTCCCCTTTGGAGTTTGAGCTTGCGAGACTAGTAATAAAGGTTCTGAGGCTGGATCTCCAACCGGCAATTAGACGGCGTTCGGCTCAATCCCCAGGATGTGAGAAATTTCCCCCCAGATTGTTGGCTCTGTCCACAGAGGAGGTCCTTCTTTTTTTTTATCTGTCGGATCTGGCCTGTTTGCCATAAAGGCCTTCAAAGTTAAGATGATTACAGTCCCTATAAGCCAAGTTTGTTTTCCCCCTCAAACTTGAATCAGCAACAAAGGCCTGCGAGTATCTTTTTTTCTTTCTTTTTCTCTCGCCACAAGTTCAAGGGGTTTAAGTTCATTTCATGCTGCTGCTGTTTTTTTTTCAACCAGATTTCCATATAGAATATCAGCTGCAGAATGTGTTTCACTTTCTTTCTTTCTTTTCTTCTTTCATGTCTGGATTTCTTTACTGTCATCATATTTCCCTCGTCTAATGCTTATCTCTCCATCCCTTCTTCTTCCTCTCCTCCCTGACAGGCGGTTATACTCACACTAAATATTCCTTCTTCTTTCTGCTGTGGTGTTGCTATGAATCAAGTCTGTGAAATGGAAATGAGGACTCTCTCTCGCTCTCACACACACACACACACACTCTCTCGTTCTCTTTCCAGACATCAAAACCAGGCGATGCCTCCAATGTTTTTCTCAGATCTTGGAGTGCTGCCAAATCTTGTAAGTGGAGCAGAGAGGGAGAGGAGGAGGGAAGCGAGTGAGCAGAATGCAGAGGAAGGAGAGGAGGCGCAGGACAGAGAGATGAAAGCACAGAGGATGAAAAATGAACAGAGGAGAGAGAGAGAGAGAGAGAGAGAAAAGCAGCGTGAGAGACGAGGACAAAGCATGGGACTGATCCAAGAGCATTTGGGCTTTTTCTCATTTTTTTTTATAGCCGAGCCCAGCACAATCCCTTCTTTTTCTGCTGAGCAACTACTCCTGGCTTCTGGCTCCGGCTCAGCTGATAAGATGGTGAGCTGCTACTCTGCCAAATGAAAAATAGGAAGCGAGAGAGAGATATGGAGAGAGAGAGAGAGAGAGAGAGAGGGAGATGTTATCTCTTTGTGCAGGAAAATAGCGGCGGAACAAACACACAAATGTTATGATTTCCGCCACCAACAAAAAAAGAAAACGCTCCATCCAGACCTGGCCCACCACTCTTTATATAACTGGGATTTAAGCGGCTTTTTAAAGAGGTCATAGTCTAAAAGATCGCAATCATAAAATGTCTTTTTTAGTCCTATTATATGCAAAAGCTTTTATGTATAGTCAAAAAAAACACATTGCACTGCAAAGTGAAGTGGCTCATATCTTTATAATAATAGTAGAAAAGTGCTGAGGCGGCACATTCCTCCTCGAAGGACCTCTTATCGCATCTATAAAACAACTTCCATAATTCATGAATGGTATATCAGATGTGGAACAACATGGAGTCGACATCGCTTGCGTGTCGTTTACATCTCCCAGAAAAGTCATGGCTTCCCGTCATCTCCGGTTTCGAACGCTTCCCTCCAGACGTGTATATATTTAGGGTGAGTGGGAGGAGCGCGAACAGCCATAGCAACATACTTGTTTCCCCCCCCCCACTCACATTCCTGGCTATAGTTAGTTTCGAGGGCTTAATGTGAGACGTGCTACAAGTAAACATGTGCGCTGCCAGAACAGCTCCACTCTTGGACGGAACGCTCAGAGGAAAATTACTGGTCTGGGAAAGTTCAGCCACTATAAAAAGCTCAAGATAGAACCGTCGCAGCGGATTGTTTCGGCTTCAATTATGAAGTCGGTGGCACGAACGCTGTCATTATATCATCAACTCATTGGTGGCGCCGACCCAAGAATGTATATACGAGACCCCCACTGTGGACATAAAAGCTGGAAAAAAAAGAAAAAGAGTCTGGAAATCATAGCATATAATTTCTATCCATCACAGTCACATGTGAAAGTGTAATTACCTCGAGTTCTGTGTCTGTCTGTTTGCATGATAATGCGAAAAACATCTGGATTCGGGAAGATTTTGAAGGATACTTCCTTTAATTGTAGGGCTTTTCTAGTTAGATCTAGTAAAAACACAACAAATTTGACAAACTTAACTAATGAACCAATAAAGTAAACCGACCATTGTTGAAATTTTGATTTTATTTTAATTCTAATTCAGTCAATAAGTTAAAGTTAGTCAACCTATAAACCCTGGGTACTTATTTGGTCAGTATAGTGTTATCACTTTGTTATTAGTATAGTGGTTAGTGGTTAGTATGTTACTTCACTTCATGCAAAAAGTATAGTTTGATTCCTGGTTATAGAATATGTGAAATACGAAGTAACAATTCTTGATGCAATCTAAATGACAATCAACATTCTTTTAAACTTTAAATCTGTACTACATTTAATTGTCAGCCGACTATACATCTTAAAAGATCTTGTTGTTTTTGTCTTGTTTTCGCAATATTTACCCATACTGTACTGCGCTTTATGGCAGCCGTCATTACGTCTTTAGATAAAAGGAACAATGTAATTACGCTGGATCCTGGCTATGACTGGGGACAGGAGGATACAGTCGACTGTACAGTCGGCCACTTTTAAAGCAGATCTTTTGACATATATATATTTTTTAATCTTAATGAAAGCAGTTACGACTTCTTTAAGAGTCATTCTGTCTGTACATTTTGCTAGTCCTTAGCAATACTACAAATATATTCCTTCCCTTACAGTATAGCAGTATGTTGTTTCGTTATCCCTGTATCGTGATGCGTATATTCTTGTCAATACACCCCCCAAACTACCAAACTAACTTCCATTGCACACAGTGATATTTGTACAACAATGGACTGTTTGTGTTATCGTAGGTGAGTCGTTTGTTAGCGACAACATCTCCCTTAAATGCATGTGAGGCCCATGCAGGTCAACTGAGAACCAAAAGAAAGACGACGTTGGGTCGGATCATGAGGAGGAGAGAATCCTAGATGCATGACCGTCACTGCAGGGCTGTCATCGATTTGTCCTGATGGGACTGACGAACGACTCCCGGTGTGTCAGCAGATCTCGAGGCGATGTATCACGTTCACAGATACTCGCTTCCACGCCGGCCTTTCGACAATTAAAAACACAAAAAAGAGGCGCATCTGAGATACCGAAAGAGAGGCGGCGTGTGACCTTTTTGGTCGCGGTCGCTCTCGTATACGCCGTCATTTTTTTGTTTGTACGTCGCACGAAACACGCCCACGTGGCAGCAGCTTCGCTCATACGAACGTTACATAACCGAGTGGGAGCCATTTCTCCCGCGAGTGCTAATGCTGTTGTCAATCACGGCTTTATAGCGGCGGCGGCATCTCTGCGGAGGCAGAAGAAACGCTCGTATTGTCGGGCTCCCTCTCTCTCTCACAAGTCAAACTTGTGTGGAAATCATTCACCGGGGGGGGGGTGGTGCTTACGTTGTCTCGCGGCCATGGAACATTCGGGTAAGGGAGCGGGAGGAGGTCAGGTCAACACACGCCGAACAAGCAAGGGCCTGTGTGTGTGACAGGTGGCTTCTATTATTGGAGGCGACTTTGAGCGCGTTACACAACTGTCGCCCAGGTTTTTTGATTTAAAACCCGGGGGCTATCTGGTGACTGGCGTTTTCACAACAGGTGTCGAAGGGGGGGATATGGAGAGAGACTCCGCCATATGCTGATGATAGGCTTCGTATACTGTATGTGGGTAATGATATAATCACAGAGCAGGAGCCGTTCCCGTCCCTTTTCCACTTTGGTTGGAATGTGCAGCCGGAGAAAAGTGATCCGAGGGTGTCCGGCGGTGGTGGAAGCTTCTCTGTTGAGCCAGAGGGATATGTTCAGGCGAGGGGTGGGGAGGCGGATATTTCTGTTTCAGTGTGAGTTTGAGTAAGTCCGGGCACTTAGCCAAGCATGCCGACGGACGGACGGAGGGAGGGAGGGAGCGATAGAAACCCTTTTCTGGGTTGGCGCAGTGTCAGCTTCACGAGCAGTACAGCTGCTTCTGGAAAATTCTGCACCCTGCCCTAGTAAAGCAAAGCGGGCATGACACGGACAACAAGACCCGTACTCTCCTTTTTGACGGTACCTAGCAGACTGGTACAAATGCCGCGACCTTGCACACGGTGGAAAAATCAACAATGACACCGGGGCACAATGTGGAAATAAAGTCCAGGGGTTTAGAAGGGCTTTTGTCCGGACAAGGACGCCGTGGACGCAGACCCCCGAGGGGCTTTTTGGAAAAAAAAAAAAATGCCAACAAATGTGTTTTGATAGCAAACCTGTTCACCAGCCAGGCACTAATTGAGGAGCCCAGGGAGGTTTTCGCTGGAGGTTGTTACGGATTCACTGTTGAAATGACTCCTTCAAACTGTTCATTCATTCATGCCAGGGTACACAGTGTGTACTTATTAAAGAGTAGGAAATGTAAACATCCTACTTCCTGTTTTTCCAGATGTATTTGTTGACATTAATCTCTTATCGTTTCTGACAAATTACTAATTTAACGGAACCATTGGTCATTGTGTCCATTAGTATTCAGTTGGTGTTTGCAGCTCTATAGGGCCACATAAAAATGACTTGGGGCAGATTTGGCCCCCCGGTTCTGTGTCCTGTTATCAAATATTGTCCAGCTTGAAACCCTATTAATATTGTCGTTTTCATCAGAAAAGAAAACGGCTTTTTTTGTCTGTTTATTATTTTAGGAATTGATATTTGTATAGAAAAACACATATGTATAAATTAGTTTAAAAACAATATATAATATACAATATATAATTATTTCATTTACAGAATGTAGATTCTAATCTTTAAAATATATACAGATATAAAGTGTTAATATATGGTTGACTGCAGCTAGCAGCGCTAACTTAGCTAGCAGTGCTAACTTAGCTAGCAGCGCTAACTTAGCTAGCTAGTACAGCATAAGGTTTAAATTGTGCTGTGTCCCAAATCGCGCACTTTTTGCGCAAATTTCAACAGGGTAGTACTGTCTCATAATCAAACACTGCTGCTACACACTAACAGGAAATGACTCGACAGCTTCTTCTTCTACTACTTTTTAACGCTGATAGCTACCAGCTGTTGCAACACTATCGCCAACACTTGACAGCACTTTTCGCCAATTGAAACAAGTTATAAAGTTGTGTTTCATTTTATTATTACTGTTGTTGTGTTGTTTCGTGGTAAAATTAGTGTTTTTCTCTAGACATTTACGCCGGTATCTGTTCCGAAAACGCGTTGTCAGTGACGTAGCTTCCGTTTAGCGTCATCTAAGATGGCGGCCGTTGATGGTGAAAAGTGTCCAAACTACATTTTCGCACAGCCATGGAGTTAAATCTACATCCCAGTTAATTTAATTACAAAAGGATGAACCAATTTGTGGGTAAGAAGGCTGGCGTTTTTTTGTTTCATGTTTTGGTTCTGGAGAGGAAGTGACACATCCATCAGTCAGGAGCCTCGGCGTCACAAAATGGCGGGGTTTCGCATTCTCACCAGCCGCCACTCGCCCGGGCCCTAAAATAACAGCCTCGCCATAACCACATGAGTGTGTGTCGCTCGGCGAGATGAGATAATGCCAGCCCTTATCCGTCCACGAGGTTGTTAGAGGAGAGCAAAAACCCCTCCAATCGGCGTTGACATTTTCCCCCGGCCCGACCTGTCTGAACACATCGAGCCACGGCGGCGGCGGCTCCTCTCGGGCTGCATCCGCGAGTGATAAAGAGGTGAGTCACCCTCTCATCTATCCTCCTCCTCCTCTGCCTGGCAATACTCCGCCGCTCGCCTTCTCCAGGCCTTATGTGTACATCCAGCACATGGGGAGGAAGTATAAATAGCAGCCAAGCGCGTGGCTTCGCTCCCGCTGACACCTGACATTTTCATGTCCCGGCGAAGCCTCTTGATACGTTTGGCACTTCGCACGCATTCCTTTTTTCCTCCCCGGGTTCATCCATCTGTTGATCCCCCTCTCTCTCTCTCTCTCTCTCTCCTCGTAACACGAGGCATCGCCTTCGTCCTCAATTCATCGTTACATGGCGAGCGCCGCATGGCACAGTCTGAGGAGCCCCTCCCTTCCTGTGTTTCATCTTTCCGTCCGTCTCGTTGTTTACATCACAAACACACACACACTCGCACACACACACACACACACACACACACACACACACTCACAAAGCCTCCACGATTGCGACTCAGGTAGAGATGTTCTCGTGAGACACAAACACACAAGCCTGGCTCGCCGCCATCTCCGAGCGGCGGCGGCACTGCAGCATGTCAATATGTCCGTCGCCATGGAAACAGCGAGCAGCACACATAGCAACGTGGCCGCTTCGGAGGAGGAGGCTTCTCTTTTTACACCTACTTCTGTTCATCAGGAAGATGCGTAGTTACACTTCTGTCGCAGTGTCATCCGCAGGCCTCGCCGCACAAGCCTTCAAGGACAAAATCTCGACACAACAAAAGGTTGTTGTTTGGGTTTTTTTTTTTGTCGTGTCAGTGGTGACATCGGTTGTGTTGTGTTCTTTTTAACAACAGCCTGGTGAACAACGGGCTACAATGTTATTTTTCACAAAAGAATCTTCATCTCAAAAATGTCTTTTGTTCTCGACTGTTGTCTTTTTACTTCACTATCACGTGTTGTGTTGCTCGTGCATGTATCGCATGACAATCATATCACTTGACATAATACGTCTTGGAACAAACAATTCTACTACACTATACTATACTACTTTCTATTTTGCTATACTCTACCTTAATACACTATACTATACTATACTTTATTATACTGTACTATACTGTACTATGTTATACTATACTATACTGTACTATGCTATACTATACTATACTATACTATACTGTACTGTACTATACTATACTATACTGTACTATTCTATACTATACTATACTATACTATACTATACTGTACTGTACTGTACTATACTATACTATACTATACTATACTATTCTGTTCTATACCGTACTGTACTATACTATACAATACTATACTATACTGTACTTTATTATAATATATTATATTATACTATATTATGCTATACTGTACTGTACTGTACTATACTATACTATACTATACTGTACTATATTATACTATATTATACTATACTATGTTATACTATACTATACTATACTGTACTATACTGTACTATATTATACTATATTTAACTATACTATACTATGCTATTCTATGTTATACTATACTATGCTATTATATGTTATACTATACAATACTATACTATGCTATTCTATGTTATACTATACTATACTATTCTATGCAGACAGTCTTCTATACAATATGATATTACCGTTACTATTCTAAACTCAAATTCAAATACAAATTATTGCTCTCTATGGTCATGTTCATGTTCTTATGTGCTACACAACATGACACATGTGTCTTTCAAACAGGACTGTACTTGTAATGAAATGCTTCATAAATGTGTTTCAGAATAACATTAAGAGTATTAAAAAGGAAATGCTGACCCAGTGTTTACACTGACATGCTGCTTCAACACACTCCGTGAAAGATGGACCTCCGCGTGCATCTGTTGCGAAGACAAAACTTGCAACACAAGTCATGTGTGTTGGACCGTTGAGCCACGACAACCTTAATCAGACTGACTGGACCGTGACCTTGATGGAGGTCACGGTACAGTATCTCTGCACTTACGCTCGATCATGAGGCAGCAAAGACGACTTCCTCCGTGTGGCCCAACGTGTTTTCTGAAAAGTGGAAGTTTTCATCTGTTGAATCACGTTGTCACGTGTTTTTTTTCGCTTGCTCACGGTATCGAGGTCAAACTGTGGCTGCTGAGGCCCCGAAGCTCATCGTGGGAATGCTGAGCACTTATATTTGTCAGCACACGTCCAGCCTAACTGGCTGTCACTGCTGCCACTCGCTCAGTCGTTCAGGTTCTTACATCTTTACAGGCCGTGGACGCTAGAACTGTTGTTTTCTTTTTTCCCTTTAGCAATTAATGTGTAGTAAAGATAATCCTACCACATTGAAGTAAAATAAATGCAAGTACAAAGGAAGAAAAAAGAAAATTATATATTTTTTTCAATTGATACCATTTTTTCAATGGATAAAACATGTTACAATGTAAATTTAAATTGTTTTATAAACAACATTTTTTAGTTTGTTTCTAACTCACTTCCTCCCCCCACTTCTGTAGTGTGTGCATAATAAAACGAAAATATTGTACTAGTGTTTATTGTCTTGTACTAATGTTTATTGAACCTGCTCTGTGAAATAAAACTTTATTACTTCCCTATTTGTCGTTGGTTATATTTATGGTTAGTTTGATTTATTATTGTGTTCATTTTACGTAATTTATTGTTATTTTAAGTCGTTTATTATTATTTTATTGACATTGTTTTATATTTGTATGACTGTTCTTGGTTATTATTTTCCATTTGCGTGTTGTATTCCCTATTATATTGTTAATATTGTTTTATTGTTTCATGTTTTCATCCCTTTTCATAAATATTTTACATATTTTAAATGATTTTGATTCATTATTGTAATGTTATGTATTGTAGCATTTAGTTGTTTTATTTCATCAGTTAAATATGAATGATCAGTAGCAATTAAAAATACTTTTAGGCTTATTTAAAATCTATAAATAGATGCATTTGAAAAATTAAAAATAATTTAAAAATATGGACATAGAATCATTGTGAATAAAACCATAATGATTTAATTTATAGTGTTGGTTTAGCATGTCAAAGAAGGACGATGTATATTTGGAAGAGTTTTAATTCTCTGGGCGGATACACTGTATTAGTTCGGAGAGTTGCTGGGTCAGTGCAGATGACAGAAGGCGTGACAGCTCTTAGGTATCTTGGGCCGGTGCCTGTGAGATGAAAGTGCTGATGTGTTATTTTCAGATGGGTGCCGCTCCGGGGAGGGGGGGGGGGGTAGTTGGGAGATAGTTGGCATTGGTGGGTTGAGCGCCCAGATGGGGACCTTAGCTCAGAGCGTTTCCTCAGAACGCAATGTGACCCCGATCGCCACATGGCGTCGAGGGAGTCTTGAAGGAAAAAAAAAGCGCTGACAGTGGCGAGCTGAGTGATGGACGCCGACACCAGGACTCTGATCCGTGTCTCCCGAGGACTCGGGTGTAACTACAGAAGTTCAAACCGCCCTTTATCTCAAGTTCCAACGTCCGTTATTGCCAAGGCAGACGAGGAGTGATCTCACTTCAGAGTCTCCCAACAATCTGGAGCATTTGATCTTATCGCCTCGGCTTTTTTTTTTTTTGTTGCCGGTTGAACTTTGGAAGCAAACATGAGAGACCGCTGAAGTGTGTCAAAGAGGGTGAATCATGTGTGCTCGGAGTCGAATCACCGCCGCCGGAGGCCAGTTGACGTGTTTCTTTTATGACTCGTGAAGCAACTTTAACACAAGATAAAGACACATCATGTTCCTGCCTTCACCTACTTAAGGCACTCTGGCCTTTGGACCTGACATCCAATCACAAGCGAGTCTGTAACTCATATAATCAGGAATACTATGAGGATATACAACCTAAAATAAAAGTCATAATCAGAGATAATTATTAAGCTCATTTGCCTGCTAGAGTCGCATTTTATTCTACATTTTACAGAGATGTTTTTCCTCTCTATAGCAAGAGTGATACTTAACTACTATGAAAAAGGCCACTGTGTTAAATGTTAAGAATGCATGTACTATTCTATTTTTCTCATTTGACACTGAACTAGGTATTTTAAACAGAAGCATCCAAATAAAGACCAAAGCATAGTTAAGAGAAAATTGGTAGGTCATTTTAAACAGTATCTTGAGCATGAAAGTGCATCAAATAACCCATTCTGTAGTTCATTTCCTGTCCGAAATTCTACATTCTAAGGTGATATATTTGCTTCACGTAGAAGTGTAGGCCTAGTTTATATTTGCATGACCTTCATGAAGTCAGAATCAAATTATAAAACTGATCTTGACATAACATTCCTGAAAGTATCTGCTGAAATATTGACCTATTCCAGCTTTTAATGCCGTTTATTTTTGAAACTTAGATTGCCATCCATGACCATTTTTTAATAATGCATTTTATTTTTGTGTTAATTTTCATTTACGTATTTTTAAACATTTGTTTAGTTCATTTTCTTGCATTTATTCGACATATATTTTTGTGCGGATTTTCTTCAAAAATATTCACAAATGTATATATAATTTCATAGAATGTTCATAATCTTACACTGGTTGATCTTTTTCCTTGTTCTTTTGACACAGTTTAAATTTAAACATAAAGAACATAGATACAAAAAAAAAACAAAGACAAAGAAAACAAAGATTAACATGAAATATCATCTTTTCACTCCAATCCTGCCCCAAAACTCAGAATTAAACAGTCTAATAGCACAAGGAATGAATTAGTCCCTGACTCTATTAGTGTTGCATCATGGGATTCGTGCACTCATTCTGCTTCTCTGCTAACTGATGACGGTGTTCAGAGGACGACTGTCATCATCCATGATGGACAGTAGTTTGTCCAGCATACTAATGGTTCATAAGAAGTATAATTGAAGTAGAACATTAGTCGTGTGATGGATCGCTGATCTCAATGTCAGCTGAACCTCCAGTTGACCCTCATTAGACCAAAAAAAAGTTTGCTAAATTCAACCAATATAATCCTAAAAACAAAAACAAACAAAGACACGTGAAATGTTTTTCAAAGAATGTACATTTCGCTTCAGTTCGAGGTTTTTAATCTGATTTCCTGTATCTGCCCTTCACATGACAGCGGCTGCTTCAAAGCCTGAAATGTTAATGCGGGACATTATGCCTCCATTAACACCGGCGGGGCTCGGCTGTAAATGTTATCATAGATCTTTGCTCCCGACGTAACGTCCCCATCTCCATTCAGCTCACTCGCGTCGCTAATATGGCCCGAGCATGTGCGGCGAGAAGGATGGTCGCTCGTAATCGCGTGTCCTTCTCTGAGTCACACCTCGAAAAGATCAGCCTGGACCCCTTAAATCACGGGTCTGCAGGACGACCGGAGGCTCTACCGTCGTCCTGCCCGGTTTGATAACTGCTGACTCACTGTTTTTGTTTCACATCTGGGACGTTTCTGATTCTGGACGGAGAAGAAAGAAAATGTTCTCTCGCACAAAAAAGCCTTCAGAAGTCTGTCGGCTTTTCTCGTCTCACGGCTTCATCTTGTGCTTGGCTTGGAATCGCTTGGACAAAAAAAAAAAGATTTTTAACTTTTAGATAATTTACTAAGTACTGTGAATGACAATATCTTGATAGCTACGATTCTTCATCGTGAATATGACGAAGAATGTCAAATACATAAACTGTCTGCCAGGAGAAATTATGTTTTATCGTCATTTAAATGAGTAGTTTATGGTGTTTATTCCCAATTCCAGAGTTGCAGTGGGCTGGTGATTATCCCAGTTACCCAGGGCAAGAGGGGAACGACAGCATGGAATGAGCACATATTTAAAGTGATATTTCAGCCAAACTCATTCACTAATTTTCTACTCACCCTCATGTTGACTGAGGCTCGGAATTATTTTTGAGCAATTTGTTCTCTTTTAAGAGCTATAGGCAAAAACGACAATTACGTTACATTTTGCGGGTAATTATCGTAAGCACTTCCAGTTTACTGTCTACACAGGAAATACTTCCCGGAGTATTTTCTGTCAGTGTAGGATGTTGGCCTAGAAGCGACGGCATTTTTGCCTTTTACTCTAAAAACTTCAAATTCCTCTGAAAATTATTTTATTTGACATGTAGGTGAGAAGAAAATCATTAAAGTTTGAATTTTAGGTGAACTTTCACTTTAACAATTTAACAGAGGGGATAAAACCCAGCAGATATGAATTTGTAAAGAGCTACAAGAACTGCAAGACTTCTTCAAAAACTCAAAATACTTTTTAAATTCCTGACAAAGGCACAGGAAACGGAAAAAAGTTTCCCCAAAACAAGCTTTGGTCGTCTATAATTTGTGTTGTTAATCCCTTTGTGCAACAACTGAAAGTTCTTGTCTAACAGTTTAGCACCACGTCACAGCTAGCTAAACTGGTTCTTGGTAATTCTGCAATAATAACGATGTGAAAAGAAACAACTAGAAAAAGCACCGAGACACACCGGTTCGCTCTTTCTCAATAAATAATCTGTGGCTCAAGAATGGTTGGTTGAGTTGAACGTCAAACAATTATAAATACAGTCACACAGTCATGTGAAAGTTGATTTATTTTAGTGTTTTTTAAGAATGCTGTGGAGTGAATTTCTGGGGATTTATGGCGAATTCTGAATGTAGACAAAAACCTACTTAACTTGTCAGGTTGACCCAGAGGCCAGGAAACTAATGTGTTTGTGGTATCCCTTGTGTTGTCTCTGGGACAAGGTGAACGACCTTCCATAAATACATATGCAGTGGCGGAGGTCGTTCACCTTGACCCAGAGACAACACAAGGGATACCACAAACACATTTGTTTTGGGGCCTTTGGGTCACATTGACCCAAAAACAACTCAAGGGTTACATTTTAAGATTCCTCTTTGTTTTCTATTATTATAATTTCATGTTGTTGAAATATTATTTTATTTAGTAGTTATTATTCTAACAGAGGTAAGAAAACAGTACAAAGATGAATCGTGTACGTAGAGAAAGAATATATAGAAAATACTTTGTCTTGTTTCAGGTAAGAATATTGTTGTTCTCTCAGCTTCTCCTTCAATAATAACTCAACAATCGTACGTTACTGACCTACAAACGTAAATATTTGATAAAAAGCTCGGCCTCTTCCTCGTGACTCAAACAAGTTCCCGGTGTACCTGTCCCGGAACGTTTCCTCAAACCCGGCCCTGCGGCGTAATACTATCCGACCGGGACAAAGAGAAGTGACGGAGGAAGGAAACAGCGAGTGAATGTTCCCATTCTTCCCTGATCTGAATCACGAGAGCCGCGTTGACAAAGGCCTGAATCAGACTGCTTTGTTATTTTAGCCGCTCATGTGATCGGCGTGGAAAACCAAAGGGCAACCCACCCACCCACCCCCCTATCGCCTCTTCTTCTGCTCCAGACCCACACACAGAGACTCTTTTAGCCCAGAAACAAAGGTCAGTGTAGTGTGTCGTCACAGGACCGCATCTTGAAAGAGAATCTCGAAGGGAAACAAACATCCTTTATCTGGGCCCAAACAAGACCACGGTTGTTGTTGTGCCCGTGGTCGATGATGTCACGTCATGGTCCATCCTCTCCGTGACCTCCGCGGTCCTTCATCGGGAGCCAGCGGTCTTATGACTCCCACTGAGACAAATATAAACCAGCTTTTTTTTAAATCGGGTGTCGTCTGGATCGCGGGCCTGCAGTGGCTTCGGTGTCGGTGTCACGATGTGAATTCTGAGTTTGTCTGCACTCTCACCGCAAAGTTAACCAAACGAACGAGTGTTTTCACACGGTGGCTGCTGTGTTCGCCTCTTCTACGCTCACTTCCTGTTTACCTCCAGATACCATCTCGCTGGGTTACCTTCCTCGATGTTGTCGGCGAGTCAAATGACTGTAGTTCAGATTCAGTTCAGTTCAGGTCAGTTTATTTAAAAGGACATTGGAAACCTACTTTGCTGGTGGTATTAGCATAGCTTAGTTGTACGGTAAGTGAGTAAGTAAGTAATTTTTATTTGTATAGCGCTTTTCCAGACCAGGGTCACAAAGCGCTTAAACAATCAAAACAATATTCAATAAAGTATATACTTTAAAGGTCAAGATAAAACTGATAACACAACAGGAGTTCCAGAAAATCAAGGAAAAGCCTGAACAAATAAAAACAGTGGTTAGTGTTGCCACAGAAGAAAAGATCAATGTAACGCTGGGGCTGTGTCCCAAATCATGCACTTCTCCAAGTGCACTTGTTTATAGTACACATTGAGATAGTGCAGGTACTTGTCCAGTACGCAACTTTTCGACATGTAGTCCTATCTCAAATAAAACACTGTCGCTACACACTTACAGGAAATGACTCGACAGCTTCTTCTTCTACTACTTTTTAACGCAGATCGCAACCAGATGTCGAACACTGTCGAGACACTTGACAGCAATAATTACAAGTTATTAAGTTTGTCCGTGAAGGTTCTCATTCATTCAGGTCATGGTTATCCAATAGGTTCAAAAGCGAGTGAACTGGACTCTGTAGAGTTTCTAAGAAGACGTTTCTCAGTTGTCTCGCTTTTGAACTTTTTGGATAAGTTATTAAGTTAGGTTTTATTGTGTCATTATTGTTGTTTTGTTGGTAAAAATGTGTGTTTTCTCGAGACATTTACGCCGGTATCTGCTCACTAAGATGGCGGACATTAAGGGTGGAAATCGATCCACACTCCATTTTCTGGCCATTTGAGTGCTCATTGTGCACTACATTTTCGCGCACTGCTCACTGGGACGCACTTGTGCACTCAAAGTATTTAGTGTAAGTGCAGAAATGAGCGATTTGGGACACGGTTTGGGTCTCTGCTCATTTCTGGTATGTTGAGTTGACACAGAAACAGAAGATTTAATGACAAATTTGACTGAAAAATACTGACACAAATCAAATGCTAAAGTTAGCTGTTGCTATATATACATGAGTACATCTACTTTCCATCTGTTTGCTTTACATTCAACCTTTCATCCATTGTAATAGCCCTGTGTCTGTAGTTTGTGTATGATTGTTTGATAACATGGTGACCTGTCCAGGGTGTCCCTTGCCTCTCCACCAAGTACCTGGGAAACACAAAGAGCAGACACATTAGAACAACAACCTGTTTTTAAAATGATCATTATTAATAGTGAGTCGACCTTAAGCCTTAATAATAAAATGAGAAAAAATAAATAAATCCACAAATCCAAAATAAAAACCACCTGTTGATACACTTTATTTTCTCATGACAATATGTTATTTTTCACGTGGAAAATCACGTGTAATAATGTATACAAACAAAGAAAAATCAACACCTAGTCATTTGTAAGGAGCTCTTTACAGAAACAGATGTTCTGTGGTGGGGGGAGGCCTTCAACAGCAACAACTATCTTCGCCCGCGACCTTTGATGATGTCACACGGCCCCATGATAGATGTGCCGAGCGCCGGCCTCGAGCTGCCCCCGCAAATGTTCGACTCCCCGAAGGCCTCGCCGGGTAAACGACTGGAAGCGGCGCCCATCAATACACCTCCGCTGATGCACTTGATCTCTGCCGAATTACAGGCTGACGACAAACAACAAACCTGAGCCTCATTAGAGGCGTCGAGTCACGAGTTAATTCGTCGGCTCGTCTTCGGTTATGGCCTCGACGCACTAAGACTTTACCTGCCAGTGCTAATTCAGCTGAACCAGATCAAAGAGGGATTTTTGTTCTGGCGCTACACCGACGTCACAAAGAAAAAGATGCATTTGGGAGGAAATTATCTTCATGCCAATGTGATTATACAGTTTTAAGATGGTGTTTTTTTCATACTTTGTCTTGCTTTATTCTCTGCAAATCTTGACTAGTTTGTAGAGCGTTTGTCAACTGTCTTCATCCTTGTGTTAGTGAGCATATTTGTGGCATTTTCTTAAAGAATTGTGGTGCTTTTCTACGATACAGATCCAGCCCTACTTGACAGACAGGGTTGTCAAAACATAGCCAAGAGAAATTAGGAGGAAATTCTGTACCTACCAGACACAACAAGACTTTTCCCGACCAACATTCCATACTTCTTCCTGCAGTGTTTAGTTTAAAAATGCCAGATTTGTTTCTTGTGTTCGGAGTCGTGTAGAGGACTCTTTTCAGGGCCCTATTTCAGTGGCCGGCAGTTTGTTGGGGTCACCTTTTTAGTTCTGGCTTGACCCCCCTAAGAACCAGAGAGGAGCAGGTACTAACAATGGTGACTGCTTCGACGTACCATGTTGATGGAAACGAAACACAAACCAGGTAAAGTTGAGTCAAGTAGGGCTAAGACAGTGGTGGAAAAAACAGAACTTCTATCGTAATTTTTCTAAAGTCCGAAAACTGTATTTTGAAGGACGACGCCGGATATTAGTTAGTGATTTTTACAATGGACAACGTTACTCATTTACGACTTAGAAATACCTCAGATTTTGGACAAGCCTGCTCTAATCCATACATCTTGGTCACAGTCGTCAACACCCATTCCACCCTGACTGCATTCTCCTCTTCACCAAACTTAATTTCTGTTAATTACTTAAACCTAAAAGAAATGCAACCTTTGTTTTCACAAATAAATATTTGAGACCATGATCGGATCGAAACCAATATTTGGCAGTAGGTCATACATAAAAACACATAAAAATAAATAAATAATCAATAAAATCGGTGGACAACAGTTGATTTATCTGACTAAAACAATGTTTTCTAATGATTTCTTAGATTGTAAATATTAACCTTTCTCTTGTCCCATTGTGTTTGAATATCAACTATAAAAGCAACTAGTTACATGGAAATGCAGAAGTTTCATGAGAGACAAAAATGATACATGTACCTACAATAAATAAGACATCCATCCATTAGTTATAATGAATATAATTAAACTAGAATAAAAGAAGGTGAAAAAGAGTGTCCATCAACTGAGCTCCAGATGTGTACAAACGTCATTGGAAAAACTGGGTAATTACCAGCAGTTTTCATTAGAACTTTTTGTTTTGTGATGATAGTTTTGTACAAAAAAAGGAAGAACCGGAGAGGTTTTGTTTCCTTCACTCTCTCCTTCCACTCATTAAAACATGATTAAGTGCATCAGCTGAGACCAACACGATCGTAGGGATTGCGCAACTTCCTGATTTCACCAGCCAGCGTTGGTGTTGCTTCACTGGTTTACAGCACACCAGGAAGTTTCAGGCTTTTGTTATTAATCTTTGACAAACAGCAAGAAATAAACAGCCAAAATACAACTAATGATGCAACCGGGGACGGAGGGTGCAGGGCCGGGCCGCCGAGCTCCGGTGAACCATTAAAACACACAAGATGTAGGGAGAATAAAACACAGCAGAGCTACGAGGTCTGGAAATGTGTTGCGTCAGACGCACAAAAACAGATGGTACAGAAAGCATCCTGAAGAAATGGTATCTTTTATTATTGAGTGTTTCTTTTTCCCCTTCGACATCTGTTGTTTAGTCCATAAAAAGTAGGAATGATGAGCTTGTTTTGCATGTATTTGTTTATTTCATGGATTGTTGATGTTCCATTGATGGTTAAGCTTCAGTATTAGGTGAGAAAAAAAGTGTTCTTTAATATATTTTAGAGTAAAAGATAAAGATGTTTACGCATAATAAAAACATTGAAGATGAAGAACAGCAAAAATATAATACAAATAAATTTCCCTTTTTTAAAAAATGTTTGTCGAATAATTGTTTTCAACGTTCCTTCAACTTGACCATTAAAAAACAAATTAAATAAAAAACATGAAAAAAAAGTTTTTAACATGACAATTATGTATTTTGATAAAAGTAGTTCAATCAAAATAGTTAATCAAATAAACAGTAATTAAATAACACACAAAATACGTGAGACTACTAGAAAAAACTTTCATTAAAAAAATATGAATATGTTGTAAAAATTAAAGGATATTATATTTAAAATAAATTAGTTATTACCTAAATACGGGGGTTTTATTATTCATGTATAACTATACATGTCTGGGGGGGGCGAGCTGGAGTACAGGTCAGTCATCAAGGACTTTGTTGACTGGTGTGAGAGCAACTACCTTTGCTTAAACACCGGTAAGACAAGGGAGATGGTGATTGACTTCAGGAAAAAAGTCCCCACCACATCAACCGGTGAGCATCCAGGGCTCGGACATTGAGCTGGTGGACAGCTTCAAATACCTGGGTGTTCACCTCAACAATAAACTGAACTGGTCCACACACATCAACGCCGTGTATAAGAAGGGCCGAAGTCGCCTCCACCTCCTGGGGAGACTGAGGTCCTTCGGAGTGTGCAGACCACTTTTAAGGACCTTTTATGACTCCGTGGTAGCCTCTGCTATCCACTACGCTGTGGTCTGCTGGGGAGCAGGCAGCACGGACCGGGACAGGAAGAGACTGAACAGGCTGGTCACGAGGGCCGGCTCTGTCCTGGGCCGCTCGCTGGACTCGGTGGAGGAGGTGGGAGAGAGGAGGACACTCTCCAGACTATCCTCCATCAGGGACAACGCTCTCCACCCACTGCACCTGACCGTGGAGGAGCAGCTCCTTCAGTGGCTCAGGCACCCCCAGTGTAGGACGGAGCGTTATAGAAGGTCCTTCATCCCAACTGGTGTCAGGATATTTAACTCTCTACTTTAAATATCCTGATGCTAATCCGTAGTGTGTTTTTCCTCTCATGTGTTTTATTTTATTTTTTACTTTTTTTGTTTTTATTTTTATTTTATTTTATTCTATTGTATTTTGTTAATAGTGTTCAATTTCTAATTTTGTAAATAATTGTATATTTTTAAGATCTTTTTTATTTTATTTTGTATTATCTCTCTCTCTCTCTTTTATTTTTTATTTTTTTCCTTGCACATTATTTTTTTAAACTGCGCTGTTGTAAAAGTGTGTTTCCCCTCTGGGGATGAATAAAGCTTTTCTATTCTATTCTATAGACACAACAGTTAAATTACAGCTGAAGTCATGTTTTTTGAAAAGAGATACAATCTGAAAACATCCATATTGTAGTTATTAACATATTAGATTTTTAAAAAGTGGTAAACAGAAATTTTATTTCATTCCTTTTTCAGAAAATTGTAAAATATCTGGTAAATCAGATGAAAAAAACATTTTTAAAACTATTTTATCAGACCAAAAAAAATCAAATTAAATAATGAACTTTCATGTTCTAAAGTGAAATACTTTATAACACTGAGAAACATGTTAAATATAACTTCAACTCGACAAACTATTCACAGTGAAGGTCACAGAATGTGTTAATGTGTTAATATGTGTCTTAAAATGGCTTCAGAAGTGACACAGTAGTTGCCAGGTAAATTTAAAACATGTATGTAGCCAAGTTTGAATCTAAATTCTACCTTTTTCAAACTTCGAAACAACCCACCAACAATGCACCCCCGTGCAAGCTGGCAGAAAAATAAAAATGGATGTCAACAGTTTAGATCTGCTCGACTGCCTCACGAACCTGCCGTGATTCTCTCGTGCTGGAGGAGTTTTTTGCTGCAGATAAATAAAAAGTTGTAGGACACAAGGACGAATGAATGATTCAAACATCGGGAGAACAAGACCCGCACCGATCCCGAACGCTCACCTCACTTCCTGTGAACATGACAAACAGTGTTATGTCAGCGAGCTGGGAAATCGCAGTAAATTGAGAATCCGAGTGGTACAAAGAGGGGTGTGTGTGTGTGTGTGGGGGGGGGGGGTTGTGTGTGATGGTGGGGGTCTGAGATCGAGGCTGTACCTGAGGCGTGGAAGGCTCCATCATTATTCAGTGGAGCACTTTGAAGTTGGGGACGGGTGGATCTCGGGGAGCCGCGGATCTAATTAAAAAGAGTAACAATGGCGTCCGAGCTGCCCTGAAAACATGGCAGCTTTGAAGAGTCACTGAATGTCCCATTTAGGCTGGACGCCCGCAGTTATCCAGGCGACGCTCTCCGAGGCTTCTGTCACCAAGAGTGTGTGTGTTTTTTTTTTCCTCAGTGTGTGTGTGTGAGAGATGAGTTCTCCGTGTCCTACTTTTTCGGGTTCTTCGGTGGCGTTGTGGGGCTGACAGCGGAGACAGATTGAGTCGGGCTGCTGTTGCTCAGGGGCCGGGGAAGACAGGAAAGCCGCAGGGAACTGGAGACAGGTAGACGAAAGAGAGAGTCAGGACTGGGACTGATTTTGGTTTTACTGCTTTTTATTATTCATTCGTGTCCTGATCTTACACCTCAAAGTCCGAACAAAACTTTTCCTCTCAAGTCCAGAGTCAAAGGCCACAATCCCATGTATCTCCTAAATCCTAAATCCTTAATCTCAACCTTCCTCTTACCTTCAAAACCAGGTCTTGAGGAAAATTTGGCGACTTAAAAAATGGAACAAACCTTAGTTAGTTGAGTCGATAAGTAGATATTAACAAAATAAACGGTATAAATAACACTACTTTGCGCTTGATGGAGTCTACTGACTCCTTTAAGAAACATCTTAAGACGTTTTTATTTGTTCAGGCTTTTCCTTGATTTTCTGCAACTCCTGTTGTGTTATCAGTTTTATCTTGACCTCTAAAGTATATACTTTATTGAATATTGTTTTGATTGTTTAAGCGCTTTGTGACCCTGGTCTGGAAAAGCGCTATACAAATAAAAATAACTTACTTACTTACTTACTTACTTAAGTATTCAGCGAAGGTCGCCTCATAAATTAGCCAATAAACTATCTAAAAATAAAGTGTGCCCATCTTTTAGTTGTTTACCTTTTTCTTGTTCCCGGAAAAGGTCATTTTTAAATGCATATTTTCTTCTGTTTAGGGTAACCTTACCTTCTTTTTTAACACCTTTCGGTGATACCGGTGATAACTATGATTAGAAATCACTCTCCAGGTCATCGTTTATAAATGTCGGTACATGTTGGCTTAATATAACAATTTTACAGCAGAAAAAACAAAACATTTTGAAGATTAACATTAGCGTGTCCGCGCCCAGCGAAAGAGCGTAAAAATCTAGATACATATCAAGCTACGTAGAGGTGTGTAATCCCTGAAAAGATAATTTTCTCTATCACGAAATGTCTGTTACCAAAGAAAAATGTGTTTGTTTTACCGTCATTTTCAGTCTTAATTTCGCAAAAAGCTTTCTGGGATAGCAGCAGTACTATTAAGGACGACACATTCCTTACACTTGTCCGTTAATCCTCAACTATTGAGAATCGATACTCAACTTCGTGGGAGCTCAGGTTTTGAGCCTGAGGGTTAAGATTAAGGAGGTAAATGGGATTTGGCCAAAATCCTAAAATCAACGAAACCAACTCTTTTTTTTGCCAATAGCTTTGTTCCTTTTCCTACCACTCTGGCGACGGTGTAACTTGTTGTCCTGATTGATAAAAGCTCTGTTGTTGAGGTCAAGAGTTTAATTTGGCCACAATCTATTACAGGTCTAATGACAACATCCCAGATTAGTTTTCTGATAAGAGTAACAAACCACTTACTTATATCCAGCTCTCGCTGCTGACTCCCGTCTGACCAAAGGTCTTGATCCTAATAAAAGAAACAAACTAAAACCGTTTGTCTAGTTTAGGCTCTAACAGCATTTTTCTTCTAAGGTTTTCTGTAGAAATCTTGACCTTGCGTCTGACCTTATCTTCGCCGTGAGGCACTGAAGTCCTCGCGAGAGAATATAAATGATCTTAAACTAGAAGAAAAGAAGAGCAACATCTTGTTTTCTCGCTCTTAAATTTACAATTGTTTCTTGATAGCCATTAACGCAGGAGTCGAATCCATGATTTTGAAATGTGACAGTTCGGTACGACGGACGGAAACGCTTTTTAAAAGCCATGTGGTTTTTCTGCTCCACAACAACCAACAGTGGACGCCTGTAATCTTTCTTAAAAAGTGTTTTTTTATCTGCATCACAGCACGTTTGTTTGGTAAAGCGGCGCTGCAGACGAGCGCCGCAGTGCTTGTGTAACTTGTCCGTCAAGCATGTTTCCGTCTCTCGCGGTGATCCAGGGGAGGTTGAACTTCAGTGAGCGGCACGAGCCGGCTGCTGATGTGAGTGATGCTCGGAGACAGTAGCGGTTCAAAGGGACCGTCTGCGTGGAGAGAGAAGGCTCTAATTTTAACTCGGAGACAGAACGGCTCATGAAACGGCTCCTCGCCTGACTACGGCTCAATTATTCATCTTCGCCAGAAGTCTGTCGACTATAAAGCTCGGCGTGTTATTTGTTCCCCCCTCTGTTCTGGCATGCTGTTTCATTCAGACACGAGCCGACCCTCCCACCAGCAGGACCCGACGCTACACACCCTCTGCTTGCGCCCGATGCCCTCAGGAAGTCGAGCTTTAGCAAAAACAAGTCCAGAATAATCAGGTGAGATGGAGAAACTCTTCATAACCTGCGAGGATTTCTTCTCCCATGATAGTGTTGTTTACTCCCACTGTCCGAAAACATACAGAGTACTGGAGACAGGTAGACGAAAGAGAGTCAGGACTGGGACTGATTTTAGTTTTACTGCTTTTTATTATTCATTCATGTCCTGATCTTATACCTCAAAGTCCAAATACAAGACTTTTCCTTTCAAGTCAAAGCCCCTCAATCTCAGCCCTCAAGCTCAACCTTCAATCTAACTAGTAAAAGGTGTCTCAGCACGTTTTTTTGTACGTAAAACCCCTCAGTACATGAGGCTCCAGGACCTAAATATGGAACACACCATAGTTAGTTGAGTCTATTATAAGTAGATATTAAGAAAATAAACCGTATAAATAACACTAGCGAGGACATATTCAGCGGAAGTCGGCTCATAAACAAGTAAGTAAGTAAGTAATTTGTATTTGTATAGCGCTTTTCCAGACCAGGGTCACAAAGCGCTTAAACAATCAAAATAATATTCAATAAAGTATATACTTTAAAGGGCAAGATAAAACTGATAACACAACAGGAATTCCAGAAAATCAAGGAAAAGCCTGAACAAATAAAAACGTCTTAAGATGTTTCTTAAAGGAGTCAGTAGACTCCATCAAACTAAACAAGCTAACAGCAAGCTAAACAACAACAATAACAAGCTTAAGTTATAGCGTTATGGTTAGACATCACTCTCTTTGGCAATAGGGCTATCTTTTTAAAAATATGCAAAGGTGCATGTAGGCTTGATATAACAACTTTACCAGAGAAAACAAATGACATTATGAGGATAAAGGCTAGCGTGTCTGCGCCCAGGGAAGGATCGTAAAAACGGAAATAAATGTCAAGCTACCAAGACAGTTTGGTAGGAGGGAAGGAAACACTTTTTGTTGGGGTTGTTGCTTGGTTTACTGCCTCACAACAACCAACAGTGGGCGTCTCTAACCTTTGTTAAAAAGTGTTTTTGTCTACGTCTCAGCACTTTTGTTTGGGAAACCTGTGTTGTGAGCGTTGCAGTGCGCAGAGGTGAATTGCCCATTGGTGTGTGTTTGTTTACTCCTCTAAATATATTATTTATTGCAATAGGTAAGTTAGCAAAATAAGTATGGCGTTCAATTTTAAAACATTAAAAAAATAAAACATAAAATGAAAAGTATGTGTTTAGAATCTAAGAATTTAAGCCTCTGTTAATGTAGTATTTTTTTCTGGAAAAGTACAAAAAATAAATGGCCAAACAACCAGTGTTTTATGATGAAGTTACATTAATTAAAAGTACAGCATTGGAATATATTTTGCCATAAATGTACTCGTGACCCAGTTTTAAACTCAATCAACCAAGATGTGAAAAATTATTTTCTGTATTTATTTCAGTTTTTTAACCATTCTTTTGTGTGTTTGTGTGTGTTTCTTCAGATTTATGAAGGCAAATATTTCACAAAAACTCCCATTTATGGTCACCAGGAACGCGGGACATGGAACACACCAACTACCAGAAGAAGCAAAGACATTCTGACAACTATGTTGAATTTTAATTTCGTATTTTTGAAAAACTCTATGCATTTAAAGCCGAGGGACCACGTGTATCACCTTTGGTGGGCTCGATTTGACCCCCAGGCCTTGGTTTAACACAGGTATTAAAAAAGCTATTAAAAAGTTGATGGAGGCTCTGCCACACGACATGACACACGTTTATAACACGAAGAACACATGACAGCGAGGTCGATTTTTTCTTCACCATCTTGAAAAACAAACGCTTGTTTGATTTCCCTCAACTGCCGTCGTGTCTCGTCAGACTGACAGGATATTGAACATTCCCATTTTATGAGTCTTTATAACACCTTCTCAGCGTCGTATCAGATTCAGCACAAGCATCGTCTTGTTCGCACGAGGGGTGCAGAGGTTTGGACCTGTTCGCTGGAGTCTTGGGTGGGCTTTGCTAACAGGTCCGTCCTCAGGCTAGGGGGGTGCGGGGGGGGTTGGAACCTGCTGCGATAATGGTGCGTATTTCAAACCGATCCAGACAAGCCGACAAAAAAGTGTTGACTAGCGACGCTGAGACAAACACGGCTCATAAATGCCAGAGACAACAGATGACAGAGGGATAATTTATCTTTCATTTAAAGAGCAAAAAACAGGAAACCACAAAGCTTTTCTTTTTTTTTCCTGCTGAAATAAAAACACAAACAAGGACAAAGAAACTCCTCCTGAAGCGTGTCATCGATTTCCGTTACACGGAAACGTGATTTTTCTATTCAAACCGGAGGTGTGAGTGAGGACGGTCCAACTGAATTTAGGGAGCGTTGGTCTATCTGTGACAGGCAGCAGGGGCCGTAGATCACCGAGGGAGGAAGACGGGGACCAACTGGGGGTCTGGTGGCGTCGGGAGATAAGGGTTTACGAGGCGAACCGTGGCAACCATTCGAGAAGAAGAGAGCGATCACCTGCTGCTACGAGACTCTCGCTTGATAACGTCATTACAGAATTTTTGGGGGTGCAGGAAAATAAGTGTTTTAAAATAAGATAATAGTATTGTTTAATGGGTAACAATGGTGGACAAAATCAAGTTAATGCAATAAGTATTTTCCCCCGTAAAAAGCTGGACTTATATTTTCATCGCTGACCATTTTTCCAGTGGATAAATCAGACGAGAGACAAATTGAATCCAGTAAACGTTTTACACCGAAACGAAACGCATCATCGGCATAAAAGTTTATACTCAATTCACTTGACAGTTTTTAATGCAAAATACAATCAAATCAGTACTATTTTAATCAATCAGGAATCAAAAGTCGTAGCTATGGCAACGTTAGCTTGATGCTAATCCTGAGTTGCAGAACGATGTTGAATTAACCACGATTTGTCGCCACTACCATATGAAAGTTGAATAATATAACTCCCTCATCAGCATAAAAGTTCATGCTCAATTCACTTGACGGCTTTAAAATGCAAAATATAATCAAATCAATACTATTATAATCAATTTCCCCTAACTGGGAATCAAAAGTCGTAACAACTATGAAGACGTTAGCTTGATGCTAATCCTGAGTTGCTAGAACAATAGCAATCTAACCATAAAACCCTGAAACGATGTTGAATTAACCACGATTTGTCGCCACTGTATTATGAAAGTTGAATAATACAACTCCATCATCAGTATAAAAGTTCATTCTCATTTTTACTTGACAGCTTTAAAAGGCAAAATAAAATAAAATCAGGCAAAATACAATCAAATCAATACTATTACAATCAATTTTCCTTAACTGGAATCAAACTAGCTGTTGAGTGAAAAGTCGTAGCTTTAACAACATTAGCTTGATGCTAATCCCGATTTGCTATAACAATAGCAATCTAATCATTAAACCCTAAAACGATGTTGAATAAACCACGATTTGTCACCACTGTATTATGAAAGATGAATAATATAACTCCCTCATCAGCATAAAAGTTCATCCTCAATTCACTTGACAGCTTAAAAGGCAAAATAAAATAAAATCAATACTATTAAAATCATTTTTCCTAAACTGGAATCAAACGAGCTGTTGAGTGAAAAGCTTGATGCGAACCCCGAGGTGCTGGAACACTAGCAATCTTACCATAAAACCCTTAAAATGGTGTTAAATTAACCATAATTTGTCACCACAGTATTATGAAAGTTGATTTATAAAACCCCGGAGCACATCCAAAATGATCTGCTCCCTTTTCCGTTATTGACGCACTGAAAATGTTGTCGACATAATGACATTCATTTACTGACAGACAGACAAGTTCAATATACAAAAACACTGCAAAAAATAAACAGTAGAAACTGAAGAAAGTACATATTTTATTGGTAAGATCAGCTCAAATTTCCCTCATGTTGGACGTGTCTTTGAGTCCTAACCGAGGAGACGTCGGATGACCGAAGAGGGTCTTGGACCGGGTTTATCTCACCTTCGCTGAGGAAAAAACTGCAGGTTCTGCCTTCAGGTCGTGCCTTCAGGATTCCGCCGTCATGCCCGCTAATGACATGTTTACGCCTCAAACACGTCGGGCGCTCGTTGCTCGGCGTGAAACCACTTTGACGTCTCCCTTCAGTTTTTTCGGCACTACAGGAGTTCATCTGGAGTTACATTTCAAGTTTGTTTTCTTCCAGTCGACGGATGCTTTGGCAGAAAAATGTAACAGTTTTGAAGAATCGGGACGTGGTGCCAGGCAAGCTAAGTATTTCGCTGGAGGCGATCAAGACAAACTTATTTCTACCGCTCAGTCAAATAAGCAAAAAACCCGATAGACACAGCATTAATTATTCACCCTCGCTGCCTGACATTCCGATTATGACTGGAGGTGGTTACAGGATATCAGGAAGGTTGCAGACTCGGCATGACGGGAGTTCAAACTCTAATGTGTTCGCTGCCAATGGGCGTGTGTGAGTGTAAACTGGCTGAGGGGCATCCGTTTTAAGTGGTAGAAACTGTCGAGCTTCTGCTGGTATTATCACGATGGCCGTCGCTTATGTAACGTTCCTGGAAGAGGGCGGAGGCCCGACTCGGGTGGGATTGAACTTGTTCCAGGTTGTGGGGTTTTTTTTGTTTTTTTTTGCATAAACCGCCCGGGGCCTGGGTTAGCCGACGGTGACTGAGGCCGCTGGAATTGTGCTACGAGCTCATTGTGTTGTGTCGGTGCACGACGTACAAATACCATCGAGGCTGACTCACTTGGCTTGACAGTTATCTTGTGCAACAGCGGTGACGCCGTTTTGAGGAACACTCATGAGTAGTTGATGCAAAAAAAATGAGCCAAAGAAGCAAACTGGAGGGTGCGACTGGGAGGGCAGACCTCTGCCGAAGCAGATCAGTTCCTCAATTCTTCTGCTTTCAGGAAACCGTTTTTTATTTTACTGCACCATTGTTTCCTGATCAACAGCAAAGTATATTTATTTTATATCCATGAAAACCTTTTGAAAGTTTCGATTTTTACAATCCAACACTGGTGAAAACGAAAGCGCATGGCAGATGTTATAAAAATAATGAAGTAAAAGAAAGATCCAAATAATTTAAATCATTTCTAAAATCATTTTTTAGCATTTGAAATATCATTAATAATCGCTTCAGGTAACATTAGAGAGGTTTCTGGCATGAGCCCACACACATTAGCTGAACTTTTATGCAGTAGAAAACACACAAAAAGATAAATACAGATTTAAAAATATAATAAAAACAAGTAAAGTTTTAATATCCAATAAAAGGTCAAATATCTTACAAAAAAATAAGCAGTCCAAACATCAAAGCATCTCAGAAATATAAACTTAAATGCAAAAAAAAACGTCAAAATAAAACTCTAATAAAACCGTCAGTAGTAAAAATGTGTGTCGCTCTGTAAATAGTTCCGTTTGTGTGTTTGTCTGGTCAAAAACAGACATGTTAATGTTTGAAATTAATAATTAAAGGTAGCGTTTGAGATTGTAGGATCACACGCCGCGATGACGGGCGATCTTAGGCATGACAGCCATGAATGTTGCAACATGTCTCCCAGCGGCATCAGTCTTTTTCTCTGTTGTGAAAGTCAAACAAAGTCTGAGCTGACTGTGAAAACCGGCATGTTGATGCCTTCATGCCGCTGTCACGGCGTTCACAAGGTGCCCCGGAGAGGTGTCGTAACGCATTCTTCTCACTTAGTGGAGGCTTGTCGCCCTGTCCAGAGTCAGATGCAGTTTCAACTCGTCCATCTGTGGCGGCTGTTGTCGACGCCGCGTGGAAGCACTTTCATGTCGCCCTGATTCACCTGACTTCTCATCATGACACGACTAATCAAGACCAGCTTTTCTCTTTGTTGTTGATCTTGATTCGTCAGTCATTGAGATCTTTGTGCTGCAGGCACGTTCAGACCACAGAAGCTTTGTGTAGATTGTTACGATGTTTTAGTTTCCATATTTAAGAATAGATATAGAAAGACTGCAGTATCTCTTGCGGTCCAAGAACGGTTCCATGTGTGTCCCAAGTCCAAGTATATATATATTATTAGCTATTAGCATCTTTATATAATTAGCTATAAGCATCTTTATATTAATAGGTATTAGCATCTTTATATTAATAGCTATTAGCATCTTTATATACATAGCTGTTAGCATCATTATATTAATAGCTATTAGCATTTTTATATAAATAGCTATTAGCATCTTTATATACATAGCTGTTAGAATCTCTATATAAATAGCTATTAGCAACTTTATATAAATAGCTGCTAGCATCTTTATATAAATAGCTTTAAGCATCTTTATATAAATATATATTAGCATATTTATATAAATATATTTTAGCATATTTATATAAATAGCTATTAGCATCTTTATATAAATAGCTGATAGCATTTTTATATAAATAGCTATTAGTATATTTATATAAATAGCTGTTAGCACATTTATATTAATAGCTATTAGCATATTTATATTAATAACTATTAGCATCTTTATATAAATAGCTATTAGCATCTAGAAGCTAAGATGTGGTAAAATCATGGTATTTTAAATAAGTAAGTAAGTAAAGCAGCTTAAAATGTAGTTTTGGAGAGTGTGTTATAGTTTTAACAATGTAGAAACAAGATGTTTTTTTTATTTGTGAAAAAAGAGGAGGCATCATCATGGCATCACAATTATGATAATATTGCGGTAACTTTGGGCTTCAATACTTCTTTTCCTGGAGCAGTTATAGCATTCATTAAAATCTCTTACATTCTGTTTGTAACCATAAATCAGTATTATCTTGATCTTTAAAGTATGTCCTTTTTTGAGCATTGTTTTGATTGTTAAAGCGCTTTGTGACCCTGGTCTGGAAAAGCGCTATATAAATAAACATTACTTACTTACATAAATCAAACTCTATAAATGCAAGAAGACATTTTCATACGAGAGCTTCAATTTTGCCTCTCTGATTCGCCATTTTAACTTTCCACTCATTTTAGACCCGCCCGCATTGTTTTGTCTCTTCCTCACCCAACAATGGTGTTGCTTAGTGGTTTTTTGGTGGTTTCTTAATATCGGTTGTTCCTATGAGTCTGTGATTATTTCCTATCAGGAAGTATATATATATATATATATATATATATATATTAAATACGTCATAATTCTCAAGCACTCACATGTTCAACCAGCCAGAAGTACATTCTCAAGCACTCTTCAGTGTAGAGTCAGAACTGCATTAAGAACCAGCAGAATAAAGAAAATCAAGGACGCTAGAAGCAGAAAATGTACTCAGCTAAAATTGGTCACTGATTTCAAACTTTTAAAGTACTGTCCTTCAATGATGTCATTCATCTAAAAGCCTGTGTGGATGTCGGCAACAAAGCAGGTGACACCATTTTAGCATTCAAACAACAACACAATGATTTTAAAAAGGAAATCAGACAAGTGTTGACAAAAGTCATCTTAATCCCTGAACTATTTCCAGCAGCCGTCTCCAGGGAGTCCATAAAAAAGAGGTTCAGTCTCCCCGCCAGACGCTCACATGTATCGTGTTGTTGTACAACATTTGTGATGTTGAGGTTTCCTCACCAACGCCACGACTCCCTCTTTTTCTTCTCTGCTGAACGAGAAGGAGGCACATGGTTTCGATCACAACCAGGATGTGGCCTCGAAGGTTTTTTGGAGACTCATTGTTTTTTTTTTTTGCGCGTGATCTGTCGGTGGTTGTTTCTGAAAATAATTTTTCCATGAAATATGTCAGCGTCGCGCCAGTGCGGTCCCAGCGCTCAGCATGTGATCGTGATCAGAAGTTCAACGACGAGATCACGCAGTTGGCGCATGAATCCCCCGCGAATGATATTATGGGCTGTATCAGAGGAAGATCGTTTGGATAGCTTTCACGTTTGCCACACGCTTTAGAGAGCGTCTTTAGGTCTTTAAATGAACACATCTGGAGCCGCTATTGTGCTTCTACTCGTGGCTATTTGACGAGTCACCTTGGAGATGGGGCTTGACAGCCGCCCCCCCGCACAAGCTGGGCTTAATTGGCGGGGAAATTAGCCCGACCTTGACTGTGTCGGCGCCGCGTTACGTCGCCGCCATTTGAAGTGACGGCGTTGTAATTTGTGACAGCGGCGAGCAAACACTTCGGAGCATTAATTATACGCCGGTATGCGCGAGACACGCCGGGTGAATACTTATGTAAGCCAGTCTCCATGGTAACGTGCAGCATTTCTAGCACATGCCTCCTCCGGTGTGCCATCCTTGAAGTGGGCAGTTTCCATGGGAACCGTTGCAGCTGGCTTTGATGATGGCTCTCGTGAATCGACACCCGCTGATATCGGGAGTCTCGGGCGAGGGGAGGACGAATAGGCTGGTGTCGGCTCCGGTTCGTGGGGGAAAAGTATGATGAAAGCGAAGGCCAATTAATTTCCGCAGGAGTGAGATCTCATCCATAGCCTCCAGGATGTCACCAGATATTTTTGGAGGAGATGTTCGAGACACATCTCTGAGAAAATCCCTTCTCTTAATAGAAGAAGAGCCGTACTCCTGCAACATAACAAACATGGTCGACGGTAAGAACGGAAATTCCCTCAGGAGAGTTATGCTAGAATTCACTATTATTGTCAATTTGAATTTTAAATAAAACATGAGGACCTTAAGTCCAATATAATAAACCTGTTTGGTATTTTATTTATCAAGTTTGGTTTCCTTTAGAGGTGAAAGTACTAAAATACTACTACCCTTGTTAGTAGTAGTTTGTATTTTCTTTTACGTGTGAACTCAATTAACCTGTAAAAGTGTAGATTTCTGAGAATGTAAACGTCCATTAGCGACATAATAAACATGTACAGTTCGGAGGGAGAACAGTATATATTTGCCATGTTCCAATACCGGAAGTCCCTTAAACTACTTCCTTAACTTCAAAATAAAGGGCCAGTAGATACCGAAATACTGACCCGAAAAGAAAAGTTGTTTTTAAGGTAATTTACACTGAATTAATTTAAGTGGTAAGTAACTAACTTACAACTTACACTGAAAGTACTTATTTAAAATAATAATTTTCTTTTTATTTAATTGTCTTTTCTTATTCTCTGGTCCATCTGAAGTTAACAAACATGGCCACTTTTAAAAACCTTAATTCAAAACTTTAATTTCACCTAATTATGTTTTAGTGTTTACATGATAAATGACATATCCTGCTGGTTGAAGACGAACAATGGATAAAAAACTATTTTCCAATTTTACTTTTAGATGAAAGAACATCAGATGTGTTCATTCTTTTGCTTTTTGGAGAAAGTACGATGCTTAGAAATATCTCGGTCTCTTCATGGGTCAACGCGTATTGCAGCACATTTTGAAGCAAAGTTTGAGAAGAAATCCAGGTGTTTTTCTTCATTGAGAGTTTTCAAGGAAGAAGTAATTCTGTTTTGAATATATAAAAGAGCTGAGCCAGAAGGTCAAGGACAGAGTTATCTCTAAGACATCGCGGAAGTTTTCTCTGCCTACCAAGTGACGTGCAGATGAAGGTCTACCTCAGAAGAGCTGGTGAGTGAGAGGGAAGTCTGAGGTCCATCTTTTTTTATTTAAGTTTAGTTAACACAGCAGCAGCTCCAGCACGACTATATCCAGCCATTCATATCTGGGCGCCCACCACGTGCGCGAGATCCGGTTGCATCAGCGGCAAACAGTTTGTGGTTGTAAGCGACTGTTATTCATTACTGTTGTGCAACATCCTGAAATAACCAGATACATCTTGGCAATCCCAACTGAAATTGGCTCCGATTCCTGTTGACCTCCCAAAAAGCTGCCGTGTGGGTTTGAGCGGCTCTGAAACGTCGGTGGGTGGATGAAACTAAAAACCCCGCGTCTTCCGGCTAGCATCAACGTGCACGCCGATGCTAGCCGGAGAAAAACGGCTTTGGCAGATCAAAGCGATCAGACGAGTAATCCCCCCGTGAGTCACGAGCAGCTGAGGCTGGTGTGTTGTTTGTCTGCGTAGGCGGCGGCCAGAGCGGCTTTAATGCCACGTATGTAATCTGCGTCTCAACACCTGAACGGCGTGTGATCGCGTCCTCGTCCGGTCTTCCTGTGATGCACCTGGGGTTGAGCGTTTGACGTCGACTGAACCAGAACCTCAGGAAGTCTGTAGTTCCCCTGAGTCACAACGTGCCCCCTTTGAAAGTGAGACACGTCAAACATGTCGACCGCAGTGACAGAGATCACACCATCATGGCCGAGAAAAACTGAAAACACGCTTTCTGTCTTTAAACCTCAAATTCTTCTTCTTTCGATTTGAAGAAACATTGGACATTAAAACTACTTTCGTTTGTGTTTAGCTATTATTTATAAGTGATTGAAGTTTTGCTTTATGTTTCACCTGTTTAACAAGGTGTTTCCCGACATTTTGTTTCCAACCACCGTCAACATTCACCACATTTTATTTGTACTTTTTTGTTGCCGTAATGCTTTACAAAAAAAGTACATTTTTGGAGAATGTCAAGTTTTTCCTTTGACATTTTAATTGACTATTGTCCTATTTTAGTTTTGCTTGTGGACAATTTTATCCATATTTTTCTAGTTTTTTTTTAAGACATTTATTGACTTTCTTTACATTTTTTATCATTGATTAAATTTTCTCTTTTTTTCCCTTTTTTCACATTTTTTTGTTTATAGAAATTTCTCTTATTTATTCATCATTATTATTATTATTATTTCCTTTTTACTTTTTATTAAGGAGCTGCAATCTTTTATTTATATGTGACATTTTCCATTTTTTTTAAATCCCCTTTATATATATATATATATATATATATATATATATATATATATATATATATATATTATTTTTTCAAATATATTATATACATTATGTAGTTTTTTTTAGTTTTTTTTACAGTAGTATTTTTTTTTTTTTCAGCCAAGATTTTTCCCCTTACAATTTCTGCTTGACTTCTTACTGTATATCTTTTGAAGATTTTCTTTCTTTTATAATGGCAACCTTTGTCTTTATTCATCATTATTTTTCTTTCGTTTTTTTCCGTCGACATTTCCTCTTTTCACTTCTTATTCTGGTCACACCTCTGCAAATGATTTTTTTTTTGCGTGATATTTTAGCTTTTTCTTTTCTGCATTTTACTTTTTTTGTGATAATAATAATACATTGAGATGTTACCATGAAAACAAAAACAACAACAATCAAAATAGCATCAAGAAAACGTTCATTACAAGAAGTTGAAATCCAGGAACTCTCCGGTTTAAATCGATGTTGCGTCAACAAATCTTTTTCTTCCCGGCGATGACAGACGAGTGAGAAAGTAAGTCATGTGAAAGTGAGTCGTAAACATGGAAGCCGTTCAGTCCCGATCTCAGCGAGGGCGTTCCGCTCACAAAATTAGAGGTTCAAAGAACCCGTAATGAAGTGGCTTTTTCTTCTCCGATACACGACTAAAAAATGAATCGTTTCTTTCTGAGTATTAACAGAAGCTTTTTACACGGCGGCTAAATCCAGTCCCAATAATTAAAGAACGTTCCCCGGAGTTCCCCCCGCAGTGCTTTTGTCTCTAGATTAGCTAGTAATGGAGAAATGTCATTAACTGGCCTCGCTCTCTGGGAAAGTGTGTGTTGTTAAAAGGAAAGTGCTTTTTTTTTTTGTTTTTTTTTAATCAAAACACGTGACTCTCGGTGTTCCTCCCTCAGACAGGTACCAGGGAAAGTACGGTCCAGAACGTCTGGTTTCGGAGCCAAAGAGGAAGTGCTTTCCAACGCGATGAGTCACATGGCTCTCTCTGCTAAATAATCATCATCGGCAGCTGAGAATTCCTGGGCGAGTGCAGAGCCGGTGAATCACTCAACGACAGATCTTTTATTTCCCTTCACTTATCGATGAAGCCGCAGGCTCAGTGAAACACGACTGCTTCACGCCGAAGACACACCCAGAGTGCTTTGTGTGGGACGCTGTCCCGGGCTTTAAGTCTTGAAAGAGATTTTGTTATCTCTGCGATTTGCTTTTCACGGTATCGGTGACAGCAACTGGACCCGGCCCAGTCCGTGGCAGATGTGCTACTGGAAACCAGTACAAAGCCTGGCGCACAAAAGAGGACGTCAACTCTCTGTGGAAAAAAAAAAAAAGCATTTCCTCTTCCAGAGTAAACCACAAGGCAGACAAGAAGTGTTTGGAAATGTCACACTTGTCCTATTTTATCTGTAACAAATGATCTCATGAATGTTTTTCTTTTCGCTGCAATTCATCACCGGAATCTTCCTCCTGATAGTACAACTTCAGGAGGTGACAAAAAAACTACAATAGTTTAGGTAGGTTATACTATCAATTTCGGACTTTGGGAGGAAACCAGAGTGCCCCGGAGTAAACCTTCGATAGACCTTAAACTCTACACAATAAAATGAAAAATGGCACTACACAACTTTACAGAACGGTTCCAGAATTCAAAAGTGTGTTTGGTAGCAAACAGCCTCAATTCAAAAAAGGACAAAAATGTCTGAAGTTGGAGGTAAATTCAAAGGAAAATGTATGTTTTGTACCTGAAGAAGGAAACCTTACGACACTAACCGCAGCGATACTAAATGCTAAAATTAGCCTCTAATAATTAAAAGAAAACTAAATATGTTAAGACTTTTACTTCCTGTTATAAACTCTTGAGCAGAGAGAGTTTGAGACACACCTTTAAGATTGTGTTTAAAGATTTAAGATGAATCTTGACAATCCTATCTTTGCTTTTTCACTAATGTTTTTCCCGTAACAACAACGTTGCTAAAATCATCAGGGCGATTAGAATTTTCGTGTCTAGAGAAAAGTGTTTACAGCCATGAAAGGCGGTTCTGAGCGGCCGTGGTTGTGTATTGTTTGTTATTGTGTGTCACTATAGTTTCAGAAGCTGACATGTGAATTCCTTCTCCATTTTCAAAGTATGACAACAAGCAGGGTGTGGACAGATCTGCGAAGATCGAGTTTCCTCTTCCTCTTTGTTTATGATCGTCGGCGAGGCGATATGCGAGAGTGTGTGTACTTTCCTTTGTGTGTGCGCGCCTGTGAGAGATGCGGTAATGGAATCTGTGAATGTAGCGAACACGTGTGCGCTAGTGGTGTGAACGACACTTACATCACCTTGTAGGTGTGACAGAAGAAGCTTCACTATAGAAACAAGAAACGCTCGCCGTCTGCTGAAAGTGGGACAGCTGCAGCCCAGTTTCACTTTGTGTTCCTCCTTGTACTTTTTTTATGTCGTCAAAAGACGTTTGTAAATCGTCGTCTGGACTTTTTCTTTACGCAGAAGTTTGTGATTTTTGCTGTCGCAACTTGTAAGATGTTCGTGTCGACGACTCTATTCAATCAAAACAAGGTTTTATACACGAGTGTTTGTCACTTAATAGTATTTTGCCTATGATTCTTCAGCTTTATTATTTATCGACATCAATGTGGCTCACATGAGATAAGTACCATATAAATATATAAGAAAAATTATAAATTATTTATAAAATATATTAAAAAAGATTGAGTTGAAATCACAAAACAACTGTTTGTAATTACAAAAATGTAATTGTATGTCTTTTATTAATAGCTCAACATAACACACATTTTTTACAAAGGTGCTTTAGGATGTTTTTTCTTCTTCTTCTCATTAAAATGTTTTTATTTATAGACATATATATATATATATATATATATATATCAAAAATCTACGCTAACATCTTATATCCATTCAACATTTTAAATACATTTTTTATTTTTATGAATTCATGGGTTCGATGGCCCCTTTACAATGGTCATAGTACACATTTGACCCTGAAGAAATGTAGTTTTGTATCTCTTGTATAGGTTGTTGGCACAATTCCTGGTTTGATTTGAATCAAGAGGAAGTCCAGTCACCTGAACTTCCAGGAGGTGTTGTTAAATATGAGTTCCCATGTAGAGATAAACACATTTTTCGAAAAACAATTTCATCATAATTACATACATATTATTTTGAAGAAGTATGTCACAGTTTCAAATAAAGAGCTTTGATTTTTTATAAACTTTTGGCTGTTTATTTATTTACTTTATTTCTATTTATTATTATTTCCATTTCTAAGCATCGAAGCAACTTTTCACACCATTTACTTTTCTTAAAATATTGGAATGCTAATCGATATTAATATATTTTCTAATATATAACGTGAGATAAGTTGTTGGGAATGTCATTAGGTAACCAGGACACCTTCTACAGATGAACTCAAAACTTCTATATGAAAGTAAAGAATCCGATGAAGGTTGAAGTCGGTACTGGAAAACTAACAACATCCTTCTATTTAAAAAATAACAGAACTCAAATATTTAGAGGTCTCCACACAGTGTACTACTTTTTCCAGTGCTGTCCCAGTTAACTGCTGTCATTTATTTAACAATAAATTAAAACAAAACAATTCAAAATTGATTCCAGTGGTCAGCAGTCACTTCCAACAGACTGGCATCCTTTCCAGGGTGTCCCCCGCATCTTGCCCAAGGAAACTGGGAAAGGCTTCAGCCCCCCAAGAATGAGTCGTCAAATTAGCGTTCAGTACAAAGTTCAATACTCGTGATGTCGATCTGTGGAAACTCATAATGAAACCTTTTGTAACTTTATTCTTTATTCTTAAGCCTTAAAGATAGTAAAATAGGAATCAACCCAAAGTCGAATTCATGACGTAAAGGGCATCACTTCAGATACTGGGTGAGTCCAGGACTTTCTCCCGGTCAAGGTCTGAGAAAACACAACTTTTTTTGATGATAGTGTTTGGGGGCGTCTGCAACCTTGATGCGCAGGAGTGAGGTAATTCCTCCACATTTGCACCCCCGGCGATGTGGCACTCCTGCGGATATTCAAATAATCGCCCTCTGCTCCGTGTGAGAGCGAGAATGAATTTGAATAATGTATCGCAAAAGAGGAGCGAGGCCACGAGGCCTCAGAGGTCGTAAATTCAGCTGCTGCATCGGCTCGGGCCCACGGGGACGGGGAGGAGGCACAGTGGGTTGTTTATAAAAATGCCCTTGGAAAAAAATGAGTCTATTCCCCGGCCAAACCGTAAGCCATGGAGAGAGCATTAGATAACCCACAAGCTGCAGAGTAATGAGAGTAATGAGGGAGATGGAGAAGGAGAGCCAGGACACGGAGAATGCATCCATTTATTGGCTGTATGCTCTGATTGCTCAGACCATCTGAGACAAACTGGAGCCCGAGCGCAAGTGCTGGAGTCCATTTGGTGTGATCAGGAGCAATAAGAGTTTTCCACTGGCGGTGAGTGCAGCCATACGTCATGCACATTAAAACGTTTAAAAAAAAACAACAACTGATATCACGTCTCACTGAGTGATCACCCCAGACGACTATCAAGTGCATTTAGAGGAGGAGGGTAAAGGGTGGGCGGGTGGGTGGGGTCGAATACAGTCATAAAAAAGATCAGACGGAAAATGTGATTAATAAAGTTACTCATGAGCTGAAACATTTGGGTTAGTCCAAGTTATAATAATTAGCTTAGTCAGCAGTTAAGCTACTGTTTAACCAGCCTGTTTGTGACATGTTTTCGTCCTTGACTTGACCTCCACAGCAGCTCTTGTCACATTGCATACTCTGTTTGCTACTTTAATTAAAACCTCTACTGCAGCAGTCAAAGTCTGTTTTAAAATAGTATACTGCAGCAAGAAAAAACAAGTTCTGTGTATTATGCCTAAACCTAAAAGTAAATAGTCAATTTTTGAAAAAAAAAAAACATGTTTATTTGAAATGGGTAAATATAAATTTCCAAAATAAATTATACTTTTTCATAGGTTGGCCTGATAACAAAAACAGGTGAAAGACAGGGTAGCAAAGTAAGTAAGTAAGTACGTAAGTTAGCAAGCAAGTAAGTAAGTAAGTAAGTAAGTTAGTAAGTAAGTAAGTATGTAAGTTAGCAAGCAAGAAAGCAAGTAAGTAAGTAAGTAAGTAAGTAAGTAAGTAAGTAAGTAAGTAAGTAAGTAAGTAAGTACGTAAGTTAGCAAGCAAGTAAGTACGTAAGTTAGAAAGCAAGCAAGCAAGTAAGTAAGTAAGTAAGTAAGTAAGTAAGTAAGTAAGTAAGTACGTAAGTTAGCAAGCAAGTAAGTAAGTAAGTAAGTAAGTAAGTAAGTAAGTAAGTAAGTAAGTAAGTAAGTAAGTAAGTAAGTAAGTAAGTAAGTAAGTAAGTAAGTAAGTAAGTAAGTAAGTAAGTAAGTAAGTAAAGTTTATTTGTAAAGCGCCTTTCTAGACCAGGGTCACAAAGCGCTAAAGCTTCCCTCAACCATTATTTTTGCCATTATTTCCACTGACCCACCCTCGAAATAGAAAAAATAATAAAGAAAAAGGGACTACTTGCCAACCATAACAATCATTAACTGCATAAAAATGTGTGTCATCATAACGCTGAATCAGCATTTTCTTGACCTCATACATCTATCTTGATATACTTATATAACTTTGGAAAATATTTTTAAAACCTCCTTAAGACAGTAATAATCAATCAGAACAGAAATAAATGTTCTCCAATGCCTCGTAGACCGGCCCAACGCCCAGGGGTTTAGAGACCACAACAGTAGACGGCGGAAAAGAATGACCTCTGACCTAAGAGTCCATTAGACACTTTCAGAGTTGAGAATGATGTAAAGAATTTAAACTGATTTCTATTAACAGCATTACAAACACAGTGCAAAATACAGTCTCAGCATTAGCTTCCCATGCTCAGCTGGATATAGTACTTTTTTAAACACCCGTCTAACACGCCGTCACCTTGCTACGTGTGCAAACGTTTCCATCATGACAGCTAGCGCGTCTGATGTGCGAGCGTGATCCGAGGGCTGCGACGATGACGCACTTCATTCTGGCTGCGACAGCGATGAACACATCCACGTATCTTTCATCGTGAAGTCGGCCGATAAACCAAACATGGAATTTAAATTTTAAGGTTTCTTTTGCATTTACAATGTACGGCTCCAAACTAGTTTCTTACCTCATCCGTCAATTTCTATTTCAACACTTATTTCTTAGCATTAAAAGGTAACAGACAACAGTGAGCTTCAGAAAATGTAGATATATATATCAGAGGATAGTCTTAAATCAGTCCAAGATGCGGTGGAATTGAAATAAGTTTACTCAACGTGAAGTAAGAAAATGCCTACAGAAATGTTGTTATTGTAAGTATACAATACAAATGCATGACAAATTCTATATAAATTCAATAAATATACTTTTTTTCAAAACCAGTTTGTCAAGGATCGCTTTCATGCCCCAAATATTCTTTAATATCCATATTCATCATAACAAAGAGCTACTTTTGCGCCGCTAAATGTTAGCATAGTCACAAATAGCTATCTAGCAAGCTAGCTAACTAGCTAGCTCATGTATTCATCCAAAATTAAAAATTTCTCTTATTTTCTACACCCTCATGACGATTTAGGGTTGGGAACAATTCAGAGTAATCTGTGTCTTTTTGGAGTTACAGACAGAAATGCATGTCCATGCTAAAGTAGCAACTGGGGCTAGCTTGGCTAACTTGTCTTCGCCCAAAAAAACAACATCCAAACATCAAAATAACTCCAAACTGATCATAGTGGGATTTTTTTTAGAAATAGACATTAAAATATGCTTCAAATATAGACTTATTTGATGTTTTATGCTCTTTTTTTGGGAAGAATAAAAGTTAGCCCTGGTCGCTACATTAGCATGGTTGTCTGTTTCTCCAAAAAAGACAAGAAATCTCCAAAGTCTTAGTCGACATGAGGGTGAGCAAAAAAGTCACATGTTAAAAGAATGTACGGCTACAAATGAAATTTAAAAATCTACACCACGGCAACAAGATGGATGTGATGCTAAATATAGGTCGCTAACATCAAGCTAACTCTATTCCTCAAGTCCCAGGAGTGTCGGGGGGGAGGAGGATGTGTGACTTTAAGGTGGAGGTGTTTAGTTTGTTATTACCTCCAGAAGGTTCCTGTAAATGAAGGCTGGCCTGCCATGGCGTCCCCCCCCCTTACCCCCCCAGTCATCTCCTGGCAGCCCACCTCGTAAAGCCGGGGTGACGGAGCAGGTAATAAGGGCCCCGGAACAGCATGACTCAGCACTTTATCCTCAGTTTAATTTCCAGTGAGTGCAGCACTTGTTCCCCGCCCCCCCCCCTTCTGTCTGCACACCTCTCTGCAGACTTAACCCTTTCCCGTCAGTCTATTTTCAGCCTCCACACAGAAAGTCATTGACAACCTGTTCCGTCCTTTTATTGTCTCCGAAGCCTCTTAGTGTGTGCTGTGTGCACGAGGCGGGGGCCCCGGAGAGGGAATGTAGGCCACACATTCCTTTCCCTTCAATCCGTCTGAGCTCTAGCAAACACAGCTTCACAATCAGACCAGGATTTCCGCCATTCCACAGCGGGAGCCAGGACTCTTTAACTTCCCTTCTTTTTCCACCAACTTCTGCCGCTCGCGCTCATGACGCGAACTTTCCGACCGCGGCGACGGATCCGTCTTCTCTCGTTAGAAGTACTGACGTCTCACGGCTGCTATGCTGCCCACTGTTACTGCGCTTTTCCTACCTCAGCTTTCACGAGGCCAAACTTGACTTCCAGGTTTTCTGCATTAAACAATATTCCTTCCAACATTCCAACGTACGTTAAAAAAAATTTGAACGTGCAGAATGTTTACAATACAACACAGTGAAATACTAGACTTCATTTATGGTACTGATGTCAGAGAACAGTACTACAACTGTTTACCACACTTTACTTCACTATTGTCTATTTACTATGAGGAACAACAGTACTACACCCCCACATTAAAATCCCACATCCCTATCGACATACTATACTATACTATACTATACTATACTATACTATACTATACTATAATATACTCTTCTATACTATATTATACAATACTAAACTGTTCTATACTATAGTATATTATACTACATATACTTTACTATTCTATACTATACTATACTATACTATACTATACTATACTATACTATACTCTTCTATATTATAGTATACAATACTAAACTGTTCTATACTATAGCATTTTATACTACATATACTTTACTATTCTAAACTGTACTGTACTATACTATACTATACAGTATTGTACTATACTACATATACTTTACTATACTATACTACACCATTATATACGATCTCATATTCTCCGATATGCAACTATACTATACTATAGTCTGCAAAACTATGCATTACAATACTATACTATACTACAAAATAGAATGCTTCACTATACTGCCATATACTATACTATACTTCACTATAATACAATATTATATTATTGTACACTTAACTATACTTTGCTTTAGATTACTACACTATACTACACTAAAGTATACAGTACTGTACTACACTATACTATACTACACTACACTACACTAAACTTGCGTGCACTACTACAAATACTGCAGAAAGAACACTTTAGTTACAATGGACTCAGATGTTTTAAGTTTGACTTAAAACTATAAAATAAAATTGTCCAGACGCTTCAGGATGATTCATGGATTTTATTAGCGGTCTGGACGATTAGCAACTCTTGGCCTTTTTTTTTTAAACGTTTGTATTCCGTGGCAGAACCTTAACAAGAAGAGCCTCGACTTAAGAGACGATGTCATCATCGTCGGAGGGTCAGCCATGTCTCGACACGGTTGACGGAGTCTCTGTCTGACTATATTCCCTCACGTGACGGCAATGAAACTTATTTTCCTACGAAATCCTGATTTGATTTAGCTGGAAAAACAACATTCATCATCCAAAGTCGTGCCCTCTCTCTCCCTCTATCCTGCCCTCGCGCTTTACTGATTGTTTCTTGCGGTTTCCTGGGAAGGATGGATGACATTATCCAGACCTCCTCTCGCCTTCCCTCTTCCTGCTTCTGCCCCTCCCGTGACAACTCTCTCTCTGTCTCTCCTCCTTTTTTTTTTTTTTTTTTTCCGATTCTGTCTCCTGCAGCTGCAGCACAATAACAGTGTTTGAGTGCAACAGTCCAGACAGGACTTGGGTTTAAATAAGCACCCCCGGGGCCGTGTAATAACCCAGCAACCCCTAGTCAGCAACCGGGGGCCCGGCTCCATAACACATTCCTGCTTCATGCACGCTTGCCAGCCGCTCGCTCGGCCAAAAAACCACCGTCGGAAAAATACAGAACATGGAGCTGTGATTCACGGCCCTGATATAGAATATCGCCTCCTCCCTTTCTCCTTGATTCAACAGCTGGTTTCCTGGAAGCAGACGTGTGCGGTGGGAGTTCAGAGCGGCGAAGGAAAAGGGAGGGCGGGTTGAGTCGCAGAGGCCCCCGACTCTGCCTCTTCAAAGGCTTCTCTGTTCACATCTGCAAGCTCCGGAGTTGCAACATCTCAGCGAGAGCGCTCGTGTTTACGAGGAGGGCCTGTAAGAAAAAACAAGGGTTTTGACGTAACCCACCGTTATCTCATGCCAGTTCGACAAAAAAAAGGTGAATGAATTACTCAACCGACGTCCATTAAGCAAGACTCACAAGTTTTTTTCCCCCTTTTTTTTTGTTTTTCGGAAAATCTGGGAGTTATTAGCGTTTTCATTGATGGAAACTGTCAACCAGACGGTCGGCTCGTCGACATCTGGCCGCGATCACGAGTCCCTTCTGTGACACGGGATCCAAACACTGCAACGTTTAATCTCATTCATGGTTTATGAAAGACTGGTTCGTGTTGAAGCGACACCGTGTTTCGGGCTGCTGGGTTCAACTGTCGGTTACTGGAGAAGCTTATCCAAGATATTCTCGCTGCTGTTTACGTCTCCTGGGTTGCTTTGTTCTTATAAATATATGATGTTTATGCACATATTAACTTGCTAGAGCCTCAAACTAATGCTGTGTCACAAATCGTGCACTTCTCCGAGTGTACTGGTTTATAGTACACACTAAGACAGTGCACGTACTTGCCCAATGCGAAGATTTTCGACACATAGTACCGTCCCAAATCAAACACTGCTGCTACACACTTACAGGAAATGACTTGACAGCTTCTTCTTCTACTACTTTTTAACACTGATCGCAACAATACTATCGCCGACACTTTACAGCACTTTTCGCCAATAGTAACAAGTTATTAAGTTGTGTTATTATTGTGGTAAAATGAGCGTTTTCTCAAGACATGACTCCAGTATCTGCTCCGAAAGACACAATGTCAGTAGCTTCACTTTAGCGTCATCTACGTCACTAAGATGGCGGCCGTTGAGGGTGGAAAGTATCCATCGATCCACACTCTTCTCACACTTTTCTGGCACCAATTTAGTGCTCATTGCGCACTACATTTTCGCACACTGCCAATTGGGACGCACTTATGCACTCAAAATACAAAGTGTAAGTGCCGAAGAGCGCAATTTGGGAATCGTTGTGACCAACTTCTTCTTTCCTCTAATAAGCGCCATGGCAACCACGTAGAATTTGTTTTACGTTGTTATTTTGTGATTATTTAAGGACAGTATTTCTATTTTTCTACTGCACAGGTGCTGTTTACACTTTCACTTCCTGTGACTCTCGTGATAGAAAAAGGTTTGGGAACTCATATAGTGTTTGCAAATTGTTCCCCTGTTTTTGATTTACTTGAATTCTCTGATCATTTATTTTTTGCAAATACTTTTTTGTGATCATTGAAATAAATAATATATTCGACTAAATATATACGTTTAGCATGAGCTACTGAGGCTAAGCTAAATGCTCAATGTTCACAATACAACACTGTACAATACTACTCTTTACAGTAGACATACTATAATAGTGCACAATACTACACCATACTACACTACATATACTTTACTATACCATACTATGATTTGCCATACTATACTATTCTATATTCTACGATATATAAGTATACTATATATATATATACTATACTATACTATAGTCTACAAAACTATGCATTCAAATAGTATACTATACTACAAAATGTAATGCTTTACTATACTACAATATTATACTATTGTACACTTGACTAAACTTTGCTTTAGATTAATACACCATAATGTATATATATATATAATGTATTTTTATGGTAACTATACTATACCACACTATACTATACTATACTTTACTATACTATACTATACTATACTATACTATACTATACTATATTATATGATATTATATTATATTATATTATATTATATTATATTATACTATTTGTATTTTAAAGCTCGTACGATCAGACTGTAGCTAATAACAATGTTGAACAACTATGCTAAACTAGCCAATATTTTAGGTTAGATATCTTCGCCAACAAATAGCTTAATGTGTTAATGTTAGAGTCAAACACGTAAAAATGGTGACGTGGCTCATAAAGAAGGAAACAATGTGAATAAAACCATACTATGCTACACAGAGAAAAATAGCTTAGCACCTTCAACGTAGCTAAGTTAGCCTCGATTATCTTGTCAGTTCTCAAGTATATATTTGCTGTTTAATTTCGTCAAGTTGTAATGGTACTTGTAAGAATACAATCCGTCTAGCCGTGACCTTTAGGTCGAATCATTGGAAAAAAGTTAATGTTTTTGATTTTGCAAAAGTATTTTTGCTCTGAAGCCCATTTAATCCTGCTTTAAACACCACCTCGCTGAGATTTTTCAACGGTTTTCCAAGTGGAGCGCCCTCAACCTACTTTGCTTAAGCACGTCAAGTCATATGTCTTTTTTTTTCTTCTTTCTGTCAGCACAATGACCCTGGAGTGGAGCAGAAAGAATAGGAGCAGCTACTCGCTCCCCTCCTGTGCAACGAACAGCCTAATTTAGGAAAGCGTGTCAGTGTGAACCTTTGTCGCACCGCCGGGCTCAGAATACCCATTGTTCCCTTGATAGAGTCACTCCACTTGGGAGCCGAAGGAAAAAACCTGCATCCGACACAGACACACATCTGCATTTGTGTTGCTCACGCTCGGCGAATTAAAACCGTTTCGCATCCACCCGCGCACGCACGTGCGTGATGCGGGAAGATTAGGAATGGAAGTAGGCTAGCATGAGATCATGCGTGCTCTGGCTCATTAGGTACATTTAATGTAGTCTGCCCGAAAAACCATCTGTTCTAGGCGGATGCTGCCAGAGATGATGTGATGCTGGCAGCCGCGCTCGATCCTGTTTACCAATTTCAAAGTGGTTGCGAGGCAAGACGATCGTCCTGGAAAAAAAAAAAAAGAAGCCTTTTAATGAAATCTTTGATTGAGGTTCTGTCCCCCCCTAAAATCAAAGACTCCTCCGCATCTGAAGGCGTTATTTTTAGGTCGGTGCCGAAGGAGCTGGGGACTTTGTGAGGATCTTCATGGATAAATAAAAAGAACAGTGACCCAGTTAACATTCTCAGCACTGGTCCTGGTTTTGTTTTTTTCAATTCCTTTTTTTTTTTTTTTCCTAAAGCCTCTTTTAGAGCGACTGGAAAATGGTCATCTTAAGGGGAAGCGGAATGTGTTTGAGGTATCCCTTGTGTTGTCTCTGGGTCAAGGTGAACGACCTCCACCTCTCAGAGACAAGGGTTAAGAACGAAAAATTACAACTCTTTTTGAAAAGTCAAGGAGGGAGTAAACAAGGTATAATCCATTGACTTTACCAAACACTTTCATATTGAGAAACCAGTTCTGAACAGAAACTTAAATGGTTATAGACGTATAAGAAGCACTTTTAGATGCGTTTAAAGGACCTTAATGCTCAGACACGCTTCTTTGTGATGGAATAGTTCTGTCACGGTATTCCGATTTCGATAACTGAGTCGCGGACAATGGCGGGAACGACTCTCGACCCGACCTGTGCGAGACGTTTTCAGCAGAGAAAGCAAAAAGGAAACGAGGTCACGAATCTTGTTAATGGAGAAAATCGTGTACATTTGATTCTTATTTAGCTTCGCTGTTACAGCAGATTTTAAGATACAGATTTCAAATTTAATACGTTATGCAGGTATTTTAAGTGTAATTACTAAGGTTACAAACAATTGTATCATCAATCCACACATGTTCTTTAAGGGCAACTAATGTGTTGATTTAAGGTAAGGTAAGGTACAACTTTATTGAAAATGCTTTTTTCCAATAGCCATAGAAAATACAGCAATTTTTCATAAAAAATAAATCAAAATAAAATAATAACATAAAGAGAAAGAACAAGATGACACAATCTAAGTCTAAAGATAAAGACAATAGGTCAAAGAAAAATGGATGAAGACAAAGGATACAAAGACTAACATAGAACAGAACATCCGGATACTTTCACTCCACTCCTGCCCCCGAACTCAACTTTTGTTTAAGCATGTCTTAGATTATGTGTGTCTGTTTGCACAAAACTCTCTTTCCATTAAAACATCTACATTCATTTATTTGACTTATATTCCACATTGTAATAACATTGTAATCATTAAAACACACCTTCTCAACACTTCATGTCAAGGTCGCCTTTGGTTGGTTTCAACCCATGTGACCAAAGCCTCAGGTCGCAAAGACATATTTATCCGAAGTGTCGCTCTTTTTTTTTTTCTTCGCTTCGAGATAAGCTGTTTGAAATAGCAATTCTATTTGTCGTCACCTTCATGACACGCGGCCGTCCTTGTTATGTATCAAAACGTCGTGCGAGTCTGCGCCGGGATAAATGTGTTTGTGCGACTCCCCCCCCTCCTACCTCTCGTCTGGGCCCTGGGAGGGTCTCGGGGATTAACTTTCCACTTCTCTGATCCACTTTTCCACAGAGCCAATGGCTACGGCGGGGTCTGGAAAAGTGTTTCATGGTTCAGTGAGACAAGGGGAAGAAAAAAAAATAAAAAAAATAAATCAAGGTCAGTGGTGAAATAATTCATGACCTCCATCTCAAGGTTGTTGCCGCTCTTCACCTTTTGCCGCCCCGGGTTCGTCACGATGAGCTCATCGCCGTCGTAAATCCAGCCGCAAAACAAAATACTTTTGGCACGTGTGGTTCAACGCCTACGCTGAAAATTAATCTCTTATTTGTTACGTAAAAAACGCAACATTACCATGTGCTTCTTTGTGTGTTTGCTACATTCCAAATCACGCTAATTGCTTCCTCCTTTTTTTGCCTTTTTCTCCCCCCCCCCCCCCCCCGAGTCTGAAGAGATTACGCTCGGCAGCTGCAAATGATTTGGCTTTGAAATTTTTGGAAAGAGGATCCCAAATTAGAATGGCTGAACACACAGAAGTGAAGCTCCGTTCTCTAATTTCACCTCTAGCTAGCACACTTTAATGCACTGCGGTTTTTTATTGGCGCAGTATATCTCGGATTTCAGGGAGCGCTGCAACATTTTCAGCGCAGCGTCAGTCAAAACCGCAGGGTAGTGATATGAAATTGGCGAGTCCTTCAGGAGACGGGATTGAAAGCCTCCATCAGCCAGCCGGGGAAAGGGGGGGGTGCAGCGGCCCAGGCATTCCTTTGAAGTGGGTGGCTCAGATATTAAATAATTGAGTTGTAGGAGATTAAAGTTTCAGGAGCTAATTTGGCCCCCTCCAGGTCCTGTCACTCTTGGAGGCTGGAGGAGTCTGCAGTCTGCAGACGACTGCTGAAGAAGTGTGACTCACTTCCTGTGTGGCTGGTGATGGAGAAACCCGATATCTATAGCAGACGGCAACAGGAAGTTCAACCAGGGCACGCTCTGTGTCTGACTCAGAGAGGAGGAGGTGACGCCATTTTTTTTTTGCTCTCCAAGTTTTCAGGAATCCAACCATGTGCTCACAGGCACAGGTTTTTTATTTCTCCTTCTAACCTCACCGGGAATCGCTGACGGATGAACTGTTTAAAAAAGAGGAGAGAGAACGCCCAAAACCGACGCTTCCGTCCATTATTATTATTATTCCGTGATATTCAGACCGGATGGTTTCAGTTTCACCCTCTGCTGGAGAAGGAATTGGCCCGGAGGAGAAAGTGCAGTTAAATTCGTCTGGAACGTGCCTCTCTCCGCTGACATTGAAACCTCATTTTCGAACACCTTGGGGATGACACCTCCAAAGTCGTCAAGTAATTGATATGTGCGAGGGCACATAAACACAAGCAATGGTGTCTTTGAGGACAAAAGCAGACTTCAAGGAGGCGTAAGGACACACTGGTGACTAATGCGACGGTGCCACGCTGGGCTGGGAGTCTTTATCGGAGACTCCTGCCTCTGCAGGGATAAGTACCCGGCAACTTCATCTGCCCGTGGAGAAAGATTGCTCCGCAGAAGTGTCTGCACTTGTTTTCTGGAGTCACCTTTTAAACACTGACCAGTCTTATCACTGCGCTCAAATAACTTCATCCTGCCCAAACTGTTGAAAAAGTAGTCCTATCCTCAGGTCTCAGCACTAATCCAAGTCTGAAATGCAAAAGCTGTACATTTGATGAAACCCTTTTTTTGGCCAATTTTCTCAGTCATGCAGTGCCGGATCCAAAAAAGGAACCTACCGTACAATCTTAGTTCTGTTTTCTAATGATAATGCACAGGTTTTCCAATGTTCATTCGACTGTTCATCTTAATTTTGGTCCCAAGGGATGCCTCATGGGAAGTCAAATAGTTGCCCTGAGATGATCCTGGTGCCCTGATGATATTTGCCATGGTGCCAAAAGCAATTCACAAATCTCTACGGCTTTTTGAACCAACTTTGTGGCATTAATAATTCGCAAAAGCCTCTACAGTGATATGACTTTACAACAGGTTTGCGGTCTTCCCTTGGGATCATGGGGAAATATTGACTTGGAAAGCAGAAACAAATGTAGTCTATATTGTTGGGCAGATATATAAAGCCTTATTTCTCTTTTTTTTTTTCTATTTGGGCCACATTTTCTTTCTGTCACTCAACAGATTTTGATAAAAAATTTTAACAAGATAAAGTACATTTTCAGATATAAAGTGCAGAGAAGGACACACAGATGTATTTAATTATATATGAATCTCATGAAAAGTCAATGACATGTATAGATTCACACCAATACAAACAAAAATGTAATCCATTGTTAAGGTACTTCATGTTCAAGACACAGAACACCCTGACCAGGTATCAGGTCAAAATAAAGTTAAGCAAAAGCAAAAACTTTGCAAAATAGATTGAATGTTTTAAGTAATTCTAATACAAAATGGCACTAAAATTTGTCAGGATTTTATTAAAGTCTATATTATTGTATTGTATTTAAATATAAACTATAAAAGTGCAATGTACAAAACACTTAAGTATGAAATTAGTGCACTTTATTTAAAAATATTCTTTAAAAAAAACAATTGGTACAAAGAGAAAGAAAGAACGAACATAAAAACACAAAAAATATTTTCTTGTCCAACTGGGACTTCCTGAGAGCCACGTGAATACAGACAGATGGTCGTACTTCGTCGAGGTCTGATACAGAGTCATGAATTAACCTTTTGAACCGAGGGTGTTCGCATGCATACAAACAAAACATAAAAACTTATTGACTCCTTGTAGAGTTGTAGCTCATGCTCTCTCTATTCAATACCGAGTCCAGAAGTGTGTGTTCGTCCTCCAGTGTCTCCGGGGTGAATGACTACTTCGTGTGCGAGGCAGAATGAATTCAACAAAACAAACTCAGCCAGTCTGAAGACTCTCAGCAACTATCTGGTGTGTAGATCTTCGGCCAATAATGTGTTTTGTCAGTCAAGGGTCAGGCTTACCTCAGGGTGATGTTGCTATGTTGCGAAGCAAAACAGGCCTCCTGTTGTCATGAGGGCCAGAGGGCTGCCGAGAGCCGGAGCCAAAAGCCCCGCGGTGAGATCAGTTTTTGGAACGCCCGTGTTTAGAAATGAGCCATCGTGAGCTCCTGACAGCGCGCTTAACCAGCGCCGCTCTCGTGTAGCCGCAGGAAAAACAAATAAAGCGCAAACAGTGAAACTAAACGGTAAAGATTATTTCTAGTTTTGCTTGTTGTTGCGTCATCAACTGAAGGTATAAAATGTAAGTTGCGGTGTGTGAGGAGAGCCACCTGACTTTACACTTCCATATCAAGCCTAAAAACATATATGTAGATGTTGAAGCTGCGGGACTACAGTATAGTTCAATAACTGTGACTAACACTAACATCTTTTGTCGAACATGTTCGTCCTATGATTGCTAGGGACTCAAATTCCCCCCCACAGTCTAAACACAAAAGAAAGTAAATTGATGAGACTTTGATGATATTTTTATTTAAATTGAAAATAATGTGAAACTCTAACTCCTGACTCCCTCACATGTTTCTAATGTTGAAGTCTTCCTCTCCAAGATGCAGTAAGTCCCTCATCATGACCATGTTTTGAACTTGAACTGAAAGTTCTCCCTCGTCTGAATTCTCGGCAAAGGAGAGGTTACGAGAGCAGAGTCCATTATGATGTAATAATAGCTTCACTCCTCCTCCTCCAGCTGTAATCACGCCCGCTTTGTTTATACAATCAGTCCCTTGGAGCTGGAGACTTGCCGGATGACATTTTCTAGAGTTTCTAGAGTTGAGATTCTTCAACGTAAATATTTCAATGAAAAGAGAGTTTTGTACAAAAACACCTACTGATGAGTACAATAAAGGTCCAAGATCTATTTAAGAGACTTAAATTGAACACATTAGTTGCTCTTTAAATGTTTTGTTTCTGGTTTTAATTATTGTTTGTGATCATTCTAAACTAGTTTTTACACTCAGCCATTCTGCTAATCACATTAAAGACAGGGCGGATGATCTTAAAAATGATGTGAGCAACGATTCCGTATTGCAATCCAACCTTGAAGGGTATTCTGTGAAATATAGTAAAACATGTACACGTAGTTGGGTGTTTTTTGGGGAAAAAAGAGGAAACAGTAGACAGGAAACCAGTTGTAATGAGGCAAATAAAGAAGGATCAACATATAATTTAAATTCAACTATTAACCAAATGAATGCTTTGAATAGTGGAAGGAAACTAGTTACAGGCCACGCAAAAAGCAAAATAACCTCCTTGACAGATGTGATTCTAAAGGAATAACTGCAGACAAACGTGTTTCAGATTAGTTTTTATTCATTGTTAGCCACGATCAAAAATTAGTTGTTTTTTTTCGTCGGTCCCTGTCTGAACATCAGGACCATGACCAGGAGAATGAAAAGCATCATGAGAGCAGCTAGTAAAGTAACGAGAAACATAGGAGAGCGCTCCAGGGGCCACGCTCGTCGCTTCACCTGCCTCCCTCTTCTGTTCATCCTAATCCACCCTTTTCCAATTTAAGTGCTCCCACAAAAAAACAAACAGAAACAGCCACAGGCCTGCTGGTGTGTTCACTCAAAAGCACTGATGTCACTTTACCTCTCTTGTTTTCTGTTCCTCCACTGAGATAATGTCTTGAATTGCCTCGAGGGACGATCTCGACAAAGACGCCTACAGATGAAAGGGAGCAAAGTGACGACAGGTGATGTGGGGGGAAGAAAAAGAAGCGCAAACACGACCTGGCAGGGAGTTTCTCTCAGTGGCAAACAAAAGGGCCCACAGCGAACGTAGATCCCACCCTGCTATGGTTTGGCAGTCGGGCGTGCTGCGGCTTAGTCTGGGCTTCTGTGGAGACTTGGTACACTTTTGCTGCAAGGCTCAGAGGGAGCAACGGTGGGCCGGGTGTGTCTAGTCTCTGAGGGGGCAGGTGGACTCGGGGGTGCGACAGAGACGAGGGCGGGGGGAGCAGTGGAGGGCTTTACCTGACTTGCATTTATCAGTTCTTTAAAAAGATGCTCAGACGTGTTACTATTGTAGGACTTATTGATGTAGAACCTTGTTTTTGAGTGTCAAGATTAGAAGTCACTTTAAGGACAAATAATGTCAACACCTTTCTTGATTCCTTCACATGTTTCAAATGTTGAAGTCTTCCTTCTCCAAGATTCAATAAGTCCTGCATCATGAACATGTTTTGAACTTATTACTTTATAAAGTTCTCCCCCTGCCTGAAATCTCACCGAACGAGAGGTTACAAGAGCGGAGTCCATTATGATGTAATCATAACTTCGCTCCTCCTCAAGCTGTAATCACGCCCTGCTTTGTTTATACAATGAGTCCCTTAGAGGTGGAGACTTCCAGGATTGACGATGCGCGGTGACAAACCTTAATGTTTGACCAATCACAGCAGAGTGGGTGTGGTTATGGTCAACAAGATTTATTCTCTATATGAACTAAGAGTTTTCAGTGGGTGGGGCTTAAGATCATTTTCTAATGTTAATATTTTAATATTTAAAAAAAAAGAAAGTTTTATAGAAACAGACACACACTGATGATACAATAGAGTCCAAGATCTATTTAAAAGACTCTTAAATCAACACATTAGTTGCCCTTGAAAAATGATTTTTTTTTTCTCTTTGCATCCTCAATGGGTGACTCGTCTAACACAAGAGACACTTTGTTTTTATCTCCATATTTTAATAAATTACATAGATCTTCTCTTGTTAGAAACCAAGTGCCCAACACTTTAACCACACGCACCATATGAACACGTGCGATTGAATCTGCTACAAAGTTTATGATATCGAGAAGATTAAAAAAACTGCAGGATCTTGAGTTTCTCTGTATCACAAACACCAATTTAATGCAGTTTAACACCTTGGAAGAACTTTGTGCTATTATGTTTATGTTTGTGTTAATTATTACAGAAATAATCTCACAGGTTGAATCAAATATTTATATCAATGAATAGCAACTGCTGCCTGTAGCAGCTACTGCATTAAGAGCATATGTAGAGAATCAACTTCTATCTCCAGACAACTCAGGCCATGTTTAGACGACAACAAGCTAGGAAATACCACTGGAAAATTTGCATTTACACTGTGTTGTTCTGGCCTCAGGCAGAAATGGTTAAAGTCTGTTGTAGTGATGGTGTATTCATGGGAAGGTCACTGAAGAAACACACAGTGTGTTCATATCTAAATTGACCAGGTTAAAGAAAGCACAAGGGAAAATTGCACTAACTATTCAATCGCTGGAATGGTTTTAAGTGAGTTAAAAGTTAACAAAAGCCAACATCGTCACTAAAAATGTTAAAAATGTGTCGTTTGGTGGCATATATTTTGGTTTTTGTGTTAATAAATCTCCAATTAATTCACTGGTTAATGACAGTTGCAACAAGATAATGGTTAAATAAAGTAATAGATAAAAGAATTCACTAAATTTAGCATATAATTGGAAATACTGGGCGAGGATCAGAAATATGGTTCATATGATTTGTTCCCTCGTTTCAAAGGCAAGCCGCCCTCCGCTCCGTCTCATTGACTTGTAGATAGAATTCTTGGAATCTCAGATGTGTAAAACAACAATTGTTGAACCCTTGCGAGCACATGGTGATTTCAAAAACAATGTGGATAATCACACGCGGACAAACAGATTAATTTCTAAAAACCTTTTCGGAAAGTTAAACGAAATAGAATGGCCGTAGCAACTATTTTTCTTTCAGGGCTGTTGCCCCAGATAAATTTGATCTAGGCCAGCTCCACAGCAGGGTTTGCCAACGGGAAACCAAGAAGCCAAGTTAACTAGTCCATGTCACACACGCCGACTTATTTTAAGACATAAAGGGTGGCAGGATAAAAAAACAAAAAAAAACACAAAGTTTTTCATCCACTTTCCACGCCGACTGACCTGTTTTTTTTTTTTGTCGGTGACACATTCTCACATTCCAGGGTGATTTCTTGTGACACTAAGCAGCTTATTTTATACCCGTTCATTCGCATCGACTTCTTTCCCTGGTCAAGTGAAAAAAGAAGGAATCGGCAAGTTCAAGCGGCGGCTACACAAAGCACTCGCTGTCATAAGCCATCAACCTCTAATAAGGCAGTCCGGGGTGGGCGAGGGAAGCCGCTGTTTTTCTGCTATTTCCATTTATAGACTGCACCAACGAGCCCCCTGGGAGATTACTTGCCATGACTCATGTCTCCAGTGCTTCTGGTCCAGACTAGAAACTTCCCTCCTCCTCCTACCCCCCCTTCGTCATCATCCCCAGAACAGCGCTGCGTTTCTCTACCCCGCTACCGGCGCTATATTTATCTCACCTTTTTTCTAATATGGATTATTGCTCTGCATTTCCCCGTCGCTGCCTCCATTCATGCAGGATAAAGCTTTTGTAAGCCTTCGATGGGGGAGCGTGAGGGGGGGAGGGTTGGGGGGGAAGTGGTGGTGGTGGTGGGGGGGTGGATCAATGGGACGAGTGAAGCACGAGGGTTCAACGTTTCTGATGATGAAAGCGATAAGCAATCTGTTTCGGTCTGGAGTAAATAGTAGCTACAGTACAGACGGCGGCCATTTCCCAGAACTGTTGTTGTGGTGAAACGGCCGCATCAATATGTGAGTGCGTGGAGGGGGGAGGACGGGGGAGGGAGGAAGGGAGGGGAGGAGGGTGACACTGTCTGCCTTTCCCAGCACATCAGCCTGCAGGCTTTTTTTTCGTACGTCACGTGGTGTGCTTGTTCTCTCACCCCAACCCCACTCTATTTGGTTATATTCCAGTCACGGCTCCATCCCGCCCCGCCCCTCGGTGCTCTGTCAGGTCACCCGCCTTGTTTGTTCAGATGGAACAGAAGAGGAAATGAAAGCTGGGAGCCCCAGCGTTAACCCGTTGCTGGGTCGCGAGCGTTTCTTTCGCCGCTTCTCTCTCTCTCTCCGGAATGATTAATGTCAGGAAGCTCTGACCATGTTTGGGATAATAATAGCAACTCGAAACGCTGGGAGAAATCACCGTCCAGATGTGTTTACGCAGAGCGGGGCGGCTCTTAATCCCCTACGCTGTGAAAACTGCAATTTCACCATAAAAAAAAAAAAAAGAAGACGCTCATGAGGACGTTTTCCAAATATAATTTTCACAGACCGAAAACCCGCAATCAAAATAAATACAAGGTTTGGAGCCTGAAGAGTGAGCCGGCACTACTGGAACAGATTTAAGCGTTCAGACGACATCCGCAGACACCTCGCACATCAAGCCCCCCCAAAAAAAGAACAAAGCACACACGGTTATTTTTGCCTCGCCGCTAAAAAAAAAACAACAAGATGCTGTGAATCAGCAGCATTTTTAATCCCCACGAGCTGATCTAGGAATTTAAGGGTTCGCAGTTACTACGTCTAAGCAATTTGAATCGTCCGTTCCTTTAAGAAAAATCAGTTCAGGGGCTTCTTGTTTTCCTCAGAAGGTCGACCGGACGAGCTTCTCTGCTCAGAATCTCTGACAGCATCGATTTGAGTATTTCTAAAGGTGTCCGAGACCTTTGCAGCTTTTTTAACATTCGCTGAATGTTTAACAGCTGCGGCACTTTTGTATCGTTCAGGACGAGGAAGTGAGTTCACTGTACACTGACACACAACTCAGCTCAACACTAGACTTTTTTTTTAAACAGAATTCCAGTTGTGACAGTGAAATAAAAATACAAAAGTATGTGTAAAGGTCCAAAAGCTTAAAGACTAATAGACTCAAGGACTCATTCATTCCTCGGGCTATTAAATTGTACAATTCTGAGTTCGGGGGCAGGAGTGGAGTGAAAGTATCTGGATGTTCTGTTCTATGTTAGTCTTTGTATCCTTTTTCTTTGTTGTTTTTATTTGACCTATGTTCTTTGTCTTTATCTTTAGACTTAGATTGTGTCATCTTGTTCTTTCTCTTTATGTTCTGGTTCTTATTTAATTTTGATTTATTTTTCATTTTTTATAAAAAAAATTGCTGTATGTATTGGCTATTGGAAAAAAACAATTTCCCGAAGGTCGCTAAACTCCGGTGTCACTCTGCAAGAATTACGACGATCATCTGATCAGTACCACTGACCACTTCGTCACCGCGTATATCGAAAGCCAAGTGGATTGTTTTGGAAGGAAGTAGGACAGATTATGCTGACTTTGGTTTGTATTTTACACTGCAACAAATGTGTCATATCCGAAGTCTCAATCTCTATTTCATATGTGACATTGTGGACCTGATGATTTTTGTGCAGAAAACTGTGGAAAAAAAAGGCAAGATAACCACGGTAGACATAGAGTAGATCGCTCAAATTAACATGTTTCAGTTTTTCGCCTTTAATTGGAGCTTGATGCAGCAATTCTTGAGCGATCGATGGAGAACCGGATAAACCACGGCATGGTACTCCCACTTCTGGTACGATCATGCGTGCTATGGTGCGGAAAAACAGTTACACTTTTGGCGAAAACCAAGGGCTATCTTTAATTGCTTGTGCAAGTGGCAGGAATGTCACTCAATCTTCCATAGGTGGTTCTGTTGTTGTGTTTGCCCCATTGTCAAGTAGAGGTTTAATACACTCCAAACCTGCAGGGGGCGAACATTTGCAAAATGACACTGGTGGAACCAACATTCTGGCTTGTGTTGCCAGTGGGACATAATTGACCTGCGCACCCAGAAGGAAAGCATGGCCTAAATATTTGGAGTTAGTCTCACCTGCTCCTGAAAACATGACCACAGATCCTGATCTCCATGAAGATGCAACTGGTAGGAGAATAACTACTTCTTATGAGGATTATGTTTTGCTCCTCATTGCTAATAGTTGATTTAGATACTTTTGTTTAAGCTAATTTAAGCTTGAAGTGTGTATTTGGTTTACACTCAAAAACAAATGGTTATCTTACTTAAATAATTCTGAATACTTTGAAAAGCAAGTTATATAAAAACGTTGACATGTATTGTAATGTGTTGAGACTAATACATGTTTTTGTTTTAAAGGTTATCAACATATTCTATCCTGACTAATATATTCCAAATTGAAACTTTCAACCTAAATCATCATCAAGAAAATAAAAATAAACAAAGAACGAGAATTGAGTTGTCCTTTGCATTCTTCAACAAGTGGTCAAGCCGTTTTTGTCAAGTTTAGGCAGAGTTGTGGTACGAAAAAACACATAACTTGTCACCCGTAAACCAGATGGCAACGGGTCACAAACAAACAAAAAACTTGGTTATCAGCTACATGCACTATGATCGCCGAAGATCAGAACTATTTGGTCTCGCAATGATTATCAAATGATTTAATTTTTGAGAACCCATGAAGATCGTCATATATATGAATTATTCTGGGAAGATTATGTTATGAAATTGTCTTTGTTTTTTGTTTTTTTTGGGTATTCAAATGCTAACCAAACTCCTGACACGCCAAATGCTAAAAGCTAACCTTTACATGCTGGGTCAATGAAGATGTTGGGTGGACTGTTAAAATGGCTGTGAAATTAGGATTTCCTTTGGATTGTGGTCACATGCATTTTCAAGTCTGACAAAGGCATTAAGTCATTTTTCAGAGCCATAAAGAACACGTCTATTATTTAAACCGATACAGATTTATTTAAGCTCATATATAGACATCGTACGTGTCTGTGTATTATCACTCAGGAAACCACAATATGGAGAAAACCCACACAAGCATCAGGAGAATAATTATCTACAAAAAAAGTTCAGAGATTGTCCAGTTATTTAAAAAAAAAGAAGAAAAAAGGGTGAGTCATAGGCATGTTTAATAACAATGAATGGAAATGAAGTCGTTGAAATCACATATTGTGTTTCTGTGTTCTCATCTTTTTATGTAACCTGCACTGTACTCATGTGTTTAAGTGTGTGTGTGCATGTGTGGGTGGGTTTATCTTCCCCGTCTGCCACGTACGTGCTCGGTTACCACGCAACCAGGTCAGAACAACACGGACACCACAGTAGCTGGATGGCCATTTTGGGTAAAAGCTGTCTGCAATCATAAACAGCTTCTGGCGCGGAGGAGTTGTTTTCCAGCTGCAGATCTGTGCCAGAACTCAGAATTAACTGCAATAGCATTTAGCACGGTGGAAAAACATCAGGCGTCCAAAGCAGCATACCTTAGCAGGCTTTGAAACAGCTTGTAATCTCGTGGCTCTCCCGAAAACACGGCGGATCCGATCGCTGCCAAATAAATGACTGCAGTTATGGTGTTGCCTTCGTGAAGTGGGGCCGCCATCAGAAGCTCCTCTGGGGAGGAGGAGGGAAAAAAGTAATTGCTTGAGCTTAAATGGTTGTTTTTTTTGGCCACAGCTGGTTATTGTGTTTGCTGGTAAGATAAGCCGGAGAGGAGCGACGTGACAGCTGCTATGGATTTGAATGATATTGGAGCAGGGGACGTCTCATCCTGCTTATTTTGGGAAGGGGTCCCACATATTCGGCACAATTCGAGGGGAGATCAGTTGAACTCGGAAGCCAAACAAGAGAAGAAACTTTAGGAGTGGAGATAAAATTAACGGTTTCTCGTACAAGCAGAGGCATCTAAGGAAACCCAAAGTAGCTTTGATGTTATAAATGATTTCATGGTTCATTTGAGTCGTGTGATGGAAAAGAAAAATGGTTTTACATAAAGAAAGATACTGTAGCTGGACTTAACGGGGAGGCTGAGGAATTTAAGAGGAGAGTTCAGTCAGAAGTCAAACCAGATACTCGGAGGCAGAGTAGCACAGTCTTTAGAAGGGTCTTCAATTGGATTTAGTGGACATGGAGGAATTCTTACAATGTGTTCTTGACGGTATATTTCAAGGTCCTTAAGAGCTATAGGATCTGTTATACCAGCTGTTCGTACTGTAGTCAAAATGCGGTCCTGTAGGTCAGTGTGTTATTGCAAAATAATGTATTTCAGTATCAGAGCCTCTAAAAACTGCATTAGGAACTAGTATTTAATGAAGAAATTTATCCTGAATTCAGTTTCGGTTTTATTGCTAAATTACAAGGGTAACGAGTATTTCTAAAGAGGTATTTTTGGCAGATACTGTACGTGGATGGATGTCTCCAATGCGCTCGCTTAAACTAATAAAAGATGAGAGTACACATGAATTAGACCATATTTAACCATAGAAAGCACAAACTTGCAATGCTAATTCCTAATTTACTTTAAAACCTTTGAATATTTAGGGGCTTTTATTTTAAACTTCTGAATGAGAACTCTTGGTGTGATGTCAAACGATTTTGGATACCTTGTCCTGGTGCATGATAGGAGTCGGGGTATGAGGAGTGAGGATCCTCTTTTTATGGTGAGTTTGTTGCCTTGGACAAAGATCTGTCACCCCCAACTTGTTAAAGTTTTAGGCTGAAAAAAGATCAAGAACTATATTTTTAAACTCTCTGATTCTACGGCCATTTACATAAGTGAGTAGGATTTAAAATCACATTCGTCTCCCAGTCCAGCGACATGTGAGTGGCCGCTTGTGCAATCTTTCCATGCATCACTTTCTGCTGAGCTGTGACTAAAAGAGCTGTACTCTGTTAGCCTCGCTCTGACATGTCATCATCGCGGCCTCTGTGACCGCTCGCCGGGTTTTCTTGGAATCGAGGGGAACAGAACTGTTGCTGCTGGCGGTCGGCCACGTCCAACAGATTAGTGCAAGAGTGTGTTTGGTAATCAAATAAACAGGATGGAGCTGGTCAGGGGGCTGGTGGGGGGGGGGGAGGAACTGTGTTACTGGAGATCTCAGGTGCTGCTCCACCTACGACACCCCGGCGCTGCGACACACACACACACACCGTTACGAGCACACGGTGAACAAGACGTCCAGTGTTGCTTTTTTCAAAAACGTATGTTCTCATTTCTTGGGAAAACATCAAGTAATTTTTTTTTTTTTTTTAACAGTCACTATCTTGACTATTAAAAATATATGTTTGAAAGTAACAAGTTACATTTATTCATGTTGCGGTTATTATTAGTGATGAAGCTTCATGAAGCAGTGTCGTAGTGGTAAGAGGTCAGTAGGTGGCGCCATCATTTAAAAAATTATTCATTAGAACGGTTGTTCAAAACGAAGGAGACTGCCATCGAGTGGACTCTGAAAATAATGACACTGCTTCGTGAAGCTTCAGACCATTGCTGTGTCTGAAATCGCATACTTGCGTACTCAAAGTTAGAATTTTTTTAGTGCGTAAGTGCGTCTCAACTCTTAGTAGGCAAAATTTAGTGCGGCATGCACACTGAATTGTCTTACTAAAGCGCCCACAAAACTGAGTATGGTTCGATGGACACTTTCTACCCTAAACGGCTGCCATCTTAGTGACGTTATAAACGGAAGTTACGTCAAATATATATATATATAAATATAAATATACACATATACTTACAGGTGCATTTTCAGGAGCAGTAGGAGGACGACACATCTTCCGTGCTGATACCGGCGTAAATATCTCGTGAATATTTCGGTTCTCATAATTTTTATTTCTTCTTCTAAACGTGCTGCCAGCAGGTGGCGATAGTGTTCCGACAGCTGGTTGCAAGCATCATTAAATAGTAGTAGAAGAAGAAGCTTTGATTTGAGACATACTATCTGTCGAGAATTTGCGTACTAGTTAGTATGTATACTATCCTGATGCATACTAACTTCTAGTATACTAAGAGAAGTATGCGATTTGAGACACAGCACATGACTAGTTATTACCTCTGCCAAGAAGGTTATGCATTTTTGTCTGTCATAGATACAAGTCAAAAGTTATTAACTTATAAAGAGATTTTAAGGGAAATAAATTAATGATGGGACGAGGATATATCAAATATTGTTGTAGCTAACTGGAGCCATGTTGAGTGTGAGATCAAGACTAGAGCTGGACCCAAGTGCAGATGCAACAACCAAACAATAGACAAAAACGTAATGATTCAAAAAATGTTTATATCCCATTCATTATAAAAATTAGTGTCCATATCACATTCAAAAGGACAAAACAAACAGAGTGGTGATTAGAAAAACACATTGGATAAAACGACAAAAAGTAGGCTCAGGAATAAGGAGGACAAAAACACCAAGAACAAGAAAATGTGTAATCCGCAGAGAGAATAGACACCGTACATACCAGGGAGTGACGATTCTAATCTGGCGCCTGTTGCTGCAGCAGAGGTGGCTTTAAACTCTGCTGCTCAGGAGCAACAAGCGCTGAGGAACTCAGGAAGCGGAAAAGACAAGTTTGAAAGTAACAAGTTACATTTATTCATGTTGCGGTTATTATTATTGATGAAGCTTCATGAAGCAGTGTCGTAGTGGTAAGAGGTCAGTAGGTGGCGCCATCATTTAAAAAATGATTCATTAGAACGGTTGTTCAAAACGAAGGAGACTGCCATCGAGTGGACTCTGAAAATAATGACACTGCTTCGTGAAGCTTCAGACCATTGCTGTGTCTCAAATCGCATACTTGCGTACTCAAAGTTAGAATTTTTTAGTGTGTAAGTGCGTCTCAACTCTTAGTAGGCAAAATTTAGTGCGGCATGCACACTGAATTGTCTTACTAAAGCGCCCACACAACTGAGTATGGTTCGATGGACACTTTCTACCCTAAACGGCTGCCATCTTAGTGACGTTATAAACGGAAGTTACGTCAAATATATATATATAAATATAAATATACACATATACTTACAGGTGCATTTTCAGGAGCAGTAGGAGGACGACACATCTTCCGTGCTGATACCGGCGTAAATATCTCGCAAATATTTCGGTTCTCATAATTTTTATTTCTTCTAAACGTGCCGCCAGCAGGTGGCGATAGTGTTCCGACAGCTGGTTGCAAGCATCATTAAATAGTAGTAGAAGAAGAAGCTTTGATTTTAGACATACTATCTGTCGAGAATTTGCGTACTAGTTAGTACTGTATGTACACTATCCTGATGCATACTAACTTCTAGTATACTAAGAGAAGTATGCGATTTGAGACACAGCACATGACTAGTTATTACCTCTGCCAAGAAGGTTATGCATTTTTGTCTGTCATAGATACAAGTCAAAAGTTATTAACTTATAAAGAGATTTTAAGGGAAATAAATTAATGATGGGACGAGGATATATCAAATATTGTTGTAGGTAACTGGAGCCATGTTGAGTGTGAGATCAAGACTAGAGCTGGACTCAAGTGCAGATGCAACAACCAAACAATAGACAAAAACGTAATGATTCAAAAAATGTTTATATCCCCCCCCAAAAAAAACTTGAAAAAAATTAGTGTCCATATCACATTCAAAAGGACAAAACAAACAGAGTGGTGATTAGAAAAACGCATTGGATAAAACGACAAAAAGTAGGCTCAGGAATAAGGAGGACAAAAACACCAAGAACAAGAAAATGTGTAATCCGCAGAGAGAATAGACACCGTACATACCAGGGAGTGACGATTCTAATCTGGCGCCTGTTGCTGCAGGAGAGGTGGCTTTAAACTCTGCTGCTCAGGAGCAACAAGCGCTGAGGAACTCAGGAAGCGGAAAAGACAAGTTTTAAAATAAAACCATGAGACAAGACAAGCCTGGAATTCATTGCTGATCGTAACCTTGAATCTTTGTCACACTTTGAATTTGTTTTTGTCTATAAAATGATTGAAGATGTTGTTTTGTAAAGACATAATGGCAGAGGAAGCATGGTCTGTTTTTTTTTTAATTAATATTTTTGTCAACTTACAGTATACTGTACTTGAGAAAAAAAGTTGTTTTATTAAACCCGTACTAAAGTTTCCGTTTAATTTAGTGCCGTTTACTCCCTTTTGTCAAAACTCAAAAGTAAGAAACTCCTCCAGGCTGTCGTTGGTTTTTTTGTGGAGGAAACGTTTTTATCTGGTGTTCCCGGGCGAGACAGTGATGTATAACGCTCAAACCCAAGCCCATTTTAACAGAACGCTTTAAACCGTGCGATCGATCTTCCATCAACATATTCGGCGATCAAGGATGAGGGGGCGGAGCCGCGGCGGCGAGTTCAAAGGTCGTCTTTCTGCCTGAGGACACACACAGAAGGACCACCTTTGTGATTGGTGGACAAACATGATTCTGTGGAGCCCTTGGCTTCATGCAGACAGGATTTCAACCCCCGCCTCACCTCACCTCCCCCCCCCCCCCTCCGACTCAACGCCCACTGCTCTCTGTGATCAGTGGGTCGGGGGGCTGTCGTGACGGAGGCCCGTCTGACAGATGATGAGAGTCAAGGCTGAAAGCCCGGCTCTGTGGCTGCCGGGCCCCGGCCAGGAATGACGCGGGGGCCCGGGGAAACAGAGAGCACTGTGGCTGGACCCTGGGACCCTGAAACCTCCCCCCCCCCCCACAACCCACCCTCCCTTCCAGCACTTCCTGCCTCTGTCATTCTACCAGCGAATCCAATCCTTGATCAAAGGCCAAGGAGGAAAAAAAAAAAGGGCGAGAGACAGAGAAGGCCGAGTGAAAAGGGTGAGGGAGATTGACGTGAGTGTTGGGGGGGGGGGGTGAAGGAAAAGGGGGTGAGGAAACAACAAACCGCTCTTTATCTGAGGGGGAGGCAGCTGCTCGGGGAAGGGGGCACCTGTGTGCCTCCCTGGCCAACGCCAAGCTCCACCCAAGCTCTCGCCGGTGCCAGGTCTGGGGGACGGTTACCATGGCGACGCACAAGCCTCATGGATGGAAACGAGTCCCAGGTGATCGCCGATGACAAGTCGACCCTGCTTATGATTTCAATAATTGCACCTTCACTGGTGGTGTTGTCGTGTACCTACCGCGGTGTAGATAACACACCTGCTCGCGTGTGTCGCCCGCGGCAACGCGCTAATCCTGCAGGAGTGGAAACAGAACCGTGGTATCACCGCAGATTAAAAATCATGGAACAGATGTCCTGCTTGTTTTTTCCGCCAACACATGAAGAGGCGAAACACCTCCTCAGAACACACAGGGGCGTCGAGGACGAGACCTCGGGTTCCACGCCGAAGTGACACGCTATTCATTCGAGCCGGTCAGGGTCCGATGTTCGTCTTATCTTTCAAGGCTTAGTGCAGGTGAAATGGTGTTGGCGCCGCTCCAGCAGGGACCACTGCAGTGACACACACCTGCTTCGCCTCACACACACACACACACACACACCAGTGTTGTTGTCACAAACACCAGTGAGTTCATGAGCAGACACGCGAGTGCTGAAACATACGAGTCAATAATTGCTTTACAAGATAAACGGTCGGATTAACCCCTTTATGCTGGTTGATAAATACTGTTTATAGTCGGTTCGAACCGTCAAACAAGTCACCGTTTCACAGCTTATCGCTGAATAAACAAGGTTTACTCGCTGCTTTTAGTTCACTCATCAAGTCTGGGTCATTATATGTGGACGTGTATCAGCGGAATGAATGGTTTTAATTTCAAATGATGGAGGTTTGAAAGTAAAATTATTGTTTTTTTTACAATTTCAATTATTGAATTATTGAATTGAACACAGAATGGCTGCCTTGGTTCTGTTTTCTGTTGCTTATTTTGTGTTATATTTCCTTTTATTATGTTGTGTTTACAACACTGGCAATAAACATGTTAGATTCTAAATTCAGTCATTTGTATGTTAAAGATAAGGAGAGGTAAGAAAATACAGCAATTTTTCATAAAAAATAAAAAATAAATCAAAATAAAATAAAAACAAGAAATGATGTGTTTTGGTTTTTTGAATTAAATGAATAAAGAAACAACTATATTTTCAAAATCTTTTACACATAAAACGTTTGATATTCCTATTCACAATAAAATAATTTTCCAAATTCAATATTTTTCAATTGGAGCCTTTTAAAATTCAATATGAATGTTGGTATGAAAATGCCAACATGGATGATTTTCTTTAAAATATCAATCAATCAATAAATGAATAAAAATAATGTCAATGACAATTTAAAGGCAACGAATGGAAAAAATGTTGAATTTAGAAATAAATTCTGTTTTGTTTTTTTACCATACATTTTAGAAATTAAATTATTGAAAACTAAACAAATTCAATCTTTCTATATAAATAATAATAAAAAATAATTAAAAATAAAAATAATACACAATTATTCAATAAAAAACAAAGTCAACTGTTCAACTAATGAATTCAATCATTCAAAATATAATTTAATGCTTAAAAAAAAACAGATTTCCATTTCTTGCTACACATCTGAAACATTAAATTCAATATTCTGATGGCACCATACTTTTATAATTCTACCAAACCAGTGACTGTATATATACATATATTTTCTCTTTAAATTTTTTTTCTAGATGAAAAGGTTTCCCATGAGTGCAGTACTTGAATATAAATTAGACTCGTGGTTATAATTCATCTCTGATTTTCGTCCATGGTCTGTTCTGTTGATGGACGCGTGCAGGCGCAGACACGAGAGCTATGAGACGGTTGCCATGGTGATCAGTGCTCAGAGATGCGGAGACGATTGTGTTCAGAACATGTGACACCTTCCCGTGCTGGTTCAAAGTGCACGTGCCTCGTCGGTCGTCGGTTGAAGGGAGGATTCCATCCGATGCAACTCTGGCGGTCGTATTCCAGATCGTCAAAAAAGAGTCATTTGTCCGACCCGCTCCCGCATCTGTCCTTTTGAAGGTTTTTCTCTTTCATCCCCCCTTCATTTAACGATGGCACCGTGTTTCCATGCTGGGTGGGTTCACAGGGATGGAGTGAGCGTGGGCGGGAGGATGATTGATGCCGGCGGGCGACTCGGGCACGACGTGGACTGGTTACATGTGGCGCCGCCAGATGATAGAAGGGGGGCACATGACAAACGAATAGGTGATGAAACCGGGACTTTGAAGGGAAGCTATTTCTGGCCTGAAACTTCTGAGGCTAATTTTGGAAACGTACCAGCTCTGTGGTCCCAAGAACAAGACTGCTAACATATGACGCTCGGCGAGAAAACATTTTATTACACATTTCTAGAATTCGTAAAAGATTAATTGTAGTATTATTACATATTTCTAACACAATATTTTTCTCTGGGTACGCTAACATGCTAATGGGGATGCTAATCAAAACAGTGAAATTGTTTGACCTAATAACATAAAGGAAACACCAGCGCCAATTATTAGCTTAGCAAATTAGCGTCAATATTAGCAATATAGTTTGGAGGTGCCTCTCAATTTCACTGCTTTCTTTACCTCAAATTCAAGCTCATATTAGGACAAACATTTGTTAACTCTATACTACAAGATTCACAAATTCAACCATAAAAAATGGATGGAGGAGAATCTGTAAATGCTAATTTAGCTACTGTCGCTACTAACGCTCACATGTAGCATCATTGAGAGTTCCCTTTTTACGTTGTTGATGTAAGAACTTGCAAGCTAAGGTTGTTGCATACCAAGTTACAAGATGAACAAAATAGATTTACTATTAACTGAAAAATGGGACAACTTTGAATGAAAAAATGTCTTGTTTTTTTTTACCATAATAGCCCCTCAAGTTTTTCTCTTTGAAGCCAAATAGGACATTTTTACCATCGAGGCACGGCTTGAACTAAATTATCTTTGTGGGTTTCACTTTTTTTTTGTATTTCATTTAATTTTGAACCATTTAAAACGCTCACTTGTCGCCTTAAATTAAATTGCCATGCTAAACTTGGCCCTCAGCCCATGATTTAGGTGTATTAAATTTGTTTTTTTTTCTTAATTTAACTGTTGACTTGCAGTTTACTACTATAATTTCCCTTGTGTTGTCTCTGAGTCAACAACTTCCACCACTGCATATGTATTTATGGAAGCCAGGGAGGTCGTGCACAAGAGTCAACATAAGGGACACCAAAAACATCAGTTTTCGGGCCACTGGGTTACCTTGACCCTTAAATACAAGGGATAACACAAGATATAATTTGTTTTAAATCAAATTGAATCTTCTAGTTGACTATTATGTCCAAATAAACATATTTATAGACATATTTTGTTTAAAATGAATACAATTAACTAGTATTCAGCACAGATGTTCAGAAAAAAGATGTTATTCAATTTTTATTGTTGATAATTCACCTTTTTTTTGCTTTTAACCATTGATTTTATCAGGAAAAAGAAGTTGCATCATGATGCTGAATAATCCACTTAAGCATTGTTTGTGCTCCATCAATTAATATTCCAATCATCTCCTCTTTCAGTGCAGGCAGCGAGACAGACGCCCCTTCATCTCGGCGAGCCCCAGCTGTGCGGAGCCGTAAGACATCCACGCCTGCACAGGGCGCAGTAAACACACCGCAGATGTATTTATAGATCGAAAGCAAACTTATATAATTGAGAAGTTTGCCGGAGCCTCATCAATTTTGCATGACAATCATCCCGCCACAATCCCAGAGTTGTTCTTGTTGATCCTCCAGCACCTGCAGAAGCAATCGGAGGAGATGGTAGAGGAAGTCGACGCCCACAGATATCACCTCCTGCAGTCAGTCTGGTGTTGACGTGCTGCTGGCAGCACCAACAGTCCCTCCTTTCATATTCCACTCATCTCCCACATCCTCCTGCCAGCCACTCAGTTCTGCAAGACATTCTGTCACTCATGCTCCCAAATATCCTTGTGTTTCATGCCTCAAACTCAACACTGCAGTGAAGCAGTAGTTTTTTTCCATCATTCCCCCCGGGCTCTGCCTGTTCCCCGCTTCTCTAAAGCGATTAGTTTCTCAGGCGGTGAGTGGACTTAGTCTTCCACTATAGTCTGGAAGCGTCTGATAGAGGAGCGCTCACACTGGGGCGACAGAGTCAAGGGCGTTTTAGTCTTGTTATTGCTGTTTGTTGCAGGTTTTTTTTTTTTTTTTTTGTCGTGTGAAAGTGTCCAGATCCTTAAGGGCCAGATCCGACGCAGCCAGCCATGGAAATTACTCGTCACACTGCCTTTGCACTCTACTCTGGAAAAGCTAACATCTTGTGTGTTATCTTGGTAATGATTCACCCATCGGTTCACACTGACACGGCAACTCTCCAGACGCACAAACACTCTCGGCCCTCTGCGGCGACATAGATTTCCCCTTTACACGCTGAAATGGACGTCCACGATCAGAACTCATGCATGCGACCATGGCTAGGTTTGAATATTTTTTAGATTTTGAAGATATCAAACCCTCCAAACGTCATGTAGTGATGAAGAGATGGATCAAAATGTTGAGAAACTGCTACCTTGTGCAATAAAGTATTGACATGGAAGAAGAAAAGATCTTGAGAAGTTCAAAAAAGATCTTGAGAATTTATAAAAGATGTTGAGAAGTTAAAAAAAAAATAAGTTGAAGTGCAAAATGTAGATCTTGAGACGTTAAAGGGAGATCTTGAGAGATTAAAAAAGATATTGAGAAGTGAAAATAAGATATTGAGGGTTTAAAAAAGATATTGAGAAGTTAAAAGAAGATCTTGAGAAGTTAAAAAGGATCTTGAGAAGATAAAAGGGATCTTGAGAAGTAAAAAGAAGATTTTTGGAAGTTGAAAAAGATTTTGAGAAGTTAAAAGATCTTGATAAGTTAAAAAAGATCTTGAGAAGTTGAAAAATGATGTTGAGAAGTTGAAAGAAGATCTTGAGAAGTTAAAAAAATATACTGAAAGGTTAATAGAAGATCTTAAGAAGCTAAAAGAAGATCTTGAGAGGGTAAAAAGGATATTGAGAGATTAATAGAAGATCTTGAGAAGTTAAAAGAAGATCTTGAGAAGTTAAAAGAAGATCTTACGAAGTTAAAAAAATATCTCAAGATGTTAAAAGTAGATCTTGAGCAGTAAAAAGAAGATCTTGAGAAGTTAAAAGAAGATCTTGAGTTAAAAAAGATCTTGAGTAGTATAAAAGTATAAAGGGATCTTAAGAAGCTAACTTCTGTAGATATTTTTTTTAGCAAAACCTCTTCACTATATCATTTCATTTTTGGCTGCTGAGAGCCTCCACAGATTGTCAAAAGAATCAAGAACGATCATATTTCCTTGTACTTGAGAACAAGCTCGATTTCCGAACAGTCAACATAATAAACCGGAAAGAAAACACATCACTCGTATGGCACACGGTCACCTCTGGCGATAAAAATGAAAAACTTCTTGAGAAATTTTTATTTAGGATAACTATACATATATTAAATTTATTTTACCTTCTCTAATTTCCCTTAGGGGCTCCATGGGAAAGCAATAATATCAAAGTTTTGAAAGCCCTGTATACACTTGCTATCATACCAATACCATTATTGAGAATATTGTTCATCTTTACCATCCTGCTCTTTTACCATTGCAATAAAAAGTGTGATTCTAAACTGATGGGTCACCTAGAAGTCGACGTGAGCCTAAATCAAGGTGATGAAAACCGGCTTTAATTCCATGACACCATAGGTTTCAAACTCAGATGTGGAGGCTTTATCCAGCCTTCCAAGACATTTCCTATACTTAGCTTTCAGGAAGTATTGAATTCTAGTTTTACGCTATACTAGAAACTTGACCACCTACAATGCATGTTCATTTCAAGAGCTTTGATACCATGTCGTTCAAAAGGTTTTTTTGTCTTGAGTCAGAGGTGTTAGATTACATTTTGGTACTTATTCTCCCATTTTATAGCCTGAGGCAGTAATATTTTGAGGTTTGAAGACAGCGGTTGTATGCTAAAACTCGCTATTGGAAAATGAGAAAAAATGTTTAACTAAATTACCCTTCCTGAGGATTTTGTCGTTTGTTCTATAGGATTGGTGGTGGGCCCCTGATGCCATACTAGTGCATGATGCTACAGTTGTGGGAGACCCTTTTCAAAAATTTAAAACACACAACATTTGTGAAACTTGTAATTGAGAATGTTTATCCAGATCCTAATTTAGTTCCATGAAATGGAAGTTTTATACAGGAAGTTTATTCCAGTTGATTATTTTGTTGGGTTTCGAGTCAGGTCACAGGGGAATATATTTCAGCAAGGGGGCCCCCAGACTTCCTAGCTAGCAACCAGCCCTTCCAAGGGGACCCAATGGCCAGTTGAGAGACGTAGTACCTTCCGAACTGTTCTTCCTAGCTAAAACTAATTGGAGAAGAAAATATAAATTAGGATATAATTAAAAGAATAATCTTATCAATTATTTTGAAGAAATTGATACAAATTCAACACGATAGTGATTTGTTTTATTCTATTTGTATGTTAAACCATTTTGTATTAACAGATAAACTAAGTTTTAAGATAAACTACTCCAGAATTTTAACAAGGACAAATGTTGGTAGCTGTAATATTAGTAGTCGTTGTATCCTTGTATCCGATTGATGCCGATATATGCCGTCTCAGACACACCGGTACTCTTGTTAAGAGGGCGACAGGAGGCTCCACGTGTGCTTCACACCATCAATAGGACAGTTGGAGATTTCTGAAAAGCCTGTGGAGATAGGATTCTGGAAAAAAACAACTCAACCCTCCATGGTCAAACAAGATCAGTGGTGGAGTGAGAACGAGCCGAGCATCCCACATACAGCTTGTCAGCGACGTACAGTATTGCCGCCCAGCAATACAGCGGGGTTACCTCGTTTCCACGGAAACAGAAGAACCCAATTAAAGTAGCCCGTGAACCATCGCAACATGTGGTAAACGCGGCGATGGCGATGCTGCGAGGCCGTCCTCCGATCATTAGAAGTAAAACAAACAATTACTGCTAAAGTGACCCAAACAGATGAGACGACACGCACCAGGAAGTGTGTGTCCAGACAGGAAGCCATTCATCTCACGAGAGAGTTCTGCTTATTCAGGAGAGTAATGACAACGCTGATGAGCTTTTGTTGAGAACGTATTATTTTGCTGTCTAAACGTCTTTCATGCACAGAACAAAGCACTTCCAGTTGTTTAGCATTTCAAAGAGAATGCATTGTGCTGATGAGGATTGATGGAGGTATGTAACCGATGCTAATTATCGCATGCTAATTGTGCCGCTGAATACATTCGATTCACCAGAGCGAGCCCTTCAAGTTGATTCATATCCAGTAATGTATTTCCCGTCGTCATATTTTATCCTAAATGTTAAAGAGATGCAAACATCTGCGGCTGTCAGACGTTCTCCGGGTCCTGACTGAGTACAATCTCTGAATGATTTAATGGGATTCGTACGTTCCTCCTCTTATCCGACACGTCCGTTTGCAGATAAGCAGATATGGACTATGGGCTCCGCATTCTAGTCACACCCGGGTCGACAAAAGAATCCATGTGAGTGCGGTTCCTTGTCGATATGTGGAGCAAACACGTGGCGGAGCTTGGAGTACGGCGACGCTCGCTGGCTCAGTTGCCACGGCAACAATCTAACAGCACTGATGAATGGATGTGTAGCCGGGCAGATTAATGCAGATGCTCTCCACTTTCACTTCCTAACATCACAGAGCCTGACATTTATTTATTTTTATTTTGTTAATGTTTAAAGTGATTTGATGTCAGTAAGTATCGGCTGAATGACTCGTGTAATAATGGATTACATTAACATGTGGATGAAAACATGAATGGTCGATAGATAAGTAATACAAATTCAGAATGAAATGGACCACAAGTCGCTAAATTTGTGTTTTTGTTTCATTAACTAACGAATGAATGTCAATTATGAATGGATGGAAGATGAGACGGATTCACAAGTTTCTTCCAATTTAGCTTTGATTTTGTGATTGACTGACAGATGGGTCACAAACAAAAGGATAAATAGATTGATAATGGATATAAAAAAAAAAAATTCCATGACCAAAATAAGAGATATTCTTCCTCTGGTGGGTAGATGGATTGATGGATGACTAGATGGGTAGTTGGTTGAAGAATTGATTGACGGATGAAAGGGTAAAAGAGGATGAGTGGAAGGATATGTGGAGGTTGGATGGATGAATAGATGGATGTTATTTGGATGAATGGATGGAATGGTGAGAGAGGATGAGTGGATGGATATGTGGAGGTTGGATGGATGAATAGATGGATGTTATTTAGATGAATAGATGGAAGAGGATGAGTAGATTGACGTGTGATAGGATTTGTGGATGTTGGATTGACGGATGGAGAAATAGATGGATGTTCGTTGGAGGATGGTTGGATGTATGAAAGGATAAAAGAAGTTGGGTGGATGGATTTATGAACGGATGGACCAGTGGAGGTTGGAATGATAGAAAGAGGATGGTGGACAAAAGAATGAATGGATGGATTAAGGGTTAAAAGGATGGTTAGAAGGTTGGATCCTGGATTGGATAAATAGATGGATGGGTGGAGGATGTTAATTTAATAATATTAATAATAAAATGCACAATAGAATCCCATGATAATAAATGACAATGATCAATGAACTAGTGTCTTCACACACTTTTCTTTTATTCCGAGCGACAGCATCGTCCTCTCCAGCTGACTCACAGAATGTTTCTCCTGCATCTCTTCTGCCGAGAGTGGCGGTCCTGCACCCCCACACCCCCTCTCCACCACCTCCCCCTTCATCTTGATTTACGGCGTTTAGGAAAGTGACAGGCGGATGATTGAATCTTGTGTAGTTGAAATGCGCAGAGCGGAGGAAGAGTGGTTGGATGTGATTGAGTTGTCCTTGTGATTTGCCTCCTGTGATCTTCAGACACGGCTGTGGACGGTAACCATGGCGACGTGTGCTCTTGTTACCTGCTCGGAGGACGACTCGGGAGTCGGGAGCTTGAGTTACCCGGGGGGTGGGGGGGGTTGGCACAAAGACCCCGCTGTTTCCCGACATCCATTCACCGAAGGAGTCGCAGCAGATCAATGGCGTCTGATTATACTAACTCGATATCACATTCGTGGAGAGGAGCGGTCGTTTCTCGGCGCGTGACGTTTATTTACACGTGGAAATTACCGTCGCAAATATCAAACAAACCCCCCCACCCCCACCCCCCTGGGGTCACGACACTCGCCCTCGCCGTGGTGTTCGTGACGCCCTGAACTCTTGGACCCTCTTTATTTACTCTTATTATTAAGTCGCTGCTTCACATGGAGAAGTAATTAATTTTTGACTAATGATGTGCCAGTCGCTTGACAACAGCAATTACATCTTAATGAGTCAGAAGCTTAGTGTCAAATGATGTCGATGCAGCCGGATTGGCTCGGAATCTCTCTTAAGCCTTTTTCCTTTTAATTCGAAGAGCCAATCTCGAACATTTCCATCGCGATTTATGTCAACACGAGTCTTCGCTTGACCTTTAAGGGTTAGATTATGTTTGTGTCGACTAATGGTTGGGATTAATTGCAGTTAATTAATTGCAATTGAGTAATATGTTCCTGTTCAGTGTTATAGGCAAAAATGTACGTCAATGCTAACGTAGCGACCAGAGCTCGAGTTTCGTTGTCTACATCTTCGTCCAAAAAGTCATACTTAAAAACATCCAAACACATCCGTACTGCCTGTCTGTAATGCCCATCTTGACACTGTGACAAAAGGAATATTTAATAACAAAACAATATTGTAGTCAGTGTAGACTAGAGTACTTATTTTACTTGTTTATGTAGCATGTTAGCCTTTTAGCCTCAGCTACAAACAATCTTAAAAAATAGACTGTTTTTTTGTTTTTTTTCTGAACAATTTTAGTGCTTTGTCTCAAATCGCATACTTCTCTTAGTATACTAGAAGTTAGTATGCATCAGGATAGTGTGCATACTAACTAGTATGCAAATTCTCAACAGATAGTATGTCTCGAATCAAAACACTGCCACTACGCACTAACAGGAAATGACGCGAAAGCTTCTTCTTCTACTACTATTTAACGATGCTTGCAACCAGCTGTTGGAACACTAGCGACACCTGCTGGCAGCACGTTTTGCAAGTTTGGATGAAGAAATAAAGAAAAAATATGAGAAACGAAATATTCGCGAGATATTTACGCCGGTATCAGCAGCGAAGACGTGTTAACCTCCTACTGCTGGATGAAAATGCACCTGTAAGTATATGTATATATATATATATATATATATATATATATGACTTAACTTCCGTTTACAACGTCACTAAGATGGCAGCCGTTTGGGGTAGATAGTGTCCATCGAACCATGCTCAGTTTGATGGGCGTTTTAGTACGACAATTTAGTGTGCATGCCGCACTAAATTTAAGTTTGGATGAAGAAATAAAGAAAAAAATATGAGAAACGAAATATTCGCGAGATATTTACGCCGGTATCGGCACCGAAGACCTGTCAACCTCCTACTGCTGGCTGAAAATGCACCTGTAAGTATATATATATATATATATATATACAGTATATATATATATGACTTAACTTCCGTTTACAACGTCACTAAGATGGCAGCCTTTTAGGGTAGATAGTGTCCTTCGAACCATACTCAGTTTTATGGGCGTTATAGTACGACAATTTAGTGTGCATGCCGCACTAAATTTCGCATACTAAGATTTGAGACGCACTTACGCACTAAAAATACTAACTTTGAGTACGCAAGTATGCGATTTGAGACACAGCACTGGTGTCGAGGCTTCAAATCAAGATGGACGTGACAGGCGAGCACCACAGAGGTAATTGGATGTTTTTAAGTGTGTATTTTTGGACGAAGACGAACTCCAGTCGCTAGATTAAAATGGAAGTACAACGGATTACTCTAAAAATAATCCCAATCCTCAAAAAAAGAGTCAGATTTAAAACTATGACTTTAATGGAGACTTTGAGTCAAAATAGGTGTTGATTTAAAGCTAACGATTTTAGCCTTGAAAAAAACAAACAAAAGACAAATACCAGGAAGTATCTGAGGTTCCTTCATCTAACTGCTGCTGTCGCGGGGGAGACTTCTCAGCGCGACACTAAGCCTGTACGTTGACTCACAGCTGAGCGCTAACAGCCTCAGGTTTCCCCAGAAACAGGCCACACATTCCTGCATCAATGGGATTTGTTGTTATGATGGAGCGTGGGCTGGCAGTGGCCAGATTTGGAAAGGCTGTTACCATGGAGACTAGTGGAAGGGCCGAAAGCAGCCACAGACAAGTCAGCTGATGCCCCCTTTTGAGTTAGTCCTTTTCAAACATGATTAGTTCTTTATTTATTTATGAGCTACGAGGAAGAACCATGTGAGCGACAGCGACTGTCATACTTTTGACGGTGTTCCGGGTCTGTGTTGGGGGCGGTATATTACATTATATATCATCTAGAAGATTTTATCCGGGGTGACTTTGGTCATTCTGTCATACTGATGCCATTTCCACTTTGCATTAAAAATATACTTCACATCATGTAAGTCACGTACAAAAAAAATCTCTTCGCAATAAATCCTTTTGGTTCTTGACCAGGCGTTTAATATTCATGAAGCTCATTTATTACCAGCAGGAACATAATGCATACTTTATTGACTGATTTAAGATTCTAATGGTCGTAAACTATAGTACTAAACATCACTGAACCACTAAATGAATAAAGCTCATGCTTTTGTTTAGTTATTCCGATTAAAATTGTATGTACTTTACATAAAAATTGAAAGATGAAACCATTTGTATTGCGTGTTAATATAACAAAACCTTATCTAACTAACAAAAAGGTGTCAAAAACCGTGCCTGCTTGAGACCTTGCCTCCTGCAAGGGTAGGTAAGGGAGTCATGTGCTGTTTGTAATGTCACTTAAAATGCAATGTCTTCTGTTTTTTATTTGTTTTGTTTTTTTTAGCTTCATTTGACTATTTACTAATATATGACTGTTAAAATGAACAACAACCCAACTGGCAAAGTAGCTAAAATACCAACTCATTTGTGATTGTAACAGTTTATTTTGGTGTCTAAACGTGAGGATCTGTCTCGCCTGCAGTTAATACAAAACTCAGCAGCGAGAATTCTGACCTGCTCTAGTAGAAGAACTTACATTTCCCCGATTGTTACAACTCTGCATTGTCTGCCAGTTTCTTTCAGGATAAATTTGAGAATTCCGGTTCTTACTTTCAGATCTAATCATGTTCTGAGGACTATGGATCAGAGTCTACTGATGGTTCCTGAACATGCTTCAGGACCAGAGGACAGAAATCCTTCCAGGCTGTTGCTCCTAAATTTTGGAAGCATCTTAAGACCTTTTATTTGTGCAGGCTTTTTCTTGATTATCTTTGGGCTGCTTTGTTTTTCTCTATGTTCTCTTGACCTTTTAGAGTTTTTAAATTTGTATGTACTTTTAACTGTGTATTGTTTTGTTGTTTAAGCACCTTTTGACCCTGCTCTGGAAAGTCGCTTCGCAAATCAAATTTACTTACACACTACAACAAAGTAAAACAGCAGCTCTGTTGTACTTTTACTCTTCATACTTTTGCACTTCAGATCCATATAAAACCTGTTGACCTGTGACATCATGCTAGTAGAAACCAGGATAAAATCATTTTAAACCAACTTTTAATGGAGTGTTTTTGTCTCCCACCTGGAAAAAAAAAAAAAGAGCCCCTCTGTTGCTCGAGCGCACTTCCTCACGTTACCCTCGGTGCTAATGTATTCATCATGTCACAATGTGAGTCACATGCTAGACTCTGGAACAGGCTGACGTCTGTGAGAGCCGACCTGAAGATAATGCAGGCCGGCATGTCAAAGAGGGCAATGTGATCTTTTCCTTTTTTTTTTCGCTCCGGAAAAAAACAAAAATGCCTGCAACACAATCTGCTGCTTAACTGGAGCGGGACAAAGAGTCAGGGGATCGTCACGTATCCGTCGACCGTCCACAACAACACACAACGGCGGGCGTGTTTGCCGTCGCTCAGGTTGCGGGGTTTGTCATAAATGATAATTCTGCAGCGTGTAATCCGATCGGAGGGCCTCGTAAGACGTGACGGGAAGAGCTCCGGCAGTCATCAGTCATAGTACAAATACCTTCAACATGAGCTCACGACAGCAGCTGCACATGAAATCTTGCTGAGCTCGTTTGAGTGTTTGTAAAGTGGCTCAGCTGATCTTTGCTCACAGGCGGTGAAACTCGGCGACAATATTTGCTTGCATCATTCTCCAAACAGCTCGGGGACTGGGCGTGTACGGCCTTTATTTTGGGCGACTTTTTTTTTTTTTTTGTTGTCGTCTGGCGGTTTTAAAAAAGAGGCGGTTTGACTTTCCAAACAAACGCATGACTCAAGTTCAACAGTTTCAACGGGTTAGTAGCCAGCGAAAGGTCGGGGAGGGCGTGGGTTTGTGTGCGCGCCGCGTGCTCTGCGGCGCTTGTTTTACCGTGCAACTAATCCGGCTCACCTTACGCCGCGCTGCCAGTAATCGTGGGAAAGAATGTGGCTCCTCTACTGTACTTGTTTTTCTTTTGTGTCGGAGGTGTGGTGCCGCTTCTCATGACAGCTGAGTCTACCGCGGTGTCACCTGTCAAGATCTGAGCCTCGATACCGTAAAGGGGAAAGACTCCAGACGAACTAGAGCTCCGTGACCTCGTTTGCGTCGACCGCAAGTTTCGCTTTACCGTCACTGGTCTACCCTGAACAATCGCAACACAACCGGTTCAGCCTCTTTACTCACCTGATGTCATCACTGTGACTCAGAGCAACATCTGATGATACAAATCCTCTTCATTTGTCTGCCATTTAAGCCTATTTACAAACTACTGGCTACTATATCCAACATATACTAAAGCATGTGTTAAAATCAGCGTCGTGACCTAAAAGATCCAAGTGTTTAAGGTAAGATAAGGGACATCAAGGTTTGCCTCGTGCATTATCATCCTCCACCTCCAAGGGACTCGTTGTATGAAAAAAGCGACGCATTATTACAACTGAATGGATTAGAAGTGAAGCTACTATTACGTCATAATGGACTCTGCTCTTGTAACCTCTTGTTCGCCTAGATTTCAGACAGGAGAGAACTTTATAAAGTAATAACTTAAAAACATATTCATCACAAAGGACTTACTGCGTCTTGGAGAAGAAGACTTCAACATTTGAAACATGTGAGTGAGTCAGGAGAGTTGGAGTTGGACATCAGTTGGCCTTTGAAGCTGTAACAGAAAGATAATTCTTCACAATTTCCCATCAATGCTCTAAGCCGACCCTTGCAGTTACTTCGCAAAGAATACAGCTTGTTTCTAAAGACTCCAGTTGTGCTGCATCAGCTTTTTTCTTTCTTTTTTTGGTTTAAACTGTTTACATTTGGCATCTTTTCTAAAGAACTCTCATGTTTGTACTCCACAGTAAACCCTAACTGAAGTGGTCTGAACTTCTGTTTCTTGAAAATGAACAAACGTTGTAGTAAAGAGTTGATGCATTTCATCATTTGGGACCATGATGCAATGCAGCAGGAAAGTGTTGCTGGTTTCATCGACGGCGTTTCATGTGAAAAAATGCAGGAACTGTTCGTGTTAAAAGTCACGTTCGCCGGCTTCCTCCCTAGACGACGTTGGCTTCGGTTCTGCCCACTACCTCTCGTGTGAATGAGAGGAGAATTATCCAAGTCACGTTCTGGGGTAACTTCAGGTTATTTACACAGAATAAAGGAGGTTTATAAATTCATCTAAACACTCTACTCTGTGTGCATCAGCGAAACGCCACAGAAGAATGAAACGCTGACCACTTGGCACCGGTTTCCTGCGCCACATTTGGGTCCGTTTAAAATGATGTTTCCCAGCCGTCAGCAGCTGCTTTCCATCCAGCAACTCATCTCCCCACTTTTCCTCTTTTCCCCACCAGCGCCGTCCCCTCCTTCTGCACGTCAAAACTTGGCAGCCCGGTTTACACTCAATTTTCAAAGCCACCCTGTTCTCCATCAAATGTTGCGTGGCAACATCAAACGCTCGGCTGGACTAAGGCTGCCTGGGATTCCAGCGTGGTGGGCGGATAATTGGAGGCAGGCCTCTGCAGATTTGACAGATGTGTGATGAGTTTTACTGTGTTTTTGCCACTCGTGTTTTCGGGGGAGTGTGAGAGGCTGATTTTAGAAGGAAAAACATCAGCTTTGTCTTATAAAACCTCCCTTAAGCTGGTCAGAGAAGGGCCCTCGCCTGGGGGCCCCCGGTGAGCGTGGCGGTAAACATTGCACGCGGACATGATATCTCAACCCAGCTTGAGGAATTTGATGTGTAAGGTCTGAATCATAAAGCCTCAAAGTCTGCCCTTTTTTGGCTGTTTCCTGCCCGCAAGTTTGAGTGAAGGTCACTGCAGTTGTCAAACAGTGATTACAAAGATACTCAGGAATTCCCCGCTTTTCCCTCAGCCCGCCTTGCAAGAGGAATGCTGGACTGCTTTCCCGTCCATCCATCAGTGAGCAAGCATAACAGACTAGACCAGTTCCTCCCAAGCTGAGGGTGGGCTTCCAAAGAGAGTGCAAGAGGCCAGAGAAAGGGGGGTTGGGAAATAGTTTAACCGAGGGAACTGGATGGAAGCGAGGAAGGGGTGGGGGGGGAGAAAAAGGATTTAGTTTCAAGAAAGAAGAATGAGACGTGTTTGTGTTGCGTCCCTCGGGCTCATGCAGACAGTATGAAGTTGAAGTTTTTTTCCTTTCTAACAGGAAGGCGGTGCAGATGTTCCTAAGAGCGGTCTTGTGGTTTCCTTGTTTTCCCTTTTTTTTTTGTTTGAGTCGGTTCCACCGTTGCCAGGGCGCTCCTCTACTCGCTCGGCTTTTTTGTTTTTCCCTGAGAGTGAGGCTCCAACAGGAGGGTCATCTCCAGGCCAGCTCCAAATGAGAAATAGTTGGCCGGCTGCCCTGGCGGCCGCTCAAATCCACCCTTTTGAAAAGATTACTGTGCTGCTGCCGCCGCCGCCGCCTCCTGTGGGGCATGCCAGATCTGCAGAGGGGAGAGGAATGTGCAGCAAGGGCCAGGGGAGGGGAGCGTCGAGGGGGCCACATTTCATTCGACCTCTTTTCAGAAAGTTTTTCTCATTACTTTTTCCTTCAAATGTTTCAATTTATGAGGCACGGAACAGGCCTCGGACTGTTCCCAAATAAACCCTGACAGGCGTTTTTTTCCCACCAGCTCTTGTCTCTCCCCCGGTCTCGTCGTGGTGGTTGTTGTTGTTGTGGACGGGTGATGAATGATCGGGTGATATAGGCCCACAGTGGGGACGGCTGCTTTCCCTGATAGGCTGCTGACCGGCGGACACTCCAAAAGCTGCCGCAGTAAAAAGTGATTTGTGGGGTATTGTGAGACGCCCCAGACGGTTAGCAAAGGTGTGCATGTCTCCTCTGGCCTGTCACAATCGATACAACCCCCTCACGCCGACTCATCTGGACTTTAAATAATGCATCACACGCTCGCACATAAGACCCGTTCACATCGGAGATGGAGACTCTGCGTAGAACGATGAAATAAAACCCATGCCCTCCATGATTTCTCAGTCTTTCGATTAGTTTTTTGAAGAATTTGCAGAGAACTTTCCCGAAAAGTGGACGTACAAGTCGTGTTTTAGGCTTATTTTCACAAGATGGAAATAACAGTTACAGACGCTCCTGTTTTTCCAAACAAATGTGCTTATGTTAATAACACAAATACAGATTATTCATCTGGCGAAAATCCCAATGTTCCGGGACAAGATGACCTCACCTGATTTTACTGAAAACCAAGATGAGCAATCGGGTCCTTTTGTCTCAAATGACACACCTGACTGGTTCCAGCGGGGATTAACCTCGGAGCAGAACCACATAACAATTAGTGGGACAAAGGAGATAAGGCGAGGGGTCGACCTGACATGTTGCACCTCATATAAACCCAGAGGGGGAGCAGCTTCAACGACTAAGACACCTCGGAGAAGTGAATTACTGCCTGACTCCGAACTACCGTCTTTAAAGTAACGTAACACAAAAGCGTTGAGTCTAGAATGTGTAGACGTTATATATAGTAAACCAGTCACATGTATGAATAGCAAGACCACACCTAGTACCTTTGTTGTGTACAATACACAATTGTGTTGCCAACAATATTGTTCTCGTAACAACAATGATCTCTAGCGTTGATTTGGCTCTTTAACTATTATGCTTAGACACGTATTTAGTTGATTAAAAGCAAAATTGTACAACCTTTATTGAATTTTGGAAATGGCAAAAATGTATAAAAGTATATCAATGACGTCACAATGTGAAACCAAATTTTGAATCTTGGATTGAATTGTATTGAAATTGCGCATTTCTGCACCAACACTTAATACTTTGAGTGCATAAGTGCCTTCCGCTGAGCAGTGTGCGAAAATGTAGTGTGCAATGAGCACTCAAATGGCCAGAAATTTTAGTGTGGATCAATGGACACTTTCCAGCCTTAACTGCGACCATCTTAGTGACGTAGATGACGCTAATGGAAGCTAAGTCACTGGCGACGCGTCTTCGTGGGCAGATACCGGTGTAAATCTCTCGAGAAAACACTAATTTTAGCACAAAACAACACTAATAGCACAATAAAACACAACTTAATAACTTGTTTTAATTGGTGAAAAATCGCAGTCAAGTGTCTGCGATAGTGTCCCAACGGCTGGTTCCAATCAGCGTTAAAAATAGTAGAAGAAGAAGCTGTCGAGTCATTTCCTGTAAGTGTGTAGTGGCAGTGTTTGATTTGAGACAGTACTACACTGTTGAAATTTGAGTACTGTGCAAGTAAGTCCACTGTCTTACAGTGTACTGTAAAGCAAGTACTTCTATTAAAAATATATACTTCCATTAAACGTCATCGGACCTTTAAGCTAGCTCTAGCAATTGTGCTACGCCTGACTCATCTAAAATCTGTTGACAACTTGAAGTTATTTATTTCCTACATAAACTCAATGAGCTGATTCTGAATCGTTTTAGTTTTTTATTGTATACAAAGTCAAATTGATGTCCAACCGCCTGTTAGCTAGCTTTGTTGTTAGCATACCGCTGCTTTTAACTGGAAAAGAGGAACCTATAGCGCCACCCGTCATTGTGGAGGTGTCATTACTCCATCATTAAATTAAGCTATTTACTTTAACAAGAGTTTTTGGGGGGTTGTGCGTGTGCTAAAATAAATGCCTCGTCACCATTTGCCGTCCTCAGAACATATGGATACAAAAAGCCTTTTCTGGGTGGTCTTTATCTAAGTCAGGAAGCAGGACCAGACCCATAAACACTCGCCACAGAGGAAGCCCCCCTGTGCGAAAGGAGACCACACCCAAACTACCTCCGAACACACAAAGCTTCATCCGGGGCTGACGGAGGGAGTGGGAGTCAGTGTGTGTCAGTTCCAGGAAAAAAAAAAAACGTGGCGTGTTTTTTATCGGCGCATCCTCCCTGACACCGTAAGAACAGCGGCGTGTTCCTGAGTCATATCGTCTGCTTAGCAACACGCTCGCCGGGGGAAGAGGCAGGACACGGCGATGTGATTGGGGGAGACTCGGACCCTCAGGACACGGGAGCGCTAATTGCGAGGCTGTTTTTTCCTCCTCCATCTTTTAGCAGATGCAATACGCCAGCCACGGAGAGAAGCGAGAAGGTTGCGTAACAGGATTTAGACTTCCGCCCTTTTTTCCGTGCACTTTCCCTTTCTCCTCCATCACCTCCTCTTCATCCGCTCACAACAGCTGGAGCTGAGCCAGATGCCTCGGAGACGGGTCGGCGTAGTGTAGGACGCACAAAACGCTGATAATTGGTCCGTTGTTTTGTTTTTTTATTGACCTGGTTCGTTTCGGCAAGTTCATGACAAAAGACCTCGGTGCTTGAAGAGCTGCTTCCATATTGGGACAATATGTGTCTCGACCTTTGACCTCTGGCGATTAAAAAAAAAAAAGGCGGCACATGGAGAGCGTTCTGAGATCCTGGGAGCCGCAGAATTTGGAACAACAACAACAACACATAAAAAAAAAAACACGTTGGCACGAGGAGACGACGAACACATGCACACCAACTGTTACTTTTGGTTCGTCGGGACCTCTGGGTCAGAAATTACACATGCGAGCGTTTTGCTGGCTGACGGGGGGGCAGGGCAGACTTGGCCGGGGGAGTCAGAATATTTAACGCACACACAAACACACACTCCCACACACCCCCACACACACACACAGACGAGTGATCTCACCCTGTTAAAGGGAAGCGAACACAGAGTATTTGTTGCCACGGGGTGAAATGTGTGTGTGGGATGTGAGGGGGTGGGAATGGCTTTGTGGGAGAGGAGAGTTGGAGTGAGACATCACTGTTGCATGATTTCTTTTTTTTTTTTTTTCATTAGTATCAGCCCATCGTGAGGAAAACAAAGAAGCATTACGCAACGTCTGTGTTGCTCCACCCTGCGAACACCAGGAAAAAGAACAGGAAATGGAGCACACAGGAGAGAAGCAGTCAGACTTTTATCATCATGTGACACATGAAACACACACTTTTTGACTTAAGAATTCAACTATTGAGAGAAAATGGTTTTGTTTTTTTTACGGACGGCTGCCAGTGATCTGGAAGAACAGAAGGTTTATGTTTAGCTATTGTGGCCACCATGCTTTGTTGTGAGCACAAGCAAGACACTGTAGTCGATTTTGAACATTGAAGAGCTTTTTAAGTTGGTCACAAGCAAATTTATTAGCTTTTGATAATGAAATTTATATATATTTTGGGGTGAGAATGTGTCCAGGATGGAGTGTCAACAGGTTGGACAGGTTAAACAGGAGGGCTGGCTCTGTGGTGACAGTTGCTGAGAGGAGATCATTCAACAAACTACTGTCCATCATGGATGATGACAGTCATCCTCTGAACACTGTCATCAGTGAGCAGAGAAGCAGATGGAGTGAACGAATGCTCCTCCCATGATGCAACACTAATAGACTCAGGGACTCATTCATTCCTCGGGCTATTAGATTGTTTAATTCTGAGTTTGGGGGCAGGAGTGGAGCGAAAATATGTTATTCCATGTTAATCTTTGTTTCCTTTGTCTTTGATCTATGTTCTTTATCTTCAGATTTAGATTGTGTCATCTTGCACTTTCTTTTCATTGCACTTTTTTCTTGTTTTATCGTCTGTGTTGCCGTGTGCTGGAAAAACAATTTCCTGAAGGAGATCTCCAGAGGGATCAATAAAGTTAGTTAAACCCTCTCCAACCTCCGCTATGATCAAGCACAATAATATCAACATGCATAACCTATACACATATTTGTGTATTATTTTTGTATATTTACATGTAAATAATACTTATTTACTTACTTACTAAATGTGAATATATTCACAACACTCAATCTGTAAATAACAATTATTGTTGGTAAAGTTAACGTTTTTAAAAATTGTATATTAAAGTAGTTTATAGTGCTTGCAAAGCTACTTTTTTAATCTGTATTCTAGTTTCTGTTCCGTACTGACTGATAAAGGATGAGCTCATTATTACATCATGCATCTTGGAGAGGAAGACTTTAACATTCGAAAGGTGTGAGTGAGTCAGGAGAGTTGGTTTTTTCCACATGAGTTGCCCTTTAAAAAATTTACAACTTCCTTCTGCCTCATTTTTTTTCTTATAAACTTGAACTCTGGGATATCATTGTTGACCCTTTTGACCTACAAACACTGGAGGCTGTCGCTTCATCAACATGTGTCCTGGAAGATGTACTTTATGGTCATCATTTGCATGAAATCGCTTAAAAAATAAAGATAGCCAGGGGCCCCTGATGTTCTCTCAAGTCGAGTCTAAACCAGTCAGAGACACGTATAATGTTCATTTAAATGGTTTGGTGTTAATTTCAAGTATTACTGTTCATGTTTTTGTAAAACTAGCATGCTAGCAGTTGTAGAACTCATAGGACGTCTTTATAAAAGGGAATTTTATACTTAAAAAAGTTACATTTGAGCCCAAAAAACATCATATTTAAGACAAAATGAAGCATCATCTCAAAAGATTTAACACGTAACTGTCACATAGAAATGAGACGATGCAGAAGGCAGACTATTTCGTGTGTTTATTTTTATATTTCCTGCCGATTTAAATCCGTGTTAGAGCACCAGCTGACGCGAGTGCGTGTCATCGCGGCCGCACACACTTATGCAGTCGTTGCATGTTTAGCGATGACTGCATCTGCCACCCACAATAAACCCCGGAGTGAAGGCCAATGTGCTGAGTGTGTTCTGATGCTTGTGTGCCGGTGAGCCGGGGTGAGGGGAGGATAGTCCAGAAATAGAAGCGGTTCATGAAAACATCAGAATGGAGAATGATTTCACTGTAAAGGCTAGTTTCATAATCGCCCCGCAGCCACAGAGGCTTGTCGGTTCCATTCAAGCTCCATTTTTTTTTTTTTAACCCTAATTCACTCCTCAAGTGCATTTAACCCAGTGTCAACTCCATTCCTGCCTCTCTCTCTCTCCAGTCCGCACATGTTAGTTATGCAACCGCCGAGCACGTTTTTGTCTTATTTGTGTGGCGATCTCATAGATTTTGATGAGCGGCGTGCATGAGGGTTGCACAGGCAAAGGTGTGGCACGTCTTTTCCCCGTGACAAATGCCTTCTGTGGACTCTTAACAGGATTTGTATGCAGCTCTGACAGCAGCGGGGACTCTGGGCTTTCTCTGGCCGGATACTCTCAAATAGACTTGTCAGGGCTCCGGGCACAAAGGGCATTTATGTAAGGAGTCAAAAATAGGAAGCACATTTTTCTTGTTTCAGCGTTAGTCACCAGGTTCACTGGCTATTTATTACAGCCTTCACACTTTGTTTACTCATCAGGTTGACAAATGGAGAGCCCACTGCGCTTATGTTGTTCTTCTCGCCAGCCGGACGGGTGTTATTAGCAATCTGTGACTGATTCACATCGCGCTATTGTGCTCGGGATAAAGCGCAGCCAGGGATTTTACTTTAAGACAAGGTGGAATAAATGTTCTTCAATTCTTAATGACAATTTGAGTTGAATGTTTCTTTTGAGGCGAATTGTGTTATTTTTCTCAACAGCAACATTTAACAGTAGTTTTGGTACAATACACCATAGTGGCACCCGTTCTGTTATAAACAAGGACTAAAACAAAGTACACAAATGTTGCTGGTTTTGTATTCCTAATACAGTTTTTCTGTATTATTCTCCACTCTCACTTTAAAAAAAGGCTTTTTTTGGACAGTGTTCATGTTTTTTTCTTCTTTATGCACCATTTTTAGTAAAGGCACCATTCAAAAGTACTTTTTTAGCACCAGTATCGGAAAAAACTAAACCTGTAACCATCCCTAGTCAAAAGCGGATTGTGTTGTTTTTTTCCAAAGGTGATATTTTACAATTACATTGTTAAAGGGCAACTAATGTGAAAACCCAACTCGCCTGACTCACTCACATGTAACTATCTAAGGTAAGGTAAGGTAAGGTAAAACTTTATTGATCCCTCAAGATGTTAACATTTTTAAATAATAAATGAATTATTTAGTATCTATCCATCCATCCATCCATCCATCCATCCATCCATCCATCCATCCATCCATCCATCCATCCATCCATCCATCCATCCATCCATCCATCCATCCATCCATCCAGTTCTCCCCTGTCTGAAATCTCGGCGAACGAGAGGTTACGTGAGCAGAGCTCATTATGACATAATCATAAACGCCCTGCTTTGTTTATACAACGAGTCCCTTGGACTGGTATTTCCTCCCAAACACAGACCAGATTAACCTGAATTTGCATCGATACTTACACTGGCCTCTCAGTGCAACAACTACTGTACGATTTGTGCTCTTTAAGCATACAATAAGAAGTTTCTAATGATATAAAGCATAAGGATGCACGATAATGAAGTGAAAATAAACTACCTTTCTTGCTAGCGTAACAGAGTTTGTATTGAGATAGAAAGTGGGTTTCGAAATATATTACTTCAGCGAGAAGGCTTGTTGTACAGTTTTTTCCGCTCTTTTAGGGCAAGTATCGATTGAAAATATCTTTAGTAAGTTTACATTTTAGTTCCGGAACTGTTTCAAGTCTTACCACAGACTAGCCTGCAAACTGCAACGCAACTCCAGCCTTCAATCCAACAAAGCATGTCAGACATAAATACACACATATGGGTCAGTCGAGCGAAAAATTGAATCACATATTTCACAAGTTGAACGACCTGCTTGTGAAGAACACAACGCTTCACGAACAGCACCGCCGGCAAGATATACTCAGGTGTCTCCGCTGACCCGGCATAATCTTATCTGCCCGTCAATTTGCAAATGAGATGGAACACGATGCGGGTGATCAAGGCGATATGAAAATGTAATTTTGTTTTTTATAGCAGGGGAGCATGTTTTCGATCACATGATTCATCGTGCGCACATCCCCGGATCAATGCGTCTGAAGATCAATAGTCATATTAGAGCCGCGGTTGAACGGATTTGTTGCATCTCAGGTGGAGGAGGAAACACAGACCAGGTCGCCCGAGCACAACGTCGTTCCCATGGGTTCACACTCGGGTGTATAATTAACAATTACTCTTAAATGGTTCACTCGTCTTGCTCGGTCCTTCCTCTGATCCTCAGACAAGAAGGTCATGTGATCATTAACGTCTCCGTCTGTGAGCAACTTCAACAATTAAAAAAAAAAAACATTGTGAGACAGGAAATGTGGAACACATGATTTCAGAGTCATTTAAAAGTTTGTCTCTAACTATCAAGAGAACCGGAGGCTCAGATGACTTTCTTCTTAATTCTTAATGTGTGTTGTGCGAGCGAGTTATGCAAGTGCATTGTCAACTGTTGTTCTTCAAGTTTCTTTGCTTTTAATTAGTGATGAATTCTGTAATGCGGAAAAAAGGCGTGTTATTCTATTGAATTACAATTTGGAGGACATAATAATAAGAGGTTGGTGTCCTGTTGTTCCATCTGGATCCCAAATAGTTTTTGAAGGATTCCCCAATGTCAACAGCGAGCCGCTTGAATACTACTGCCATCTAAAATAGCCATTTGAAATTCCATTTAAAATATTTTAAACAAAGTTATTAAATGACATAATACAACATGATTTTATTTAATTCAACTAGTTTGAATATTGGGCTAACTAAATCTAGCTAGCAATCAATTCATGACGTTGTCACCCAAAAGAGCCATGGTTTGATATTAAAAATTAAAGCAGAGGCTACAGAAAGACATTCAAAAATATCTTCACAGTGTTGTTAAATAAAATTGCTTGGATCTTAAAAAGTAATTTCACTATCGACACATAATTTTGATCATATTTGTCCGTTTTCATGAATTTGCATGGTCCAATCGTTATTCATCCTGCCTGAACTACAACTCTTGCTTCAAAACCGTGGTTCAGTCAGAGACGTTTGACTTTACAGATGCTTGGTCCAACTCTATGCTTGTTAACCCTTGTGTTGTCTCTGGGTCAAGGTGACCCCAAGGCCTGAAAACAAATTATTTTGTAGTATTCCTTTTGTTGTCTCTGGGTCATGGTGACCCGAAAGCCTAAAAAAATTAGTTTGTGGTATCCCTTGTGTTGTATCTGGGTCAAGGCTTCCATCAAACACATTTGTTTTCGGGCCCTTGTGTCACCTTGACCCTGAGATAACACAGGGGATATCATCAAACACATTTATTTTCACCCATGGGGGAACCTTGACCCTGAGCTAAACCAAGGGTTAAGAACAAAGATTAAAAAAACGTAAAGTCATAATTTGGTAAGAAACTTAAAGCAAAATCTTAACACATTTATGGGAAGAAATAAATAAAAGTGTTGTGAGGATATGACAAGCCTAATAATACTATAATAATAATCATTTTTAAATGATCAGTTGTTTGATTCTACTCTGACATCAGGATATCGTCTGAACTGCAAGTTTAATTTCTTATTCCTATTGCAGGTTAAAGATTTATTGAAAAGGATGTCACGTCGGTGAAAAGAAAAGTCTTTTTTTTTGTGGGATATTTGTCCTTCACAAAGACTCCGGTTGCTTTTGTGAAAGTATCCACATGAGGTGGCAGGACACCAGACCCGGAGAGGGTAGTGAAAGAGATGCATTCATTTCCCAATCTCTGCTACCTGGGGTCTTGTAAATCTTTTGAACTAACGGTCTCACGATGACTCACTGGGGCTGATGTGTACGTTGGGAAGTCCTAAAAAAAAAAAAGAAAAAAAAGCTCACAGACATGATAAACACTGCGGGTTTTCCTGTGAAAACAGAGATGACTGTGTTGAATGTGAAAAACAACATTCTCCCCGTGTGACTTCCCTACCAGATGAATGGGCCGCTCTCTCCCTGTTCCCGCTGAGATACAGGCCTTGTGTGTGATGCCTGCCTTGTGAATGGACGACTCTCTCGGTTTGTATTCTGAAACCTAGCACTAATAGGAGAGGGGTGGTGCAGGGGGGGGGGGGGACTATCCTGGTCAGCTATGACCCTTCGCACAAAGGCCACTTTTGACAGGGAGAGCTATAATGAGGCGGTGGCAGGAGGCCGGGGAATATCTGATGACTCAGAGGCTGTGAACGCCACTGTACACGACTGTGATTAATGATCGCTGCATCATCACAGATTGGCCTTCACCCAACTCTCTGAGATCATCGCCACACACACCCCACACACACACACACTCACTCCTCTTATATCACAACCAGCTGAGATTCATCCGAGAGGAGGAAAAACGCACTTTAGATGTTTCCTCTCCTGTAGCATGGAGACGTTTTGGAAAAATGAAACGTCTCTGAGTTCTTAACCGATTCTGACAACCTGTACTTTTACCTCAGTAAATTATTGTAGCACTTCAACTCCAATACATATTATAGAACATGATGGATAATCCTCATAGAAGAAAAAAAAGGATTTGGACTTGACAATCAATCAATCAAAAGATGTATATTTAGTTTCAACTTCAGGCTTTTACTTGATTTTCTGGAACTCCTGTTGTGTTATCAGTTTTATCTTGACCTTTAAAGTATATACTTTATTGGGTATTGTTTTGATTGTTTAAGCGCTTTGTGACCCTGGTCTGGAAAAGCGCTATATAAATAAAAATTATTTACTTACTTACTTAGTCTCGTTTACACCAGACCAGGGAGGAAGTGAGGCCCCGGGGGTTACGTGTGGCCCTCATTCATGTGGTCCTCATGTGGTTAAAGTAATACTATAGATTGTAAAAAGAAATATCTTGGGCTAAATATAACTTTCTTTTTTATTATTTGTTGTAAAATCAATTGAAAGAAAGTTTATTTTATTAACACTACGGTCTGGTGTATAACTGGCCCTTTTAATTCATTTTAATTTCCGCTTAATCCCTTATTGGGGTCCCGGGGTGGCTGGAGTCTATCCCAGACTCTTCGGGCGAGAGGCAGGGGACACCCTGGACAGGAGGCCAGTCTGTCTCAGGAAACACAAAGACAGACAACCATTCCCACACACACTCATACCTACGGACAATTTTCCCAAGTTCCCAATCAACCTCTGTTTGTTGTGACTGTGGGAGGAAACCCGAGCTCCCGGAGTAAACACACACAACACGGGGAGAACATACGAACTCCACACAGAATAAATGGCCCTTCTGAAAAGTAAGTAGTTCATTTTTAACGAGTCATATCGACATGTTTTACCAATAGGTTTGAAATAAAAATATTTCTAATTTTCTAGTTCTAATATGTAAATGATAATGAAATACACTGGTGGATATCCTTACTTGTTTTTTTTAAATACTTATTTTCTGTACATTTAACCGCCCCTAGTTTATTTGGATTCATAAACTTAAATTTAAATTTAAACACACAGTTTGTGTACTTTCTTCAAACAGGATACACGTCTACTCGAACTCAACTGCGTCAATTGATACATTTTTTTCCAAAGACTTTATTCATGAATACAGATTGAAAAAAACATCAGAAATCATGGGATGAATGATATATTGGAAGTTAAAATCAGTAATAAAAAATGATGTATAAATACTAAAAAAAAATAATAATAATAAGTTGGTAAGTAAGTAATTTGTATTTATAGAGCGCTTTTCCAGACCAGGGTCACAAAGTGCTTAAACAATCAAAACAATATTCAATAAAGTATATACTTTAAAGGTCAAGATAACATTGAGACACTTTTACTGTAATACTGATAAGGAACTTGATCTTTTAGCAGAGCCACTTATATTTGAGTCACATTTGACGGTACTTGAATGAGTAACAAATATCTCGTGTACTGGCTCAGGTTTTAATCGGAGCCGCTGTTACAGGAAACGGATCCCCGCGGCGATCCAGATTCAGCTGATCCAATTAAACCCTGTGAATAATTGATCCGACAGTGAAACCGAGCCTCCGGGAGCGGTGACATCATCATTCATGGCTGAAACCGTACTCCGGTTGCAGCTGGACCGCCCCGGGTCGTTTGTTCCACAATCGCTCTCGCTGTCTCTGATTACCGAGTGTGAAGGACGAAAATGCGGAGCGTGAGGACGGCGGACGGCGTTTCCTCACTGTAACCCGGGACAAGGGACTCACTCATAAACCGATGGGGGAACATCATGGGACGATCACATGTTTGCCGCCGGTTAAATTGAAGCCGGCACATCCAGCGAGCTGTGATTTCATCTGGTTACAAGCTTTACGAGGAGCACAAGCTCCGTCTTTGTTCCTTCTTCTCGACACTGTTTATTTGCTCTCGTTTGGAGGGGTGGTGCGTCCTAAACAAGACCTGCATGTGAACCAGATGGACTCAGTGTGGGTCCCTGATCTCCCTTGGCCCTGGAAAAATAAGGTGAAAATAGGAGCCATCTTTGACCTTGAAGATAAGCTTAGATAACTAATGAAAGCCCTCCAGAAAAAAAGGTTAACCGCTCCCCCCTTTTTCATCTGAGCCACGAGCGAAAAAGGAACGTTGTTGAACATCCAACATCTTGTGTGAATTAGAAGCGAACCCTTGAGCAAGGGGACGGGGGAGGCCCATTCCCCGAGTCTTTGGGGTTTTTTTTTTCTCACGAAAGAGTGTGCGGTCTCTCTCGTTCAGCTGACTCTCATGCTGCAAAAATGTTGCTGCTTCGGCACTTCCGACTTAATTATAACAAACTCCTGATGAAATCGGCCCCCGGAGGAGGGTTCCGCAGCATGTGGCGGCGGAGTCATCGCGCGTCGTTGTGTAACCCTTTTTAGGTTTTGTCATCGCTGCTGAAACCTTGTCCACGAAGATTGAGAAATCGTTGGTGTGTTCACTGGGCTTTGGAGAGCGAGTCATCGTTCGTCAGTTAAAGGTCGAAACACATTCTTGTTGTGTATTATTTGCACTTGAATGCTAGTTGTTGTTATTATAACTGACTGAGGGTAACGGGCTGAAGATGGACGGACAGCAATGAAAACCTACAATTATATACTGTATCAGAATTTTTCATTTTCCGATACCGGTGCCGAACCATATTTGATCCGCCATACTATTATTCATGATGATGTCACATGGTCCAAACGTCTTTTACAAAGCTTCTTAGTGAGTACTTTAAACTTTAAGTTCAAATATGGAGTAAAAGTAAGTGCTGTAAATTACTGTTACAAATACACGTTGAATGTTTCTATTTTAAACAACCAAATGAAAAAAAACTTACAAAAGTTTTTTTCCAACATTAAGTACATTCAAAATATACATGAAACAATTCAAATGTGAAATATAAAATTAAGTCACAATGTAGGTAAAATTGTTCTCGATCATATTTTACGACTTTACAGATGCTTGGTCCAACTCGATGGTTGTTAGCCCTTGTGTTATCTCAGGGTCAAGATCACCCGAAGGCCTGAAAACAAATGAGTTTGTGGTATCCATGGGGTTGTCTCTGGGTCAAGGTTACCCGAAGGCCTGAAAACAAATGAGTTTGTGGTATCCTTTGTGTTGTCTCTGGGTCAAGGTGACCCGAAGACCTGAAAACAAATGAGTTTGTGGTATCCCTTGTGTTGTCTCTGGGTCAAGGTGAAATGAAAATTCCACCAAGAAATGTGACCTTGAAGAAGGTCTCTGTAAATTGATTTCATAAAATCTTCGTAAATAAGAATCTTAATTGTATTATGTTTGCATTTTTGAACATTTTAAACATGTTTTCTTTTTTAACGTCACGTTGATGAACACCTCTATCTTACGACCTTTGCACTTTCCCACTTTCATTTATCTCTTTTTAGGTTAAAAGGTAAGTAAGTAATCTATATGTGTAGAGTGCTTTTCCATCAAAACAATACTTAAGAAAATATATACTTAAAAGGTCAGGACAACATCGAGTACAACACAGGAGTCTCAGAAAATCAAGGAAAAGCCTGCAAACTAGGTAAGTATATTCTCTATATCATTCTTTATTTTGATAGATACTTTTCGGTGTGACTTCCCTTCAAAGTATCCTGGCACCAACACGTGGGAGGAGACGCTCACAAAGGTCAGAGCAGCTTCCCTCGTCTGTCAACTGGTGTTCAACAGTTACGAGCTGAAGGCACCAGCTTTTCAAAGGGAACAGAATCTTTCTAGCAACACTCTGGCATCATCTCGACCTCCCAGGAAAAGGTCATGTGGTGTTGCCATGGAAACAGGGAACACCACCGGTATGTTAAAAAGGTAGTCGGGAGGCGCGTGGGGGGGTGTGTGGGGGTGCACCTACTGAAACCACGGCTGAGGAATTCAGAGGGAAGGAGGCGACGCTCGTGGAATATTAAGAAGTGAAGTCAAAGTAGCCGCGCCTCCATTTGTCACGGCGCTCTGATGTTCCGGAACTATTAACATCTGTTAGGGCCCAATAAGCACCAAGACACACACACACGGCGGCGTGGACTCGGAGGGTATTTTTAGACGCGTAGTCATTAGCGCTAAGAGATCATTTGTATTGAAGGACAGGAGAAGGCTGCGATTTTCCAAGAAATGGCGTCGATATTAAAAGACCTGGAGAGCTGAGCTGCCAGGGGATGGTGAAGGGAAACAGGTGAAGGGGGAGGAACACCAGTGAATTGGGGGTACAATGACAAAAAAGAGGTCATCAGGACAAGGTCAAGGAAAAAAGTACTTGGTGTATTTAAAACACTTTTTACTTAAACAAGGTCATCCATTAAAACCAACCTAACTATTGTAAGATAATGATAGTTTAATAATGAGTGTTTGGGATCAGAAACAATAATAATTTAGTTTAGAAAAAGTATGATTCAAAGCTCAAACTAATTTAAGCTAAAGGCTATTTGCTAGTGGCTAATGGCAGCCTATATTTGAAACAGTGAAAAAGGTATTAATCCCTGACAGCCGGGTAAGTAAAACTTATTGAACAAACATAAACAGCACTTAAAAAGCTGTTTAATAACATTCTCTTTTTGGACTTTTGAGTTTTTTGGTTGTTTTTTTTTTTACAAAAAAAGAGTGAAACCGAAAGACCTTAAAATGCTATGTATGTAATGTATGCTAGCTTGTCATAGGATACTGAATAATGCAACACATTTTGAGTGTCAAGCTTAATATGGGTCCACGATAAAATAATTCTTGAAAATTCTTCACTGTGGGATAAATTGTAAGGTCATGTTAACGTAGCAACTGGAGCTGTAGGTGTCAAAAATGGCACACTAAAAACATCCAAATCCCTCTATGTTGTTCGTCTGTAACGTCCATCTTGTATTAAAGCCTCAACTAGAGAAATTGTTCTGGAAAAACATAAATAAATCGCACAATACTCTCTACTAGCTACACTGGAAGTGCCCAAGATATTTACCCAGAGTACTTTATTTCTGTATCGCTTGTTATTCAGCAGTATATAGATGTTTTAAAGTGTCTCATTTTGAAGTAAGATGAAGAATAAGGCAACTGAGCTCCAGTCGCTACATTAAAATGAACATACATTTTTGTCTATAACTCTACAAAGGAACAGATTACGCTGAAAATAATCCCAACCCTCAGTCGACATGAGGGTGAGTAGAAAATGGGTGTAGTTGGACTATCACTTTAAGGTAAGGCTTTTGAGCTTCTGGGTGTAAATGGTGTCATAAGTAGTATGGTCGCAACCACATGAAAACAAAGTGTAACTTTCTGTTATTAACTCTGCTACGATTAGCTCAGTGGCTAATGCTAAGTTGGAGAAACGTACTCAGCTAACACCGCTGACCTCCACTGCAGCATGTCTCGTCCCCCAGTTTAACGGCATAATTGCGAATTGCACAACATTACATTGGCAATAAAAAAATTAAAAGACGCATCCGGGGTGATCAATTTTCGGCAGCGACGCATTTCACAGCCGCAATAAACTTCCCTTGACTGGAGTCGAATCCATTGTTCTCACGGCGGATCAACATTCTGCCAATATTTAGGTTATAAATTAAATGCGAATCTTCAGTTCCATTAGCGGCCGTGGCCATTATTCAAAATCATGCATGGAATCGATTTAACGGAGTGTGCTGGATGAGAACGCTTCAATTACTCTACTCAGATGATGCATATCCAGTCGTCAACATGTTCCATATTTCCTGTTTGGGTCGCCCAGTTGTTATTGAGTCGTGAGAGCGTCATCTGCCTTCCGAAAATGGGATTCTGATCGAATTAGGTGTACGAAGGACAGCGTGTGCTATCTGTCTTCAGGTAGAGGTTAAATCGGATTCTGCCATTGTCTCATAAGAGTGGACACAAGTAGAGATATGAGGGTGGACAACCCTGTCACTTCCTCTTCCATTAGGAGCAGTGGTGGAGTCTGGAGCAACAGTGCCCCCTATACTCAAGGACAAGGCAGATCACTTTAATAATAATAATAATAATGAAAGAGCTTTTGTTGTTGCTTCAACCATCCACTGCCACAAATGTAAGTATTTTGATAGAAGCAGACATGACTCTTTATCGGCCATATTGGCCCACAGTGGCATCATAACAGCTTGATCGTCACACTAGGCCAGTCACTGTTTATTAGAAGCCAGCAGAGCAGTCTATGTGCAGAGAAAAACAGTGTTGGGGTCCAAACTAAATGAAAACGGAATGAATGAGATCTGGGAAAATACTTCATGTCCTGCTACATGAAATTAAAATAGGTATAGATAATTAAAAAATAATGTTTTTTTTTTTAAACAGTTTTAATAGGTTTTCATCGATATGTCAGTTAATGTTCACTCAAGTAATTTGATATATATATTTTTTAATTTCACGTAAAATACTTGAAATATGTTCAATGTTTTCAATGGGCTGTAATTAAACTGTAACTGCCGTCTATGACAGGTTGGTAGTCACTTACTGCCCCCTGCTGACCAATCGTTTGTTTCATGTATTTATTTCAAAGAAATACAAGCTTGTTTTGTTTTGGGAGACAACATGCGGTCCTTTTTTCCTGTGTGGAGTTTGTATGTTCTCCCCGTGTTGCGTGGGTTTACTCCGGGTTTCCTCCCAAAAACATATAGAGGTCGATTGGGAATTGGGGAAACTGTGCATAGGTGTGAGTGTGTGTGAATGGTTGTCTCCTCATGTGTCCTGTGACAGACTGGGGTCCTTTCCAGGGTGTCCCCCGCATCTCACCCGAACGGATGGATGGATGAGTTGGATTTACCTATTTTGAAAATAACCAAATAGAAGTTTCAATATTACATTTTTTGTCAAATGTCAACTTGAGATTTTTCAGTGAGGAATAGACGACCAATGAGCTTCATGGATGTAGTGAATGAGGATGTAAAAAAAGGATAGTTGAGACTCGCTATAGCAACCACCGATGGGGGAAAGTCAAAAAGACCGTCTGAATAGATGATGTCGTGGCAGCGACACCGTTCAACTCTTGTACAAAAACTAATAAAAAAAAATGGCAGCGCTCCACCCAGGAGAGTAAAGCATCTGTTCGGCTTGAGAGAGCTGTCAGAGAAGCACAATAGGAGAGGAAGCTGTGCACACGGAGGGCACAGATGCAGAAGTCCTTGAAATATCTGAAAGAAAAGGAGGTGATGTCAACAATGAGTGAGACGGTGCACGTGCTCGCGTTTACACGTGTCGATCATGAAGTGAAGAATGGTTCTCCATGCTCTCTGAACACTGATGTCGACTGGATGATGTCATCTGAGTGGAAGAACAGGAAACTTTGTCCAACATTATTAAGGGAAACTATATGTTTTAGATGCCAGTGACTATGGAGTGAGAGTTTAAATACTAGTGTGGTCCCCCATACAGTTCCAAATGCAAGTGTTATGAAAGACATTACAGCGATAAATTCAAACTTCAAATATTTGCTATTCATCCTCGTGTCGACTAAGGGTTGGGATTAATTAATTTAATTAATTTGTTAATTTTCAGAGTCATAGGCAAACATATATGTTTATTTTAATGAGATGAATGACGCTCACTGGTCTTCGTCCAAAATGATGCACATAAAAAAAACATCTAAATAACTCCGTGGTGCTCGTCTGTAACGTCCATCTTGTGTTGAAGCTTGAAGATTTGTTTCAGTAAAAATATAAAAAGTATTAAATAATAACAAGTCATATAGAAGTACTTGAATGTCGGAAGCGCTGCCAGTTTAGATAGTTTAGACTGTATTACCTCTGGAACCGGTTGTTATTACTTAAATGTCTGCTACAATAAAGCTTAAATTATAGACTTATTAATGTTTTTCTGTAACAATTCTTCTCGTCGAGGCTTCAGTTCAAGATGGACGTTACAGAGACAAGACGAGCACAACCGATGTAAAGGGATGTTTTAAGTTAATCTTTTTGGATGAAGATAGAAACGAACAACTGAGCGTCATTCGCTTCTTTCAAATTGAAACGCAGTTTTGTCTATGAGTTAAAAAAGAAACGGATTACTCTGAAAATAGTCGCAACCCTTAGTTAACATGAGGTGAAATTTGAATTATGGGTGAACTATCACTTTAAGGTGGGACGATGACAGCAGATGAGGTCAGACATTGACACACATTACAGTATAACAGTACACACATGTGCAGTTAGACTCCATTGAGCTGGGGGAACCAAGAGTTTGGGAAGAGCCACGTGTGGCCCAGAGCCGCGGATGAGGGATCGGCCACTTGATCAGTTCAAGGGGAAGGGGCCACAACTGGGGGCAGAAGACACCACTATTCCAATTTTTTATGGAATTTTAACCACATGTATTACATACTAAGTAAGGGAGGTTTCCAGAATGTTTAGCTTGTTCGTTATTAGCAGAATTCCATTGAAATGTATACCATTTTTTGGGTATTATTTGGTTTTCAAATTTATTATTTTTTGCAGGCATCTCAGCTAGGTAGGTAGGTAGGTAGGTAATTAGGTAGAACTTTATTGATCCCTCAGGAGGTCTCCTTCGGGAAATAGTTTTTTCCAATTAGCCACAGCAAATACAGCAATTTTTCATAAAAAATAAATAAAAATAAAATAAGAACAAAGAGAAATAAAGAGAAAGAACAAGATGATACAATCTTATTCTAAAGATAAAGATAAAGAACATAGATCAAAGAAAAATAACAAAGACAAAGGATACAAAGACTAACATAGAACAGAACATCATGATACTTTTACTCCACTCCTGCCAGTCCAATCCTGCTTGTAAAATGTATAGAAACCAACACAATCTATTGGCAAATAAAACTTGAAAGCTCCTATTTATCATGTAAAACCAACATAATAAAATAAAATAGAAAAACTTCAAATATCACATCCACAGAATATCATTTTGCTCCAAGGATCAACAGCTTCTCCAGAATACATCGAAAAAGACATTCCAAAATATGAATAAGAAACGGTGTTCAAAGGCTCCACGGAACCTGTCGAACTCTCGTCTTGACAAAGACACTGTCGTGATGATGGAGGATTTATTAGATGTCAAACGGTTGCATCAGAAACATCACACACGGGTTCAGATACATCGCGCCTGTCCAGACATTCTGTAGGCAGCTGTGTAGCACTGATACCACAACAGTCGTCATAAGTTTAAAGATTTACTTTCAGTTTCAGTTAAATGGTATAAAAACAACATTTAAAGAACATCAAGGAATAAGTAGAACTGTAGTGCCCTCTCTGGCTGGAAATATGAATGAACTGAAGAATTATTACAACATTTGATGTGTGTTTGTCATCATGTTTTATTGAAAATGCTGTCTGATATCTTGCTGGGATGGTCCAACTGTAGCCAAACTGGACAAATATCATCTGGAGCAACATCCGTATGGGGGGGGGCGGGATGTGTGGGTGGTTTGGGAAGGCAGAGCAGATTAAACGAATCCTAAAAAGCTCTTGGCACATGAATAAAAACAGCCCCAAAGGCTCCCTGTCATGGCGTGGCGTTCAAGGTTTGGCCTCCTCTCTCTGGTTCTGGCTTTGTTCATGTCCTGGTTTCATAGCGCTTTCATCTCCCTCCATCCCGCCCCCATAGATAGCTGCTGTTTTAACCACTGACACAAAGAGGAAGAGGCCGACATGAATCCTACAAATGCTCCAAGAGAGACGCACAAACTGTCGATTCACTCTTTCTCAAACCATTAAACCGACCTGACACTTTGATGAACTGTGAGGGGAAGCAGATACGCTAACGGACGCTGAACTGCTATTTACCGTCACTTATCAATATTAAACGCCGAGGTCACCCTTTGTAACTCTCAGATATTTATAGAAACTCTTTCATCATCCCCATTTTCTGGGGCTTTTCAAGTATGTTCAAATACAACTCAATAAGAAAGTAAGTCAGTCATTTTTATTTATATAGCGCTTTTCCAGACCAGGGTCACAAAGCGCTTAAACAATCAAAACAATATTCAATAAAGTATATATTTTAAAGGGCAAGATAAAACAAGCAAAATTCTTGACCATTATCGAGACCAGTAGCATTCAGAGTCAGCAAAAAGCTATAGAAACCTTGTTTTATCCATCAATCCGTCCGTCCATTCATCCATCCATCCATCTATCTATATATTTGAGCCAACAATAATAATTCAGAATTGTGATGATATTTGTGTTCGTACTACTTGATATCAAAAGCAATATAGCAACCCAGATGCTAGTTTGCTACCTAGCATTCATTCATTTTCTACCGCTTTATCCCTTGTGGGGGGTCGCGGGGAAACTGGAGCCTATCCCAGTTTCATTAGGCGAGAGGCAGGGGACACCCTGGACAGGACGACAGTCTGTCGCAGGACACACAAAGACTCGGTGTTGTCTTGACCTTTTAAGTATATATTTTATTCGGTATTGTTTTGATTGTTTAAGCGCTTTGTGACCCTGATCTGGAAAAGCGCTCTACAAATATAACTTACTTACTTACAACCATTCACACACACACTCATACATATGGACAATTGCCCCAATAATCATATAAACAGTATACAGTACACAATTTTTATCCATTATTGCAAGGTGACCATACGTCCTTTTTAACCCGGACATGGGTTTCTAACTTGGGCAGCATGTACTTTATCTTGCCCTGTCAAGAGCTTACGATAACAACATCGCTGTGGCAAAAAACTGCCTTCTGGAGGCAGAAACCTTGAAAGGACCAGGCTCCCGGCAGGCAGTATACTTCCCAACTGATCAGGCCGATTGAAAATGTATATAATACACAGGTAACCAAATATAAATGTGGGGGGAAGATACAGAGGTGAGATGAGGAGAGAGAAGGTAAGGCGAGTGTGTGAGAGTGTGTGCATCGTAATTGCATTTTAGAGACTATTGAGTTGCGGCTGCAGTAGCAGACGTCCGCTCTGTGGGCCTTTTCCTAGTTAAAGAATTTACTCTGGTTAAATGACTTACCTGCGATACAAAGTCTAATTATATTGCATTAGGCATCCTAAGATGGTTTTAATAGCACTTCAAGGTCACATCAACACGTTAACGTACAGAAAAGCTGTGTAGGAACTAATTTACACAAGAAGACTACACCGGGTTCCAAAATTATTACGCAAATTCTAATTTGGTGTTATAAAGATGACATTTTTTGTTTTTCAATTAAACTCATGGACTTTATTGTGTACCAGGATCTCCCTGAAAAGCATGAAATAGTTCGATGCTTTGGGCAAAGTATGAAAACCTTGGACATGGGGTCATGGGACAACTGAACATATGACACTTTGACACAATGAAAAGTAGTCTGTGTGTTACTTATATTACATATACATAGTGTATGTTTAATTTTCATTTAAAATAAATCCATTAATAGCTAAACCCCTTGCAACAAAAGTGAGTACACCCCTTAGAGAAAGTTTCAATGTATTGTGTGGCCACCATTATTTTCCAAAACTGCATTAACTATCCTGGGAATGGAGTTTACCAGAGCGTTACAGGTCGCCACTGGAATGCTCTTCCTATTCTCCGTCACATCATCACAGAGCTGGTGGCTATTTTGCGCTCCTCCACCTTCCGCTGGAGGATGCCCCAAAGATGTTCTACTGGGTTTAGGTCTGGAGACATGCTTGGCCGGTCCGTCACCTTTACCCCTCAGCCTCTTTAGTAAAGCAGTGGTCGTCTTAAAGGTGTGTTTGGGGTCATTATCATGCTGGAACACTGCCCTGCGACCCAGTTTCCGGAGGGGGATCATGCTCTGCCTCAGTATTTCACAGTGCATGTTGGAGGTCAAGTCCTGATGCACTCATGCAGCCCCAGACCATAATATTCCCACCTCCATGCTTGAATGTAGGCATGACACACTTATCCTTGTACTCCTCACCTGGTTGTCGTCACACATGCTTGAGACCATCTTTTAGGGGTGTAGTCTCTTAGGGGTGTACTTACTTTTGTTGCCGGTGGTTTAGTCATTAATGGCTGTATATTGAGTTATTTTGAGGGAACAGTAAAATTACACTGCTGTATAAACTTTACACAGACAATTTTCATTGTGTCAAAGTGTCTTTTCTTCAGTGTTGTCCCATGAAAAGTTATACTTTAATATCTGCAGTAATGTGAGGGGTGTACTCACTTTTGTGACACAGCTAGTGTACATAGCTAAAATGCTACAGCTCAGTTTAAAAAAAAAAAAAAAAGCAAAAACTTCTGGAGCAGTTTTATCTACACAAACTCATGTTAGAAACTAAGTCTCTGGTTTGGGGGAGTCTGCGTGAAGCCAAACTTAAATGTGGTGGGCTATGATTCTGCATCAACTGACATCAAGTGTTTCATCACAGAAGCATGTGTTCTGATGATATTTTCTCTAGTCCCTCCTGGGAAATCCACTCTGACACCAATAATTGCATCATCTTCGCACGCGTCTTTCATGTGGCCACAGACTTGGCACAACAGCTGGCCTGTCAGGAGGTGTCATTTTTTTGCAAAAGGAGCTGGTTGCAGCAGCTTTTCCAACCTGCATCCCCCGCTGCTCGCCTCTGAACCGCTGAACTCCAGATGGTGCTGACTCTCTGACTTATTAAAGATTTACCAGGGGAGTCTGCCAACGTGCCCTTGACCCCAAAGAGCCGTGAGTGGAGTCTGCATCTGGATGTGTGCGGAATGGAGTTTGCAGGAAGCTGACAAACGACATCGCTGGCTCGGCTTCACGGTGTTGACAGCTCTGAGGGAGAAGTATTGTGCCTGGAAAATTACCTGACACCAACTTTCACTCGCTGCTGCCACTTCCCGCCCACACAGTAGGAGCACTACTGGAGTCAAGACACTTTAGGGACACGTCATAAGAACTTCTGCTTTGTGTACTATTTGACATGATGTTCAGATTTAACTTTTTCTCTCACTGTATCCTCTCTTATCCTTTTTTTTTCATCCATAGGTCCCATCCATCCACCCTGCCAGTCGGTCGCGGCACGAGGCCGTTAACACTAAGTCTGGCTCTGCTCGAGATTTCTGCCTCCTGAAAGAGAGTCTTTCCTCGTCACTGTCACGCTCTGATTCACTCATTGTTGAATAGCTGGGATCTGTTTTTCTTTTGTCTCCAATATAGTCTTTCTTAAACTGTTAAGAGTCTTGAGAAAATGTTTTCATAATTTGACACTAAAATAAAAATGGGATTGAGCATATGTCCACTTTGAGTTTTGACTAAAAAACATGAAAAAAAAGAAAAATATTTTGTGTAAATAAAGGCTTAAACATGTATATGTGACACTACATTTCTGGTCTTTATCTATATACAGTATATACAGTTTATATATATATATACACAAGTATATTTGGCTCCAAACACTGTGTGTTAAGGTATGATTGTGTTTTTGCTTTGCCCACACTGGTAAGTTCAAAACATGCTTTAGAAATAAAGATGTTTTTGTAAATATTTGTCAACTTTTGGTTGCATTAGCATTAGCATTGTTTTCTAACTAGGATTACAGGATTTGCTTACACTTCAAACACATGCAATCTTTTTAGCAACAATTCCTGTCTGACGTCTTAATGTCAGTGGTCGTAATGTTATGGCAGAACGTTCTATGTATACACTGTTGGGGAAAAAAAGTTGCAAACAAACATTTACTGATCGTCATGACACACAGCGTGACAGTGAAGCAAATGGCTGGTGTCAGGAGCAGGAGAAATTATATCCCGCGGTGACAAACAACAGCAGCTTATTTCAGGAAACTGATGTTATTTCCTGTGACAGGTCGGCTCTCGGAGGAGTTGTACCATTAAGGTTTATTTTTCTAAAAGGAGTAATGGTGCTGAGCGTGATCCTGCTGGTGTAGCAACTGTGCATGTATCGTGCAACTTATTATCCTTGTAGCTGAGGCTTACCAGACAAAAAAAAACACTAGAAAGCACTAAGATGGCACATAACTCTGCCAAGAAGCTTATTTTAGACGTTTTCCCAGCAAGTTGAAGACATCGGAGGAAATCGTCTGTTGACCCAAAAATCTGTTCCCTGCTCCAAGAAACACTTTGATAGAAGATGGGGATTTTTAGGAAACTAATTGAGAAAATGGGAATCTATCATCGCTATGACACTATGACAGCGACTAGCTTGGAGAGAAAAGTGGCAGGATGTAGCTCTGATGGAAAAGTCCGGAGAAAAAGCCATTAGGGGCCTCAGGCAGAGCTCAGCGTGTGGTCATGCTCCAGTTAACGGAGTCCACCAGAGGTTAAGTGGGCTTTAGCTTCAAAAACGTGTGAGGTACATGTCCAGGCAGAGAAGATGAGCACTGACAGCTCGTGTGTGTCCACAGCTGTCACGGCGATTCTGACGTCTGCTGCTGCTGCTCGTGGAGTTGACCGGATTAGATGGAGTTTCGGAAGCTCCTCGCCCACGGACGGAGAGCACCTGACCAGAGCGACGCTTCGGTGACCACGGCGCTCTCCCAGGAAGTGACCTCAATACATCCAATAACGCTGCTCACACAGGCGAGACGTCCTGTGAAGATTGAAAACAGACCGGCGTCTCACATTCAGGGGGAAATTAGTACAAGGTTTTTAAGTGCAGCAAATGTCACGGCAGAATGTAGCGGCTAATGAAGAAACGATCAGATTTACGCCTTGAATCAAGGTGACATTACAAGTTTCCCAACTAACTTTTCTCAAGTTCTAGCCGTGATCTGACACCGGAATATCTTGATTTCGTCCAGTCTTGACCTCAGTGAATCACTCCATGGGACGCCACAGCATTTCCATCTTGGTCGTAGTCCTTAGTCTGATCCATGAATCTCAATGGTTGTCTTCCTTGAAACCTTTTCCCAGACTTCTCCACTAGGATTCCCCTCCTGCGATTATCGCAAGAGTCCACGGCCAATAATAACTAGGGTGTGAATAAGCGTGGTGGATTGGTCAGTCGGGTAGATGAAGAGGCAGAAGAGGATCATCAAGACGGTGAGAAACTTCCACGGCAATGGGAGCAGCCTCGGGTCCTCTGACAAAGAAAGCTAAGCTAAGTAGCAAAATGACATGTGGCCGCCATTTTTATGATTTATATTATACAATATTGAAAATTGGAATGTTAGAACTTAAGAAGTCGAAAAATAGTTATGTACTTCCTAACACTAAAGATAGCTTGATACTGGTACGTTTAACGCTTGTGTTATCTAAGGGTCAAGGTGACCCGGAGGCCCGAAAAAAAATGTGTTTGTTGTATCACTTGTGTTGTCTCTGGGTCAAGGTGAATATGTATTTATGGAAGCCAGGAAGGTCGTTAACCTTGATCCAGAGACAACACAAGGAATACCACAAACTAGGGTTGTCAGAAGAACCGATACTTCGGTACCAATTCGGTACCAGCACGCAAAAAGTACAAGGATACCAGCTTGTTTTGGTACCAATACATGTGTTCCTGGTAGAACCGTGTGTAAGAGTGAGTATATACTGTATGTGTGAAAGTGAGTATATATGTGAGTGAAAGTGAGTTGATATGTGTGTAAGAACGAGTATGTACTGTATTTGTGTAAGAGTAAGTTAGTAATGCACCTTTCTAGACCAGGGTCACAAAGCGCTTTAACAATCAAAAACAATACACAGTTAAAATATATACTATAAAAGGTCAAGACACAGTCAAACACAGGAGTCCCAGAAAATCAGGGAAAAGCACAAATAAAAATGTCTTAAGATGTTTCTTGATGGAGTCAGTAGATCATCAAACACAGAGAGAGAGGAAGATCGTTCCAAAGCTTAGGAGCAACAGCCTGGAAGGATTTCTCTCCTCTGGTCCTGAACCGTGTGCGAGGAACCATCAGTAGATTCTGATCCACAGACCTCAGAGCCCGAGCTGGGTTGTAAGGCTGGATCAGATCAGTGATGTAAGGAGGAGTCTGACCATGAATAGATCTGAAAGTAAGAACCAGAATTTTTAAATTAATCCTGAAAGAAACGGGAAGCTAGTGAAGAGTTTTAAGGATCGGAGAAATGTGAGTTCTTCTACTAGAGCTGGTCAGAATGACTATATACAGTATGTGTGTAAAAACAAGTATATACTGTATGTGTGTAAGGGTTAGTATATATGTGTGTAAAAGCAAGTATAAACTGCGTGTGTGTAAGAGTGAGTATATATGTGTGTAAGAGGTATGAATAAATTATATCCTGTATGGCCCCTCAAATCAAACAGTACTTTTGTTTGTATAAAGTTCTAGTAGAGACATTTTTATGGACTATTCTGTATAAAGCAGGTAAATAGTTGGTAGATAGTTGGTTGGAAAACCGATCTGCTCAAATTTGAGCAAATCACCAGGGGTTGTGAGCTTCATGGCCAGTTGATAGTTTGGGATCCTGCATTTGGCTTCTGTTTTTGCACAGAGATGCTAATCACCAGGAGAGCTTTGGAGGCATGATTTAAGAAATGTCTCAGTTTTTGGCCCCATCACACTCAGCTGTACCGCATAGACCAAGAGCACCCCCTGCCGAGGAAACCTATGAAAGCACAGGGAGAAAATATATAATAAACCACACGGAAAAGACAGATCTAAGTTAAGTAAAACGGAAATGTTTTACACACAAAACCTATAAAAATCAAAGCAACAAATGTGGGGATTAAAATCAAATCCAATTTTATTGTCATGCCAATTTCAACCCAAAATCATGATGGATTTTTACACAAGTAGGCAAGGATACCAACATTTTCTAAAGGCCAATCTTTAAAAGGAATAATAATGGTTGATGAAATTGTTTATTTTAATGCAAGGTTTTTTTTCCCCCCGAAAAGTCATATCTATATTAATAATTCATCAATAAACATTTGAGGAATTGTAGGTCCTCACCATAAGTGTAACATATATCATTTTTCACAAAATCATGCAATTACACAGTTTATACACACCCAAATGATTACACACTGCAGAAGATAACGGAGGAGTCCACTGTCGAACTTCTGTTTGGTTAACATGGTTAGCATTTAAAATATTTGTAGAAATGTAATATTCAGCGAGTTTATTATTAAGGTTTTTCTCCTAAATCTGCGGGAGAAAATGGAATAGTCCACTGTCTGACTGTATATTGGTTAAAACATTAAAACATTTCCAACAATGTGAAATTCAGAATGTTTAGAAAATGACACTTTTTCTAAGTGTGCAGAAGGAAACGGAGAGTCCACTGTCGGACTTTTGATTGGTTAAAAAACATTGTCTTGAGAAATTACATTAAAAGACGTTTAAGATGACACTGCTTAACATATATCAAATTAATCAGATTATATGACACATCTGTAAACTCCTGATTTGAACTTAAAACACCATGATCGTTGACTGCAAAGTTAACATGTTCTCCTTTCTTGCACTTCGTTTTTTTCTGCTCGCAGCTCATGCAGTTTCTTCAGCCTTTTGTGGACTTCCTTGGCTTCAGGGCGATCGTCTGGCGTTGGGCACAGCATTGCCTTGATCATTTCGCTCTGTGTCAAAGAAGAATTAAAGAAAATTAAGCCATTATCAGCCTTTTTGTGTTCTTCTTATGGAAGTAATGTGTGTGCATTACATTTTCTAAATGTCAGGGAAAGTGCTTTGTTGAGATAATCCAACTTCACAGAACTTCCAACTTTTTATTTATTTTATTTTATTTTACAGGTGCATGTTATTGATGGCATTTTGAATGGCAGGTGTAACACCTGTGCAACCATCGTCCGGCATATTGATATGCCACGCCTGTGAAGTGGGATGGATTATCTCGGCTCACCATCACATACAGTATTTAGATTTATTTGTGAACAATATTTAAGAGAAATGGTTATTTTGTGTGGGTAGAAAATGTTTAAAACTTTTGAGTTCATTCAAAGAAAATGGGAACAATAAATATTTTTGTTCAGTGTAGTTTATATATTGACAAAATCTATCCCAACATCGCAGTCACACAGTTACGAATACTCATATTCATATTCCCTTTTCTCTGTGAATTCAAATCTGTTATGCAACTATTTTAGATTCATGCCATTTACCGACCCCACATCTTGGGCAAAAATGACTAAAGAAAATAAAAACCCAAAGTAAAACAATGCTAATTTTTAATTATTGTTTCTGTCCATGATAAAAGCCATTTTGTGGTGAATACGTTGATAATACAGGCACTATTATTTCTAACTTCCAAGTGAGATAACTTTTGATTAGATGTCGAAGGTTTCACTTCATCAAATGTGGCCCTCCTCAAAGTTTGGACACCCCTGATGTAACAGAATCTATTTTATTATAATGCTTGTTACACCCTCTAGTGTTTTACTGCTTCACCTGCAACACACAAGTCCCTCCAACAAGAGTGGGCGACATATTCCTGTTTTTCCCTGACTTTTTTTCCCCTAACTTCGAGGGTATATTCTTCTGATCCCTGGCAACCGACCTCGTCTTCTGTTCCTAACACTGGTTTCTGTGTCTTTACACTGCCAGAAGAATATTGTCACCTCTCTTCTTTATACAACTGGACTACGGACTACTGTGCACGGGCACATACACATTCATGAAAAAAAAGAAAAGCTGTACCTCAAAATGAAAAGTCTGTGCAAAGTCTTGTGGAAGTTTTTGGCTTCTTACATTCTGCCAAATCTGTCGTTGTAGCGAGCAAAACAAATACACAACATGTTAGCAACTTTATACATTTGAAGTTCTCATTAATATTATTATTATTATTGTATTCCAATCAAGAAACAAACTCACTTCTTTTGTTTCATGAGATAGGCTGATGTTCCAGAAGAGTTCAAAATAAATCAGACCCAGCGAGAAAATGTCTACTTTCCGTTCGCACAGGTAGCTTCTCTCCTGTCATGAAAGAGATGTATTTAAGGAATGTTGTGATCAGATATGCAGAGTTAATCCTTGGAGAAGCTAAAATATAAATATTTGTACCTGCTCAGGAGCCATGTAAGCTTTGGTGCCTCTGCACATGGTTCTCTCGCGCTGATTTTCACTGTCATCATCGATCTCGTCCGCGACGAGTCCAAAGTCCCCGATCTTAACTTCTCCTCCTTGCCCGAACATGATATTTGCCGGCTGCAAGAGAGTTTAGACGGCCATTGGCAAAAAATCCAAAACAAGTCCATAAACCAGAACCCACCTTCAGGTCTCTGTGAATTAACTTCTTAGAGTGGAAATACTCAACTCCGCTGATTATTTGCAGAGCAATTTCAAGACTGTTGACTCGACTGGTGGGATATTGAGCGGTTCTCTTTGCGCTATTAGCATTTTTATCTTCTATCCACTCTCGAAGTGTTTTGTCGCACAGTTCCATTTTGATATAGAGGTACTTGTTGGCACCAGTTGACCTGGAACAAAAAGACATGCTTATTAACATGTCATTTCAATTGAGAAAGTTTAAACTCACTGGTTGGATGAAGAGTCCCTTTGGTACAGTGAATCTTCTAACCAGCAGTTGTAGTATCTAACAATGTTAGGGTGGCTGAGTTCTGACAGTGCCTTGGCTTCTTTCAAAGGTCTGTTACTGAGAAAAAGATACAAGTTAGTAAGTCTCCTCACAAATTTTTGATATAAAACATAAGTGTGGATGACTCACTCTTTGTTGGCAACAATCTTGATGGCATAAATCAGGTCCAAGAGTTTCTCTCTGGCTTTGTACACACGGCCGAAGGCGCCTTTGCCGAGGCGTTCGATCTGGTCGAACTTCGATTCGAAGCTGATGAAAGAGAGAAGGGAACGTTTTAAAATGTTATAGGATATAACTTGGGATGGATGGTTGCCACAACAATGTGCCTCAAAGACAATGAAAAAATAAAGTTTAGTTAAAAAATATATTTCCTGGTTAAATACGTCCAAGTGTTATCTTGCTTGGTGTTGATAGCGACAAGGTTTGTTCATCACAACATAGGGCCCAGAACAGGAGAACATGCAGACAAGCAAGGGATGTTTAGTGAATTTTCGTGAACATATAACGCAATATTTCTGATATAAACTATCAATTGTGGGTTACAGTATCTTCAGTTTAGCTCTTTAACGAATAGTTTTGTTTTGGAGGGGAACCATCACACACTAATGCTATTTCAGAGAAAATCTGTTTTCCTTTTTCTAAACGAAACTCCTTTTAGGCAGTAATGATGAATAGTACATCATTTTTTTTTTCTGTCTGTGCAGTCAGGTAACACATGATCGAAATGGTCTAAATGAAGATTGTTTTGTTATTGTTTTTTTGGACTTTCTCTTATATACCGCAATTTAAAGGTCTTGTACATAAACGATTAATTTAAACCAACCTGTCGTTGACTTCCTTGTCCTTGTTGATGGTTTTTCCTCCAACAGCTGGAGCCTAAACATTTAAAAAAGGAAGAAACACCAAGTAAAGTTAGAGAAGTTTCTATCACATTCATGTTTTGGATGACACTTTTCTCCCTTCAGACCCCAGAAGTCATTTGGAGGAGTCCATTGTTCGACTTTTTTATTGGTTGAATAATATTTTATGCATTTGCTTGTACCGTTCTTTTTCCTGTTTCAAGCTTATTCTGCAATTCCTTCAGGTTCGTCTTCACTATACTGGCTTCGGGGCGTTCAGTTGGCTTGTGCGACAACATAGCCTTGATAGTATTGCTCTGAAATAAAGAAAAATAATAAGTTGAGATCAACAAATAAACATGTTTGAGTTTAATGCTGCTGCAGTTTGTATGTTGCATTAAATATCCTTCCTTCCATCTAGACGATAACTAAACAAGGGTTTGACCTCTCTTTGACATCAGCTAGTCTGCTGATCCCTAGCAATTGACCTCGTCTTCCACCCCTTAAATTGTTTTGCTTTTTTATGTCTGTTCACGTCTTTCAGCAGTTGAGAACCTTCAATGAAAACTTACTGAGAAAAATAATAAACCTGTTTACCTCTCGTCTAAAACTTTCTGAGAACCCTTGAGGAAGTTTCTGTTGCCTCACATCCGGCCAAATCTGTGGGTTAAACACAAGTGCATGTTAGTTGTTATACATGGTTTACACACAGTTCTTAATATTTCTTCACTGTAACTTTCATGAAACAAACTCACCGCAGCTCTTTCCCCGCGAGTGTTGAGACTCCAGAAGAGTTCAAAATAAATCAGACCCAATGAGAAAATGTCCACTTTCCGGTCGTACAGATCACTACCTTCCTGTATTACAAAGATAAATGAACATGGAATAAATCTGTGGTCGTCCGTAAGTATAGATTTTATAGTTGCAATGAGCTCTGGGGATCATGCTCCACTTTTATTTTTTTTTAATGTACCAGACTACCCTTGCTCACATACTGGTATATTGGCTTCCATCCTGGTATTTATTTGTCTGTTGTTCTCTTATGTTGTTTTTTCTGGTACTTAAGCTTAGTATTGGTCTCTGAGCAAATTCTGTTACGTTTCTGTTCTCACTGTTTACCTGTGATCCCATTCTGTTTTTCTTACCGTGAGAGCCAATTCTGCCACGTCTCTGTAGTATTCGGTTGCTATCATTTTGCTGCAAAGCTCTTGATCAAACTTGGGTTCCTCTCTACTCAACACTCCCTGTGCAAAATTCCTGCTTAAACTCAACTTTTGACCGAAATTCTTGGCCGGAAATGGTGTCTTTAAAAGCGAGCCCAAACGATCAACCACATGGATGAAGTCCAAAAACAGGATAGCATGACTTCACTCTAGATGGACACCGTCTGCTGATGCCACAGTAGTTCCTCTAGAAGATCTCATAGCGTTTCAGGGTCATACATTTTAAAATAGGTGAAAAGAAAATGAGTCTTTGTACCTGCTCGGGAGCCATGTAAGTTTCCGTTCCCTTGCGCATGGTTCTCTCGCGCTGATTTTCACTGTCATCATCAATCTCGTCTGTAACGAGTCCAAAGTCCCCGATCTTAACTTCTCGTCCTTTCCCGAACATGATATTTGCCGGCTGCAAGACAGTTTAAACAACCATTGGCAAAAACTCCAAAACAAGTCCATATACCAGAACTCACCTTCAGGTCTCTATGAATGAACTTCTTAGAGTGGAAATACTCAACTCCTCTGATTATTTGCAGAGCAATTTCAAGACTGTCGACTCGTCTGGTGGGATCTGGAGAAGGTTTGTTTTTATTTCTATCATCTATCCACCACCGAAGTGTTTTGTCGCACAGTTCCATTTTGATGTAGAGGTACTTGTTGGCACCAGTTGACCTGGAACACAAACGTACTGTCAGAGTACAATCGCCACTGCCCAACCTCTACTCTTATGGTCGCACTCGAAGCCGGGATCAAAACTGTAAATTTGATTAAGAAAAGACTTACTGAGAGGAGTCCGAATGGTAGCGTGAATCTTCAGTCCAGCAGTGGTAGTACCTAACAATGTGTTTGTGGCCGAGTTCTGAAAGTGCCTTAACCTCGGTTAAGGTTTTTTTACTAGGAAAAGAAAAAAAAGATATTAATTGTTAACAATAAACTATATAAACTATGCAAATATATATCCAAAACTTACTCTTTGTAGGCAACAATCTTAACGGCACAAGTACTTTCCAACAGTTTTTCATTGGCCTTGAACACGCGACCAAACGCGCCTTTGTCGATGGGTTCAATTGAGTCAAAGTCGGATTTGAATCTGATTAAAGAAAAGAGGAAAATATAAAACAAGTAACTGTGGCACAAACATGTATTTTTCCTCGGGCACCCCAGTGTATTTCTCTATCTTCTCTGCCTACAGGCAGTGAAGAGATTTAAGGATCAGGGAAATGCGAGTTCTTCTACTAGAGAAGGTCAGAATTCTCGCTGCAGAGTTCTGTATTAACTAGGTAGGTGCAAAACATTTTGTCATGAATGTATCATGTCTTGACTAACCTTGTGTTGGTTTGCTTGTTCTTGGTAGATCTGTTTCCTCCCAAATCACGCCTCTATATTATTGAAAAGCAAATACATTCTCGGTAGGATTAGAGAACCATTTTAATCCTTTATACATTACCTGCTCCTTCTCTTCAAGTTTAAAAGCATTTTTGAAATTTGCCGCCAGTCTAAGGATCAAGGTAAGTGTTAGTAATTTGAAATAAGAAAAAAGATTGTTTCTGTGAAGGTGCATACTTTATTTTGGGCTTCGTATCTGGAGTTTCAACCTTCAAAAACATACACTATTATTTATTGTTTGACATTAAACAGAGCAATCCATACCTTGGGGGTAGATGGTGTATCAGCGAACACGATTGAGCTACCCGTGTCTGACTCCCTGCTTGTTTTGGTTAGCCCAGGTGTTTCCCTGTTATTAATAAAACAAAATTTAAATTTGAATCATCAGTTTTAGATCAGGCTTTTTTTTGGAGGGGGGGGTTGAAAGTTTAACTTACACTGTTCTCTGTGGTGTAGAAGAACGGATGGGAGACCCAACACCACTAGAAGTCCAAGACACCTAAAATAAAGAAACTATTAGTTAAGAACTTCCTCTCCGTGATTAGAAGGACTTTGATGCTTTTGTTATTGGAATCTCTATTAGCTAGAAATGCTAATCCCTCGAGTTTTTCATTATTCATCGAAAATGAATAAAACATTTCTGACTAAAGATGTCCCAAAATTACAAATGAACACTTCCCAAACACATTGTAGTCTTTTGGGACAATGATTATTTGCTTTGCTTAATCATGATGAGAAAGTAGGTGGGCTAGATGTGTAAGCAACTGCTCAATGGTTGGTCAAAAATCAAGGTTAAAAGGTGCTGGTAGGTTAAGGATAAGGAACGTGTTGGTTGTGTGTTGGGGTGGGTTTAAAAATGTGGTAAATGAGGAGGCGAGACTAGGGTGGATTATCAGGGTAAATAAAGGTGTTTTTTCACGTCTTCACTTTCTTATTATCAGGACACAAATAGGACACTCTTCCATTTGAAATCTTTTGATCTCTTGAAAGAGTAAGAAACTTTGCGGTACCATGCTCTCCGATTTGGACTTTTGGTCAAGGGCATTACAAGCTAGTCGTGCAGCATTTTGTTTGGCCTCCTTAAGGTTCCCTCCTTCACCCACAGGGTATTCACTGTCACCGATCACTGCCTTGACGAAAAATCTACAGAAAAGAAACATTTAAACAACACATTTAATCTCTGATGACGGTTCAGTAGTACCTCTGGTTGTGTGGTGGACCAGTTTGCTGCTCATTAATGAACTTCAATTCTATTCTTTTTCTCTGACAGTATTCCTGAAGCTTTCCAATGTAATTGAAGACTATATAGCTCCCATTGTCAGATGCCAGGCTCACGTTGTTCATCCCGGAACTGGTGAGATGCACACATGAAGCCAGAATTCAGAACCTTGTGAGTAAAAACATTGAAGTGTTCATTTGGTACTCACCAGATCTCTGACATGCTGTTGTCTGCCGACTGTGGACTTGCTCGACCAGCTGCCTCGAAAGACTTGAAAAAGAAAGTTTGAAAGTTCAACTGGATTCGATCCATCCATACAACCATCCATCTATTCATCCACCCATCTACATGAATATTAAGTGGATATAAAAAGTCGACACATCCCTGTTCTAATGCCAGGTTTTGGTCATGTGTATACCATGGAACACAGTTAAGATCGCCATCATCAAGTGGAGAAAATATGGCACTATAGCAGTGACAGTACCAAGAACAGGACGTAGGTCCAAAATTGACGAGAAGATGAAAAAAAAAACTAGTCAGGGAAGCCTAGAGGCCGACATCAACACTAAAGGAGCTGCAGGAATTCTTGGCAAGTACTGGTTGTGTAGTACATGTGATAACAATCTTCATATGTCTGGGCTAAGGGGTAGGGTTGCAAGATGGAGCCTTTTTTACAAAGAAAGACATCCAAGCCCGGCTTAATTTTGCAAAAATACATCTGAAATCTCCCAAACACATGCGGGAAAAGGTGTGATATTCTAAAGAAACCAAGGTTGAATTTTTTGGACATGATTCCGAAACTTATATTTGGCTGAAAAACAACTGTGCTCGTCACCAAAAGAACACCATAAATACAGTGAAGCATGGTGGTGGCATCATGCACTTACCATTTTTGTTTGTGGGGATGAGAGCACATCACAAGCTTTTTTGGCAGCTGCTTGCTTTGCTTCCTTTTTAGTCGTTCCTGTGGCTTTCTCATACTCTGTGTTTCCAAGTGTATACCTGCAACAGAATCTAACAAAACCCAAATCACACCACAATGACATCCACTGGAGAGTTTTAATCTCAGTTTTCTTACTGCTGCGAGGTGTTGAGGTCAAAGGGTGTTGACTGGATACAATTTACAGACAGCCTATGTTCCTGTCCATATTTATTGAGCCAGGACACGTAGTCACTCATAGGGCCATGTTCGGTGGATGTAACTGAGGTCTCTGATGGGTTTTCTCTCTGCAGAATCATCACAATTAACCATGATGGACTACATTGATGAAGGGACTGACAGGACACTCACAGACTCCTCAGGATCAGGCAACAAACCCTTCAAGGCATTTTTGGCAGCGTTTTGTTTGGCTTCTTTCTTACTCTTTCCTTCACCATCGGGATATGGAACTCCATTAACGATTGCCCTTATGACGAAGCTGTCCAAGACATGACAGAATATAAAGTGTGTGATTATATATCGTCTGAGCCCAATGACTATAATCAGATATGCATAAATCAAACTCAAATGTATAATAGTCAACCTGGAAAGGGTTTGGGAAACTGTTGTCCTGCCTACAACATTCTCACAACACATACCATACACCAACATGTTCTTCTTCCTGTGTGACCCAATCTGGCTCAATCTGGGCTCATAATTTAAAGCTTTCACACTGTGAGGTCTGAGCTGTGAGTCCAGAACTGAAGTAAGTAAGTAAAGTTGTTTCTTTCAAGAACCTTCTCCTCTCTTTTTAACTGTTTATTTTATTGTTATTATTTAAAAAATGTATGCAGATACAATATTTAAAATTAATTAAAAAATAGTTTCTACTGAATGGTCTTTTTTTTTACTATTATTATTTTTATTTTATTTTATAATTTGGTTTATTCTTTATAATGTATGTCATAGTATAATTACAATGTGTTTGCACATTTTATCTAAACAAAAATTAATAGCGTCTAAGCATTATATATATGTAACATTATATTTATATTACATTTCCATTTCACGTCCGCGAACGATATGTATCTGCTATTCTGACTTGTTTCCTCGAGTTTAACGGAACACGTGTAAATTATTCACTTCCTGTTCCGGTATTCATGACCTACAAAATAAATGAATTTAGGAATTCAAGTTTAGGGGATAATTTACACACTTGAGTCATCAAATAAATTAAAATGTGGAACAAAATGTAAGTATTTGCTATTATTTTAAATATTTATCCAGATACAATATTTAAAAAATATATATATATAAAAAAAACCTTTTTTTGTCACCTGTCAAGCGCAGTTAGTGGATTAGCCTTTTATACAAATATTTTTCCATAAAGTAAAAGGATAAAGACTTAAAAACGATGTGATCTGTTCCCTTAAAATAAAGTCCACATAGACACTCACGTCTTTAAGTGATCCGGTCCGGTCGCCTTCACGTCTTCATAAGTGACTCCTGCTCGAATCTTCTGCGAGTACAGGTTCAGTTTGGCCACGTAGTCGTTCGTATCCATTCCGCTGTCGGTGAAGTCTACACGGAATATGGCGATGGATCTCTTTCTTCTGAGTCACTGTTGGAGGTTTACTTTCGATTTAGCTTTAAGTTTCGTTTTCCGGTGAAATCCAAACAGCCATCAGTGGAGGGCAGTAGTTACACTTTCTACTCTTGATCTTATTTTCTGTTTGTAATTAATAAAATAATTCACTGGTTTTCAAGCTTATTTTATTTAATAAACCATTAGCTTTGTTTTCTTTTTTGTTTGTTTTTATTTCCTTTTACAACTGTAGACACTTTTGACATGAAGCTTCATCAGACCATCAGTACTACCTAAATGATATATAATTACACACTTAATATTCTTCCAAAAAAAGACAGCAACAAAGCGGCTTAAAATATATTTATTGTGGAGTGACAATAACATTAATAACCCAACATCATGTCAATTCAATTCAATTTTATTTTATTTAAAGTGTCTTATCATAACAAAGTTATCTCAAGACACTTTACAGTTTGAGTAAGACTATAGTGGAGAAAGGGAAAACAGATCCAGCAACTCAATAATGAGTAAAGCACAGTGAGGCGTTGGCGAAGAAAAACTTCCTTTTAGAAGGCGGAAACCTAGAGCAGAACCAGACTCATTATTGACGGCCTCCTGCTGTGACCGACATGTGACATCGAAACTGACCTATTTAAGAACATGCAAGGATAAGACAATTATATTATATAAAAAAGAACTATTCGTAGGTAATGACTCTCAAGAATTTGTTCTTTGTTTACTGTTAAAAAAGTCCCCAAAATTCTCCCATCAAACAATGCATTCAACACAAACACAGTTTGGGTTGTTGTTTTCTTAAAAATAATGAAACTCTCATATGTTGAGATGAGAAATATCTAAGCTGAGTTAACGGAACCAACCACTATCAAACATAAAACTTTTCCAGTGCCAAATAGTCCACTGCCAGGTTTTTGGTTAAAAATAAATTTAAAAAAAATTGTATCAAATGAACATTGTCAAGACAACATTATGCTCATTTGTTAACTACAAATTCAACATGTTTCAGCTCTTTTTTTTTCCTAATCCAGCTTCTGCCGTTTCTTCAGCAGCTCCATCACTTCACTGGCCTCAGGGCGATCCTCTGGCTCTTGGGACAGCATTGACTTGATGACTTTGCTCTGCATCAAAGAAGAATTAAAGAATCATGACTTAACCAACCTTTCATAACAAATTTGAATTTTTCACAGAAATGTTAAAGTAACTTTAAGTTTTATAGTCACAAAGAAAGTGCATTTGGAGTGATTCATTTGATATACTTGCAAAGAAATATTGCCAACTAGTGGTCAAGGATTTTTTTAGATGATCATTTGTTCTGGAGCAGTCGGTCCCGATAGGTATATAGAATTGTTTGTAATAGATCAATTCACCTGATGCTAGTGGCAAAGTATAAGCATGCGATGGCAGATTTTCTTTTCTCTTTAAGGGCTCTTATTGGCCTCAAGTGTTATGTTTTTTTCAGGTTCCGCCCCATGGCCATACAAGCTGATCTAGACCAGTGGTCCCCAACCCCTGGTCCGGGGACTGGAACCTGTCTGTGAGGCATTATTTACCGGACTTACATAAAGAAATATTAGGTTATATCATTTCTGTTCTATTGATTACTAGTGTCTAAAATGTGTTTTATTTAGAAAAAGAAACATCTGTTTTGTCTGAAGTAACATAAGCCTATGATTCTTAACACGTCAAGACATATATAATATATTTTTAGATCAGCATTTAACACCATCATCCTCCAACCGCTGATGTACAGAGTGGATCAACACTCAACACCTCGATGGGAAAATGGCGGCTAGTCTCTCTGATAGGTTGGCACCAACACATCCTATACTTGCTTTTGTAACAGCGGGAAGTGCAGTCATTTTCAACGAAAACTTTTCTTGTATATCTATGACCTTCTGTACACACACCTCAACCGTGTCACTCAACATTTTAGCCTTCACTCTGATGCCAGCATTTGGAGTCAATGTTTGTGTTCTTCAAAGAATACTGCAGAAATTCCCATGTATGCTAAATTGAATGTGTGAGTTTAAAAACATTAAATTGTGTTCGTAGGTGTTGGAAGATTATACATGGTAAAAAAAAAGGAAAATGTGTTTTACCTCTTGTTCAAAACTTGTAGAGAACTCTTGTGGAAGTTCCTGGCGTCTTACATCCGTCCAAATCTGGAGATTTTGCACAAGTACATATAAGTTGTTATACATAGTTACACAATTTGGTGGTACATGTAGTTGTTGATATTACTTTACTGTACCAGGAAACAAACTTACCGCAGCTTTTTCCTGGCGAGTAGAGAGTCTCCAGAATAGTTCAAAATAAATCAGACCCAATGAGAAAATGTCCACTTTCCGGTTGTAAGATACTTCCCCCCTCTGTATTAAAAAGGGTTGAGCAAGTTAATATAAATTACATTTTTGTTTGATCGTGTGTGTTCAGCTGAATCTCAGTATGTGAAAGAACCGCATTTCCCAGAGTTCACAGTTGTAAACCAAGCGGAGCAGCCTGGCCCTGAGGATAAACGGCTTCAGATCCAGAAACGAGCTGTTGACGCAAAGGAAGTCAAGATGGCGGAAGAGGTCCTGGGGAAGACGGTCCAGCAACTCAAAAAGGAGAGGACCACTGCAAAAAGCAGTTGGCAGAAATAAGAGACATTGTTCAAACAAACCTGTGGTCGAGGTATGGAAAAAATGAACTTCTTGTGGCAATCCTGGAAGCAGAAAAAGCCAATGATAAGACAGCTGATGTACCCGTGGAAAGTGCCAATGTAGAGGGCTATGAATTGCACCTCACTCTCTTGGACAAGAGAATAAAAGAGGCCATCTCAAAAGTGTCAACATGGGAGAAATGGATCCCTGTGGACCAAAAGGATGAATTAGATGGGAGAGTCCATGAGGTAAGGGCATCCTGCTACAGGCTTAAATTAAGAAAAGCTGAATTTGCCACTGCACGGGCAATCAAAGAGCACAGGAGTGAAGCTACCACCCCAACCGGCAACATCCACACCAATAGTGAGAATCAAGGCAACTACTCTACCTATCTTCAAAGGAAGCAAGAGAGAATATCACAGATAAAAGAAAGACTGGGAAAGCCTGCAAAAGCAGGGAGAGCCATCCGGATCAACAGAAGTTAAGAAAATTCAACTGTTGGAGAGTGTGGATGACAAAATCTCAAAAGACCTCAGACTTTCAACCCACACCACTGCAAATGACATTTTCAGAGTCCTGGAGAACAGATATGGCACCGAGTTAACCATCACTGTGGAAATCCTTGAAGAGCTGGACAAGATGTGAAGGGGAACCAGCCAAGAAAGGTCATTGACCTCATACAGTCAGTGGAGAAGGCCCTAACAGATCTTACAGAGTTAGGAAACCCTGGAGCCATAAAGAACCCACTGGTTATTAAATCCATTGACTTTATTATAAGAGACTGGTTGATGTTCATGTTTGAGCCAAGAAACAAGGTCACATCAGACAACCACTTTGACTTGCTGTTGAAGTTCCTGAAAAGTCAAGAAGAAATACTGGAGAGACTCAAACAGCTCAGAACTGTGGAGAAGATGGAGAAGTCAGATCGTTCAGACAAAAATTATGACAGAAGGATTGCTTCAACAAAAACCACAAAGAAAGAAGAGCTTGAGCAGGTATGTGGTGTCTGTGGTGATGGTGGGCACAACAACAAAATCTTCTTCTGTAGGAAGTTCAAAAGACTTAAGCTTACACTCGCTGTGGGGTTTCTCTGCAACCCCAACAACAACACAAGCCAGGTTTCCGCTCCACTCAGTAATATTTACCCAATACTCTGAAGCAACTTGCTCAACGTTCCTGGTTAACCTAAACTATTGACTGAACTTCTTCACACAATATCTTCATTAAATGCAGTCTGGAATTGTGTCTTTAGAAGCCCAAACGATCAACCACATAGATGAAGGTGAGCAAAGAGGACATCTCCAAACAGAAAGTATAACTTAAGTAAGGTCTTATAATGTTTCACGTTTATTCATTTAAAATAGGTGAAAAGAAAATCAGTTTCCGTACCTGCTCAGGAGCCATGTAAGATTTCGTTCCCTTGCACTTTGTTCTCTCCCGCTGATTTTCACTGTCATCATCAATCTCGTCCGTGACCAGTCCAAAGTCCACAATCTTCACTTCTTTGTTTTGGCCAAACATGATATTTTCCGGCTGCAAGAGAGTTTAAACAGTCGTTGGCAAAACCTAAAGACAAGTCCTTATACCAGAACTCACCTTCAGGTCTCTGTGAATGAACTTCTTAGAGTGAAAATACTCAACTCCGCTGATTATTTGCAGAGCAATTTCAAGACTCTCGACTCGTCTGGTGGGATCTTGGGAAGGTTTGTTATCATTTTTATCATCTATCCACTCTCGAAGTGTTTTCTTGCACAGTTCCATCTGGATGTAGAGGTACTTTTTGGCACCAGTTGACCTGGAACACAAATGTATATCACCGAGCTTACAAATAACATCCATAGTAGTTTATGCTTTAATCTGTATGCTTCCTATATGTGCAGTTGTTCACACTCTACACTAGCACGTCTAGAACATCATGTCGCTGAAATGTATATGAGTTTTCTAGCATAAAAAAACTAAAACTAAAATAAATAAAAATAAATGTTACACTTTTAGACTGATCAAAATGATCCGATTGATCCTAACTGAATCAATATTACTCTTTATGCTAAATGTTACAGTGAGTTTAATTTTGTACACATTTAATCTTTTTCAAAAGTTAAGGGAGATTCTGTGAGGTAATAATGTGTCCAAACCTGAATATATACAGTATTTAAGTACATTTATTAGGGGTTTTCTACTGACACATTTTATCAATTTTAACAATAATTCTTTGTTCTTATTATTGTCCAACCTCTACGCTCACTGGTCCCACTCAAAAAGTCAATTTGATTTAGAAAGTACTTACTGCGAGGAGCTGTCAGATGAGGAGTCCGAATGGTTGCGTGAATCTTCAGCCCAGCAATCGAGGTACATAACAATGTTTTTGTGGCTGAGTTCTGAAAGTGCCTTTGCCTCTTTTAACTTTTTATCACTAGGAAATTGGAAAGAGATAATAAGTTGTTGAAATTCAAATAAAGATGATGGCTTATTATTTTTTTAAACATTTGAATTAAAAAACAAGAAAGTCATTTACATTAACATATTAAACCCTGCCATGTCCTCATAAGGTAAAAATAAGGGGTTACACATTAGCAGGCAGCCATCTAGGCTTCTAGGGGAATGGAAAAAAAAATAAAAACTTGATATAAAACATGCAAAACTCACTCTTTGTAGGCAACAATCTTAATGGCATAATCCTTGTTCACCAGTTTATGTCTGGCTTTGAACACACGGGCAAACCCGCCTTTGCCGATGGATTGAATTGAGTCAAAGTTTGCTTCGAATCTGATGATGGAGAAGGAAAATATAAATTCATTATTAGTAAAACATATATTTAAAAAAGTCATTTGCTTTCGTTCTTATTTATTTTATTTTTTGTTTCTTTTTGATTCAATGAATAAAGTCTATCTGTAAAAAGAAACTAGTCTTTCTTTGCTTGAAAATGATGAAAAGATTCCCGTAGATAATCCTTTTCTATAGCCTAGTGTTAAGGAGCATGTTCTATTTATTGTGATGACTAAAGGGAAATGCAAAACATTTGGTCTTGTACATGAATGTATCATGTGTTGAACCTTGAATTGATTTGCTTGTTCTCGATGGATGTCTTTCCTTCCAAATCAAGCCTCTATAAAACAAAACAAGAAACAAATAAATGCTTGTTAAGTATAAATAACCCCTGAGTTATCTATCATAACCTCAGGTTCTACGAGTTGGTGCGAAGCCCTCCAACGGCTTCGCTATGGGTTTACCCCGAGGCACCGCCTCGTCTCTGAGAAAGCTTAAAGAACTCGCCACCCAGCAGGGGGCAGTACCTTCCTATAAAGGCGGGAAGCACCCGCCGCACTTTCTCCAACTGAAAACTCAGCGAGAAGGGCGGCCGCTGGGCGACGAGGTTGGAGGGCTTCGCACCAACTCGTAGAACCTGAGGTTATGATAGATAACTCAGGGGTTCTACGTCATTGGTGCTCCGCCCTCCAACGGCTTCGCTATGGGTTTACCCAAAAGGCGAAGCCTGACGGGATAAATGTACCCCCAGCTGGACGCCGCTCCTGGAGCAGCATCACTAGGGCCCCGCCGGCCCAGGGTCCAAACCCACTTGAGCCGTGGGCCCTGAGGGGGGCACAACAGCGCTCAAAACAGTATGAGCTACTGATCCCGCCGTTACGTCGAGGAGATAGGCCTTAGCGAAGGTAGACGTGGACGCCCAAGAGGCAGCAGAGCAGATATCCTCTGCTGCCACACCCCGCAAAAGAGCCACTGAGGCTGCCACGCCACGGGTGGAATGTGCCCTCAGACCGCTAGGAGCGGATCCACCCGCTGCTCGGTAGGCCCGGATAATGGCCGATCTCACCCAATGAGAGAACCTCTGGGGGGAGACCGCCTCTCCCCGCCGGCATCTACCGTGGCAGACAAAAAGGGCATCAGAGCGCCTAAACTCGGCCACCCGCCGCAAGTAACAGGCCAACGCCCTCACTGGACACAACAGGTGGAGACGTTCCTGACCCGGGTCCGAGTGAGGCGGCGGGTGAAAGGCCCGCAGCGTGAAGGTCGTCGCCCGGAACAAGGAACTCAGAATCTTCGGGCGGAACGCTGGGTTAGGACGCAAAGACACCGAAGACTCCTCGACGCCAAAGGAAAGACACTCAGGGCTAATGGAGAGGGCACAAAGCTCACTTGCTCTCTTCGTGGTTGTTAGTGCCAGAAGGAGCGATACCTTGAAAGACAAGATATCCAGTGGGACTTGGTCAAGAGGCTCGAAGGTCGGGCCTGTGAGAGAGTCCAGTAACAACTGGAGATCCCACTGAGGGCTGGAAGGCCTTGCAGGAGGTCGAAGCCTGCAGGCACCCCGCAGGAAACGCGCCACCAAGGGGTGGGCGCGAACCGAAGCACCCTCAAAACCGACATGCCTCGTCGCTATGGCTGATGCGAACACTCTCAGTGTCGCCACAGTCCGCCCGTTATCCAGCAAATGTTGCAGGAAAGACAGGATAGCGGAGACCAAACAAGAGCTGGGGTCCAAGGACCTGTCTGAACACCAGCGGGAGAATATCCCCCACTTTGAGGCATAAAGCCTACGTGTTGATGGGGCCCGGGCGTTCTCCAGCGTGTGGAGAACGTCCGGGTCCAAGGTCCCGATCAGCTCGTCCCGTGCAGGAGCCACACCTTGAGAGGCCGGCCCAGCACCGGGGGCGCTGTCAGTGTACCCCCCGCCTGACACAGGGCAGCGGGGCCCCAAGGGATGGCCCACGGGGCCCCGACCGCCATGCGCACCAGCTCTGGGAACCAGAGCGCCCCCGGGGAGTCTGGTGCCACTAGAATTAACCTCAGCCCCCCCCGCCTCGTCCTCCGAATCAAGGGGAGAAGGAGCCGCGGAGGAGGGAAGGCGAACAGCAGACCGACCGGCCACCTCGAATGGGCTAAAGCGTCCACGCCTAGTGGGGGGCGGTACGAAGCCCTGAGGGAGAACCAAAGAGGGCATTTGAAGTTCTCCTTGCTGGCGAAGAGGTCTGCAACCGGGTGACCGAATCGAGACCAGATCTCGCTTGCCACTGCCTCGGACAGACCCCATTCGTCCTGGACGGCCCCCCTCGACAGTGTGTCCGCTACTGCATTCAGCTCGCCCGGGACGTGCTGGGCTCTGAGCGAAAGCAGGTGACAGTCCGCCCACAGCCAAATCTTCCTTGCCACACACATAAGGGCTGGGGATCTGACTCCACCTTGGCGATTTACGTACGCCACGGCGGTGGAGCTGTCTGAAAATACTAGGACGTTGGACTGTGACAGTTGGGGAGAGAGGTGAAGCAGGACATTGTGAATCGCCTTCAGCTCTAGCCAGTTTATTTGTCTGAGCACCGGACTGCTCCAGACCCCACTGGCGTGGGCCTGACCCGGGGTGCCTCCCCAACCTGTCAGGGAAGCGTCTGTGAACACCTGAGTGTAACGAAGGACGCAACCCAATGGAACTCTCCGCCTGAGGTTGGCGTGAGAGTTCCAAAACTGGATGTCCTGCAAAACCCGAGCGGGAAGGCGCATTTTCCGACCTCTTTCCCGCTTGAGGTCTAGCTTGAGACGACCAAACCATCTCTGAAGCTCCCTCATGTGCAGCAAGCCCAGCCGAACAACCGTGTGGGCTGCCGCCATGAGCCCCAGGAGGGACATAACAGTGCCTGCTGTTGTCACGTGACACCGAGCTTCCAGCAACTGTGTTGTCAGTCGGAGAATGGGCTGGATACGCACGTCCGGGAGGCGCGCGTATCCTTCCTCCGAGTTCAACAGTACCCCCAGGTAAACTAACTGTTGAACTGGAGTCAGAGCGCTCTTGCTGAGGTTCACTGTGAACCCCAGGGTGGCAATATGGCTCAACACATTCTGTGTGTGAGCGTAACTTTCTGCCTCTGACCTGGCAAGGATCAACCAGTCGTCCAGATAGGTCAAGATCCTTACTCCACTCACTCTCAAAGGCTCCACTGCCGCTTCCACACACTTGGTGAAGGTCCTGGGTGCCAGAGAGTAGCCGAACGGAAGTCGAGTGTACTGAAACACCCGACCCTCGAGGGCGAAACGCAAGTACTTTCGATGTCTCTTGACTATCGGTATGTGAAAGTACGCGTCGGTCAGGTCGATAGATGTCATCCAATCTCCTGGACATACACCTGAAAGCAGTTTCTTGACCGTCAACATGCGAAACGGGCGGGTAGCTATGAACTTGTTCAAATAGCTGAGGTCCAAAATGGGCCTCCAACCCCCGGTCTTCTTCGCCACGAGGAAGTACCGGGAGTAAAACCCTGTCATCATCTCGGCTGCAGGGACCAGTTCTACGACCTCCTTCTGCAGCAGAGTAGACACCTCGTTTCTCAAACAGGATAGTTTCTCCTGCTCCGCCATACGCGTCCAGAGAATCCCTGAAAAACGCGGGGGTTGACGGGCAAACTGTAGCGCATAGCCCCGCCTGATTACTCCCCCCAGCCAAGTGGGTCCTAGAAGTAAAACCAGGCGACTCCAAGCCGAATAATGTTCTGTCAGAACCGCAGCCCTGGCGAACCTTGGGTAGTCCTCCGGCCCGCCCCCCAAGGACGGGCCGTAGACGAAAGGGCATCACACAAGCCGCGTCTCTATCTCTTGAATCCACAGAGCATGTACTCGAGTTGGATTCACTAGAACCCCCACTCTCATACATAAAAGCCGGCTCTGTGGGAGAAGCGCGCAAGTGCGCGTGAGACACCTCAGATGCGCGTCGTGCGTGTTCCCTTCCCCCCCCCGGAAGTCTTCCCAACTCCCTGAGCACTTCTTAGTGTCACCGGAGCTGACAAAACCCGCGATGTGGAGGAAAGCGCTGGAGAATTAACCCGGAGCTGAAGTGAGTTAGGTCGCGCGCGCGTCGGCACCGCATCACTCACCCGGACATTCTCCAGCCCCGCTTGCGGTCCCGACCTGTTCGTCACTCGTGAGATCCGACCGCCACGCACCTCTCCAGTTGATCGACCAGACGGGACGGAAGTGCCTCGCCCTCGCCTGGTCTCAGAACGGCGAAAAAACTCGCGCGTAAAAGCACCAGGTTGCGTCAGTTCCACGGCGCTTCTCCGCCTCCAAACGTGACGTCCTCCACGGTGCCAGTGTTTGTAGACAGCGCTGTGGGGGAAGGAACAACCTCCGGTTAACATAGACATGTCCGGACAAGTTCCACTCACCTCATCAGCTGTCACGCTCTGTCGGGCACGAGCGCTGGTCGACGCGGAAGTAGAATAGAAATAGAAATAGAAATAGAAAAAGCTTTATTCATCCCCAGAGGGGAAACACCCTTCACAACAGCGCAGTTGGAAGAAAATAAAGTGCAAGGAGAAAGAAATAGTACAAGAGATAATACAAAATAAAATAAAAACGATCTTAAAAATATACAAATTATTTACAAAATTAGAAATTGACACTATTAACAAAATAAAATAGAATAAAAATAAAATAAAATAGAAATAAAAAACGGAAAAAAAATAAAATAAAAAGCACACAAGAAGAAAAACACGCTACGGATTAGCATCAGGATATTTAAAGTAGAGAGTTAAATATCCTGACACCAGTTGGGATGAAGGACCTTCTATAACGCTCCGTCCTACACTGGGGGTGCCTGAGCCTGCCACTGAAGGAGCTGGCCAGCTCCTCCACGGTCAGGTGCAGTGGGTGGAGAGCGTTGTCCCTGATGGAGGAGAGTCTGGAGAGTGTCCTCCTCTCTCCCACCTCCTCCACCGAGTCCAGCGAGCGGCCCAGGACAGAGCCGGCCCTCGTGACCAGCCTGTTCAGTCTCTTCCTGTCCCGGTCCGTGCTGCCTGCTCCCCAGCAGACCACAGCGTAGTGGATAGCAGAGGCTACCACGGAGTCATAAAAGGTCCTTAAAAGTGGTCTGCACACTCCGAAGGACCTCAGTCTCCCCAGGAGGTGGAGGCGACTTCGGCCCTTCTTGTACACGGCGTTGATGTGTGTAGACCAGTTCAGTTTATTGTTGAGGTGAACACCCAGGTATTTGAAGCTGTCCACCAGCTCAATGTCCGAGCCCTGGATGCTCACCGGTTGATGTGGTGGGGACTTTTTCCTGAAGTCAATCACCATCTCCCTTGTCTTACCGGTGTTTAAGCAAAGGTAGTTGCTCTCACACCAGTCAACAAAGTCCTTGATGACTGACCTGTACTCCAGCTCGCCCCCCCCAGACACGCAGCCCACAATGGCCGAGTCGTCAGAAAACTTCTGGAGGTGACAGCTGCTGGAGTCATAGGTAAAGTCCGCTGTGTAGAGGGAAAAAAGGAAAGGTGACAGCACTGTCCCTTGAGGCACCCCGGTGCTGCAGATGGTCACCTCAGACCTGCAGTCCTGCAGCCTCACATACTGCGGCCTGTTGGTGAGGTAGTCCATCGTCCATGCTGCCAGCTGTGTCCCAACTCCTGCGTCCTCCATCTTCTTCCTTAGCAGCGCCGGCTGGATGGTGTTGAAAGCACTTGAGAAGTCAAAAAACATGACTCTCACAGTGCTACCGGCGGCTTCCAGATGAGTCAGTGCCCGGTGCTGCAGGTAGATGACGGCGTCGTCCACCCCCATCTTTGGCCTGTAGGCGAACTGCAGCGGATCCAACGCAGAGCTCACCGTCGTGCGTAGCTCGCGGAGTACCAGCCTCTCCAAGGTCTTCATCAGATGGGAGGTCAGGGCGACTGGTCTGAAGTGGCTCGGCTCCTTCGCGTGTACCGCCTTGGGAACCGGAACCACACAGGAGGTCTTCCCCTGGACCGGGACCTTCTCCAGTTTGAGGCTCAGGTTGAAGATGTGTGTGACCAACTCACAAAGTTGATCAGCACAGTCCCTGAGCAACACAGCTGATTCAGCCGGTCTCGCGGACCTCTGCTCGTCTGTAAACAAAACACATGTGGTTGGAGTCTGCCCCTCATTCGTGTGGACAGACTCCGTTATTGCAGTCTCGGTATGACCCGGACGAAGGGGTTTAAAACCTCCTTCGGACTGTGTTATGAGAGGAAAATCATGCCGTCTATGACCGGCGGAGCATGTTAGCTTAGCATTAGAGGCGAAAGTTTCTAATGACGCCTGTGAATACGTCACACTCACAGGCGGAAACACATGCACGCTACCAACATCTCTCTCAGAACGAACCACAGAAACGTCATACGTTCTTTTGTTTTTATTTACATAGAGCCCTTTGAAAGAGTAGGGGGGAGGAGGGCTCCCCCGAGACGAAGCCTCGACGCCCCTGCGTCCTCGCCGCTGCGGGTCGCTCCTCCGCTGGCTCCGCTGCGGCTGCTGGCTCCTGCTGCGGAACCCGGCGACGCTCGCTCGTCGCCCGCCGCGGCTGTTGCCGTTGCTGCTGGTGCTGCTGGGGCGGCTGGCTCTGGTGACGCTTTCCCCCCGCACCAGCTGATGGGGCCGACGAACGGGCTCTCCGTCTCCGAGCGCCGGACCCCCGTCGCGCCTCGTCCTCACGCCCATGCAGGTGATGGCGGAGCTGCGCCGACTCCTGCTGCGCTGCCTCCTGCCGGGCCACGACGTTCCGGAGCTCCGGACCGAACAGGGAGTCCTCCGTTATTGGTCCGTCCAGGAGGAGCCTCCGGTCTCTCTCCGGCAGCGCTGTGGCCAGGTCTAGCCACAGGTGCCGGTGGCCCAGCTGTCCAGCGTCGCGTAGACCCCCTCCCAGGATCGCGTACGCCTGCGACATCCGGAGGAGCGCAGCCACCGAGTCCTTGACTTCCTCCAACTCCGAAGGTCCAAGGTCGTCTCGGTCCACGGTGAGCCTGTCGAGCGCACCGCACAGGAGAGCCATGTTGTTCGCGAGGGAGACCACCTGCGTCCCCCCCTTGTAGGATCGGTTGAACAACATTGCCGTCAACCTGTCTTCAGCTCTAGGCAGAGCTACAGGGCGGCCTGGCCACAGTCGAGCCCCCGGGTCGAGGGCGGCACGTACCGTATCCGAGGGCTCCGGGACACCGCGCCGCCAGTCCACCCCGTCCACACGGCAATAGGGTCCGTAGGATCCTACGGGAGGCCCTGAAGCCATGGGAGAGGCAGACCCTCGCCGCGCGTAGCCCCAGATTTCGTCCAGCTTAGGACAAATAACCCCCGGAACAGCAGGCCTGCGCGCTTCGTTCCGCCCGACCTTCACTCCGCATGTAAACGGTGGTGGCGCGAGTGGAGGTACGGGGGGGAGCTCGACCTCCATGCGGTTCGCCGCGGCGGTGAATATGCGCGGCAGGACGTCAAGCGGGTAGCGAGGAACCGGCCCGGCTCCCCCGACCGCTTCGACGTCCCCCGGCTCGGAACCGAACAGGGTGCTCGGATCCGCCTCATAACACCGCCGGTCGTCCTCCTCGTCGTAGTCGGCCCACGACCTGGCTGGAGGACGCGGCGTGCGCCGACGGGCCTCGTATGCTCCCCGTCTCTTCAGGACCTCCTCGGGAAGCATACGGCAGGCCCCACAATCCGCAAACGCGTGATCTGGGCCTAGACAGACGAAGCAGAGAGCGTGTGTGTCCCCCCTCCCCAGGGGGGTGTCACACGTTAAACACAAAGACACATCTACGTCCACGTTCATGCTCACGTCCGCCATGCTGTATCCAGGAGCTTTCTCGCTGAGTTGAAAATGGAGAAAGTGCGGCGGGTGCTTCCCGCCTTTATAGGAAGGTACTGCCCCCTGCTGGGTGGCGAGTTCATTAAGCTTTCTCAGAGACGAGGCGGTGCCTCGGGGTAAACCCATAGCGAAGCCGTTGGAGGGCGGAGCACCAATGACGTAGAACTACTTGTGTATCATACCTTGTTCTTCGGTTCCGATTTTTGGGAATCTAGCCAACTAAGGAGTGAAGAAAGAATACTTGAGAAAACAGAGATTGTGTCTGTGGAAGTAAATACACCAAGAAATATACCTACAACTCCATCACAGATCTCATGGACTACACAGAGACTCTTACTGACTACAAAAGCAAATGAATGGATGATGTTTCCACCAGTAAGTCTATGGCTTTTCGTGCAAATTAAATAATATAATCTTTATATTTTACAGCATTTCTTATCTCTTACCTTTTATATATTTACATTTATAATAACTTTATGTACTATATACTATTTTTTCTTGTTGCACCATGTGTGACACATATTGCAGACTTAAAAATAAACAACCTGTCCATTGACAGTGACCTCTTGAGCCTCACAACTGGATGTTCATCCTAAAAAAAGAGGTTAACCAAGATTAACTCCATAATTACCATCTTGTAATGTTGCACTATTATTTATTCTTTGATATAAAGCAGTGCAATCCATACCTTGGGGGGAGATGGGTTATCAGTGAACAAGATTGAGCTACCCATGTCTGAGTCTGTGTGTGTTCCCCTGTTAATTATAATTAAAAAAATATATTTTAATGATCAGGAGTAAGTATTTGTTTTTTTCAATAAGTTTAACTTACATTGTTCTCTGTGGCGTAGAAGAACCAATGGGAGACCCAAAACCACTAGAAGTTTCCTAAAATTAACAGATTATAAGAAACTACATTTTCTTGGAGATTAGCATGATTCTCTTTTTAGTTATTGGAAGGTCCGTTAGCTTGAAATGCTAATCACTCCCTTCAATTAAAACAACATTACTGAATATCTGTCGTTTAAAATAAAATGTCCTAACAACAAAAATGACCACTTCCCAAACATATTGTATGAAATCAATAGTCAATAAAGGTGGTTTTTCACTTCTTCACATTCATTATCAGGCTACAAATAGGACACTCTTCGATTTGAAATCTTCCAGATATCTACTGCTACAACTACTTAAAGTATGTGTTTGGTCGACTGAGAGTAAGAAACTTTGCGGTACCGTGCTCTCCGATTTGGACTTTTGGTCAAGGGCATTACAAGCTAGTCGTGCAGCATTTTGTTTGGCCTCCTTAGAGTTCCCTCCTTCACCCGAAGGGTATTCACTGTCACCGATCACTGCCTTGACGAAAAATCTACAGAAAATAAACATTTAAACAACATATTTGATCTCTGATGACTGTTTGGTTCAGTAGTACCTCTTGTTGTGTGGTGGACCAGTTTTCTGCTCATTAATGAACTTCAATTCTAGTCTTTTTCTCTGACAGTATTCCTGAAGCTTTCCAATGTAATTGACAGATGCCAGGCTCACGTTGTTCATCCCGGAACTGGTGAGATGCACACATGAAGCCAGAATTAAAAACCTTGTGAGTAAAAACATTGAGCTCTCTTGTACTCACCAGATCTCTGACATGCTGTTGTCTGCCGACTGTGGACCAGCTGCCTCGAAAGACTTGAAAAGGAAAGTTTGAAAGTTCAACTGGATTCGATCCATCCATCCCATCCATCTATTCATCCACCCATCTACATGAATATTAAGTGGATAGAAAAAGTCTACACACCCCTGTTCTAATGCCAGGTTTTGGTCATGTGTATACCATGGAACACAGTTAAGATCGCCATCATCAAATGGAGAAAATATGGCACTATAGCAGTGACAGTACCAAGAACAGGACGTCGGTCCCAAATTGACGAGAAGATGAAAAAAAAACTAGTCAGGGAAGCCTAGAGGCCGACATCAACACTAAAGGAGCTGCAGGAATTCTTGGCAAGTACTGGTTGTGTAGTACATGTGATAACAATCACATATGTCTGGGCTAAAGGGTAGGGTTGCAAGATGGAGCCTTTTTTACAAAGAAAGACATCCAAGCCAGGCTTAATTTTGCAAAAAGACATCTGAAATCTCCCAAACACATGCGGGAAAAGGTGTGATATTCTAAAGAAACCAAGTTTGAACTCTTTGGACATGATTCCGAAACTTATATTTGGCTGAAAAACAACTGTGCTCGTCACCAAAAGAACACCATAAATACAGTGAAGCATGGTGGCGGCATCATGCACTTACCATTTTTGTTTGTGGGGATGAGAGCACATCACAAGCTTTTTTGGCAGCTGCTTGCTTTGCTTCCTTTTTAGTCGTTCCTGTGGCTGCCTCATATTCTGTGTATACTCCAAGTGTATACCTGCAACAGAATCTAACAAAACCCAAATCACACCACAATGACATCCACTGGAGAGTTTTAATCTCAGTTTCCTTACTGCTGCGAGGTGTTGAGGTCAAAGAGTATTGACTGGATACAATTTACAGACAGCCTATGTTCCTTTCCATATTTATTGAGCCAGGACACGTAGTCACTCATAGGGCCATGTTCGGTGGATGTAACCGAGGTCTCTGATGGGTTTTCTCTCTGCAGAATCATCACAATTAACCATGATGGACTACATTGATGAAGGGACTGACAGGACACTCACAGACTCCTCAGGATCAGGCAACAAACCCTTCAAGGCATTTTTGGCAGCGTTTTGTTTGGCTTCTTTCTTTCTCTTTCCTTCACCATCGGGATATGGAACTCCATTGACGATTGCCCTTATGACGAAGCTGTCCAAGACATGACAGAATATAAAGTGTGTGATTATATATCGTCTATGTAGTAATGATGGTCTGGTGAAGCTTCATGAAGCAGTGTCAAATAATGACGCTGCTTCATGAAGCTTCACCAGACCATCACTACCAGGTAGATGAGCCCAATGACTATAATCAGATATGCATAAATCAAACTCAAATGTATAATAGTCAAAGGGTTTGGGAAACTGTTGTCCTGCCTACAACATTCTCACAACACATACCATACACCAACATGTTCTTCTTCCTGTGTGACCCAATCTTGCTCAATCTGGGCTCATAATTTAAAGCTTTCACACTGTGAGGTCTGAGCTGTGAGTCCAGAACTGAAGTAAGTAAGTAACTAAAGTTGTTTCTTTCAAGAACCTTCTCCTCTCTTTTTAACTGTTTATTTTAATTGTTATTATTTAAAAAATGTATGCAGATACAATATTTAAAATTAATTAAAAAATAGTCTCTACTGAATGGTCTTTTTTTTTTACTATTATTTTTGTTTTTATTTTATTTTATAATTTGGTTTATTCTTTATAACTACTGCTATTCTGACTTGTTTCCGCGTTGTTATCGGATCACGTGTCAATTATTCACTTCCTGTTCCGGTATTCATGACCTACAAAATAAATGAATTCAGGAATTCAAGTTTAGGGGATAATTTACACACTTGAGTCACCAAATAAATTAAAATGTGGAACAAAATGTAAGTTATTGCTATTATTTTAAATATTTATCCAGATACAATATTTAAAAATATATATATATAAAAAAAACTTTTTTTTGTCACCTGTTAAGCGCAGTTAGTGGATTAGCCTTTTATACAAATATTTTTCCATAAAGTAAAAGGATAAAGACTTAAAAACTATGTGATCTGTTCCCTTAAAATAAAGTCCACATAGACACTCACGTCTTTAAGTGATCCGGTCCGGTCGCCTTCACGTCTTCATAAGTGACTCCTGCTCGAATCTTCTGCGAGTACAGGTTCAGTTTGGCCACGTAGTCGTTCGTATCCATTCCGCTGTCGGTGAAGTCTACACGGAATATGGCGATGGATCTCTTTCTTCTGAGTCACTGTTGGAGGTTTACTTTCGATTTAGCTTTAAGTTTCGTTTTCCGGTGAAACCCAAACAGCCGTCAGTGGAGGGCAGTAGTTACACTTTCTACTCTTGATCTTATTTTCTGTTTGTAATTAATAAAATAATTCACTGGTTTTCAAGCTTATTTTATTTAATAAACCATTAGCTTAGTTTTCTTTTTTGTTTGTTTTAATTTCCTTTTACAACTGTAGACACTTTTGACATGAAGCTTCATCAGACCATCAGTACTACCTAAATGATATATAATTACACATTTAATATTCTTCCAAAAAAAGACAGCAACAAAGCGGCTTAAAATATATTTATTGTGGAGTGACAGACAAAATCAAGACCCTAATAACCCAACATCGTGTCAATTCAATTCAATTTTATTTTATTTAAAGTGTCTTATCGTAACAAAGTTATCTCAAGACACTTTACAGTTTAAGAAAGACTATAGTGGAGAAAGGGAAAACAGATCCAGCAACTCAATAATGAGTAAAGCACAGTGAGGCGTTGGCGAAGAAAAACTTCCTTTTAGAAGGCGGAAACCTCGAGCAGAACCAGACTCATTATTGACGGCCTCCTGCTGTGACCGGCATGTGACATCGAAACTGACCTATTTAAGAACATGCAAGGATAAGACAATTATATTATATAAAAAAGAACTCTTCGTAGGTAATGACTCTCAAGAATTTGTTCTTTGTTTACTGTTAAAAAAGTCCCCAAAATTCTCCCATCAAACAATGCATTCAACACAAACACAGTTTGGTTTTTGTTTTCTTAAAAATAATGAAACTCTCATATGTTGAGATGAGAAATATCTAAGCTGAGTTAACGGAACCAACCACTATCAAACATCAAACTTTTCCAGTGCCAAATAGTCCACTGCCAGGTTTTTGGTTAAAAATAAATTAAAAAAAATTTGTATCAAATGAACATTGTCAAGACAACATTATGCTCATTTGTTAACTACAAATTCAACATGTTTCAGCTCTTTTTTTTTCCTAATCCAGCTCCTGCCGTTTCTTCAGCAGCTCCATCACTTCACTGGCCTCAGGGCGATCGTCTGGCTCTTGGGACAGCATTGACTTGATGACTTTGCTCTGCATCAAAGAAGAATTAAAGAATCATGACTTAACCAACCTTTCATAACAAATTTGAAATTTTCACAGAAATGTTAATGTAACTTTAAGTTTTGTAGTCACAAAGAAAGTGCATTTGGAGTGATTCATTTGATATACTTGCAAAGAAATATTGCCAACTAAGGATTGCCAAGGATTTTTTTAGATAATCATTTGTTCTGGAGCAGTCGGTCCCGATAGGTATATAGAATTGTTTGTAATAGATCAATTCACCTGATGCTAGTGGCAAAGTATAAGCATGCGATGGCAGATTTTCTTTTCTCTTTAAGTGCTCTTATTGGCCTCAAGTGACATGTTTTTTTTCTGACAGGTTCCGCCCCATGGCCATACAAGATGATCTAGACCAGTGGTCCCCAACCCCTGCTCCGGGGACTGGTACCTGTCTGTGAGGCACTATTTACCGGACTTACATATAGAAATATTAAGTTATATAATTTCTGTTCTATTGATTACTAGTGTCTAAAATGTGCTTTATTTAGAAAGAGAAACATCTGTTTTCTCTGAAGTAACATAAGCCTGTGATTCTTAACACGTCAAGACATATATAATATATTTTTAGTTCAGCATTTAACACCATCATCCTCCAACCGCTGATCTACAAAGTGGATCAACACTCAACACCTCGATGGGAAAATGGCGGCTAGTCTCTCTGACGGCCTTCACTCTGATGCAAGCATTTGGTGTCAATGTTTGTGTTCTCCAAAGAATACTGCAGAAATTCCCATGTATGCTAAATTGAATGTGTGAGTTTAAAAACATTAAATTGTGTTCGTAGGTGTTGGAAGATTATACATGGTAAAAAAAAAGGAAAATGTGTTTTACCTCTTGTTCAAAACTTGTAGAGAACTCTTGTGGAAGTTCCTGGCGTCTTACATCCGTCCAAATCTGGAGATTTTGCACAAGTACATATAAGTTGTTATACATAGTTACACAATTTGGTGGTACATGTAGTTGTTGATATTACTTTACTGTACCAGGAAACAAACTTACCGCAGCTTTTTCCTGGCGAGTAGAGAGTCTCCAGAATAGTTCAAAATAAATCAGACCCAATGAGAAAATGTCCACTTTCCGGTTGTAAGATACTCCCCCCCCCTGTATTAAAAAGGGTTGAGCAAGTTAATTTAATTTAAATAACATTTTGTTTGATCGTGTGTGTTCAGCTGAATCTCAGTATGTGAAAGAACCGCATTTCCCAGAGTGCAAGGAGGTTCTCAGTCAGTCAGTCAGAGAGAGAAGACGCTCCAAGTTCACAACAATGGGTTCAGTCCAAAGACGCCAATGGTTTACGACCTAATTACTAAAAATCCGAAAGAAAATAAAAGTGATTGAGTGGAACATTTGAGTTGTCCTTGTGTCCTTTGGAACCTGAACAAAAGTTGGAGTTCACAGTTGTAAACCAACCGACTTGACAGTTGTAAACCAAGCGGAGCAGCCTGGCCCTGAGGATAAACGGCTTCAGATCCAGAAACGAGCTGTTGACGCAAAGGAAGTCAAGATGGCGGAAGAGGTCCTGGGGAAGACGGTCCAGCAACTCAAAAAGGAGAGGACCACTGCAAAAAGCAGTTGGCAGAAATAAGAGACATTGTTCAAACAAACCTGTGGTCGAGGTATGGAAAAAATGAACTTCTTGTGGCAATCCTGGAAGCAGAAAAAGCCAATGATAAGACAGCTGATGTACCCGTGGAAAGTGCCAATGTAGAATTGCACCTCACTCTCTTGGACAAGAGAATAAAAGAGGCCATCTCAAAAGTGTCAACATGGGAGAAATGGATCCCTGTGGACCAAAAGGATGAATTAGATGGGAGATTCCAGGATGTAAGGGCATCCTGCTACAGGCTTGAATTAAGAAAAGCTGAATTTGCCACTGCACGGGCAATCAAAGAGCACAGGAGTGAAGCTACCACCCCAACCGGCAACATCCACACCAATAGTGAGAATCAAGGCAACTACTCTACCTATCTTCAAAGGAAGCAAGAGAGAATATCACAGATAAAAGAAAGACTGGGAAAGCCTGCAAAAGCAGGGAGAGCCATCCGGATCAACAGAAGTTAAGAAAATTCAACTGTTGGAGAGTGTGGATGACAAAATCTCAAAAGACCTCAGACTTTCAACCCACACCACTGCAAATGACATTTTCAGAGTCCTGGAGAACAGATATGGCACCGAGTTAACCATCACTGTGGAAATCCTTGAAGAGCTGGACAAGATGTGAAGGGGAACCAGCCAAGAAAGGTCATTGACCTCATACAGTCAGTGGAGAAGGCCCTAACAGATCTTACAGAGTTAGGAAACCCTGGAGCCATAAAGAACCCACTGGTTATTAAATCCATTGACTTTATTATAAGAGACTGGTTGATGTTCATGTTTGAGCCAAGAAACAAGGTCACATCAGACAACCACTTTGACTTGCTGTTGAAGTTCCTGAAAAGTCAAGAAGAAATACTGGAGAGACTCAAACAGCTCAGAACTGTGGAGAAGATGGAGAAGTCAGATCGTTCAGACAAAAATTATGACAGAAGGATTGCTTCAACAAAAACCACAAAGAAAGAAGAGCTTGAGCAGGTATGTGGTGTCTGTGGTGATGGTGGGCACAACAACAAAATCTTCTTCTGTAGGAAGTTCAAAAGACTTAAGCTTACACTCGCTGTGGGGTTTCTCTGCAACCCCAACAACAACACAAGCCAGGTTTCCGCTCCACTCAGTAATATTTACCCAATACTCTGAAGCAACTTGCTCAACGTTCCTGGTTAACCTAAACTATTGACTGAACTTCTTCACACAATATCTTCATTAAATGCAGTCTGGAATTGTGTCTTTAGAAGCCCAAACGATCAACCACATAGATGAAGGTGAGCAAAGAGGACATCTCCAAACAGAAAGTATAACTTAAGTAAGGTCTTATAATGTTTCACGTTTATTCATTTAAAATAGGTGAAAAGAAAATCAGTTTCCGTACCTGCTCAGGAGCCATGTAAGATTTCGTTCCCTTGCACTTTGTTCTCTCCCGCTGATTTTCACTGTCATCATCAATCTCGTCCGTGACCAGTCCAAAGTCCACAATCTTCACTTCTTTGTTTTGGCCAAACATGATATTTTCCGGCTGCAAGAGAGTTTAAACAGTCGTTGGCAAAACCTAAAGACAAGTCCTTATACCAGAACTCACCTTCAGGTCTCTGTGAATGAACTTCTTAGAGTGAAAATACTCAACTCCGCTGATTATTTGCAGAGCAATTTCAAGACTCTCGACTCGTCTGGTGGGATCTTGGGAAGGTTTGTTATCATTTTTATCAGATATCCACTCTCGAAGTGTTTTGTTGCACAGTTCCATCTTGATGTAGAGGTACTTTTTGGCACCAGTTGACCTGGAACACAAATGTATATCACTGAGCTTAGAAATTACATCCATAGTAGTTTATGCTTTAATCTGTATCCTTCCTATATGTGCAGTTGTTCACACTCTACACTAGCACGTCTAGAACATCATGTCGCTGAAATGTATATGAGTTTTCTAGCATAAAAAAAAATAAAAAAATAAAAAAATATTACACTTTTAGACTGATCAAAATGATCCGATTGATCCTAACTGAATCAATATTACTCTTTATGCTAAATGTTACAGTGAGTTTAATTTTGTACACATTTAATCTTTTTCAAAAGTTAAGGGAGATACTGATTCTGTGAGGTCATAATGTGTCCAAACCTGAATATATACTTTTATTAGGGGTCTTCTACTGACACATTTTATCAATTTTAACAATAATTCTTTGTTCTTATTATCGTCCAACCTCTACGCTCACTGGTCCCATTCAAAAAGTCAATTTGATTTAGAAAGTACTTACTGCGAGGAGCTGTCAGATGAGGAGTCCGAATGGTAGCGTGAATCTTCAGCCCAGCAATCGAGGTACATAACAATGTTTTTGTGGCTGAGTTCTGAAAGTGCCTTTACCTCTTTTAACGTTTTATCACTAGGAAATGGAAGAGATAATAAGATGTTAATTTGTTGAAGTACAAATAAAGATGAGGACTTATTATTTTTCTTTTTTCTTACCCCTTTTTAAACATTTGAATCAAAAACTTTTCAAGTAACTCATTTTATAAATGCCACTGACAAATGCCACTTGTACGGCATTTCCCATCAGGAGTTTTTACAGCAAGTCATTCACATTAACATATTAAACCCTTCCACGTCCTCATAAGGTAAAAATAAGGGGTAACACATTAGATTGCCATCTAGTTTTCTAAAACTTGATATAAGACATGCAAAACTCACTCTTTGTAGGCAACAATCTTAATGGCATAATCCTTTTTCAACAGTTTATGTCTGGCTTTGAACACACGGGCAAACCCGCCTTTGCCGATGGATTGAATCAAGTCAAAGTTTGCTTCGAATCTGATGATAGAGAAGGAAAATATGAATTCATTATGAGTAAAACGTATATTTAAAACCCAGACAAATGGAGAATTAATCATATGTGCCTCAAGTAAAAAGTGATTTGACCTTCAAGTCATTTGCTTTCGTTCTTATTTATTTTATTTTTTGTTTCTTTTTGATTCAATGAAAAAAGTATATTTGTAAAAAGAAACTAGTCTTTCTTTGCTTGAAAATGATGAAAAGATTCCCGTAGATAATCCTTTTCTATAGCCTAGTGTTAAGGAGCATGTTCTATTTATTGTGATGACTAAAGGGAAGTGCAAAACATTTGGTCTTGTACATGAATGTATCATGTGTTGAACCTTGAGTTGATTTGCTTGTTCTCGATGGATGTCTTTCCTTCCAAATCAAGCCTCTATAAAACAAAACAAAAAAACAAATAAATTCTTGTTAAGTATAAATAACTACTTGTGTATCATACCTTGTTCTTCGGTTCCGATTTTTGGGAATCTAGACAACTAAGGAGTGAAGAAAGAGTACTTGAGAAAACAGAGATTGTGTCTGTGGAAGTAAATACACAAAGAAATATACCTACAACTCCATCACAGATCTGATGGACTACACAGAGACTCTTACTGACTACAAAAGCAAATGAATGGATGATGTTTCCACCACTAGGTCTATGACTTTTCGTGCAAATCAAATAATATAATCTTTATATTGTACAGCATTTCTTATCTCTTACCTTTTATATATTTACATTTATAAAAACTTTATGTACTATATCCTTTTTTCTTCTTGTTGCACCATGTGTGACACATATTGCAGACTTAAAAATAAACAACCTGTCCATTGACAGTGACGTCTTGCGCCTCACAACTGGATGTTCATCCTAAAAAAAGAGGTTAACCAAGATTAACTCCATAATTACCATCTTGTAATGTTGCACTATTATTTATTATTTGATATAAAGCAGAGCAATCCATACCTTGGGGGGAGATGGGTTATCAGTGAACAAGATTGAACTACCCATGTCTGAGTCTGTGTGTGTGTCGGTTCCCCTGTTAATTATAATAAAAAAAAAAGATTTTAATGATCAGGAGTACTTCTTTTTTTTTCAATAAGTTTAACTTACATTGTTCTCTGTGGCGTAGAAGAACCAATGGGAGACCCAAAACCACTAGAAGTTTCCTAAAATTAACAGATTATAAGAAACTACATTTTCTTGGAGATTAGCATGATTCTCTTTTTAGTTATTGGAAGGTCCGTTAGCTTGAAATGCTAATCACTCCCTTAAATTAAAACAACATTACTGAATATCTGTCATTTAAAATAAAATGTCCTAACAACAAAAATGACCACTTCCCAAACATATTGTATGAAATCAATAGTCAATAAAGGTGGTTTTTCACTTCTTCACATTCATTATCAGGCTACAAATAGGACACTCTTCGATTTGAAATCTTCCAGATATCTACTGCTACAACTACTTAAAGTATGTGTTTGGTCGACTGAGAGTAAGAAACTTTGCGGTACCGTGCTCTCCGATTTGGACTTTTGGTCAAGGGCATTACAAGCTAGTCGTGCAGCATTTTGTTTGGCCTCCTTAGAGTTCCCTCCTTCACCCGAAGGGTATTCACTGTCACCGATCACTGCCTTGACGAAAAATCTACAGAAAATAAACATTTAAACAACATATTTGATCTCTGATGACTGTTTGGTTCAGTAGTACCTCTTGTTGTGTGGTGGACCAGTTTTCTGCTCATTAATGAACTTCAATTCTAGTCTTTTTCTCTGACAGTATTCCTGAAGCTTTCCAATGTAATTGACAGATGCCAGGCTCACGTTGTTCATCCCGGAACTGGTGAGATGCACACATGAAGCCAGAATTAAAAACCTTGTGAGTAAAAACATTGAGCTCTCTTGTACTCACCAGATCTCTGACATGCTGTTGTCTGCCGACTGTGGACCAGCTGCCTCGAAAGACTTGAAAAGGAAAGTTTGAAAGTTCAACTGGATTCGATCCATCCATCCCATCCATCTATTCATCCACCCATCTAAATGAATATTAAGTGGATAGAAAAAGTCTACACACCCCTGTTCTAATGCCAGGTTTTGGTCATGTGTATACCATGGAACACAGTTAAGATCGCCATCATCAAGTGGAGAAAATATGGCACTATAGCAGTGACAGTACCAAGAACAGGACGTCGGTCCCAAATTGACGAGAAGATGAAAAAAAAACTAGTCAGGGAAGCCTAGAGGCCGACATCAACACTAAAGGAGCTGCAGGAATTCTTGGCAAGTACTGGTTGTGTAGTACATGTGATAACAATCACATATGTCTGGGCTAAGGGGTAGGGTTGCAAGATGGAGCCTTTTTTACAAAGAAAGACATCCAAGCCAGGCTTAATTTTGCAAAAAGACATCTGAAATCTCCCAAACACATGCGGGAAAAGGTGTGATATTCTAAAGAAACCAAGTTTGAACTCTTTGGACATGATTCCGAAACTTATATTTGGCTGAAAAACAACTGTGCTCGTCACCAAAAGAACACCATAAATACAGTGAAGCATGGTGGCGGCATCATGCACTTACCATTTTTGTTTGTGGGGATGAGAGCACATCACAAGCTTTTTTGGCAGCTGCTTGCTTTGCTTCCTTTTTAGTCGTTCCTGTGGCTGCCTCATACTCTGTGTATACTCCAAGTGTATACCTGCAACAGAATCTAACAAAACCCAAATCACACCACAGTGACATCCACTGGAGAGTTTTAATCTCAGTTTCCTTACTGCTGCGAGGTGTTGAGGTCAAAGAGTATTGACTGGATACAATTTACAGACAGCCTATGTTCCTTTCCATATTTATTGAGCCAGGACACGTAGTCACTCATAGGGCCATGTTCGGTGGATGTAACCGAGGTCTCTGATGGGTTTTCTCTCTGCAGAATCATCACAATTAACCATGATGGACTACATTGATGAAGGGACTGACAGGACACTCACAGACTCCTCAGGATCAGGCAACAAACCCTTCAAGGCATTTTTGGCAGCGTTTTGTTTGGCTTCTTTCTTTCTCTTTCCTTCACCATCGGGATATGGAACTCCATTGACGATTGCCCTTATGACGAAGCTGTCCAAGACATGACAGAATATAAAGTGTGTGATTATATATCGTCTATGTAGTAATGATGGTCTGGTGAAGCTTCATGAAGCAGTGTCAAATAATGACGCTGCTTCATGAAGCTTCACCAGACCATCACTACCAGGTAGATGAGCCCAATGACTATAATCAGATATGCATAAATCAAACTCAAATGTATAATAGTCAAAGGGTTTGGGAAACTGTTGTCCTGCCTACAACATTCTCACAACACATACCATACACCAACATGTTCTTCTTCCTGTGTGACCCAATCTTGCTCAATCTGGGCTCATAATTTAAAGCTTTCACACTGTGAGGTCTGAGCTGTGAGTCCAGAACTGAAGTAAGTAAGTAACTAAAGTTGTTTCTTTCAAGAACCTTCTCCTCTCTTTTTAACTGTTTATTTTAATTGTTATTATTTAAAAAATGTATGCAGATACAATATTTAAAATTAATTAAAAAATAGTCTCTACTGAATGGTCTTTTTTTTTTACTATTATTTTTGTTTTTATTTTATTTTATAATTTGGTTTATTCTTTATAACTACTGCTATTCTGACTTGTTTCCGCGTTGTTATCGGATCACGTGTCAATTATTCACTTCCTGTTCCGGTATTCATGACCTACAAAATAAATGAATTCAGGAATTCAAGTTTAGGGGATAATTTACACACTTGAGTCACCAAATAAATTAAAATGTGTAACAAAATGTAAGTTATTGCTATTATTTTAAATATTTATCCAGATACAATATTTAAAAATATATATATATAAAAAAAACTTTTTTTTGTCACCTGTTAAGCGCAGTTAGTGGATTAGCCTTTTATACAAATATTTTTCCATAAAGTAAAAGGATAAAGACTTAAAAACTATGTGATCTGTTCCCTTAAAATAAAGTCCACATAGACACTCACGTCTTTAAGTGATCCGGTCCGGTCGCCTTCACGTCTTCATAAGTGACTCCTGCTCGAATCTTCTGCGAGTACAGGTTCAGTTTGGCCACGTAGTCGTTCGTATCCATTCCGCTGTCGGTGAAGTCTACACGGAATATGGCGATGGATCTTCTCCTTCTGAGTCACTGTTGGAGGTTTACTTTCGATTTAGCTTTAAGTTTCGTTTTCCGGTGAAACCCAAACAGCCGTCAGTGGAGGGCAGTAGTTACACTTTCTACTCTTGATCTTATTTTCTGTTTGTAATTAATAAAATAATTCACTGGTTTTCAAGCTTATTTTATTTAATAAACCATTAGCTTAGTTTTCTTTTTTGTTTGTTTTAATTTCCTTTTACAACTGTAGACACTTTTGACATGAAGCTTCATCAGACCATCAGTACTACCTAAATGATATATAATTACACACTTAATATTCTTCCAAAAAAAGACAGCAACAAAGCGGCTTAAAATATATTTATTGTGGAGTGACAGACAAAATCAAGACCCTAATAACCCAACATCGTGTCAATTCAATTCAATTTTATTTTATTTAAAGTGTCTTATCGTAACAAAGTTATCTCAAGACACTTTACAGTTTAAGTAAGACTATAGTGGAGAAAGGGAAAACAGATCCAGCAACTCAATAATGAGTAAAGCACAGTGAGGCGTTGGCGAAGAAAAACTTCCTTTTAGAAGGCGGAAACCTCGAGCAGAACCAGACTCATTATTGACGGCCTCCTGCTGTGACCGGCATGTGACATCGAAACTGACCTATTTAAGAACATGCAAGGATAAGACAATTATATTATATAAAAAAGAACTCTTCGTAGGTAATGACTCTCAAGAATTTGTTCTTTGTTTACTGTTAAAAAAGTCCCCAAAATTCTCCCATCAAACAATGCATTCAACACAAACACAGTTTGGTTTTTGTTTTCTTAAAAATAATGAAACTCTCATATGTTGAGATGAGAAATATCTAAGCTGAGTTAACGGAACCAACCACTATCAAACATCAAACTTTTCCAGTGCCAAATAGTCCACTGCCAGGTTTTTGGTTAAAAATAAATTAAAAAAAATTTGTATCAAATGAACATTGTCAAGACAACATTATGCTCATTTGTTAACTACAAATTCAACATGTTTCAGCTCTTATTTTTTTCCTAATCCAGCTCCTGCCGTTTCTTCAGCAGCTCCATCACTTCACTGGCCTCAGGGCGATCGTCTGGCTCTTGGGACAGCATTGACTTGATGACTTTGCTCTGCATCAAAGAAGAATTAAAGAATCATGACTTAACCAACCTTTCATAACAAATTTGAAATTTTCACAGAAATGTTAATGTAACTTTAAGTTTTGTAGTCACAAAGAAAGTGCATTTGGAGTGATTCATTTGATATACTTGCAAAGAAATATTGCCAACTAGTGGTCAAGGATTTTTTTAGATGATCATTTGTTCTGGAGCAGTCGGTCCCGATAGGTATATAGAATTGTTTGTAATAGATCAATTCACCTGATGCTAGTGGCAAAGTATGAGCATGGCAGATTTTCTTTTCTCTTTAAGGGCTCTTATTGGCCTCAAGTGTTATGTTTTTTTCAGGTTCCGCCCCATGGCCATACAAGCTGATCTAGACCAGTGGTCCCCAACCCCTGGTCCGGGGACTGGAACCTGTCTGTGAGGCATTATTTACCGGACTTACATAAAGAAATATTAGGTTATATCATTTCTGTTCTATTGATTACTAGTGTCTACAATGTGTTTTATTTAGAAAAAGAAACATCTGTTTTGTCTGAAGTTACATAAGCCTATGATTCTTAACACGTCAAGACATATATAATATATTTTTAGATCAGCATTTAACACCATCATCCTCCAACCGCTGATGTACAGAGTGGATCAACACTCAACACCTCGATGGGAAAATGGCAGCTAGTCTCTCTGATAGGTTGGCACCAACACATCCTATACTTGCTTTTGTAACAGCGGGAAGTGCAGTCATTTTCAACGAAAACTTTTCTTGTATATCTATGACCTTCTGTACACACACCTCAACCGTGTCACTCAACATTTTAGCCTTCACTCTGATGCCAGCATTTGCCGTCAATGTTTGTGTTCTTCAAAGAATACTGCAGAAATTCCCATGTATGCTAAATTGAATGTGTGAGTTTAAAAACATTAAATTGTGTTCGTAAGTGTTGGAAGATTATACATTGTAAAAAAAAAAGGAAAATGTGTTTTACCTCTTGTTCAAAACTTGTAGAGAACTCTTGTGGAAGTTCCTGGCGTCTTACATCCGTCCAAATCTGGAGATTTTGCACAAGTACATATAAGTTGTTATACATAGTTACACAATTTGGTGGTACATGTAGTTGTTGATATTACTTTACTGTACCAGGAAACGAACTTACCGCAGCTTTTTCCTGGCGAGTAGAGAGTCTCCAGAATAGTTCAAAATAAATCAGACCCAATGAGAAAATGTCCACTTTCCGGTTGTAAGATACTTCCCCCCCCTGTATTAAAAAGGGTTGAGCAAGTTAATATAAATTACATTTTTGTTTGATCGTGTGTGTTCAGCTGAATCTCAGTATGTGAAAGAACCGCATTTCCCAGAGTGCACCAGCAGCAGCAAACCAGCTGCTTCAGTCATTGGCACTAATGAGCAGCACCTGTCAACTGTGAAATCACGGAGGTTCTCAGTCACAACATTTGAGTTGTCCTTGTGTCCTTTGGAACCTGAACAAGAGTTGGAGTTCACAGTTGTAAACCAAGCGGAGCAGCCTGGCCCTGAGGATAAACGGCTTCAGATCCAGAAACGAGCTGTTGACGCAGAGGAAGTCAAGATGGCGGAAGAGGTCCTGGGGAAGACGGTCCAGCAACTCAAAAAGGAGAGGACCACTGCAAAAAGCAGTTGGCAGAAATAAGAGACATTGTTCAAACAAACCTGTGGTCGAGGTATGGAAAAAATGAACTTCTTGTGGCAATCCTGGAAGCAGAAAAAGCCAATGATAAGACAGCTGATGTACCCGTGGAAAGTGCCAATGTAGAGGGCTATGAATTGCACCTCACTCTCTTGGACAAGAGAATAAAAGAGGCCATCTCAAAAGTGTCAACATGGGAGAAATGGATCCCTGTGGACCAAAAGGATGAATTAGATGGGAGAGTCCATGAGGTAAGGGCATCCTGCTACAGGCTTGAATGAAGAAAAGCTGAATTTGCCACTGCACGGGCAATCAAAGAGCACAGGAGTGAAGCTACCACCCCAACCGGCAACATCCACACCAATAGTGAGAATCAAGGCAACTACTCTACCTATCTTCAAAGGAAGCAAGAGAGAATATCACAGATAGAAGAAAGACTGGGAAAGCCTGCAAAAGCAGGGAGAGCCATCCGGATCAACAGAAGTTAAGAAAATTCAACTGTTGGAGAGTGTGGATGACAAAATCTCAAAAGACCTCAGACTTTCAACCCACACCACTGCAAATGACATTTTCAGAGTCCTGGAGAACAGATATGGCAACGAGTTAACCATCACTGTGGAAATCCTTGAAGAGCTGGACAAGATGTGAAGGGGAACCAGCCAAGAAAGGTCATTGACCTCATACAGTCAGTGGAGAAGGCCCTAACAGATCTTACAGAGTTAGGAAACCCTGGAGCCATAAAGAACCCACTGGTTATTAAATCCATTGAAAGCAAGTGGCCTGACTTTATTATAAGAGACTGGTTGATGTTCATGTTTGAGCCAAGAAACAAGGTCACATCAGACAACCACTTTGACTTGCTGTTGAAGTTCCTGAAAAGTCAAGAAGAAATACTGGAGAGACTCAAACAGCTCAGAACTGTGGAGAAGATGGAGAAGTCAGATCGTTCAGACAAAAATTATGACAGAAGGATTGCTTCAACAAAAACCACAAAGAAAGAAGAGCTTGAGCAGGTATGTGGTGTCTGTGGTGATGGTGGGCACAACAACAAAATCTTCTTCTGTAGGAAGTTCAAAAGACTTAAGCTTACACTCGCTGTGGGGTTTCTCTGCAACCCCAACAACAACACAAGCCAGGTTTCCGCTCCACTCAGTAATATTTACCCAATACTCTGAAGCAACTTGCTCAACGTTCCTGGTTAACCTAAACTATTGACTGAACTTCTTCACACAATATCTTCATTAAATGCAGTCTGGAATTGTGTCTTTAGAAGCCCAAACGATCAACCACATAGATGAAGGTGAGCAAAGAGGACATCTCCAAACAGAAAGTATAACTTAAGTAAGGTCTTATAATGTTTCACGTTTATTCATTTAAAATAGGTGAAAAGAAAATCAGTTTCCGTACCTGCTCAGGAGCCATGTAAGATTTCGTTCCCTTGCACTTTGTTCTCTCCCGCTGATTTTCACTGTCATCATCAATCTCGTCCGTGACCAGTCCAAAGTCCACAATCTTCACTTCTTTGTTTTGGCCAAACATGATATTTTCCGGCTGCAAGAGAGTTTAAACAGTCGTTGGCAAAACCTAAAGACAAGTCCTTATACCAGAACTCACCTTCAGGTCTCTGTGAATGAACTTCTTAGAGTGAAAATACTCAACTCCGCTGATTATTTGCAGAGCAATTTCAAGACTCTCGACTCGTCTGGTGGGATCTTGGGAAGGTTTGTTATCATTTTTATCATATATCCACTCTCGAAGTGTTTTGTTGCACAGTTCCATCTTGATGTAGAGGTACTTTTTGGCACCAGTTGACCTGGAACACAAATGTATATCACTGAGCTTAGAAATTACATCCATAGTAGTTTATGCTTTAATCTGTATCCTTCCTATATGTGCAGTTGTTCACACTCTACACTAGCACGTCTAGAACATCATGTCGCTGAAATGTATATGAGTTTTCTAGCATTAAAAAAAAAAAATATATATATATATATTACACTTTTAGACTGATCAAAATGATCCGATTGATCCTAACTGAATCAATATTACTCTTTATGCTAAATGTTACAGTGAGTTTAATTTTGTACACATTTAATCTTTTTCAAAAGTTAAGGGAGATACTGATTCTGTGAGGTCATAATGTGTCCAAACCTGAATATATACTTTTATTAGGGGTCTTCTACTGACACATTTTATCAATTTTAACAATAATTCTTTGTTCTTATTATTGTCCAACCTCTACGCTCACTGGTCCCATTCAAAAAGTCAATTTGATTTAGAAAGTACTTACTGCGAGGAGCTGTCAGATGAGGAGTCCGAATGGTAGCGTGAATCTTCAGCCCAGCAATCGAGGTACATAACAATGTTTTTGTGGCTGAGTTCTGAAAGTGCCTTTACCTCTTTTAACGTTTTATCACTAGGAAATGGAAGAGATAATAAGATGTTAATTTGTTGAAGTACAAATAAAGATGAGGACTTATTATTTTTCTTTTTTCTTACCCCTTTTTAAACATTTGAATCAAAAACTTTTCAAGTAACTCATTTTATAAATGCCACTGACAAATGCCACTTGTACGGCATTTCCCATCAGGAGTTTTTACAGCAAGTCATTCACATTAACATATTAAACCCTTCCACGTCCTCATAAGGTAAAAATAAGGGGTAACACATTAGATTGCCATCTAGTTTTCTAAAACTTGATATAAGACATGCAAAACTCACTCTTTGTAGGCAACAATCTTAATGGCATAATCCTTTTTCACCAGTTTATGTCTGGCTTTGAACACACGGGCAAACCCGCCTTTGCCGATGGATTGAATCAAGTCAAAGTTTGCTTCGAATCTGATGATAGAGAAGGAAAATATGAATTCATTATGAGTAAAACGTATATTTAAAACCCAGACAAATGGAGAATTAATCATATGTGCCTCAAGTAAAAAGTGATTTGACCTTCAAGTCATTTGCTTTCGTTCTTATTTATTTTATTTTTTGTTTCTTTTTGATTCAATGAAAAAAGTATATTTGTAAAAAGAAACTAGTCTTTCTTTGCTTGAAAACGATGAAAAGATTCCAGTAGATAATCCTTTTCTATAGCCTAGTGTTAAGGAGCATGTTCTATTTATTGTGATGACTAAAGGGAAGTGCAAAACATTTGGTCTTGTACATGAATGTATCATGTGTTGAACCTTGAGTTGATTTGCTTGTTCTCGATGGATGTCTTTCCTTCCAAATCAAGCCTCTATAAAACAAAACAAGAAACAAATAAATGCTTGTTAAGTATAAATAACTACTTGTGTATCATACCTCGTTCTTCGGTTCCGATTTTTGGGAATCTAGCCAACTAAGGAGTGAAGAAAGAGTACTTGAGAAAACAGAGATTGTGTCTGTGGAAGTAAATACACCAAGAAATATACCTACAACTCCATCACAGATCTCATGGACTACACAGAGACTCTTACTGACTACAAAAGCAAATGAATGGATGATGTTTCCACCACTAGGTCTATGACTTTTCGTGCAAATCAAATAATATAATCTTTATATTGTACAGCATTTCTTATCTCTTACTTTTTATATATTTACATTTATAAAAACTTTATGTACTATATCCTTTTTTCTTCTTGTTGCACTGTGTGTGACACATATTGCAGACTTAAAAATAAACAACCTGTCCATTGACAGTGACGTCTTGCGCCTCACAACTGGATGTTCATCCTAAAAAAAGAGGTTAACCAAGATTAACTCCATAATTACCATCTTGTAATGTTGCACTATTATTTATTATTTGATATAAAGCAGAGCAATCCATACCTTGGGGGGGGTGGGTTATCAGTGAACAAGATTGAACTACCCATGTCTGAGTCTGTGTGTGTGTCGGTTCCCCTGTTAATTATAATAAAAAAAAAAGATTTTAATGATCAGGAGTACTTCTTTTTTTTTTCAATAAGTTTAACTTACATTGTTCTCTGTGGCGTAGAAGAACCAATGGGAGACCCAAAACCACTAGAAGTTTCCTAAAATTAACAGATTATAAGAAACTACATTTTCTTGGAGATTAGCATGATTCTCTTTTTAGTTATTGGAAGGTCCGTTAGCTTGAAATGCTAATCACTCCCTTCAATTAAAACAACATTACTGAATATCTGTCATTTAAAATAAAATGTCCTAACAACAAAAATGACCACTTCCCAAACATATTGTATGAAATCAATAGTCAATAAAGGTGGTTTTTCACTTCTTCACATTCATTATCAGGCTACAAATAGGACACTCTTCGATTTGAAATCTTCCAGATATCTACTGCTACAACTACTTAAAGTATGTGTTTGGTCGACTGAGAGTAAGAAACTTTGCGGTACCGTGCTCTCCGATTTGGACTTTTGGTCAAGGGCATTACAAGCTAGTCGTGCAGCATTTTGTTTGGCCTCCTTAGAGTTCCCTCCTTCACCCGAAGGGTATTCACTGTCACCGATCACTGCCTTGACGAAAAATCTACAGAAAATAAACATTTAAACAACATATTTGATCTCTGATGACTGTTTGGTTCAGTAGTACCTCTTGTTGTGTGGTGGACCAGTTTTCTGCTCATTAATGAACTTCAATTCTAGTCTTTTTCTCTGACAGTATTCCTGAAGCTTTCCAATGTAATTGTCAGATGCCAGGCTCACGTTGTTCATCCCGGAACTGGTGAGATGCACACATGAAGCCAGAATTAAGAACCTTGTGAGTAAAAACATTGAACTCTCTTGTACTCACCAGATCTCTGACATGCTGTTGTCTGCCGACTGTGGACTTGCTCGACCAGCTGCCTCGAAAGACTTGAAAAGGAAAGTTTGAAAGTTCAACTTCTTCCCGATCCATCCATACAACCATCCATCTATTCATCCACCCATCTACATGAATATTAAGTGGATAGAAAAAGTCTACACACCCCTGTTCTAATGCCAGGTTTTGGTCATGTGTATACCATGGAACACAGTTAAGATCGCCATCATCAAGTGGAGAAAATATGGCACTATAGCAGTGACAGTACCAAGAACAGGACGTCGGTCCCAAATTGACGAGAAGATGAGAAGATAACTAGTCAGGGAAGCCTAGAGGCCGACATCAACACTAAAGGAGCTGCAGGAATTCTTGGCAAGTACTGGTTGTGTAGTACATGTGATAACAATCACATATGTCTGGGCTAATGAGTAGGGTTGCAAGATGGAGCCCTTTTTACAAAGAAAGACATCCAAGCCCGGCTTAATTTTGCAAAAAGACATCTGAAATCTTCCAAACACATGCGGGAAAAGGTGTGATATTCTAAAGAAACCAAGTTTGAACTATTTGGACATGATTTAGAAAAGTATATTTGGCAAAAAAAAACCCAACTGTGCTCATCACCAAAAGAACACCATAAATACAGTGGTGCATGGTCGTGACAGCACCATGCTTTAGTGGTGTTTTTCTCCATCTGGAATTATGAGCTGATGTAGGTGAAGAGGAACTTCATACTTCATATATATACAGTGGGTACGGAAAGCAATCAGACCCCTTTCGTTTTTTTAATCTTTGTTTCATTGCAGCCATTCGCTAAAATCATTGAGCTAAAACAGCCTTCCTCTTTTGGGGAATGATGCAACTCGTTTTTCACGCCTGTATTTGGGGATCCTCTGCCATTCTTCCTTGCAGAACATCTCCAGATCTGTTAGGTTGGATGGTGAACGTTGATGGAAAGCCATTTTCAGGTCTTTCCAGAGATGCTCGATTGGTTTTAGGTCAGCAATTCAAGAATGGTCACAGAGTTGTTCCAAAGCCACTCCTTTGTTATTTTAGCTGTGTGCTTGGGGTCATTGTCTTGTTGGAAGATGAACCTTTGGCCCAGAGGTCCTGAGCACTGTGGAAAAGGTTCTCTTCCAGTATATCTCTGTACTCGGCCGCATTCATCTTTCCTTCAATTGCAACCAGTCGCCCTGTCCCTGCAGCTGAAAGACACCCCCATAGCACGATGCTGCCACCACCATGCTTCAGTGTTTGGATAGTACTGGGCAGTGCCTGGTTTTCTCCACACATAACTCTAGAATTGAGGCCAAAGAGTTCAATCTTGGTCTCATCAGACAAAAGAATCTTATTTCTTATAGTCTGGGAGTCCTTCACGTGTTTTTGGCGAACTCTATGTGGGCTTTCATACGTCTTACACTGAGGAGAGGCTTCCTTCGGGCCACTCTGCTATAAAGATCCGATTAGTGGAGGGCTGCAGTGATAGTGGACTTTCGGGAACTTTCTACCATCTCCCCCCTGCATCTCTGGAGCCCAGCCACAGTGATCTTTGGGTTCTCCTTCACCTCTCTCACCAAGGCTCTTCTCCCACGATTGCTCAGTTTAGCTGGACGGCCAGGTCTAAGAAGAGTTCTGGTCGACCCAAACTTCACTATTTAAGGATTATGGAGGCCACTGTGCTCTTAGGTTCTTTTGTAACATTGTCCAGATCTGTGCCACAATTCTGTTTTTGAGCTCTTGGGGCAGTTCCTTCAACCTCATGATTCTTATTTGCTCTGACATGCATTCTGAGCTGTAAGGTCTTCTATAGACAGGTGTGTACCTTTACAGTTCAATTAGGTCCAATGATATAAAAATAAACATTTCTGATTTTTTTTCTGTCAAGATGTGGTGCTGAGTGAACATTAATAAGCAACAAAAAAAAATCAACTTAAATGATTTTAGCAAATGGCTGCAATGAAGCAAAGATTGAAAAATGGAAAGGGGTCTGATTAGATTCTGTACCCACTGTATACTTAATATATATTCTTTTACTAGAATTACATTAGATGTACAACACTTACCGTATTTGTTTGTGGGGATGAGAGCACATCACAAGCTTTTTTGGCAGCTGCTTGCTTTGCTTCCTTTTTAGTCGTTCCTGTGGCTTCCTCATATTCTGTGTTTCCAAGTGTATACCTGCAACAGAATCTAACAAAACCCAAATCACACCACAGTGACATCCACTGGAGAGATTTAATCTTGGTTTTCTTACTGCTGCGAGGTGTTGAGGTCAAAGGGTGTTGACTGGATACAATTTACAGACAGCCTATGTTCCTGTCCATATTTATTGAGCCAGGACACGTAGTCAATCATAGGGCCATGTTCGGTGGATGTAACCGAGGTCTCTGATGGGTTTTCTCTCTGCAGAATCATCACAATTAACCATGATGGACTACATTGATGAAGGGACTGACAGGACACTCACGGACTCCTCAGGATCAGGCAACAAACCCTTCAAGGCATTTTTGGCAGCGTTTTGTTTGGCTTCTTTCTTTCTCTTTCCTTCACCATCGGGATATGGAACTCCATTAACTTTTGCCCTTATGACGAAGCTGTCCAGGACATGACAGAATATAAAGTGTGTGATTATATATCGTCTATGTAGTGATGATGGTCTGATGAAGCTTCATGAAGCAGTGTCATTATTTTCAGAGTCCAATAGATGGCGGTATCTGCACTATTTTCCTTTGTTTTGAATGTAATGAAACATCACTTTTTTTAAACTAATGGTGCCAACATGACACTGCTTCATGAAGCTTCATCAGACCATCACTACCAGGTAGATGAGACCAATGACTATAATCAGATATGCATAATCAAACTCAAATTTAAAATGTATAATAGTCAATCTGGAAAGGGTTTGGGAAACTGTTGTCCTGCCTACAACATTCTCACAACACATACCATACACCAACATGTTCTTCTTCCTGTGTGACCCAATCTGGCTCAATCTGGGCTCATAATTTAGAGCTTTCACACTGTGAGGTCTGAGCTGTGAGTCCAGAACTGAAGTAAGTAAGTAATTAAAGTTGTTTCTTTCAAGAACTTTCTCCTCTCTTTTTAGGTGTTTTTAGTCCTCACTAGTTTCTACTGAATGGTCTTCTTTTATTTCATTTATTTTTATAATTTGGTTTATTCTTCGTTTTTTGTCACCTGTGAAGCGCAGTAAATGAATCCACTCTTTTATACAAATATTTTTCCATAAAGTAAAAGGATAAAAACGATGTGATCTGTTCCCTTAAAATAAAGTCCACATAAACACTCACGTCTTTATGTGATCCGGTCCGGTCGCCTTCACGTCTTCATAAGTGACTCCTGCTCGAATCTTCTGCGAGTACAGGTTCAGTTTGGCCACGTAGTCGTTCGTATCCATTCCACTGTCGGTGAAGTCTACACGGAATATGGCGATGGAGCTCTTTCTTCTGAGTCACTGTTGGAGGTTTACTTTCGCTTTAGCTTTAAGTTTCGTTTACCGGTCAATCCCAAAAGACTATCAGAAGTCAGAATTGGTATTCATACAAATCCCTCCTTCTCTGCTTTCAGATAATGTAAGATTTTTTTTTTCAGGTGGGATAAACATACAGCATTTGAAATGCACGATTAAAACCCCACTTGCATTTATAATTCAAAGGAGTGTACACACATCAGAACAGTCCGACAACCTCACCCACATTTCAAGTTCATCTCTATATAGATGAAAACAACAAGGAAAACATTTTTGGGACTCAAGGAAGATTGAACCAGTGTTGTTATCATGTCAACAGGATTATTATTGAGTGTTGACACTTTTAAAAACATGTCTGTGTACAAAAATAAAATAACAATCTCACGATTGTCCATGATACTATATTTCATGGTAGCCAAATTTATTCAGAGCAAATCAAACATTTACTAAAACATACAATACAGGAGAAACATCAAAATACAGAAGAACCAAGAATATAAATCTGCGTAAATCACAGAGCCTCACATTATTTTTGCCAAAAAATAAAAAATATTCTCTAAAAGACAAAAGTATCCCTCTGAAGATCAGTGACGGTTATTCATGGTCAGCTGCTGTGTCTCCTGGACAGTTGGACGACAGATCTTCTTCATCTGTAAAAGAGTTGTAGTTATGAAGTGAAAATATCAACACACCGAGGCAGGAATTGTGTCACATACCATTATATGTGGTGCCACACCAGATGCAATAAAAATGGACTCCTCGTAAGTAAGATGTCAAGATTTGCAGTTTATCAAATGACTGCAAAAAAGAGAAAAAAAACGGTGTAGTGAAATTCATGTTAGATAGTGCATGAGGGTCAATAACAGGTGGCTGCCGATGCGGAGTGCAAGGTGTATGACTCACTGAATACATTTTAAAAAACCTGTTCAATTTGGAGAAATGGTTACAACTGATTTGTGAAGAACCTTTGCCACGACAGAACATCAGTACCATCCCTATACATGAAACACTTCGAATGGAAAGTTGGTACAAAATTACATAAACCGGTAATAAACAAATGTTTCAAATGTTGAAGTCTTCCTCTCCAAGATGCAGTAAGTCACCGTTTAACGGTTATTAATTTAGAAAGTTCTCCCCCAGTCTGAAATCTCCATGAACGAGAGGTTATGAGAGCAGAGTCCATTATGACGTAGTAATGCCTTCACTCCTCCTCCAGCCAGCTGTAATCATGCCTCGCTTTGTTTATACAACAAGTACTTTGGCGGTAGAATTCTGAGATGGATGACACACAGTGACAAACCTTGATGCTTTACCAATCCTAGCCAAGCTAGTGTGGTTATGGTGAATGAGATACCATCTCTAGAAAATTGAAGCGTTATTAGCGGGCGGGGCTTAAACACATTATCTAATGTAAATATTTCAATGAATGTTTCAGAGTTTTGTACAAACAGACACATACTGATGGGTACAATAGAGTCCAAGATCTATTTTAGACACACTTAAATCAACACATTAGTTGCACTTTCAGAAAGTAGTATATCAGCAAATAATGGCTTACTAACACATTTTATAAAAACCTGAAACAGACAGGGTAATTACTTAAAATTTAAATGACTGAATACCAACCGTTAATTCTAAAGCCTCCTCCTCCGCCTCTCCTTCATCTTTGTCCCCATCCTCTTCTTCTTCCTCTTCCTCCTCCTCATTCAAATCTGTCATGGGCCAGTACCATTCTTCTCTCGGAGCATCAATGCCCTAATACACAATGCGAGTGAGACGTATAGTTGATAAGATTGTAGTAACATGTGCATTTTGAGATCAGTTTGTGATCTTGTGGCGTTCACTAAAAAAATTTCAACCTTTTGACTGTCCAGCTGCTCACAGGATCGTTGACTCCTCCGGAGATCACCTTCAATTTTTTTCTCCTCTCGCTCAGTCCTTACTCTTGATCTGAAAAGTCGACATGCATCAATGAGCTACTAAAGATTAAAACATATCAATGGCTGTTAACATTACCTGAAGTCTTGCAGAGATTTCGTCTCATTCTGTTGCTTGGCTCGTACTTTTTGTCGATAGTGTTCCAGGTCCTCCTCAGCTTTCCTCTTCTTTACCTCCTCCATACCAATTCCTCCTCTGTCTGGTTCAAAGAAATGTATCAGAATAAGACACATCATATCAGAACCAGATACTCGTATTATTAGCGTTGTAAACACAACATGATTGATTGTGGTGGCACTACAGAATATAAGAATAAATAATATAAGACACAAAACTCATTAGCTCAAGCTCATTACTTACCATTCTTAATGTTTAACGGAATTGGCTCAACTCTTCCTGCACCTAAAGAGACACCAGGGGCAAAAATAAGCAGCAAATACCCAATCAAACAATCAAGACTTCAAAATACACACCCTGCTTCCCAAGCCCCTGTCCTTCCTTATAACCCATTTTCTGTAGAAGTGCGAATCCCTTGTTCTGGTTACTAATGGTGTTCTGGAGAGCAGTTTCCCTGCTTTCCTTTTCTTGCTCTTTGTAGGTCTTTTGGCGGTTCTTTACGTTTGATTCTTTATGCTTATCCTCCCTCTTCATTGCAGCCTTCACACGCTGAACCATGTTGACACCAGGTTTCACATCTTGTCTGACGAAAGAAGATAAGACACAATTTATTAAAATACAGTGTAGACTATGTAATGATTACACATTCAACCAAGTACTGAGATGCTTTACTATGATGTCCACAGATGCCAGAAGGAAGAAGTGAGGATGATAGGAAAAAAGGTAGTAAAAACTTGGAGATATGAAGACGGGGTGGAGACGACTGCGATGTTGCAATGCAAAAGTTAAAGATATACTTTATAGAATAATAGTAAGGATTGTCATCTTGCATGTTTTAGAGGAAAAAAAAGAAAAGGTGTAAATTCAGCTAGGATTAGTAAGGAATGCATTAGGAGTAAGGTGGAGGATGCTGACTTGAACTAGTGGGAAAAGTTAATAGGGAAACTTTGTTTTTATAATAAAACACAATGCTTTGGAAGGTCAATTTGACAGTTTTTAAGAGGTAGTTTTCAAATTAGACGACATAATAGCCATATACGTATATTGTCGTAAAATAATCCCCCCTTCTAGTCAGCAGGACTATCCTTCAATAACGGCTGAAACGACAGTCGAAGCAAGATTACAAACAAGAACAAAAGTACTTACAATTTACCAAGAAACGCATCTGACATGTAATCTTCCTCGTCCGACATTGTGAGTTCAGAAGATGCCGTCGTATTTTGGTTCCGGTTGAAGATTCTGTTCGTCTACATTTGCATTCCGGAGAAAACATCATTCGAAAAGACAGTTCTGATGTCACCACAGCACAAAACCATTCATATTAAAATATGGGAAATATAAATGTAAAATACTAGTTCTATAACAAATGTAACTGCATAATTGTCGCACACATACGCATTCAAATCTACTCCAATGAGGAATTTCGGAAACTCGAACCAACGACTGACTTGATTTTTATTATTATCTTTTTCATATTTTATTTGCTTTAGCTATATTATTTTTGCAACTCGTTAAAACATACCTCAAATTAAAAATGAAGCTAAAATTGACGACGTGCATTGACGCAACTGTCTACTTCCACACCGGACATTTGTTGATGTAACACCGCCGCCCCTCTTGTCGTCATTCATCACAGGTTGTCGAGAAACAGGTAAATAATCTCCCTTTTCAAAACGATACAAAACGGCTATTGTTTAGTATTGTTAATTGTATCCCTGAGTACATTTGAATGCGTGTGTTGAGATGGTACACCTGTGTTTTAAGTGCGGTTTGTAGCTTTTGCTAAATGCAAGATGCTAGCCGCGGCTGCTAACAGCTGGAGGCTGACGGCTGTCAACACAGAAGGTTACGACGTGTAAACATAATATAGCTAAACATTTCCTCCCCCGTCAGTTTATGACGCTGCTTTTCGTTTATAAAAAATACAAAAGGAATCTCGCAATTCACTACTGTCTACTACCAGTAACCATATGTCTCTGATAACATATGTTATGTCACATTATTACTTAAACAAATGTTGTATTCTATCTGTTGAGATGTTTTGTCCGTGATCGCCACACAATAAAGAAATGAATTTTTGTACACTCTGCTATTTTCTTTTTGGATTTTACAGCTGGTTTATTTGCCTCCCACTGAAAGAATTTTTCAAGTAAATAAAACGGCTACAGTAGTACATCTTAAAAACAAATAGAAGAAAAGTGATGATCTTAAACTTTTCCCTCATTCAATTATTTTATTTTTAGTATTTCTATCTGATTGTCAATGGATTTGCTTTTCTTATGACAGATAGGGGGGTCGTCTTTCGGTTCCCCCTCAGTTCTACAATTGCAAATACTTCACCATGGAGTTGGCTCACAGTCTGCTGCTCAACGAAGAAGCTCTAGCCCAGATCACTGAGGCAAAGAGGCCCGTCTTCGTTTTTGAATGGCTCCGCTTCCTGGATAAAGTCCTTGTAGCAGCAAATAAGGTTCATCTCCGAGTTTTATTTTTCAAAAGTCTTTATGCCTGGCAAAGTACGAGGCATGGTCTATTATTGTGCAAGATATTTTTTTTAATTGATGTGGTGTTTTGTTCTTAAATGTTGGCTGACTGTCAAGTTATTATAAGAAGTCTTTATTTTAATTTCGAAAGGCATAAAAGTCTTTAATTTTTAACTTGCCTTAAGGTGTAGGAACACAGTTTTACCTAGTAGTTAACTTTGTGTTTCATCCACAGGTGGATGTAAAAGAGAAGCAGAAAAAGCTGGTGGAGCAGCTTACAGGACTGATCAGCAGCGCTCCTGGTCCTCCAACCAGAAAATTGTTGGCGAAAAATCTAGCTACCCTCTACAGCATTGGGGACACCTTCACTGTCTTCCAGACGCTGGATAAATGCAATGAAATCATTAAAAACAAGGATGACACACCCGTGTACCTGCCAACAAAACTGTAAGTTGTTATTTGTTTTATAAACGGTATAATAACAAAAATAAAGTGTCAGAGTAGCAGCAATGCTGATTTACAGTGTGTTAAGATTTTTTTAACAACCGTAGACTTAACACTCTTGTATGTTCTGTCTTTGCAACTAGTTGTTCTTCCCTCTCTGGCATCAGCAGTTAATCCTTTGTTAATCTCCAGAAGGATGTTTTATGTTTTTCCGGTCTAATGCTGCACTTGCTGGACTAACAGCTTAAATGCTGGTTCAACATCAGTTTTGCTCAGACACTGATGTGGACTTTCAATCTCTTTTAAATTCTGCAGAATACTGTTGTTGTTTGTTTCAAAATTAATGAAAAATTGTCATGTTTACAAAGCACAAATTAAATCAATTTGAATTTAAGAATACAACACAAATGGAGCTTTAGGGCGCAATAGAATGCTGGTAATAAAAGATTCTGATATTTAGAGATTATTTAATTTTACAGCTGCAACACCAGGTGTTTTTAGGTGGGCAGTCACTTAATTGGAACTCTGCATTAAAGGAGCACATTTTTTAATTAAATGAAATAATCTTAGTCATATCTGCTTATATGAATCCTAAAATGTGAAGCTTAAACATTCAATACATTTTCTTTTATAAAACATATACCTGCATAAAATGATGGTCTATCTTCAGGGCTGCTGTGGCATGCGTTGGTGCTTTCTACGAGAAGATGGGGCGAATGCTTGGGAGCTCATTTCCAGACACCATAAACAATTTGTTGAAAGCGTTAAAGGGTGCAGAGGTAGGTTTTGTATAACAACGCTAACATTTGACACATGCAGGCAAAAATATACATGACTTCATCTTGTTCCTGCTGCTTTCCTTCTAGTCCCAAGGAAGAGGAGAGATTCTCATCAGCCTTCAGAAGGTGCTCTGTGGTCTGGGCGGCGCTGCGGCCTCATGTCATCGAGATATCTACAAGAACGCCCGATCTCTGCTCACCGACCGCTCCATGGCAGTGCGCTGTGCTGTAGCGAAGGTAATGAAGATGTAAAATAAAACCTCAAGCAAAAAACTAATCATAGGATTATTCGTCAGTGCCTACTGGAGCTGCAGAATGAAGCCGTGTTCATGTGGACCACCGAACTGGAGAACATGGCCACTTCCTGCTTTAAGGCCCTGGAGGGTTCTAACTATGGGGTCCGAGTGGCTGTGGCCAAACTCCTGGGGACGGTGATGGCCGCTGCGCTGATGCCTAAACAAGCAGCTGGTACGTCTATTACGTCTATTATCTACTACTAATTGTCTTTTCGCTTTGTGATTCATGAAAAAATCAACTAGTTTTACTGCTTGTCTAATTTACTTTACTAATAAATGTTTTTTTCCTTTGTTTTATTACAATATTTATACTGTAGAATTGTTTTACAAATGCAATATAAGAACTTTCTCTCCTTTTCACATTGGTTGGTTTTAATTATCATCATTATCATATGGCTTGTTTGACAGTTAACATGAAAAAAAGAGATCTTTACAACATGGTAAGAACTATAAAATATCATGCATAGGCGCCGCAGAATGGTTGCCATGGTGCTTGGGTCAGTTTTCTATTACTTAATTTGTGAATTATCTTATTTCATTCTTTTATTCTGTACTGCCAACACTACAATTAATATGTTGTGTTTACAACACTGGCAACAATTGTTTCTGATTCTGATTATAAAAGGCTCGGTCGGCTGCATGACTGACTAGACTTTTTATCAATGACAAAAACACATATAATACATATCAAAAATTCAAACAATATGGCGTCCTTTCTCAAATGTCTGTAGTAGAATGTAATAGAAGTAGAATGATCTGTCAAGAAGTGTCTGGAGGTAACGGATGTGGCGTAAATGGACAATTTCAAATAAAAATGTACCACAATGTGCTTGAACAATAGAACAATACTTACCCACATTTTATGATCAAATGAAACCAGGTGTAGCGTAAAAGAAAAGAGCGAGTAACCTCATCAATCTTACTAGTGTACATTTTTATTATTTTATTTTATTAAATATTATAATAGTTTTAATTATTTTAATAGTTAGTTATGTACTTTTTTTCCTTAGAATGATGGGCATGTTGGATATACATTTGATTCGTTCTGTGCACTTAAAAAAAACTTTTTTTATTAACCAAAAGTAAATTCATCAAATCAGCTGAATGCAAAATTGAAGCAGCCTGTGATTCACGTGAAAAGAGATGAAACTCCGACAGAACCTGGAATTTAAATGATTACTTTCATCTTCTAGTGATGAGGCAGAACGTAAAGAGGGCCACGCTAGAGGAAGTGTTCGAGTTAATGTCCACCGGCTTCCTCCGCGGCGGGTCAGGCTTCCTGAAGAGCGGCGGGGAAATGTTGAAAGGCGGAGCCTCTGTGAGCAGGGAGGTGCGGGTGGGCGTCACACAGGTAAGGAGGTCTCCTCGATTAAGACATGATCCTTTACTCCCCCCCCCACCCCCCGGCCCCCGACGTCTGACTCTGATCTTTCTCCAGGCTTACGTTGTATTCGTGACCACGCTTGGCGGTCAGTGGCTGGAGCGCAACTTTGGGACGTTCCTCTCACACGTCCTGGACCTGGTGTCTCACCCGCGGGCCACGCAGACGCATGTGGAGGCGGTCTACTCCCGCAGATGTGTCTCTTTCATGCTGCGGGCCACTCTGGGCGGCTTGCTCGGGGAGAAGGCTCAAATTGCCGCCGGCAAAGAAATCTGCCAAGCCATCAGCAAGCAGATGAGGGCTGTGGGTAAGGAGGATGGGGGGGAAATATCACGGTTCAGAGCATTACAGAGTAAGTAACCATCCATTATCATCTTGAATTCACTTTTGAATCCAGTCTGACACTTCTGTGCATGGTTTTTGAGCTGGTGTGCTTTGTGGTGGTTGCTGCTCAACTTCCGCTGCTTTCTGCATTAACTTCCTGATTTCTGGCCTTCCCTCTTTTCGTCATTAACGATATGTTTCACCGTATATGGAGATGAATCCAAATTGATATACCTGTTCTCACAAAACTGACTCACATTTACTAAAAATAATGTTTCTATAACTCCATTTCATTTGTTTGCTCTTCATCCCCTCACAATGATTTTTATGATCACTCAAAAAAAATCATCTTCACCTCATTACTAAGGATGATTCTTACTCTGATTTGCTTTGTCACCAATAACAAAGTGGAAATAATGTTGTTGAGCAATGTTTTTGGTTGTTCATAGTCAAGTGAACCAATACGGTGCAGAATCACTCAAAAGTTGTGGCTCGTAATAATTAAAGCAAACTTTTTTTTTGTCATATGCTGTATTCAGCTTGAATAAGGATATGTATGGAAGTCAGTTTATGTGTCTAAATTATATATATATATAAGTTAATATATGTTAAGCACTTTCTCTCAGAAATTATGTATAACCATTTGTGTTTTGAAAGTTTAAAAATCAAGAGAACTATAGTTTTTTTATATGTTTAATAATCCCAAGCATTTCTGTCACCAATAATAAGTATTAATAAATAAAACATTGTGTCTTAAATGTTATTAAAAGACAATTGATCAGCCTGACTTTCTAAACTGCTGCTTATTGAGAGATCTGAGGATTTAAAAAAAAAAAATTAAGAAGCTTTTAATTGTGTCTGACTGCTATAGAACTTCCTCAGGCCTCCCGATATGTAGCTTCTATGAACTCTCGTTTACCAATCACTTCTTGTGTGAACATTTAAACAATGTTTCTCAAGCGCATTTCAAAATGGGAGGATTTTTTTTCCCGCTCTAGAAATCTGACGCAGGTGTATTTAAAAAAAGGTACTTTTATGTGGTATTTTTCAGAGGCAGTTGTCAACGACATCAGTGGAGAGAACAAGGCGGGGGCAGCCGACGTGTCCGCCAGTCAACACGTCATGGTTTGTGCCCTTAAAGAGCTCGGCAGCCTGGTCCAGAGCTTGAGCGCCACAGCCTCGCCGCTTATCCAGGAGCCGTCCATTGGTGAGTTCTCAGCATTGTAATGCCGAGGTGCGTTCCACTAAGATTTTTTTTCCATTAGGACTTTTGGAGACGGTGACTTCGGTGCTGCTGCATCCCAGCATGGCAGCCCGTCTGGCTGCCGCCTGGTGTCTGCGCTGTGTAGCGGTGGCGCTGCCTTATCAGTTGACCCCTCTGCTGGACCGCTGTGCCGAGAGAATCAACAACCTGAAGACATCCCCCGAAGCCGTCAGCGGTTACAGCTTTGCCATGGCCGCTCTTCTCGGAGGCGTTCATCAGTGTCCGCTTGGTATACCTCATTCTAAGGGAAAGGTAGGTTGGGACACAGATGACAATGAACGTGACGATCTATTGATCAAGGGAAATATTATTTCCACCATCTCCTTATACTGTGTTTAATCTTCATTTTTCTCCAGCGTACATAGCATATTTAACCTTAATGTGAGCTTTTGAATGATGAATAACGGTTGGATAAAAAAAAAAAGTAGGAAATATAACCAGATTTTTTAAGCATTATTAAAACTTTACATAAATAAAAACATGAAACAACTTTTAATGACTTTACATATGAACAATAACAAACTTTCTCTAAAGTTTTAACTGGTGAGGGGTTTATGAGGCCTCACAAAACAGCTGATGAGTTATCATGAAACAATTTCATCATTTTGAAATACCACTTAGTTTGAAAATAATGCCAGGTTTAATTGACTAAACATTTTAAAGCAGAGAGTCACATTAACCATTTAAAAAATGCATAAACTGTTTCATGAGGCCTTGTCAACCCACTATTTTGTTCTTAAATACATGTCAAATCCCCTTTTTTTTGGAGCTATTTATAGCAACTTTCTTCCCCATCAATTTCAACTTTATAATGGTCGTTGAGCTCAGTCTTTATGACTGAAACATATCAAATGTAATTTCTGAAATGGCTACATTTCATATCCTTGTAGTCGGTGGTTAGTATAGCTGAAGACCTCCTGAGGACGGCTGCACAGAACAGTCGCCTGTCTCTGCAGCGAACACAGGCCGGATGGTTGCTTCTGGGAGCCCTGATGACACTCGGTAAGTCCTCTCAGATCAGAGCTTGGTACTGTATTATTGTGGCCCTGGTGAGATCAAGAGCATGTAGAATTTATTTTGTTTTATAGTACTTTTGTCCTTAGTTTATTTGTGTAAGTACTTTATATTTAAGGTAATATTGAAAAAGTATATTTAGAAAAAAGTGATTCGGATTAAAAAATAAAAGGATTCATATGAAATACCTTAAATTTGCATTTTAAGCATATTTAGCTTGATTTTATTAGATTTCTTTTGTAACTTAATATAATGTTTTAGTTTAACCATTATATTTAGACTTTATCCTTGTTTTTCTTTTTATTAATGGTCCCCAACAACATTCACTGTACAAAATGTGGCCCCTGAAAAAAATCAGCAACCAACTGACTCCCGCTTTCTTTTTTAGGTCCCTCCTTAGTACGTTACCACCTCCCGAAGATGCTGCTGCTCTGGAGAAACGTCTTCCCTCGTTCCCAGAAGGAGCTGGAGGCAGAAAAGGCCAGAGGAGACTCCTTCACCTGGCAGGTCACATTGGAGGGCCGAGCCGGAGCACTTTGCGGTACTGAAACTATCATTTTACACAGATGTGGGGATGAACAAATAAATTGTTACTGTACGACACGGGTGTCAAACTCAGGCCCCACGAGCCAAATCCAGCCTGCCAAGACTTTTTTAAGTGGCACGCCAGTTTATTTTAAAATAAAAGTAGATTAATCTTCATGTTCTTATCAGTGTTTAAGATATGATAAGGAACAAAGATAATTAATGTCCACAATTCTACATAGACTTTCAATAAGAGTAGAAATGAGTTTAACGGAAAGGAATTTCATGAGTGTTTGGTAGAGTAGAACAAGTGCAAAGATATTTAAGATAATTTAAGCTTCCGAAAATGAAAAAGCCATAGCATAGACGGTACATACATTTTCTTTAATCCTATTAAGAATTTTAGACGCTAGTGTGATTGCGTTTGACGCCCCTGCTGTACGAGAATATGGGCTTAAGTTTGTTAAATATAATATATATTTTATGTATTAGTTAATAGTTGGTTTTGTTAGTTAATTTTAATTTGACTTAAATACAATAAACAATACTAAGTCCAGCTCTTCTTTAAAAGAATGTATAATCATTGAGCCTTTTTTTTCCAGCAATGCGCAGCTTTGTGGCTCACTGTCCAGAGCTGCTGACGGAGGACGTCATTCGCAGACTCATGACACCGATCGATTGTGCCATGACAATGATGTCTCAGTAAGTATGACCGTTTACAATTGATATAAGTGTATATATAGCATTACATTTATGCGTCTCACAGCAAGTAATATGTCATTTTTGTGGATCCAAGTGTCCCAGCGATCACTAAAGTTCACGGAGCTCACCTGAAAGCGAGCGCAGCCATGGTGAGGCTCAGGTTGTACGATATTCTGGCCTTACTCCCTCCAAAGACCTATGAAGGTAGACATTACTTTAAGTGACGAGAGAGAGAATGAGTCTAAAACTGATCATCTTTGCGTGTATAGGCAGCTTCAACGCCCTCCTCAGGGAGCTGGTGGCAGAGTTCACTTTGACCGAAAACTCTGCCAACACAACCACTTCTCTGCTACGCTCTCTCTGTCACTATGACGACAGTGTGCTCATGGGCTCATGGCTGCAGGAAACCGACCACAAGTCCATCGAGGATCAGGTAATGTTACCTAAATGACCCCAAAAAATACGAAGAAAGACAGAGAGAGATATCTTTTCTTCTCTCTTCAGCTGCAGCCCAACAGTGCTTCTGGCAGTGGCGCCCTGGAACATGACCCATCCTCCATATACCTGCGTGTGCCTGTAGGGGAAGCCATCCCAGGTCCTCTCCCACTGGGCGTGTCGGTGATCGATGCTTCCGTGGCTCTCTTCGGTGTCGTGTTCCCTCACGTGTCTTTCAAGCACAGGTTTGGATCCACTCTAGTTGAGTTTATGATGCTTTTATTCATGCACTGAACAGCTCATAACACCCGCATTGTATTTAAAAAATATCGCTGAGGTACGAATCCTTTAAAAGGTTCTTGGATCCGGATGGTAGTCCACAACACCACCAAATGTTGTCCATCTGCTCCTTGTCCTTTAATCATCAGTTCCAATTTCAACTCAATTATAATCTTAACAAACACCATCCCAACTATACAGCAAAAGAGCATCGAAAGAAAGTTCAACTTCTACTGTGCTGATCACCCCACTACATCAAATCAGGAGTAAAACAGCCAATCGTATCTGGACCCAACACCATAGTACCGACAGGCCGTTTTATATTCCACATTAATGTAATATATTTACCTCCGTTTCATCATCAAGGTTCCTTCATGTTTCGAAAACATATTTTAATGAAATTATTTCAGGAAACGTTGACCCGAAACGGATGATTTAAAAAAAACAAAAAAAAAAAACAATCTGTATTACTGTACGGTTCCAAGAATAATAGGAAGTTTCTTTACTCACTGTGGTGCTGGACAAGCTCCCAGTCATGCTGTTGGCTGGCATGTCTTGTGCTAGTAAGCTCTGTAACACTGTTGTCCTATTAAACAGTTTGCTATTTCAAATGGCTCAAAGGTTTCAAATAGTATAAAGGAAGTAAAAGTAAGACAATAAAATGAGCTTACTTCAGTTGACTTGGCGGATGTCGAATTTTGTGCTTAATACAAAACACGTTATTTTACGGGGTTTTCATTGTTTAAATGAACATTTAGTCGAATGTCCAAACATCGAGGTGACATCCCTCCCTACAACCCTCTCAGTAACGATGACCTGAACAGCTCCCATAATGCTTTGCCGCCCCCGGCCAACCTCCGGCAGCAGATCACAGATGACATAGCAACATAGACTTATATTTTAAATACAGTATTGTAGTGAACAATCAGCCGTCAATAGATGGGAGCACTGTGTAGAAATGCATCATGGGAGTTTTGTTGGCACCAAAAATAACGAGGTGTTTAATTGTATCTCTTGTTCAAATAAATGAAACCAAGGAGCTTTGCTGTTCCTGAATGCTGCTTGTAACAATATGATAAAATATTCAGGATTCTGTTCCATGAAAGAAACGGCGAGATCCCAGAAGATAAAACATGATGTTGTAAGGGACCATTGTATTTGTTTTTTTTATCTCCCTCAACTGTTACACATTAGTAATTGCATTGAGCCTCCAGCCCGTGCTACCATATGTAAGTAAGTAAGTAAGTAATTTATATTTATAGATCGCTTTTCCAGACCAGGGTCACAAAGCGCTTAAACAGTCGAAACAACACTCAACACTAAAATATATACTTAAAAGGTCAAAATAACACACTGAATAACATAGGAGTTCCAGGTGCATTTGTTAGAATGATTGAAATGGACAAAACCATCTCCACTGTTGTAAAGCAGTTTGTTGATCACAGAATGTCTAGGCAGAGATGATCATGAGTGTTTGTAATGTAATGAATCATTATTGCGTAATGCTTCTTTAAATAAAAAAAAAAATGTCATCATCCACTTCAGGTAGTGTCTTAATGTTGCAGGCTTCAGATGCTGGACCACTTTGCAGAGTGTATAAAACAGGCCAAAGGCGTCCGACAGCAGGCGGTGCAACTGAACATCTTCACTGCTGTCCTCAGTGCCCTCAAGGTTCAATCTTGTCAATGTCATGTTTTTTTTAAATGTATTCCTGAGTTGACACCCACTTGTGTTTAAATGCAGGGCCTGGCAGAGAACAAGAGCACTCTGGGCCCAGAGGAGGTTCGAAAGTCTGCCCTTGCTCTGGTGATGGGAGCCTTGGATAACCCCAACCCCATCCTGCGTTGTGCCGCCGGCGAGGCTCTCGGGAGGATGGCTCAGGTGGTGGGAGAGGCTACATTCATCGCCAGGATGGCTCAGACCAGTTTCGACAAGTAGGCAGACTCTGTTGTTCTCATCTGACTGATCGACCGTCCCCCGTCCGACCTTGACTGTAATTGTGTGATCCGTATCTTCTTATCTTGCCAGGCTGAAGTCAGCCAGAGATGTCGTGTCGCGGACGGGACATTCTCTGGCTCTCGGCTGTCTGCATCGATACGTCGGCGGAATCGGCTCCGGCCAGCACTTAAAGACCAGTGTCAGTATCTTATTGGCCCTAGCCCAGGATGGATCCTCTCATGAGGTCCAGGTAAGGGCATCGGTGTTTAAAAAAAAAAAGTTTTGCCGATTTCACTTTTTTAATTCACTTTTTTTGGTCTCAGACTTGGGCTCTTCACTCTTTGGCTCTCATCGTGGACTCCAGCGGCCCCATGTACAGGGGTTATGTGGAACCCACCCTCTCCCTGGTTCTGACTCTTCTGCTGACGGTGCCACCCTCGCACATTGAGGTGCATCAGTGTTTAGGTCGCTGCCTTGGAGCCCTCATCACCACTGTGGGACCAGAACTACAGGGTATCTTTATTTATTTATCCTTATATTACGAACAGTTACTAATTACTTTTAAAAAAATGAACCCGCTTTTCATTACTGCAATTTAAACGGTAAGAGTAAGTAAGATATGCCTTTATTCTTACCATACTGGGGAAAGTTCGGGTTGTTACAGCAGCTCACAAAACAATGATTAATCATACAAAAGCATATTAAGTCATACAGTATATGTATTTAAAAAAATAATAGAAACATTAATAAATAAATAAAAAATTATACAATAAATGCTTAAATTCATTTTAAGTAAATCATTAACAATAAACATTGTTTGTGGTGGGAGGGAGTTACAAAGCTTATTAAAAACATAATATTTTTAGTTTCATCTCTCCTTTATACATTCTCTCTCCAGGCTCGTTATTTTTTTTTCACGTGTATAACTCACTAATTGGTATATACACTTAATGTTATAGGTAGTTTACTATTGATTTTATTTTACGCCAAAGTACGTCTCACTGGCTGGTCTCTGATAATTTCTTTCAAACCTCCTCTCAAAACGTTTTTTTCTATTATTATGCAATATTCAATTTTGATCTGAAATACACTATCCTTCTTTATTTTATTTGTTTCGACCTTACCTTTTTTCTGAATTTATTTCTCACTATATTGGCCCCTGCAATTTGCAAATGTCCTTTCTTTCCCTCTTACAAAAAGGCCAAGTAACTAGTTACTTTTTTTCCCCCCTGTATATATTAATTGATTCTAATTTATACAATTATAAATGAAAGAAAATGGTGAGAAAATATGACATCCCAAATGTGTTCCCCTTTTCCACCACCCCCCATTATAGTTATAACCTACTCGGTTTAAATATAATAAAACAAAATAATAACAAAACAAAAAAGTAAATGTGATCTTAATGAACTTCATAAAGGGCTTGATTATGTTAACTCTTTCACCTATTGACCAGTTGTTGGACTTTTCCAGTTCAAATGCAATGACCGTATTGTAAAATTCCCAGTTTTGGATCCATGGGAAGAATTTTTTGGTCATTTTTTAAATGAACTCCAGTATTCCTTCTTTTTACACTCCCAAATTCCATTGAACAAGGTGCTGCTTAGTGCTAATGTCAATATGGCCAGCAGGTGGAGGCATAAGCGTTTCTCTGTATCGTCGTCTCTGCAAATTGATTGATATTGTTTTTACTCATTAGATTCTTGTCTCGTGTTTTTTTTTTTATCTGATCATCTGTGTATACGATGTGGTTGACCAAATATGTCTGATGCACACAAACTTCTAGGCAACGGTGCCACCATCTCCACCATCCGCTCCTCCTGCCTGGTGGGTTGCGCCATAATGCAAGATCACTCCGACTCCCTGGTCCAGGCCGCTGCCATCTCCTGTCTGCAACAGCTCCACATGTTCGCTCCTCGCCACGTCAACCTGTCGAGCCTCGTGCCCTGTCTATGTGTAAGAGGAGCCATCAGATTTAACGTTTGAAGAACGTCTTCAAAGACGAAGGTGGAAATAATCGTCTTTTCAAAACCACATTAGGTGCATCTTTGCAGCTCTCACCTTTTGTTACGTCGCGCTGCTGTCGCCTGCCTGAGACAACTTGCTCAACGGGAGGCGGCGGAGGTCTGCGAGTACGCCATGAGTTTGGCAAAGAAGGCAGGAGATGGAAAGGACCACAGCATCATTAGTAAGTCCTGTATGTACACCTCACTCATGTATTAAGTCAGATAGTAGCTCAACTGTTGCTTCGTCTCAGATCTGAACATCACAGAGACTGGACTGGAGGGGGCGCTGTTCGGGATGTTGGATAGGGAGACGGACAGGAAGCTCTGTTCTGATATTCACGACACACTGGGACACATGCTGTCGTCTCTGGCGGTTGATAAGCTTTCCCATTGGCTCAAACTCTGTAAGGATGTCCTGGCGGCTACCAAAGGTAAATATACAGACAACAACAAGTTTTAGAGAATGTTCTTTCTGCTTCCTTGTGCCTTAAAAAACATTTATCATTATCCCATTTACAGATGTAGCAGCCCCCGTCACATTCGAAGTGGAGAAGGACGAGGAGGACTCCGAGAAGAAAGACGAGATGGACGACGACTCCATGTTTACGGGTCTGGGCGAGGACGACAAGTCCAAGCCCTCCGTGGCTCCACGCTGGGTGACACGGGTGTTTGCGGCCGACTGTTTGTGCCGCATCATCCTCCTCTGTGAGAACGTGGACAAAGCACACTTCGATCTGGCTACTGCTCGTTCCGCGAAAGCCAAGAACCCAAAAGGTAGAACTCAAGACATCCAACATCTTTTACCTCAGTTTGTTATTAAAATGGAAGATTTGGCCTTTTTGTAAAGAGCCCGAATCAAAAACAAATGAACGCAGTTGTTGATTTTAATGTTGTTGGAATGATTCTAGTTCAAATACAAATGGAGACTGATTTGTCTGTGCTGTGTTGTGGGCAAATAGTTGCAGAAAAGATTACACAATACTTTCATGTTCAAGGATTGTTAAAGCTAATATTGCTCATCTCTCTCAGATTTGTGAATTGAACTATATCCACTCTTTTCTATATTCAAGGGGATCTGCTGGTGCTCCACCTGTCCGACTTGATTCGCATGGCTTTCATGGCCGCGACGGACCACAGCAACCAGCTCAGGATGGCTGGTCTGCAGGCTCTGGAGGTCATCATCAAGAAGTTCGCCGCTGTCCCAGAGCCGGAGTTTCCTGGACACGTCATCTTGGAGCAATATCAAGCCAATGTACAAATCGGGTTAAACATGAGGGACAAATACGATCTCGAGGGATCTAACTTTAATATATTTATATTTGCATTTAGGTTGGAGCCGCCCTCAGGCCAGCTTTTTCACCTGATACACCATCTGACATAACAGCCAAAGCTTGCCAGGTAAGAATCTGCGTTTTTACTGACGTTAAACTTAAACGACCCGTGGTTAACTTCCTACTCTGGGTTGTTTTGAAAATGACGTGAAGACTTGGCCACTTTCCAGATTCTTTATTGCAGTATTGTCCCTAATGTCCAAGAATAGGGGGCAACAGTTGGCCCTCCAAGTAATTGTATAGGGCCCATACAGACTTTAAATTTGTGGCTGTAAAATTAAAGTAAATAAGTAAGTAAGTCATTTTTATTTGTATAGCGCTTTTCCAGACCAGGGTCACAAAGCGCTTAAACAATCAAAACAATATTCAATAAAGTATATATTTTAAAGATCAAGATAAAACACAACTCGAGTTCCAGAAAATCAAGGAAAAGCCTGAACAAATAGAAACATCTTAAGATGTTTCTTAAAGGAGTCAGTAGATCCATCAAGCGCAAAGAGAGAGGAAGATCATTCCAAAGCTTAGGAGCATCAGCCTGGAAGGATTTCTCTCCTCTGGTCCTGAATCGTGTGCGAGGAACCATCAGTAGATTCTGGTCCACGGACCTCAGAGCCCGAGCTGGGGTGTAAGGCTGGATCAGATCAGTGGTGTAAGGAGGAGCCTGACCATGAATAGATCTGAAAGTAAGAACCAGAATTTTAAAGTTGATCCTGAAAGAAACTGGAAGCCAGTGAAGAGTTTTAAGGATCGGAGAAATGTGAGTTCTTCTACTTGAGCGGGTTAGAATTCTCGCTGCAGAGTTCTGAATCAACTGCAGGCAAGACAGCTCCTTCTTGTTAAGACATGAAAACAAACTGTTACAATAGTCCAGACGAGAAGAAACCAACGCATGGATTACAAAAAATAAACGTGTAGTTTAATTCACTGTCATGAATAATGTGATCCTAACTCAATTAACGGTCTACAGCACAGAACGTATCACTGATCATTTTTATCTCGCAGGTGTGCAGTACCTGGATCGGCAGCGGTGTGGTCAGTGACCTCAATGACCTGCGACGCGTCCATAACCTGCTGGTCTCCTCACTGGACAAGGTGCAGGCTGGGAAAGGCTCCTCCAGTCAGTTGTACAGCGAGAGCGCCACAACCATGGAGAAACTGGCAGTACTGAAGGCGTGGGCTGAGGTAAGAATATTAACTTACCGGCTCTTTTCCCTTCGCTCACACGATGACCTCTTTTGCAGGTTTACGTGGTGGCGATGAAGGTCAAGAAAGAGGCTGAATCCAAGCCCGCCAAGGCGGTCCGAAGTGGAGAGGAGGACGATGAGGATCTGGGTGCCGATGTTCTTCCTCCGGACAGTCTCATCACTTTGGTGCAGCCAGAGTTGCCTTCCCTGAGTCAGCTGTGGCTGGCTATGCTAAGAGATTACGCTCTGTTGACATTACCGGCAGAGTTTTCCAGTCAGCTGCCCCCTGATGGTACGACATTGTGATTCTCTCCCTCCTAAAAAGAAATTGTAGAGTTCGATATACTGTATAGTATATGGACTTTAACGTTGCAGCAATTCTGCTTGTTTCCATGTATATTGAGTCATTAATAATGCATGTAAAAAGAGCATTAATTCTAAATGTAGCGTCTCTGGAGTAGCAAACATGCACTTATAAATCTGTCCTGTAGTTGACGACTAAAATGGAGTCAATTTCTGTAGCTTAAATTTGGCGATAACTGCTGTCTTGGATTGAAATCACAGATGTTTCTTTAATGTTTGTAGGTGGAGCCTTTTATACCCCAGAGACCATAGACACAGCAAGGCTTCATTATCGCAGCTCCTGGGCTCCAGTCTTGCACGCTGTGGCTTTGTGGCTGAACAGCACAGGGTTTGGTGAGGAGAAAGAAACTGCGTCTTCAGCTCTATCCAAGAGTCCTGTGCTGCCTGCAGGCGCCTCCTTGTCCAATAAGAACTGTGAGGAGTCTCTTAAAGACAGGATGCATCTCATGCTGGGTTAGTTTATCACTACGTCAGACAGTGACCGAACCTAGAGAAGATTCACGCACCATGTCATAAGTGCATTTTTGTGTTCTGTCTCTCAGGCGTCAGCATAGAGTTCCTTTGCTTCCCTCGGCCAGAGGAACCTATGGAACATGTGATGTCCTGCCTGCAGGGTTTGTGCACTTTGCTTAAAACTCCATCTGCTAAGAGCCACATAGCAGAGGACCAGGTAAGAGTCAACGTGGAGACAAATCATTTGGTGCTTTTCATATTGGAATTTAAAATCAAGTTTCAAATATATTTCTAGTTAGGTTAAACTGTTATTGATTATCATCATATTAAGATGTTAATCTTTTGAAAGAAGAGTTGAGATTCTTCTGGGAAACAAACTGAAACCAATTGCTGTACTGAACATATACTAGTTATACACACCCTTGTTACAGGGTTACAAGTCTTTTAGGCCTTTAAATCATGAATCTAAAAAAGCATTGGCATGAAAATGTCTTAAATCGAATTTTCAAAAGCATTAAAACTGTGAACATGTGATAAGTAAGATTATCAGTTAATGTTTTATCTCAAAAATATTTGGTAACATTTCTTTACATTTAAAACCTATAATTTAAAGATGTACGGGCGATCACAATGGTCAACAATGGCAGCCAGTTCTCTCTCACCTAATGCACGTCACAGTTCTACCTCAATGCTGTTAATGTAGCCACTTTGGAAAGGGCAAGGTTTGCTTGGCATGGCAAAGTATACATTCAATACAAATTGCTTGTGCAACACACATTTTTTCTTCATGGCTAAACCCAATACCAGGAAATGTGTGTTAGGATTTTTTTATTTGGAAAATCAAAATGATGTTTTTTAGTTAAAAACAATTCAGTGGACTTAAAGTCATGTTAATTATGTTAAAATAGAAATGTGGGTATAATTGTCCCTAAAACTATTTAGTTATTGTGTATTTTTTTAAGTGTTTTGGTAAACTGTCAAGTGGGTTCTAAATATAATTTCAAATGTTATTAAAAAGGTATTTAAGTTTAACTTGCCCTAAGCTGTAGGAACTCTAAGACTTGTTTAATGTGGGTGCCTTTTGTTTTTCAGCTGTTAGCAGTGGAGCTCTTGAATGTACTTCACCGACTGCTCTTGACACGGGACAGTCCCGCCATCCAGCTCCAGGTGACCGCAGTCGTACAGGAGACCATCCGAGCCGCGCAAGACCAGCTCAAGCGACAGAAAGTCAACATGGGTAAAATGCTCTTTCTCTTTGTTAAAAACGACGTGTACTTAGTCCTGAATTATTGTACTTTATTTGTATTTACTAGCTAAACAAGAGGACGGCGACAAAGACACCCAAATGGTCCTCGGAGAAGGAGGAGAAGCGGGAGACCTTGTCCCCGGAAAGTCACTGGTGTTTGCAGCTATGGAGCTACTTGTTTTCATCCTGGTTCGTCATCTACCGCAGCTGAACACGCGCGTGAAAGAATCCCCGAACCACGCGCCAACGAGGACGCATCGACTACCGGAGGAGAGTTTGCAGTTGGTGGCAAATGCCGTCTCCATCCTTGCCGAGCTGCCCTCGCTCTGCTCGCCAGCTGGTGAGGACAATCAAATTACAACTCTCACTGTAGATGCTTGTGAACAAAGCATTTATTTTGGAACGTTGTTGAGATGGTCCTAAAATTAACTTTAAGTGGTGTTAAAAATATAATATATATATACTTTTAACAAGCCTCAACCTGAATAACTCTGTCCTTACGAGAGTTAAAACCAAGGATGAAGGAAATGAATTTGTTCAAAGAATAAAAATAACATTTTGTCATCAACCTCATTCTCCAATATTGTGCGACCACAAGTGCGAAAACATTATTGCACCTTGTGTGATCGAGTTTGAAGCCTGTTGTAATTAATAAGGTGGGCCTTCTTGAGATCTTGGCTCCTGCAAGTGTTTGAATGATGTAATCTGACTATAAGAACTAGTGTCTTTGTCTTTGGGCAGGAATTTAAATGTATAGAGTGTGGTTGGAAGTAGAAATCCCGTTTTTTAATTTAGTTTAAAAGAACATAAACATTTAATCTTCAAGGATTTTAATGTGTGATATATGTTAAGTTCTTATTATATTTAGGACTTCTAAGACATGAGGGAATTTTTATTGTTCTTGCTAAAAATGATATTTACATGTATCATTGAAACAGACATTATGTTAATTGCAGTACAGTTTTGATCCTTTTTTAATCAATTTTAATAGCCTATTTTAAAGGAACCATGTTTGAATCATCAAGAAAAACAAATGTCGATCGATTTCTCGATGCCCTGTTGACATGTGACATGCGTGTTTTCGATTGTGTGCAGGAAGCATGACCATCCTTCCTACCGTGCTTTTCTTAATAACTGGAGTACTGAAAGAAACCGCCGTCAAGACCGCTGACAACTCTGTGCCCGCAACTGTATCGGCCGCTCTGCAAGCCATCAAGACCATCATCACGTCGCCGCTGGCCCGAGTGGACGGCCTGCAGACGGAGTGGACCAGCCTCGTGAGGAGCAGCCTGGCCTCTGTGCTGGAGTACTCGCTGCCAGGTGTTTATTCAGTTGTCAAAGCAACAAGCAGTGAGCGCTGTATTCACATGTTCATTTGTGTCGTGTTGTAAAAGATGAATCCAGGCCTGATTTGGACGACATCAGCATGTTGACGGCGGTCACGCTCTTCCTGCTGTCTGCCAGCAACGAACTTCTCAGAGTGACCGTCCTGCAGAAAGGCTGCATGGATCGCTTCCGCCACGCTCTCAACTCTCCCGATCCCTCGGTTAGTAGCGTAGGACATTTGTTTTTGCATTTAATATCCACAATTTGCATTTTGTCTTAACATATATAGCACAAATGTTGTGATGATGCAGTGACCTAAAAGTCAGTATTAAGTATGTTTAAATTGTTACACCGATAACCTTGTTTGATTGAGCTTTACACGCCTTGATGTAGAGAATCAGCGATATCTGTGGTTCTCTGGACACATATTTACTTTTGGATTATTTATGAATCTGTTTTAATCGCTCCTCTATTATTTGATATCTATCATTAATCAAGTTATTGCTGCGGGCGTTTGTTATAAATAAGAAAGTGTTTGTTCTGACAGCAGGTCTAAATTATATGGCTTTATTTACCATGCATAGAGAGGTGGATGAATAGAGATGTACAGGAGTGTGTGTGCATGTATATAAATACAGGTATGGGTGTATAAACACAGGGAGACTGTGTGTATTCTGAATTTAAACTGATAACGTTAATGTTGACGTAACAGACATGGATCTAAACAATTTAGAAAGTTGTCATAATTGTACATAATTATTTTAGAAGAATGGTGGACAAGTTATTCTTCTTCTCACTCCTCTTTAAATATTGTTCCTTTCACTTATAGAGAAGGTTTTTTTTTCCTATATTTCTATTTTAATATATTTGTTTCCATATTCTAAATTAACATTTCAATCTATTAATGAATCGATTTATGTCAGATTTCGACATTATCACTCACAAGATTGGATTATTCATTCAAGCGTGATGTTGAAACTAGTTTCCTCTTTTTCCATGTTCTTCTTCATCACATGTTAGTTCAAATACCAGTGACTCCTGTACTAGTCCATTTCTGGCCTGATATATAACCATCAATTTCATAACTACTCTTCTCAAATGAGTGAGTTAATGCTGCACAGTGTGACCTGGACCACATAAATGTATGATGTATGTATGTATGACATATGCCATGATCATCTAAATAAAAGTTGTTCATATGACCAGGCAACAAACATGCTGATGATGACTCTTGATTTTAACTTTTGTTTCCCAAAGGTTCAAGCTCGCTGCTATCAACTGCTACTGTCAGTGTTTCAGCACTCCAGTCGAGCTCTGGCCACCCCGTACATCCACACTCTCGCTCCTCTCATGGTGGAAAAGCTGAAGGCGGTGGAGCGCCGGCGGCCGACGACGGCTGCTGAGCTGCAGGCGGTGCAGGAGGGCATCCGGGTCCTGGAAAATCTGGTCAGCATGGGCGAGGAGCAGAGCCGTAAGTGTTCCTTTCGCCTAATGGACTTCTGAAGCAGCATCTTTTTCCCTTGAAAGAGTTTAACTCCATTATTGTGGCGCTATTGAATTATTTAGCTGAGCACTGCCTTCTGTCGGGGATCAGATCCTGAGAGCATTAACTACTAAATTTAGAATTGTTTTACCAGTTCAGTGTTACATTCACAAGTGCTCATGTTTTCCTTTATTCATTTATTAAAAAGCTGTAATTTTCACCGTTTCATTCCTTCATCTTGAATACTCTTTAAGCTACTTTGATTTTAAACACTATTTCCTGTTGATAATCTGATTAATCATGGTTTCAGATTGAGATGTGTTGAGTCTGAAGTTTCACTTTCAGAATGTCAGTCTTCAAAATAAGTGTTTATGTTTCAACAGGGGTTCCCTTATTGGCTCTTCTCGTTCCAACGCTCATCTCTTACCTGCTGGATGAAAAGAGCATTTTGTCGGCACCCCAGACCTCCAAAAGCCTGCACGATTTCGCCCTCCAGGACCTGATGCGGATCGGCCCACTCTACCCCGCTGCCTTCAAAACCGTGATCAGCGCCGCGCCCGAGTTGAAAACGCGCCTGGAATCAGCTGTCCGTGCGAATCAGGCCAGCAGCAGAGCCAAGGCCGCGGCCAGGCTAGCTCAGCCCGCCGTGCAGGCCGGACCCACCATCAAACTCAAAACTAATTTCTTCTGAAGGACCTCACTTTTTTTTTGTTTTTCCTTTATCTTAAACTTGTTTACATCCTTGTCAAATATATTTATCCATTAACCAATTCAGAGCGAATAATGATGTTGAACGTTCAAATTAAACATGCCCATATATTTATTTTTCTTCTTTTAGGTCTATTTTAAATGCACTCAAATTTTGTTTTATCTTTTTTTCTTTTTGTCATGATTCAACAGGAACATTCCAGATTCTCGTAAATAAAATTGATTCATGTTTTTTCGCTCGTCATTTTGAATCTCGCTCTGTTATTTTTCTTAAAGCGTTCTCTATTAAAGTTTTACTGACTGCATTGGGTTGTTTTTCCTCATTTCAATAAATCGTTTTTTTTTTTGGTCAAATACCAAAGTGGGTCGAGTCCCAGTGCGCAGGCGCACGGCGATCGTGGGTGTACGCTGTGGGCGGGGCTTGGCTGGCTGACGTCATCCAATGACAGCTAGCTGTCAGAAGTGAGTTCATTCCCCGGACTCGAGGGGACTCGGTCGACTCTTTTTTTCCTCGCACAGCCGCTTTAAGTCTACCTGCCTAGAAAAACTACGATACAACGGACAGCAATACTCTTTCCCCCCCACACCCGAGCCCGGCCATGGACGAACAGGCGGGGCCCGGAGTGTTTTTCAACAATAATAACAACTCTGTTTTACCGGGCGCTGTAAAGGCACCGCTGCCGGATGGCGACGCCGCCGAGGCGGCCAGGGCGCAGTACAGTATCCCGGGGATCTTGCACTTCCTGCAGCACGAATGGGCCCGTTTCGAAGTGGAGAGAGCACAATGGGAGGTGGAGCGGGCCGAATTACAGGTAAAAAAAAACACACTTCGCTGGCTACACGTCCACGAATCGATGCCGTTGTCTCGGCTGGACCGGGTTCGATCCAGTTACTCCGTTTCCAGCTCCTGTTCGATTGTCTCTGAGCTAGCTTGTTAGCATTAGCCTCGAAGCTAAAAGGCGCTGCATCGCCCCTTGACCCAAGTCGGCACGATTTAACTCTATTAACTCTTAACTTTAATCCACAAAAAACTACTTTTTAATCTCAAACATGGTTCCGGAGTGAACCCGCTTTATAGCTAACTGTCATATTTACACCGTTTAAGGTGGTCGAGGGTCGTAGTAGAAGCTAACATCAAGTGTTGAATGAGCTAACAGTACTTAAATGGTTAAAAAATATAGTTGACTCCGTAGCCTTACTTTTATTAAAAGTGAATTTCAAATCGCATATTAACCAAAGCTTTTAATAATATTTTTTAACTGGGATTTAATAGCCATAGATATAAGACACCAGCAAGAGACTTCTAGCTGTGTTGTTTATGTTTTTTGTCCTTTAAAGACACATATTGTGAGACAATAAACTCCATACATAATGTTTCATATGTTTATAATTATATCAATATGTAAAATAATAATAATTTCATTTATATGTCACTATAGACATTCATAGTCACAAGGATAGAAAACTATTAAAAAAAATGGCACTGTACATTAAAAACAGAACGGTAGTAATAACTATATAAAAAGGTCCTTCTAGTAGATAGATAGATAGATAGATAGAACTGTATTCAAGTAAAACAAAAATGATGGACAGTAAAAAAAACGCATTAATGGATCGAGAGTTAAAAGATTACATCAGGTAAAAACCGGTCTGAAAACTGTTTTTTTTTCAAAGGGATTCAAAAGAAGGCATAGACTCAGCCGGTCTTATCTCCTTAGGCAGGCTGTTGCAAAATCGAGGCGCCCCAATGCATAAGGCTTGTTCAACCCTTTGATTTTGGCCTCAACTTTGGTACATCTAAAAGGGACCTACCTGCCAGCCGATCGAAGGCTGCTAGATGGCTTTAAGTGTTGTAGCGAGGGGGCCGAAGAAATCGAGATTGAAAAGCGATCAGTAGAACTTTTAAATCAAATCCAAAACACACAGGAAGTCAGTGCAATGAGGCTAAAACTCGGGGTGATTTGATGTTTTCTATAAAAAAACCAGTCTCGCTGGACCAGTTGTAGGTGAGGGAGAGAGAGATGTTATGAGATTCCAGAAAGAAGGGATTTACAATAATAAATATATCTCAAAATGACACCAATTAAGGTGGTTTGTTTTTGTTATCGTTTTTAGCTTCGTGATACTATTTATACATTTTGTTTTCTACATCTCTTCTCTCTGAATACTTGAGAGTGTCATGTTAGGTTAGTTAAAACCAAAACAATGCCATCATAAGCAGTCTGCCGTCCACTCTTTATATTTTAGACGAATAGAATTTCTTTCATACCATGTTGTTTTTGTTTAACCTACATTATAGTCTTCATACTTGGAGATATGACACCACCAACAATTTTAAGAAAATCCAATCAGATGCAGGGAGTACAAGGACTGCAATGATTTTGCTTCGAGAGTTGATCTGGTGTTTTGACTCGTCCATGTGTGGAGCCTTCTGTCTGCGGTCCACAAACCTTCTGACAGTTGTGATGTTCTGTAAGGCTTTTGGCCTGTTGTTTGTCTTAATGTAACTTACAGCAATAACATAATCACGTGGCTTAGAAGAGAATCATTTCACACTGGCTGCTTTATACTTGAGTCGAAACAATAACAAAATAAAATTACATGGACTTTATCAATCCCTCTTTTTCTTCAGGAAATAAGATTCCCAGTTCATAGCAGAGAATATAAGTTACAGCAAGTTTCATAAAAGCAAGAGAAAAAAAAAGTGCAAATAAAAAGAGCAAGTGCAAAGACATAAAGTGGTAATATAAAGAGGATAGATCAAAGTAAAAAACACATGGATTTTAAAAGGACACAAACATGCATAATAGACTCTGTCTTCTCTCCTAGGTGACGCATTAAAGGTAAACACCATCTTGATTGGTAAACACCAAGAATTCTAATCAAGTTATTTCACAGCCTGGATTTTGTAAGATTCAAATGCATTAAATCAACATTAAAAACAAACAAAAATAGTTTCATGGTGCTTTTACTACATAGATGGATGGATAGATAAACTTTATTAATCCCCCTTCGGGAAATTGGTTACATCGGCTAACAGCAACTCTTGATGAAAGTCAAAGAGCAAAATGACAATAATTGAAGGCTATCTCCAGGAATTTTCCTCTGCTTTGTTTAGACATTGAATCTTAAGACAGTTGAGGCTGTGTCTTGTTTTGCTGTCTGGGAGGAAGACAAGAGCTTTTTGGAATGTGGTCCAGCAAGCCTGCTGGGTCAGGATACAGGCCACTCCTCAGCAGTACAAAAACACTGCCGTGTATGCTGTGTACTATTGATGATCTATCTGTTAATCTTACAGTGATCTCATCAGTGTTCACTGTGTGTAATTTAAATGGGTCTCAATAGTAGATTTTGTGTACAGTTTGTCTTGGATGATGCCTTCCAAATATTGTCTTGTAATACAGTTAAGCAGATTAGCAGGATTATATGTAGAAGCATGCAGTGTTTATTTTGGTGTTTACATTATTGCTCTATCGACAATCAATGTCGAAGTTTACTGAAACTAATCCTTTGTTACTGCCCTATGAATGTTTGAAATACACATTTTAAATGTTGAATTAATTTGTTTCATTTAGTGTAGTATTGTAGTGTACCATATACACAGAAAGCATATGAAATGCTGCAACAGTTCTTGCTTGGGAGCAAGGTTATAACTCAAGCCTTACAAAATACCTTTGAAGTCGAGTCGGGTTGTTTTTCTAGTAATGTCATAACTTTAAAATGTGTGTTTGTGTGTCAGATTGAATGGTTGGTTCATAATTACTGTGTGGTTTTCTTCTGGTTTACATCATATCAAGTTATGATGTTACTTAAATTAAAGAAACAAATAAATACTTGCTGAGGTCAGATTTGGATTCTAAGGACAACCGTAGGATTAATCTTTGTCACAACAGATCGTGCCACATCACTGCTATAGAGTCAAGTTACACCCTGTTGTGTTCAAGTTTGCTTCATCAGCCCGCCAGTTCTTGGGAAATCCCTGCTCTGTTGGGTATCTCCTAGCAAGCCACTAAGAAGTACAGTGACAATTTGACACCACTGGAAGGTGGTAAATTACCTGGGCTTAAAGTTAAGGAATTAGACGTGTACCTTCCAAATCGTATCATTTTGAAGTCATCATTGTTAGAGGTATATTAATATGCACAGTGTTTTATTGCAAGGTGACAATGACCATGATGTTTCATCTAGTATATCTCGTGCCTATGTGTCTACTTTACCTAATCCCCTTGGACTGACATTAATCTCTCTGTAGAGCTGGCGGTTTGACTTTTGCACAGAATTCCGATGTGTGTACCGCAGCTTTCCAAAGTGGGTGTCACCACCATTCCTCAGTCCATACTCTGTCTGCCCCCAATCTGCAGTTATTTTTGTTTCTCGGCCTGCACCTCAAATTGGAGACCTTTTATTTTTGGTTACGCCATAGTTTGAAATTTTACAACTTCTCAGAGTATAGTTATGTAAATCTGTCAAATAAAATCTTTTGCTGTACACAATGTTATTTTCATGTATCATTTTAATGTATTTGTTTTGGTTTTGTTGTCTTCACGTGCGCCTAAACACGGCAACATTCCCAGCACCAGTGACTTCATCAATGCAGTTAGGTAGTTGGTGACTCATTAGTAATGGATGACGAATCAATGACACAATTTTAAGTTTGAAGAATGTATGGGTCTGATAATTCATCTGGTCTTAGGAAAGTGAGAGTAAATTGAGGTTCACGTATTAATAAGACAATGTTTTGAAAGCTTTAAAAATATTTTAATAAACTATTTACTGAGCAAAAATGTTGTTTTTCCAATTCAATGTCTAACCATTTATTTTCATAATTACAATGTGTTGAAAAGAATTCTTCTCAATTTCAAATCCTATTTTGTTTTTTGGCCTAAACAGAACCCAGTTGTCACATGTTAAGTAATATTCTGGTTTTAACTGGCTGTTTGCAATGTCTATAACACATGGAGAGAATACGTAAGTCAATGTTATTGATCTTTTCATAGTATAGTATCGAGCTCTTGCTAATTCACCATAACACTCGTTGTAATGTCTAGCTACATTGAAACATAAATGCTGATCACCTTTGGTATATATTTTGTTAGTTGCATTTTAATACTGAAAATTGAATTTTTTATTTATTGTGTAACCAAACCCTAAAGAGTTCAAAAGTTATGCTCTTATCTTGCCTTTCTATTGGAGAAAATGTGTCCAGCTGCAACTCCTTTCTCATCTTGATTTTAACAGCATTGTTTACACGCCTACATTGGTTATATATTAATGTGCTGAGGTACCTGTACATAGGCTGTCCTTTCATATGAAACGAATCGATACTAGCCTTTTATAACCACACGAAGCTGCTGTGCTGAAAGGCCTGTAACTAAAGACCACACCTGATTCAACAATAAAAAGTCTATGCGTCATGGCCTTGCTCTAAAGAAAGCTAACATGGCAAGCTTTCACAAGTTGGCACTGATCTGTCAAATTAAAGTCAGTCAGGTCACAGCAAATTGTGAAGTGAACATAAGAGTCGTGTTGAGGTGAAACATCTTGTCTGTGCATCTGTGGAGTTTAACCAACAGACACCAAAAGCTTTTTCAACTCTCTGTGGTTGACGATACAGATCAGGTGTTGACACATAACTGTGCAGAAGTTCAATCATGGTTCCGGCGAAACACTCGTTCTTTGGTCTGATTTGAATATCTCCAGTTGTTTTGTTTTTTTCTCCAGTTTATTTTAATCTCAACTTTAACTTCCGGGGATCAGATAACGGTGTGCTTGAGCAGCAGATTAAAAACAGCAGTGTGTTTATCAGTTGGATTATTTTGTAATCCTTATTTTGCTGCTGTGCTCAGACAAGGAATGTGGCTATGAGTAGGTGACTGTGCAAACACTTTATTCTGCGCTTGGTGCTAAAATTGAGGTGCTAGCCATCTGGTTGTTGATGCCTGACTTTAAACTGAAAACATAGTTGTCTTTCTTCTGGTGTTCAAACAAGATTAACATACAGATATGTGCTCGTTTATCTAGAGTAACTTGAAAAGTTAAGTGAATAAATGAAAGAAAGAAAACGCTACAAAACAAGGATATTATATGATCATCATTTCTGCTGGCCTGGGAAACAAGGTGGCTCAGCCTGTCGCATACAATGACAAGTTTCCCAGTTCCCCAGGCAACCGATGTTCCTTTCATCCTGGCGTTATTCACCCCATCTCATAACCTTGCTTTTAGGTCAATTGATGACTCCTGCTTGTCCATTGATATGAATGTGTTGTATTCTGTGTCATGTCCAAGGTGTTCTTCCCACCCATTGTCAGTTTGGATAGCTTGCGGTGTCATTGACTTTCAGTGAAAGAATTATTCAACAAGCTCTTCAAAAATGGCCAGGGTTCTCTTTTAGTTTTTTATATAGTATATTTTCCCATCTAACCGCTTCGGGCTTGGCAATTTTAGATCATCCACCCGTGTTGCATTAAATGAATGTGCATAACTTAAAAGTTTGATTAAAAAGTTAACTCGACTAATTTACATTTCGTTTAATAATTTTTTACCCCTTAAATGTATCCCTTAAATGACCTTCTGTCTCTTTTAAAGACTTATCAATGTATTTCACATGTTTGTTTTTAGTTGGACAGTGTGTGTCCAGGTGGTAGTGGTTGTTGGTTCTCAACACCTGTCAGCCTTTTGTGGTTCTGCTGTTTTCTTTTCTTCTAGTCTGCCAGTTTTTGGGAAGGCATGCATGGAATGCCCTTGTCTTGTTATCAGCCCAGTCACCGAGGTGCTCTTGTGTATCTGTGAGAATAAACCTGCGGCCCATAGAAAGAACGGGTATTTGCATTGTAAATATCGGATTTACACCAGCCCCCTCCCCTTCCTACTGTCCTGATGTGTGACCATTTTGTTTGGGTGTCAGCCCCGAGGCGTTGTGAGCGTCCGCTGAGTCTCTTTTACAAATGGAGCGAGTTTAGTCTTGCTGTGCTGCATTCTCACTCTGACTTCATTCTGTCATGATTAAATGCCCTCATTGTGTTATTTCATGTCCTAGCTCTTGACACGAAACAAGTCTGGTAGAAAACTTCTCTACAGCCAAAAAAAATATATCCACTGTAGATTCCACTACATTGAAATAGAATTTTTTTTGATTTTAGAAGTGTACGTTTTTATCCAAAAATGCTCACATTGGGCTAAATGTGTGGGTATTTTTTATACAGCTCAGTTCTGACCTAAATTCATTTTCAAAGGATAATATTTGTCAGAAAACAAACTTGGAGTAATTGAGACTGTAGGTGGAAATTGTGTGTATGAAACGCATATTTTGTATTGGCGACCTGTCCAACATATCCTCTTATCTCGGCACAATGATCTTTAATTTGAATAATCCTGCCAATAAAACCTTCACTATCAATATAATGATTTTCGATACATTTTAAGTTCATTAGTACATTTTTCTCATTTCATGTCAGAATGTTCATTATGTTATATATCGTATTAATATGATTAGTCTCACAAGCAAGTTAATTAAAAATCAGGTGGATGTAAGGCTTTCAGTACAACTTTTGAGAAGTGTTCAGTGTTTACTTCACCAGTTCACATCCTTTTTCTGTCTTATTAAAGCTGTGCCCTGGTTTCTCCCCGTCTCTCACTTTGACACACTAAGTCCTTATCCAGCAGCCCAATAATGCAGCCAGTGTGGGGCCTGGAATTAAATGCTTCCTGTGTCTTTATGGCCCAAGTTGACTCACTGCATTCCTCCCAAGGTTAATGTTTGATGGAGCAGAGATGTGGAGCCAGAGATTCACAGAGCACCACTCTTCTCTATCTCTGGCACTGCAGTGGGTCCACAGTGCCGGGCGACCTGAAAGTAAATGCTTGATGACAATTAAAGTAGGTTCAAGTGCAAGGGCAGATTTATAAATACTTTAATACAGATCATTTGCTTTATCTTTCATCGACTCCTACATGCTCTTAGTTTACTGTTAAACATTTCTGAGAACATCAAACGTTGGTGATGTAACTGCTATTTTACACTTTGCTGAGCATATATGCGGTATGAAATAAATGAATATCATTAACAAGGAAGTACTGCAGGTTTAAATCCAGATACGTCTTTACTATTTGGGATATAACACATCATCGTATTGTGTGACCTGAAACATATTTTTTGTCACCTTACTCCCCCCACATGTTCAGTACTACTCTTGGACAACAGAATAATTCTTGTCAAGACGAGCCTGTTTTTCAGCATAAAACCTGTTCCTGCAAGTTCAATGTTTGCCCTTTTCTGAGGTGGAGGAGGTTGGATCGCAGGTCTTGTTGTAGGCCTGATCGGAATTAAAATACTTAGATGCTACATTTTGAGAGTAACTTTGCCAAATTGTCTCCCATTTTATATTTTTTGAACTGTAAAACCTAAAATGATTTTGAGGACATTTTCTTTTCATCAACTACAGTGTTTTCTAGAACGGTCTCCCTTCTCTGTTTGTGTAAGAAGTAGAGCATTTATATACCCTATATATATATATATATATTTACAAATACAACTATAGCAAAAACGTATCTTAACTTTTGTGAAATCATCTTGGGATTTCTTGTTCTTGTCACAGAGTTTATTTTTTTCCAACCCTTCTAACTGAGGTCTTGTCTGAAGCCGCTTTATGTTATTTTGGGAGACTGGCAGTCTGACCCTATTTGAATGGATGACTTTTCCTATGCGATATTTTCCAATTGGCCTATTTTCACCGCATCAGTATCTCATCATCTGTAAGGTCCATCCACCAATGTGTATCTTTCCCTTTTGACTTATTTTCAGATGCCTTGTAATGTGAAAGCTTTTGGATTTTAAATTTGTAATTCTATACAATAGTTTCCACAGGTTCAATCAGAAATTAAAACCTTTAATTCAACAGATTTTATTATGGGAACATGAGTTTCTTCATTTCTGCTTCCATTTAATTTTTGTATTTGATGGGGTTAGGATTACTGATACAAAAGTGGAATAACACTGGTAGTATTCAGTTGTGTGTGAGTGTGAGCAGCAAACAACGTTTACATCTAAAAGGTATGCGTTTGTGTCTCTGTAACACTTGTGATCTATGTGAAAATTAGATTAAAAATCTGAATTTTTAATAAAACATCCATCTATCTGTTTTCCAATACTTGTTTTTATTTTGCAATTTATTTAAAGCACAATAAACAGGAAAAGCTGGCTTTGGGAAATCAATAGATCACACAGTCTGGTGTGAGAGGGAGAAAAATATAGAATTATTGTATGAAACAAACCTTTTTGATGATTGTATCGTCCAACATTAAATTGGGGAAAAATGAATTCCGTTTTTGTGATCAAATACTAAAGATGTTCATATGTAAACATCGTGTACTGGCCCATGTTACTTTCATTAACTCATCTTTACTTCCTTAGGGAATATTAGTGCTGAATTAAAGATGATCATATGTAATTGTTGTACTGGCTGATGTAGATGCAGCTTTCTTGTAACTTCCTTTCATCCAAATTGGTTTTAACCAAGTTGACTTAATAGGTTAAACCACTCAGCCTCGCTAATGGACGTATTCTCTTTCAATGTGGAGCTTGTTTTGTTGCACCGTCTGGATTTCAGACTCTGCAGGTTGAATTCCTCCGCAGCAAAAACTGTAGAAGGGAAGAAAATCTGTTTTTAACACGAGTCAGATTGAAGCGCTGTCATGACTCATTGTTGCAGCAGCAGCGTTACTGTGTGAAACTGTGATGCTTCCCACTCAACCTCACACCGTTCTCTCTTGGTAGCTAGAGATGCGTAGAGACAAGTAAAATTGTAATTCCCCGTGTTGTTTTGGATGTTTTTTTTCATACTGTTGTTATCATGTATTCTTAACAGAGATTCAATGTACCGCTTAGTTATTGTTGTTTAATGTTTCTGAATAATCTAATCTAAATTACTGCTTTTGTTGCCGTACTTTTCCATAGTCTGCATTATTTACTAAAGATTAGACGTAGAATGCGATCGTTAAAAGTTGTGAAACTGTCATTAACATATCTTTATTAATAGCTTGATGTTCTCCTTCATTAACGATTAACCTTTTTACATGTTGGATTTGATTTAACCAAAAACTGAAATGTGTATTGCAAGCTCAAAATAATATAGAAAAATCACTGCCACGCTCACGTCTTGGATGTTTGAAATAATCGCAAATGTTGAATTGATACCAATCGTTTACTTTGACAACTACTAATATACAGCATATATATATTTGCCATCTACCAGTATGCACAGTGAGGCCTAAGTGAGTGGGTGCATGCATGTGGCCACCCCCGTCGATGTAGCGCTTTATAATGCTGACTCAGACTGTGTGTGTCAACAGCTGCTGCCTGTCACTGAAAGGCGACAGCGTTGTGAAGTGGGAAAGTGTTTTGAAGGAGGGAGGGGGGAAGCGTTGATGTGTAGGAGGGTGAGTAGGTGAGATTAAAATAGAGTAGTACATATTTATTATCATCATACCACACACTGATTTGACATCTATTCAGTCTTAACAAAAGAGGCACTTGGATGTTTCCACATGGAGGTGGTCTTTTAAGTACATCCTGAGGATGAATGAAAAACAAAAAAGCTATTTTTGTCAGCTCAAGTTAGACGTCCGTGCTCACAATATATGTTTCTGTTTTCAGGCCCAGATAGCCTTTCTTCAGGGGGAGAGGAAAGGCCAGGAGAATTTGAAGAAAGACCTTGTGAGGAGGATCAAAATGCTGGAGTATGCATTGAAGCAAGAGAGGTAAGAGACTTACAGCCCACCCACCACACATGTAAGACCTTAGCCAGTCTCTAACAACTGCCAGGATTTAATGCTTTGTTTCATCTCCAAAATAAACCACAGAATTGTAAACCATGTGGCAATGTCAGAAACACCTGCAGCATATCTGTTTCAGCAACATTTATGAGTTCAGGATTAATAATAATCGCACAACAAATTCAATAAATGTGGCCAATTCTGAATGAACTGACAGCAGTTTAATCTGTTTAATGAACAAGAAAGTAAAAAAAACAATTACTTGATAATCTTCTTATCTGGGGAAATGATTTAATTTTAACCCCAATTATTTGTCTGACAGCAAATGTAATCCATCCAGTGAGAAGAATACACGGGCATAAAATAATCGTGAACTCTATTATGAAACCTGCTTCCAAGATTAATAATGAAGGCTAATTGCAGGTATTTGAAAACAAAACCCCATGTGTTATTAACATTTAGATTTGCACAACCGCTAGACAGAAGCCAGAATGAGTTGATATAAAGTTAAGTAAGTTTTTGATTTAGGGATTCTGACTGTGTGACACAAGCTTTGCCTCTCTAAGATCTTCATAGTGGTGCTGGAGTAGCAACTACCACTTTGAGTGGTTGCTAGGCAACAGGTCATGTCTTCCAGCGTATTTGAAAGCAATACCCCATAAACGAACCATGATTGTAGGATGTGCTTAATTTGACATGAATCAGATTTCCGGAGAGGTGCTTCCTGTGTGTGGGAATACATCTGTGTGAAAGATCTCCTTGACTTGACACCTTCAGTGCTTGGATGTGTGCCACATGGATCACTGCATCCACCGGCTGATGCAGCTCCCACACTATTTATCATTTCATTACAAGTAGATTATAATAATTTGGGATGTCTTTTGAATTCTACAGTACGTGGGTGCTCACACTGTTCTATGCGACTGTGTTTTTTTTTTTTCAGGTCAAAATACCACAAGTTAAAATATGGGACAGAGTTAAATCAAGGTGATATGAAACCTCCAAGCTACGACTCCGGTAAGTCTACCAGCTCTTAGGTACACGACGCCCCCGCTCAAATCAATCCGATTGTTGCAATCACATACCTGGTGAGAGAGACAGCAGTGTTTCACAAGTCGTGACTGAATTCCTGTTCAGTCATGTTTTCCTGTTTAGTTTCCACAAGAAAGTCCTTCACCACAGCCTTGACTGTATACATTTTTTATTAATATACTAATTTCGTGTCGCTTAATATGGGACCCCCGTAAGTCAATGGTACATTTTGGGCTTTCCCATAACAAAGGTTTATGTTGTAAATGTAAGACCCTCATTTTCATATGTCTTTTCATAAATTCATTTACAGAAATTGTTAAGACTTGATGTCTCGACTCGAATAAATAAATAAATGAATGCTCTGCCCAAGTTAAACCGAACCATGACAACACATGCTTTCCAGTTCCCACTATACATATAAAATTTAGGAAGTTTTCTATTCAGAAGATTCTAGAATGGAGATTTAATCCATCTATTGTATCCTGATGATCTGAGATTAGGTTGCATAGGCAACAGTCATAATAAAGGGGCCCAACCACTGTATCCTCGGATACATTCTTCCCAGGGAGCAGTGTTCCCGGGCCAACCAAGAGATTTCTAATAATCCGAGAAAGTGAGTCGACTAGCAGGTCCTTTAGAAACGCCTAAACTCGCCTTACTCGCATATAGGCAGTAGTAAGTTTCGTAAAGTTGTAAAATTGTATAAAAAAAACTCAAGAGTTGATTAATTTCATATTTTGCTGTTCACGTTTTACTCGAGACAGAAAACCTACGACTTGATTTCAATGTAAACGATTTCTTTATCATCACTTTATCAATGCCCTTCTCCTGCAAGTAGACTCTTGAGTGTAGAGAGAAGTGCCGTAAGAGACTGCACTGATGTTAAGTGGTCTGCTGTGCTTGCCATTTTATTGCTGTTTAATTGGACCTCTCGGGTTCAGGTCCTCCAATGCCTCAAAGTCAATTTGTGATATTTGTTCCGCTCATCTCTATTCATGAGGCCGTCCAAGCCCTTGAAGTGTTAATGAACGAGGGAGTGTTTGAAAGAGGTGTGAGGTGGAGGGTGATACCAGAAGTAGGTGGTGTGGCTCATGTGGTGAAGCACCTGCCAATGCTCACCTTCCGGAATTAGGCTTGACCCACTTCTAGAGGCACCCCCTATCTCTTTGACATGGACCAGGATACGCTGGCACATAGACTTACTCTTCCTGTACTATTCTCAATCTCATTAACACGTTTTTGTTTTGTAAAAAAAAAAAAAATCCCCATTTGACCATTGAAACTTTGATGATTCAACTGTTATTCGCCATGTCTTTCGATCAAAGGCTTCTCTCAAAGAAGTTCTGGTACTTTTCCCTGTCCATTCTGTGATTTCCTTGGTCTTCCTTGAGGTATTTTTCCTCTCACTTGACCATGCATGATTGTGCGCGCTAGAGTTTATATAATTCAGCTAGATCTTGAATTTGTCGTTTGACTTCATCCTTGTAATTTTTACATTCTTTCCATGTTATTCCAATAAGCCTTCTATAGAACCTCATCTTGAAGGCAGCGAAACGGCTAGTCATTTTGGTGTTGTATGTCCATGTTTCACATCCATATAGTGCAATTAGTGATGAGCAGCAACTTGATTTTAGTCTGAAGGCCTTTATTTTTTGTTGAACTTTATTTAGCTTTGTAAGCTATCCAGTTGCCATTGCTAACCATCTCTTAATTCCCATTATCTGATGAGACAGCATCAGAGATCATAGATCCAAGGTACTGGAAACTGGTCACCTCCTCCAAACGTATATCATCTATTTCAACCACTTCCTGTGTTGTACTGAAATCCCCAATCTGGGAGGTTAATCATCACTTTGCGCTTTCCACGACTGATGTCCACTCCATAGCTTCTCGCAGTGCTATAAGCGTTCAGTATCGGTTCTTCTCTGGATCCTGTAATTAGGTCAATGTCATCGACAAATTGTAGGTTATTGATCTTTTGCACATTCGAAACAACAGAAGAATTAAAGTTGTGGAGATTCCTCTCAAACCCTTGTTGTAATTTCTCGCACTTAATTTCAAGAAAGTCTTCCTTTGCTTTCTTGATCTCCTTTTGCACATCAATATAAGCAGCTTTGTATCATCTTTGAATGAGAAAATGATGTTTAAATAGAGGAACTTCCAGAATTCTATCTCTCTGTCATTTGCTTTAGAGTAACAAAGAGTTTTTTTCTGGATGATGCAGGCTCGAATATACTCTTTCCATGGACGCCATACATTTAAAAACAAATCGGATGTGACATTTGTATACGTTACTGCTATCAGTTAAATGAAGAAGGCACTTTGTTCCTCTATAGAGGTAGACTTTGAAAAAAGGTTCACACTTGGAACAAGAATGAATTATTTGTTTTTGTTTTTGAGTGAATTTGGTAATCTACAAAAAACAAGATTGTATCCTTTCAAATTTCAATTGAATAACAAGCTTGGATGGCAACAGTCATGTGATCCGGTTTAAAGGTTATTGGGGTGCCAAGTGTGTGTAGTTGCTGGGACGCAGGAATTCCCCAGTTCTGTTTACAGAGTGGAAACAATGTTCCGTGTACCCTGATTTGTGCTCTTCTCTTCTCCAGATGAGACAAACGAGAATGAAACTTCAGGGTCGCTCAATAATCAGCTGTCCTGGAAACAAGGCCGACAGCTCCTCAGACAGTAAGTGTTAGAGAGCGTGTTCAGACGCCTCTGGCTTCATGTGTCTGCATATTTAGTGTTTCACCCATTTGACTCGACCGCAAAAGGAATCATGAGAGCTCATTCTTAGTCTCTTCACCTCTCAGACATTTTATTAAAGCCAATGTGATGATGATATGGATTAAAATAATGAAAACACCATTAAATATTAAACATGGAGAATTATGGGATTAAATGTATTCAATTAATCCAAAAGTGGTCCAGAGCGAAATTACAAGGGAGTGTAAGAACGTCAGCATTGTTTGGATCCAGAAATTGTTCATCCAATCCAGTGAAATCATAAATCTAATTCAGAAAATACAAATTTAGGTGGAATAGTGACATTCAATTTCACTAGTGAAATAAGTGTAACATTTGAAATGTTTCTGGATTGTTTTGTGATACTTTGTGATACAAAGTAATGTTTACAATTCCTAAATGTTATTAGGTTCACAAAATGAGATGTGATAATAAAGTCTCACATAATCTAGTCCCACGGGTATTTATTCACACCTCTGCCAAAGAAACATGGTGTTTATAGGTATTTGTGTAATTATTAAGGCCTTTATACCTTTAATAGCCTTCTAAAATGGACAATTGTGTCATTAGTTTGTTTATATACAGGTAGATCTTTTTTATTGTGACTGACAATAGTTCGGTCATGAAGAAGGGAGTGAAAAATAATGTCCTTTGCTGCATTCCCTGTGCCGAAGTGTTCCATTAACATTGTTTCACGGCAATCTGAGTTCCAATCTTCCCACTGTCAACCCGTCTCGTTTCAACCATGATGCATGGCAAAGATATTTCAAAGCTGATATCTGAAATTGGGACATTATTACTCACACATTTGCAAACATTTTAGAATTGCCAATCATTTTTTGTAGAACTACTTTTCTAAGAGAGTTTTTTTTTAAGAACTCTTAAAGATATACATCATTGGCTACCATCTCATCATAACATGTTCAAACTCGATCCATTAAGATTTAGTTCTCACTATTGAAATCTACCATTTTTTTCTGAATTGTGTTGATCAACTTAGATCCTTAGATGACCCATTTGTTTGACGTCTGTGAACTCAAAAACATTCTGATTTACGTAATCTGTTATTGAAATTAGACTGTCACCCTATTTGCTCTTTAGCAAATAGGGTGACATATTTAGCTGAATTTTTAAACCTCTTCTAGCGAGATTATACTCTATGTGTTATGGAGACTAGCTCCCCCACGTGGGCGTCACAAGGCACTTCACCTTTTTTTGAGACTCACTTTCCCTGTAGCCCAGAGAAAATTCTCACATTTCAGTCAGTGTAGGCAGATTCTCCCGCAGCCCCCCCCCCAGACACCATCATGCACTCTCACACATCATCTGCTTCAACATGCCTTCTGGCGAGCCAATTTTCTTCCTCAGTCTGTGTCATGGGATAAACGATACTGTGCTAAGATGCTTTGTTTATCCACTCTAGTCATCATTGTCTCCAGCCTCACTAGGGAAATAGTGAAACATTTGAATTTGATTACTCTACTGTTGCTTTTAAAATAATATTCTCATCATTTATTGTTGTTTACATTTCTTTGTCATATTGTGTAATAGATTTGATTGTAAACACTTTGTGTCACAGGTATCTACAGGAGGTGGGCTACACAGACACCATCTTGGATGTGAAGTCACAGAGAGTCCGAGCACTGCTGGGGCTTACAGGGGATGGAAGTGGAAAAGCAAGCGACAGGACGAGTAGCGAGCCTTTGGTTAATGGGACGGACACGACAACGAAGGGCATCGGCACCAGAGGGTGAGTGCCACGTATTTATAGTGTCAGTTTGGCTGATGGTGTGAAGATAATTAGATAATTAACCTTTTAAATGGACTGAATTTCTAATGAAAGGAGGTGTTCAACTGGGAGTGAACTCATTAGAAAACCTTATCTAGAAAGTGATGCTGCAATAATTAGCAAATCCTTCCTTATGACCTTTTAGCATATATTTGATTGAGTATTGTTTTGATTGTTTACGTGCTTCGTGACCCTGGTCTTCAAAAAGCGCTCTACAAATATAAATTACTTACTAAAAATGAAGTGCAAATTGAGGTTGATAACACAAGGGACCTTTTCCACCACCTCAGAGCTGAACTTCCTATTTTGATGGAATTGATAGATTTAATTATTTACAAATGTCAAGATGAACAACAGAGAAGATAAAATGTTCCTAAAGTAAAAAGGTAATATTAAATGAATATCTGTCTGTCTGTTGTTTAACAGATTGTTTGGTTTTGTTCTAAATATTCGGGGTTCAAACTTAAATTACATTGTATATATCTGGAGAATTCTGATTTTAAATTATTAATCTATGAGATTATAGGTCAATTGCGCTTCTTTCTGGCAGGTTTTAGTCAAATGGAAAAAAAATGTGGTTAATCAAATTAAAAGACTGATTAAATGTCTGTAAATTGGGTCAAGAGTAAGAGTTTTTGGGATGTGTCATGAGTAAGACGTCACAATGTAGTCGTCCTTGGTCTTAACGAAACTAAACATGATCTGCAGGAAAGCCGAGCTGTCGGACACGAGTGCCGTGCTGGAGGCCTTCAAATTTATTGAAAATGCTGCAGCTGAGTTCAGCGACGACGACGAGGAAGATGACAGTGAGGGGAAGGACATGGACATCATGGTGTACAAAACGGTATGTCAACTTACTGATACAAGCTTCTCTCTTCCCCCCCATCGTGAACGTGTACTTAATATTATTATTATTTATGTACCAGATTATTAGGAAGAAGCCGTCATCGTCATCAACGCCACCTGCTAGCATGGACACCAGTGAAGACCCTGACACAGAGGAGGCTCTTAAGGGCTTTGACTTCCTGTCCAGCCCTGATGAGATGGACACCTCCCCCGAGTGCAGAGGAACTGGCGATGGCACCGATTGGGGTAAGTTTCTCCCTCAAAGCTGCGCCAGGAAACATCCAGACTTTTTTTTGAAAACTGCGAGAACTTGTTGCGTCTCACGTGTCATGTTGTGATCATTAGTCGTGTTTGGAGTTTCTGTGTTGTCCCCATAGTGTCTGTTCCACTGTGTGTCCCCATAATGTCTCTCACACTCTTCCTCATCCAACTTGATCTCTGTAATGGAATATTCCTTAATGTTTAAGCCGCAGCGTCAAGATGACCACTTCACCCATTTGAGCAGAAAAGGTCAATGATGTACATATCATGGACCTATTATTAATATATATTATATTCAACCAAACAAAAGTGTCTTTTCTTAGACACTTTCATAACAAAAGAATAGTATCGGAAGCTCTCGGACTGAGTAGGTTCACAGGGAATGCTAATCTAACGGCTTCATATTGGCCTCATTCTCACACTTGTTGCTGGAGAGTTCAAACCAGATCAGCTGGGCCATGTGTCTGGTTAGTTCCTCAACAGCATCTCGGTTTGGTTTTGTCCCCCTGTGTAGAGAAGGACGATCAAGGTCCCATATCTGAGGCCTGGGACGTGGACCCGGGCATGATATCCAAACTCAAGGAGCAGTACAGAAAGGAGCGCAAGGGGAAAAAGGGGGTGAAGAGTAAGTCCCGTCAGGCGCTGCTGCCTCCTCGCACCTCCTGTCTCTTGAGATCCTGACTTTTTTCAGTTCAGCTGAACACGCCTGAAAATCTTAAGCCCCTTCTCCTTGCTTGTCTGTCATTCCATCTTGAATGTCTCCTTTGTCTTCTCTGGTTCCCTCATGAAAACATCTTTTTATTTTCTTTCTGTTGCACTTGAATGTTTACAACGTCATTCTACTTCTCGTTTGAATCACAGCGTTTCTTGTTTTCTGTCCATCTTCCATCTTGATGGAAATTGTCCCACGATCGCAACTCGTACATGTTCTGCTCTGTTTGATAAAGAAATGGGTCCTTTATTTATTACCGATGACTGTTACTTCTCTTGTTATGATGGAGTGGTCGGAGATATTTATAATAAAAATGCATATTTCAGGCTGCAAAATGGATACAAACTCTCTGTTGTTGGTCAGTTGAAGTGCTAACTTCAAAGTTATTCTACGTGGCCTGTCAGATTTTTGACTCAAGTTTAAAGTACAGTAGATTCATGCTATCAACAATTTTACTGAGACTTTCATTGATGCCAGAGGAAATTAATTTGATGTACGCGTTTCGGAAAGAAAAAAACAAAAAGAGATGATTAAGATAAATTGAGTCTCTGTTAACACCTTACAAAGTCGAAATACTGCTCAAATCCAAATCCTTTTTATAGATTGATAAATAATGAGTCCAATTGTTACTTTTCTTAAGATCAAATCAGAGTTACAAGTTTGAAACTAGCCTTTGGATTATACATAAAAGCGGACATCATTACAACTGTCCGTCAAGCTCACACTTAACTTTCACACCGCTGCCGGTCTCCACACCAGTTTGTTCTTCACACTTAATTGGAGCTTTTCCACCGCTGTGAAAGTGTGTCGGGAAATGACAACATATCTGAAGGTGCAACGTATGAATAAAAAGGAAAGGATTAACTTGATTAAGCATAATATGCTAAACACGGTGAGAAATTTCCCTGCTAAAAAAAATGCAAGAGGAAACGGGATTTCTTCCTTATTTATGATATGTCTTCGAGCGCAGCACATATTTTTTGCTGTTAATTTCACACAAACTTTGTGACACTGAAGTAATACTGTTTAACTACTTTACAATTATTTCGTAATTTACACTGAAATCTTTGTTGCAATACTGTTAAAAGAATGTATACACACAAACTTCAAATTCATCTCATGGGGTCATAAAAAAAAAGGATTATGGAGCCATTAGGTTAATAATGTGCCACCTTCAATTTTGTTTTCTCTTCTCAGCTTTTCGTCAAGGGACTCTTTAACTTTCCTTTTTTTTCAGTGTTACTTTCATTTCATTTCCAAGCTCTGCATACTTTTTCTCTGCTCGTTCAGTTTTGAAAATCATGTTGTGTTGACTTGTAATTCATCCTGTGGTAATTGTGTTCCACAAATCGCTCACCAGGGCCCAACAGATCCAAATTGCAGGACATGCTGGTGAACCTCAGGGAGGCGGAGGACGTATCCCACATGCAGCCGCCGTCCTCACCGCAGTCACGACCCAACGTGGTTCGTTTCAACGAGCTCGACGGGAGCCACACCGACAAAGGTAAACGAGAGTCATTCTGCTCATAAGATACAAATCACACCCCGCTCTCTTCCCTGACGCACCGTTTCTATTTTAATGCATCCTCCAGTGGAGGCGCTGACTTTCCCTCCGACATCAGGGAAGTCGTTTATTATGGGCACAGATGATTCCTGGAAGAGCGAGCTGAGCCTGGGAGAGCTGGCTGGGCTCACTGTTGCCAATGAGGCTGACAGTCTGACGTACGACGTGAGTAGGAGGGAAACATTTTTGTAGCATGAAGTTATTTTGGACTTCATTTCTGGCATTTTAAAATCCATATTTATTCAGACATTAATCAACAAGTTCAATATAGACACAGAAATTACTCGATAGATTCATCGTCCAACAAAAGCACATTGGCCTTCTGACAGTGTCAGTTTTCACCATGAGAATCACTAGTAAGAACATATTCATACATATGATGTAAGATATATATATAGTGTTTTTTTTACGGTACTGTATTGATATACAACAACACTATATAGATTTTTCTTTTCTTAAAACGTTTTCTTTGCTTTCAAAATCATATTTTATTGTTATCATCCTTTTATGGTTTACATTCCAGTAACGTGTATAAAATTACATTTAAAAACCTTTTTTTGTTTTTACAATGAACATGCAAATATTAATTTTTGCATTACAATAAAACTTCCGGCTGTTAGATGACAGTGATGATGCAGTCAGGTTCTCTACATATAAAACAACAATAAAACCCCACAATAACTGAGGACGAGAGGATGCAGTCGACTCCAGCAGCTTTTAAAGATGATGTTTGGACATATTTTAGTTTAAATCAAACTAATCAAAGGAGTTACAACTTCGTCAAGAGTCATGAAGTACTCGAGCAATATTACAAATATTTAGATGTTCCTAGAGTATCATTGCAATATCATATATTTGCTCTTATACTGTGATACGCATAATATTCTCAGATTCTTGCCAATAGACGCCCCTAAGACCCTGCCAGAGTTTACTTGGGTGTTTGAGTTCTAATCGGTTGTTCTCCCGTCAGATCGGCAACAACAAGGACGCCATGAGAAAGACCTGGAATCCCAAATTCACCTTGCGCAGTCATTTTGACGGGATTCGGGCGCTCGCCTTTCACCCGGTGGAGCCGGTCCTCGTCACGGCCTCGGAAGATCACACGCTCAAGATGTGGAACCTTCAGAAAACCACACCCGCTAAGAAGTAAGCGTGTTCTCCACATGTCACGTGATCAAGAAAAGATAGATCTTTTTGTGTTTTAATATCTTCTTGCGGTGACACTAATGGTCCAATCTTTTCTGTCCGCAGGAGCACGTCTTTTGATGTCGAACCCATCTATACGTTTAGGGCTCACAGGTAAACAAATCCTTACTTTTGAACATAACTTTCTGCTCTAAAAAAAAATGCTTAGCATGATTATCCTCGTTCTCCCACAGGGGGGCGGTGTTGAGCGTCGTTATGAGCAGCACAGGGGAGCAGTGCTTCAGCGGAGGCGTTGACGGGACCATCCAGTGTTGGAACACCCCAAACCCAAACATCGACCCATATGATTCCTATGGTAACATTGTCACCCGGTGTCTGGGCTGCATGTCAAAGTTCAACAGGGTGACTGACTTGCTTTATTTCTCAGAACCGTCAGTGCTCAGAGGAGAGTTGTCCGGACACACCGACTCCGTCTGGGGTTTAGTGTACAGCAGCGCATACCAGCGCCTCCTCTCCTGCTCCGCCGACGGCACCGTAAGGGTTTGGGACCCCAACGACACGTCTCCCGCTCTCGGCGTCTTCAACAAGGACAAAAGTATGAAGTCGAATTTCACCGTCATCTCCTGCTTTTTGTGTTAAATCCCGTTTCCTTCTCCAGAACTGGGAATTCCCACGTCCGTGGACATGGTGTGCAATGAGATGGCTCAACTGGTCACCTCCTTTACTAACGGGGACATCGGAATCTTCAACTTGGAGACTCAGCAACTGGTCCTTAACCAGGAAACTAATGTTGATGGAGGTATGCGAACATCGGCCCTTCAGATAAATATACAAAAATGTATTTTCTAAGGCGCAGTTACAAGTTTGTAACCTTAAAAGAACATGTTATATTCATGATGATGAGACATTGAGGAGGAAAATGAACGTCTATTACATTAGATTTTGTTGGACCTTCAGTCACTTGATAAGAGTTGTTTTGTGTTATTTTCATTAGTCTTTTGTGAGTTCAAGTGAGTCATCACAGTTAAAGTAAGTCACTCAAGCAATGGCTGGGAGATAAAAGATGTTTCAAGGTTTCCACAGATCCTTTAAAAGTCTTAAAGGGCATAAAAATTATGAATCTAAAAATATGGCCTTTATTGGCCTTAAAATGTCTTAAATCAACATTTTAAAAGTCTTTAAAAATTTGAACAATGGATAAGTTAGATTTAACTTTTGTTAAAACTTCCAAATGGGTTTGCATTGGGCAACATGGGAAGGTCTAAATCCAACGACAATTGTCAGTCTAATCCACATTTTTATTCATTAGGAAAAAATTGTATCTGGCATCATGTATTTGGTACATGGTGTATTTTGTGCAAAGTCATATTTGTATCAATATTCGCTGGGGTGTTTTTTTTATTTACCAGTATTCATTTTGGTTGATTATCAGGTTGGTCTTAAATTTAATTTCAAATGGTATTAAAAAGTGAGTTAAACTTGCCTCCTGAGTTAGTAAACAAGTAACTCGGCAGCCTTTTTACAATTTTAAGTCCCCAAAAAAAGCTTTGCCTGAGTGTAGTTATGTACTTATTGCTAAATCTTCTTACAGTTTAATTGCTGTGCTGGCATTTTGTATGTTGATGTTTTCTTTTATTGTCCCTGATTTGCCACTTGGTTCTCCTCCAGGTACCCCCTGCCGGATCAACAAGGTCCTGAGCCACCCCACACTTCCCATCACCATCACGGCACAGGACGACCGCCACATCAAATTCTACGACAACAACAGCGGGAAACTCATCCACTCCATGGTGGCCCACCTGGACGCCGTCACCAGTTTAGCCGTCGACCCGAACGGACTGTACCTCATGTCTGGCAGTGAGTGTCTTTTGCTTGAACATTTTGCAAGAGAATCTGCTCCACAATATAAGAGCCCAGTGCAGTCTTACATCAGTGTTCCCCAGACACAGCCCTACAGCCCTGTACTGGTCCATGGGGCAGCAGAAACAAATTCAATAACTCGGAGCAAAGGTCTCAAAGTCACATAATTATCACATTTCCAGGCCATATCAACAGAGACATTATTGAACTTCTAATTCTTGGCAAAACGTTGCAACAATGTGATTCGTATTAAGACCATAGCAAGCTGCGCTGCACAGCTGACAGACGGACGGAGACGTAAACAACAACGAGACATAGAAGTACAAATTGACAACTTTACAGAACGTGACATTGATTGGTCAAAGTGCGCATTTAAGAAATGCTTGATTTATACAAAAAAAAATATAAAAATTATCGCAATTGTTTTCGATATGCGTATCGCACGTGCCGATATCGCGATATTGATATTTTCCAGATATATCGTGTAGCCTTACTGAAAAATGGTCTTAGTAATTGTCTCTGAAATTACAGACCACATGAGTCTTGACAAAGTCGTAACAGCTTTCATTTGTTTTGAAACCAATACAAGTCCAAACATCATCTTTAAAAGCTGCTGTATCCTCTCGTCCTCAGTCATCTCTGGGATCTTGTGGGATTTCCTTGTTCCTTTAAATGTGGAGGATGTATGAACGGCTGCCATCTAGCAACCAAAAGTTTAGTTGTAGCACAAACATGAACAAATCCCATGTTAAAATCAACTTTTCATTTTACACTCACTTTATTGAAATATAAACCATAAAGGATTTAAAAATAAAATGGCGATTGATTTAAAAGCCAAAAGTTTATAAATATCGCTAAAGTGATGTTGACTACACACCAGATGGGTCTCACCGCTCCACGATCTTCTGCACAGGTCACGACTGCTCCATCCGTCTGTGGAACATGGAGACCAAAACCTGCATCCAGGAGTTCACCGCTCACAGGAAGAAGTTCGAGGAGTCCATCCACGACGTGGCGTTCCACCCTTCCAAATGCTACATCGCCAGCGCCGGAGCAGACGCCCTCGCCAAAGTGTTTGTATGACGCAGCGCTTCGTGTCCCCCGCGGCCCCCCAAACCCCTCATCGAGCATCCAGGCAGGCCTGGGTGCGACGCCCGCAGTGCACCCGACACACAAGACTCCTCCGACCCAGAGGCTCAGGACAAGTGTTGTGATATGATGAGGTTTGTTTTTTTAGTTTTTTTTTTAAGCTGGTCTTCTGCCCCCCGTGACCTCACGCTTCACCTCAGACTCCGCCCCCCAAGAACTCCCACTCTTTCACGAACGGGGTCCACACCTATTTACTTCAATTTTTTTTTTGTTTTTTTTTTGCGTTGTTGTTTAGTGGGACACTGGAGACTCACTTATTTTTTCTGCTCCCACTCGGACTCTAGTTGCTGGCCTGCCTTTACTTTTCCTTTTTAAACACTCGTCGACAAATGTGCCTTTGCTGTAAAAAAGGCCTTGAAAAGTTATTTTAACAAGCTTATGTTGGGCAGCGGGAGGGGAAGGCAGAAAACCAATCTGGTTGTCACATTTTAACATTGGTTGTAAAATTAAAAAAAAAAAATGCTTATAATGATAATAATAAACAAAATATATTAAATATATATAAATATATATTCAGTCTTAAATTTACTGTGCAGAGTGAGTTTGAGTTCTCAGTTTTGATACGTGTGGTCGGGGAATCAATCTTGTGCGTTTGCGGCAAAAACCGGTAGAAGAACAGACCAATGAATATTTGTCAGATTCAAAGTAGACTCGAGCGGTAAGATTACAACATCTGTTTCCAATGTAAACCATTTTGGTTATAATTCAAACCTGGTTAGAGATGTCGGGTTTTTTAAGGAACCTCTTGATTTTTGGCCAGTTTGCTGTTGTTTGAATTTGAATGGCTTGTGTTGTACGTAGTTTTCCCAACCGTGTGGACAATGCTAGACTCCACTGTGATGTAACAGGTATTTACAGTAGTTCCCGCTCCCGAAGCAGGAAGTTAGCACAGTTCTATCTTGAGACGTTCACCATCCGACACTGGAGGACGAGGAGTAACCTGCGATTTTTTTCCAGTGTGTACTGTAAACGAGGACGGAATAATGTTTCGGATCCGGGTCGTTGGAGCGCAGCATCGGATGAGCCATTTTCTCAGTCACTGGTTTGTATATCAAAGTATGTTCAGAATAAAATCTGCTGTAAACTCGAAAAAACACGGACTGTCATGTTAATTTCAACTTGATAAGAGAGATCGTTAACAATATCGTACGTGTGATTTATATTTATATTCTTGAGCTTTTCGGTCAAAACGTGAAGGTGGCTTCTAGCGCCATCTGTTGGGATCTCATGAAAAAGAGTGACTAGTAGAGCTTTGATTTTTTATTAAAGTTTTCAATTTTGTTTTACAATTGTTTTACTATTCAAACAAAAAGTTAGGAGTATGAGGATTTGGCCGAAAATGGTTCACTACTAAATGTCTACTTGTAGTTGTACTAGTAGACGGTCTTTGACCTGATAGTGCTGATAATATACTCTGGTGCTACTAGTACGTCTTTTATGCTAATCCAGGGGCAGAGAGAAGAGAATTCTGGTTTCCTATTGGCTCTTAAATGTATTTTAACTAATGGGGAGCAAAACAAAACATCTACTTCTACTGGTGAATAGGGGTATTAGAAATATCAATAAATGATTTATAAGGCGATGTTTTTATTTTTGGTTGGGATTTCAAGTCATGTTTTATTTTTTTTTATTTTTTTTTTATGGTTTACAGTTCAATAAAGTTTGTATAAAATAAAGTACCCGTAATTTTGATTTTTAATTCACAATTAATACGCAATGAAATCCTGAGGGGTTTCCTGGAGATGACTGAGGATGAGAGGATACAGTCGACTGCAGCAGCTTTTAAATTTGATGTTTGGACATGTATTTTTTTATTTAAAAAAAAAGAAAGAAAGCAGTTACGACGTCATGCAGTCTGTATATTATGCTACACAAGAGTGAAGTACTCGAACAATACTACAATTATGTTGATTCTACAGTATCGCAATACATCGTATCGCCAGATTCTTCCTAATACACAGACCTAAAATTGAACTTTTTTATGCACGTGTGTACTAGTAGTACAGTGTAGTGTACTTCTGCACTAGTAAAAAAAAAATTGACCAATAATAGGACATAAAAAGAGGTAAAAGTGAAGTTCCTGATAATAGAAAGAAATCACAAAAGATTGATATGGTTGTCTTCATTTTTATTTTATGAAAAATTACAAAATGTTCAACAATCTTTAAACACTCTAAGCCAACGGGTTTAATATGCATATGTAAAAAAAATAAAGGAGGAAATCATAAATACTCTTTTTTATATATATAAAAAAAAAAGGCCAATGTGTTCATCAGGTGGAAATAATAATAAAAGAAATATCTGTTACCTTGTATATACATGCAGACCTGTGTGGAAGATTTCATGATAGAATTAAAAAATAATAGATTTATTTTTTTGAAGCTGAAGATGCCAAAAAACTTAAACATTAGCCCAGAGTTACTTTGCAAATATTTCTTAATTGTGAATATAATATAAAATATTTTTACATTTGGTGTTTGATGTACGGACGACGTCATCATATTATGGTCACGTGACGCAACCTGCTCAAAGTATGTTAATGCTAAGCTAATGCTAAGCTAATGACAGTAATGCAACACCTGAAGTCAATTTATTTAATTGTGAGACATTTAAGGACACAGACGCATACGTAAGTATCTCAAGCAACAAAATTGTTTATCAAATAAATAATTTAGTATTTAGTTTTATCACAGTTGTCATGATTTTTTTGTTGTAAAGGTTTAAAAAAATCCTATTTTGTTTCTGCATCATTACTCTTACAAAAGTTGTAGGAAATCTGCAGGCGGTTCATCCAAATGCTTGTTGATATAATCTTAATGTTAGTATCTATTTCTGTGTTTTAGTCGTGCAGTGGATTTAAACGTTTTACAGTAAGAAAAATAATCTTTTGCCAAATTCCAACCATTAAAAACCGTTATTCTTCTCCGTTGTTAGCAGTTAGCATTCTAGCATTTTCCTTCTTCAACGCCAGGTGTCGCCAAACTGGAACAAAAGTTTCCTGCTCATACTATATTTTATTATTGCAGTATAAGAAGGTTATTTAAAAAAAACATTTTTTTATAAAATGGCCGACTGCCCGTTGATGACTCGTGTCTGTTCTACGGTCTCCTTAGGATGGTTTCATGTCCTCTTCTCGTCACTACTGAAGGATACAAAATGCATATGATCCAATATTGACTTGTTTAACACCATCACCAGTTCAGACTCAAATTGAAACTCTGGACCCTGATTACATAAGTATTAAATGTCTGTCGGTCACCATTCCACTTTGTTTTCCTCACTTTGTACAATACTTTGTTGGGTGTTTGTGGTAATGTTCAACCTTCAGCACCATTTTTTTTTTTAAGGGACCTAAATGAACCTCGCTCAAATATCGGGTGACGCTCCCTCTCTGACACATCTGGGCTCCAGGAAAAGCAAATTTACAATCAGTGTTCTGCTAAGACTGCCCAGGATCCAGCTGTGGCCTGCCGCTCCTCCTCCTTCACCTGTGCGTGCTCAGTTTCTGGGCTGGGAGTTGAACTCCTGGCAGATGTTGTTGATGATTTTAGGCACGTATTTGTAAAGGCTGTCGAACTCGTCCACGAAGAAGGAGTGCTCCTTGTCGGGGTCGGTGGCGATGTACTCCAGCTCATCCTGGGCGGCCCAGGCGATTCCGATGGAGTAGGCGATCACGCCTGAATGCAAAAGGGGGAAATGCCAGATTAGAAATTCAATGGTCCTTATTAAGCGTGTTTGACCTTCTCCGGTCTCTCTATTTCCCAATTCTTTTGTTCAGAACTTAGTGGGAGACACTGATTATCGTACCTCTCTTATGTTGCCATCTAAACAGTGAACTCCCATGATGCCTTTCTTCATAATGTCCTATGCACCGACGGCTAATTGGTTGCTACAAAACAGTTTTTAAATACTACTATGTCAAATGTGATCGACAGCTGTGGAAGGGTTGGCTGGGCGGCAAAGCATTATGGGAGCTCTTCAGGCTACTGAGAAGTTTGTTAAGAGGGATAGCACCTTTATATGCAATGTTAAGTTTGCAAGTTCAAATAAATGTAAGCTTAAACAAGTGGAAAATTAAATAGCTGCCCTCTGCATGTTATGTTTAAATGCAGTGAGTTTTCGGAACGTGGTCAACCAAGCCGACCACTTAAGATTCACCTAAAATTGAGCAAGTTTAGACATTGTTTGAACGTTTGGGAGTTGACCAAAATGGCAGCTGGAGAACTGACAAGGGTATAATCTTAAAGATTTATAAATTAAAACTAACATTGGGTTTTACATCTGACTGTGTCAAGGCCGTAATGGTATCTTCCACACTCCAGTGAGTTGAATATGACGGGAGGGTTAAAGAAAGAGGAAAGTTTCGTATTCACTTTTTGAGTTGTACCACAGTTATAAGTTTGAAAACCTTGGTGTTCCTCATTCTTACCTTGGCGATGTACAGCCAGTGCCGGCGCTCTGACATCATCGTAAGAGCGACCATCTGTAATAACGATCATGATCTTGCGTTTGTTGGGTTTGGATTTGCTAAAGAGCTGCTCTGCCGCGTAAGTGATGGCGGCGCCGGTGCTTGTCCCGCCGCTCCAGTAGCTGATGCGCTTGATGGCGTTCAGGAGGTCGGCTTTGTTGTTGTGCTGTCCGAAGGCGAACTCCAGCCGCTGCTCGTAGGTGTACTGCACCGCCCCGACCCGGGTGTCCGTGTCGGAGATCTCAAACTCCCTCGTGACGTTGGCCACGAACTGAAGCACGGTGCGAAAGTTGCCCGTCCCCACGCTGCTGGATCCATCGATGACGAAGGCTATGTCGTTGGCATTAAGGCATGTTTTGCTGCAAAACAGACGGTCGGTATCGCACACTCTCTTCACCAGAGGTTGCGCGGCTTTCCTCAGAGCGAACCAGCTGGAAACGGGTAAGGAATAGAAGCCATTGGTCCGGCACACGGCCTGTTGAAAGAATGAAACATTTAACAAAGCAATTTCTCACAGCTACGGGGGGACATTGAAGTGCTCTTCACCTTGTCGACAAAGTTCGCCTCCACCAGGTTGTGCTTTTCTTTTTCGTCGGCGCCCTCGATTGTCACGAAAAATATGTTGATACCAGACTCCCGAGCCAGCCGGGATGCTTCCTCCACCTTGTCAGTGGGCCAGCCGTCCACCAACACCACTGCTACGTTAGGGGCCCCTCCACGATTTCCATTGGCATCACTGAAGTATTGCTTGTTGATGTACGAAAGGGCCTTCCCTGCCACGACACCAGGGGGAAGCAGAGAAACGGAAAAGTTGGCTTGACCCAGAATTTTAGCAGGCCACATCTGGCAGACCAGAGGCCACTTCTTTTCAGACCGTGGAATGATTAAAGAGAACCGATAACCAACAAATTCTTTATCGGAATGGAATATTTAGACTGGTGTGGTCGATGGCTTAGGCTGTTGACGTATCAACCCCTTACCGACTAAATGAATGCTGACCCCCACCGTGCACTTTCTGGTCAGAGCAGAAGCCAAAATGCTGCTCTCACAAGCAAGACTGTAATTTCACCAAACGTGTCTTGCATCAAATTTAGACTTCATTCTTTAGTCACATTTGGGAATGTGCCTCAGTGGTGAGGATGCATAGTAAACTGAACCTCTGTCACTTGTTATCACTCACCCACGTTTGAGAGACCTCCCTTTTGGGTAATCTTGTCAATGCTGGACTTGACATCTCTGGAGTTGGAGTAGCTCTTCAGACTGATCTCCGTCACGGGGTCGTCCCTGCCAATGATACACGGACACGCTCACTTGTCTGATCGAGACACGATCGCTTCTTCAGGAATGTTAAATCTCACCCATATTGTATGATGCCCATCATGGGTCCAGCGACGCCAACATTGATAACCTGAGCCACATCAGCTAGGAAGTCCTTCTGGATCTTAAAACGCCTTTTCCCAATACTCCAGCTCCCATCCATCAGGAACACCAGATCCACCTTACAGTCTGCAGGATCAGGGCTGCATGTCAAGCCTTCGCTTGTGAAGAATAGCTTAACATTTCTATCACAATTTCAAAGCCTTTAATCTTTTTTAGTTCATGTTACGTTCAGTCAGCAACCTTGCAAGTCAGCTAGAAAGAAAGCTGGACATACCTGGATCTCCTTGTGATACTGGCTCAGGGATGCGGGCTGGTGCTGGTTCTGGCTCTCTCACACTGAACCCTGCAGAACAAATACAATTCACTATAAAATGGACATTTATTTAAAACAAGCAAATTTAGTTATGCATTTAAACTATACTTGCAGCCTTGAGTCTTTATTCTGTTGTGTAAGTTCACAGAGAAACGTCTTTATTATTTTATTTATTAAGTCTGCGTTACGGACTGAGTATCTGTAATGTCTCCCGTCTGTTTCTGAACCACGGTCACGGCCATCTAAGTATTTGAGTTATTATAATATTTTAATAAAACAGATAAATTGAAATGCAAAGGGATACAAATCACACCACGTACAGTCTGTGCTGCAAGAGTGATATTTGTCCTGTTATTATAACCAGGAGTTAAATGTGTTTTAATGCTGTCAAATAGTGTTTTTTCGTTGTGGTGTGTATGTGACTTCCAGCCCTTCTACAGCCAGCCTCAAGTGGACACTCAATGAACTTCAGCTTTTCACACTTCCACAGCCTCCACTTTTTATAACCAGGTGTTGCCCCTTGATATTTGCTCAAAGTGTAAAGGCTGACAATTCTGAAATGTTTAAATCTCCTTGAACAGATTGAAATTGAAACTGTTTCGCAGCCAACCTAAGGCCTTAAGAGGATTTATTTATTTGACTTAACTATCTTCTGTTTGTCTGTTTCTATCATTAGGAACAACAAGCAAATACAAGCAATCGTCACAACATACGACCATTTTGGTTGTGCAATCGTTTATTGAGTGTATGGCCACATTTTGTAGATTCAATTATTTACTTGTTTGCGTAAAATAAAACTTTGAGGTACAATCCAGTTCTCACCTGATTCATAAGGGTTTGTGTCAGGTTTCCAAGAGTCCACTGGCTCCACTGTGAAGAAGATTCTCTGTGTTAGCACCCAAAATTACAATTCTTTGTCTGCTTCTTTTGATAAAAAATACCACAAGCCACCAAGTCGGCTGGATCAACGCCATAGCTAACCTCTTGTGCGGGTTGCATCCACCGAGACTTTTCTGTTCCCGTCCGATTCAGAGGAACGAGGCACTGAAAAATAGACGCTAGTATTTGCAACTTGCCAAAACACACACATGCGAAAAAAAGACAGCGGATACAGAGGCCCCTATTTTTTGTGGTGAGATTTTTGTGGTGTTTATTGTTAGGTTTTCTGAACACCACTCTAGAATTAGATGGAGGCTTCGATCAAAGAGATGGAAGCCAGACCTGTAATCTCTCAATGAGGCATTGTTAAAAAAAAACGCATCGTCTCTTTTGTGCAAGCTTGGTCTGTATTTTCTGTTTTACTCTAAACCATTCATTTGTGCAAGTGTTTTCTAACCATTGGTAGCCAAAAAGATCATCACATCCATCATCCAATACTGAATGTCATTGGGTTTAGAGGAATATAAAACATTTGTAAAATGCAAGAAGCTTTTAAGCAACCCCCCTTGAAGCAGTCCCAACACAAAATGAATCTATAAATCAATCCAATATTTATAGTCCTTCCACATAAAAACACATCGATATCGAATGCGTTTTTGTACACTCCTGCACACAACACAAAAGTTAGTCCCGGTATCATAGAAAATAGAACAGGAAAAACACTTACGGTACGGTCCAAAGTTATAAAACCAGCGTTCATACTCAGAGATATCAGGCCTGTGATCCTGAGCTAGAGGAGGACGGTTTGAAACCTGTTAGTATTCCCACAACAAACTGCTTCCAACACATTTTTTCATGGCGGTAATTGAAGTCTGGACCAATCCCATACCAGTGAAAACAATGGGTTAACGCAGAAATCATCACCCCACATGCACAAAAATAACATCTTTTTTTTTACTGCATGTAACAGTGTGTCCCTCTATTTTTATATTCAGCAGATACCAAACGGTATCCGTCACAAGATCATGCTGTTTGGACATGCAGTGAGGAACACGATGGTTCTGCCTGCCGGAGGGATTTACCTGTGCTGTCAGGTGTGTCTGCATCAGTCCACGAGTATCCAGTGTCTGGAGCGCCATAGCTAACATCTGAATGTACAACAGAGAGTCACAGTGAAGACGCTTGCTGTGAAGCTCTGGTGTTTGTTTTGATCATCTCGATTTGGAACCAAGTTTCAGCAGTCGAGGTGTTTGTAAATAGCTGTAACACTGGTGACGTTCTACCACCAGAATCTACTGTATTTTCCATCCGTGATCGGTTTCTATTTGTTTGGATCTGTTTTTATGTTGTTTTTACTTGTTATGGTGCGTGACTATTGAGGAGAAACGTGAAAACCTTTAAAACACTGGGTTAAGTTTTCACAAATTAGATACTCATTACCTACACTTAATTTATCTTTAATCTTAATTTATAATCTTAGAATAATTGATTAGCTAACTATGAATGTATCTTTATTATTGTTTAGAATTTAAGGGTATAGATTAGATTAAACAACAACACGCAGCCTTTTTTACTTTTTATTATTCATATTTTCTGTAATGTCGTCACTCTTGTAGTACAACTTTATTGGACAGTTTTTATTATAATGATGCTCTTTACTATGTAACTTTAACTGGGCGACCAACCCAGAGAGTCTCTAAGTCCACCAAACTGCTTTACACTAATGGGTCAGAGATAGTGTTCTGTCAGAGACTTTTTCAACTTGCCATCAATATAAAACTACACGAAAATAGTGTTTCTCTCGTTTTGTATCTATTAAATCAATTGCTCGAGAGTAGCTTAAACGTAATCCAATATAAAGATAAATAAATGAGCTTTTCCTGCCTACAGAAAGTATATTTATGCAAAAAAATGTACAATTATCTCTATTACTACTTTATATTTCATATCGCATAGATTAGGTTTTATTCTTTCTCAAAATATTGTTTCAACGCTTTGTTCGGTAGCTTATATGGAAGTCTTGCTGACATTCCTTGTATTTTCACTAGTTTTTTTTATTGTGCATCTTAACTGCAAAGCTTGAACCTAATGATCTTTGTTCATGTGCACTTAAAATAATTTGGATTTCAAATAAAAGCCTTGCGTTTGCAGACTCTTTAGAATCACTCTGCAGGCCTGATTGGCTTCCAGGCTTCAAGTTTGACAAGAACTTCAAAGACTCAATTTAAAGGTAAGTAACTTTCTTCTCGTCTCATGTTTCTACTTGGGACAAGTAAAAACATTATAAGATAGTAAGAAACTCTGTAAATATCTGGTACCTGCCGGTCTCCTTGCTCCAGGGTACCAATCGGGTCGGGGATAGGACGGGGGCGCCCAATCCCTTCTTGGAAAAGCTGTGCAGGGAAGATTAGAAAGCCATGTTCAGCACAGACATCATGAGCACTCGTGACCTTCCCCTCAGAGCTGCCACGTCATGATGGAGGCTCAGCGCTTCAGCCTTGAGTCTGACACTAGGCATACAGTAGTAGACAAGCAGCGGCTACTACTCATGGTGCCAGCTACAGAGAGAAAGAAGACGTGGAGAACATGTGTTTCTCATTTTCCTCTGCTCCCCTACCTGCTGACATCCGAATGTGCCAACATTCTCAACATCCACTACATAGCAGAAACTGTGAAATGCAATCTGACAGACTCAAAACAGTAACATAATACGCGACTTGTTTAAACAAACTAAACCAAGGCAACATACTGATTGTAGTGTGGTGTGTGCATGAGGCGCTTACACAAACTAAGCTCTGGGTTCCCACCCCCTAGCAGCGACTGAGGGTCTTTGTTTGTGACGGTGAGCCCAGCCACTCGCCTAGTGAAGCGTGGAAGTATTATTCTAAAGTTGGTGTCAAAGCAGGGACAGCGTAGATGGAAGGACACCGAGATTAATCTAATCCTCTGCTGGTGGAAGAGCTGGCGCTCCAAAGTAGACACGGGTGTGTTATCCATTGGAAAAAAAGGGTGCTTTCAGAAGGTGCGAGATTTGTTTTTGCTGGAATGACCTCAGCCTCATGTTAGAAGTGGTGACCTTTTGATCATGTTTTGTTCTCACATCTAGACAGACGTATCAAAGGACAGTTCTGCTCAAAGAAAATCAACATTGAATGGAACTTAGAAAAACTGCAGCCTGTAGACATGCATCTATTTATAAAATTATTTGAGGGCCAGATGGAAGTGTACAAAGTTGGTGCCGCCAAAACTGACTTCCTGACTTCTGCAGAGGTTTTATTCATGATTCCAGTGGGTGTACCTTCCTCTTAGCGCCAAAGTCAACCAGAGTGGCAACAGTTTCAAAGCTGTTCGCAGTAAATTTAAACATCTGGTTTGGGCAGTCGAGTGGCAAATTGACTTGTGAGAAAGGCGTCTCCTCATAAATCGAGTATCTGAGCTTATCCTGACAGACAGGGGATAAACCTGCAGGTCTCCTAGGCTATGAGGTGCAAACTGACCTCCGACCTCACACCTCAACCTTGAAGAATTTCCCCGAGGCGCTCAATAATATCGCTTTAATTTGCTCAGAAAAATGCACATCGATGCTCTTTTCTATTGACTATCATTAAGACGGACCTTTCTAAATAAAGGGTTCTTGGTTTCACATTCCGTAAAAGCACATTCCTCAGTGAGCCAAACCTCGGCTGGTTGAAATGGCAAGAGCTGTCTATTCTTGACTATTGGACCCAGACACCATAACGGCTCATCATCCGTCTCTCTGGGAGCAGCACTTTCATCCCCCCTCTTTCTGTTGGTGAGCTTTTACAAGAGAAGGGAAGACGACCGACCAGATGGGACCTGTCAGAAGATGTCATTACTGGAGTACCTTCTCACCGTGGACTGATAGAATGAAGGTTTGCTGTTGCATCAGATGGAATATGTCTCATGATAATCATACATCTGGGGACATGGTGGGCCATTCTCCAAAACAACCCATCCAGCAATTATTCCATGTCAAAAGATTCCCATATTAAAATAGCTCCTAAAATCTTCTATATTTTTAAAAAAAAAGTATTTGCATGATAAACCTCTACTATATGTTTTATTTTGTAATAAATACCCATCATATCACTAATTACCGTTGAAGACGCCAAGCACCAACACAATATGATCATCCACATACACAGAATACAATGTGGGACTCATGTTTTTCTCATCTTGACTGAAAAATGTATGTATGTATAAACTGATAAATTATCTTTTTTGATCTGGTAGGTACTTACCAGGGTTAGACTGGCTGATGGTCGGGGTCCGCTCCTGCGGCGCTGGCTGGACCCTGTTAAAAACTGCAAAGAGCAACAAACTGAGCGTCCGACTGCGGCACATCTGCTCAGAGACATGATTCTTTAACAGATTGTTGAATCGCAAAACAATATGTGGCGGATGCTTTGACATATTTTAATCTGGAAGAAGGAAAATATGAAAAAGGAATGCTAGCATTGATGTTTGATGGGGCGGATCAGTGTTGACCTTGGGTCGAAGATCTGAGAGGCTTATGGGTGTGGACAGGAGGGTCCCACTTTCTTACAACCTCCGCCTGTATGGACTTCTTGTTCCTACAAAGGTTCCGTCAGCTGCCCTTGACCCACATTAACTGTCTGAGATTTGTGTGTGTGTGTGTGTGTGTGTGTGTGTGTGTGTGTGTGTGTGTCAGGTCTGACCTGGACCAACTGGAGAGGATGGCTGCCTTCTAATTGCTGATCCTGCCTCAGGTCTTCGTAGACCTGGATCGTGGCCCAAATTGGGAAAGAGAATGTGATGAGCTTGTAACAACAAATGTGCACTTGTTGCATAATCAAACATGAGACAAACTTCACATATAATTACCTGCAGCTGTTTTTAAATGCATTTTGATTGGTCGAACATTCTTTAGATTTATTGAAACTGATTAGGTTCAACTGCTGTTAAAATAATTATCCGTTGTTGATCACATGATACATTGTGGGTTTTTTAAGCAAAAAAGCAACACACGTGAAAGCCATGCAGTTATTTGTTAATACGAAGCACTACGAGTGAAGACAAATGTTAAGAAGATACAAGGCAGGATTGTGAGGGGGAAAAAACATTAGACAAAATAAATTAAGTTTACCTGCACTTGTGCGAAGTGGGAATCTATTTGGATAGGCACTTCCTCTGAATACTTTGAAGAGATGTAACTGTTTAATGGACCTTGAAGTTTTAAACAAGGTGTTTTAATGTTTCTGGACATACTATACCTTGGCTGGGACTCTTCGCTTGACCACTCTGTGTATGTCCTACATCATTGTTGAAAATAACAGTCAGCGCTTAAGATCTTAAATGTCTTTAAACCTTCACCAATTTAGTGTGACAACTTGGAATTCATCTGCACACAGAATTGGTCTTCCTCTGGAGTTGCCATTATAGTACATTTATTCTTGTTTGGTTGGGAGATTTGTAATGCGGGAGGCATCAGGAATTGTGACTCGAAGGGTAGACTAAGAAAAGACAGCAACAACTGACATAGAAAGTCAACAATGACAGTCAACTGTTGTCAAGATCAACTACTTAGTTTAGACCTGGAAAGATAATGCCTCTGAGGAACATTGAAGTCACCCCTGATATTGTCTCTGCTCTGTTGGGAACTGACCAGAGGGATTTGATTTACCATTCATTTCTATAAAACAAATTGAAGGTTCTCTCCTTTGTGAAGCTTTTATCTTGCCTGGCCAGTGTTATAGGCATTAAAGGTTAACTAATATGAGACTCCAACTTTCCTGACTAACTCACATGTTTTTCAAAGTCTTCCTCTCCAAGATGCAGTAAGTCCCTCATCATGACCATGTTTTGAAGTTATTACTTTATAAAGTTCTCCCCCATCTGAAATCTCAGCGAACGAGAGGTTACGAGAGCATAGTCCATTATGACGTAATAATGGTCTTCAATCATCCTACAGCTGTAATCACGCCCCACTTTGTTTATTTGAGTCCTTTGGAAGTCTGGATTGATGATGTGCGATGACAAACCTTAATGTTTGACCAATAACAGCAGACTGGGCGTGGTTATGGTAAACAAGAGTTCATCTCCAGAAAAAGTTTTCAGTGGGTGGGGCTTAAGCACATTTTCTAATGTAAATATTTCAATGACAAGAGAGTTTTGTACAAACATGATACATACTGATGATACAATAGAGGTCCAAGATCTATTTAAGACGTACTTAATTTAAATCAATTGCCCTTTAATGCAAAGGTTCTCCTTGTCTTATAGTATCTCCCTTCAGAGGTTGCCACAGCAAGTCCTCCACCTTTCTTTAACATCCTTCTTACTCATTCTTAACCTCTTCATGTCACCCTATCCATGAATGTTGAGATTTTCTCTCTTTCTCATGATGAAGAATATCAGAATATACCCTTGTGTTTTGGATCCTGATGCAGATGAATTCCAAAAGAGGTCTTACCGGAACACCTCATATTTGAAAGTAGATCAAGTGTTCCCCCATGCACACCCTCATAGCACCAGATAGAGACTCTCTGAGCTCAACTTACTTGCGGCTGCTACAGCGGAAAGGTACGGGTGACTGCTGCCTGGATGGAACAAAAGAATGTGGTGCGGATGTAGACGTCAGACATGATAATGTGGCAAAAAATGTTCACGGTGCAATGTCCGACCCTGGTGCACACATACCTCTAAATACTGCAGCACTGTCAGCAGTCAGCAGTCAGAGGAGCCTTTATTTTTTTTTATCTTAATGGTGCAGGGGGCTCGGAAATACCAGTCTAATCATGTTTATGTGTGTAAAGGGCTATGAGAGGTCGGATGGTCAAATGTACAGACAGGTCAGCCGATCAAGCAGCACAGAGTACCGTGGCTTCTTCATGGTACTGCTGTAATGTTTGCCGTTGCGACTTGCAATTACGAGCTGCAATCATTCGTCTTCATCACACAGCCTCGCACAAACAAACCCTTGTTCTTTCCAAAAGGAGCTAGTGACAAGCTGCTACGGCTGTTAGTTCCACTTCATATAAGCGGCACAGTGAATCTTGTGTGTGGATTGGATTTATTGGATTACAATCTAAGTCCAAGTAAATCTACAATCCACCCCACAACATACATGGAGCACAGAACTGTAGGTGTAAGGGAGCCTTTTTGGAAACACTTACCTGCATCCCTGACTTTGTGGACGGCAGCTCGAGCTTTGGTGGTGGGAGGTGGCGGCGGCGTGGTGGTGGTGGTGGGGGCCGGTGTGGTCGTAGTAGTGGTAGGCTCAGGGGTGGTGGTGGTGGTGGGCTCAGGTGCGGCTGTGGTTGGCGCAACTGTAGTTACTGCAGGCGATTTGTCCTTTTGACCTTAAAGGAGACGACAGACGAGGAGAATCACAGAGTCCATAAGGTTGTGCAAAGTTAAGTCCACAGGAGCTTCTATGTTGCAATACATTCTTGACATTCTGCTTCCAACCACACTGGTGCGACTCCTTCTCCACACGAGCAAAGCTCAACACGTCTGAGCTTATTATTACATTTTATCAAGCAAAACACACCTCAGATGTTTTTGTTTCAATGTTTTTTTTCTGTTGTTGCTTGTTTTTCATTAGGCGTGTCTGGAAGCCTCTAACCATTTTTACATTTTTTTTCCTTGTTTTTTCTTACAATAAAAACGTTGCTTAGTTAAAAAAACAAAAACTATGTACACACTTTTGTTGTATTTGTTTCAACAAACCAGAACAATTAATGAAGCATTACTGTTTTCATTTTGGACTTGAGTGTGGGCTATGTTGAGAAATTCTGGACATGGAGAGGGAGGTTTGTGCCAGGCCAAGACTGTCATTACCTCCAGACTGAAATCTGAAAAAGGGAAGTCTCTAGTATCTAGGACAGTAGAAGGCCATGCAGAGGGACGGAAAGTTTGTTTTTTTTACCTCATGTGTGAAGATTGGTAGAGATCGCTATAAAAATACTTTGGTGATGGTTTGAGATGGTTATCTTTATCTTCTTTTGTTTTCTTTGCCTTTCAGCATTTCTAATTAGGGCCTGCCGAAGCAAGTCTGCCACCATAACCTATCCTGACTCTTATCTTCACAGTCTCCCCAACTTTATCTCCAAAATTTTACACATGAGCTGTGGACTCAGATAATAATTTAATGAATTATTTTCCAGGTTTTTAGATTCTTTTTCAGTTCTCTTATTAAAAAAAACTAGTTCATTGCCCTAAGCCTTATCAAAACACATCTGAATTTCTTGTATATTGAAAAAAAATACTTAAATACCTTGTTAGCATTGACAACACAAAGTTCTTGGTTGAATCTCCCTTGTTGGAATATATGGATTTGAGGGGCGACGAGATAACAGAAATGAATCCCAAGATCAGGTTAATTACTATCCAGCCTCTCAAGCTCTGACTTTGATGTATTGCATAGCAGGACTAATGAAGTCATTAACAGATTCTTTCAGTATTGCAAGTTGCTAATGGTTGAGGTGAAACTTTCATCTTCTGATCAAAGTCGACAGCTCTCACTTGTCTTCACGTAGGTGGGTCTGGAAGGCACAAAGTCGAGGGTAGAGGGGTAGATCACTCCTTTCTTTGGCTTCCCCTCTAGAATACACAATTTTAAAGTCAACAAACATGGACGATAAAGAAGCTCCAAATAGCGTATTGATACCTGTTACTACAAAGGACTCCCTCCACTTTGGGAGAGACAAGGAACGAACTCCGTTGGAGTTGCTTCCCTTGTAGACGTTCTGCCCCGCCATTTTCCTCACTATCACCTTTCCTCCAGTGTTGGTTATGATCCCGCTGTTGGCAACACACACATTGAATCAACGTCACTGACTGTATATTTTCCGGCGTACATCCCTCTGCGTTTGACCTTCAGTTGTACCTGTGAATGGCGGCATTGCAGATGCTGGAGATGGAGGCGAACACACCTGTTCCGTACACCTGCTGCTTGGTCTCCTTACAATGGGCTGGACATTTGACGATGAACTCTGGAAGGTTGATCTTTCCAGCTCGTACATCGCATTCGATGGCAGGAATAACTTTTGGTGAAAACATTTGTTTTATTTTGTGTGTATTGATACATGTTGATGCATTTTCTCCAGTCACCACGACATTTATATTTCTCATCTATCCCTTAACACATCATCATTTTCTTGGAATTTAACTTGGTTAAGTTAAAAACTCTGCAGATAGACGGACAAATGCTGACAATCACGAGTTCTTAGTGATCGATCTAGGTATTGTAGAAGTTCTGAATGACTTGGCATTGACAGATTTTTTATTTCAAAGTATGGAAGATTCCAAGCCAATAGCCTTCTACCTCCTATTGCCATTAAAAACAATAAAATACCTTCCCTTTACAAATATACAAAAAAGAATTAAATTTCATTAAGTTGACTTCTCTCCAAGCATCTCTGGTCCCATTTTCTACCGTGTGACTGATAGCCTTGAATTTTTAAATAATCTTTGTTAGCATGTCTCTTAACACGTGCAATTTTAGGTTATTAATGCAGACACCATAATATTTCTTAGAAGTACAGTACCCATTACGTTTTACTCTGTTATACTAAGCAAGGCTCCTGTCTAGGCTCGCAAAATGATCTACCTAAACATTTTTGACAGATTTTTACACCTCGTCTACCACATAAAATTTGGTTTTAAGCATAACCAGACTCAATACATAAGGATCACTGCATTGTATTGAATACTGTCGATTTCTGAGAAAGTATTAAGGATTTAAAGGGAACTATGCAGTACAGTAGATAAAAGACTTTTGTGTAAATAGTGCATAAATGTGTTGCTCACAATAACCCAAAGAGATATGAAATTTAGCAAATGATCTTCACTTTTAATGTTAGTTTCAACTTTGAGATTTTCTAACCGTTTGTACAAGAAGTAGTCAAAGAGCCTACCTTGTTTTGGTTTCTTATTCTTGGAGCCATTGGGTTTGGCCCAGCAGGTGCAGACCAGTAGAAAGGCTGCGGGTAAACAATAACAGTCTCAGCGAGATAAAAATCACTTTGTCTGGCTACACATGGAAGCATTTCCCGACAGGGGTTGCTGGGTGTTTCACAGTGTTAGTATCATAGTCAGAGGTTTAGGTCAGAACACATGGTTTTATTTACTTGCAAAATTGTTATTCTCTGTAAGCTTTAGGCAATTTGTTTAGTAGCGTAGTGAGAAGTTAGTTCTAGATGTGACCACCAATTCCATCAGGCCTTTTAGCCACTCAAACTTTAAGGTAATGCTGTAGATTTTTTCCCCTTGTGTGATATACTGTAGTTGACGCCTTTGAACTCAAGACATCCTTCGTGACAATCTATCTTGGATGTATCTTTGTGTGGTTTTCCTGGACATCTTAGACATCTGTATCTGGCCTGGTTATAAAGATATGAAGCATTATACTGGAGGGAGAAAAGAGATTTTTTTTATATGAAACATCAATTTTTCATATCCGCCACACTAGAGATTGAAATAGGGTAAAAACAAATAGGTTGTTGTAAACTTTTGACCTTGAAAACTGTCAGAAAAAATGCATTTGGAAGCAACATGTCTCTGCAGGGCCTCAGACAGGAAGCTCACCAAGACAGGTGAAGGAGATGGAAGATCTAATCATGATGAGTGGAGAGCAGGTTCACAGGTTCAGTCAGATGTCCTTGTTCAACCTGAAGAGAAGAGCAGAGGGTCAATGTTATCAAGCTTCCTGCTCGCACTCCTCCATCATATTTGCAAACGTTTATCATCTGGTTTGTAAGTGCTGGTTGTCAGCTGGAAACAAAGCAGAGTAAACTTGTGCCACTGAGCTACACCAGAGGTTTTCTGGATAAATACAAGGCAGGCTTTTCGGACTGTAATGGTACAAAAGGCAGGATGACTCACACGGCAGCTGTGTTACAAATGGGAACAATTATCCAAACACACTGAAAACATTTATCACAACACACGTTCGCTGATCGTTCCCGTTTTCTGCGAAGAACAATGTTGAACATCTGGTCTCGGCGTGAAAGGTTCTTTATTATAATACCAATACAGTCGGATTCAATTAGAAAGCTGCCCTACGCGTGATTTCATTTTTGTGGACCTGGCAGCTGTGGTCGATCAGGTCGTTACTTTGTTCCAGGCCAAGGACCACAAGAAACCAGATCCTGGTTTAAAGTCAAGAGCGTTTACAGTAGATGTCTTTGTCCGTCTTCTCATTCTAATTTTTAGAGTAATACCCGTGTTTAAATCAAAGCCTGCGCCAGTGTAAACAAGAACAAAAGTGGGTCACACAGGCTTCATTCCAGGCTTGTTTGAAGGGTTGATAACACAGGGGATAACCAGGCCAGAGGGAGAATCACAGAGCGGGTTCTTCTGTCATCGTTGCTTTCGGTTCTCAAACAAGCTCAGGGAGCGAGTCTATGTGTCAAGGCAGTGCGTCTGACCTCCTTACGTACAGAGGAGGGGATGACTGAGGTCTCCCTGTTAACAGAGGAATGCTGAACCTCCCAAGAGGACGGCGTGGCGTCTGTTGGTGCCGCCACACACGGGTCCCATGTGATGAAGTGGGAACTTGTGATGTTGTTGGGAAACACAGGGCAGAGTCAGCGATGACAAAAATGGACTTCTAAGGTCCGTATTAGTCCTTAAAACCGGCTTTAATCCCACTGTGGGAATGACCGTCACAGTGCAGTCGTACCAGGAACCTTTCATCTACTGTTGTGCGGTCCTGCCACAAGGCTTGTGCCACAAACCAAACCCATGTTCACATGCCTATGAGCGAAATAACTTAATATATTTTCATATAAAAGTACATATAAAAAATGTTGGTGGTGTTTTGAAGTTCCATCTGGATTTCTAAGGGTTTAACAAAAATGCTTTTATTCATCATCCAAAGTTGTTTTGGGGGTCACCAGATCTAGCTTTGGTTTTGACATCTTAGTACTGTTAAAGGGCAACTAATGTGTTGATTTAAGTGTCTCTGAAATAGATCTTGGACCACCATTTTACTCATCAGTGTGTGTCTGTTTGTACAAAACTCTCTTTTCATTGACATATTTACAAAAAAAAATGCTTAACTCTGCCCACTGGAACCACTTGTTTTTTTTTATCTCCTGTTTACCATAAACACACCCACTCTGTTGTGTTTGGTTAAACATTGAGGTTTGTCACCACGTATCATCAATCCTGGAAGTCTCCACCTCCAAGGGACTCGTTGTACAAACAAAGCAGGGCATTATTACAGCTGGCTGGAGGAGGATCAAACCATTTTTACGTCGTAATAGACTCCGCTCTCATAACCTCTCGTTCGTAAAGATTTCAGACGAGGGAGAACTTAATAACGTCATGATGAGGGAATTACTGCATCTTGGAGTAGAAGACTTCAACATTTGAAAAATGTTATTAGTCAGGAATGTTGGGTTTTCACTTTAATTACCCTGTTGTTTTATTGATATGATTGGCAGTAGGAGCTTATTAGCTTGGAGACTTTCTTACTTTGACAAATAAATTCCTTCAATGCCTAGTATTTCTTAACTCCTACAATACCTAGACCTGTTTCTAGGTACGACTGCGTCAGTGTTTGTCTGTCAGTTAACGGAGAGTATTGAAAAAAGTTCCAGGTTATAAAATTATCCAATGCTGAATATGTGTTAGGCGACAGATGGTCTTCTGGCCGCATTCCAATGATAAAGAATTAGTAAATATTTGAAAGATTCCTTGCAAGGGAACTGGAATCAGCTGCTTGACAGAGGTCTGTGCTCTCTGACTGCTATTCTATGTTTAAACATGCCTTTTTTGTCAATCAATGTACCCTAAATACAAATAGATAGTTCACCCAAAAATCGAATTCCATCCATCCATCCATTGTCATCCGCTTAATTCCACAGACACAAATTAAACAATTGTATATTTTAAGATTGTTTTTAGCTCCTAGGCCATCAGCGTAAATCTTGAGCATTCGCACTTACACTTGCAATGTGTTTGAATGAAGAAAGTACTTCAACTAAACTTCAACTTAAAACAAGTTTAAAATATATGGACTTGAAGTTTTATTCCGGAACAATTCCTCTTGTTGAGGCTTCAATACAAAATGGACATTACAGAAGAGCACCACAGAGGTGTTTGGATGTTTTTAAGTGTCTTTTTGAACAAAGATGAAGACAAAGACAACTGAGCTTACTTTAAAATAAAAATGTTTTTGTCTATAACCACTAAAAGGAACAGATTACTCTGGAAATGATCCTAACCCTAAATCGGCATGAGGTTGAGTAGAAAAAGAAATTTTGGGTGAACTACACTTTAATGTCCACAGTTGAGATATACCTGTGTAAGGGACTGGTAGGGATAAAAAGAACACATTTATTTCTTCATTTACATTCATATGATTTATATCATACATCAAATATTTACAAACTTTCTTAGGGGTCATTACGGTATACTGTTGTGTAGGATGGAATAAAAGGGACTACCTATAATGAGACATAATACTAATACTATAATAAAAAGCGAGTTCATGCAGCAGCATTACGATCACACAGGCTTGTAACAATTGTAACCTCTCTGATTAGAAGCTTTGGGATAAACAGACCTCTATGTGTTTATAACATCCCACCATTTCAAAGTTGGTGGCACCAACACATTGCTGTTACTTTCAGAAGGCACTTTAATTCAGAAGACGTCATTGTATATTTTTTTGCTTTTTAATTATCAACTGGTTTTCAAGAGTAGAGGGTTATAAGTGCATGTTTCATTGAAGGCTAGACATTAAATTAAGAAAGGCTGGTCCTGTTACAGAGTTGCTATGTAACCTGTTGCTGTGTGTTCTTTATAGTATTTTTGTCAACATTGTCCATTTGCTAGTTGCTGGCCTTCCCAAAATCCAAAAGAGGTCGTTGAGCTCCATCGGCTTTTCACGTCCTTTACAAGAACAGGATTGTTTCTTCTAGCATCTAAGAGGATAAAGTTGCGAGGGTTTCTAGTCGGGATGCCTCATTGATGCCTTCCCAAAGGTTGTACTGCGATTTTTTTACTTTCTACGTGAACTAGTTCAACGTCCAGTTAACAACTTTTTTTCCACATGTTATTGCATGCTATTCTATTTCAAATTTATCTCTAATCTAATATTAATTTAAATACATTGTACATTATTAATGGAGACATAAATACAGTGTACTTACGGGCAATAAATCCATATTTCCACACCTGAATTGAATGAAACTTCAGAGTTCAAGACCTGCTGAATAGGAAAGTAGTATCTAATATATAATAACGGTGTTCTATTTTACCCGTGTATTTCTGTTTTAACGTATTTATAAATAAGATTTGAGCTTCTTTGGAATTTATTTGTTGGTTTCTATCGTGATGCGCAAAAGCGTATAGAGCAATGATTGGTTTTAACATTTCATTCATACATCACATTTTATCGCCGTATATAAAACTTTTTTTTTTAAATAATTAAAGGATGAATCCTTGTTGCTTTGTTGAGGCTACATGCTGCTTCTTGTTTTGATGAGGTAAGCTGCTGTTCGCCACTGGTGGCTGGTGTTGCCAGAATGGGTTTTTTTTCCACGATATTTAAAGACCTGTTTACAGTGTGTTTTGCCAGGCTTCTGCCCGTAAGGCTTTGTAGAAATCTAGCAACCTATTGAAGCAGGATGAGATGAGAGAGAACATGAGAGACCACAGAATGAACGTGTTCACTGTAGCATTCATCAAAGCAGGAAAATAGAACAGTTTAAGTTTGCCCAAGATAGTCAATGAATGTCCAAGCAAAGTCCAATTGGAATGAAGTTCCATGGCAGACCAAGACTTGTGCGGGGTTCACCAACATTTTTGATACCGCATGCTAACTCCAAGTTAATTCATTCTAAAACAATATATAATTTTGAAAAACCCCTCTGAAAGAATTTGCAGGCTATTCTTAATGTAAATAATATTGTTACAATTATTTCAGCCTAGTTTCATCTATAACAAGCATCTGCTTAGAATAGTGGCTCACAGTTGTTGTTGCCCCCCTGACATGTTTACAGTCTCTCTAAACCTGCTAGCCATATTTGCTGCCCACCGTGCAAGCTACTGTTTTCTGTGGTGTTTGAGGAAGAAGAGGGAGGATGTGTGTAGACCGTAGGGAGATGAATCGGGTGGAAAAAAAACTGGAGCTGATTTAAGGGACTCTTATTACACATTACAATCACAAATGATCAACACCTGCATACATAAGCCCTATTAAACATTTATTCAAAAGCATCTATACGGACAATTGAACACGTTGGTTTATGGCTGTTTCCACTGTAAGAACAATGTCATTGCCTTATTCTCGTGAAAACTGAAGGGTCTCAAGGTCCACATTTACAAAAAAAGAGAAAAAAGGCTCTGGTAGGTTCAGTTTCAGGTTATGATTAAGGGTTTTGTTTTCCTGGAAGCTTGAAAAATCCCTTTAAACACGATAAAAATGAATTTAACATGCAACCTCCAACTGCCGTAAACTACTTTGGTAGTTACGAGGGGATTAAGGACAAGTCAAAATGCTAGTTTTGCTGTTTTAAGACCCAGATTGGTATCTCCACACCGTTCACAGTAGGTTTTTTTGGTCATCTGGGTGTGACTTCACCTACTATGCCACTTATAAAACCGCCTGTTTTAGTCATCGGGCTTTCCCAGGTACATTTTTATCTGACATTCATAGGTACTGACTGGATTTTTCCGGTCTCACTGTTTGGCACGCAGGTACATAAACGCAGCACATTCAGTACTGCATCTGTAGTGAATGCTTAATGGCAAGAACAAGCCGGAACACATTCGTAATCCTCTAGTACCACAGATTAAACATCGCCCCCGTGGATCAAGACAACGTAGCAGCTAAGGACGACCACATTCTACATTTCAGCCGTCATGGGAATGAAGACGAACTGTTTTTACATGTTTGTTTCCTCTCCTTCCATAGGAACCGTACATGAGCGGATAATTGATCTGCAGGCAAACATGTGCAGACTTAGCAAAAGATGGAAACAAACAAATGGCATGTGGGTCAAACGGTACACGACTATTACTCTCTGTCTCGTAAATATTTCCGTACTGCATGAACATTTGTTCAGCCCCAAGATAAGACTTTTGATTCCTGTCTTAAAACACATGTGGCGTAAGGTGAAATACATTTTAAAAAGGATGATTGAAAAGTAAATAAGCACATTGATTGGTTCAGGCAGGTCACATAATTGTAGGAATTAAAGTGTAACTCACTCTAAGGCAGCTCAGGAATATGAAGCAGTCAGCAACAAACCGTAGCTCTTTCCTGCAAAGTTCAGTGTGAATATAACGCCAAGAGTTAAAGCGGTTACACCCGGCTTTGGGGTCTTAGGTATTGGGGTGATAACGCCAAGTCATTTTATGTGGCCCGTCAGATGGTTTGCTGAATAGATTTGCGTTAACTTTGTGACCTATAAAGATGTTTATATGCTTAACATAAGGCTTCCCATAAACGTAATAACAACAATTAAAAAATTTGCATTTTTATTTTGCCGGTAACATACGTTGTTAAAATATTTTGTATCCTTGTTTGGTTGAGTTTGACACCCCTGATGTACAGTACCCCCAAAGTGAAGCGTTTCGACGAGAGTGCCCTTCCCGTTTTGTTGAGGCACTTTGAAGTTATCAGATAAGCGACACTAAGCTAAGCTATCTCAGAAAAGGTGTTACGTATATAGGTGGTAAAACTTTCAAGAGTTTAATCTCTTAATAGTGTGGCATTGGGCTAGAGTTCATCCCAGCTACATAGGGCAAGAGGCAGGGTACATCGAAGAGAGGTAAACTCTTTATTTTGTCTAACTTTAGCACTGTTCCAATGGCGTGATCAGAAAATATCTTTCTTCCTGTTTTTATCTGCGGCGTTAAGCACTCACAAGATGATGTTCCGACAAGTCAAAATAGTCTTTGGCACAGGGAAGCGAAGGTCGTAATGTTTTTGTTTTTTTTAAAAAGTCAAACCTTTATGGTTCTCTCCTTGATCTAATGACTTATGCCTTTATTATTTTTGTATTTCATTTCCAGGCAACGCTCACTGCTTGGCAAGAAAAATCGATATACGATTCCCTTTGATTGTGGAATTATCCATAGCTCATAGTCACGAGTCAGCGTTATAACTGTCAGTCATCAACTCGCTGTACAGCGTTTCTTACCCTTCGACAGCTGCCTCAGGTTAGAAGATGTCGAGCTTATGAACGATCCTGCCAACGGATTTATACTGATATAGCTTTTTTTTTTTTTACAACAAGACAGTATTTATTTGAAAGTACATCAACCATTACAACGTAATTTATTAGTAATGGCTTCACCCACCCATATCACAATAACAAGGACATAATTAAACATATTTTGGTAAAACATCACTACTTTTCTTGTTTTTGTATGAGCTTACAATATTTATACATCTGTATATAAACACTGGATTTACAAAAAAAAAAGTCGAATGTCTTCCAATAAATAATTTCTTTAGCCTGCTAGCTAGTAGATTAAAGCGAAACACTTATATGAAGAGTTGTGTTCTGTTTGGTTATTTTAAATGTTACATTTGCATAATTTTCACTGAATATCTTTTTTTATTGGCCTGCAACATGCGTGACTTAGTTTTGTCATCATTGTCCAACATGTTTTTTTTAAGACAGAGGATTGTTAGAGACTTGGTTTACGTTACATTTTTAAGATAGATATTTCAGAAATTATAGTTCTTGTTATCTTTGCGAAACATCCTCTGACACTACTTTAGGATTTCTATATATCAAATAGTATCAGTGTCAAATGTATCAGTACAACACTTTTTTTTAGTGATATTTGAGAGGAACCTTTGGTGCTTTCAAAACATTTTACTGTGATATTTAGAAGTGTCACTTTTTCAACAGTTAAGCTTGTAAAACCTTGTAATAAAACTCCCAACAAAAATGAAAAAACGAACCTCACCCAGCAACCTTTTTGTCTCCTAAAGTAACCTGTCATTTTACTTTAATGACATACAGAGTCAGACTTGTAGGTGCTGATCCACATCTCACCTCGCAATATTCACAGATACTAGAACTATACCAGTTAAAGCCAAGTTAAAGCCCCAGAGTCTCAGATGGATCCATCTTTCTTGGACCACTATCATCGATGACACAAGAAAACTGCCCATCCTGTTCTCCATTTATCTAAATGTAGAAAAGCTCAGGGGCCCATTATGGTCCCAGAGACATTTTTTCCAGTGTTTCTTGAGTGACTGTATGTGCCTGCAAGAGAAATGAAAACACACCCAGGGTCACGCAGGGAGTGCTAAATCCCAGCATTCATAGGTGTCAGAACTGTACTGTAAGCACGCTGGATGTGCCAAGTGCTGAAGCAACAAGATCCATTGGAGAGATCAGACGCGCATGAAAGCAAAAAAAAACAAAAAAACAAGTCTCTGCAAAGTCATTCGTGAGGCGTTCAGGGACCTGCTGATGGGCACCATTTGTTGATCAAACCTCAAACGCATTGAATTACTTTGAATTCCTGGCATGGGTTGTAGCGCAAGCCGGAGCCTGTAGTCTGCGTGGACCACCTGAGCCCACGAGACGAGAGATGTCGAGAGATTTTCAAAATCAAAGTCGCGTTAAGTTGATAAAAAAGAAAAAGTTGTATCTTATATTTTATTTTAAAGTATTTAAATGCGACGTCCGGACCTCAATAAGCAGTGGAAAACGACACACGCGCTTTACAAATCCTCCAACTTAACATGCATTTTTGAATAGTTATTACAAAATAGACATACCTTAAAAGTTGAATTATTCCACTAAGGTTAAAGTAATCCGGTTTTCTAGAGCAGCGTGAAGTCCTCCACCTGGACCTTCTCTCCAGCCCGATCGCAGCCCATTAACAAGAGTGCAGGAGTGGATGGAGTCAGACGTTCTTCCCCCCCTTCTGCCCTCCCACTTCACGCTCCCTGCTCCTGATCCTCCTGACCCTCCAGAACCCAGGGCAGGAGGAGAGGATGGAGGAGGACCTGCTGCTCGTGATTTCGTTCTTTCTTTCTTTCTTTTTTTTTCTAGTGCTTAGTATTAGTTTGACTGGTGTTGTGAAGAGTTCCTGCTCACAGTCCAGAGTGTGATCTCTCACCAGACCAACCACTCCACCTACAGCACAAACACCAATCAACACCTGTCTGAGAAACACACACAAACACACACACACACATGTACACAAAGCAAAACTAAACACATGTTGATTTGATGCCACTTCTTCTGTGCTCTAACATTTATATTTTAGCTTAAAAACAAAACTAACTATAGCTATGAATACAAGTAATAAATAGAAAAATCCATCATTTCCTTGAGTTACAATCATATACTGCCTCATATCTGCTATAGAATTTGAGTGAAATTGACAATTAAAACATCATATTTTAGCTATGTATAACATATACAGTGTACATGTTAATGATTATATAAAGTTTCAATAAATGACAACCTCTGATCTCTTGCTGCTCTACAAGACGTGGACTATTATCCCACAGAATATAAATATAAATAATATAGAATATAATATATAACTATTGAATGTTGGCTTTAAGAGAAATAAGTAATAAAAATCACCATATTGAACCATCTTAGTCATAGATCATTGTCAAAGATGACAGGTTAATTATGCTATAGCTGTAAAGAAAGTGATAATGTATAAACTGACAATAAAAAAGGAACATTTTATTCTTGACACTCAACTCTCAATGTCATTTTCTGAAACTTGACAGCCCTGTTTTTGAACCTCATACAGTAAAATTGTTGTTGTTTTTACAGGCCAAATTAAGTAAGTAAGTAAGTCATTTTTATTTATATAGCACTTTTCTAGACCAGGGTCACAAAGCGCTTAAACAATCAAAATCAATAAAGTATATATTTTAAAGATCAAGATAAAACTGATAACACAACAGGAGTTCCAGAAAATCAAGGAAAAGCCTGAACAAATAAAAACGTCTTAAAATCAGCCTCTAGAACACATTACACATGCAGTGTGCAAGGATTTCGGATAAATAAATAAACATTACATTTGTGTTCGGATTTAAACAAGACTGGCATCTGTTTATATCAACCCACTAAAGATCAATGCCATAGTTTAATTTTGTTTGTTTCTCTGCATAGTTCTGTCTCATTTTCTCTTTTTAAGACTTCCATTTCTTCTCCTGCAGAGAATGATCTTATCTTATTTAATCTTGTCGTGTCTTGTCTTACACACAGACGCACACGCAGGGCTATTATGAGCTGCCTCTGTATGCATGAGGATTGTGAGGCTGTCTCTGAATCTGATTCAAAGTCTGAAAGCTCGCTGAGAGGAAGCTAATTGGCTCGCGATTAAAGTCTTTGCTCAAACTCAAACCAGCAGGAACTTCTAAGATTCCATTGACAACTTGACTCTTCATTATTATATGGCTTACTTCTGTGTCTTCCTTTCTTACATGGCTTTTAGCAGGGGAATGAGCCACCACACCCATCTGGGGCATGTCATTTAGTGTCATTACTGTACATTGAGGGTGTAATGGCAGGAGACGAACCCAAGAATTTGATCTTTTGAGACTCTTTCCAGACATTAAATAAACATTTTGTTTTGTCACCAACTGCAAGGTGTGACTAAATAGAGATTAGAAGATTCATCTTTACTCTGGTTGAAGATCAGCGAGAGCTAAAGTCCAGATTAATATCTCATTAAGCTGGTCCACCAACACCTGGAATATCTTCAAAGAGGTGTCTTTGGTCCATTTCATGACCTCCCCTAGCGTCAAAAATGTTTTTAAGATGTGTGGATGTATTGACAGCATGGGTATGTTGGAGAAAGAACATGTTGTTAGGTCACAATACAAGGAACATGATATAATAATCTGTATTGCAATATATCATAATACTGTAGGAACATTGAGATATTTGCAGTATTGTCGAGTACTTGACTCTGGTGTAGCATGACGCCATACATCTTGACAAATTCGTAACTGCTTTCATTTGTTTTGAACCATATTTTGAGCCAAAATATGACTAAATATCAGCTTTAAAAGCCGCAGATGTCGACTGTATCCTCTCATCCTTAGTCATGGAATTCATTGTTCCTTCAGCTCGGAGGACGTGTTGACTGCTGCCATCTAGTGGTTGGAAGTTTAATTGCAACGGAAAAATGAACAAACACTGTGAATATTTGCTTAATGGTTATGTAAATTGTGTAAAAAAAAGAAAGAAAATTGAGTTATTAGTGTGCTGGTGAGCACAGCCCACTATGGAAACCTCTATAGCACACTATGGAATTGTTATTGTTTATTCATCCTCCTTCTGTTTTTGCCAATTTTCACGCCCTGCAACGTGGAGCGCATACAAACAAAAAGTACATCCAAAAGTGTGGCTAGATCGGACTTGCAATGCTATTATTTTTCTTACCAGTATACATTTGGGATAAACTGGGATAGATTTCCCATAGGAAATAAATGGTTACAAGGTTAAAAAAAACAGTTGCTGCACTTTTTTAATATCTTCTGGTCTGGCAGACATTCACGTAGAAACACCATTCAAACTTTAAAAATGTAGATAAAAGTACAAACGATCAATGTGGGATTTGACTCTTTTGTAGCTTTCATAGAACCCTCGGGATTTCCAGGCAGGGAATCGTCTAATTGTATTTGACACACACTTTATTGAACTATAAACCATAAAATAACCTAGTAAGATAAATCAATATGATTTGAAAAAGTGTTGCCCTTATTGACATGCAAATAAGACCCAGAATTCTTCAATCAGTTTTGAACAATAATTTATTCATTATATATTCTTACACATTATACAGGTTTTATAAAGTAAAATACGACCAAACCAAATATAAAATACTAATAATCTCCCGGGAGGATTCAAGTATGGATTCAAGCAGCATCGCAAGACTTCACAGCCGGTCACACCAGTACTGCGATGTCTCGATGTGCATGGGAACGTCAACGTGGTAGACCTCTTGGACGTCCATAGGAGGTGTATCAGGTGGGCTGTTGACCCCAGAGTCATGATCAGGATTGCACTTGTCAGGTTTGGCTGCGTATTTGGCCTCGGGCTTCTGCCCTAGCAGCGCCGCGGCCGGCCGCTCCATCTTGGGCTTGATGTTCTTGAACTGCTGCAGGCGGATCACGTCCCGGCTCTCCCGGGTGCAAGGCAGCAAAACGGCCACATCGTTTCGGAACTTGGAGCTCATGCCGAAGTAGATGAGCGGGTTGTAGAAGCTGGCGGACTTGGCGAAGAGGCGGGTGATGATGCTGGTCGTGCTCGGCACGTGGAAGCCCCAGGCCGACCACATAGACACCACAGCATATGGTGACCAGGCCAAGATGAAAGCCGTGCAGATGACAATGGAGATCTGGGGAGGAACACGAGGGAGCAATTGTCAAGGGTGGAATAAACCGGGAGGAATTTGTTTGACTTGGAGTTCAAAGCCCCCGGCCATAATAACGAATTAAAGATACTGACGTGGGACAATTACTGAATATACACGATGACAGAATATTTCTTAGATCAGGTTCAGACTGTCATGATGTTTCACTGTAAAACTACTTTATAATATAATATATAATATATTCTTAACCCTTGTGTTATCTCGGGGTCAAGGTGACCCGAAGCCCCGATAACAAAAGTGTTTGTGGTATCCCTTTTGTTGTCTCTGGGTCTGTTTTCAGGCCTTTCGGTCACCTTGACCCTGAGATAACACAAGGGTAAAAAATAACTTCTCATAGAGCTCACTCTATGACTGTTGACCAATTGACAAATTGTTACTTTTCTTTAAGTTCTTTGTTGCAATTTATGTTGTAATGTGTAGTTGTACTAACTTCTGACAGTTAGGGTGTTGGCGCTCTAATCTTTACCGACATTATCAAACACTGACTGAGGCAAATAAGGAATTCAAAGCTGGAGGACGTGCTGCCTCATGTGTCAAACTCATTTCTTAGGGACCCAATCCAGCCAACAGATTAATTCCATGTGGCTCATCGAATGCTTGTCTTAAAATCTAAATATATCATTTTTTCATGTCGATATGGTGACCCATAAAGGTGGCATTGTCCGAGTCAGGGGTCACCAAGGTGGTGTCTGCAGACACCAAAGGAGTAGCCAGTAGGCCTGTTCATAAAAACATTGTTCTTACAATTATTATCTTATTAGGTTTTATTGCCCCATTGGTAAATATTATAGAAAAAACGAATTGGTTTATTAGAGTAATTTCATTTATCATCCATAAAAATATATATTGAGTGTGTAACAAACTGACGGTAGCCCTTCAGATCCCACTTTGTTCTTGGACTAGCTCACAGTTGCTTAAACGCTAGTGACTGCTGGTCTCAGGTAAGATAATGAACAGAGATTATGGAGTTCAACGATAACAAAGAGCCTTCCAATAACATTAAAACTGTGTATGAAGGAAGTAATTACTTCCTGTTACAGACAGTTTGACAAATGTGTGATTAAGTTTGTGATGTCCCATATGCCACATAGTGTACCATGATTGTGTTTAATACTGGTCCTCTACAATAGCACAATAAATAAATAATTCATGTTTATGTAAGCTAGTATTCAACTACTTTAGTGTAATAATACTCTGAGCAACTCATTCATATATGTTGGAATTAACTCGCAAACTATACAAGCTAATGTTACTAGTTGAGCAACTATTTCCTCACTTTATAGAAGAGAAACCAGTGGCAGAGATGCTATTGAAATAACTTGACCCCAAAAAAATCAGGCTAACTTGCTGCTGCTGCTACTTATCTAATCGGTGAATAGATTAGTGTTGATGCTCCGCAGAGCAGATGTTTGACTCGCATACCCGTGTCACGTCCTTCTCCACCTTCCTCTGGCGGGAGGTGATGAGGCCGTCGGACGACATGGCGTTGGTGCTTTTGACCGTGTTGATGATGGACACGTAGGAGAAGAGCATGATCATGACCGGGATGAAGAAGCAGAAGATGAGGATGGAGATGATGTACGACTTGTGGATGGTGGAGTAGTTGGCTTTGGACCAGTCCACCTCACAGGTTCCGTATCCTCGATCTGTGACGCACAAACTTCCGTGTTAACCTCAGAAAGTGACACCAGTTGACTTGAGTCTGACACACACCTGTGTAGCTGCCCCAGCCCAGCACCGGAGCGAGCGACCAAAACAAAGCTCCGGTCCAGATACAGATGAGCGATATCGCGATGGTGTTCATGCTGATGCACTGACCTGGAAAACATTTAAAAAACAAACATCATCCAGCATCGCCAACACATTTCGATGCTCAACAAAGGCTGCTTCAACTCAGAAAGGTCACCCTTTAAGACTCTGGCATACGCGGGGCAGAAAAAGTGAGAGGAAAATTGTAATCAAGCTCGAATGTCAAGTGATGACATTTCTCACACAATGAGGCCTTTTATAGAAATAAACAGATGTTGCAACATGTTTGGTGAAAGGACCTCTGTTTACACTTGGATGCCAGTGTGAAATGACTTGTTTAGAGATATTGATGGTAATCTATTAGTTAACAATAACCTGTATTTAGTCTATATGCTATTTTGCCAACCAGAACTGCCTCAAGGTGTATGATCCCGGCTGATCCTTCTCCACGTCACACTCCAATATAGTCTAAGTTAAACTGTAAAGTGTCTTGAGATAACTAAGTTATATTAAGACACTTCAAATAAAATTTAATTGATTCTGTCTTTTTTAAGGCAAGTTGCAACTCAAGTAGGATTTTTAGTTTGTGACAGTCATATCATGAATTCCCTGAAGTTTTTGTTAATAACGAATTATTTATCATTGATATTTAGCGAAGATGATCAAGATAACAGTGCAATACTAATGTTTTTGTCTTATTCTCCACACAATGTCAAAACAGGGGATTGAAAACTGAAAGTTCTTTGGCCACAATAATATGCACATGCATTTGTTTTTGTTTTTTTTAAACAAAAGAGACTCTTGTCCGGGCTCCTGTTGGTTTGGTTTGCTATTTTATTTTCCTGTCAGCTTTAGAATCTTCTCTGACTACTTCAAGCACCATTCATTTGAATACCTTTTTTTTTTACTTAAAAATCTTATGCACCATTAAAAGGCAACCAATGTGTAGATTTAAGCTTGTCTTAAAATGATTTTTAACCTCTACTGTACTCAGTATGTGTCTGTTTGTACACATTTCCTTTGATTGTATATTTCCCATTGAAGTTGCAGAGGAAAGTATTTTGGGGTTCTGCTCAAGTAAGGGAGGTAATGAGTATCTTTGGATGGTTCAGTGCAAAGTCGTCGGTCATGAGGATTTTGTATTTGTTTCTTGTGCTTGAGAAAGTGCAGAGACAAAAGACTAACCTCTTGAATTAAACACTTGCTATATTTGTTTTCCATGCCAAGTTTCTGGACTCCTTAGAGGCCTTCCAGGAGATGCTCAATGTAGAGGCCCCTCTAAATCAAGAAATACCCGACATGAAGTCAGGATGCCTCCTGAACGCCCCCCTATTGAGGTGTTTGACTGTGTCAACTGACCCAGGAGAAATTGTATCTCCTTTGACCTGGAGATGCCTCGGTATACCCTGGAGAGGAAAGTCTCGTATAAGCAATTAAAAACTATTTATATGAATAAAGGACAATACGCTGTGAAAAGTCCTGGGATGGTTTTATATTTTTTCTTTAAAAGGTTGTCCGACAGAGTAAGGCATCCTACATATACATATATTGTTATAATTTGAAATAAACCACCTACATAAACACCACACCTAGACATTATAATGATTTTCAAGTTGTAATAACATATTCAGAAAATAAACACTTTGAACATTTAAGTGTCCACTGGGAGGCGAAAACTGTCGGGCAGACTTCAGGAAACTGTAAAATCTCAGCCTACAGTGCGACTGTAAAAGAAAATGACGAGGTTCTCCTTTTTCTCCCAATTACCAGACTAGCTCCACTGTCACCAGATTTATGTGTCTCACTTTTGTAATTGACATGTTTTTACACCTGAAACTTGTGAGTCCTGCCTCAATTTGACTTAATCACATGTTGTTAAAATGTATTTTAAATTGCCGGTGACAAGCGGTATTTATCTCCAATGTGGCTCCTTTGGGAACTGCCAGTATATCAAATCTGGCATGTCAGAAAAGGAGGTATTTTTTTTTCAGGAATTGTTTCCCACTGTTTGATTCCTTGGACTCACCTTTGTTCGGGTGACATCCCTTGATATATCTTGTGACACTGATGACTGTCAACGTGTTAATGCTCGCAAGACCGAAGAGTAAGGTGAAGAAACCGTCCACCTAGAGGAGAACACACAGGGGCAGATTACCGACTGTTATCTCAGCCCCAGGATGTTGGTGAATACCTTACTAATGATTCCAGACTTTTGTCTTTCGCTGTTGTTTGCTTTGCATCAGACTTATCAGGTGGAGATACCGGGTCGAGGGCCCTGTCCTGGCTGCCGCTAATACGTTCCAGATTATTTGCTTCTGGGCCTTTTTTCTATCATGCTGTGCCAGAGTCACATCAGGAAATGAAAGTAGAATGAATTTCACCCAGTTTCTCAAATAACCTCACAAAGTGAATATCGTTTTACTTCATCGTGAGGAAATGATTATCCTTTAATCTGGGAGTGTACGCGCCATCTGCCTGGATCGTCCAGTTGACATGGATCACTCAAGGTCTTCTTGTTTTGCTCTCGTGAGCGTGATTTAAATCCAATTACAATCAAGGATCACGTTTTTTTTAGTTTTTTTTAGAATAGATCGTTTCATTGCTTCCTGACTGGAAATCAGTTCAAGGCCTGATGGAAGTGTTTTTATGACCAACACAAGCAGTTGTAGAGGACCAAGGGTCAATCTCCTGATTCTTCAAACTTGTTTCTCAAGCTTAAAATCTCTGTACCCTGACAAGCGAGGGCTGTTCCAAAACTCAAAAGTTGAGGAATGTTTGAGGGCCCTAGCTTCCTCACTTTCAAGATTCTTGGGGACCTCCCTTGGCAGTAAGTGGATGCCTTGCGAATCAAGAAATATGCAGAGCTACAACTGTATTTTCTTTGTTGATAGAGATTTAAAAATTATGTAATTAAACTCTTGTCTTAGTTTAATGTAATTTTATACGATCCAGCGCTGAGCTTTAAAATGTATTTTTTCTCTCCAGTTGTTTTATCAAGATACAGCTGATATTTATTTAAGATGTAATAATAATATGCCGTAATATGTACCGTTTACGTTAGAGTTGTTGTTTCATTATAGTCTTTACGTGACCTGTGGTGGTAAGGACTTGACTAATCTTACAACCGCTCATGTCCCCGTCACGCTTCACACTGTAATCCGCTAATGCTTCTCACCTTTCTACCTTTGTCTCTGTTAAGTTTGGAGTAACTCATTTTATACTTCAGGAGGGAAAAACAAGAGGGTGGGGTTATATATTTCAATTCTGCGTGTTGTTTCTTCAAGTCATACATTTAATGGCAGAGCTTTGGTTACGAATTTAGTGAATTGTAATTTATTGAGAATTTGTTTCGGCTAATACAATGTAAATCTTAATATGTGCGCTGGAGTTTTAAATCCATTAAATCAAATGGTTTATCAGATGTCAGTGTTGATGCTTGTCTTTGTAGCTTCTTTGAAAGCACCTGGGCACCGAATGGCAGGAGTATAAATCAAAAATTTATAGGAGGAGCTCCTCTGCCAAAAGTCCCTGATAAACTCTATTCCTTTAGTCATATCAAGCATTAAATTCAGGCCTGCAGTCTTGCACCGTTCAGATGATTCACCGTCTGCCGGGGTATGGCGGCGCGGCTAGCCTTGAGCAAAAATCCCTCAATGAATTCCATCCGAAAGTATGACAAGTATGTCTTCTGCGAAAGTGAAATGAAATGTACTTCCTGATTTACAACCCACTGCAACCTGACCCCAACTGGCTTCCTGTTCACGTGTTGACAGGTGCAATACCACTTGAAGTGTTTTCCCATTAAAAGGCCTTCGCGTTTTTAATCTCATTATGGATTTAACCTTCAACCTAGATGGCTACCACTCTAATCCCTCTCATACACACACTCGCTGAGGAACAAACTTCCACTTTATTGTACAACAATAATCTGGATTATCCCCCCCAAAGACAAATAGATACATTCACGATTGCGAAAGCTTTGCAATCTCTTAGGGTTTTATGGATAACATTAAGGTAAGGATGGCAGACAGGGGGTGGGGGGGTTGTTACCTGACAGGTCCAGATCCAGGTTATCAAAAACCCATCGTCCTTAAAGAGGTTAAAGATTTCCAGGATCCCTCTGGAGTAGCCAAACACAGAGATGCTGGCATCGGAGATGGCCAGATTTAAAGTGAGAAAATCGGTCGGCTGGAGTGACGACCTTTGTCTGTATAAGACAAACATCACTAAGCTGTTGCCAAACCAGGAAAGCCATCCTGGAGGGAGACAAACACAGGTTACACTGAGGGCACTGGTCATAACAAAGTGTTAAACGGTTGCACAAAAGGAAAGTCGTCCTGGAGGGTTGTGTAAACATAATAATTCACAGACAAACAGAATTTAAAACTTAACCTATATGTACATATAGCCAGAATACCACAAGTGGCGTTACAAAGGCTACTCGTGAAAACATCTCAGTAAGCATGATAAGATACATGGAAAATGAATAGCTATCTCGCGTCCTTACCTAGGACCAGCAGGTAGACCCCGATTATAGTTTCCCCCTGTTCAGAGAGCGGTGGCTCACTATGCAGAGTACTGAGGTTGTTATTCCTCCATGGGATGTTGACCACCTTCAGCGGTTGACTCCTTAGCATTATTTCCATGGCGCAAGTCGTCGGAGTCGAGGCATGTAGTCCTGCCGTCCTCTAGTTGTGCCGCTCTTTGTGGTTTTCAGCAGACACCTCGCAGGCCAGACGACCGGTATTTTCATTTTAAATCCAGCTTAGACTCTTAATACCTCAGCGCTCACCGTCCCGACGATCGCAGGCGTAATCCTATCTTTTTCTTAACAGCTAAGGAGACCGAGTTTGGAGGATACCCAGCGGGGGTATGTCTTGTTAGTTTCATTAATGGGGAGGGAGGGGTGAAGTCTACATGATAGCTTCTACAAACAATGAGGGGGAGGATAAACATATTTTCTGGTCCTTACTAGTGGTAATAGTTGAGTTTTTGAACTAAAAAAGCGGTCATAAGTTTGTAAATTATGAAACACACTTAGGCCTAAGGCATAGGAAGAACTACAGAACACAGCATTTATTTTGTTTTATTTAAGATGTATTTAACCACTCTTTCACAAGGGTGGAATAATTAAAATAAGGCAACAAAAACAAAAAAAACACTGAAATACAAGGGTGCTCTAGAGAAGTGCAGGAGTTGTGGTCACAGTAGCAATTTCAAAACATAGGCACTGTTCAGTGGATTTCCGTTGTGTCTTTTAAGTAGGAGCGTAAAGCTGCCAGTGAAATAAAAGTTTGCAATTTTAGTGTAGTCTGGAGAGTATCAGTACCAGGGGCAGAGAAACCTTTTTCATGCGATGTCAGTTCACGTTGGTGTTTTGGGCGGCTACAGCCAGTAAGGGACCTCAGATCACAATGATAGACCGGTCAATGATTGTGGGCAAGTATGTGCCATAATCCAGTATTGGTAAGAACGTCACTGATACAACCAATGATCAAAATCCAATCATCCATGTTTTGCTTTTTTTTAAATACTATACTCATTTTCAAGTTATTTGGCGGCCAAACAAAGACAGACAAACATGATGCACACGATACCTAAGTGAAAGACCATAAAACACCCTTTAAAAATCATGAAATGTTATGCATTGACGTCAGTAACACACATGATGATTATCTAACATCCTGTTTTAGTTTCGGACCTTCACAATTTTTCATCTCCACGAAGGGTCACGACTTTTCAGGAAAGCGCTCTGCTCTGATGTATAATCTGGTAGTAATTAACATTGTCCAAACCTGTGTATGTTCCACACAAGTCTATTACGATGACTCACGGTCCTATCTCCAGAGACGTCTTCTAGCTTTCACAAATTACCTCCATTTCCGAATGACCTAAAGCTAGTATGCATGCGCTCAGTCTGTTGAAACGTAAATCGTGGTCATGCTAGTGTAAACTAAAGCTGTGAGAAAGGAAGTGAAGGACACCGAAAGATGATCTAAGCCATAAACATTCACACCATTGATTCCAATTATTTCATTCTTAAACCTGCACACAACATTAGCAACTCCACCCTTCGCCTCCTCACAGTGACCCCCTCTCTCTCTCTCTCTCTCTCTGGTAACATGACCTGTGTCCAATGTATGTCTCCGTATAACAGTATGCGGCTTGTTTCTATTCGCTGGCAACCACCAAGTGACTTTGCTGTCCCCCGTGATATGAAGGGAACTGCCCCAGATGCTTTGGGCGCTTCCGAATTCTCCTCGCCATCCGTTATGAAAGCAAACGGCCGAGAGAGCGAGAGAGAGAGAGGCAGGGAAAGTGAACCTCTGACCTCGACTGTCACCCGTCCAGCAGCAAACACAGGACCCAGTCATGGTAAACTCCCCCACCTTCTTCCCAATAGACCGCAAGCTTTGCAACGATTTGCGTGAGCAGACGTTCTCTGATTCCAGCAAAGCCGATGGTTCCATATCCGCTCTCAAAGCGGCTCGTTGTCCTTTTTCTTAATTAGAGAAATTTCAAGTATTTAACTTAAGCATCACATCCTGCCACATCTGCTGAAGTGAGTACAGCAACAGGCGAAAAGCTTCACCCTCTCGTCCGTCTCGAAGACAGTTGCTCCTGAGAATGCAGTGCTCATGACCACAAAGGTTAAAGGTCAAGAAAAAGCTGTCTTCGGCAGGTGCGAAGAGCAAGAGCTGAATTTATGTTCAGCATCAAAATGTGTGAAGTGTTTCCTTGAAGTGTCCTTTTTATGGCTCATCGTTTTTTTCTTAACCAGACCGGAGTACCACAAGGTTCCTCTCTTGGATCATTGAACAAATGGGAAAGAAAAAGGACCATCAGGATTTATTCCATCGCAAATGTGTGTTGAATCAAAGCTAACTGTAATAATGTAGTAATAGTAAATCGTGACACATTTTTGTGTTGTTTTGACAAGGCCGTGTATTTTCTGGAATCAAGTCTCCATAGAGGCCGTCAGTGGCTGCACTGCTGAGCAGAGAAGGTCAGCGTTCAGAAGGTTGAGTCCTCCCTCCGGGTCGGATTAGAAAGCCCTTGAGCAAAATGTTGATGACTAAAGTCGGTCTCTATCGTCTTTTTAGAAGGCTTAGCCAGAACCAAGAATGAAGAACTTAATCCTTTGTAGAATCCTAAAACCGCTTGAATTTTATTGTTACTGAAGGGCACTCTCCAGAACTATCTTGTATCCAATTCCTTCAATGAGCTCTGAAAAATGTAGAAATATCTTTTAAGAGCAACTAATGTGTTTAAGCCTGTCCTGATGTTTGACATACCACTCCATAAAGTTTTCTGGAGATCACAAAGACGCTGACATCACAGACAGAAGATGGCATCACTCAAATATTTGCACGAGCCAAGGTCTTAAACTGTTAATGTTCCCACAAATTTGATTTATTTTCTCTTTTCGATGGAGAGAAAGGACCCTGCTAGGATAAACCTTACCATCCCTAACACAATTTTAATGGATAGATGGATGGATGGATGAGGAGATCTGTCTATTCCCTCTGACAAACCTGCATCATGACCGCAGAATCAGCCTCTGATGCATGTACATCCGATCCATCTTCTTATACGCTCCAACACTGAGGCTGTTGTACGACCTCAGATGATCATTTCCTCACTTTGCTCCGGGACAAAATCTGCCATGCAAAGGTTTTTCTTTCCAAATGGAAATCCACAGACACAGATTACTTTTATGGAGGAGTGTGTTAAAAAGGCTACGAGCTGTCTGAGGCTGACAAAGCTTCTCTTCACACCGGGACATACACCAGGTCAAGAGACCGACACAGACGGTGCTCAAATAGGTTCCACACAACCTCTCTCTCGCTCGCAGACACATTGGATTGCTTGTTAGAAGGTTCCACAGAGTGTCTGATTCTAAATGGGCCGTCTTTCAATTCTGTGTGCGATTGACCAGGAGGGGGAGAAAACATCATCATCCAGACGGACGCCGAGAGATTATATGAGAAAGTCGTGCAGCTGGTGGGCAGGTGAAGACAGAAAACTAGTTAAACACATCAGCCTGTTCGCATGTTTACACCTCCTTCTTCGGAGAACAGTGTGATCATCCAAGGTGTTGTTAACCAAATACAAAAGCACGACTGCTTTCTGTACATTGCCTTTTCTAAAACAAAAAGATTAAACTGACACTTCAGGGCTAAATGAACAGCTTACATGTGAATTGCTTATGAAAGGTTAATAAGTGAAGGTGACCACAAAAAAAAGAAAATACTCAAAAGTTGTTTGACAATTTTTCCACTGGGAGCCAAAGAAATGACACATTGCTCATATTTGTGGCTATAAAATGGACCCGTACAAACATTTACTTGGGCAGAGGTTTGCACTTTCACTGCGCCGTTATGTTTTTTCAAGCAGGTACTTTATGAGCCGCTCGGATTTAAGTTTAAAACAAGCTCCTCAGCAGGGGGAGACGGACATATTTAACACAAGGAAACATGAGTTTGACAACAGGGTCTTGGAAGTGGAACACAGGTTCTCGTTGAAACGTCGCTCTTAATTTCCGCCAGCGTTATAACTGTCAGAATTTTGATTTCTGCTTCACCACAACCACTTCTCTGTAAGTCATGTACCAGCGTCTTAGTTTGCTTTTTCAAATCAGCATTACACATAACATATGAAGTCTAAAAAAAAATTACGACAAAGATGTTCTCAGCTATCTTTGAACAGCCCTACAGGTTCGCGTGTCGACCCCTCCGCGATAGGAGGTCACCGGGCCACTCTGTTATCCCCTTACCCTCGGCTAAAAAACTCATTTGCAAAGATGACACTGGCGTGGCACCTGATGACCTCGTGACACACGCCTGTTAGGGCCCAATTAAGAAGGAGCGAGACAACCTTCTAACTGCCCCTGTGCTGACCGCCGGGTGTTTGTGGCCCCTTCAGTGCCCCCTTGCAAGTGTCAGGTCTTGCCCTCGATGAGGTGTTTTAAATCGACTAGAAGAATATGTTTGTTTGATCTGGAATCGCTGGCAGTTATCTGAAATACTCGCTAAAATGAACAGTGTTGGTAGGGTAAGTCAGGTACGTAGTTTTGCTTTCGTAGGGGGAATGGGATCGATATGAATATATATGACGAACATGTAAATGACAAAGGATGATATAGAAATACATTTGAAAATCAAAGAACACAAAGACATTCAGGTGGCGTCTTACAGTTGCAGAAAGATGCTTGAAATATTAAAATCATACTTATTTGATATGTATTAAATGTGGTATAAAGTTGCACAAACTGTTACCAAGATGTTGAGCAGGCAAAGGAGATATTTAAAATATTTGTTATTGACTTAATGCGACAATTTCTTAGGTAATATTTATCATTGGAGTGTGACAAACAGAAATAATAACAGAGTTATATTTTGATAAGTTGTGATACCATGAGAAATATCTGTGTCTTCTTCTACCACACAATGTATTCTTCAACCTTGTGTTATCTCAGGGCCAAGGTGACCCGAAGCCCTGAAAACAAATGTGTTTGTGGTATCCCTAGTGTTGTCTCTGGGTCAAGATGAACAACCTCTACCAGTGGTAGTTCACCTTTATCCAGAGACAACACAAAGGTTTATTGTGAACTTCGAGGGAACTAGGAAGGTCCCATTTCAAAAATATTTTTTGCCGTTTTGCTATATATTATAAAATATATGTTTAAAGCACGTCTTCATAAAAGCATTGATTTTTTGGGCAGTTTTGAGAGGCGTTATTCTGATATTACTATCCCTACTTCATAATAAAACTTTCCTCATTTTGTGTATTTTGTAGTACAATTGAAATACATACAGTACTTCTGAAGAAGCAAAACTGGCTAGATTGCTCCTTTATTTTGATAAATAACACCTGGTGGCCACACAAACTTTTGAACGCTGCTTTACCAGTTTGGTATAGATTTGAGCCTCCTGCTGATTAACCACTGCCATTTAGAGTATATCTTTTTGTGTACTGCCCTCTATAAAGTTCATTTTAAGTGTCATGACCACAACATTACCGAGGACATCCAAGCCTTCTGCTACTCAACGTAACTCTTCTTCATATGCAAAGACTTAACCTTTCAAACCCGGGTCCCCCTTTTAAAAGGAACGATTCTTTCAAGCACCTGGACAACATACCAGACAGTCCGTCACTTTAGAGCTCGACACCTGGCCTGATCTGGACTTCCACTTAAAATACCGGCCCACATGGAATTATAACGTTTACTTGATACAACAGCTGAGGCGAGCTAATTGACATTTAACAAGATGTCTGAATGAAGAAATCATCCATGTTTCCATGTCCAGGTCTTCATCACGAAGCAGATTAGTCTCAGAATGTCCCACTGATTGAGTACAGCTTTAGACAACAATGTCAGAATGGGAATATAATCTCAAGAAAAACCTAGTTTGAAGATCGGATGGAGGTCGTATGCGGGAGATGTGGAAACGTAATGCTTTTAAAATAACATGTCAAGGAAAATATATAATATATCAGCTCTCTCTCCACAGAGATATTTATGTATTCAGACTGTACTCAGAACATCACCAATGTGTACACATCTCTATCTTCTCAATTAACATTTTCTAAAGATTGTATTTAACTACGATCATCAGTTTTTCAAGTTGTTTTTCTTAGAAAACATCACGAAAAAAGTATAGGTCTTGGATGAGGACTAACTAATATTGTTTTGTGAGTCAGTTGGAACTAATAAGCAGAAGAATTAATATATATATTTTTTATTCTATAGCTCCAAATAACACGTGGTGAGTGTGGATTTTATACCGACTTCCGCCAACCCTGGATTTAACTTTGACTACAGGTGGCTTTAATCTAGAAATAATGTTGCTGTGAGGATGTCCATGTTGTGATCTTGAGAGGAAACCATGTGTTTGCTGCAGTAATATCATTTGTCTCAATGTCTTGACCTCAACAATGCAGAAGAGTTGAGTTGTTTTTTGAGCCCTCGGCACTATTATGGCAATCTCTTCGGAAAGATAAATCGAGTTAGTTTTAACTCGTTCTATCAGCAAAACAACATTATTTATTGGTTCTTGGGTGCGATTAGCTTCAGCTCAAGGTCTTGAGTGATAAGAGGTCAATGTGAAAGAGTGGATGTGACAGAAGGGTCAAGGTTCCTGACCCAGATATCAGGGTCGTTCTCAGGGCCAAAGATTAAAATCTGCCTTTTTTTTATGGAGGTAGATTTGTTTCTTTATAATTCAAAACAAAAAATTCGATCAAAAAGGTTGCTTCAAAAAACAAACAAAAAAAGTATTTTCACAAAAAAAAAGTTTTCTTGATTGAAGTTGATTTTTGTGCTGAATTCAAGTCTTTATTAATCAAAGTGAAAACAGTGTTTTTCTTTTTATTAAAGTAACTTTTTTTGATTGAAAATATATTCTTTTATTATAATTATAAAGAAACAAATCTACCTCAATACATTTTTACACCATCTTTTTTTAAATGTGCGACTATAATTACCTTTAGAGTGACTTAAACAAAAACCTGATGAACACTGATACGAACATTTAAAACAAAGTAACTCTTTTATTCATCTTATATTTGAGAACGTCACACGACAAACAAAGTCAAAACATGAAATCAAATTACTTTTGTGAGAAAGTTTGTGATCTTTTAACCAAACTTTTTCAAATTATGACTATGCAGATAAGGAATCCATGACCTAAACATTTTTCTTCACTGATGTTATTGTTCAGTCTGTCAACACCTCGGGCCATGAAAATAGACGACTTGAAGTTCAACTCGAGTTCATCATTACGGTCATTTCCCTGATTCTTGTCGTGAAGTTTTCAATTAGATAACTTACATTTTAAGATACAGAACTACGGCTTGATCTGAGTTGGACGTGTTTCTGATCGTAAAATGACACGTCTGGTGTCGAGTCGTTGGCTCGGGTCAGAGGTCCGACTGCGGCTCTTGCCCTCACATGAAACGACCGTAGGGGAGGCCGGCAGAGGTTTAAAGGGCGAGCGGACCAGCCGTGATGAGGAGCCGGAATGACAGATGGAGGATATTATTGTTGGGAATGTTCAGTTGCGGTTGCACTCTCGCTTTTCATCAAGTGCTTTTGGCTTCACGTGAAGCGAAGGAATGCACCGTGGGGCAGCGTGCCGCTCAACCTGACAGCGACCCACCTCCCAACTCATCGGCGCTCCTCCCTGCATCACCGCATGAGTCTCTACACGTCCGGTTCAAATTCAAATACGGATGCTATCGAGCGCAGGCAGAGGGTGACGGCGATCCCAACCCTTTGTAGTCTAGTTCACCTCCTAAATGACAGGAATACAGTTTGGCCCTGGTCCGAGAGCGATAGTGGATCAATGATTGATCTGCACTAAAGCTGGGACAGCGTTCACCACACACAGTTTACGGAGATTAATGGCTTTTAAGGTTGTGTGCGGACACGTCTCTGTCCAGCTTATTGACGACACGTACGAACAAGGAATGTTGCCGAGGCCTATTGTTCGGCTTCACGACTGAAGTGGGAGGTTCTCGACGTCGGTGTCTGTGGCTGGAATGACTATAATTATAACAAAAAGATGTTTCACAGGTAATTTCAGGATAGTTTAGCCAGTACTAAGTAGGTAATTGCAACATAAAATGTGTGTCTGGTCCTCCGTCTAACACTGGGTATACTTAGATAGGCTCTTAACGTAGGGACAATCTCTTACAGAGATTCCATCTTAGTTATTTCATTATTCACAAACAAATAATTGCCAATATCGTTTAGCTAATAACTTACTCTTGAAGGGCAACTAATGTGAAAACCCAACTCTCTTGATTCACTTGTTTCAAATGTTGAAGATGCAGTAAGTCCCTCATTATGACCATGTTTTCAAGTTGTTACTTCGTCAAATCTCGGCGAACAAGAGGTTACAAGAGCGGAGTCCATTATGACTTAATAATGGCTTCACTCCTCCTCCAGCAAGCTGTATTTACGCCCTGCTTTGTTTATAAAACCAGTCTCTTGGAGGTGGACACTTTCTCTATTGATGACATGTAGTGACAAACCTTGATGCTCGACCAATCACAACAGAGTGGGCGTGATTTTTGTCAACAATATATAATCTCCAGAAAAACGTTTTCAGTGAGCGGAGCTTAAGCACATTTTCTAATGTAAATATTTGAATTAAAATGGAGTTTTGTAAAAATAGACAGTGATGAGTACAATAGAGTCTAAGATCTATTTAAGACACACTTAAATCCACACATTTGTTGTCCTTGCGCCTCAGCTTTTGGACTCTAACCAAACTCAAGATTGGGATGGTAAATCAAACCTTCTAGCTCAGCTCATTGTCCTAAGATCATTTTCTCTACTGCAACTGATAAGACTTTCAAAGTTTCATAACTCGTTCAAAGTACTGGAAGCTGTTCCCCTCAATATTTACCCAGACGAAGGAGGTTACTTAATCACCGCCATTATTTGTTTGTTAGCAAAATAAGAAATGGATGAATTCAATGAAGGTTTTCAGGGAATGTTGCTAAAGGTACGAGGAGCAAATCTTCATTCTGGTGGCAGTATTTAAGCTTGTTCAAAAAGTGCAATTTGCGCACGTGGTATCACGATATATACAAGGCGGAACCCAATTTCAGGTGAGAGTAACCAGCAGACACAAAACAAAACGCCACCGAACCAATATGGGAACCCAAAAACAGAAAATAAAACATAGATGTCCAAACTCTCACTAAGAAAGAATAGACTAGGCACAGTTGCAAAGAGGCAAAACACAATAACTGCAACAGGAATAATCTCTAAATTTGAAGGAGAGAACAGGAATTGACAAAACAAAATAAAACCAAAATACAAGTTAAAAAACATATTACTTAGCTCTGTTGTGGAATAGCAAAAAGCCCAAAACTTGACTAAAAAAAGCTTAACATTTAATTGTCGCAACACAACATATAATTTAACAACATGTTTAAGAGCAAAGGTTTATTCGTTAGAGCTTTGAAAACTTGGACCTGAACCAAGTGTAGTGATGATATCGCTGCCTGTTTATGTATAACATGCAATATGACATTACATAGCACAATCGTCGAATCATGGGTTTTGTTAATTCCATTGTGTTTCTATGAAGTCATACGAAATAAGCTCTTTCACCAGCAAGTTTTCACCTGAACTGATCTTCAGTCCCATCAATCACAGTTGGAAAAACATGTGATAGCTTTAACTCAGCTTGAATTCACCTTTCTGGGAATAACTTTTGAAATATGCCAAAAATACTGTATATATATACATTTTTCGTGGATCAATCAAGCTGGAACAGAAACGTCAATCATCGCGGTCAGTTTAGTGAGTCAAGGCTACAGTAGTTCTTCTAAAACACAGTCCTGTGAGCTCCTGAAATGTTTCCAGGGTTGTTGTCGTGTTTTGCTCACCAGTGCCAGCGTCGATTCCCATCTGCACCTTGTAAAAAAGGTGCTACCTTCCCAAAATTGCACAGCCAGTGAGTGAGCCCAGTTATTACTGACCTCACCACAGACCGATACTCTTGTGGACTGAAACTTTTTTACCAGCCTGAAGATTCTGTAACTCTCTCAGTGCCCAGTTACTAAATAAACTCATCTGAACTTCAGCGAGGGGTTGTAGGATGTTTAAGGTAAAATATTTGCGGGTACATTATATTGGTGTTGGTAACGTGGGTTGAATAGCAATATACATTCATGACATTTTAAAAGGAGATAAGCTGCTCTATAGAGTTCCGATGTTTATGTTAAAATCTCCAGAGAAATGAAAAATGACAACTTTGACCTACTCACTGTTTGCCTAAGGTTAACCCAACAAGGCTGTATCTGACTCCTTCACTAGTAACCATTTAGGTTAGAAATATCCCCAATGATTTCATTATATAATGTGTATTATGTTAATGTTGATGCATCAAGGGATTGGCAAGCCCGGAACTTTCCGGGTTATGTCTAAAAAGGAGACATTGAGACCGATGCAAGGGATCACTCAATTTACTCCCCCACTTATAATGTTAACTGTATAACTCATCTTGTTATAGGCTGCCATATAATATGTCATAGAACCTTATAAATGTATATCATATGCATATATACATGAAGCCCTTATTGAAAGTGTAAAGAAAGGCTCCTGTTGGGTCAGAATCCTCAAAGAGTACATGAACCATGATAGAGATGAATGAACCCAAAATGTAATTGCTGAATTTTTCGCTTTTTTTAAATGTATTATTGGTTTTACAGTTACTGGATGACAGTGTTTAAGAACTAGAATGCAATGAATTTCAACCAAATGATTACAACTACAGTAATTGCTGCTATTACAACTTCGTCCACAGGGGCGCATGGTTGCGCAGTGGTTAGTCGCCTCACAGAAAGAAGGTTTCTGGTTCACTTCCTCTGAAACATACAGAGGTTGATTGGGAACTTGGGGGTCAGTGTGTGTGAGAAAGGTTTTATGTCTTTGTATGTCTTTGTGGCGTCCTGTCCAGGGTGTCCCCCCGCCTCCCCCATAAGGGATTAAGCGGTAAAAACTTGAATGAATGAATTGACATCCTCTACATCACTATTTACTGTGCTCATTTACATCTGTGGTTCTGCTCATTACAACGTTGACCCACTTTAGACCGTGACATCTGTGCTGCTGCTCAGTGTTATACGCACTCGAATGAACATCCCGATAAACCGGTCCGGCGTAGCTTCATAACTTCACACTCAACCTCACGTCTCGGATACCGAAAAACAAACACAAGCCAGATAAATAAATGTGCTCATAAAAGACAGATGTTGCCGAGAAGACATGATTAGCTCCAGCTCTCGGTTCCTCCCCTGAGACGCCGAGATAACATGGCGGAGAATAAACGAGGTTATGTATCTGGGCCGAAGGAACCGGGAACGTACGCATCAAACCGATCTTGACGGGTTCGTCTCTTAAGCATCTGTAAGTCGACTCACGGAAAAGTTAACCTCTCGGTCCAAGACAACTGGAACAGACAAAATGTCTGATTTCATTACGACCACTTGAGGAAACACAGGAGTGTTTGCTCAGTCGGCGAGATAGCCCCTCACCGCGCTCACTATTATTGGGTGGGCTTCTTGAGCGTGGGTATCAAATGATCACCTCTTCTTGTTTCCCCTCGAGGTGGATGTCGCGCTCGCGGTATCAATGAGCCAGTGTGGAGGTGTGAGCCTCCCTGACACGCAACCCCGCGAAAAAAGTGAACTGTCAGTCATCGGAGCTCCGAACTGATGTCTACTGTTCAGTCACATGTGTCGGCTCGTGTCTGACGATTGTACTTTGAGTGAAAGTATTTCAATCCAGGGCTGAGTATTGACGAGAATACGACGGTACGCGTCACAGTACCTGGGTCAGCAAAGGATATAATATCACAAAATTGTAGTACATGGTTCCTCTCTGTCCTCCTGACTCTGGTTTCCTCCCACAGCCCAGTGGTTAATGGATATATCTAAGTTGTTTGAGTGTGTGGTAAGAAACATCTTAAGACGTTTTTTATTTGTTCAGGCTTTTCCTTGATTTTCTGGAACTCCTGTTGTGTTCTCAGTTTTATCTTGAGCTACAAAGTATATACTTTATTGAATATTGTTTTGATTGTTTAAGCGCTTTGTGACCCTGGTCTGGAAAAGCACTATATAAATAAAAATGACTTACTTACTAACTTACTTACTTAGTCTGTCTTCATGGCTTCTGGTGAAATGTCCCAACACATGGGGAGAGACTATAACCCTGAAGACTAGAACTTAGTTGTATAAGATCTCATTTTTCTTTGTAATACTTGATGACGCATCTTATTTTTCTTCTTGAAAAAAAATAAATCCATATATATATATATATATTTCCTACTCCTTTTTCGAACTACAGGATTTTGTTACGTTTTTTTTATTCTTCTTTTTTTGTCTGATTTGGGTTTTGTTATTTTGTATGTACAAATAATTTAAACTTTTTTTTGTTTGAAAAAGAAAGATAAATGATAAATAAGTTCATTTATTTATTCATTCCTATATATACTGTATAAGTAGCTGAGGTGGAAGTAAATTGTACTTGTTTCACAGTACAGTAGATGGCGCCGAGCAGGTTCTTTTCAATATGTAACCCTGATATTTCCTGTTGTGTTAACTATAGTACACAGGTATCAAACGTAATCGGAAAAGGGTCCTTATTGTTTAAGGAATCAAGGTCGGGGGCCAAACAAAATGATTCTTATATTGTCTTTTCTATTCTTGGAGGCTCAATCTATGAATGATCTCAATGTTTGTTACCCTTTAACAAACACTTCCATCAAATAATTGTATACGTTTATCTTTTATTGGATGTCTCAGTAGAATCAATACTATAATTTATTTATTTATCCCAAGCACTGCCATCTTTAAATGTCACCATAAAAATGAACATTAATCTAAATTGATTTTGAACTTACAATCTGTCGGGCCACGTAAAATGACTCGCAGGCAACAGATTTGGCCCCCGGGGCCTAAAGTTTGACGCGTGTTGTGCAGCATATTGCCATGTATCACAATATTGTGATATCGTAATGAATCCTTTGTTGACACAAGCACAACGATGCGTGGGATATCAAACGCCTTTGTCCGCAGCCTTTCGCTCCATGTAGGTTTTAACTTCTCAGATTCATTTATAATCAGAAAGGGCTCCTTGGTGGAGGTATGCGCTGTCTCAACGCTCCACTGGTTGCATTTATTGCCGTGAAGCAGGCCTGGGAAAAGTGTGGCCCTTTGTCTGTATTTATGTGGTCCTCATAAGGTCAGAATATGTGGAAAATGTTTCTGATGGCAACAATTTCTTTTTATAATAATTATTGTATTAACTCCAAATATAACTTCCTTTATTCATTTGTTTTGAACATGTTTTTCCTTTTCTTTTGGTGAATATTTATTTGAATGTTGAACATTTTTTAAATTTTATATCATGTTTTGAATTTTAGTTTTTGTATTTTTTATTTCCTTGTTTTAATGTGTCTGATTTAAGTTAAGTTGAGTTTTAAATTACATTTTTTGGTTCTTTTATTCCTCTCTTTTGGCTCGACTGGCCGATTTATTTTATTTATTTTTTTTTCATGAAAAAATGCTGTATTTTCTGTGGCTATTGGAAAAAAAACTATTTGTTTCAATAAAGGGATCAATAAAGTTTTACCTTACCTTACCTTACAACAATGAAAATATAGATTGTGGCCCCTGAGGAAATTGAATTGTCCAGCCCTGTCTTGACAAAAGAACTATGGAGACCCCCTACGGCAGAGATGCAGGCCCATTGACATTTTGACTCTGCGGACTTATTGAGTCTTCAAAAGCATAATCTTGATCATTCGTTGTCTGCACGCAGAGATATTTGCCACAAACGTAGAAAAGCTGAAAAGCAAGAGTTGACACTAAAAAGCGCCTCATGAAAGAAGCTCTTCAGTCGTCACAGGTTGAAAAACACGCCCTGTCTCACGCCCGTCCCGCGGGGGAAGGAGAGTAATCCTGCGGTCGAGGCTCAGGAAACTGGAGGGTTTTGCGTTATTTATATAAAAAATGTTTTCATTCGATGACTGGGAGCAGTGTGGGAATTAATGACACATAAATAGGAATATTTGCAGCCGCAGCGCCACCTTGACCACAGACCGGTCGACAAGTCTTCAGGGAATAAAGATAATTATTTTTAAATCTTATCAAGTATTTCACAGGATCCACTTGTCTTCTCTCACTGACATACGTGACATTTACACGTGTTCAAGAGATCCATCCTGACACTCATGTTCATCCACATTATTCCACGCATCCGTGGCTGCCTCTGTGTTTAGTGGAGCAACAGCGCCATCTAGGTCGCACTAGGAAGGTATTTGAGATCTCAAAGAAAATACATTTTAAATTATCAAAACGATTCATTCGATTGGCGTCAATTCATTGTTTCAAATATCACTTTATATATAAAATAAATAAAAAAAATCAACACTTAAAATTCATTTTACCAAGAACAATCTTACACGATTAATTGAAACATTTTTATTCAAAGTTCAGGCTTTTCCTTGATTTTCTGGAACTCCTGTGTCATAAAACTGTGTTCTCAGTTTTATCTTGATCTTTAAAGTATATACTTTATTGAATATTGTTTTGATTGTCTGGAATAGCGCTATACAAATAAAAATTACTTACTTACTGTACTTACTTTCCTAAATTTCCTTATTAAATTATTAAAATGTTTCATTTTGTTTTTGTTTGTTTTGTTTTGTTCCAAAATAACAATGTTTCATTCTTTTTATTCTGTACTGTTTTTACAACACTGTCAAAGAAATATTCTGATTTATTTATGATGCAAAAGTAAAACTTATAACGTATAACTTAAAGTCTGATCCTGGAAAGTTCTCCATATAATTGATTTATTGGCTTTTTTTGTTGTTTACTTCTTTTTTAACTTCATCATCTTCATCACTACCATCATGAAGGTCATGAAGAATGAAGGAAATATTAAACTGAGTAATCCATTTCTAATATCAAATTGAAGACGTGTTTTGTGTCAGGAAGTACTCATCTCGTCTGTTCTGGTGGAAAATATTCATTTATTCATTATGAATGAAAATTAAATCTTGGTCAGAAAATAGAAATGATATTAAACAGGATTTGGGGAAATATAATTTCATGTTGTTGTTAAAAATGACATAATATCCTATTTTTAATATGAACGTAAATAGGAAATGCCAAAAGAAATATATCAGCCACGTCAATGACACGTCAATCATATTTATTGATTCAAAAGAAAACAGTTGATTCATCATCATTCGTGAGCGTCAGGCTCTTGATCAGATCCACAGTGAACGTAAACGTTAAAAAACAACCGTTGCTGCCCCCTAGAGGCCGCGGGTCACATTCTTGAAACGAGTCCAGAAACTTGCACTTGTACAGATTTTCCCACAAAACAGGGATTTAATTCAAACCGAAACATCAAGTTTCAGCCGTTTCTCATCCTCCGCCCTCCTGACAAATCAACAAGCCGTCGTGTCGCCGAAATCCACGTTCCATTTGGTGTACATGTCCAGGGTGGACGGGCTCACGCTGGACTTGATGCGCTTCAGCGAGTCTTTAAAGTCTTTGATCTTGATGTTGCGGATCTGTGGGGACACGACACGTCAGCCGGGAAAACTAGCTAAACAGTTTTTCAATTGACGAGCGAGTGGATCACCTGGCTAGCCGCCATACTTCGGACCTGGTCTGGACCCAACTCTGCAAGGATTATAATTGTTATTATTGTTGTCGTTAATGTGAATTGAGAGGTCGATCATGTGATAAGAAGGTCTCACCTCTGATTGGCCCGAGTGCAGCATCTTTAGCTAGTGACGTGAGGTCACTTCCTGAGTATCCTGCAGTGTCTCTGTCACATGGATATAAGATATACAAGATTAGAAATGCACAAAAAAACATTAGAAATCATTATTACAAATCATTTTCAAACAAGGAAAATTACACACAGTGTAAACACTTTTGTAATAAAATAAAAAACATTATTATTCACAACATTTATTCCACTTATATTTACATCAAGACTAATTGAAAGTAACAGTAAATGTTGGTTTTGTTAAAGTGAACATGAACATATTAAGTATTTGTTGTTTGAGAGCCCCAATCAAAAATACTGTGAGGATTTAAAAGCTTTTATTGTGAGTAATATCACTGTTGATCTACATAGGAAAACAAATATGATATTATTATCATAATATTATCAAAATCATATAAAAATAATTAGCATCTTAGGAAATGTTTCATCATCCTCAGAAAATATTATATTCACAAATCTACCTTTTTTTTAAATGCAGATCAAATATGACATTTTTTATTTGCAAATCAAAAAACTATTGTTAGTATTTAATGGATAAAATGTTTTTTTTTTTTTTAAACTAACTTGTATGATTCCCTCAAATAATTATACAGGAATTTATAACGTATTAATATCCCCTATAAAGCCAGGGAGGTCGTTCACCTTGACCCAGAGACAACACAAGGGATCAGTTTTGTTCACATCGTCCTTTGTTAGTGTCTGTTATATGCAATACATATCTGGTACTCTTTAGGACAACTGTATGTGTTGTTCGACCCTTAATTAAAGTTTTTGTCACACGAAAGAATCCAACGATCCACAAAAGAGAGCAAAACTGATCGACTTATCTGAACGTCCCAGACTCACTTTGCAAGCTCGGCCAGCTCGTTCTTGTTCAGCGGGCTCCCTTGTTTGGCCAGAAGAGACTCCAGCAGCACGGCTCGAGTCTGGTTGAGAAATATCGTCAATATACCAAATACCACGAATGATGAAAGAAAAGTGAAGCGCTTTGGTACCTTTATGTCAGGCAGCGTGACGTAAACCCGCTTCGCAAATCGTCTGCCAAACAAAAGAGTAAGAGTCGGTTAAAACAACACAAAGAAAAACATTTTATTTCTTTTTTATATTAAATTATTTTTGCATTGGCGCCGCAAATTAGTTTGTTTTGCTATTTTCTACTTTTTTTGGTTCCAGGTTTTGTTCTTTACTGGCTATAAAGCTGATTCTGATCCTGATCCTAATTAACAACCATTTAAAGTCTAGGTTAAACCCATCGAAGTCCTTTAACTTTAACCCTAGTGTTATCACAGGGTCAGGGTGACCCGAAGGCCCGAAAACAAATGTGTTTGTGGCATCCCTTGTGTTGTCTCTTAGTCAAGGCTTCCAGGAATACACATGCAGTGGTGGAGGCCATTCACCTTTACCCAGAGACAACACAAGGGATACCACAAACACATTTGTTCTCGATCCTCCGGGTCACCTTGACCCAAAGATAACACAAGGGTTAATGTTAAAGGACTTAGATGCGTTTCACCTAGAATTTAAATAGTTGTTAATTAGGATCAGAAGCAGATTTTTAACCGGTAAAGAACAAAACACAGTACAAACTTTATTTTTCACAGTGAAGTAGAAAAAGCAAATGGAAAAAATCCACTGGGTCACCTTGACCCTAAGATAACACAAGGGTAAGGGTTAAAGAACATAGATGAGTTTAATCTAGAATTTAAATAGTCGTTTTTGTTTTCATTTAATTTTGTGCATTTTGTTGAACCTAAAAATAAATCTGAAAAATATATCAAATATTAATCTCAACACTTGTACAAAGAAAAATTGTATAAAAGAATTTATGAACTACAAGTTTGGGTCTTCAGGACCCTCACTGTTTTCATGAACTGTAGCTCCTCTACGAGTCACAACCGGATGACATCACGTCTGTCAGGCTGGTCTCCAAAGGAAGAGAAACTATTTCACTTCAAGTTCGTTGAGTTAAAAAAGACTTTAGGCGACTTTTCTATTTGTAGACCGTATTTAAAAATGACTCAAACTTCTCATCACCGTAGAACTGCTTCGTCCAGCTCCTGAGGCCTGTTGGTCGCCCCCATCACCAGCACCTTGTCATCTTTTCCCGATTGAACCTATAACAACAACAAACAAACAAAAAGACTCTTGACAAATGTTTACATTTTTTGGACTTGGAGTTCTGGATCTCTCACCCCGTCAAACTCAATCAGGAATTCTGTTTTTAATCGGCGTGAGGACTCCTGCTCGCCCTCTCTCCTCTCACACAGAAGACTGTCCACCTCATCTGGACACGAGTAGAGATTTAGTCAGAAATTGTCGGGGGGGAAGCAAACTGGGAATCTGGGAATTGAACCGACCGATGAAGATGACGGAAGGTTGCAGTTCTCTGGCTGCCGAGAATAACGCTCGAACCAGCTTCTCGCTCTCCCCGACCTAGGAAGGAAAGGAACATGTGTTCTTACACGGATGAAGTCACGCTCATGTGACCCCAACTATTGAGTTCAACGCGATCAATACTAGATATCAATCATGTTGTTGTGGACGGTAAAGAATCAATTATCTGGTTTGCACAAGTTTCTTAAAGAAGGAACAGAACATCTTGTCTGTAGGAAGATTCAGTAAATGTTGAAGATGGACCAAAATAAGTCGTACTTAAACCTAAAATCTCACTTTAATTCGGAATTTTCACTTTAAAGTGCGACTTAACTAATGTGTATTAATTGTGATTACATGTGTTGAAAGGATTTTTTAAAATGCCTGGTAAAAAAAACCCTTCATTTAAAGATTTATTAATTCCTAAAACAAATAAAATAAACAAAAAGTTATTAACCTTTAATAACTTTTAATTCAAGAAAAGTGTTCCATAAACTACTTTCTTTACTCAAACGCATTTGACGTTCCTGAAAGTACCAGAAGGAGAAGGAAAACTAGGAAAACAAAATTTTAACTATAAATAAAATAAACTATGTGTGGGTGTGTATTGAATTCGATTTGTATCACGATACAGGAGCAACGATTACAATATATTGCGATACTGTAGGAACGAGAATATATTTGTAGTATTGTCCGAGTTCTTGTACTGTATCCTCTCGTCCTCAGCATTGCAAGGATCCCACGAGATTTAATTGTTCCTTTAGCTACGAAGGACATAAAGACCGCCGCCATCTAGCAGCCGGAAGTTTAATTGCAACTCAAAAACTTTTTCGCATGAATAAAATGTGTGATTTGCATGTACATTTTAAAAATTGAACATTTTATTGAACAGTAGATTCATAAAATAACTATAAATAAATAAATAAATATCAATATTTTCAAACACCCCTACAACTACGCAATTTCCGACACGGCTGTCTCTTAACTCTACAGGTGGTCTGTGCTCTACTTCCTTCCTCCCCAACACTGGAAAATAGAATCCTTGCATATCAAGTTGGCTAAAAATTCCAGAGGAAATGAATTGGTTCATTTTAGTTGGAATTAGAAAAATCATGATTACGTTTCAACTCACATATTTAGAAGTTAAACTAGCAGCACTGATGTTGAAGAAAGTTGCGTTGGACTCTGCTGCTACTGCTTTCGCCTGGTGGGAGAGGGAAGCGGGAAAATAAGTCATTGAAGTACTGATGACACATCCGTGTTGGGTCGACTCACAAGCATGGTCTTCCCATTCCCAGGCGGTCCGAACAGGAGGAGACCACGAGCCGGAGCTCTCAGGCCGGTGAAGAGCTAACTGGCAGAATGTGAAATGTAAGAGACTGGGGGGAGAAGTTGGCACGACGATGAAAAATGGATCAGAAGTGGTAACCTCTGGTCTGATGGCGGGCAGGATGACGATCTCCTGCAGCGCTTGCTTGGCCAGGTCTTGACCCGCGATATCTTTGAACGTCACCGAGACCCCACTTGCGGAAACGAAGACGGCCATGTGAGTCAAAAGGACAAGCGAGGACCAGGAACAGTCGTTTTCAACTCACGTTTCGACGATTTCGTTCAGGATCAAGTTGGCCAGTTTGCTGTCGACGTTCTTGAAGTTCTTGATCTCTCTCTTCAGGGGCTTTCCGTTCTGGCTCTTCCCCGGCGTCGCCCTCTGATCCGTGGACCTCGACGGCGGTCTGGTGGATGTCGAAGGCCTGACATTACCGGGGACGCCTCGAACCACAGGCTGCACACGAGGAACCGTCTTCGATTGAGTCGACACCTTCGTCGGCGCAGGAGTGCTCGCGGGTTTGGACGCCAGCGTCGTCTCTACAGACACATAAAGCAATAGCAATAGCAGGTTAGTGGGCCGCGAGTGAGTCGTCCAGATTTGAGATCGTAACTTGCCGAGAAGCGCTTTCCTCTCTCTGGCCATGGTGAGCGTGGTGACCATTTTATCCTGGAGTCTCTTGGCTCGTGCGAACTGATCACCTGTTGACAAACAAGAAACATTATCACTGACAATACAAATGTTTTAGAAGGTATTTCTTGCTTGTCCATAGCTTTAGAAAGGAAATACTGTTGAACGTTGTTTTCTAGTGGCGTCTCTACATTAAGTAAGTAATAGTTACTTGTAAAGCGTCTTTCTAGACCAGGGTCTCAAGGCGCTTGAACAATCAAAAGTAATATACACAGTTAAAAAATACCTACAAATGTAAAAACTCTAAAAGGCCAAGACACATAATACAAACACAGGAGTCCCAGACAATAAGGGGGAGAGCCTGAACAAATAAAAATGTATTTAAGATGTTTCTTGAACCGTGTTCAGGAACCATCAGTAGATTCTGATCCACAGACCTCAGAGCCCGAGCTGGGGTGTAAGGCTGGGTCAGATCACGGATGTAAGGAGGAGCCTGACCATGAATAGATCTGAAAATAGGAACCAGAGTTTTAAAGTTGATCCTGAAAGAAACTGGCAGCCATTGAAGAGTTTTAAGTATCGGGGAAATGTGAGTTCTCCTACTAGAGCGGGTCAGAATTATCGCTGCAGAGTTCTGTATTAACTGCAGGCGAGACAGATCCTTTTTGTTTAGAAAATAAAATAAACTGTTCAAACAATAGTTCAAACGAGGCAGGGCTGAAAACAATTTTGAACATAATTTGTCTTCTTTATAGAGCATCATCTAATATTTTATTAAGAATAATAATATTTTTTTAAAAAAGAAAAATTATGTTACTAAGAAAACGTCGTTGTATTGCGCATAGTGTGTGTAAGGTAAGGTAAGGTAAAACTTTATTGATCCCTCAGGGGGTCTCCTTCGGGAAATTGTTCTTTTCCAATAGCCACAGAAAATACAGCACTGACTCCTTTAAGAAACATCTTAAGACGTTTTTATTTGTTCAGGCTTTGCCTTGATTTTCTGGAACTCCTGTTGTGTTATCAGTTTTATCTTGATCTTTAAAGTATATACTTTATTGAATATTGTTTTGATTGTTTAAGCGCTTTGTGACCCTGGTCTGGAAAAGCGCTATACAAATAAAAATTACTTACTTACTTACAATTTTTCATGAAAAATAAATCAAAATAAAATAAGAACAAGAACATAAAGAGAAATAACAAGATGACACAATCTAAGTCTTAAGATAAAGACAAAGAACATAGATCGAAGAAAAATAAACAAAGACAAAGGATACAAAAACTAACATAGAATAGAACATCAAGACACTTTTACTCCACTCCTGCCCCCGAACCCAGAATTGTACAATTTAATAGCCCGAGGAATGAATGAGTCCCTGAGTCTATTAGTTTTGCACCTGGGTAGGAGCATTCATGCACTCATTCTGCTTCTCTGCTCACTGATGACAGTGTTCAGAGGATGACTGTCATCATCCATGATGGACAGTAGTTTAGTAGTAGTGTGTGTGTGTTGTTGTGTTACCTGTCCCTGGGCTCTCCACCGCGATCCCCATTTCCAGCTCGGCGATCCCCCTCTTGTACCAGCGCACAGCCTCCTCTTTGTCGCCTGTTCATCACAAGACACTTCACACATTATAATCTAAAGAAAAAAGAAGATAAAAGTGTCAGCTCACAACCCATGATCGTCTCAAACCTGCGTCGTTCTCGTCGATCCCTATCGCCTTGGAAATATACTCGACAGCCTTCTTGTGGTAGTTTTTGATGACTTCGCTGTTGTCTCTGCTCTTAGCAGACGAGCTCGACATAATGGTGGCGGTTTAGCAGCTGTTTTGAAAGTCCAGACACTTATTTGTTTGTCTAGGATTTAGATGGCATTGGTGAATCCGTTCGTGGATCCTTAACTAGGACGTCTGATCGAACCCCAGATAAAATTGTGCCGCATCAAAACATTACGAACGCTGACTTCCGCTGTCATGTCGCCGCTACTCGATATCCGCGACAACATCCGGATTTCAAAATAAAAGAGGAAACCTGGTACTATAATAGACCGAATCATAAGCATTTGTTGTGTAATAAAGTCAACTTGGTCAATTGAGTTTAAAGAAAAAGCTTCAAGAAATATGTTTATTTTTCTTTTTGTTTATTCACAATAGTAAGTTTTTATAATTGCAAATATTTGGTAAACAAAGTAGTCATTCTTAGTATCCCCAATTGTGTAGTAAATCTTAATATTTTAATTGTGAATTAGGACTGTTAGAAAATCGATATAAAATCGATATGGCTGTATATAGTGGTATCGATACCGTATTGATCGCCTCACAGCAAGAAGTAAGTAAGTAAGTAAGTATGTTTTATTTGAATAGCGCTTTTCCAGACCAGGGTCACAAAGCGCTTAAACAATCAAAACAATATTCAATAAAGTATATACTTTAAAGGTCAAGATAAAACTGATAACACAACAGGAGTTCCAGAAAATCAAGGAAAAGCCTGAACAAATAAAAACTGGTTCGCTTCCAGGCCGAGCCAACTTGACTTGACTTGAGCTATGCACTATTTAAAAATATTATGTATTTATTCTATTTATAACCTATTGCACTATTTTCCGCTTATTTGTATTCATACTTCTATATACATTAATTATTATATGCAATATTTAAAACGTTATTTATTTATTCTGTTTATACTATATTGCACTATTTTTAACTTATATATATTTATACTTTTTATATATACATTCACTCTGCTGTGTTTTTTAACGGTTGCCAACTCTAACTTGTGACCTTTGTGTGTGGAGTTGCGTGGGTTAACTCCGGGCACTCCCGTTTCCTCCCACAGTCCAAAAACATACAGAGGAGAGTGTGTGTGAATGTTTGATGTCTTTTTGTGCCCTGCGAAAGACTGGTGTTCTGTCCAGGGTGTCCCCTGTCTCTCCACCACACCACTGTTTCAACTATTTGTTTATTTTTAACCAACATATTTTATGTGTTATTATAGATTTTAGATTTTTTTTATGGTTTATAGTTCAATAAAGTTTGTTTAAAAAATAATATACAAACATCTTCCATCTCTAACTTTGTCTGTCACTCTATCCAAGACAAGCTGATCACTGATTTAATTCTACTCTCACTTGGAATCCAGATATTAAAAATAAAAACAAAAAAACATGTATTAAAATGTTTAACCACTGCTACCTAATGTTTGTGATTTTGTAGTGTCTGCACTGTAGTGTGTTCTTATTGTTCAAGTTCAAGTCCAAGTTCTTTTATTGTCAAATATACATGTATCAAGACATACAGCATAGATGAAATTGTCGTCCTCTCAGACCCACGATGCAAAACATGAAGTAGACAATTGACATCAAGTAAGACATTCAAAAAATAAAAAATAAATCATCAACAAAATGAAATAAATAATCAACAACACAGATAATCAACTAAGGTAAGGTAAGGTAGAACTTTATTGATGAAATTTTTTTTTTCCAATAGCCACAGCAAATACAGCAATTTTTCATTAAAAATAAATCAAAAATCAAATAAGAACAAGAACTAAGAGAAATAAAGAGAAATAACAAGATGATACAATCTAAGACTAAAGATAAAGAACATAGATCAAAGAAAAATAAAAAAAGACACAGGATACAAAGACTAACATAGAACAGAACATCCAGATACTTTTACTCCACTCCTGCCCCCGAACTCAGAATTGTACAATTTAATAGCCCGAGGAATGAATGAGTCCTTGAGTCTATTTGTTTTGCACCTGGGAAGGAGCATTCGTGCACTCATTCTGCTTCTCTGCTCACTGATGACAGTGTTCAGAGGATGACTGTCATCGACTGATAAACAGAATAACAACAAAATTAACCAGGTTCGTTTTTGATATATTTATCATAATGTTATTTATTTTTGGATTTATTTATTTTTTCCGTGATGTTTATTTAATTTGTTTGTAATATTAATTTGTATTATTATCATATTTCTTTTAATATTGTTTACATTCTAATATGTGTATATTTGTACGTCTTTTTTTTTGTGAACTCCTTTGAACCAAAGTATTATTAACCTTTATGTCGTAATTTCCCTTCTAAACACGTGACCAATCAGAATTTAATAAATAGGATCGAAACATGCAGAGGAACAAAGTCGTCTGAACCAACAGGGATATTAACAAAAAAAAAAAAGTTACATTAAATTCCTTCACGACCACCACATTTAATAGCTCGGGACTAGACCACGCCCACTTAGATTCCCACCAATAGCTAAGCGTGTCTGAACTCCAACAGCCAATCAGCGTCCTGGATCCTCATCGCGTGCTCCGGCTCTGGCACGCCTCCTACCTTCCTCTCCTCGCTCTGACTCTGCTCTGACAGATCCTTGGTGATGGTGGTGTTGTTGTTTACAGCCCAGAGTCGAACCCCTAGATTGTGATTTAGAACATCCTCAGATCCCCCCCTCTCTCGACGTTGTCCCCCCCACACGTATGCCCGCGGCTCGGCTTCTGTCTCCGGTGAACACTGACTGTCGGACACGGAGATAGTTAGCTTTTAGCCCAGCTGTCTCTTTAAAGCCAAACTAGCCTTTGTCTTTTAACACAGTCACCGTCGTTCCATCTTCTTCTTGTTGTTGTCAGCAAACGGCGAATTCTGCGAAAACTTTTTTTTTCTTTTTCTTCCCACCACCCCGACGACTGCCTAGTGGACCAAGATAGGTGGCTTTGGAAGCAAGATGTCGAACGGAGTGGTGTGCAGAGACGCGAGACACGCCGGGAGCTGGTACTCTGCCTCGGGTAAACTGTCAACACAGCCCCGGTCGGAGTTAGCATTCGAGCTAACTTTTACTGAACCTTTTCATCGATGATATATATTATGTCGGCGTCACGTGATGGTTCTTTAAACTCTTCACCTTTTACGTAAAGCGAACCAAAAAGAGGAGTTTTTAGGTGTATTTTAGCGGATTGAGCTTCGGCTAGCTAGCGTTAGCTTCTCCGTTTTTCATGCATTTGTGGGTCGAGCTTCCTCAGCACTTTCGTCCTTTAAACTATAAAGAAAATACCTAAAATGTGTCGCATTAACGACATTTATTAAATAATGTATTTTCACACACGTTTACTCGACTGTCAATATATATAACTCGTTGGCCTACAAGCTGTTTAGCTTATCTCGACATTTCCACGAAAAATATGCCAGGAGCAAACTCGTATGTTTTTATTTTAATCATTTATTTAAGTGCCACGAATATATTTCTTTAAAAAACAAAACAAAAGATTACCAAGTTCACGTTTGCCTTTTGACAAAAGCTTTGGAAGCTTCGTTGGCAAACCCTTCCCCCATTCTAGCTGCTCACTAAAGCTTGTTGTCATTTCAACCCCTGTCTGCTCACATACGTCCCTCTGGCCGAACGTATTTTCAAGTGTGCTAGGAATATACTTCTTTTATACTACGATTAAAGTAGTATACTTGAAGTTTACTTTGACTCTTTACTTCAAAATACTAATATATATGTATACAAGTACAGTGTACTACTTTTTTTATTTGGAAAACTATCAGTTTGGTGATCTAGAGGTAAACTGTAAAGGATTATGAATTTACAGAATTTGACTTTGCTGTTGGATAGACACACTTTAAGACACGCTTTAATTATAAATCTTCATGTGTAAGTAAGTAAGTAATTTTTATTTGTATAGCGCTTTTCCAGACCAGGGTCTTAAACAATCAAAACAATATTCAATAAAGTATATACTTTAAAGATCAAGATAAAACTGATAACACAACAGGAGTTCCAGAAAATCAAGGCAAAGCCTGAACAAATAAAAACGTCTTAAGATGTTTCTTGAAGGATGTGTACGGTCATGTCGACCATGTTGAAGTTCTGGTCTATTTCAAATAGTATTTGTGCTCATTTATTACCTTTTAAAGCTTTACATGACAAATTAGAAAACTGTAATCTTCCTTTTTTGATTGATCAAGTTCTAGTTCGTCTCATACAGGTTTCGCAATGGTGTCGGTCAGTGTACATAAACAATTTCCAGAAGGAGACCTCCAGAGAGATGAATAAAGTTTATCTATCTACATAACACCATTTGGAAATATGAACGTCTGTCTTGCCTTCGATGCTTGATGCATCTATTGTGACACCCAAATGCTAGAATAATCGGGCGACAACCGGGGTTTGCCTTTTCGCATCCTGCGTAATAATGTTAAATGTAGATCATTTTACCAAAATGCAAGTAAATATGAAGTGCATTAGTAGTATAGGAAATAGTGTAACTGTAAATTATAGTTATTTGTAAAGTGCCTTTCTAGACCAGGGTCACGAAGCGCTTTAACAATCAAAAATAATACACAGATATTAAGTATATACTTTTTAAAAGGCCAAAACACATACTCCTGTATACTTAAATTGTTTAAATTTAGTCCACGGAAATATAAAATGAGTATGATTTTAATACACTACCTTAGTAAACTATACATATACTTAAGTATACTAAATAAAATAACTTCAAGTATAATACTTATAGCTAAGCTAGCTAAGTTTTGTGTTTTTCTCTCTCTACTCTTCTAATTTTACAAATTCTGAAATGTATATATTTAGTGACGTTAAATGAAGCTTGTTAACTAACAAGTCCTGAAAAAAAACAAGTTTTCAACACAATATAGTCACTATTGGTGAAATCAAATCCTTAGATATCAATCAAAAAGTTGTCCTTTTGACTTCCTTTAAATGATGAAGACATTTTCTCTTTCCTTTTTCTTTCCCCTGCAAGGATCCCAGTTGAATGTACAACTAGAAGGTTGGCTGTCTCAAGCAACGCCCACAGTCAGCCCTGCTAGAGCCATCATTGCACCGTGGGTTACTCTCTCTGGCATTTCTTGTATTTAAAGCGGTTTTTATTTTTTATTTTAACCCATTACGTGTTTCCAGGCATGCTGGCTATACCTACTGTGGTGCTTGTGCAGCACATGCCTACAAGCAGGTGGACCCCTCTATAACGTAAGTGATGTGTTTTGGCCAACACTATGGGTTATGGAAGTCACATTAACATTAATTAACTACTTTTTATGTACATAAACAGCAGATAAGCCATTTATTAAACAGCAATAAACGGTACATTAAGAAGTCATTTGTCTTTAATGATTAACATGTGTTCCATATTGTGAATAAAAATGAACTAGTGTGTGCAAACTAAGCATGATTTTCAAACAAGCCGTGTCCTTCTCCAGTCGTAGGGTCTTCATCTTGGGACCTTCGCATCATTTCCCTCTCTCCCGGTGTGCCCTGTCATCGGCAGACATCTACAAAACGCCTCTCTATGATCTGAGAATTGACCAAAAGGGTATTGTTTGCACTCGCACTTGAATAAATGACTCCATGTTTATCTGAGGTGAATTAAATTCCTCTTATATTGATGGTTTTCTTAGCATATCAACACATTCATTTCTACAGACAAGACAAGTTTTCTCTAATTCAATTCAAAACTGACCTTTATTACAGTGTATTCCGAACTCTGGAAAACTGGCTTGTTCGATCGGATGAGTCTGCAGACGGACGAGGAGGAGCACAGTATTGAAATGCACTTGCCTTACACTGCTAAAGCCATGGAGAGGTAATTCATATAACAGATGTTCTGTATTTCTATATTTTCATTCCTCCAAGCATTTGCTTGACACAAACCCTTCCTGGTTGCTACATTGCAAATTTCAAACATACTTTTACTAAATTTGCTGTTAAATGTACAGTTGTCATCCATACTTTACCATGAAAATTAGGCTTGCGTACCGTTCCAATATGAATGATTCCAAGTTGAAGTTTCCTCCACTCATTAAAAAAGTTGTTCACATTTGCATCATCTGACTCCATCAAATAAGTGCCCCAACCGAAATGGTACACCCTTGATATCCATATTCAACTCTCTCAATTCTGGAATGGGTATAAAAAATAGGTATCGATTCTATGAGAATTGAAAAGCTAGTCCTGGTTCCCATCGATACTCGACGCCTGATATGTGTATTTCACCACTATTTGTGACCCTGGTCTAGAAAGGCGCTATATATATAGAGATTATTATTATTATTATTATTATCATAAACCACTCAATCCTCCATATCTTTTAATGGCCTCAATTAACAATCCCACTTCTGAAACCATTTTCTTTTTTACCCGCATCTGGCGTTAAAGGATAAATTGAACGCACAAAAAAACAAAAGTATAAATCCGTCATCCATGTGAATGACTCATCTCCGACCCTTTTTTCACAGCCACAAGGACGAGTTTAGCATCGTCCCGGTGCTTGTTGGTGCACTAAGTGAGTCCAAGGAGCAAGAGTACGGGAAGTTGCTCAGCAAGTATCTGGCGGATCCTTCCAACCTCTTCATCATCTCATCCGACTTCTGCCACTGGGGTCGGTAACCACTTCTGCACGTACCGCTAGAGTTTGCTACCCCGGTACTAAAGTTGGTGATTTTCTTCTTTTTTTTTGTAGGCCATCGTTTCCGTTACACTTACTACGACGAATCTCAAGGAGAGATCTACAGATCCATCGAAAATCTCGACAAAATGGTAACAAGCCACCAGATCAACTGGGCCTTTAACTCATGTTGTACATAAACTATTTTTCGTGTTCATAAACTAGTTGTTAAGATTACTTTCCACAATCCAGACCAGAAGCTGTGGCCTCGGATCATAACTCGTGCAATCTAAGAACGATACCGTGTGTGATTTCAGGGGATGGGCATTATAGAGCAGATGGATCCTACATCTTTCACCAACTACTTGAAAAAGTACCGCAACACAATCTGTGGTCGTCACCCTATCGGAGTGCTGCTAAACGTAAGTAACGTTTAAACAACTTGTTATCTTGAAATGCCTCATTTAATGTTGGACGTGAGCTGTGACCCGGCAGATAAGACCAGAATCAGCCGGTGTGTATCAGATCAGCAACAGCAGAGAGTTGTTTATCAACAGAGTGAAGATCTTCTCAAATACCCAGCGATTGTATGTTATTCTAATCGTGACATATGGTCCTTTTTACATCGGCTCTCTCCAGCATCTGATCCTGCTTTGATACTTATCCTCGCGTAACACCAGACAGTCTGGCTGAGTGAGGCCAGACGGTTCATTCTCAGAAGCAAATGGTTCCCCCATTGAGGAGCCGATGCAACCTGAGTTAACCGCGGTCGGACAATCTGAGATTCATTCTCACATAATCGCTGGAGCGAATAGCTTTGGAAAGAGAAGCCGTGGTACTTGATCAGTTTCAAGACACTTGTTAATTAGACGTTATTCTGACACATTGTCATCTGTTCTGGAAGTTATTATCCTGAGACCCCCAGATTTATGAAGGGAGGAATTTGAAAGGGGCGAAAGTAAAAATAGCACCATGTTCTAATCTGGACACCGGAGGTTTGTCGATTGTTTTTAAATCAAGACTCTTAATCCCTCTTCCCTTCAACTGAATAGTCAAAGGATGGCTGATGTTAAGAAATAATCTTTTTACACTTTTCTAGGTCATCCTTATTTGTAAAGGGCTTCAACTTAACAAATGGTTGTCTCTGTTGATGTTTTTAGAGAATGTTTTCATGAAGAAGATCTTAATGAAAGGAAGGCTTTGAGGCCCTAGATATAAGAATGGAACATGTTGTATTAGGCAAAACACTGCGGCTTTTCCATTCTATTTAAAAAAGGTATTAATTTTAGCAAATGGATTACTTGTGAAAAGCCTTTTTTTTCATTTTAAAATGTTGGGATTAAACTTTTTTTTTTCTTCTAGTTTTACAAAAATACACGTATCATTTTCTTGTCAATTATATTTTGTATTTTATAATTATTTGTTGTCAACAGAATTTCTGACGAGAGTGAATTTTGATGATGTTGTTTATTTAGATCGACTTTATAAATAATTGTACTTTAACACGACGACTGCTTTCCAGGCCGTGGCCGAGCTGAGGAAGAGCGGCTTTGACATGAACTTGACTTTCCTGAACTATGCTCAGTCGGGAAAGTGCAGGACCTGGCACGATAGCTCCGTGAGTTACGCCGCAGGCTCCCTCGTCGTTCATTGAGCTGGACTTCCAGACGGGACTGCGACAAAAGCCCCGCAGCCCCGCCCGTAATATCTATCGCCATAACGTTACCCCAAAAACCCCCCCCAACCGCCCGCCCTCATCACCTCGCGCCCGACGCCCTCCCGTGCCCCGCCCTCAAGTACAATCTCGCAGGAAGGACCTAGACACTCCAAGCCAATGCAGTCTCCTCTCCACCTCGCTCCCCCCTGTCCTCCCAGTTTGAAGTGCAACTCAGAACGTGAAGGTTGACTCTTTGTTTGAAGTGCAGTTTTGAGATTATAACACAAGCTCGTAACCAGATGGAGGCGACGATATCGTCGCCATAGTTATTAAAGCGGTCACCTAGGGAAGGCAGGATTCGGATCTTGATCCCGATCACGGCCATCTGTGCTCATGTTTCCTTGCAGCAGAGAAGGGATGACGATAAATCTTCAGCTGAGAGGAACACAGATGCATTTTGAGCTGCATGCACTTGAAACGAGTGTTCAAACTCATCATCGCAAAAAAAAAACTAAAGGGCTGCATCCAACAAAGTTCCCTATCACAGAACCAAAAAAAAAACAACCTTGTATTAGTTGATTCTATACTTCCTTTATTATTATTATTATTTAGCCCTTTCTTATTAGATGTGGTTGTATTTACTCAGTAGTTTGTAGGCTTGATCTGCAGCAGTGTATTTAAAACGAATCAGAGAACACGGTATTAAAAGATCTCGCCGTCTCTTCTCTCAAACCAATTTTTCTGGAGAACACTCGTTTGATGGCACGTCGGGTGAGATGGTGTGAAGGGCAGGCGGCGGACGGATGACGTATGACTTGAAAAATTTTGGCAAACACGTGGAATCATTGCTCTCCTATTCTTTTGTCGTGAAGATTAGACGGCTCGACACCAAGTTTACTTCAGTCATGGTTTAAAAAAAAGATTTTCAAGTTTGACTTTTTATCCGTCCACCTCCTGCCCCGTCCTGTAGCTACGTGCCATCATAGATGATGGATGTTATTAACGGATCAAGTTAACTCTCGTTTACAAGTGGACCTGTTGATCCAGAAAAACTAAAACAATGTCACACAAACACGCAACTGACCAAAGCATACATACGGTCTGAGTTTAAACGTTTTTTTTTCCTCTGCTTTAAAATAAGACTAAATGAAAGACGTCGCATTACTGAAGCAGTACAAAGCCATAAGAAAAGAAAAAAAAAGAGCTGTGATTTTACACGAAACAATCTTTTTCTGTCCAGTAACAAGAGGAACACGATGAGTCATGTCCAGCTCTCGACACGAGAGGCAGCAGCGATCTGCTCCCGCTTCGGTCGAGTATTCCCCTCTTTAGTCGATGCAGTCCGTTATATTGAGCATAAAAAAAAAGGCTTGAGAGGCTTGAACCCAGTGGGCACAGACTGAAAGACCAATCCGATGGCGGTAGTGAAAGGAAAACTAGTCAAGCATGACACACTGTGCCATTGTGCCTTTTTATCACTGTTGCACATAAATCGATTTCACTTTCAGTCTTACTTTAGAATGTTTACTATTGCTTTTTTTTTTTGTCCCCCCCCCGCCCCGTGAATTGTTGCCGAGCGCCGGTGTTGTCTCTGGCTCGTCAAGAAGAATGTGGCACCGGTTTTCCTCCCATCTTGCATAAATCTGACCATGACAAAAACCTGAACCTCAACACTGTTTTTCTCTTTCAAATATTTTGAGGAGTCACTGTTTTTTTTTTTTTTCCTTGTTGTTCTTGCAATGAAGATGAACAAATACTAAACTGCTCCCTTCAATGGAGTTTCTTTATCTCAGGTTCCACTGATAAAGCATCCCAAAAGCTCTTCTGATGAAGCGACGGATTCATGTTACAAAAAGAGTAAAATGTACTGAAAATATTTCTGCTCGGTTCTTTTTTTTTTTTTTTTTTTTTTTGTTCCTCCTGGAATCATGCAGAACAATTGTGTTGCTGTACACTCAACATTCAGTGTGTCATTTCTGATTACCTCCTAAAAGAGTTGGGTCATATTTTCATCCCGGTCTGTTGGTTTCGTTACATGTCTGCAGGTTTATGCAAAAAGTAGAGGACTGATTTCAATAAAAATACATAAAAGGTTGAAATGTTGGCACTTGAGCTTCACTTTCTTAAGCCTCCGTTTTCCTCCCACAGCCTTAAACCGGTAATTCTGAGCCATACTTATAGATGTCCACCCAGTAATATAAAAGGTTCACGCAGAAAGATCCAAGTAAAGGGTATGCTACTGATGCTATTAGCATGGTATGTCTTTGAAGGTTCTCATCCATCCAGGTCATGGTTATCCAAGTTGTTCAGAAGCAAGTCAACTGGACTGTGTGGAGTTCTAGGCAACCAGAAATTTATGATTTATGATCCTGAAAGAAACTGGCAGAAAATGTAGTTTTAAGGATCTGGGAAATGTGAGTTCTCCTACTAGAGATGGTCAGAATTCTCACTGCAAATTTTTGTATTAACTGCAGGACAATACGGCTCCTTCTGGTTTAGACACGAAAATAAACTGTTACAATAGTCTAAACGAGAAGACAGAAACGCATGGATTATAAGCTCCAAATCAAGTTGGAGATCAAGTTGTCCAAATCTGTAGATCTCCTGTTGATGTTTCACCTCTCATCCCAGAGGTTTCTTCAATAGTAACGTGGTAGCTAAACGGCTACATAAAAAACAAGAGTTCATACCATCCGCTTTTATTAACTCAAAGCTTCAGTTAGTCAATTATTTACGCTGCCGTCTCCAACATCACACCTTTGATGATGTGATGCCAAGCTTACTGTACATGCAGCTTCTCCATTTCCTTTTTCAACAGCCAGATTGATGACCATTTAATTAAAAAGCAGCATCACATGAAATAAAAATGTAATCATCTTTTTCTGAGGGTTATCTCCCCTGCAAGAGCGCCTCCTGGAGGCTGTTAACCCATTACACATTATAGCATTACTGAAAGCGTCCTTGGGTCAGACCCAGGGTTCTTCCTCTAAAAAAGTTTCTTGGGAAGGTTCAAGTTAAACATTATTTATATTCTTAGATTGATGATCTCATAATGTGAAGTGTATTAACATTCAGTAATTACAGTAAATAAATATAAATCATGTTAATGCATTCTATCTTTCCACATGTAAATAGTATAAGTAGTAGTAGTATATTCCTCAGTTTATATTTCCCTGTATTACTCCTTAGTTCTTATCTTGAATTAGAAAATTTACATCCAGAACAATATTTGCTGTTTCTACAGCAACTTGAAAAGCATTGATCTTAGCTGTGAAAGAGTCCAGAACCTTTGGCTGCAATGTTGACGACAGCTCAGGAGATAAATCTGTATCTTCTGATTTCAAGAGACTCCTCGTGCAGTCTTTCTTTAATCCACAGCCACAGAAACGATCTTCCATCTCCACCGATAACCCATCGGCCGGGAGAGTCCAGTGGTGAGCACTGTTCAGGTCGACGGGCAAATCGCCGCTGTTGTGCTCGAGGGCTCGGGCGGTGGACTCCAGAGAGCCGCAGAAGGCCTCCACGCCGAGCAGATACTCCCCCGTCGTGCATCCCAACCTCGACGCCAATTCCGACTCGCTCCGTTTGCACTACGAGAGTGAATTATTGTGGTGATATCGTTGAAGATGATCAGGGTCCAGTCTCACCTGGCGTCTGATGTAAGCTGCTAAATGGGTCTCGGTGCAGCCTCCTCCCAGCAGTGACTTCTGATCCCTTAGAGTGAGTCTTAACACGTGCTCTGCTTTCTGGCACACAACCTTCAAGATTCACATCATTTAAAAAACCCCACAATTAAACCTCTTTTCTTTTTAAACTTACCTTCAACTCATTCAGCATTGTCTCGTTCCTGTGGCAGAGGATGATGGTGCAAGTCACCGACTGCTCGCCTGGAAGTAAATGCAGCAGTTTCTTGGATCCAAACTGCCTTAGTTGCACATGTTTAACTTCACCGTAAGCCTGTGGATCAACGCTGACGTGTAACGTCCCCACAGGACGAGCCCCTGTTGGGAAGGCACACAAAAAAAATCAGCATCTTAAAAATGTTGTGAGACCACCTACCAACTCTCACCCGTCAGCTCCGCCAGGGGCTCCATACATCTGACCCCGACCCTCTCCACAACCGTGACCCCGTGACCCCTCAGGTACCGCTGCACGACCGGATGGACGACCTTCTGGCACACGACGAGCTTCACCCCGTCTCCGACGACTCGCTCCGAGATCTTCAAGAGCTGATCCAGGATCTGCAAGTCCGTGTCCACGCCCTGGTGGGCCTCGATGGTCCCGTCGTCTCCAATCCCAGGGAGGTCCCCGGCGAGAGAAACGCTGAACAACGCCACGCGAAGTGGATCAGGACTGTGGAAGTCGGTGAAGACATCTGGCAGGTCCAGGAGCACACCTGGGAAAACTGCAGAGTCCAACACAGGAATACCTTCCACTGGGATTGTCAATATCTTGCCAAGGGATGCACTGCCAAGACTGTTGCAAGGCACAGACAGTAGGAAGGCTCGGACCACCAAAGTGCTGACGTGAAGCTCTTCTGAACCTGTGAGAACACAAGCAGGTTTGCTGGACACGACACTGCGAGCCAGAGTGATGAAGTTCTGACCACTGCTGAAGTCCAACCTCACTTTACAGCCGCAGTCGTCCTGCTGGAGATAAGCGATGCACACACTCAACAGATGCTTGTAGACCCTGATGGCCACACTTCTTCTGAGCCCCCCATGATCCAAGTGTTGGACTAGAGAGAGGCACAGAATCGCCGCGAATAAACCGCAGTCGCTGAAGCGGGACACGTGGTCGCGCACGGACTGAATGATGAGGTTGAGGAGCGGGTGAGAAGAAGAAATCGCTGCGAGGAGAACACAAGAGGAGGAGGTGGTCGTGACTTGCCCCCCGACGTTGTTGTGGACTTGTTTGAGTTTCCCAGAGGGACCGAAACACGAGCTCAGAAGTTGAGCCAGAACACGGATCTTGTTCTGGACTTCGGCGTCGTCGAGAGGCGAGTCGGTGCAGAGAGAAGGCGTTTTCTTGACAAGTCGGGACATGGTTACGTTGATTTAGGTCAACATTTTTGTATACAAAAAAAGATAAACAATCGGCATCAACTTAAATCGATTGGATCAAATCTTTCGCATCTACGGAAGGGTGTCCTCAAATATGCCTTATAGAATATTTCCTAAAACACACTCTCATGTGTTTTAATATGACTTTTTTTTTTATAATCCGAACCTTAACTTAAAATTTCACATACCGATCTATCTGTAGATCCACATTCGATTACGTTTTATGTATTGTTATTGTCATATCTAATCAGGCACCTTGACGGGCAACACTCGTCTCCATGGCAACTACGTTGTTGTCAACAACTCTGCTCCTCCTAAATAAAGTTGAATCGATACATTTCATTTTTAAATTTATGCTACAATATATATATATTCAAATATTATATTTTTTACTCAACCATCAAACAATAAACAATACGTTAAAAAAAACGAAGGACCAATGTTTTCTGACGTCACATCCGCTGCGATGACTGCTCGTTTGTCGTTCAAAACCAATGGCGGTATGTACAAATCTTTAACTCATTACACAGAATATCTAGTTGTATTTCGTCTACTATTTTAAGTTAAGTTATGCCTTTTAAAAACGTACATGCAGTTGTATTCCGTTGACATAGTTAACGTCGTTACAGTGAAACCGTTTCCTTCATCACAGTTGAACAACAACACAGTATAGAATGTAATTCACCGTTTTACTGCAACATTCAATTCTAATATAGTGATGTTTAAATATTAGATATGAGTTTAAACCGCAACATATTACCAAACACGTTGCGGTTTATTTATCTATTTAAAATGTGAGACTTTGCTGATGCATCTGTTTCATTATGAGGAAACTCATACAGGAATGAGACAAACATATGAAATATGTACAATTCTACAACTTGCTTTGTGTCATCGTGTGTTCTGAAACTATCTCTGATTCTTGATGATACTTTTCCACTAGTGACTTTCTTCTGTGAGGGTCTGACAGTAATAAATTATACATCTATTAAGTACATCTATTTTACTAGGTATTGTGTCATTGTATACAGTGCTGATCCTTTGTTTATAACGTATGTTTTTCATTTATCTTCTAGGTGAATCAAATGGGAAACTTCTGAAATGGCTCCTCACAAGTTTGTCATAAAGGTAAGTAGCACAATTTGACCTCGTGATGTTTTTGAATAAGTCACAAAATTTGTAATAAAATAAGAAAAAAGCCTTCTGTTTTTCGAACAGAAGTTACAGATCTTAAAATGTCAAATTGTCGTATTTCATGCGAACTCTATAGCTCTTGTTATTGCTTATTATAACGAGACATGTTGTATTTGTACTTTTGATAAACAAAGACGCCGAAATATAATGTCAATAATAACTCTCATATCTGCCATGTATTCTCTATTATTATAAACTAATTTCTACAACTGTAACTGCTCCTCATTGTGCAATTTTCAGCAAACCTTCTATAAAGAATTCATGAATATTGCATTTTTTGTACATTCACAAGACATCTTTATGCATTGGAGGCTTTATATAAGATGTTAAGACTGTTTATAATCATATATGACAATTGATGTCCAAGTTTATAAAACATTGATGTTCATATACAGTATATAGTTTGGAAGTCAGAAGACACTCTGAAATTCAAAAAGGTAGGATTTCAATTAAAGGTATATAATATTTAATGATACAAATTAAATTAGCATGATTTCCATCATTTAAGATCCTTTTAGCAATCATCCTAAAATTACCTCAGTCTCTCCCTCTGATTTTTTTTGGTTGTTATTTTCAAATGTATTTTTTTTACCCGGAAAACACCAGGTATTTCAGCTGGTTCATTGTATTCCTTGGCTACATAGCACATAATAACGGTTACGAATTAATCTAATTTTAAGAATCACTGATTTTCTCAAACATTTATTCAATGTTTACTTTTTATGAAATCTAATTATGTAATGCTACAGTATAATGTGACTTTAAGGACTTTAAGTAACAATCTATAATTTTCCCCCAAAAAAACGATTTACTCAGAAATAAACTTTTTGTGTAATTTGTTTCTTCTTTACTTAAAGCTTCATAAACCTTGTTAAACTTAGCCATACACGATTCTAAACTGTCATTACATCCTCTTCAAGGCCTTATAGTCAGATTATAATGTCCTTTTAACATTGTCAGAATGTATTGTGTATAAAACCTTCATAAAAAACGTATTCATATATAGAATCAACCAAGGGAAATTTATCATTTTAAAACTGTACTAACTCATGTTCAATTTATTTGATTTTTTTAATGATTTAAATGTATGACAAACAAAATGTAAATTAAAATGTAAATTATCTTTCCTTTAGTACGAAAGAAGTAACGACTAATAAAAAGAGTAGAAATCATTTTGAAAAAAAGCTATGTCATCGTTTAGGCACTAGGTGGTAGCAGAGACTCACATTTGAGGTCTCTCACCTTGCTCATGTGCGGAGCTATTTTTGGACCTCGTAACCTTTCCTAAAAACCTCAAAATGAATCGGTTTCCTGACCGCCTTTGTAAGTGGACCATAAAAACCCCCCCAAAAAACTGTCTCTCTCAGCCTAATGTTTTCTTTTCGCGGATAATGCGCATCAGATGGTTTTGTTAAGTTCCTCTGATCTCTTTTTTGTTTGTGTTTCATTTACTGAGAGGGCTTCAGACATTCACCCTGATCCCTCACATCCTCTGTAAGTCCTCCTGTCCTCAGTCGGGGCAGATATTGGACCGACTCCTTCTCACACTGCCGGTGGTGTGAGAGTTAAACAGCGAAGGTTCACCGAGGGTTCCTTCCCACTGGGCACATAATGATACAGCTCGGGCCTGAGAAAATGTTCTGAGATACTCGTCCTCTCGGCTTAACTAACTCAACCACAAACAAGTATGTATCTATCAACGTGTCGTGACCCAGAAATGTTTGCCGACTGCTGACTAGGTACATATTTGAAAATGCTGGGAGTTTTAACTGAACGCTTGTTTTTTTTTTTTTTACGACTCTTGAGGATGTTTTTCAAACGACTCCCTCGCTGGTATGCTCTCTCTTAAGTAGGCTTAGGTTTATATAGTGCCCTGCCACTTCTCAGACCCTCCTCACAAAAAAAAAAGGGCCTATAGGCTACTCCACTGATCCGTTCAAGCGCTCGTGTCTGCCAGGACTATTACCATTTCAGAGCGTTTGAAATCTGCCTCCGATTAGCGACATGCACGGATGAGTTTGAACATATAATGTCGTAGACAAAGAGTTTTTTTTTTTTGAGCCGTCACAGAGCAGTTAAAAAGTCAGTCGGTTTATGTGCTGTTTAGTGTTGTCACCGTGCAGATGAGCTCATATGGGACCACACATCGAGACCCTGCACAGAATCAGGCGTATGTAAAAAAAAAAAAGAAATAAAAAAAGGTGTCAAGATGACTCCCATTTATCGATGCTGTCTTCATTTGTACCTGGAGTGATTCCTGTCTGCTCTTGCTGCTGGAATTCCTCGGCAGGGTTGCGTCTCATTTTCTCATCAAATAACTCAGACTCAGGTGCGTTACCTGGAGGGAGAGCCGCCCACACAGATGACCCCTGGGAGCGAGGCGGTCCGACTGTCACGGACGCCGAAGTGGAGCGTTTACAGACTAGAAAGTGAATAGTGAGATACAAAAGGGAATCGCAGGAGAGATGCATGTTTTATTGAGTGAGACCACATCTGCTGCCTCTTCTCTCCCAACGTAAACATCTGCGGCTGGTTAGTGTTAGCCTGCGAGCTAAGTGCAGTCAGGAGAAGGTCTGGTTCTTATACGACGCGATAGCGAAGGCAAAAAGGGCAGCAAGGTGGGGAGGCCGCTTAGGTTTTTGGGCTTTGTGCCCAAACTCCGAGCCGGAGGATGGAGAGCCGGGTTTTGGACGCGAGATAAGAAAAGGTAGACAGTGTTTTGGGAACTGCGAGTGATATAAACCAGAGCCTTGAATGAAGGACAGAAGTTGCCGCAGATTCGTTCGTTTACGGATCGTAATGGAATTGCCCCCCTGCTGTGAGACCATCGGAATATCTTTAACGCCTCCTTTTTTTTTTTGTTTTGTCAACTCTTTCCTCCACAGGCCACGGTTGTTAAGAAGTAGAAAAGGAGACGTTTAGCTGTAGCCTGCAGGAAGACTCATTGAATGTGTGACAGCAGACAAAAGGTGGCTCCATAAAGGACTCTGTATTAAGTAGCAGCTTCCCATTCAGCCTTCAGCTTGTGTTCATAACGCCCAAAAGACCGGTGCAAGAATCGGGAACAAAAGCGGCGCTGGCCCACTTTAATATGTATGAAGAGGAACTTCCTGACGCCTTTTTATCGAAAAAGATCTGACAGATTGGTTTGATGGTTACTCACTTTTGACCGGTTCAGACAAATGATGATCTAATAAGTGACGACCCATTAAACATTAATCCAAACTGTTACTATTGTATTACTGTAGCTATTTCATCTGCATTTAACCCCTCACTTCTGATCCCCAAATCTCCCCCTCCTATTTCCATCCGAGAACTATAGCCTCAGACATAGAAGAGGTTCATATCGGCTAAGAACCGCACCGGTGTTTTAAGTAGGATGGAGAGAACAAACATCCAAAGCCTTCAGGTTTAAGAAAACCTGCAGTTTTCCAAACCAAATTAATAGTTTTCTCATTAGTGTGATTTCATTAGTTTGCATTCCTGACGTCCCCCCTTTCTGAGAAGTTCCTTCAAATCACATGCTTGTTTTCTTTTCCTCTCTTTTTTGTAAGGGGCCGACCGATGCTTATCATTAATGTCCAGTCTTGTCTGCTGCTCCTAATGTGATAAAGCAAGTCAGTCTCGGGCTTGCAAGACGTCTGGCTCGAAGCCCCGACACACAATCAGAAGCTCAGTATCTACTTTAGGGGGATTCACCCTGCTGCTGCCCTCTATAGGGTCTCGCCTGTAGACGCCATACCGCCCGCCCCCCCCTCTCTCTCACGATATTGACCAAATTAACCTCTTTAGAGCTCATCGCGGATTGCACAAGTCTAACGTTGATCTTGTGATCCCTGTCAGGATTCTTGAGGCGGGTCCGACAAATCTCCAGAGCGGTTGACCTTAAGCCCAGAAAAGAGCGGTCGTGTACTTCTTTTTTATCTCTCTGGTTTTTATTTCTGGTCCAGGACGTGGATAGCGATCCTTGATACAGTTTGGGAGTTTAGGTTCATCGCAATTATGACCTCAAAATAAATAAATCCATTTTTATTGTATCTGCTGTAGTCAAATGTTTACTTGCCTTCCGATTTATAAACCAGAGACCTGCACGTGTCAGGCGTCGTCCATGTTTCTCCCGGGGGTCCCTGCCACTCGTCCGTTCATCCATTTGATGGACAAGGTCGGACCCTCTGTTGCTAGGCATTGCCACACACTGGGTTGCGTTGGAGGCAGTCGACCGAGACCATCAGTCAAGCGAGGATCACCCGGAGACAAAGGCTAGTAGATGGAGGGAATACTGATGCAAAGGAAAGACACTGACAAGTTGACGGAAAAAAAAGGAGAACCGGTTGATCTACCAGGGCCCTTGGAAAGACCCCCATTCTGTTTCAATCCAAGCTTTTTGTGCGTTTATTCAGGGCTGGAGGCGAGAGAGAAACCACAGCGGTGGTCTCTCTTTGCATGATTTTTAAAATAAATACAAAATTCAACTCTTTGTTTTAGGGTTATACTGTATGTTTGAGCATGAGATGGTCTACAATATATATATAATTGGTGATCTCGTACTTACCTCTGCCAAGGAGATTCCTAATAAAAACATATACACTAAGATCAATTGAACAAAATCCATATCATAATCACCTGTGCTGAACATAACACAGTACATTGTAATACTGCAGGGGATAGAGTGAAGTGAAGGCTCAATTATCAATTATTCAAAAACATGTTGAGGCCTCTTGCGTTCTTTATAAACCTGAAAAAAATCAATAACATTTCCCTCATTCTCACACAGTTCATACACTCTCTAAAACCTCATTTTATTGACATTAACTTACTGATCGTTATCACAAGTAGATAGACAATAGAAAATGTTTAAATGAACAACATTTATTTGAACTTGCGAAAAAAGTGCTATCCCTCACAACAACCTTCTCAGTTACAGTGAAAAAAAACCTCTCATAATTCTTTTCCGCCCAGCCAACCAGTTACAGCTTTCAATCATTTTTGAAATGGCGACGTAGAATTTGAATGCAGTGTCATCGTTTAATAAGCTACATAAGATTCCCTTTGGAGCATTGAGTAGTTACTTGTTACGAAGCTTCAAACTTTGCTGTTGAAAAGTAGACTATTGGTTGTTACCTTGAGATTCTTTAAGATGCTTTCTTTCCTTTACCGCATTAGATACTTTTGGACTTCAGCTTTCCTAGACTTTTACCCCAGTTATGAAAGTCAGATTCAACTTTACCTGATGTTACTTCAACACTTGACAGCCATTTTAATCATTCTTGTGTTCTTTTTGACTCTTTAACATTGAAGAGAAGCACACGTATGTGGGGAACATTTTCTAAAAAAATCTTCTTTCTTCTAAGAAACATCATGGAGTTTGGAGATCCGTCATCTTGTTTGTAATCCCTCATCGGAGAGGATGACGCCTTAAAACAAAAGCTGAAGTGTACAATACGAGATGAATGACTGCTCCCTTTTGGCTCTGTGAAAACTGGAATCTTTCCGTCTTTGTTTTTACTACTTGATGCGTTTTTTTTTTCTTCTTTTTCCTTCCCCTCGTCGCATCATCACTTTGTGTTTTATGTCGTGGGTGGTCTTTGTCCATCCATTACTTTTACCGTCCGCGGAGAAAAGTTTCACACAAGACGTTTGCTCTCAGCGGGCGAGCCGCCGTTGCACTCATGTGTGAACCATAATCAGGCCGACTCGAGAAAGATGTAACGGCAACTTAACCGGCCGCGGCATTTTTCTGACCTCCCAGTCTCTCTCGTGGCTTATTGTCGGCGACACAATGATGTAGTGCTTGTGGAATCCACTCTTGCACCCATGTACTTTTTTTTTTTACAGCACTCCAAAAGTTGTAGTACGGCCGCGGGAGGTGCTTCAGGGTAGGTCTGCGACGTCTAATCACCACTCTGCAACAATTTAGGGTAATTCCACCGCATACAGTAGAAGACGAGGCTTTTGTGTCGGAACCCCCGCAACCTGAGACGACAACTGTGCCGGTGGAAGCTTACGAATACCGTTTGACGCCGTTTGATGAGAAACTCGAGGAGACAAACGGGATCATACTTTTTTTTTTGGTGGTGAGATGGCTGGACGCAGATATAAAAGGGAGTGGACCGCTGTGAGAGGCCTGGGGTGAAGTTTGAGGACATAGGGGGTCGTTTGTGGTTTGTTTCGCTGTCAATCACCCGCACTCTGATTTCCTTTGTTGTCCCTTTAGCAACCTGCCTTCCGTCCTTCCTCTTTGTGTTACAGTGTGGGAACTTCGCGGTGCTGGTGGATCTCCACGTCCTGCCCCTGGGCGCCCAAGTGGACACCAGCTGGTTTACTACGAGCCACATCGAGGTACAGACACAGAGAGAGGAGGGCGTGCACGTGAACGAGCGCGCGTGTGACTATATGGCCCAGGTTTTGCTGCGGGGCTTTTTTTTTTTTTTCATCCGACAGCAGCAGCGTGGAATCTAAAATGACTGAAAGCCTGCTTTCTTCTTTTATTGTTAGTCTCACCTCCATACAGTTCCCTCCTCGGCCATAGTTCTCACTATTTAAAGGAGGGTTTAAAGTATTTTTTTGTGTGTTCAGGAGGTCACGGATCTGGTGCGTGATGCCGTTGACCAACGAGTGAAGCAGTACTCGGAGTCCCTGCACAACAGACGACAACACAAGCAGAAGAAAGAGCTACCCATGGCGTCTTCAGTTGTTGTCGAAGGTAGCAAAGTCACACCACAGCCCTATGACAACACACGCTTGAATTATCTTCAAAACTCGTGCCTTTTTTTTTTTTGCTTTGGAATCCGTACAGTAGAACAAATCTCCTTCCTCAGATCACTAGGATTTATAAACATCAATTTATATGGACTGTGAACCTGTCTTCACTGCAGAAGCACTCTGGGAGGTACACAGACCTCTACCAACCAAATATATAACAACAACATTACTGCCCTAAAATTGTTCTTTATATCATTATATATAATTCAATACATTTTAAAACAAAGATCGCCACTCAATTCCGTAGGAGCCACATTATATTTTAACGACGTCAAGCAAAAAGAAAGAAGAGATGTAGAACTGGTCTGGAAAAGCGCTATATAAATAAAAAATGACTTACATACTTACTTATTATGTCAGGGAAATAAAAATGTATATTCTAAACACAAAAAGACAAAAGTTAAAGTGTATTTAGAGTGACAAGACATTCGTGCAGAAGAGACGACATAAAGGGTGAAACAAGAGTAAGTCACTCTGACCAGGTGAGGGCCAGTCAAAAGGGAAGTAAAAGGGCCACACTTTATCCTGGTCTTTTTTTTAAAGCATTAGAAAGTTAATTGAAAACAGTGAGCACAGCGGGACAGCAGGTGGCAGTAGCATTCTGGAACCTGTTCACACAGCACACTATGATGGAATAGGAACTCTGGGCAGTTCTCTACACATAGTATGAAGACTCCTTCAAATAACCTGTGGATCCAGATGGTAATTCCAGACGACACCGAAATTGCTGCGAGTGATATGTGCTTCTAAGTCAGTGATGATGCACCTGGATGTATTCATTCATCAACAGCCATGAAAAGAAAAGGAAAATGTTTTTCTACAGACAAAGGTCAATGAGGTTCATTCATTTGCCTTATGTTTATTATATTTAAAAGAAAGAATCCCAAGATGATTATAAATTGAGTCTATATGATTTTAGTAACTCTAAATTTGCAAAAGCATATATTTACTTTAATATATCATATAACATGTCATTTTCAAATTTTTATTTTTAAAAATGGAAACGTTTCCTTAAACTATATAAACTACATGTCGACATCAGTCAACACCTGCATTGTTTTGTAAACCTATCCTGGGAAAAGCGAATAAAGTGTCCTATTTTAAATATTTTATACAACCATGAAATCAAACTAAACCCGGGACAACATTATTACAACGTTATTCCAGACTTGACTTGAAGTTTTTTTGACAGGATCGTTTTTATCAGATGAAATGATCAGTACAGTCATCTTGGCCTTTGTTCGCAGCTAGTGGCCAACGATATGATAAAAGTTGCCAAATACAATTAAAAAAATATGAAGGGAGGATTTCTCCTGAGAAAGGTTTTGGAAATACAGTAAACTAGTCAAGGCACGGTAGCTCCTCTCGCCCAGGGTGTGTGACCTGTGGAAACACGAAATATATTGACTAATATTTGACTTCCACACTTGGCAAATTACCATATGCAAATATGATTCTATTGCTTATACGTATGGCTCCTTCTGCATAATGTGACAGCAGCACACCTGTGTTTATCAGCGTTCGTAGCCAACACCGAAACCAGTTGCCATGGTGCGCTCGCACAATTTTGTATAAATTCTGAGAAGAGGCAATTTATTTCATCCCCATTTGCCAAGGTGACTAAACCACCCACGCGAAGGCCCTTTGAAGCAGACTAAGCCGGGCTTCAGAGGCGCCCCCCAGCTGTGTGTTGCGAGGCAGACAGGTTTGTCACAGGTAGCAGTTAAGCGAAGTTTAAACTGGGCTCACTCAGCGGGGCAGGCCCGAGTGTGAGAGTGGGATTACAGGGCAGTCGGGCCCATAAAGTTTCTCCTGTGGCTACATCCCTGTCTCTCACGCTACTCCACTCGATCTTGCTTTTTTGATTCCTGTGCATCCAGTCTTGCACTGAGATGTAGGACAGAAAATAGTCAAATGGGATTCATGTCCGAATGCATGGCAGAGAGAGAGAAAGTGAGTGAGAAGGAGCCACCGTTTGCCGTGGAGATATATTCTTCCACTGGGGTAGGTGTGAACAGGCTAACAGTGTTTGGTTACTGAAAAGCCTGACTCATATTCCCCGTGACAGACCGAGGAGAGGCAGACATCTCTAATGATCGAGATCACAGGCTACACACACACTCACACACATGGCATGCACAAACCTCTCACACGGCTGTGTGAACAAGAGCACCGCGACTGTTTCAGCAGTCAGATATGCATGTAAAAATGATTAAGGCCGTTTGCCAGAAAAAGAATGTGGAACAAGACACTTGTCTGCCATATCAGAAAAATGATCTTTTGTGAAAAAGATTTAGTGCCTCCACGTCTCCCCCCTTCCCATTACGGGTCTTTAAGTGAGCGTAATGGCATTCCTTGTGTTTTTTTGTTGTTGTCCCGTTTGAGGTAACAGTAAAGGTGGAGACTGTGAGAAGTGAGCATGCAGGCAGGAGCCATAAAAGAAAAAGGGGAGGACGGACCAGCAGCTTAGGGGAGGGAAAGCCTGCAAAACCCCAGGGTGTGTAATAAGCATCGGGGTTGTCCATATCAGAGCAGGTCAAACGCTAACCTGTTAATCCTTCCTAGGCTGTCCGTCACGTGGCCGGGAAGCTTGTTGTCTTCACAGACATACTTTGGAAACCGTGCAGTATTCAAGTGTGACCCCCGGCAGCATGTGCGCACACATGTTATCGCGCACGGAAAGGAACCTCAGGTGGGGCCCGCACTGAAGTCCGAGCCAAGAAAAAAAAGGCAGATGGATTGTGATGTATGTGTGGGATAGTGTTGGCGGGTCTTGTGTTCAGTGAGAGTTTGAGCCGGTGCCAGCAGTAAAGACGGCGCAACGGCCTCAGCTGTTGCCACTTCAAATGAGCTATCAACAACTTTTCCAAGGACCCTCGCAGCAAATGTGTGTTACAAGGGCGCCGGCTGCACATGTGTGTGTGTGTGTGTGTGTCTTCAAGATACAGGGAATAGATGCCATTTATCTTAAAGAAAACAGAGGCCCAGGGTTGTGAGTCACTCCAGCTATATTTTTGTTAGGCAGGCCACTTAAGACCGGGTGATTAGCTCATTTTAATGTGATTTATTTGGGTTTTATTTGGATAGCACTGAGGAGTTAAGGTATTTAGCCAAAATTAACTTCCCGACTGGATGTTTTCGTTTCTTTATATTGGCTAGATCGTCGATCGGTTGGCATCGGCTGGCATCGTTTTACTTCAGAAGAAACAATCAGACTTTTTTTTTTCCCCTCTCTCCTTGTTAGAGCCCGTCCCTCCGGACACGGGGTGGCCTGGTTGACGGTCCCTGGCGGTGCCATCTTACCCCTGTGGCAGAGCCGGGGTCCTTCTTCTTCCTGCACAGGTGCCAGGGCTTACAGGGAGGGAACACCTGCCAGTCTGTTTCCCCATGGCCACGGCAGGCAAGAGAGGCATTTTCCCAGGCTCCCCACATGAATGGTCACTAATAGCCGTGGGAGAGGGCTTTGCGAGCGCTGCACAGTGTACCACTGACTCCTCTTGGCAGCCCTATGAAGGGGGCTTAAGGCAGCCTGGCTGCAGCCATGGCAGAGGACGCACAAGTGTTGCTGGATAGCTTTACTCGTGGAGAATGTTTTTTGTGGTGACTCTCCCGTTATCTCCTGTGAAGAACGTGTCGGATGAAGAAGATAATAAAACGAAGGCATCGGGACTTTAGGGGCGTGTTTGGGTTTAGAATTGAACCAAAACCGTCTGTGGTCAGTTTTACCCTTTCCAAAAGGTTGTGACATGTGCACTTTACCTTGTTTCCTCGCTGCGTGTCCACAACTATTTTTGTGGCTGCTATGTGCGGAGCGGTCTGGAAATAGAGAGGCATTTCTGTGGAGTTACCTGCCCTGCTCTGGGCGCGAGGCAGCCCGGGATTAAGACAAGAGGGAAATGGAGACCTGTGACAGGAACAAAGGAATTCCAAGGCCCAGGCTGGAAATGGATCCTGATCAGAGTAGCCGCTCCAGCTAGTTCCCCCACCGCCGCTCTGCGCTCGCCCTCCTCCCCGCTCCGGCCCCTGCTGGGCAGCCCCTTCCTCCCGCTGATCCGTGGTGTTGCTGTGGCTCTTAAAACCCCTCCTGTAAGCCCTCTCCTTTCCCCTGCAGCCACACATTGGACAATCTGACTCCTCACTTAACCCTTTTTATTCCACACCTCCATACCGATTGTGGTCCCCCTTTTTGCCTACTTCTGCTAGCTTTGCATTTCCAGCTTTCCAATCATGTCCTTGCTATAGGTTTTCTCACTTTCTCCTCAGCACCCTCTCCACAAGATCAGCTGCCTTCTCTTAAAACATAACCACAATCCCCACCATAGCTGTCACACCACACTCTTTTCCCATATAATTAGGGCCTGAGCCTGAGCACGGATCACATTCATGTGACTGTTCCCCTTTACCACAATCTGGTCTGGGAGTCGGCGCACACTCACTTGAACTCATTTTTTTTACATGTTCTGCCCGGCCAGAGTGTCTTGTTTGAGGAATTGCGGAAATTTTCAGATGATGTTTTTCTTCATCCTGCCCAGTTTAAAGAGGAACAGCCCAAGGGCATGTGCTGCTATCAGCTGTTCTCCCGATAAACAAACTCCTTTTGTAAGGTCTAATGCACAATGGTTGTGGCCTTTCATGTGGACAGGTGTGAGAGTGATACAGTGAGCTATTATTACTTTGTGTTGTAAGTGAAGGCAAAGTTGCAGACGTACGTTTGTCCTTGATTCTCTTTTTAGACTCTAAGTATCTTCGTTTATGCAGCTAAAGGACAGTTAGATGTTACGTTGCTACAAAATGCTCTGTAAGAATGGTACATTAATCATTTAAAATATAGCGATATACTGTATGTATTGACAAGATTTACTTCTGGTATTCATTCATTTGGCTTCTGGTTTTACATTTTTATTAGGGGTGTTAGAAGATATTGATTTGGTGATTTATCACAATATTCTTTTTCATGATACTGTAGCGATATTCAACCGTATGGATTATTATAATATATATATATATATATATATATATATATATATATATATATTCTTTTGGCTTGCAAATCACATTTTATGCGAATATTCACGGCATTTGTTCATTTTTCACTTCCGACCGCTAGAAGCAGTCATTATGTCTTCCGTAGCTGAATTAACATTGAAATCCTGTGAGATTTCGGCCATGACTGAGGACGAGAGGATACAGTCGACTCCTGCAGCTTTCAAATAGATTGTTGTTTCTAGAGTGTCGCAATATATGGTATCACTGCACCTGTATCGTGATGTATCATATTCTCGGCAATACACACTGATTTTGATGCTGTCTTTGAAAAGACAGTTTTCTACGTATTTTCAACAACGAAGACACACATTTGTATTATTGTGACGCTCGGGGAAAAGTACATTTATTGTTTAAGTCCCAATACTTCTCAGAATATTCTCAAAAAGGGGATGGTTATCCAAGCTATCGATGTTGTACCCAATTAATTTTATGTGTATTCATGGCCCCCCAGCAAAATCAAAAAACAACTGAAGATGTGAGTGTTGGGTAATAGTACTACAAGATGGGTAAAGAAATCTTAAGGTACAATAGGTGGAATAGGTAATGACTGCAAAACCATTAGGTCAATTTTTGTTCAGTCTTTGGCCTCGCTCTGTATTTCCAAATATATCTAAAGCCTTTTTAAATGCACACCTCGGAGGTTTAACCTTTCCCAAATTCTCAGTTTCATTATAGAGGCCTATTGATGCTACTTCATTAACCCTAGCGTTATCTCAGGGTCATGGTGACTTGGCCACACGAAAACAAATGTGTTTGTGATATACTTTGTGTGGTCTCTGGGTCAAGATGAACGACCCCCACCACTCTATATGTTTTTATGGAAGCCAAGGAGTTCGTTCACCTTGACCCAAGGACAACACAATGGTTGTGTTACTGACTGTCACTTCTTAGTAATGATAATAATAATAATAATAATAAGAAGAATGACACCGATTCAAAAAGACAACACAAAAATCGCATAATACAGAAAAATCTGAAAATACAATCAACCAAATATAAGATGTGCGCGGCATAAAATCAACACAATAAAAAAGATCATAACTAGAATGAAGAGAGGTTATGTGGGTGTACATGTGAAGAGAATGTGTATTAATTGCAGAATCACACAATAAAAAGATCATATAATTTTATATATATTTGTGAGAAAAACAAAAAAAAAATTAACAGGAATAAGGAATATTATGTTCTCTATGTAAACCTCTTTATAAAATAAACATGGACATGCATCTCATTTTTAATACATCTTAAATTCTGAGTAAATTAATTTCGCTCTTGTTTTTATCATCTGTCAGGAACTGGAAGATAATATTATCTAAAGGCAGAAGTTAATGTTTCTAACAAATGTTTGATTTTTGTGTCGAAAACTTGAACTGAAGAATAAACAATAGTGTTCCAAGTCCTTTTGTCGGGCGAGCGGTGCAGGTTTTCCCCCTACATTGAATTCCAAAAAGTTTATTGGACTCACGCCGAGAACCGACTACAGTTACAAGATACTGATCTTCATACTGAAATAATAAAATTGTAACCCGGAACATTGTTTGAATGAGAAAATAAAATCGAGAAACTGGCTGTGGTTAAGAATCTGTCACTTTTGGTAGTAAACAGTAAACCTGGACATCTGATTTAAAAACTCCAGTTTTATCCTTTATCCCACTTTTAAATGAAACTTAATGCAGAGTAAGCAGTTTTCCACCTCGGCTGCAGTGCACTCCGATGGCAGCGGCGGCAGCACTCGAAGAGATTTGCGGTTTCTCCAACTACTTAAAACACAATAACGATCGTTTATAACGCTCTGTGTTGTAACGACATTACTTTTATCAGATTAGGTTTCTGAGAACGAGCTTCATAATTGCCTCTAAACGCTCCCCGCCACTATAGTCACATGTTGCATTATGGGTTGGCCTGAGCTACCATGCTGCGGTGTATTTTGCAACTGCGATGAAGGGGTCACCCAAATGTTAAATTGAACGCTCATGTACAAATATTGTTTCAGGTGGACGTTGTGCAGCGTGATAAGGCACCGCTGCAAGCCTTGGTTACAGTTGCACACAGAGAGTGATGTCCTTCCAGGAAAGCCCCCACTCACACATGGCAACTTCCTCGGGCTCGCTCATCCCTCCCCTGCTCTCTCGCTCTCGCTCTCTCCTCTCACTCGAGGACAGCAGGACGGTGTCCACTTCAAAGCGTCGGAGTCAAGAGAACAAGATTCTCAGGCACTGATGTCTGACCGTCCCACTGACTTCGCTTCGTTTCATCGACTGTGGGAATACGTACGGGAGGTCTACCTGGGCCCAGAATTTTTTAAAAATCCATGCATGTGACGATGCCTGACACACTATCCGTGACGAATTTACCCGATCTTCACGCCCGTGTTACTGTATGGCCACAGATTTATTTTTATTTTTCACTTAACCCATGGGTTCTGTTGGGTTACCATAGTGTTTTGGCCTCAACACGTGTCACCACATGTGTTTCAGAGGGGTGTTATCTATCAAGAGATTGTCTTTCGTCTACGAGTGTGATTCAATTCAAAATTATGATTTTTTTTATTTTATTTTGAAAGGTCACAGGATACCCCTGACCTGAATGATCTGCTCTGCTATTTTTTGATGCGTTTCCAGAACCTGTAGTAGTGTCATGGCATTGAACACTGTCATCAGTGAGCAGGGAAGCAGATGGAGTAAGTAAGTAAGTAAGTAATATTTATTTATATAGCGCTTTTCGAGACCAGGGTCACAAAGCGCTTAAACAATCAAAACAATACTCAAAAAAGTACATACTTTAAAGATCAAGATAATACTGAGAACAACACAGGAGTTCGAGAAATTCAAGGAAAAGCCTGAACAAATAGAAACGTCTTAAGATGTTTCTTAAAGGAGTCAGTAGATCCATCAAGCGCAAAGAGAGAGGAAGATCGTTCCAAAGCTTAGGAGCAACAGCCTGAAAAGATTTCTCTCCTCTGGTCCTGAGCCGTGTGCGTGAACAAATGCCCCTCCCATGATGCAACACTAATAGACTCAGGGACTCATTCATTCCTCGTGCTTTTAGAATGTTTTAATTCTGAGTTTGGGGGCAGGAGTGGAGTGAAAAGATGATATTCCATCCTAATCTTTATCTTTAGATTTAGATTGTGTCATCTTGCACTTTCTTTTTATCGCACTTTGTTCTTGTTTCATGAATCTATCATCTGTGTTGCTGGAAAAAGAATTTCCCGAAGGAGATCTCATTCAAAAAAATCAAACATCACTGAAACTTTACTAAACGCTTTCATGAAGAGGTTTTTCGGTTTTGAAGTTTGCATAGCAATTTCTTTTTCCTGTCGGTACACGTTAAGTACTTTTTAATCATGATTATAAGGAAACGGCTGCTCAAAGTCCACTGTCCTTAGTCTTATTTTTCAAAAAAGGTCAAAGAAGCTTTGATGTTTTTATAGAAAGACCAACAACATGCAAACTGTTTTGTTCCATCTATTTTTCTGCAGGTGCTTAACAAAGTGAGGTTTTACAAGAGTTGTAACATCAACCTTGGACATGTTCAAAGTGCACGCGTGAAAATATCACTTTTTTTCAAGATACTTAAAGATACTGTTCACCCAAAACTAGAATTTTCACTCATTTTCTACTCACCCTCATGTCGACTAAGGGTCGGGATTATTTTCAGAATAATCGGTTCCTTTTTTAGAGTTATAGGAACTAATATGTCAATTGGGATTTGGCAATTTGCGCTCAGTTGTCATTATCTTCCTCCAAAATGACATCTAAATACCTTCGTAGACTCGTCTATAATGTTTGAATGGTTCCGAAAATATTTTTTGTATAAAAGTTTTTATATTTTAAGCTCATTTTAAGTGGAAGCTGCTAGGCCACCAGTGTACATCTTGCCCACTTGCAATGTGATTAAATGAGGATAAACCTGTAGCTGAAATTATAAAGACTTGTTGAGGCTTCAACGCAAGCAGGACGTTACAGACGAGCAGTATGGAGGTATTTTAATGTTTTTAAGTGTGTCTTTTTGAACGAAGATGAAGAAAACTGAGCTCCAGTCGCTACACTAAAATAAACAAACATTTTTGTCTATAGCTCTAAAAAGGAATGGATAACTAAAAATAATCCCAACCCAGAGTTGACATCGAGGTGAGTAGAAATTTGTGAAATTTGAATCTTTTGGTGAACTTGTCACTTTAAGTTCAAGCATAAATTGCGAATCCTAGAACAGCCATGATGCTTCAGTAGCGGAACTCAAATGATTTCGGTAACCGAGGAAGATATGATAATATGAACACACAAAAGTGCTTCGCTCCGTTGTAGCACAAACTTAAAAAAATGTGGGTAAAGACGGCGACACATTTCCAACAACTGCTTTTAATGATCTCCTCAGGATGTGACTTGAGTTCATCAAGTCGGGTCCAAAGGGCTTCGACTTTGATCCCGGCTCTGAATGTCTCTCACCCCTGCCTTGCTCCGTTTATAGTCTCCATCACTTGAGTTGCCTCTTAGTTTGTTGACTTTTCTTTCCTTTCATTGTTTTCCCAGGAAGCGGTGAAAGCTAAGGGGATGTATGTGTGTGTGTGAGAGAGAGAGAGAAAGTCTTGGCACAAACATCGGGTCTTTCTCGCTGCCTCTATTTCGTGGTATTCACTGGATAATAAGAGATTCTTCATGTTACGGGTGATGATATTATCTACCGCTGCTTAAACGACATGGCGTGCCGGGGTTGTTTGCGTTCAGAGCCTTCACAATACTGTTGTACTTTGTGACGAGAGCAAAAAAAAAAAGGAACGAGCGAGACCCTTTTCCCGTCTTCAAAGAAGTCCAAACGAAACCAGTTAAAGCGTGTATACTCTACAGATTGGTGTATTTCACCACCGTTGCCACAGAAAGGGGCCGTGGATTCCCAGAGGAGGCACCGGCGATCTGTTTGCGAGAGAGAAACATGAACGTCAGCTTAGCATGAGAGATCCCGGGCGGAGAGCCAAGAGCAACTCCGTGTTGTGCACAACGTTATAAAAGTCGGGGCAACAGCTGACGTCTCGGGGCCACGCTGTGGTTCTCCCGACTCGGCGACCAGACTTTCCCGAGTCAAAACTTTGTCCTGGGAATTGGCGAAACTCAAGCCACCGGGGGACGGACGCGGGGAATAGTTTTCAAGAGCCGAGACATGGGAGTCCAGCTGATTAATCAAAAGTATTTAGAAACACAGGGAAGCAATGAGCGCTCAATGAAAGACACTTACTTACTGGTCCTGTGGGGGATATAGAGATCGACATTCCTCTCCGGTCAGACACCACACATCTATCACAAATGAAAGACCAGTGCGCTGCTTTTTATAGGTGCATTCATTGAGGATATTTGTGTAATCTTCTGGCAGGAGTCGATCGACACAAATATGTGCTATTGCGCATGAAGATATATAAAAAAAGACCTTTTCTTTGACAGTGGCTATTTAGTTTTGATATTTCAACATGTGTCTTTCTTTGACAACCACACTGGTTTCTCTGTAGCCTTGAAATATGCGTCTTTGGAAATAGCTGCTCAGAAAAACAATTGTTCAGTGATTAAGATTATAAACAGCCATGGTGAGACGATCCTGGCATGTCGGATTAGGTGCAGACAGTGGTTGGAACACATCAGAACTTCCCAACTCTTCTGACTCACTCTCATGTTTCAAATGTTGAAGTATTCTTCTCCAAGATGCAGTAAGTCCCTCATCATGACCCTGTTTTGAACTTATTACTTTATAAACTTCTTCCCCCGTCTGAAATCTTTACGAACAAGAGGTTACGAGAGTGAAGTCCATTATTATGTTATAATGGTCTTCACTCCTCCTCCAGCCAGCTGTAATCACGCCCGCTTTGTTTATACAACGAGTCCCTTAGAGGTGGAGACTTCCTGGGATTGATGACGCTGCGTGAGAAACCTTGATACATGACTAATCACAGCAGAGTGGGTTTGGTTATGGTAAACAAGATTTAATCTCCAGATGAATGAAGCATTTTCAGTGGGGTTTAAGAATTATTCTAATGTAAATATTTGGATTAAAAGATGACATACTGATGAGTACAAAAGAGGTCTAAGATCAATTTAAGAGACACTGAACTCAACACAATAATGATATATATTCATTATAATAAGCAGTTAATGATTGTTACGATCAATACAGTCAAAATTATTTGACTTGTGTATATATAGCCACCTTTAATTTTAACAGATGAATTCAATAGTTTTGACAAATGTTATTTGATCAAATCAGAATAAAGCTTCAACTTGGATCTAATTGTAACATACACAAAAAACTGTACAGCTATTTATGAAAACGGCTCAAGCAAGTGTATGTAGTTTTAATGTTCATGATAGACTATTTCTGTCCACCAAAGTTCTCAATGTGCATGAGCCACTCCTTTTTCTTATTTAATGCAAGAGCATTTCAGCGCCCCCTACTGACCTGTTATCTCTATATGCCCGATTTCCAAATACAAGCTAAATGTTCTACTTGTCTTGTTATGTATGGAAGAGTTAGTATAGTTTTTTCATTTTTATAGACCATTGGTTTCACCCGACTTTTTATCTGCTCCTCTAGTAGAATCACAGGAAAGTTTACAGTATGTAGCGTCGGAAATCGAAGGCGAACACGTCACCAGATGCTGCTTTCCTAGTTTGGTTTCTTTTCAGTAGCATGGCCTCGATTAAAGATTCATTGGCAACAACCTTGAGTCTTTAACTTAAAGCTAAGCCTTAGAGCTCAGATGAACCTCGGTCAGTGTTTGTTGTTAAACCAGAGAGATCTTTAAACCTGAACCTTGGGTGTGAACTCGAGTGTTTTTTTTTTATGTATAGCCGCCTTGAAATATCCATGACAGTTTATGGCTTTATGTTCAGTGCGAATAATTAAAAACATTCTGATATCCGCAAGTGAGAAAATTGGCCAGATGAAGATAAATATTTGGTCGACTTGTTTGAACGTCGCTCGCGGCCAAAAGGAAAAAAAAGATCCGTTGAGGACACTACGTCTTAAAAGTTCTTAGAGAAACTTTAAAAAATAACAACACATTTACAATGTGTGAGTTATTAGAGGAAAGCAACGCCTCAAGTACAAGAAGCTCAAAGCCAAGTCAGCATTTTCTTTTTTAAATGTGTTTGTTTGTGACTATAACTGTGAAAATGGATGGAGAGTCGATAAAGTAGACAAAGATAATTTTGCTGCCTAAAAAATGAGTAAAACAAATATTAGTAAAGATTTGTTTTGGATGGTCAGAAGCGAACGAGTTTACATTCTTGTTCAGTTCATTTTAGGGTATCACAACCCGCTCTAGTAGAAGAACTCACATTTCTCCGATCCTTAAAACTCTTCATTAGCTGCCAGTTTCTTTCAGGATCAACTTTAAAGTTCTGGTTCTTACTTTCAGATCTATTCATGGTCAGGCTCCTCTTTACATCACTGATCTGATCCAGCCTTACACCCCAGATCGGGCTCTGAGGTCTGTGGATCAGAATCTACTGATGGTTCTTCGCACACGGTTCAGGACCAGAGGAGAGAAATCTTTTCAGGCTGTTGCTCCTAAGCTTTGGAACGATCTTCCTCTCCCTCTGTGTTTGATGATCTACTGACTCCTTCAAGAAACATCTTAAGACATTTTTATTTGTTCAGGCTTTTCCTTGATTTTCTGGAACTCCTGTTGTGTTATCAGTTTTATCTTGATCTTTAAAGTATATACTTTATTGAATATTGTTTTGATTGTTTAAGCGCTTTATGACCCTGGTCTGGAAAAGCGCTTTACAAATAAAAATTACTTACTTAATTATTTACTTACAAGCGCTCTAATAGCATTTTGTGGGAACGTCGACCGACACAGAACGGAGTGCTATTGAGTCCTACTCCATATTGAATTGTTCTGCGAGTCTTAAAGCGTTGACAAACGGTCTCATATGAACGTTGCTGCGGGCGAATATTCTACTTAACGGCTCAAAAGGTTAACATCTTACAAGAATAAGAGCCTGTCAAGGTGATTGTCTTCACCACTTTTTCTGGTTGTAATAGTTGTTTGGAATTCCTCCACCGATGATTGAGCAGTTTTTATCTCTTCGTGTTCATTGTTCCTCGACTTGTTTCTCGCCACTCCTGCTGGTTCCAAGACAAGTGTTCATCATTAATCACCACCAGCAAGTTAATCGTTACCTCTGTAATGGCAGGTCGTTAAACCCTTTTTTTTTTCTCTTTTTTTTCCAAGAGGATAATTAGATGTTTCGCGCGCCTGCCGTGACGACATCCATGAAAAGAGAGAAAAGGAAAAAAAAGCCGCTCTCGTAGGCGCCTTCGCTGTGAACGTGCCGTCTGCCTTGTGAGCAACAGATATCGCTGTCGGCCAAATTTCGTGCAAAAAAACCAGAAAATTCTGAAAGTCATTCTTGCCACTGGGTAGGAGAAGCTCAAATGACAGATTATAGTTTAAAGTTCAGCAGTTGAAACAAAAATCGTAAAGAGACGTAAGCCCATAATTGAGGGGAAAGTTCTTAAGTCGAGAGGTAATGAGGCGTTCACACGACAAACCGAGCGGAGTGGAGATGCATCGCAGAACTTTTGTCGGGGTCTCTCTGCTCATGAAGCTGAAGGTTTCCCCTCTTGATCCTCTTGAAATATTCAATATGATTTTTGAGCGGTCAAGTATAACCTCCGCCAAGGAGGTAAGGTAAATGTTATTTTTAGAGAAGTGGCTGAATATATATATAAAAGGGCAACTAATGTGTTGATTAAAGTGTGTCTTAAATAGATCGTTAGACCTCTATGGCAGTGGTCCCCAACCTTCTCCATGAAGGCTCTATATGAAGGCATTATAATGCGTTCTTATTTCCTTGTCACATGTATAATACTCGAAGGAAAAACAATATAATGAAAAAAAAAATTGAAAATATCCTTTTAAACTTAACAAGTTTTTACATTTAAAACTTTATTATGTGTATTTTTATTTTTATATAAATACATCCACCCTCCCACAAAAAAATGATACCATTTTGATTGCACTTGCAATACCTTCGCGGCCCACTGGTCGGGAATCACTGCTTTATTGTATCATCAGTATGTGTCTGTTTGTATAAAACCCTCTCTTAATTTGAATATTTACAAAATGTACTTAAGCCCCGCCCACTGAAAACACTTTGTTTATCTGGAGATTAAATTTTGTTTACCATAACCACGCCCACTCTGCTGTGATTGGTCAAACATTGATGGTCTGTCAGCGAGTTTCCTGAATCCGGGAAGCCTCCCCCTCCAAGGGACTCTAACTGAATTAGTGATTAATGACACAAATAAGTAAAAATTCGAATCAAATCTAGATTATTTTGCCCTCATATGGACGGCATAAATACTTTCAAGGGGTTTTATGAGGCCCCCGAGGTCTGAGCACAGAGGTTTATAATTCCATCAAGCATAACAGATAAGAGTTTGTAAACGGTGCAGCTTTTTGAAGTGCAGGGACTATAAATAAGAGCGGAAACTTTAACACAGCGCTGATCAGCAGTTTCTCGGTAAAAGTGCAGTTAAAACTAAAGAGGCAATTTTTTTGTTTGTTTCTTGAGATTTAGTTCTCACTCCTCTGACCTCCATACTAACACTAAAGTCGACACATTTCACATCAGTGCTGGAATAAATCATCTTAAATATCGGAAACCATTTCTGAAGAATCCTCTGAACATCTCCTGATGATGACTTTGATTGACAGCAGACTTCTTGGTGATTTTTCTGAAGTCAGTTCCCGAGGCTGTGTAGTGGCCGATGACAAGAAGGTAATCAGGTTCCCACCACAGTTTTCCTGTTGACTGAGAAAACAACTGGATTGCGTGTTAGCTCGCCTCTTGCTTTTAGTCAACAAATTCCAGTCCGATTAAGCAACAGACCATCATTTCTACACGGCACATATTACATACCGTGTCAAGCATTCCAGGGCGAACGGAGCAGAGGCCCACGATGAAGCTCCTCCGCTGCAGCTCAAGAGTTCACATCGTCTTAATAAATGAGCTTATTTTGGACGACACTCGACTGTTGAGACTTGTTCAAGTGCTCCGAGGAAAAGTCCACAGGGATCGACTTGTTGAACATGTTGTACATTAAAAACAGTACTTTCTGGTGAGAACAAAAACACGTATTAAAATATAATACCCTCTTTATCAATGTACTGTATATATTTTTGATAGTATAAAGAAAAAAAGTTCATATACCTCTATTTTAATTAATAAGACATTTAGTATTTCATGTTAAATATAAATTTGCAAATCAGTTCCAACCATACTAGTACTTGAAAACGTTCCCACAAATGCATATAAAAAGTGTTCTGAATCTTTTTTCCATAGTTTTGCTTTTTTATTAGGTTATAATGTTTTTTTTTTATTTCCCTTTTCATTGTAAGGTTTGTCAATTAAAAAATATTTTTATACGTTCCTCTTTTTATTTATAAATGTAAATTATGTAAATGTTAAATTTTTTCTTTGCTTTTGTTTACCTCATTTTTATTTTAGATATTTTATAGTTTTATATGTTTACAATTGACGTTCTTTTAGTCCTTTCAGACATTTATTTTTCTTTTTATATTCAATATGGTTTCTTTTGCAAATATTTTTGGATACATTTTACTTATTTACTTATTTACTTAAATTATTATTATTATTATATCATATAGTTAGATGATATTTAACCAGAATATTTCAAAGTTCTCTTTTCTTTTAAATATTTTGAACAACTTTAAATAATTTGATGCATTCTATTTGCACAAAAAACATTTCCTCAAGTATTTTTCATCGCAATATTCATTTGTATTGAATTTATTTTATTATTTTTTATTAATGTACATGTTTGATATAATTGTTTAAACTTTCTGCTAATTCTCTTTGTTTAAATTATTATTACATTTTACTGAAATGTATTCTCATCCTGCATTTACTCTTCTCTCACAACATCTCACATAAACGCAGCTGGACTGTGTTACTCAATCTTTCCCGAGTATTTCAACCTGATTATTTACTGGTTTCCTCTTTTCCAGGGAAAGACTTCAACCTCGTTGCTAATTTCCTGAAGCGTCACATCAGCCTCCGTTGCACCGGACACAGAGGTATGTCGCCACAAACCTTGACTCCGATTCACCCACACGAGAAACTGGGAGTGTGTGAGAAACACTCATCTGTGCTTCTAGTTGAGAATGTTAGAAACCAGCGAGACTTTATCTCCACGGCCCATCTAGTGCCCGTGACCCTTAGCAACCTCTTCATGGGGACCGACGTGATTCCCTTCCTGCCTGCGGAGTCGAGATCCGCTCCCCCGGGGCTCTGGAAGTTTTGACTCGGTTGGTGACGTTGGCTCTGTCTCAGCAGGTCCATAACACGTCAAATTAGAGCCTAGTGTCTCGGGGGGTCATAGGTCGTGCTGGTGGGTCCACTGTGTTTGCTGCACCTATTAGTCAGGTCAGGAAGAGGTTTAGGTTAGATGATGCTCCGTTTAACTAAACGTCATCGTAAATCATGTGTCACAAGTTATTTTGTACCTGAAATAAAAGTTTTCTTTTATAGATTTTTCTCTGATATAATTTTCTTCTATTTGTGTTTCTGCCATTTAACTACTTTCTACTGAATTTTATCATTTTATTTATATAACAAAAACCTTTTTCTAACATTATGAAGTCATTTAAAAAGCAAATTACATGATAAATATTTGATCAATTTGTTTATAAAGCACCTTTCAGACGTCACAGCTGTTACAGGGTACTTTACATTTAAACAACAAACAAACAAAGCAATGCTATTAGTGGCAAAATATACAAAAAAAACAAACAATATTTGCAAACTAATGGAGCTCAATGAGCTCTGTTGGAGAAACTGGTTCTTAAAATAATATTTGGATTGTAAGGTAATGAAGCCAAATTGTTGTCTCTATTTCCCAAATTAATTCAGAAATAAATGGATCAATAAAAGGACTAGTTACACTTATGGATATTAAGATTAAAATAAACACTTATAAAGTCATATTTGTAGAAGCGTCAGTTGAGAATACAAGAAGTGAAAATGACAAAAATGACTAAAACAATGCAATATAATGCAACATTTAATTGCCAGCTCTGGGTGCCGACGGGTCTATAAACTGACGTTTGATGTCATCAGATCTGCGAGTGTTTCCCGAGCGCTACGTTGTGTGCGTGAGTTGTCCGGAGGATTCGGCAGCTCGCCGCGGAAACCCGATCCGACCTGCGGTGAGTACTTTTATATACTCCTCTATTTCCTGTTCCAGTTGCCTGGCAAACTACGTGGTCATCGCTGCTCTCACGGGTCACCTGGGACTTTTCTGTTTATAGTGGAGTCCCTTTTGTTTGCTCAAGGGTTAGCAGCAGGTTGGTAGTTTGGATCCTGAAGGTTTTAACTCGTTGGAGACGATACATCTGGACCAGTGCTGATTAAAAAAGATCATGAAGTGACAGAGGATGATTGAGATTCTGCTCTTTGAGGACTTCTTCTATTGTCTTTGTGCGACCGCACCAGTGAACGTCAACGTCGTCCTCTGTGGGCTTCACTTTTTGTGCATATTTCAAGTTCCACGATTGTTGTTTTTGTGTCATTAAGCGCGCTCATGAAGACATCTGCTGCCACTTAGTCCTGTCAACACTATCAAGGTCCTGGAGTTGATTCCAGAAAAGAACGAAGAATTATGTGTTTAAAGATCCTGTCGGAAACGGTCTCATCAAATCGCCTTGAGATCATCTTCCTCTTAATGGCTAGCTTGTCACCATGTCATTGGCTCCTCTAAAGAGATTTTTCACACTTGAATATATATATATTTTTAAGTTTTGTGGTTGCTAGGCTAACTTTTAAACACTTGTACGTTGACGTGTAAGTCCACGCCCACTTATGCGTTATCTGGCCTTGATAATTACACTGAGGTTTATGTTGGGAACGACCAGAAATGAGTTGATCAGAAGCAAAAAAAAAACCTATGGAGAAGTTTGCAGACAAAGCTTGAGAAGTTCAAGACGGAGACGATGTCGTTCAAGTTCCGTTCCCGTTGTCCACACAAACCACACACTAGAGTGGATTCATATGAAAACTTTGGTTTCGCCTCTTGATCGGTCCCAACAAATTGACGACCGAACAAACCGTGACGTCATAACCTTGTTGTGGCTTCTTAAAAAACGTCAGCGGCAGATTAAAGTGGAGCTCATTCAGCAACATCTGTCGTCATTAGAAACATTCACTCAAATCTAGGGCCGGTTATGGAGCTTTGGTGCTTTCAGGCACCGACTGAATTGCTGCATCTTATGGTGCCAAGTTTTAGCACTAAAGAGGTGAATCACGTGATCAAGACTTGATAATGCTGCTGGTGATTGGCTGTAATGGTGGACTGACGGATTCACTAGATCTATATATAATTGGCATTAGTAAGTAAGTAATAGTTATTTGTAAAGCGCCTTTATAGACCAGGGTCACAAAGTGCTTGAACAATCAAAAGCAATTCAATTTTTTTTTTCAAAGCTTAGGAGCAACAGCCTGGAAGGATTTATCTCCTCTGGTCCTGAACCATGCTCAGGAACCATAAGTAGATTCTGATCCAAAGAGCTCAGAGCCCGAGCTGGGATGTAAGGCTGGATCAGATCACTGATGTAAGGAGGAGTCTGAACATGAATAGATCTGAAAGAACCAGAATTTTAAAGTTCCCTGAAAGGAACTGGCAGCCAGTGAAGAGTTTTAAGGATCGGAGAAATGTGAGTTCTTCTACTAGAGCAGCTCAGAATTCTCGCTGTAGTTTTTTTTAAATACAAAAATGCAGGTGAGACAGCTCCTTCTTGTTAAGACACGAAAATAAACTGTTACAATAGTCCAAATGAGAAGAAACAAACACATGGATTATAAGCTCCAGATCGTGTTGTGACACCATTTTACTAAGTTTAAAGACGTGTACTAGAGACATGTCTTGTCAAATAGTTAGAAATGTAAGTTAACAAGATGGCTGCCGCGTTTATCTGCACACCATCTCCATGATGTATAGATATATTTTATGTTTATGTTCTCTTTGTTGTCATTCCGAATGATGCTACAAAAACAAAGTTAGTTATGTTTTTTATAAAGCCATCATAACACAAATCATATTTTATTATCCAAAATCTGATTCATTACCTCATCCTTCATTCAGACAATGAAAGTCTGGAAAAGAAAATTAGTCCAACTGCTCCAAGGACATGGCAACTTTTTTGCGAAGTTTAGCGAGTGCTCATGGGAAATTAAGTCTCCTGTCGGGCTAAATACTACCACTTTAGTCCACTGGCGTGGCTCGACTTAAAATCCCATAGAGCTGCTTTAAGAAAGGGTGAATACAACATGTATTTAGTAGATGTATAAACAAGTGGTACCATCTTGATGTGAGAACTGCTGCTTATATTGTGAATGGCTGCAGCTTGTTCACATTTACAATGGTTGTATCTGCTCCATCTTCACTCTAGCGTCCTGGGAAAAGTGTCGTATCTCGCCCTGGCACTTCCACCATCAGACAGAAAACGTTTTTTTCCAACACATCCCATGATCACCGCCTCTCGTGTTTTTCCCCCTCTGACACGTCTCTCCGCCCTCCGCGGTTCGGGTTTCAATGAAAACAGTAATTGAGTGGAGTAAGACGATTCAAAAGTTCACGTTTTGTAACCAATTTTCCAGTTCAAGGAGACGCCGCAGTGGATTTTCGCGTTCCTCGGCTCAGGATGTGGTTCTCGTGCCGCTACAGTACGAGCACGTGGGCGCTCGCGAGTCTCTGTGGTTGAGGCCTCGACCTCCTCGCTCGAGAGAGATACCAGACAGCCAGTCTGAAGTTCATCACATGACAAAAGCAATTGTTTGTTTACGGCTGTGGCTCCGTTTCTCGATCGCGGTACACAAACCTCACTTAGGGAAACGCACACTGATGCAGTCGTTAACACACGGTCCGGAAAGTAGCCGAGGCGCTCGTGTTCTACGTGAATCAAATGTTTATTGGATTTGATTAAGTGGGGTCTTTTATTCCTCAAGTTTTGACAGCATGAGCCTAAAAATACCACAAGTCTCTCTCTTCAGGTTTCAGTTTTGTTGTTTTGATCCTGGTCGAGCAGAGACTCTGGACCTCAGAGGAACGGCTCTAATTGGTCGGTTAAAAAAAAGGTGAAGGGTTATCCAGGAGCCACGTTCTCAAGTGCTGCTTTTGTCCAGAGCGTTAAGGTTTTTCGAGCTTATGTTTAAGATTGTTTTCAGCTTAACAGTTCAGTCGTCTTCCTCCGTGTGTCATCAACGATCATCTTAGAAAGTAAAGGGAAGTTCCTTCCTATGTCTCAGCCAGCAGTGTGACCAGTATAAGAGTCACTTGAACTTAAAGGGATAGTTCACCCAAAGTTCAAATTTCCTCCTTACTCCATACTCTGTAATTTCCCCTCTGGTTGTGTCACCTTGACAAGAGTAATCGTAAAAACCAAGTCTATATATAATTTTGTTCGTAGAAGTGGCTAAAAATGAACATGCTAAAAAGACAGAAACACCACAGTATTGACTGTAGACACTGCTACATACATTTTTGTCTATAACTCTAAAAAGGAGCAAATTATTGAAAATAATTCCAGCCCTTAGTGGAGGGTGAGTAGAAAATGAGTGAAGTTTGAAATTTTGGGTGATCACTTAAAAGCATTTGTCCTATATAAATTCATCTCATAGCTTGAACTAACATCAGATGTTTCTTTAACAAGACATTCTGGTTCTTAACCCTTTATTGACCATATTTTACGACATTAACATGATTTGACATACGCATTTTAAATAACCCAATGACAACAAAGTTGAATTTATTCTCGATGATTTAAGGAAAGGGAAGCAAGTAAAAAAGTATAAGCAAGTATACGCAAAAAAAACTTTTGCAGTATAGTTGTACTTTCTGATACTTGCTCGAGAAGTCCTTCATTTCTGGCGCCAAAGCAACTTCCACTAACTCGGAAGTCGCATCAAAATAGTTTGCAGTTAATCCACCGGAAGGTGGGGGTCTAAAGTTAGTAGTAAGTCAATGGCAGATGGGAGAGCCAAAGTCTTTATGGAAGTATTAAAAATAGCAATCCAAGATTTGGACGCTGCCTCAGAGGAAGCATTCAGCTTGACAAGTTTCATCCCTCTTGTGGTTGTTGACTGTGAAATTGGTTTATTATTTCTGGTTTATTATGATGATAGTTTTAGTGGCATGACTTGTCATTAATCAACTTTCAGCGATTGATAACATGGATGTTGCATTAAATGTACCACGGCTGCGACCCTGCCACTCCAAAAATATCTTGTGACCCCTAATAATGTAGCGCACCAGTTTTTCACATGGAATAAAATAATAATTGGATGTAAATCAAATACAAAATTAATAATTTAGTTTTAGTTGGAAAACTGCCAGGTATTAAAAATGAAACTACTCTTGGGGGGGAAAAGCACAAATTCACTACTAGCAATTTTACAGCAATAAAATGAAAAATCCAACCAGGTCATCTGTAGACAATCGTATTAGTAAAAGGGTAAAATGAAATTATCTAAGTGTTCTAACATTTAATACCCTAAATTAATACTTAAAATTACCATTCGTTCTTTGCAAAATTGCTTTGCACGTCACTTTTATTTTTAAACTGCTGTGTCACCACACTGCGTCATTGGTGCAGCAATGATACAATAACTCAATAGTAAATCGATTTACGCTGCGTTAGAGATAAAAATGACTTTAAATGAAGCACTTTTTTCCTACAACAGTGGTTCATTTATTGTGTCTATCCTGTGACACTACACGATGAAATGATTGGAATCATTAGTGAATAAATGGCCCGCGAGTATAAAACAGTTTTGTTGTTCTTCAGATAACATTTATTCCTGCTTCTTTCAAGTGAATAACAGGTTATTATAAGACTTTCTAAAGCAATGATGTAGCTCAGCAAACATCAGGAACACTTGTTCATATGGATTAAATAAGTTAGGTTAGAATGCTAATCATGGACTTGATCTATCCCTTGAGTAACCTCATAGAAAAGTGAGGCGTTCACAGGTCAGCCTTCAGATACAGTCTCTTGAGGGACGAGATGCCCGAGCCAACCTAAACTGATTTCTATTCAGAGCATCAACAACTTGAGTCTGAACCTTTCTTCTCCGAGGACACCCTTTGAAAAGGAGTTTGTCTTCGATAACCTTGATCTTGTTCCTTTGGATCTTTACACACACAAGTAAAGTAAGGTCTAAGTTAGTAAGCCTACGTGATGCCATATTAGGGCTTCTACTGGGGTTCCAGGAAAGGACCCAAGATGCCAATTCAAGTTCATGTTCATTTGTAAATCCTGGTGACACTACCATCAACCATCATATCCCTTTTAGCTCAGCCCAATTCTATCCAATCCGGAAGTTTCAAAATATAATTGACTTATTATTTTCATAGTCGAGCATTGAACGACCAATGCAACCACAATTTAATTTTGTTATCCGTTAGCTCCGGATGTTTGTTTTAAAAAGTGTGCGAGTGCAAAAAGCCGAAGTCACCTACACGACCCATCCTAAAAAAGAACTGTTGAAACTGTAAGAATGCATTTCCAAGATGTCCACGACCGAGGTTTAAAACTCTTTACCAGTAACAAATGGTTGGTGTCGCTGATACGACGGTCCATCTCTTACCCAGTCTATGTGTTGAGTAAATCCACCAGTTGTGATGTTTTTGATTCTATCTGATTGATTCTTGGACCTCTAACTTATGTTGTTAGATGTTAGCCACCACCGTTTTATCAAGCGGTCTCCAGTCATCTTTTTTTTTCTTCTGGAGGTGGAAATGGAAACAAGGCTCTTTACCACCTTGTGATGTGCTACCGCAGAGGAAGTCTGATTGTTTGTCCAATGTCTCGCTCTGATGTCTCCGTTTCCTATAAACACTTTTGTATAAAGGGATTTCTTAAATGTTTCCCTTCCAAGTTTGTAATTTGGACTCAACGCTTTTGTTCAGTTTTTTCGTTATGTTATGAAAACTGAATTACTGGTTTCCTCCGAGCTCTTTGATGGCGACGCCGATAAGAACACGAAACCCTTAAACTTGTGGGGAAACACATAATTCACATGGGGTGGGGGGGGGGGACGCCTCCTGCGGAGTAGCCAGAGCACCGTGCACGCCCCTTTCACCCTTTACCCAGCCGACTGCCCGTGAGGAAACATGCCCTGTGTTTGCTTAAGCCGGCCGCATCATCCCTGCAGCTAGATCAACAAACATGATCAGGCACATTCTTCACTTAAACAGACGACAGGTCGGTTCCCTGAAGAATGACCCAACATGGACGATACACGCCTGTGGACGGCATCAGGACGAGCTTGAATAAATCAGCTCTCTTCTCAGGGGCCGTCGCCTCGCGTCTGCCGAGAGATGGACGATGTGCCGGGGGCCCCGGGGCGGTGAGAGAGAGAGAGAGAGAGAGAGAGGGAGAGAGAGAGAGGGTCTGGTCACTTGGGAAAGCTCTTGTGCGAGGCCGCTAAGAACAGAGGCGTGCTGAGGTCATGAGTAAACACTTTTTTTTCTTCTGGAAACACATCTGCTCTGCCTTTGATCCAAACTTCTGCGGCGCAGCACGCCGCTCACCTCAGCTGCCCACTCTGCGCCTGACCAGAAAACAACGGCCACAATTATAAACACTTGCTCTTCCTTCCCATGCTGCCCTTCTCCACGCCGGCGCCGGCTCACAATAGGAGCGACTTTTTTATACACGACCCCGAGCTCGGAGAGGTCGAGGGAAAGAAAATCTTCCCATTGTCTTTTTTTTTTTTTTTGTGAACCTTCAGTTTAAATACTGCAGCTCTGGAGAAACTACACTTAGTTTTAGGTAATACGCAGACATTGAGCTTTGAAGTAATTAAACATTTATACAACAAATATACATAAATTATTGTCAGTTATATACCTTTAAAAATTGACAAGTTACCTACTTTATTATTTCACATACATTTTAATTTTAAAGGGAAACTAATGTGTTCACTTAAGTAAGTAAGTAATATTTATTTAAGTGTCTCTTAAAGGACTCTATTGTATCATCAGTATGTGTCTGTTTGTACAAAACTATCTTTTTATTGAAATATTTACTTTAGAAAATGTTCTTAATCCCCCCCAGCAAAAAAAGACTTTCTTTTTCCGGAGATGAAATCTTGTTTACCCCAACCAAATTTACTCTGCTGTGATTGGCCAAACATTGAGGTTTGTCACCGCACGTCATCAATCCATGAGGTCTCCACCTCGAAGTGACTTGTTGTATAAACAAAGCAGGATGTGGTAACAGCTCGCTGGAGGAGGAGTTAAGCCACTATTACGTCATAATGAGATCTGCTCTCACAACCTCTCGTTCATGGAGGTTTCAGATTCAGTGGAGAACTTTATACAGTAAACTTTAAAAAACGGAGCATCAGAGAGGAAGAAGCCAACACTTGAAACATGTGTGAGTTTTGACATTAGTTGCCCTTTAAATAAAATAGGAAATGGATGTCATTTTATGCAAGTTTGTTTGTGGTAAATGATCTTAATTACATCTACTGTACCAATTGGCCCCCATGGTCTAGGTAGTTGTTGTTTGTAGGGAATCAGTGTTGGGAATATCTAATTCATGTGCTACCCAATGGTTGAAGTGATGGATTAAACACATTTTAAACAAAAAACAAATCCACAAAAGACTTGGAAGAAGGGAACGGGAAGGATAGTGTTTTTGTTGACGAGCTTCCTGGGATCCACTCTGAGGGTAAGCCATGTTTCTCCAGAGGTTGTGGAAAAAGTGGTGCAAGATATTTGTCAGACTGACAGAGTAACCCTTTAACTGGATTTCTTTTTTTTACCCACAAATGCCCAAAGTGCAGCAACTGTCGTACGACCAGGCAATTCTCATGCAAACCAGCAAACGGGAGAATCAAGTGGTGGCAGGCACGCTATGTTCTGTAATAGAGTCCAAGGAGGGAATTTCGGGGAAAGTCGTGATACGTAGACGTCTGTGGTGGAACCAAAATGTCACAGCTAGAACTAGACAAGTCGGTAATCCCGGCTTTGGCAGGATATCATCTTGATGCTTCCTAGAGACGAGAGGCCCAGGGACGGACCCAGAACCCAAAGGGAGAGATAACAACTCTTGGCAAGTTCCAGGACTCTCTGATTCTTCTGTGACAAAAACCCTTGGATGAGTCGAAGAAGAGACGACGGACGATAAACGTGTGGTCGGATGCGACATTTTCGGAGCTTTTTTAAGGAACATAAATATGCGTTGATCCTATTTTAATGTCCTCCTCGTGCATTTAGCAACACATCGAAAACGCAATTTGTTTGACACAATCTGAGCATCTCGTCAGCGACTCTCCACTGCTCGTCCTGAAAGTCTCGATTTGAATCTGAACCCGTTCGAGTCGGAGGAAACTAAAAAACCGAGGAGTTGACGGCGGTCCAGAACAATGCTCTTATTGCAATTATGGTCGACAATATGTTGCTCTGCCCCGACGGATAAGTGTTCCTTCCCCGGCGCATGTGTGGGTGGTCAGACCGTCTGGCAGATAAAGCCTCGCTTTTCCGAGTCAACAGCTCCTTATTTACCACGTTTCGCTCCGTTCTTCCGAGGCTGGAATCCTGCCCAGGTTTAGTGAGTTTGCATTATTCTGCGCAGAAAGTAGGCCACCTTAGTTCCCACACAACACAAATCATGTGATATTTATAAAGCCGACCTCCTCCTCGTCTCCCCTCGCTCCACTCCAGCCGTTGTGTACACAACGTCCAAACCCCAAAGAGCCGGCGAGTGAGTCATCGATCCATTTTTTTTTTCAGCCGTCTATCAATTTCTGTCTTTCGACTCTCGTCTCTCTATATAAAACCCTCTGGTCTTCCTCTCGTCCTTCCTTTCGCGCTCTCTCTCCCCGGGCCCGTTTGAAGTGGAGCCGACAGGAACAGAAAAAGCTCCAAACTTTCCCAGAGTGGCGTCCCATCGGCTTCTTGTTGACTCTGCTTTCAAGTTGACTTTCAAACGGCGTTTTATTCATACTCCGGCGGACCCCGGGATACATATCAAGGCATTACGATGCAAATGACGGCTCACCCACTTCTCTCTCAGCATTGTTGTTGTTGGGCTGGTGCGTCCGAGTGTGTGGGCGAGCGTCTGCTCGTGTGTGTGTGTGTGTGTGTGTGTGGGTCATTGTCATAAAGCTGAAGCGTAGTTGTTGCTCAGCCTTATAACGGCGTAAACACTGCGCTCCTGCCCACATGCTAGCATGACTCTGCCTCGACACAAAGGGTGGCCTGTGGAGGACTTCCTGTGTGAGGATTCTTGCGATTGTGGGAGAGACTGTGGACGTCAGGTGGTTGGTCCCTAAGTAGGGGGGAGAGGTTTCCCCCATCTTTTGTTGCGAGCCCCTATAAACACACTTTTTTTTTTTTGTATTCATTTTGTGTTATCTCGTCAGCGGTCTCTTGTTGTCGCCGCCCACCGCTCTGTGGCAGACCTTTCGGTTCGTGCCCGCCCTCCGTCTGGCCCTTTGACTCCCTCCCGCGTAGCTAAAGAAGCCTTAACCCTGGCTAGCATGTTTTCTGGAACACATTAAGTAACTGTAAGTGATCAGGGTCACATCAAAAGCAACACACAATTATAAATACATACAAATATAAAAACTCTAAAAGGCCAAGACACATATAAAAATAAAATGAACAAAAATAAAAACGTCTTAAGATGTTTCTTGAAGGAGTCAGTAGATCCATAAAACACAGAGAGAGATCGTTCCAAAGCTTAGGAGCAACAGCCTGGAAGGATTTCTCTCCTCTGGTCCTAAACCGTGTTCAGGAACCATCAGTAGATTCTGATCCACAGACCTCAGAGCCCGAGCTGGGGTGTAAGGCTGGATCAGATCACTGATGTAAGGAGGAGCCTGACCATGAATAGATCTGAAAGTAAGAACCAGAATTTTAAAATTGACCCTAAAAGAAACTGGCAGCCAGTGAAGAGTTTTAAGGATCGGAGAAATGTGAGTTCTTCTACTAGAGCGGCCCAGAATTCTCGCTGTATTTGCTCGTTTTAATCGTACAAACCACTCCGGAATCCAAAAAAGTCAACTCGACCATTCTACAAAATCGGTCAACTGCGACTGTTAGCTACTTCAAGGACAATACATAACCTTAAAGTCTTTCCTCAGTTTGGTTCTGACATAAATTAATATACATTATTATGGCTGTAATACACTAATTAATGATTGTCCCAATATCAGTAAATACTAATGGGCCAACAAGAAAGAAAGTACAAAATCAAACATAATAAGATGTATAATAAGGTTAACAGCGGGCACCACTTCAGTGACCTCTGATCTAGGAAAAGCCATTAAAAAAGAAACAACCAAAATATTATCTCCAAAAAATATTTTCTCCTACCTCAGGCATAACCCAGGTGTTTTTTACAACCCCACCTCAGTAAATTCCATCCCAGAATGGTTACTGCTAGCAGCTCTGGACTAGCTTACTTACCTTACTAGTTTTTTGTAACGGCTGAGAGACCCCCGGCCTTTATTGCAACACGGACCAGTTAAATGTTTGCATTATTTCCAGGGACCAGTTTACAGCCTTTTTTGGGGGGGAAACTAGACCTACACAACTGTCTCGACATGTCTAAAGTTACGGGTTAATGTGACATTTTTATGGAAATCTGGAGCGGTCTCAGAAAGTAATGATCAATAAAACAAAAGTAATACAAATCGGTTTCTTTCTTTCTGTGTGGCCCAGTGATAAATACCTCACATACCAGTACTGGGCCCCCGGTGTTATTTCTTTCTTTGATTTGTGTTCAAATTTAGGAAATCTAGCTTCTTTTTCAGACCTTATAACACTTTAAAAAGTCATTTTTTACATAATTGTATTCGTTATTTCCGACTTTGTTTTTTTGTGTGATAGTTTAGTCTTTTTCAATTGTTTAAGTCAAAGTCAGAGGAGGTTTTTATTCCAACCAAACAAGAGCCGTGACTTGTTAAACTCTTGGTTAAAAAGCCGGATCAATCAAGGACGCCTGCTTCTCATTCTTCCCCTCTAGTAAACGTCATGGCCGACGTTCGCTTTGCTGACTTGGACGTTGGAGTCGCAGCAATGAAAACAAAACATATTTCAGATTTACTCAGCCGTCAGACTTGAAGAAATTGGACTGTGTGTTTACGGCGTAATGCCGCCACTTTTCTCCGGGATTAACTGGGAAACCAGAGCCTCTCACCACCGCCATTATCGATGCGAGTTATTTACGATAAATTGACGGCTTCAACCTTTTGGATCCGCTCAATTTACCACAAGGCCCACTCCCCGGCAGCGCTGGAGAGCCCGGAGTCTGCTCAGGCTCAGGCGAGGGAAAGGCTCCCGATTACCTTTCATTAGTGGCCTGTTGAGGGCAAGACGCCGGTAAGAGCCAATCGGGGCCTCAATCTGTCATCCGGCCTTTAAGGTTCCCTGACAATTTTATATCGTTTTATTAATTCGCCCGACTCCTGCCGAGAGATTAAAAGAGGCGGCCTGACGTTTTTATGAGGGCACTACGAGCCAGGTTCAGACCTCCAGCTGGTGAGGTTTTCTAAGAATCAGTGCAGTGCTGTATCTCGCATACTTCACTGGCAGGTAGTATGCATCAGGATAGTGTACGTACTAACTAGTAACAAATTCTCGACAGATAGTGCATAGCGGCAGTGTCTGATTTGAGACATACTAACTGGAAATGACGCGACAGCTTCTTCTTCTACTACTATTTAACGATGATTTCAACCAGCTGTAGGAACACTATCGCCACCTGCTGGCAGCACGTTTTGTTTGGATCAACGAAATATTTGCGAGATATTTACGCCGGTATTAGCACCGAAGACGTGCCATCTTCCTATTGCCTGTAAGTTTATATATATAAAGACGTAACTACCGTTTACAACGCCACTAAGATGGAAGCCATTTAGGGTAGAAAGTGTCCATCGATCCATACTCAGTTTCGTGGGCGTTTTAGTACGACAATTTAGTGTGCATAGTGCACTACATTTCGCATACTAGGAATTGAGACGCACTTATGCACTAAAAATACTATGTTTAAGTACGCAAGTATGCGATTTGAGACACAGCTCTGGTTTTGTATATTTTCACTTGCAATAACCGTGTCTCCCTCCATCAATGGCGTTGTTGTAACTCGTCAACATGGTTCCAGCATTAAGTAATTACACCTCAGGCCGCGAGCATCCTGCTGTGAGACGATGAGCTGAAGCCTTTTGACGTGTGGTGGGTCCCAAATTGGGCAGTTTGCAGTGTGCGAAAATATAGTGCGCTATGAGCACTCAAACGGACAGAAAATTGAGTGTGGATCGATGGACACTTTCCACCCTTAACAGCTGTCATCTTAGTGACGCTAAACGGAAGCTACATCACTGACAACGCGTTTTCGGAGCAGATACCGGCGTAAATGTCTCGAGAAAACACAAATTTTAACAACAGTAATAACACAATGAAACACAACTTAATAACTTGGGCTGTCAAGTGTAGGCGATAGTGTTCCTACAAAGGGTTGCAATCAGCTTTAAAAAGTAGTAGAAGAAGAAGCTGTCGAGTCATTTCCTGGAAGTGTGTAGCAGCAGTGTTTGATTTGAGACATACTATCTGTCGAGAATTTGCACACTGCACAAGTAAGTGTACTGTATTACAGTGTAGTATATAGCATTGTACTTAGAGAAGAGACACAGCAGTGGTTTTGTTGGACAAAGTGTAGGAATGATGTTTATTTATTTATCTTTCCGCCCGAGGTCCGAGTGTACGGCGGTGAAAAGGACATCACGATATGAAAATGTTCTGCTGTTTCTACCAACTTTGACTTTAAAGCTCAACATATTCCAGGCGTGTCCACAGAAAGACTGATTCGTACGATACCAATGAGCGATGAAGTCCATATACCAGGGCTGTTGGTGTAACATGGATGCTCCGACATAAACAATAACTACCTTACTTTCATTACTTTATAATACAAATCAATAGATATTGGATCATATGGACATACTTTTTTGTCTTTAACTCTAAAAAAGGAACAGATTACTGAAAATTATCCCAACCCTTGGTCAACATGAGGGCGAGTAGTTTGAATTTATTTGATATGCTTTCCAATAACTCAAGTATTTAAGTTGAACTGTACTGTAAAAACATAGATACAAGCAGCTCGGTCAAAATGACTGGATGGTGACATGTCAATCAAACGCAACTTCTATTTGTCCCGCCCTCTATCCCTTCTTAAGACTCGATCACTGAACAAACTTCTGTCCATCATGGATGATAACATCATCCACTGAACACTGTCATCAGTGAGCAGCAGATGGAGTGAACGAATGCTCCTCCCATGATGCGACACTAATAGACTCAGGGACTCATTCATTCCTGGTGAATCTCCAGAGGGATTAATAAAGTTTAGGATTCCTTCCCCACCCTTTATTCTTCCACGGAGCCCAACAGAACTCTGTACTCTGACACTGTTGTGCCGACTTTTTGTGGTGAAAAGATATGCCAAGGTTTGCGTCTTCAACTCCATCGGCTTCTCAAAGTTTGTCTTGTGTGTTGGTCGACATCGCTTCCGTTTGTCTCCCTCAGACGGATGCGTGGGAGCAAAGCAGATCGGAATATTTTGTGGGCGATAATCAGGAGCTGTCAGACTTCCCCACGCAAACGAAGACGGCTCTGCAGAAGATGTAAGTTCCCCCCTAAACCCTCTGACCCCCCTGTGACCCCCCTGTATCTCTTAATTTCCTCTTGTTTTCCCTCCACTCAGAGCTAAACAAGCTTGTGTCCAGCGCGAGGACCCTCGCTCCAGATTACCGGATCAGAACATCGACCTAAAGGAGGGGGAAGACTCGAGTCGTCCAGGGGAACAATCTCCTCAAAAGGAGGTCCAACATCAGGGCCCTCAAGAACCCACAAGGACGGACCGTTCCAGCTCCCCAGACCTAGACCCCCACTCGCAGAAGGTCGGCGAGGATCCTCGTCCGCCGAGCGCCAAAAAGAAATGCCTCGGAAAACCTTCCGCCGCGATCCCGCCTCGCACCGCCGGGTCTCCGACGCCCCTTCCTCCAGACCGGGCCGAGTCCAAGGCCGCCCGGGGCCGCGAGCGCGAGGAAACCGCAGTGGAAGTGGAGCTGCTTACTTCAGGGAAACGGACCCCGAGGCTCCCCCTCGCAAGCAATAACACGGCGCAGACAAACCAAAACAGGCCGGCCGCAAGTCTGAGGGGCCTATCTGTCAGGCTCGCATCCTCCGGCGCCTCTATTGGTTCCAGATCCACGTTTGAAGAGGAGGGGAGCCACAACGTACCCCGGACCTCCAGATTACGACGACAGAAGAGGTCCTGAGGTGACGAGATGCGCCGCCGCAAATGCTCAACACGTAATCGAAGCGTCCGTCAAATACTGGAACCATACTCCACCCATAAGTGCCGGCGGTCAAAGGAGCAAATCCGACTGGGAAAACCTTTTAATTGGGGTTTAGATTCGCTCTTGTGTTGTAGGGGATTTCAGACAGGCAGGAGCCACGTCACGGCGTCCCACGACTGGCTCCTTCCTACGCGTTGGACGGCGCTCCAGTTTCCCCCGCCGGGTGTGATTGATCGTCGCTCGCCGTTATTTTCGCTCGCCCAGATGTGACACATTACGCTGTCATTAGCAGGAGTCGATCTTTTTTTTTGTTTTAATCCACTGTCAACACGTGCAAGATCCAGATCTGTAATGGAGCGAATCTTTCAGTTTGTTGGCTCCAGTCGTGTCTTTTATTATACTTTTGTTTTCACGATGTTTCACTGTTTTATGAATTAAAAACTTTTATTCCGATTACAACCTGCTGGTGTCGAGGTGTCTTTTCCTGCAGCGGTCAGTACCGATCAGAGCAAAAGACGGTTTGAAACAAGAAACATTTGTACTTTCAAGACAAACTTATTCCCATGTTTTTGTCAGGCATTATTAAATGGAAGGGTTATATTTGAGTGACTTATTTTACTCTTTTTATTCTTTTGATGACCTTTTTTTGTTGCAGATCAACTAAATTCTCTTTGTTGACCTTTTAAAATTGTATTGTTCAGGAAAAATGTACTTTTAACCCTAAAAATGGATTCAAAACATTTGTTTTTTTAAAAAAAAATGTTTTAATTGCAACTTTTTTTTTTCTTTTGCCTGACCTTTTTTAACTACTGTTTAAATTTAAAAAAAAATGTTTTCGGGTGTTTCAGCAAACTTTGCTTTAATCAAATGATTCTTATTAAAGCGATTCTATGCGATTTGAAGTCTAGCGACGCCGGTGGATTAAAGTGGTAGTGTTAAGCCACCACAGGAGACCACATTTCCCATGAGCACTTGCTAAACGTCACAAACGTTTCCATGTCCTGATTTGCAGCAGTTGGACGAATTTTAATAATGAAATTTTGATAATGAAATATGATACGAGTTATGACGGCTTTTAAATAACATAACTTTAACTTTGTTTTTGTACCGTAATTTTCAACAGCATGATATGTAGCACGTTCACACCATCCCCAAGAACATTTACAGTGAAAATAAAAATCAAACAAAACACCTCAAGTCACAGTATATGAGTCTTTCAACTAGTTTTAAGTTGATGTCATCACAAGTTTTATGAAAATATTTTAGTACAAAAATATTGACCGGTACCACCCAGAGCTGCTTTAAATGAATATTGAAACATTATGTATCAAAAAAGACTGTATAACAAATTAAATTACCTTGAAAAGCAGATTTTTTTTCATATAATTTAGTCATTAACTCCATTAATCAGTCAGTCTAACCGCTATTGTTAAAACAAAAAGAGGAAACTACAATTATGAGTCATTTTTAAAAGTAAAAAGCTCCATGTTTGGTCAACATCACTATCAAAGTGACGATAATAATCTGTTCTGCTGGTAAACGTCGATCCCGTCCTCAGATTTGAGGAGTAATACGAGCAGTAAGAAAATAAGGAAAGACTTGTGTTTAAATAGTCGTTCTAATCTCTGCTCCGACTTTAATCCACATAAACAGATTGTTTAAACAAGTTCATCTCCTCGCAAAGCCAGCCAGGCGGAGGAGCTTCCAGCTGAACCCTGGAACAAGGAGGACATTGTGAGGATCATGTGGAGGTATTTTCGTCTTCAGGAATGACTCGCTTCAAAGACGACTCACTTTTTTTTTTTGGGACAGAGACCTTTGTGACTTTGGTGTTTTTTTCTTTTTCCCCTCCCAACGACAAAGACCACTTTAATTCTCTTTTCATACAAAATATTTAATAAATATGACTTTCAAAAATATATCGCCAGATCAACAAATAATTCTCAAGTTCATCGAAAAACAAAAAAAAACGGGACAACACGTTGCCGTGACCTCAAAGGGTTTAACAGATGAGATAAAACATGTTCGTCGTTAAGAGCCTCCTTTTTTTTTTGTGTGTTTTTTTTGTTATATATAAAGAAATGTGCACAGAAACGAAGCAGGCTCGTCGAGCAAGGCAGTGTTTTTTTTTTTTTTTTTAAACGGGTCCGAAGCGTCCCCGTCGCCCCCTGCTGGTCAAGTTTCCGCCGACTAACGAAACTCCGGCGTGAAGTCAAAGGAAACCGAAAAAAAAACAACAATCTTTTTTTGAAATGTGTCGATGGGTCCACGGCTGACGAAGGATTTTTTTTTTCTGTGTTTTGTTCCCTTAAGTGTATAAATCCACGTGAGGCAAGCAATATGTCTGCCTCCGTCTCCGCCCGGCGACCAGTGGTGAAATGCAACAAAAACAACAAAAAAAAGGTGTGGAAATGAACCGTGGCCCAGAAGCCTCTGTAACTGAAATGTGGGCTTTTTTTTTTTTTTGCAGGAAAGATCCACAGCGATCCAAACCTTCAAACTAGACAGAACATAAATAAACGGAATGATATCTTAAGGCTCTTGATTATTAAGTTAATAAATCAAATATACACAATGATTAATAAAAAAAAAAAAATGTACATATCTACAGGCTCTAAATTGACACGTAAATTCTTCATATCGGCAGCGACTGCTGACATTTGACCCCCCGTCCCCGCCTCCCCCCCCCACCCGGACCCTCCCCCCCCCTTACTCTTCCTCCTCACCCCTCCTCCCCCGAAATAAAAATAAATAATAAAGTCAATCTTTCTCGACGGTTGCCGCGGCTGGATTTAAAAAAAAAAAAAAAAGGCACCTTTCGCTCCAGACTAGGAGCTCGTGAAATGTGTCCGAGGGTGAAATGCTGACCGGCGCCTCGCGACTCCATCCAGCCGAACCGTGGCAACCGTCACCGCCAGTGTAAGCCAGCTTGTCAAAAGTTAAATTAACACGGGGAACATGTGAAATACTGCGGGGGGGGCGGGGGGGGGGGCGGGGTTCACCCACCGCCGGGGTGTCAGGGGCTTGGGTTGCTCAGCAACACAGCTGTCTGCTATACTATGTAGTCCATCCTGTTTATGCTGTTCGCCGTCTCCAAGTCTCTGTTGTCCTGCTTGTTAGTCCAGTTGGGAAGCTTGGACGAGGCGTTGGAGCCGGACGTCTTCTCGTCCCGCTCCACCAGCGTGTACGCCGGCTGCTTGGCGAAGAGGCCCTTCTGCAGGTGCCGGTCCTTGTCGTCCTCGTCCCCCTCGGGGTGGTTCGTCCTTATTTTGGCAATGATGGAGTTCTTGTTCTCGTAGTCCTTGATGGCCACCGTCAGGCTCAGGTGCTTCTCGATGGGGTTCTTGATCTGGTTCAGCTGCTCGCGCACGTTGTTGGTGGCGTTGTTGTCCTCGGCGCCGCCGCCGGACGCCGCGCCGTTGCCGCCGTTACCGCCGCCACCGTTACCGCCGTGGCTGCTCTGCTTCCGCCGCCGCCGCATGCACCACAGCAGGATGGAGACCAGCAGCAGCACCCAGACCACGATGAAGACGGAGCTGAGGAGGGGCACCAGGTAATCTGAGGAGGAGCAGATTATAGAGGGATTAGGTCCGGGGAGATCGGGAGGAAGCGTGTGCGAGAAATGTCGAACAAACGAAACAGCCGCTGATCTAAATGTTGAGCCGACGCTTGTGCAAATAATCCCATTTTCTAAGTGTTGAGATTAGGATTCAGACTGTTGACTCACGGTGAGCACGTTACACATGCAGCAGGATCAAGGTGCTTAAGACGTGGTGTCAGAGCTTCTTTGAAGCAACATCTGCCCGAGCACGCGTGTCCAACTCTAGGCCAGTGGGACAATTTTAGGCTGCCCAGACACTTCATGTGGCCCTCTAAAGCTGAAGGGTCCTAATGAGGTTTTTTTTCCACACAATAGGGGGCGCTAGATTTAAGAACCAAGTTGGGTTCAAAGTGGGTCTATAACCTGCACCAAGCTAGCTGTAGAGCTACATTAGCTAAAAAAAAACCAAAAGCGACAAGGTTATTGAGCGGTTATCACTGATGGTCTGACGAAGCTTCATGAAGCAGTGTCATTATTTTCAGAGTCCACTAGATGGCGGTCTCTGCTCTAGTTTCTGTTCTAATGAAACATCACATCATTTTTAAACTGATGGCGCCACCTACTGACCTCTAAACAACATGACACCGTTTCATGAAGCTTCATCAACACATCACTACCAGAGGTCAGTAGGTGGCGCTCTTAAAATAATGACACCGCTTCATGAAGCTTCATCAACACATCACTACCAGAGGTCAGTAGGTGGCGCTCTTAAAATAATGACACCGCTTCATGAAGCTTCGTCAACACATCACTACCAGAGGTCAGTAGGTGGCGCTCTTAAAATAATGACACCGCTTCATGAAGCTTCGTCAACACATCACTACCAGAGGTCAGTAGGTGGCGCTCTTAAAATAATGACACCGCTTCATGAAGCTTCGTCAACACATCACTACCAGAGGTCAGTAGGTGGCACTCTTAAAATAATGACACCGCTTCATGAAGCTTCGTCAACACATCACTACCAGAGGTCAGTAGGTGGCGCTCTTAAAATAATGACACCGCTTCATGAAGCTTCGTCAACACATCACTACCAGAGGTCAGTAGGTGGTGCTCTTAAAATAATGACGCCGCTTCATGAAGCTTCGTCAACACATCACTACCAGTCACTAGTGATTTGTTGACGAAGCTTCATGAAACAACTGAAGTGAAGCCACTAGATGTCACTCTCTGCTTCATCATTTTTGTCTCTAAATCTACTCATTCAATGAAACATGAATCATTTTCAAACATAGAATATCATCTACTGTATCATGATACAGTGTCTTCACTACACCATTATAGAAACAACAACTGAGGTTGAATAACGAAGTCAAAATCACAGCAAATAGTGTCTAAAACACATTAGGTGCTAAAATTATCCTCCACAAATTATTTTGAATATCAACACAATTCCTCCATTCTACTCTTTTTTTCTCTGCTTTCTGAATCCAGTTAAAGCCGGAAAAACAATGATTTGACTCCCAGAAGTTGACGACGGTTAAAACATCTCGTTGATCGGTCCTAACCAGGTACATAAACCACAAATCTGTCCCCACAAGGTCACGTTTCCATGTCAAATGTTTTTAACCACAAACACATCAGTGCAAGCGGAGGTACCAGTGTGTGAAGCATGTTATACAGAAATAGAAAATAAATCTGTTCTATTGATTATAACAGACTTAAAGGCATTTTATTTTGAAAAATAATCTGGATTTTCTCCAAAGAGATACAAGCGTTTGACTCTCCTTGAGATTTCTGCTGATTCAGCGTTATTGTAAGATGTAAACTTGTGCCATTTGATTTTTGCCATTTTAATCTGAAGGTCGGTCTGAGAAAGTGATGTAGACATTCAATGGGTCTCAGGTGCCAAAAGAAGGTTGAGGATCTTCTATAAATCCTTCTTTCCTTCCATCCTTTCTTCTTTCTATCCATCCTCCCTTCCTGCAGTTGATTCAGAACTCTGCAGCGAGAATTCTTGGCCGCTCTAGTAGAAGAACTCACATTTCTCCGATCCTTAAAACGCTTCACTGGCTGCCAATTTCTTTCAGGATCAATTTTAAAATTCTGGTTCTTACTTTCAGATCTATTCATGGTCAGACTCCTCCTTACATCACTGATCTGATCCAGCCTTACACCCAAGCTCGGGCTCTGAGGTCTGTGGATCAGAATCTACTGATGGTTCCTGAACACGGTTCAGGACCAGAGGAGAGAAATCCTTCCAGGCTGTTGCTCCTAAGCTTTGGAACGATCTTCCTCTCTCTCTGTGTTTGATGATCTACTGACTCCTTCAAGAAACATCTTAAGACGTTTCTATTTGTTCAGGCTTTTCCTTGATTTTCTGGAACTCCTGTTTTATTATGTTATTTTAAAATCAGTTTTATCTTGATCTTTAAAGTATATACTTTATTGAATATTGTTTTGATTGTTTAATCGCTTTGTGACCCTGGTCTAGAAAAGCGCTATATAAATAAAAATGACTTACTTACTTCTTTCCTTCTATCCTCTCTTCTTTAATTCCCTCTATCCTTCCTTCCTTACTTCTTTCTATCCTTTCTTCTTTCCTTCTATACTTCCTTTTATCTTCCCTCTTTCATTGAAGCACCAACAAATCCACTCAAGAATCCATGATACAAAAAAAAAGAAGTTGAATTTATCTGATCTACGAAAACCGAAGTGAAGAAACTTTCTCGTCGCCTCCACTCCTTCTTTCTCTCCGACAACCTCTGCTAAAATAAATATCACTTTTCCATCCAACGTGTCTTTGAGAAAACATCGCTAATGTCATCTTCATCCGAGGCACGAACGGCTAAATCGTTATAGATGCTTATGCAGCTGCAGTCTGACCTCTGAGCCCGTCATTTAGGCTTCTATTTGGCCGCGGCGGCAGTCTGCTGTCACCGTGGTGATGGATGGCGGACACATGCTGGAGCTGCCGCCGCTCCAGACTCCATTGAAGTTTGTATCGACACAGGACGACTTGTGTGTGTGTGTGAGAGTGTGTGTGAGAGAGAGAAGGAGTCACGTCTGAGAGACACGCGGTGGGGGGTCGTACCGGTTTTGCTGGGCTTCGGCACGCGCACCTCCACGATGGAGGTGATGATGGTGTTGTTGCCGTTGCGTTTGCTAACCAGGTCGACGATCCAGTCCGTGATCTCCTTGACGGGGCTGCGGTCCATGCGGTGGTCTTCGGTGGACTGTCGGGAAGACAGGAAGAGAGTCGGTTACGAGACGGTCGCGGGCGGTCGGTCTCGGCGATCAACTTACGATGCAGACGTGGATCTCGTTGCCGGCAGAGAAGGACGGGTCACAGGTTATTGACACGGAATTCTCCAGGGAGAAATTCTTCACCACGTACAGGCGCCGCAGCTGCTTGCAGACGTTCTCCACCGTCAGCCCCTGAAAACACAGACGGCGAACGTCAGTGGAAACCGGAGTTGCTGTGGAGGGTCTCGGGATTAAAAAGGTGCTATCTGCTCGTGATCCACTTTATTTAGATAAAAGACCGCCGGCTTATTTGCTTGTCACTATCTGCTGTCACGCTTGTTAGACAACAACTGGCCGGCGATGATCCCGAGCGGTGACAGAGTCGCCGGCGCTCCCGATTTAACTCAAATCCATATGATCCTGAAATTAATCTGCGACTGCGGTCGGCACCGGGTGGGGTTGGCGCGGCGATGAGCAAACATTTCCCGGGGAAATGAGAGGGGGGGGGGAACATATTGGAAACTCACCCGGGACAGGGTGTCCTTGTTGAAGGTGAAGGTGACGTTGGCGCAGCTATTGTCCTGGTAACAGGAGCTGGGGTGGCATTTGGGGGCGGGCGGCGGCGCGTTGGAGCGCCAGCACTCGCCCAGGCCCACGCAGGGCTTGATGAAGCAGTGACCCTCCCGGATGGGGACACAGCTCTGGCCTGACGGACAGCCGCCTTTACCCTTGGCTCCCAGCTGGCATTTGGACGGGCCGCACCACATCTGAGGGAAGACGACGGGGGATTAGAGAGGGATTGACGGGCAGAATTTAAAATAAACAGACTAATGTGTTGAGAAGCGTTTGATAACCTCGCTGATTTAAAGCAGGAGATCAGAGCAAACAACCTTCAAGGCTGTGGAACAAAAAAAACAACATTTTTTCTCCCCAGTATTTTTACATACATTTTTTTAATTTATCTACAAAGTTTTGACACCTTTTTTAGCATTTGAAACGCATCTAATAGCAATGAACTCAATGGGACAGCAGGTGGCCGTCGTCACTAGAACTCGCTTGAACAACATGCAAGAAAGAATGGGAGCTTTCTCTGCAGACGGCAACACAAAAGCAAACCTAAAATGAGTGATTCCTTGGTTTTATGACTCATTTTGCGAAGCTACAATGATCATATAACCTCAGACAGCGACTCATGGTTTGACAGTTTGTTTGAAAATGCCTTCTGAAGAGGTCCAGGGATTGACTGTGGTCTCTTATTTTTAAATATTGAATACACTTAAGACTTTAAAATATCTCTTGCTTTGGCCCATAGACTGTTTTAGTTTGACCTACATATATATTTCACCATAGAAATGAATCCAAAAATGTTATTATAACAAAAAGTATGGTTAAAAAAATGTTAAATAGTAATAGTAAATGGAATATTATGTTCACAACTTAAAGTCGTATTTAGTTGAACTCGACCAAGTTTCCTTGACTCACAGTTCGACTTTTCAAGTGTTTTTCAAAACATGAAATTGAACGTGCTTCGCCTCCGTTGTTATGACTCGACAATGGTTTTTGTGGCGAAAAGTTCTTCCCTGATGTCAAACATGATCACGGTGAGCGGTTCGATATTAAACGGCGTAAAACATCCGCTATTTACAGCTTAAATCTGTAGAACCTTAACATGTCCGACCACTTTATATTAGAATTTATCACAAAAAAAAAAAAAACATTTTTAAACCCATTTTAAAATAATGTAGATGTATTAAAAAATATTGTTAATTATAATGATGTCAACAAGCACATTTGTTGACCAGCGATTTTTTTTTTACCCGTTGACCCATTTTTTAAACCTTAAAAATAAGGCTTCTTATCTCCAGAAGACTCTTTATCTGAGGCTTCCTGAGGGCAGATCCATTGTTTCTCCCGAGTCAGACAGGAATGAAGAAAGTACCAGCATGTGAGCGGGAGATCTGCCCTGGCATCTGACTGCCAACACTGCCACTGTGTTTCTTTCCAAAACAAACCCGACACTCCCCACGCGGCCCCGCCCCGTGACACAAACGTTGTTGTTGTCGACGGGTTGTAGACGTTGTTTCTGCTACACAAACAAGCAGCGTGACGTCATCGGACCTTACCTTGCTGCAGACGACTTTCCCGTTGAAGCAGTGGCACGTGTTGCAGTCCTCGTCCCACTTGGCCCCGTCGTGGACCACGTGCCCGTTGACGGTGCACATCTTTCGGACGGCTGTTGAGGACACAGATATGAGCGAGGGACTGTAAAGATCACCCCTCGTCTTCGCCTGCGACGACGTACCTTCTTGACACTGAGGTCCGGTCTTGTCGGGCGGACACAAGCACTGGTAGCCGTTGATCTCGTCCACACACGTCGAGCCGAAGGAACAGGGAGACGACTGGCACTCGTTGATGTCTGCGCGAGAAAAAAACAACAACAGGAAATGAGACACCGTATACAAATATTCAGCTGGGATAAAGTGAGGAAATAAGTGAGTGGAGGGGGACACCCTGGACAGCACTCCACTCACATAATGCACAACAATCTATAGCATTAACACTGTATAACCAACTTTATTCCAAGTTTAAAACAAACAAAATACCGAAATGTATTTTACTTTGAAGTAAAAAACATTGGATTTTCCGGTCATCACTTCTTTAGCTCAACTTTGTGGAGACTCCATTTTTGCTGATCTTTTCGTTTAAAAAAAATTAGATCTTCATTGCAATATCAAAGTTAGCTTTTATTTTTCACTTGACATTCTTTCGCCATCACTGCCTATGGCTGCGGGTCGTTTTAAGTTAAGATTTTAAGACCGCAAATGACACCCCATAAAGTAAAGACTTTACTTTTGAACTGTAAAAAAAAAAGTGCCCAGAGAGACAACATACATAAGGACCAGCACACATGTGCCTAAATGATCTACGTAGTCCCAGGTCCAGCGCTTTAAGCCGCTCAATTAAGTGCTCAATGTTAAGACCGCGTCACTCTAAAGTACGATGATTCAACTTCGACGCATCGCACCTCCATGTGAGAATGTGATGAACAAGCGTTTTCTAGAAATACAAACAAGTCTTAAATCAGCACGGGACATTAATTTGACTTTATTAAAGGCTGCATCATTAGCAGGTATGCGGGAGCCACAGGCTGGACTTAGCAGAACAAAGACTCGGCAATGGGAAAGAATGTGGCCATCTGAAAGCCTTTAAGAGGGAAAACAATCTTTGTAATCAGTGTCAGAGAGCACGGCTGATTAGCTGCTGGCCTGCTAAGCCGGTTTTCCCCCGGGGACGGCAACAGGTCCTGGCGGAGTGACACCAAAAATGGCTCAGGCTGGCCAACAGCTAGACGTGAGGATAATTGGCCGGCGGGACCTTTCATTTCCTCGCCAACCTTTGGCTGGGACTCGCTTTAAAAAAAAAACTGACGGCTCGAGCGGGGGGCGAGGTAAAGGGTGCGAGGGGAGGGGTCAACACTCACTGATCCGGCAGTCCGGTCCGGCGAAGCCGGGGGCGCACTCGCAGCGGTACCAGTTGTCGCCGTCCACGCAGGTCCCGCTGTTGTAGCTGTTGGATGAGACATCGGTCAGATACTTCTGGTCAATATGACTCAATTTAAAGTGTTTTTTAGAATAATATTAGCCCCTAAAACATGCGTTAGTATTGTGGTCCACCAAGATCTCAAGGTCAAAGTAGAGATATGGACGCATTACAAAAAAAGATGCATTTGACGGTAAATGTGACCACCGATAATTAAATTGAAACCAAGTAATGGCTAAGCTTATGTTAAAATGTGTTTGTGTGTGTCAAACTCTGGACCGCCAAGTCATTGTCGGATGTTTTGCTCAGAATCAAAGTCGAATATTGTTTAAATGTTGACCTATGAAGATGCAAGTGTTTAATGCAAGACAAGTGACAGAGATTGAGGATGTCAAAAATGACACAGAAGATTTCAATAATGTTAAAATCAGGGTTGAAGAAAAGGAAATGAAAGAAGATAGTTTGGTAATTATAACATAACCAAGAGTATTATCAGAAATGGGTTCCTTGTGTGACTGAGTTTGAAACCCTTGTCTTAAGGGTCAGCTAGTGAAGGTAAAAATGGCTGATAAGACAAACGGCGTTCTAACGTGTGACCTATTAATACGCTTTTATCGTGATTAGTTACATCTTGTTTCTCCTCGATTCATCTATTCCAGATGTGCCCGAGACAAAAATCACAGACGGACACATAAATAAGGCTGTTGTGGAAACACAAGAACACACACGGTGCGTTGATGTCCAGGTTCAAAGTTATTTGTCCAAATTCATGCTCTGAACTTCTACTTTGAAACACTGTTAGATAGAAAAACAAATGCTTTTTGTTCTCCTTGGACTGAAGCCTTATTTGTTTTAAAGGGTTTATTTGACAGAGCTGCAGGTTCAAACCCAAGTACAATGAACTTAATCTTCACAAATTTTTATGTCCTGTGGTCCAGAAAAAATCTATTTTTTCCCCGCGACCTTAGGAGAAGAGCATGATGTCAAAGGAGAGAACAGTCAGTGCACTTTTGGTGAAGAGATATTTGACAACAAATGGGAAAGTGTTTGCAAGAATAAGGTTTGTGCATGACTCTGGTTTTTCTTGTGATACCAGGAAGTGTTTCTTGACAAGCACGGGAATTATTGTTTCTTATGTCTTAGGTGTCGCTTCACATGATTTGAAGGGAGTCGTCGAGCTGCGGTTTAACCGTGTGAAAGTTGGGAGTAAACCAACAAAAGGATGACAGCGAAGGGTGTATCAGAGGCAGGTGAGAATATAGAAGAATCTACAGGAGGAGCGCCCTGTTTACATCGGCCCGAATCTACAGGAAATGTTTGGCTTCCACTTACCATGGGTGGGGACTGCAGTCGTTGGTATCTGAAAGAGAAAAAAGAAGGAGGGAGGGAGAGAGAGAGAGGAGAGTAATGAGTGGGTTGTGTCTCTTTTCATGAGTGTTTTGTGCACATGACAGCAGAGAGCACGTCTGAGCTTGCGTGTTCAGAGGCGTGTTGGGCTGGTTGGACTCTGCGTCGCCTTATTAACAACGCAAGCAGATCCAACAACAGAGTCGGCTCCCATCATTTAACACAAAAAAAAAAAAAAGGTCCGGCGGTCCCCCCCCCCCACTGGCACCGGCTACACACCCTTGTTCTCAATCTTTAGTCCTGAACCAGTTTGGGGGATTTTTCATGTTCTGTGCTTCAGTGCAGGGGAGCCGCAGCAGAACAAGCAGACATGTCACTGTTTGGACAGGAATGCAGAAGCGAGTGGGGAGAGACGGGTGTGCGTTGGACAATGGGGAGAAACATCTGTCTCCACTTTCCTGACTTTGAGCCCCTCTCTCCCTCCTCTTTCTTCTCTCGTGGCCAGCAAAGGAAAGACGCTTTTTTTTTTTAAGATACAGATCAAGAGGAGGAACTGAAGCTTATCAAAGCACAGATGACCGGGACTTACTCTGGGTGCAGGTGGGACCCTCCCAGCCCTCCTTGCAGACGCAGGTGAAGGACTCGCCCGTCACCACGCAGGTCCCTCCGTTCTCACAGGGGTTTGGAAGACAACTGGAGTTCTTGGCTGAGGAATCGAAAAAAAAAAGAGACGTTTAGTTTTTGAATTAAATTTCAGGGCATAGTTGGGTGGCGTCGTCTCGGAGAGGGAAGATGAATCGGTGATTCTGGGAATGGTATCGAACACATCGGGGGTGTTACGACGAAACGACGCTTCATCAATCAAGTCATGATATGACTTAGTGGGAGCTGACTATGTGGAAAAGAGATGTTGGATCGGAGGAGGTGCCGCGTTTCCAACCTCAACCTAAATAAGAATAAAACCAAGAGAGTCGAGGAGCGAATCAAAGCCAGTTCATTAAGAAACTCAAGCGATGTTCGGGAGACTCTACCTCGGGCTGTACGAGACGCCACAAATCAGATCAGTGGAATAATTACCCTGTACAGGAACAGGAATGCTCCTCATAAGATAAACATTAGCAGATAGACTTTTCTGGAATTAAACACTGTATCTAGTGTGCATGTATTAAGAAAACCGTTTGGCTTCATGAGCTGATAATCGAACAGTTCTTTGGAAGGTTCTGGATCTACTTAGCCGATCAATCCACCTCACGTTGTTCTGAGTACATTAAGAAAGTTCTGGTTTAAAACATGAACAGAAAGTCTTTGACTTGCATGATATAACTTGTTTAGTTTCATTCACATTTTTAATGGTTAAAAATAAATACAATATTTTACGACCAAGGTTTAGCTCCACATAAACTCTGATCGGAGGCCACAAGTGAAATGCAACAACTTGATCAGAGCCTCAAACCTTTGATAAATTCAGATGATGAATCGTGAGCCAGATCTGGCCTCGCAAAGTCATATTAGACAAACGTCAAATTCATGCCGGTGACCTTTGAAAAAGCCAGCGTTTAAGATAAGATAAAGGAGTAGAGACGATGGATTTGAACGATAAGAGTAAAATGATGTTGAAGGAAAGGAGAAGAAAATGCAGTGTGAATGCGGAGTCTGTAAACTGAAATGATAGAAGAAGTAGAAGAATTTGTAGTAGATGTATAAGTAGTAGAATCAGTAGTAGAAGTAAAGAAAGTAGTAGTAGAAGAAGTAGAAGAAGATTTGGTAGTAGATGTATAGTAGTAGAATCAGTAGTAGAAGTAAAGAAAGTAGTAGTAGAAGAAGTAGAAGAAGAATTGTTAGTAGATGTATAAATAGTAGAATCAGTAGTAGAAGTAAAGAAAGTAGTAGTAGAAGAAGTAGAAGAAGATTTGGTAGTAGATGTATAGTAGTAGAATCAGTAGTAGAAGTAAAGAAAGTAGTAGTAGAAGAAGTAGAAGAAGAATTGGTAGTAGATGTATAAATAGAAGAATTGGTAGTAGATGTATAAATAGTAGAATCAGTAGTAGAAGTAAAGAAAGTAGTAGTAGAAGAAGTAGAAGAAGACTTGGTAGTAGAAGTAGAAAAAGTAGTAGAAGAATTAGCAGTAGAGTAGTAGTAATAGTAGTAGTGATGGAGTAGAAGTAGTAGTAGAAGTAGTGGTGGGAGTAGAAGAAGTAGAAGTCATAGAATTAGTAGAAGTAGAAGAATTAGTAGAAGCATTAGTAGAATTGGAAGAAAAAGCACTAGTAGAAGTAGTAGTAAAAGTACAAGTAGTAGTACAAGTAATAGTAGAATCAGTAGTCTTAAGTAGACAAAAGTTTTCTTAAAGTTGAGTGAACTCTCTAGGCGTCGGTAAATAAATGTACGGTACAATGGAAGGAGTTGAAACATGAGTTGAAGATTTTTCTGCCTTCAGCATTCACACTATTAAGATAATTGAGCCTCAAAGAATAAAAACACGATGTCAACTTACTTCCTGTTAAGTTAATAAAGATTTTTTGGCCACTGTTGCGATCGAGTTTGTTTTAGACGGATGATATGAATTTCATTATTGCTAAATCAATTCCAAGTGTGTGTCAACCCGTCTCGAGCCCGGCTCGGGTTCAAGGAGGCAGACATGACAGACACGACTGACTCACCGATGTTGCACGTCGTCCCCTCCCATCCCGGGGAACACTTGCACTGGAACGTGTTGCCCTCGTCGTGGCAGGTGCCTCCGTTGTTGCATGTGGCGCCGTCGCACTGACTTTCTCCTGGAGGTTGTAAGAAAATGTTGGGTGAAAAAAGTCTGAATAAAAGGCTGGATTGAGTGATTACAAGCAGCACATCAGTGCATACCATGAGCCTGCACAGGCAGACTATATGGGCGGCGGAAAAAAAAAAAGAAGGGATCTTACGGGAGTGGCACGTCTTTCCCTTCCAGCCATTCTTGCACTCGCAGAAGAAATCAGTCACCAGGTCTCGACATGTGCCGCCGTTATGACAGGGGTTGGTGCGGCAGTCGTCAATGTCTGATGGAGACGCGGGGACAGTGATTGATGAGCCGGGTGTTGAGCGACTTATCACAGATTTCGGATGTTTGGAACACAGATTCGACTGTCAGGCTAAAAAAGGGAAAAAACGTCGAGGAGGCGCTTACTGATTTCGCAGTGGTCGCCCTCCCAGCCGTCGCCGCAGATGCACTGGTAGACGCTGACCTTGTCGATGCACGTGCCTCCGTTGCGACACGGGTTGCTCTCGCAGTCGTTGATGTCTGCGGGAAAGAAAGCGGGAGTCGTCAGCTTGTGTTTGTTGAATTTTAACGTTGAATCCAACAAGCTAACGTGGTTAGCATGGACAGGTTTTAAGTTTCAGGCGAGTCAAATAGAGACGCATCAACAGACCTGACTCCGGTAGCTTAACTACTAAAGTCTTGTCTGAACACGCTCAGGAGGGAATGACTAATCCTCTGAACTCATATTTAGACCAGAGAAAAATGATCAGGAAGCGACGTCAGTCTCCCCCTTTGTTGGTCTAGATGGAAGGATTACCCTTTTCTGAAAAAAGCCGTCTCGCGACGCATCAATGCAACACAGACCCCCCAAAAAGGTTTTGTGTCATTAAAAGGTCAAATGTTGTTTATTTATTAAATATGTACACGTAAAAATAGGTTTTTAAAGCGCATGACTAAAGCCAGGGGTCCATATTTAACTTCAATATTATCCAGTGTTTGTATATAAAGATGATTCGTGACGGTGTGGCCGAATTCTGACAAAGAGGGTTCTGTTGAGATGATGAAGCAGCAGCAAAGATTATGGCGTTACTGTTAGCGTCTCAGAAGAACCGAATTTAGCAACTTAAAAGAGCTTTTTAAATCATTTCTGAGGGCAAGTTTTACATCTAGATCATCTACATCAAGGATGGACGCCCAAACAGTTGCCTCACAGTACACCTCCGCCACAAAGAAGAGCCACTTCTTATCGAGCCGTCGGCTCAAATCCGTCTTCACGGCCTTGGAGTAACGTTTGCGGTGATGCATGACGCACAGAAATTTCACTCACTTTCATGGCAGTACGTGCCCCTGAATCCCTCCTGGCACTCGCAGCTGAACTGGCCCCCGGCCTGGCTCCTGCAGCGCCCGTGGGGTCCGCACACATTCGACGAGATGTAGCGCTCGCCTCCCGGCGTGCTGTTGGACGCCACGGCAACGGTGCAGCTGTCAATCACTGCAACAAAAGGAGACGGAGGGGATGATTGCCGTTGGGACAGAAAAGGACTGGCGGAGAGTGTGTTTGAACGGCTAATTCATTAGACGTGGGTCGAACAGCGAAAAGAAAACGGCTCTTTAACTCCGAGGATAAGGGGGGGCGGGGAGTTCGTGAAACGGCTACAAGATAAGACTCTTGGCAAACGACTCAAAATCTAATTCCCATAAAACTATCTGTTGGGAAGAAAAAAAAAGTGATCAGCGAATAAGCTGTTATGCTTTCATAAGCAATCTAGAGTGATCCTGTGCATTCTCAAAGCTTTTCCCCCTGTCTGATCAGGTTAGCGGAGCGGGGGGGTGAGTTTGTCCCCTGTAATCACCCGATTCTTGCCAAGAGGGGAAAAAGAATCCCAGCGTACGGTATCTGACTCTGTGGTTGGTCCACTCACTCAATTACTCTCACACACAGAGAAATATGTGGAGACTCGTTGAAGGGGGGGGTGGAGAAGAAGAGGTAGCCCACCAAGTCGTTAGCGGGAACACACACGGTGTGATCAGACGGCTGCCAGACTTCCACGGAGCCCCGAGTGAGAATTGATTGAAATGCTCGGTAGAGGGTTTTTTTTTTTTCAAGTAAGGGGGGGTGGATTCAAAACATAAGGGTTTAAGCACCTTTGCACGTGGTGGTCCGACAGTGGTCCTTGAGGTGAGAGCAGTTCTTCCCCTCGTAGTCTTCAGAGCAGGCGCAGAAGTAGTCGGTGGCCAGGTTGAAGCAGGGCGCCCCGTTCTGACAGGGGTTCGGCGAGCAGTAGTCGATGTCCAACTGTAAGAGACAAAAAGGGGGGTGAGCCAGACGGTCGGACGAGTCGCCCGCTACATTAAACAGTCATTTCTAGAAGCGGCATCCTCCCTACAGGCCGCGCCAGGAAACAACACACAGCGCTGCATTTTTAAGGGGAAAAGGGGGAAAAACAAGGGAGAGACATAGGAGCCGTCCTCGGAGTCTGGTTTATGGAATGCATTCTGCTGTAGCCAGGAGCAGCTTCAGCAAAGCATTTCCTTCAACAAAAAAAAAAAAAAAAGGGCTGTGGAACAGACATTTAGGAGGGTGGTGCCGGAAAAATCGACAGCAAAAGTACTGAGGAGGGGCGGGAAAGCGGAGGCCGAGGATGCTTGTGATTTTTGGGGAGGACTGGACAAGCAAAAAAGTTATTTATGTAGACACATTGTCAGACGAGCTACGACATTAAATCGCAAGATGAATGACTTTATTTTAAAAATTCAGCTCAAGTCTTCGCTTCGTTTCATACCCATGTTTACTATGAGGAAGATTTCATTAAATGTTATGCCTAAAGTAAAATAAGAAGTATTAAATAAAGATTGAATTAAAAAATAGTTTGAGATGAATCGCTCTTTGAGAAGATCCCAATTGATTCATTTTTTAACCAGCTCCTTCTACACTTTATCCAGCCACATATTATGACACTGGGGGCCACATTTGACCCCCATGCTACATGTTTTGTCGTTGAGGGACTTTACACAACAAGCTTGTTTTTAAGTAAAGCTCATTTCCCCCCAAAGGAATTTTCCCACGGGAATAACAAAGTTTAATCTAGCAACTAAAAATGCTAACGTAGCTTAGCGCACAGAACACTTTCACATGTAAAATGGCTAAACTGGTAGATTAAACATTGCAAACTGACTGTAATTACAAACCGGGTTTCAATAAGTTAATAAAAACATGAAAAACAACACAAAAGTTTCCGATTGTAATTGGTTCAAACAAAGAGGCTAACAATGCAAGCAGAAAAGAAATAAATAGTTAAAAATAAGTTGTAATAAAAGGGAAATAAGTTAAAAACCAAATCATATTCAAGCAGTTAACAGCCATAAAATGCAAGTGTTATGATAATAATAGCCCTGTCAAGTTGACGTTTAAAACATAACTCATTCTTTAACAGAGCTAACGGCGCTTTAGCGCTAACGTGGCTAACGGCGTCAGCAGAGCGAGTCGTGTCACCTGGCAGAGATTTCCTGAGAAGCCGGTCAGACATAAACACTGGAAGCCGTTGACTTCGTCTTGACAGCGCCCGCCGTTGAGACACGGGTTGCTGGAGCACTCGTCCACGTCGCGCTCGCAGTGCTCGCCGGCGAAACCGGGAGGGCACGTGCAGCGGTATCCGTTCACCAAGTCCTGAGGGGTGGAGAACAAAAAAACAAAATGTAACTCCATCGACAGGTTTAAGAGAAACATGGTTTTTCAAGAGGAAGACGCGAGTGGGGTTTTTTTTTTCGAAAACGACTTTGGCGGGACATTATCGCGGCTCCGCAATTATTTCAACACATTTTCCTGGCGCGGAGGCTGAACACAATAATGTTTTTGGTAACCTAATCCAGTGTGGTCAAGGAACTTGCGCGTCCCTCCCTCAGAAGCCCCTGTGAACCCAGTACCCTTTTAGATTCCATTTCAAAGAGGAATCCGCTTCGGTGCCGGGAGTCGGAGAAAAACAATTCACGGCGGCTATTCGCTCGACCACTTTGAGTGACATCAGCAGAAACATGGAAAACATTGGGCCGACAGCGGCTCGGCGACACACATACCTTGCAAGTCCCCCCATTTTGGCACTGATCGTTACAGTCGTTTATATCTGCGAAAAAACAGAAGAAAGAGGATCAACTTCTGCACGTCCCCGTCCCCCCCCTTGAAAACAAGCTTTTGCTTCAGCGTGCGTTTCCCATGATGCGGGCCTGTGAAAACATTGTAGCGGCTTAAAAGAGCTTTACGAGTGTTAGATAACATGGCTGCAGAAACAGTTTGACGCTGTATTGAGCAATCGTGGCGGCTGCCAAGATTTTTTTCTCTTTTTTTTGAGCAACTTCAGACACAGAGGCACGTCTTACACCCTCGTATATAGCTTTTTTAAAATCACATTTAAGCGAGACAGGTGCAGGCGACAGAAACCTACTCACTTGTGTCGCAGTTCTGCCCCGTCCAACCAGGGACGCAGTCGCAGAAGTATCCGCCAATCAGGTTGCGGCACGAGTTGGCATGTACGCAGGGCTTGCTCTCGCACTCGTCGGCATCTAGAAGGGTGGAGGAGGTGGAGGAGGAGGAGGGCATGAGTGGCATTGGCATGTGCGGTTGACAGCCACGAGGAGGAGCGGCCGAGCTCACCTATCAGACACGTCTTTCCCGACCACTGCGAAGGGCAGTGACACTTGAAGCCGTTCACCAGATCCTTGCAGGTCCCCGCGTGGTTGCAGGGGTTCGGCGAACAATCGTCGATATCTGGGCAGAGAATTAAAAACTTTTTTGAATACAGAAGTCGAGAAGAAGTCGAGAAAAAACATCTAAAAAGGGAACAGAATCAACCCAGAGCACAGTCAAGTGGACCAATAATAGAATAATAATGTTCTTTTCTGATATAAATTAGAACAAATATAAGCCAAAGAAGTCTCGGGCGCTTTAATAAATCAATCATCTAACTTTTTCTCCTTTAATACTCTGATTTTCAAGTACTAGTTATTGACAAAAATGCCCCAATACTCATAATGCAATTTAAGTTAAAAAAAAATAAACTGATTACTTCGAAACCCTGCTTGGATTTTATTACTTTTAATGACTAAAATTAAAAAGATTAAAGATTAAGATTAAAGATTGTTAAATGTATTGACTCCATTTTCTTCTTAACTTCTGCACAATTCTCCTTTCATCTCAAAGATGAAGATAAAAAAGTCTCAAAGAAGGAAGTGTTTTTTGGAGTATTCAAAAGAACAGGGTTCTTACTTATGGTGCAGGACGGACCGCTCCAGCCCGGAGAACACTGACATTCGTAGCCTTGACTGGTCTCAGAGCAGACGCCGCCGTTGGAGCAGGGGTTGGACAGACAAGCGTGTTCGGCTGAGAAGGAAAAAGACAGAAAGTGTTGTTGGGTATTTAATGAAATACACAAAGTTGGTTGAAATACTTGAGAATAATATTCAACTTCAAACATTTTCTTGTTATTTATTATGACTTTGAATAGACATTTTATCAAAAACAAGTAAGATGATAAACCCCTGTGTCATCTCTGGGTCAAGGTGACCCGAAAAGGCCCGAAAGAAAATGCGTTTGTGGTATCCCTTGTGTTTTCTCCAGTGGTGGAGATCGTTCACCTTGACCCAGAGACAACACAAGGGATACCAAAGACACATTTGTTTTCAGGCCTTCGGGTCACCCTGACCCAGAGACAACACAAGGGATACCACAGACATATTTGTTTTTTTCAGGCCTTCGGGTCACCTTGACCCAGGGACAACACAAGGGTTAAGCAGTGTATCCAGCTCATTTCACATCATTAAACCCATCATTCAATTTTAAGTCAAAGCTTGGGGTAAAAATTAAATGCCTCAGTCATACTTTCATGAACTTAATAAACATGGTGAGTTTATTTCCTTTCATTTGCGACAGTATTAGATTCTACTAAATGAAACATCTAAGCAGAAGGTCATTGACTCAAAAGCTGGACTTCACGCCTGACCTCCGCTCCTGCCACGAAAACCCGCTCAAAATCATCCCATCTCACTCGCATGACCCGTCCGACGGAGCACCCCACCAGGAAATCATCTTTCATGCCGAGTTGACCCGACCAACGTACCGTGACTCCCCTTCCGATTCCCCCGCCGTTCTCTGTCGAGAGTGGCGGGGAGAGTCAGGGATGAACAAGTCCTGAATGAATCGGGAATAAATGATTGACTCGGGTGAGACGGTGGAATGCCGCAGGGGAGGAGGAGAAGAAGAGGACGCATCCCATCGCCCCCAGCGGACCCTCCAGTCACTGAGAATGCCATTTACCGACATCTTTGCAGTTAAGCTGTCAGCGCCGGCGAGGTCTCAGATTTAATGAGGGAAAGAACCCATCGTGTCCACGGTAAGTGGTAGCAGCAGCTGAACCACCAGCGCCGCATCCAGGGTTAGAAGGAGGATGAGCTGCCGCGGAAGATCAGGCTGTGGATTACCTGACATGGGGGGCCACTCGTGTTGAAGTGGAAACAGATTATTGCCGAGTTACCACCTCCTCTGATTACAAACTTGGGGCACCTCTGACCTTCTGTCTGCGGGCGGCAAACTAGCAACCTCCTGTTCATTCGAGCTCCTAGCAGCACGTTTTAAAAAAACGTTCCCTAGTGGAAACTAAACCCATTTTAGTAGAATTTTTTTTAAGCATCAGTAAAACATGTCTTATTTAAAGAAAAGTACATCCAACTCCCTGCTTAAGCAAGAAGTGTGTCCAGCTGTTAACCAGTAACTAGGTCAACTTAGTGACTCTTCAATCAGATAAGGACTACAAAACTGCAAAATCCGCAGCTGTAAACCAACGAGACCACTTCACACCAAAAAAAAAAAAAAAAAAACACTTTGATGACTGTACTGAAGAAGAACTGACCGTGGTTTAAACTTTGTCTTGGAACGTCATGATACAAAAACTGTTACTATGGCAACAACGACACATCCTGTTTTGGTCTCGCTTTGGCGTCATGTCAAAAACCACCTCCTGATACGTTCCAGAAACCGAGCAGAGAGACATTTACTGATGTGTTGCTTCTCATTTTTTAGTAGTAACGTTCTTTCAATACACATTAGAAAGTGAATAACAACATCCACCATGATTGGCATCCAAAAAAAAAAAAAGGTCACTCACTCAAAAAGGCCCCTTCAAAGAGTGCTAAAGGAACAGATTTCAACACCCCTACAAGCCATAATTTAGCAGAGGGATCGACGGGCTGATGTTATCTCTCACCTCTCTCGCAGGTGGCTCCAGAGTAGCCCTCAGCACATGTGCACTCGTACTTGTCAGGTCCCGTGTTGATGCACGTCCCTCCATTGACACACGGCTGGTGGGTTGCACAGTAGTTCAGGTCTGCAACGGGATTCCGTTTAGCATCACGAGCGAGTGCAAGCGAGACAGACGTTTTCTTACCTTTGTCGCAGAGGTGTCCGCCCCAGGTGGTGTCGCAGAGGCACTGCCAGGGCTCCACGCAGGTGCCGTGGACGCAGCCGGGATGGGGGATGCACTTGTCGCAGTACTGACCCTGCCACCCGTACAGACATCTGCAACACATTCGAGGGGCGAGCCGTTTAATGATCCGACCTGGGGTTTAATTTCCCACGAAACGCTTGATGATTTAGTGTCCCGGCGACTGGACTGAAGCTCGGAACACCACTTCAGTCATGGGGTGTTTATGCAACGGCTTTTAAACACAATAGTTGGGAACAGGGAAACTGTGGACTATTTAGCATTTTTACCAAGCAAGAAGAAAAAAAAAAAAAAAAAGCCAAAACAATAAATTACAGTTCCAATGGGACTTTTAGCACGGCTAACATTAGCATGCGGCCAGACGCGCTCTTAAACAACACTCGGCCTGTGGCTTGGCAGCGGCAGCCTCTTGCAGGGAACAGCGTTAAGCCCTCGTCTCTGCTGTTGCACTGCGGATCATTGTGACTCCCATGAGTCTGGAGTCTGGCTCATGCCCCGGGCCCCGAACACAGGAACTCAATCTGCCAACATGTCCAGGTCCATAATTACACTGATAATGGTGCCTTTTTTTTCTTTTTTTTTCTCTCCCTCTCTCTCGCCGTAATAAAGGCAGCAATCCACCGTGACTGATAAGTCGGGGTCTTTAAACAGGTGACCAAGTGGCGACGCAGTTAAGTAGAGGGTCCGTGTTGGACGGAGGGGCGTGATAGTGATCGGCCCCAAGAAATGGATGGACTGTAAAAATAATTCTGTGCTCCGTCTGCGATTAAAGAGGCCGTCCCTTAAAAGTGTGCTAATCCACTCAATGAGGAGCAAGCCAGGACTCCCCCCGGCGGGGTCCTCAATCATTTACAGTTATTACACAGCTAAATTACTCTGGAATGCGCCGTGGTACAACTGACGCACAAATGGGGAGTCGACACATTTTTTTCAAAGTATTTGTAAAAGGAATTTTAGTCCAGGTCAAAAAAGAGCACATTTCAAAGTAAGCAAATTATTTAGCAAAAAATGATTATTCAGATTCAGACTACGCCCTCCGTAATGGAGCCGCCGTTCCCCCAACAAGGTTAACCCCCAAAACCACAAATTCTCGAAGACTTCGCGTGTTGGAAGCGATGTCAGGGATTTTTTGGAACACGTCTTCCAAATGCGATTAAGGAAACGTTACGCCGGATTAATCCGCGAATGGTTCGATTTAGTGCTACAACGACAACAAATCGGTTCTCGTCCCGTTACAACTGGAGAGTGGATTAAAACACCACCGATGGCTTGAACAGTTCTTTGTTTTAAATACAAGATTATTTATGTAAAAATACTATATTGACAAAAAAAAAAAACGTTGTTCCGATCCGATTGGTGATCGTAAAAAATTATATTCACTCGTCCAGATCGCGGAATATCGTTTTCGTTACCAGAATGTAATTGATCTGGGTAATCTTTGAAAACTCAATAAAAACATGAGGAAATGGTTTCGAGATTCCAGGCCAGGAGAAAATCCCAGAGAGCCTTATTAGAAGTGTCTGCGTGGAGTTACAGTCAATGACGACGGAGGCTGCCCTGCCCTGCAGCCAAAATTGTTGTTGTGCTCCGGAGTTGTACAAGAGTTAACGATGAGAAAGTAACAAGCCGAGCGCTCACTGGGAGAGTTTGTTGGCAGAGCCGAGCGGCTTTAACCCCAGAGCTTTGAATACAGCCACACCTGTCTAGCGAGAAAAAAAAAAAAACAATTAAACGTCTTCGCTCTGAGAAAACCGTCCACAAGAGCAACACGATGACGATGATGATGTCAGGAGCTTGGGAAAAGCAACAATGATGAGGCAAAACTCGATTGGGCTTGGCTCGATTCGTGGCCGTCTCCTACGACTGAGAAAGCATGAGAGAGCGCCGGGAAGCGACGGGACGGAACAGGATGAGGGTCGCACAAGACCGAACACAATGCTTTGATATCCATCTCCGCCTGGCCTTTTCCTCTAGCTGTGTGCATAAACAGCATTAGGAAGCCATTAGCTACACAAACAATACACGTTTGAGACCCAACTGAACGTTACACGCGATTTGACTGATAACGCCGGAGGAAAAGCACACGGAGTCACCGCTTCCAGAAGTTTGTTCTCCGGCGGCAGAAAAAAAAAACGCGACAAGAGGAATCCAGCTGCAACTCTGCTTGAATCTATGCATATGTATGGAGGGATGTCACAGTCTCGTCTCTGATTCCCAACATTCTGGTTCTTACTTTCAGATCTATTCATGGTCAGGCTCCTCCTTCCATCAGTGATCTGATCCAGCCTTACACCCCAGCTCGGGCTCTGAGGTCTGTGGATCAGAATCTACTTATGGTTCCTGAACACGGTTCAGGACCAGAGGAGAGAAATCCTTCCAGGCTGTTGCTTCTAAGCTTTGGAACGATCTTCCTCTCTCTTTGCGCTTGATGATCTACTGACTCCTTCAAGAAACATCTTAAGACGTTTCCATTTGTTCAGGCTTTTCCTTGATTTTCTGGAACTCCTGTTGTGTTATCAGTTTTATCTTGATCTTTAAAATATATACTTTATTGAATATTGTTTTGATTGTTTAAGCGCTTTATGACCCTGGTCTGGAAAAGTGCTATACAAATAAAAATTACTTACTTACTCACTTACAACATGATTGATGAACGGTTATAAATCAATAAGAAATCAAGTACTTACTTGCATCCACCTGGTTGTTTACACGATCCGTGTTCGGTGCTGCAGCCTTGGCGGCAAATTGCTGCAAGAGAAAGAATTCACACGCTTAAACTTTAACACCGTTTTTAAACATTTGTTGACCCACGTTGTGAACCGTGATACACACTAACACCTGGCGTACAGGCGGATTTACTGATAACACACGCCCGGGTCAGAGGAAAGGGTGAGAGTCCACAGATGAGACGGGAGTGAATCACACATTGAAAGTCTGGCGGCCTCGAATTATTCACGGTGGGAAAAATGTGTGTCAGCCTCACCTGTGGTGCAGTCAGGTCCGGACCAGCCTTCCAGACACGTCTTGTTTCCGTTGTAGTCGCACGTGTAATGGCCGAAGAACTCGTCCCGCGGCCGACAGAACTTGTTGCAGCCGAAGCCATAGTAGTGCTCGTCGCAGCTGACCCGGATCTGGTACTCGAACTGAGCCACGGGTCCGTTGTGGGTCAGCTTCTGCCAGAGGGTGCTGGGGTTGATCATTCCTGAGTGGGAGGCTTTCTCGATCAACTTTCCATCTGACCCTAGAAGAAAAATAAAATCAATGTAAGACGAGGGCAGTGTGGGAACGTGAGATTTTTCTTCTTCTGATCCGTTTAATTTTTAACAATGTTCATTCAGCCATCATCTCTCCGAGACAAGTTCGGACAAGTCGGTGTTGCACTAGGTGGAAATCTTCTCAAGTTTGAGTTCCATATTCATAAAAAAATCTTCATTTAAATAGTTATTGTGATTAATAACTGGGCATAACAACAGCCGTCATACAAGTCTTGCTTACAAGAAACATTTCCTAATATAATAACAGTTTTGTTACTTGATACACTGTATTGTAAAGAGTCACTTGAAGGTCATAGTAGATTGGACGTTTCCAACATTTCTCATCTGGTCTGTTCCTGATCAAAAACCATTACGATTTCCATCTGTGGCTTTTGCCTCAAACAGTTTGAACACACAAAAATGACACTTGACCTGTCAGACATCTGTTGCGTTTGGACTCAATATGGCTGCCAGAGGGTCCTATGTCACTCCCATTTAAAGCTATTTACTTTTACTTTCATTTCCTTCAGACCACTTTAGATATGGTTTGGATTTATTTTTTAAAAACAAGTAGTTTGGTATCAAAACAACCCTATAACTCTTTTGTAAGATGAAGAAGCCAGGAGCCAGAGCGGGCTTCTGTAGTATCGCACTAAAAAGCTATAGATTAGGAGTGTCAAGCGTAATCGCACAAGGGGTCAAAATGTTAAACGCAGCCCAAGTTGTGGACAGAACAATATTTCTATTCATTGAAGGGTCTCCATCTGCCCCTCTCTTTACAGGAAGTGAACACAGAATGTAGTATCAGGCTCTGCTTTCGTTCTTGAATGCCAACTTTAAAATAAGTATGCCTGAAGTTTGTAACACAACACGATTATCATTTAAGATCTCAGACTCAGCAATTGCGCAATCCTAATGTGTTATGATAGCAACTTCTATTTGAGGTCATATCATTTGTGGTACACTTGTTATTCAGGTCTATGCATTTAAATCATTGGCACATGAAGTCAGTGAGTTTGGATTTGACCCCCACATTTTGCAGGAAAAAACGCACTAAAAGAAGACTTTTTAATGGGTAAAACAACCTCAATAAACAATGTTTTCACCAACGCTAATAATATAAATGAGCACCGATCTAACGAATCGGGACAAAAATGTAATGAAAGGAGCTTTTAAATGAAAAGTTAAAATTGAATCACTCGTTTTTACATCAATATAAACTCCCATACCCTTTGAAATCCGTCCAAGCTCACTCGTGGAATGCAACTTAACTCAGCATCTCCACGACCAATATTACGAGGACAAATGCAATTTGGTGTCGGCCACGAAGTTTCATTGAGAAAAGAGCCTTCATTAAGTAAATAGAGACCGAATGTAGATTGAAGTAAAAAAGCTTGAAAAGGAAACGAGCAATTCTCTTCTCCCGGTTCCCATTCCAGGCCATGTTTATTTGGGAGTTTGCTGAGTTTACAACACGAGGATATTGCTAGTCTCAGATCAGGCGTCATGTGTGTGTGTGTGTGTGTTTTCAGACGTGCGGGGCAAGACCACGACCCTGCATGAATTACAGCCCGAACGCCACAATCGCTCCCACGAAAGCCTGCCAACGCACCGTCAGCACTTTACACAACGTCGTCGGCAAGAGTAAGGAAAAAGCTTATTCAAAAGTTGCACACCATCAATCATCGGGCAATCATGTGATCCACGCCGATATTATACCCCCGGCTCAGAAACAGCCTTTTTTTTGCTCTCGTCAAACAAGCGGAGGTCACGGCCCTGTCAGGGCGGGCGAGGACTTAAACCCGGCAGCCGTAATGAGCTTCACACACACACAGAGTAAACACGTTCATACCAGGGCGAGCGCCAACCGTGCAAGATACTACTTTCACACGCGTTTGGCGAGACCGCCGACCTCGTGCGCACATGAAACACTTTATTCCCAAATCTTCCACCTGGGAGAGAATGAAAAATGGTTATTTACAGTGCAGGCCAGCACAGAGGGGTCTGACCGCAAGGGTGAGCGGCTCGCCTCTGTGTAGTCTGATGCAACGCGGGTGATAGTTCTCTGTCACTTATTTACTGTGGATTTGTGTGGGAAGAGGGGGCGAGGGGGGGGGGGGCAGAGAAATCACAGGACCTGGTAACATTTCGCAGCGGTCTGGAATCCAGAGCTCAACGGTGAGGCATTTCTCTACCGGCCGCCAACCTGCCGTTGCGAGGAGTAACACTTCCTTACTACCTGCTGCCGGGCCTGGAGCGAAGCATAAATCACACACTAGGGTTGTTTGAGGAGGTCAGACCTGGGCACAGATGGATTTTTAAACATCATTCACCCTTACTTCCATAATCTTGAGATCAATTTAGCAAAATCTAAACAACAAAATGCTGAGTTTAGATTCCCAATTTCATCAGAGGACAAAAAAAAATAATAATAATAATATTTGGTCCCGCAAAGGGTTGTGAGCCAGCCTGCAGGGGCTCAGAGGGGCTTAACCACCGATGAGAGTGTGTACATTCAGGGGGCTTTTCACACCAGTGCCCTAATAGCTCTCTGGGGAGCGGCAAATACAGCAGAAAAGGACGAAACTTTGTTGACCTCAAGCAGACCTGCATAAACAAGCACAGGGGACTAGACGAGACCCTGGAGTAGAAACCATCAAGCCATCAAAACCTCAGCAGGTTAGTTCAACTTTTCCAGCTCCATCTCTGTACTGCAAAAAGCAGCTCTTTTTTTTGGTGGTGAGAGGCAGTAACCAGGACCTACACATCACTCATCGGTGGAATCAACACTTTCATCAAGAAAAGGGGGGGGGAGTTCCTCTCGTGCGCACACTTATTCCTCGCCGCAGTCACTTCCTACCGCCGTCTGCGGTGGTCAACCCTGTCCCCACTTGTTCTCCCCTTTTTCCTGCCCTTGCTCTTAGCCTTTACAGTCACCTGTCAACACACTTTCTTTCTTTCAGACGCACACCCGAGTGGGACCCCGAGCGGAAGAGGAACTTCCTCCTCCGTCCTTCAACGCGACGTCTTCTCGGGAACGAGAAGTGACACGGGGGGTCCGAGATGGAGATAGCAGACGAGGGGGACTTACCGCTGGTTTCGTTGTTGAAGTCCAAGGCTTCCACTATCAAAGTGTAGGATCTCTGAGGGAAAATAAAAGAACGTTGAGTTAGAAAACATGTATGAAACAAGCATTAAATATGGACCAAAAAAAAAAAGAAAAAAGAAAAGAGGAAAGCTCTAGACAAGCGCTGAAACTGTTCCAAAAGTGAGGGGATGATTTGCAATGTTCTGAGAAAGAAGACATCTCACGCTGCTATTTAATCCCTTCCATTATCTCCAATTTTATGCATATTAAGATGCTTATCGCAGCATGACTCAGACTTCTTCGCCGTGGTATGACAAAAAACATAAAAGTCCGCCTTGACGGATAAAATTGAAGACAGGAGGAGTTCTACCCCTCTCAAGGGCCCGTCTTGATTTCAGCAGCACCCGAAACGCTTTGTCTGATCCGGGGTCGGTAGCGCTCACACCGATATCATCTTACAGCGCTCGCACCGCCCTGTGCCACAGTCATGAGGGGAGCGAACAATGAGCCCGCGAGCGCCGGAGTCACAGAGAAAAAAAAAAGAAAAAGCAAGCAGTCGCGATAAAAGACTAATTCAGTTTTAGCACTCGGGACTCTACTAGAATCACCTCCGTGTTACAATCGCACTCCACTGCGCTGCTTGGAGGCATTTCAGAGATCCTACATTACTGGCTGTCTCTTCGCCGGGATGACCTCATGGTAAACAAACCTGCTGCGAGGAAAACCCCTTGTTCACTTTCAACCGAGGAGGAGAACAGCATGACTCACCCGCCGAGCCCCGTTCCCTGGCTTTACCTTTGTTTTGTCAGTCGTTCAGGGCTTCAATCTTTCCGACGAGAAAACGTCTCATCATGTGCCAACGTTTCGACGTTACTCGAGTATTCCTGACTTACTACTTGGCTTGGGATCGCTTTCGCGCAGCAGGAGAGTCTGAAGTAATGCGATACCTAAAATCGGTTAATACCGGTGCCCGTGTTAAAGCAATAACACGAGCAAAGTTCTGGTGCAGGAATTTAGAAGGATCGGATTCCTTGCGACCACAATAGAATAAATGGTGCTCAATAATTAAGACGTACATACGTAAGGTGGGCTGAAGCCAAACCGAACAAACTAATGATCTCAGATTCAACATTGTAAGTAGATCCATAGATAACACGTTGTGCCTTTAAAAGCAAAAACAAACAACATTAAGATTACAATTATTGACTCAAACCACCCTTATGTACAATAAGGGTAGAAGACGCCAACAACTATACGGCTTAAATTTAACATTTAACCCAAGATTGTTTTCTCACGTTACGTTATCATCATGACTGGTGTATCACGATAACGCCTCTTAAGACACTTAAGAGGATCATGGGAATGGAGTGATGCATGGGAAGCACCCACACATAATACAAAACCAGCGTCACATATTAAATCATTCCATCTAGTCAAAGAACTTCCCGTCACTGAGAAACCGTCATCACAGATCAGGAGGAATCACTCATCACCAGCCGTTGAAAGAACAGGGGAACCGACGACACAACGAAAATAGAGGTCATTTCCACATCAAAGCCACGCAATTGCGACAAATACAACAAGTTGTAACAGACGATGGTGTAATGACGCATCACTCCCAGCCGCAAATGTTTGGCTTAGGCAACAATGCGGGAGGAAATCCGATATAATCGGATAAATATCCAACCCTGGATTCCTTTAAACACTTTTTTTTTTTGCATCATCACTATGTTATGTTCATGGGATTTAAAAGAAACTAATGAAAATAATTCAATAAAGCTTTAGGAAAATGTTAATGGTGAGAACTTTGGGAAAACATGTACAGCTGGTCCTCATGTGTATTCAGGATGGTTTCAGGTCAGGCAACAATTTATGGCCTGCTGTGTGCAGTGCAGCGGGGGTCGGTGAAGCGACCTCATTGCCACCTGCGATATTTCAAATGTTGAAAGGGGGAATTGAATTGTAAAGATAAAGTACATGTCGGACCATAATATTGCCAAAGTGTTTATCCAGTCGTGTTTTAATTTGATCGGTTGACGCGTGTGATCGAGTATCGTCAACAAAAAGTCTCGCAGAGATTGTTGTGTCCTCAAAACGAGTTGTCAAGGTGCAAAAATATTTAAGTATTATTAGTTTTCGTTGCAGGCCCGTAAACACACCCGAAAACTTGCTCCACGTCGACTTGCCTCGACACGGCAGCTGTAGATCATCCTCACGACGGATCATGTTTTTAAAAGAAACAGGCTTTTAAAAACATAAGTGGTTTCTATTCTATTCACGTAATATTTTCGTCACACCCATTTTTCGATGCTCGATCATCCCACTTTCAACCCCCCCGAGTCTCGAGAGGGCCCCCGTGTCGTCCAAGAACAACGTCAGGGAGGCCTTGATCTAACAGGGAGGCTCGTCGTTCTCGAGGCGAAGCCGGGGTCCAGATCAAATAACTGACCCCGGAGAGTCCCCGATAGCGCCTGACTCCTCATTTACTAACACTCTATAACTTCTTAGCGGTTATCAGTCTGGAACGGTCTGCTATTGCCAGGTTCACTTTTCCCAGGCTCCCAGCTGACTCACAACTTCTCTCTGAACTGCAGTGCACGCCCTCTTCTTGCAGACGCACACACACACACACACACACACAAACACAGAGAAACTCAGGAAGCAGTAAGTGTGGCCATATGTCTTCTTATCTCTCCTGGCCATGCTGACGGTGTCCAACAGACATAACTAAAAATCATTACAGCTCGGATTGCTAAACTGCCATACAACACTCCTGGATCTTCTCCGAAAAGGGGGGAGTTTTCAAAACACAGGCTGGGTCTAGAAACCAATTCCTAATCCTTTAGAAGACTTCAAAAGAAAGTCCTGAATACAGACAAGGAATACCTACTTGGGTTCGGAGCTAAACGACGCCACGTTGAAAGACGTCTTGTAAAAGTTTTCCCTTCATCAATCTTTTTTTTTTTTCGTAATGGGCGAGATCGTCGAAGCCATTATCGAAGCAACATTCTCAGAAGCACACCCCGTTTGCCATTAATTTCAGGCTCAGTCATGAAAAGACAAACTCCGATAATCGCCCGCTAAGCCTGTAATGGTGCAGGAGAAGGAATGCATTGTTTGCTTTCATCGGAACAGGAGAGAAAAGAGTCTTGTGCGATCTATAGACTATTAACAATCCTTTTTTTTTTAAGACCGCTCAGCTGGGATGTGACGGAGCCTCGCCCGTGCAAAGGAATCTCACCTACTGCCAACTAAAACAAGGAAACCACAAACAGAATTTGGATGTGCCGCAAACAAAACAAGATCAAAACATGACCCAGGAGGAGGATAAGAAAAGGCAGAATACCATTTAACAACAACAACAACACAGCTTGTTTCTCACACAATCAGGTAAACCCTGAGTCAGACAGAACCAGTGTCACACTTCTTTTGGGGACAGTCTCTGGATTCATTATGCAATGACAAACTGCCACAACACCACAAGAACGCTCTTAAAAAAAAAAAAGAAAAAGGCCTTATTAAAAAGGGCGAGGTGGAGGGGGAGAAAATAGAAGAGATTTCTTTTCACTCTCACACTGGAGCCAGTTCACTTAACTGCCACATCAGAGGAGAATATATAAAACAAACATTGTCATTAGTTGCGAGAGATGCCGGCGGCCCCTTTTTGCCCCGAGGACGATTCAGATAAAACTCACCTGAACATTCATCTTAGATTAATTTAAAGAAATATACCACGGCGAGAAACTGAGCAATAAAAGGATGGATATCATACGACGAATTATGGCTTGTGGTCCAACTGCTTCCGGTTGCTTACCCTGGGATTTTACTCAAAAAAAACATTGTTACCCCGTAATCCTCACTGTATTGACCAATACAGCAAACCCTAAAGATGACCCCGCTGCCCGGGCGTACAGCTGGGTGTTTGGCTCTCGCCCTAACCTGATGGGAGCCCATGTGTGGAGCCTCATTAAGTGCAGCGGTTACTGTGGGTGGCAAGGTTAAAGTGATGAAATGCCTGGGGTCCAACCGAGCGTGACTTAAACAAAGCCCCTTGGCCCGGACAAGAGGCCAACTTGATGGAAGCTCACAAGAGATGGAGGTACGAAAAAGGGAGGGATAAAGGGGGGCGGCTTCATGAACTCAGAGTACCCGACAACCCAATTGCACCACAGCCACCACCACCACCATCTGTCCACGGCAGACAATCAACCGATGAAAACCTGAAGATCACTGAAGAGATTTAAGAGAGACGAGGGAATCCTCACTTCTTCTCTACTCAAAACTGTACTTGCAAAAACGTGTCAAACATGTCACCACAACTTCTAAAGTGTTTTCTCTCCAGTAATCATATTCAGCGTGTAAGATGAAACTCAACTGCCTCCGAGCAATCTCTTGCCAACTAACTGTTACCATAGCATGGATATAAACAGAAACCTTTGTTTCATTTTGGGGTTGTTTTTTTTTTTAATGAAGACACAAAAGGTGCAGAACATGTTAAAAATATCGAGTTTCACAGGAGCATGAGAACGTTGTAAAACTAGATATCCGATGGTGGAAACCGAAATGATCCGCTTTGTTTTGCAGACAACAGAAACGCGGATTAAATGACACTTTCTTTTTTAAAGGCATGTTTTTGGATTGAAAAATTACATCGCCTTCATATCAACTGAAATCTAGGCACAGCAGTGGAGAATTCTAGCCAAACTTTGGGGCCAGTCAGTCTGTGCAGTCTTTTTTTTTTTTTTTTTTTCTTTTTTCTCTTCCCTTTCTCCCTTCACATCATCCCAATGTTCTCCAGCACAGCAAATCATCTCTCACAGACCTACAACATTCCCACAGGCTCATTTATTGACTCTGCGAAGAAGAGCTGACACATGAGGAAACCAGAAAAGTGTGGTTTGACTGCGTATCGTGTGTACTAAGATACATAGAGATGGTTGACATTTGGAGTGGTTGATGCAGAGAACATTTGAACGTCTCACAGTGGTAGAAAACTACATTAGAATGTTCTGCGATATATTTCTTCTTAGAGGGGAAAACCTGTCAGTAATAGAATACTTTTTAAAGTTATATACTTAATATGTTTAAGTCAAGATAGGGGTGTGGAAACATATCTATACAGTGAACGTTTTTTCCACCATGTCGTATCAATTTGAGTGTTAAATAAATAAAATAGATTTTTTTTACAAGTGAAAATATTCAGGAAATCCTTTGAGATCATGCTGAGGACAAGCTGATACAGTCCACTCCAGCAACTTTTTAAAGCTGATGTTTGGAAATATTTTGATCTCAAAACAAATGAAAGAAGTTACAACTTCTTTCTAAAGTTTGGAGTTTTCTAAACTCCAATAGTCAAGTACCCATGTAATACTTAAACTGTACATTTTTTTCCCCGACAGTATCGCAATATATATCGTATCGTTCGCCCCTGTATCGTGATACGTATCGTATCGCCTACATTCTTGCCAATACATACTCAAATTTCACATTTATTTTCACTTTTCTGACACTTTCTTTTAAAGTGACTATGTCAGGGTCAAAGTGATTGACAGCCCCATTATGACATGATTTATTGCTCGTCTCAAGCAAACTTGCAGGTATTTTTGACAAGGTGGGTTTTTTTGGGGGATCACCTGCACCTGAAAAAGATCTACAAGCTCGTTCTTGTGTTGTTGTGAGATAGTTGAAGGACAGTAAACTGCAGAGATTTGAAAACCGGACTCATGAAGAAGGGTTATGAAGAAGGGTCATGAAGAAGGGTCACGAAGAAGGGTTATGAAGAAGGGGTCATGAAGAAGGGGTCATGAAGAAGGGGTCACGAAGAAGGGTTACGAAGAAGGGTTACGAAGAAGGGTTACGAAGAAGGGTTATGAAGAAGGGTTACGAAGAAGGGTTACGAAGAAGGGTTACGAAGAAGGGTTACGAAGAAGGGTCATGAAGAAGGGTTACGAAGAAGGGTTACGAAGAAGGGTTACGAAGAAGGGTTATGAAGAAGGGTCATGAAGAAGGGTCATGAAGAAGGGTCATGAAGAAGGGTTATGAAGAAGGGTTATGAAGAAGGGTCATGAAGAAGGGTCATGAAGAAGGGTCATGAAGAAGGGTCATGAAGAAGGGTTATGAAGAAGGGTTATGAAGAAGGGTCATGAAGAAGGGTTATGAAGAAGGGTCATGAAGAAGGGGTCATGAAGAAGGGGTCATGAAGAAGGGGTCATGAAGAAGGGGTCATGAAGAAGGGGTCATGAAGAAAGGGGTCATGAAGAAAGGGGTCCCACTCACCGGCCAGGCAAAACTGAAGGGCAAAACAATCCTGGACTTGTCATTCCGGGCCGAGCTCCTGAAAGTGAACGTATTCCCACCCAGCACAGGCGTAGATCCCATTCCGAAACTGCAGGGTCCGGCGGCGGACACCCGCGACTGGTATTCCTTCAGGCAAACTTTGAAAAAAGTATCGCACTCGTCCCGCGTGCACTTCCGGTCAGCGGAGCTCCGCGAGCCGTCACAACACGCGCCGCTCTGCAGCTCTCCCTTGGCGTTGTGCATGGACACGACCTGCAGCTCGAACTGTCCCGATCCCTCCGACACCTGTTGAGACACGGACCGGAAAAAAAAAGAAAAAAAAACACACAAACCTTAGAAAAGTTCCACCTTTTTTTTTTTTTTGGGGGTCAACTTTTTTTTTTGCAAAATGAACCGAGTGACCTTTACCCCCCCTTTTTTTTAAAAAGTGTTTCCCACGACGCACCTTGGAGAAGAATAAGAGCAAGAAGGCCGTCAGGGCCGAGCTCGGTCTCAGGATCATGCCTCCGGACTGCGGTGGGCTCTCGTTGGTTCTGCTGGTCCGGACGACACTCGGCTCCAGAGCGTCGGTTTAAACGACCGGGACACCGCGGCGCGCCGGATCCGGATTCATATAAACACCCGCGTTTTCCTTTTTTTTCTTTATCCTCCTCTCTTTCTTTCTCTTTCTTTCTGTCGTCAGACACTTTCCACTTGTCTCTGGGAAGAGGCGACGCTCACAGAAGCCATGCGGCGGCGGAGGAGCCCAGTGACTGACTGGATGACTGCAGGAGAAGTGAAGGCAGCACAAGTTCAACACAAGGGAGGGAGCGTTTGTTTTGCTGCCTCCATATTCATGAGCGGGAGACACCGCCCACACCGCCGGTGTGACCATAATCATAGAGCCGGGGGCTGATGCGAGACACTCTTGCGGGCGATGAGGATATATATATATATATAAAAAAAAGTTTAAAAAAAAAAGAAAAAAAGGGGACTGAACTGTGACCCCGGAGCCACGCTGTGTAAAAACCGCAGACTTGGAATCTTTAAGTTTACATGTGAATGAACGTATGATTATGTAGAAAATCCAGCTGATAGCGAACTATTTTATTTTTATTTATTTATTTAAAATATTTATTTCAATATATATAACAACAACATAACGGTTTCCCCCCCTTTTTTTATTTGTCCTTTTTTAAATAATTATTTCCCCCCAAAATAGTTATAAATTATTTGTAAATTAATGTATTGATTAATACAACTTTATTCTTCATAAATTGGGAACATTAAAAATGAAAAACAATTCAAATATCAATAAAAAAAAAGGTTTTTAAGGTCTAACAGAGGTTGGTATTTTTCTTTGTATTTTCCTTTTTTTTTTATAAATGTTTGTCTTCATGCTTTGAAATAAAAAAGCTGTTTAAAAAATATAATGAAATAAAAATGCTGTGTAAAAACCGCAGACTCGGAATCTTTACGAACGTATGTTTACATATGAATGAACGTATGGTTATGTCGAAATCCAGCTGATAGCAAGGTATTTTTATTTTTATTTATTTATTTAAAATATTTATTTCAATATATATAACAACAACATAACGGTTTTCCCCCTTTTTTTATTTGTCTTTTTTTTATATTTATTTTCCGGAAAATATTTAGATATAATTTGTAATTTAATGTCTTGATTGATACACCTTAATTCTTCATAAATTGGGAATATAAAACATGATAAGAAAAACAATTACAAATTTAAAAATGTACATAAAAAAAAAGATTTAAAAGTTCTTACAGAGGTTGGTATTTTTCTTTGTATTTTCCTTTTTCTTTATAAATGTTTGTTTTCATGCTTTGAAATAAAAAATAATAATAATTAAAAAAAACAATAATAATTATAATAGAAATAATAATAGAACCATATAATAAATGAAACACAATATATCAACAGCAATTACCAGCTATACATTATTTTAATGTACACCCTTCAGAAATACACGGGGGAGTTAAAAAAGCTAGTTTAGATTCAGTTGATTTTTTTTTAATTAAATATTCTGACTGCAGTAAGAAGAAAGGACAAAAAGGGATTTTTAAAAAAACAAAACATGTTAATTCTAATATTTGATATCGTTTTTTAAGTATTTCTTTTTAATAAAATGTCACGGCATAATGTTCTGAAGTTTTTTTTTAACTTCTTTGTATTAGCTTGACAGCCTCTTACAACAGTCAAAAGTATATAATGTGGCCCCTGAAAAAAATTGAATTTCCCTGTGTTCTATACTGTTCATTTCAATGAGTTTACTACAGAGTAACCGGCATTTTTTACAGGAGCAATTTCTACTTGGTATTGAAAGACGAAAAAAAATCAAGGAACCGAGATTTTTAAGACATTCCCATTACATTTTTGCAGATATATTACGCTTATAATTGTGTCCCTGGTGTCATTTCTCATTGAGAAAATTAATCAATTTTAAACCAAATGATGACAAATGACAGATGATGATCAGATATTTATTGTTATAAAAATCTTTAATTAAATATCAAAACATAAAGTTGTGTTATTTAATGTAAGATTTACAGAATCAAAATAAAATCCTAGAACATTCATAGTGTTTTCAGGGAGGTACCTTGGTTTAAATTTGAATTAACTCTATCTAACTCCACTAGAGGAAAAAGAGTGAGAAGTTGCCTGCTTGAGACCCTCAAGGGTTTGAGTGATGTCATCCTCTTTTGTGATGTCACTGCGTCTTTCTAATAGCCATAGAATGTAAACCTCCTTCACCCTAACCAAACCAATCTCCATCATCAATCTTTCCTCACTCGTGAACAAGACCCTTCTCCACAAAAGGGGAAGTATTTTATCCCCAAACTTAAGAGGAGATTCCACCCTTTTCTGACCTCCTCTTACTCAGTATCTCTCTCTCTCTAAGAAACATTCTTGATGTCAGTCCAACGCTCTTCCCGCTGACCTTAATGAACATGAATGACAAAACCACAAACCGGTGTGTACGTAAGGATAAATGTTCCACATGTTCCCCTCAAGGTTTTAGCGTCTATCATCCCGGATTAAGTTCCTACTATCTATAACCACTTCGCCATAACATTTCATTCTGCCTCATAAACGTTTACGTACTTGTACTCTCCTCCTTATGTGCTAAAAGTAAATCATCTGGATTGAAAAAATGACCTCACATCAAGGCCTCAGCCAAGGGCCTTTACATAAATGTCTGGTATGCTACACATCTTTTCATGTTTCAGGAGTATTTTCAGGGAGAACTAAAATATGTTGATGCATGAAACATTCCTGCCTGAAATGATACGTCAGTGGCAGGTTCTTAAACATGAATATTCATGTCCATGTTTCCGAGTCATATGGAAGCCAAAACTCTTCAATAGCATAGGAAGAAAGTTATTAAAACTACACGTTGATATCGCTGCCAAAGAAAAACTGATGGAAACACCCCAATAAATTCGAATGTACCTCAGGCTATCTGTAGCACATGTTCGGAATTTGAAAAATAGTCAACGTAGAGTATCATAAATGTATGGTACTATTCAAGAAGATAAATAAGTATGGAACTACGGTAACAGTAATGAAACTAAAAAATACTTCTGCGAAACAATCTTGCGATACCATACGTATCACGATACAGGGGCAACGATACAATATATTGCGATACTGTAGCAACAACAATATATTTGTAGTATTGCCAAAGTACTTGACTCTGGTGTTACAGACCATGTGACTCTCCACAAAGTCATAACTGTTTGATTTGTTTTTTAAATCAAAATCTGTCCAAACTTCAGGCTTTATAAGCTGCTGGAGTCAACTGTATCCTCTCGTCCTCAGTCATCGCTGGGATCTAGTAGGATTGTTAATGTTTATTTAAATGCAAAGGTGAGAATGACGCCTGCCATCTAGATGCCAGATGCCTAAATGCAACAAAAAAAACAAACTGCATGAATTTTGCATGTTAATTGTAAAACATTTTTTTATTTTATTTACACACACATTATTGAACTATAAATGAAAAAACAAAATAATTGATGTAGTGCTCACGAATACAGTGTTGTTGAAAAGAATATCGCGTTATACCACCAGCTCTAACTGAAGCTCTCTTTCATCCCGAAGAATCCTTTAAATGATTACTGAAACCAGATGGTAATCCTCCATTGTCCTTGTCGTATTATAAACATTTACAAGAAATACCATTTAAATATGTTTATCCGTTTTTGAGTGACTTTGCCAACCCAACGTAGATGATCCTTGGTGGAGGTCGCGTGTATTTACGTGATCTGGTGGCACTTGCTAATCTCACCCAAGTGGTACTCGGTTTCTCACAGGGGGTCTGAAGTTAGTGGAATGTCAAAATTGCTGATTTGAGTTGCAGATTTCTAGCCCAGGAGAATGAATATAGCATAGCCCCCTCCACCATTTTGTAGCTGTAAATGGTCTACTTTGACTTGAGATTTCAAGTTGTATCCGTGACGATCAAAAAAATGGATTTAAAATCGTTGTTTCGCAGCTAAAACATGGTTGTATTCCTACTATATTAAGTATCTTCAGCTGTTGTTCCGTGGCTCGAGTGCACATCAGAGCGTTCGAATCTCAAATCAGAGTGAAAGTGTTAATGTTTAGATTTATAGCTCAGCCATCCAGATCACTTTAGCGAAGGAAAAAGCCTGACAGATTGATGGTGCAACGTTATTATACCGCCCCTGTATCCCTCTCTCCGCTCACACTGGTGTTAAAGGGCAATTGCGGCCAGGTGTATCTCTGAGGGCCACTTGTGAAGTGGTTCAGTGGCCGGGACACACCAGTACCCCCTCTCTGCCCCTGTGGTTAGTGATTTGTGTGCGGCAATTACATAGGTCACTCGCCGGGTCGCAAGAAACGGAAACACAGCGCGCAACCATAGCAACCGAAGCCCGAAAGACTGTATCAATAAGTAACCTGGCAATGTTTCACCGTCACACTTTACAGCCGTTTATGAGGGCGTCACTCATCGCGCCTGCATGCGTTTGAACAAGATAAGTAGGAAGGATCTGGAATCTTCCCATTGTTTTTTTTAGAGATAATTTCCTTTTTTTTGGGGATGAACTCGTGGTACTTTTCCTTTTATCTTATCTGTATTTTTTAACGGTAAACTGACCGTTAAAAACCCCAGAGAGGAGGACAGTAGCTCGCACTGGGATCCCAATATATAAAACCCAGTTTTACTGTCTTGGGTTACTGCTTTCAGAAATCTCTCATTTCCTGCGTTTGAACTTCAAGATGAAAGATACGCCCGGCACTCTGCCGCTGATAGACATCTCAGGTTACGAGTCTCGCTTAAAGCGCTCTTTCTAATTAGGGTTAATTGGAGAAGTTTTTAACCCCAGGGAGACCTTTTTCTGCCCCGAGAACAGTATTTAGTCTGAGTCCGGAGACTGGAGTGGGATCTCGTCTGGACTGTGACCTGCCCCGGAGCTGATTCCAGGGAATTTAAATATATATTTTAAAGATATTTTTTTTACTTTGGGTATTAGGCAAAAGGTCACCAAATTGGGGTATTGTACTGGGGATTTTTTGCACAAGATCTCAATGAAAGTTCCAAGGGATGTTGATAACAGGAACAGGAAGGGAAAGATAAATTAATTTTAATGATTATTTCTTTACTGTGTGTGTTGTCCGAGCAAGTTCACTACAGACACCAGTTGTACCATTAAACTTATTTGATTAATGATCAGTATAGATGCGATTCTAACTGCTAAAAAAGTATCAAATGACATCAATAAAATAGATTTAGGGTCAAAATAATAAAATGGTTGGATTGGTCTTCAGGTGTTCTTTCAGAGCTGAGCCAGAGCCAGAGTTTTTCGAAAACGTGTTATAATTGCTTCAGAAATTAAATTTAGAAATGTAGTTTAAATGTGTTAATGTGTAGGTTTTTACATTTTATTCTTACAATGGTGTTGACTGGCGCCTATCGCAGCTAGTTAGGGTGAGAGGCAGAGGACAGCCCCATAATAATAATAATAATATATTTGATTTGTATTGCAATTTACATTTATTCAACAAATCTCCAAGTTCTACAAACATGATAAAGACATTGAAAAAAGACAGTACGAAAAGTAAAATATTTAAGTTAAGTTACAATGTTTGATGTTAGCTTGCTATGCTATGTTATGCTATGCTATACTATGCTTTTCAAAAAAGGTAGAATAAATAGATGATATAATGACTTAAATCAATAAACAGTCATGCATGATTTTGCATTATAGTAGTGCCAAAAAGAAACCATTTTTAAAACCAAAATTTGAACTGGAAATGAACTGGAATGGAATTATCGGTCATTTTCTCACATCATTTTGACCGAAGATTTGTTACAGCTCTTGGAGTGAAGAGGCAGGAACTCTATAGGTGAGTCATTTTTTTCAACCACAACTACCAAAAAAACTAACGTGTTCCCATTAACTAAGGACTGGAAATGACTCAACCACCATCAATTCCAATCTGAATGACGTGCCTTGAGAAAGAGCATTCAGGAAGTCGGTCCGGTTTCTTGGACTTAATAAAATTAAACGTTTTTTGGATTTGCGGAAAAAGCTGGTTATATTGTCGTTTTTGGATCAATATCTTCGGATCTGTCGCCCCGATTTGTGATGGGCGAAAGTGGAAGTGAGGAGACTTAACCTTCCACGTTTAAACAAGTGAGCGAGAGTGCAGTGCAGGGGTCATTAGGTATCCAGGCAGCGTTTCACTGTCCTTAAGCATGATCTGCAGTCGTCATGGAGCACAGACAGAGTTTCTCCTCTGAGGCCGCGGTGCTAATCTCCTCCAGCCTTAATGTGATTATGGTAATGATCACACAAATGACCCCTGGGCTTTGGGGGGTGGCGGGGGGGATTGGTGGTTCACGCATCCTCACACAGGCTGTACAGGCGCTCCCCTGGCCCGTGTGCGGGACCACCGGTCTGAGCCAGTCCTGGTGGCCCTGCTCCTGTTCCTCTGTCCTCGCTGAGCTCGTAAGAGCCCAGTGAATGACCAAATAAATTCCAGCCCGCAACAAAAGATCTGCATAGCCATGTGAGAGATGGATATCTTTTGTTGTCTCACACTCAATGCCGTATTCCAATCCAATTACCTCAGCCTTTTGCATCCCCAGTGGATGGCATTGAAGCCCGCCTGAGTTCAGACTCCGAACAAGAATGTGCTGGATTAGGTGCTTAGAGAAGACGCCCTTCCCCCCTACCTTTAGAAAAAAAACCTGTGGTGGGATCTTTCTTTTTTAAAAAAAATATTCAGAGCTTCTCCTTTCTTAATTTCATTGTTAATATTTAAAAGGCATCATTGTCGGGACTTGAATGAATTCCCTCGTCCATTCACAGACAATCAAAAGTGACAGGAAAGTGTTGCTTCAACAAGGGTTTCTTTTGTGGGCCGACCATACTTGTCTGCACACTGTGACAGGTTGAAGGCGGATTTGCTCTTTGTCCTCGTCGGCCTTGTCACAGGCGTTCGATTGTCCTTGAAAATCATCCTTAAAAAACATAGACGTATGATAGTGGTAATACGACACTATATGGCTCATTCTACAAAATCGTGCAGCCCATTTCATTTGCTTATGAAAATCTATCTAAACGTTTTGACTGTGTACTGTGTGTACTGTTTACTAGTGTTTTCGAATGACACGAAGCACTCAAAAATGAGTTCTCATATTTGCACAAAATGTACGTGAAGTTCATCTTAAAGTGCATTTAATGTGTTCATGTAAGTGTGTCTTAAATACATGGACCTCTATTGTACTCACCGGTATGTGTCTGTTTGTACAAAACTCTTTTCATTGAAATATTACATCAGAAAATGTGCTTAATCCCCGCCCACTGAAAACACTTTGTTTTTCTGGAGATTAAATATTGTTTACCACATCCCAACTGATCTGCTGAGATTTGCTAAGCATCAATGTTTGTCACCATGCGTCATTAATCCTGAGAGTTTCCACCTCCAAGGGACTCGTTTTATAACAAAGCGGATCTGATTACAATTGGCTGGAGTAGGATTAAGGCTAATATTACCTCTGCTCTTGTAACCTCTCATTCGCTGAGATTTAAGACAGGAAGGAGAACTTAATTAAGTAATACGTTCAAAACATTTTTTTTACATTAGTTCATAGTTAGTTATGAAGTTAGTTCATTAGTTTAACCATCATTTACTACAAGTTCTGTTATATTGAGTATTATTGTTGCTGTTATCTAGATGGTCTATGTCGGTGTAAGGTTGGAGAGCCCTGTTATTCGACATCTAAAAATATGTTTTCCTATAATACTTACATGTTTAAATGTTTATGCGGCATATTACAATTTATGATTGGCATGAGAAATTGTTGTTAGCAATTTGTTGTCATTAGTACCTCATATATGTCTTTGTAGTGTGTAAGATTACGTAATACAAGCAAATATGTTAAAGGTTTTCTAAGACAAACCCACATGCACTTCGACTGAAAATGTTTTTGTTATCTATGAAGTTGAAAAGGTCACAAATAAACCCCAAATCATTATTATTATTGGTTGTTTGTTGGAATCTAATTATATAAACTTGCTTTATCTAAGTTTTTAATCTCCCTAAAAACCAAAATGTTGTCCAACATGGTGAACACATTCATCCATAATATGCTCAGTTAATCACTTACAGATTATTTAAATGACCTTGAGATTTATAGACATCATCGCAGGATAAAAGCAATCATAAAATCATCAGTTTATCTTGCAAGGACTTCAAGATACGTGAGAAGAAGTCGCACAGCCGATCAGCGTCCCGCACACAGCAGAACAAGACGGGAAAGTTTAGCTTTCGACCCACTTAAAACTATTACACTGTTTACATGATGTGTTTATGGGCCATGGTTTAACAGAGCGTTTTACACTTTGTATTACGGCTTCGATAAATAATATTTTCCACAGTTAAAGTGGATTTGTTATTTCCAACTTTTCCTCCGACAGGGCCAGTTTGCGAGGTGTTTCGGGTGACGAGTCAAGCCGGGGTTTACAAAAAGGAGAGGATTTGGAGGTTTTAGATTTTCATTGGTTTCTACTATGTTTAATTTCTGTGGTGTGTCTGTGGGTGACTCATTTATGACATGTTTATTCTAGCAGTCGTCTTGTTTTCTTTCTCTTTTCGGTCTGTTTATGACTCGGAAACTTAGAAATTCGCGAGGAATAAAGAGGTCGGACATCGATGCCGGTGTCATGAGACGACACGGATCGGAGCGGCAGCGGCTGCACGTGCCAGGTTAAGATCTCATGAAAGGATCATCAGTCCGTGTCTGTCCTCGCATATTCCTTTAATGACAAGGGTTTGAACTTCTGGAGTGAGGAGAGGCGATGGGGGCCCACAAATCAGATTAACCCCTACTTAAGTCTACAACTCACCGACCCACAGTGTCACCTGGATGACAACACCATGTTTCAAACCAAAGCGCTGAGCACTCATGTGATTAAGCTGCCGCACTGAGGACCTTTGGGAAATAATTGTGTGCCGTTATTTAACCCTTGTGTTATCTAAGGGTCAAGGTGACCCGAAGGGCCGGAAACAAACGTGTTTGAGGTATCCTTTGTGTTGTCTTTGGGTTAAGGCTTCCATAAATACATATGCAGTGGTGGAGGTCGTTCACCTTGATCCAGAGACAACAGGGATACCTCAAACACATTTGTTTTGGGCATTTGTTGGAAACCCAAGAAGATTTTTACTTGCTAGAACCTTAAAACACATGATCACAGCAAAACACATTGTTTCTAAAAACAACAAAGCAAAGCTAAATATGATCATTCATAACACATTTGTCACAAATGTCATGTAACCTTAAAATCCGCTTCAGATCATCCAGATAATGCTACAGTACGAGGAAGTATTGTTGCTGTTGAAATGAAGAAGGAAACAACATGAGGACGGCACCCACGCTTCTGGTCTCGTGATGTGGTCTGGAGTGACAAAATCCGTACATTCGTGAGTTTCTGTGTGTCTTGTTTCCTCATTATGGAGTTTCTTTGAAAAAACAAGCAAACGTAAAACTGGGTCAAAAAGCTATGGTCACATCTCTGTTGATAAACAAAAGGTTTGACCTTTGAACTGAGAAACATGTCTTTACATATAAAATATAATAATAATAACAATTACAATAATCTGTATTAATAGATGGATGGATGGATGGATGGATGGATGGATGGATGGATGGATGGATGGATGGATGGATGGATGGATGGATGGATGGATGGATGGATGGATGGATGGATGGATGGATGGATGGATGGATGGATGGATGGATGGATGGATGGATGGATGGATGGATGGATGGATGGATGGATGGATGGATGGATGGATGGATGGATGGATGGATGGATGGATGGATGGATGGATGGATGGATGGATGGATGGATGGATGGATGGATGGATGGATGGATGGATGGATGGATGGATGGATGGATGGATGGATGGATGGATGGATGGATGGATGGATGGATGGATGGATGGATGGATGGATGGATGGATGGATGGATGGATGGATGGATGGATGGATGGATGGATGGATGGATGGATGGATGGATGGATGGATGGATGGATGGATGGATGGATGGATGGATGGATGGATGGATGGATAGATAGATAGATAGATAGAAACACAAATCATACTGTATCCCTTGGGAAAATAGCAGCACTTTTCCACCATCCCTTCATTTATTTGGAGAATGCCATAAACAACAACAGCGCAACTTAAATAGCTCACATACAGAAGAGATCTATAAAGAAGTCGTTTGAAGATGTCTTTGGAATGTCAAGAGCTCCAGAACAATGATGCGGCGGCGCCCATGGCTGAAGCTGGAAAATAACGAACGTAAATATTTTAGGAAGGATTAACTAAAAAGGCATAACTCCAGTTCGACTATAATTTTTCACAGACGCAAACAGCACCAGAAAAAAACAAAAAAACAAATAACATTTTAAGTCGACATTCCAGCAGAGAATTCTGCGCACACTTCACATGAATGTGGCGACGACGTGTCTCCAAGTGAATTCTGCAGTCGATGTGATGCAGATTGTTTGTAGATCTTTCAGTTGGTCCAAATGAAAGTCAGGCACGATCTGATCCAAAGTAATCATTGATGGTTTTGACAGTATCTTCGAGCGGGAGGATGAGAACTGCTGATGCAGGAAGATCCCATACCCATCCCTCTCCCAGGTGGTCTTCCAGAGTTGACTTTGAGAGTGGCCCTCAGGATCAGTCAGACAGAACAGTGCCCTCTTCAAACAGGATATTAGCTCTGGAGGTGACTACAGCAATTACCTGCGTTTCCTACAAAGAGGAGGTGACACTGATAAAAAAAACAACCTTTCTCTCTTCTTGTGTCTCTGTTTGTCAATCAAAGGGCATCATGGGTGATTCAGGTGTGAATCAACAAAAGAGGTAGAAAGCTTCCTCCTTCGCAAACTACTGACCTAGAGGAGCGCCGGTCTTTCCCAGGCTGGTAGATAAAGATTGACATCCCAGAATTTACATAGCACTCGACAATTTCCTCCAAATGTAACAGACCTCTTTATCGAAGAAAATCAAATTAAACACAGCGTTATTAAACCTGGAGTATAGATAAATCAGGTTTAATATTCTTCCAACCAGTCACAAGAGTTGAAGCCAAATATATGTTTTGATATATAATGTTAGTTTTACCTGTTACACCTAAATAAACACATCCAGTCAACTTTTTGACCTTTGAAAATCGATTTTATTTGGTTTGTTAAAGAAGAATTAGAGGTGGGAGTCGTGAAAATAAATGCTACACAAGATATCGAATCACTAAAGAGGAGATTAACATTCTGTGGATAAACTTTAGATTTAAAGTTGTTAAGCTCTTTAAGATTTTTAGCCTTTATACTGACTTGGGATTTTGAAAGCACAAGGTTGGACCAGATCATGATCATCATCATCGGTAAGTGATCTTTTGACAATTGCAAAATGCAAGTTTTCTGTTTCATTTTATTGTTTCTATCTTATATGATTTATGTACAAACACAAAACGAACAAACAAAAAGCAACACCACTGAAATCTAACCAAATAATTGATTAAATAAATCAACATTTTTGTTCATTCGTTGGAGAAAAAGTAACATGCAAAAATAATGCGGTATTAAGCTAACAATTGGGAATTTGACAAACATTCTATTAAATATTTTGCAATTTTATGTGAATATTTTTCATGGTAGTAGTAATTTTTCCAATTTTTATTTACTGTTGCACGGCTCTGGACCAGACTGATGAACTGCACCTGTAGTAGTGCATTGTGGGACTTGAAGTAAGCGTGGTGAGATAAAGATAAAGGTGATTTGGAATACACCTGTGTATATGTGTTGTTTTTCTTCCTCTTGTATGTGTTTGATTCTCAAGATTTAGAACTACTGTATGTGTGCAGGATTAGTTGTCTTATGAAAGTCTTAAGATGTCCATACCAAACTAAGACGACCTCCCGCCCTCTATAGTTGACTAGAGTTCCCCACGGTCCGCCTGCTTGTCTCATGCAAGGCTTTATCAACAGTTTAAATAACTATTAGATTAACTTTCATGAGGGCGAAATTAAAGCAAAACATTTGATCTCAGAGCAGTTGGTTCTCCTCGTCTTTTCGCCTAAAACGGACTGAAATATATTTACTCTCAAGGGAACACATTATTTGAAACAGCATTACACATTTCTCTCAACAACCCATTGCAACCAATTCCATGAAAATAAGAACAATCTGCGTCGGAATTTTTGGCCAAATATAGTCAAAACTAACAAGCCGCCGTGGGAAAAAGGGCATCTATAAAATTGGGTAGTTTGTCATGTTTCTTGGAGACTCTCTGCTGCCTATTGGTAGAGGCAGATAAAAAAGCTGATTAATCTCTTGTAACAAGTTTATGTTCCTTTTGCTGCTGCAGTAACTGTGGACTGGCAGAGTTTCACCGTGACATATGTGATTAGGAACACTAACTTGAGACTTTAATCAACTCTCGAGCCTAATGCTACATTTGAGAATTATTCCAACTGATCTAACTGTATAAAAGATTGAATAAAACAAGATATTTTATTACCAGGAAGACTCCGACGACCGTGTGCGACTCCAACACATGTGGAAAAAGTCTCACAGCTGTTCAGCTCATTTCCTGCATCAGAGCTCCAATCTCACCTGTCTGGACCAATTTAAGCCTGAACTTTATTGAATCATGTTTCATCGAGCGAAACACAGAGATCAATCTTGGCACTTCTACTCTTTATTTTTATGTTTTTTACCTCCACGTGTTAGCAACCCGGTCCGTCCGAGTTGTTTTGGTTAAAAATAAATCCCATCATGCCTCAGTCATTTCAACATTTTTTAACTTATCCTGGCATTAGCACAGAGCCCGTCTAATGTATTAGAGCAGTTAAGTTTGGATTACATCAGGATATTGCAGTCTCCCGTGCATATTAAAAAATCCAGTTCCCCAGCACGAGCGCTGACCCCGTCTGGTGAAGTATTAAAATGAGTAACGATGACTTTTTAAAAGATCTAGAAAACAAATCAGGTGGGACAATATTTTTGCACGGTTTATATAAATGATTTCTGGAAGACAAATGTTGTTTACAGCAACTGTTACTCTGCTGTGATTGGACAACCATAGGGTTGGTTTGTCACCACATGTCATTAATCCAGGAAGTCACCACCTCCAATGGACTTGTTGTATAAACAAAGCGGGGCATGATTAGAGCTGGCCGAAAGAGGAGTGAAGCCATTATTACATCATAATGGACTCCGCTCTCGTAACCTCTTATTCGTCTAGATTTCGGACAGGGGAAAACTTTATTAAGTTACTTTAAAACATCATCATGATGAGTTGCTTTTGGAGAGGATTTTTTTTAGCATTTGAAACATGTGAGTAAGTCAGGATAGATGGAGTTTTCACATTAGTTACCTTTTAAAGTTGCCATTAAGAACACAGAAGTGAAGAATCTCATCATAGTGCGACATAAACCGGACTCTGGGCTGGTTTCTCTGCAACAGATTTTACTCATTTTATTTATTATTTTACTAACCCTGAACAAGAGAAGCATATTCAATCACAGGTTAATGTCACCTTTGAGATAATACCAAACAAAACACACTGAGGACATTTATAAACAATAAACCAAAATTATGCAATAAACTTTATTCTTTCTGTCCGACTCAGTAACTATTGCCCAATAGCAAGTTGGTGCAAACGATGTCACACATATATAGATACCTACAAATATATGTATAGCATATGATTGATGAAGTTAAACTCTAAATCTAATATACAGCAGAAGTATTTTATTGCCAACTATTGTGTTTCATGGCCAAGACTCTCGATACGCTGTGTGAAGTGCTCATAAAACTGTCAGTGGGAGCGAGGTTTCTACGCAGTAGGATGACAAACAGCTTGCTGGCAAACTTATATGGGTATCTTTTTTTTCTCCCCTAAAATCATGTTTTCCAACAGAAGGTATGAATGGGGAAATAATTGTTGTGACCGCGACCAGGCGTCAAACACATGGGGTGGTGACTGTAGTAGGATCGATTCAAACATTCCTCTAGTGTTTATTGGATACATTTGCCAAATAAAATAGTAGTTGTCTGTCTGCATGTACCTTGTCCAGTCTCTCCCTTGCATATATCCCTATGTAGCTGGGATAGGCTTCAGCCCTAGGTACCAAGACTACTCTTGCTACTACTAGGTGAAAGAAAATGTCTAAAAAAGACAGTGTGTACCCCCCCCTAAAAGACTGTTTTCACTTGACCTTCTTTGTGAAGCTATGTGACATTGTAAGCAACCCAAAACAATTATTTAATAAATAATTAAAACGTACTTTGGCTACTTGTAAAGCTTTTTTCTCTTGTTCTTTGATATCACTGTGTGAGCAGCAGCAGTAAGGAGCCATTTTAAATCTTCCTAAATCATGAAAATAGCTTAGCTAGATATTAAAATGTCATTTTTATCCAACAACAATGGATAAATAACACCTATGTTCTGAAAAACAAACCCAACCTTTTTTTTTCCAAAGTCTTTTTCATAGCATCTACACAAACCTGAATTAATGATTTATATAAAATACTTTTTTTTTTATAATAACCTTTGATCATCTTCCTTGTTTGACCAAAATTAATGAAAAAGTAATCACTTTTAAACTTGTAAAAACTCATCTAGGGCCGCGTTTGAACCGGTGGCAGGAAAAGAAATCTCTACACGGTTGGCAAACCCGCCGGTCTTTGAAGTGGTGTCAGTTTGCAACAAACTGGCACGTCTGTCCTATAATGGTTACACCACACTAAATGGTTGAGAACACCAACACAAAGTGTTCCCATTAGCATGAATAGAAGGGGTAAAAGGTGGATTAATTAGTGTTGAAAAGATGTTTTAGTAGCAAAGGAAAGGTATAAAAGAAGTGCTGACTCAAAGAATTTAAGCATCTGCTTTGTTCTGAGCTGGAAGAGAAGGGTGAGCACAGTTCATTTATGAGTAATTGTCATTAATAAAACTCATAAAAGCACAAAGCTTTTAAAACATGTATTTCCTTATGGAAATAAAGTCTTAATGACCAAGGTTTGTGTCTTAGTAGCATCCAAAGTGTCTTGAAAACTAAAAAATGTAATTAATATATACATATATAGGTTTGATATTTTGTTTTGTTAACTTGTATGAATAATCAGCCAGAATTCGTCTGACATTGTTTTCATTGAACAGTGGAGCGTACTATGACTTTCTCAGATATTCGGGTGCATTATATTTTACGTAGCTGAGTTGTCCGACGTGGACTCATGGTAAAACTCTTCAATGTAGCGATAGCTCGGGATTGCCTCCTAGAAACCTACCAAGTGAAAATGTCTGTCCAACTGAAGGGAGGCGAAGGACCAACTGGAGATAATGTATCTCTAGCTTGACCTGGGATTATCTAAGTATTCCTCCAGAATAGATGGAGGATTCTGGAGACAAGGAAGTGGGTACGTTGAAGGAGAACTTACTCTATCAAATGTCAAACTCAGTCACATAAAAAGTCAACATTTTAGACAGAGCCCATGATTGGGGTTGAACATAGTCTCTATGGTTTCTGACCAAACATGGAATATAACTAAATGTGATATCAGTTTCCATTTTGCTTCTTGAATGCATAAGATGACACCGCATACCACAAGAAACACTCTTTTTTTCCCCACTTTTATATCTGCCAGTATGTATGGATATCTCTGAAGGGACACTTAATCTCATCAGCCTGGAGACTAGTTTGCGACCTGGCGACGACTTGAGGGAGTTGTAGGGAATTCAAACATGTTTGATTTCTTTGGAAACTAGTTACAGCCGTTTTCAAGTATTTTTTAGTTAATTCGTTTTTCACCGAAGTCACTGCGGCTTCACTGAGACATCACAGAACCGTCTTTGTACATTCCGTAACGTCTCAAGTAGTCGACAGTTTCCGCGATGTCCCTACAGTTGAGATACAACCCTAAAGGACTTGGCGGGTCCAGATTTAGACTCTGGTCCATTGGTTGTCAAAATCTCATGTACTGGAGGCAGTGTAAGGGTTTTTGTCTTCCAAAATTCCAATAATTTGAGTTCAATCAAAACCTGGCATAAAGTTTAAAAGTGACATGTTTTCCTCAAACTTCAAGATAATAGTAATATGATCATGCATGTATTCTGAGTTTAATTAAATGTTTAAAATGAGATGTTGTTCCAACGATGTTATTTTAAAGAATGTAAATACTGTTGTCTTTACATTGTAACGTGAATCTAGACCTGCCAAAAGGATTGGATATGTTCTGGTGGCAGTGGACTGGCAGCAGCAGTTTTTTAAACATGAGGTTGCTTTGCTGTCATTGGCTGACGCCACATGTGTTGACAGAGAGCGAACCGCTGGTGATTCTAACAAGACCTAAAAAAAAAAAAAACTGGTCACACAGAAGTACAGCTTAAATCCACTGACAGTCACGGCTTATTCCGTTAACAAAAAAAAAAAAAGCTCAACCAAAACAATCTGGAAACCCAAGAACACAAACATTGTTTTAATTATTTTTCACCTGATAATAAGAGCCCCCGGCAGAAAGTCTCACTATGCACATCTACAAGGAGGAAGAAAAAAGAAAAAAGAAGAGGTAGATCTTTTGTGTCAGCACCTTTCACATTCCTTTGTGCTCGGTTAAAAGCTTGTCCCGTGAAATCATGCTTCACCGCCATTGTGCACATGTGGTTAGTGCACGTCCATTATGAGCGGCTTGTGAATGACATTACGCTGAAAGTGAGAGGCTGTGCTCATTAACAGACTCACAATTAGTCCCGACTAACATGCATGAAAGAGCGTGGCTCCCTTCCCTTGAAAAACAGGCCCATGAACGTTTAGTCATGGTTACTGGACTCACGTTTCCTTGCCAAGTTAAAAAAAAAAAAAATGAAGTAAAACTTCATATTAATTCTGGCTCAATTAATCCTGAGTTCTTTCACGTTAACCAGTAATCATTACGCCCCAGTGATCTAAAGGCCATTGTCGCCGAGGCACTTGAAGAAGTCTTTTGTGTAACAGAAGAATGGCCGAGTGACCCCCAGCGGCGCAGAGCAAGGCCGAGGGAGACGTGTGGGTCTACGGCCCCTCCGCTCACTCCCACCGGCCCGGAGTAAAATTTCAGGGTCCAAGTGGCCATGAGTGTTGCTGAGTGATAGGTGGAGAGGGGAGACCCCAAACCCAATAGCTTTGATGATGGAAACAAAACACAGAGTCCCCCTCCGTATGAGGCCCTAGGAGCAGGCGAAGAGTCCCGAAAAGATCCACTTCCCCCCTGGCTGTGTCTGTTTAGTCTGGCTGTGGACGCGCTATCTTCCCTTCGCTGCAGAGTGACTATTGTACACTTTACCGTCGTCCATCAACGCCAGCTGCCGCTTCCTCGCGGATACACAGAGCCTCGACAATGACAATGATTATGAGTAGAAGGTTAATTATTACCGGTTGTGAAATAACCAATGCATTTTTGTGAACCATAACTGAAGCCAGTTTCCGTCAACATGCTTTCACGCAGACAAATGAGGCGCGGAGATTCCGCGATAGACGCCTCAACGACTCTCAGGATACCTGTGACACCAGGATGTGGCTGCCTTTACATTTTTTAGTTGTGGTTGGAGGGCCACATATGGCCTTTACCCGGTATTTTCTTAGGTCGAAACCGAGTACAGTTTCTACTGTGATAATTAAACCATTATGGATTTTCATATATTTATGTTGTAGATTTACTATTATATATCTTTATATTTGAATATAGGGTATCCAAACTTTTCTATCGACGAGGGCCAAATTTGATTAAGTGAAAATGAGAAGGGACCAAATCGGAACAGTGACATCATACCAAGAGTTATCTCATTCAGAACTTCAAAATAAAGGCGCCTATATCTCCATACCGTTCAAAAACAAATGCAACGTTTTAGTCATTGGTATGTTTTTATCTACAAGACAATTTTGGATAAAATCCCTTGTTATTTATCATTGTATATGTCTTGAAAATGTGTCCCTCATGTGTTAAGGACTCTGTGCCTATGACTGTTCCTTTAGCTCGTACAGTGCTGGGTAAAACAGCTTTTAGGTTTTTAATGGAATAATCTGCAGAAGCAGCTCAAGCTTCAGGATCAAGGAACTCTTAATGAATTTAAGGCTGTGGTCATGAATTTGTCGTTGGACTTCAACGGAAATTGTGAATGTTTTTATTCAATCATCTTAATTTTAATCGTGTATGACTGTGGTTAATTTTGAACTTGTAATTGTGTTTTATGCGTAACTGTGTTATGCTGTCCATCAAGGTCATGTCTCTCTTGTAGAATAGATTTTACTCTCAATAAGAGTAACTTGGATGAATAAAGGTTAAATACATAAAATACATTTTTTTCTCAATTGACAGAAAGGTAAAACATTTCCAGTATTTAAGAATTAGCTTCATCGCTTTACTTCAACGTGATTTGATTTCAATAACAATCTTGTCATAAAAATATAACATTGGGCATTTAATTTTGCATTTTAAACAACAACGTGTGGTTTACATTCTCTGCTTGAATAATAAAGTATGTATACATGAATATATTTAAAAATATTTAAACATGTAATTTTATTTAATTCTGATAGATATGCCCTCATGAAACAATATTTTCAAGTCAACTTGGCCTATGTTCATTCTTTTTTCAGTATTTTCCTTCATATTATAACATTTCCTCAGTGTCCCTTTTTGGTATTAGAATACATTTAATTTCTGATGTAATGTTATATTTCACCACTGGACTTTACTTCTGCTTACAGCCCCAATCATTATTCCTCTTAATCCAAATCTTTAATCTTTCTTTTTCAATATGAGCAGAGCATAATGGGACCTAATCTCAAAATACAATCTTCTTCTTGATTGACAAGGTTCTGCTGAAATTATTCTCACTTAATCTGACCCATTTTCACCACTTTGAGCACCACAGAGGGGAAAAAAAAGGAAAGAAATGTTGAACAAAGGAGAAACACAAGCGAAACAATTTGACGCCATTCATTTACCGTATGCATTCTGCAGTCAAACCCGACAATACCAATTTTGGTAACCGACAGTCCACCTCTTGCTTCTCCACACTTGAAATGACCCAGATGTTAGAGTCTTTACTAAGAAGTAACTGACGCTTTTATTGGATATTTGCGGGCAAACAAATTGAACGCACAAAGAGAAAATGTTTTAAGACATGTTTAATTTGAATATTTTTGGGTTGGCAGTTGGTTGAAAAAGTCATAACAGTCATCTCCATGATATGTTACCAATAATGAGAAGGAATTTGTGGTTAAAACACCCATATTGGAGGATTCCAAACATTTATTTGGGCCGACATTAGATGCAAAGATTGTTGTAAGCTTTTAATTCGAGTTCATTCTTGGTATGTGGAAGTTCCTCGGCGAGGTGTGTGAGTTGGTGAGAATCAAAGAAGCGGGATGGCGACCCGAGTTCTCCGTCGAGCACTGAGGCGTAAAAATAGCTGAGCTAAGGGCTCTCTATTTTCACACCAGCTTTCATTCCTACCTTCACCTTTGACCAATAACTGTCAGGATGGACAGAACAAGATGTCTAATGCAAGCAGCTGAAAAAAAAAAGGTTTGTGAAGGCGTCAGGAGTGACTCATAGTAAAGCTGAAGATCTTGTATGAAGAAAAACTCATACAAAACTAGTCAGAAAAATAAGTTTTCAATCGAAACAACATAATAGGAAGTGTCTGGCGTCCTTTAATACTTTTATCCTCTCAGACAAACATCCATTTGACCCTCTTAAATCTTTAAATAGATATTGAGCAATCAATTTTCACTATTTACCTTTTCAGCTCAACACTTACAACATAAATGTAAAGGTTTAACCAATAAAAAAATGGTTCACATGGTTAACCACAGATCTTTTTTTAAACTTCATCCCACATTAAATCTCAAGTGTTTTTTCCGTTAACTGAGGGAGACTTTCTTTAAAAATAACGCGACTAATAATCGAAGTTGCTCAATCCAAACAAGTGGCTTCTCAGTCTCTGACCCTGGAGAAACATACCCAGGGGCTTATGTTATCAAAGTGGATCAATGCAGGGAGACAGCTACACAAAGACAAAACAAACAGCTTTCAGAATATTTTTGATGGTATTTTTACAGATGCAGCGTCCTAAATGGGGCATGACTTTTGAGTACAGTCCAATTTCTGAGCTCTAGAACATGTGATGATGTTCTAAAATATACTTTAAAGGGTCATTGATGTTGATTAACACATGATATAATATATGATCGTAAATACAACTGTCTTAAAATGATAAAAAGATATGTGGGAGGAAACCAGAGTTCCCAAAGGAAACGTGTGAGAACATACAAACTCCAGGAGTTGTTTCAATCCCTGTTCAAACCTATGTCTGTTAGAGTGCAACCACAAGTCTGCAAAGATAATAAGGATAAAATAAAAAATAAATATGCTTTTAGAGTTTTGTTGAGGCGTTCTTCTAAGTACATTCTCCTCAATCACTTTATCTTAAACCAAACAAATCAGAGAATGATTGATCTAAAGTGCCTTCAAAAGAAGTGAGTCAGAGAGATACGAGCGCATGTTCTGTGATAGCAACTCTAACTGGAGGACGAGTGTTGATACAGCTGATCTCCGTTATTCCAACAGAAATATACGGCCCTGTTTGTTTTCAGAGCCCAAAACTCAAGCCTCAAGTTCATCTTCCTCCATCGAGGGAAATAAGTCAGAGTCGGTTACTGCGTGTTCTTCTCTTGTTCTGCTACCGAAGGGCGTTTGACCTGCGTTTGTCCTGATTCGCAAACCGTCGGCGGGCGCATCACACGAGAGTTTCTCCTTTAATGTCGCCGACGTCAGGCCGTCTTTCGAGCTAAAGACAGAGCAAGACACGCACGGCTTCTCCGCCTTCCGAAAAGCGCGCCTGATGATAGAAGATGGGTTTTTATGAGCCGTGTTCACAGCGTCCGGGACCGTGTTTTCCCCAGCGTCAGAAATGACACCCCTCGGCACCCTGGAGGAGTTGAAGACTTGCCAGCAACTTTAATCTCAGCGTTGCGTGCAAGAGACAATACCTCGTGAAGCCGCCGCACACCCATGTGAAAGATTTTCCCTTCAGAAAAAAAAAAAAAATTGATTGATATCTATTAGAGGGAAAGAACATGATAATGACTGAACGCATTGTTCGATACTCCTGGCGGGGGAGAAGACGCGAAATAAAAAGGAATCTCAGCCGACTTACGTTACAACCCGAGGACATCGTTTGATAATCCAATGATGATCATTTATTCGTTTCTCGGGACAAATTTTGCGCGTATTCTTGCACACGATGTGGTTTTTGGACCTTTTTTTACGACGAGGTTCAGGTTCGACGCTGCAGTATTGAAGTAATGATATTACCTCAGCGGTGCATGAGGCAATACAGTACTCCTCTATGTCTTCGGAGGAAGAGGGGAAGTCCCAGCGTCTGTGTGCTGTTGGACCGAACGGGTTGAGTAATGCGGCCTGGGATTAGGTGGAGCTGCCTCACAGCAGCAAACCCTCCCTCACACTGATCTGTCTGGACTCACACAAGTCGCTCTGGATCAGAACCGCAGCTGGCCTGCATCCCCGCGCTGCGGCAAATCATTCATGTGATTGCCTTGAATCTACAACTAACGATTGACAGACGAAAAAAAAAAAAAAGTGAATAAAGATATTTGGATCTGTTGTGTGGTTTTCAATTTCTCCCCATTAAGAAGTTGTGAACAATAAATGCCCATCAAGGTTGTTGAAATCAACGCGACGAAACGCGCAAGTGTGTGCACCTTGTAAACGGGTTTATTGGAGGGACTTTCCACCTGCTTTTAATGAAGCTTTTTGAAGTGGAATTTGCGTGACATTTTCTTTTCGTGTTCTTGTTGTTAAAGTTGCTTTTTAAGTGAACTGTGGGCGTGAGCCTGGGCAGCAGAGCGCTGAGGATAATTCAAGCTGACATTGGGCGAAAAACGGCAGTGACCGTGGTCTGCGTAAGACTGTGTGAGAACAAGCTACAGTCGTCAATACACCGTCTCTGAGAGAGCGAGGTTGCTGGAAGAAAAAAAAGGTGTGAAAGTCTTGTGATGATTTGACACCTCAGGTCTTCATCTTGTAGCTGTAATTGGCCGCTAATGTCTTAGCACTTACATTTGCACTATAATTTGTGTGTCTGTAGTGATGTCAAAACACCATTTATAGTTTTCATTGCATCTTATTTGGTGGTGGTGTCAGGAGTGCAGACTCTTTTTTCTGGTCCCCTTTTTCCTGGATCTTGTTCCGGAACTTACAGGAGTCGTGATCTCTGTGTGTTGTGTATCAGTCTGCAATTACTAATAATACTCTGATGAATATATTTGTCTTAACAAAACAATTTTTTTTGTTTTTTAAATATAGTTATTTCGGTGATTTACTTTTACTCACAACTCAGAAAAGCCCATAACACAACACAACTCTGACATAATGTGTTTCTTTGTAAACACAATCAAAGTTATTTTATTATTCTTTATCATTTTTCATTTAGGTTTTTGGTCACGTTTTCTGTTAATTCTTCAAGTACTGATGGACAAACTCTTTACCTACTTTACTTTGTACCTTGTGGAGAAACGGATTGCAGTCAGACAGTTCCCCGCAATAGTTTAAAAATGTTTTTTTCAAAAAAACCTTGTGTATTGGCCTATTAAGTACTAAAATCACATTATTTTTTACAACTCTCACTGTGTTTTCTTTTTCTAAAAACACAGATACAAATATTATTCATAAACTATTTATCTTGTAGCTGCTGCCAAATACAACAACACAATGAAACACATGGAGATTGTTAATGCATGAAGTGTCTACTTATTCAACCCAAAAAAATGTCAAGACTTATAGATAGATGGATGGATGGATGCATGGATGGATGGATGGATGGATGGATGGATGGATGGATGGATGGATGGATGGATGGATGGATGGATGGATGGATGGATGGATGGATGGATGGATGGATGGATGGATGGATGGATGGATGGATGGATGGATGGATGGATGGATGGATGGATGGATGGATGGATGGATGGATGGATGGATGGATGGATGGATGGATGGATGGATGGATGGATGGATGGATGGATGGATGGATGGATGGATGGATGGATGGATGGATGGATGGATGGATGGATGGATGGATGGATGGATGGATGGATGGATGGATGGATGGATGGATGGATGGATGGATGGATGGATGGATGGATGGATGGATGGATGGCCAGTGTCAGTATCAATCTGTCCCTTATGAGGTCTCTGTGGAAAAATTCATTTTTTTAATGGCAATTTCTTTGTTTGATTAAGTTTAAGATTCAAATAAACCTCTTTTTTATGTTTTGATATTTAAAAATAAATAAAATTAAACATTGGGGTCACCTTGACCCTGAAATAACACAAGGGTTAAGAACATTTTAGTTTTTTTATTTATTCATGTTAATCTCTATTCCAGCTTTATGTTTTTAAATACTGTTTTTATAGTTCGTCAAAAACAGTTTCTATTTTTGTTGAACTTGCATTGATTAAAAAATGATATATAAAACATAGTGTCACAGTGTTATGATATACAATATCGCTAAATCGCTATAATTTATACGCTATACAAATAAGAATTACTTACTTACTTACTTACTTACTTATGCTGCTAAAATAATACGTCATGTTTGAAATCTACTTTTTGACATTTTTTCGCACAATCCAACAGTCGTGTCGTTCTAAACAGCATCAATTTGTCGTGGGTTCCAAGCAAAGCGACTTCTGAATGTCATGAACAGATGGGATTGAGCCACGATATGTAAACAGCTGTTGGCGCTTTTTTTTTTTTTTTTTTTTTTTTTTCAGAACCGTCTCTGCGCAAAGAAAAACAAATTGCTCGAACTTGTTTACCGAAAGCATGGATGTGGGTAATGACTGTGTGTACGCTGAGGTAAGACTTGTGGCGACGGGTAAGTCATCTTTGTAGAAAGCGACTCGGATGGACTGACGTTTCTCCGGCCGAGGCTCGCAGCTGATTTACGTTGACAGCTTATTGAGATGGATGACGGGATGAGATCGGCAACAAAAAAAAAAGATACATTTTTATGCAACTCAGAAGCTGTTTGAGCTGAAGAGTTGACGTTGCGACACCGTTAAGACAGACTTTAATATAATTACAGTCGAATTAGACGCGGAGGAATGAAGGAATGTCCCAGGATGTCTCCGTATCAAATCTAATATGACGTGAAGCAGTAATCTGGTTTGAGTGATTTACCGACTGAGAAAAAAAACCTGCTTTTACACACTGTCGCGAAGACGATAAAGCTTGCGTTATGTTAACGAAATCTAATCAAATAGAAGTGTTTTTTAACAGATATAAAGATTGGGCTTCATTGGAGATCAGTGCTGTGTCTCAAATCGCATACTAATCTTAGTATGCTAGAAGTTAGTATGCATCAGTTTAGTATGCATACTAACTAGTACGCAAATTCTCCGCAGATAGTATGTCTCAAATCAAACCCTGAAGCTACACACTAACCGGAAATCACATGACAGCTTCTTCTTCTACTTCTATTTAACGATGTTTCAACCAGCTGTTTGAACGCTATCGCCACCTGCTGGCAGCACGTATTGCAAGTTTGGAAAAAGAAATAAAGAAAAAATATGAGAATCGAAATAATCGCGAGATATTTAAGCTGGTATCAGCACCGAAGACGTGTTTATCCTCCTACTGCTGCTGAAAATACACATTTAAGTATATGCATATATATGCATTTATATATGACGTAACTTCCGTTTAAAACGTCACTAAAATGGCGGCCGTTTAGTGTGGTTAGTGTCCATCGAACCATACTCAGTTTTGTGGGCGTGTTAGTACGCCAATTTAGTATGCATGGCGCACTAAATTTCGCATACTAAGAATTGAGACACACTAACGTACTAAAAATACTAACTTTTAGTACGCTAGTATGCGATTTGAGACACAGCACCGGTCTGACCCTGACAGAAGGACCCACAAGGATGCCATCGACGCCGCCGCCGCCGCCGCTCTTGAGCAAACGAGCGACATATTGTGTTAAGATAAGAATCTCGTCAGTGTGTGACTGTAACTCATGCTTGATACTGAAACAGCCGCGGGACACAGACCAATATACGTGAGTAAAGTTCTGTCACAAGCAAATGTTTTATGTCAAAGTTCACTCGTCGACAACCGCTTGTCCCGGTAAGCCAGGGCGACAGGGGGGGGGATCACTTTTCCATTAGATTCTTTTTTTCCCCATTTTTTTTTATTATAGCTTTGAATTCACAAGTCATTTTCTGACTGATGCGAAGTCCAGCGAAGTGATTTCACACTTTCTCATGATTCACCGTCGCGCCGGAGCCAAAAAAGCGCAGCAGCAGCAGCAGCAGTGTGTGGATGTGTGTGGATGTGTGTGGATGTGTGTAGCTAATGACACAGCTGTTTTGTGAGTTTTTTAAACTCGCCGGCGTCTCCGGGGTGTCTAAAGTTTAGTGTCCTTGGACGAGGCCTCGTTCGTCTCCGGAGCCTTGTCTCAGCAGGCGGCGTGGACGCCTGACAGATTGTAACGTTGAGGGAAGTGTTTAACCCCTGCCACCTCGGCCAATTAGCCCAACTTGTGTCCCATTTCCTGAAAGATTGGCTGATTGGATAAGGACCCTGACTTATTATAGACGGGTGACCCCTCCCCTCTGACAAGAGACGGCCTCGTGTTCCCTTTTTATCAATCGGATTTTGTCGATTTAAAGACGGAAATTTTAGCTTTAACTAGGTAGGAGGTTTCAAACTTAACTAGTAGGCGGCAACTAGAGATAAATTCTTGTCGAGACTTGGCCACAATTTTAGGAATCTGTGACTGTTTCAAATAGTCTTTTCAGCTTTTTTTCTACACATTTTAAATCAACATTTGATTTCCATTTTTCTCTTGGATTTAGGTGTTGTGTTACTGTGTGTCTAAGTCACTGTCTTGTCTTATTCTGTATGTTATGTCCCATTTTAATAATTGCGTTATCTCAGGGTCAAGATGACCCAAAGGCCCGAAAACATATGTGTTTTTGGTATCCCTTGTGTTGCTTCTGAGTCAAGGTGAACGGCCTTTCTGGTTTCCAGAAATACATATGCAGTAAGTAACTAAATATTTATATAGCGCTTTTCCAGACCAGGGTCACAAAGCGCTTAAACAATCAAAACAATATTCAATAAAATATATACTTTAAAGGTCAAGATAACATTGAGAACAACACAGGAGTTCCAGAAAATTAAGGAAAAGCCTGAACAAATAAAAATGTGTTAAGATGTTTCTTGAAGGAGTCAGTAAACTCCTAAAGAGCGCATAGAGATAGTGGTGGTGGAAGTTGTTAATTTTGACCCAGAGACGAAACAAGGGATACCACAAACACATTTGTTTTCTGGAGTCCAGGTCACCTTGACCCTCAGTTGATGAAAGGGTTAACTAGACGTCCAATAAAGGGTGCTAAGAACACACCATACACATTTATTTGGTTAGGTATTTTCTACAGAGAGTTGCTAAGGTGGGTTTATTTTTTTAACCAGCACCGCCATACTCATGGCTACATTCAGTAACAACCTATGATTTCTATAACACTCTATTTGGTATTAGTGTTTAATTTCTGTGTTAAATTATTAATTCATTTTCTTCTACTTATTACTTCAACCCTTGTGTTATCTCTGGTTCAAGGTTAATTTCAAACACACTTGTAGTCATACGTTTATATATGTTTATCAAGATTCTGATCTTCAAATATAAAAGATTTACAATTAAATCTTGGTTTCTTTTTGGAAAGGGGGTCACATTTCCTCAAGTTCCCAATCCACCTCTGTATGTTTTTGGACTGTGATCTGGGGAATTTTCTTTTCCAATTCTACTTTTTTTCTTAACAAGCACTGCCATGCTCATGGCTACATTCAAAACACATCTTATATTTAAATCACTCTTTTTGGCAAGAGTATTTATTTTCTGGGTATAAATATTGAATTAATGAATTTGAACGACTTGCCAGACGGGCGAATCTGAAAAATATTTGCATCTGATATTCGATTTACGGGAAAAGGTCGACCGCAAATTGCGCATTCTGCAACAATATCATTGAAAATCTGGAATTTTAGCATAATTTTTTCGGATCCGAATAGAAAGTTCACAGTTTTCCAAGCCTCGGGGAGTCAGAATTTAGATCGGTTACATCAGCAAGTAGAATATTTTGTGGGGGATTTAAGCCAATGATGTGTGGAAGCAAAGACCTGTCGTTACGAGGCGGAATTCCATGAAGTGCTTAGACACTCCTGGGTGGGCGGATATTTCCCATGAAACCTGAGAACCTTTTCCCAATTTCACATTGCGCCGGTGATTATCTAATCCCCCTGATTTGACTTATCTCAGGCTTTTCTCAGCATTGACGGGATTTGATCGGATGATTTTTGGTATGACGGTTATCTAGCGATAAGTGCATTAGTGCCGTCTGACTGCCAGTGTGGAGAAGCGTCCGCTGCCAGCTTTCTACTTGAAATAGTGATTTGATAAAATAAGAAAACAATTTGTGAGCATACCTCATCATTTATCCCATCATTCCTACTCAGAACAAGAGACCTCTCTGTCTATCAAAAAAAACGGGCGAGGGTTGAATTAAATTACCCACCAGGCCTCATGAAAAACTGATGTTTGTTTGACTTTAATTACCATCAACACACTCATGATATGAGCCTCTGATTTATTTTGTATTATTGTGTTAAGACCTACTCATCTCGTGGATTTTAATGGCCGAAGATCTTATTGAGTCACATTTTTAGGCAGGGAGCATCTTCCCGAGTTGAAGTTTTTCTTTCTTTTCATCGCAGCTTTTCAGAGTTTTTGAGCTATCCTGCCCAACCCCCAAGGTTTGGACTCATTGTTTGTTTTTTTTAAAAGCTTGGATTACCTTTTTTTTTTAGCATTAAAAACAAATAAGTAATATAAGTAAGAGAACATATTGTTTTGAAGGAAAGTAAAAATTATAAATCATTTTAGTACTAATTTATTTAATTTACGTTTTTAATTATTATTAATAATTTATGTTTTTAATATTTATTAAAACATCTTTCAAAAAACATTTTATTTATTAATACTTAATTTTTTACTACATCATTTAATCAATAATGGATTATTGTTTTATTTATTGTTAAAGATGAAGTACTGTGTTATAAGAAAATTAAAGAAAAATCAAAAATTCTGAGTAAGTAAGCAATAATAAATATAATGTTATCAGAAGAAAGATTCCCTTTTAACATATGAGAACAATTAAAAAAATGTCCATAAAATAAATCCAGAGTTTATATGACAATGGACTACAAACTTTATATATAATAAAGTAATACAGATTTTAATCTTTGTATTACTCCTATTATTTACATTATAGTAACAAATAATAATAGATACAAAAATACAGAAAACACATTTAAGACAGTAAATTCTTATAATAATAATAAAAAAATGAAAAAATTTACAGGGAGAAACCGGGTATTCTGGATATTCTACTGTTTTTTAAATGTTCCACTCCTGATCAATTAACGTAAGTTTTTCCTGCTGTGGGAGGAAAGCAGAGTGCCCAGAGGACACCCACAAAAGCAGTCGAGGAGAAAGAAAGAACACAAGCTGGCTTCAGCTCGTGCGAAGCACTGGAGAACATAGACCTCCGTTACTAAATTAAAAATACATTTGTCATAGCCGCTATCAAAGGCCACTACACGAGTACAGAGTGTTCCGTTATCGGTCACACCTTCCATAGATGACAGCCGCGGGATCAGGGTCTGAGAACAAGCAGATTTTAAGAGAAACTTCGGTAACGATAGAAGGTCAGAATGAGATTTCTCTTCTTCTGGGGCTGGTTCGGTTTTAAACCGACCACACAAAGAAACCGTTTTTATATAATTCAGCGTTCCCTGCAAATGATTTTTATTGAGTCATAACGTGGACTTCAGATACCAAGAGGTTCCAAGTATGATGTGTTTGTGCTGTTAGTCCGGATGATGAATTCATCCGTTCATTTTCTTATCTGAGGAGAAACAGTCTAAGCAAAGAGGCCCAGACTTCACTCCTCAGGGGAACCTCCTCCAGGTGGCGTTACCGTGGCAACCGAAAGACATCATCTCATCTGGTTCATCCTCCAGGCATCATACCAGTAGCAATCTTTTTTTTATTTATTTTTTTTTTATTTCCCCCCTTCCCTGGACCTGTTGGAGGCACCTCAGAAACCTTTACTGAACAGTCAGTAGTCTATATGATTTTGGGATTGACATGCACTGAAATATCCACTTTTTTTCCAAATTCTTCATTTCCGAATAGGAACATTTTAATTGCTCCAATTTGCTCTGGTAGCATTGCAGAATATAAAAAGGAAAAAATATGAACGTAATAACAATAGATTAATACAATACAAGTACAATTAAAATAAAACAAGAGACATTAACATTAAATTACATATCAATTAATAATTAATAAAACAAATAAAATACATTCAATTTAAATAAACAATATTGGTGATCTGGACAGTAAATGGGTAGAAAGACTGCTTGAATTAAGAAGTTCTGGTCTGTATTGATCTCAGTTTTATAAACCCTTGTCTTGTCTCAGGGTCAAGTTGACCCAGGGGCAAAACACAAGGGATACAACACACACATTTGATTTGGGACCTCTGGGTTGCCTTGACCCTTAGATAGGGTTTAAAAAACAAACCATTAACTTTCAAAAACATAATCTTTTCAATGGAATTATTCAAAAACCAACCATTTAGTAACAGAACCTTTTTTTTCCCAATGGAATTATTTAAAAAACCACCATATAGTATCAAAAGAGAGTTTTTTAGTGGAATTAATTCAAATTTGGATAATTAAAAGGAAAAAAAATTGAATCAATATGCTAGGTGCTAATTTGACTTAAGTCTCAGTAAGAATGTTTGATTTTTGACATTGAAAAATTAGTTATTTAAGCCACAACAATTTAAAGAATTAATACCTTAAATCATGTTTCCATATATTTAGGGACATTTTTCTTCTTTTGAAAGGTCATGAAATGGCAGGAAAACAAGAGTATTGTTTGATTGTTAAATGCTTTGTGACCCTGGTCTGGAAAAGCGCTCCATAAATATAAATTACTTACTTACTTTCATAGAACGACTCAGAAGTATTTATAGACAAACTGGACAATAGAAAGCAATCATTTTAATTCTTCTCCATATTTTCTTTGATTCAAAAAAGTGGATTTGAAAAAAAGCACAATTGTCCATTTAGATGGATGGATTCCGCCTGATACAAAGCTCCGTGGAGAACAATATGGAGGAAATAGACGAGTGTTCAAGGATAATGATCATTGTTGTCTCGTGGTTTTTCCTGGCCACATAAAGACTTCCCTGCTGCCAGTCAGCACCTGATTAACACCAAAGGCCTCCCTTTCCCCCTTTCGGCTTTCATCTCCACACTCATCTATTCTCCAAGTGAAATGGAGACTGTCTACTTGTCAAAACCGGGTCTTTGGAAGTCTGTGTCTTGTTATTAGCACCTCAACAGGTTTTAGTGAAGCCAAGAAGGAATAAAAAGTGCTTCGTCATTCCTGGTTTTTTCGAGCTACATGGAAAGATGGTCTTTTTTTTTATTAAAGCCTTATACTTGAGCGCAAAAAAACATGGAGCATCTGCAAGATTCTCTTCTTCTTCTCCTGCCTCAATGTTTGCTTTGAACTTGAAAGCAACAAAAGGGGGAAACTCTATCTGATGCATTTGAATGCTTTTTTTTTTTCTTCTTACGGACAAGTGAAGAAAATCCTCCCAAGGTTAACGACAGGTCAATCCTGAGCAGCTCAGGCGTATACACTTACCAGGGTCCCGGGAGAGGAACTATCTTCCAGGTCCATCTGGTCAGCAGGTAGCAGGTGAGACGCAGATGGTAAATGAAACTGTATCAGTGTTTAAGGGTCTTAATGGAACCGGTGATTTGTGGACGGCTGTCACAGGGATTTTCTTCTAGAGTCTACAAAACTGTACTTAAGTACAAAATATATTTTATAACTGCCAATTAAAAGGCTGAATAATACGAGTGTACGACAGAAGGAAGAAGAATCAACTGGTACATATAACAAATTACTGTTTTCTTCTCCTTCTTTACTTGCTTAAACATGCAGGAATAACATGGAATTGATCAAATACGTTTAAACAGGAAACCCTCTGATGAATCGTTGCTTTCTTGTATATCTATTTGTATATTTTGGACGATGTACAGGAACTGGGCTGAACCAGTTTGTGTTGCCGGGTAACCAGGCGAGCGTTATCTGTGTTTACTAATGTTTAACCTCACCAGTTAGCTTCGCGGCTCAATAACAGACAACCGCGGTAAGATTCTTTTATGTTTGTTTTTTATTTTGGATGCTCCTAAAGTAAAACATAATGACTGAGATGTTTAGCAAAGTGAATAGTGAGCTAGAGGAAAATCATTAGACCTTTTAAGCATCTATTTTATTGGGTATTGTATTGATAGTTTAAGCGCTTTGTGACCCTGGTCTAGAAAAGCGCCGTACAAATATTACTTACTTACTTACTTAGAACAGTATCTTAAATTCTATTTTAAAAACCTTTCTGAGAAAACCGAATGCAATTTATTTAGCCAAAAGCTTTACTTGTAATGTTCTTCACTGGATCCATGTACGGTTTTATTTCCTTTTGAAAACAACAAACAACAAAAAACAATCTAAATTGTACTATAAAGCTTGAATAATAAATTCAAAACACATTTTGCTTGGAAAAAAACAACAAGTGTAGGACATTGTTTATATACTGTACTGTTTTGTTGGATTATTTGATCTTCTTCTCACCCAAAAATCTTGGTTTTTGTTACCAGTCACTGATCTGCTAATATTAGCAAATAATATTAAGCACAATATAACTATTAGTAGACATTTTTTCAACAAATTAAACATTCTTTTATGACACATTTTCCCTTCCAAATAGTCCATCCATCTGTCTATCTTTTTTTAGGTCTTTCTAGAGACACAACTGAGCGATCATTCAGCTTTTTACTAATCCGAATGTTTGGGTTCAAATTCATCCATCCATCGTCTACAAATGATTCCCTTATAGGGGTCACGAGAGGCTGGAGTCCATCCCAGCTTCGTTGGGCGAGAGGCGGGGGACACCCTGGACAGGACGCCAGTCTGTCGCAGGACACACTAAGACAGACGACCATTCACACTCATTCATACATACGAACAATTCCCAGGAGACAATACGTCACATGGACTCACCATAAACTGAACTAGACATTGTTGTAAAGAATAATCATAATATTCAAGATTCTATTCTCTCAATGACGCAGCATCGCGGCAACTCAAACAGAAACTGAGAGAACAACATGAGTAATGACTGGGAGCTTTTCTGTGCATGACCACAGTTGGGACGATTAGCGTTCTGTTTATTTGAGTCTAGCTCAAACAAACACATATATTCAGTGTTTTATTACCAAAAGCATCATTTGACTTTCAGGGAAGATTTGGGGGTGAACTCTCAGGCGAACACAACCACTTATTAAAGTCTAGACGCAACATAAAACCATCAGAAATCCTGTAGTAAGCACTTGCAGGCACTCGAGTAGTGAGAAGAATCTTGTTTTGGTTTCATAGATTTCCCGTAGCTGGTGAATTCTTGCCATTTCTTTCTCATTTGTTTTTCTATTTCTTTGCTTCAACATCTTAACTTTATGGTTAAATAATTAATTATTAAAGGCTTTTTTTTTCCTCTGACTCATCTCTCGTCCCGCAACAAAGGTGATATATTTATTTTTTATTACTAAATCGGGTCTGTGTGCATACGTCAGCTGGTACTTCAACCACTTTAATGCACCAGGTTTGTATTGCAATCAATGAAATGCATTAAAAAAAAAGGACCTTGTTCATTGTGGAGTACAAGTTTGAAAATTATGCCAACATTCATTGAATTATTAGATCAGAGCCAAAGATTATAAATCAGAGAGTGACAACTAGTGATCTTTCAAAATTAAGTTCGACACTGTATCATGATACAGTGTTTTCACTGCTAAGCTGTTTCATGACGTCTCATCAACACATTGCTAAATGTTGGCAGAAAATTGAGTGTATATCGATGGACACTTTCCACCCTTAACGACCTCCATCTTAGTGACGTAGATGGCGCTAAACGAAAGCTACGAAAGCTACCACTGACTACGCGACTTTGGAGCAGATACAGGCTTAAATGTCGTACAGTAATAGAACAACAAAACACAACTTAATAACTTTCAGTTGGCAAAGAGCAATGTCAATTGTCGGAGATACGGTTCAAAAGGCTGGTTATAATGAGTATTAAAAAGTAGTAAAAGAAGAAGCTGTCGAGTCATTTCCGGTAAGTGTGTAGCAGCAGTTTTTTAAGACGGACTAACCCGTCAAATTTGTGAACAGTGCAAGTAAGTGTACTGTCTCACAGAGTACCGTAGAGCAGTGCACTTAGAGAAGTGCGCGATTTGAGACACAGAAAATGTCATGTAAATACCTCCTATAATGACGTCTATATCCCCATCGTCAACAAATTCTCATCCATCTGCATCAGTTTCCAAGTTTTTGAAAGCTTCATATTATATCATTTGATGGTATGGTAACAAAATGCCTTTGAAGTGATCGTGATTTTGGTGCACTTTCATTTATTTTCAGATTAGATTAATATAGATTAGATTAGATAGACTTTATCAATCCCTCTGGAGATCTCCTTCAGGGAAATTGGGTTTCCAGTTCACAGCAGACGATAGATTCATAAAAACAAGAACAAAGTGCAAATAAAAGAAGGTGCAAGAGATGACAAAGTGCAAATATTATAGATCAAAGGAAATAACGCAAAGAAAAGGAATTATATAGTCTTATATTTTACCATATCAAATTATTGTAGGCGGTACTTGACACACGTTTCAGGTAGTCATACAAATGGTTTATATTTTTTTCATCCATCAAAGTAATACAAGTTGACTTGTATTTCACTTTGTTTTTGTTCCATTCCTTGCAGCCAAAAATATTCCATATTATCCAAAGGTGTTGCATCTGCAGCACAGGGAGGTTACAAAGACATAAAAGCCCAAAAAACCGCACTTTACAGGAGTAAACAAACAAGCAAGGTTTGAGTAAGTCATGTATAAAAAAAATAGAGTGCAAAGTTGACACAAAGACAACAAAGTGTATATCTTCAAGAAGAGACGATTAAAGCACAGATCACAATACAATCGCTGGGTCTAAAAGAACATTTTGGGAACCAGGCGTCCTGACAGGCCATTAGCACGCGAGCTAAGAAGAGAGCCTGGAGCGCTTGTCTCTGCCTCACTTGATATCTTGACATTGAAAGAGAAATCGTGAGCACTTTTGGAATGAAAGCATTTCTCTAATCTTTTAGCGGGACATTGAGATAGAGAACATAGCAAGGTGAAAGGAATGGGGCGGCCTGTGTCTGCGCACAAGAACAGGTTTCAGGAGTCCGGAGGTCTGGCCCGATCTTCAAATGGCACAGTGTTTGTTGGGGAATGTGCAATTATGGAGGCCAGTCCTTTGATCCAGCTTTTCCATCAGGGCTAAATTGTCCTCACATTGAGCGCTGCAGTGTATCCTTGGGCACTCCTTTATATTCCGCTGCTCTTTCATGTGCACCCCTCTGGAACTCAAAGCATCCCCTCTTGAAAAGTGAGCTTTGGCCTGTCCATGCTCTGATGCATGAGGGGTAAAATGGTCAGTGCGTCATTGCACACAATCGTCTTACTTCAAATATGATCAATTAATGGCCTTTTATCGACAGCAGAGGAACCTAAAAGTGTGTTCCCAAGATTCTCGTGGCTCGGATTTCACTACACATAAGGTTGATTTTAATAAAACAAGCGTGTGAGACTGCGAAAAATATTCATGTATTTTACTGTACCCGTGATTCTTTCCACATGCTCTTGTGTTATCAGTCCTCGTAACAAATACTTCTGCTCCATTTACCAGGGGGAACTTTTCGTTCTATGTCTAACAGAGTAAGTGCGATTATGTTTTCATTCAGAAAATGAATGTCAAATCTGTTTTTTGGATGGTCTTTCAATTCGATTAAACCGTTTTTATTTGTATAATGAAAGCAACTCTGGTATGTTGTAGATTCGATCGAAACGTTTATGTTGACTTTTTAAACCTAAAGTCTCGTAATTCTTGACGTGGTGTTTGACTAGAAGCAAGGTTAGAAAAAAAAAACAGCGTGTTGAGGGGCTTTTATAATATACATGTCAGAGTCTTTACGAAACACTTGAAATCTTCGATCTGTCTTTCTACCAGCATCCATCTGAGTTACATTTAAAGCAAATTGACAACAGCCCTTCCACCCCCTCGAAGCTTCGGCTAACCTTTGCGTACATGCTTTAATAAGCTTTAAATGTCAACGACAATACCAATTTTCTCTCAGATGTCTCCCTTTGACAGATGTGTAGCAGGACATTAGCCCTTTTCCTTTTGTCATCAACGTCGTCAACAAACTTTTACCAAGTCTTTTGTTGAACAAGAGGCTGTAACAGTTTGTTTTCATTTCTTAACAAGAAGGAGCTGTCTCGCCTGCAGTTGATTCAGAACTCTGCAGCGAGAATTCTAACCCGCTTAAGTAGAAGAACTCACATTTCTCCGAACCTTAAAACTCTTCACTGGCTTCCAGTTTCTTTCAGGATCAACTTTAAAATTCTGGTTCTTACTTTCAGATCTATTCATGGTCAGGCTCCTCCTTACATCACTGATCTGATCCAGCCTTACACCCCAGCTCGGGGTCTGAGGTCTGTGGATCAAAATCTACTTATGGTTCCACGCACACGGCTCAGGACCAGAGGAGAGAAATCTTTTCAGGCTGTTGCTCCTAAGCTTTGGAACGATCTTCCTCTCTCTTTGCGCTTGAAGGAGTCTACTGACTCCTTTAAGAAACATCTTAAGACGTTTCTATTTGTTCAGGCTTTTCCTTGATTTTCTGGAACTCCTGTGTTGTTCTCAGTATTATCTTGATCTTTAAAGTATATACTTTTTTGAGTATTGTTTTGATTGTTAAAGCGCTTTGTGACCCTGGTCTGGAAAAGCGCTATATAAATAAATATTACTTACTTACTTACTTACTTATAAATTGCTTTAAAGCTAACGATCTCTATGATAGAACATATTATTCAATATGAATTTAAGAATGTTATTCTAACTGCTTAAATATCAATTCATTGAGGATCAATAACGTTTGAATAACTATGGTGCATTCAAAAGTGTAGGAAAAATGTCTGTGCATATCTTTTTACAATGAAACAAAAAAAAAAAAGATGTGCAAAAGTAGAACACAAGTATGGATAGGGAGGAAGTCTGTAGTAACAAAGAGAACTCGGATTAAAAAAATATACACAAGGCCGAGCACGCTCGTGGAACATAGACAACGGAGAAATACACAGCAAAACAATTACATAGAACAGAAAACGCGTGGCAGGAAAGTCAGTGACTGGAATAATAATAGAAATAGAATTACTAAATGAATTAGATAATTCATAGAACAGAAAAGTGACTAATCGCAGAAATGAAAGTGTTTGGCAAGAGTATCTCACAGAAACAAATGCTCAAGCAAAGATGCAAAGGTAAAACTGGTGCTGTGTCCCAAATTGCGTACTTCTCTAGTGCTCTGGTTTACACCACACATGTAAGTGCACGTACTTGCTCGATGCGCAAATTTCGACATGTAGTACCGTCACATATCAAACACTGCCGCTACACACTACACACCGGAAATGACTCGACAGCTTCTTCTTCTACTACTTTTTAACTCTGATTGCAACCAGAAGTTGAAACACTATCGCGGACACTTGACAGCACTTTTTGCCAATTGAAACAAGTTATTAAGTTGTGTTTTATTTTGTTATTACTGTTGTTGTGTTGTTTTGTGGTAAAATGTGTGTTTTCTTGAGACATTTACGCCGGTATCTGCTCAGAAGACCGCGTCTTCAGTGACGTATCTTCGGTTTAGCGTCATCTACGTCACTAAGATGGCAATTTGAGTGCTCATTGTGCACTATATTTTCGCACACTGCTCATCGGGACGCACTCGGGCACTCAAACAGTAAGTGTAAGTACAGAAGTGCGCGATTTAGGACACATCCTGGAACTACAGGTGTCTTGTTTGCTTGATACGGTTCAGGTGTGTGCCATTAGGAAAGTCGATATGGGATGAACAGGAAAAACACATACAAAATAAAACAAAAGTAAAAGCCTAATTTCATCCACACCACTGTCTAGGATAGTAACACCGACCAGGTTAAATATAATCACATCATTAAAAATAGACTAAAATTAGTGCTATGAAAAAAGTGAGTGATTAATTATGATCTGCAATGAATTGATCTAACTTATCAGTTTCTTAATTTTAAAACAGACAAGTTTTAACAGTGAGTTGGTGCCCATTGAAACAGACAAAGCTCCTAAATATATAGCGTTGAGTCTTCTGAGGTTTAAAAGACACTTGTTCTGGTGGAAGTTTTTCACAGCTGCATGTTTTAACAACTATTTTCTTTTCCAAATTGAGCCCTTAAGGTAAAAAACTATAATCACAAGACACATGGACACCTGCAGAAGCACGAGGAAGCGCCTCGCCGGCGTTTTCAACTTGTAACGAATAACGTGCAAACATGTTGATGACTGCAAAGTGTGGCTAAACACAAGGCATATGGAATAGAAAATCACCTGTCAATCACACGTCTACACTATTGTCATGACAGGCAGTATATGGCTTTAAGGTACGTCGATCCGGATGAGACAAGCTTCTACTTGTAACCGTGAAAAGTTTTAAACCTTTTGCTTACCGCGATGGATTTCGGGACACAATGTACAGAATTGTAAGTCATAACTAACAATTATCTTTCCTATTATAAAAGGTTTACAAGGGTTCAAGGTGGATGCTAGCAGCTAGAACGCTCCGAACCCGTTGAATGTTGGCTCTTACATGGATGGCCCCACGCCAGGATCCTCAGTCAGAGGGGTGTCGGGATGATGATGTGTCTGGTTGCTCTTCAGTCTGGGTGTTGTCGGCGTGTTTGCTGTCACGCAACAAAAACGAAAAAAATAAATCTAGAAATACGTCTTCACACGCAAAGACACTGAGTAATGCTGTTTTAATGCTCTACTATGATTTAATTTTTTGTTCCAGGAAGAGCTTTCCGAACTCTTATCCCTTTCTTTTTCAGGGAAAAACTGTTGATATTACTGTTAAAAAGGCATCATTGAAGAAAGTGATTTCTCAACCGGACGACAAAAACATCATTCAGTTCAGTAAGATTGTTATCTTGCTACGAGGAAGTCAAGATAAACCACACAACTAGAGAAAAATAAAACAACATACTCATTTATTCAAGGTGTTGCTGGTATTGTCTTCACAGAATATAATTCATTATGTTGGGTTTTTTGTGTACTCGCAGGTTTGATGGTGACATTTTTCTCCGGAATGATCTCTGAGAATATACCAGAGCGTATCATGGTCCTTATTCATCTTATTAGCAGTTGGAACAACTTGCCTTTTTTACCCAATATCACAGACAATGTTGCATGATTTCACTGAAATATGGCTAAATTCGAAACAAAGGGCTTTGATCCATTTTCCCCCAATGGATGTATGGACGGACGGACGGACGGACGGACGGACGGACGGACGGATGGATGGACGGATGGATGGATGGATGGATGGATGGATGGATGGATGGATGGATGTAGAGCTCATTCGGGAAATTGTTTTTCCAGCTCAGAGCAACACAGGCGATAGATTCATGAAACAAGAACAAAGTTCACTAAAAATAAAGTGCAAGATGACACAATCTAAATCTTATGATAAAGAACATAGATCAAACAAAAAGGATACAAAGATTAACATGGAATGTTATCATCTTTTCCCTTCACTCCTGCCCCCAAACTCAGAATTAAACAGTCTAATAGCACAAGTAATTAATGAGTCCCTGAGTCTATTAGTGTTGCATCATGGGAGGAGCATTCGTGCACTCCATCTGCTTCTTAAGGTATCAGGAAAGGAAAAAAGGAAGATTGATGCCAAAGTCATGATGTTACCTGGGTCTGCCACGGACCCCTCCTTGGTAGACATACCTAAAGACCCTCATCGGGTGGAGAGCTAGAAAAGAATCCTGCGATGTCTGAGCCACTGCAACTTGTCTATTTCAATATTGAAGAAATAGCTGTTTTACTTTCTCTGCCTGATTCTCTGCATGGATTCTACATACTTTCAATAATATAATTTTGGCTTGTATTCACAGCCTCGTTCTCTCTGTCACTTGCCTGAAGGTCTGGTTATAAATCAGAATCAGCATCAGAATAAGAGACAGCTTCATTTCCAGTAATGGTAAATCAATTCTTCACCACTATAACTCCAGGACAATGCACCAATTTGTTTGTGAATCACACACATCCTTCCCACATTTTCCTCAAACCTGGAACAGACATTCTCACTCCTTTTCAACAGAGAACCATAAAGTAATCTACGTTGTCTTGAAGTAATGGACCGGTCAGATCGTACATGATCAGTCTGATTCATGTTGTGACTGAACAGTCTACAGCATGTTTGCGACCTTCTACCGCATCATCGGAAAAAAGTCTGGCTCTTCAGACATTTCCACTGTTGACGTCATATGACAAAACACCGGAGGAACTGCTCCCAAGCTGCCGCTTGCTAGGACAAGACCAAGACCGCAGCAGAGAAGCCAAGAGTGGTGAAAGTGAAGGTGGGCCCATAATGCTGAGACACATTGTGTGGAGATGTGGTACCAGTTGTACAAGATGTCAGAGCATATGTATTCATTGTGGCCTTTTATAGAATATAGTTTTAACTGTGTATTGTTTTTGATGTTTATAGCACTTTGTGACCCTGGTCTAGAGAGCACTTTAGAAATAACCATTACTTACTTACTTAATTACTTGAACTTGACTTTTTTGCTATGGCTACATGCAACACAAGCAATACGTTCATCCATGACGTTAAAGGGCCCTGACCTTAGAGGGGGCTGATCCTCAATTTAACCAAATCAAGTTCTGATCATATAGTAAATTGAAGACAAGAGAGAGAGAGATGCCACATAACTTTTCCCTTCTCTGATGGAGGACCAGGGTCACAGTAAGTAGTAAGTAAGTAAGTAAGTAATTCTTATTTATATAGCGCTTTTCTAGACCAGGGTCACAAAGCGCTTAAACAATCAAAACAATATTCAATAAAGTATATATTTTAAAGATCAAGATAAAACTGATAACACAACAGGAGTTCCAGAAAATCAAGTAAAAGCCTAAACAAATAGAAACGTCTATTTGTTCTTTGTTATTTGTTATTTATTCTGTAACAGTTTGTAACAGAATAACAGACGATCGCAGGGGTGCCCGAATGTAAAAATGTAAAGTTTTCCAGAAAGCCACACATAAGCAAATAACTCTCTCTGGGTTCTTCACAAAACAGTTCTGAAAATCAGAGCAGAATCTGAATTTTAGGCCGTACCCTTTTGGTATATCTCAAACTAGACCTTCTTAGAGTGCAAGAAAATGTAGGTATGTGTAGAATTTAACAACAAAAAACACACAGTCTTGATTTTTATTGAGCTTTTTGAAAAATGGCTAGTCCTATATTTTTGCTACGTACTGTATACGAAAAAATAAAAATACTTCTCTGGTATAAAATCTCTTACAGTTGTTTAAATTCCATAGTTGACAACCAGCAAGAACTTTGTTTTGGTTCTCCGAGTCCATTCCTGCTTTGGACCTAAAGACACGTGTACTTGTTGTGACTTACCGGGTCCAGCTTCACTTGTTGAGGCCAACGTTATTATTCGATCCATACCATGTTGTGGACGATTCGCTTACAGATGTTCTCGATTCATCCGTAGCCAGTATGAACAGAAACACAACGCCCCGAGAATTAGATAATAATTACAGTCCCGAGCGTCTGTGAGGTGGGCTCGTCTTGTTTGGATTCACGTTACAACCACACAGACAAAACAAACCTTCACCGTCTAGCTGATGCACCGGAGGTTTTTCGCCGGCAAGTGTGAGTGAAAACAGATATTTCGAACCCTGTGAGAAAAACGATTGGGCTTGATAAAAAACGTTTCACCACAGACAAACGGAGGCGCTTGTAGAATTAGATCCGACTGGAACTGGAGCCGATGAGTCCTTGGCCGGCTGCCCTCGTAAGCCGCACAAGAGCGTGTTTAATTGGGAGACGGACTGCGAGTAATTCCTTCACGATCAGAATTCGTACAGTCCTGTAAGTCTCCGGGAGAATTATAGGCGGAGGTCAGAGAGATAAGGAGACCTAAAGACTTCACCTGTGACTGGAATGTATCAGGGAGCACTAGTGGAAATGAAGTCCAGACCTTGACTGTCTTTGAACAGCTCTTCAATCTTGAGTCCTCTGAGTGCCGACGGCCTTGTGTAGGGGTCTTCTCTAAACTCATTTGGGATCCCCCTGTCATGAGACCAGCATGTCTGTACATGCCCCGTGCACGCCGAGGTGCCAACATCTCCAGTTAATGATAGTAAAGTCAGCATCCCCCCACGCAACCCCCTTTTCCAAGTGCCCTTGTGTATTTCCTTGACCCCTCAAAAAGGTCGCCTTGCCTTGTTGCATCTGTCCCACTCTGGAGACACTCAAGGAGAGCGAGTGCTTTTTGAAAGGCGGCGGGGCAAGGCTGGGCTTCTCCTGGAGCTGTAGATCTTTCATGCATGCTTGGTTCTGCCCTTGAGCACCCATAAGGATTACTCTGTGTGGTCCAAATTTTCGTCAATGACGTGTCACTCAAATCCTTTTCTCAAAATTCTCAAAACCATTTAAATCATTTGGTTTTTATCATCGAGTCATGTTTGTTTGTGGCACGCGATAAACAGTCTTTAAACAATGGTATACAAAGATAACATATAATTATCTTGGATTGGACCTTCGAAATGGTAAAATCATCTGTTTTCTGCATCCTAGGACTTTTATTTAACCCACCGGACGAAGACAGGTTTAATGTCCGGAGTGATGCGTTTTCGTGCGGGTTGTTGGGCCGCGGGGTGTCTTTGCTGTGATGAGCACAGTCTGTCCAGAGTGAGCTGTAAGTCGTTTTCATGGCTTCAGGCAGAAAACAAACATCTGAGTTATCGCTTGCTCATCCAACCTGAGACACAGGAAAGTAGTTTAAAAAACCGTCTGGAAAGATGCACAACCTCCAAGATCCATGATTTAAAGTCTTATACATTCAAAATCAAATGGTCAAGAAGGTTTGAAAACTTGATTATTTTAATTTGACCAACTTTCATGTCTATTAACCTGTGATTTAGTTTGATTGATAAAAGAACGGTGTTGTTTTTAGGGTAAACTACTTCCACCAGGTTTAGTAGTTGTCTGGTTAATCTGGATTGAGGTCGCAGGGGCAGCAGCTTTACCAAAGTGACCCAGACTTTCCTCTCCCAAGCTACTTTTGTCTAGCTTGTCCCAGAGGACCACTTGTTTACCACCACAGATCAGTGTATCGTCTGCATTACCGACACAGTTTGCCTGTTGATGTCTCTCTCCATTGCTCTCTCACTCATGTACAAGACCCCAAGATAATTAAACTTCTCCACTTGGGGTGCTAACCTCAACCCCCGAGATCAGAATCAGGATCATTTTTTTTTAAATTTTAACTGATGTAAACGGCATTAAACAATAAAAGATGGAAAATAATGTGGAAAAAACAACTCACTTCCTGCCTGCACGCCTTGATGTCCTAGTGAAGTTCCCCTCGTGCAGAGATAGTAGAGGGCAGCCAATCACCATCTCAGCAGTAGGTAAAGTCCGCTGCCTTATCCTTTAGTCAAAGCTACAGTATCTATTTTGTTTTGGTGAGCAATCAAAGTTTGGTTCTAGGTGTGCCTGAAGTCTGACCAATCATATTACAGTGGTTAGAGGGGGAGATTTAAATAACACTGAATGGTAGTGACGCCGTGGCCAACTTGGTGGCAACTGCTTTTGAATGTGGACGAAAAACTACAAATAAAAATAAATAAAAGACTGATTCAATATTAATATTTTTTTTTAAAGTGGAAGGCATTTCAAGGTATAACATTACCTGTGGATGGGATACTTTCAGTTGTTTTTGTTATGTTTAATTTATTTTTTTGCATTTGCCAGGGGTCTTTTAAATCGACATTCTTTATAAATACACAATTTATTTATTCACTTCATATCGTGTCACATCAGTTAACAAACATTTGTGATTAACCCACAGTTGAACGAATAATTTTGTTGACCCTGGATACATTTAAAGATTATTAAATAAAATATAGACATTTTTCCTGTACAGATCATTATCTGCACCTTTAAGTTCAAATGTTCGCTCTTGAAAAGAACAAATGAAAATTCCGCTTGTGTAATAGTGCCATCCCAGAATGCATTGCAGTAACAACAGGTTCCACTGATTTACACACTACATTACAGCAAGTTTGTTCCACTCAAAATTATTCTTTTTTTAACTTCTTTGGCCTATTCCTTTTTGGGTCACAAGGGGCAACATCCCAGCTGGTTGGGGACATTGCATGCCCAGCGGCTATTTGCGGCCCCGTCTCTGTTATGAACTGTTCTTTTCAATGTTTTAATTTAAAAAATGCTTTTAATGACAAGATTCCATTAGTGAAATGGAATCACTACAAAGTGAAGCTGCAATTAAGTTTTGAACTGGTTAAAGATTTAGGGGCTTTTATTTATTTATTTCTAAATGAGATAACTCTTTGTATTGTTCATATTTGGCCCCAGCCCATTTGAAATTACACAGAAACACTATAAAAGGAACTGAAAGTCAGCAAATGACTCAACTGTTGAATTGTACTGTCATATGAGACCAACAAAACCACTTTGCTCTGTAGAAAAAATAGAATTTCCCAAAACAATAGCCCAAAATCCAAAAGTGGATTATATTGTATGTTTTAAACAAACAACTCTGCAATTATTTGTTGACTTTAAACTCCTCTAAAAACATCTTTGACTTGGTGAGAAATGTATCTGGAAGTAAAGCAAAAATGCTTTTACCTTTCCCTTGGCGCTAATGTGTCCCCGGAGTGGGCCCTAATCAGAGTTCCTGATCCATCTGCAACACAATCCCATCCAAAAAACGCCACTAATTTGTCGACCCGAGGTGACACCAAAGCCCCGCGCCTTCGATGGAAATCGTATTAGCCCACCGCCGAGCAATCGCATCATGAGAAACGGGGTATCGGGAAACAGATGCGAGACTCCCACGACACAACCATGACACCGAAAAACGTTTTTCATGTGGTGGATTTTGCTCAAAGAATGCTTGGTGGTCGTGCAGTGACATGATGAAAGAGGCAGAGAGACACAATAGTTTGGCTCTCGGAAAACTTCCTCACAACATGGAGCAGACACTTGAGGTCTGGGTTTTGGAGTGACGGGCAGAGAAACCCCCCGCTTGGTTGGTCGCTCTCGAATTCATGGGCTCACAACAAACCATTCCCAGTGAAGAATAGCTGAGTTTTCTTTGAACGGTGATGTCAGACTTGGAACTTTCTATAAATAGCTGTAGAAATTTTCCAAACTGTAAATGAAGATAAAGTATATATTATGTACACAATTCAGCTGATGCATTACAGCATGAAAAGGCAGTTACCTTGTGTTAATATATGTTTAAACGAGGCGCAGATTAATTTAGACTTTATTAAAAACAAAAACCATTGGAAAACCCTCGAGCTAGAAGAGGAAGATGGTTAAAAAGTAAGTTAATACAAAGTAATAAGTCTTTTTAACAAAATACCAAAAACCTTTTCAACATTAAACTCACATTATGACCCATTTAACAATCCACAAATCAATAAAAAGTGTTGAAAAAGAATCCTCATTCATGATGTTTCCGTGCATAGGTCTGGAGAAAGAGCTGAGCCAAAGGGCAAAGCTCTTTATCTATCAGTTGATCCATGTGTCTACTCACAACAAGGGTCAAATTTGAGTTGGGAAATATAAATGAAAATTAATTTAAATTGACAAATAAATAACTAAGAAAAACAAAGAAAATTGGAAAGAATATTCATGAAAATAATACAAATATTAAATTAATTAAAAATTTGCATCAAAAGATTTTCACTTACAAAGTATATAGATGTCTTTAAAATCTACATATTAAAAAAAGAAAGGGAGAAAAAAAGGTGAAAAGGGTAAAAAAGAACAGAATTATTGAAACACAACTATAATTAGTTTAAATTGACAAATATATAACAAAGCAAAACGTAGAAAAATGGGACAAATATTTATGAAATAATAATTAATAAAACAATAAAAATAAAGTTGAAACATTTTGCATCAAAAGATATTCACTAAAAAGAATATAGATGTTTTAAAAAATCCACAGAAGAATTGATTAAACACAACTATAATTAATTGAAATGAACAAATAAATAACAAAGCAAAACATGAAAACAAAAACTGATAATCAATGTAAAATACAATATGATTATTCATCTATATTGAGTCCATAAGAGACGGACAAACCAGAGACATGTATGAGGTCACATGGGCCTCAGTGTCTCACAATATAGCTTTGCTCATAAAAGTTCTGCACTAGTGTGTGTGTGAGTTTGGGGGACAGTGAGTTTACGACCGGTCACAGGATGTCTGTGGAGAAAGTATGAAAGAGTAGGCGCTCCACAGAACTCCATATTGTGTGAGAGATCACGGGAGTGAAGGCTGAGGGAGGGCTGAAAGCAGGAGGCCCAGACTGGCTCCAGCAAGTCAGCGAAGAAAAATATCTAATTGGAATCAAGTGTCCTGATGGAGCGTGAGCACAAAAGTGTTGCTTTTCCACTCGAGAAAGACAAAATAAACAGGAGTAAAGGGATAAGAACCGAAAATCCCCCTTTTTACGTTTGAGTAATTTCATTAGTGGCGCGGCCAAATGACAGAATGGTGTGGATGACGGCCATAACAGCATTTCCATGTTCATGCTGATCTATTAACTGGCGCTGAGACTCCGGGCTGGCCGTGCGGTCGGCGCTCAGACGGAGGAAATGCTTTCAAAGTGAAACACGCTCGACCACTTATTAAATTTCCATTTTTAATGAACGCTAATTCCTAATGAGGTTATGAGTGTGTGTCGCTGTGTGTCCAGAAGTGTGCTTCCCCACGTCAGGATGGATGGGGTCAGAGGTCGGCGTGGCTGTTAAAAGGGGTCATCTTTTCTGTCTTTTGTGCCGTCTATCTTTGCAAGAGTCACTCAGGATTATGTCACGAGGAAAACAAAGAAATAAACTATTTTGAACGGCTTCTGTCAAAAGCAGCAAAGAATATATTAATGGAGCCCTTGTGAGATCAGTAAAGTTTTAACAGTGACGGCTGACAATTTTAATTTGTATTAACTCTTAATATCCATTTACTAATGTTTCTTTCTTGGTCCTTTTTGTGAATATTTATTCTCAAATTAATTAAAGTATTATGGATGATAATAATAGTTATGATCACATGTAAAAAGTTATTTTATATCCGTTTTTTAAACGAAATGTTTATGAATTTAATTGGCATATTAGGTTTATTCTATCTCAATGTCTTTTTCTTTTCTTTAAGAAACAGGATTTTTTTTTTTTAGGTTATCCATTATATTTTCACTCTTTTCTCCTCATCTTTGGGTTGACGGCCCCTGACAACACTCACAATATATAATGTGGGTCCCTGAGGAAATGTTATTGCAGGTGTCAAAAGACTAGATTGAGTGCACTGCGATAATACAGATAGTACAGAAGTTCAACACTAATTGAAAGTTAAGTATTTCTGAAAATTATTTTAGATACATCAACATTTTTGACTACATATATATATATAAACAGTATTCATTGGCTTGATACTTTCTAAATTAAAAAAAAAATCACAGAAATTGAAAATGGAATATAAACAATAATGACAAAGGAAAAGAAGAAAATGACATATAATAGAAAATGGCAGAATTGTAAACCGCATTTTAACTGAGAACAATCTTGATTTGCGATACAGAAGTTGGCGCTAAAAACGTTTTGATCCTTCCGTAAAGGTTTATGTATTATTTGGCAATCGACAAGATGAAATCATTCTCCATAATCTACTTGAAAATGTGTTAAAAATGAATAAAAAACAACCTATGGTTCAGAGCACTGCAATGAAACATGTCTTAAAGAAACGTGTGTTAGAGTCACGAATTGAAAGAATTGCCAAAAGGTTGTAGCCATGTAGCAGAACCTTTAAAATGATTTAACAGTAGTTGACGTCTGGGGGTCGGGGGGGGGGGTTGAATGATTTACTAAATGCTGCATGCACTTCGCCGCAGGGCGCCACTTGAGAAGGTCCGGTGTACAGTTACAAGTACGAGAACATGGAAACGTCCGGAATATCTCTTTATCTTAACCGCATGAATTTTAAAGATTCAATAAAAGCATCAGACAACACGTACAAATTACTTTTTGTAAATGTCAGCTTGAAATCAAACACCTCAGTGGTTGTCTTTTCGCGATCCTTACCGCAAATTCCAAAATGGCTACGAGGCAATCCCAGGAATCCCATTTCCTCAGTTGTGAAGAAGCAACTGCCGTCAAATTCCACAAATGCCTTAGCTTTAGTTCAGGAGTGCGACACTCAAACACACTTTCTAGGTTTCCTTCATTACTCACTGAGAGATCCTAACTGATAGTGTTTCAAATAGAATAATTAATCGATTCAGTCGCTCTCATTACAAGCTCGCGTCGGCCACATGAATCACTCGTCTCGCCCCGAGGACACGAGGTTGAAGACATGATCTACGATGGGCCCGTCATTTGAAAAAGGGAAAAAAACCGGAGGATGAAAACAGGTGCACTGAAGGTGTTTCGTGCTGGGCGGCATTTTTGTTTGTGGAAGAAACAAAACGCATTAAATCACCAAACTTTGAAGGCGCGCCAAACTTTTTTAAGTTCTGACCCGACACCTGCACAACACCGTGAACCCTCCCTATCATGAGTCAAACCAAAACACCACAAAGTAAAGCTTTGTCGAAGGATATTTCTAAATACTGTCCGTGAATATCCTCGATTTGTGTGAAACTGGTTGAAGATATCGGAGCTTTTCTTTTGTCGTCGTGAATGAATTACTCTTGTTTCCATGACGAACGTTCGGTCGACTCTTATGGGAACTTTAACGTCCATTGATAGACTTCATCATCAACAGATTGATTCGTAGAAATTTGAAGAAAAAGATTGTGGATACAACCGGACCACGAAAAGGTTGGCCCACATAATAATCCCTCAACCCTAGCATCAAACATTCAAGTTTTTATTATTATACCCGAAATAAATTACTTAAAATTTTTCAATTACTACATTATATGAATAAAAAGAAAATATATCAAGATGAATAACTTAGAGCTTCTTCTTAGAATCCCAAGAGACTACAGCTTCAAACTTGAGAAGAAAAAGGCTACAGTTGCGTCCCTCTGATCCACTATTTTAACTTTCCACTAACTTTAGACCCAATCACAGCAGATTCTTTGACTTTATTTAGATGCACCTTGAGCCTGGAAGTTGTTTTTTAACACGCTGGGATGGGCCAGACTGAGAAACTCTGTCATCTGGGAGACATTCAAAGTATGTCTTCACATCGAAAGAAGCCAGTTGAGAGAAACTTTAAATGTCCAACGAGGAGGAAGTCCCAGGATACAAGAACAATGAAACACAGCTGGAAAGAGACCTCTATTTAAGTTCCATTACTGTTCGCCTAAACCTAATAAAGGAAATACACATCGAGTAACACATTTTTGAAACATTGTTGTGAGAGTTATCTTAGGAGTAAATCGAATTACGATGACTCGTGGTTAATCGGACACGGCGCTATGAATGAGCGTTTTGCTGAGTAGACACATATTAAGTGCAGTCCAAGGACTCCATTTTAAAGCAGTTAAATGTCGGACTGTAGGCGGCAGTTTGACTAATATTTCAGCCAAAGGAACATTCTTTATTTGCCTGTTGACCTTTGCTGCTCCAAGGTAAATCATACAGCTTCCCCTTGAGTCATGGTGTGGGACTTGGGGGCCCCCTATAATACCGCGGCTGCCCGCCAAGCAGAACCACAGGATATAACTTTACACATGACATATTACTAAAAAAAAAGGCCAATATGAATGGCAATGTTTCATATTTCGAGGAGGTTTTTTTAATACCGAAAACGAACGCAGGCAGTTCTCCCACAGCGCAGTATTATTTCTCTGTTCCTGTTGTGTGGGCTTGGACGAGTGTGTGTCTTATTATGTTTTTCCGCTTCAACACAACTGGTGAGGGAGTTATGTTCGACTTTGGTGGCTGAGGAAGAAACGACCGAGGCCCTTCAGTGTTCAAGAAAAAAAGTTTTTTACTCTTTGTGAGGTGCACTTTCATCGTAGTCCTCGGCAACAATTAGCCCGACATCTGACGAGGGCTTAGCTGCTGTAATTTGTGGTCGGGGGGCGCGCAGACGCTGTTAGTTTGGGGGTGACGGTGGCGCAGTAGGAGACACGTCTGTAACCATAAAACATTCCAAACAAATATGGCTCAAGAGGCGAGTCTCCCCACCACCACATTTCCTACATGGACCAGCAGGTTTGGCCCCTCCACATGCTACATCTACCACCTGTGACAGGGTGTGTAGGGGGGTTGGGGGGTGTAGCAACCGGGGACCACTTTGAGGGTGTAATTGAAAACCAAAGGCCCTCTTTGCGGTGGACATGGTATTTTGGAGTCACAGGGCACAGAAGGGAAACTCGACTCCGGTTATTGTTCGCCATCTAACCATAATCTAGGGAACCCCCTTAAAAAAAAGTTAAAAATAGAGGTATGAACCGAGGATATGGAGCTGGTCAAAACATCTTGTAAAGCTATTCGGGGACATGATGGAGAGACTCAAAAGTAAAAGGATCGGAAATGCAAGGGTTGCCGGCCTGTGAGGCTGAAGCTGGAATATATTTCCCTAATGTCTCCGCATTGTTCAGCACTTGACTTTGGCATTCGCATTTAGCCGACAGGCAGGGAGTACCGTCTTTGACACAGCGGCACTAACTCACCCCGACACACCCCTTTAAAAACAAACAGGAAAAGCTGACTGTTGGGTGGATGCTTCAAGTACCGCGGCAGGTAAAAGCGAGATGTAAACGTCTCTGTACATTTTTGCTAAAGGAGGAATTTCAGTTGCCGCCATAGTCGCCCAAGCAGACTTTAATTGTGTAAACACACACGGAACGGCTGTGATTAGACCGCAAGCGTGCTGATGACAGACGTATAAGACAACGTCATTAGCGAAAAGAGTTATGTGTTGTAGGAGGAGGAGGAGGAGGGAGTTCAGGGAGCAGGCAGGTATTTGTATTAACACGCTGCGGCTGACACACACCTCTGACTATTTGACCTGAATTTGTTTTTAAATTTTCATGTCACGGGATCAGTTTTCAACCCTTGTGTTATCTCTGGGTCAAGGTGACCCTCAGGCCTGAAAACAAATCTTTTTTGTGGTATCTCTTGTGTTGCCTCTGGGTAAATGTGAATGACCTCCACCGCTGCATATGTATTTATGGAAGCCAGCGAGGTCATTCACCTTCACAAAGAGACAAAACAAGGGACGCCACAAACACATTTGTTTTCAGGCCTCCGGGTCACCTTGACCCAAGGGTTAAATAAACAGCTGAAAGTGAATTTAGTCAACAGGACAACAAACATAGGAAATTGGGGACTGAAAGAAGGACAGCAGTTTAAAATAAACACTCTAGTCAGAACAAAGGCTGTTTCCCAAATCGCGCACTCCTCCCAGTGCACTGGTTTATAGTATACATTAAGACAGTGCACGTACTTGCCCAGCGGCAAATTACGACATGTAGTACTGTCACAAAATAAAAAACTGCCGCTAGATGACTTGACATCTTCTTCTTCTACTACTTTAACCGCTTATTGAAACAGGCTGTTGAAACCCTATCACTGACACTAGACAGCGCCTTTCGCCAATTAAAACAAGTTATTAAGTTGTGTTTTTATTACAGTTGTTGTGCTGTATCGTGGTAAAATTATTTTTGTTATCGAGTCATTTACGTCGGTATCTGCTCCGAAGACACGTTTTCAGTGATGTATCTTCTGTTTAGCGTCATCTACGTCACTAAGATGGAGACCGTTAAGGATGGAAAATTTCCATCCATCCACACTCAATTTTCGGGCCATTTGAGTGCACCAATTGAGTACTCATTGCATACTACATTTTCGCACACTGCTCATTGGGACGCATGATCAAACAAGGACAGTTTAACCAATGAGGTTTCAGCTGAATCAAGCAACACCAGACTCTAGTTGACTGAACACACTCTTAAGACACCTGATTGGTGAAAAGGTGCTGATCGGTGGAACAAAAACCTGTACCTACTTGTGGAACTAAATGCCCACAACTGGTTTAGACCATCATAGTAGAGTGTCAAGTCTAAAATACATTCATGAGTTTGGCTAATTGGATCTGCCCCAAAAATGAAACGGCTTCCATTCATTGTACATAATTGTCGACCCTGGACATCCGAAATCAACCCCTCTTCTTGTGAAGTGGGTGAAGCCAGACTGTCCTCAATGAAGGATCTTTGCCAATTTAAAAGCATGTCCGAGAAGCAGTTTAATTTGAGTAAGTACCGGAAAATATATATCTTTTAAAGTATTGCTCTAAAGTTTCTACACTAACATGAGGAGATTTCTTGGCTCCGGTTTTTTAGGGAACATGGATTCATCCAAGGGGTTTTGTTTCTTAACCACCACTTACAGCAAAGCTTAACCAGCAATATTTTTACGGAGGACGGTTGGTTTGGACATGTGGAGAGGAATGAATGGGACGGATAAAGAATGTCTTAGATGGAAGAAGGGGAAGACAAAAAATGTGGCTCATTGATGTTTTAAATGCATGAGGGATGTATAACTTGGACAGAAAAAGAAAGCAATATTTCAAATTGTTTAATTAGTTTGTATTGCATGAAGCGAGATCATCTTGCCAGAGTTCCCTCCACATTTCAACTCATTTTTTTGGCCGAACACCGCACAAATTATCGTATTTCACTAAAAACCCCTCCAACTAACATGAAACACTCAACGTTTTTTAAAAGGTTCCCAAATTTTGGTGTAGTCTTTGTGACTCAACACCGTGTTTTGTTTTCTGACCTCTGGCTCGCGATATCCTGTCGCGGGAGGATGCCAAAGGACTTGTCGCTAACTCTGTCCAGATGAGAACATCCAAGCAGGGATTTGAGGAAGTTAAAAATAGTTCATGAAGTGAAGCTACACTACATCTATCACCGGTGGGCCCCTCTGGCAACCACCTGAAACAAGACAGAACCACGTCACGTTTTCTCAACGGTGGAGTGGATCCACAGAGTGCCTGACAGGACTTTTCACAAAGATGTTTTCTTTTCGGAGAAGCTCAGAGGGGGAATTCTTCAAACCTTCAAACGCTTAACTCACTCCATTCGTCTTTGGGAAAACGTCAGGCTCGCAGAATGTACAGATATTCTTCCGGGTGTGTAAATTAAATCCGACATGGGACTGAGATTATTTTTCTTACTGTTAACAGTAATAGCTCACAGAGTAAACCATTACGCTGAAGCTGATTTTCGTTAACAAACTGTTGAATTTCATTATAATCATAAGAAGGCTTTATTGTACCTCACTTTGCATATAGCTCATCCTGGCGGAGGAATGTTTTCCAGAGGCTGGGTTGTTAAACGGAAATGCGCCTCGAGCCAAACTATGCTATTTTCGACTAAATGCATGCCCTGACATATATTTGGTACATGGGTGGTTGGATTAATATGCGAAAAACTGTTGCGTATTTATACCTCCTGACTGAGTAAAGGAAGAGCAGGGAGGAAGAGAAAGAGGAAGTGAGAGAGGAAAAGCAAGAGTTGGACTGGACACGATTTTACCACAGATGGTTGTTGTTTAGAATTCCAGGGTCGTGATCTCATCCTGCCCCCATTTCACAGGTCCTGTAGGCCATGAATTAATCAAAAGAAACACAATCCTTGATAATGTATGTTTTCAGCGGTCGAGTTACGAGCTGTCAGACGAAATCGGATGACTCCGACAATCGGTAGCGACATGTATGATTACAGTTGAGGCGTAAGAATGCTGGCTTTGGTGGAGTTCAGTAGGAAGTTTAATCATTAGTCTGAAGGGAGGCCACCTCAGAGCAACACCACGTATATTTTTCTACACATCAAAAGGTTCTACCAAATTCCATAGTATACCAATGCATGGCCTGTGCTGACATTTAATAAATGTGTTCACCTACAGCATAGTCATTTCTTCTAACAGACAAATGGCTTTTTTTGCCGTCTCAGAGCCAACACAGAACACTAAGAAAACAAAGAATTTATTCTAGAGATGAACAAATAAGCATTTTTCTGTTTAAAAAAATGATCAATGCCTTTATAGTTTTTTTGTTTTGTTAAATCATTTATATAGATTCATATGATCCAAGATTTTACTTCAAACAGTTTCAGACAAAAGCGAGGCGTAGAAGACGATCTTGGAAATATGCAATCTATTTGCGCATGTGTTTTGCATTCAAAATACACTACTTTAATTATGTCGCCGATTACGTAGAGTAGCGATTTCATGAAAGATAAAGAGGAAAGCGATTCATCGTGGCTATACAATCAAGTGGTTACAAGAAACTATTAAGACATTCCAGGGAAAGTTTTTGGGTCGGCATGTCAGTTTAAGTTTGGAGGAAAAACATGACGTGTTTGTTTGTCTTGATGATCGTAATGAAAAAGTTTGTCCTGCAAAACGTTGGTTCTTTTTGGTAGCTCCCAGTTTATATAAAGGGTAAATAATTGCGTAATGTTTCAAGTAATTGTACATAGTAGAAGACAAAATGTATTTTATAAAAACGATGCTTTGATACCCAAAGAGACCATACATTGTTAGCTATATAAATAAATGTATGCTTTTTAATGCAACACACATGTACAAATGAATCGCTGATATCCCAGGTCATGTACTAACACTACTATACAGTACTGTGTTTTTCGTCCGAATCAGTTTGCCTTAAAATAAAATGGCGAATCGAAACAATGCCCATGCGTTCGCGGATTGCACAGATTTTCTGGATGGTGTACTGACAGAGACATCTGGGCTGAATTAACTAATGCAAGCTTTAAAACATATTTCAATGATTTGAAATGCATTGAAAATGTGTTGGTAAATGGCTCCCTTTCTCTCCAAAACCTCCTCCAGCTTTTTGTGGGGGAATACCATGGTGTGAACTGAGGTTCAAATTTTCTCCAGCATGTTCTGGGTCCACCCATTTGGACTTGCATGGGAAACCTTAGAGATATGTATCTGGCGTCTTGACTCTTTTGCATGGCTTAGATTCTTACCAGATCTCTTAAAAAATAGTTAAGACAAGAGGAAAGAAATGACTGTGTTTTCAGGCTTTCTTCAGCCACCACCAGGTATATGGTAAAAGTGTTACACAACTTTAATGGGACTATTCCATTCACAAACTGCCAATCCAACATGGAACAAAAATCTTGGTCTTTCGATTTGTCCAACAAGTTTGAGTTATTTCTCTCTAGTGTGTTTGCTTTTCTCTAACTCAGAGGGGATATCCTGTCTCCGCTCGCTCCCTTTCTTCTTTCTCGATTTCCTTCGCCAATCACGGCGTCGGCCCAGTGAGGATGTCAGCAGGAGAACTCTCCGGCAGATAACGCCTCCCAAAAAAAAAAGCCTCTTTGTTTGCACAAGACAACGAGAAAAAAAAGGTCTTTGATGGGATGAAGTGTCCCAGTCTGTCACCCACCACCTCACACCTCCCATTATCTCAGCCTCCACTCTCCCAGTGTGTGTGTGATCCCGTGCCCGACGAGACGAGGGACCGAAGCATTTAGTTGCTGTCAGTCAGAGCAAAAAAGAGGCCAAAGAAGAGGACGTAGAGTCTTGGCTGACTGCTGGCAAACGAGCCACAGAGGCCCTATTACTTTCCCCGATTGTCAGGAAAGAGTTAACCCCTTGGAAGGGGGGAAATGGGTGGAGGGCAGGCCAAACATTAGGCTCAATGGTAACAGAGTGTCTAATTAATGCCGCAATGTGTCCAGTCCCCAGGACCTTCTCAACCTTGGGACCCTTCCCAGACTCTGGAAGGGAGAAAGGGGTCAGCAGGAGGAGAGAGGGGGGCATCCGGGCCCCCCGCGCCATGCCACTGCATCTGTCCAGAGAGGGGATATAGTCTCAGTTCGGGGCCTCAGGCGAGTGACCCTTGTCGGGCCATGAAGTTATAGGAGACAACAGATTAGTCTCCGATGACGGATGTGTGCGAGGCGAGACCGTTTCATGGGCTCATAATTTACATTGGTTCCTTTTTAAATCTATTGATGTTTGCAGGGAGGGGCTCGAGTGGCTCGACCCCAGCACAATAGCATACGCTACACTGAAAGATAAAATACTTTCCGTGTCACCAGATTTCTATGCAAACCTATAAATCCAAATTGTATTAAAGGAAAAACAAAGATAGATATTTTGTTACAGCTGCTGTAATCACACCCTGCTTTGTTCATTCAATGAGTCCATTGGAGGTGGAGACTTTTGGGATTGGCAAGATACATATATCACATTTCGTACCATGCCCCTTGTCATGCATAATCATGAAAAATTATGAAAGAAATACTTTCAAAAATAATCAAAAGGGAAAAGCTGGAAGGCGTGTTAGTGAGTCCCGGTCTTTCTGCAATCAGCCTCAAGTTAAAACAAATCTTTTAAAACTGGTTGACGACCCCTTGAGAGGCCAATAAGGTTTCTTCATCTATATATTTTACATCTAGGGGACTCTGGTAAATTCCCTTTTAAGGTGAGAGAGAGTATATGTCAATCATTGTCATCGGTGTGGGTTTTGAAGCGTCTGAAGGCACCGGAGGCAAAATAATATCTGTAATATCTGTAATAATATCTGTAAGCAAAAGTCACATTTTTAAAGTTTGATCAACCCTGAAGTAGAAGTTGTGTGAACAAAACATGTCAGAAGAGCTGATTCATCAAAAACTGTATTCTTATAAAAACTTTAGTTGAAAGAAGTTAATCAGAGCATGATATGAGAGCTTCTAAGAATACTGCCTCTATGATTCTTTCTCAAATAAGTAAGAAAAACATTTTTTTCCCACACCATCTTTATCTCTTTCCCAGATAAGTGTACGTCACGGCTGTTACAACAGAACAAATATGCTTCGCAGGAAATCAAATGCTCAGTCATGTGCGACTAATAATTGGGTTGGTTCGTCACTCGTACAGTTGGGGAGGTGTGAGGGTTATGAAAGCCTATCTCTCCTGGAAGGCTTTCAATTTTTATATGGGGAGTAGTTAGATGGAGTGTTCAGAGCTTCTAGAAAAATCCCTTATAATTAGGACAGATTCATGTTTACGTTGGCATCTCAACTCAAATTCCTACATTTCCTCCTTTCCATTCTTTTGCTCCTCTCAACTATTTGTGCCGCGAAGCTACCATTAGAGTTCAGTCGGTACACACAAATATGGAAAGGCATTCGTAGAATGACTCTCAGTATGGGAACAATTGCCGTGTCATTCCATGTTTGTTTCGGATGCTGGGGGACGTGTGATTAACTGCATTTTTTGACTCCGTAAACATAAGTGTGATTGGACGCTTGGTCAGAGATCGACATAAACAAATAACACGCATTATGTATGAGACGTCAGCCTGAAAGGAAACTGGCACCGAACCACCGTGGCCTCCTATGAAGCGCCCTGCACCGAAAGAAAACCCCCAAGATGACCAAAAAGCCATCTCTTGTCAATGGTGGTGAGAGCCGCTCGACCACATGTGAGCATTTTTGGGTCACCACAGCCTCGCCACAAGCTCATATTTATCGTGTGTGGTTGAAATGCCACAGTGGAATCCGCAGCCAACACATAGCTCAGGGAACACACACACACCGTGTATACAGTCTGGTCTCACTCTTCCATGTCCAGCTTCTTTGTAATATAGACTGATTCAGCAGTTATTGTCAGTGTGTGCAGCCTTCGCCGCCGTAAAAAAACGACGTGAAGTCATCAAGATCCTTGTAACTTGCTTTGACCCACCAGGTACAATGTAATTACTGATGTTCTAAGTCTTCTGTAGTTTAATTAACCCAAAGTTAATGGAGTTTAATCACTAAGTCCGAACAAAAAAAAATCCCCCCTCTTTACTACACAAGCGTTTGTGTTACGGGAGATATAACGACGGTTGTCTCCGACACACACCGGCCCATTAGCAGCCAGTTAGAAGTGCAGGGAGTCCTTCCTCTGAGCTCTTTGATTGTGGACTGTCTTAGTAGTTTTAGTGGCGCTCGGCTATTATCATCCTCCAAGGTAACATGCAACGCTGCTTTTATGTCTCTCCTGAACTTTGGACCCAGCTGGATGTGTTTAGAACCGTTATAATGTAACATAAGTTCAAAAGATTTCACTACCTTCCATTGAGCTCTCCTGCTGACACTGTTGGGCCACTTTAATATGCTTCCTCATTGTGTCTGGATCTCATCAAGGCCATATGAGGGAAGAAGGAGAGGTGGGTGGGTTGACAAGGGGGACTTCTTTACACAGAGAATCAGTGTGATACAGCGTCGAGCCATTAGCCACAGCGGTGGTGAAGTCTGACAGACACATCTGGCTTGTGGGCTGAGTAACGCCAGTCGAGCAAGAGATGTTGCACCAAATATTTTGACAGGGTTCCGCCGCGTACATTTGTTGCGACGTGCACTGTTTGATTGCAGACACGTTTGGGGACGCTTGAAAGAGAATCAAAGACGACAGCTCCCCGAGTTTTGACGTCCACTTTTTCGGCTCCCAAATCAAGAGTGTCAGCTCAGGCATTAGTACAGAGCACTTTCCTGAACATGGCGTCACTTTCCCCTGGCTTTCTCTGGAGAGCGTGGCTGTAAAACTTTACTGAGGCGAGTAGGGCAACATGGGAGTGCCTCACCTTTATTTAAGCATGTGCCATGGTCCTGTGGCATCTGAACACTCGTTAATAGATACAAAGGAGATGTCAAATCTCCCCAAATTATTTAGTTCCTCACTCCGTGTAGGCACAGCTGGGGTGACAACAAGAGGTAACAAACAGAGGGAAGGATCAGTCCAGCCAAACTGGCACGATATAAAAATAATTGTCTCAGAAAAAAAGTTTACTGTAACCACTAATACCCGCCTGGCCCTCTGTAGTTGCGCAGAGCCAAGCCTTTGCCTGGAGAAGCAGGCCACCGCTGCAGTCATCATGAGCGGGGTGTTTTTCTTACTTGTTTTACAGGCAAGGGGTTAAGTCACCAGCATGTAGACGCCAACGCAATTGAGGAAAGGTCAGCGTCGGTGCAGGCGTTTTCAATTTAGAGGAATAAAATGGCTAAACTACTTGCGAACGAGTGACACAAGGAAACATTTTTTTTTTTTTAAAGGTGTGTTACAGATGTCAGAGAAAACCTGATTTAACATTTGACTTTATAACATATTCATATCCAACACATCCTCGTAACACCAACTATATCAACTGCTCTTTATTCCATTTTTTTTATTTATTTCCGCAAGAGTTGGATTAAACAGTTCAGTGAGTTGTTCAAATTTGTGAAGAACATTAAGACCCCGTTCATACTAAGCCTATCGGTTGAATGGACTAGAGGTGCTTAACCGGTTGAAATAAGCCTAGTATGAACACAAATCAAACGTTTTTTTGAAGGGTTCAAACTGGTTGAGCAAAAACCACCTCGGGAGTAGGTTTGGTAAGGGCTTTCTGGGGTTCGCGGCAAAAACCCTGGTGTGAACGCAATGACGCACCGAGGTCAGCCACAGGCTTCAGCGTAGCCGGATATGTCAAGCGTGTGTGAACCCTGCTAATTATGCAGAGACTTTTCAACCGGTTACGATAGGATTAGTATGAACAGGGTCATGCAACATTACACACTAACGGGTTGGTCCAAGAATTTTTTTCGTCTAAACGAAAAAGCATTAAATATCTCCCGCTTTGTTCAAATCATAACGCATGCACAACAAGGGTTGGGTCAGAAGCATAAAGTTGACTTATTTAGTGATTCAATTGTCTGCTTTGTTTTATGAAGTAAGGTTTTCTAAGTTGTTTAAACTCATTTAATAATGTAAGCAGCAGCAGTGAAAAACCATAATGACAAATTATTTTAAAAACCTTCCTAGATTCAAGATCAAACTGCAGAAAACCAACAAAATCTAGTTTATGTTTTAGCCAATTTCCTTCCACATTTGGCAGAATTTCAGGTAAATTTGAAATATTTTAAGATGAAAATAATGGTTACTAAAGTGATCTCGCCTGAGTCTTCCTCTCTAAGATGCAGTAAGTCCCTCATCATGACAATTACTTTTTAAACTTCTCCCCCATCTGAAATCTTGGTAAACAAGAGGTTACGAGAGCGTAATAATGGCTTCACTTCTCCTCCAGCCAGCCTAATTTATACCCTATAAGTCCCTTGGAAGTGGAGACTTCCAGAATTGATGACTCGTGGTGACGAACCTTGACACTTGACCAATCACAGCAGAGTGGGTGTGGTTATGGTAAATAAGATTTTATCTCTAAAAAAAAACAAACTTTTTCAGTGGGTGGGGCTTAAGCACATTTTCTAATGTAAATATTTAAATCAAATTAGAGTTTTCTACAAACAGACACATACTGATGAGTACAATAGAGTCCAACATCTATTAGTTGCCCATGGAGGTGATTTTAAGACTTTTCTTTTTTACCTTAAATTTGTCCAGGATGTCTTCTGGCTCGTTCACTAAATGGTGACGAAAAGCTTTTGGCTCCTGCGGCTTTTACAGGAAGAAAATAAATGAATGATCAGTGAATGAAAACTGTGTTTTTATCCATAACGAAAAGTCTACTAGGCTGTGCATTGATGGAAAATGAAGTGTTACATGACATCGTTCAAGGTAAGTGGAGAGGTCTTTGGAGCTCAAGCATTTTCAAATTTGGACAGATACTTAAATAAATGATGCTTAAGACAAAGAGAGTGTTGGACTGATAACTGTCAGAATGTTGAGCCAGATTCTTAAGATCCGATATTATCACAGCTCTGTTCGAGAGGCTTTCAGTCCAGAGCAGAGAGGCCTGTCAGGAGGATTTGAAGGGATTTCGCAGGGAGCCCATGGCGTCCCTCTGGTGACTGGAGAGACAGCGTTGGTGAAGTGAGATTGATCTGCGGTGGAAGGCGAGCCCTGTGACTATGACAGCGCGGAGAATGGAGGGGAAAGACAAATGAGGCATCGGATGGGGATCTTCATCGGCGGAACACAGAGCGAGGGGATTCGGGAAAAGAGCAAAGTGTGTTTACCCAGGTGTGGGACGGAGCTCGCCAGCTGCTGTAGTACGTTATTGAAAGCAGACTTGAAGCTAAGCTGTATGTACACTTCCAACAAGAAGAGTGTGTCCTTTACGAAACGTTTGAGTTTATTTTCTGAAGGCACATCAAGGCCGAGCGCTCGCTCGCAAACAGACCTTCATGATAACCTCTGCCCCACATTCCTGTACTTAAAATACCCCCAGTTCGCCCATGTTTATGACTAACTACAACTAACAGATATGTTTACTTTCAAAGGGACACAACTACAAGCTTCAACTCCACGCCAGGAAAAGTTAATCCAGCAGAGCTCCGATGCATGTAAATATAAGTATGCCCAGCGAGTACAGACAAAATCAATCTCATCATTTCGCCGGGGTATTTCCAGAAAGTCCACTGCTTCTCATTACAATAGACCTTGCAGTCATTGTCCATTTGGGCTCTCTTTGTCTGCCGTCACCTTCATATGGTTGTAGTTTGCATTCATTCATACGTGGCTCACATTTGTGTATGAGGCCTCGCGAGTTTAATCCCAGCCCAATCACAACAGAAAGGTATGTTCCGGATGTGTCTGTGAGGGATCCACACCCCCCACCCCCCCGCGGGTACTGAACATTAGCTCTATTCTTACATGCCCGTAAGGGATTGCTCAATGTTCCTTTCAGATTAAAGGCCTCTTTTTTTGAGCTCCTTGTATTTGTGCAACAGCAATCAGAAGTTTACGAAACTAGATAAACAACAGAGCTGGAGATCACTTTTGATTTGGAAATTGGAGAACTTATAGACTACAGCAGTACCTGCTTTATGTTGGAGTTGCTGCAACTGACTTTCAAACAACCATTTGTTAATGATGCTAGCTAGAATATCAGCCGACTTCTCCGAAAAAATACCTAACTGGATATCAGAAACGCAAATAATAAATTAAAAAACGTTGTTTTTAGGAACTTTTCAATATTTACCAAGATATATTATTCCATTAAGAAATGTTTTTAATGTCAAACTGTGCAATTTGAAGATGAGGAGATAACTTTTTTGAAAAAGTTCAGTTTCTTCCTGACAATTTTTTTCTGCTGTTTTACATTGGTAGATTTGATTCCAATATACAGTTTTTGTAGTATAAATCAGTGAACCTCAACCACTCGGCTGGGGCACGATACAGGTCCGTGCATGCATTTCCTAAAGAGGCTGCCTTAAAAAAGAAACACATCCAATTTTGTCCATTGTCATGTTTGTCAAATTGGGCCTATCAGACATCAGGTTCACTGAAACAATAAGAAAACAAGTGAAAACGGGTAAAATAAAAACTCTATATTGGACAACCTTGTTTCAGGGAAAACATCCCAGGGCTTTCGCTGAGTCAGCATAGTTGTGTTATGTATTTTTCGTTCACTTAAATTGTTTTTTAGAAGGTAAGTCCCTTGATATATTGTCAACATGGTTAGTGCAACAATACGTTGGAGACCCTTGGTTAAAACAACCATCATAGTTTAGAGATTTACCTACGAAGTGACAATGCTTTCTAGTAAAATGGTCTAGTTGTGGGAGAAAGTGGTGGAGAAGCTGGAGATGACAACTGTTTTCGGTGGCCAGAGATCTAGTAAGAGGACGTTAATAGGAAGATTGTTTAGGCGTCGAAAGTGGATACGCTCTTATAGGAAAGTACTGAGAGCTAACATGGTTTAAAGATGTTCTATGGAAAAGGTTGGATACAAAGTTTGGTGAGGCCAGATGAAGAGGATTAACAATGGTTAGTAAGTTAGGACATGTTGTGGTAAGTTAGAACATGACCCAGACCGCGGTGACTAACGTGAAGGCTGATACATTGTTGGGTGATTAATGCTACTTTTGTTAAGGACATTCCATTTCTAAGATTCATCTTAAAAAATCTGACTTAACTTGTCTTTAAAAAAGAAAGTGTGTGAAGTTTGAATAACTATCCCGCGCAACAAACCAGGCAAAGTAGTCTTGCCTGACCTTAAGTCATGTGCCTTTTATTTCATCATATTTTATGAATTGTGAAGGTAAACTACTTTATTCTTCACTCCTAATTTCTGGATTTCTACTTAGCACTAATAAAAAATAATTGCCGTGAAGTACAAAGAAGCGGTAGTCTCACTGCGTCATAATGAACACTTGGGATTTCAACTCACTGAAACAGAAGTGCTTTAATACCAAACAGGAAAAGGGGTTGACCTGAAAACTCCATTGGTATCTTTGGCTAACATGTTTGATGTTAATAAAACCTGATACGTGCCGTTCATAATCGATTTTCTGTATCTCTGCTGATGTATTTCCACCATGATTTAAACTGTATGTTGTCAATCTCCCTCCTGTGCCAAGACCAATTCTCTTATTTGTCTTGGCAACTCAAAATCAATGGTTGCCGCGGTACCTGTCAAAAAACCCATGAATCCTCTGTCCGAGAATGAATTCTGACAATGAAAAGTAAATGCTTTCTTTATGATTATTGGGAGACCATTCTTAACGTGTTTTTTTGAAAAAGCCAATCAGGGTCATAATGGATGTTTGCGGCGCTAGCGTCGAGCTGCATGCCACCATCGTGATGAATCGGCTCTCACAGAGCGTGCAGTTTTTCCATTGAAATTATCTCCCATGACATTTGAGAGGGTATTCCTCTTTTGGGCGCGCATCGTGGAAGATAATGATTGCCAGATTACGTCAACAGAGTGCCATGGCAACGGCTCAACTGATGACGCATGCCATGACGCGTGGCTTTGACTGCTTTTCCCGTCACTGATCTCAGCAACATTCATTTCTCAACAGCTTTTGCATGTTGAAGCAGATAGTCCCTCGTTGGCAGGGTAGGTTTGGGTGCAGGCATACTTTGAAGAGGTTCCCCAGTCATCTCAGCTGATGATTGATGGGGCGGGCTTTGGTGCCCTGTGGTCCTGGCAAGACGGGAACTGATGACACATACATAAAAGACACTTTGTGACAAAACATTGACTGGTTATTTAGGAATCAATGAAACACTTTTTGGCTAGTACAGGTGGCGCTGTATGACTCTCTGAAAGTACGAAGCATAAGCCGTATTAACAATATTAGGAGTGTTAAGAATACCATAAATATGGCTTAGTTCACTCAAATGATTCTTCTAATCATTTCCATGCTGTTTCTGTAACAGCACCAAGTGCAACTCAAATGGAATACAACAAAATTGGAGATGTCACTGTGGTTAAAGGGCAACTAATGCGCAAAAACCCAACTCTCATGACTCATCATGATGATGTTCCGTTATAAAGTTATTACTTTAAAATTTTGAAATCTCAGCCAATGAGAGATTATGAGAGCCCAGCCCATTATAATGCAATAACGTATTTTGATACCTGCCAGCTGCAATCGCACCCCACTTTTTTTTATACGGGTTCCTTGGAGTCGCAGACTTCCGGGATTGATGACACACGGTGACAAACCTCGATGTTTAACCAATCAAAGCAGAGTGGACTTGGTTATGTTAAACAAGAGTTGTTTTTTTAAAGTGTTTTCAGTGGGCGGGGCTTAAGCACATTTTCTAATGTAAATATTTGAATGAAAAGAGAGTTTGTACAAACAGACACATACTTATGAGTACAGACGGTACAGAGGTCCAATATCAATTTAAGAGACACTTAAATCAACACATTAGTTGCCCTTAAAGCCTCAAATATGACTCACACTTTACAGTACCATGGAAGAGTGGCCAGGGATGGCCAGAGTTCTTTGTAAAATTCCAATTTGATTCAGGTTCACGACAATAAAACTTTGCTAAAAACATCATACTTGCATTTGTAATTCTGCAAGGTGTTTTCTTCTTTATTGTTTAGCTTTGTTGTACATTTAATTTCATGCTGTACTGAAGATCTTGTTCGTTATTTTAATTGATCCACTCTAGAATCCAATCCAAAAAGTTGAGGTTCCAGTGACAAAAAAAAGGGTTTAGTGTGGATTTTCAAAATACCAATACTCTGTCTTTGTGCTTAGTTGACTTAAAGAATAAGTGGGGAAATATTGTTGTAAATTAACTTTTGTATTTAAGGTGGAAAACCACACTACCAAGGAATTTGGTAGGAAGGTTTTGCTGAAAATGATGGATCAGAACCAGAAACTTATTGCATTGCCTATTTTTTTGTGGTCTCCGTACAGAATAAAAGTATAAAATAAAATAACACACAAAATAAGAAATAGAAAAAAGGAGCCAAGCACCAAGGCAGCCATTGTGCAGCGCTTATGATCTTGTAATTGTACTAAGACCACAAACCTAGAAGGTCTGAAAATGGCAGCATTTACAGCTTATTCCTCTGTTAGTGAAACACAAAGAAAACAGAGAGATGTCGTATATGTTTCAGTAAATCCATATTCCTTTGATCACATACTGAGAGACTCAAAAAAGACACTTCTATTTAAAGCACATTAATCATCCCTTGCCCCTTGTTGGATTCACGGAAAGTATCCGTTCGATGAGTCTAACATGAGCCAGACCGCCACACATTGTTTACATTGTTAGAGCGAGAACCCTGTCAGACTCTGGGAGATTCGGTAAGTCGCTGTCCCGATGAATCAAACACGAGCGAGTGAATCAAAGGCAACTTCTTGATCACTTAATGCCAGGCATTTTACTGGTTATTACCCCGGATTGTCAGGTGTGGGTGGGCTTGGCTGACGCTTCAAGCCACAGGCTGAACCACCTCGACAGTTTACAAGTCTCAGCCAGCCAAAGCAAGGTGGTGGTCTGGAGTCCAGGAAATCAAAGCAGATTGTTGTAGATCGGTAGATCACTTCCTTCCCTTATCCAAGAAAAGCATTTTGGAGGTGTTAGGAGATTATTCCACCAGCTGCCGGTTGTGATGGAGCATCGCTGGATTTACCTTTACATCTGGAACACATTACAGGTTTCACTTTGCCATGATTGGCATGGCGAGTTTTCTGGGATTGCTGCCAGATCATTTGGGTTTTAACAAAACAACTGATGTCACTGAAAGTGTCGAGCCGGAGATGCCAGGTTTCATTGACGTTGTCAAGACGGGGGAATAGAGATCCAACAATTATGGACAGTTTGGGGATTTATGTAGGATACTCAGGAAACTAATGTATGTTTAAGGTTGATGGAGGTGTAGTGGAAGTAGTTGTACCCTGGAAGCCATTGTTTGGCACGGCTAGTAACTCACTTCTACCTATTCTAAACACATGACACAACTAAGATGGATTGTTTTTATTAACATCTTACCGACAGAAATATCAAGGGGGACAACAGGATCCTCTACTCAAAGATATCGCAAGAATAAATTGAGACTAATCTGAATCTGCTACACCTAAAATTATTGGAAAATATTATATATTATATAGTATTAGTATATTAAAAATGAAGGTGTAGAAGGAGCATTAGAGATATGATCTTGAATCAGATGTAAGTCCCATATGGAATTTGGAATAACAGTTCCTGATGGTGCTTTGGTGTCCAGTGATGGTAAATAGGGTCAGAACATGAAGGACCACCATGTTGGAAGTGTTCTATTGTAAAAGAAAATGTTTCATTATTTTTCTTGTCTGCTTAGATTAAGCAGTTGAATAAACATTTTGGTGAAAAGGAAGGGTTAAATCAGATGCAGTGGTATTGGAAATGTATTAGAAAATATATAGTGTAACTGTGTAACATTTCCCTGAAGCTAATATTAAACTTTTTTGTCGTTTTCATGAACACAATATTGTCTCGTCACAACCTTACTGATACTGGAAGAGTTTACAAAACTTTCCTGGCGACAAAACAACACATTATTGCAGTAGGAAATCAGATAAATCAAATAAATCAAATGTGAAAACTCAAGTCTCGTGAATCATCATGATATGGTTCCCTTTTGAGGTTTTTAATAAAGTTCTCCCCCGTCTAGAAGCTCAGCGAATAAGAGGTTACGAGAGCTGATAATGGGCTTCACTCCTCCAGCTAAATAAATCTTACTTATTAAATGGGTCCATAACCTTCTTCCACTCACACACAATGTGAACTTTTTTTTGGAGTCCCTGATGGAACACAGGTGCTTCCTGGGTCTCGCTGTTGTCCACACAGGAGACGACTCGCTTCCCCCGGCATAATCATTAAATGATTATTATGTCTTGAGGTATTTCCTCGTGTTCCTGCTCAGAAGCGTCAGTCTGGTCTCTCACGGGCAAACTTAAAAGACTCGATAATGCGCCGATGTCTCCGTGGCAGCCACATAAACATGCATCAGACTTTTAAAGGATTTGTTTGCGAGACATCGGATGCAGGTGCTCCGGCGACATCAAAGAAGAGGAATAAAGCCCAGTTTAGAAAGAGATGATTAATTCTGCGGAGAAGAACAGTAGTCGGCTATTGATGTCAGGTTTGAAACGTTTGACTTGTGATTAAATATGAAGTTGTGTTTACCTGTGAAAGATAAATGTTAATGTTCTCACCATCCCCATTTATTTCAGTAGTTGTCACTTACAGAAGTCAATTCACTTTGCTGGTGCAAAGACTCTTTATATATTTTTTTACTTTTTAGTATTTGATTTTACAGTTTAATCTTTTCAATTAAATATTCTGATTAAATATTTGCTCGTAATATTTTGCATTTTTTCCTTTACAGATTTTCATGTATTCCAGGTCAAATCAATTGCTCTCACCTCATATGGAAGATGTCCATCAACATTAAGAAACATATAAAAGGAAAGACTGAGGAAAGAGTATTTTAAGGAAAGAAAATGCATTAATGATTGTGAGATAATACTGGACTGAGACAACAAGAAGTACACTCAGATTTTCTGATAAGGAAGCTACATTTACTTACTTACTTACTTACATTTGGTAAACATTAACTTTGTAAATACTTAAACTATTTTTCAGACGTTTGGCTCTCATTCATCTATCGACTCTACTTTTACAATGACACAATTTTTCTGTGGTTGTAAAGAATGCTGCAGTTTTAACTGAACACCCAAAAGTGGGGTTGAAAATTCCAAAAAAGCAGTTTTTACTTGCTCATCAAATTGAGCAAAAAATCTTCAGTTCAACCGCCACGGGCGAGAAAATCAACTGGCAAACAAACAGAGCCTTCATAGAGTCCCTATTACCATGGAAACTCTGTTTTTACTGTGCAAATGAAACATAATAAAGAATAATAAAGCCGCTTAATACAAACGACTGTAGAGCGGGGCCGAGATAGAGCCAACGCTAACCTCACAGCGAGAAAAGTTCTCAAGAAAAAGGCACCTAAAGGTGACAAGTTAAGGCTCCTCGTCATCGAGAACTTGTTTGACTGATGGAATTATTTGTCCTAAATATAAACAGCTCCATTTAAATCTGTCGAATGATGTTGCATGAGGAGCAAAGCGCCGTCACCGTGATGTCAGCTGTATAATAAAATGGAAATTAATCATAAAATGAAAGGATTAAGTGGTGTCAGCCCCTCCCTGGGGGGATATTGCCATGGCAGTTGTGGATCTCAGCTTGGCAGACGCCAAACCTAAAACACTCTGAGCTGTCAATACATGCATTTCACAGTCCATCTCTTCAGCATGACTGAATATTCCAAGACCTTGTCAGCGCTACAAGTTGCACATGTTTAAAAAATAACCTTAGCTAAAGCTAAAGCCTCACAGGAAGAATGTTGCTGATTCCAATCCAGGTTGAACCAAGTTTGGAGAGAAGAAGGATGCGTGAGAAGAACAGTTTATCGATAACTCTAAATGTGTGTGAGAGAAAGAGAGAGAGAGGAATAAGGTTTTGTGTTCTAGCTGCACCAGTTCAACATTCAAGTGTTTGTTGAACTCACTGCTATATAATTGGCCATTGGAGTTGAACAATACCTTTATTTTGTTGTCTGTGTGTTCTCCCTCTGCTAAGGTGGGTTTATAGGAACCTTTTTCACTCTTTAAAACACAAAAGAGCCATTAGATTACTCTAATTTCTCAACACCTTATCGTCTGAGACACGTTTTCCTCCAGAAACTCATGACACCATTGAAGGGCATCTGATGTGAAAACCCGACTCTACTGACTCACTCACATGTTTCAAATGTTGAAGTCTTCTTTTTCAAGATGCAGTAAATCTCTCATCATGACCATGTTTTGAAATGATTACTTCATTAACTTCTCCCTCGTCTGAAATCTTGGTGAACGAGAGGTTACGAGAGCGGAGTCCATTATGACGTAATAACAGCTTCACTCCTCCTCCTGCCAGCTGTAATCTCACCCGCTTTGTTTGTATAACGAGTCCCTTGGAGGTGGAGACTTCCAGGATTGATGAAGTGTGCTGAAAAACCTTGATGCTTGACCAATCACAGCAGAGTGGGTGTGGTTATGGTAAACAAGATTTAATCTCCAGAAAAACAAAGTGTGTTCAGTGGGCGGGGCTTAAGTACATTTTCTAATGTAAATATTTCAATGAAAAGAGAGTTTTGTACAAACAGACATCATACTGATGATACAATAGAGTCCAAGATCAATTTAAGACACACTTAAATCAACACAATAGTTGCTCTTTAAAAAAAGAATCGGAAGAATACAAACAAATTAAAAGGCAAGAAGAACAAAAGTAAAATTATTAGATAGATGGATAAACTTTATTAATCCCACTGGAGGTCTCCCTCGGGAAATAGTTTTTCCGGCATACAGCAACACAGATGACAGATTAAAAAAAGAACAAAGCGCCATTAAAAGAATAAAAAGACAACTGACAAAAAAGTTTGCTGCTAATAAAAGTTTCTTACCGTGCCTGAAATAAAAACACAAAACACAACCAAGATGACCTATTTGACAATAAACTTTTATTTGCGATCATGCTTTCCCAAAGAATCATAACCTAGAGCTTTTGTTCATCCAAGTATTGCCCAAAAAAACAGAGCAGACTGTTTAGCTTAGCTTCAGTTTAGGAAACGTTTGAGGTCGTAACACACCAGATGAAACACCTGAGGCCTCAAATGCTAAGTGTGCGTGAGCACAAAAAAGGTGCGCACATACCTTACCACGGGCCAAGTTCAAGGATTAAAAGAGCGTGAAAATGTGCAGATTTCCCGACAAGTTTGAGTGGATATCAAAGTATTCACGAACTTAGAAATATGTTTCTCATTTAATACTGCATGTTTTTTTTATCAGAAATTTCACACAATTTAGAAAATGTGAAGGAATTATAGGATTGTTTTTATAATATCAGGAAACAAAATGATCCACCTCTGATCTAGTCTATGTTTAGATGTTCTTAATTTGAGCCGGATTGTTCAGACAGGATGTCTGTCGATTAACCGCATGTTATATCAAATTGTAGATTAACAGGTTAAAATATGAGAGCCGGTATTCCTCATGTGATCAAATATATCTCCGGAAACACACATTTCTATAAAATTGCCATCACATGATGTGTATAGTAACACTTTTATCCAATGTAATAGCAAGTTGAGTGTGTGTGTTGCACATGGGCATCCCAAGTATGATCTCATTTTCACATCATCATCATCAATTTTTTTTTTTTATAGATGTTTCTAGTTATAACTTGATCTTTTGAAGTCGACATGTTGATAAACCAGTATGTAAAATATTAGAAATTCACTGAACCATATCTGCAATCATTTACTTGGATTTAACAGTGTGTGATTCATGTCAGTCATCTTTAAAATAAACAAATAGTAACTCTAAAACTAGTCTAAATGCATGTTTTCATCTTGTTTTCTCCGATTACAGAGATTGAATTCCATGTTAATAGGGATGTAGAAAGGAAATTGTTCACATGATTCAGACTTTTTCTGGAAAGTGCGTGCCTGTTTTAGTAGGAAATCCGTGCAAGTTCTTAGTACATGAGGTCCCTAAATATTGAGGTTGTCAAGCGGCCAAAATGTTGAATAATAAAAGTCATAGGTGACGATTTTTTGTGGAAAAAAGAAGTCAAAGTTTACAGATTGATCATTCCAGTTTGGTTACTCATGTCAAAACAAAGTTAATGTTGAATTTACTTGAAGTTAATAGCTGGATTAATATAGTTTAAATAAATGAATGTAATGGATTTTATTATATTATTATTGATTATTTATGTCAATGCCATTTACGGTAATGTCTCTTGTTTAATATTAACTTATTATAATATTCATCTCTTTATTTCATTTTTATATTGTGTGATGTGTTTACAACAGTGTACAATAATAATATGTTTTCTGATTCTTAATATATGATTTATCTTGGGAAGGGAAGCAATCGTTTAATATATATATAAAAAAAAATTCCACAGCTTTTAAATCAATAGAATCTCAGGCAGTCTATAAATATTCTTAAAAAGCTACTGGAACTGAAGAAGTCTTTCCACTGAATTTTGATTTCTTACTCAGTTTATGCCAAACGTGTTGTCATCAGCTTTTGTCGGCTCACTGTCAAAATGCAAATACATTTATTTGGTGTTGAAATGGGTTACCCTGCTGGAGGCTCCCATAAATCCCCTTAAACACACTCCGAAACAGTGACATGTGCAAACACAAACACTCTCACCTGCGTGTCCTCCACCCTCCACTGTGCTCTTCACTCAATGCACTCACAAATCTTGATACACCCTTTTTTTCTGCGAGGCGTGCACAGCCCGCGATAATGAGGCTGGAGACTGTTCCAACAAAGCTTGATATTGTGCTTGGCGCTCATATAGAGAACATAAGATCACAGAGCCAAACATAAATGAGATCAGTCCCTATGGAGGACGTGCACCCACTCATTATAGAGCTCACGGATCAGAGTGTCAGCTTTGTTCCGCTGTCATGGTGCTTTATGGCTGAAATACTCACAACTGTGAGTCGCTCTTTCAGCCGAGGCCTCCTCACCTCAAACACCACCCGGACCCACCACATGTCGACATACCTCATCTAACGGTCACCTCAACCAGGAGTGGATTTTCTGCCTGGTTTCTCCCCAATGCCGCTTCCTACAACAGTTTATTTCCGCGTTAAGTGAATGTCTCTCCTCATAGGAGGTTGACCAGAGAACTCTTTTACAAGCCCGTGGTGAGCGGAGGTGAAGGGGGGGGTTGGTGGGTGGCTCTATGAAGATGGGAAAGACTTGCAGCGTAAATATCCACTTGTGAGGGAGGGAAGGCTTGCGGGATCATTAGCAACCAGGTTTGAAGATCTTGTTTTGACATGTATGGAAACACAGAGGAGTGCCACTTATATGGACGTGATCCAAACACAGAATTCTACAGATTTTACACACATTAAAACATGACATTTAGTGAACTAACATACAGTACTGGCCAAATGTTTGGACATACCTTCTGGGCTCCTTCAGTGTTTGCAATTTTTTGGACTGACTCATGTAAATTTGTTAAAGTAAAGATGGCCACTCATTTCTTTTTTCTCAGCTGATTGATTGGGGTTAGGGTGAGGGTATGGCTAAAAATTAGGGTTAGGGCTGGGATAAGGGTTAGGTTTTGGGTATGGGTTAGGGCTTGGTTTAGGGTATAAGTTAGGATAAGGGTAAGAGTTATGGTAAGGATTAAGGTATGGGTTAGGGTAAGGGTAAGGTTTAAGGTATGGGTTAGGGTTCGGACAAGAGGAAGGGTTAGGGTATGGGTTGGGGTAAGGGTTATTATATGGGTTAGGGTTAAGGTATGGGTTAGGGTAAGGGTAAGGTTTAAGGTATGGGTTAGGGTTCGGACAAGAGGAAGGGTTAGGGTATGGGTTGGGGTAAGGGTTATTATATGGGTTAGGGTTGGGGTATCGGTTAGGACAAGGGTATGGGTATGGATATGGGTTCGGGTTCGGGTTAGGATAAGGATAAGGATAAGGGTAAGGGTAAGGGTAAGGGTAAGGGTAAAGATAAGGATAAGGGTAAGGGTAAGGGTTAGGGTTAGGGTAAGGGTTAGAGGTACCTCTAATTATTGGAACTCTTATTATACAATTTGCTTAATTTAAATGGTCATACATAAGTTGTCCAATAGTGCTGTGTCAACCTGAATTCTGCACAACACAACTAACCAACCCCATTGATAAGACAAAACATTCCACTAGGTAACCCTGAAAATATACCTGTGAAGTGAAAAGAAAATATTTCAAGACTATATTTTGAAGTCATCAGAATAATGCAGAAATTCTGCAAAGCAGTCATCAGAGAAAAAGTTGGCTACTTTAAAGAAACTAGAAAAAAAACACAAGTTATTTCGCCCTATTTTTGATAAATACATAATTCTGCATGTGTTAAGTCATAGTTTTGATGCATTCAGTGAGAATAGATTTCGTAAATAATCATGAATACATAGAAATAGCTTTGAATGAAAAGGTGTGTCCAAAACTTTGGCCTGTACTGTAATAATTTTTATATAATATATCAAAGGGTGATGCAAACACTCCTGGGCCAACATGTTTAAAACAACTCAAATCAGCATCACAAATTGCAAACACATTGACAGACTGTTTGATGTCTGATCAATAACAGATGCACAAAGTTGAGCAAAACTTTCTTGAATTTGCTGGGCCTTCATAATTCGTAAAGATATTTGAATTGGTTAATTAAATACTCAGCTAGTATTGAACCAGAATATCATCAATGTGTAAATTGCACTGAATAATTACTTCTTTTTTTTTTATTATCACTGAAAATAATGCATTCTGTGTTTGGATTATGATATCTGAACCAGCTGGCTTGGATTCCTTTTGAACTGGAACTGGTCCACCAGCTTGAAGCCCGCTGTGAGAGTTGTACACTCATGCTGATGTTGATAAGACAAGAAGCCAGTAGAAGATGTTCAAAGGATGAGTGTCTGGGATTTTTCAATTCTTGTGATAATATATCCTACAAAATCAATCTACCTCATATTCATATTATACCGAGATACAAAGAGTTGATACAAAGAACGGCTGCAAACAATGTTATTGAATAGCTAAGCTAGTAAATAAAGAATTCCTTGTATTCATATACAATCAGCAAAATTCATTTTTTGTGTGAATTTGCTTGCTTGAGAATGTAAAAAACGTAAAGTAACTCTTCTAAGATCTTGGAATCCACTCTCGTAACCTCTCGTTCGCCAAGATTTCAGACGGGGAAGAAATGTTAGAAGTACTAGTGGAGTAGGGACTTACTGCATCTTGGAGAGGAAGACTTCAACATTTTAAACAAGTGAGTGAGTCAGGAGAGTTGGGTTTTGACGTCCTTTAACTTGAGTATTTGTAAACGTCATATAAGGTAAGCGTTACCAGATCTCTGGGACGGGCACGCTTCACCATTATTATTATACTCCTAAAATTAAGCAATACCTTGGTTAAAATGTTTTACTTTTAAACAAATGCGAATTCTCTATATGGGACTTTCAATGCATGGAAAATTGTGGAAAAAACAATGAGGATATATACCTGCTATGACACCGAAACATGCTTTATGTAGAGTAGATCCCCAACCTCTATTGCACCGAGAACCAATTTAATAACTTTCATATACTAGCCTTGAGATCAGAACTGGAAAAATAAAATGGCATGACAGGCATGTAAAATACATCTCACCATAACGCTGACTCAGCAGGATCCCTGGGTTGTTTTCTTGGTAACTAAACGTTCCTATATAGAATGTTTTATTTGTTTAAAACCAAGATAAATGACCATTTTTAAGTATACTAATAGAAAAACATCTTGACGTGTCAATTCAGGAGCAAATGTTGACATTTTTCAAATTATAAACCTCCAAGAGAGTAATAATCAGTTCCACATTCATTCTAAAAATAACTTCTTCTTTCTGTGCGGCCTGGTATCAAATGCTTCACAGACTGGTGGTCGAAGACCACTGATGTAGAGTGACCCACATGTTTACTCATCCAGCCGACATTCTTTAAACGACAAGACTCACACTGTGTGTGTATAGACTTTCATAAACACTCTCAAGTGTGAAGGTGATGGATGAGAGTCCAGAAGAAACGCCGTGTGGACAGAGGAAGAGTCGCGCATCAGAATCAACATGTGATAATTGCAACGTTATTTATGCTCAGAATCCTTTGGTGGGTTGTTTATTACTAACACATGATGTGCAACCGAACGCTGCGTCGTTCCAAACCATTAATCCTGAAACATGAGTGAACATCTTCATCCTCCATCTGCAGCCCATCACCACCAGAATCCAAAAGTGTTTAATGTGCGACTGCGCTCAAGCTGCTAATGCTGGCCAGTGATTCGGTACAAATGTTGTCCAGTGTCACGAAGCTTCATCGACTGTGAATGTCTGTTGGCAGATACAATCGATGCCGGAATCAGTTCGCACTATAAACGGCTGGAGCGGAATTGATGCTTTGCAGTTTGAAGAACGCCGTCCTGGGTTTTAGGCAGAATAATGTTGGACATGTGTTAACAGGATGGAACTTTTTTTTTAAGATGGGGCGTGGACAGGGTTGTGTGGAGAACGATGCAAGCAAATAATGACGTACAATAAAGAAAGATAATGTAGCCACAAAAAATAAAGAGGAGCTGCAGTGCGAGCCCCCTGCTTGGACTTTCAGGACACTTAAAGATGGTGTTGATTCAAAAAGAGAAGAAAAGGGATGAAGCAGAATAGCATACCTTTAACAACTTAATATTTCCACACCACAAGTCACAGTACAGTGACATTTGACTCAAGGTGTAAAATGATAAGCTAACATAGTTAACACATTGCGCTTGATGGAGTCTACTGACTCCTTCAAGAAACATCTTAAGAAGTTTTTATTTGTTCAGGCTTTTCCTTGATTTTCTGGAACTCCTGTTGTGTTATCAGTTTTATCTTGATCTTTAAAGTATATACTTTATTGAATATTGTTTTGATTGTTTAAGCGCTTTGTGACCCTGGTCTGGAAAAGCGCTATACAAATAAAAATTACTTACTAACTTAATTACATGATATTTCCTTTACTTATTAAAACATTAAGACACAAAAAAGGGAGTACAGTTTCTTGATTTATCTGGTGGTCTAGTTAAGGAGTGAAGGAAGAATGAAGTGGGAGATGGGCCGGTGAATTGGGAATGATCTAGCAGTGATGCTGCTCGATCTGACGTAGTAAGTTTAGACGAAAAGTAAATCTCTTGATATACTAGTTTAATCTCTGTTCCTACTTTCATCTGTGGTCACAAATGTCGGGCAGTGACTGAAGGGACAACTTTGCAGAAACAAGTGGCCGTAACAAGCTTACTTTGCAGAGTGGCTAGGATCTGGGAGAGGTTTGGACTAGAGCTATTTCTCCTACACATTTCTCCTTGATGCCTTGTGAATGAGGTGTTCAGGTCATGTCCAACCAGTAGGAGGAAACAGGGAAGACCCTGGACATCCTTACTGGCCCTGGAAATGCCTCAGGATTCCAGAGGATTTGCTTGACGAAGTACCCTGGGAGAGGAATGTGTCGGATGGACAAACTAGTAGTTTATAGTTTTATAAAATAAAAGGAGATAACATTTTTGCCCAGGAAAAGATTTGCAAGTCATTTTTCAACCCACCTTTGGGTCTAGATTACCATCGGGAGCCAAGGCTCTTTGAGGGAAGAGCTTGAAAGCATTTCTTCTTCACACCTACTGTAAAAACGAAAGCAAATTTGAGTGATAAATGCATTTCTAGAATTGAAGACTGATGGACTAAACTTGAAAATATTAGACAAATAATACAAACCCTGGCACAGCCACAGTGGTGGTTCAGTCCTGGGATGATTGTAAAAGAGAATGGGCTCACATACAGCCCCCTAATTTGTAGTGCAGTGGTTATTACAGGGAGACAACAGCCATCTGCGGTGTACTGCTGCTTATCTGGATGTAATGAGAGGTAACGTGGCCGTAACGCGGCTCCGAGCTCTCACATCTGTCTGGAGGTCCCGGAAAAAAAAACATCTCCCCCTTTCTTGTCTGCATCGAATAAATCCTGTTTTTTTGCGCCAAACTTTCACAAACTCTTACGCTCCCATTGCTCATTAAACACGTGAAGAAGAAGAAAGCGTGTTTGGTGTGTGCGCTCGCTCAGATGTGGGGAAACAATAAATGGAGGGAGGTCTCTCCCAGGGCGCGAAGACACCCACACACACCACACACACACACACACACACACACAGATCAGAGAGTGCAGTTTTAAGTGATAACAACGGTTGCAGATGAACCGAACATGTCTCCAGGAGGGGACTCCTGATGGGACTCAGGTGATGGAAGGGAGATGGAGAGAGGAATAGCCCAAGGTGACGCGGCGCTTGTCTGGCCTGTTTCCCGGCCTCCCGTGTTGGAGCATGAAAAGGAGCAGGTCGTTTACACCCCGCTGGAAAAAAAAAAAAAAGCCACCATAGCCACAGCAGCACCTGGATGTTATTTAGGCTAATGGACTCGGGGGCTACTCAATAGTAATCAACTTGGGGGAGCGAGTCGCTTTGTTTCACGTCACACCTTTTTTTTTCTTTTTTTTTTTTTCAAACTTTGTTTTGAAGAGCTTTCCTTTTTCCCTCCTACCTGCTCTCCCCGGCTCTTATCGCGGTCCTCCCCTCGCCTTTCTTCCTCTGCTGTGTTTATTTTATTTTTCTCTGAGCTGTGTTATGACAGAGCTTTCACTCCCCGGATGTGTGCAGTCAGTGCTTGTGTCATGCCCTTATGAGGAATGGGGGCCCTTCACAGCCATACCAGCTCCACCCGGACTGCCCTTCCCATCATGAGGAAGGGTGGAAAGGGGGTGATTCCTGCTCACACCCTGTTCTGTCCTGTCCTGTCCCGACCGGTGTTGCACATACCGCAGCCTACGAACTAATAATAACAGATTTACCCAGCGAGATTAATGCTAATCTCCGTTCCTTGATAGAAATGCTAACATAAGACTTCTTGTCAGAATCCATTGTCTAGCATTGCTAAGTCAAAATCCCCATCTAATTCATTCCCATTAATCCAAAGACTTGACGACGAAAACTTTGAGGGAAACATAAAGCTTCCACAAATGGTTTCTTTAGCACTCTTAAAATAGCCTTGCACAAGCCGTGGGTACGAAAACCTCACAGCAGGTCAGAGGAGGGACACGTGTGAAGCAATTGGTTGGCAAAACCTGCAGTTAAGTGTGTTGCTCCCAAGTTTGGTTACCAAGGCAAGAGGCTGATCTATGTCGTGCCGATAATTAAAGCCACGTCATAGGTGACTCATGGATGTAGCGCGAGTTCCTAACACTCTAAGATCGTGGTTCCCAAACTTTCTTTTCCCACCCCACCCCTTTGTTTGTGTGTAAAACAGATTTCCCCATGTAGGCGTCAACACCATAAAGACGCAGTCAACCGCAAACATAAACACCAAAAGAGATGATTAATGAAGACGTAACAATTATAATCAGGAAATAACTTTTTATTTATGTTTCATGATTCGTCATTTTCTTACTAGTTGGTAAACTGATGAGCTGATTGGTAAGTTTTAACAAAGGAAGGAAAATGGTCAAGAGATTAAGCAAAAAGTGGTCCAGCTGCTGAAAACATTGAAGCAAATGTGGTTTACTACATTGATGAATGGTTGTGTATCAGTTGTGTTAGGCAACACTACTGTGCATCCATCTCTTGGATAGTTTTGTGGTTTTATTTACGATTGTTTTACAGTTGGTGGGAGAAAGAAAGCCAACAGATTACAAGCTTTGGTTGGTGTCATGATTGAAAGAACACAAGAGTGCAGATACAAGGGGCCAAAATTAGTTCACTCTGCAGGGTATCTTGACTCCTGAGAAGCTTAGTGGTCCAAGAGAGGCTCAAAGTGAAATCGCTGCCCCTCCATGTTGTGATTAGCCAGATGAGCTGGCTCAGTCATTCCGCTAAAAAAAAAGGGCCCCCTGGACGCCTCCCTGGTGAGGTGTTCTGGGTAATACCAACTCAAAGGGGCCCTCAGGCAGACTCAGTGTAGACGGTTGGAAATCTCTGAGTAGTTCTGTGATGACTTCTCAGTTCCCTGAAGGATGACTCAAGAGACAGACTGTTTTGTTTACCATGAGCAAGTGGAAGCAAATTGATTGTTTCTTTCTGATGATCTCTTGAGCAGCAAAAATCCTTTTTAAGCTTCACTATTAAACTATTGAATGTCACCCAGGAAAAACACTTCGTTTGTCTTGAGCATTGAGCCGTTTAAAAATGAAAAATAAGGTGTGAAGTATGACTGATAGGACTATTAATTCGGTGTTGCTGTCATCCTCTCTGTATTTTAAAATGTGAATACAAGCTTTATGTCAAATGTTTTTGCTCCACCATTTTTCCATTCTTCAATATTCACCACAAGCCTTTTTAAGAGGTGCAACCTAATATTGCCTGAACTCCAGGACCCACCACTAAGATCTCTGGGTAAATGGGAGGGAAGGAAGTGCACAGACAGGAGGACGGGCGTGGATGGAAAAGCACAGAGCAACTTGGCTGCCGCGAAACCCTTAAGTAACAACACATGGCAGCCGAGGAATTCCTCATGCACGGACGTTTTACATGAGAGGATGCCGTCCGGTCCGCTCGCACCGAGTGGACGGCCAATTCCGAATAGGAAGTTGATAAGACACTGCAGTACCTAATTCCTTTCCATGTTCTCATGCTGGGTAGGCATCACAATGGGCATGATTCATGGGGGTAATTCCGCCGGCTACTGACTTGGCTCCTGCTTGTGTTTGTAAAGAATGTGACCTCACAATACGCCTCTTTCAGGCCCATCCCTGTCTGACATCAACTCCTTGAAGCCCTCTTCTGTTAGACACCGCCGCACAAAAGCAAGTTGGAGGGTATTGGGAGAAAATACTGACTCTCCTCTATTTCTTAACAGAAAAAAAAAATCGACCCCCTTTCTTTTTTTTTTCTTCTTCCATTTATAATGAAATGATGCACATGGAGGTGGTGATTCAATGCAATGAACTCTAAAGTCACCCACAAGTCACAGACCACAGAAACCAGGGCTAAATAGCATGGTGGAAGTCCAATGTGTGTTCCCGAGATTCCACGCGTCAGCTGCAGGAACGACCTATAAGAAATGTTGGAATCAATTATGTGCTGACACAACACATGTACGTGTCAAGTGAATGTACATTGGACATTTAAAAATGTACAGGCTACAGTGTGTGGTTTTTTCAAACTTTTACCAGTTTTTATTTGAAGTTGCAATAACAAAATGAGACTTCTGAGGCATTCCTTTGTATTATCAGCGTTCTGCCACAAGAGCTATTGTTTCTGCAGATGTTATGTTTGTTGCTGTTTTATTTCCATTTTCCAGAGTTTTTCCCCAGAGAAACAATAGTCGATCATCTTATGGTTTGTATGATGTGTCCAATATTGTAACGAAAAAATGATAAATAATAAAATATAGAGGTGTTCGAAATTATCGATATTTTCAACAGCAATATGTTGAAGCATTTTGAAGTCTCCTGATTCCAACAATAATATATAGATCATCTTCTTATTTTGAACACGTCTGATACCTGAAAATTAACTCCCTCTTCCCTTCCATGACACCTAATCTAACTCCAGTGAGTCTGTACTTCCTGGCTGCCAGGTATTTATCCTTTACCTGTGGAGTTCTGACCATTTGCTCGACCCTATCTTCGATCTCTTCTTCATGCCACCAAGTGGCAAAGGACCCTTGCGACTCAGCTTAATTGTTTGAGTTTAAGAAACATGGTTCGCCAACCTGCTGTTCTGCTTTCAAATCCTTATCTTCCTGTTGGTCCGTAGCAGAACCTATATCACAATTCCTATCTCTATATTTACAAAACATGATGCAAATGAATGAAACAAAGTGTTTGATACCATTTCTTGTTTCAGACTTAATATAAACAGTTTAGAAAATGTAGGATCTTGTCACCTATTTATTATATTATTATTATTATATTATTATTATTATAGGAGACTCAAATCCCTCCCTGTCCTACCATCAATCTCACCCCTGCACTCCTCTTGCACTACTTGTGCATTAACTTTGTTGTTTGTTTTTTGTTTATATTCTGTTATTAATTGATTATTTAAGTTTTTTGATTATTTATTTCATTTTGTTGTTGTTTTTTTTATTTTCTTGAATGTCTCATGTAATGTCTGTTAAGTCTTTAATTGTTATGTCTTTAATTGTTTTAAGTGACTTAAGTTGACCTGATCTATTTCTACATGTTTTGCTTGCTTTGATTAATAAATGATTCCAGGTGATGCTTGTAACTTACTCTTACGCAACTTACATCTGCCCCAATGTTCCTTTGATTTAATATCATCTTAAACAATACATTTAATTTTTATTCAAGTGTCAAATCATAACAAAGTTATCTCAAGACACTTAACAGTTTAAATACCACTTTATAAGAGAAGATAAAAAAAGGCCCATTGAATCACAATGAGCTGCAGTGGTGAGGAAAAAACGTCACTTTAATTTGAAAAAACAGTCGAACAGAACCAGATTCGGTCTGCTTAGACTGGCCAGGAGGAAGAAATAAGATGGGGAGAGTGAGGGAAATAGGGAGAGAGCAAGAACAGGGTAGAGCAGGGGGGAGAAGGTTCCAGGGCCATTAATGATAATATTTTTCTTTGTAATAATAATTACATCAATGTGATTATGTGGATAGGGTTCAATCTACAAATCTGCGATCCAAACCACGGAAGAAAACATCTCCAAAGGCCAGAGAAAAAAGGCAGCACCTAGCCGTACTTACACGCAACCTCTCAACATAACGTGCTAATAATTTGACTTCAATTGGGTTTTTTCCATCATGAAAATAGAACTAATGAAAATCCTTTAGAGGACTCGTACAAAAAGCAGATGCCACATGCTCCACTAAAATAGGATTGATTCCTATTATTTTTGTCACGTAGCAGTGCTGAAGTTAATTGGATCATTCTGGCAGGAAATCAGTAACAAAAGTTGAGTGCGTCTGGCAAATTCATAAAATAAAAACAGTGTTTGCAGATGCTCCATTACGTCATAATTGGGGAGTGTTCATCAACACATCCCTCCGTAAAGATTCTTCCTTATCTAATTTATACCAAAAATATATGTTCATTTTGGAGGTCCAGTTTCCTCAAATTTTTTCAACACCTTAAGCATTTGCAATATTTACCCGAAGTATTACATGTCTGTGTAGCATGTAAGCCTTTTAGCTTCTGCTACAAATTTAAAATGTACAATCGTAAAATACAGACTTTTTTAAGTTTTACGGGAACAATTTGTCTTGTCAAGGTGTCACAACAAAAGGGACATTAAATACGAGCACCACAGAGGTATTTGGATGTTTTTAAGTGCCTTTTTGGATGATGATTACTGAGTACTAGTCGCTATAGACTTTTTTTTTGCCTAGATTTTGCCTTTAGCTCCAAAAAAGAACAGATGAAATAATCCAAGCCTTTAGTCTGCATGAAGCTGAGTAGAAAATGAGTTACATTTAAACGGAATTGTCTTGGTAGTTTAGCACATAAAACAAACCTTTAAAAAAATAATGTAATAGTTGGACAAAGGTGTCAACATGCATTTCACAAGTATGATTTAATCATGTTTTGAATGAGATGAGTGACATGAAAAAAATAGTCAGGGTTTTTAGCCTTTTTTGTGACCGATTACAACAAGATGTTTGTGTATTTGCATCGATGTATATTTGATTGTATGCCGACGATGTTGTGCTGTATGTGTGTGTGTCTCCTAGCTTTTACATAGTTTGTGCCAATGTTTAAGCATAATTGTTTTTAAGCATAACGACGCATTATATTTGTTTCTAGAGTTTGTATTTTACAAATTTTTACTTGTCAAGAGTCACATGCTAATGCTATTTCAGAGAAAATCTGTTGTCATTTTCTAAATTGAAACACCTTTTAGGCAGTAATAATAAACACATGTATAATACACATATACATATATATTTTCTGTCTGTTTGGCCTGGTAACAGATATGTCACGGACTGTTATTAGTCCTTGGAACGGGGGTTGAGAACCCCTTTTCCAGACCATTCATTTTCTTTACTCTTACAGACAAGAGACACTATTCAACTTGAACGTATAGTTCTTCACGTAGTGAACAGAAACTGTAGCCCAAAACACTGAATCATTGCGGATAATGAGTCGACTAAAATTGCCTTTTTTTTTTTAAACTCCATTAATTCCTGTTTACATTCCATCCGTCACGAGCGCACACCCCCTGGTCTCCATCTGCATTCAGAGCTGAAATATAAATTGAGCCGCGGAGGACTCTTGGACGATGTAAGCTTTAAGTATGTGGTCCATAAATACATGGAGTCGCTGCCAGAATGAAGTGAAGGCAAGAGGTGGTCTAGAGCGCCATCAAAAAACGATAACAATATAATAGTATATGCTGTGTTCCTCAAGCTGAGCCGAGCATCCAACAGAAAGAAGGGGTATTATCTTAAACTATGGAGACTTAACCACTAATGTAGTGTATGTAATTCCCCGGCACCACTCCAGCCATCCGGAGCTCTTTACTGGACCAGTTATTGGGGTTCGGAATATTGCCTCAGTTGCCCAATAAATGTATTTTTTTATTCGAGCCGCTCACCCATAACCCTTTCAAACACACTTCTAGAACAAAAGCGGAAAGTGTCTTTACACGCAGCATCACCGTCGAGCACGAAACACGTGACCTTTAAAAGCTTTAATGCCACACGTACCCACTCTGGCACACGTCGTCACACGCATTAAAAAAAACGGGCGTTGACACCGACGTGGTCGTAAGCAGAGTTGGTTTCGTCATGTCACCCTCCTTCATGGTGTGATGTCACCTCTGGCACGGCTTTGGTGTCTTTTTTTTTTTTTTTTTTTTTTCTAAAGCGCCGCCCCGATGAATGAGAGGCAGACGTTAGTCAGAGTACGAGACTATCTGCGCTCCAAAGCTGATGTTTGTTATTGCAGAGGGCTGCCAGAGCTGAGCCGCCGTCCGTTGACTGCAGATCAGCACAATACGGATCACATCAGTCTGGGCTTCACAAAAACAGCCACTGTGATAGGGCGACGTCACACCCCAGCCATCCCGGGCCCGGCCTTCCCTGGACATTATCTGGAATCGTTTGCTGGACTGTCACTGTCACGAGCGTCTTGTGCCAGTCTACATATGTGGGCTTGTTTAAAATGGCCAATCACAAGGTCAATGCAATTTTGTGGCTTTCGATTCAAAGAGATCCGCAGAGATTTTGTCTTGAAATCAGATGTGGGAGAGTATGTTCACGAAAAATGGGTCAGCTTGTTGGCTTGTGTAAGTGGTTAACTTGTTAGTTTATAAAGCCACACCCCAGATTCGGTTTTCTAGGGCAAGTGCCCATTTTACTAGATGGTTAAAGGGCAACTAATGTGAAAGTCTTTAACTCCAAATTGCAGTAAGCAAACAAGTGTTTACGAGAGCGTAGCCTATTATGATGTATTAATGGGTTCACTCCTCAAGCCAGCTGTTTTCATGCCCCACTTTGTTTATGCAACGAGTCCCTTGGAGGTGGAGACTTCCTGGATTGATGACGCGGGATGACCAACCTCAATGCTTAACCAATCACAGCAGAGTGGGTGTGGCTATGGGTAACATTTAATGTAAATATTTCTACCAAAAGGGTTTTGTACAAACAGACACATACTGATGATAGAATAGAGTCCAAGATCTATTTAAGACTCACTTAAATCAACACATTAGTTGCCCATAAAGATAAATCAAAAATATGATTTTATTTGATCTATTTTTAGAATCAACAAAAACAAAACAAAAAGTGTGTCTCTTCATGTGCCACTAGTATTAGATATTGTTTCAGAATGATCAACTCTTGTTGCTGATACATTTGTTATTGATATTGGTTATTTAAAATACAATACAATCATTACATTTAATTTGAGGTTTAATTGACTCATAAACCTTAAATGCTCATTTTAAGTCTCAACAGATGCCATAGAAAATTGTTTTGAGATGTGAATGTTTGTGTGATTGTTCTATTGTGCGTCCCCGTGAGAGGTTGTCGACCTGTTCAGGGTGTCACTTGGCTCTTTCCCCAAGTAGCTGGGACTATTTTTTTTTGGATGTCACCCTTAATTTCGCAAAGAAGGTGACTATGATGGGAAAAAAAAATACTAGAAGCAGCTAAATTTTAAATGTTTCGCCTGTAATGTGTGACTTTAATTGTTGTGGCCGTATAAGTAAAGACGAATCCAACGTTCACGCCGTATGATGTTCGGAAACACGGTGTGGGAGTATCGGGTGGCTCGCGTTGCACGAGGGTTGAGTGAATAAGAGCAAACTTGGAGACACATTAGAGCCAATATATTAGCTCAGAATGTGCCACGGCAGACATTCTCGCTAAATGTATGTCGAGTTGGACCACATCTGCTTGGGCGAGTTTTCTTGCCACTCATAAGTCATCTTCATGACACCAACTGGCACCGTCGCGCCGCTCCACCAACAGCCCTGGCACACTCAAAGTGGACTCCTGGCACCGTGACAAACCCACCCAGAGGGTTTAGTCTCATTAGAGTTTCATCTGGCCATCGGCGTGTTTTCGTCCCTGTGAGCGGCAACGTCATGAGTTACACATGAGTGTCTTGGCAGCGCTGGACCGGCGCTGTGATAAATCGATTGCTCTGTGGAAAAAATGTTGCTCAAATCTGATCCTTCCTCCCTTTTCGTCGCTGTGCATTAGTGACGGAGGGGATTCCTGGACTCTGAATCATAAACTCTTTGGGCAACCACCTTTCAAATAAAATTTAGCAAGAAACAGTTGGAAATAAAAAAGCTGCACACCCTGTTTGAACACTGGATACTTTTTCCAATGGGTGGGATCGCGGCGAAGACGTTTAAAGGGAATAAAAATAGAAAAAGAAGGAGCTGTTCCATGTTCTGGAAGAAATCTGAAAAAGGTATCTTTCGTGTCCGGAGTGATCATGGGGTTGATGGGTTCAAGACTGAAGCAGATCTGCAACTAAGAATGAATCAAATTGATTTCGCAAAAGCAAGATGGGGATTGTTGATTCGCTCCCGGTGCCTGAGCTGTTCACGCGCCCTCCAGAGTGGGACTTTGACGAAGTCCAGACCTTTAGTGGACTAAACACACGTCCCTATTTGGCCTCACTGATAATGAGGGAACGAAAATATGACTTCGGGAAATGGGACGAAAGTATTCTCAAATCTGCCTCATGTCACCAGAGCAAAGTGGCCAAATCAGATTATGCTGAGAAACTACTTCAACTTATTATAGTACTTCAGTAAATATCGACTGTTAGGGCTTAAAATATGAGCAATTTGCAACTTACAGTTTAATTGTAACGCTAATATAAAACCATTACATAGAAAAACTAAACACACTGCAACTAAATAGACTTATTTAACCTTCTTCAGGAATTATTCCTCTTGTCGCGGCTACAATACAAGATGGACATTAAAGATGAGCACCATGGAGGTATGTGGAGGTTTTAAGGGTGTCTTTTAGGATTAAGATAAAGACAACTGATTACAAGTTGCTACATTAAAATGGACATACTGTACATTTTTGCCTATAACTATAAAAAGTAGTGGATTACTTCAATATTTCCAGCCCTTAGCCATAATGAAGGCGAGTAGAAAATGAGGTTTGACGTATTTACCTTTACTACTTTACTAGTACTACTAGTGTTAAGTAAGACAGTAAATAAAATACAAGTCACATTTGACTGACAAGTCCAGGATATAAAAAATCCTATTTCCAAATATTGAAATATAAAAATGAAACATGAATTGAAAGAGTAAAAGACTTCTAAACTTTAAATAAAAATAGATGGATGAAAGCATTTTTATGACATACAATAGAACCACACAGTTCTTTTTGTTGTACATCCTCAACTTCTGGGGACAAATCCAGACCGGCAACTCATTTTACGTGGCCCACCGGATAGTCTTCTCAAAATCTAATTAAGTAAGTAAATGTTATTTGTAAAGCGCCTTTCTAGACCAGGGTCACAAAGCGCTTTAACAATTAAAAACAATACACAGTTAAAATATATACTTTAAAAGACCAAGACACATAAGACAAAAGGGGTATATCAATGTTGATATTTTGACCTACACAAATGTCAGTGTTTAAGTTAAGATAACGAATAGATGGTATGGGTGTCAACAATTATACTGAGAATTCCAATAAGAATAAAACCGATAGAGAAGGAATTTTACGAGAGCGTTCGGTGAAGGAGGAAGTTTTGTAAATACATATATTTTTGTATGTAGAAGGAAACAGCCTTAAGAGAACCAGACCAAACATTTTTTTTTATGCATTATGTTCCAATGAAGAGATAAGGATGAAAAAAAGATATTTACTTGACGCAGCAGCTGTAGTACAGGTTTCTTTTTAGTTTTTTGTTGAAAATATTTGGAAATGTGAGAAGGTTACACATATTAAATGGAAATAAAAATCCTTGAATAAATGGCACCTTCAACAAAAGCCAAGAAGGCAAACAACACATTTAAATGACCAGGTTGTGGTTTCCTATATAAATAGAACAAAACATGACCAATAGGTTTGTGTCACGTGGCTTTTTTTCTTTACAACGAATCTTCGTCGTGAGACCAAAGGTTTCAAAAAACAGATTTAGAGATTAAAGTGGCTTCTCATGCAAGAAAGTGAAAACAAACGTGACGATGAAGCAATAAAATTTGGCCCTGACTTGGACAAAACACCCACAGAGTCATGTGTTTACAAGATGTATCATGTTTTTTCCATTCGATCTATGATGTCAGCAACACCCCAATTAAAACGTCGCCCAGATCTGACAGTTATAGTCAGACCAATAACTGATCAGAACTTGATGGACAATTTTCTCTGAATCATTTGTTTTCTAAATGCCAGACGGCCCAGTTCCCTCTGTGCGCGAGATGGCTATCGCGTCCGATAAGGACGTTATCTTGACGCTTTTATCAATATTCCAATTTCAGCCACAAGTCTCTCGGCGCTGAGAAAAACCAGGACACACCAGATCCTTTTTTTAGTCATGAGAAAACACCGATCCTGTGGCCGAGCTGGAGTTGACACCCAGCTAAATCTATTCAGCGTGTCTAATTAGCTGCTTTGTCTAGACATAAAAACATTTAACAAGGGACACGAAACCACAGAGGGGTCCTGCAAAACCGGACTCGAGTCGGAAAAAAAACGCAGAGTTGGGATTAGAAAGTAAAAGCACTTGATTTCTAAGAAAAGCACCTTGCTTTGGTATTAATTCAATGGTGCTCATGAAGTCGTGACTTGCTGAGACGTCAGTGGAAAAGAGCCTTCGCCGCTATAAAATGTTTACGCCAGTGTCTTTCACAGAATGTTCCTCGCATGTATAATTGTCCGCAAACGTCATAAAAGAACACGGCCGACAAAGTGCAAATTAAGGGGTTTGTGGGGGTAACTGACCACCCGTTTTCCACGCTCCGAGTCACAACATCAGTAAACAAACTTAATGTGTTAAACCATCTACACACACCCAACAGGGAGACCACAGATGATGTCATCCCGGGATAATGAATGATTTAAAGGAGAGGAGTAAGCCATCCATTCAATAAAAGCTTCATGTGTGATTCGCAGGGTGAACAGAAGTTCTCTCACCTCAGTAATGCATCAGAAATGTAACCGATATTGACGATCTCATTGGAAGAGCTATAGAGAAATCTGGGTCTATTTATTTATAAAACTGTTGCCCCTACGATTCCATCTGTGATAAACAGAAAACAAAGAGAAAATATAACATTATTGTACTCTAAATACTTTCTATTGTAGCTTATATGGGTTAATAACAAGACACACCTTTTACCATTACATTTACAAGCTAGAATATGACTGAACCAAACTGGTTTGAAAGAAATAAATAACGAAAAAACAAAAACAATGTACTATCGAAAAACCAAAATAAATTAACGTTAAAGCGACTGTAGTGTCAAAATGGGTTTTTACCAACCTAAACTTGAATCATTGTTTTCACGATTTAATTGTGGTTAAAAAAAACAAAACATACAGTCATTTTTTTTCTTGAAAGAACCATCCAAATGAAACTACAGATTACTTTAAAGAAATGGGATTATTTTTACTCGGTCATTAAGATTAACACAGGAAAAACATAACCTGCAGAAATAATGTCACAAACAATTTAGTACATAAACTTACTTACTTACTTACTTTCTTAATTGAAAGCCAGAAAGTATAAGCATTACAAATCGATAATCTGTGGCCTTTCCCTGGTCATTCTTTTTTTAAACCTGTGGGTTTAAAAAAAAAAAGGAACCAGTGGGTTGTAATATTAGTCATGAGAAAACTCTGACGCACATAATTTAACATTGAACAAAATGTTGACCAATATGTGTGACACACTATGAGTTCAAGTTGAAAAGGTCAAATCGTCGCCATGAAACATTATTCTAGTGAACTTGTTTGGTATGTTTGTAAGGTAAGGTAAGGTAAGGTAAGGTAAAACTTTATTGATTGAAATTGTTTTTTTTCCAATAGCCAGCAATTTTTCATAAACAATAAAAAATAATACATAAAAAATAAAATAAGAAGAAGAACATAAGGAGAATTGTGCATGTTCATTAATATTTTGAAGCATTTTTTCAATATTATCTTTGCAGAATATAAAGTATTTTCCTCTGCAGAGTTAAAAGGAAGAAGAAAAACCAACCAAAGTTTTAACTTGAAATACAGTCAAGCGTGAATATTTTAGGAAAGAGAAGCTGTAGTGATAGATTAAGATCACAGTTCTTATGAGATATTGTAGGTTTTCTCTGTGAATCACCACTGTTGTTGTGATGACTGCATCCACCCATTTTTGGCTTTCTCGGTTTCCTGCAGCTGTTGCGTTAATCTGAAACGTCAGCATCCTTCTCATCTCCCAGAGAACATTTCCTCTTTTTATTCACAGAGTCCCACCATTCATGGCTGAAATGGGTCATCGAGGAACAAGACAGTTTGAGTGGAATATTAATGTTGAATTTTCCTATTGCTATATATAGCAATTCATTTTATTTTATTCATTTTTTTTCTTTGTGGTATTTTTTCATACATATTAATACAAATATCATCTTTTTTTTTTTACTCCGATATCACAGTTTTATTCACTAATTCCACCATGCCTTCACTCTCTTCTTCACCCTTTCTCAGAGCCAAATATTAGTCTTGCAATCACCAATTATGTATAAAAATGAATAATGTTTTTGAATTAATGTTTTTTTTTTGTTTGTTTTTTTATCTTAAAAAAGTAGAGTCTTTCATATATAATACTAAAGGTACTAAGTACAGAACTCTGCATTTATATATTAAAAAACAGTTTTGCCTTCATAATAATTAGTGCAGTCAAAATATTACAAATAATTAATTATGAACTGATGAATCTCTTTTATTTCAATTATCACCTATAAATTGACATCAATAATATTTTTTAATAATAATGTACATTGCTGCAAAAGGCCTTCCGCTTTTACTTCTAATGCAAAAACAAATATTGTGGAAGATGAAAAAAATATTACTTGAACAGACTTCAACGGATGCAGTTCTTCCCATTTTTGGCTCTGGGGAAAATTTCATAGCGACCCACGGTCTCATAAACTCTACCATTCAACCAGAGAATGTAAAACACACATACAGTTTTATAAATGTCACACAAGATCACCACAAACTGAATATGAAGATTCTTAAAATGCTTTTCCTATTTTACATTTTTTACTCCAGTTTCTATGTGTTTTAGTGATATATATATATATATACACACACGCACACACACACACACACACACAGTGTATACATGTATATATATTTTTGTATTTCTCAACTTCTCAGATTGAATCTCAAAATAACAAAACCTTCATTTGTGGTTTTAGTTCCTAACAATAATATACAATATACATAGTATTTTTGTATGAATTGTTCTTTTGGTTTGACCTTTGAACATGTTTCCTGCGTCCAAGACATTCTGTTCTTTTATCTTCGGCCATTATTAGCAGTTTAACGATAAACCTGTCGAGCTTACTTCAGACACTTAAAAAGATTGATTTCCTTCCAACGTGTTCTAATCTCAAGGAAACATATTGATGCATACACCCTGATTAAGAAGTTCCGAAAAAGAACTCTGTAGATTAAAAAGCCTAAATCCAGCCGAGGTCTGATACGCGGAGTGAAAGCACAAAGAGTCAGCAGGAAAAAAGAGCCCCTCTTAGCCTTGCCTGTGATGACTGATATGATAGCGAGCCCTTTCAAACTGCAAATTTTACACATGATTGAGGCTCTATGGGATGTAATGAACTGGCCTTCCTGGATATTGCACTTGAGTGACTGTGTGACCGAAAGCACAATAGGTGCTATTATAAGTTTGGGCCATTTTTCATGGCACCAGGTCCACAGTGTTGTTATTGCAGAATGAACCGGGAGCTTTGGTTTCTTACCTTGACAGGTGGTACCGTTCCACACCACAAGAGGAATCTATAGACACCTTTAACCCTTAAACACCTGAACTACCCTAATTCGCCCCCTCACCATTTAAAGAGCATTTCTTTAAAGCTTGCATGTTGATTATGCTAAATGACAGCATCCTACTCTATCACTCTATCAGTGGCCTGATGCCGCATCGCTACCGGCAATCATCCCAAACTTCTTACACGCCGGACTTTCAATAGACCAGTGTCAGCTCATTTTACAATTATGCCTGTTATGATTCATTTCCCTGAATACCACATTCTTTGATTGATGTCGCAATTCTAATTTCTACCTTTCTACCTTTCTTGGTTAGCACTTTCAATTACTCCGGTTATGTGAGTTTTATTTTTGTTCATTGACTTTGTGTTTTCTTGTTTCCGGATTTCGTTCTTTTTTGTTATCTTTATGTATTAAGATTTTGACTCTGACAATGAGAACTCTGCTGACTTCTTGTGGAATGTTGTAAATATTGGATTTTTTTGTCAGTTGGACTATTTGAATGTAAACTGTATGTTTGTAAAACATTGTTTATGCAATGTTTTAATGTCTTCCACTCCTTTGTTAATCATTCCTGACAACAATGTTTCTGTTCGTACAGTGACCAATAAAGATGCCAGTGTTTAAAACAAGATAAGAAACATAACTTATGTATGTCTGCAATGATACAGAGGCTTCCATTGAAAGTAAAAATTATGTTAAAGAAAAGGAATTGGTTAGTATTTGATAGAGGAGTAGAAACACAGCGATAATGAAGGTACATAGAGTCCAAGAATAACAAATAATCTTGTATACATTGTGTTTAAACCGCTACTTAAACGGCTAAAGGATTTTGAATGAGTTTGACACCACTTATTTGGCCACTGAAGACTATTATCCACAACAGTGATATTTTCACTGTATTTCACGGGTAGTTCAGCCAATATCACATCTGTCTGAACCTCAAATTTGGTCCCCTGGATAGAGAAGGTATTGTCCACAAAAAGACATGTTTTTCCGTTTCAGATCTTTTCCCCCTGCCTTTTATTAAAGCAGTGCGCCATAAAGATGGACAAATGCATCCACAAAACAAAACATTTGAAATGAAATACACATGCCATACCTGCATGTTGCATGGTAACTAGTCTGAATGGCTTTTATGCGTCATAAATTAATGTTTCATTTTTTTTAAAGTTAAATATAATTGAACTTGTCTTTATGATTTCTTTCTGAGTGTGTTATTTCCTCTGTAAAGGATGTTGTATATATTGTTTTTAACTGTTTGCTGCTTATTATGAAATAATAAAACCCCCAATTATTCCCAATAATCTCGACAACTATAGCCATTGTTGTTGATGTAAAGTGGAGCCTTTAAGAGCGACTGACTAGATGGACCAAGACAACTTTAGTGCAGTACAGATGGACTAGAATTTTCTTTTGCAAATCTTTGTTTACCATTTTCCAAAAAGTGCTTCCAGTGACTGGTTCTGGTTACGTTAGAACGAAAGGCCTATTTGGCACAGATTTGTGCAGATACAACCAGTGCTCTTGTAAAAATATATATCAAAGCTACAAAAGAACATTGCTTCTGCAAATAAAAGTTACTTTTTAAGTGTCTTTTAGGAATTGTTGTTGATCACAACAGACCAAACCTAAATTCATTCACAAAGACAACTCTCTACTAAAGGTGAATATTGAACAAAAAAACCAGCCAATCGGCATCAACGACGTCACCAGATCCACACCCTCCCCTAGAAAAAGAAACAGCTCTCCTTGACTAATCATAACCTTTGAATCTAAGCCCAAGTGAGTGACCCAGATTGTGTCTCTTTGTTAGCCATTCATACAGATGTGAGGGGGGGGAGGAGCTGCAACGGGGGCCGACCAGGCGTGGGCACCGCGTCCATCTGGCCCACTAATCAGCTTTGAACAACAAAGCTGAAGACAATGAAATAAAAAAAAATAAAAAAAACATATTTTATTTTACCGCCTGCTTCAAGAGGACCTGGTGCATTACTAATAAATTGAATAAAATATATGTAGTCGCCCCCCCTCCGTCCACTGATGTGTATATATGTCAAGAGGTTGTATTTGAATGAGTGTGTCCCAGCATCTGGACACTCTTAATACTGATTAATCCGCTTCTGTCCGCCCGCCAAGCTTGTCGCCATTCCAGTGCTTCCCCAGTGTTCAAACGGAGCTATCGCTTATGGAATAATTCATCCTCTCGTAGATGTTTTTCCGGTGAGTATTTATTCTTTTCCCTTTCGGCTTCACACCGTTCAACACTTTTCCACTGAGAGGATTTACCTTTAACAATCCGTTTTTATTGCAGTGTTGTTGCCATCTTGGCAAATCAAAAAAAATGTATGCGATAAGCTTTATCGGCTCATTTAATGAAATGTGTAACTGTTGACCAGATCTGATGATTTACAAGGCTTCTTTGGACCGTAATAAAGCCGCACTGCTAATCAAGCGGCTCTCAGCCGCCCTGTACGACTGACCACGATGCCAAGATGCTTGTTGCCAGCTGGCAAAACCCGAGGCGTCCGTATCGAAGGCAGCTGAGGATTGTCGTGTTCCCACCCTTTGATTAGATGTTGTTTCCTCATTAGTCAAGGCTGCTTATGGAAGTGGCTGATGGAATGAAGGTAAATGCAGTGTTTTGTGTTAGACTCCGTGTCTGCAGACATCTCGGAGTAGGAGACAAATGGGCTCGGTGGTTTCTAGTATGGGTGGAGGCGTCAGCATTTACTGTAGAACAGCAGACAAATATGTAAGGACCCCACCCTTGACTATAGTGATCAACCTCTCTGTCATCGGCGTCTTTATCACGTGGACAGAGATTGATATCCGTGGATCGTGTTACTCCAGACTCCCCTTGCAAAAGAAAAGCCCCATATTTCAGACTTAAAAGGGTTTTCCTGAATAACCGTTTGAATGTTTTATTGTGAGCTGGCGCTGCTCTGCTCTATCTGCACACAATAAAGCACTTTTTTTTTTTCTTCTTTTCTTCAAGCTACATTTCCTCTCGTTTGTTGTCGGTGCATGTCGAAGTCTCGGTGAAATGATGACTTTTTTGGAACCGCACAGTTATTGTTGAATATTGAAATTGCCAAGATGTTCTCCTGGGGAAACACGTCTCATGTTTCAAAGCCCATGATTAACGGTTCAAGGCATCCAGAAATGTGCAGGATTTTCTTTACATTATAATTAACTTCACTGGGATCAGTCGCGATCCTTTTTCTATATGTCATCTGTTATTCCCAAATCCTGCTTCTTGTTCTTGCAGTGAACATGATCTACCTACCCACCCAAACTGCATTTGTTAAACGGGCCTGCAGTCAGATGTTGGGGGAATTCCGAGCTGAGTTTTTATCTGATTAAAAACACGGGTGAGCCAGATTGAAGGCTGAGAGCTACAGGGATTCATTGAGTTTGTGCCGCTATCTGGGTCACAGGTAGATAGCAAAAAATAAGGAATTTCCTCCTCTCTAATGATCCACTTTCACTCGCTCAGATAGTGGTATCACAGGGCGAAGGGAGGAGTTGAGGTATGTCACGGTGGGCATGAGCGATAGACGGGAAGAGTGGGGTAACAATAGTTCAAAGACTCCTCATCTGTATTTGATCCATTGTTCCCGCTGCTCTTTGGAGACCACCACCAACAAGCATCATCTTACTCCGATTGACAGGGTTTTGTGTGGCTAAGATGGCCGGTGAGATTAGCTTCAGGTAGCTCAGAGGTTGTGGGAAGAGACCCTCTTCGACTTAATCCGTATTTGTGTTTGGTCGAGAATGAAATAAGACTAAAAGTTGCTTTGTGAGCCGCTCGCATTGTTTAAATTTGTCGCGCGTCACATTCACACGAGGAGCTAAACCCACCAAAAATGGTATTGGTCAGTACATATCCTATGGATTCTGATGTTTTCAACAAATAATCCTGGAGCGATTCCACATTTTTGTGGCCTATCAATCAGATAAAATAAGCCGCAAGATATATTATTAATTCAAATGTATTGTTGTAATTTATAAACTTGTTTAATGGATACAATTATTGTCCATTATAGCAGGGGTCCCCAGCCTTTTTTGTACCATGGACCAGTTCAATGTTGGCGTATTATTTGAAAAATTCAGATAAAAACAGTAAAAAATAATTCATATAGTGTTTCACTCATTTTCACTAGTTAACAGGTTCATTTTTTGGCTTAACTTGACTGAAATGAGCGACTTGAGGTGTCAAGAGTCTCCTGCTAATGTAGTTTAAAAAAAACAGAAAAAAACGTGTATTTTTTTCAAATCAAAACACCTTTCAGAAATAGTTATTTTCAATAGAAAAAAAAAATTATACAAACCATTTTTTCTGTCTGTTCGGTAATATGATTCACTGACTGGTCCAAATTCCCGGACCAGGTGTCAGCGAACCCATGGTAGGTTTCAGTTGAATTCAGCAGAAAATTTACCAAAAATGTAAATGATATAACCCTAAAATTTTACTCAAGAGTAAATAAATAATTCCTTTCAAACTGTCTTACTCCTAGCATGTTTGAGCAACTTTTAGTCAAACATTAGTAAAGTTACTTTTTCTCAGGGTTGCCAAAAGTCAATCACCAAAGGGGCAAATTTTAAACTAATCTACAAAGAAAATAGGCGACTGGTCTGATTGAAAATTTGTTTTTAATTCGTAATGGCAAAATCTAGCTCCCCAATGTTTGCCCTTCTTTACACAACAAGCTCTTAGCTTTGCATCAAATTCCCTTTATCCCCACCAATTTTTAAAAATGACTATTTATATGTAAAATCATTGCTTCTTATCTTAGCTTAAAACTATCATCTTTATATGTTTTTTCCAACTTGAATTTTAGCCCAATGTGTCACAGGCAAAATAAAATGACATGACAGGCAATTTTTGGCCCCCGAGAATTATAATGGTGATGGAACGTAGTGAAGTTAGCATTGTAGTGTTGATGAAAGGAGCTGAAAACTCCGCAGTCATTTTCCTTAAAATGGTTCTATTCATTTGTCCATTTCTTCCCCAGAATTATCCAGTTTTATTGTTCAATCTGTCATCAAATGGGCCAAAAACTATTGCACGAAAACCACGAGAACGATGCAGGGAAGCGGGGTAATCTCTCGATGCATCAATAATTGTCAAACTGGCTTCCTGTTCCTCCTGCAGAGGTGACAATAAACGACAAAGCCTGTGATGGTTGTAGTCAAAGCAGCTCACGAGAGCACCGCAGCAACGAGGACAGCTGAGGCGGATGTTGAGGTTTTTCCCTTATCAGCAGCAGCTTCAACAACCTGCTACTTTAGATGACACCATTTGGTCGGGTCATGCATTCGGTCGCGTTCATAGAAAGCCTCTTAACAGAGGCCGGCTCATGAATGAACGGGACAGAGATGTTATCTGGCTTTAGGGAGGATGTTTGGGGAGTGGGAGTGGAAGGGCTGTGGGGCTTCAGTGTGCTAATGCGGCTAACAGCCAGGAAGGCAGAGTGTTGACTCTGCAGATTTAAGCCGACTACTGGTGGCTAAATACTGACCCCGCGGACTAATAAAGAAAATCACCTCGGGCACGAGCCGCAGGGGTCAGAGGTAAATGCATGGTTGGGGGAAAAAAACGCGGCCCGTGGCTTTCCATCACTACGCTGCGTAATTGGAATGACAGTTGAAGAGCAGCGGGGGTAACAGTGTTTATTTACGTCTTTGTTACGGGGTGAGCAGACACAAAGATCGGCCTGGGCCCGGGCCACGGATGACATCGCTCCTGTATGCTGTCTGCGTCCGGGAGATCTGCACCAGTACAATAAGGACTTCCTGTCTGCTATCAGATTCCCCCCTGCATTCCTGCCGGGCCAGGATGAGGCGAGGGCGCCGCCGCCGTGTGACACTCTCTTCGACTCCTCATCATCACTTTTCTTCTGTCATTAAGTACTTTTTATGAAGTGAGTTTTCTGCTGTTCAAACTGAACGAAGGTTTCCTGTGCATGACATGTTTTGGCCTAAGGGGGAAAAAAAAGGAACGATTGCCAAGAGAATGGCATTTCTGAAAAGTCTGTAAAACCTGTTTTCAAAAGGTTTACTGTACACATGTATCATAACACTGGTGACTCAAACACCTGCCGCATAATCTTTAGATATATATTGACTTTGCAACTTTTTATTTTAATCTCCTGAATGTTTAAACTTTTTAAAATTTTACTTTACATTTATATTTGTGTTCCTCAAGTGTTAACTAGTCAGGTGCATTTATTATTTATACAAAAAGATGACGTTTTAAATGATATAATTCCATATTAGCTTAAGTTTTTTCATTATTATCAGTTTTCAGAATTATCACACTAACTCTTACTCGCTTTAATATTTTTATTTTTTTTACACCACAGTGACTTTATAACGAACTCCAATGGAAAAAGAAAAAGGAAAACCATGATTGAACATCTTTTTTTTAACCTTCTATTTATGTGGTTATGGATAGTGATGAATGTCTGATGAAGCTTCATGAAACAGTGTCATTTTGTTTAGAGGTCAGTAGGTGGCGCCATCGGTTTAAAAATAATGTGATGTTTTATTAGAACGATTGTTTAAAACTAAAGGAAAATAGTGCAGAGACCATCCTCTAGTGGACTCTGGAAATAATGACACTGCTTCATGAAGCTTCATCACTAGTAATGGATATTATAACAGCTAACTCTAACCCTTTAACTCAGTCTTTAACCCCAACCCCTGAGTATCGCTCTGCGAAGCATTTGTTTCCGGGTCGCACAGAAAGAATAACAATTTGTATTATTGATTATTACTGTCTGAAATGTGTTTTATTTTAACAATAAATGCCATTTTCTCTAAAGTAAAATCTTGTGGCTCTCAACATGTCAAGGTTCAAGTTAGGTTTATTTAAAAATGAACCTATAAACTAGAAAAAACCAGTGAAACGCATACTCCATACGATTATATTTTTTTATACAGTTTTTATCTGAAGGTCGGTCCGTGAATATAATGCTGACATTACACCGGTCCATGGTGCAAAAAAACATTGGGGACCCCTGCCTATATGTCAATATAAAAAAGAAACCTCAATTAATAATCAAATTCAAGTTAAGATTTAGCTCAAGAGAAAGAAATACATGACATAAGATAACTTTACTCTTCCAACAGTGAGGGGATTTCAGTAGAAAAGTAGAAAAATAAATGGAAATGGGATTAAGCATTAAAACATATTTATTTAAACAAACAGTGCACATGTTAAAAATATAACATCACTTCCTGTCTACAATCAGCTTATGTTGCAAATCATGACGTCAACTAGGAAATTCTAAATGACATCATGAGACTGTAGAACACATGTGTGGGAACTAATATTAAAAGTGAATTGAAAGTGAAGTGAGATCAGCAAACACAATCAAGGAGGAAGTGTGACAAACAAACCCTGTTCCTCTGGCAGATAATAAACTTATAAAAAATCAAAAGAGAATCTCATTAAAAGGTATTTTCTGGCAAGAAATGATTTGGTTGTTTTCAAAAGAAATTGAATTCAGGACACGGAACCAGGTTCACACTCAGGTTCATTGACTTACTTTCATAGAACATCTGAGCGAAACCCTGAACCGAACAGAGGAGGATGATTTTCAAGCTCTCCGATTTCAGAGGGGTCAAGATAAGAGAGCAACCTTCGGCAACCCGAGTGCGAGAACAGCCTGCTGCCATCGAGCATGACTCGACATTCAGCATTAATGGCCTCTCGAGACGGACCTCAGACTGCGGAGGAAAACAATCCCCAATATCTCCCGCTCCAGATGAGTCCAAATTACACTCGGAGCAAGCATCTGGTCAAAATGATCCGATGTTGATTTACAATTACAACCTGGAAACTAAACTGATCCATGTGTTTCTTGGAGATTGTGATCTCAGATCTATGTCAACACTTTAGGAAAAAGTATTTTCTTTTTTTTTCCCCTCCAGATAAGAGATTGTATCTCCCCGGCGGAATGTTCATGACTTCTGGAGGATAAACTGAGGAAGATTTGAGCTTCAGGAATCATTTTTCTCCCACTGCAACAGTAACGTGTGCATATTTAGGCAACAGATTTTGTGATGAATCAGAAAATTGTGTAGGATTTTCAGAAAAGCTTCTAAAACAGCTCTCAAAGGTCCTCAGAGTCCGTTCTTTCTGTTCACTAAACGTTTAAATAAAGCTTTGTACATATATTTTTAATATAAATCTTTACATTCTTTTCAATATCAATTAAAACAAATCCACTGAGCTGTAACAAAGTTAATTTATAGAATTAATTTTTGCTAATTTAGTCTTTATTGGATTAAATTATTGACAATGTTGTGCATATTTCAAGATCTTGTTACACATATTAAATAAACAGTGGAACCCTAGTGTTAACTTTCACCCGTAATCTGGACGAATGACAATAACTTTTCATGCTATTGAGCATATATTAAACTCAATAAAATATTTATATTTTACAATTTTATATATTATTTTTATTTGTATATCTTTTTTTTTTACACAAAGTTAACTTTTAGATTACAACTATATCTTTACATGTCGTGGCTTTCTTTGCGTTTAAACCAAAAATATATGAACATTTGAACCAATTCATGAAGAACTTTTTGTTTATTTATTTTTCGCTATAACCTGATACTTAAGTAAATACCGTCAAGATCGAAGCCTCTCTCGTGCCTTGACTGCCGCTGACCCATTGCAAAGGCTTCACCTCGCGGCGCTGACACTTCAATGAAAAAAAAAAACCTCATGAGGTCACGGTAAATTTGTCGCAAAGAAAAGGGGCGTCCGAGAGCCTGCGCCGATCGTGCTGAGGCCCGCGACTATTGTTGCCATCTGCTCGCCACTTCCTCCTTTTAAAGAAGATAATTGAATCTGAAATCACTTTTCTCTACCAGGAGAGGTTTGTGTCCTGGTAACAATGGTTTTTTTTTTTGGAAACTCTTGTTCTGTTGGGAGGTATTTCTCGCGCTGCAAACATCTGTCCCTCACACCCCTGATCGATATGGACCTCGTAGTCACCCGACAAAGTTCATTAAAAGCCCACTGAGGCTTTTATGAGGGGGCATCAAAGGGCATGGATGTAGATAAGACTCCGAGGGACAATAGAGGATCCTTGAATCTTTCAGCTGATGGGGTGAAACAGGTCACGGAAGGCAGCTGTGGGTGATGTGCCCCGAGTCTGGCCTGTGGCCTGGCATGCTGCTTGCCATATTTAACACCCTTTGTACCATCCTCTCGGCACTAATTGGTCCTTTCACTGGGCGTTAAATTTAATTTGCCCTGATTTCTATGAGGGACGTCGTTAGGAAAACCTCAAAGGGGACAACAAAATAGACCAGTTGCCAATCCCGGGTCTTTGTCTTTGCTCCACCACTTCCTAAATACCCATGACAGCGGCTTTCAAATGCCTGATGAGGCTCAGATGCAGTAGACATCACAGTGGGCGAGCTTGTGCGAACGTGAAAAACATCTCATGACAAAGACAAACCCAGCGCAGGAAACAATGCTGCGGTTTTTAGATTCGGAGTTCAATTCCTGAGCAGCCTGGGACTGGTGAAGGAGGTTATTTTTTTTTATTTTTATAATCCTCATTTGCTCAGGAATTAAAGATAAAACCTAGTTTGATTTATCAGTATCCCACTAGGCATAATTAGTAGGGAATGATAACCATATCAGAGGGTTTTTGGCATTTACACAAGCTGGTGTTCCCATGGGAAACTGGCAGCGTTTAACCCTGCAGTGTTGATAGGGTTCTTAATGTAGGAGGGCTTGACTATTTAGAAGCTTTTTAGGGACATGTAAACAGAAATTAAATTCACGTTAGACTCACACGGAGTCAACTGAACAGCTATTCTAGTGCATTATTAACAGTACAGGACATCAGTGGATTTAAATTAAACATATAAAGATTTCTAAAACTGTCACATTTGGCGGGAAAATAAATTAATATTATTATTATTATTATCATTATTAATAATAATAATAATAATATTAATAATAATAACAGAGCCTACATTAAGTATCCTTACTTTTATGTTTTGAATCTCAATACATCAATCGTCTTTCTTCACCACCACCACCATTTTTTCCTTTTTTTGATTTATTAGTTTAACCAGAAGCATTATTTTTCGCAGCAGTAATACAACTTAGGAATTTATATCATACATAAAAATAGATGCATTTTTATGTTCATTTCAAAAGGACTTTTTGAGTGCGACTTTTAAATATTTTTTTTCAGTAAATGTAAAGATGTTGGTCTATAACTTTAATTATAATTTGTAAGTGCAAGAAAATATTGTGAATGAAACACAATACTGTGGATTGAAGAAATCAGTCTAGATGATGATTTTTTTTTTTTAGCTGCACTCCAAAATAGCTTTGGTTATAGAGTTTGTATTTCACAAATAATTTGCTTAAACCACAATAATATTCAGTCGAATTTAAGTGTAATTTGCTAATATTCGTAGCTAAATATTAATGTGAACTAAAACTGTCACGACTCCTTCATGACTAAAGGTTATCATCCTATATATCAATTAACTTTTGGACTTTTTTTGTGTGGGAGAAAAAGGTGTAAATTAGGGAATCCCGAAACATCTCACCGGAAGGACCCAAGCTTCGCAACGACATGAAGAATAAAACTTGCTCTGCATTATTATTAATATCATATTTCGAACAGTTATGACTCATGAGGCAGAACTAGAATTTAACTGTTGCTGTTATTTTAACGACGCTCTTTACTAAGTGACTTCGTCTAGACAACCCGCCCAGAGCCCCTGTGACCCGTAACATCTTTACAGCTGAGACTTCACAAGTACTGAGAAACCTTTTTGGGAAGTTACAACCAGAAACTGATGAAACGAAAACATTTAACTTGTTTTGAAAAAAAGATGTATCTGGCAATGGCTGCGATTCTACAGCATTGCAGTTACACTTTTCTGACACTCGGGGGTGCCGGAAACAATCTTTCCAAGCTTACGTATTGTTTATTTAAGATCAAAATAATAAATAACTGCTCCTAATTCACTTGTTCCCAGACAATATCAATGTTTTATTGGGTTTAAAACAACTAAAAAAACACCTTGAGACAGTTTCTTTTTTATAAAGAAACTTCCCAGAGACTGAACTTAAACCAAACATTTATTTATCCACGACTCAAAAAGTACATGCTTGTTTTTAAAAAAAACAAACAGGTCACTGCACAAGCTACTGACTACACCCTTTAGTGTGGTTTAGCAGCATTTTTACTTGTTTTCAGTCTGAGAGTCATTAGGAATATTTTGGTCTGCCGCTGTCAGACTTTCCTTTGCAAATGCAGCTCATATCAACCCGTCCTATTTATCTGTCTTTATTTAATCTTACGCCGTGTTTATATCTCTCTCCGAAACGTATAAACTGTCGTGTCACTGCTTGTAAAAAAAACCAGGCGGGAGAATTGCCAACGCTGATGTTTCTTTCTCTGTTTGAAAAGGGATCAAGCTATAAAACTTTAAAGATAGAGCCACAGGAGAATAACAGATGAGGGGGAAAAGAGAAAAAGAAGCAAACACAGAAAGTGAAATGAGACGAGGGTGTGGTTGTCTTCCTGTCGTCAAATTAAACTTCCATCACTGTTGAAGGCAGATTAACAGATTCCAGTGACTCAATCAGCCAATCCAAGACAAATGATTGCGCTGAGCTCCGTTGCCACACTGGGCGTGGGAAAATCGCTCAATCTCAAAATGAAAGAGAGAGAGCGAGAGAGAGAGAGAGAGAGAAAAAAAAGAAGAAATCAAGTAAATAATTTCCCTTCTTCTTCAAAGACCTGTTTATGTGTTTCTGTGCCGTCCGTCCCGGGCGGATTCTACCGTCACATAAACAGCAGTTGGCACCAACAGCTGTCCGCCAACAACACAAAAGGATGTCCTCTTTCAGTTTAATGGATACATGCAACAGTTTAAAACAGGGGTGTCGTCCAGGGGGGGTGGGGGGCTCCGATTTCTTTCTGATCAAAGCCCCTTTTTCTTCTTCCCCGTCCCCACACCCCTCCGTCCTGCAAAAAAAAAAAACCCCGTCGGCCTCGCTCCTGCTAATCACTGGTGGTCTCCGGACTGCCAACAGTAATTGATTAGGGAGCAAAGGACTTGCCGGGGATGGTGGTGGGTTGGTGGTGGTCGAGGGGAAAGTTCAACCCAGAAGTCCTCAAGGTCACTGCCCTCTCGTCTCCTCCCGGCCCGACGCCTTTTCTCATGCTATTAGGTATCGGCCACAAGGGAAAAACGGCAAATATTTGGCACACTTGGTTCGGCCCCTCCGAGAGGCTCGGCGGTGACAGGCACAAACAGGAAGAGCAGCGTCAACCAGATCGATGCCTCCGTTCGCTGGAATGTTGTTTTGGGGAATGGGGGGGGGGGTTATAATACATTCTGAAGTAGGAACAGATCATGTTTTTAAAACTGCTGTTTTCTTTAACAAAAAGCAGCCAAACTAGAGGATTTAGTCTACATTTTTAAAGTGAAATAAAATCAAATTTCATACTTATTTTCTACTCAAGGTTGGGATTATTTTCATGAACAATTTGTTCCTTTTTATAATGATAGGCAAAAATTTTAATGTAGCCACTGGTGCTCTTTGTCTCTATTTTTGTCCAAAAAAAACCCCACTTAAAAACATCCAAATACCTCCGTGGTGCTCGTCTGTAACGTCCATCTAGTATTGATCGAACCCTTGACATGAGGAATTGTTCTGAAAAAACTCAAATAAGTCAATATTTGAGTAATAGATGACTTTCCTCATTGAAACACATTGCAAGTGTCAGCGTGTCTGCGCAAGGTTTTAGGCTGCTGGCCTTGCAGCATAAAACAATCTTCAAAAATATAAACTTTTTCCAAAACAATTCCTCATGTTGAGGCTTCGGTACAAGATGGACGTTACAGACGAGCACCATAGAGGAATTTTGATTTCTTTTCAAGTGTTTCTTTTTGAAAAATTCTGAAACTGGCCTAGCAGTGTCTGCTAAAACAAGTTTAAAATATAGACTTGTTTATTTTTTTTCTTGAAAAATTCCTCACTTCGAGGCTTCAATACAAGAGGGACATTACAGATGAGCAGTATGGAGGTGATTTAAAGTTTTAAAATGAGTAATTTTGAAAGAAAATAAAGACTAAGACAACTGAGCTTTAGTTGCTACATTAAAATGAACAAACATTTTTGTCTATAACTCTTAAAAATAACAGATTGCTCTGAAAATAATTCCAACCCTGAAGGAAGCCGGCATGAGGGTGAGTAGAATATTTGTGAAATTTGAATTTTGGGTGAACTGTCACTTTAAGGAAAGGGGAGTATGAATATTTTGAGGGTCTTTAGGGGAACCTGTAAATGTAGGCTGTGTGTAAATTAATTACTTCCCCCAAAAAATGTATAAATCCTACGAACCAGTTGCAGTAAATCATGGGACTTGTACAAGTGGTTCACTTAGTTTGTTCTTTTCTATTAAATAAACGTCAAATTGGTGTCTGGACCATATATTGTTACATTCCGGATCACATTTAAGCCACAGGCCTTAAGTTTGATTTGACCAACATGCTGTATCATTATCGTATTGTTTTTTTTTAGGGATATCTTATTCAGTGTTGTTTGGACAGGGAATCATGTTTGCAGGAAGTTTATCTTGTAAAATCTTGTAACACGGTCAACTTCAAATGGAGGATTGTTTGTGTTAAGGCTTCTATAAATAGCTCCTTGTTTTTCCCTGGGAGCTCAATATAAAAACCGTTCTCAAAAATGTTGACATTCCTTCTGAAAAGTGACTCACACAGCACTTTTGTTTATCAAATGTTCGTCAATTCTTTTTTTTTTTTGCGTGACTCCGACATGTCCTAACAGGGATTCGTTCCATTTGAAAAATTCTTTATAAAAAAATAATTGTCAAAGGAAATGTTTGACATGTTGTTGATGTTTGCCGACTGGTTCAGAAGTTGGTGAGATTAGTTCAGCGACTAACTACTGAGCATGCGCCGGAGTCTATGCCTGGACATGTACGCACCAGGACTGTGACGTAACATGCCAGGAGACATTCGTACCCAGTCAAAGGGAAATAATTCTCCTGTTCTTTGCATTTACATCACCAATGTGGAGACGACAAGTCACTTATGTCTGTCTCGGGAACAGCCCTGAGGCTCCAGCATCTTCCAACATGATCACAGACTTATTCTGAACAAATCTATTCACTTATGTATTAATTTATTATTAATGTATTTATTCTCAGCTGCAGATGCAAAGGACGTGTCTGGTTCAACTGTCTACCTTTTGTTTTTTTTAGGAAACTCAGAAAAGGTTTTTAAAAGAAGTGAGCTTTGCTTGGTGTCCTGTCATGAGACTCGCTACTGCCCCCATCTGTCAGGAACGCGACAATGAACATTAAGCAGTACAACAAAACCAACTTTATTTAACCCATCATATCTCACTTAACTTTTTATAAATTTAATCACGATGTCACTGATAGAGATTTGCATCTTCCCGATCAATTATATTAAAGTGCTCTTTCATGGTGGAGAAAATCCCTCGCCTCCATGCCAAGAAATTATTTAGTCTACTTTAAGAAATTTACTGTGTCTGAGGTCACTGTTTTTTATTTGGGAAAAGAGTCTGGACTATTAAAATTCCCAATTAAGGCAACCCTTGTAACAAATATCCGTCAAGTTTTGGACTTTTCCAGACGAGAATTGTGGGAGAAGAAAAGTCCCCAAACATGAGTAAGATGTTTCGATTTAGAGTTCATCAATATTGACTCGGAGGAACAAATAAAGTGTCTATTTTCATGAAGGCTAACAACAAGTGTCCTCTTCACAAGCAGAAATTCAATTTCCCTAATATTGAACCTTTCTCTTCCTGTCGCTGATGTCGTCGATTTTTGAATCATAATGTGATTTCCTTTGAGGGTTAAAGGTTAATGTGAGTTTAAAAAAAAACATGCATCATGTGAGAAAAAAAACCTAAAAACTTAAACGTTAAACCAAAAAGTTTATTCATATTAAATACTCTACTATGAATATATATATATTTATATATATTTTACTTAGTTGCATTCTGTTTTCAAAGTAGCATATTTCCTTTTAATTGATTTGTCTGCCATTTTTATTGATCCATGTGTCTAGTAAGCCTTACAAATACCTAGAATTCAAGCATGTTCGGAAAAAACTTGGAAACGTTATCTGATAATACATACAAGTGTTCTGTAAACATACAAAAAATATTATACATCAATTGATTCCGTAAAAAACAAAGAACAAATTAATCATTTTTATAAATATAAAGATAGTAGACTAAGTTAGGGGAATGACAAACCAAAAATATATTATTTTAGACCATTAACATCGATAATTACGTTTTTTATTTAAATTTAAATTACATTTTTACTTTTTACTTCTTAATGTAGTCATAATTTTCTCCTTTTTTTTTTTTTCTCCAATATTTCTTATAAGTTATAAGTTCACATACCCCCCATGCAAGCCTGTTTTTAACCCTTGTGTTATCTCAGGGTCAAATTGACCCAGATACAACACGAGGGATATCACAAACACGTTTGTTTTGTGGCCTCTGGGTCACCTTGACCCTTAGAAGGGGTTAAGAAAGGGATATTTTCCTCACATATGTTGTCAAACATTTTCATTTAAATCAATATTATTTTCAATAGAAATCATTATAATTACTATTAAAAAAAATGACTGTGCAAAAATAATGCACGTAAAGAACGAATCACTTTTATATGATAATTCTCTGGCGGCACTCCTACATCTTCATCTCCGAGAGGGATTTTCAATAATGCACTATAATGTATTTTTATTAATCCACGTAAGCCCTGAATTAAACCCTCAAAGACGTCAACCTCTCAGGCGAGGGTAGTACACATGGATGCAGGTTCGACACCAGGGAATGAGCAAGATCCTAATCTGCCAGAACAAGAGGACTCATAATTCCCATCCCTCTCTGGGCGTGAGAAAGAGACACGGATATCATCTTTTAATGTCTTCGGAGTGGGTGGTGAGCTAGAATGGTTGCAGGCTGATGTTAGATGACTTATCATGTAGCAGAAAAACAGGACCGGGCCTGCGGAATGAAGGAAATGTCATCTGATGCCATACGGGTTCGCTGGAGTAAAGCATCCGCCGGCCCATATCCTCACCTGTTCCCAAACACCTCCCTGACAGATGGCCCACAGGCAAAGCTCAACACGGACTAGAAATAATACAACCACACACATCGACACAAACAGAGCCTAGCTTTTTTTTTTGTTGTTGCTCTTATGTCCAACGTCTAAACTCATTTTGCTCCCTTTGAAACTGAAGCTGAACCCACAATAACACTGCTTAGCATATCAAAGCCCAGCTCATCACGACTGCATTCATTTCAAGTGTTCACCTGACCTGTATGAATTGGACCATTTTCCCCGGCTCTCTATGGCAACACCGTCGTGAACAGATGCTGCTTTCATCCGCGGTCGAAGAAGAAGTATCGCTTGAAACCACGGAAAGCCGCCAAGATGGCGAGCGGCGACGTGGTCGCGGCTCGTCCGATTCGAAAGAGCGTTCGTCGTCTCGCTCGTAGGATTTTCTGCTGCTCGTGTTTGAAAGCGGAGGAGGAAGATATCAGCGCTCGCGAGTTAAATCTGGATCGAGATGGTGAGACGGGAGCGATCCTGATCATGGTCGAGGATCTCGGGATCGATAACATGGGATTCCGCTTCTTTGATGAGGACCCCCTGGGCCTCCCCGGCAACCTGGGCCGCTCGCCCAGCTCGGTCTCCGCCTGCTTGAGGGCCCTCAACAAGAAGAAGCTGAGGCGTCTGTTCTCGCTGCCCATCCACGCGGTCGAGGGGCCGCTCGAAACCGGACATTTCCCATCCGGGAGCCTCCAGACGGCCCCCACCATTAATCTAATCCCGGCGACTCCATCGGACGGCATTAACGACGATCATTTCTTTGACTCCGAGGAAAGTGTTCCTCAGGCGTCGGCGAGCGACGGAAGCTTCGAGGCAGGTGAATGCCAGAGTGATGAGGAGGAGGAGGATGAGTTGGAACATCTGGAGAAGGAGGAAGGATCGATGCCGAGCGAGAATTTGGAGAATCGAGCAGAGATTGAAGGGGATTCAGATGATCCGTTGGGAGAGGAAGGCGAAGCAGTGCCGGATACGGACGAGGCGACAGAAAAGTCCAAATGTAGGAACCTACAGGAAAGTGAGTTCAACTGCCAACATTTGAACAATGTTTTGTTTTTTTACGACTGCGGGTTCTTGTCTCAATTAAATGTAACACAACAGATTTAACTTCAGTGGAGGTCGGGATTACCATCTGGATCCTATAACAAGTATTTCTCATTCACTTTTTTTTTTTTCGCTCCTAAATTGTATGTTGTGTGGGTACGTTATGAACTTCTAGCTGGTGTCGCGTTACGATCATTGTAGCAATTCTCAAAATGTATGCTGGTACAAAATGGGTGAGAATACAAATATAATTGAATGGATGAATCTGAATTAGAATCAGAAACTTTTATTGCCAAAAAAAAGAAAGAATGAAACATGAATTGAATAATATAAATGAAATTAAAACAGATGAATAAATAACAATACATTAAAATAGTAGAGACATTAACATAGAATGACCCATAAATAATGAATTATCAGCAATACAAAATATATTAAATTTAATTAAATTATTATTAAATATTCATATACAAGAGTTCTTGAACCGTGATGTTCTGATCCGTATCGGTCTCAGTCTACTGCAGTTAGAACAGGGGAACGGATAATCTGCTGCAGTCTATTCTGGTCTGTAACTCTTGCAGCAGAGAACCACACGCTGATGGAGTAGGTGATGGTGGACTCCATAATAAAAGTGTACAATGAGCTGCTTGCCAGGGTTCTGAGCTGTTATTCTGATGTTATTGTGCAGTGAAATACCATAACAGATTTTTTTTAAGCGTGCACGAAACAGTGATTGTTGGACAAGGTTCCGATTAAATTTACCATCTGGACCCACAGATATTCAATAGGTTCAGTCACACCTTGATGTCGATATCGTGTGTATTTTGTAAACGTCACCGCCACCTGCAGCAAGTTTGATTGCATTGCTATCCACAACGCTTAAAAAGATTTTGATTCATTGGGAAAAAAATGATTGTAAAACAAACACAAAGTTGTGCAGTTGAGTGACTCGGCGAAGCATGTCAACCCCCCTTACGTCTTTTTTTTTACTCCGACTTCAACCATATGTCACGCGTAAGTTTCGAATCCCAAACTGTCTGTCTTTTAATCACTGTCTGCATTTTTGATAACTACAGGTCGGAGGTCAAAGGAAAGATTGGCTCCATGCAGCTGTTGAGCTCATGTGTTGGTTTTGATCTCACTTCTCCATTCAGTTGAAATTGCGGTCATTATGTGACATGGCTACAGTACCTCGAAAGCCTCCTTTGGGAGTCACAGAAGTTCCCCTTTGTCAGAAATCCCTTTTTAGCTATTGTGTGTTCTCCCAGAGCTTGGCTGGGCAGGCGGTTCCCAGGTTTTGGGTTCCTGTGAGTCAGCATGCTCCCCTCCCTCAGTTGTCTCTCAAAGAGCTTACTTTATTTTTCAACCAGAGCGGGAGAATAATACTGGACATGATAGACATCGCCTCTGCCTATCCATTACCCAAATGTTGTGAGAGCGCTCGAGCCTCGCGATGGTGTGAGTCACCTAATTCATCACTGTCTGTTTGCTGCAACGTGTTTGTCCATCGATGTGTTGACTTGCCCCGACGAAAGCCCGCGAGGAATTGGGACATTCTGTTGAAAGATGTGTCCGGAACAGAAAAAAAAGAAGGTTGTGATCCGTCATGCGGATGGCATTAGTATGTGGCAAGTCTTACTAGTTCATTAGTAAACTGTTTGTTTATCATAATCAGTTGACTTTAGCATGAACCTTCTTATTCCTGGGGTTCTAATGACCAAACTTTTTTTTATAAAAACCCTTAAATGAAGGAGGTAGTATAGATTAAATTCAGCTCAGCACAGCACAAGTGATCAAGACTGTTGTAAAAAAGGGTTTATGCTAGTTTTACGATATGTCTGAAGAACCTCTTTATAAAAACTGTTTTTGCATTACTTTTTCATTTCGTATTTCTAGGGAAAATACAAAAAAAAGGATGGTATTATTTAGGTTTCAACAGATACCGATGGGAAACTGATTGTTTCAAACTGTACTGTTGCTTTAACTGCCCTTAAATGGTTTGTACATAAACGTAATTAAAGCAGATTTTCCTAATATTTAGAATATCTTATTATTGAAGGTGTTACTATAGTGATTGTTAATATTTTTTGAGCTTCGTATACGTTTTTTACAGACTGAACTCTAGGTCGGTTTGGTGTGTCCCTCGGCGTCTGTATTTTGGTCGACTTCACATGTAGAGTTGGCCAGTCTCATTCGGGCTCAATGGCCAATCTGATCAGAGGATTAACCAGAAGTGACGATTGTAAACACTAGATAAGCAGAGATGGCACAGACGATGGCACCAAAATCTATATCATTGCTTCATTTTAACTTGGATTAACTGGTATAATTTCTGCATCACTACTTTGTGGACGGAAGCCTTTGAGGAAAAACTGATAAATATAGTTGGAGAGAGGAGGCCACTCAACAACATTGTTGTTTTAGGATCATAAATATAGGATGCCTTTCAGGAGAATGACACCAAAACCTAAATAAGGTACTGAAATCTGCATCGCTATTCAGGTTAGGACATTACAAGAAATGTCATTATGGTACAGATAGTTGTTACCATCACTTGTGAAAACTCATCTTGAGATTCATGCGGTAGGAATGGACCAACATGAAAAAAATAAACGCTCAATAAAAGCAGGGTAAACCTAATCTATGGAAATACATGCCAGTCCCAAGAATATTATGGTTAAATCAGTTGTTCACGATGATTGTCACACTTTCAAAAAGGTACAGGCATATAAGAATAGGATTCACACTATTTATCTGTTGCTTCGTTCCTGCTTTATCTGTTGCTTTCTCTACTCAGCAGTTATAAAATAAATCTCTATTAAAACTTAGTTGTTTTACTCGAGTTTTAACACACACTAAAATCTTTATTCATACCATAGAAGGCTCACAAACAACTTCATGGTATAATATGTTTTTTATCACCAGTTTATTTTCTTTTTAATCTATTTTACTCTCTGTGTTTATTCATTCATTTAGGACTGGAGCTGGTGTATATCCAGGGGTTATTAAAAAAACATGTTAGATTATAATGTCCTCTATTATTCAAGAAGCTTGTTTGAATGCCAATCTCTCTCCTCAGAGTGACATGTAATTCCAGGCTCCACCATTAATCTCAACCCGGATTTCTTTCCGTCCATGTTTTGTTTGGATTTCTCTGGGAAGATGCAAAGTGTTTGAAGTCTGTGCGTGGCTGCGGTAGGGCTCCATTTACTGTCTTTTCACAGTGGCTTTTCCATCTTTCCATCTCGAAGGTTAGGGAATATTTGTTTCTGAGCAGTAGACGGGAGATTTTTAAGTTACTTTTCTTTCCCTGAGATCAATTGTTATGTCTGATCCTTGAAAATAAACAGATGTCCGTGTCCTCACGCTCGGTGTAAGCGCCCTCACTTTCTCTGCTGAGCGCACTTTCAAGTGTTTAATGTCCTGGAATTTTGTTTCGCTGCAGCAAGATAGAAGGATCCTCTTCAGCGTGACTCTCGGGACAGGCCAGGTGATGGAGAGAGTGCCAGCGATTCCCCCCCTTTTTTCCTCCCTTCTTCTCCTCCTGTACTGCTCCCTCGCTCCGGGACCCAGACAAGATTCCTCTGCTGACACACATAAACCCATTACACCGTCTTATCTGATTCTGACTTTGACTAAACTCCCATCCACGTCAAACAGGTCTTTCGAAAAACAGCCCCCCTTGAAATGAAAAACATGTGTTCAAGGCTGTTTTTGTTGTTGTTGTTGTTGTTGTTGGTATTTGGAAAACACTCCTGTTTATTAAGCCAGGACGGCATCGTCACACTTCAATCAGTGGAGGAATAAAAGTTAGATCAACATTCCAACATGTACCACAATCACAGGGCCGAGACAGGCGGCCTGAGAAAGCCGAGATCATTCGTCTTGCTTGTTATGATAGCGTTAAAAAAAAAAAAAAAAAAAGCTGCTTACTGACCAAGAGACATTCGGAAAATGTAGGAAAGTGTGTTTTCTGTGGGAAAGGACTTGAGTTGTTTGAGAAGTATGTCCTCAAGCAGACAGACGTTAGTGTGTCTGACAGGTTGCCGGGCAACCTCGTTGAACTCGGTCCATTATCACCAGAAGCTAATGCTCTGCAAATAGACTTGCTGACCTGTCCGTCAGTGACACTCTGACAGGATCCTGAAAACAGGATTGCCTTATTTTTTCGATCCATTATTCTAATGTTGGACTTAAAGTGCTGTTTCATTAACTAACTGATGAGGTTTGATGATTTTTGTGACCTCCTTTTAAGAGCTCAGTTAATGATGTTCTCAGTTTAAAAAATGATTTGAGGTTTTATTGAGTCAAGAGTTAAAATCCAAAGATCATAGAGCAGACAGTGCCATCTAGTGGTCTTTAAATATGAGGACAATGTATCGTAAGACCTCATCAGTAAATAACTGCCTTTTTAAAGCTTATAACCTTCAGAAGGGGTATGTTTTAGTAGACCCTCCTCCAAGGTAAATCCTATCTAGAAATGTATAGTAAAATATTTCAGCACTTCTTCACTCCAAAGATAGGCCAAATTTAACAACTAACCTTTTATTAAACTTTTTTATTTTTTTTATGATTTAGAAATATCAAGTGAAAACAAGTGCGAACCAAATGTGCTGTCACACCAAGAGTTAAATCTTTCAGAATTCCAAAATAAAATAATCTATACATAAAAATCCTATGGCAAGAGGAAGCAAGAAGAAAGACAGATGTGTTGAAAAACGAACATGTGTTGTTAAGTGTTGCAATGCTAATGTAAGTCCTGGAATGGTTTTATCTTATCTTGGCATCTTTATCTTAAAGAGCAACTAATGTCAATCTCCAAGTTATCTGACTCACTCACATGTTTCAAATGTTGAAGTCTTCCTCTCCAAGACGCATAAGTCTCTCTTCATGACCATGTTTTGAATTTATTACTTTATAAAGTTCTCCCCCGTCTGAAATGTTAGCGAACCAGAGGTTTTCGAGAGCGGAGCCCATTTTGATGTAATAAAGGCTTCACTCCTCCATTCAGCTGGAATCACGCCCCGCATTCTAAATACAACAAGTCCCTTGGAGAGTAGAGACTTCCGGGATTGATGACGCTGCATGACAAACCTCCATGCTTGACCAATAACAGCAGAGTGTGCGTGGTTCTGGTAAACACAATTTAATCTCCAGAAAAATAGTGTTTTCAGTGGGCAGGGCTTAAACACACAAAGAGTTTTGTAAGAACAGACATATACTGATGAGTACAATTGAGGTTCAAGATGAATTTAGGACATACTTAAATCAACCTTTAAGTCAACACATTAGCCCTTTTATAATTAAACAGCCATAAAATCCAAGTAAAACCTGCAGGCCTAAATATAATCAATGGAAAAAAGTGCTGTCTCGCCTGCAGTTGATTCCAGAACTCCAGAATTCTCCCCTGCTCTAGTAGAAGAACTCACATTTCTCCGATCCTTAAAACTCTTCACTGGCTGTCAGTTTCTTTCAGGATCAATTTTAAAATTCTGGTTCTTACTTTCAGATCTATTCATGGTCAGGCTCCTCCTTACATCACTGATCTGATCCAGCCTTACACCCCGGCTCGGGCTCTGAGGTCTGTGGATCAGAATCTACTGATGGTTCCTGAACACGGTTCAGGACCAGAGGAGAGAAATCCTTCCAGACTGTTGCTCCTAAGCTTGGGAACGATCTTCCTCTCTCTCTGTGTTTGATGATCTACTGACTCCTTCAAGAAACATCTTTTTTTTTATTCGTGCAGGCTTTTTCTTGATTTTCTGGAACTCCTGTGTTTTTCCAAGTCTTGTCTTGACCTTTAAAGTAAATACTTGAATATTGTGTTGATTGTTTAAGCGCTTTGTGACCCTGGTCTGGAAATGCGCTCTATAAATACAAATTACTTACTTACTTACTTACTTATTGTGTCAACATAAGAATGATGTTTATTGTGACACAACTTGAAAAGTGTTGCATTATCCTGAAAAAAGCTTGCAAGTCATGGGTCGTGATCAGATATAAAAGGAAAAATGCTTTGTGTAAAGTGTGGCCTGGGGGGAACATGGGGCCTTTTGCTTTTGTTAACGTTTGATTTTGACTAGTGTTCAAATAACCCAGCCACTCTCTCTACTTTCACCTACAATTCTTGCACTATTTTGTATTATTTATTGTATATTGTTCTATTTATTTTCACGTTTATTTCGATTCTATACCCTATGTGAACATGTATTCTTAGACATAAACAGACGGAGAAAAGTTCCATGTAAATTGTTAATAAACTCTGCCAATAAAGCTGTTTCTAATCCTGGTGGGCAATTCCTAAGCGAGGGTATTAATATGCTGTTGCGGTGCTGTTCCTGTTCTTCTCTCCACATTCTTAATATGAGTTTACACGTCATGCAACTATAGCCAACTCATTTTAACAAAAACTAAAATAAGTTTTTTCCGTATATGAATCATTTGAACTCTTTGAAATGCACATTTTCTGTGCCTGAATGAACCTCTTCTCTAATATTCATATGACATTTTCTTTCTTTTTCTACAGCTGATCCAGACCACAGAAATGTGGGCTGCTGTGACACACTGAAGTCTGACCTTTCTCTGCCTCCTCACGCCGCCACAATGGACACATTTACTCACCAACGGGTAAATACCAGCTCTCCCAACTTCTTTTCCCATGATTGTGCACACTGTAAATCACATGCGTCTATAAAAAGCCTGCACCTTTAATGCACTTACAGTATCTACAGGCGGCCGATGCACATCCATCCTCATCATGTGATGCCGATGATTGAGTCGAAAACGACGCTAAATCGATTAGTCCAAATCCGATATTTAACATCAATGTGCTTTACGTGACAGAGGCGGATCACTCGCTCCTGCAGCCTGGAAGAAAGAGTCAGCCGGAGCAACGTTTTCGACTCTTTGGGCGGAGACGCGAAGCCACCTGGTACAGGGGAAAAGTCAAATTGTCACAACTAATAAGACATAAAACAAGACTTAATGTCATTTCTCTTTCAGCGGCTTCACATGTTCCTCAGCGCGCGGATCAGAATGGAAACTTCTCTCAGAAGGTAAACCATGAAAACAAGGCCTTCAGGGTGGCATCGGCGCACAGACGTGGCCCACTGCAATTACAGATTATTCCCTGTTTATATTTCCCGACTCTCTTGATCTGTCAAAGCAATGACGCTGCGAGCAGACTGCAGCCAAGCGAGAGTTCCCGTCTCCATGGCGATGCGAGGAACACAAATCCAATCAAAAAATAAATCTCTCAAGCTATCGCAGGCCCTGAAACAACGTTGCGAAATCACATGATCAGATCGGGAACGAGATTGGAAAAGATTTCTTTTGGGTGACAAAACCATCCATCTTTCAGCAAAGCGCTGGAATGTGTGGGACCAGGCAAACTTCTGACATCACTTATCTTGTTAGACATTTGCACAGCCTGAGCTGGCAGCTGGGAACGCCGGCTTTCTTCCCAGAGAACGTCATAAACAAGGAATTTGTGACTGAGGCAACATCAACTTCTGTGTTTATGTATTCTGAAGAACAACGTCACAAATCTTTGTGGGTACGAAACTATGATTGAAAACTGTAGAACGTTCTCAGGAAAAAACTTTTATAGGTCCCTACCCCCCCTTTTGCACTCGAGTTTCCTCCCACAGTCCAAGAAAACAAGCTGAATCAGAACAAAAATGTGTGCTTGTCTGTTTCTTGCAACATGTGCAGTGTGTCCCATGCCTTTTGCCCCAGGTAGCTGGGATAAACTCCCAATGACAATGGCAAGATTACTACGAACTCTAAAATGTATTCATCAATAATTACAATAATTATACTGTATGTAATAATAATTATACTCTTAATTAAAAAAAAAAAAAAAATTTACAATTTGTATTTTAGTGAGCGTCAAACAAGTATTGAATTTGATTTTAGATATTTAAAAAAGCTTAAATTAGTTCACTAAGCCTCAAGGTTGACCTAAGAAAAATATTATCAGCAGCCAAATATGAACCTGGCTAAAACATTAAATAAATTCATAAACATTTATATAGTTCTGTCGTTCGACAGTGAACAATCAGAAAAAGCAACATGGCCGCCCTCATTTTAGAACCATCTGAAAAAGTTGAACAATTCAGAAATGTAAGGGGAAATAAAATCTATTATGGGAGTAAAAATAGTCAGTTTCAGCAGATGTTGGTTAATACAATCAGTTACAGTGACAAGCAAGTTTTGGACAGTGGACCAACACCCTAATACAACACCCTGTCATTCTCAATATTGAGTGGTTTGCTAGAATTTTAATCTCTTAATACCCCCCCCCCCGTATAGCTCAATGGCAAAATCATACAAGATAAGGCGATGCTAATTGCTAAACCCTTATTAAAGTTCTCAATTTTGTTGGTTAAAATCTGATGTCGATACTTTTGGACTTGTCCTGTGGTCACACACAAATGAGTGAACTTTTTTTAAGAACATCAAATTCTGTCTGGGACATTGGTGGGTGGTGACATTTAATACAGCCTTACATAGTCTGACTGCTATGAGGGGATTTCAAGCAAAACGAAAAGAAGAAACCAAGAAAAAAATGGTTATTTAAATATTATTCCATTTATTCATTCATTTTTGTTACTGCTTGATCACTTATGGGTGTTGCGGGGATGGATCCTGTCCCAGTGTCTATGGGCGAGAGGCAGGGGACACCCTGGACAGGAAGCCAGTCTGGCCCAGGGCACACAAAGACACAAAACCATTCACACACAAAGTTCCCAATCAACCTCTATGACTTGCATTGTGGGAGGAAACCGGAGTTCCCGGAGTAAACCCACGCAAAACGGGGAGAACTGTACATTAATTCATTTTATAAATATGTTATTTAAACATAAAATAAGACATAACACAAATTAAAATATATACACTTTACATTTACATTGTATATATACCGTACTTTAAATACATTTGATTTTCTGGAACTCCTGTTGTGTCATCAGTTTTATCTTGCCCTTTAAAGTATATACTTTATTGAATATTGTTTTGATTGTTTAAGCGCTTTGTGACCCTGGTCTAGAAAAGTGCTATACAAATAAAAATTATTTACTTACTTACTTAGATATAGTACATTATATAAATATATTTTCTCAGTTTTCTTAAACGAGAGTCAAAAACAAAAACTTATTTCACTCCGCCGCCTAAAAATAATATTTTCCATATTTCTGTTTAATATGTTATTCAATCCTCAGCATGAAAGGTTTATATTACATATTTAAAGTAATACTTACAGACATGAGACATGAGTGTGTTAGTTGGTAGAGTAAAATGAATGAGAAACATTTGAATGATATAAAAGTAATATTTGTGTTGATGTTTGATGTTTTCACATCATTCAATTACTGCATCTTTTTACTGTCAGCATTTATGTGAACCTTCCCCTTGGCAACACAATAATCACACAACTTTTCTGACATTCTGTCTGTAAAGAGTCATTTTCCAGAGCAATCAACAGGTATGCGACTTCTCCTTCTCCTCAGGACGTGGACGGGCAGAAGGCCAAATCTCTCCGGGAGCTGAACGCAGATGAAGTCTGCCAGTGGTTTACAAGGATTGGACTGCCCAAATATCTCCCTTTCATCAGAGGTAGGGCCCGTTCTCCCGTCTCCTCTCCCAGCCCCGTGGCGGCATCATGAATGGAGCGGCTGCCAAATTATTTTATCCTCGCCGCAGATCAAATAAACAGATTTTAATGAGTGTTTCTGGGTGAAGATAAAAGGGAAACCGAGGATAATTTGAGGTATTACTTCACCTGATGAGTAACAAATGATTTATTATCATGTTTGATACAAGTCTTTGTTTGGTTTAAAAACGTATGAAGACTTGTATTTACTGGATTAAAAGGTTGGTTTTCATAGTTTAAGTGTGATGTACAGTATGTCTCCTGCCTCTCGCCCTTTGTAGCTGGGATGGGCACCCTGTCACTATTTAAAATAAATGAACAAGAGACACGCTCGGCAGCTGTAATAGCTGTAATTCTTGATAATAACCCATAATTGCATATCTTATAGATGCAAATCTCTGCGGAGCCAACATCGCCTCTATAGACCTGAGCACCTTGGATGTTCTCCACGTCTCCAGCCTGGAGGACAAGGAGAAGCTTCTGTCGGCCATCTATGACGAGCTGCACCCTCACAGCACCATCACCAAGACACTCGACTCCCTACTCGGTACCCTTTTCTTCCACTGCCAGAAACTTATAACTTAAGACAAAATCCAAACAAAACATCTGCTCGTCTTTCTTTTGACAGAATCCTCGGATCATGTCGAGACGTTCGCTGCCACGTTAGCGTCGATGAGTAAGTCCAAGTCGTCTCCTCACGTCAGCTGCCTCAGCATGAACCGCCGCTCGCTCAGGTGTGGTCCGAGACACATCATACACTTTAAGAAACGTCTTTATTGAAGACATTATGTTTATGACAGGAGCAACAACCACAGCTATGCAGCTCCGAGAAACCCTAAGCTGATGGAGATTTCCATAAATGGTGAGTCATGACTTAATTAACTATCGAGTTCATGCCTGAGTAACACTTCAAAACTAAATATTCAACAGTAAAGGAAACATTTGTATTCATATTTTGTTAAGTCACAGAGGTTAAATATAAATCCAAGAGGACACCCTGGAAAGCTGCCAGACCATGACAGGAGAAAAAACCCATTAAACATTAAAAGTATAAACATAATAAAAAAGAAAACAATTTAAGATTACCATATTGAAGGGACTACATGATCAGGAGACAAAATATTTTGTTACAGAATTTAAAATGTAGCTTCTGTATTTCTAACAAAATAACGTTGCGGATTATGTTACTGTGTTGTTTGGGCGTTATTTAAAAACACAGACGCCTTAACTGTTAAGATAAATGATGTTTTTCTGAAGTGGATGAAAATTTCACATTTAATTAAAAAAACATATATTCAAATTCAATCATTATTGATCAAATCATGTTTCAAAAAATGTTGATTCTAGTATTAACAAAAATAAAAACAACAATAAAGAAAACAGGAACAACAGTTGAAAACAATACACTTATGTTTAATTATTAAATTATATTGGTATGGAATTATGATTTTGAAATTTGTGAGAAAATAAAATACATTTATTTAAAATAAAGAAAAGTTAAGGGGGGGTTCAATTGTTGTCATACTGTTTATAATTTGGAAGATATGTGATAACTTCTTCCACGGCAACATACATTTGACCAAAGTAGACCAACAAAATTGTCACATAATTAAACTTGTATTCCGGAATGTGATTAAAAATCAAAATGGAAGAATCCTTTATTTAACCTTTTTAGGTATTTATATTATTCCTGGTGTGCCAGTCACTGAGGGCTAGATATAAATCCAAGGGAACACCCTGGAAAGTAGCCAATCCATAAGAGAAAATCATAAGTAAACCTTAATTATAATTATTATAAGTAGTTGTAAATACACAATAACAAGACATTATAGTGACGCAATTCACCCCAAAACACAATTGGAAAAGTCCATGTTAGATGCAATACTCAAGCATTTATTATTATTATATTATTATATAATTATTTAGCTTTGTTTTTTGCTCTACTTCAAAACTCAGACAATGTTTCTGTTGCTATAAATATTTATTTTCAAAAGCAGAAAAACAACCTTTTAATTTTGAGAAATTCTTTGAGAAAATTTGAAGTGATGACAAATTGTTGAAAAGAAATTGGCATACCTATGAACAGAAATAACAATAAAACCAAGAATTAAGTGGAAAAAAAGTAAGCATATAGTCCAGAAATGTCTGAGATTTCCATCAGGAAAATATCAATAATAAATTATAAAGAGAAGTCAAGGGGGGTTTAACTGGTGTCATACTGTTGGAAAGTTAAGTAAGGTGGGTCACAAAGAAGATCTATTTGACAGTTAATTTCACGTTCAAAAAGAAAAGAAATTCAAGTTTAAAGGAAAATGCAGGCGATTGGTTTTTAACCTTGACTTTTTAACAATCACACATACGTTTATGGAATGATCTCCTGATATTGGCATTTGTCTTCCAGCATCTGAAAGGATCGTTCACCTCCGAACGCCGACAGAGACCACGGTGGCTAAAGTGATGGACTCTTGTCTGAAGATGCTCGGCATGACCGAAGACCGAAGCTCGTTCTCACTTCGGATCCAAAAAGGTACGGCAGCTCGACATGCCCTTGCTTTTGACATGGACGTGTCTTCTTTTTATCAAGATGCACCGGCTGAACTCTCGCAAGATCAACACATCGGAAGTCTTCTCAGCCACCCTGCAGAGCTCACACAGTTGGAGCTTCACTTGTGTAAAAAGGTAAGAAAACTTGATCTTCTGGCCAACAAGAGGCTTCATTTAAGTTCCTTATCGTCAGGACATGTCGACAAGAACTGAAGTCATCATGACCAACGAGAACAAAAATGTTCCTCCGGCTAAGGAAGAAAGAATTCGGGAGCTGAACCAGCAGGTGGACTCGCTGCAGAACGTTATTCTCCAGGTGGATTCCAAATCAAGGTGGTTAAAAAAAAATAAGGGAACGCTGAAGTGACTTTGCTTTACCTCCAGGTCCAGGAGCTCCACCTCGGTCTGGTGGCCTTCTGCTCAGAGATAAAGAACATGGACGTGGAGGTGAACGTGGACCAGATGAGCTCTGCTGAGCTGAAGCAGAAACTGGAGTCGGTGAGAAGTCGACTGAGTGAGAAGAGAGGGACGCTCCTGAGCCTGAGGGACAACACCAACAACTCCAACAGCCACAAAGAAAAGTAAAACAACGGGTCGACGTGGTCTGGATGAGTTTAAGCTGCTGTTGCTCACGTGATGCTTCTTCACCCAGGCAGATGGACGTACGACTTTTGGAGAAGATGAAGATGAACTGCCAGGTGTTTAAGGAGGAAATTATCATGGTTCATCTCAACAGACAGATGGCTCACCTCCAAAATGCTCTGCAAGAAACCTTCGTCAAGGTACAGTCGACTTTCCTTATGTATATATACTGTACGTCACAGTACAGATTTGAATCCAGTAGGATCTGGAATCCTACTACTACAGATTTGAATCCTGCTACTGAACTGGGATCTTAATATTGATATGGGTAAGGGTTGGGGTCAAGCCGAAATGTTTCCTATTAGAATTGGAGATTGTCCTGGTAGATTTCCCATTTATTCCTAGGAGAGATTGGAATTCCAATATTCAGATCCCAATACAGTAGTAGGATTCCAATCTCTTCTAGTAGACATTGGAATTCACTAGTAGAATCTATAATCCCGCTAGGACAGATTGGAATTCCAATATTTAGATCCTAGTTCAGTAGTAGGATCTGGAATCCTACTAGTACAGATTGTAATTCAAATCTATACTAGTAGGATTCCAGATTCTCCTGGATTCCAATCTGTACTGTGAATATATATATATATATATATATATATATATATATATATTCAGCTTTAATAAAAATTCTACAACTAATTAATTAAACATTGTTAAATGTGTCAAACGCAATTAAATTAGAAAATAATAATTGGTGGGATTTTATAATTTCTTTTTATAATAAAGCCCTTGGGAAAAATGCTCATTTAATTTGCATTTCTTTGATTAATTAAACTTTTTTTTTAATTATTCATCACTTTTAGGGGTATTTTTTCAAAGAAAAATAATGCAAAAAAATGTTATCAATGGATAAGTAAAAAGATGAATGTGTAAAGATAACTCAAAATATCGATTTATTCCCATGTTAATTACCCTCCTGTATAATAAAGCGTAATAAATAAAATACTGCCTATTCATCCAAATAAAACACATACTTCTATATTTAAGATAAAATTTGCCATTATATTCTAATGATAACAAAAGGTTAGCTCTTACAGCTTCCTGAGTGTCCGTCATCTTTGATCTTCCATTCGTGATTGACAACTCAAAGCAGCATCAACCTTGTCTAAGGGAGACTACAGTAGTTAGACTCAAGTATTTAACACGGATGCATATTCTTTTTTCTTTTTTCTGGGAGAAAGTTGAGCCCAGACATCCGAGAGTCTGTGACCATACCGACAATGGAATGTGCGCGACAAAAGCCGGCGCTATAGAGTGCAGTGAAGAAGTGGGCCAGCATGTGTAAAACTATCTCCATCTATCCCCGAAGGAGCCCACTTCTTTTTTTCTTTCTTTTTTTTTTTTAATGTGGGTCTTTTATCCCGCTTGGAGAAGTCCTAACGAGGTGCCATGAAAGGACACACGCGGCTTCAGCTTTGAAAAAAAAAGGTGCCCCGTGTCACGTTGCTGGCCCCGGGGCCTCGCCGTTTTAGGTGCCGGGTTTGTGGGAAAAGCAGCAGCGTTAATGTTTATCATATGACCTAATCAGAGTTAACACACGGGTCAGAGCCGAGCGGCAGCCTGGGAACTGATGGAGCCGACCACTTTAACAAGGAGCAGAACCGCCCCAGCGCTCGTCCTCTAGGTGGTATTACAGACAATCAGGAAATATTTCATCATCCTCGGCGCTCTTATCTCCAGGATCCACTCCAACTGGTGAGCATCAATAAAGCGGCGGCGAAGGAAGGGGAAAGAGAAACAAAGCAGGAGGAAGGAGGGGAAGGACAACAAATAGCGGAAATGATTTCGGAATTGGCTTAGAAAGTCAACTTCAGAGAGACTCTTTGGAGGGGAGTTTAGGTGAATTCCGTCTTCGTTTCTGGCTGAAGGGTCTTATTACGTTGAGTTAAAAAGGATAATTTAAAACCAATTTGCCCTGAAAGAAATCGAAAAAAAAAGGGGCAATGATTGTTCTGTTAAAAAACTCGTCTGATATCGAAAGTTTGTCTTGTTCCTTCCATATCTAGATAGATTGACTTTATTGATCCCTCTGGAGATCTCCTTCGAGACATTAGAGATCCAACAAATACAGAAAGAAATCCTTTTTTTTTTAAATTTGACCCACTTCAAGGGATCTCATCTCAAACCTTCCCTTTTATCAATATGTTTTACACAACAGGACAATTGAAGCGTGAAAGTTCATCCAGTTCAATTTAATCAAAGAGATTCTTGGTAGATCTGAAGGTAGATTTGATGTACAAGTGGGCCCGGAAAAGATTCGCAATTTCTACCAAAACGACATGGGAAGTCCAATTAAGATTCGGGAAACTAATTTGTTTAAAAAAAAGTGGATACAAAAATATTCATGGAATACGTAAAGGTGTAAATTAACTAAGCCAAATCAGAAGTTCTATACAGACAACGCAAACAAGTCATTACAAAAAGAATACATGGCAAATTTGGCCCTCCTAAATAGTCTTTTGTAAACTAATGAGTAGAACATTAAAGGGATCGTTAACCCAGAAATACCAGAACTGATAGCCATCCATTCAACTTCGATATCAGTTTCTGTAAAACAATTTGAATATGAATATGAAAATATATGAATATGAAAATATGAACCAATTTTATCAGATCAATTCTAATAAAAAGAAATTGACATTGACCTAAATCTTGCCACCAAAAGACGAAGCATGTTTCTATATATTACCGAAAGAGTTTGGTCGGTGACACAAAAGAAGGAATTCGATATCCATCCCTACCCTTATGTGGACTAAGGGTTGGAAGACGTTTCAGAGTCTTCAGTGCCTTTTCAGAATGACCTGTCCAGGGATATTACAGACGAGCGTTATGGCGATATCTGGATGTTTTTTGGACTTAGAAAAATGAGCCCTATTCAGGACGGTCATATGGACGTCCATTACTGCCTGTAACTCCCAAAAAACCCCACAGATTACTCTGAAAATAATCCCAATACTTAGTCGACATGAGTGCGAGTCAAAAAAAAAGAAATTTGAATATCAGGTCAACTATCCCTTTAACACAATTTACTAGGATGTCTAAAATACAGCTTCTTAAAGAAAAAAAATCCAACATGAGTTTGGTATCTATGGTCTGTAGATGAACCACAAAACATCCTTCATTGCATTTATCAAGAACTACAATGACATTGTAAAATAATTGTGATCAAATTTGTTTTCATTTGTTTCTATGCTCTTTAGGCTACGGCGGGAGCAATCTGTTTCACTCCCTTAAGTTGGATTTTCAGGATCTTATAGCTAAACATGAAGAAAATGAAGAGAAAATCCAGGCGTCTTTAGACCCATGTTAAACACATGAGGTCAGGTAAATGGGAAAATGATGCGCATTAGTGTGAGATCTTCGAGGAGCTTCAGCCGAGTTTCCGTTGTTATATCCTGTCTGGTCCTCTTGTCTGAGGAAAGCAGGGGTTTAAACTCTGACCCCTTAACCCTGGCAACGACGACAGCCATCGCCGCAGAGCATTCACACGCTATTGAGAGGAGGCTGGATCAAGAATCGTTGGAATTCAGCGGTCGGACTCACAAGTTTTTCTTTTTTTCTAAACCCCTGCAAGCGAGTTGTTGGTGTGATTCCTAACACTAATCAATATATCTTGGTGGTCTGCAGTCTGACGCACCGGCTCATCTCTGCAGGGACGCCACATGACGACATTTAGAATCAAGATAAAAGAAAATGACGATGTTATGACATTTAAACCAATTTGAATATGAAAAACCTCATTTTTTTTACCGACAGAATTCTAATAGGAGAATAATTTTCATAATTTACACTCCTTTCAGCAATTGTGTGACCTATTCTCTCTTCTCTCCTCCCGGTATCTCGTCAGAATTTAAAGGTTATTCGGTTTTTAATTTTTTTACCTGGGCAAAGCCTCGTATTTTAGCAAGTCCACATAAAATAATAGGTCAATCTCTTTTTGTGTGTCTCCGCCTAAACTGAATGTCTCCCAAACCAATTGAAAACGGCTTAAAGAAATACCATGAAGAGTTCTCAGTGAAGGTTTTAGTCCAATTAAGATGACATTTACATGTATATTACACACCGAGTAAGCAAGATTTCCAGAATGTCAGCTGCCAAATGAGGGGCAAATGGAAGTAGAGGACCACCATAATAATATGCTTATTTAATATGTATTGTATATGGTACAAATCTTTACTAAAATAGACTAATTTGTAGTAAGTTTCATTTGTAAAAAACACAGAGGCAGCTCAGTATTCCCCTGCTCTTGCCTCCTTTTATAACTGGGGTCAGCCATGATTATGCCTTAAAAATAGCAGAAAGAAACATGGAAGCAGTTCAAGCAGCTTCTCAAGTGTCCGTTCAAATAAAGTTTATGAGTCAAAGTTGTCCGGCATTGATTAAGACGAGAAGGTCAACAAATATATCGACAGCTCGACAGGTTCCCCTCAGAGACTGAACTCTGGGTTTTACGGGCCACACGTCAAGAGAAAAGTCCTTGATAATATTCTTCGTACAGAAACCACAGTAGGTTTACGAAGCAGCCATCGAAACGTATCCTTCACTGCTTCATGCCAGGTATGTGCTTAGCTCTGCTCTCCAAGCTATTGAAGAAGCTAATTAAATTAAGTGCTGCTCGCAGGATAAACAAAGAGCGTGTACGAGTCCGTAATTTGACTCTATTGTTTTAACCACATTTAAATTCCAACATGAGCCTTCAAAGAAGTCGGCCGAGGTTTAATCAGGACAATTTTGAGTCGATAGTGTTCGAGAATCGCTACTATGAACAATTTACCCGAGGAGCCTGGATTTTAAACATCAATGTGAAAGAAATGTGTTTTATCCATCCAGGAAAAGGCCCCGAAAAAGAGTCCTACGGTTGCAAGTCTCAGCCAGCTGGTGTCGCCGCAGTCTCCGGCCATGATGTTCGTCGTCGAGGAGAACCGAGGACCCGACGGATGCTACGGATTCACCTGTGGCTACAGGGAAGGCCGTGGACTGGTGGTGATCAAGGCGGAGGAATCTCACTTATGCCTCGACGACAGGTAACTCAGCAATCCATTGAAATATGTTGAAATACTTCTCTCTTCTGTGAGAATATAGAGGTGATTAACCATCCTCCACAGTGTGTCTTTGATTTACCCCAATATCTACCACCATTGGAATGGAAAGCTGATGACAAAGCCACCTAAAAAAGAGTCACTAAATTATCTGACGTTCTACAGTACAGGAGAAAAGTTTGGACTGGGCTCATTCAAAGTTTTTGCAATTGTTAGAGTGACTGATCTTTAATTTCTTAAAGTTATGATGGTCACTCATTTACCTTTACTTCACTAATTAGTTCTTTTCATAAACTGAATTATAAGGTTGTGCAATAGGTCTGTATCAACCTGATTTCTGCACATATAATGGTCCAAACCCTATTTATAAGACACAAAAATTCATCCAAGTTACCCTGAAAAGTATAATAAAAGACAAGTTTTCAGTTATTTAACACTTTTTTATTTGAGTACATAATTCTGCAAGTTTCCATTCATAGTCTTGCCTTCAGTAAGAATCTATTATGTAAATAATTATGAAAATGAACAAAAAGCATTGCATGAAAAGGTGTGTGCAAACGTTTGGCCTGCACTGTACTTACGTATTTTAGACACCCTGATCTTGTTAAATAAGCTGGTACCCAAAGAAAATTGCATTTTCTGTTGAACTGCTTCCCTCTTGGCTCAGCTCAGTAACCCTTGCGGCCTTACAACCTTATCTATGCGGCCCTGTGTGAAGTAAAAACCATTATATAAAACTGACCGTTTTTAAATGTCTCCGATGGCTATATTACAATATTATTACTAGCTCTACATGTAACTTGTTACAGATCTCCTTTATTTATTTTAATTTTTTTCTCTATGTTGTTTTTATTGGTAAGGTTTTTAATTTTCAGAAAATAAAAAAGCTTTTCTATCGCAGTTTATATTAAATTAAATATTACAAACTTATTTCATGGCAAAATGTGTAAATAATTTAACTTTTTATTAAAAAATATATTAAATTTACGCCTTTTTAGAATCCTTGAATAAAATAAAAAATTAGATTAACACTTCAGCTAATTTAAATATGTCATTTTATATACTCATTTTGCTTGACGGCCCCTTATAACTGTCACAGTTTATAGTTATAGTCCCCTGAGGAAATGTATTTGCCCACCCCTGGATTTGACTAATGGCTTTAATATACAATATTGACACAAGCGCTGATACGTCAAACATCACTTTACAAATGAAAGGCAACAGAGTTATAGAAGTAGCAGTCTCACAAAGTGTCAAAAGTTTGGAAGAAAACAAAAGTTCACAGATTTCTTATGGGTCAAGTGAAAATAGACATGAATTGACAACCCCACAAATTGAAGACAGCAGTTGATAGATTTGTTGTTTTGGATTTTTTTTTTCTTTTTTCACTTTTTTACCAAAGTGAATTGAAAATAATGGTGGTGAGTGTGGTTTTTATTTTATAAAAATAAAACAACACATTTTCTCAGAATCTTTTTACATGATTATAGGTCCAACGAGTGAATACAGTAAGCCAAAATATAATAAAAATAACCGCATCTAAAAGCAAACTTAAAAAGTTTTAACCGTTGTGTTATCTCTGGGTCAAGGACCCGTTTGTTTTTGGGGCCCACCGGGTCACCTTGACCCAGAGATAACACAAGAGTTACGGTAAGATACAGAGAAGCAATAATAAAGAACATAAAGTGGTTAAAAACAGAACAGATATTGATTTGACCTGAATTTCAAATCCCAAGTGACAGTATATTGCAATGACTAGTGAATCAAGAATTGTGGCTTTTGGCTCAGCTCTTTCTTTTTCCCATAGACTTTAAAGATTTCACTGCTCCTTCCCTAATTTTCCATCTTGCCCTCACTCAATATCCACCCTGAAGTATTTGAACTCTCATGCGTTTCACAAAGTCACTTCAATTTTTCCAGCAGCTCAATGTCCAAAAAAAAACTCACCATCAATGGTTCGTGTTAGGTTTTCCCATTGTAGCTGTAAGAAAAAAAAATGTTGTTGCTCACAAATACCGTGTGATCCAGAAGTGTCTGAACACATTAAAGAGCTACACATAATGAAACGTTTTCATTGGACCTTCAAATGAACCGTGCCTTTGGTTATCACAGTTGCATCTGCTGACGGTCTCCACGCAGCTCGTAAAAATTGAGAGGCTGTTACTTTTCACTCCAGAGCAGTGGATGGAAGGTTGAAATGAAAAAAGCAATAAGAAAAGTGTTTTTAAATAAGCGATAAAATGTACTGTTATTGATGTTTTATGGTCAGTTAGTTCAATTGGAGAAACAGATTTTTTTTCTGTCACGTTCATATTTGTGTTTCTTTCGCAGGCTCGTGGAAGTCAACGGTGTCCAGGTGATCAACTCAACCGAGGAAGACCTCAGGAAACTTCTTCAAGTACCCAGTGCCATGATCGTCGTCCTGCGCCAACCCCCGCCCCCCATGACCTTTCGCCAGCACTCGGCGCTCCTTCAACATGTGACCGATCCACCGCAGAAGCACCGCTCGGAGAAAGATGTGATCGCCATGGAAACACCATCACAAAGGAAATTGATGGCAATTTGAAGAAACAACCATAACTGGAGACTCGAGTAACGACTTTTATAAAAGTGAATAGTTGTATTAGCCAGCATGCGTCACCAGAGAAGGTCCTGAACTCCTCTCTTTCCATCTCCAACATGATTGGTCCAACATTGTCTCTCGTCTCCATGTATTTCACCCCTTCCTTTTACCTCCAAACTTTGTGTAATCTTTTTCTGGACTTGTCCTTTTATGTCACTCCCTATGAACATCACTTCATACACGACACCTTTACCATGTTGCATTCTCCTCTGCATACCTGGACTAATCTGTTTTCAGCAAATTAAACAAAAAGTCAATAAAAATTAATTAAAAAAAAAGGTTTTTAACATCTGATTTAGCTTAAAATATCAAACCAAAAAAAACAGCGTATTCTTTGATAGAAGAGAATTTGTTTTCAGACCCATTACTTAATTGAAACCTCCCCCCCCAAAAAAAAACATTGAATGGAAAACAGAGGCCTTATGTGCTAATTGGTCGTACTTTTCTACGTCAAAGTCTATGTATCAATAAGGAAAAGAGCGTTAAAAAGGTCTGACATCATGACTCGTTTGTATGTGGCGTACATCCTCAAAATTAAATAAAAAATGAACACACACACACATGAGTTTTGTAAATTAAAGTTTGTGATCCATGTCAGAAATGTTTAAATTAACGAATATAAACAGTTAATCCAGTTTAAATTCATGTTTTCATTTGTTTTTTTTATGATTGCGGAGAGGAAAATCACTCTGGTTAATTTAAATAGGATTTAAGGATTTTATGTAAATGAGGGTGTGGAAAGGGACGAACAAGGCTGCGATAAATTATATTTTTATTGAGATGTACAAAGATAAAGTGCTTTTATTTGTGTGTATGCGCAGATTCATACATCTGAATATTTTTGGACGTTCCCCATTTTCTGGATAGGAAAGTACGACTGTATTTAGTAGAAGTTCGACAAACTTCTTAGTACATGAGGCCCCTGGATTAAAAACAAACCGAATCTTGCATGGCTTGAATTGTGTTATACTATAATGAAGAACTTATTCTAGATTTGCTATTAACTATTTACATGACAAAGGTGCAAAGGAAACATACCTCATCTCATGACCAGTTGAGTTTGAGAAAACAGGATGTGATGGACAGATGAAAAAAGAGGAGAGAAGTGAAGAAGAGAGGATCAATCTTCAAAAAGAAAATGTAACGGCAATATCTTGTAGTAATTGACAGGATGGTTTTGGTACGAATGTTTTCATTTTGCAGGAAAATAAAAACTTAATGTATACAGTGAAGTACTTGAACTTCAACATTTCTATTAAAGTCCATTGAAAACCCAAGACAAACTATGTTGGGGGTCAGAATCTATATCTCTTTGTATTGTTTCTTTTTTATTTGGTCTCTCATTTTAGATTAGATTAGATTTAAAGTCAATTATTTTGAAAGCCACATGTAAGGCAAACCATCTGCACAAAAGGCGGGATGGTTCTTTATCCATAATAATGCCAAATTGATTTTTAATATTAACTACTTTTCATAGCCATGTTTCCCAATGAATGACACTCTAGTCAAAATTATCTTCAGGATGTCATGTAGGGATTTGGACTCGATATAATGACACTCAAATCACACAGTGATAAATCATACAAAATATGGAAATCTTACGACAAATGGTCTTTTTGATGAATCAAGATTTGGCTGTAATAAAACTTATAATGTTATAATAATATAATTGTAATTTCTAATGACATGTGTGCTTGAAGTTTCCATCTACATGTTTGTTGGCTGTATACATTTTTTGTATCTGTATTTTTGTTTAAAGATGTGTGGTATAAGTGTCAATAAAGAGATTTATTTTTAATGTGATGAAAATACTTTGTGTCATTGTCCCTCGACTAATGGTTATACTAGGTTTAAAGCTAATGTGATTTAGATCAGTATCAGCAGCGTTTCTAGAAGGCAAAACATACTCCATAAAGATGGTGCATGGTCACTGTAATACTAGAGTTTGGAGAATTTTTCAAATAGTGCCTCATAAGTTCTGTCTGTATGTCGTAATGTAATCCACAATGCTGTAGGAATCGAGCCCCAGGCCCGGAAATGCCTCATTCCTCAGCCCCGCTCTCCCTTGTTAAGTGGCAGTGGATCATGTAAGCCTGACAGAAAGACAGTACAAACACTACCAAACCCTGACCCAGGCCCCCCCCCGGGGGTCCAAAGAGCCTGAGAGGAGACGAGGAGAGCCCGGTTACACTTGACAGTTGATGAGAAAGTTCACAGGTCACTCAGACGAAAAACACATGTGCTAATGATTTCGATGAGGATTTACAAATATCAATCATATTTACGAAGAGGCGGGAAACTATGATGAATGTTTAATGCATTAAATCAAGTAAATAAGATTGGCTTAATTTTGGAATGTCAACGCGCTGTGCACCATGGGAGAGGGCTAACCTTTATAAAGGAGAAAATTTCCCAAAACAATTAAAAAAACATACTCAAAACTCAGGAATCCGATTTTTTGGCACCATTTGCACCATAATTGGATGTTCTGACCACACGATGGACTTACAAAGCTAGGGTTTCTAACTACTCGTAGAACCTGGGTTATGACAAGTATTGTAGGTAAGGATTTTACGTTTTTTTTTGCAGGTTCTGGATGAAGCACAATGCACAAGCAACTAGCTTCAGAAATCAGCAAATTCAAACCACAAATCTTTCCCAAACTTCGAAAAAATTACATTTTCTATGCGTTCATGATTTGTTTTTTCGTATGAATACTTAAATAGATTGCTATGTTATGCCAGAAGGAATAAAGCAATTTAATGTTGGCGCTCACGTCGCATCCGACCTCACATGAGCACACGACCTCACCCCAAAACAAAGAGTTACAATGGAAACGCATTCAACATAGTTCAAACACTTTCGTTCGTTTTCATTTTGCAAACTTAGATGCAAACTAAGCTTGTGAAGAATCCTTGATGTTTATTTGGACAAAATATCACTTCTAGTTGAACCAATTTCAATCCTAAATTTTGAAAATCCGAGATCCACTTTTAAAATTGTATGCTATCCCAGAATGACTGAGAAACACTTCCTTTGGCAAAGAGAATAATATTTGAGTATACTTTGAGTATACTCGATACTAAAATTGAAGTAGTGCACTATTGGAGTTAACTTTTGACATACTATACTTCAAAATAGTACTCAATTATACTATTAAAATGTAATTAGTATTACGGTAGTACATAGTATTAAAAGTACAGGATAATACTTATTTCTTTGGGAAACTGTATTACTTATTGTTTTGATCCTATGCAAAGCATCATGGGAGTGGGTGATGGGAATAATGGTTTAATTTGCTTTAACCACTTACCACCATTATTAACCAAAATGATCACGTGGCGCTGGATTTCAGGTTTTTAGAAAATAGTATGTGTACCTCCATATACCTTAAAGACAAAAACATTCAACTTTCCTTTTTTATTCATTAAATTCTAGTCCATTTGAATAGGGTTTGGCGATAGGAATAGGAAACATGATGATGTCCTTGTCTGTTTTACCTATGATGCTTGATGCATCCATTAAAATATGTACAAACTACACGTGACATAGGGTGACGTAGAGGTCAGAGCGTTTGACGTGGAAACTCAAGTTTGTAGCGCGAGTCTGTTAATTTAGATGCATTTTTCCAAAATACATACTGCAAGTACATACCTAGTACATTGGTAGAAAAGAGAAAGGTTTACTTTGAGTATACTTTTAAACAGTAAGTATACATCTATAAACTAAACTATGAACTCGGATTGTAGTATAGAGATGAGTATACTTCAGTAAACTTTGAATATTCCAATGTATTCCAAAGATGTATCAAATTTGGTACACTACTTTTAGTACAATACAAGTACATAAACCTTAATATAGTTACTATTCTTATACCTAAGTACCTTTTTATTTTTCCTTGTACTTGTTGCAATGACAATGAAGGACTGTACTGAAGTACTATCGCCTGCAATACACATGCTAGCTTATAGCAGTTTAGCATCAGCGCTGCAACACGTAGGTCTTCCCAATAAAACAACACGGTTGGAGAGTAACACACTGTGACGCTGACGTTTGTTGTCAAAACAACTACACAAACACTCAATTACTTCATCCAGAGCAGAAGGTCGGAGGAGGTTCTCCAGAGCAGACAGAACCACACAGACGGCGAAGGATAGAATGTGTCATGGCTGCTTGTATGGAAATAAGTTAACGCTGGAGAAAATGAGGCAGGATCCTATAAACACGGCTGCTGGCACCAGTAGAAAGACACAGTGGGTTTCCCTCTGACCAACGCTCCCCAGAACACACAACAACAGGGCTTTGATATTGCTGCTATAAACCACGGAGAGCTGTCAATCTTTGTGGCGGAAGAAAAATATTGGCCGAGACACCGAACCAGTTCATGAGCACTGGCACAATTCTGACAACCAGGTTGGGCTGAAGACTGCAGTGTCGGCAACAAAACATAGAATCTCAGGATTTCTAGAGTAAATTAATGCATTAAATGCAAAAAGTGTTATTATTACATACAATAAAATCGCATCCTTTTTAATTTTATATAAATTCAATTCATAAAATATGATATAAAAGCACTTTATTTTTAAATACAAAAAAAAACATTACCATTAAAAAAGACAAATAAAAGATGAGCGACAAAGATATTTACCAAGTAACACAGATATAAAAATTGTTAAATTGCAATGGAAACTTTCCTATAAGGTCGGTTTTATAGTTTTATTTTAATTTGTTTTCACTTTACCGACATCTACTTTAGTGTAAGGAGGGTCAGATCATATACTGTAGACTAGAAAAATAGATCTAGACAAGTCATGATCGCTCTACTGACCAAACTTGGTGGCTTCATTTTAAGAATAATTTTCTAAATAACTTTGACTATTTTTGTTGTTAAATGTTTTTATCTCGAGCTTCAACCATAAAGTATAATCATCTTTTCACATTTCGATCTAGGTTTGACCCCTCATCATGACCTCAATCCATCTACCAGCAATAAGAGGAAAATAGGTTCAACACCTAATGAGAAACATTTTTAAATGTTTGCAATGTAGCCATTAGCACTGCTTTAAAATTATAATTATAATCTTGTAATCAAATCTCCCAGAAATAAGATGAAATTAGGTTCAGCATGGTTCCATTGAATAATAAAACAAATACATGTTTTCAATGTCATTAGCATTGCTTTAAAAGTATAATTATAATTGTATAATTATAAGTAAGTATCGTAAGTAACTAAATGTTATTTGTAAATCGACCAGGGTCACAAAGTGCTTTAACAATCAAAAACAATACACAGTTACAATATATACTATAAAAGATCAAGACACTTGGGAAAATGATGTCACAATTCAGAGAATACAGACCCGCTCTAGTAGAAGAACTTACATTTCCCCGATCCTTTAAACTCTTAATTTGATGCCAGTTTCTTTCAGGATCAACTTTAAAATTCTGGTTCTTACTTTCAGATCTATTCATGGTCAGACTCCTCCTTCCATCAGTGATCTGATCCAGACTTACACCCCAGCTCGGGCTCTGAGGTCTGTGGATCAGAATCTACTGATGGCTCCGCGCAAACGATATAATCTTATACTACGGTCATGAGTCACATAGTCTTTACATAATCTTTTTCCACATTACTAAATGTTGATACCAATTGAATAGAGTTCATCTGGTTCATGTCACATGACCCAGATTAAGTGATAAGTAGTAGTAGAAGTAGTTAAAAAAAAGTGTGCGAATGGTTTCCTTTGTTCTTTTCAAATCCTTAAATAAAGTTGGAAGCCTTTTATGATTAAAAGTGTACGTTGTATGCCATGTATAAATTATGTTTATTTTGTAAACGACATCAAACTATCGTTAAAAAATGAAAAAAAAAAGACACTTAATCATGTTGCTTAAAAGAAAAAACTCAAATAAGTATTTGTAACTATACAGAAATGATTCAAGACGTAGTTTAAGCTATCGTAGAAAAAAAGGTTCTTGAGATCCGACAGACACTTCTATGGTAATAGAACGATGTAAAATGGGATAACAGAGCTGAAGTCACCCCAGAAAAAAAACAAAAACCTCTCAGCGCTAACAAAATTGAGCACTTTGTGGTCAGAGAAGGTTTGCTAGCAATTATTGAAGCCGTTACGTGCAGCTTATCTGGGGGGGTTCGAGGAATTGACGTGACACCGTGTTTGCCGTCCTGCCGTCGGTCCTACGACCGCAGCCGTTACTGTACAACGAGACGGCAACGTCTGCCTGAACTTCACCTCCTCCTCCTCCTCCTCCTCCTCAACCTCCTCGTCTGTACCTCCGCGGCGCCTCGGGCCGACCCCGGCTGTGCCTAACACATGGTGGCACAAAAACCCCAAACTGCATCTGGTTTCCCTTAACAGCCCTGGCTACATCCAGCGCTCACTGATAAGCTTCGGAGGTGAGTTTCATCCAGCCAGCTCCAGTGTCTCCCCCTCATCTCCCCCCCCCTCCTCGTCCCTCCCTCCCTCTTCAACTCTCTAACCACCCCATGACATTTAAGGGTGCCTGGCATCCGTTTGAAGTGGGGAAGGGGGCATTAGCTCTGGTTTCCTGCCCAAATCCCACACAAGCCAATAAAACGAACACAGGTCTAAAAAGCGAACCAAAAAGGAATTCCCGTCCAGCAAACATTGTGAACGAACAAGATTGACATTAATCCGTAAATTAGAGCGAAACTTTTGTTTCTTAGAAAACCCTTTGTTATGGTCCGTGACGCTCGCTTTATGTTGCCATTACCGAGTGGATAATCCTGATCTCATTTGAATACTTTTCTACTTCTTAATTCGGTGTCAATGTTTTTGTAATCACTCAGCATGGACCGGGCTCCTGATTTCATTTTCTTGAAAGTGGAAGTGGAACGTCTGCCGTTTTTTTTTTTTCCTCTGGAAAATCTCACACTAAAGTAGCCGCTTCTAGGTACTTGAGAAAAAGTCCCATGAGATGTTGACCCCCCGCTGTGTTATTTGACCTTTGTGTGCGGTTCGTCCTGCTGCATGTTAAGACACTACCGCCATCTAGTGGCGGAGCTCCGCTCTTGACGATCAATTTTAAATGAAAGTGGATTATGAAGCATTAAAAATGACGGGGAATTCCATTTAGCAGGCCATTAATTTTCTTTGGCTAATAAGGGAAGGCAATCAGGCGACAGTAAACACCAAGCAAGCTCCGGTGAAGCGCCGGGGTAGATTTATAGATGCTATTAACGCAGTTAAATCTGGTTTTACAGAGTAATTATCGGTTAAATGTCCAAGATCGTCTGCTAGATTTGGTGATTTAGGACTGTAAACACAAGTGCAAAGAATATTCTACTCACAAGAAAAGCACTTTGAGTCTAAAAATCTACTCAAAGACAAAAGTAGATCTTTACCCTGAATTAAAGTTTAATTTAGTTTTTTTTAATAACGATTTACATGCATTTTTTATTAAAAAATATAGAAAAACTTTTATGAGGTATGATAAGTAGCCATTTTTTACATATATGACCATGAATGTATTATCAAAATAAACAAAATAATAAAGAAATTAGAGTAATGGAGAATTGATTAATCGTTAAATTAATAGAATCATTTGAAATAAAAATGTAGAAAATAAATTGAATAGAAAAGCACTAAGGACAGCGCAGACCTCTGCCAAGCTTCTCAATTCTATTTGCTAATATTATTTTTGTACCCAATCTTATTGCCCTACATTTTTTGTAATATATACTCGCATTCTTGTTTTTATATTTGAGTTGCTTGACGATAATGAGTCTAATAAAGAAATACACATTTACAAGCTTAGAAACTCACTAGCACAGCACACAGTGTGTTTATCAATTTTTTGAAAGTTTTTGACCACATTTTTATTAATAATTGTTGTAAAAACAAGACAGAATCACTTTTTTTATAACAATGTTATTCATGTTGATATACTACTTTATTTGAGCTCTTGGTGTAGAACAACATCGTCTTTATTTAATTTATACATTTTCAAAAGAATAAAAAAATATATATATTAATCAGCTTCATCATTAATTCCTCTCTGCAGATTTCAATTAAAGTTCAGTTGAATGTTATGAATGACGAAGGGATAAAATAAAAAATGTTTTACCATTTAAATGCTTTGACTTTTATAGTTTAATGAATCTCATTTTTCCAAGTGTGAAGAGTCACATTTTTGAGAACATAATTACATATTTTGATTATTATTATAAAGGTCTATTCGCTGTAAAAGTGACTGTTAAGCTCCTAAATGGGCCTCAACAGTCCACAGTTAATATAAATGCAATTTCGGGAACTCGTGTAATGACATCATCCAATCGCTCGCTTCACCATGTGAGTTCAGTTTGACAAATACCACTTGAGAGTGAAAGGACTCCAGGGTAAGACGCTGGATAAATGCTTAGATAAGAGGCCAATTGGAATTTTCTGTCGACCTTTTATTTATCGATTTTTGTCTGAGTCAGCGACAGACTTTTGTTTGCTAAAAGTCTGAGAACAAGCTCACTTTTCAGGGCGTCTGCTTGGTTGAAAACAGACTCGTCTACCACAGCGATATCAAACAAATATATGGGTAGTTTATGTGTTGATAAGGCCTCATGATACAGCTGTTTAGTTAAGACTCTGTATCATGATACAGTGTCTTTGTTTTGAGAAGCCACTAGATGGCACAATTTGAATTAGGAGATTACTGTTAAGGATTATAAATTGGAGAGTTTCATGTATCATGTCTTAAGTGAAGACACTGTATCATGATACAGTGTCTTCCCTACACAGCTGTTTCATGAGGCCTCATCAGACTGTCACTGATACATATAATACTACTACTGAAGCGTTGACAAACATGATACAGCACTCTAGTTATAAGAAACTTCATACAGTGTCTTTGTTTTGAGACTGTATCATGATACAGTGTCTTTCCTACACATCTGTTTCATTAGGCCTCATCAGACCATCAATAATACATATAATACTACTACTAAAGTGTTATCAAACATGAAACAGCTGTCTAGTTAAGGCACTGTATCACGATACATGAGGCCTCATGAAAAGCTGTATCACGATACAGTGTCTTCCCTACTCAGCTGTTTCATGAGGCCTCATCAGACCGTCACAAATACATATAATAATACTACTAAAGCATTGTCAAACATGATACAACAGTCTAGTTATAAGACACTTCATACAGGGTCTTTGTTTTGAGACTGTATCATGATACAGTGTCGAAGCGAAACAGCCGTTTCGTGAGGCCTCAAAAAATGTAACTACTACAGTGATTACAAAAGAAATATGTAATACGTACTGATTGGTTGATAAGGCCTCATAACACTGTATCATAACAATGTGTCATGATACAGTGTCACTGGATGGCACTCTAAATTTGAATTAATAGATTAGAGCCAAGGATTATAAATATTGATATATAGAGAGAGTTCCATCTAGTGGCCTTTTTAAAATAAAGACACTGTATCATGACACAGTGTCTTGAATACGTAGCCATTTTTAAGTTATGTTATTTTATGTATTAGTGATGGATTAATAAGTATTTACTTGACTGAGTATCAGCTACAATTGACTGTAATTAACATAGTAATATTATCTTTAAAACAGTTTTTGACACACAGTACTTGCTTGCATTGACTTTCTACCATTTTTTCCGATTTGTCCATTTCTAGTTAATTCCCATTAAAAGAGTCTTGAACGCAGGACAAGGTTCAATGAGAAGCACAGCGAGGCTAATGATGGTTAAACCGCCACAAAATGAACGTGCACCAGCCAGTCCAAGCATGGAGGAACACTTCCTGAAATCGTCAAAGCTCGGCCGTTACAGGCCTAATGAAAAGAGCATTAGGTTCAGTGGACGGCGTGCACGGGCGAGATAAATACGTGGAAGGAAATAGCCAGTCGTGAGTGAGAAAAGGTCATCACGAGGTGCTCATCATTCTGCAGTCTATACCGCTGTGACATATGGGAAGCATAACGTCTTGTGCCAGAGATGGTTTCATTAAAAGTGGTGATTAAAATCCAGGAAGGGAATCGCTTGAATTACGACTTAAATAAAAGAGAAGATCGCATAGGAAAAAGGTTTTTAAGGCCGTGGTGATCATTGACTTTCTGGCGATCTGCCGGTGTAGGGTTTGCTTGTGTAATAAAAAGAGAAATCTTCCCACACTCACAACGGATACTTCATTTACAGAGCTGCAGGCGATTCCCTGGCACTGAGGGCTGCAGAGTCTTTGCTGCTAGAAAACAGACGATGGTAGAGATTTAAAAAAAAAAATCTGAAATTCCTATTGGAACACTCAGGTAAATGTGAGTCATGCAATTAACAAGGCAAATAAGTAAAGATTAGCACATATGAATTGACAGTTATTAAACTCTAGATGGCAGTAGAGGTCTCAATATCATTAAAAAGACACTGGAACTCCTCAGTGAGAAGAAGCTGATGCTGAGGATGTTCCACACAAGCATCCACTGTTTGAGACAGTGCCAGGCAAATCCTGGGCTCTGTGAGATTATTTGTTCCTCAGCGGTTTGGAAAGTAGGGCAGAGCCCCGCTGGTTCTAATTGACAATAAAGGTTGACACCCTCAACACACATTTAGCTGAAAGAAAAAGAGAGACAAGAGCACAGCGGAGCAGGAATAACTTATTCATCGGCATGTTTATGGAATGAGAAGCAAACAAGGACGCCTTCTTAGAGGATGTGATATGAATAATCCAAATCTAAAGGATGTGGATCATAGGCTTGTTTAATTCAAGGAGGGACAAATAATAATCCCGGGGGGCAACATGGGGAAGCGACAGAAGAATGTCATTAGAACTACTCCTTCTCTTGTCCCAGAGAGCCAGGGCAACTGAGGTCGACACTCAGAAAATGACTTCAAAAATAGCGGAAAGTTAAAAGGATAGTTCACCTGTTTTCTAATCACCCTTATTTTGAAATTTGGATTATTATTATATTTGTATTTGTTATATTAGTGTTATGGAGTTATAGGCATAAAATGTATATCCATTTAATGTTCACAAGCACCATTTTCTGGTCCAAAAAGACACCTAAAAACATCCAAATACCTTCATACTGCTCGTCTGTAATGCCCGTCTTGGCTTTTTTAAATTTTGTTACCGAGCTAATGCTAGCACTGTTAGCATTAGCTAAGAGCGTAACATTAGCAGCTCAAATATAAACCTTTTGTTATCATTAAGAAATATGTCATAAGAACAATAACAACGATACATTATTACTATTAATACACAGAAGTCAATCATAAAATTGTGTTTATATTTTTGACATCACAATTACATGGTGTGGAAAATGGCTACCTACTGTAAAAATACAACAACAGACATACAGATACATTTTCATTTAAATTCTGTATTACAGACAATTTCTTTTCATAAAAAAAGAACAATTTGATCAACGAATTGTCTGCAGTACTTTAACGACTTGCTTTTATTTCTTTTTTGTTTATTCTCTTAGCTAGCTAATGCAAGCACTGTTAGCATTAGCTAAGAGTGCTAACGTTAGCAGCTAACATAAATAACATAAATCTTTTGTTGTCGTTTGTATCTCTCTAAACCTGAAGTGACCAATCGTGCCGAACACTTGCATACAACAACATATTACACAAGAAATGTGTCACAAAAACAATAACAACGATATATTATTACTATTAATAATCAGAAGTCTATCATAAAATTGTGTTTATATTTTTGACAGCCATTTTCCACACTATGTAATTGTGATAACTACTGTAAAAAACAACAACAACAGACATAGAGATACATTTTCAAATTAAAATTCTGTATTAAAGACAATTTATTTTCAGAAAAAAAAGAACAATTTGATCAACAAATTGTCTGCAGTACTTATACTACTAACATCTATTTTTTTTAAAGCTTTGCCACACGGTTCAATATGATTTTACATGGACAGTAGTTCTCCATCAGACTGCAATTCAAAGAAAATGTTTTATGCGAGACTTTCTAGCTGGATTAAAAAAACAAGACCCCTGCATTTGCAACAGAACAATTAACCAACAAATGAACAATTGCATCTGCCACAACAGGGATTGAAAAGGAGAAGAATAAATTAGGATGTATTTGTTGATAAACATGTTTTAGCCACAGTAGAATTCCTTACAATATAATAATAATAACAATGAAAGCCCAAACAAACTTTAGTGTAAAACTATCAGAAATGGTATCAGCCCACACGTGTTATAACCTTTAGCAGTGGTGGGCCGTGCATTTCAGCCCTAGCCCAGCAGTGACAACCAACCTTAAAGGAATAAACCTCATAATAGCATCACATCAACCTTAATATAGGCTGTTCAGGCAACACCTCATTTCAAGAGAAAAGCGATCATTAAGCTCACATTTACCATCAATGAAAGGAAACCAAGACACTGGTAAATATGTCAAATCTCCCTTAGCCATGGTGTATATTTTTATTATTTTGCGCCACTAACAAAGTGCTTATCCAAACATTGGACATAGCACAAATGTATCGATTCAATGTAAGTGTTTCTTATCCAATCAGAAGACACGTACCTGTCAGTTTGCAGGTCTGCTCGCTGGCCTACTCATGAGAACTGATTGGCTATCACATTTGTATTTAGTCATACACTTACAAGGGTCACCTTGACTAAGAGACAACACAAGAGATAGACAACAAATGAACTTTTTTTTTTTTTTTTTTTTTAAAGGAGTTTAAAGGGGAGCAGAATAAAACATATTTTTTGTTGATATACATACTTTAGCTTCAGTAGAATAAAATAAAAAAAAAGAATTATAATAATAATAATAATAAATTATAATCGCTGCCTCCGTGATTGTCTTGATTTTTTAAACTATACTATGAAAAATTCTATTTTTACCTTTACAGTCCTGTCAACAAAGATGCGTCTGATTTTAAATAATAATAATAAAGAATAAATATGTAAATAATAAAAGGCAAACAAATCTTAACGTAAAACAATTGTGACGGTATCATTCTAAGCATCCATTAGAGGCAACAGTCTTGGGCCCAGTACCAGTTAATGAGACATTAGAAATAAAAAGCAATATAATATAATTCCTGTTGTATTGATTATTACAGTCTAAAAACCTTTTTTTTATTTAAAAAAAACATTATTTTCTGCAAACTAACATCATCCTGTGACTCTTCACACTTTTCTTGTTTGAGTTTACCAACAAAATAAAACTGTAAACTAGCGAGAATAAGTAAAAATACAAACTCTAAAATGGACCATCTTGTGGCAGAGAAACCAGCCTAGGGCGTCTGCTGAGTCAGCATTATGGTGAAATAAATTTCATATGCACTTGACTTGACAGGTTATGCTTGTTCACTTTTGCCGTTCTTATCCGAAGGTCGGTCCATGGTGCAAAAAAAAGTTGGGGGGACCGTGTCTTAGGGGTAGTTTCAAGACCAGTTACCATCAACACACTTATAAAATTAGATTTAATGACCACTAATAGGAGATCTAGTTTATTATCCCGAACACACATACCAACTCACGCACAAATATAAAGGTTTACAGGGAGCGTTTGATGGCGGGCAAACAGGCCAAAGGAGATGGAAGAAGCACACCGGGGGGAATGATGAGAGGAAATGATGCGCATGATGAGTGCTGAATGGTCGGCCAGTGGGACAGACCCTGTCAGACTGTCTGCTAAAGGGCTGGAAGACAGAGAAAGATGACTGCAGAGGACAAGAAAAAGAGAGACGGAGCATGAAAGAGCAGAAGAGGAATGACGATCAATGTCAAAATACTATTATCCGGTGACAACTTAGCTCTTTCGCGTCTTTTCGCTCCATCACAGTTGCGTTACCCGGTGATAATGCCTCATCGCGGTTCACCGATTATGAACTTGAAGAGTTCACGGTGTAGAAAACGGGGCGAGCGGCAATGTTTTATTCAGCTCCTATTACATAAAAGTCTGTGATGCACCTCCTATTCCGCCTTCTGTAGCCCAGAAACGTCTCGGGCTCCTCGTGTTGTATCGAGCGACGTTCGCCGTCTTCCAAGCCTTTTTTTTTTCCTCCATCTGCAAAAGCCCTCACAATGAAACAACGATGACCCAGTTCTGAGTTTGTCTCCGTCTTAAAGCCAGTTCTCTTCTGTCCTAATCATAGTCCCTGAGCTCTGTGTGCTGCTGTGAGACAGGAGCGAGGGAGAAGAAAAGAATGAGGCGGAAAAAAAAGGGCAAGCAAAGAGCGCGTGAGAGGAGAGAAGATCATCCCCGCCAAGACAAAGAAACAAGATGAACAAAATAGAAGAGCAAGGATGGAGAGATGCACTCACAGGTGGAGGAGAGGCAGGACATGGAAGGTTAAACCGCGGCACTTTCTCGACATCACTCCCGACTGAGAGCACATTTGAAGACTGGGATTGATTCCATGACAGCCTGAGAGGAAATCGAGGGCCCCGTGCTTTGAGCTTCTTCGTTTTGCTCAGATGTCTCTGGAGATGTATGGAATCAGGTCATTCTGATCTTCATCAGGTGCAACTATACATCTGCCAGCAGGGCCAAGGAAGCTGTGATGTACTTATATAACAGACTGCATACCTGAATAGACGTGCAACTTAATCTTTGTTCCACAATCCACTGATGTGGAGAGGAATGCTTGCATCTCGTGTTGATGTTCATACATCACGCAGATGTACAAGATAAAAAATACTTATACTGTAGGCTTCTTAAAAAATATTTTTTGGACCACAATGCACTAGCCTTTTATTCCAGCAACAGATTCACATCCATTTTATCTTCTTTACAAGACACTGATTCATGATAGAGCTGTGTACTCAAGACACTCATTCATGATAGAGCTGTGTACTCAAGACACTCATTCATGATAGAGCTGTGTACTCAAGACACTGTATCATGATACAGTTGTGTAGTCAAGACACTGACTCATGATAAAGCCCTGTACTCAAGACAATATATCATGTTACAGCTGTGTACTCAAGACAACTATTCATGATACAGCTGTGGACTAAAGACACTGTATCATGATACAGTTGTGTAGTCAAGACACTGACTCATGATACAGCTGTGTACTCAAGACAACTATTCATGATACAGCTGTGGACTAAAGACACTGTATCATGATACAGTTGTGTAGTCAAGACACTGACTCATGATAAAGCTGTGTACTCAAGACACTGTATCATGATACAGTTGTGTAGTCAAGACACTGACTAATGATACAGCTGTGTACTCAAGACACTATATCATGATACAGCTGTGTACTCAAGACACTGTATCATGATACAGTTGTGTAGTCAAGACACTGACTAATGATACAGCTGTGTACTCAAGACACTGTATCATGATACAGCTGTGTACTCAAGACACTGTATCATGATACAGTTGTGTAGTCAAGACACTGACTCATGATAAAGCTGTGTACTCAAGACACTATATCATGATACAGCTGTGTACTCAAGACACTGTATCATGATACAGTTGTGTAGTCAAGGCACTGACTAATGATACAGCTGTGTACTCAAGACACTGTATCATGATACAGCTGTGTAGTCAGGACACTGTATCATGATACAGTTGTGTAGTCAAGACACTGACTAATGATACAGCTGTGTACTCAAGACACTGTATCATGATACAGCTGTGGACTAAATACACTGTATCATGATACAGTTGTGTAGTCAAGACACTGACTAATGATACACCTGTGTACTCAAGACACTATATCATGATACAGCTCTGTAATCAAGACACTGTATCATGATACAGCTGTGTACTCAACTGTATCATGATACAGTGTTTTGATTGTTTAAGTCAACTAGATGGTTATTTGTTTGAAAATGATGCCATGTTTCATTAAATAACTAATCAACCCATTACTAGCATAGACACAGAAATCTGTTGGAGAATCGATGACATTGCAGTTGCACTAAAAATCTAATTGAAATACTTTAAATTGGGCCGTCAAGGTCTTTCCACAAGTACTATATCTGGTTGCAACTTCAAGGGCCACGGGCCAAAGCTGTCTGCATTAAAGCAAATGTGTACACATAAAAAGCTCAACAAATCAAAACTTATTAAATATACATGGAATATAGACACCTCTACTTCTTCTCTCCGACATGAAACATCTCTGGCACACAATATCTTATTTAAGATTTTGTGATGGCTCATGAATTTTGTCGGCCACTTGGGACCTATTGCCTATTTAGATTGGGTTCTATCGTAATTGAATGCCAACTTGACGCCGTTGTAGTCAGAATTTACTGGAGAAGGGAGCCGGCGAGACATTAATCATGTTTTCGACAGCTTCCCTCATGTCTGCCTCACAGGGGATGGGAGTTATTCTTCAACTTGTACATATGACAAATATATTAATCATAGAAAAACTCAGCAGGGAGAAAAGAGAATCTGGCACAACACCTCTTCTTCACTTTCACGATATACGTGGATCCAGCCAGAGAGACTCTAGCGTTAAATGGAGTGAGAGAGCATAACAAAAAGCGAAAGAAATCGATGTTTTGTGCAAACACCTAAAAAACAGATACTTCGAGATTCACTTCTTTGGGAATCAGAATATGATTCTTTCTCGCTCTAATTAAATTAATGGATTTTATCCTTTTTTTTCCCACATCCTTGAAACATATATTTCAATTAAACAAAAACATAATTTAACATGCAGTTATTTCATTAAATATGTATTTAGCCGTTAAGTAAATATAATTATTCCTGACATTGATGTAAATCTGATTTTAAAAGATACATTTGTGTATGTTTGTCTTTAATTTACCTTTTTTTTTTACCCCTGAAGATGACCAGAAGGCCTGAAAACAAATGTGTTTGAGGTATCCCTTGTGTTGTTTCTGGTTCGAGGTGTTTTCAGTCCTTTAAGTCACTTTGATAAGACAAGGGTCAATCATTTTATTCTCTTTTCATCCTAAAATAAATATAGACTCGAAAACTTGATGTCATTTATTTATCATTTCAATTAAACATTTATCAAACATAAATTGATCATTTTAACTTCAACGTCTAAATAAGGCTTTTAAAATTGAATTTTGGTCTAGAATGTTGTCTTTTATGGTCTTAACATCTTAAGACATTTTTATTTGTGCAGACTTTTCCTTGAGTCTCTGAGACTCCTGTGTTGGTCTCGGTGGTGTCTTGACCTTTTAAGCATATATTGTATTGAGTATTGTTTTTATTGTTTAATCACTTTGTGACCCTGGTCTGGAAAAGCGCTGTATAAATATTACTTATTTAACGGTAGCGATCTTAATGGCCATGTAAAGATGTGATTTTTGCTAAATATCTTCGTTGTTGTGGTATTTGGACTGGTTGAATAACTGCTTATAAAAATCTATATAATACACAATCTAGAGGATCCAGATGGTTATCTGACCACCTTCACAAGTTCATCAGTATTACTAACCCGTCATGAGTTTCATTTAAATAGATTAAGAAATGGTTTTAATTTTGCAAACACAATTAAAAATGGAAGCATAAGCAACTCGACTTGAGGAGTACATTAGAAAACGTGTGAAAAGACAAGCTCATCAAAGTGTATCAATATGTACACATACAATAAACATCATGTGCTCTGCTCAAGAGTAAAAGAAAAGTCCACTCAGGTGTACTGACAGAGATGCAAATGGACAGAAAAGTCAACACAGGACAGATTGTTCATCCAGCATGAATACACAGCTCCAATTCCCAGATATGCTTGTCACTGGGGTGTGAGCCAGCTGGGGAAAGCAGAGATGGATGTGACCTTGTCCATATCCCATATCAGGCAAAAAAAAAAAAAAACACCCAGGAAAAAAAAAAGAAAAAAAGTTTGGTGATATCAAACTTTCCTATCACAGGATGCATTTCCTCAGACGGAACGCTGCCTCGTGTGTTGGGAAACAGGAGGTGCGAACGAGAAAGTCGACAGTCAAGGGTGCCAAAGCAGTGGAGACTCGCGGTTGGCATCGCGCTAATACGGGGGACGGGGGGGATTCCACGCCTGGCAGCGTCTGTCTGTCGGTGCGGCGGGACCACAGCTCATTGACTCTTAAGCTGTCTGTATTATGCCAAGACATGTATCCTTGAGGGATTGGAGTTGAAAGTCACACAAGGGCGAGGGGGAATAAGCCAATCAGACGATAATGTGCTGAATTTGCTTTAATGGCTGTTTGTGTAGCTCGGCCTTTTTTCCTCGGCTTATTAGCAAATCCCTTTCAAAGTGTTGCACACAAGTTTATGACGACCTCTGACGATATTAAACAGTATTTAAAAAGAAAAGGCGAATAAATATTGATGTTACGATTTTGTTTGCGTTGATCAGATTCCCACGATATGATATACATCTCTGACACGAAGAGACGGATTACACCCCCCTCGCCTCATTTCCCGCCCCCTCCATCTCAACCTTTTACACAAGGTGACCTTGCGTGCAAACATCATTTACAACTGAACGACATGTTTCGCCGCTCGTAGCGCCGGGGAAGCGGCAGCATGGACTCCGCTAGCGTTGTGACACATCGCTTAACTGGTCTGTAGAACTAAACGATACAATTCAATGACAAGGGTGGGGGGGGGGGGTCTTTGCCTCCGTATGCCGAACATCTGCCTTCCTCTCGCTGACACTTCCTGTCTACATCCAGACAGCCACGGCGTGTATGCCTGAGTAAACAAACACAGATGCCTTTTTTTTTGTTGCTGTGATCAAGATCCTCACATTAATACAAGCCGGATCTGCAGCAGAACAGTGATCCTCTTCTATTTCTATTTAACACCCAACTCCAGACCCCCAACCCCCCATCTTTCGCCTTACGTGACTTCTCTTGCGGGGCAAATCCCTGACAGCGCCGGCCACACCGCCCTTTTCCTTTGCGATGTGAAATATTGATTTGCATGTCCACACTTATCACCACGCCTCGGCTTAGCTGTCAGGTTCATTAGGAAGAGGCGTTTTTAATGGCCCTTTGATGCCGAGCTCGTGGCATTCGCTACGGCAGAGGTGCAGGAGGAGGAAGTGGAGGAGGAGGAGGAGGAGGAGAAGGAGTAGGAAGCCCCTCAGGGTGAAAAACAAAGAAGAGGGCAGAAGCAATAACGCCGAGCACAGAGGAAAGCCAAACATATTAAAGAGTTTGCTAACTTCTCTCGGTTGAGGAACAAAGCTAGAATTACACTTTCCTATCTAATTCTGCGGATGTCTTTGTGGGGTTCACTCGTCCCAACCTACGTTCAAAGAAAGTTTGATCGCGTTACACCAGTTTCCCTTTTGTCTCAAACCACTTAATCCATTTTCCTGCCAACATGATACGCAGATCGTCTCGAATCTATGATGTTGGTAATCTTAAAGATTCATTTTCTACTTAGCCTAACGTTGTCCAATGGTTGGGATTATTTTCAGAGTAATCTGTTCATTTTCAGAGTTATAGGGAAAAATGTTAGTCCATTTTTATAAAGCGACTAGAGCTTGGTCTTCATTTTCGTCCAAAATGATGCACCTAAAAACATCCAGTGTAGACAGTAGAAGCGCTCGCAATGTTTACCTGTTTGTGTCGCATGTTAGCCTTAAGCTTCTGCTACAAACAACCTTAAAATAAACACTTTAAAATTAAAATCTATAATATTATTATTCTTGTCGAGGCTACAACACAACTTTGCACTAGTGACGGTCTGATAAAACTAATTTGGTGTTCCCCAAGAGTCAAAGCTAGGTCCCTCCTTATTCCATTTACTAGTGATGGTTGGATGACGCTTCGTGAAGCAGTGTCATGTTGTTTAGAGGTCAGTAGGTGGCGCTATCAGTTTAAACATGGTGTGATGTTTCATTGGAACAGTTGTTCAACAACGGTAAATAGTGCAGAGTCCGCCATCTAGTGGACTCTGACAATAATGACACTGCTTCTTGAAGCTTTTACCAGACCATTGAGCACTAGATGCTACGTTTTGAAGATATTCTCAAACCCTTAGTCGACATAAGGGAGACTAGAATAAGAGAGAATTTGGGGTGAACTAAGCATTTAATTACCTTTTATACAGTTGTGGTTATTAGGTTATGTGATGTATTCATTGCAGTTCAGGATTATAGGACTTTTCATTTGTGTTTTCTGGATCAAACCTGCGACACCTCCAGAGGGCTCGACAGCATCATCTGGCATCCCGGTGTGCAGGTTCTCCCCTTATCCTCTTCCACCTCCCACTACCCCGATGACTGCAGGGTGTTATTTCACAGCCCAGATGTTGTCTTTCTTCCTGCTCCCGACTCACTGACAGAGCATTGATGGCTTGACGTTTGACCCTGGATTCTATCGCCCCCTTGAGCAGCCTCGTTGTCGACAGGCAAAAACCACGGCAACACGCTTCAACAGAGAGAACCGTGGCATTCCACCCTGTTGTATATAAGCCAACACAGCATAGCTCACCCCCGACTTTCATCTGATGCATCTGCGGTTTAATGCGTTGAGTTACGGCACCAGTGCCTTCCCTATCCAGCCTCCACAATAGTCAGCCAAGCCTTCTTTTTTTTTGCTGCAGCCGGAAACAAAAATTAAATGGAGACTAGCAAGAAGTACCAACACTATACAGTATATATCTTTTTATTACTGAATATATACTTTTATGTGAATGTTTGTGACTGATGAAAAATGGGGTTAAGCCCTTACCAATAGCTTCATTATCAAGGCGGCTCGAGCTCATTATAAACATCCTATATATCCATGGAGATCAAAGCATTAGGTCTGGTCTAAGGTTGGTCGTTTCCCTTCCGAGAGTAAACAACACACATTGACCAGAGCAGATGTGTTACGACTAAAGCTAGATCCTGACTTCATTAAACATTTAAAGCCTGCTGACTAGTTTGTTTTCATCGCTATTCAACTTGCTGTATCATTGCTTGTTTGTGCACTTCACCTCATTTTGACGTCAACGTTCAAATTACGTGTGTCATCTTCCATCTCAACCCTTTTCCCCCTTTTACTCTATCCTCTCCATCGTCCTTTATAAATCATATCTGTACCTGAGACGCCAGAGTTGTTTACATTTCTGAATGAAATACTGCCACAAGGATGACAAATAGTCATCCAAGGTTAGCTGTTGTGAGGATTAGAGCGCTACGACTTAAGAAACAGACGTATGTAAACTCCCAGTCAAACAAAAATGTAATACAGGAATGTAAAACTAGTGACATTTACGATGTAGTAGGGAGTCGTAACTTCAAGTGATCGGAGCCAAAAACATCCATGAAACTATCAGTCACAGTAAACATACACAAAACAAAGTATATTTTATAATATATATATAGGTTTCCTTCCACCTTAAGAAAACCTACTGTCCTTTCTGTACGGAATTTGCATGATGTTCTTGTGTTCACATGGCTTACTACAGGCACCATGGTTTCCTGCCACGTTCTATAAATATATACAGAGGTTGACTAGGCACTATAAATTTTGTACCCCAGTAGCTGGGATAGGCATTTTAATAAGTTGGGTAAAAAGTGCAACATGTACATCAACATGTGAATGAAAGCTACTCCGGGAATCATGACCGTTCAAAGTTAAACCAATCATTAGAATAAAAGATTAAAGAAAATCGAAATGTTATATAGTGTAACTTGAATCTGTTATCATGCAGTAACTGTTTGAATTTTAACCCGAGGTGGCGACTAACAAAGTACAACTACTGTATTAAAGTACAGTTTTTGAGTATCTGTACTATTTTTTGGCTAACTTTTAAGCAGCATAGCTAACGTCACTTATGGCCATGGGTTAAATTCATTGAAGCTCCATATCACAACTTTGATTCTCTGTCCAGATGTTTATTTTGTCCCCATGGTGTTTTTGTTCATGCTCGTTAAAATCCTCAAAATAACATTTTCTAACCTCTTTTAACCCTCCTGTTATATCAGGGTCAAAGTGACCGAAAACCATAGTGTTTGTGGTATCCCTTGTGTTGCCTCTGGGTCAAGGTGACTTTTGTTTTTGGGGCCTTGAGGTCACCTTGACCGACAGATGACACAAGTGTTAAACATAAACTAGTTTAAAGGCGTCAACCAACAACTGCTGTCTAAAATGTAGGCGAGTCAACTGGTAACTTCTGCACTAAATAAAATCTGGAAAAATCCTGGGAAAGTTTCCCACAAATCAAACGCTGTTGAGAGTTGACGCCTTTATTTTCTCCACCTTTTTGTCTGCCTATGAATTTTGGAAGCGGCTGCAACAAGACAGCAACAGTCCATCATGGACCGAAAAGAGACGCGTGGCCTTTATTCTCGACGAGCATGAGTCCCCGACAATGTCTGAATGAGTGAAGAAGGAATCTACGGAGACAACAGAGGGAGGTTGATTGGGTGTTATAGAGAAAAGGGCTCGGAGAGAATTGGGGGGGGGGGGGGAAGCAACGAGACAGGAAAACATGGAGGGAAAGAAAAGGCCACATCGACATCAATGAGAAAACAACTTTTGAAAACCACCTTTTGTCATCTTCCCGGGTTCTGGAAGTGACACCTCGACATGAAAGCCGTCGTCGTCCTGTGAAGTGTGCGGAGGGAAGGTGAGTCACGATGTGCAATGCAAACACAAAGAGGCCGATGGAAACAAAGCTCGGTGACGACTTATATTACGGGGTTTTGCGTCGACGGAGGAGGAGGAGACGAGACAGAAGAAAAATGAGTAAGCTACTATTGCTCCCCCTTACAACCCTCAGTTTGAAGTATTTCTTTAACCCCTCTTGTGCCCCACTTCTGAAGATTTGCATCATCCACCCTAAACCCCCTGTTTATTTATTTATCTTAGCATGGAAATATGGGTCATGCGTTCATACGGGCCCATACATTTTTTATGGTTTTGAAGCTTTAATTCGAAATGTCTGCGAGCTCATCTCAGTCTTAAGTCTGAATTAGGCCCAAACGACAGCGGGCGACGTGCCTCCGAGCAGAAACGTCTTACGAAAAGCCCGGGGACGATAGAACACTGAAGAGCTAATGCTGGGATTAAAAAAAAAAAGGGTCTCTTTTGAGCGAGACGATTTTTCAAGGTTGAGGGAGGACAACAGCTGATTAAAAAACACGTTTTTTTATTTTTTATTCCTCTTCGTTAGACGTTCGGGTTGGAGTCATTTCGGGTGACGGCGTCAGCCGGGAGAGCAGGCGAGATGCAGGTTTGAGCATTTAAACTGATGAAGAGAACGTCTGTGGAGAAGGAGAGTTCCGCTGCACATTTTATCCCTCCCGTGTTTGGGTTTGATCGGCGTTAGCGCTATTTCTAGAAGGCATGAAGCGAGCCCAGGGGCTGGAGCTGGCCTTTTCCCTCCCACTGCATCCGCTATCGTTCCCATCTCTCAAAGCTGAGGAGAAACGGAGAGCGCCATGTTTTTGTCTCTCCGGCTCGGTGATTACACGGTATCGGTGACTTATAAAGGATTCTTGGACACGATCTACGGATGGGAATAACAACAACAACATTTGGTCAGAACTGGTCGAGTAAAAGCTTGAATGGTGTATAGAAGCACTGTGACGACACATCCCTCTGCCAAGGGGTTGATTTCAAATTAAACACAGCTCTAGTTGTGTTGGATCATCGACAAAACTAAGTCCCTGGATCGGGACTCAGGATTGGCATCATATGTGTTAGTACCAGTGGACAATTTGTGCTTAAAAATACATTTTAAAAATTTCCCAATTTATATTTTTACAATATCGTGTTTTCATAATAATACACATTGTTAAGTTGCTTTGAAAACAGTTTTTATGAAAAAGCTGTATCCACACTAAACACCGCAGTTACTTTTGTCTTGAGACTTCCAGCTAAACAATAGTAACATGGTGTACTTTAGCTCAACGGCTGAGTCTGCAATATGTACTTATACAGTTTTCTTCTTTTTTTAATGCAGTGTTAGTTTACCCAACTTGTAGAAAACTCAACTCTCCTGAGTCACTTGTTTCAAACGTTGAAGTCTTCCTCTCCAAGATGCAGTAAATCTCTCATGACCATGTTTTCAACTTTTTACTTCATAAAGTTCTCCCGTCTGCTCTCGTAACCTGTCGTTCGCCGAGATTTCAGAGTCCATTATGATGCAATAAAGGGCTTCACACCAGCTGTGATAACGCCCTGGATTGTTTATACAACGAGTCTGATAGAGTTAGCGAATTTTAGGGATTGATGGCGCACAGTGACAAACATCGAAACTGGATCATTAAAAACAGTGTTTCAGTGGGCGGGACTTAAGGACATTTTCTAATGTAAATATTTAAATAAAAAGAGAGTTTTTTAAATACTGATGAGTACAATAGAGTCCAAGATCCATTTAAGACATACTATGTAATACTGCCTACATATTGGGCTTTGCCAGGCGAGTCCTGACGCTATTTTAAAACAAAAGTTAAATGTTTGGAGAAAAAGAGTTAAGGGGGGGAATGGAGCCAAAACTGAAGTGAGTCATTAATCTCTGAGTTGCTTTTTGGTCTGCTTACTTCCATTAATGTCAAGTGTTGCCATTATGGTACCGGGTATCGTTAACCAGATTTAAAAGTCACTTCTTTTCGATGGTTAACTAAAGTATGAAAATGAAAGAATTCGTACCAATACTGTTGACCAAACTCATACCTAAGTTAGTTAGTAAAGTCTCTTGAAATCTTACCATGCAACCCTAAAACAATCAAATGAAACAGAGATAGTTGCCTGAAAGTTGAATCATCTGTAGTGTTTAATAAAGTAAATTTGTCGCTTTTTTTTTTACCTTTGCTGGCTAAAAATTAAATCATCATTAAAAAAACGTTTTCCTATGAATTTCTTTCAAATCAACCCGAACTTTGAAACTGATGGGTAGATTAACACAGAACATCACATAACCGACTTGGCAGGGGTAATAAATCAAAATTGGTTCTAACCAAATAGTATTAAATGACACCAGGTTGCATTTTTTTAAAGAACCAACTAAAGGGCAGACGATTTAAGTGCGTCAAGAAGCAGACCATCATTCATAAAGGATTGGTCTTCAGCAGTGGACAGGCTTTTCCGATCAGGACCTTCATCAACCTTTCCAGCAATTAAGTTGAGTAACTGGACCGCACCAGCCATCCCTCACTCTCCCGTCACCCCTAAGTACATTGACCGTTTTAACTATCCCTTTCCACTTTTTATGGCTCCTGGCTACCACCATACAAGTAGCTTTGGCCACTGGTAGAATTTGAAAAATGACCTGAAAGCAAATGAAATAGAAGTTAAGAAGAAAACACAGACACAAGTAAGAACTCGGATTTCTTGGCTCGGGTGTTCAAAAACACACTGTGTTCCTCTCCAATTAACACAGAGTCCAATAGCCGCGATCAGAGACAAATAAATCTAAGGAAGTGCGAGCTTGATGAAAAACGATTTGACACTTTTCTTTGTTTCATTTGTTACAGCTTTGAAGCGAGTCTGAGGAAGAACAATGCTCCTGATGAACCATAACAGCCTTCCTTTTTGTGGTCGCTGGTGTGAAGTGCAGCATTAATCTTCCACAGCAGAGAGCTTTCACAAATTCTTTTCTGACAACTTGTCCCCGACCGCTGTGGAGGACTAACATTTCACCGTTTCCAATAGAGTAAAATAAAAGAATGAAAGACAAAACCTGGAATTGTGAAAAGATGCATTTGTCTTTGGGAATATGATTAAGATTATAATTGTTTATACAGATAAACACGTAATTACGTTATTATCACAATTGATTATTACTCTGACCTTACATGTTTTTCTAGTTTCCTGCTACATTGACTTGTAAAGTCAAAAATGCAGAAGAAGACATATCAAATTATACAGCGTTTTGTGTATTCTTCGTCTAAAAGGAGGAAGCCATCTGTTGTGCCATCTTAGTCCCGCCAATGAGGAGAAGATCACACGAGGAAAGGAGGGTAAGTGTAGAAAAAGTTAAACTCCAATGTGAAAAATTCTTGCAAGACATCCTTCTTTTTTGAGACCTAGAAAATATGATAGGAGTCTTAAACCTGGTTTCATAGAATTGTTTTGAAGTTCCAAATACATATTCTACGTCTCACTTTAATTTCCTCCTTGAATGTTGGGCCAAATGATGCCCTTAGTTTTCGGTCTGTTTGTCGGAACAAGTGCCATTTTGCAACCAAGTAGACGAGCAGAGACCAAGATACTACCAACATTAGACAAGACCATAGCCGTGGGTCAAATCGAATTCTAGAGTACATAAACTTAGTATTTTTAGTGCATAAGTGCATTCTTAGTTCTTAATTCTTAGTATGCGAAATGTAGTGCGCCACACTAAATGTATACAAATATTATATATATATATATATATATATATATATATATATACATACACACATACTTACAGGTGCATTTTCAGCCAGCAGCAGGAGGATGACACGTCTTCGCTGCTGATATCGGCGTAAATATCTCGCGAATATTTCGTTTCTCATATTTCTTGATCCAAACTTGCAAAAGGTACTGCCAGCAGGTGGCGATAGTGTTCCTACAGCTGTTTGCTATCATTGTTAAATAGTAGTACGTAGCGGCAGTGTTTGATTTGAGACATACTATCTGTCCAGAACTTGTGTATTAGTTGGTACGTACACCATCCTGTTGAATACTAACCGTCAGTGCAAGAGAAGTATGTGATTTGAGACACAGTACAAGATACTAACAACACCAGACAAGACCAAGGCTTTTCCCAAATCGAGGTCAAGATTGAGACCATGCAAAAATAACTTGCTTTAGTTAAAGAACATTGCATCATATTGAGTTTTATTCTGTAATACCACCACAGAAAAATGTAAGTTGTGTTTACTACTCTGGCTGATTCATCCTGAATTGATTGATCCGTGTGGAGTGGGCTGTAAAGAAGTTTGTCTTCGTCCAAAAAGACCACTTTCAAGGCCTGAAAACCAGATCAAGATAATGTAAAAGCAGTACAAATACAACAGGATACAGCCTCTGATCCTTGTATGCCGAAATTTAACAGAGGAAAGATTTTTACAAAACTGTACTGTTAGTTCACTAGGCAAAAAAATGCCATAGTTTTGTGCTGCTCTGTGATTGTTCAGTTAGCATGCTGTTAGCTAGTTTTGAAAATTGTGTATATAGAACAGAAGTTAATGTACTATATTGTTAAAATAAATACAAAGTGTTAATGAATAAACATGAATAAATTAATGATAAGCACTTTTGCGTATGTCTGCTTTCTTTTAAATTCTTTATTTATTCATTATTTTCATCTTTTTTACCAGTGAAAATTGTCTTACTTGGTAGTGTCTGGCAACCCTATGAATGCTTTATTCTTTGCAAATGTCAAAATGTTACAGACAAGTCAAAATAAGTTGTCTTAGTCACCATTAAATTCAACTTTCTTCATTTCTGATGCTCAGATGAATTCATTTAACAAAACCACAGAAATAAACGCAACATCTGCTGTTTTTTTTCATTCTCCCGCCCACAGGAGATGGAATACAATACCAACGTTTTGTCTGTTTAATCAGACGTGATGACAGCAGAGATGTTTAGAATTAGAGAGGATGATGTGTTTTATTTTTTTCATTTCAGTGTCACTTTCGTGAAGAAAAGCAACAACACAATGACAAGAAAGGTTTCGCCTCCACCATCTTCCATTAGAGATTCAGCGAGCGTCAAATGTGGTTTAATGAGTGTTTTTTTTTTTTAAATCTTTGATAGGTGTTCTTGCTAGGAGTCCTTCCAAGTCTGGTTTGTAGCTTTGCTGGAGGCCCCGGGGCAGATGCAAAGCACTCTGGTGAGATTAAGTCAACCTAACTTAATCAGTAGATTTGGCTAAATAGTAAATGAAAACTGGGTGAATAAATTCTACTGTTGCAGAAATGTATTACAAACAGTTTCAGAATTAATGTAATTATATTAGATTTCTTCAAATCTACAATGGCGAGAAGTTCTCATTCTTCAACGCTGGTGGTTCCCTCGATCAAAGAGGTATTGTTTTATATTGAATGGAATAAACAGGGGTGAAATCAATAAATGTCTGGAAGCTTGTCATAGCAGAAAACATTCATTTTATTCCACACTCCATCAAACAAGGAAATTGTTGAGAAAGCACATTCCATGGTGCCTGTTTATCAATTTCCACGCCACTAAGAGGCGCAACAGAATATTCTGAAGCAGAAAACTCAATTGTAAGACATGCATCTGCTCTGATTTATAGTTTTAAACAACTCGATTTTGAAAGCTGTATCATGGAGGGATAATGTTGATTTTGAAAATAAAAACAATCTGGCCTTTTTTATATTTAAGCTTTTTGTGTGTATTTTATGATATAGCTTTGATGAACAGTACACACTGAAACTCTTGCAACAACATGCATGACTAACACTCTCCCGGTGCCTTCTAAAAAATCTTCCTTTGTTCCACTTGAATAACCAAAATGATCGTCTTTGCATAATTATTGTAAAGCTCTTTAATAAATCATTCACATGAGTTACTGGATCACTTTACCAGACAGCTCATCTTAAAGGATGTAGTTCCCATTTAAACACATTTTAACACGTTATTATTATTACTATTGTTTTATTATGAATTGTTATTATTATCATGGTCCTTACTGTTGTTACTGTACTTTGTATGGTCCATGCAGACACAACATTGTTTTACATATGAATTAAATGTTTATGTTATTAAAAATACTTTAACAATTAAAACAACAAATAATTAGCAGTGTATTTGCTCAGATGTCTTTTTGAAACCAAATTGTAAAAGATGTGTATGTTGTGAAGTATTTTTAAAGATATAATATGATCTGTATATTTTTTAAATCCATTTATTCATAATGGTATATATTACATATACAGGAAATTGTAACATTAAGAAAACAAAAAAAGGCTATTAAGAATAACTATTTAGACATATTTTAATATATAAATATACTTCTGCTCAGCACTTTACTTTCAGAAACCTACAAAGATTTGTGTGTGTATATATATATATATATATATATATATATATATATATACACACACACACATCTTTCAAAAATATATATCAGTAATATTATAATTATTATGTTTTATTATGCCTCATTATCCTGCCTTATTATTTATATTTATTATTAATAATACCGTGATCCTTATTATTCTTATGCTTATGCTTTGTATGGTTCATGCATAAAAGGTTTTACATCTGAAAAAAACAATTACCAATGTATGTTTTTAAAAGATATATATTCAAACATTATTGTAGTTTTCTCATGGTAAAGTGCTATAGTAGCTTTAGTATATTTACCTACAGCACATACAATATTGTTCTCTCTCTGTATTTCTTATACTGCTGATGCTGAAAGTGAAAGTGTATGGTTGTGAGGTGAGTTTGTGTCTTTACAACGAAGGTCCAAATATCTACGTTTAAACATCTTTGTGTTTTACATGTCTTTTTCAATACATGCATACATCTAACTGGTGTCTGTCACCTGTTATTATAATCATCATGCAACACTGACACTCGCTTTTCATTTCCCCGTCTCAACATCGTCCATAAATCCCATTCATGACGACAATAAAGTATTATTACCACATTACTTTGCTCACATTTTAGTGGGAACAAGGCGTCCTCTACTTTCCCTTTGCATCCATCGATTCTACCCACAATATGCTCGTAGTTATCTAACCAGATGTTTACCCTTTTTACCTCTTTTATTTTTTCTCTTGCTGCTCCTCGTCTGGAGTCCAGGGAAGGTGTACCTCAGATTTGGGTTACAGGTGGTATAGCTAATATTGGCACTTGAAATATCAATTGTCAAATTGTCCAAAAATACATTGATGTTTGATGGCAATAGAAATTTGCTTCACACAGATTGTCCCATTTACACAGTACATCAAAATATGATGACTATACTGAGGATTTGTAGCATGACAAGATACAAGTTTTGGTAACATTTTAGAATGGAGAACACAAATGAACTATTAATACATATTCACATATTCATATGTGTTATAATGTCCTTTGTCAGGGTTATCATGATCTTTCAAGTATATATTTTATTGAGTTTGGTATTTGATTGTTTAAGTGCTTTGTCACCCTGCTCTCGAAAAGTGCTCTACAAATATTATATATATATATATATATATACACTTACTTTGTGACTATATTACCCTTAATAGCAAGATTATAAGTACTTCACACAGAACAACACCTTAAATACTGATTATTTAGAGGAAAAAATGACTTTGATGACAACAAGCTTCTCTATATGTAACCCTAATTAAGTGAAAGTACCATGAAAGAAGTAATTCACAATGATAAATATTTTAAAGGAAAAAAGGAAAACTAATCAAGTAATTGATATCATCCTATTTAATCAGAGAAGTATTTGTAATAGTGAATATATAAGGTTGTTAAGATGCCAATAATACTTGTAAATTACTGTTTTTCGCATCAGTAGAAAAAGACTGTTCAGTGTTCTTGTTTGACTGTCAAATACTTGTGAATTAAGAATGAATATGCTGCCACTTCAGAATAGGGTACGTATTCACAATTACAAATATTTAGTTTTGAGTTAATAGGATGCTATTAATACTTCATAATAATCATCATTTTTTTCCCCTTTAAAAGAGACAGTATTTCTTATAGTAAATTACCTCTGTCATGGTACTTACGTCTAATAAGTAGTGATGGTCTGGTGAAGCTTCATGAAACAGTGTCATGTTGTTTAGAGGTCAGTAGGTGGCGCCTTCAGTTTAAAAATTATGTGATGTTTCATTAGAACAGTTGTTCAAAACAAAGGAAAATAGGGAAGATACCGCCATCTAGTGTACTCTGAAAATAATGATACTGCTTCATGAAGCTTCATCAAACCATCTCTTCTTATAAAGAGTACAAATAGAAAAGCTAGGTGTCATTAAAATGATTATCTAATTACTTATTTATTTCCTGTTATTTATCAGTATTTAAGGTGTTTTTTGTGTCCTTATTATTCAGCTATCAAGGGTAGAATATAGTCACAATGAACAAGGTGTGAGTTAGTACTTTATGATGGTTAATACGTGACTGATTGGACGTTAATAAACATATGAATAAGTAGATTATGAATAGTTATTATGCGTTTTCCTTTCTAAATTGTTACCACACTGGTATGCACCTACACGTGTTTCTTCCCTATTTGCTGTTCCCAGAAACCATAATTAAAGAAAAAATCCTGATAATTTTATTAGCAAAACACGATGACAATATTTGGTGAAATGCACATTTTCTAATGTAAATATTTGAATTAAAAGAGAGTTTTGTACAAACAGACACATACTGATGAGTAGAGGGTCCCAGATCTATTTAGGAAACACTTAAAGCAACACATTAGTTGCTCTTAAACAGTTTAACAGACACAATCTTATTTCTGAAGAACTACTAAAAAAGAAAAATGATTTATATGAACAGTTTTGTTAAAAAAAAAAATCAATGGAATACGCATTTAAAAACTTGAAATGATCCTTCATAAAAGATGAAGTATTACAACCTATTCTATTTACCAACAGCACTTGACGGTCTCGTCTCTAAATGGGTTAGTGATTTTCAAAAAAAAACACTATAATGAAGTACGACGGGTCACAACGACGGCAGTCATTCGTCATCCGACCATTAAGGAGACAATACTCAGATTCAAGAAAAAGTGTTTTCATGTCAGGTCCGAATCCAAACCGCCACATAAGCTCCGCGCTTGACTGATCGTGAGGAAAATGTTTCTCGCTGCACAGAAGATTAAAAAAAAAAAAAAAAAGTCTCCACAAGGTCAATTGAAATATCAGTAACAAAGAAATATAAACCTTTCAACAGTTCCATTGATTTAGAGCCCGACTCACCTCAGAAAGAAACAATATCATTCCGAAAATGGCCATCCCTCCCCCCCCTCGACTGAATAACACCCCCCTCCACACCGCCTGGACGTAATGATGTCGGCAGTATACACAAATCTGACCTGCATGAGTGGAAACATTCATTTGCTTTTCGTAGAGAAAATGAACATCAATCGCCCTCCGGTGAGACAGGAACGCAATCGGAGCGATGATCACGACGGACCGTTTACGGTCCCCCGTCTAGTCATCAAGGAAAAAGACGCCAGGAGTTTAAGGAAGTTTCTCTTCTTTTCGTGGACGCCGATCGCAGACAGAAAATCCATTTTTGCGTCCATTATGACGCCGCGTCTGAGGGAAAACAGCCATGAATGATCATTTTGGTGCCGATGACTTTTCCTCTGCCGGTGATTGAGATTGTCCTTAAGACTGATTTAGTGTCTCACTGCCGGGAACGCTGATGCTGTACTTTGAACTCTTTCCAGAAACCTCGCAAAAATATATGCTTTACTATTTTTAAGTACGTGTTTTATTTTTAGCTTTAGCTGTTTGGGTCTATTCACATATTAGTAGAGGTTTTCGGTGGGAGGGCAACTTGATCAGGTTCAGGTAGGGGGGAACAATGGGGGCAGAAGACCCCCCATGAAATTTGATATATGTCCAATATGAATGAATTGTAAACCATATTTAATACATATTAAATAAGAATGTTTCCATCAATTTGGCTCCTTTTTAGCCAATTTGAGGGCCATAATTCACCTAAACTTTTCCAGAAAGAATAAAAAGAAAAATAGAAAACTAATAATAGTAATAAATACTAGTACACACTAATGTATCTACAGAGCAGGACCCTAGTTCATCAGCTCGTCCTACTATGGAATGCTACAGCAGGGTCAACAGGAGGGGGCTCAGGACACAGCCTTGGGGAGAGCCAGTGCAGTGTGATGGAGGCAGAGGAGGAAATATATTAATGAATATAAATAAAAAGAAATATACTTTATAGGTAATGCTTGAATGATTTAATTTAAAGTTGGAATATAAATTTAAAATAACCTTAATAATAATCAGGTCAGCTCTTGCCAATTTGTTCACTAGTTAATATATTATATATGACAGAAATATATATATATATATATATATATATACTGTATATATAAAATTCAATCAATAATAGAGTAATTCAATCAATTGCTTTAAAAACAGGAAATAATGTCTTAAAATCGAGGTTTAATATCCTGCGAACAATGTGAACTCAAATAAATGTTGCCAAAATTTTGACCTCAGAAACCAGGAAAATTTGACCTACTTTCATAACTAAAAGTTGTAATAATAGCCAAAAATCAACGTCTCTTCAAATGGGAAATATTTGTCTTAAAACCAAAGTTTAATATCTGGGGGACGATGTGGACGCAAATTAATGTTGCCCAAAAGTTGATAATGTTTCTGAAAATTCAACCAATCTTTATTACCAAAATTTGTAGAAACAGTCTAAAATTAACGTCTCTGAAAATAGGGAATCCATGCATATGCAACCTGTTATTTATAACAAAAGAAAACATCAAGAATAAAAGTAATCTGGTGGCCAATAAATACTTGAAATCATCATTAACTAAAACAACAGAAAGTAGCGTAGATTTAAATCTTTAAATCCCCAGTCAGATATGATTTTTTACCAGAATTATCTTGTTTTGGTCAAAACAGATTGACGAGGGAAATCACCTGCTTTTTCTGCGACTCACTAAGAGTTCCTTGTCACACAAACCTCGGCAGCAGCAGCAACAACACACTCTTAGCTGTGAGAGATTTGGCTGTCATGAAAGACTTTCTGCATGAACCGTCTTTCAAGCCGCAGAGGGAAAAAAAAAATGACACGCATGGATTCCAGCCGCACGTCCAACACACCATCAATATTGTGACAGCCATGAAGACATCTGGTGGGAAATCAATGAGGAAGGCTGAATAGTGAGTCCTAACAGTTCTTTTTAAGTTGCTGACAGCAAACGGAGGGGGTGCGGGGGGGGATCACTAATCCCGGCTCAGTGTTTCTCCAGTCTGAGCAAGTGCTTTTCGGACTTTCAAACCAGAGCTAAAAAAAAGGTCTTTATAAACACCCTTGGCAAGACGATGTAAAAGGGCCCTGCACCAGCAACTAGAGCGAACAAAAACGACCTTGTTGTGGCGCGTGTAGTAGTACATTGTGTACAATGAAAACTATAATAATAGTAATTGGTACTTACAGAACACGCTGCAGAGAGATAGCCAATGGATTGTCTTGTCCTGAATAGCGGCACTCAGAGATGACTTCTACCAAGAAGACGGACAAAACCGAAGATCATTTTTTTAGTAAAATAAATGAAGTAAATTCACAGTTTATTCGTTTTTTAATAATGTAAACAGCAGAGAAGGTTGGTTGACCTTCAAGAGGCTCATCCAGGATGATTTTAATAATCAAGAGCTGAATGTTCTGAGGGAAGATTAAAGTGAAAGTTCAACCAGAATTTAAAATTCATTCATTTTCTACTCACCCTCATGTAAGGGCTGGAAGAATGTTAGAGTAATCCATTTATTTTTGGAATTCTAGGCAGAAATGTACATCCATAGATCGACAAAACCAAATGTCTTTGCCTAAAAAGACACTTCAAATACCTCCAGACTGCTTGTCTGTAACGTCAAGGGTATGGTACCTTGCAGGGTAATAGTATGGTACCTCCCGGAGTAATACTATGGTACCTCATGGAGTAATACTATGGTACCTCATGGAGTAATACTATGGTGCCTCCCGATATAATACTATGGTACCACGCGGAGTAATACTATAGATCCTCATAGAGTAATACTATGGACCCTCGCGGAGTAATACTATGGACCCTCATAGAGTAATACTATGGTACCTTGCGGAATAATACTATGGTAACTAGGAGGGTAATACTATGGAGCCTTACAGAGAAATATTATGGTGCCTCGCGGAGTAATACTATGGACCCTCATAGAGTAATACTATGGACCCTCACAGAGTAATACTATGGACCCTCATAGAGTAATACTATGGACCCTCATAGAGTAAGACTATGGACCCTCACAGAGTAATACTATGGACCCTCATAGAGTAATACTATGGACCCTCATAGAGTAAGACTATGGACCCTCACAGAGTAATACTATGGACCCTCATGGAGTAATACGATGGTACCTTGCGGAATAATAACAAGGACCCTCACAGAGTAATACTACAGAGCCTCGTGGAGTAATACTATGGACCCTCACAGACTAATGCTATGGTACCTGGCGGAGTAATACTCTGTACTCTCATAGACTTATACTATAGTACCTTAGGAAGTAATACTTTTGACCCTCTCGGGGTAATAATATGGACCCTCATAGAGAAATATTATTGTATCCTTGTCGAGTAATTCTTTGGACCCTCACAGAGTAATACTATGGTAACTCGCAGAGTAATACTATGGAAGTACATCTAAAGGGGTAACCCAAGAGCCCACTCAGCCTATTTTTTATCGAACAAAATTTAAGGAAAATTTCTTAAATTATCAGCCAAGAAAAGTGTTCTTGGGGATGTTTGAGTGTCACCGAGGACTTGAGCAAGACGCCCGTCCAGCTGGATTCCGTCCAGGTTGTTGGCGTCTCAGAGGTGACTCATCGGCATCAAGCGTCATCATGTTGCATCAATCAGGGAAAGTGTTGCACATTCAAACCACCCGAGTTCAATAATAAGATTCGTCTCGTGCCTGTGAAGTCGCCAAAACTCTCAATAACGACTCAAACAAGCTGTTATTATTTTTCGCTTCATCTCACAATCCTCAAAAACACACAATTACACTTTTTTTTTTTGCATAATCCTCCATTCCAGCTGCATGTTGGGTATGTAGTGCGAGCAATTTGCCAGATGTTAATAAAAAAAAGAAAGTTTAACCAGCTGGGTTACGGTTGATTGAGTCACTGTGTAATATTGTAAGTTAGTGGGAGCAGCTGTGGACGGGACATCGTGAGACGAACAGAGACACAATTCACTGATGAAGCACAACAGAGAAGCCGTCGTGACTCACTGCTCCGACTGTGTCGGGTTGAAAAGCAAACAGCGGTTTGTGGGTCCACTTACGATTTAAGTACGTATTTTTTCGGCGGGTGTCTGGATTTATTTGGGAAAAGTAAAAGCGTGGTTACGAGGCCTCTTCCACGACCGGCTTCATGTCTCGGCGGCGGCGGCGGATCGACAACGACAGTCAGAAGGTGAATAACGAGCCGACACGGCGCGAGTGAGCAGGTGCGAGGACGCACTGAGACGAACAGCAGGAAGAAAAGAGGTTATTGAAGGGCAGGGCGAGCAATGAAAAGAGAGAAAAATTACATCTGAAAAGATGAACCTGATGTTGAAGGGCTGAATCCTTCTGCTTGTATTGTAAGAGATTCAGGCTTCTTCAGACAGTGTCTGTGACAAGTTGAACAGTGAGAGTAGACTAAGAAGTTTATTTAGTACTACATCAATTATTTATTCAGACTGCAGCCAATCCCAGCTATACAGGGAAAGGGGCAGGGGACACCATTATTATGAGAGACAGTGTTGTAATACCATGGTACCTTGCGTTGTAATACTATGGACCCTCAAAGAGAAATATTATAGTGCCTTGTGGAGTTATACTATGGAGCCTCACAAAGTAATACTATAGTACCATGTGGGGTAATACTATGGACCCTCATAGAGTAATACTATGGTACCTTAGGGAGTAATACTTTTGACCCTCTCAGAGTAATACTATGGTACCTAAGGGAGTAATACTTTTGACTCTCTCAGAGTAATACTATAGACCCTCACAGAGAAATATTATGGTGCCTTGTGGGGTAATACTATGGACCCTCAGGGAGTAGTACTATGGTAGCTTGCGGAGTAATACTATGGACCCTTGAAGAGTAATACTATGGTAGCTTTCGGAGTCATACTATGGACTCTCACAGAGTAATACTATGGTACCTTGTGGAGTAATACTATGGACCCTCATATAGTAATACTATGGTACCTTGCGGAGTGATACTATGGACCCTCATAGAGTAATACTATGGTACCTTTCGGATTAATACTATGGACCCTAATAGAGTAATACTATGGTACCTTAGGGAGTAATACTTTGACCCTCTTAGAGTAATAATATGGTACCTCGCAGAGTAATACTATAGACCCTCACAGAGTAATACTATGGCACCTTAGGGAGTAATACTATTGAAACTCTCAGAGTAATACTATGGTACCTCGAGGAGTAATACTAAGGACCCTCACAGTGCAATACTATGAAGCCTCGAGAAATAATACTATGGACCCTTAAAGAGTAATACTAAATAGCCTCCCTCCCCTCCACTCGGGCAGTAATACTATGGAGTCTCACAGGCTAATAGTACAGTTAGTCGCAGTGCGGCTTCAAAATTTAACAACATTTACAGATTTTTCCAGAACCGTGTTCAAAATAAGCTTGGTTCAAGCTCAGGAGGAAACACATAATTTATACAAAAGTCCTTTTAGGCACATTTTTCACAAGATTTTAAGTGCGCATTTAGTCTGAAAAATACCTTAAATCAAGATGTGTGATTTATCTTTGATGTTGGCTATAATTTAGCACATATTTGAAGTGGGTGTATAAGGATAAATAATTTCCGTCTGGTAACGACTGGAAGGTTTTTACTGTAATGAGATTAGAAGGGGTCTGAATGGACACAGAACCCTCTAGTGGTTATACAATGCAACTACACACGTTATTACAATGTTCAAGCAAAACAAAACAAGCACATTTTGTTTACGGGATGTTGACAAGTTCAGTATCATCTGGGTGCACGGGGGGTCCTGCAGGGTGAGGGAACCACAGAGTGGGAAGTGTCGCATATAAAAAGCCCCCCCCCCCCCCCCCCCCACTTGGGAAGTAAGCAATAACCTTATAATAAAGCACACACCAGTGTCTATCCTATATGCACAAATTAAGCACATATTGCATCTAAGTGCGTGTGACTGTGTGCTCAGGTGAGCATGTACGGCGACCGCCGCAGTAAAACAGCAGAACTGACAAGCGCACCGTCGGCCCACGGTGGCACATCGGGGACAGCTGGATGTTGTCAGGCAGCCATAACGCTGATGGAAATGGGCTGATTGCAGCCTGCTCGCCCCTCCCTGCTATAAATCAGCTTCACAGCACTCAGGGGCGGAAAAACAGCAGCAACAACAGCACAACTACACAATCCTGCAGCAAACGTCTGAGACACATTCATCCTGTGGCTAAATGGAGAAGTATAATTATCAACAACAAGCTTATTATCTTATCACAAATCCAGGTTTTTTTTTACTCTGGGCCAACTGTGGGCCAACTGTGGGATGTTTGACACGGAAACATTCTTTCATAGTTGTTATTATTAGACTGTATTGAATAATATAGAAACTATTTCACAGGGGTTAATTATATAGTATATAATGTATATAATTTTCATTTATTCATGATTGATTCACATATATTTATCCCACATTGGAGAAATTTGAGTACTCGCAGCAGTTCCCTAAAAATAAAAGAATAATATGAATAAAATAATATAAATAAACTATAATATAAATAAATAAATAACTTTAAATAGGAGTACAAGTGCAAAAACTAATATAGGACAACAATTGGGGAAGGGAGACTTTTAATTATTTTGTATTTAATAGTTTGACAGCTTTCGTAAGAAAGTCTTTCTTGACTAACTTCCTTTTTTTTCTTCTTTTTTTTCTTCCGTTGTGTGCGGTTTAAGTGCTAATGATCTGGCAAAATGTGTGTTTTATTCATTGTAAATAAGATAATAAATAAAAATGTTTTGCTTTTGCCACCCTTCTTGCCCGAAGATTTGAAAAATAATAATTTATGAACTTTACAAATAATTGTATTCTATAAAAATGGAAGCCTTATCTACCTCCCACACATACAGAGTGGCTTATGGGTATTTTACACTTTTTAAAACCTGGGAAAAAAATGTGTTTGTGTATTTGGGTGAATCAACAACATTTTATAAAATATAGAAAACCACTTTTTGTTTTAATTAAAGGAGCACAATTTATATTTGCAACAGAATGTACTGACATTGATGGTATTGCCATAGTTTTGTGGTTATTAATATATACATGTATTTACTTATACCTGTAATTGTGTTTGTATTACACATCCTGTTTTTGTTACTCATAATTTTGCAAGAAGAAAATACTTCACATAATAATGGGTATTTATTTTCCACTTCTTTTATATTTCTATGAAAGTTCACCAGAAGTATTTTTTAAAACTTTGTTGAGGGTAATTTCCGTGACAAATTATTGCCATTTTTATTGCCATATTTATTCTTAATCGGCTGAAGATCAACTAATTATTTCCCCTCGTATCATCATTTTGATTTAAATAGATAAATAAAAAGTATAAAGTATGTAAAGAAGCGTATAATGAGTGTCATAAAGCCCCAACAATAATTTGTCACACCTGATTTGGATGGAAAGAGCGAAAGCGTTTGTATTCTCCGCGAGCCAATAACACCACCCACATGGCTTGTACCACCACCACAAAGAACCAAAATAACATTTCACAACTGTCACACGCTGCTAAACGTCCCGCCACCCTAATTAGCCAGCCATAGCTTGGCATGTCACGAAACCCGCCAGAAAATAGAAGCGATTGTACTACAGCCTTTTGATTGACATTAGCAATTTAAAGTGGGAGAAAGTCTTATTGGATTGAAGTAGAGTAGACAGAGTTTTCATCAACAAACTCAGAAGTATTTACTTTTAGACAATAAAAGTAGAATTTAAATTACAGACACCCCATAATCCATCATTCCGCTCTGACCTTTTTAATGAAGTCGACTCAAATGAATCGTGCAGACGCCACCGACCCCCCGACATCAGTGGCGGAAATGTAGACCATCTCCAACTGGTGGTCCTAATTGGTGCTGCGTGTATGTTTGATTTGCATGCTTGTAAAGGTTAGCCCGGGGTTGTCCGTGGTGACAACCTTCTCTCCGTCGCCCGCCGCTGATTTGGCTTCTTGGTTCAGGGCGTCATTTGCAGACGAGGGCAAGGAGTCGGGGAACATGAGACTTTCCTCGGCAGGAAAATGACAGCTTTGTTTAAAGGAGTGTAACATTCGGGTGGACTTAATTGGAGCAGAAAGCAGCTGATGCCTGGCCTTTATTCTAAACTACTTTTAAATGTTAAGGAGTCGTAAAAACTATGGTTTATACACCCTTTTGCTACTCGACCGCTTTGCAGTTTTCCAATAGCTTCCGTGTGCTTCCGATTAGCAGTATTATCTTGATCTTTAAAGTATATACTTTTTTGAGTATTGTTTTGTTTGTTTAAGCGCTTTGTGACCCTGGTCTGGAAAAGCGCTATATAAATAAATATTACTTACTTGCATACAATAAATGCTAATACGACTACACGATCGCCCCATAAATTGCAATAATACCTTAAATATTTTAATCGGTCAACAATAGAGAATGAGAAAAATCTCTAAAATGGTGTCACAACACAATCTCGAGCTTGTAATCCATCCGTTTGTGTCTCTTCGTTTAGGCTATTGTAATAGATAGATATTTTTCTGTCTAAACAAAAATTAAGTAAGTAAGTAGGTAGGTAATTTATATTTATATAGCCCTTTTCTAGACCAGAGTCACAAAGTGCTTAAACAATCAAAAAAAAAAATCAAAAAATATATACTAAAAAGATCAAGATAACACTGACAAAAAACACAGGTGTCCCAGAAAATCAGGGAAAAGCCTGTACAAATTAGAAAGAAGGAGCTGTTTCGCCTGCATTCTGACCGGCTCTAGTAGAAGAACTCACATTTCTCCGATCCTTAAAACTCTTCACTGGCTGCCAGTTTCTTTCAGGATCGATTTTAAAATTCTGGTTCTTAATTTCAGATCTATTCATGGTCAGACTCCTCTTTAAATCAGTGATCTGATCCAGACTTACACCCCAGCTCGGGCTCTGAGGTCTGTGGATCAGAATCTACTGATGGTTCCTGAACACGGTTCAGGACCAGAGGAGAGAAATCCTTCCAGGCTGTTGCTCCTAAGCTTTGGAACGATCTTCCTCTCCCTCTGTGTTTGATGATCTACTGACTCCTTCAACATCTTAAGACCTTTTTATTTGTGGAGGCTTTTCCCTGAATTTCTGGAACTCCTGTGTTTGTTTTATGTTTCTTGATCTTTTATAGTTTATAGTTTTGTGTATTGTTGTTGATTGTTCAAGCACTTTGTGATCCTCGTCTAGAAGAGTGCTTTACAAGTGACTTTTACTTACTTATTTACAATAGTAGATGACAAGTGCAGTGGAAATGAGAGGGAGAGCTAAGAAAAGGAAGCTTCAATGTACAGTGCAGGTTTCTGCAATGATGGATAGTGTAAAGATTTAGAAGAGTCACTCAATCTCTCGGGATTATTTTCAGAGTAATCCGTTTCTTTTTGGAGTTATAGGCGAAAATGTAAAACCATTTTAATCTAGTGCAGACAGGCTGGAAACAATATTTACCAAGAGTACTTCCTGTTTGTGTACCAAGTTAGCCTTTAATCATCTGCTACAAACAAGCCTTTTTCCCCTGGTACTATTCGTCTTGTCAATAAGAGTGACATTGCAGATTTATTTGGATGTTTTTAAGTGCGTCTTTTTGAACGACAATAATTGAGCTTCATTCGCTAAATGAACACACACTTTTGCCAATAACTCTCAAAAGGAATAGAATTTTTTGAAAATGATCTCAATGAAGTTCGATTTTTAAAGATAGTACCAAAGGACACTGAAGCAAAAATCAAATCTAAAAAAGGTCATAATCAAAGCCAGATACTTTCAAATTGTATAGTACTTTTAGTCGAAACTTTAGGCCACAATCGGTTTAATTAAAGTTAATTTAGTAACTTTTACAGATCAAGTAATGACTTTGAACCAGGTCTAGTATGAATACCATGTTATATATTTCCATTACAAAAGTGTGAGAGCAAACTTTATGTGAATTCCCATGGTGTGATGGAGTGAAGATTAATAATATGGATGCTTACCTGTTCTCCGAGGGAACGGGAATCTTCCCTGCTGCTCGGTTGAGTCCAGGTGGATTCCGGTCTTGGGCTCCCAGCATGCAGGCGAGGGCAGTTGGACGTGTGCTGTCAAAGAGATCGAGGACATTAGGTGTGCAGGGAAGTGCACAGTGTTTTAAACATTGAGTATAGTTTTTGCTTTCAGTTTTACTTAGTTTAATGTTAGTTTTAGGATACTTTTTGGAAATATGTGGTACTTATAGTAAAATTAAACTTTGTGTTTTCTAACATATATTCACTCAGGCCAGCCCTACAACACTCAATAAAATAAAATATTCATTAAATAAAGGACACTTCCTGCGACAGACTGGAGTCCTGTCCAGGGTGTCCCCTGCCTTCGCCCAATGAAACTGGGATAGGCTTCAGTCTCCCCATGACCCCGGTAAGGGATAAAGCGGTAGAAAATGAAGGAATGAATAAGGTACCCTTTTCTCGTGCAGGTCAGAAGGGCAGTTCATTTGCTTTGGTTCTAAAAAAATGCATTTCTGACTTTTGGTTTTCTAGTTACATTATATTGAACATATTTGTAAATGGCTCCTCCTATTGTTTGAACAGTGTAATTGCAGTGTTGTGAAAACTTTGCATCCAGAGTCCGTAAGTGTTTATTAAATAAGTTAAAGGCCCTTGATGTATTCGTTTCCTTTTATTTTATTCCCTGAAACCTCCAAAAGCTGTTTTTATGGAAATTAAGTCAAACGCCGTCTCCTACTCACTGCAGTTAGGAGTGTAATGGTCATGATGGTTGACCAGTGGAGGGAAGAATGACGTAGTAAAGACCATCCTATAAAAATGTCTGGATTTTAAAAGACAAACGTATCATCTCAGATAATATAATCTCAAATAATAATCTCAAAAAGTTGTATACGGCCACTTTTTCAAGTTTATTCACACGTGACAATTGTAACTAGAAAATAATTGTTTCCCCAAAAACAGAAGAACAATATATACAGTATATATATATATACACAACCACAGTTGGTATATATATACAGTGAAGAAAATAAGTATTTGAACACCCTGCTATTTTGCAAGTTCTCCCACTTAGAAATCATGGAGGGGTCTGAAATGTTCATGGTAGGTGCTTGTCCACTGTGTGACAGATAATCTAAAAAGAAAAATCCAGAAATCAAAATCTATGATTTTTTAACAATTTATTCGTGTGATACAGCTGAAAATAAGTATTTGAACACCAACGTTAATATTTGGTAGAGTAGCCTTTGTTTGCAATTACAGAGGTCAAATGTTTCCTGTAGTTCTTCACCAGGTTTGCACAGACTGCAGGAGGGATCCACTCCTCCACACAGATCTTCTCTAGATCAGTCAGGTTTCTTGGCTGTCGCTGAGAAACACAGAGTTTCAGCTCCCTCCAAAGATTTTCAATTGGATTTAGGTCTGGAGACTGGCTAGGCCACTCCAGAACCTTGACATGCTTCTTACGAAGCCACTCCTTGGTTTTCCTGGCTGTGTGCTTTGGGTCATTGTCATGTTGGAAGATCCAGCCACGACTCATCTTCAATGATCTGACTGAGGGAAAGAGGTTGTTCCCCAAAATCTCACAATACATGGCTGCAGTCATCCTCTCCTTAATACAGTACAGTCGTCCTGTCCCATGAGCAGAAAAACACCCCCAAAGCATGATGCTACCACCCCCATGCTTCACAGTAGGGATGGTGTTCTTGGGATGGTACGCATCATTCTTCTTCCTCCAAACACGCTTATGACCAAAAAGGTCCATTTTGGTCTCATCTGACCACAACTTTCTCCCATGACTCCTCTGGATCATCCAAATGGTCATTGGCAAACTTAAGACGGGCCTTAACATGTGCTGGTTTAAGCAGGGGAACCTTCCGTGCCATGCATGATTTCAAACCATGACGTCTTAGTGTATTACCAACAGTGACCATGGAAACAGTGGTCCCAGCTCTTTTCAGGTCATTGACCAGTATATATATATATTTCAGGGAAGAAAGGAGGTACATTGTCTTCCTGGGAAAAGCAGTAATTGATTTATTCCCTCAGTATCTTATTGCTTCATTGATCCATCCCCCGCCGTGATGGCAGACCACTCATATATATATATTGCTTTAATGTAATGGCCGAAAATAAAAAGTTTGAGAGACTTTATGAGATTGTTGAATGGCATCTTTCTCAAGCATGTCAAAGTACTCGAGCCCCGAGAAGCCATTACTCCATTTGGATGTATAGAGAATAATGACAGGTTAACGCACAAACGACCAGTTGTGACCCGAGTCATTAACAACAAATGTTACCCGACGTGATGGAGACGGAGGTTTTTTGTCAAGGCGCGAACGCATTATTCTGATGAGTGTGTTTGTGTTGCCTGATAACATAATTTGAAAAGGTCATATTCGGGGGGGCCCCCCCGCGGGGGCGGCGGATCCATCGTGAGAAATTAGCCGTGAGAAGGTTAAGCCATCCACTCCTATTGCGGCGGAAGGTAATTAGTGTAAACGAAGGAATCGAGGTGGTCGTGGCAGTGACGGAAATCAAATGCTGTGGAAAATTTTCTAAATGTTAATGCAGTGTCAGAGATTAAATAGAGGGAGGGGAGCAGGGAGGAGGTCTGTGGATATAGGAGGGGATTAAGAATCAGCTTTGAAGGGCTTTTCCCATGTGCGGCACTCAACCATATCGCCCTTTTTTTTTTTAAGCTTTTTTCTTTTTTTTGCTTTCTATAGGGAGTTTTCGCACCCAGTTCAGAAAACCCAATCTCCTCCCTGACCTTCTCCTGGCCAGTGGGTTCTGTTGATTAATACTGAGAAACCTCACAAACAACACACACACACACAGGTGTTTTCCTATTACTTCAGAGGACGTTCCGTTGACCTTCTACATCTTTATGACCTCGACCAACTTTCAAACAAAGATCATTACATTTTCCTCCTGGAGACAAAACCAGCCAACTACAGTATGCCATCATCTGCAAAATACAACACTTCATAGAGAGAAAGAAAGATAAAATGCCTTCATTAAGTCTCCCTTGTCTGGCCCTTTCCTTTTTTTTTTTTTCAACAAAAGATAATCATCTTTGTCTTTGGGCCTCTGCCATCAAGGGTTGCCACAGCAACTCCTCAACCTTCACCTATCTTGATTATCCCCAGTCGCACCTGTCGTCTTCATGTCTTCACATGGTGGCCAATTGTGGAGTAATTTGTCCTTCAGCAGATCCAACCGTCCTTCCTTCCATCTGTTTGTCCTTCAGCTCGCCCGTTTGCTCTCAACCCTGTCCATTTATCAAACTATTTCTCCCTTTGTTCATCCATTCCATACGCTTTACCTGCCCATTTGTTCTCTGCAATACGTTTGTTTTATTTCCAAGTCTGTCCAATGTATTCTTCCATTTCTTCGTTCAATTTGTTCTGTACCTTCTCCTGTACTTTTGTTTTTCCACCATTTGTTTGTCCTTCAGCCAATCCCTTTGTTGTCACGTCGAGTTTGTTCTGTTTATTCTGCTGCACGTTTGTTTTTCCAACAAGGCTTGAATCCATCTGTTCCTTCCTTAACTCCGCAACCTTTTTTAGCAACGCGGACCGGTAATATTATTTCCATGGACCGACCTTTATATAAAAACATTTTTTTCCGCTAGTTTACAGGTTTATTTTTTTAATAAACTAAAAATAGATTAAATACTTTTTTTTTTCTATCTGTGCGGACCGGTACCAGGGGGTTGTGGACCACCGCCTGAGTCCATCTATCATGTTCATTTTCCCTCCATTTCCTTCCATTTGTGTGTCCCTCAGTCTTTCCATTAGCTTGTAAGTCCATCCAACATACTTCCATTTATTCATCAATTTGTTCCATTCCGTTTGTCCACCTATCCGTCCGATTGTTCTTCCATCTGAACTTTCATTCTTCCGTCTGTCCATTTGCCCGATCAACCCGTCCGTCCATCTATACGTCTTTCCATTATTTTTTCCTCCCATTATTCATTCATTTTATCTATAGTATGTTACATTTGTTCTCAAATCTCAGTCTATTCAGTCTTCTGTCCATTTGTCCTTCAATCTATTTCGCCTGACCACACAAATGAAGCATTTCTGGCAACTTCCTGATCATCACAGGTCGTCGTCCTGTTCTCACCGTGACCAAACCATCTGGCATCTAACCTCCACTCCAAAGGTCTCCCGATGAGCCCTCAGATGTTCACATCCCGGTGTTTTTCCCGATCTAGTCACTCCCAGAAACAACCGGAATAATCTTTATTTTTGACAGATAGCGTCCCAAGTCTCTCAACAATACATTATTGTAACGCCCCCTACTGTCCTATAAAGCTTCTCTCACTCTTGCAACCAAAAGATAAAAAAAAAGGTTTATTTTAGCACAATAAAAACCTAATCCTATGTAATAAAGCTAAACAAAAGGGCTGTGACTTCCATGCATCACCATCTTCTCTCACTGGTTTAAAGCATCATATTTAATTTCAATGGATTTTCTAAAAAATATTGACCCCCAAGAAAAAAATAAATAAGCAGGTGTGCTTTTTTATATTCTCTTCACTCGGGTCCCTGGCGATTTAATAAGGGCATTATTGCTGCATCCACAGACGCCACCTTGCACCTGCTTTATTAAAACACTCCTCCCTCATCACCTTCCTATCTTTCTTCCATATCTCAGCTTTCTCACCATATTTATTTCCCCCCCCCCTCCCCGTGTCCGCCAAGTCAGCTTTTTTTTTCCTTTTGTTCGTCTGCCGTAACGCCTGAACATGTTCATGCAGCACGCCACAATCGTATGATAATGTTGCGTTTAAACGCTGCTTGTTATGTTTCTGGGGTGTCTTGCATTTTTACCACGAATGCCTGCACACTGGCTCGGGATGCCGCTAAATCACATCACAGAACCGACCATATGGTCATCTTTTTCCAAGCCCTGAGAGGACTCCTGCCAGCACTCAAACAGCTTCGTCAACACCTTGCTTTCCATATTTGAGCGATAGCGGGGCCCGATCGCGGCGGGAGGACGCGATCATGTGTCCACCGGTGGTGATAGAACGCAGGGATTTAAACGCCGAAGAACCCAATTATCCTGCCATGAACGTAACGTCTTTAAAGTCACCTGCTGTGATGCTTGATTGAAAAGGAAACATGCACACTTGGAAACACCAACAAAGAAAACCAACGTTAGACATCAAAGCGCGTCGGAATCTGCCAAGTCGGCCCTTTTATTTGCTCTTTTGTGCTGCTGCTTTGTTGAAGGATCGATCCCAGTGTGAGATTATGAGTCAATTTGTTAGTTGACCCGATGTCCAGGGATCAGATAAACAAGTCCCACTTGGATTATTCAGAGGAAAAAAAACTCCCTTATGTCTACAAATGATCTTGCAAAGTAAGCAAAAATGTCATTTTAAAAAGCAGCTTCATGGACAATTGGATGATTTCCAAATGAATTGCTTTTTTATTGTTGCTTATCATTTTGCTCCTATGGTAAAAACACACTCACAGTGAACATGCACACAAACAGAAAAAAATCACTCACTTGCTTTAGATTTTCACCAGTTCCTGTGCCAGATGTAATTACTCCATCGATAAAGACGAAAGCTGACACAATGGAAATACATTTTTTAAAACGCGCAATAAAAATACATGCTTGCAAATCAAATCCCAGTAGAAAATAAAGAAAATGAGAATAGTATATAATATACACACGTACAGTATATACCGTATATTGAATTAATGTAATTTAGGGGGAAAACGCTTCTCTTTTACAGTCAGTTATTTTTGATATTTTAGATAAAACTTAATGATCCCACAAGGCCATTTAAAAAATAAATTAAAAAACTGACTCAAGACCCATTCTTAACCCCTGTCCATTCATTTTATTTTTTTCCAACACATTTTATTCCCTGTCCTTCAAAATAAATTCCAAGTTGAAATTGTGACACTGTAAGACATTCTGTGCTTAATACAAAATTTACAACATTTGAAATGATTTTAAGTATAATTATTTAATAGAATAATTGGATGCACCATCATTCGCTTATAAATTAAGTTCTGTACACTTAAGTCAATCTATTTGGACAGCATTCCAAACAAAATATTTTAAATCCACAGGAAAAAGTGAAATACATTTTTTCTCCAATGTTTGTATCAGAGTTTTTTGAGTCCAATCTCTACTTTTGGTCTCACATGAATCAACATTACACCTCAGAGATATTTTTTTTTTTTGTTCAAAGCGAGCCTCTCTCCATGTTCCCATCTTGTCAAACTATTCCTGGATGCTGATACATCTCAATCCCTGCTTCCAGAGTTTCAAATATGAAGCCAAGTCAAAATGCTGTAGGTTTGTTTCAAATGTTTTTGACGATTTTTGTTGAAACTATTTATGTAAAAAATCATGGTTGTACCCAAGAACTAGTTCTGAATAATAAAGTAGTAGTTTTGACCATAGGACGCAATTGTAAGATTCGTGTTCGCTTCCAGATACAAATATTTCAAGCTGACCATGTCGATCACAGGACTATGTTGAAATATTTGCTGATTTTTAAATGTAATATTGTTATTGGATGTGATTTACTAGCTTAGTATTTGTACACTTAATTGATTTTGAAGCATATATTTGGTCAGCACCCCATAACAAAAGTAGAAAACATTGATATTTTATAATAAGTTAGGCAGAAAAAAGATTTGGAAGAATGAAAAATGCTCACATGAGGAATAACATAGTCAGACTTTGATGTGGAGTTTGAATCCTTGATATTTTATTTTCATTACCATTTCCAGCCTCTGCCGTCGGTGGACCGGCTTCTTCTGTCATGTAAATAGTGAAGCGAGGTGAGGAAGTTCACACTCTTGTCCCGAGCCCCGGGTGGTACCTGGCTGCCAATTATTCTGCACACCTGCTGCTTATCCATCAATCGCAGGGAAAAGCTCCCAGTCTTTCGGCTCCCAGCCAACGAGGATTTAATCAGCAGTTCTTACAAATCCTCCTTCTTAGTTTCATCTGTATCATTATTGATTTTCAATTACTTGATTTTTGCTTTTTTTCTTCTCAGCAACAGCATTTTCCCATTACCCGCCCAGTCCCTCTGAAGCATCTCCGACTTAGTCATATTAACAAGGTTTTATTTCAGACTCCACCAGCCCACTCGCAATCTTTTTTGAGGCGTGTTTGATTCTGATTCCATCATTTATTTCCAGAGCAGAAATATAAGATATGAATTATTGTGCTTATTATGATTATATAAGGTTGGGCGCTACATGATTTATGTTTTCCTCTATAATATAACGTGACCCGTTATAACATCTGCCAAGGAGGGCATTTGATTATCTGAATTTATTTGTCAGTTTCAAAACACGAATAGTACTGAATTAGTATTTGTATTGGCAAAGAGTACCATCTGGATCGGAAAAGATTTTGAATAAATAACAAACGTCATGTCTGTTTTTTTTGCATTGATGAATGATATTGTCATTTCTATTGTTCGGATCATTGACAAGAGGTTTTTCTTTTTGGCGTGGGCCAAAAAAGAAACATTGCGTGCAGACACGACGGTAAAAAGTTTTTTTTTGATAGACTTTATCGTAAACTGTGTTTTAAGAAGTAATGAGTAAATGGCTCCTTGGCAAAGGTATGCCTACCTACCGTGTCCAGTGAAGTAGCTGGGAAATCATAGACGGCATCTCTTCAAATAAACAAGGCACAGAAGAAAGATAGAAGGTTGTAGGTAACAGTCGACCTTTAAGATCCATTACAAGTTATTCAAACACTAGGGATTGTAACACAATGTTTTGAATCTGAAAAGCATCTTACAGGCTGACCTTCCTTTGGGTAAGCTAACTTTCAGGACTAAATTTGATCACACTTTTGAATGCTGCAGACTCTACCATCTGTAGGTAAAAAGAGTTCAAACCCAGAGTTTTTCTTTTTCTTTAAAAAAAAAATATATATATATATATATATATATATATATATATTCATCCATTAACTATATTCAGAAAAAGGCAAAACCAGTCAGACTAAAACTAGGTGTGAAGTAGTTAACAATTTAAAATTGTATTGTCCTTTTTTATGTGTCGCGATCTCCACTTTTAGTCTCCCTAAAATCAACATAATACTTACAAGGTTACAAGGTTCCAAAAACGTAAGTCGTGTGGCTCCCTTTTAAATATTTTGTGGATTATTTTTTTCAAGATTGAAAAAGTAATATTTACTGTCAAGGTTGTCACTGAGGTTATTGGCATTATTTTTTTTTCAAAACGACTTCTCTTAGCCTCTTATTCTAGTGATTTTTTTTTACAGTAGGAATCCTCAGGAAGTCGCTTCAACCCATTCCAGTTGAAAACTTGACAGCTGACAGTAGTTTATTACAAAGGTTATGTTAATTTATACAGTATGGTGGTAAAGTTTTGGTTTATTCTGAGATTTAAAGAGTCACTATTAAAGATGTGAGAAATCATCACAACACTTGATGAACAGATGACGTTAAAAAAACAACATTGCTTAGATACTGAAACAGTTTTCTTGATGAATTATTTAAATTAAAAAATTGTTTTTAAAGATCTAAATAAAATGTTGTTGACGTGGCTCTTTTCTGAAATCCACTTCAGAGGAATAATAAAAAAAAATGTCTGCAAGAGGACATTACTTTGAATAAGCTTCCGCACCAGTTGAGTTATGTTGAAGCGACTCTGCACTCGTCCTGAGCGAGGAGCTGGCCGCCGCCCTGGCACACATCCACCCCATTTCTTACTTCCTGATGTCAGAACCCATGTCAAGAGGACATTAAGCATTTCCACTGCTGAGCAGTGCGGCTGATTTGCAGGAGAGATAAGCTGGACCGGATTAGTTTAGCAGAAAATCATTTTCTCATTTGGAAGACCACCTCAGTGACTTCAGCGAAAGGAATCGCCTCGTAAAAATGTACTCACACTCGCGGACGTTTACAGAAGCACAGAGTTGACGCCAATAAAGGTAATGATCACTTCTTTTTAATCAAAGAAAAAGTCTTTCTTTAGTCCAATGATTTATTGATGAAACTAGTACTAGTAGTAACCTTCTAAAATATCTACCTATCTATCTATCTATTGTATCTATGGGATCTATCCATCAATGGTATCCTAATATCCATCCCTCCATTTATGCTTTCCAACTATCCATCTATCTACCTATGGTATCCATCTACCTAACTATAGTATCAAAAATCTATCCATCTATGGTGTACATCTTTCTATCCATGGTATCACTCTACCCATTCATCCGTCTATCCATCTATGGTATCCCTTTTAACCATCCATCAATCTATAGTATCCAACAATCTGTCCATCTATCTATGGTATCCATCTATGGTATCTATCCATCCTTCCATTGATGGTATCCAACTATCCATCCCTCTATCTAACAATTTCCCCTTGTGGGAATAATAAAGGAAAATATAATCTAAGGTATTATTATTAATCATTCCAACCATTTATAGGGTATTCATCCATTTAGTTATGATATCCATCCATCTATAGTATCCAACAATCTATCCCACTATCTATGCTATCCAACCATCCATCCACCTACCTATGGTATCAGTCTACCAATCTATCCATCTATGTATCCATCCATCCATCTAAGGTATCCATCTAACCTTACATCACTCTATAGTATTCAACAATCTTTCCATCTATCTATGGTATCCATCACTCCCTCTATTGATGGTACCCAATTACCCATCCATCTATCTAGGGCACAGATGTCATACAGGTGTTGCTTGTTTAAGCTCACACCTGATTCCTTAACTCATGTGTGCTTGACTGGTTGGAACAAAAACTTGCACCATCTCAGCCCTTTCCTGGACCAGCTAGACAAACCTGATCTAAGGAAATCCATTAATCCTATCCATCTATTTTTATATCTAGGGTATCATCCATCCTATGAATCACTATCTATAGTATCCATCTATTCATTTTATTTCTATGGTATAGATCCTTAAATCCCTCACTCCATGCATCCAGAATACAGTATAAACATCCATCTGTCCATGGTATCCATCCATCTATGCATTTATCATAGATGCTTTCATCAGTTCCGAAATCTTCTACCATTTTTTCCTTCATTAAGTCATGTGTCCACGGTAGTCTGGGTCAATGTCTCCCCCTTTTTTTTTTTTCAAGAAGGTTCCTCAAGAGTCAAAGCTTTAAAACACTTCATCAGTTTAATTGTTCATCTTCAACAGGCTCAGTGATCAGAGTAATTTGCAGCCCAAATAGAAGCACGCGAGCAGAAAGAGAAATTTGTCATCTCGAAGTAAAGTGTCCAACACTGCGCACACATCACTCTGGTCATTTAACAAACAGCTGTGATGGATAAAACTGGTCTCGCTTGTCAGGGATCCTTGATAGTCCTAGTCACACCAATTTGTCCAGGTATCTCAATCTCAAATATTCCTAGTCCATGACTGTCTTTTTTTTGTCATGTGTCCAAAGTGACCCACTTGTTTGTGTTTGCTAGTTAAAACTTAACCACTTTATTTTAATCTCTGACTCTACTTTTGTTTCATGTAATATTTCAGACCTTCTGTCTCTTAACAAACCACCCAGACTACACTTTTTTCATCACTTCTTTGAATTTATCTGTGGTGTTTTTGTCGCTGGTGTGATTTGAGAGTCGTCAGATAGTATTTATTTTGTATTTCTTTAACAATCTAATTTAAACAGGAAGACAAAACTTACTAACTTTCTTGGTCATGGCAGACTTTCAACCTGCCTGAAGTTTAATCAGTTTTAAAGAATGTTAAATTCATTTTTGGAGGGAAATAATAAAACAAACATGGTTTTCTGATCAAACCAAAATAAAAAAAACGCAATTCAAGATTCATTGTGCCGATTAAAACAAACCACAAATATAAATTCTGCAAAAGAAGTAGAAATATGTTTTGTAAATATAAAATTAAATCATTAAATAATAACACAATTAAATTAAAATGTAATAAGAAATCATTTTTGTACAATCCAAACTCTCCGAGCTGAAATGTTACCAACAGTAATCGTCATTCTTAAATAAAGTTTTATAACAAGAAGCTTTTATCCTCTTGTCTGAAAGAGCCACCTCGTACTGAAGGAAAGACGCAGCATTAATGGACGGTGAAGCGTCGACGAACAGCGAGGAAAAGAAAACGGTTCTCGGAAAACTAATAAGGATGTTGTTTCTCAGCTGGAAGCTCAAAGACTGAGCTGAGAAAAATAATTCCACTGAATCTCAGTGGGAGCAGTTATAAGCGACTGAGTTCAATAATATATACCTTGAACTTAAAATCACTGCAATATCTTGTACATGACAAGTCCACTGACATGTGATATACAGTATGAGCATCATTAAAGAATAGATCGTGACTAGTAACCATCACATTCATTTTCAAAAAGTCTGATTTTTTTCAGCCCGTACCAAGTTTTGTTCTGTAACAATAAAGGTACCTGTACAGTTAAAATATGAAAGGCAAAGTGAATATTTGTGTGGTGGATTATTAGTGTTAGATAAGTGACGTATAAGCAATGTTATTCTAAATTAATTTGACTTCTTACAGATATAATTACTGAATTTACTAAAATTACATTTTGTAGATATATTTTAAGTTTATTTCAGGATAAGTGCAGCTGAAAAGAAGAGTAATAATCATTAAATGTATCACAATAATTATTTGTGTTGAAACTGCCATTAAAAGGTTTCCTTCTCATTAACTAAAAAACTCACTTCTTATATTTACAGTTTAAATTACAGTTGAGTTTTTTCACTTTTACCTGAATGAAACATCTGTTCCAACTTATTTAAACTATTTATTGCATTTTATATTTTGAAAAAATATACAAGTATTTTTGAGCAAATATTTAAGTAGCGTTGGGCATTTTAATAACACACCAATTACATGTATTATTACATGAATTTTTCTAAAGATACTCTGACAACAGAGTCATGTTTGTTTTTCATTATAAACTACAAAATACATTTACCGTTATAAAGGAATTTGATGGACAAGTACTAATTATCAATCGTGGACTTTCACCCCTAAATTACAGACTTGAAATTTTGACAAGTGTGTGACAGCAGCGGGAGGCTGGAAAAAGTGTGTGGGTGCCAGCGAGTGAGCATGTGGTGGGCCGGGGTCGAGGGGTCGTCTCCACACTGTCATTATTGTATCCGAGCTCGCACAGAAACAGGGATGGATTCTGGTGAAAGTGCGTCGTTGAAATTGCTTCTCTTGTGCACATGATCCAGAGGAGCCCGTGAATCCGGGCAGCCCTCCCACAGCTTACAGCTTCTCTGAGCTCGCTGGGCGAATGAAATTACCACAATATATCTTGCGACTGCGACGTATTGATTGTGTGCCGGAGGAGAGGCTATCATCTCTCCTCTCGTCTCTCCTGCCTTGTTTGGTTTGTAAATTTGTTGGCGTCAGGATATTAGGAACAACCTTGCTCAACAAAACAATATCGTACGGATCATCTTGTTCGTCAATATGCTGTGTTAGATGCTAAGTGGGCTACAATGAAAATCCTGGATGAAAAATAAACTCTTAGTTACTCAGAGAACATTTTGAAGTCCAACGATTCAATAAATAACTATTATTTTGGCCATAAGTGACACACTAACGCTTTCATTACAAAAAGTTCCTTTATTGTCCATTTCCCCCATTATGCTTGCAGAAAGTGGATGAAATTATGCAAGTCTCCCTTACTTAATACGTATTAAATATGGTGTGGATTCCATTGGAATTGTCATGGGGGTCTACTGCCCCCCGCACCGCCCGCTTACAATTAACAAAGGAATCTAAAATACGATTCCATTAAAATTATATTTGATGTATTCTAATTTTCATGGGGGTTCTTCTGACATGCTTTCAGCCCCCTTACAATTGACAAAAGGAGCTGAAATTCTTGAAATACTTCTTGTGTATAATTTAAAATGTATGGTTGACATTTTAATCATAATTGTATTGGACGTAGTTGAATTTTCAATGGGGTCTTCGGCCCCCCTTTCTGCCTGCTTACAATAAACAAAAGAAGAATTAATTCTGGAAATATTTCTTGTGTGGTTGTGTGGGTTTTATGTATTGTTTAAATTTCATAAAAATTGGTTTGGACATGTTCAAGTTTCCATGGGATTCCATTCCCCCACCCCTTTAGCCCCCTCACAATTAACAAAGGAATCCAAAATACTGAAAACATTTGTTGTTTTTATGTAATACATATGGATGAAATTCCATACAAATTAGATTTGACGCGTTTGAATTTTTCTGAGGTTCTTCTGACCATCTTTCAGCCCCCTTACAATTGACAAAAGAATCCAAAATACTGCAAACATTTCTTGTTTTTATGTAATACTTATGGTTGAAATTCCATCAAAATTGGATTTGATGTATTTGAATTTTCATGGGGTTTGTCTGACCCGCTTTCAGCCCCCTTACATTTGACAAAAGTAGACAACATTTTTGTAATATTTATTGTGTTTCTACATATTATGTAAGGTTGGAATTTTATTAAAACTGGATTGGATATATTCGAATTTTCATGGGGTCTTCCCCCCCCCGCCCCTTGTACTCCTAAAATTGCCTTACGTTTCCCCCTAAAATCCTCACTAAGATGTCAGTTCACATGTTAATTTTCAGGCAAGAATTTAAGATTAAACCTGAACGCACAAAGACGGACAGACGGACAGAAAGGTTTTAAAAGTGGTGAGATTATTCTCATCTTATCTCACATGCTACAGAAATAATCATCGACTTAATGCGACACAAGCGAAGAAGAAAACTTCTTGAATCACGTTCATCGCTGTGCATTGAACGCACTTCAAGCTCACGGCCGAGGATATCTCACAGAGCACAGAACGTTCGAAGCATCAAGGAGATCAAGCGAGTTCAGAAAACATGCGCACAATCTGCAACAGTCACAACTCTTAACGGCGCAACAAACACGCTTCATATCCCCCCTTTCCTCGCCACGAAACAACCGTCTGACAACTCCTGCGGTGCTACTAGACACACTTCCTTTCTTCTTTTTTTGTGAAAGTGACAGACGATGACAAAGTGCGAGACGGAGGTGTTGATGAAGGGAACATTATTGCTTCAACCAAACGTGTGCACGACACGCACAATGCTGCCGATTAGAGAAGATTTAATGAAAGACGGGGAAAAAAAAAAAAAAAAAAAAAGTCTTTTATAGGTTCACATGAAAATAGACGTTCACTGTATGGCACCCTTGTGTCCCTCTGTCGCTTGAGGATGTGGTTACCAAGGTAACGTCTCTAGTGCCCTGCAATTTGAGAGCGTGTTCCCCCCGTAGTGTTACCATAGCGAATCCATCCGTTACTCAAGACTGTTGGAAAAAGGAGTTTGTTTGGAAATACCCATCGATCATCAACAGCAGTTATGATTCATAAACATGCGTTTTAAAAAAAAAAACAACGTCGACCAAAATGGTTCCCGTTTCTCCGCTCGTTTACATGGTGTTTCATCGCATAGTTGAGCGATGATTTACTCAACAATACAGAATTGTGCTGTGTAATGGGCCGACAAGAGGAGGAGAGAGAGAGAGAGAGAGAGAAAAGGACAGCATGCATAATACATAATAGAAAAGTGCACTTTATTCATAGCTGTGTGGCTTACAGCAGCCGCCGGCGAAGTTTTCTTCCGACCAAATAAACGCTTAAAAACTTCCTCCACCATTTATGAAATATATAATAGATAAATCCTTGTTCACCTTTTATTCTGTGGAGAATAGTTTCACCGTGAAAATGACCATCAAGGAAGCTATAAAAAGAGAGGAGGAGGAGAGCAAAGGTCTACAGGTGTCTTTAATATTTACTGCATTAACAAGACTTGAATGACTTTTTGATTATGAGAAGTCGAAACTTTAATCAGTGCCCATCGTTCTTCTTATGCTCAAGAAAGGCATTTTGATGTTTGTGAGACCAAGGCCTAGATAACGAAAAATACCTTCTTGTTTTTTTGGCAGACTGTTTTCAATGATGTCTTTTTTTTACCTGCCCTTTCATTATTATCTTCCTCATTCACATTTATCCTCAGTCAATCTTTTTTTAAGTCTTATGTTTAGTTTAGTCAACGCAAACTGCTAACGTTTTGGTCTACTTTTCTCTTGTCATAACCAACAAAAGTATCCTAAAATGTTTATTGGACAAAACGATTTCACACGTAAAATATTTTTATTTTTTAATAAGATATTTTAATTAAGTTTCATTCATTTAACATTTTTTTTCTCCTGTGGATCTTACGCTATTGTACTTATCACACTCACTGGTACATGCCATGCTATCAAAGTTCATTTTAGTTGTTTAAAAATTAAAATAAATGAATAAAATAACGTATTTTTATAATCAAAGTAAATAATGAGGCCTATGTATTTGCTTGTAGTTAAATATTAAATGAACTTTGTAAGATTTTCGCATCTTTTGTTCAGGAATCTTATACGCTGAGATCTTACATCAATCTGAAGTGAGTATAGAAAGAAATCTCACTTGTTCATTCATTTATGTTTAAAGAAGACGACAATCTGGACATTTTTTACTCAACAAAAAATAGATGCCATCGATCACTTGATTTATAGATCGATATCAGAACATTTATCATTATAAACATCCTAATACGTTTAGTTAAAAACAATTTCACTTTTCAAGGAATTATAAATGATCTTAAAGTTTAACTAATGTGTTGATTTAAGTGTGTCTTAAGTAGATCTTGGACATCTATTGTATAATCAGAATATGTCTGTTTGTATAAAAACCCAATTTTATATTGAAATATTTACATTAGAAAATATGATTCTGAAAAAGTGGCTGAGACCAAACTCTTAGTCCCTTAAATTCTTTGTTATTTTGTCTGAACATGGAAGGAAGACAATCTACTCACCATGTGGTCTGGTGGCAAAAGGTTGAAGAACAGTTTACTTCCTGCTTTGAACACCTGTATGACCTCATAGGTGAGGTCATTGGGAGCTACTAACTCCAGGGCAGGGGGGAGGTTTATATTAAGTGGCAGTTATAAATCTCTGATTTGATATCATGCCTTTTATTTCCAACTGCAGATGCGTTAAATTAATATGTTTGATTAAATACGATATAAATAGCATTTATTACAATAGTTTAAGGGACGAAATTGGAGTTGCCGGGGGGAGGCTGGTACAGTCCCGGTTAACCTGAGTTAACTTTTCAAGTTTTGTAAATACTTCAGTTGTTTTTTTTTTTGTTTGATTCACAATAAAATGTTTAACTTATTGGAACAATAAACTTCCTGTTTGTGACTACCTGACCCCGCCTTGTGAGTCGGCCTCCTACAACTCTTCCAACAGTGCTTAAGCCCCGCCTACTAAAACAGCTTAGTTTTTCTGCTCTTGTTTCATTCAGTTTCAATACTGTAACATGCCTTCCAAATGCATTTTATAATATATACTTTTTGATATACTTTACTCCCATACATTTTAAAATCTGTTGTTTTCTTGTGCGAAAATGTATTGTCCCGTTCAAAGGGCTCACTGTGATAGCTTAAAAAAGAACATTTACAAAGTGAAAAGCAGAAGAAACGCCTTTTTTCCATCATTTTATACTTGCTCAAGAACCATATTAATGTTTTTTTAGGATCCACCTAACCCTTGTGTTATCTCAGGTACACAAGGGATACTACAAAAACATTTGTTTTTGGGACGCCGGGTCAACTTGACCAATAGAACGCACAATGTTAAATGCCAGCCCATTGAATACACTTTGCTTTTCTGGAGATTAACTCTTGTTTCTTTCAGTTTCGATAGTGTAACGTCATATCAAAATACAATTTGACCATACGTATTACGTATACTTTTTAACATCACCGGTATATATTGGCTTTGATCCATGTTTTAAGCTGTTGTTTTCTTGTTTGTGAAAATGTACTTTCCTATTTAAGGGGCTTAGCTTGTGTTAGCTTGACACAAATGTACACATTCACAAAGTAAAAAGCTACGTGATGTAATACAAGTAAACATTGTATGATCATTTTTGTGTAGTTTTTCTTAGAACTATTTGTATTGTATTTGTCTTATGAGGTTCTAGGGATGGTCTGATGAAGCTTCATGAAGCAGTGTCATTATTTTCAGAGTCCACTAGATGGCGGACTTTACACTATTTTCCTTTGTTTTAATGAAACATCAAATCATATTTTAAACTGATGGCGCCACCTACTGACCTAACATAACACTGCTTCATGAAGCTTCATCGACACATCACTATGAGGTTCCACTTAAATAATTGTCGAACTTAAGAAACACCAGGAGGTAAAACAAAGTTTTTGACCTTTGTGTTATCTCAGGGTCAAGGTGACCCGGAGGCACAAATGTGTTTGTGGTACCCCTTGTGTTGTCTCTGGGTCAAGGTGAACGACCTCCGCCACTGCATATGTTTAAATGGAAGCCAGGGAGGTCGTTCACCTTGACCCCGAGACAAAACAAGGGATACCACAAACACATTTCTTTTCAGGCCTATGGGTCACCTTGACCCTGAGATGAACGATTTAACACAGAATACTTAAACAGTTTGAGGTATAAAAGGTTGCATTCTTATCCTGTGAAATAATAAGTTAATGTAATGTTATTTTGGAGACATGTGCTTTAAAGCAGCTCTATGCGATTTGAAGTAGAGCGACACCAGTGGTCTAAAGTGGTAGTGATTAGCCCGACAGGAGACCACATTTCCCATGAGCACTTGCTAAACGTCACAAAAGTTGAAATTATAATAATAATACATTATATTTATAGAGCCCTTTATCAGACGAGGGTCACAAAGCACTGAAATAATCAAAACAATACTCGATAAAATATATACTTAAAAGGTCAAGATGTATATATGGGATATGTAGCATGTTCACACCATCCCCAAGAACCTTTACAGGGAAAATAAAAATCACATAAAACACCTCAAGTCACAGTATGAGTCATCCAACTAGTTTTATGTTCATCACAACTTTAATACAAATATTTTAGTACAAACATATTAAGGTACCCAAACTACCCAGAGCTGCTTTAATACGAAACATTCATTGAAACTGCTGCACAGAGTGAGAACAAAATGCGCTCATTAAGCTAATCCTACCCTTAATTTGACTTTAAGATTCGCTCTGACCTTTTTTTTTTTTATAAACATAATTTATGCTTGTATTTGTTTAGAAAGTCCTTCTATTTTTCTCTCCAGCTCTGGCGCTTTAATTGAGATGCTGCCTATTTGCATATTCAAGTACGAGCTGCTCTGGGTACCACGAGCCAATCCTGGATGCTGAGCGACGCCATTGGCCGAGCCTCGAAGAAGGGGTCTGTGTGTTATGTGCAGGAGGTGGAGGGGGGGGGGGGGGGGGCGGTTGGTGGTTGAGCTGTATCTCCGCTCTCTCCCATTCAACCTCTGTAGTCAGCAGAACGAGCGGCTGAGAGGATCAGCGGGCGCAGCATCCTCGCCGACAGCAGCATCCCTGCAGACGAAGCAGCTCCGCGGACGGAACGACCAAAGTGATGGAGAGGAGAAGATAGACGGTCCGGGGCGGAGAGAGGAAGAGGAGCGCAGAGAAGAGGAGGATGTAAAGAGGATTTTGAGAGTGAGCAACGCTGTCAAGACCGAGGAACACTGCAGCTGCACTAAATCACAACAGCCGGGGTTGAGGGAGAACCAGGGAGGGAGGATGAGATCTCCCCTCTTCGGGTGAGCGGGCATGGACCCCCGGAAAAGTTAACTTCACAGAGAAAAAAAAAAGAAAAAGTGTGGATGAGCGGCGTGTCTCTTCAGAAGGAAATGAGTTTTCCGAAGGGGATGATCTCTTGACAGCTGACTCCGGCGCTCCGACCTCCATCACCTGGAATCTCTTTTCTCTCCCCTGCATGTCCTTCCACTGCTCGGGCAGCTGAACCACACTCATGGTCGATGCCAAGGGACGGAACATGAAATGTCTGACTTTCTTCTTAATGCTCCCCGAGTCGGTGAAAGGCAAGTCTAGCAAGAGCTCCAAGAAAGGGAATGCCAGCGCCAGCGGCTCCAAGCTGCCCCCGGTCTGCTACGAGATTATCACCCTGAGGAGCAAGAAGAAGAAGAAGATGGCAGCGGATATTTTCCCCACCAAAAAGCCGGCGTCCGGCACCACCGTGCAGCAGTACCAGCAGCAGAACCTGAACAACAACAACACCATACACAACTGCAACTGGCAGGGGCTCTACTCCACCATCAGAGAACGGTACGTCTATTTAAAGTTTGAACGAAAAAAATATACTTTTTTCAAAGTAAAGCTCTGACCCGAACGCTCCGGACGAGCCGCGGGGGTGTGATAGGAACAAGAGACTGAGGTGACTCTGAACTAGAAGCATAATATTTACTTTGGCTTATCAGCAAAAGACCCAGCTGTTTCGGCGTGCTCCCTCCACCCTCGCTCTCTTTTCGGCTTTGTTGTCTCTCCAGGACATCATGATGCTGTTTGCCCACCCCTGTGACATGTCCCACTGCTCAATTATAAATGAAGACCTCTTATTGTTGGCAGTGGGGTTTTTCCATCAGCTTTATGCTCTCGTTTTGTTGTAATTAACTGACTCATATTTACATTGAGGGCAAGAAAATATCCAAAATAACTTTGTGTAGATTTATACTATGTAAGTTCTTGTTATATTACATCGAAAATAGTATGATAACAGACACTTGGAATTATTAGAAATTGAATTGGTGTAAAGTCAGAACAATTTTACCTGCAAGGAGAGTTTAATACAGAACATTCTTATCGTATGTCCCATTTTCACTCTGAAGTGAGAGCTGTTTCGGTCGCAGCTTTATGCCGCCTGCGTATGTTGTTTATTATCCAAAGGAAAGCAAAGTTAAAACACAGGGAAAACAGAACAGAAGGTGTTAAATAAAGCAAATGAAAATAAGCATTTCTTTCCATATCCTAATCTGATTGAACCGGTGTCTCTTTTGCGACTTTCTTAGACATTCTTAAGATGGATAAAAACTAAGCAGTGCTTTAAAACCCGAGCAACGATTGACACGTGGTTCCGCAAATTTGACTCAACTCAGTATTTACCGAAACTGCTGCCGAAAGTCGTATAAATCCAAAGAGCTCACTTTTAAAGTTTCGATCAAAGCTTGAAGAAATTGCATGTCGTCCTAATGTTTTGGATTTTTTTTTTTTTATCCACCATCAGGAACTCTGTGATGTTCAACAATGAGCTGATGGCCGATGTCCACTTCGTGGTGGGTCAGCCAGGACGGACCCAGAAACTGCCCGGACACAGAGTAAGAATCTAAGATACAACTATTTTTTTTAAGAAGAAAAAAAACAACAAGAAAAAAAACAACAAGCCTGATAGGCAGCAGTGACGGAAAAACAAACTCCTTTGTGCTTCACTTCCGCACCATGTGTCTTTCCCGAGACAGTCCTCAATTATTGATGTAAATGAGGCTGACGGATAGCGCGAGGGATGTGCCACTCGTCTGATTCGGAATTGTGACAAAGTGTCTCTTGTTTCGGCTTATCTCCACACACACGACTCCGCAAGTTTTTAATTAAACAAGCCGGACAATAAACTTCTGCTCCTTCTTTTCTTGGCAGCAAAACTCTCCCTTATTCTGCTTGATTAGCTTTTTGTTGAAAAACAAAACAATGAAAATACGAAAAATCAATGATGGGTTCTTACAATCAGACGTGCATTCAAGCGCCGCTGAAAGCCAGAGGTCGATATCTGACTTCTTTGTTTAATCCACTCTGACCCAGTTGTTTTCCAAGATGTGCACATGAATAATCAATGAGGGGTTTAGGTCTTTGACGAAAGCACGTGGCGTGAAAAAACTTTACCGCGAATGCTTCATTTTGAGATAGTGTTTGATATTTTGACAGGTGGTGTCGGTTTGGTGATTTTCAACTGGTAGGTTTAGTCACTAATGTGCGTCGTAAAACAGTTCTTTGTTAGTCTTGTGGATTTTTTGAGGGGCAAAAATGAATCTGCATTAGTCTTTCAGGAAACAGTTTGTGGGGTAAATTTTACTTTAATCAATTAATTATCCATATTTAGCAAAAGGTTTTCTACTAATCTCTTGATTAAAATGTTATGTTTGATATTAAACTTTGCATTAAAATGATCTGTCATGAAATTATGACTATGTGCTATAAATTATGTGGGGATTAATCTGTGCATTTTCTTTGTTAATATATATAACAATGACTCATTTATAACCACATTTAGATGTAAAAAAAAACAACCAATAGTATTGCCCAAGATTTATATTTCTAAATAAATAAATAGACATTGAAATATTATTTAATTGGATTTTGATGTCATGTTAAACTGAATTTCCTCTATATTAGGATACATTTGCAAAAAGAAAAATCAGTAGGCGATGAAGAGTTGCTAATGTTTAGGACAAAGAAAAGAAATTAGATTGTTGATAATACAAAGATAATAACCAAAACAGAACAAAAACATGTTTAAAAATCTGTTTATTTTCCTATTATCAAAATTTCCAAAAAGGTTCGACAGAAATATCACATGGTAAAAGTAAAACATGGAGTTTCATTTTCCTTCTATGCTCGAGTCATCATTCAGAAGTAATGTTGGGTCACAAACAATTGAGAACCAGTGCTATATAAATAAATATTACTTACTTACTTACTTACATAAGAAAAGTATACAAAAGAAAAAACATGACTAACACTTCAAGTGAGCCTGAAGCTCATGAAGGGAAAATAAAGTAGATGGACTTGCTTTCACTTAGCTACATTAGGCCAGGAAGTGCTTGGAAAGTACACAAGGTCTTTTTAACAAATGCGTTGCAGCGGGAGCCATTAAGTCATGACAAAGCAGCTGACAAAACCTCTCCAAAAGTGGAAATGTTACTCAGAATTTTGGATTTGTTTCAAAATGAAAACGGTTGATGTGAGTCAAAGAAGTCTCAGAGGAGAAGTCCATTTATGAAACACAAAAGAAGATGACATTATAGACTCTTCTTTACTATCTTTATTATCTCTTGTTTCTAGCAAAGGTAAATCTTTATCGCTGTGAATTGGCAAGAATCTGGCAATACATTACATATCACATTTCAAGGGCAGCAATATATTGCAATGCTTTAGAAACAACAACATATTTTTAGTATTGTACTGTAGAACTTTTCTCTGTTTTTTTCAGAATTTACAGACAGCATGACTCTTAACTGCTCTTATTTTTTTGTAACCAAAACATGTCCAAACATCAGCTGCTGGAGTCGACTGTATCCTCTCGTCTTCAGTCATAGCCCGGATATCGCAGGATTTCAATGTACATTTTTTTCCGTAATGACTGCTGCCATCTAGCAGTCAAAAGTTGAATTGCAACAGACAAATTAACAAACGGCGTGAATATTTGCAAGTTAATTGTGTCAAATAGAATTATTTGATTTGTACAATCATTATTGACTATTAACTACAAACCGTAAAAAGATATGGTAACATTAATAAGAAATACAAATAATATGCTCCAAAAAGAAGTGTTTTTTTTAAATAATCCATACAGTACTGTCGAATATTGATAGAGTATAATGGAAAAGGATAGCACGATATATCGCCACATGGATTTTTTCTGACATCGCTACTTTATTGTCATTAACTGTTTTACTTCCAAGCTCTTCCTAGGCCGACGGAAATGACCTAAATCGCCCAATTTGTTCCCCCTGGCCCTAAGTTTGACTAGATTTATAACCTTTACATCTGATTATTGACAATAGATAAATAGTTATGTTTAGGCCTACTAATGAATCATTTATCGATTCCAGCAAAACTATTTACTGGTCTAGCTGGACGAAGAAACCATAAAACTACTTGTGTGTGGACAAAATTGAAAGTGATGGGTTAAACTTCAACAAAAAATAATCTTTAAGTTAAGTAGCAAATCTGGAGTCATTGATGGACAGAAAAGACCCTATTTTTTATGTTAAAACTGAGTGTACCTTAATGTCCAACTAATACAAACAACAGCACACTTGTAAACAACATAATTTAGTAATTGTTTTATTTGTGGTAGACAGGGGACGGCAAATATGTTTTAAAAACCCACATTTTAAAAATTGTGCGTCTCATTAAGCTGAGAAATGGCTTCAGAATTTGTGGCTCCATTAAAAGGGATGCATTAACAGAAGGACGGCGGGAATGACTCGGCCGCGCTTTCAGTCTGACACCCCGCCAGTTGGACGAAAAACCACACGGTGCTTCAATATTTGCAGTGTCCGCTTGGCAAAGTAATGTCTTTTCAGTGAACATCTGTTCAACACAGCGGGCCAAGAGGTGACACTTACCGTAATCTTAGATATTGCTTTCCCGATTTCGCTTATTAAGAACAAATGCATCTCCACTGAAAAGTATTTGGAAGATTCACACCCTCCATTATGATATCCAGGACACGTTTCTAATGTCAAATCATTGATATTGACACAAGATGAAGGCAGAAATCTAAATATTCAATCAGTCAACTAACTAGGAGTCACTTGTCTTTTCTCACCATCCATGCTTATCTGTAACCAAACAACAACAATGTTTACGATAGAACATCATCACGATTGATTTTCCATGAGGTTCATTCCGGAGTAGGACTGCTATTTTTCCAGAAAATGTATGCCACCCACTTTTTGACCTAGATACACTTCTGCCGCACTCACTCGTATTTATAACAGCACGCATATCAAGATTTCAAGATGAAGGAACCTAAGTCATATTGGGGAAATTATGATGATATATGCAGGGTTATACAATTAGCAGCACCGACTCTCCAGTTTCATCAAGGTCACACTTCTGCCTAATTGCATTTCCTCTGAAGTTTTTTTTTTTTTTTTAATCATTTCCTCTCTTTGCACGCCACGTCTTCCCTCTTCTCCCGACTGTAATGGAGCCTATTTTTATGCAAAAGGAAAATGAATCCGAAACAGTTTTCGGGATAACGCTGATCATGCCGAAGCGTGTCATCTCTAACTGTTTCTCTTCCGTCGACAGTACGTGCTGGCGGTGGGCAGCTCGGTTTTCCACGCCATGTTTTACGGGGAACTTGCCGAAAACAACGATGCAATCCATATTCCGGATGTGGAACCGGCGGCTTTTTTGGCAATGTTGAAGTAAGTAATGTGCTTTATTACGGACATGATGGAGTCAACGCGGGATATAGTTGGTTTTTATAAAATATTTTGTTTCAACATATAACAAGAGCTTGGACAACATGATTTTGGAACACCTCCCTATTTTGGAGTGGCATGTCGCTCTTTAAAAAGACCTTTATGTTAATTAAATTCCTAATTAAACTCCAAAATGTCTAGTTTACCCAAATGACATCAAATTGATTTAGCCAAGTTAGTATAACCACTGCATGTTCAATTCAAACTAGGAACATTTGACAAAAAAATAATTTTCTATTCACCATAATGTCAATTTAGGGTTGGGATTATTTTAGTAATCTGTTACTTTTTAGAGTTATCGGTTAAAAGTCCATTTTAATGTAGCGACTGGAGCTCAGTTGTCTTTGTCTTCATCCAAAATGACGCACTTAAAAACCACCAAATACCTCTATACTGCTCATTTGTAATCTTAAATATCGCAAGGGCTCCGCCCACTGTTTACACAGGAAGCTCTCGTGATATTTACCTCGATTGTTTCCTGTCTGTGTAGCATGTTAGCCTTTGAGCTACCGCTACAAACAAGCTTAAAACATAGACTTGATGACATTTTTCCTGAACAATTCCTCTTGTCGAGGCTTCATTACAAGATGGACATTACAGACGAGCAGATTGGCGGTATTTAGATGTTTTTAAATTACTTTTTTAGACGAAGATGAACATGAATAGATTCCCATTACAATAGACTTACATTTTTGCCATATAACTCTAAGAAGAATTATACCTTTAATTCCATTTCCTTGCCTGATGTAAGTGGAGGTTCAAAACCAAATAAAAAATCAATGATTATTGGTTAAGATGATGATCAAGAACACAATCCTTTTAGCTTCTATGATTCTATTTTTTCCAGATATTTATAACTACCTTTAATGCATCACATCCATCTTGGTAATATAATCTTCCACTTTATTTAGACTTTGGTCATGAGGCGGAGTTCGGGCTGTCTAAAGTATAACTAGGGGAAGAAACCAAGGACATTGAATTTAGCCTACAGTGGCTAATGCGTGGTACTTCTCAGTCAAGTCAACCACTCCTTCCTGTTTCCTGTTTGTGGGGTCTTGTCATTTTGGGCCACAAGCAACACCTTATATTGTAGATGGTTCCTTTACTCATAGGGTCAAATCATGTTTAATGTGTCCTTAGTTATGTTAAAAAGTAAACGTGTTATTAAAGAGTTTGGGGGGAAGTTTTACTAGTAAACTAAAAGTGGGATCCTATATAATGGGAAGAACATGTGCCTCCTAAATACTGCAGGATAAAGTTTTGGACAGGTTTATTATATTTCATTTGTTGAAAAGGTTGCTTGAGATCATATTAGATTTTAGGCTTCTCTTTGGAAAAGAATTACACTTGTTACCCGAGATACCCCTGTATCAGCCCCATGATCAAAACTTATAATAGAAAACCTTTTAAAGTATGTTTCAATTGTCTAGAAAGTCTCTTGCCAGTTTCTTATTTAAACGCAATGAAGAAAGCTCCACATAAAGAAAGAACCTTTTAGCTCATTAATCTTTTGTGGCCGTAGCGCCGGCGAACATTAACATCTTCAAAATGTGCTTCCATAGGTACATCTACTGCGACGAGATCGACCTGAGTGCGGACACGGTGTTAGCCACTCTGTATGCTGCCAAGAAGTACATTGTGCCTCACCTGGCACGTGCCTGTGTTAACTTTCTGGAGACAAGCTTGAGCGCCAAGAACGCATGTGTGTTACTCTCCCAGAGCTGCCTGTTTGAGGAACCAGAGCTGACACAGCGCTGCTGGGAGGTGATTGATGCCCAGGCTGAGCTGGCGCTACGCTCCGAGGGCTTCTGCGACATCGACGCCCAGACTCTTGAGAGCATTCTGCAGCGCGAGACACTCAACGCTAAAGAGATAGTCGTGTTCGAGGCGGCACTCAGCTGGGCTGAGGCTGAATGCCAAAGACAGGAGATCACCTCTTCAACTGACAATAAGCGGAAAGTTTTGGGAAAAGCTATGTTCCTGATTCGTATCCCTACCATGGCGCTGGATGATTTCGCCAATGGAGCGGCGCAGTCGGGCGTGCTGTCGCTCAACGAGACCAATGACATATTTCTATGGTATACAGCTGCCAAGAAACCCGAACTGCAGTTTGCCAGCCAGCAGAGGAAAGGCTTGGCGCCGCAGCGCTGCCACAGGTTCCAGTCTTGTGCCTACAGAAGCAACCAGTGGCGTTACCGAGGGCGCTGCGACAGCATTCAGTTCGCCGTGGATAAAAGAGTTTTCATCGCCGGGTTTGGACTGTACGGCTCGAGCTGTGGATCGGCGGAGTACAGCGCCAAGATTGAGCTCAAGCGTCAAGGAGTACTTCTGGGCCAGAACCTCAGTAAATATTTCTCTGACGGTTCCAGCAACACTTTCCCGGTGTGGTTCGAGTACCCAGTTCAGATCGAGCCCGACACCTTTTACACTGCGAGCGTGGTGCTCGACGGGAATGAGCTGAGCTACTTCGGACAAGAGGGTATGACCGAGGTCCAGTGCGGGAAGGCCACGTTTCAATTCCAGTGCTCCTCGGACAGCACAAACGGCACCGGCGTGCAGGGGGGTCAGATTCCTGAGCTCATCTTCTACGCTTAAAAGGACAGTTATCATTCAGTGCTGCACTTTCTGTGTTTTATTTTTTGCCACCATTATTTAAAATCGACCTCCAAGACGGTATTGTGTGTGTTTTTTTTTTCGTCCACTTAACTAGGACAGGTTATGTAAATAGACAAACATCTTTATGTGATTAGAAAACATACTGCACTTGATGTATATATGAATATATGTATATTTTAAAATGTATATGAGGACACACATGTGGCCGACGCTGGCTACAAATATATATATATATATATACATATATAAATATATATTATATGACAAATATGTTTCAGTTTATTATGTCTATGCTTGCATAGAGCGCACATGTATCAGCGATTCATTGCGAGATGTTGTTTCTCAGTCCGGATTATCAGGCGAAGAAGACACTGTTTGTCCAACTGTAGTGTAAATCCCATCAAGCGTTAATATTCAAGTGGTTGCAATTGTACTTGCAGCTTTGTAGAGCTTCGTGAGGAGGCTGGAGGGGTCTTAGAGTAGGTCGCACTAGATTTAATGAGATTCACAACGGCTCTCACTGCACCTCTGTATCTCAGCGCTCATGCAGTTTGAATCGAGTTGTTTTTACACTTTATTCTTCTCGTTCGTATGTATCACGTATGCATACTTTTCTTGCGTAGTTGACATATGAAGTCAGGAAATCATCGAGGTATCAACGGACACTCTGTGATCTAAGGGGGAAAATGTTTGTCTGCTGACTTGCACTGATTTGTAATGTTCATTTTAAACAAGGTTTTACCTGCTGTGCTACTAAAACCACTGGCTGGTCTCCTGAGAGCTACGACAGAAAAACTGCTGTGTGTGTGTGAGTGCGCGGGGGAGGGAGACCACAGAATGTGTATCATTGTCGATGAAGCAAATAAAAGAAAACAAGAGGCACGTATTGGTTTGTTGGCTCCGTCTGTGGAACAGCAAGTGAGTTTTCCTTCAAACTCGGGGATTACGAGAAGAGGACAGATGATGCCCTTCAAGGCTGCCAGGATGGATAACGCAACAAAGCGCTGTGAGATGATGGATGATGCTTCGCGTCAGGCCACTTCCACGGCCCCGTTTGTCAAACCGTTTTCCCACAGAATATTCAGCGACAAAACCTTATTTCTGTTTTTGTAGATTTATTTGACTATTAACACTCAAAAGGGTCCATCAAAGAAGCATTACCCTGAAATAAAACCTGATTCATACTTGAGACCCAGAGGAAGCCTTCATGAGAAAATGTTTTCTAGCCCAGGGAAACGTTTCTCACATTCTGAGGAAGCTTTTTTTCTCTACAGAATATACAGTAGAAATACCTTACCTTACAATGAAAAGGTTAAATAAGATTATTAAAGATTATTTTTTTAACTTTTAAAAATAAATGCCATCTTCTTCATGCCCATATTGCAATTTTTTGTACTTTTTAGTACACATGCATTGTACATTAATCCATTTAAATATAATCATATATATGTTTATATTCATTATTTATAAACTATCATAGATTAAATGCGTGCATGGTTAAAAAATTTAAACTCCAGAAATAAAGTATCCAGGTTCATCACAATAGTTGCCTGATGCTGGATTTGAACCTTCAACCCTATTGTTGTGAGGCTTCAGCACCAAACAAATTAAAGAAATAAAAATAATAACTACAAAAGTATTTGTCAATGACTTATGTAAAGTTGTATAAGCAAGCGAAAACAACACAAGTGATAGTAAAGTAAACGCAAATAAAACCATTTTAATACTCTTCTTTCAATACTGGGAGATCTTGCGATATTAACCTGATATTTAGTGTTTCCTGTCTTTTTAGAATGTTAGCCTTTAAACTTCTGCTACAAACATGAGTAAAATATGGACTTCTTTGAATTTTTTTCAGAACAATTCCTCTTGTCAAGAGGAACAATACAGATGAGGTATTTGGATGTACTTAAGTCACTGAGCAACGTAAAAATGGACTCACGTAACCTTTAGTCGACATGAGGGTGAGTAGAAAATTTGTGAATTTAGAACTTTTTTGGAACTATCACTTTAATATAGGCTGTATAAGCACTAGTTTATTTGCAGGGAAAATCAAGCAGTCAGTTCATATTCAACATTAAGATAAGGGAACTAAGATCACGGATAAAAATACAAAAATACAAGCAGATTTTAAGTATTTTGAGTGGTTGACTGTGGTATTTATACTTTAAATGCAGTGTATCAGAATTTATTTTTTAATTTGTAGCACTTGTCATTTCATTTTGTTACCACCTATTGATAACTAACAAGATGAAATGACAAAAAACATGTGAGAATGAATAAAAATAACAAATCTCCTCCATGTAAAGTGCATACTTGAGAACAAAATCCATCTTTATCCATTTATTTTCTCACTCTCATTGTCTCTCAGTTGATCTGTGTTTTGTTTATATACGTAAGTAACATGGTTCATTATTTTCTGCAGCTAACAAAAAGTGCTTATCCAATCACAGGACATGTACATGTCAGTTTACGTATAGGAGTCAGCTAGCTAGCCTACTGATTACTGAGCTGAGAGCTGAAAGCATCTGTCTCCATTCACTTAAAGTGAATTAAGTAAGTAAGTAATTTATATTTATAGAGCGCTTTTCCAGACCAGGGTCACAAAGTGCTTAAACAATCAAAACAATACTCAATAAAATATATACTTAAAAGGTCAAGATAACACAGAGAACAACACAGGAGTTCCAGAAAATCAAGGAAAAAGCCTGAACAAATAAAAATGTCTTAAGATGTTTCTTGAAGGAGTCAGTAGATCATCAAACACAGAGGGAGAGGAAGATCGTTCCAAACTTCCAGCCTGGAAGGATTTCTCTCCTCTGGTCCTGAACCGTGTGCGTGGAACCATCAGTAGATTCTGACCCACAGACCTCAGAGCCCGAGCTGGGGTGTAAGGCTGGATCAGATCACTGATGTAAGGAGGAGCCTGACCATGAATAGATCTGAAAGTAAGAACCAGAATTTTAAAGTTGATCCTGAAACAAACTGGAAGCCAGTGAAAAGTTTTGAGGATCGGGGAAATGTGAGTTCTTCTACTAGAGCGGGTCAGAATTCTCGCTGCAGACTTTTGTATTAACTGAAGGCGAGACAGCTCCTCCTTGTTAAGACATGAAAACTGTTGCAATAGTCCAGATGAAACAAGTTTGGGTAAAAATAATCTACCATCATATTAGTGACTGGAAACAGTGTAGCAAAGTGGATATGATACGACATAAGGTGAGAAGGTACAAAGGTATGCCAGTGAAAAAGTAATCCGGAAAAATGTTGAAAACTCAAACTTAAGTTAAGTGCTAATGTAAAAGCTCAACACTAGCAAAAACATTTTCCATCGTGGGGACCTTCAGTTCATCCGGTCTTCCGTATCAAGGTAATGCACTTGGGAGTTATAATTTTATATTCCTGCTCAAAACTGATGAGTCATTCATAAAAAACCTTATGAAACATCCCATCTCTTTGTCAGCAGATGTCTCACAAAGACTGTGACTCCGGGGAGATTGTCGACGATTCCCAATAGCTGAGGTACTTTATTACACTGAGGCTGAATCCAACATCTTGAATAGGAGCGAAACCTCCCATAAATTGAACTCAATACTTTCAGGGACTTGGATTACATTTTTTTTTGTAATCACATTTGCTCGCTGAAGCGGTAAAGAAAAAAAAAAAAGAAAAAAAAGCCGAGCCATAGATGAGGGATTTTCACCAGGTTTGATCCAAGAAAATGTCAACACGGTTTAATACAGTCTTTAAAAGGAAACTAATGAGTCGATTTAATTGTTTAATTGTATGCGTCCCTTTTCATTTAAATATTTACATGCATAAGCCCCGCCCACTGAAAATGCATAATTTATCTTGGGATAATCTTGTTTACCAGAACCACACCCACTCTGCTGTGATTGGTCTAACTTCAAAGTTTGTCACTGCTCATCATTAATACTGGAACTCTCAGGGACTTGTTGTATAAACAAAGCGGGCGTGATTACAGCTGGCTGGACGAGAAGCCTTTATTACGTCATAATGGACTCCGCTCTCGTAACCTCTCGTTCGCCAACAATTATAAAGTAATAACTTGAAAACATGGTCATGATGAGGGACTTACTGCATCAGGAGAGAAAGACTTCAACATTTGAAACATGTGAGTGAGTCAGGGGAGATACATTTTCACGTTAAATGCCATTTAAATTTGAAAGAAAAAAGATTGTCACATCGCCAGTGCTTGAGCCTCACTTTTATTTCAACAAGGTTATGCTTACATCCCACACTTCGATTAAACACAACAATATTTGAAAGGTCGATTCATAAGAAGCGATGAAAACAAGACCGAACGACATCTAATCCCCATTTATTCAAGACTTCAATGAGCGTTTATGTTCGCATCTCTAATGAGTCACAATAGCAGAGAAGGTGTTTACACCCCCTGGAGGATATACATCTGCCGCCGCGTGAGCGAGCTATTCTGGGAGGAAATCAGTATTTTTATTTAATGAGAGGTGACAAGTATCGTGGAAAAAAGCATTTAAATAATGGAATGCAATTAAATCACGAGGGGCTATGAATATAATGCATGGTTAAGCATCTAATTATAATGACATCGTCGGTATAGAAGGAAAACGTGAAATACTGGATTATGTGCTTAAAAATGATGGGAGATTTACTGTCATTCATTTTTAATTGACTTGACAATTATCCAAAACCGAACACTGTCCATCACGGGAAACAAACGATCAGACGTGGTCAAGACACGACTCGGTATCTGGAGGTCGCGACTCCAAAAACGAAAGCAGTGATAAGTCCTATAGAGGGTTTAATTACAGTTCAATACAAATTAAGCAAGGGAGGATTCGGGGCGACTTCAGGGTGGACAGTGGATTACAACTCATCAACATTCTCTATTGCTTCCCAAAGATTGATTGCTCGGAGAGCAAGATCCGCCCGTGGTGGAGATTCTAAAGCGAGCACATTAGTATTTGAGAAACACAGAGCTGGCCCTTAAGGTTAACAATACAAAGCCAACCGATGCAAACCTATGAGCGAGCGCTACCATGAAGAAAAAGAAAGTAAAATCTGCGTAATACCAAACCATTTTTCTGTCCTATGATCATTTCCCAAAATCCTAGAAGCCATTTCCCTCTTTAAAAAAAACTACACTCTGCTCAAGAAACAAGCGTCACCACCAGTGTCTGATGGAATATTTCCCTGCCTCTTTAAATCCCCGCATCTGCCCTCTAATCACATTTCCTCAACATCCTCATAATCTCCACGCCAGCAAAATGTCTATGAATTAATAATAGCCGGAGAAAAAGACCACGCTGTGCGTTTGAGAATTAATCAAAGGAAATTATTTAAAAAACATGTTTTATGAATTCGTCAAATCACACAGGAAGTGGAAAAACGGGGGACTCGACTTATGCTGTTGAAACAACGTTTTGCACAAACGTGTGCTTCTCTTTGTGAACAAATACAACAAATGTATTTTTAAAAGGCATGTGAAGTGAGTGAATTTTTCTTAACCTAATCCCTATTTTAGAATGAATACATGCGTGAACGTGTCCTTATTAAAGGAAGCTTCTTTTAATTCTGATGAAACAATGGCTGCCTATGGTGAAGGAATATAGATTTTTTAAGTACCTCTTTCATCATATACGGTAAAAACATGCTTAATCTTTTACCCCCTGGAAAGTTATATACATTTTTGAAAGCATTGCCTCACCTAAATCAGTCTTTCTCTGAACATAATTCTTTTGAGATTAACTTTTGTGACTCCGCCTCCTCCATCACACTAATGACTAATAGCTCTCCTCAGGGCTGGGTGCTGAGCCCCCTCCTGTTCACCCTGCTGATGTATGACCGCTTTCCTCGTAAAACCAAAGCATTCGTATCGTGAAGTTTGAAACAGCAGCGGTGGGAGGCATCGATCAAATGAAGAGTCTTCCTACAGACAGGACACCTGGAGCGACAACAACCTCTGCATCAACGAAAACAAAGGAGATGATTATGGACGGCAGGGGGTAAATTAATATTGTTACTTAATTGCTATACTGGTAATGGTAATTACTATATTTTTTATTATGCTTTAGGTGAGCACTGTCTGGTATTATATTAATTGGCATATTTTCTGTGTTTCAAAAAAAGATTTGCTCTATTAGTACTAAATAAAATGACAATAAAAATATTGTAATCCTTGAAGGTGATGTAGTATTTAGAAGTAATGTAAACATAATTTAATATTATACATATTTAAGAATATGATTTTTGGAACAGAAATGTTTTGCACTACATCCAATACATCCTTGAAACTATATGTTTTTATTGCGCATGAAAACAAGTTTGGATTTATTCTGTGTTGACGTTTCTCCTGCATCTCGGGGTCATTTTAGACTTCAAATAAATAAACGTAACCTTATTAGTTTCCTAAATAGTAATATTGGTTTAGGTTAGGTTAGGTAGAACTTTATTGATCCCTCAGGAGGTCTCCTTCGGGAAATTGTTTTTTTTACAATTAGACACAGCAATACAGCAATTATTAATAAAAAATAAAAATAAAAATAAAAATAAAAATAAAAATAAAAATAAAAATAAAAATAAAAATAAAAATAAAAATAAAAATAAAAATAAAAATAAAAATAAAAATTAGAACAAGAATAAAGAGAAATAAAAGACAGAAGACAAAGAATACAAAGACTAACATAGAATAGAACATCATGATACTTTCGCTCTACTCCTGCCCCACATGATGATGATGTTTACAAATTGTGGTAAACAAATGTTTACCAAATTTTGAAAGAGTGTTAGGGAACTCAGGATTTTTTTTACAAATATGTTGTAAACAAACAAATATCATATTGAAATAGCATCATTGGTAAATGTGTTGATTAACAAACATTGATTAGGTACATGTATGTCCTGAGAGAAAATGCAGAGTAATATTAAGGTGACGTTTTTAGCCAGGAAAGTGTCATGTCCTGGAGAGGAGGGTTCTGGCCAAACTATCGGCCATTATGAACAACACCTCACACCCTCTTCACAAGACTGTTAGGGCATTAAAAAGCTCCTTCAGTCAGAGACTCATGCACTCTAAGTGCAGGACTGAGCGACTCCTTAGGTCCTTCGTCCCATCTGCTGTCCGTCTGTACAACAATAATGTAAAAAACTGTTGTACTGTAAGTGTTGTATAGGCTGTTGTGGTTTGCACTTCTTGTATGTACAGTTTTTATAATACTATAACTTATGTATACTTACTTTAATCTGTGTGTCTAAATTGAGCTGCTATGACCATGTCCTCTCCCCACTGTGGGATTAATAAAGTAATCTTATCTTATTTTATCTTAAGTTTTATTTTGACTTTTAATTTCCTGTTCTCTTTTTTTCCGATGTTCCCCGAGTTCACTCTTGGAGAACGTCTAGACCTCATTAGCAAACAGGAACATTTCCCTTCTTTAACCTCCTGAGTCCAGGCGTGGATGGATCAAAGCATTTCCTTATACTTGTTGTTCGCTTCTTTTGGATATTCCTGTTGGAACCCTTTTTGTAATTCACCCTTTTTTGCCAATGTAAGTAAGTAAGTAAGTCATTTTTATTTATCTTTACAGACCAGGGTCACAAAGCGCTTAAACAATCAGAACAATAGTCAATAAAGTATATACTTTAAAGGTCAAGATAAAACTGAGAACAGGAGTTCCAGAAAATCAAGGAAAAGCCTGCACAAATAAAAACGTCTTAAGTCTTAGTCATGTGCTCCATTACTTGGTTCTGGTTTATTTCTAGAAGGTTTTGACCGCTGTGTTTTCTTTTATTTTGCAACTTTGTTTTGAATTCAATTATTATAGTTCCATCTGTATAGTTCCCAATTCAGCTTTACATCTTCTGACCTTCTAGGACGGTGACCAATCTGGTGTCTCCTGACCTTTTTCTCCATGAACGATTGTTTTAACAATCACGCTTGACCATTTCCCACAATATAAAGTGTATGAAGGTCAGTATGCTCAACTTACTTTAATTACTTAAGTACTTACGCTCATTATAAAATACTTTTTCTTTTTCTACCCGCAACCCATCAAATTCTCACCAGTGGAATCCTCAAAGAACGAGGCAGGGATAGAGGATAGAAGTGATTATGGGCTGCAGAGTATTCAACAGAAATGATCAATTGCTTGATTATCACCGCGGACGTCATTAGCGGAAAGTAGTAATTACTGGTACAAAAGGCTGACTGAAGGTCAGGAAGTTCAGGGCGAAGGTGTAGCAGGAAGGAAGTGCAATTTATTCATCCCTGTTTTTTTTTTTTCAGGAGGTGGGAAAAAAAAGCAAAAGATAATTCAGATGATTTTTTTTCGCGGTTGCCTTCAGGCGTGAGCTGCAGGGGGAACACTGCCAGGTCTGCCCTGTGACTCGCTCTCGTTTATCTGTTTATTTATTCATGGCAACAAGGCAGAGCTTAATCGTTTCAACGGGCGTGTGAAAGAGCAGCTTTTATGTTAGATTAGCCTGTTTATAGCAGCGTCACTTAGCTCTATGTAGATCAATAGCGTTTGGGATTCCGGACGGTAAACGCTCAATCTATCAGGGAAATTGTTGGTACTGAAATAGAAATACACAATTTTGCAGTGGAGGATAAGGTTCATTCGGAGCCTGACAAACAAAAAGTGGTGCCACTGTAGAGAAATACTCCAGCTGAAGTGTTGGTAAATTGAAGGTTTTCCAAGCAAGGTAAGTGACCAAAACATTAACCTCGGTCATGGTTAAGGGGCTTAAATGTTAACCTTGGATAGAGATTACCCTGAAAACTTGATAACTAGCAAAATAAAAAAAATGAACATAATCATTTTTGTGTCAACAGAATCTAGCAAAGGCCTCCAAACATAACAAATCTTTATTACTCAGATTCAGAGAGAGAGGGGCCACATTTTATACAGTGGCTGGTTTGAAGAGCCGTCAAAATGAAAAATGAAGGAGGGAAAAGTAGAAAATGAAGTAATAAAATAGAGCTTAATATTCTAAAATTATTATTTAATTGTATTTTATCTACCTTATGAAATATAAAATAACAATTACCTTTTTTACACAATATTTTTATATTATATTTAATCTTTAAATAAATACTGGACAATAAATACTGAAAATAAATTAAAAAGGCTGAGTACTAAATCAAATACCCAACACACTAGTAATGAAAAAAATAAATAAAAATGTTAATTTCTACATGATCTTTGACCTTATGAGGGCCACATAAATGCAGTCAAATGCAAAAACTTGAAAATTCGGTCATAAAATATTATTTTTTTGAGTGATTTTCAGAAAAAGAGAAAATGTCATTGGCATATACAACAAAAGCATGTAGAAATAATTTGCAAAAATAATTCATTTTAATCCTTTCAAAAACATTTTCCATCAAGGTCGCCGAGGGCTGTAGTTTGTTTTTTTTACCTACTGACTATTTAGGAAACTCAATCAACTTCTGAATTATATCATACTGTGTGGGCTGAAACCGGAGTGCCCAGAGTAAACCTGGAAAACATGCCAACTTCACACAGAAAGGACGCTTCAATAAGATATAGATGGAGTCGGACGCACGATGGCGCAGTGGTCAGTGCAAGAAGGTTGATGGTTTGCTTCCAGGTCTGGAGGGAACCAACTTGTGACACTTCTGTGAGGAGTTTGTATGTTCTCCCCGTGTTGTGTAGGTTTACTCCGGGCACTCCGGTTTCCTCCCACAGTCAATAAACTTACAGAGGTTGATCGGGAACTTAGGGAAATTGTCGGTTGGTATGAGTGTGTGTGTGAATGGTTGTGTGTCTTTGTGTGTCCTGCGACGGACTGGCGTCCTTTCCAGGGTGTCCCCCGCCTCTCTCCCTTTGAAGCTGTGATAGAATCCAGCCCCCCCGCATCCCCTATAAGGGAGTAAGTAAAATGAATAAATAGAAGGAGACAATGTTTCTAAAAATAATTGTGTCGCCTTCTTGTTTTAACTCTTGACAAAAGATCCCCCATAAATGTGTCACCAAAAAACAGAAAATACCTCAGAGATAAACGCCCGCTTCCATTAATGTCTTTGATCTGATCCCCGAAATATTCATCGCACGGACAAAAATACAGTATTGTCGGCTTGAATCTGGCAGGTTGAATGTGTTGGTTAAAGCATTATGCTAATAGGGCAACCGTACGTTCGGGGGTGGGGTGGGGTGGGGGGGGTTGTACCTGTCATGGAGGCTTGATCAAAAACATGAACGTGAGCTTCTACCCACTGAGAGAGGTGATGAGGGCTGAGCAGGCTACTTTTTTTTTTAGTGTGTGTACTCTAGAGCCTCTCTTCATTCTGAAGCATGTCCTCTCAGCCGGCTCCCCAGCTTTGATAGTATGGAGTGAGAGGGCCCTTTTCTCCCCGGGGTCTGATATAATGAGAGTGAGCTTACTAAACATGATCCTCAGCTCCCTCAAATAAGCTACTTGAAACAGCCCTAGCTCAGAACATTACAACAAACAGCAAGGATTCATTGGTACAAAATCTTCCCTCTATACATCTCAGTGAGATGGGGGGGGGTATTACTCTTTTTAGTGTGATATGGAGCTAGAAAGAGCCAAGGGAGGCTCCCGGCTTTGTGTCTAACGGAACAAAAAGGAACACACAGACGTCTGGTTTAATTGAATGTTTTCAGGACAAGAGATTGTTGGTGGCAGATTTTTTTGGGCAATCACATGGTTTTAAAACTGTGAAGATAGAGCAGGGATGTGTTGAGTAGGAAACACTTTGCCGGTGCCAAATCTCATTTCAGCCTCTATCCGGAACAAATCTTATCAGCCGGCCGCCCAAAGGCTTGTAATCAAAACAGACAATAGACCGGAAACAAGGTAATTTTCTGACAAATTAATCAGATGCTTCCATGGGACGCATGAGTCGCAGCACATATTCACACCCGCACTTCGTGGTCTTTTATCCAAGACGCAGTTAATTGTTTTTCCTTTTTTCTTTCTAGCCGTGGTCGTGTTTTTCTCTAGGGGAGTGACCATTCACTAAACCTGCGAGGTGAGACTGGATGAGGACCAGGTAAGACTTTAACATTAGTCTAGCACCGGGGTCAACAACATTGTGCCCAAAAGAAGTAGCCATGTTAAAATAAAACTGTTATTATGTTTGTTTTTGTTCGACAGTCACCAATATTTTTGTGCTTCATACAAGAAGTTTATCTTCCAACCGACCAAATACCAAAACGTCCATCTTGTATTGAAGTCTTGACAAGAGGAATTGTTCCGGAATGACTTAAATAAATGAGTATATTTTAATTCAAGCTCAAAATATAGACTTGTTTAATTTTTTTCTTAACAATTTCTCATGTCAAGGCTGAGTATTAGCAAGAATCTGGCAATATGATCATGATACATGTGTGACAATATGATGTATTGCGATGCTTTAGGAATAACGATATAGTGTTTATTTTAAATAATTTAATTGTACAAAAACACCTGAAGCAAAGTGAACATTCAATGCTATAACATGCCTAACATCAGCCATATTAGATGCACAGATGTAGAGAAAAATCATTAACTCTTTTCTGGAGGAAGACAAGCTGGTCCACATGCCCAGATTTTATACTGCAGATCACATGGCTCTTATCCACGTCGCCATGATCTTGCTCTATTTTAAAGCCAAAATGGATCCAAATATCATCTTTTAAAAGCAGCTGGAGCCTGGTGTTGTCTATCTTTTTTGGTGCTCCCATTTTGCCTTTTTGTTGTTCCAGTGGCACGGAGGAAATGACAAATGACTAGTGGCCAAAGGTTTAATTGCGGCACACAAATGAAAAAATACTGTTAAAAATTTGAGTGTTCATTGTCAATAATAATAATAATAAAAAATCGGATAATAGTCTTTTATACAAACTATTGAAATAAAAATCATAACAGAGCCATGAATTAAAATTTAAGAGGAAAAAAATAAATCAATAAATATATACAGTATATAGATTCATATATATTTTGAATATTGATACAGTGCTATTGGATATCAATACAGTGTCAGGGAGAAAATATTGCAATATATCATTATATTTACAATTTATTACACCCCTACAAGGCTTCAATACAAGATGTGTGTGAGAAATGGAGGTATTTGGATGTTTTTAGGTGCATCATTGTGGATGAAGACAACTGAACTCCTACATTATTTTAACATACATTTTTTCCTCCTAACTCTAAAAAACAAATTACTCCAAAAGTTTAGTTGACATTAGGGAGAGTAGAAAATGAGTGTCATATGAATTTGGGGTGAACTATAACTTTAAATCTAAAAATCCACCAAACAGGAACAAAGCTAAGCTAATGGAGGCAGGAAGCCTTGTACAAAAATAAATGCGTTGCAGTCGACAAAAGCGACAAAATAAGGCAGAGTTCAGCAAATGTTACGAGAATGAGGTTTCGGAGCCAATTACCAAGTTGGTAAACAGAAACCAATTGCTTGGATCTGGGGGACCTTTTCCTCTTGTTTAAAAAAAAAAAAACAGGTTTCAGTGCACCTTAGATACGTGTGCTGCAGATTTAAACAACTTGAGAAAAACAGCATAAAAAAGTAGACGTCCACAAACGATAAAAACCAAAGAAAGAGATTCAATCAAATATACCTCTGAGGATTTTAAGAAAATACATGTCCAATTTTGACATGTCTGTTTTTTTGTGTGTTTTTTTTACGCCTTTACATACCACCCTATAATGTTTACATGTTCTAGTCAAGAAAGTGCTTGCAGGATGTATGGTTTAAGTAGGATGATTCCCACACAATTTTATTTATTTATTTTTTGTGCCCATCAAGTTTAACCTTACAATCTAGCGGAATTTAGTTGTAAGAACTTCTGAGGACAAATGTACCTGTAACACATGTATGTATCTTGTATCGTTGTATATTATTGTTTATCTAAATTAGGTTAAACAACAAACCAGTCATTTTATAATATGACATTGATGTTTATGCCAGGAAAAAAAATGTTTTATGTATACAATATCTACAGTGTCTACAGAGTACAGGGTGGCAAATAAAGCAAATAAACCAGACTTAATAAAGGATAATATTGATTTCATTCAGACAAAGAAAATGTTTTATCGAACGTGAATGTCTGAAAAGCTATTAAAATACAAAATTGAAAGACCAATCTTTACCTTCTCTTTGTCATCATTATTCAGAGTCTATGATTGATATGATTTGCTAATTTATAACAAAGAACGGCCGAGTAGAAACAAAAAAACAGACTCAAGTATCCAAGTCCTGCACCTCTGAGACTGACGAATTGCCTGGATTGCAGAAGCAGTTTACATAAAGACATTCACATTAGCTACTTTCTTATTCGCCTCTTATTCTCAGCGCTGACAAAACATGCAGCCTGAAGGCAAAACCACTGTTTTTTTTTCAACCTGTACCTCTGGCTGGGGACACAGAGATAACTGATAAGAGCTGTCAGGTTGAGTTTCCATGGACAGCCTTGAAATCTCTCTCAGAGATAAGAATGAGGAGCTGGTTACGACATGTGGCAGGGATATCTCTGTTTCCATGCTAGTTGAGTCAGCACAAGACTATGAAGCAGGGCTGAGCAAGGTGTTGAGACGGCATTTCCACTTCCAGCCTGGTGAATCGCTCAGTCAGACCTCACATAACTGATGGATTTTTTTTCCTTATATAACCATGTGTCTTGGTCATATAAATGAACTGGAAAAGCACAACGAGAGGACATACTTCCTCCAAAAGCTCATTTCACATTAGTTTAAAAAAGCACACAATTGTGAATTGGGTTGTCTCCATGGATGTGTACCAAAATGGCACAGGCTCTGACAAAAAAAAGCAATAAATATTTTGAAAAAGTATGTATATTTTAAGTTTGTTCATCAGTCTCTCAGTTCCTGCCGGACTTCTTTCCTTATTGAAACACACTGCGATTGTCTTAGGCTGATAGACTATCAGCTTCCGCTAAAAATGAACTTTAATTATAGACTTGTTGAATTTTTTTCAGAACAATTCCTCATGTCGAGGCTTCAATACAAGATGGGCGTTACAGACGAGCATCGCGGAGGTATTTGGACGTTTTTAAGTGCACTATTTCGGGGGAAAATTAAGCTGAGCTCCGGTCGCTACATTAAAATTAAAGTACATTTTAGCCTTTAACTCTAAAAAGAAACAGTTAACTCTGAAAATAATGCCTTAAATTTTTTATTTACTTTGTTTTACTGTGAATTTGGGACATTTTTGTTGAATTGGATGTGTTTTTTTCTGTCAAAACTATTTAATCAAAGCTACATACATTCTAAAAACACTATCTGACATTCTTCAAAGTTCATAAGAATAAAGTATCTCAAGCCCCTCACAAATTTGAGAACCCGGACTGATTATGAATATCAGCAAATTTTCTTCCTGAATTCACATGATAGACTATTACTTTTAGCTACCCACTCTAAATCATTGACAAGTATTACGTTTCATGCTACGTCTTTAGTGATGGCCATATAAGTTAATTCGAAATCTGCAGAAAATTAATCGACTTCAATTTGAATTAAACTGCCTGTTTTGAGTTATTCTGGTGCCAAGCATAATGGAAAACCGAGTTTAATAAAAGCATTTATTTCAGTTGTGAGCGAATAGTGGAAGAGAACGAAAGAAGAAAACGGATGAGCAAAGTGAATGGTTACAGTACTTAAAGTGATTCAAAACTCATTTTCTACTCACCCTCATGTCAACTAAGAGTTGGAATTATTTTCAGAGTAATGTTCCTTTTTAGAGTTATAGAACAAAGTGTAAATCGATTTTAAACTAGCGACTAGTTGTCTTCATCTCCATCTTCGTGAATAAAAGACGCACTTAAAAACATCCAAAAACCTCCATACTGCTCGTCTGTATCATTCATCTTGTATTGAAGCACCGACATTGGGAATTGGTCCGGAAAAACTTAAACAAGTCAGTATTTTTAAGCTTGTTTAAGCGGACTGGAACGCTCATTTTACTTTTAAAATTGATATGCATTTTGGCCTATACCGAAAAGGATTACTGTGAAAAATAATCCCAACATTTAGTCGACAGGAGGGTGAGTAGAAAATGAGTGAAATTCAAATGTTTGGTGTACCATCACTTTCAGCGTAATCTCCTAACAGCGCACTAGAAACAAATTGTAAGTATAAATCTCAATTTATTTTCCCGCTTCTATTTCTCCAGCATTAGGATCAGCAGACTGCTTCAATTATTGGAGAGAATATTTTTTTCCGACTCTGCAGTGATAGACTTTATCTGTCATGTTCTTTGAAATCCAACTCAAACCAGCCCGTGGCCTAATTTTAAAGTAGAGCACAATCTCCTTTTTTTTTTTTTTTTTTTTTTTAATTCATCATTTGCAGTCCGGCTAAACACTGGGGAGACCGGCTACTGTATTTAACATCTGTGCAATTAGCACTCAAGAGCTGTGGTGTTGAGTAAAGCCGAGCGTACATGCTAGCATCCCGCCGTTCCCTAATATGATAACTCACAGGTTGAATTTAAGGAGGGAGCTTGAGATTCTCATTTCCATAAGTCTGCATTAAGACCCACGCAAGCTGCACCACCCGGGCCTAATTGTCAAGCCGGCGATGAATCTAATGTTGGCGAAGCAAAGAATCCTTTTCTTATCTCGCTAATAACTCGGATAATCGGTTGAGCCGCTGTCACAAACCCTGGCTCCGGCGGCGAAACAACAACGGCGTGAGCGTTTCAGCACGAGCTACCTTTAGATCTGGTGAAAGATTTATAAGAGCTCTAAGCCATCAGTGCTCATCTGACCCCTTCGAAAACTCCCGGTGCTTTAAAGCCCCCCCCCCGACTATTCCCCGGCTGCCCTCAATAATGCTCTCAATTTAATCCTTACTGTTCCTTACCTTCCCTCCATTTCCATTTCCCTTTGAGATAGCAAAGTGTTTCTCGCCCGTGAGCAGATGGATGTAATCACAGCACAGGTGAAGAATAATAGTGTTTTGGGGGGTTTTATAGTCCCATAAAAGCAGTCGGCTCGATGCCTTAGTGGTTTTCACATGAGAAACTTACAGCCGTTAGAGAAGTTAGAAGAAGATATGATGACAGGGCTCCGTTTAGAAACATATTTTCTGCCCGCTCGATGGACGGTTCGGGCAATCACGACCTTCACGCTTTCATCTCTGACTCTTGTCAAAATCACACATAATGATGACCCTCTTTACCGTTCTATACGTCTTTTCACTCTTGCTACACCCTGGCCCCACTCTCCTCTTCGCCTCTTTACTCTTTTGTGTAAGAGTGTTAAGTGTTGGAGTTAACATCCCAGTTCCTGAGTCACCCTGCCGTTTCTTATCATTTAATTCACCCTGTTTTTATCGATTATTTCAGAATTTCTGCCCCCTGGTCTTATAACAATGTTACTCCATGTTCTACCTGCCCAGGGTGTGGTCTAAGTTTATATCCAGCCCTGGTTCTTTATTCATATCGTGAGACTAAGTTGAATTTCATGGTTGCCTGGTATGAGTTTAAAGCAAACAATCAGGCTGTTAGTGGTTTATTTCCTTTAATATGAATTGGAGACATTGGTTAACTCACATAATAATGGATCTTTTTAATAAAATATATTGGTAAAATTACTGCTTATTTACCTTTAAATAATATTGAATAGTTATTAGTAAAAATGTATACATTTCAAAATGGCATTTTCTTGCATTCATATGTATTTCCTAAAATAATATTTGCTGTATTTTAATAGTAACGTCAAAAAATCGTATATATTACTAGCTAAAACACAATTTGGTACATAGGTTTGCTTTAGTAAGGGTCTAAAGAAAAGGAAAATTTACTTAAATATTAATGAGTGATAACAAATAAATGGCGAAGGGCGAGGCAAAAAAAAAAAACATTAAAAAAGGAATAATCCAAAAACTTGAATTGTTGGCCTTACAATTCCTGAGAAAGATATGCGGAAATTATCCCGATTTCAAATGTATCTTATATTGTATAAAATACATTGAAATTTGTTTTCCACACAAGGACAGATGGACAAAAAGACAGACTATGATTTGTAAATACATATATTTATATAGTTTATTTATAGTTAAGATTCATCTTTATTTTAATAACATTTCCTTATTTATGTTTGTATTGTATCATAATAACAAATAACCATCTGCAAAAAGTGACTATGAAAGATGTAACTGCAGATCCCTGCCTTATAATATAACACGACAACTCATCCCTGGATACAGAAAACAACACTGGCCTCACATCCATGATTGTATTATTTCAGTCAAGAACTGTTATATAACAGAAACACAGCACACTTTCATGAACATCTTGTCTTGACTTCAAGCCCAAGATGTCAAACATGTATATATTTTTCCCCAAGAGTTGAAGATAACAGACAAGGGTATTTTTATTTTTTCGTCCAGGAAGACGGTTCTCACTGCAGGGGCAGCAACACTCAACAAAGATGTGGAGTAATAACCGAGGCAGCCGCGCATCTAATTCCAACATAATTTCTTTGGCAATCAATTATCCGCCGTGACAAACACCCGAACAAAGAGGAAAAAGTAAAATTAGACATTCACAAGCATCCTCCAAGAAAAACACAATGGTTTGCATTTTTCGGTGTATTTGCATTTGTGAAAAATAAGCAGGAACAAAAGGGGGGAAATGCCCCAAAAATGTGCAGCGTCAGGGAGAGTTCCAAACACCACGAGCGGGAATTATTAATGACTTTCTTTCCCGGAGCTTAATTCTGGCTCATTTCAAAGGTTGTGTTTGTAGATCCTGATCGGACTTATGCAACAGGATCCAGCCTGAGATGAATCCTGATTGCCCCCCCCCCCACACCACCACCACCAGCACCACTCCTCCATCTCCATGCTGATCCCTCCTCGGCATAAGAGCCACATGAAATATCAAGAGGCCAAGTATGTCAGCGATGGAGGAGATTGAAGTGGAGGGGATTTTCCTGCCAGTGCGCAAGTGTTGCACCTCCGGCAAACTTTGGCGACCCCACGGGAAGAGGCGGAGCGGTCGGGATTCTATTTCTCAATGATCAAGTTCTTTTCATCATGCCTGCTTTGCATTACAAAGACGCATTCGAAATGCATCATAAATGGCGACATGTCGGAGGAAAACCAACCACCACGAGGAAAAGGGGGGGTTGCCGAGACAACACTTCCAGGAACGGCCGCCGACACTGGCGAGCCTGGGCGAGGAGAGGTTAAAAATATCACCGCCCACCACCGTTCTGACGTGACAAGATAGCATGAGTCACTTAGCATTTGTTTAATTTGATTAGCGAGACGTTGTGCTCTCAAAGCCATTCATCCGGAGCAATCGTGGTTCGGAGGATGCTCACCGTCTGCTTCCCCTCCGTGTTACACTAACCTATTGGAATAAATCTTTTTAGTCACACGGGCGGCTCGGGTGTAAATTTTCCTCACACGGTCTATTATCCAGATAAAAAGGACGGGATGAAATGAAAGGCCACGACAGCTGAGGATATATGCCCGGTGTCGCTCCAAGTTAATCGAGCCACTAAAGACAATGAAGCCGCCTGAGGGAAGCCCCTCAATAACTAGTGTGACAGTCGAGTGGAGCAACAACCTGTGATTAAGAGAACTCGGTGGATGGACTTGTGTCTTTCTCTGCATCGAAGAAGAAGAAAGATGTCTGCAGTATTAAAGCAGCAAAAAGAAGGTTTTCTGATCATTTCATTTTAAACAATCATGACTTATGTAGTAGAACTCGCTAGGTTTTACTTTACCCTTGTGTTAAATCTGGGTCAAGGTGACCCGGAGGCCTGAAAACAAATGTGTTTGTGGTATCCCTTGTGTTGTCTCTGGGTTAAAGTGAACGACCTCCCTGGCTTCCAGGAATACATATGCAGTGTTGGAGGTCAGCGGGTCACCTTGACCCAGGGATAACTCAAGGGTTAATAAGGCTCTTTGCAGTTACACGTTTCTGACACGCAGGGTTGACGGATACAACAATTGCGTTTTGTCCCTTTAACAACATGTTTTGATGAAGTTTCCTATTTAAAGAATATTAACTGGTCTTGAAAATAAACTTCTAATGTAATTTCCTCCCCAGAGTCACCAAGACTGTTTATGCAGGCAGCCCTCATGAGGCTCGAGTCAAACTTAACTGATGAAATGCTTCTAGCAGACAGACATATCTTTCAAATCAAAAACACACTTTATGTCTTGTGAATATTTATTGTTTATTCAATCTTCCTTGTATTATCTTTATTGATGATATTTAACTAGAATGTATCTTTTTTTTGTTGGTTTGACAATTAAAAATTAAATTAAAATACAGGCTTAGCAAATAATACAGTGCCACAAAGATTGGATTGCCAACCTCTTATTTATATAAACCTATTTTTGACATTTTTATGTTTACATGCAAATGAACTAATCCAACAAAATTTCAATATTTATGCCTCATGTCAAATACATAAAAATGTTTAGAGTTCAACAGATTTATTCATCCTTCTAAGTAGGATTTCAAATAAATCTGTCTGGAATATGTATGTAGATTTGATTCCGATAACAGTTATAATTTATGCATTTTAGTTAAGATTAGAAGTTGGAATTTTCTAATAGTTGTCAAGAGTCAGATGCATGAATATGTATTTCAAAATGTGCTTTTGGGTATTTTATATTGAGGGGTTGATGAGGCCTCTTGAAACAGCTTATGACACGATACAGTGTCTTCATTTTGAAAGGCCACTAGATGGCACTCTATGCTTTATAATCTTTAATCTACTATTTCAACAAAACCTGGCATCATTTTAAAACTTAAAGAGTGCCATCTAGTGGCCTTTAGAAATAAAGACACTGTATGATGATACATGATACAAAATGACAACTTTTGCTTAAATCTCTAAAAACCTTACTTTCACACATAATACTCAACAGGATTAAGACTTAGATATTTTATTCTACACCTCTAATATAGTGAGATCCAAGAAATCCCTAAACCATGAATGTAATATGTCAATAAATTGGACTTCCATTCCTAGACCAAGGTGCAACATCTGCTTTTCAAAAGTGACGTCAATGCAGAAGAGCATAAAAAGGGCCGTTGTTTCTTTCAATCATAGTTCAGTCTTCGCCTGGTTAAACCAGAAGGTTGCATTTCTGAGATCGCCATGACTGCAAATTGGCTTCTAAGCCGATGGGTGACATCAGAGATATTACGTCCATCTTCAGGTGACCTCTAAGTCATCTGAAGTGATACATTAGCGGTACATTAGCACAAGGATCCCCAACGCTTTTATGTCTACACATATATATGTACAGCCTTAAGATAAAAACAGTAAAAAATTAATTGTATAGAGTTTGTGTTTTACTTACTTTTTCAGTAGTTTACAGGTTTATTTTTCAAATAAACTTGACTTGTCAAGAGCCACAAGTTATGTTTACTTCTGAGAAAATACCATCTTTTTGCTAAAACAAAACACATTTCAGACAGTAATAATAAATAATAAAAATCTGTATTCTTTCAATGCATCCTGGTAAAAAATGCCTCATGGACCACTGCATTAGCAAATTTCATTAGAGCATATTTTTTGCTAGATCTAGTGAAATATCTTATAACTCTTGGAAATAATATTTCTTATCTAATCTCTTACAACAGACACAGTATATATTGTGGCCCCTGTGGAAATTGAATGAGCTGGAAATGTTGTTGAGCAGAATAAGGTGTTGTAGAGACGGTGAAACTCATGACAAATGAAAGTTTCTTCTTCATTGTAGGTACAGCGTCCTCCCATAATCAACTCAGAGTTTGGTAGAAAAGTTTGTTATCACTGCAAGATGGCACTTGAAAAGAAGCACCGACTTCCTTGGACATTATTTCTGTTCTAGTTATGTGACTAGAACTGCGATCAAGCCGGTGACTGATCAAGCCCCGAATAGATCTGACACGACGGCTCTAATGAAGCCTCAACAGCTCCAAGTTTGTTTAAACTTCCACTTCACTTCATAGTTGACAGAAGCGAAGCCGACCGACGTTCAAAAGTGGGACACGAATCACCAGTCATCAATGACTCCTGGCCTCAGCAGTGCTATCCCAGTCATTCAAATATTCAATACATCACTTGACGACCTCGGGGAAGATTTGCAGGATTAGTGTCCGTAAGCCCGGCCCCCCCGGGGGTCGATATATCGATCGCTCTCGGGCTTCACTCAGAGATACGTTGTGTTTCCCAACAATTAGATGCACCTGAAGGTTAATATGTTCTGCGTTAATCTGTTGTGCGTCGCGATGGCGTGTTTGTGTCTCAGGTTTTTTTTTTTTTTGGCTGACATGGTCAAAACTCCGTCGGGATTCTTTAAAGAAGCTATAAAGGTCGTTTGGTAATTAATGATGCCGTGACACTAATGCATTAGGGAATAGGCTGTCTCTTACATCGTCGCCAGAGAGGAAGGAAGTGCTGCGGAACATTTTCTGGCAACGTTTCCACCCTTGTAAATTAGTGTGGCCCGCACTGTGACCTTGCTGCCACACTAACTCCTCCCATGACCGCAGTATGTTTTTAATAAGGCTGCCCATTATTTTCCAGAAGCTGTTTTAGCTCCCTGTTCCTCCACCTGATTTGATATTCCGAAGATGTTCCGGGACTTATGGCTGTATGAGAATTGAATTTATGAAATTCCTCTCTCGGGAATCTGGAGGTATTTCTCAGTCATTTGGCTCCGAGCAGAAGGAACGACAGCGATAGTACATGGGTAAAAAATGAAAACCCTCATAATGTTATCCAATTTCTATTCATAGAAAGACATGACAGGAGTCTCATTGTTTTTTTTGTTTTTTTTGTTGTTGTTGTGGATGCATCCGCACCACCTGGAGGGATGATTCTCTGTTGTAAGTCATGGACAATAGAGAATTACGAGGTCAACAGACGTGCACATGGTTCCCCCGTATCTAAAGATGTGTAACACACGTGGCGTTATATAGGGACTCACATGTGTTCATTTTTTTATACACCTACAGCCAGAGCCTGCAGGATGAATTCATACATCCTAATCTCTGCTGGGAGTGAGCGGCGGAGCGTGAAAGGGACAGATACTGACCAACCAGAAAAGAGGAGATTAGGTTTTTGCCACCGTCTGCTATTTTAGGTGGAGACAAACGACGGCGGAGCAAGGACATGTAATTGTAAAATCTACAATAAGAGTCATACACGCAAGATTGAGGGGAAAGGTGCTTAATTTAAAGCTTTTTTCCAGCTGTGAACTTAAGATAATAAAGTCTGCAGTTCGCTATGTTTGAGTGGCTTTTACTTGTCCATCAACAATTTAGAAAAGTACTGAGAGAGAAGATACCTCCCCCGGGGAGTTTACTTTAGACAATTGAATTCCGTTATTCAATACTTACTTTGCCTTAGATAGGAAAGAAAGGGAAATTAGATGAGATAATATTAGATATACTTTATTCTAAACTCATTTTTGAACACATGATATTCTATAAAAGTATATATGTTTTTAACCATTTGCTCTTAACATACAACATGCTGATCTTTGGGTTCTCAAGTTTCCCATTGTACCTGACCACACCACCTATGCTGTAAGTAAGTAAAGTAAGTAATTTTTATTTGTATAGCGCTTTTCTAGACCAGGGTCACAAAGCGCTTAAACAATCAAAACAATATTCAATAAAGTATATACTTTAAAGGGCAAGATACAACTGATAACACAACAGGAGTTCCAGAAAATCAAGGAAAAGCCTGAACAAATAAAAACGTCTTAAGATGTTTCTTGAAGGAGTCAGTAGACTCCATCAAGCGCAAAGAGAGAGGAAGATCGTTCCAAAGCTTAGTGTCACATTCTGTGTCATCCTAGCTGTTACCATGTAACTTGCAGTTAGCTGGTAAACAGGAAATAGACCTGTTTTGACAGGACAAAGAAATCAGGAGTGAAAATGTTTTGTCCAGTGAGTTCCTGAAGCGTCCTACAAATAGCCTTCCAAGTCTTCTTTGTATATCTCGGCTAAACATCCATCCATCTAGAGGCCCACTTTTAAGTCTACAAAACCTTTGCGGCCCACCTCCGACCCCATAAATACGAAGGCATTATAATGCGCTCTTATTTCCTTGTCACATGTATAATACTCGAAGGAAAAACAATCTAATGATAAGAATATTTGAAAATGTTTAATATCCTTTTAAACTTAACGAGTTTTAGCATTTAAAACATTATTATGTGTATTTTTATTTTTATATAATTACATCCACCCTCCCACAAAAAAATATTACCATTTTGGAAACTATTTTGCGGCCCAATAGCAATAACTAAATGGGCCACAGGTTGGGAATCAGTGATCTAGAGTATCATGAATCATTCAGGCTTCGTTCAATGGCTATAATAATTTGTAACTTCACGTCATGCGCTATAATATCAAAAGGGACCAATAAAAGAGCAAATGCGTGAGACATCGGTGGAACTGACCAAATACATTTATGGTGGTTCATGAACTGAACTGGGGAATGTAGTCCTGGCAGCTTAGGTATCATGGTGCTTCTGGTTGTTCCAAAACCGTAACTCTGATGTGGAGACAAAACCCAACTTCCATAAATCAATATATTTTACAATTGATATTATTAAGCAGACAACACCTCATTTAAAGACTACAGATCATTTTGTTTCCACAGCGGTGTATACTGTGACCACAACTATGCCTCATATACCATTTTTCTTATTTAAATGTAAAGCACGAACACTTTGACAGACAGCAGGAAGCACACAACAATCATGGATAACATCTTTTTCGTCTCTTCCAAGCTCTTGTTGAAGTTACCGATTGATTTTTCAAGGTAATCATGTCATGTACCGGGTTGTAAACTTTTTTACTTTTACAAATTGGAATCAGGTCGATTTCACGATTCAATTTTTGTAGAGGGTGCAATAATCAAAGTCAGTCGTCGTCTTTCCCTGCAGGTTTCATTTTCACCTTCACTCGCCTTCTCCAGAGCTTTGTCATACAGTCAGCTGATTCTGCAGAATGGAGACGTGAAGGTGGGTGATTTACTCTCTGTGATTTACGCCCTCTATTTGTGCGTGTGTGTGTGTGTGTGTGTGTGTGTGATGCACCAAAGTGTACACAGTGTGAAGCTAAACGTTACTAAAGTATCTATATTTGTACAGGAACAGAGCCTTTGGAGACGATTGCCAGTAAGAAGTACCTTACTTAAGGGTTACTGCGAAACAGATGTCGTACATTTTCTAATTCATATCTTGTCACGTCATTATTATATCTATATATATATTATATATATTTAAATTATGACCTTGGAGCCATTTTTTTAACCTTTTAACGAACAGGATGCCCTCTTTTGGAGACATAATGCATGCATGGTGGATATTTGATTTTATACTAGAAATTCATTTTTTCAAAATTGAGCTAGAGGTTACCTTAATATAGATTATAATCTTTAAAATATCTTAAAGTAAAATATACATGAAAAGGTCAATTTCAATAGATAATAAATGAAATTTTATCAACAAGCTAAACAAGCAATACTGTTTATTTTAAAATGTCCTTTACTTTATATAAAATAAAACATATGAGGATGTATTTTCTGTTTGATTTCGTTGTAATTTCATTCTGTGGCCTCCCTTCCCCATCTACCTTTATACGTTAATGACCCAAGGCTGGAACACAATTCCAAATAGAACCCCTGCAGCTGCTACTTAAGCTGTATGGTTCCAGTCCGCAGTGTCACTTCATCCTCATTCATTTGCTGATAACGTTTATTGCGTTACTGCAGTTCGCCAACAGGCCAAAGATGGGGGTGGACGACTCCGTCATCTACCTGCAGCACCGGGCACTGACTCATCTGGAAGCCGCCGGTAGCACTGTGAGAGTCATGTTTTTTGACTTCTCAAGTGCTTTCAACACCATCCAGCCGGCGCTGCTAAGGAAGAAGATGGAGGACGCAGGAGTTGGGACACAGCTGGCAGCATGGACGATGGACTACCTCACCAACAGGCCGCAGTATGTGAGGCTGCAGGACTGCAGGTCCGAGGTGACCATCTGCAGCACCGGGGTGCCTCAAGGGACAGTGCTGTCACCTTTCCTTTTTTCCCTCTACACGGCGGACTTTACCTATGACTCCAGCAGCTGTCACCTCCAGAAGTTTTCCGACGACTCGGCCATTGTGGGCTGCGTGTCTGGGGGGGGCGAGCTGGAGTACAGGTCAGTCATCAAGGACTTTGTTGACTGGTGTGAGAGCAACTACCTTTGCTTAACGCCGGTAAGACGAGGGAGATGGTGATTGACTTCAGGAAAAAGTCCCCCCACATCAACCGGTGAGCATCCAGGGCTCGGACATTGAGCTGGTGGACAGCTTCAAATACCTGGGTGTTCACCTCAACAATAAACTGAACTTGTCTACACATATCAACGCCGTGTATAAGAAGGGCCGAAGTCGCCTCCACCTCCTGGGGCGACTGAGGTCCTTCGGAGTGTGCAGACCACTACTAAGGACCTTTTATGACTCTGTGGTAGCCTCTGCTATCCACTACGCTGTGGTCTGCTGGGGAGCAGGCAGCACGGACCGGGACAGGAAGAGACTGAACAGGCTGGTCACGAGGGCCGGCTCTGTCCTGGGCCGCTCGCTGGACTCGGTGGAGGAGGTGGGAGAGAGGAGGACACTCAGATGACGTCCTTCCTTGTAGGCTTTTTATCAAAGTATTTGATGTAATTGGCCCCTGGGTTACCAATATGGTGAACCTCTCCCTTTCCACAGGGGTTTTTCCCAATGCATTTAAACATGCCATTGTGGAGCCTCTGCTCAAAAAACCAGGCTTAGACCCAACTGACCTCAGTAATTTCAGGCCTATTTCTAAGCTCCCTTTCTTGTCCAAGATCTTGGAGAAGGTGGTGTCCGAGCAGCTGTCTTTGTTCCTGGATCAGAGCGACATCCATGAGAAGTTTCAGTCTGGCTTCCGTAAACATCACTCTACGGAGACAGCTTTATTGAAAGTGTCCAGTGACATCATGATGTCGGCTGACTCTGGTAAATTCACTGTTCTGGTTCTCTTTGATCTGTCCTCAGCCTTTGACACAGTTGATCACCAGATCCTGCTGAGAAGACTAAGGGATGAAGTGGGACTGTCTGGGTCTGTGTTAGAATGGTTCTCATCTTACCTTTCTGGGCGCAGTTTTAGTGTATCTGCCAATCAAATGAGGTCTGAATCGGCAGATCTGTTGTGTGGAGTCCCTCAAGGTTCTGTTCTGGGTCCTTTATTGTTTTTGCTGTACTTGATTCCCCTTGGTAAAATCATTCAGAGATTTCCAGATGTTTCTTATCACATTTTTGCTGATGACATCCAGCTCTACTGCTCTTTTGATCCAACTGAGCCCCAAAGGCTGAACAGCTTAGTCAATTGTTTGCTAGAAATCAAACAATGGCTGAGTGAAAACACTTTACAGCTTAATGTGGACAAAACTGAAACTCTGGTGATTGCTCCTGATGATAAGATTCCAGGGTTGAGTCAGTACTTGGGTGACTTAGGTCAGTCTGTCAAACTGAGCCTGAGAAACCTGGGTGTTGTATTTGATAAAGACATGTCTCTTGTTCAACACTGCAGAAAACTGACCAGAAACTGTTTCCTTCAACTGAGAAAAATCTCTAAACTTAGGAAAATGTTGTCACAACATGATCTGGAGCTTGTAATCCATGCGTTTGTTTCTTCTCGTCTGGACTATTGTAACAGTTTGTTTTCATGTCTTAACAAGAAGGAGCTGTCTCGTCTGCAGTTGATTCAGAACTCTGCAGCGAGAATTCTGACCCGCTCAAGTAGGAGAACTCACATTTCTCCGATCCTTAAAACTCTTCACTGGCTTCCAGTTTCTTTCAGGATCAACTTTAAAATTCTGGTTCTTACTTTCAGATCTATTCATGGTCAGGCTCCTCCTTACATCACTGATCTGATCCAGCCTTACACCCCAGCTCGGTCTCTGAGGTCTGTGGATCAGAATCTACTTATGGTTCCACGCACACGGCTCAGGACCAGAGGAGAGAAATCTTTTCAGGCTGTTGCTCCTAAGCTTTGGAACAATCTTCCTCTCTCTTTGCGCTTGATGGAGTCTACTGACTCCTTTAAGAAACATCTTAAGACGTTTCTATTTGTTCAGGCTTTTCCTTGAATTTCTCGAACTCCTGTGTTGTTCTCGGTGTTGTCTTGATCTTTGAAGTATGTACTGTTTTGAGTATTGTTTTGATTGTTAAAGCGCTTTGTGACCCTGGTCTCGAAAAGTGCTATATAAATAAATATTACTTACTTACTTACTTACTCTCCAGACTATCCTCCATCAGGGACAACGCTCTTCACCCACTGCACCTGACCGTGGAGGAGCTGGCCAGCTCCTTCAGTGGCAGGCTCAGACACCCCCAGTGTAGGACGGAGCGTTATAGAAGGTCCTTCATCCCAACTGGTGTCAGGATATTTAACTCTCTACTTTAAATATCCTGATGCTAATCCAAAGTGTGTTTTTCTTCTCGTGTGTTTTTTATTTTATTTTTTTCCGTTTTTATTTCTATTTTATTTTATTTTTATCCTATTTTATTTTGTTAATAGTGTCAAATTTCTAATTTTGTAAATAATTTGTATATTCTTAAGATCGTTTTTATTTTATTTTGTATTATCTCTTTTATTATTTCTTTTTTCCTTGCACTTTATTTTTTTCAACTGCACTGTTGTGGAAGTGTGTTTCCCCTCTGGGGATGAATAAAGCTTTTCTATTTCTATTTCTATTATTCTTCTCTCTTGTGTTTCTAAGCTTTTCTCATGTTTTCTCGTGAGCGAAATTATTATTTTTCTTGTGTTGACAGTTACATTAATGTTGGTTGAATATATTATTTTCTATTGTGTGTTGAATTTTGTCCTAGTTTGTGATGCTTTTTGTTGCTCGTTTTCTTTGGGGGTTTTTTAATACTTAATTCTGGTTTGATTACATTTTTAAATGTTCTCTCGTTTGTTGAGAACGATGTCAGATGCTCTGCCAGAACATATGTGAACATTTAAAAATATGTGACAAACATAAATTGTTTTATGAAATACATTGAACTTTTATTTGAAAAAACTAAACAAAACCATATGGTGTAGTACCAAGGGAAGTTTTAAATAATGCATATTTGATTAAAATTGATCGTTTAAAATGAAATGTGTGATATTGGACTTTCAAAGTGTAGATGTATTATCATTATTTATTTCACAACAGCTTTAACCATTATAGATTCATTTTTAGACATTTATTTAATTCAGAGAGCCGTGGAAATGGACTGAAGTTATAGAATAACGCTTGTATGTTCTCTAATCACCACAGGACTAGTATGTAAAAGGGTTGCCGTGGGAAACATACTTCTCAGCCTGCCAATTATAAAAGAAGCAAAAAAAAAAAAAAGAGCTGCTCTCAATCAAGCCCTAACTAGATTTCCTTCACCCTTGATTCTGTCTTTGCAGTAGAATGGCTAATTTAAACCATTAATTTAAACTCACACTGTTGTCAGAATCCCTCCATTTTCTCATCTATTCGCCTCCCCTCCTACTTTCCCCTCTGGTGGCGGCTGAAGAAGCAGGAGGGGGGGGTTTCTGCCTCGGTAATTGGAGAAACCTTCAGAAACATGCAGATGAAGGGTGAGAAGAAAGAAAAAAAATAAGGGGGAAACGGACACATTCCTAATGACTCGCCTTTCTTTTCATATTCCCACTGTCTTTTCTGGATGAGTCACAGTGGAAGCTTCTCCAGGCTCCACGTGCTGCTGGCCTCAACGTAATTAACCCCGGTGTACATGACTGAACCAGGATTGACACTCGCATAAGGGCCTGATTGGGTTTGGATAAAAAAAAAAAAAAAAAAACCTGGGGCTTTCACGCGAAGGTTAAGAGCCCCGTCACCGAGCCCTTACCCATGTTGCCTTAAAACACAGCGTCAGCTCTCACAAGTTGCTTGTACATTAAAACTTTATAAACCAGAAGCTTAATAAAAGTCTCCTTTGCATGAACTATGAAAAATAAAGAAGAAATAAAATTGATTTTTAAAGTTATAAAGTTACCTTCTGAATCCAGTCTTGCTGCGGAATGAAAGAGCCCATTAAATGCATTTGAGGTAGAAGAGAAAAAGGATAAAGATAGACTGTCTGCTTTTTAATTTAACCTACAATGTAAGAGCCTCCGGTTGCACACGGGAGAGGTGAGTACATAAAGAGACAAATCATTTTCAAAAAGAACATTGCCCTCAGAAGGCTGCTGCGGAATTTAAATGTAGTTAGTGTTGCAAGATAAATAAAGCAGTCAGGATGTGTTTTACCGCCCTGTGATTGTGTTTACAGGATGCTGTTACAAGTCCATTATTTTCCAAGTGGATGCAATTCCCGTTTTGATCATCAATAAAAGGTGGAAATCTCCTTTTGGATAGAGGGAAGAATTCAACGAAGATTTCTTCAACTCTTTCAGTACGACAAAATATTAGTGCCATCCAATGGAGATTTTGGACCAAAGAAATTGATTGATTGAATTGTCATTCTTCAAAATGTTGCGAGCAGGGTGTTTTTTTTTTTACCAAAATGATGACACCTTTTGTTCAGATTGTTTGCCAAAAATACACATTCAATTGTTGTGAAAAGTTTTCCTAATGGTCGTCTCACATAGAGGTGAGGGTCAGTGGTTGAGTTTGACAGACAATTACAACCATCCCATCATTTTAACAGAACACTTTCATTGATAACAGTACGTTTCACGGGTGACTAAAATGTTTTGTGTAACTGGCTGTGACTGAGGTGAGAATGGAATTTTTGTAAAAATAAATGAATAAATAATGTCCTTTATTATCTATGCAGGTAAGGAAATTGTAGTTATCAAGGTGTAAAGACTCCTCCTTATCGATAGGTGGCAGTGTACGTACGATATAGCTACGAAAAAAACAACAAAATAGCTGGGATAGCTACCGTCCTGCTGGGTTACTAGTCTGCTAGATTCTGATCGTAAGAGTGTACCTGTCTTTTCTACTTTATTTTCCAGCGTCCAATCAACTCCCTGTGTGCCATAGAATGTGACAAAAGTGCAGATGCTCCAGGTGGATTCCAACAAAGCGAAACCAAATCCGTAGATTAGTCGAGAAATTAAGTAGATTATCTTGGTATCTTAAATGTCTCTCCCAAAGTCAGAGGTGCTTAAATGCATTTAAAGACTCAGGTCATTCAGTTCAGATGCTCATTTCTGACTAGAATGTCTTGATTCCTCTTTTCTTTTTTTTTACTGCTGAAGTAAAAATATATATTTTTAATTTTTCTTTTTTAAAACCACATACATGAACCCCATTTATTCTTTTACTGGTGTGTTTATGTCCAACCTTCTTGGTCAAACTCCATCTCCTCTCTATTAACAAACTATTTGTCTTACTCTTCGTCCTATGTGTCGCTTACTTTTGAACGTGACATGTCACCTTGCCTGCACTCTCTTCTTCGACCTCCATCTTAAAAATGATAAACACAGACAAAGACACACGACTCATTCCAGGTAGATGTTGTTTCCCTGATAATATTATTTATATACAGTATATACTATGTATTTGTAGCTTTCTTTTATGTGTTTAACACTACAATCATATCCATACATCCATGTAGATGCTTTTTGATGTCATATTATTTTACTGAGGTTTCAACATTTGACCTAGATTTTTGAAATTGAAAAGACAAGCAGGTGAATCCAGCAATATTTCCGTGAAAAAGTTTCAGGTATTGTGCCACTGCGACAGATATTTGTTGGGTCAGCAGTGGAGGCTACTTTTTTCCGGTAGTTTTCCCTCCGATTATAATCTTTACAATGCAATATAAATGTAATTTACGACCACATAAAAAAATACTTGAAACATCAGCAGCTTCAACAAGGGATAGATTAAATGAGAAACCAGTGGAAAATATCAGCTTGTATTCTTGTGCTGGTTAAGCCACCTACCGCAGCTAAAGGAAGCTCAGCACTTCCTCTCTCGCCGGATGCCGCACTGCTGTTATCACCACGCCATAAGGCCGTCGAGGGGTAATAGGATTGGGACTCATAGAGAGGCGACCATGCTCAGTAAGCAGTAGAAGGCTGAGGCAGAAGTGTGAAAGGGCTTTTGCGACTGTCCAGCACCACGAAAAGCACAGAGGAACAGGCGAGCGGATGTGTTCTGCTAGCTCCCTAAATAACCCTGTCAAATTGCAGGCTTTGGAGGGTCAGTGGGACACTGTTCTGCCAGTGTGTATCTGAAGGCCCGGATAGAACCTGTAATCCTGCAGCCAGGAGAAAAAAAAAATGAAGCACACAGCAGCAGATGCAGCGAAAATATGTCTATTCTGTGAAAAATGACACGACAAAAGTGACATTGGGAGTTCAAGAGAGGAACTCAGGAGTGTTGGACTCGTCCGGCTAAGCCTCAGCATCCACTCCATGCTCGAAGGAGAAAGATAAAAGAACCAGTGGGTCAAATAAGGATGGACGAGGAAGGGGGGGGGGGGTGGGAGGCGTGTGTTTGAAAAGACTTTCCGATCTCATTTGAATACCGCCTGGATGGAATATTACCCCCCCGACTCTTGAGGGCGAGCACTCAGAGAAGAAGTAATCACTTAAAAACTTGCACTCTCTGATGATATGAAATCACTCCGGAGTGGAATTGTGTTTTCTCTCCTCCTGCGTTGCAGGGGGAAAAACTACCTGTCGGTAAGAGGATGTGTGTTTTAGTTACATCGGTTCCGCCGGCGCTCGTGGGGAGGAGAGCTCAAAAAAAAAAAGCACTGCAGGAGGTGGAAGCGTGAGATGGCCGGGGCTGTTAGTTCTGATAGAATGTAGGAAGCCCGAGGCAGTCGGCGGTCGAAACGAGTCCGACGGCAGAGATTTTAAAGATTCATATTGAGAAGCAAGGAATTGTCTCACAGATTAAGCCGGCGCTGAGGTGTTGATCAGATTCCTGATGAGTCCTCCCCTATAATAAGAGGATATTTATTATGTATGTTGATTCCCGATATGATTTCCCAGGGATGAACCGAGGCAGGATGGGTCGTTTTAGAGTCGCACGTGCAAACAACGCTCCTGCGGTGACGGGGTCAATTGCGAATGATTACGCTGAGGTGGCCCCTCATCTACATGCCGCCTCGCACTATTAATGGCGCTGTTGCCTGTCCTATTTATTTTTGATTGATGGCGCTGTTTACTACTCACATTCCAATCTTCACGATTCCATTAAATTCACACGGGTTGGATCACGGCGACCGAGATTGAAAGCGGGAATCAACACAAAGAGCTAAAGAGAAGTGTTGGGTGAACCACACTTCGAGCTTTTAGCTATTGTTGGAGAAAATAGACCTTTTACTCTCTCTAGCTGTTCTCGGTTTTTTGAATTCACAATCTGGTTTTGCAGTGCAATGCAACACTGTGTCAAAATGTATTGATTAATTGACTCCATTAAGTCTCACACAGACCAAGACCCTACATATCCATTCAAAATACTTACATTTTTAAAACCACATTTTCATTATTAAAACCATGTTCTTCAGACTACATGTTTGCAAACATGAACACACAATTTCTTAGGTTACATTAGATTGACTTTATTATTCCCTCTGGAGATCTCCTTTGGGAAATTGGGTTCCCAGTACACAGCATGGCATAGTTTCATAAAAACAAGAATAAGAGCAAGTGAAGTGAAAATAAAAGAACAAAATGAAAGGGATGACAAAGTGCAACTATAATCGACATAGATCAAGGGAAATAACACAAAGAAATGGATGGATGGATGGATGGATGGATGGATGGATGGATGGATGGATGGATGGATGGATGGATGGATGGATGGATGGATGGATGGATGGATGTGTTCAAATATGTTTAATTACTTTTAACCTTAAAGTCAAGAACAACCAGTCACCTTCTGGGATCGTCCTGAGCTAAAGTATGTTTATCAATTTTACTTAAATACATATTATTTTATTATAATTGTATATTGTGTTTTCATCACTGCTTGTCTGAGAAAGAAATACCAGGATTATAGATGTCTTCGTGCCTGGAGCCGGCCTCTGAAGGAGTAAACGGCACCCTTGACCTTGAGGATAATAACTCATCCGAGTTTGTTTCCGATGGAAACCTTTGACTTAAGATGATTAATGTCTCGCGATACTGTGATGAAGATGAAACATCAACTTACCAGGATTCAGACATGCAGACAGACAGGCATGAAAACTGATTTCTCATTCGTGTTTGAACCAGATCTGATGTGTATTCTTTGTTTAATTAAATCCTAAATTCCTAACCTGACAACCACTATAGCCAGTCACTAAAAATACTTAGGTAAGTTTTACTTGGGTGTAATGTACACAAGTTATTAAGAAGAAAATGTAAAGATATTATACCTTTTTTTTTATCAGACAAAATAGAAACAACACAGAAACAAATACAATAATCCATTAAAAAGTAAAATGCCAACAGTTCTTGCACGCTATCTAGGTTACTCGAAGAATGTCTAATGATGCATATTCTTCTTGTACAAGTTTTTCATTGGTTCAGTGACAGATGCTAGAAATGCCTGTGGCTTTTAAGTCTATAATCTAAGTATGTAATGAACTGGCATACCTCTATATACAGTATGTGCATACATGTGCATGTATTCAATGTATGTATGTATATATATATATACATATATATATATATATATGTATATATATATATATATATATATATACATACATTGACCCCCTGTCTTAAACTCCATGAGTTGAAAATCCTCTATATTTGGTAAATAATAATGTATCTTGTTAGTTGAAAACTATATACCCAATCCACACTGGCGACAAAGAACTACAATGAAAACATGTTTTGGATGAAAATACATCGCTAGACGATAAAGTGAGGGCGAGTGAGAAGATACATAATTCATTCAGGTCAAGGAAGTCTGGAGGAGGGAGGGGAAAAATGAGGAATAAATGGGATTGAATGCAGCTAATGGGAAAATTCAATCATGGCCTCCACATGACACGGCGCCAGGACCAATTAGGCGGGGCCAAAGCCTAGTTCAAAGCCTATATCACACATCATTAGGAGGAATTGAACAGGCAACCTTGAAGTTCCATGACTGACTACTGACTAATAAAAACAGAGGTCACATGACAGCATGTTACATTTTAAAATGTACCAGCTGCGTAGGCAGCTTAACTTAATAACGTTACTAAATTATCTTAGAGGTCATATAGCTGTGGGTGATTCTCTGTGTTGCACAGATTCATACTTAGCTAGGTTTAACCACAGCTTGTTTTTTTCTCCTCATGTGGAAACGTAATACATGTGTTGAATTTCAAAGCTGTAATAATCTTATAACAATTGATCTACACTTGTATTTATAATCATTTACATAACATACAAAAAAAAAATCTAAGATATTGAATTATAGTTTTGTCATGTTCCACATGTTTTCTTTCTGTTGTTCTGTCTGGGATGACACCGAGCTGGAACCTATCACCAATCAACAACAGTTGCTACTACTTAAGCTTCCTGGTTCCAGTCCGTGGTGTCAGATTGTCAACATATCAAAGTACCTGGCTATTTTCCCTCATTTATGTGAATTTGGTGCTTGAGCTTTTTTATTTGATTTATTTTGTTTCCGATTTCATTTTTTTAAATTTGATTGTGTGTGTTTCTCTTTTTTTCTGTGACATCCTTGGTTTTCTATTTTTTCGTCGTATTTTCATTTATATGTTTTTTAATAAACGGCTTGAATCGTTCTTCTTCTACACACTAGACACTGTTGGGTCCAGTTGGTATCCAATTGATTTACACATGTGTTTATAATAATTTACATTACATACATAAAAACATTTAAGTAATTGAATTATAGTTTTGTCATCAACAAATGACTGATGTTGTTTCTTTTGACTAATTAATGACACTCCTAAGCTTCCTGGTTCCAGTCCGTGGTGTCAGATTGTCCATATACCGAAGTTACTAAAATACCTAACTACTTGTTGTGTATGTCCTGGTGCAAGAGCTTTTCTCTCCAATTTTTTTTTTTTTTACTCCTGTGTCTTTTTTTGTGTTGCTTTTTTTTTCTTCTCACATTTCCTTGTTTCTTTATTTTGTGTGTAGTCTCTACATCCTTGTTATTTTGTTGGTCTTTGTTTTTTTTTTGTTGTCTCATGTTCCATGTTTTGTTTTTCCTTTCTGTTGTTCTCTCTTTGTCCTTCCTCACTGTTGTCGTCACTTTTGACAGGTAAATGACACCGAGCTGGAACCTATCAACCAATCAACAACAGTTGCTACTACTTAAGCTTCCTGGTTCCAGTCTGTGGTGTCAGATTGTCCATATTCCGAAGTTGGTAAAATACCTAACTACTTGTACTTGTTATTTTTTTTCATTTTAAAATTGATAAACATACTTTAGCTCAGGACGATCCCAGAAGGTGACTGGTTGTTCTTGACTTTAAGGTTAAAAGTAATTAAACATATTTGAACACATCCATCCATCCATCCATCCATCCATCCACCCACCCATCCATCCATCCATCCATCCATCCATCCATCCATCCATCCATCCATCCATCCATCCATCCATCCATCCATCCATCCATCCATCCACCCACCCACCCATCTATCCATCCATCCATCCATCCATCCATCCATCCATCCATCCATCCATCCATCCATCCATCCATCCATCCATCCATCCATCCATCCATCCATCCATCCATCTATCTCAAAGTACTTGACTACTCCTTCTTGTTCATATGTATTTGGTACTCGAGCTTTTTTCTCTGTGTTGTTTCCTTTTCTTTAGTTTTCTGGTTTTTGGGTTGTATTTTTACTTGAATATATTTAATAAACGGCGTGAATCATTCCTCTTCTGCACACTCTTGGGTCCAGTTAGTATCTGGATTAGTCACAAAATGGTTTCAAAGACAAATCCTTGTTTTGCCCTCAATCTATACAACAATATCAATATGCAAGTCGCCTTCTGTTAGAGAGATGTAGTGAGCGTTAATTTTTAAAAATTCATAACAAGATTGCACGTTGGAGCGTCATTGAGGCATACTGTGTTTTTTTTTTTAAAATAACAAACTGCATATTTCATACCCCCAGCGCTGCGAATCAATAAAACCACAATCAATCAAAAACACACATGCATGAAATGAGGCAGACGAGAGATGGTGAAACAAGATGTTCCCCGAGAGTCACGTGTCACCGAGACAACGCCTCTGTTTACCTCCTTTTCATTCTCTATTCCAATTTATTTCATGGCAGCCTTGATGAGATAAAACCACGAGCAGCGAAAGACGCTTGTCAGAGGGAGACGTGGTCTTTTCTTCTGGCTGTCAAGCGAAGGCTATCAGGTGTTTGGGATCTGACTGAGAGGATCGCTGCTCCACCGAGAGGGTCAACAGCCTCCTCGCTGTCATGAAACGTGTTTTTTTGTCCCCGTGAGTGACACGGGCGCACCGCACACATCACCTCCTTAAAGAGGAGAAACCGCCTCATGTTCAAAGGGCTGTGACTTGTACACGAAGATGAATTCAATGAAGCCGCACATTAAAACATCAAGCTGAAGACAGGGTAGAACAATAACGTGGAACATTAATGGCATGATGAGGAACTTGGAAAATGGCAACGGAAACTTTGACACTTTGACTTGTGATAAATAAATGCATTACAAATACATTTTGCTTTATTCATTCCTTGTCTCCCGCTTTATCCCTTACCGGTGTCGCGGGGAGACTGGAGCCTATCCAGTATCATAGGGCGAGAGTTAAGGGACACCCTGGACAGGACGCCAGTCTGTCATAGGGCACACACAAAGACGGACAACCATTCACACACACTCTCATACATTTTGCTTTAATTGGTTAAAAATATTGATTAATATCGTTCCTCTTTGCTTAACGAAATTATAAATTTTAAATCATATAATTATGGAAAATTGAAAAAAAAAATCAGGGTGTTTGAACATTTTTATGAAATTTAAATTAAGTTAAATAACTAAAACAAATATTATTATATATATTACATTTCAGTTATAGATTTTGCCGGGATTCCCGAAATGTTTGTCAAAAATACCCTTTTTTATTGTTGGTTTAGAAGACAAAGAAGAAATATATAGTATAAATGTTACGTTTTCTTCACTCTTTTTAATTTCCCTGTTTGCTTTTCAACGCACCAGTATGAGAGGTAGCTTCAGCTATGTTAGCAAATTAGACGTTTCATAAAGAGGAACATCTCTTTTTTAGTAACAGGCACGTTAACGAAGGCAGAGAAGCGTGGATATTGTTTAGAACTCTAGATGATACTCAAAAAGTAAAACAGACACTAACAATAAAGTTGTTTCTGGAATATAAGCTTCTTTATGTAAGGTAAGATTCTAAGGTGGTCTCAGCATCAACTTTTATATCTTCTGTGGCTCACTTTGTGTTCAAGCTTCATGCGCTATTTTTAACTGTGCAACTACCGACTGCACTTAAAAGGTATCTGCTTGTGTTTGAACACGTGCGGCTTCAGAAAGGAAAGTGCATGTACGGACGCTATGATGTCCCACATGTATCTTTAATCGCAGCACTTCATATTCACACTCGTCCTCTCCCTTGTTGTAACGCTGTCTTTTTTTTCCTTTTTCCCGTACAGTTGTCACTGGGTATGATTTTGCTTCAAAGCATGAAATTGTGTTGGCGACTGGCAACACGTTGCAAAGATGCTGCCAGTCATCAAATAACAGTCTGTTCACTGATATAATGAGCAAAAGACATAATGAAAGCGATAATTGAGCTTGTTTTTTTTTTTTAACACCCACATGTTGTTGTTGAAACTGAGGACCGGGCCATGGTTGAAGGTGGAAAATATTTTTTTTTGTGTGGGATTTATAAGCGACATCTTCCCGTTTCTAACGTCACAGCCGCCAGGTTAATAAGTGCCTCGACTCCCATTTTGCGATTTTATTAACTCGGTTTATGGTCCTCTGGGTTCACATGTTGTCTTTGTTTTTTTCGGATCTTGCGAGAGCCGGGTGTTATGGTGACACAATTATGGGTCCACTAATAAGCGGCGATGGTCTGATCAGGATGCAGCAGGTGTTGTGTGCACAGGAAAGTGACGTCCGCTTTGGACCATCTATCAGCGGTAAATGACAGATGGTCCTCTCGGTAGGCCAGGCAGGAAGCGCACTAACACAATCGCTGCACAAACGCAGGGTGCACTCTACCTGCTGATAATCCACTTAGGCGCAGGCAAAGCTGCTTTAATCTGTCCTCCCTCTTCCCTGCAACCCAACCCTTTAAGCAAACTACAAGGCCAAGCTGCATGCAGGAGAATCTCCACTGATCTGCTATGTATATGCCACACAAAAAATAAAAACCTGACGGGATGAGCTGAATTTTAGGAGAGGGTAAGCCGGCTGAAATACTTGAGTACACAGGGTTTAATTGAATCAAAATGTCGTGATTAATACACAAAGTAGGATTTCACATTAGCCCAGGTGTTTGTGAACAACAGCTGTCGCCGTCACCGCGGAAGACAATCCTTTCACTTAAGTGCGCTTGACAGACATCTGCTAAATTGCATGCTGATGTCAATTTGAGCCTTTGTTCACCTGTCATTATTATTTATATCGTCACTTTCAATTTGTTTATTATTCGTAGGATGAGTCGTTAGACATCCTCTGAAGACAAAAGGATAATTACGGCTCAATTATGTGTGTGATCAAGAAACAAAGGAGACATTTATGACAGTAAAGTAATACACAAATGATGGGATTCAATAGAAGCAGAATAACCGGATGACTGCGAAAGACTGAATCGAATTATCGACGGATGTCGCATGCATTGAGCCGGGTTGGCGCCCGCGATGACTTTTGTCACTTCCAACTCATTTTGGGTCGAACATAAAGGAACCGGCTAATGAGTGGAGACAGATGTTCCGCTCCGTAAGACAGGGAGAGCGCCAAACAGTAGACTTGCTTAACAGCTGGGCGCCATTGTTCTGATTCACCCATTCCACATCTCTTCTGTCAGCGTCCTGACGTGGTCGGAAAAAAAACATCGTAAATACAAAGTCCGGCTGCGACCATCTTATGATGCGACACTGCAGTCTCAGTTATTTATAATGTCCACATGGTCTGGAAGATTCATCATTGCTTTTGTCGTGTTGGAATAATGGTAGCTATAACAGAAAAGAACAAATATATTATCAACATAATTGATGTGGATTTTTTAGTGATGCAATTATGATGTGGTTTAGTGTTAAAACCCCTGGATAAGGAGTTAGAAATAGGCTTGAAATATGTGGTTTCATAGAATAGCAAAATAAATTGTCAAAGAGCTTGAAAATGTACCATATCCAGGTATGAACAGCCCTGCAGTGGGTCATCCTCAGGTGACGATTTATTGACATGAAATGTCAAAACCCCCTGAGACCCTGGGGTACACAAAATATTTATTTTAAAGTAGAGCAAAACTACATCATTCGTGAAGATGCCCACAACCCTTTCCAAGGAAATTCCACAGCTGTAAAGTATCCATGACACTAGTAAGCATAATAACACTAAAATTGTTCACAGAATAGAGAGAAGCCTCATGCACAAGCTTAAGAGTATTTAGCAACATTGATAAAACTACACTTTGATGTTAGTAAATAATGTCATTTTTTTAACCCTAAAACGCAAAATCATCTATATATTGTTACTATTTGTTGGAACCTAAACAGTAAACTGTAGGCCAGGGGTCAGCAATTCGTTCCTCAAAGAGTCGGGGAGATGCAGGTTTTATTCTAACCGATCAGTCGCCCACAGTTTAATCAATAAGGGTTTCAGCTGAAACAAGAACACCAGGCTGATGAAGAACTGATTACATTCCATTCGAACAAAAACCTGTACCCACTACAGCCCTTTGTGGAGCTAATTGCTCAGCCATGATTTATACATCGCTGTCATCACATTTCTGAAAATATGTTTGACTGAGGTACCCTAGACACATCGTCAGCACCACCTTGAGGACAGATTTACTTCTGGGTTTCTGAGGCTAGAAGGAACATCATCATCATGAGCTGATGGTGCCCTTGGAGGAGGCCAAAGAGGCCCAAGTACAAACATCTGGTCACTAGTTGTCGCGAGCAGGACTAGAAAGCAAGGTGCGTACCAGTTGAGGTAATCTGCCGTGGTTTTGTGGGCGAGTAACTCCACGGAGCCCCCAGCATACTGGGCATCACTGGAGCTAGGACCAGAACGATCAAGAGCGTGACCGAAGTAGTGGCTTCAAGATGGCTCTGGATCTGGAAAGAAGGTCCATGGGGACAAGTAAATTCCACCTGAACACACACTGCGGTCTGGATAACCATGATGGGGTCGACTGAAAGAGGGTGTATGAATTAAATTCAGTGTTATATTCTTGAATATATATATAGTGTTTAGTTTTGCCGGCACAAGGTCTATAAGAGAAACAGAAGCCGACCCAGACCATGATCTTGTAGAGAACAGGTGTCAAACTGGTCCGGTCAAGCACATACAGTTGAACCTGAAGACGGTGATCAGTTTATTGTCGATCAGGAGTTGCTTGTTTAAGACGACAACTGGTTGATTAACTCGTGTGCTTGACTGGTTGGAACAAAAACCTGAACCATCTCAGCACTTTTCTGGAGCAGTTTGACGCAACCCTTCTAGAGTGATCTCAACTAAGCCTAGCGTTTCAATCTGGCTTAAGCAAGATGCTAACTAGAATGCCTAGAATCAATGATACATTCTAATTTTACCTAATTATCCAGGTGTTCATACGCCTTCTCAAATTCCCATCAGTAGTTTATTTTTCCAAACTTTTCATCGACCCTGATAGCGCTGACTGGTGATAGCGTATGTTCATACAATGGTCTTAACAGATTTAAATGAATCATACATTCACCATATTTTCCCGTGTTTATTTTGACAACAGATTGGGGGTTTACGTTTTGTTCCAGGAAGCTTATTAGCTCAGCTCAACTTAGAGCCGGGCCTGGCTTCCTCAAGCTGGACCTGTAAGTCCCACTGGGAGTCATTAGATAAGACGAAGAAGTTTGATTGAGCTCCTTTTGGCTGGTGGTTTCTGCTGATTGGGCTTCATTAGACAACACAGATTTATTGAGGCTGAGTGGGGGGATTTTCTGTTTATCACTCTGGCATCAGAAGCGGCTGCTGCGCTGAAACTCTGCCCGGAACCGAAAAACCAATTTAAAGTAGTTTTTAGTATGTCCATCCAGTCGCGTGGATCCGTTTCGAGCTTCTGATCTCGTCCGTTGAGCGCTTTTGAATAACGAGTTGTCCTCCTTTTTCACAAAGTGTGAGCACCACAGCTCAGGGGGAGAGGAGGTGTCATGTCGGGAGGGGGGAGAGAGAGAGGGAATGAACAATTCATGTGGAGAGGTGCAAGGGCTCCATGATGAAGCAGGGACGAGAAGGGAGGAGGGAGCCATGAAAGAGACCAGGTGCAATATCACATCCTTCCTGTCAGGAGGCTTAAAAGAGGCGCGGAGGAAGGAGCGTTTAGCTCCAAGAGATGCATGCGGAATGCTGACCACAAGTTTGAAGAATCGACTATTCAGACAGCATCTCTTCCAGGCGCCATATCGGGTCAGGAGGAATCTGCCAAGTCAAACCTGTTGCCAACTTCCTATGCGCTGCCTGGAATACTGACAAGGAAAATCAGGTCCACGAGATGAGAGCTGACCTTGATCTCGGTAACCATGGTCCTGGTTTCGAGTTCTAATTCTTCACCCTTTTTATCTGGGAAATAAACATCAACATCATTAATTAAAGAAGAATATAACTGAAGACAGCCACAACTTCTCTGGTTCTCAATGATTAAAAATGAAGAACAAAAAAAAACACCCTCTAGTTCTAGTGCGTCCAGAAACATACTTGTAGAAAAAAAACATTTAATCCTTATTGTCCGATTCCCATGTCGTATTCGTTTGAACAGCCTTCATAACACTCCCTTTAGTCCAAGTTAATTGGTTCATTTGGACATTTTTTTTTTACATCTGTGGGCAGCAGTTGTCAACAAATAACCCAACCGCAGCATCTCAAACTAATCCATAAAGCACTCATTAAAATTCTCCAAAACACAAAAACAAAAGCTATAAGAAGAACTTCAACAAACGTCTGAGTGTGATGTAAACATCTTTATCTGAGTTTTTGGGGCAAGGCATTTATTGAATGTTGGTTCGATGGTGTCTGCTGATGATTTAGTGATGTGTAGGGAGTAAAGGGGAGTTTGGGAGAAGCAGAAATAGAACAAAATAAAGGTGGAGAGAAAGTGACGAAGAGAAGCGAAAGTGTTTGCTATAAGTCACCCACAGTGATGATCAAGGGAGGAGGTATAGTGGAACATGTTGAACACTGACAGGCGTAATATACGACAAAAGAGGTTCAGGAAAAGATAAGAAAATGGGAAAGACGTGGGGGAAAGAAATAACTGGTTACCTTGAGTCAACTTGCTAGGTTCATGGACGTGGAGAAGGACATACAAAGGACACCGTCGGGATGATCAATATAGGTTTGGGTTGAGTACTTTGAATCCCCTAATTGGAAAATAGCAAAGATGATATTGTTGGGTTATATTGGTGATATTTAAACACTGTTACAGGGTTACATGGTCATACTAGAGTTATGAATTCAAGGTCATGCAAAATAAAATAAATGATCCATTATTAAAAAACTAACTATTTTGTTTCCCTAAACATGACAATGGCAACAAAACCATGAAAACATCATCAATGACTTATATAAATATATATAAATATGAAAAGCCTTGTGCTTCATAGCCCAAAAAGCCTTGACCTCTGCAACAAGAAGAACGACAAAAAAACTACAATTAAATTAAAAAACAAGACATTTCTATGAAAGAATTGGGAAAATCTCATAGAAAATCTAGTTCAAAGCTGATTTCATTGTATTTCCAATGTTCTGTATCGCTTATTATATAATGATTTTTCAATTTTATTTATATTTATACGTCTTATTTTCTGCATTGAATAAGTAACCGTTTTATTTACCCTCTTCCCATTATACCCAACATACATCACTGCCATTTAAAACCATGCTTTATAAATATACTGGATATAGTTGTTGGTCACTTTGGCCACCTTTGCCATAATAAACAGTTTCATCTGATCATTTAACATTTTCAGTTCTACTTCATATTGGTGCTCCGCCCTCTAACGGCTTCGCTATTGGTTTACCCCGAGGCAACAATTCGTAGAACCTGAGGTTATGATAGATAACTCAGGGGATTTAGTGTGTTGACGTCGCAGTCAACACAATCATTTTTGTATTACCGCTTGTGTGTATCATGATACAGTTGTTGAAAAACACAACTGACCGAAGAATGACATACGAGTAGAAACCTTTCTGACATCTCGACTGACTGTTAATCAATACACCACTTAACTTTGAGGGGATTCTTGCTTTGCTTAATCAATCCCTTTGTAGGAGTAAGCACTAACGTCTCGCAAACCCCAGTGAGATGAATACTTTGGTCCGCAGCACTCTTTGTTCTCTTCGCCGTGTCTTTTCCCTTGACAAGAACGTAAAGTGTGTCTGTCGCTGTTCATTGACATTTTTGTTCAAAAGTCAATACCAGCCACTTACTAACTCAGCCACAAAAAAACAGAGCAAGTGCAGTGGCTAAAAATGACAGGCAGGGAAAGAAAAAAACCATCAAAGATTCTCTTCTGAGGCTCTTCACTGGTTCTTGTCAATTGTAAAAGCGAAGGATTTCCTAGAAATTGAGGGTAAAAAAATAAAAACCTTATACAGGAAGTTTAGCCTTGTGGTCTCCGAACTTCTTGTTCTTTGTCTTCAAGAAACATCTGAAGACACTTTTATTCGTGCAAGCTTTTCCTTGATTCTCTAAGACTCCTGTGTTTGTCTCGATGGTGTCTTGACCTTTTAAGTATATATTTTACTGGGAATTGTTTTGATTATTTAAGCGTTTTATGACCCTGATCTAGAAAAGCGCTCTACAAATATTACTTACTTACTTACTTTGTCCAACTCTATTAATCACATTGGGTTTTACCGACAGAGAGTGGCAAGGTAGAGGACGAAAAAGTGATCGCACTGATTGGAAATGGAGGAATATAAAGTGATGCTGAAATATGTAACAGCAGATATATAGTTCACCTGTCACCCTCACTGCATACATTCATATCCCACTCGTTAAAATCCAGGCTAGCAACTTCACCAGTGAGCACAGGCAGACATTTTACTATCTTCTAAAATATCACCATTCAGAAAAATAAATTGTCCTTTAATACAAATGCCCACTTTTTGACTTTTTGAAAACGGAATAGTATCAACCAGCTGCTTCTATATGTCTGAAAGTGTGTGTAGGTGTTTGATGAATAGGTGTGCTGAGGTGAGACAGCAGTCAGCTGCGTGATACGCCTGCAAATAGTTCTGAAAGAAAGACTGACGGCAAGTACAGAACGGCACGAACTACAAAAGAGAAGCTCCAGATGAGAGGGTTTGCTTTGAGGACTTGCTCGGCTCAAACTATTCACCCCGAGAATGACTTACCTTCCGTCAGTGAGACGCGACACTAATGAGAAGTGAAACAACATTTGTGTCGGTACATCCCTCAAAACATACACAGTTGAAAGCGAGGAAACTAACTTTGGATCCAAGTACTGTTAGAATGTGTCAAATTTAAACGTGGTTTGGCCTAAATGTATTGTTTTTTATATATATTTTCAAACGATACATTCTAATTGCATCTCATTTTACCTATTATTTTTAATATATGACTTCGTTATGACAATGGAATTATGGGAGCACTACTTCAGGTGAGTTACAAAGTAGCAAATGTTTAAGTCATTTTGTCAGTGAAGTGCAAAAATCAATAGTTCATCAGCTCTCCACTTAAGACTGGCTGTAGGGAGATCAGACATCACATACTCACTCAGCCAAAAATAAAAACAATTTCATTTACTTTCGGCACAAACTGTACGATACTGCAGTTAACCATTTTAAATATAAATGTTCGATACTGTACACTAACTTTGGGGTATTATTTGTTTTCTAACATTCTCTTTTGATTGTTTTCCTGTTCACCAGTTTTCCTGAATTAGCATAATAAGGGGCATGGTTTACTTTATGTATTAGCCAAAGTATTTTGTCACCTTGCATTTTACTCTTGAAGGTCTCTATTGTAACTGTATGTTTTACATTTTTTGTCCAGCTGTTTTTTGTTCATCGTCTTTTGATTGGCACATGATATGGCTCAGTTGATACTTATTAGCCATAATTGTATTATTTATTGTTCAGTTGTTTACTCTGTACCTTTTGTCATTTTGTTTTTGCATCTGTTTTCTTCATTGACAACACTTTATTTTCATGTCCTAACAAGAAGAAGCTGTCTCGCCTGCAGTTAATACAAAACTCTGCAGCAAGAATTCTGACCCGCTCTAGTAGAAGAACTCACATTTCTCCAATCCTTAAAACTCATCTCTGGCTGTCAGTTTCTTTCAGGGATTCATTTTTAAATTCTGCTTCTTATTTTCAGATCTATTCATGGTCAGGCTCCTCCTTACATCAGTGATCTGAACCAGCCTTACACCCCAGCTCGGCCTCTGAGGTCTGTGGATCAGAATCTACTGATGGTTCCTGAACACACTTCAGGACCAGAGGAGAGCAATCCTTCCAGACTGTTGCTCCTCAGCTTTGGAACGATCTTCCTCTCCTTCTGTGTTTGATGATCTACTGACTCCTTCAAGAAACATCTTAAGACCTTTTTATTTGTGCAGGCTTTTCCTTGATTTTGTGGAACTCCTGTGTTTGTCTTATATGTCCTTTTAAAGCATGTATTTTAACTGTGTATTGTTTTTGATTGTTAAAGCGCTTTGTGACCCTGGTCTAGGAAGGCCCTTTACAAATAACCTTTACTTACTTACTTCAATGACAGATTTAAGTGTAAAGTTTTTGGTCCAGAACAAAAAAAAAACGTTCACCAGAAATGAGCCATAATTTTATTCTAATACAACATTTATCAAACTCTGATTTTAGCGGAAAACTTTTTTGGATGTGAGTAATGCTACATGTACTATTTCATTATTGTTATTAGCTCTGAAGTAAATATAAGAATTAAATGAAAAATGAGGAGAATACGAGCCGACACACGACTGAGAGGACATTGCGTAAAATGTGTCAAATGTTGTGATTAAAGCCGAGACTCACCCGCAAAATCTTAAAGGTCATCAGCACATGTCTAAACTTTATGTGTCACACGATGGTTCTAGATAGAACACGCCTGCGTAAATCATGTTGATTTTTTCATGGGTTAAGACTGAAAACATAAGAGAATTGGGCAGTTAAATCGACAGCCCGAAGCGACTAAATTTGGGTCACTCAATGAAACTGGTGCCATTTCCACTTTGCCTAAAGACTGCTTTTTTTTAAAATCTCCGACAGGACAAGTCATTATTAAGATGTTCACATAATAACTTTGATGAATATGACGTGCAAAAAGATTTTCCCACCTCAGACATAAGTAAGTAAGTAAGTATATAATGGTTATTTGTAAAGCGCATTTCTAGACCAGGGTCACAAAGCACTTTAACTATCAAAAACACAACACAGTTAAAATATATACTTTAAAAGATCAAGACACATAAGACAAACACAGGAGTTCCAGAAAATCAGGGAAAGCCTGCACAAATAAAAATGTCTAAAGATGTTTCTTGAAGGAGTCAGTAGACTCTATTAAGCACAGAGGGAGGAGAATATATTTTTTATTGTATATTATTATTGTATAAATAAATTACACATAACATTTTTCTTAGTTTCCTTTACCTCTTATTCCTTTATCATCATCATCCCAGTTGCTGAGAGTAATTTTGGAGTGTGAGAGGAAACCAGAGCACCTGGAGTAAACCAAAAAAGCAATAGGAGAACAAACTCCACCAACTAATAAATTCTAGATTGATAATCTAGATTCTAATCTTCAAAATAAATTAAGATAAAGGAAGTATTAAATAACACAGACCAGAGTAACAAAGTGCTTAAACAACAGAACAATACACAGTAAAAAAAAAATGCTTTAAAAGGTCAAGATAACAGACACAAACACAGCAGCAAGAAAATTAAGAAAAAGCCTGCACAGATATCTGAAGATGTTTCTTGAAGGAGTCAGTAGATCATCAAACACAGAGGGAGAGGAAGATCGTTGCAAAGCTTAGGAGCAACAGCCTGGAAGGATTTCTCTCCTCTGGTCCGGAAGCGTCTTCAGGAACCCTCAGTAGATTCTGATCCACAGACCTCAGAGCCTGAGCTGGGGTGTAAGGCTGGATCAGATCACTGATGTAAGGAGGAGCCTGACCATGAATAGATCTGAAAGTAAGAAACAGAATTTTAAAGTTTATCCTGAGAGAAACTGGCAGCCAGTGAAGAGTTTTAAGGATCTGGGAAATGTAAGTTCTTCTACTAGAGCGGGACAGAATTCTTGCTGCAGAGTTTTGTATTAACTGCAGGCGAGACAGCAGAAATAATAATAATGTCTGCAGCAAGCATTATTATCTTCTAGCTCAGGAAGCACATTTGCCGTTTCTTCATGATTTCCTTCAGTGACCCAAGAACCCACGATGTCACAGAAAATGTTAGATGATGTTAAAAAATCGATATCGACAAAGCGTTTCATTAAAAAAAAAACGCTGGAAGTACAATTCCTTCCTCATGTGAGGTGTCAGTATTGCCCTAATTCCATCCGAACTCCTTTATCAATTCATGACTAACGGAGCAACAGATGAAGAGTTCAAGTGGAGGCTGGCGTGGCAGAGCAACAAAGAGGTGTGTATAGATCAGACTTGGGATGGACAGAGAAGGCTGCAGTCAGGAGGCCCAGTGAATGATCAAAGTGAACAGTCGCTCCCCTTTAGTCAGTCTGATCTCAGAACAGGATAGTTGAACACAGCTCTCCCCGTGGTTTGTACATGACTCATGGTATTGTGAATATTTCATGGGAGGCAGAAAGCTGACAGCAGTACTGGCCACAGGGTAGCTCTGTTAGAAGAAACTCAAGCAGACGGGATGAGTGTGTGCTTAGCTGTTGTGTACACCGAAACGAAAGACACAACGAGGAGAAATAATACATCTTTTACATATATCAAGGCCACCGTCGAGAGCTTGTTTTTTTCATCCATCTGCTAATAAAACCTTCATATTCTAATGAGAAGCTACCAACATGAAGGGAACTTGGTTGAAAAACACATGGCTGCTCTCTTGGCAGTAGAATAAGAATCTTCTTTGCCATGCAGTTTCTCTTTACGTTTACTCAAATCAAAAACTTAAAAGCATTTGAAAATAAGTTTACGAATACACAAAGAAGGATAATTTAATCTTTCTGTTGCAGTAAAGCTCTTTTTTTATGATATGGCACAAAATTAAAACAAAGGGTGAGGTGAATGCATTGTTTGCCTTTTTATTCTTAACCCATTATATTGGCTTATAAATACATAACTCTTATTTATGTATTTGTTTTTATTTTATTAAGTTTTCTTTATACTTAATCAATTAAATTGTCTTTTTTTTTTTTTATTTGATAACTTAACCTTTGTGTTATTCAGGGTCAAGGTGAAAACACATATGCAGTGGCTGAGGTCGTTCACCTTATACAAAAGGCAACACAAGGGATACCACAAACACTTTTTTTCCAGGCCTTCAGGACACCTTGAAAGGTTAAATATTCAATTCAATTATTATGTGGGAAACCTAATTAAAAAAAAATTTCAGCTACTTGCAATGCAAGCTTTTCAAATGCTTTTACTTGGTTATTCGTCCTTTTATTTTGAAAATCACTAACTTGAAGCTTGACTGGTTGGATCTGAGTAATGGTTAAAAGACGAATACAATTTACAAAGTTGACCAAAAGTAACCAGAAATAGCTACCGGTTACATCCAGGATGGTAAAGAGTGAAGAAAAAGTGTTCCAGAGTAACTCTGTGAGAATGAGACCAAATTAGTTGGTTTATTATATGTTAATAAACTATGATGTGGTAAGTTTTCTTATATTTTTCAATTGGTGGCATACAGTACCTGCCGGTGGTCCTTTAAAAAATATATATACTGTATTTTATTTTATTTAAATAATAGCTAGGGTTATAATGTGTGAGATATGATTGTTCATAAGGTTAAAAAAAACAACTGATAAAACTAAATAAAACTGTTACATAGTGTTGCTTTAATATTAATGATACTGGTACTGAATTACCAACTGTTTAAATTCAAGGTTGTTAAATAATTAACCTGACACGCATAGATATTCCAGCATCACTGTATAATGTATGTAAAACCGCAAACATGTACGTGCGGTTCTGACCACAACTTAAACACTAGGCATGATGGGAAATATCGCTTACATCCATAGACATGATCCTGGTCAAGGTCAAGACTGGGATCGTTTTATTACATGATGACTCAGAGAAGCTTAAATCTTAAGAGCACTCTGATTGGCTGTTATATGATTAAATCTGATCTGTATAATGAATATACATTTGATTTTTAAAGCACTTTTGACAGTATTCAAAGACACCGTACATATGAGTTTGATGTTCTATTATATCTCGATAAAAGTATGTTCACTGGAATAAGATACCAGAGCAGAGTCAATGATGGGGAACACAATGACTTGAAAGAATGGCTAATAAATGTTTGATAAAATAAATGCACAAGATTTACTGCTTCAATTATAAGTAATAGTTTAAGCCTGGTCACCTCAATAACTCACCAAAGAGGGAATCACAATCTACTCCAAGGGCACTGAGATACTCAAAGGGCTGCTACCTACTATAAGAGGTTAATATAGAACAATATCTTTTCAGCCTGTAGACAAACCTCATGGGCGCCCTTGTGCCCAAAGACAACATATCAGTGACATCTGCTCAAGAGTATACAGATGTTTTTGTATATGTAGGATTGAAAAAGACACTGGCTCTCGTTGTGTGAGTTTGTGGTTTTATCATCCTGATACCTTCAAAAATGCTATCAGTACTTCATATGAAAATCTACTACATGAGTGCTCAAAATAAAACTGATAATAATAAATTTTTATTTTAATCAAATCGAAATAACATTACATTATGGTGCTTCAAATAATCATTAGTTACTGCTGATTATGTTTTTATTATTGTAAACTTTGACCTTAGACAATTTAAAGGGCAACTCATTTGTGATTTAAGTGTGTGTTGGACCCCTATTGTTCTCATCAGTATGTGTAATATTTACATTAAAATTATCTTAAGCTCTGCCCACTGAAACCGTTTTGTTTTTCTGGAGATTAAACTTTTATTTACCATAACCACACCCACTCTGCTGTGATTGGTCAGGGACTCATTCATTCCCCGGGCTATTAAATTGTACAATTCTGAGTTCGGGGGCAGGAGTGTAGTGAGAGTATCTGGATGTTCTTTTCTATGTTAGTCTTTATTTCCTTTGTCTTTGTTGTTTTTCTTTGACCTATGTTCTTTGTCTTTATCTTTAGACTTAGATTGTGTCATCTTGTTCTTTCTCTTCATGTTCTTCTTCTTATTTTATTTTTTATGTATTATTTTTTATTTTTTATGAAAAATTGCTGGCTATTGGAAAAAAACAATTTCCCGAAGGAGACCTCCTGAGGGATCAATAAAGTTTTACCTTACCTTACCTTAGTTAGTTAATAGTTTGCCTTTAATATAACTAACAAATAAAAACTCCCATAGTGAAACGGGTTAGTAATGAGTTCCATCAGACTGGGAGTATGTTTAAATCATATAGTTCACATTTGTTCTTTCAACGGAACTGAAAGCTTCCTGGATTTATATAACCCAGAATAATTGGAGAACAGACCCTTCCCTGGACATTTTGACATGCTGCTAAATTAAAAAAAGAAAACCCTTCCTGACATTTCGGGCAGCTGCGAAAAAAATCCCTCTGCAGAAGAATCCTTTTTAGAGGTTTGCCAAATGTATTAAAAAAAAAAAGTTCTTATTGTGATGCACACCGCTTTTTTTTGCAACCTTGAACTCGAGGAATTGGGACGTCTGAAGCCAAGCATCGCGTCCATCGTGGGTCTACTAAGGAATTTAAAGGGCAGCAAATACTTGGCTGCCATGGCTCTCTGGAGAAAGCAAATCATCTGGTCTTATTATAGAGAAGACAAATCAAGTGTACCGAAAACCCTCTCCTCCAGTCCTACTTTCTCAAGGTTATTTTCAAAGATAACTCGTGTCTTGGTGCGAGATGTGGGTTAGGGCTTAAAGTAAGCCCTGCCACTGGAGACATCCAGCAACCCTACGCACTGGAAGTGAGAGAGGATTCAGAGACCACAAAGAGACACGAGTGGAACTAATTTAAACCCCTGGGAGGTCCGGATGGGCACTGGCTTTTGTCCCGGCAGAATAAAGTCAGGTCACTTTAGTTCTGGGCGCGTCATGCTTCACACACCAAAGCAAAAAGTTGACTCTCATGTTTGCATCAATAGTAATGAGATTTATTCTCTCTGCATCATAAACCAAAAACACCCTCCGGACAGCCTGTAGACAATAGCGCCGGCGTGGAGTCCTGAACGGACTTACATGATATCAAAATCCGTTCCGCGGTGAAATATCATTACGAGATCTTTAGAGACGTGTTTGCGCTGTCAGTTATATTACAACCACCACACTGTGGATTTCACAGCAGTTATTTGCTCCAGTTATGCTTGCGGGAATGAATACCTCTTCTCAACCGGCGGAATTCAAAGAGATGAATCTTCACAAACACACTCAGATATGGGGGCTTCTTATTTGCTCAATTCAGACGCAAGCATTGGCAATATCTCCTAATAAAAATAGTCAGTTTTTTTCTATCCCATTCGCATCATGCCGGGGACATGAATCCAAGCGGACTTTAACACCCCTTTTGGTGGCATCGGTTACATTGATTCATTTTATTTTATGCCGCTGTATAATGAGATACCTTCAGTCAAGACTTGTCACCATGTGTTACCGTCCAACCACAGCGAATGAAGGCTGCGCCGCCTTTCAGGCACTTTCAGACGGATCCGCCAGATGACTTCATGCATGCATGTTTCAGACTCTCACATCCGTAGATATGCATGTTTGTGTCACGATATGTATGTAAAAACATGTTTCTATGAAAAACCTCCACTTGTTTTAGTCAAAAAACGGCACAAAATGAGGCACTTAAAGTCATACTTCACCAGAAATTCACTTATCCTCTACTCACCCTCATGTCGACTAAGGGTTGGGATTATTTTCAGAGTAATCCGTTCCTTTTTAGAGTTAAAGGCAAACACGTATGTCCATTTTAATGTAGCCTCTTCATCTTCGTCTGAAAGGAAAAACTTAAAACTATCGTCTTTAATGTCCATATTGTGTTGAAGCCTCCACAAGAGGAAATGTTCCAGAAAAAAAAGTCTATATTTTAAGCCTGTTTGTAGCTGAGCTGCTAGGCTATTAGCATTCAACTTGCAATGTGATTAAATGAGAAAAGACTTCAGGCAAAAGCCACTGAGAAACTTTAACTTCCGCTACAAATAAATAGACGTTGAGTCTTCAATACAAGATGTTTTTTCTGAAGTTTTATTCGGAATAATTCTAGTGGTCAAAGCTTCAATAAAGAGGGACATTACAGACGAGTAGTAGTAGTAGGTTTTCAGTCGTTTTTGAGTGTCTTTTTGGACGAAGACAACTGAGCTCCAGTTGCTACTTAAATAAAAATGGAACATTTTTGTCTATAATTCAGGAAAGGATCACTCTGAAAACTATCCCATTCTTTAGTCGACATGAGGGTGAGTAGAAAATGACTTTTGAATTTTGGATGAACTATCACTTTAAGAGAGAGGGAATCTCATCTTAAAAAAAAACCAAAATCAATTGGACTAAAAAGGTTTTTAGATCTGCGACAATCCATTTCTTTTCATAATCCGATGAAAATAAAGACATTATAATAATAGGTAGTGATTTATGATTCCGCCAGTCGTTGCTTGATTCATCAGAAGATCAATTCTAATAAAGTTGCTGCTAATTGTTGAGGGATTGCTTTGGCTTCTGGCGAACAGGCTGGAGAATAACAGAATGTGTCGCCTACTTATTTGGGTTTATGTTTCGATTTAATGAAGAGACTTTAAGTACACGATCATAAATGTAAAATATTCATAAATATTAATAGCAGGACTATCTTAGAGAGTGAGAGTCAATACAAAGTGAATTATGCACTTGTGCAACTTGACATTTCTGTGTGGAGTTTGTATGTTCTGCCCGTGTTGCGTGGTTTACTCTGGGAACTCTGGTTTACTCCCACAGTCCAAAAACATCCAGAGGTTAATTGGGGATGGGGGAAATTGTCGGTAGGTATGATTGTGTGTGTGTGAATGGTTGTCTTACTTAATGTGCCCTGCGACAGACTGGCGTACTTTCCAGGGTGTCCCCCGCCTCTCAACAAAGAAACCGGGATAGGTTTCAGTCCCCCCACAACCTCCATAAGGCAATAAGCAGCAAAGAAAATGAAGAAATGATTTAACAGTTGAGTGCCAATAAAAAACAAATGAAAAAAAAACATATTTCATTTTGGTGCTTTCACGAGTGCAGTACTTTGCTGCCCTTGAGAATCAATTTGACAGTTGAGAAATTGGGTTTCAAAGGCTATGAAGTTGTATCATTTTGTCAGTCGTGACTTTGAGAAAACTACTAACGAATCTTCAAAAGAACTTATGTAAATTCAGCAATTAGCTCAGGTTATAAAGATGCCCAAAATATTTGGTTTTTGGGGGGGTTATCAGATTCTATTCATGGGAATTTGAAACCATTTGAACAGGGAGGAAAAAATGAAGCGTGAGCTACCTCATTATTGGAATAGAAATAAGAGACACCCATGCTGTTAGTGCTCATTAGCGGATTACTCTCAATAATAAATGGGAATGGTTTATTTCTTGAATGATGTCAGTTCGTGCAAAGAATAAAAGTATCCGTTATAATTAAATAAGAGACATTTTTTCAGCAAATCTATCTTTCTATCTATCTTTTTTTCTGTCCATCCATCCATCCACATATTTGTCTGTCTGTTTATTGATAGTCTACTTTATGAAAACTATTTCTATCATTAGTGATGCCTCTAGTTGTCTGTGAAATCTTCAGTAACTTCATATTCTGTGAGAAGCTATAACACCTACAGTGTCACTGAACTCCTGAACCTCTTCCGAAACAACATCTTTATAGAAAGAAATGATGGATTTCTTGGCATTTCACCAGCATGTTTTTGAATGCCTGCTGTATTTTCAGAGCATCTCTGATATAACTCTTACATAAGGAGCCAAACAAAAATACACAAGATCTAGATTACAGATTAGCTCTCCTTCTTGTTAGCTAGCATTTTTTGCCTGAGGGTGACAAGAGGAGCATCCAGCCAGATGGCAAGTCATTTGCTTCTCCCACTATATCTAACTCTTTTTTTTCTCAGCTCATACTCACAGAAATAACTTTCCCATTTCTCTAAGTGAGATCTCTTGAAGGAATAGATTCTGCAACTAGATGAGCAAAGATCTCTTGCTGTGCGTTATTAGTGGTCAGCAAGACCTTTTTTATATATTAATAATGATGTGTACTAGTAGTAGACCTCGGAGCAGATGCGCCGGCTTGCTCACTTGGACACGCTAAGCAGCGGTAAAGAATCATCATCCAGGCAGGTAATTGGCTGCTGTTTACACTGCTGTTGGCGTCGCCCTCCTACCCGGCTTGACACATCTGTAGTGTTCATTAGAGCCAAGGAGCTTCGCTATGCTATCCAATCTGGCCTCTCAGGCTGCTCGCTTTGGCAAACAGCATGCAAGATTAAGCTCAGTCCTGGTTTCCCTCGTAATCAAGCAGGACGTCAAGATCTGGTCATGATTATGAAGCTGATGTGCGACTCTCAGTCCCGTGAGCGTGATGTAAGCCACGCCAGCGAAGATTTAGAAAAAGCCTAAAGTGAAGATTCTTCGTGTTTGTCAGTCACAGAAGCAGCAACTCTAGAAAATAGACTTGGAGAACCATGGACTCAGATTTCGAGGTGCTGAATTTTATCGCTACCTTTTCACACTTGGTCGCCAACCTGGAGGTCATTGCCTCATGAAGCAAACAGGACCATGCAACTTTAAAAAGCAGGGATCCAATCGTAGGACCACCAAACCAGACCCTGGCTTTGTCTGGAAATTCTGTCTAGTGATAAAAGGCAACCATGGCGGATTCGAAACCCTCACCGGAAACGACTCTGCCTCATTACTGGTTACACCGATCAGGCTCTGACACTGCTCGTACAGGGAAAAAAAAGCTCTTATCAGGTAATCTGATCTGTAATTCTCCAGATCCGTAAACGATTGTAGAAGGGTTGGGGAAACTCAAGGAGCCTACCAACGAAGCTGTGGATCAGTTCTAGAGCAAGATCTTGGCAAAAACCACATTGTTCCTCATAGATCCATCAAAGAAAATTCATATCCAAACACTAAACCAAATACCGGAAAATTTAAATCCTAAATGACCTGACCTATGTTTAAGCATCAAGCGATTTTTCATTTAACTTGTTGTTGGACTCTGACCACACTTTCTTAATTTGATAAAACTAAGTTAATCTATTGACGTTCTATTCAAATTTTCAGCATGAATTGAGCATAAGTTCAGTATGTACTGTACAATTCTATTACCTGTTTCAAATAGCATGAACACCCAACACATTCAAAATATACTGTAGTAGCAACGATGCTAGTTAAAGAAGAAGGAAAAACTACTGTATACTGTATATCCCATCCAAACTTCTGCTACAATATTTTAAACGTTGCCAAGTCTCACCTCTGGATTTTTTATATATAAATATGATGGGTTTTTAGGTGTATCTGTCTGTCCCTTTGTGTGTCTGCCTGCTATAAATGTCACAAAGACTCACAAACTGCTCTACATGATGCTTAAAAAATGATCATGTAGATGTTTGTTGTACCCTAACTCCAGTCCAGGGACCGGTACCGGTACGTGAGTTGTTTTTTTTAGTGTTTCTAAAATAATAAAATAATGTTCTTTTGATAATCATTGTCCTAAAGAAGTTTTGATTTTAAAAATGATGGAACTTTCTCTGAAGTAACATAAGTAACATGTGACTCCTGACACGTGAAAATGTAGTTTCTGTCAAGGTTACTCTGAATATAAACCTATAAACTAGTGGAAAAATCTTTTTATATGAAGGTCAGTCCGTGAATATAAGGCCTGCATTAAACCGGCCCGCTGTGCAAAAAATGGTTGGGGACCCCTGCTGTACAGTACTGACATTTCCATGAAGGTTTTAGGGGGTGAGGACAACACGATTAGGTGAAGAGGGGCACAACATACATGAAATTTAAATTATTTTGATAATTGTAAGGGGGCAAAGACCCTCTAAAAACTAAAAAACTGCCAAACCAAAATAAAAAGTGTTGATTTTCCAGAATTATCTATAGAAGTTACTTCCCCAGTTGCTCAGTTTTTTGGGTTGTTGTTTTCAAATGTATCTCCTATACCTTGGAAACACAGAGCACTTCAGCAAGTCTCATATAAACAGTTTCGCTTAATATGAGCGAAAAAAAAAAAAAAGTTGAAGAGAGTCTAGACTAGAGCCAAGAGCTGGTGCTCACAAAACCATTAAGGGGTGAAACGCTGGAGTCCAGAAGAGAATAGACTTCATTTTTAAAAACTTCATTAAAGAAAAAAAAAGACAGCGAGGGAGAAAGAAAATGTCTGAAGGGCTAACAACAGCGCAAAGGACAAATTAAAATCTAAAGTGGCTTCGTGGCACGGTGACTTGACTCAGAAATCAATGGTTTCCGAGATTAAATCACAGAATTATGAGCTTGCCAACCTTTCTATTAATTACTGATTCTAGGACGTATTAATTATAGAAGCGCAGTCTTTCGGAGTATTACGGGGAGAAAAAGGATGAGTGCTCTTTATCATCTTAATTACGGACGTTAGGATCACATTCAGCAATTGCACCCTTTGATGAATTACCGAATGTTCTGTGTCATATCATTAGAGGGATTTGTCACACACCGGATTCACACCGGCTTCCACGGGAATGCAGATGCGGCTGTTTTTTTAGAGACGTTTGCTTTTATCAACCGCGTTTTTTTTGTTTTTCATCACCGAATAATTCCTTTCAAGTTTCGCTTGTTTTCGGCTGACACCGAGGTTTGGATGTACGAGTGTGACTCACTGTTTAACAACAAACGGGAGATTTAATCCTTGTGTCGTCTTCCCCGCTGACAACAATAGCGCTGACGCAAATGTTACGATCGAAACAGAGAAGAAAAGTCTATTAATTATAATGCGACTTGAGACAATGAAAAGTAGGCCAACGTATCTCAATTAAATATGTTTCATCTGTCAACTGGCGGATCTTTTCTCCGCGCTCACGCTGTCGTTTTGATGCAAAGGGTTCTTGATTTAAATTGCTAATACGTTTTATATCCTCGGATCAATATCAACTGTCCAAACATGTGCTGTATAATCGATGTTTAATTGAGTTACAGTCAAAGCTCAGTTATTTTCAGTTGGAAAAAGAATAAAATAAAGGAAAAGAAAGTATAAAGAATGATTATGACGCAGCAGAAGGACATGTGTACAACTTCTTGATTCCTTTCACATTTCAACAGAAACAAAACAGGAGATTTGTCAAAGTGAGCAAATGATTTCAAGAAAATACCTTCCACGCACTACTCATGTAGCGTTCAATGTTTCTGTGGGGAGTGAAAGCACAAGTCAATTACAATTGGCGGACTTTGTGTAAACAAAACCATTTTCCATTTTTTGATTTCCTAGGAAAACAAGTTGATCCTGACAGCGCCATAAAGAAATTTAAATTGACTGAAAAATGCATATCACAACAAAGCCTTGCGTTGGTTGATTTATGTGTGTGTTTATTGTGCACTAAAGCAACAAATACACAACATTTTATTGTTATTATTATTACTTCTTCCTATATATAGTGCTGGGTTTTGAACAATCATTATTATTTAAAAAAAATCTTCTTTAATACGTAAGTTTGTCTGAATAACCTGCCCGTAAAGTCTGAAAGAGTCTTTTTGAAGTAACGAGGAATATACATTCATAAGTACATACACTGAAACTAGTGATGGCGCATCAGAGATTTTCTGACATTGCAATTACATATTAAGTCACCAATAACAAAATTTTAAATGTCATCCCTTGTGCGGTCGCTGGGTCAAGGTCACCCGTTGCCTGATGTAAAGCCAGATGCAACACAGCATGCAGGGATACCACAAACACATTTGTTTTCTGGCCTCCAGGTCACCTTGACCCAGAAACCGCACAAGTATTTTTGCTTTGATGAGAACATTTCTTACTGTAAAATAATATCTCCGGGCCTTTTCCTGCCTGATTTTTGTTTTCTATTTCGGGGACTTTGGTAAATTATGTTTTGGGGTGTTGGATAAGACGTGACAATCAGAGCCAATTGTTCAGTATCCTGGGCGCTCTTGGCTTGTAACTGTATTTGCTTTTGTGTTGTTTTGTGTTGAACCTGGACCTGAGAGAAATATTTTTATTTTCATAGAAGATGGGGAAATGTTTCCAAGATGTCACATACATCACATAAATATAGATTTAATTGAATAAATTGTAATTATTTAGCAGACAGAATCTGATTCACTGTGTATAAACATATTTATCCAGCGGCATGCGTGCGAAACAGCGCACTAGCATATATGTATAAATGGATGCTTAAATGGACGTATTTAAAATAAACCATGAGTCAGACCAGGCTGCTACTTATCTGTGGCTTGATGCTCATCCGGCCATTAAGTCAACATTAATATGTTGACTTATGTTGACCTTCAAACTCTCATATCCTGTGTACGTTAACTACTACTACTCACCACGAATTATAGGTTGGTTTTTCAAAATTACAACTCACCCTCTTATTAGTTATCAGGTTTATTTGTTCCTATGTGTAAAGGAGGGGGAACAAAAAAAAAAAGCTTTGGTTAAGCATCAGATGAAACACACACATTTAATAGCCTACCTAGCTCGCGCAGACGGGTCTGTGGACGTTTAATCAGAGCGATCGTATTACAAACAAGCCTCCTTTGACCTCGTGGACGCGGCTCATCCGCTCCTCTAAAGGTACACAGAGTTTTAATTGCTAGGTAAACCCGGCCTCTGTAAACAGACACAGTGTGTTAATAAAAAAAAGTCCTTTCACAGAGAGTGAATATATCAAGCGGAGGAAAACATTCGGTTGAAACAAGGCTCATTATATTCTCTAAGACAGATTTTTGGCCCAGAGTCCTCCTCCGTCTCTCAGTAGCTCTCTCCAATTAAAACACGATTATATGCAATCGACCGCAGGGAAATCTTTTCACATGTGGTATCTTGAAAAACACATAGAGCCTGATGGAAGTCAAAACTGTAAAGTACAACAAAGGCTTTCGCAACAAAAAAAAAAAAACATCACATTTTTAGCCCCGAATCTTCAATTTTTCGTTGTGTCCCACCAGTTGACTGAATCGTTTTATTTATTTTTTTCATGCTTATAGGGTATTAAAAATATACTTTTAAGTTTGATCACCGCATATGGACTACCTTTGAGACGCCATAATCCCTTTAAGGGTTTAAGTCTAAGCCAAAAAAAAAATGGGGAAGTGAAGGCGTACAATTGACTGATTAAGCGCTCCGTGTTTTGGGAGTAAACCAGAGTTCATAGAGGAAAACAAGTCAGGACGAGATTAGAAATGAGTGAAGCAGTGCGACGGCTTGGATTGAGAAGATTTGAGATTGAATGGGTTAAATAGTTAGGAGAGATAAGGTGGAGATTAAGATGGGAGAAGGTATAAAAAAAAAGGAAAAAAAAGAGGGGAGAAAGAAGGAGAAAGCAGTCACAAGGCAAAAAAACGATTCTCAAAAACTCTCAAAAGAGATATATTTTAGTAATAAAGACATTTCCAGGACATATTTAAAACTATTTCTAATAATCCTAATCATTCTATTGTATATATATATATATTTTTTTCACATTTTTATTAAACCCTTGTTTTATCTCAGGGTCAAGGTGACCCAGAGGCCCGAAAAAAAATGTCTTTGTGGTATCCGTTGTGTTATTTCAGGGTCAAGATGACCCAGAGGACTGAAAAAAAATGTGTTTGTGGTATCCCTTGTTTTGCTCTGGGTTAGGTTGGCTTCCATAAATACATATGCAGTGTTGGAGGGGCCTCCGGGTCACCTTGACCCTGAGATAACACAAGGGTTATGTAGCCTGATATTCGCTGCCCTCACCCGGAAGGTTAGGCAAGTTATTTTGCCATCAGATCCACACTTTAAGAAGTTCTAATTATATATTTCAATACGTTTATTAGAAGCTCTTGATAATATGGAAAGGAACTCATTTTATTTTGACATTTTTCCAAGTTTCATCTGGATCCAATGAGGATTAAAAGGATTTGTCGCTGACTTAAATGAGTTAATTTCAAAACAATACTTTACACAAAACATTAATAAAAAAAATAAACTTTCATGTGACTGCATTGCCAAGCGTGCCGTTGTAATTCATGTAATTATTGTTTTAGGGTTGCTAAATATCAATGTACAATGTCATTTTGCAATGAACCAACAAACTTCAACAAGTACTTGAATATCAAATTAAGGGAACTTGTTTTGTTAATTTCATTGTATGCTTCACTCCCGTGGTGTTTTTCTAGATCTATATGTATTACTGATTAAAAACCATCCTGGATAAAGGAGAAAAATATTGTGTAGTTGATTTAAACCATTTTACCAAAGTGTATATTCGTTATTAACTCGACCAGAAAACTCCTACAGTCCATCGAAATCTAAACAAATGCAACAAACAAAGTATTTTGGACTCATGCATTACTTGAGAGATGTTGTTACAGAAATATCCTGAACATTTATGAATGGTTAGTTTGGGAAAATGTCTGAATAAATCTTAATACCAAACTCAGAATGGTCAAATATTTTCAAAGATTAAAACAAAAACAAAACTAAATCGACTAGAGTCGATAGGTCATTCTGCTTCAGAGCAAACTGAGATATTTTGAGATTATCCTGGAGAAACTCTTGACTCCACTTTGAGCCAAATACAACATAAGTCGTTGTGAGTTACAGAGGAGGCATTAAATAAAGCTCGCGGGCCTTTCACTGGAGTGTCAGCCACGCTCAGGGACCTCTCCCTCGTTCTATTGCCTTTTTGATTGCTGAGGGAGATTAGCTGACCTCCGGGCCTGAGAGTCGCCGGTATTACTCACCTTGACCGTGCCCTCTCTGCTCCGCAGGTTTCCAATCAGAGCCGGTGCCAAAGTCCCATTCCACTCCCGCCGTTATAAGCGGTCATGGTTCTTGGCAACATCTGCCGGTGACAAATAGCTCCTGGAGGGTTTCCCCGCGGCGACGATGGGATGGCGTGATGGAATTGAAAGTGAAGTTGTTCACACTCCCTCTAGACAATAAAAGAACAAAGACGCCAAAAATATGAATATCATTTTTCGTGTAATGTGAAGCTTTGTAGAAGCGTTTCCTTCACTCTTTAATTAAATTTTAGGTATTGAGGCACTGACTTGTTCCACCCTGAGCAAACTCAACAGTCATTTCTATAACAATAGGAGCTGAACTTTTTTTTCGCTCCTCCCGGGCTTTGATCATGAATGCATTGTATACCCACTCTTGAGACGCTCTGATTACCATCTTTGTATACGTTTTACCTTCAGTTCACCTCGGATCCACTTGCAAGGGAAGGCGAAGGAGTTGGCAGAGGAAATATGTTTTAAACATTAGAGGGGTTTGTTTCCCGCATTTCGCTCGCAGCCATAATTAAGTTGCTAATGAGGGAGCCCGTCGGAAACAAAAAAAACGCACAAAGATAGAATTGGATGTTGGGCCCTTTACGAACTTGACCAAGAGCGAAGGAACACAGCAGTGGAAGGAAACACAGGAGGCGGGGAGGCGAACCCCGAGGCGGTCAGGCGGCTTTAATAGCTTTAAGTTTAATGTTGTGCTTAAGTTAAGAGAGTCAAGTTTGTAGTGAGTTTAAAAGACACTTTGATCCTAAAGTGTGTAGTATGATGAAATTAATAGTAACAATGTTGAAAAAGCATGTCCTAAATACTGTTATTTCCTTCAACAATCTGATCATTGGTGTTTGTCTGTCCATCTGTTAACAAAATACTTTGAAAAAAAAGTAATTTTCTCTACAGAATTACTTCTCGCAATTATCTCTTATCTAGGAATTGAAATATGGATGGTGGGTCAGTGAACAAATAACATTTTGGTTGGAAATCAATGCAGATTAATCAAGGTTAACACAAAGGGACACAGTTTAAACTCCAAGATCTTCAGCCACTTGTACAGAGACTATTTTGCGATCCTCCCGGTACTGTAGTGGATTAGCAGAGCTTCCATTTTTGCAACAGCCTAAATTCAGCTCAGTGCTGCACAAGCAAGGGTAAAAGTAGAACACAACTGGTCCAAAATAAAGCATTTTGTTAAGTGACGCTTTAAAAAAAAAAGAAAACACTACAGCAACACAGATGCAAGAGCTTCTATACCAGGGGTCCCTAACCTTTTTTGCACCGGGGACCAGGTTAATGAGCATTATATTTACGGACTGACCTTCATGTAAAAACATTTTCCTACTAATTTACAGGTTTATTTGTTGTGTAAACTTGACTGAAAAGAGTCACAGGCTAATGATACTTTAGAGAAAATGCCATCTTTTTAAAAACAAAACACGTTTGAGCAAGTAATAATCAATAAAAACAGAAATTATATAAAAATATGTAAATGTAAAACTTTTCCCGCCTATTAATAAATACCTAAACTGACCGGTACCAGTCCCTGTACTGGGGGCTGGGGACCAAAAAACCACCTGATAAATAATTTAATCAGAAAACGCTTAAAACATATAGATGTAACGCAAGTTAAGTTTAAAATTCTGTTGGTGTAAAAGTGAAGGACACTCAAGGGTAAAGGAGCCCAGGTAGTGAGTCTCCCTGCAGCCAACTTATGACGGACACACATCCAACCGTAATTCTGAGTGCAGAGTTTACTATTTTATAAAATATGGTCCAAGAAGCTGCACCGTGCTATCTATAATAGCCTGGGCAGTAATGAAGGACAGTCCAAACGTTGTCATTACAGTCTTGGTTCCCTTGCTCCCTTCTTAAGATAAGAACTAAAGACATGACTGTCATTACTTGGCTAAATGGAAAGACTTCCCGCTGTACACCTGATGAAACTTCACTTCATGGACCAGACTATATTAGAGGTCGCTTTCTGTCCCAAAAAAAAGGGAAAAAAAAGTCATGGAAGTGCACTTAAAATTCGGCCTGGCGCATCCGAAAAGTTCAAATCATCCATGTTTAACTTGAAACCATTCCAGGGTTTTTTTTTAGGGCCCAAAGGAACAAGTTCAGCCCATCGAGGTGGGAAATAGAGAATCCATATTTTAATGCGTCTGCTCGGGTCTTTAGACATGCATGGCCACTTTCTGAGCATGTCTGCTGGACCACATGATGTCGGTGCCAACGCTCTGAGGCTCCTGGTGTGGATTCCCGCTTGCTTTGATGTGTCAGCGCGGCGTGGGCCGCACACCTCACTGCGATATTGAAATGTGATGCAACGGCGATAGGTAAGGGTGAAGAACGGCCGGCGGCTAATTGAATACGCCCGGCCTTGCACGGTATTCTCCATGCCGGGAGGTCCTTGTATCGCAGCTTGAAATTATAGCCATGTGTATGCACATGTGTGCTTGTGTGATTTAATGTTACCATCAGGGTTCCTGAACTAGAATAAATGCCAGCGTTGTTTGTATGAAGTACATTTTCCTTCTTCATTAATATGAATAAACGATAAGCTGCAGACAAGACAAGGGATACAAATGATCTCACTTATCTCAAAGGAAAACTTTGTGGTTAACTTTAAGCTCAATTTCAAAACAAAGCAGAATGTATTCACTAGAAAAATAATAACAATAGGGAAACTATATTCCTACACAAACAAGTTCCTAATTAAAAGGTAAACTCTTCTTGTATTGTTCGAGGCATGACTTGATGAAAAAAGGTAAGTCGATTATATTAAGAGAGGTAAAGAAAAGTGATGGAAAAAGCAGTAAATTAAGGGGAAAACAAGTTGCCAGGATCCTAAAATTCCTGCACAAAAGGACACAGTTTATACTCCAAGATTTCAGTCACTTGTACACCGACTATTTTGCCTCCCGTTGGTGTACTATAGTGGATTAGAAGAGCTTCCATTTTTGTAGCAGCCTAAATTCAGCTCAGTGCTGCACAAGCAATGGAAAAAGTAGAACACAACGGATCCAGATAAAGCATTTTGTTAAGTGACGCTTTAAAAAAAAGAAAACACTACAGCAACACATTAATATTAATAAACGATAAGCTGCAGACAAGACAAGGGATACAAATGATCTCACTCATTTTAAAGGAAAACTTGGTGGTGAACTTTAAGCTGAATTTCAAAGCAAAGCAGAATGTATTCACCAGAAAAAATATTTAAAAACTCGGCGACACAAAAGGTCTTCAAAAAAACTTCATTAACTCTACCATTGAAAGTTACAAAATGATTCTGGAAGGCTCATGAGCACAGAGACCATGACATAACAAAAGTAACAAAACAATGAGCTGAGGTTTTGAAAACCCATGGCAGATGTACGTATAAGGATGTGACATAAAGTGTTTTTTATAAAAGTCGAGATAAAATGCGCTATATTCGACTGCGATTCAACTGTGTGAGAAGACACCCTCTCAGAGGCCTGACAAATCGAGACAATCTGCTGGTCCAAGATGGAGTAACTAAGCTGGTCACTGAAAGCCATTGACAGAGTGTTTCCAACACGTCGTGCGGCGTCAGGGGGACGAGTTTGCCCGGACGGGACCTTCTTGTCCGGCTACACCCTGGACAGTTGGGATGAATGGAAAGTCTTGTGGCTTTGGAGAGCTGTGGTCGGGATGTGCTCTGACAGATACAGACTTCGCGAGACCGTGGCAGGGATGCGAGCTGACGTGGCCAAAATTCGTGAAGACTTGGAGAAAATCACCAACGAGAATGATAGAGAACTTTAATCAAAAAATGGCTCCCATCCGTCCAACATATAAAAAATGGAGTGGCAAATAAAAGTCTGTCGACCGGACAAACTGTGATCTACTGTTGTAACATGTTATGTGAAATCGTCATACTGGGGATAAGATAAGCTTCTGCTTTTCCCGCTGTTCCCTTTCGGGACATGTAATATGTGAACTATGATGAAGTTTGATGTTGTTGATGTAAACTTTCATGCCCGAAATAAAAAATTCATTCATTCATTCATTCATTCATTCATTCATTCATTCATTATTTAATGGTGAGTTATAACCAATTAAAATATGATGTTATTACTAAAAATACTCTTTTGTAGATTGTCAACACATTTGTCTTTGTAATTGGTTGAGAAAGGATCAAGAGGGAAACATTAATGTGGATGAATCTTTTAAACATGAACTCCTGGGAAACCCCCAAATCTACATCCCTACACACACCTATGGTCATGAACGGTGGACAGAGACTGAAAGAATAAGATCGCGGGTACAATAAATTGGAATGAGAAAGGGTAAGAAGATGGTCATCCAGGGAAGACTCTGAGTGGAGCTGCTGCTACCCCCCGGGTTTAGAGAAGTATCTAAGGGTGCCCTGGCCATCTGATAGTGATGCATTCTGGGAGACTCGCTGGTGAAGTGTTCACCGATAAGAGACCACAGGGGACGCACTGGAGAATCTTTGTCCTCAGCTGGCCTCGGGAACACCTCTTGGGAATGAATTTGATGACGTAGACGGGTTTTTTTCTAAAGCTGACGATTATCAGGCAAAGACAAGAAGAGAAGTTAAATGTATGTAATAATTATGTTAAGGCATACATTTTTTTGATTGTATTAATCTGTAGGGTAAAGCAAAATGAGACTTGATTAAATCTGAATAAAATGTCTAAACAGGATATAACTAGTACTACTCTTTTTGTATATTTATACCCAAACACCGACTTGTTTGACTTGGTAATGTTGAATATGTTTTATTTTTGTGCCAAAAGTTGTTTTTTTTTGGGTCACCTTTAAAACCTTTTGTATACTTTCATTTTAATATTTTTCTTTCCTGCTGTAATGTATAAATGTTTGTGTATAAAATGCAAAATAATTAAAATCTTGATGAACCTAATCTGATTAAAATTGTTAATTCTTTACATATTTAATAAACACCTCAATTGAATTCAATTCAATGTTATTTAAAGTGTCTTAACAAAGTTAACTCAAGACACTTTACAGTTGATGTAAGACTGTAGTGGAGAAAGGAAAAACAGATCCCAGCGACTCAACAATGAGTAAATCACATCAAGGTGTTGGCGAAGAAAAACTTCCTTTAAGAAGGCAGAAACCTTGAGCAGAACCAGACTCAAAGTTGACAGCCTCCTGCTCTCAACGGCTGGGAGTAAGGATGGGGAGAAGACAGATGGATGGAGAGAAGAGTGAGAGAGGATACAGTGAAAAAGGGTATAGGAGTATAGAGTATAGAGTATAGGAGAGTTCATGGAGGTGCTGGATGACGTGGTGGAGATCCTGGATCAGCAGCTTCTCTGGAGGTGAAACCCTGGGGCTCCGGGAAAGAAATAAAAAGTGTGGGTTTAAACTGCACAGGTGATGAATGTAATGCAGAAAAGAAAGGATATACAGAGCTCAATGTATTAACCTTCCCAAATTTCTTAACTCTTAAGCTACTTTATTTATACATTACTAACTTAAAAATAACATGTAATGCTCCAACTAATCTATTGTGGCAAAAAGTAAAGATGGTTTGTAGAGGGCTAATGGCTGGCAGCAGAGGAAATATCAAAGGAACTGGGACTTGATTCAGATTTTAAAAATCGAAGAAAGAAAAAGATCTAAATAATATAAATGTCATAAAACTCAACAAGCCTATGCTCCATGTCTGTATTATCCAAAAAGAAACAGGTTCATAAGAGACCTAAGGCACCATTGTAGTCACAGAAAGTGAACATGCAATTATTTTAATATTCCCGGGAATTAAATAAACGTGGCGCGTGTAGAGCTGGGTATCGAACTACAGTTCTTTTTTGGCACCGACCAAAATGTCTCAGTACAGTTGTAACAAAAGATCATTTTGTCAAGTTTTGCTAACCATGCATGATCAAGACTTGACAATTTGTGGATTTTTCTAAAGAAAAACAAGTTTAAAAAAAAGGCAGTTAACATGTTAGCAAGTTACCTTGTTAGCAAGTGTTTTTTTGCACTGTAAGACTTTTGTTCTGGAAGAGAACAGCTTGTAGTGGAAATGTACCAAAGCTGAAAAGATAAACTCAATATTTGTGCAACATAATTTTCTTATTGTTAGAATTTATCTTATGAAATTGATATCAAAAAAGTATGGTTCATGAACCGGTATCAAAGTCTTAGTTGCAAACTGTCTGGTCTCAGATATGATAAGAGTCTACAGCGAGAAACAATACTGGTAAACAAGCTTCTTCTTTACAGAGACGTCGAGCTTAATGGACTTTGACTGTCAAAAGTTAAGCATGACCTTCATGTTCCACTGATCTGGAAGAAAAAACGCATCGTCCTGAGAAAACGACGTCCTCGCAGGCCTGGGATTGAAGGACGGCGAAGTCGGATCAAGAGATTTTCAACATGTATGCTACACGTGTTATCAAGGGGCGAGTCGGCGCCTGAAGGGATTTCTTAGTCGTGACCTTTACCGATAAAAGGTCTGGATACCGGAGCAGTCATTGACTGTACCTCACCTGAACAAAATATCTGAGACTCGATCGATATCTCTCCTGGGAGACGTCCTGTCTGCTGAAACATTCTCACTGTTCTTTCATCTCTTCCATTTCAGTTAAAGAGCCTCAAAGTCTTGAGCGTTGAATTGTCTAAATACGGACACGGGTCAATTATTTTTTAGTAAATCATACCTAGCAGCTATTTTCCACATAACAAGTCCATGAATTACTTTTCAAAGTTTACTGCACTGTGTGTTCACCACCTCGTCCTCCTCCCACCTCCACCCTTCGCTTCCTTTAGTTCACAGCTCCCCCGAGGGAGTTTGTCGAAAGTCATCGCGTCAGCATTGCTGCAGCGTTCAGGAAAGAAAAAAAAAAGTGGGTGGGTGAAAAGAAAAAAAAAAAATCTTTGCTCTCTGGTAAACTTTTTGTTTAGATGGCAGTGTCAGGAGGGCATATGTTAATGTTAGAGTTTCTTATTTTAGGAACTGTTGGAATTGTTGATAACGTTATGGGTTTGGGAAGAAAACCAGGAGGTTAGACCTTGATGTGGTTAGGGTTAGGGTTAGGGTAATAAAACACAACCTGGGATGTGTTTTAATCCTTCTTAAATAATTCCAATCATCAAGTGATATGTAACATTTCAGACTATAATGCTAGTACTTTTTTTTACAGCTTATACAATAATTTGGCCTCCAGGAGTTGGTGTGGAAGAAAGCACAAGAACAAGAATGCACCAAAGAATTTGATTTTGAATAGATGATCTTTTCATTATGAACACACCCTTTTGGTGGAAAACAAGATGGACAAAAAATGCATATTAGGAAGGAATGAGAGCTGGCTCAACACAAAAAGGCGACAAAAGGCTTTTCGAGGTCATTTTTGTTGTCGTCTTACTTCTGTGGGACATAAAATATCTTGTTACGCTGTGGAATCCTGTGGATTTTATAACATTGTATTATGTAGTTGGTGTGGCTCATATTGAGGTACACTCATGTCATTTCATGTCTTAACAAGTAGGAGATGTTTTGCCTGCAGTTGATACAGAACTCTGCAGCGAGAATTCTGACCCGCTCTAGTAGAAGAACTTACATTTCTCCGATCCTTAAATCTCTTCACTGGGATCAACTTTAAAATTCTGGTTCTTACTTTCAGATCCATTCATGTTCGGACTCCTCCTTACATCAGTGATCTGATCCAGCCTTACACCCCAGCTCGGGCTCTGAGGTCTGTGGATCAGAATCTACTGATGGTTCCTGAACATGGTTCAGGACCAGAGGAGAGAAATCCTTCCAGGCTGTTGCTCCTAAGCTTTGGAACGATCTTCCTCTCCCTCTGTGTTTGATGGATCTACTGACTCCTTCAAGAAAAAGAAATTATAGACCCCAATTTTAAAATGAAATTCAGTTGAGTCTATGAGATCATTTACATATATATATATTTTAAACCTACATTTTTTTTCAATAATACAATATGACTGACAAGTTTGTCAAGTGCAATAAAAAAAACAGAACCAAGGTTTTCACACTAGAAACCCTTTTCAAACAGAGTGCTGCTTCAGATCCAGCATTAATGTTCGCTTTCAATCATTGAAGATAATTTCTCTTTTCAGTCTTTGAGATTCTGCCGCTCATACTCAACCCCTTTCTCTGTGCAAGAGCACTCAAGCAACAGTTGATAAATCTCATAATTTATGCAATGAAATACACAGAGACTCTTCTAAGAAGATCTTAATCTGCTAAAGGGGCCTTCGGAGGAATTCAATCGCATCGAGAATATAAAGGAAATGAAGAGTAAAATCAATCTGATCTGATGGAATAGATTGTACATGGGTCAACGGTTGATAATGATGACATTATTCAGACCTTTTAGTCAACCATACATATGTTGAAGATGCTTTTAATCGTCTCTGCATGATCAGTGTGATGCATTAAAAACTGACATCCAAATTGATTTAATTCAGGACTGCATGCGCTGTTGAAGATTCCGCCTGCGATGTAATTCTAAATAAGGATAATTGTTAATGTTTGAACACTACTTAGTTATGCAGTCACCCGAGTCGTGGAGAAACCATCAACAACTATTGTGTCATCCTTCTGTGGAGGAGGTGACACTTGCATCTATAACGAATGAGCCATCACGAGTAAGACCCAGATGTCTTCTGCGTGCAGTTGGTGTGCTGAAATTAGAAGTAAGTTGAGTTATTTAAATGTATTTGTTGATTCAAGTCAAGGACTGAGTTCAAGATTGACACCGAAAAAAAAAGGAAAGAGCTATTACATACATAGAGAAACCACAAAAAAGAGCCCGGACAAACTCAAGAGAACTACAATACTGAACTACACGACAAGTTGAAGAACATCAGTGTAATTTTAGAGTGTGTAATAGAGAGAACTCAAGACCAAGACCGGAGCTGTGTCTTAAATCGCGTACTTGCATACTTGGTATTTTTAGTGCATAAGTGTGTCTCAATTCTTAGTGGAAATGTAGTGTGCCATGCACACTAAATTGGCATATTAAATCGACACAAAACTGAGTATGGATCGATGGACACTTTCTACCCTAAACTGCCGCCATCTTGGTGATGTTGTAAACAGAAGTTATGTCACTACCACTCAAATGGAGGCGGCAAGAGTAAACATTGAGAGCGACACTCCCTCGGTTAATATTTCATCTTGTTACCGATGTAAGTTTTTCCTGTCATATTTTTCGTTTCTCATATTTCTTGATCCAAACTTGTAAATCATACTGCCAGCAGGTGTCGATAGTGTTCCTACAGCTGGTTGCAATTATCATTAAATAGTAGTAGAAGAAGAAGCTGTCGCGTCATTTCCGGTTAGCGGCAGTGTTTGATTTGAGACGTACTATCTGTTGAGAATTTACGTACTAGTTAGTACGTACACTATCCTGATGCATACTAACTGCCAGTGCACTAAGAGAAGTATGCGATTTGAGACACAGCACTGGACAAGACCAAAACGATCAAGACCAAGATCACAAATAGGCCACAAATCTCAAAAGCTACAACACTAATAACAACCATGTGTAGTAGATTAACTTAAATACTGTGGATTGCGATTATGCGTTGAAAAATATAAATGTGCATCTCCTCGTTGAAAAGAAAAACAAGAATTGTCCAGACTTCCCATAAATTTCCATTTATTTTGGAGAAATGCTAAGGGATTCCCTTCCTCTGAGAAGAGAAGAGAGAGAGAGAGTCGAGTTGGCATCATGTTGTTGCTAGTGATCAAAAGTGAGGCTGGGTTCACCGTCAGCCTGATGAAGACAACCGGCCATTATCTGCATATATCACATTGTAAAAATGTTTAAAGGAAGTCAAAACTAACTTGTTCATAGTCAATAGTTATTTGTACGTTTCAGTATCAATATTGAAACAAACTAACTACAATGTTGTGTTTTCCTTTTCTAAGTGAGAGAAAAGGCTCTTGATTTGGGAGTTTCTGGTTTTATCTTCCTGGTAAGTCTCTCAGTGTTTTACATGAAAACATCATTTTTGAGCCACTACTCTAAATCCGTTTGACACTCTCAGGCTCTCCCAGGAGCACTCGTGTAATGAAGATTATCGTTAATACAATTGAAGACAAACATTATGTAGTTTCGTTTTAAAAGGACCCTAATGTTCTGATTTAAGTGTCTCTCTTAAGGACTCTCGTAAATTTAGTCACCCCTAAAACTCCCGTTTTGTACATTGAAAACGAATAATTAAAATAAGATTTGCTGCTTAATGTACACATTCCAAAAACACATAAAGGCAGCAGTAACTCTCACCATGTTCACATGAATATTTATTTTGTTTCATGATTAACATGTAGGTACTTAACTAATTTAGGGCTTCTAGGGGAGGACTTTTCACCAGTGCCATGTCAGAATGTTTCATTTAAACCGTAATTTCGTTTGGAAAGATTTCAGACAGGAGAGAAATGTATTAAGTAATAACTTCAAAATGGATCAACGTCATGATGAATGACCTAATGCATTTTGAAGAGGACGACTTCAACATTTACAACATGTGAATAAGTCAGGAGAGTTGGGTTTTCACATAAGGTGACCTTTAAGAAAACATTTTATAATAAATTAGCTCTCTTATGTAACTCCACCATCAGTCACCGTACAAGCAGCTGCTAGCAGTAGCACAACACGCACACAAAGCTGTTACGAGGCAGTCTACTGTTCACTTTTGGATTGTTGCCGTCTCTTAGAATTTCCATATTGCCATGTAAAGTGTTTGACAGCCAACAGACTTCCCAGAGACAAGCTTTTTCTTCCCTCACTTGTCTCCTAGGCTCCTCTGAGCGTTTTATGCGGTAGCTGCCAGCCTGACAGGTTGAAGAAAGTTCGTGATATCTTCCTCTATTAAGAATGCTGCTTTAAAAAAAAAAAGAAAAAAAAAGGACTCCTAACTGACGTGTGGTGAATATTGAAAGTTTCTGTGCCGCTTCGAAGGCAATTTTCTTCTGGTTTGAGGGGGTTAATTATATGTAGGTCACAATTTTTTTATAGGATCTTAGAATTTATTTCAGCCATCAGAAAAAGAAAAGTGCATGGAAGAACAGAGACACCAGCAGACACGACATACCAGTTTTCACAAATATCAGAAGCTTCCAGAGGAGCTAAGCTAGTGGGGAGATGCTAGAAACTAGGTCATCTAAAGCCTTAAACGCAATCCATTTTATTCAGATTCCGGGTAATTCTTTTAATCTTCAACATCCTGAGACTTGCATTCGCTTAAGACGTAGGGGAATGTGTCGAGATTGCCACAGATTACATTGTAAATGGAAGCGATGGTCACGGCTTACTGCTGCGTCACACTGTGTCATAGAAGGTTCTCGTCAAGAAAAACACTGGATTAAAGTTGTTTCATGTCGTCTGAACATGAAGTAAATAGTAAGAGGATTGGTTGAAATTAAAATATGTCTTTTCTTAAAAGCATCATCGATGGAGGATAGAATCACTAAATATATTAAGTCCATTTCAATCTGATTCTAACCGATTTGTTCACCAACTGAATACTGAATCCATAGAGCGCTTTTAAGCTAAAATGTGCCAAAAGACAAACTAACTTTATACATTTTTTTCACGTTCGAAACCTGACCTCGGTTGTGCACTCAAACCGTGAACATGAATCAGAGATGGTTCGAAGTCCAAAAAACTTTACTCACAAGAAAAGTTTTGGGGTACACTTGTGTGTTCACACTGAGAAGTGTTCAAAAAATGTAGTGCGCTTAGGACATTTGATTGGCGCATTCAAATGGCCAGAAAATTGAGTGTGGATCGATGGACACAGTAGTAGAAGCTGTCGAGTAATTTCCTGTAAGTGTGTAGCAGCAGTGTTTGATTTGAGACAGTACTACCCCGTCGAAATTTGTGCACTGCCCAAGTAAGTGCACTTAGAGAAGTGCGCGATTTAAGACACAGCACAAGTCTTTGGTGGCTTTACACAGTATTACAGTTTTGTAAGCCATTTCATAATCACCACCAGACGTATACGTCAGTAGCCCATGTTTCTATTGTGTATTTGCTTTTAGAGACAGCTGCAATTAGTTTGTTCCACTGTGAAGAGCAGCAGTTAAGCTGCGTCCGCAGGTTATCTGGAGGACAGTTGTGTAATGTACTTCTAGCTAAACATTTCATAGTACATTCTAAGTTATAAAATTATTTTATTTATATTTGATTGGAGGGTTCGTGGCCACCTCAACATCCAGGCTAGTCAGTAGGATGTGAATGCGAGGGAAGGCCCAGTGACAGGCAGTCAAAGACCTCTTGAGGTGAGCTGTTGACATCTTGGGAGTGAACCTGGGATGTGGGCATCAGCAAAGGAAAATTAACATTAAGTCCTACACAACAGATCTGTTGAATTTGATGCGTAAACATGACCAAAAATTTAGAGGGTTTGATAGTCCGTTAGACAGACAGCCATCTAGCTAAGGACCAGCCAGGCTGCACTTGCTGCCTTCTTAAGTTAGAATAGATGACAGCCTTATCTGATGAATCACACTTTTCCTGGCATTCTTTGCTAATGTTTATAATCTATAGGTGAAATTGGTCAAAGAACAAATTGTTAGTAGCTATCCAAAATTGTCATTTTGCACAGGAAGCACCAAGCTAAAAGGTCTAGGGACTGAAACTTGCCCATGAAGTCTTCATGCCAGCACAACATTTTTGCTGCCTTTCTTTCTAGAGAAGTGCCAATTTTAGACTGATTAGTTACATGACCAACGTCATTTGGGCACTTTGCGTGATTGTGTCAGATTCTAATCAATGCATGTTCTGAGTTTATTTCAGCTTTGAGTGCGTGAGCTCGATAACTCACCAGTGGATACTTGAGGCTACCATTTTTGCCACAGCACACATGCATAAAATCAGCTCAGTGCAGCTCAAGCACGCAGGAAGTAGAGCAGAAGCAGCAGGGAAAGAAAAGTAGCTGATTTCCCTCAAAATAAAAGTAAGTAAGTAAGTAAGTAATATTTATTTATATAGCGCTTTTCGAGACCAGGGTCACAAAGCGCTTAGACAATCAAAACAATACTCAAAAAAGTATATACTTTAAAGATCAAGATAATACTGAGAGCAACACATGAGTTCGAGAAATTCAAGGAAAAGCCTGAACCAATAGAAACGTCTTAAGGTGTTTCTTAAAGGAGTCAGTAAAACATAAAACATAAACATAAACATAAACATAAAACAAACATCTTTAAAGTTTACTCGTTTTACAGTTAATGAGACACCACAGATTATTGATCAAGTAGAAGAAACTGAGAGAATCTGAGAGTGACTGTACATTTAGTCTGTCAAAATAGTCGTTTTTTTTAGAGAGGGGGTGGCAGCTCAATAACACTGGTAAAGAGGCTGGTAAAGAGTGCAATAAAATATAATTAAATGCAATATAATACCCTGGAGATCCTCTTTAACAAATTCTAAAAGCCATTAAAACTTCAGCATTGACTTATGCAAAAACACGCGACAGAGACCAAGAAAAAAGTGAACTTTTTTAAAAAACGAAAAATAGAGCTTTTTGTCTGATGTGTTTATACAGCAAGCTGCTGTACATTGGTCGGCCTATAAAGCATCATTTTGACTTTCATTGCTCGAGTTAAAAACCTCACACAATTGGAGAGGATCTGATTCTAGCAGCTAAAAAGGAAACATTATTTTCCCATAATTGTTTGGTGAGGATGATGACAAAAACCTATTGTAGTATATGAGTTATATAATTATTATTTAGAAATTGAAGTTGAAAAGTTAATTAATTCATTATTTTTCTATGTCGCTTAATCCCTTATACGGGTCACGGGGGAGCTAGAGCTCGTTCCAGGTTCTTCGAGTGAGAGTCGGGGGGACACCCTGGACAGAACGCCACTCTGTCGCAGGGCACACAAAGACACACAACCATACACACACACACTCATGTTTTTGGACTGTGGGAGGAAACTGGAGTGCCCAGAGAAAACCCACGAAACAATGGGAGCTAGAAGCAAACCGGCAACCATTTCGGTTCCCAACCGATATTTCCCACCATGCCATTTATACTAAATTTATTGCAATGTTTGACATTATTATGCACTCTGTATATTTTCTACTTCATTCTGTACTGTTTTCTGTATATATTGTTTATTTTTATCTATACCTCTTCTCCTTTTGGTACCGGTGAATAAAGCTGCTTTTGAACTTGTATCTCTTGAGGCGATTGTGCTTACTATTACGCCCTATGTTGAAAAGTTATTCAATGGAAATATACAGTACTCAATACACATGTGTTAATAATGTCTTATGCTTAAAAAAACATATTAAAAAAGGCTGAATGTGTTTGGGGGGGTCTTGACATGGTGGTGAAGTTTTAAAAGCCCTGTGCTTATCTGTGAACACTTTTTTTTTTAAATCAATATTTCTGCCAAGACGCTTTAACAAGTACTTTTAAAATGTACTCAAGAAGTCTTCTTCAACGTTGACATGATTCCAATACTTTCCCATCAGTTGTGCTTCTGTTATAAATCGGCACCACTATTTCACAGAATACAAGACAAGTGTTGTACTTAAATGTTGACATGGTAACATATGAATGGTTAATCAACTGTCAATCATTATTACATCTTAACGGATCACCTTTTTTTATGTTCCTTTTCTTCTGGCCTCCTCGAACACTCGAAGTTCTGTTCAGCGATCAGGCACTGCCGATACATTAACTCTGGATTTTTCTGGGGCAGCCAAGAGTGATGTATAATCAGTAGTTCGCTCTGATTTATTCCCGTCATCAATCTACGAGACGGCTTTCATTTCATGGGTTATTTGGAGTGATGCATGTTAGCACTCTTAAATTGAGATGTTCAGACGGTCCCTAGAGTCCCAGTGCTAACATTAACTTGAGGAGGGGGTTTGAGGAAAAGTAAAATTTGTTTTAACACTCATATTCACCGTTTTTTTTCTGTTGCAGCTAAATTATTTTTACAGTATTAATAACAAACATATAAATAGATGAATTGATTATAAAATATATATACTTTTTTAGAGAAATGCAAGTGCTCAAGGCTTGTATTTTTCTGCAGTTGGATTTGAATGTATTTTCTTCACTCTGAGCTGTGTTGGAACGCCTGCACCAATCTCAGCAGATTTGGAGAATGACGCACAGTTGACTCTGATTTGTGTTGCCAGGCCATGAGGGTCGGCACAAGGATTCACTGATAAGAAGCATTCTCACACGCACTGGGTTGAAAAATAACATTTGCGTGCAACAAAATTGCTGAACAAAAAATGTACAACGGTTCGCCTCGGACCATTTTGTACCTGCCGTTACTGGCATTATATAAACGAACTATCTTAAGTACAAGGGATTTTTACAACATACAAACAAATTATTTAGTTTTAAATATTTGTATTTTCCTTATAACATGTTTGCTAGTGTCAAGAGTAAAATAAAAAAAAAAGGACAAAAATATTCGAGGACTTGTTATTTTTAAAACACTGTAACTTGTAGCTTATTTTTGAGCTACAGAACTCACACAATTGTACACTAATAATAAGGAAGTACTTTGCACCATTTTCTTTTCCTTTTGGCCTTTGCGGACAAATAAGGCCGAAGATCAGGATTAGTCCAGACACAGATCAGTTCACAGCTGTCATTTTCAGCCCAAGCAGAGCTCTGTATGACCTCTGTAGCACCAGGAAAAAGGGTAACCACTCTGACTTAAGTGCCCTTTATAGATATATTGATTTGTACACACGTATACAAATGTAATATATTCAAAAAGATACAGTATTGTTTAAGCACTGTCAAAACACTTTCGGGAAAGTGATTCGAAGTTCGTAAAGAGAGCAGGTTGGATTTTTATTATTATTATTCTTTTACAAATAAATAAATCAACTTTAACTTTTGGAAATGTTGTAATGTTTAGTTAAATCTGTCTCGTTAATTTTGAAATGAAACACATAACACATTTAGTTATGTTATCATGTCTCTATTCAGTTGTTTCAGCAGTACATTCACATTGAAACTCATCAAAAACAAGAATAGAAGAAAAAATAACAAATATAATAATAAAATACGTTAAAATAATACATTCAACAATAATCTATAATGAATTAAACATAAAAACAATTCTAAAAATATCAACACCAATTAACCTTTTAACGAAATAATAGCTACTATTATTATTATTATTATTTTATGTTTTTTAAGAATGCACACACTACAGGAGTACAGAGAAGGGAATAATATAATATGAAAACATAAAAAACATGATATTTTTTTATGAAATGACCTGACCAAAGATAAATAAATATTGATGACGAAAAATTCATAAAAAAATAAGAATATTACATCGTATTTATTGAGCGCTTTTTAAGACACACATAGGTGCTTTACAAACAAAAGGACAATACAAAAGTTTAAAATGTTTAAAAGTCTGGAGTCTAAAAATGAAAAGCAGTCAAATAAAATAATCTCCTCCTGCGGTAACCAATAAAATAATGTCCTCCATTACCATGACCACCAGTCATTTATCCTAACACTTCTATTTATCTTTTCAACGTTTAAAAATATATGTATTGGGTTAGTGTTAGGGGAAAACTCACTGCAGAACCCTAAAATGAAACGACTGAACTCCTCTTCTGTACAAAAAGATCTTCACCAAACTTGGAATCAAAACCACTAAAGTGCTATAAAACAATCCACTTAGGTCTGTTGGACCATGACATGGAAGACGCACTGTTACAGAACAAGAGGTTTGGTGAGAATAAGAAGGGAGTCTGATAACAAACACCAGGTGCAAACAATTCAATCAAGAGAGACACAGACAAGGCAGACTAAGGGTCGTAAAATGATACACTTGAAAACATCCTAACACCTCCGTGTCGCTCGTCTGTAACGTCCATCTTGTATTGAAGCCTCGACATGAGGCTGCATAAATCCGACACTTGTTTTTTAATGTGTTACAATATGGAAAGACTTAAAGCAGGAACTGAGGGACTGAGATCTTCATCTATAAGCAATAAATAAACTTAAAATCCAGGGTGTCCCCCGCCGCTTGCCCGATAAAACTTGGATAGGCTCCATGTGATTATTATGTATTATTTTTTATTGTTTATTAAAAATTGCTGGCTATTGGTAAAAAACAATTTCCCGAAGGAGACCTCCTGAGGGATCAATAAAGTTTTACCTTACCTTACCTTACCTTAAATGTAGTTGTGTTATTTTTCACGATATTACAGCACTGTATTATTATTTTTATTATTGTTTTTGGTTTTTCTTTTTTTTTCCTTTTTGGCTTTCTGTTGTAATTACACTCTTGGTCGTCATTACGTCCTACACAGCTAAATTAACATTGACATCCAGTGAGATCCGGGCGACAACTGAGGACCAGAGGATACATATGACTCCACCGGCCTTTAAAGCTGATGTTTGGACATATTTACAAATGAAAGCGGTTACGATTTAGTCAAGAGTGGTCTGTGAATTCTGCAACACCAGAGTCAAGAACTTGGACTATACTACAAATATTTACTAAAGTATCTCAACGTATCGCAATATATTGTATCGTTTCACCTTTATAATTATACGTATCGTGTCGCCAGATTCTTGCCAATACACACACCTAGTGTGGAGAAATGCAGATTAATTTCAATCCAGGTGATGAATTTAGGGATCAATAAAGTTTTTAGGATCTACTTTAAACGAACAAGTAACCTTATGAGAGATACACAATTATAATCCATTAAACTGCGACGGACCCGCTTGAATCAATAACAGTTTTCCATCCGAATCAAATTGTCGACTGGCAGTTGAATCCCACGCCTCAGCGTCATTACTTTAGACACGATAAACAAAATTTAATGTCATCAAACAAAAATGTCAAGGCGTGTCAAATTGCAGACGGGGCACAAATGGCCCAGGCATCAACAATTTTCTCTTGCATTAAGAATGGCCCCCGTTGCATGTGGCGGCCTACTCTGACGCCACCCCTGCCTTTCATAAATAATTAAAGATTTAATCTGTGATATTTTCAAAGGTCAGAGGCACAACAAAAGGAAAAAAGAAATGCCAGTTCTTTCTCTGAAGAAGCGCATTCGGTAATCATTCTACATTGGCCTTATGTATTCACTGGAAAACCTCTATCAAGTACGACGACGGATCGCTCGAGAGAGAGAAAAGGTGGTGAGGCCATCACCACCTGACAATATTGAATCTGCCGTCGCCGGGAATATCTCATGAATCTTTCATCCCTTTGTCTGGAAATGGGAAGAATTGATGTCGGCGGGGGAATCCCTGTCCATGCGACGAGGACTATCCACGCCAAACAAACCAGGGGGAAGACATCCCAGTTTACCCTGGCCACGGGTTCCGAGCAAGAGGTCACATGCACTTTCATGCCCAAATGCCCGCCTCATACATTGCATGGATGTGGTCCTGGAGGAGCCGCTCTCCTGATGCATTATCAATGAGGGCTCGTTTCTGCACCAGAGCACCAATCCTGGACCATCATCTATTTTTCTCTTCAATGCCTCCGCTAACCAGGAGGAATTTTCGGGAGCGAGCTCAAGGAATAAAAAGGAATAATATAAAGTAAAGCAACTTGAGTCTGGATTATTCTTTTTTTTCTCACCAACATCAGCCTTTTATCTTTTAATAACAGACCCAGTTACGAAGGTGAAGATTGTGGATCTTTGCCTTTGTCCTCCAAGTATGTTCATTTATCCTCCACAGCAGCGTGAAGGTGATTTGAAACAGTGGTTCTCAACCACTAAGCATCGTTCCTGTTACTGCTCTGTCATTCATGTCAAGATGCTTGTTTATGTTAAATTTACATGTGAAAATAAACCTGTGAACTAGCGAAAATTAGTAAAACACAGACTCAGTATGGGACCATCTTGTTATGAAAAATCTTACCACGTATTCCTGCTGATTCCGCATGATGTTGTTTTTTATGCACTTGATTTTTATTTTATTTTCCTGGTCATGCATCATCTGGAGTTTAGTCCATGAAAAATATAATTTGCATTGCACTGCAAAAACATATTGGGGATTCCTGCATTAAGGGACGCATTAGAGCAGTGGTGGGAAATTACATACTTAAGGGGCCAAATTTTACACATTTGCAGTTGTGAGGGACCATTAAGCTGGGGGTAATGTGCTTGAATTATTATAGTTACATAACGTTTTATAAAAGCATATTTTGTAAATTTGCTTATTCAGGGGATCTTAATACTTGCAAACATAACAATTGTACTCGAACAAAAACCCTATTGTCATATTTAAAGACTAGTTATGAATAGTAGATATAAATACAAAAGAAAATCCTTATTTTCTACGTCGTCCTTGACGTCATGAGAGTCACATCAATGTTAAAGGGCTGCATGTGGCCCCCAAGCCTCAATTGCCAATGGTCTGCATTGGAGATTTCCCTAATTTAAGTAAGTAAGTAAGTAAAGGTTATTTGTAAGGGGCCTTTCTAGACCAGTGTCACAAAGCACTTTAACATTAAAAAACAATACACGGTTAAAATATATATATATATATATTTAAAAGACCAAGACACATAAGACAAACACAGGAGTCTCAGAAAATCAGGGAAAAGCCTGAACAAATAAAAATGTCTTAAGATGTTTCTTGAAGGAGTCAGTAGATCATCAAACACAGAGGGAGAGGAAGATGGTTCCAAAGCTTAGGAGCAACAACCTGGAAGGATTTCTCTCTTCTGGTCCTGAACCGTGTTCAGGAACCATCAGTAGATTCTGATCCACAGACCTCAGAGCCCGAGCCGGGGTGTAAGTCTGGATCAGATCACTGATGTAAGGAGGAGCCTGACCATGAATAGATCTGAAGGTAAGAACCAGAATTTTAAAATTGATCCTGAAAGAAACTGGCGGTTTTTACAGTATTTCTTCCCTATAATTTAATTGCAAATCTTAAAACACAATCCACTAAGCATGTACGTTTTTTTCATAAGGAGAAAAAAAACGTTTTACACATGGTTTTTATTTACAGCAGAAATGTATCTGATACATGCAATGTTTCTTAGATGAATTTTCAAAAATAAGCAAACGGTAAATAGGTAAATTACCTCTATTTGTGCCCACCAGGAGGCACAAATGAATTTAAGGCTGACTAAAGAGGCTTCTTGTTGCTTTTTATTAAACTAAGCCATGGTTATTAAACAAAACAAGCATTTGTGCAGCTAGAGGTTTTTAACCACCAACATTTTTACACAGATATTTCCAGGATAAGAAAAAAAACAAATGAATCATGTTCTTTTTGGCACCTTTAAGCAAAAGCAAATGCATACGTACGCACTAACAATTACTATTTTACTTGTGAATCCATAATACAAAAGGTTTAGAACTGATTGCCATTATATGTACTATAATATGGATACAATGAATACTTAATCATTCTACTTTCTAAAAACAAAGATTAATAACAATGACTATAATAATGGATACAATCACATAAACGTCAAATAGGCTGTATCTGACTTCAGGCTTTTTTTTTTTTTAATGGCAGTCAAAGGAAAATTTCAGTGAAGCTATAAATACAATGTAGAGGTCTTATCTTTTTTATTTGCCTTCTCCTGTCAGTTGCATTTCAATTTAAAGAGCAATATTATCCCATCATGCTGCCCTGCTGGCAGACGAGTATGATTATGATAATTCTTCTTTCTTTTCTTTTTTTTTCAAGAAGTCAAAGTTTGCCAGAGACATCAGTTACGCTGACGGCTGCTTTAGTGTCTGATAGACTCACGTTTCTGCAGTGACACTCGTGGCCAGTGTTCCCTTTGTGCTGTCTCTCGTATGAAAGCTGGAGGAGTTGAACGCTGTCAGACTGATATGAGGAAACGATTGTTTTCATCTGGCGAGCTCTGAGTAAAACACTTTGATTTGATGTTGTTTGTAGCAGAGAGGTTTGTCTCATTGTTTATGTTCGCATCTGCATATAATAAATAAATAAACAAACGTTGGTCATTGCAATCTGCAAAACTGCACATATTCTCATCTTCCCTCATTCACTTCACTGTGAGAGTCAATTATCTTTTCCATTATCTCCCAATATTTCCTTTCATTTTCACAGACGCCTACACTCATCTTCTTATTAGTCCTTTATTGCAATTTTCAAAGTGCATCCTGAATGAAGCAAAGAACGGAAGAAGACGGCAAATGTGGCGAGACAAAGAGAACACAGAGCAGAGGAGTTTTTATGAATTTGACTGAAGAAATCTAGTCAAACCAACATTTCTTTCTGTCTACAGAGAGTTGCTTTTATTTTTCATTTAATGAAATAAGCAGATTTTTTAGGAGAAGTTCATCACTGGAATGCTTCCCGTTGGCTCTGCTACATTTTTGAAGAGACAGTAAACGATGTATCTCTGCACGGAAGTCTTGGAGGAGCCAGAGTTTGCACATATTCCAACAGCTAGCATACTATTTTAAACTAAGATTAAAAGGATTTTTATCAAGCCAAATTCAGTCTTATGTAGATAGATAGATACACTTATTAATCCCTTTGGAGATCTCCTTTCGCGAAATTGGGTAATGTCTTGAAGGAGAATTGCAATGTAATTGAGATGGAAGAACCTTTTGTGGAGCTATTCAGCTGCATAATGAAGACCTCTGTTGTAGCTAGGAAAAAACACTGAGAGTGAATACCCCCATCAAGGAGCTCCTTTCACAGTATAAAATAAAATCAATACAATGATTTGTTTTGGGTCAAACCTACAGGATAATGCACTTAAACGTCGTAACCACTAGGCCGCCATTGATGTTAGCTTAGTAGGGTTTCCAGAGTTTTTAAAAGTTATATCAATATCATACTGTAAATGACCACATTTTGTGGATATTGTCGCAAATCTGCATTGATAGTTTACTGGAAATCCAATGGAGATACATCCATAAGTTTTTCGGTGTTTGAGGCTTAGAGGCTTTATCTAGTCTATTCAGAGCTGAGTAATCGTTTTGGTCGGATTTTAAGACAAATTGGATCTAAAAAAAAACAGTTTGTTTTAATTTTGGTTGAAACACAAAAAAGTATGACTAATACATGACCATGGTAACACTTTGTCCAAATGTAAACTTCTTCGTCTTCCCCATAGTGTGAAACCAGTGCGTCTATTCCCCCCTGCAGTAGCGGAGGAGGTACTGCAAGGACATCACTTGAAAATAAATCTATAATTTGGGTAATGTCATAGGCTAACCACCTGTTCAGGATGTCCCTTGTCACCCACCCCAAGTAGCTGGGACTTCAAGGCAAATCAAAAGCAACACATGGAACCATCGGTTTGTCTATAGCAGAAGAAGGCTAGCTGCTAGTGCCTGTATTTTTTATGCGCTGTAGTCACAACCCACATACATCTTAATAACTTTGCCACTCTTATATAATCTTTCCATAGATAGATTCATCCATTTCTAAGTGTGAAAGCTTGTGTACGGCACACACAAACACACACAAACACACACATGCACACGTAAGCCTGAGCACTGTTTACTTATCCCAGGTTGTTTTCCTGGCCTTATTTGTGTCCAGCAGCCACTGTTTCCATGCTCCACTATGCCTGCAAGTTAGTATGTTTCTGTCAGGCAGAAAACTCGGCTTGGCAGGCCCAAAACAGTCAGCTTCACCATTAATCATTCATGAACTGCAGTGCAGTGGCACTAATGCAGAAAGGTCATTCAAGAAAGATCAGTTTAGTCGGGTTTAGCTTGGTGCATCAGAACATGACTGACTTAATGCATGAATGTGTTCTCCTGAGAGTTCTAGCTGGTGGCCCATCCCTGAAGAAAAAAAAAACTGAGTGTATCATTGGGCAAGCCATGGGGGACTTCATATCTGTCAAAGTCTGTCATACCAAGGACATACCTACATAGAGAATTTAGCCTCGTGGGGAAACTGTTGTTCAGGAAACTACTATGAATCCCTAAAAAGAAATGAAAACTATTCACGTGAGTCAAAAAATCTGGAAATATTTTAGGTTTCTTACAGCTGAATGGTTCTGTACCTACTACAGTAGGTATACATAATGGAAGTTTCTAGCATAGAGCTGCAAGGTTGTACTGAATCATTCTAGAAACCTTAGGGATCAACAATCGAGTGTCCCCGTTACATAGAAAACATGATAACCCCTCAACAATATAACAATACAACCACAAGTTGGTCCTTATTCTTAAGTGTTCTCTTCTCAGGTCTTTAGGGTCCACGGCCAATTCCAGGTGGAGGTAATTGAAGTGTAGACAATGCTACAACAATGAACTACACAATTAAGCCACTACATCAACAAGACAACAGAGCATCAGCTGTGCTGTAGATATATTGATCATTCATTGTTATCTAGTGCAAAGTCAGTCTCTTACGTGGGGCTATTTTGCGATCAACAGATTTTGTGCAGATACACTTCTACACTGTATTATACATCTCATTTTTCTTCATTCTCATGGATGCTGAGCTAAAATGGATCATCAGCCAAAGTGGGAACATGTCCTCTCCATCTTCATCCTTGATCTTCTCCCTCATCTTGAGATGTTGGGAAATCTAAGAGAAAAGCCGGTCTCCAACCTAAGGACACCAATTTCCATTGCTCTTACATCTAGTGGTCATAATCTGACCCTCTGTGACCATGTCTCACTATATCTTCCATCAATCCCGCAGGTTGTAAACTAAAAAGATCTTGGCAGAGTATTATTTAGGGACCACATGAGATCACATTTTTTACATCCATTATAGTTTATCATACCCATTTTTATTAGACCCTTAAAAAACATGATGTGACTTTTTTTTGCTTTGATTTAGGATAGCAATGGTCATTTAATCAAATTAAAGTCTTTATATGATAAATGTATTTTTGATGTCCAAATATCGGAGAGGCATATTTGGACATTGAAGAATATTTGCTGGAAATTAGCATTGAGAAAATGAAATCTAAACAATTAAATATCTTGATAAATACCTTTGAATAATTACACTTTTAATATCCTTGTTTATTTCCAATTCCAAAAATGTATATTTTTACAGTTTTTTTTAAATATTTTAACATATTCTTTCTTTACGTTATGACTTCTCCTTGTTTTTTCTCTATGGTTTTCTGGCTTATAGCCCCTTGCGATTTAATTTGGACCCCTAGAGCAGTGGTCCCCAACCCCAGGTCCGGGTGACCAGTACCAGTCCATGAGACATTTGTTACCATGCCGCAGTGAAAGAAAAACAAAAGTTCAATTTATTATTACTGTCTAAAAGGTGTTTCATTTAGAAAAATAAAACAGATTTTCTCTGAAATAAAAACAACATGTGACTCTTGACTAATGCAAATTTGTTAAACACAAGTGTTGGCACAAATTCTGTAAAAGGGAGACCAATACATAGAGCAGACTATCGTCGGCATACGATCAAATATGCATAGATGCATATACACAAACATCTTGTTGTAACCAGTCCAGAGCTGATTCAGCACATTGTTTGATGTTTTATTCATGCACTTAATTGTCGTTTTTTTTTACATGGCATGTTATTGTATTTTTACTTGTTTCTATCGGAACATTGGTTAGTGAATACGATCCTGACATATAATTGGTTCTTTGGACAAAAAAATTTGGGGACCCCTGCTTAAGAGGGTCTGGGATATTTAGTTTGAAGGTTAAAACACAGAGATTTGAAGAGTCGAATTATGACATGTATGTGGAAAACAGGACTTTCTATTTATAAATGTAGATGAGAAATAGCCAAGCTGATTTATACTTTATAAGTAAAAAGAAACATGAGCCTTTTCACTTTGAAACTACCTGGCAGAAGTTTTCACTGAAGGACACTTCTCTTAAGAATAACGATTTCATAATATCATTCGTGTGGTGCGGCTTAAAGCACACAGATTGAGCTAAGAGCCATTAGAGAGCAATCACTGGGGATAAGATCCAGTCGACTAGGGCAGCAAGAGCCTGCAAAACAAATCGCATTACCCCTCAATTAACACCAGGAAGGCCTCTGGAGTCTGGGTCTGAAGTCCCAGCAATAAACCTCCCTGTCACTCTCCTTTTCACACACTGTCTGCAAGCAAAATGACGAACATCTTGTGGTCTAAAGGCGAAGCAGGGAATGCTGCGCACTCGTCTCACTTGGTTAATTATGAAAAGCTACATCTGGCTCAGAGGGCAGCGGCGCCTCGGCTGGTGTCCCCATCTCGAGACAAGGACAGCCCACTGTACACTCCGGGGCCAATTACCCACCTGCTGTGTGATTACTGCTGAGGGGTGTCACTTCATGCTAATATCAATAATGCTTTCATTTCCTGTACTTAGCGGATCAAGGAAACGAGACAAAATCTGATTTTCAAAGCCACTTAAAATAGGTTACACGGTAATTGGTTTGTGTTGCGACTGCAATGTTTAAGGAAAATATGATCTTTTCAGTTTCAATATTGTGACTCTAGTTCCTGTTTTTTCCTACTTCCTTACTTCTATTTACATATCAAACTATATAAAACAGTGGAACAGGTTTTAGTCTCTGTAATAGAAGATAGTTGAACTCTACTGTCAGCTTTGGCAGGAAGTTGAATAGTTGTGTCTGACATTTGACTCCAGGAAACGTGGATAATCTGATCATAGGTGATCTTGTTACAGTCATTTTGACATAACGCCCCGAGACGCTTGATGTTCATCCTTCAGCATTTTGAAATGGAAAGTTCTGATCACATTCTCATCTCATCATCCCGAGGCTTATTCGTAGTCGGCGGCGGTCGGACTCCCATTGGCCGAGACCCAGAGACGTTCCTATGACATGATAGTCTCTCCGGTGTTTTCTGGGTCTTCCCAATAGTCTCGAACCATGACCCGAACACATCAGCAACGAGTCGCCCAGGCATCAGGTATACAATAGATAGATAGATAGAGAAAGATAGATATAGGCAGACAGAGAGAACAATAAAGATATAGATATAGATATTTATGGATGGGTTTGTTATATTTTAATTTTCTGTTACATTATATATTTAAACTGTTTTATTTATTTTATTGTCAATAAAATATGGATTGTTTGTACCTTTGTATTTCTATTTTAAAGGGCCCCTAATGAGCTGATTTAAGTGTCTCTTAAATTAATTTAGGACCTCTATTATACTCATCAGTATGTTTCTTTTTGCACAAAACTCTCATTTAATAAAGATATTTACATAAAATACGCTTAAGCCCCGCCCACTTAAAATGCTCTGTTTTGGCTGAGAAGAAATCTCGTCCGAGCAACCACGCCCACTCTGCTCTGATTGGTCACAAAAACATGAGCTGCATTCAAGCAACAAACAAATAATAAAAATAAGTTTTGCTGCTTAATGTACACATAACAAAAACACCTAAAGGTAGAAGTAACTCTCACCATGTTTACATAGATATTTATTTTGTTTTACGATAAACATGTAGGTACTTACTTACTTAGGGCTTCTAGGGGAGGACTTTTCACCAGAGTGGACTTTTCACCAGAGTGAAGTCAGACTGTTTAATTTAAACCGTAATCTCTTTAGGCGAGATTTCAGACGGGAGAGAACTTTATTAAGTAATTACTTCAAAAAAGAATGAATGACCTACTGCATTTTGAAGAGGACGACTTCAACATTTACCACATGTGAATAAGTCAGGAGAGTTGGGTTTTCACATTAGGTGACCTTTAAATATATGTTTTGTACTTTATGATGCACAAAATCTCACCATACGCTGACGATGACGTACTATAAGTGCAATGTGTGTCGATGTCTTCTTGCAACACTGGACACATCAAGCAACTGACGTTGTGCGGGAACGTACAACGCACTGTATTTCATCGCTCCGGCTTGATTTAAACTCCAAACATATTAGTCAAGATGATGATGTGTGACAGGCACTTTTACATCTTGCCCCAATTAGCGAGGCCCCCCTTTTGTCCCCTCTGAACATTCACTGTAGGAGGAGGGTTGACACATGCCCATCAGTCACTTGCTTCTCTTTCACCCCCATCGCCGGCAGCATCGCACGCCTGTTGCCACCACTGTCACAGCCAACCACTATCATATCCTCTACTCCCTCGTGTAAAGAAAATCTGCAGTTCATTACAGTATTTGTGGAATTAATTCACCAGCCTCGCCTTCTGTGTGGATCTAAAGCAGTCTGGAGTTGTTTTTTTTTCCAAGCCACGGTGATGGTAACAGAGGAGGGCAGTTTGGAGGAAGACGAGAACATAAGGAGCCACATTACAGATTTATGTGGTGCGGTTTTTTGCAGTGCTGCTTTTAGCACCCAGTGTGCGGCACCTTAGAGTGTGAAGTGTTTCGACTGCTGCAGTTACGGGAAGCTATAAGACTGGAGTGATAAATGGGAGGCTGGGATTTTGACGAGGATTTTTTTTTGTTACTTGACAATTATTATATATTAATACAATGTTATTGTAACGTAATGCTATATGACCTCGATAGATATTCTAGGTTGCAACGGCTCTGAATATAAAGTACAGTTTGGTTTATATTAATTAATATTGTAGTTGATGATTTACTTATTTACTCTGGCTTGCTGCTTCTATCTCAAAATCATAATAAAAAACAGCTTTCTTGCCAGTCATGTAAAAACAAAACAGGCATTTTTCATGGTCTAGTGGAAAAAGCGAGACCATCTGTAACATTTTAACCCTTGTATGGCATATAATATAGACAATTATTACAAGTTGTTATTTCTATTTTATCACAAAAGAAGAAGTCAATATTTTACTATTGTGTTTTTTTCAAGTAGTAGTGATGTGAGGAATCAATTTGCGTTTATTTCCATATCAGGTCATCAACCAAGAACAAGTAAACACTCACATACAAAAAAAAACATGCAAAGACATCTTTTACTTCCCGTTGAGTGGAGCGTGTTCTTGCTGAAAAGCGTCAGACAAAAAGCAACAGTGGACTTTCAAAAAGAACAAGTCGTTCTTTTAAAATAAAGAACGCTTTATTTACACAACAAATGGAATATGTCTACAGAAAGCTGACAGCCGTCTTCTCCGATTTACGCTTTGATGTGTCAGCTGATCGGATAAAGAAAACGATTGTAAAAAAAAAAAAAAATGTTGGGTGTTCAGATGTTTGGACATGATAGGAAAGAGAGAGATGGAAGAAAATGGTAGAAGAAGAGAAACAGGAAGACACCAGTGAGCTACATAGTGATGGAGGTAGGTTAGGTTGCACTAGTATGACTTGCAGTTGCAACTCCTGACTAAGAACGACAAAAGCTAAAGAGGTCTACAGGACTTTAATGTGCGTGAGAACCACGATGATTTAATTCAGACCCTAAGTGAGTTGACTGTACCGGCCTATTCCCTCAAGTGCTCACAGCAAACTCTCCTCTTCGGGGTCATATGTCATCTTTTTTACAAACATGACTAAAATAAGAAGCAATTAGGAGAGCATACTCTTAATGAATTTTGCAGATGACTTCAGGGAGGACCACTTACTCAGGGATTTTTTAAATTCTTTTAGCTGCTTTTTCTCAAGGCTATTCTTGGGCCTTCATACAGTCAAAATACTGGCAAAGAAATCACAGCAGCAGAAGGAAATGTATTCATGTGAAGAGAATACTCAGTATACTCAATACTGAGGGAAATTTTAGTTTTCTGGGGGGAGGTTTTTTGGTAATTAGTCTTTTCAGTCTTGTTGGATTGAGAAGTATCTTGATAAATTTAACAAGAATTTACATCATATACGGAAAAAAGGACTCATAAAACCACATGTATTTCCAAAAAGAGATCTCCAGAGGGATCAATAAAGTCGATCCAATCCAATATACTTTCGTAATATTACCTTGCTACCATTAGGAGTCAAAAACATCAGTGTACTCTGTTGGTGTGAATGTGAGGGATCGCTTTATGAGAGTCAAACCACGATACATCCATATGAACTTTAATATAAGCAGCATTTACCAACTATTTTTCATTTTTTTCCCCTCCATTCTCAATCATTACAAATCAGCAAACCTATCCTGTACATCATCCATAGTAAAACCTTTGATCTTCAAGATGTAAATTCCACAGTGCTTCCTGAACCCCTGGATAACCGTGGGGGGTCTGACAATATCCTTTTCACTATTGCTCCTGTGCATCTAAAAGATCAAAAAACAAACGAAAATCCCACGGATCAACTGTGTTAGTCGTTTCCACAGGTTCCACCCTGACTGCACTCTCTTCTTCCACTTCCTTTGATTGCTTTCCACTGCACGATTGATAGCATATTTGGTTTCAACGAATGATCAATAGGTTCAACTCATATAGTTACAAGTTGTCACAGGCTCATACCAAACAGAAACCATTTGCAAGTGAAATATCTCAAGCAGAAAAAGAAACTATAGAATATAGTGTACTGTATATAAACATATATACATATATCTATATCAAATGAGGAACAATTTAATATATAAACCAGTCTTAAACAAGAACCATCAAATTTCACAATCTCATAAATAAACAAGGAGTCCAATATCTCACCAAAAAGTCCACGAAACTGGGAAAAGAAAGAACAGGTAACCTGGAAAAAAAACAGAAAAGAAAACACAGAGGTGAAAACACTCTCTAAGGACAATCAATAACTAAAGTACGACTGAGGCAAGAAGGCAAAATACTAAATCCTACTAAAACACGGAACAACCGGAAGAAACGCAGCCAATTACCATCCGCAAGAAACTCTTTGATCTGGAAGCCGAGGGTCCTTATGCTGCAGGTGATCGCTGTTCAGCATTCATGAGGGAGGAAAAGGGAGAAAGGAGGAGGTAACTATAAAAAATAAAACCTGAACAAAAGATGAGCATGACAGTCATACCCTAAAATGTGTACTTTTATTATTTTCCTATTCTTATCTTGATGCGGTGTCCTTGCCTCCTGTAAGAAGTCCATCTGTGATTAAAGATTGAGCAGAAACCAGAGCAATGAAAGGAGTAATTGATCAACAACTGTTACAATGGGTTTGTTACAGCAACTGTGAGTTTAGTTCAGTTTATTTTAGAAGGACAATGTGTTTATTATAAGTCATTGACGATAATGAATATGGAATTACATTTCCAGTCATGTATAATTAAATCCTGACCAGTTGTGGCCTGAGGTGTATGACGTGTCGGATGTACAGTAGCTTCTCGTTCAGACGATTGTAACAGTTTATTTCTGTGTCTAAACAAGAAGGAGCTGTCTCGCCTGCAGTTAATACAAAACTCGAAGCAAGAATTCTGACGCTCTAGTAGAAGAACTTACATTTCCCCGATCCTTAAAACTCTTCACTGTCTGCCAGTTTCTTTCAGGATCCATTTTAAAATTCTGGTTCTTACTTTCAGATCTATTCATGGTCAGACTCCTCCTTACATCAGTGATCTGATCCAGACTTACACCCCAGCTCGGCCTCTGAGGTCTGTGGATCAGAATCTACTGATGGTTCCTGAACCAGGACCAGAGGAGAGAAATCCTTCCAGGCTGTTGCTCCTAAGCTTTGGAATGATCTTCCTCTTTTGTTCAGGCTTTTCCTTGATTTTCTGGAACTCCTGTGTTTGTCTAATATGTTTTAATCTTTTAAAGTATATATTTTAAATGTGTATTGTTTTTGATTGTTAAAGCACTTTGTGATCCTAGTCTGTAAAAGGCGTTTTAAAGTAACTATTACTGAATGTGAAATCACCACATTTATTGGTGTTTTTCTTTGATCAGATAAAGAATAACTACTTCCATTAGCCTTAAACTTCAATACCTGCTCACACTATGCAAATATTTAAAATAAACAATAATTGAAACATTGAAAGCGATAAAAGGCAATTTCGCTCATGCTCGCCTCCCGTTCTCTGTTAAGAGTGCAATTTCTCAGCGACTACAGTTTACATTAACACTTCTTTGAGCAGGAGAAAAACGAGAAAAACTAATATTGAATGTGACGCTACAGTAACTGTGCTATTCCCTATTGAGGACTGGCAGCGTGTTGTAAATGAGTGGAAGTAAAGTGTGTTGTAATGTGGATTGATATTCTCATAATAACAGTGCACACTGTGCGGGCTCTTAAAAAACAAAAAACATCGCCTCTGGCTATCAGTCTTATTCTTTTTATTTCTGCTTCCCTTTTTCTATTTATCCACAATGAAAAGATAGACGTACTGAAAATACAACCAGCCTATTTTTAACTCTGACACACATTAATTTTCACTGTTTGTATAAATGTGACTCCAACTGTTGAGAGCAGACTTTCATAATAATGAATTGTATTCTGTTAAATTCTTTTGCACAGAATAATTTGTAGCTTAAATGAGTTTCTTCTTTGATTCATTAACAAAATTAGTCTTTACACTCACTTTTATTTAGAGAGTAAAACAGTAGTACCACAGATAGCTACAGTGCTTTTGTTACTCATGTGTTGTTCTCAGTATTATCTTGATCTTTAAAGTATATACTTTTTTGAGTATTGTTTTGATTGTTAAAGCGCTTTGTGACCCTGGTCTGGAAAAGCGCTATATAAATAAATATTACTTACTTACTTACTTACTTAAAACCAGTGATCAATATTTGTTTGTCTCTAAGTCCATATTATTACATTTTAACAATATAATACGATACTAATAAATTACAAAGAGTAGGCACACAGTGGTGTAGTGGTTAGCACCTCAGAGAAACAAGGTTGTCGGTTCACTTACAGCTGCTTTGTGAAGCAGTCAAGCCCCCACAGTGTAGAAACATGCAGAGGTTGATACTGAGCTCTAAATTGTCCGTAGGTGCTAGTATCTGTGCGAAACCATTGTTTATCTCGGACAGGCTGGTGACCTGTTCAGGGTGTCCTCCGCCTCTCGCCCTCAGCAGCTAGGAATCGCTGCAAGCCCCCCCCCTGTAACCTTGATAAGGCAATAAGCGGCAGAAAAAGGATGAATAAATTCCAATATCTCTCAGCTCCACTGCACCTTGTTGAAGTCCTTCTCTTCACAGACCACTCCACATTTCTGTAATCGGTCAAAGGCTGTGCGAGCTCCGTTCAAATCGAGATAATAATAAGTGTTTGTTTTTTATTGAATGGTAAGAACGTTGGGACTTCTTCGTTTATCTATTAATCCTTTAATGATCTTTTCCCTTAAGAGTCATAATTGTGAGTCAGGGCTGACCTATTGACGAAGAAAGAGAGCGAAACAGATAATAATAAAGTGATGTAATCCAGTTGTAAAAACAAACAAATTGATTTATCTGTTTTGCTATTACAATGAAACACAAAACTTCTATTTAACCCTTGTGCAGTCTCAGGGTCAAGGTGACCCGAAGGCCTAAAAACAAATGTGTTTGCTGTATCCCTTGTGTCATCTCTGTGTGTCAAGGTGACCTGAAGGCCTGAAAACAAATGTGTGCGAGGTATCCCTTGTGTCATCTCTGTGTCAAGGTGACCCAAAGGCCTAAAAACAAATGCGTGTGAGGTATCCCTTGTAATGTCTCTGGGTTAAGGTGAACGACCTCCACCACTGCATATGCATTTATGGAAGCCAGTGAGGTCGTTCACCTTGTGTAAAAAAATTGCTTGTCACTGAGTATATCCTCAGATAGAAGTGAGGATGGTAGGAGAGGAGATTCAAATTCAAATTTGTCCATAGTGAGAAATCAAAGACCTAACATGATGACCCCAAACATTAGGAAAAGTCACCTGGTATTTATTGGTCAAACACAAGTTGCACACCTGTATGTTAAATTCATCTAATACGTATGTCAATAACTTGAATTAAAATGTAAGTCAAGGTTGAGTTATAACCGCTTCACCGAGTATATACACCAGGGGTCCCCAAACTTTCTTTTCCTGTAAAGTCCACGTAACTTTTCTCTTCTCTGATGGAGGGCTCAAGGTCAGTTTGTAACAGAAAAAGTAGGACAATCACAGAGGTGCATAATCATACCAACCAAATCACCCTCTCTGGGTGAAATAAAAAGGATGGAAATAAATAATAAAAACTCGTAAAAAGTATCAACTTTTTATGAAATAAATCATAACTAAATAACCCTTTCTTAAACTTAAATGAGGCCCTTAAATGTTGATATATTTTAAATTAGACCTTAGAGAGCAAAACATGTGGGTAGGTGTACGAAATAACAAAATCTTTATTTTTAATTAGCTACTCTAAAAAATAATGCACCCCCTAAAAATGAGTTGTACTATATTAGTGTCATGCACTGTATTTGAAAAAAGTAATCAAAATTAGTTTCTAGTATTTTGGGGGGGGCCGGGTCAAATGTGGAGGTGGGCGGTATCATAGTTTAAGGACCACTGATACACACCATACCTGCTTTATAAAAGTCTTAAACCCTCCTGAAGTTAACCATCTTGCCTCTAAAATATCACATATTTATTGCCTCTTGTGACCAGCCAGATGCAGCAAAAGAATCTCCCGTGTCACTTCCTCTTCTCATGACAGCATCCTCCTCATCCTATACATGGCAGGCTCATCTATATTCCCAGACGCATTAGCCCCGAGCGACAGTGTCTTTCGGTGCGTCTGCACGTCAGGAGCAGAGGGGAGCCCATTTGTTAAGACCCGGTGTGTCAGTCCATACATCACCCTCTCTCTCGCCCCGTGAAGAGATCACCTCCTGCAGGAGATGACTCTTCTGACTGTCCGGCAAACCTATCCGGACGGCGAGTTGATGACACCGCCGAGATTAAGTGCGTAGCACGTCGGGAACAATCCCTCTGGATAGAAAACCATAATCACAGTATTCCGGGACTGTTGACACTATGCCGGGTACATTACTGGCCGTCTGGCTACATTTTCAATTTGACAGCGATAGACAGGAAAATTCTGGGGAATTTCATTTCCGCTATTCACATGAGAATACTTTTGACTTTGAGGTCACGTTCGGATTTATGCATGAGACGAAGCAACATTGACAGCGCTCTGACAATGACTGCAAGAAAGTGACTTTTGTCTTTCTAAAATATATATATATATGTATTTACAGAAGCTATCTTACCATTGTCATCTGACCTTTCTATATGAAACTAAATAATGATTAATGACTTCAAAATGAGCTCCAAGAATATTCCATTTACAATCCTTTCAACATGTAATCAGGCGGATTGAGATTATCGATTCATGCTCGCGTTGCCTCGCCTCGTTTCTCACCCCAAACCGATCCCTCTTCCTCGTGTAATCACGTGAACTCCGAAGTACTATATCTTGTTTACTGCCAATGATGCCAGGGAAGACAGATTTGCTGCTGCCATATGGACTTGAGACTGACCTTCAGAAGGATATCTGAACGAAAAGGCCTTCCAGAAATGCTATTTTGATCATTTGATGGTATTGACAAATATTAGGTTAGAGGGCCAAAATGTTTTGGATGGATGAAGATACTGGCTTTTTCTGTTTTTAACCGTTGTTGAACATGTATATATAATTCAGAAAGCAATGTTTCATGGTCTGTGCTCGCAGAAGGCAGAGTTATCCTTGTTGTTTGTTTGATAACAAGGTTTAATGTAGACATTTCTGTTATGTAATGTTATTATAGGTAACTTTTTGAGAGTTCAATTCTACCTTTAACATTTCACTGTACTTCCTGACCTGCTTTTTAGGCTGTTGTTTGCTAGCTATGGTTGCAAGATAGGGAACGATAAATGGTGACGTGATGAAGCGTGAGCAGAACCAACTTGTGTGTCAAACTTAAACAGCAGGATATTTACTGGGATTCTTGCATTCATCAATATTTAGGTAGCTACGATCTTATGTTAGCACGATCTTATGTTAGATACTCGGAATATCTATACATACCTGAGTATGTGTTGTTTTGTTTTTTAATTCATTAATGCCATAAAAAAATGTTTGTCACTATTAGAAATTAATATTCGAATTTATATTGCGCTGTATGTTCAGTTCAGTTTAGTTTATTTTAAAAGGACAATGTGCAGTTACATTAAAAAGATAGCTGCACCAGATTTAGCAAAATTTTATTTTCTATGTGTGAACGATACACTTGATTTGAGCACAACAAAAAATAACATTTCGTTAATTAGCAGGTGTAAAATCCAGATTATGTTCATGACTGTGAATTATCGATTTAAATCGACTCAATATATCACACGATCCTTGTATATTAGGAATGTTTTTTTAATAAGTATAATAATAAAACCCTTAAGAATATAGACTATAATATGGAAACAATCATTAGGTATATTTTCATTCAGCTGATATTTTGGAGCATGAGATCACTCCTCCTGTGACTGAAGTGATTCTTTTGTGCGTTTATTTGACTCCATTTTCATCGTCATCGAGTCATCGAATACCGAGACCTTCGAAGTTACAAGGAAGATAAAAACAAGAAACTTACAAAACAAGATTGTCTTGTAAACAAATACACATAAAAAATTCCACAACCTTGCAGTTACACTGTGCTGACATTGTGGGGCGCCAGAAACCATGTTTTAAATCTTACGTATTGCGGCTTTAAGGTTGAGTCAATCGACATTTTGGTTAAAATTACCCAAATACTTATTCAGAAGATGGTTGTCCGTTGAATTAAATAATTGTCCAAACTATTTGTCTGCTACTCTTCATCCAAATGAGACCCATTATTCACTCTTAAGCATGATTTCTGTTTAACCTTGCCCTCAGAACGCTTCTCCACCACCGTCCTCTGGCACTTTAACCTTCCAAACCTTGATCTCAGATCCTTCCACCTCTCATCTATAAATGTGGTTTCTTTTTAAGCTTATGCATTTCTCTCTTCATCTCCCACTCACATCCAAACAGAATCAGCGAGATCTGGCGTTCCCCTCTGGATGTGAACACCCACTGAAAACGCTGCATCTGCAGGAACGAAACCGAGCTTCCATTGTCTTGCGGGACAAAAAATGTTTACGTGAAGAGTGTGCAAACAAACCGACCTAAATAAAAGAATCGTGTTTGAGGAATAAAAAAAAGGGGGGGGGATTAGAGTTGACAGAGAATTTTATGGACCGTAAAGCTATAATATAAAGGGACGTCTCACTCTCTTTCTCTATTCTCCCTCCAAAGATACAGTGCAACACAATTAAAGTTTAAATGACTTGAGCGAAATAACAATTTCACTTCCATTCACAGAAACGACAACAATGCCGCCACTAAACGCATCAACCTGCTACAATTTTTCTCTTACTGGGCAAATGGATTGAGCGCTCACACTTCAAAGTGAAGACTATCTGCGGCACCCAATGCCGACAAACACAATCATATCACATGAATATAATATCCTCCTCCTGCCATTCCACCAGGAAGCCCGGCTTATTTTGTGCTTACTTCAAGGATAAAGTGATTAGAATGTCTGCCGAGGGATGAAATGCTAAAATGCAAGATAGCGCATTAGACAAAAATTCAATATTCCCCCCCTTTTTAATGTACTTTCTTAATGCTGTATGATGTGAGTATTAAATGAGGCCAACCAGGCCTGACGAGGGAATTTCATGATTTAATGGCACCCCAGGGGATGTTTAAATATAGCACTGTGGTGCAACTGGCGTCAGACACAGCACAGCGTGGCACGAGTTCATCCGAAAACACCTAAATCTCGAAGAGGTTGAGCTCGGAGCGCGGCCGACATCCGACGTGGCTCTACCTTCGTTTGTTCAGAAAATAAACAACACTGTAGGAAAATCACAGCTTCATGTCGAGGGAGATCCTCTTCTTCTGCTTTCATTCCATTTAATGCATCCGCTAAATAGAGCTGAACAGTAAATTAGAAGAAAAAAAAAAATGCTGATAACGCAGATTTAAACCAACGATTTCAAACTTATCTGAAAAGTCTCTTCGGAATATATTGTGTTGGCACTTGAGATAATCTTTGACCCTTCAACTCCGCTAATCTCGCTACCCTCCGATAAAGCTGTGGACCCCGACCACTGGGGCGAGGCCCCGTACCGGTCCATGTGGAATTTGTTACCCAGATATTTCTGTTGTATTGATTATGACTGTCTGAAAGCTTGTTTACTGAACCAAAAAAAAAATAAGCCTATATAGTGAGAATGAGTAAAACTCATACTCTATAAGGTACCATCTTGTTGCGAATACACTGGCCCAGAGCTTCTGCTGATTCAGCTTTTTTTTTTTAGGCTACAATATTTAGTGAAGATGATGTTTACATTAAATCAGTATGGGGTGCATAAAAAAGGTACTTAGATCATGAATTCCACTCTGCCTTCACTCTCTCCTTCAACTCCTTTGATCTTTGATAATACTTTGCAAGACTGGTACCGAATATTGGGACTTGATGACATGTATTTAGACTTGCTTTTACTGATCTTCATTCCTTTTTTTTCTAGCCCTTTCTTCCACCTCTCCAGTCTTTTTCACCAACACATCTTTACCCTACCCTTACTAATCACTTCATCATGAGCAAACATCATAGACCACACATTTGTTATCTAACTTCTCAATTCCATTCGGTGCAACAGTTAATGTTGATTTAAATCTAGAGTTAACATAGGCCTACATTTCTATTAACCATAGCATTCAACTAAACTTCAAATTTGTAATCCCCCCCAAACAGGCAGGAATTCCTTTTTTGAAAAGAAACAACCATTCTTCTCACCTCTTTTTGACCCCATGTTTTTCTGGCAGCAATATCAGAACGTAGCAAGAACAAGGAGACTGCAGAGTGTGAGGGGATTTCTCCTTGTCATATCTTCTCTTACATTCTGTGTCAGTAGTATTACTAATAATGACGTGACCCCACGTCTCTACGAAAACTAATCCTGTCTGAATAGCGACTGAAATAGCATTGTTGTTAGCATTTTAAAGCCCGTCGGTAGGATTAGCAAAAGGTCCCCAGGTACTATTCCTGTTAGCACATGTTGTTGAGGTGACAATTCGTGATGACTTCATTCCTGATCTTCACGCACAGCTGTCCATACTCGCCAAATGTGTGAAAAAAAAGAAAAAAGAGTAAGGTTGGGTGAAGATTTGTGATGGCAAAATGAACACTGCTGCACAGCCGTCCACAGCTAATGAAGCCTGACAGATGTGGGCTGCATCCGGTCGCTCTGAAAGCAGTCCTGCATGTGAGGCCGCTAGCTGTCGTGACAGAACCATCCCGGACCCCAAGTCCAGGTGAGACCATGCACATTCTTGTAACTACCAAGATCGTGGTAATTGCAAATAAGTGAATAAGCATTTTGACAGTGCCTGTCTGCTGCTGTTTTTTGTTGATTTTCCATCAACATCTCGTCCCATCTCGCCCTCTGCTGGGTTTTGTATAAGTAGGTATTGAGTAAACAAATACATGACTTTGGTCTTAGACATAAGAGTCTATTATTGATATAGTACCAGAATGGTGTTGTGTTGAGCCTGACGACATTCACTCCAATCCCTTTACCAATGATTGGTTGGTCTTTGGTACCAACAATCAACCTTCATAACAAATCATTGTCATTGTTTTCTACATATATATTAAGCAGGAGTCTCCCAACTTTTTTGTACTGTTGGCCGGTTTGAATGTCAGGATTATATTCAAGGACCGACCGAGAAAAAGGTAAAAATACAATTGGATGACCTGCAATAACTTAAAATATTTAATTGTATGCTGACGATGGTGTTCTCTATGTTTGCGTCTGCTAGCTTTTAGAGCACACCTGGGCAAAGTGTGGCCCAATTTAATATTACATTTATTATTGTATTAACTCTAAATATATATATACATTTTTTACATTTCTGATTTTTTTGCTTTTACTTTTATGCAAATTTCTTGGCGATCGAAATTATTGACATCTTATTTAGAGGAAAAAGTTATTTTCCTATCAGTTTCTTTTACATGAAAGGTTTTTAAAAGTGTTTTGACATAGCCGGGTTTAATTTCCTTAATCAACTATAGTCTTACTTCAACTGTATAGTGTCTTGAGATAACTTTGTTATTATAAGACACTTTAAATAAAATTTAATTGAATTTAATTTAATTGAATTAATGCTGATATTTCTTTCTTTACTATTCTTACTTGCTTTGTTTTTTCAAAGTTTTTCTGTCATATTTTAGCTCTTCGCTCCTCTCCTTTTGGATTGACGGCCCCTCACAACAGTCACAGTATATAGTGGCCCTAGAGGAAATGTAATTGCCCACCCCTGTTTTAGGGACTGTTAGTGTCAATGTGTAAGTTTGTCTTTTAGATTTATTTATATATGGAATGAGGACTCATAGGTTTGTGTTTCTAAATATTTTGTGTACTCGTTTTCATTATCTAAGAGTCACATTTTGAGTACTAATTATCAATAGAACAGATTATTTATTCTTCTTTTGTCTTTTCGGCCTGTTCTCAAATAGTCTCAACACATTACCAATAATTACAAATCCTTCAAAAGGTTGTGGAACCAAATGGAAGTCCAGGAAACTAAAATATTCAGTTCATTATCCCATTATCAACATTTACGTAGATTTTTACTTATATCACTTGTGTTTATTTTTTTTTTGAATATGCTAATATACGGACTGATAGCCAAAACTCCAGAGATTAAAATGTCACATTCAACACAATAAAACAATTTATTGATAAACCGAAACCATCAGTCTGGAACATACAGTATATTCTAAATAATCGGAAAATAGCGAGAAATACTTTTTGAAAACATCGGTTGTTCTATAGCTTTAATGGGGAAACTAATGTGTTGATTTAAGTGTCTCTTGGATCTCGGACTCTATTGTATCATCAGTGTCTGTTTGTACAAAACTGTCTTTTCATTTAAATATTTACTTAAGAAGGCAAACAGTAAACGATTAAGGGGGGGAAGGGGCTTGTTGTATAAACAAAGCAGGGCGAGATTACAAGTGGCTGGAGGAGGAGTGATGACATTATTACGTCATAATGGACTCAGCTTTCGTAACCTCTTGTTCGCCGAGATTTCAGATAGGGGAGAATTTTATAATGTAAAAACTTCAAAACATGGTCATGATGAGAGACTAACTGCATCTTGGAGAGGAAGACTTTGACATTTTAAACAAGTTGTTAATTATTAAAACAGTTGTGTTACTCGCACACTTACTTGCACACTTCCTCACGCACTTGCACCCTTCCTCGTGCACTTAGTAGGTAAGTAAGTGTGTTTATAACATTAAAATACTAGTATACTTGACTACTTTAATCATAAACTTGCGTATTTGAATACTCGAACAATTGACTACTTGAATACTGGAATACTGGAATACTGGAATACTTGAACACTCGAACACTCGATCACTTGAATACTTGACTATACTTGAACACTTGAATACCAGTTTTCTTGAATATTTGAATACTTGAATATTAGTTTTCTTGAATACTTGAATACAAGTTTACTTGAATACTTGAACACCTTAATACTTGACCAGTTACTTACCTACTTACTTACATACTTTCGACATACATACTTACCAACCTACTTGTACATTTACTTACCAACTTACTCGCACACTTCCTCACGCACTTGCACCCTTCCTCGCGCACTTACGCACTTACTCGCACACTTAGTAAGTAAGTAAGTAAGCGTGTTTGTAACATTAGAATACTAGTATACTTGACTACTTTACTCATAAACTTAAGTGAGTGAGTCAGAAAAGTTGTATTTTGACATTATTTGCCCTTTAACTTCCAGGGATCACTAAAAAAAACATTGGTTCTAAGATGCATACGCAGCGTTTGCAAATATTCTCCTCGAAAAACCAATGTTTTTTTTCCCTGTCAAAAGTAAGGAGGTGAAAATGTCCTTCGCTGTCAAGAAGTCAGAGGCTCTCTTTTGCAGGGAAATGTGTTCCTGTAAAAAAAAAGCCGAGCTTTACGGTCCCAGAGAACCGTACACGAGATTGACCATCTGTCTTGAAAATGAATATTCCTTCCTGCAGACTGTGAGTTGCTTACACTCTGACTGACATCCCATTAGTTCTCGCAAAACCAGTTTTAGTTTAAAGCTGCATTTCTTTTGTGTGGTCATGTGACTCAAGTTACACTGCAGTGCCCGAGGCAGTTCCAAACAACTAAGCATTCATTGACAATGGGCTGAAAAACAGGTTGTTTCTTTTGAGACGGAAGATATGTCATGATCTCCCGCCATTCATCAACACTTAAATGTGCTGAAATATAAAATAAATCACCAGAAATACACTTGTTGCAGTGCACAATGGAACTTGAATTAACGGAAGGGCTTTGACCCGAGTCTTAAAGAGGATTCGAACCAAACTTTGAGGTTTTTATTTCCTTTTTTTTTTAAATAGGAAGTGTCGAATCTACTTTTGATACTTCGATGTCAGGTGTTCACTTGCACTTGCATTCCAAAAGTTGCTCTTCTCTTGATTATTATCTGCTCACACAAGCAATTTTATAAATAAATAATAAAACAGCTGCTTGGTGGAGCAGAAGGTCAACCTCTGCCCATGAGATGTGGTTTAATCCAAATTAAAGATTTAATAATGATGATCTTGAACTGCAGCAGTGAATAAATGCAGTGGTTTTGACAATATATATAAAAAAAATTAAAACAGTTGTGTCATTATATACTCAAATACTAGTTTTCTTGAATACTTGAATACAAGTTTATTTGAATACTTGAACACTTTAATACTTGATAAGTTACTTACCTACTAACTTACATACTTTCGACATACATACTTAATAACCTACTTGTACATTTACTTACCAACTTACTCGCGCACTTACCCGCACACTTACTCGTGCACTTACCCGCGCATTTCCTCACGCACTTGCACCCTTCCTCGCGCACTTACGCGCGCACTTGTGCACTTACTCGCGCACTTAGTAAGTAAGTAAGTGTGTTTGTAACATTAGAATACTAGTATACTTCACCACTTTACTCATAAACTTGAGTATTTGAATACCCGAACACTTGACTACTGGAATACTGGAATACTTGAACACTCGAACACTTGAACACTCGATCACTTGAATACTTGAGTACTTGACTATACTTGACAATACTTGAACATACTTTACTACAATACTAGTTTTCTTGAATATTTGAATACAAGTACTTGAATACTTGAACACTGTAATACTTGACTAGTTACTTACCTACTTACTTACATACTTTCGACATACATACTTACTAACCTCCTTGTACATTTACTTACCAGCTTACTCGCGCACTTACACACTTACTCGTGCACTTAGTAGGTAAGTAAGTGTGTTTGTAACATTAGAATACTAGAATACTTGACTACTTTACTCATAAACTTGAGTATTTGAATACTCGAACACTTGACTACTTGAATACTGGAATACTTGAACACTCGAACACTCGATCACTTGAATACTTGATTACTTGACTATACTTGAATACTAGTTTTCTTGTCTACTTGAATACAAGTTTACTTGAATACTTGAACACTTTAATACTTGACCAGTTACTTACCTACTTACTTACATACTTTCGACATACACACTTGCTAACCTACTTGTACATTTACTTACCAACTTACTCGCGCACTTACTCGCACACTTCCTCACACACTTACTCGCACACTTACACACTTACTCACACACTTAGTAGGTAAGTAAGTGTGTTTGTAACATTAGAATACTAGTATACTTGACTACTTTACTCATAAACTTGAGTATTTGAATACTCGAACACTTGAATACTAGTTTTAATAAATATTTGAATACTTGAATATTAGTTTTCTTGAATACTTGAATACAAGTTTACTTGAATACTTGAACACTTTAATACTTGACCAGTTACTTACCTACTTACTTACATACTTTCAACATACATACTTACTAACCTACTTGTAAATTGACTTACCAACTTACTCGTGCACTTACTCGCACACTTACTCCCGCACTTGCAATAGTTTTGACAATATATATATAATAAAATTAAAGCAGTTGTGTCAGTATCTGCTGCTCAGACCTGTACAAGCAAATAAGACTTAACTCTAACGAGAAATATGGTGAATTGTTAGAGTCGGTGTAAGTCAAACAAAGGGCAGCCATGATCTAAAGCAATGTTTTAATGAATGTTTACGAAGTCAGTTCGGTTCTGATCGTGATATAATTCATTCTCCGCCACTTTCAATGCAATACTTTTGCTTCTATTCTGTAATTAGAGCATCGTTATATCCACGTGTAGGCGAGATGCTTCTCACCTAGCATTAGCCTCTTCTTCCTGTGTGGGTTTGAGCTGAATACTGATTCCGTACTTGATGTTTAAAAAAAAAAAAAAACATTTTATAAAGATAAAAACTAACTTGATCAAACATGTGGGTTTGTTTTTAAACAAAAATATACAGTCGAATAAAAAATGTGCTTTTACCGTCACTCGCTTTGTTTATTTATAGAGCACTTTAAAGCAACAGCATAAAGTGCAGTACAAGAAGGTAGAGGAACACCAGGGGACGCAAGATTAACTCTCTTCTCTCCTTGAAGTACAAACACTTGTGTATTTTACCTGCTTTGATTTTTCGCCCATTATCACCCGACGTTTACTGCATCTGTATAACTAGACGCATTTTTTAATTCAACCCAAAATTGAAAGGATCTAACGGGGCCAGCAGGTGGCAGTAGTGCTCTCAGTAGAAATAGTAAATAAGTCACTAAGGCTTGTGTTGCAGTTGGAATCCAAGGATCCAGATGGTAATTTTGGACAACAACAGTATTCCGATGAACTATTATCAATATTTCTGTATCAATGTATTTGCAATCTGTCCGGACCTTTTGTAAGTTTCAATTGAGGGTACTCAATAAAGTATATACTTTAAAGGTGAAGATAAGACTTAGAAAAACACAGGAGTTCCAGAATACAGAATATATACTTGAGTATTTGAAGACTCGAACACTCGATCACTTGAATACTTGAATACTTGAAAACTTGAATACTTGATTATACTTGACTATACTTGAACACTTCAATACTAGTTTTCTCGAATATTGTAATACTCGAATACTTGACTACTTGAATATCCTTGAAAACTTGAATAGTTTTTTTCTTGAATACTTTAATACTTGAACACTTGACTACTTGACTAGAATAATTGAATACTTGACCACTTTAATACATAACTATTATTCAACATGATGATAACAATTTTCTGATTCTTCAAGGGTTTTATATGAATAACTTTTTATACAAAAAAAAAAATATATATATATATATATATACACACAGTATATATACTTTAATACTTAAACACTTGACTACTTGAGTAACTAGAATAATTGAAGAAAGTAAGTTAGTAATTTGTATTTATAGAGCACTTTTCCAGACCAGGGTCACAAAGTGCTTAAACAATCAAAACAATATTCAATAAAGTATATACTTTAAAGATCAAGATAATACTGAGAACACAACAGGAGTTCCAGAAAATCAAGGAAAAGCCTGAACAAATAAGAATGTCTTAAGATGTTTCTTGAAGGAGTCAGTAGATCATCAAACAGAGAGGGAGAGGAAGATCGTTCCAAAGCTTAGGAGCAACAGCCTGGAAGGATTTCTCTCCTCTGGTCCTGAACCGTGTTCAGGAACCATCAGTAGATTCTGATCCACAGACCTCAGAGCCCGAGCTGGGGTGTAAGGCTGGATCAGATCAGTGATGTAAGAAGGAGTCTGACCATGAATAGATCTGAAAGTAAGAACCAGAATTTTAAAGTTGATCCTGAAAGAAACTGGCAGCCAGTAAAGAGTTTTAAGGATCGGAGAAATGTGAGTTCTTCTACTAGAGCAGAGTTTTATATTAACTGAATACTCATTTATTGGAATACTTGAACACTGGAACACTTGTCTACTCCTCTACTTGACTACAATAATTGAATACTTGACCACTTGACTAATTGAACACTTATACTCGCGCATGAATTAAGTCTTTTAATGAAAAGTTTGTTATTATTCAACATAATGATAACAATTTTCAGATTCTTCAAGGGTTTTATATGAATAACTTTTTCTACAAAAACAAATATATATATATATTCATATACAGTATATATACTTGACTACTTGAATACTGGATTACTTGATACACTAGAACACTTAAATAGTTTAATACTTAAATACTCGTATACTTAATTACTTGACTACTTGAATACAAGTTTTATTGAATACTTGAACACTTTACCACTTGTTTACTTGACCATTTGACTACTTGAACACTTGAATACTTGACTATACTTGAACACTTGAATACTAGTTTTCTTGAATATTTGAATACTCGAATACTAGTTTTCTTGAATACTTGAATACAAGTTTACTTGAATACTTGAACACTTTAATACTTGACCAGTAACTTACCTACTTACTTACGACATACATACTTACTAACCTATTTGTACATTTACTTACCAACTTACTCGCACACTTCCTTGCACACTTCCTCGCGCACTTCTCGCGCTCTTGCACACTTCTTGTGCACTTACTTGTGCACTTGTAAACTTATTTGTGCACTTTGTAAGTAAGTAAGTGTTTGTAACATTTGAATACTAGTATACTTTACAACTTTACTCATAAACTTGAGTATTTGAATACTCGAACACTTACCCGCATACTTACTCGCGCACTTGCACACGTCCTCGCGCACTTACACTTACTCGCACACTTGCGCACTTCTCGCGCACTTACATACTTACTCGCGCGCTTGCGCACTTACTCGGGCACTTGTACACTAACTTGCGCACTTGTACACTTACTCGCGCAATTACTAAGTAATTGTGTTTGTAACATTATAATACTAGTATACTTGACTACTTTACTCATAAACTTGAGTATTTGAATACTCGAACACTTGACTACTTGAATACTGGAATACTTGAACACTCTAACAATCTAATAAACAGGTTAAAGTTAAATAAAGGAAAATACTTGGGGTAAATAAAGTATTGTTTTTTATTGATTAAGGAGGGACAGTAAAGAGTAGATAGGGGGGAGGAAATCGTGCTTAAAGCATCTTAGAATTGTGTTTTTTCACTGTGAGTTCAATGCCTTTTTTTTCGGAGATTAGTTGCCTATTAAAGTTAGAGTGGCAGCTAATGGGTTTGTTATGGTGATCATCTCCTGATACGTAACCTGGAACCATTACTTAAAAGTAAATATTTAGCAATACAAAAAGCAACCTGACCACTTTCTAAAGTAATCTTCCAAACTTAAAAAAAATGCTTTCAATGCATCATTTAGCCATTACCATTCAATTATAGGGTTTCATGACTATCAAAAGGTAATAATCCCAGATCTTATTGAAGTCATCTAAATCTAGGCAGAGTGTGTCGAACCATAGCTTCATTGAGTTATGTCAATCTACATGATAAATAAATATATAAAACATTTTTAAAAGGTGTAAATTAAGCTCTGACATCTCCAGCACCTCTGAGTTAAACACACTTGTTTAGTTGAATATTATGAATTCCAAAAGAAGAGACACTTATTACCTCAAAAGGGCGAACTTGGGGAACAAAGTCTGTTTATAAAGTAGTTTTATTTCGGGTCCTTGAGAGTGTCGTTAAGAGGGATGGTACCTCACGTGCAAGTCGGACTTACAAGCTCTAGTAAATGACTGACTTTGTGTACTTGGGTGGATTGAAGGCAGCGAAACGATCTTCTTGTCATCAGGATTTTTTAGGTTTGCCTGCACAGTACAATTGTCTCGACACCCTCGAGAAAAAAAAAGGACATGTCCACGATAATAAAAGATGTACGGTCACCCGGAGTTAAACTCAAAAATTCTGAGGTACAAAAATACAAAATTGTGCGTTCGATCAACTACCAGTCACGGGTCTTGCACTGCACAGTTGACTGAGAGAATAAAGTTGAGATAGACAGTTACAAAAACATTAATTAAACTTTTGTAACTTCAATGATAAGTAAGTAAGTCAATGTTATTTGTAAAGCGCCTTTCCAGACCAGGGTCACAAAGCGCTTAAACAATCAAAACAATACTCAATAAAATATATACTTAAAAGGTCAAGATAATACCCAGACAAACACAGGAGTCTCAGAAAATCAAACGAAAAGCCTGCACGAATAAAAATGTCTTAAGATTTTTCTTGAAGGAATCAGTAGATCATTTCTCTCCTCTGGTCCTGAAGCGTGTTCAGGAACCATCAGTAGATTCTGATCCACAGACCTAAGAGCCCGAGCTGGGGTGTAAGTCTGGATCAGATCACTGATGTAAGGTCTGTAAGGTCTGACCATGAATAGCTGTTAAAGTAAGAACCAGAATTTTAAAGTTGATCCTGAAAGAAAGTTTTAAGAATCGGGGAAATGCGAGTTCTTCTACTAGAGCGGGTAAGGATTAGACAAACACAGAAGTTCCAGAAAATCGAATCAGTTACTACAATGTATTAAAATCAGCTTTTTAAAACAAAATGTAAGTAAGTAAGTAATGTATATTTATAGAGTGCTTTTCCAGACCAGGGTCACAAAGCGCTTAAACAATCAAAACAATATTCAATAAAGTATATACTTTAAAGGTCAAGATAAGACTGAGAAGAACACAGGAGTTCCATAAAATCAAGGAAAAAGCCTGAACAAAAAAAATGTCTTCAGATGTTTCTTGAAGGAGTCAGTAGATCATCAAACACAGAGGGAGAGGAAGATCGTTCCAAAAGTTTAGGAGCAACAGTCTGGAAGGATTTCTCTCCTCTGGTCCTGAACCGTGTTCAGGAACCATCGGTAGATTCTGATCCACAGACCTCAGAGCCAGAGCTGGGGTGTAAGGCTGGATCAGATCAGTGATGTAAGGAGGAGTCTGACCATGAATAGATCTGAAAGTAAGAACCAGAATTTTAAAATTGATCCTGAAAGAAACTGGCAGCAAATGCAGAGTTTTAAGAATCGGGGAAATGTGAGTTCTTCTACTAGAGCCGGTCAGAATTCTCAAGACACATAAGACAAACACATCATTTCCAGAAAATCGAATCAGTTACTACAATGTATTAAAATCAGCTTTTTAAAACAAAATGTAAGTAAGTAAGTAATGTATATTTATAGAGCGCTTTTCCAGACCAGGGTCACAAAGCGCTTAAACAATCAAAACAATACTCAATAAAGTATATACTTAGGATAAGATAACACCGAGAACAACACAGGAGTTCCAGAAAATCAAGGAAAAATCCTGCACGAATAAAAACGTCTTAAGATGTTTCTTGAAGGAGTCAGTAGATGTATGAGTTTATGTGCAGATGGACTTTCATTTCAGTCAAGTTTACCTGACTTAAAATACCTTATAGTGTAATTTATTTCAATAATAAAATGATATAAATTAGTTTAAGGCTTCTGTGGCCATTATTAGACAATACACTATACAACAAATTTTCAAATTAAATTTAAAATTGAATTTAAAAAAAGGATTAAGTATTGAATTTAACCCTAAAAAGGATTCAAACTTTTTATTGAATTGTTACATCATATGATTCCCCTTTTGTTTGTCTTTCCTGATATTAACAGGATCATGGACCATTTTCTTACACCACATAACGTATTTTTAAGCAAATTAGCTATTATTTTTTGCTTGTTGGAGCCAGGGTCTCAAGCCGGAATGTTCCGATTTAGTCTTAAGATGTTTCTTGAAGGAGTCAGTAGATGTATGAGTTTATGTGCAGATGGACTTTCATTTCAGTCAAGTTTACCTGACTTAAAATACCTGCTTTGTGACCCCGGTCTAGAAAGGCGCTATATAAATAGAGATTATTATTATTATTATTATTATAGTGTAATTTATTTCAATAATAAAATGATATAAATTAGTTTAAGGCTTTTGTGGCCATTATTAGACAATACACTACAACAAATAGCAATATTATATTAAATTTATTTTTTTAAACGCATCATTTCTATTACATTGTAAATCCCGTGTCTATAGTCAGACTAGGTCGAATTTATTAGTTTATTTTATTTGACTCGAAACCAAACCTTCAGTTTCACTTCACAGACCAGGGAGGGAGAGAGAAGGTAAACACATCCTTGTGTTGCATCGAAGGTTCCGATGGCAGGAGGCAGAACTGCAGCCGCGCCACAAGCAGGAAGTCACCTTTCCTTCCGCGGGTGAGACTCTCGCCATATTATTATTATTCTCCACCTGGACGGTGCGACGAGCGGCGGCTGCGGCTCGCGACGGCAATGACAGTCACCGGTGCCAACGGGAACCTGAAACTTCTCCAACGAAATGGGACGAAGTGCGAGGAAATTAGGAAAAATGGCTTCCGCGACCGGAAAGAGGTACGTCTGTCCTGATATAATCGAATTTATTAAAACGCGACATGAATGAGATTAAAGTAAAGTAAGTAAATTAAAGTCCACGATGTGTGTAGTTGATGATTTAATTAGTATTTTTTTTTGTTGTAGTTAAATATCCTGGTTGTTGTTTTATTTACTTAATTATTTTTTGAATGGTTTCACTTCCGGTTTAGGGTCTTGACGCAAGTTGTAGCTTTATTAAACTAAATATTCGTCTGTTTATTTTTATTTTATTTTTGTAACTTTTTTTTTTTTTTTTGTAATATCATTGTGTGGTATATAAGGTCTGTGCAGCAATAAACTTAACAAGGTCCCCGCCCTGAAATTCTTCCTCCTCTCCCAAGTTTTTCTTTGCCCTCAGGCAGGCCCGAGTGAAGAAGACACTTTCGTGTGATCAGCAATTTCTGAAGTTGTCACTCATTCTACTGCCTATTTCTATATTTAAAGGGGTTGGCTTCTATACTGTTTTATTGGGGGCAAGATGGGAGTGACACCCCTTGGACAAGTCCACCACGAGGCTATTTTTATGAAACTGGTGCCTTGTGTCCATTTCGTGTCCCTAAAATGTGTTTAAAAACAGGGTTCCTGCTGGTCCTTATAACATATTTAGATGCATTAGAACAATGCATCTTAAAACAAGGCTTTAATTGGCATTAACATGTCTTAAATCCAAAATTTAAATAATTATTACATTGAAACCAAGAATAAGATTTTAAAACCTCAAAATATAAAGCAGCGTTCAACTTGCACATGCACTTGGTGTTTTGTTTTTTTCTTTTGGCAACATCGGAATGTGTAAATTTCCTTAGAATTGGCGGTCCAACCAGATTTTTTTATCATCATGCCTTGAAGCAACGTGGGAATAATTACAGGGCACGGTGGATTTCGTGCGAGGAACTTTTATTAAAATAAGCATGATTGGATTTAAGGAAAGTTTTTCAGTAGACTAAGAAAGACAGTAGAAAATTAAAATTAACCTATACAATTATGGTGTTTGTTTTTCATATTGCCATTTAAAATTTTGGTTCAAGTTGTTTTCAAATTAATTTTCAAATTGAATTTAAAAAAAGGATTAAGTATTGAATTTAACCCTAAAAAGGATTCAAACTTTTTATTGAATTGTTACATCATATGATTCCAATTTTGTTTGTCTTTCCTGATATTAACAGGATCATGGACCATTTTTTTACACCTCATAACGTATTTTTAAGCAAATTAGCTATTATTTTTTGCTTGTTGGAGCCAGGGTCTCAAGCCGGAATGTTCCGATTTAGCTCAATAGGATTTAATTGTTAGATTTCTGGTATACCTGCTAGCTTAGCTAGATGATAACCTGTATTAGAAGGTACGTATAGACAATTCAAATACAGAATATAAAATGATATTGCCCAAAATTGGTTACTTTTGACTTGAAGTAAACCCACATGAGCACAAGAAGAAGAAAGTAGTAAGTACACAATGGAAAGATTTATGTTTGATCCAAAGCTGTAACACAACTGTAGCCTTCAGCAACTCCAGTTTTCTCCAATGGTCTATTCTGGCTATAAATTAAACTATTAAACTCTTTATTACTGATGTGTCTAGAGATTCTACTGCTCTACCATTATGTGAACTAAGCGGCCACAGGTTACGGCCCTAAAAGGTTACGTTTAGATTCCACTGTCAGACTAGTTTATTACTAGTTTATTACCATTTCCACCACCGCCCAAAACAAACTCCAGAAGCATGTGGCTGTTTACTTAGCCGCCTATTGTCCCACGTATATTTGCAGTGATGGGATTAGAATTGTCCACATGACTTATTAAGTGTATATTACTGTACACTTAATATATTTATTGATGGAAAAAACAGATGGAATGCTACAGCTAATACAATATTTACTTAATTTCTGCAGAAATGTACGATGCAACATATACGGTTACCATGTGGGTGTGGCTTTGGTTAATAACTGTTCAAAATATGGAATTATTTATTTCATCATCAAGATATGAATATCATGAATGAAGCATAAAGCGAGTCACAGGTGAAAAGAGCCATAAAGAACTGATAAAGTAAATGATTAACTTGAACACATTGTGTCTGAAAATACACCTCTGACTTATTTAATAAAAAGTAAAAAATAACAAGCTTTGAATCAACTTAAAAATGGGACTAAGATCAGTTGAATTCCTAATTAAACTGAAATACAAGTATATTCATCCAAATTATTCAACGAGAATCCATCAGCTCATGTGACCTTGCTCAGTATACTGTATATATTTATGTTCTTACAATAAGCCGTAGAACAAACAGTAATGCCGATTAGGAACATTATGTATTGTTTTGTTGTTTTAAATGAACGTTACAACTATGGCATCTCAAGATGTTGGATAAATACCGGTTGCGTGATCTCCTCCAGCAGAGCCTGGCAAATGTCACGTCTGCTTTTCCCAAATGTGACGTTCACGTCCGTGTACACCGGAGGCGTCGAATTCATGGTTTCGATTGTGATTTAAATTAATAGGAGCTGGTGAATTTGTGTTCTTTTGTCCTTTTAAGATGGCTTATTTGTCGCCTTTTCATTTCCAGACAAAAGGCTGTGGGACTGGAATCGCCTCCAGGCAGCCCCAGCAGGAATCGTTTGAACAGGCACCCATGTATGTTGCTGTCATGACATACCTCGGCTTCGGGATTGTCACCTTATTTGGCTACCTAAGGGATTTCATGCGATCCGTGGGCTTGGAGAAGTGCAATATTGCTCAGGAAAGAGAGGAGCTGAAAGTAAGTGAAACATTTTTTTTTTACAATAACAGGTCACACAGTTAGATTTCCAGTGCAAACAGAGTTCAGTGTTGGTTCTTGACCTAGGTTGTGTCACAAATTTCACACTTCTGCGCTTATTCTTGGTTTTTTGAGGGTACAATTGCATCCCAATTGGCAGTGTGCGAAAAATATAGTGCGTAATGAGCACTAAATTGGTGCACTCAAAAGGCCAGAAAATTGAGTGTGGATCGATGGACACTTTCCACCCTTAAAAACCATCATCTTAGTCTCGTAGATGACGCTAAACGGAACTTACGTCACTGACAACGTTTCTTCAGAGCAGATACCGGCTTAAATGTCTTGAGGAAAAACTAATTTTACCACAAAACAACCATAACTACACAATGATACAACTTAATAACTTGTTTCAATTGTCGAAAAGTGTTGCCAAGCGATAGTGTTTCAACTTCTAGTTGCAATCGGCGTTAAAATCTCAAAATATCAGTAGAATAGGAAGCTGTCGAGTCGTTTCCTTTAAGTGTGTAGCAGCAGTGTTTGATAGTACTATCTGTGGAAAAAATTTCGCACTGGCCAAGTAGGTGCACTATCTTAATGTGTACTATAAACCATTGCACTCGGAGAACTTGCCATTTGGGACACAGCCCTATACTTAACTCAAGTTCAAAGTCACATGAAGCGTGCACTTGATCCTTTGTGGATAGAGGAAACAAGTGAAGTGCATAAGGAGGAGCTTCAGAATCAAGGGGCAGACTCATGATTAACTGGTGAGTTGAAAACCCAGTCAATGTGCTCTATAGTGGACGACTTATGGCCTTACAGCTGTACTGGAATCTACTTTCATTAATCACGACCTTCCTACTCAAAAAAAATTAAGTAAATATTTTAATTGTATGTTTTGTTCTTATTTATTTTATAATTTAATTAATGATCTATAACATATACAACTAGCTGAAGTACCCAACCTTGCCCAAGAATTTGAATAAGATGCAAAACCACTATTAATGTCCCTTTAACCTGTTTGCATGGATCCATTAGGGTGCAAGCCTAGTTTTTCGGCCCATTTCCAGATACCGAAAAATGTGGACTTGGAAGCTGCTAAGGGGTAACAGAAGGCCAAAAACGTTGGCTTTTAAAAGGCTGTTACTTGCTTAATATTCGAGCTACAGAGCTCTAATTTGGTTTAATAACAACAAATAAGAGAAAAAAAGAAAAATTGTCCAGTCACAGGGCAGTTCATGGCGGCCATTTTTAGCCCAAGAAAAGCTCTTTAGAACCCGTATAGCACCCGCGAGGGGGTAACTAAGCTGACTAGAGTGCCCTTTATAGATGTAGATAAAATAATATGTGATGAAATAAACATTTCAGCTGATAACCCTTAGCGATATCTCTTCTTTCAGAACGTAATCGCCTTTCTTTCCAAATTGTGGCTCCATTTTTGTCATACCCTTTTTCTTTCGGCTGACACAACACATTGTTTATGTTGGAAATATAACTGCCCCCACTTGTACTGTTGTATAATCTTGTATAATGTCCTTTTCTAGACACCTGAGCATTTCTGACCCTTCTACCTCCGCTGTGTATAGCGTCTCTGTCGCCACCGCCTACATTATAAAACTTATTTTCTTTCACCACGCCGATTAACCTTGATTCTCCTCTCTCTAATTCCGCATTGAAAGGATCATTTAACTATATATAGAAAATAACTGTTGCAGTCAAAGCGAGCATAAAAACGCATGATGTGTAAAAAGTGGCTACATTCAAGAGACAAGCTCAATTTTAACAGCCACTAAATTGGATTTTTTTTTGCGGTTGAAAAAGTGAAGTATCTCTTGAATACCCAATGCCTTTCACTTCCCCTCTAAAAATCCGGGACATAACACCACCCAGAAATTCAGTCGGTTAATATAATGCAGCATGCTGGCAGGCCTTGGGTGTCAACCGCATTTTGTTTTGCCCTAATTATTTCAATTCCTGCTCTTAAGCTCTCCCTCTGCCTTCATCAGTCATGTTGCTCTGCACTTGAATGTTGCCAGGGGTGAGGCAGGACACCACGGAGAATATCCGTCTTAAAAAACCTAATTAAATCTCCCCGGAATCAAGTTCCTTATTCCGTTATTGTGCAACACCCTCAAACGCGGCCGCACGAGAGCAAATCGTGCCGCCGCAGATTTAAGTTCTGCAACCCACGCCCGTGGCTCTTAGGACACGTCGGCTGTTTTCATTTGTTCCGCTCTGCTTAAATCATAAATAATTATGCCATGACAATGGGTTTTTGTTGTGGACCTGTCAAGGTGGTGGAACATTGGGGAAGTAAATGGAACAGTGGTTGTCAAGCCAGAAAGAGAAGCGGGTGAAAGTTTGACTTTTTCTAGTGAAACTGAGGAAGAGAGACAACTTTAGCAGACAAAAGATTTAACGAATAATTGATGTGACAAAACTTTCCACTTTGGTGAAAGGGAAATAAAACTGAGACAAAATCCTCTTCCAGACTATAAAGTATACGGTTCCCTATCCGGCAAAAAGTTGATTGTTCTTTTAATAAAAATGAAATTTGACTACAGAGAGTCCAGTGGGTGTTTCATTCATGTGCGCTTGTGAGTGATGAGACGATAAGTAGCTCCTGATATGTTGCTGTCACCTGCTGTTGCTTGGTATGTAAACAACATTCCAAAGACGCAACTTGATTCAAAAAGTCAGGTGCAGAAGAAGAACTCATTTAACTGTCATTCTTGTTTTTTTTTTTAAATAATTCATCACTTTGTGTGTCTCTGTTTGATCACGATCATGCTTCATTTATAATTTGTTATGTTATTTGAAACAGTTTGGTGGAAATGGAACTGTAAAGAGACTATGACCAACTCCTTTATGTATGAATTTGTTACACCTCCTCTAACACTTGTGTTGCCTCTAGGTCAAGGTGACCTGGACAGCTTGACCAAGAGGCAACACAAGGGATACCACAGACACATTTGTTTATGGGCCTCTGGGTCATCTTGACCCAGAGACAAGAGGGCTAGTTTACCGAAAATTCACTCATTTTCTACTCACCCCATTTTTCAACTAAGGGTTGGGATTATTTTCAGATTAATCTGTTCCTTTTTAGAGTTATAGCCAAAAATGTATGTCCATTTTAATGTAAGGACTGGAGATGTCATCGTCTTAATCTTCATCCAGATTCACGCACTTAAAAACACCCAAATACCTTAAAATATACAGACTTATTTAAGCTTTTCTATAAACTTTACTCATGTCGAGGCTTCAATACAATGTATTGAGGTATTTTAATGTTTTTAAGTGTCTTTTTGGACAAAGATGATGACGAAAACAACCGAAACTCTAGTTGCTACATTAAAATGAACTTTTGTCTATAATTCTAAAAAGGAATGGATTACTCTAAAAATAATCCCAACCCAGTGAAATTTGGATTTTAGCTAAACTATGGATACAAGTTAAAGAAAAACCTAAATTAAAGAAGGTTTAAGATGTGTCATTTGAACTTATGGATGTATATTTTTATGTCTCCTCTAGAGTTTCACTCCACTCTACCAAGACTTTGAAAACTTTTACACTCGAAACCTGTACATGAGGGTCCGGGACAACTGGAACCGCCCCGTCTGTAGTCTGCCGGGACCAGTTTTCGACCTCATGGAGAGAGTTTCAGATGACTACAACTGGACATTCAGGTACTGCACCACTCGCTGTTGTGTAAAAAAAACAAACAAAGTCGCTAATGACTACGTCTGCAGGTTGAGACGATTGTGTCACAGGTCTCGTCAGTGAAAAACTCTCAAGAGGGAGTCATATCTCATTACTGCTAATTGCTGTAGCCTGTGTCTGGCTACAGTTCAATTTCTGTTTTCATATTTACATTTCTGTCACGGGTTCACTCTTATCTTCGTGGTCGGGAGCCAGTGTGAAATATGCATGAATGGCCACGACAGGAAAACTTTAAATCAATAGTGGAAAAAGTGAGGGGCTTGTTATTGCTGCCGCTGTGCTGTCAAGATGCCGCGTACGAAGACGGTTAACTTAGATAAAGAGCCAACTTTTTTTTTGTTCGGCTGAGTTCTTCTTTCGCAGGCTATGGTTTATTGACGTCAGGATCTCATCGAGATTGTCTTGGCGGATGATAAAGTGACGTTAACAAAGGTCAAGTCTTTCAAGTTTTACAGAAGTATGACACGACAAGAATGAGGATCCTTCGTTTGACACCTTTAAACTCAGGCCACGTCACAGGCCACACGTTCTTGGGCTCAGACTGGATAAACAAAATGAGATTTGTTTTTCGTGGCGTCTAAACTAAGTTGAGAAGCTTGGTCATGAGATAGAGCAGGGAGGGCTGGGCAATACTTTTTTCTTTTCTGATCCTGTTTATTAGCGGTATTCTTTTCTTTCCTTTTTTTTTTAAACTGATGTTCTTGAAGCATCTAGAACTTAAGTGTATTGAAATATTAAGTACACGTCAATGTAGTTCTATTAAACGTAAAATAAACGTATTTTTCGCGCCTGTATACCCAACCTACTGCCACACAACTAATGTTGAGTAACCGTTCTTTTAACTTATACTACTGTGGAAGAACTTTCTGCTTTTCTTACTGTCTTAGGGTCCTCTTCCAATCACGATGTTTATTAGCTAACCATGGCAGATGAATGACGTACTTGGCGTGACACCGTAACAGGGTAGGCTCTGTGGCTAATGCTGTCAATAAAGTTTTACCTTACCTTACCTTACAAACTAAAGGTTACGCCAACAAATAACCTTTTTGATTGGATAACTGAGGATTTAGGTTTAAAAAACTATTTGTAGCTTGGACATTTTCACCATGTTGAGAAACAGGCTAACCGCTAACAGTCATGTTCCTCGATCAGCCAAGCCTGAAAAGCAACGGATTCAAAGTCAACATTTATGAGCCAAAATGTATAAACAAAGTCCAATTGGGCAGACGAAAAAAACATTCAAACAGAATCAGAACTTTTGATTATTGAATGCCTAAAATTCCATGTTTCTTCCATTACTCCGAATCCAAGACACACAATTTAGATCTTAAATTGTTCAGGGAAGTTTCTATATTAATTATTGACGTTATATATCATTATTTTATGAATAAATATTGCTTGATTTCATTTGGGGCCCAGATCGAGATCCAGGTATTTTGTCAGGTTGCCTGACAACTTATTGGGAGGGAGCCCAGGAGAGACCCAGTTTGTCTTTCTTTTGACCTATAAATTCTTACATCATTCTCTTTAAAGTATGTACTTTTTTGAGTATTGTTTTGTTTGTTTAAGCGCTTTGTGACCCTGGTCTCGAAAAGCGCTATATAAATAAATATTACTTACTTACTTACTTACTTACACTTCTCTTTGATTTTGGCAAAATTGATTTAAAGGCATTGTACGTTGCTATTGCCAAACCTCGCCTTATCTTTATAGGACATGCTAACGCTTGTGTGACTTTTTTTCTTTTTTTTTAATCCCCCACAAACTCTTTATGACCGCGAGATGTGAAAAACTGATCTACGACCAAGGACAGGAAGTTTTCCGGGACAGATCAGAAAAGCTCCATCGTTGGATGTCTTCAAAAACGACCTCTGACACCATCAATTCACACCAAACTAAACCTCCCGTCGCCCTCAGTGTTTTCAGTCTGTTGTCATTTCTCTCTTTTGCCTGACTATGAATCGTCCTTGCTCCTTTATGAAGGACACTCCACTTGTAAAACAGCACCATTTCTTTTTTTATTGTTAGAAATGTGCGTAAAATTGCTATAGTATATCATAGCAGGAAGGAATTGGAGATCATAAAAGCAGTTGCGAATACTATGAGGAACCTTTATTCTACATGGAAAATCAAACCACTAGTGATTTAATTTGAACACACTTAAATAAAGTAGCACTTCAACTGCATACATGATTCCACACAAGTGCATAATGAGCAGAAATAAGAGGAGGGGAAAGATATGAGAAGAAAAAAAAGGGTAATCGTGGATTACATGTTTAAAGCGCTTTAGTGTGACGAGGAGTAAGTAGAAATGGGGCGGCCATCTTGTCTACAGGGATGATTCTGTGAGGGGGGAAGAAGCTTTTAATAGCGACTTCACACGAGCTACATCAGATATTCAATTCAGCTGCTTTACATAAAAGTAAAAGAGAGTATTTGTGACCAAAAATATTAATTAGATTTGTACATATACATTTTCAAAGTACCATATGTTCTACTGCTTATAGGGCATACCTCAAGTTAAGTTAATGATCAATGGTTATAAGCCATGTAGTAAACCTTCTGCACCTTATTGTAAGACTGAAAAAGTACAAAGCATTCAACTACCAGACGTATGTACTTAAGTTACCGCTGCTTTATCACATGATATTGTTTTAACTCTGTTAGTTCAGTGTTCAGAGCGTGTTGCTACCAGAATATCAATATGCATAAAAGCTGATGTACTCGTGTGTTTGCTCACAGATTGACCGGGAGGACGCTTCACAATGTTATCAACATGGGCTCGTACAACTACCTCGGCTTCGCTGAAAACAAAGCCGATTTCCTGAAGACTGTGGCGGACAAAGCCGACCAGTACGGTCTTGGGGTTTGCAGCACCAGGCAGGAAATAGGTGAGTCTGTGGTCTTACTCGGAATCCAGAAATGGTTCATCAAAAAAATAAAAATGAGTACGTTAGAAAAGTATTCTTGGATCAAATCAGAGGTTTTCAAACTCAATCACACATCGTGCCAAAATCTTGATGACAGTCTTGAGCCAAGATAAATGTACATTTGCTGTAACTGGCACTCATTCAACAGGAGCTTTTCTTTTTTAATATCATTTATGGCATTCCTTTTGATGTCTGTTCCCAAATGTATCTTTTTATCGGACACTATATCAATCAATCTCATAGGTAATGTACAGTAAAATGACTTCAGGCTTGGCCCCCGGACCCAAGTTTGACATATTTTAACTTTTTTATTTGCATTTTGAAATATGGATCTTAGAAATATTACTTCTGTTATTTGTTGGTTTTGAAATGAATAAAACATTGAAACATGACAGGTTTTTCAAAATGAATAAGTCCCACTAATCTCAACTTTTTATAAACCTAATCAAAAAGCGAGAGACATTTTTAAATTAGAAATAAAACCCCAATTTTCTTTTTGATATCAAGTGCTGAACTTTTATTCCAATCATTTTGGAAAGCACAAATTCATGAATTTGGAGATTAAGGTGAGGACGTCAATTTTAGCTTGATTTAAAAATGTTCTTTCCTTTGATTGAAAACATCATAGCACATCTTGCTGGTATGATATACAAGTATTGATGAAAGAAAACACATTTCAGTAATTAACCTTCGGAAAAAAGCGTTTATTCTTCGATGGTTTATTTGAGGAATGGGATCCTCTGTAGGTCGAGTGTCAAACATAAAACATACCATCACTTATTATCTCTCTCATGAGCCGCAGAGCCCACAAGTTTAATTATCTTTCACTCCCTGCAATGTTTTATGAATTATTCACCCTTTGTTAAATTATGCACCATCGAGCATAAGCTGAGATCATTACACACTCATCTCCTGTGAGCAGCAGGGAAATTATATCTTAGAGAATTGTAACATTATAAAACACTCTGGACATCACAGCGGCACACAGAAGGAATGAAGGTGTGATGTGATGGAGAGGGAATTGGAAATAGAATCTGTGCTTTTAGATCAATTTTGTATGTGAGTATCTGAGCTTCACTCAACTTCTGATGTAGAAATCTGTCAATCCTTCTTTTTTTTTCTGACTGGTAAACAAGCTGGAGCTCACTGAACATGTTGGATTTGAAATGTGGAAAGAAGTTGTCCTCCGGCAGGAACTCTCGAGATCAGACCCCGAGTCAAGTCACTCGGAAGACGAGTTTGACATTCGTTGGGGAAGGAGGAGATTATTAATTTTGTTTGTGCGAGATCGTCCCCCCCCCCCACTCAGCCTCCCTCCATCTATCCATAATTCATTCATTTGTTTGATTATTTCTCTTTTGAATGTGGGACACGTTTGTATGGATTTTTTAAATCTGCATTTCTGAGGGTTTCTTCTATTTGAATACGTTCGTTAAGAAAACAGAATTAATTCGCTTTTATGAAACATCCCCATTCGTTGTTTTGTTTGTGCATAATACATACATTATTAAAGCTCCGTTTCAAGTTTATAAACAAACATAGCTTAAAGGAAGTAGGCTTTTTTACCGTCTTTAGTTAAAGATTAATAGGTTTTTAAGTTAAGTCTTCCGACTCTGAGATGTTTGTCTGTTAGCAAAGTAAGTCAAAATTGATTTTTGAAGGAAATTTTGGAGGAATACAAGGAATAGATCAATTATCACTTGGATGTGTCATTCTCTTTCATAGAGAAAGAGTTTTGTTCTAGACTTCTGATATATTTTCCACTACTCTGTGTAATGTGTAAAGATTTCAGAATAACACCGGCTCTTTAGGTGAACTCACTTTATTAAACGATATTTAAATTGCAAAAAGAAAAAGGTATGAAATTATATTGTAAAAATAAAATAGTTTTAATTATATTGAGCCATTTTCCCTTATAATTGATCGTCGTGCTGTACAAAAAAATATTTTTGTTTGTTTACGTAAAATTACTTTTAATCGCACAGGAATCAATTGTAAGCCAACCTCTTATACTGTGCATGAGGATACAAAGTACACACTAAACACACCTTTAAAATTCACAGTCCATCATTTAGTTGCTCACCATTTCCTTTTTAGAGGTAATCATTTACACAATAAAACCTGTGGTAAGATTTAAGATAAGAGACTAAAATGCTTTCTGATTTTTTTTAAATCTGCTTTATGATGGAGTTATTTCCTTGTTTCCCTGAACAACTTTTCCATGACTCAGAGGTCTAAACATTTTGTAGGTCGCCCGAACACTTATGTTAGATAAACTCCTCCTTGTCAATAATTGTGATTTAATAGTCGATGGTGGGAGAAAAGCAGCTTTAGTTCTTCCGACGAAAGATAACCAGGTTTAATGGTCGACACGTGACCAAGCGAGGATGAACGTAAGATCAGAAGAGAAAGAAGGAACGAACCAGGATGAAGTAAGATGTTCTCCAGAAAAAAACTAAACGGCAAATGTCATCTGATTAATGTAAAAAGAAAAAAAAAAAAAGAAATACCAGCAGGGTCTGCGAGCCTGAGTGGTTGAGGAAATGTATAAATCGATTTGACTTGGCTCACAGCCTGATGGAACAAACTAAATCAAACTCCCAGAGCTTCTTCACTGCATTATGATTTAATACACGTCACTCACTGTGCGTTCCTGTTTTTTTTCCTTGGAATACTCCGACTCATTTTAGCTCTTTGACTAATTGAATGGATATTAAATGGTATCCAGCGCAGAGGACATCAATGCACCACCCGCTAACTTGGAAGGATGTTTTTTTAAACTGCTTCATGTTAAGAACTGGGTTTTGATGATGAAAAAAAACACTTTTTTTTTACCTTGTTTCAATCGTGGACCGCAGGACTGCCATTTAGTTGAAGTAGTCTCTTTTGATACAAAAATAGTATAGCATATGTTCATTTTTTGCCTTTATTGAAAATAAATTCTTAAGAATTTGGCATATAATCGATAGAAACTGAGCTTAACAGAACATGTTTATACTGCAGACACAGTAGTGAAGACAAAAACAAACCTCAAAATACTTAATGACCCAAATGGTAATTTGAAATACCAGCAAATTGAGCTGATACATTAAAATCCGTTCATCTGTTTTTGAGTTATTTTTCAAGCAGAGAATCACATAATCACCTAAGAGATAATGCCGTCTGACTTTTTCAACACTTGGAACAGTAAATAAGAATTGGTATTTGCTTCAGGTTTCGGGATATACTAGTTGACAAAGAGCTGGTTAGTAAGTAAGTAAGTAAGTAAGTAATTCTTATTTGTATAGCGCTTTTCTAGACCAGGGTCACAAAGCGCTTAAACAATCAAAACAATATTCAATAAAGTATATATTTTAAAGATCAAGATAAAAACTGAGAACACAACAGTGCTAGCTAGATGCAATGCTATGGTGTTTCCTGCTTAGCATTGCTCTAGGCACTTTCTTCTAACATTCCAAACAAGTTTTAGTTAACATGTGACAGTTGTAGAAGTGTTGCTTTGAACTTCATTACGATGTTTGTCATGCACAGGAATGTTGGGTGTACCATTGTTGTACTCTAGTCTACTATATTTTCGCGCTCAGATTCATTGTAGCTATTGAACAAAGCTGGCTTTACAGGGAGAGTTTGGTTTCTGTATTCTTTGTTAAAAGGGAAACAAAACAGACCATGGACATTAGGAGAACAAAGAACAAGAAAACCAAAGAGGTAGTTGCTTTTCAATCGGGCAAAGGAAACAAGCTATTACAGAATCTGGTTTCGCAGAGGTGGCAATAGGTGCACTTCTGGTTTCACTTCACTTTCAATTAACATGAAAAATAACAGGGGCCACGTGTGAAGAGTGTTTTCTTACAAGTGTTTAAGAAATAAATAACAACCAGTTCAACATACATAGATAACTTTTTCCTGGACAGACCGGAAAAAACATTTAAATATTAAGGAATTAGCATCAACACTTTGCGTCAATGTTGGTTCAAATGACTAATTTGTACAATTATTAGTATTTTAAATTCTCTGGCTGACTAACACAATGGACACCAAGGGCCACAAATGTCCCCAGTGCCTTAAGCTAAGTGATGATTAAGAGAAAATAATAATGTTGCCTACAAACTTGGATACTGATCAAATTCATTATAGGAAAATCATTAAAGAAATAACCTATAGATGAAAAATAGTATATATAACATCTTAACAATTTATTAAAAAACATGAAAATAGTATGTAATATTTAGATCTGTGAGTCCAGATGTATGGCTAATTCTGAGCTTGCTTTTAATATAAATAATTCGTAACTATTCTTCCCAATGTTTCATGAGGTGCTCTGTTGTAATTTTAAACGATGAAAATAAGTACAAAGTCATATTGTAATTTGGTAAATGGATTGTGGCACCACCTGTCACACTGAATCATAAAAAGCATCTGCTTCAAAATACGCTGCTGGAGTAAGCAAACTTCTTACAAAAAAAAAAAAAAAAGGTCTTTGTAAAGGGTTCTTTCAAAGATACAATGAGAGTGATTAATCTACCAAAGTGGATAAAGTGGCGTATTAACAAGCACAAATTTTAAGTGCAAGTCATCGAGGGGAAGAATGCAGTTTTGCTTTTGGTACATCAAGTACTAATTCCAAATGATCATCAGGAGGTTCTCCACTAATATGACTTTTGTCATTTGTATTATAAGGTCAATGCTTATTATTGCCACCAATTATCTAGGTTGCCTTTTGCATCTCTTCTTTCCAGAAATGTCATGACATTCAATTACTTAAGAACTAGTTACAGAGTCCTACTTCTATCCCTGCTTGTGCTGTGCTGAGCTGAATTTATGCATCTGCCCAGGATTTTGGTTTTGTGACAGCAAATATTCTAGTCACATCTTAATTTATTTTTATTTTTCCACGCAGGTAACCTGAGGATACATGAAGACCTGGAGAAACTAGTGGCTCGTTTTCTGGGAGTCGAGTCGACGATGACATTCGGGATGGGCTTCGCCACCAACTCCATGAACATCCCGGCTCTGGTGGGAAAGGTAGGGGACGTGAGATTCCGCGGTATGCCCAGGAAAAAAAACCTCATGTTTGAACAGCGCTGTAGAAAGTAATTTAATTAGCTTAGCTTTTGTTCCCCTCGTACATACAGACTAAATGAATGAATAACAGCCAACTTAACTGGGGCTGCCGTCGAATCCAGGCGGTGCCACTTTAATTAAAATCCTAATTAAACAGTACAGTAGCCGAGAGGTTGAGGCTCGGGGTATTTTTACGACGCATAGACGAGGAAGGGCAGATTTCGTTAAGAGCACACCTCTGGGGAATGATTAGCTGGACTTCGGCCCTGCCGGGCACGCCCGCCTTTCCCGGCCGTTTCCAGGGGCAACACCACAGCGTGAGGATCTGTGATTGGCCCGTACAAAGAGGTCGACCGTTTAAGTGATGGGAATGTGGTCGTTTATGTGGCTCAAGAGGTGAAGATGCTTCTTCTTCGTCACCCACCCCCAACCCCCCATCTGTAACCCTCTGAGGCTCTGGGGGGTCATCGCCGACTGCCAACTCTATCCTACAGGGACGGGCTGTGGACGCGAAAGGCAGGCAGAGCTACATTGGAGTGACAGCTGCTGGTGGAAGCCGAGACCACCAGCCTGACCTCAGGCCAGACCCACTGTAACCGTCACTGAAACGGTGTCAACATAACATCCATAACAGCTCATTCAGACTAATGCTCGCAGCTCAAATGTTAAATATGTAAATTCACAAAAGAGGATTTCACTCTGAATCCATTTGCATGCTGATTCCTTTGGAATGCGAGCAACTATCTCATCCAAGAACATGTAAATATGCAAATATACTGTACAGCCAATTTAACACACATTGAGCACTAAGACATTGACGATCAAGGGGTTGACTGGCTATTAAGCCTTGTGGCTAAGGAGGCCAGTCATATTTCTGACTTCTGATCAGCTGCACCTTTGTTTGTCTTACCTGTGAATAATGTCAATGTTACTTAAATCAAATCAAGGATTATAGAATGTATTTTAAGTGTCTCTCCCAGGGTTTAGCCAAGTCTGATTTGTTTTTGAGATTTTCAACAAAACTATCCATTTAGAGAACATTTTTACGGTTTATCTTTTTGTGATTTTTCCCAAGTATTACATTATACACATCTTATTATTATTAATTTTCAATATCTGGTTATATTAATGTGAGTTTTTGATTGTGTTATAATAATTAAATAAAGGGAGAAAGACCACACAATTGAGTTGAGTTCTAAACTTTGTAACATGGCTCTCTAAAATCACAAAAATATAGCGAAAGGAATTTGAACTATTTAACGTTATAACAATACCTTTAATAAATTAATTGATTTACTGTCAATTGATAATTGACATGGTGGATGGTATGTGTGTGTTGTGTCATTTTTGAGTGAGACTCACACAGAGTAAAGATAACACTGAACAACTACCATTTTAACTAAAATAAAAATCACTTTGTTGTCTGGCTTCCTCTCAGTGAACGCAGCTGTCCAGCTGCATGGGTATACCAGATTTTGACCATCCTTATACATCAATAGAAAGGTTTTAGTTTCCTTTAGGAGCTGTTGCAAATCCTTGTGTAATTCTTGACACCATCACAAATGAATCCGCTCTGTGTTTATGCTGTCCAGCTACAGAAGTGCTGGTACCACATTGAGGATGTGAAATTAAGTCAGCAGCAACAGGATTACAGATAAATGTTTAATAAACCAAACAGCAGTAGCACAGGATTGCTCATTAAGATAAAGTTTTAATGGTATTTTACGAAGATAAGTCAGTTTATTACTACAACAAAAACTTTTTTTCACATTTCCTCCCTGAACTTTCTTTTAAGTCTGTCTACTGATTCCAGGGCAGTTTGATCCTGAGCGATGAACTCAATCACACGTCTCTCATCTTGGGAGCAAGATTGTCAGGAGCAACGATCCGGGTGTTCAAACACAACAGTAAGTCTGCTGGATATTTGACTTGAGCTTTCCATCAGAATGAGGCATTATTTCGGCTCAAATGCGAGTTTCTGTTCCTGTTCTTCCGCCTCTATCTCAGGGAAGACATTATTTTCGGCGCGGTACAGGATTTGCCTGAAGAAGCCCCTATTTAATATTCTGTTTTCGGAGCAGTAAATGGAAAAGCTTTAGTAAATGTGCAGTTAAGACTGAGGTCTGGCTTCATCCATCAGCAGCACGGCAGAAAAACAGTTTTATTTTGACGGGGGGGGGGAAAAAAAGGCATCCTTTTAAAAAGTTGCAGTCCTGCGAGCATTCAGGATTATTAAACACGATAAAACATTTACTCTGCTTACGCCGGATTCGTCTTTGCTCTTGCTGGAGAGACGACAAATGAGGCAGGACCAGAAAATGTGTCCTGACAGGTACAAGCAGAGTCATTTAAAGGGTCTTCCAAGCAGATCCCAAAGGCCTATCCGAAGGCGAAAAGAGCCCTCAGGCACCTGGAGCCACTGACCTCGCTTCTTCATCTATAACCTTTTGATTTCCACACTTGACAACTCAGCCTATTATTACATTGTTTGTTAACAGGGCTATCCCCGACAACAGAGCAGTTTCAGGTGGCCTATAACCCCCGTAAAGGCCAGGTAAACTGGTTTTTCCGGTCTTGTATGGCTTCGTTTGTCTAACAGAACTGTCTCACGTTTTGAGCGATTCAATTTTGTTGGCTTGCATGGTCATTTTTAATCATCAGATGTGTAGCTTAAAAGGAAACGCCTCTGTAAACGGTGAAGCATGAAGCCCGTGTTTATTTAAGCTTATAAAAGGATTAATATTGTTTGAACATGTTTATCTGGTATGCTGTCTTATTGTCTCAAACCAACCAAACAAAATGCACGTTTGTTGGCTTCGATTGGCTTAATGTTTAGTTACTCTTTTCAAATTATATATACAGTATTTTAAAGACATTAACATTGACATAAAACACATGACTTGCAAAACATTCTCTAAATCCTCACAGTTGTAAGTCAGTTAAAAGTTTGTTATGTAATTTGAGATTTAGAGAATAGAAACTGAAAATGATTAAATGATCAATATTTTTGCCAACATTCAAACAGCCGGGTTGTAATTCACAACGCTACAACTAATATTTACAATCCTTTTATTCACATCTTGACACAATCACAACAATCATGAAATCGTAATCCGGTAGCAGTTTTGTAGACCCAGTAAGAACATTTATTGAAGTGGTGATCGCTCTACAGGAAGTAGACATTACAAAATGAGGTCGTGGGCCATAAATAATAATATTGGTGGCTAGATGTGGCAATTGAGCTCAAGATTGGAGACACCCATTGCGGTTGCCGCGCTAGTTTTAATGGAAAACACCATGCAAAGTTTTAAAACTTGAGGCTGTATATGGAGAAAATATTTGCCAAATTTTATTTTATTCGGTTTTGCTCACCTGCAAAATCATTCAAACCATTCAGAATCTTGAAACAAAGTACTTGGTCATTTTTCTAATACCAAATCATAAACTGGGTTCCTCTAACTTGTGCTGTGCTGAGCTGAATTTATGCATTTGCCTAATAATCTTAAGATAAAATTTGAAGCTGTGGTCACCAATTGATAAAGTAAAAGAGATGGAAATGAGGTTTTTATGTTAGGTACTTATGTTTTCCACCTCAACCTTTAAAACTATAGCAGGAAACGCCTTTAATGTCAACCAAATGATATCAAAAATAAATACAGTATCAGCAAACAGAAGAAATATTTGGACATTTAAAAAATACTGATTCTGGTCTCTTCAGACCCTGTAGTGTCACCAGATTAGTTCTCAGGTGATGGCCGTCAACCCTCACCTACTGACTCTCTTAAACTTGTTTGTTCAGTTGTTGTGAAACTGCGTCTCAGAGCAGAGGACGCTCGCAGCAGTCTCAGGAGTCGCCTCTGAACTCCAGAGGACCAGAGTCTGCTCAGCTGAGTCCCTCCAGGCCTTCCTAATGGCTGTAAACAATGACTGTGTTCAGTTTATTTCCGGCCAGAGCCTTAGGTACAGGGTATTCTGAATATTCACTGGCACACTTGTTTCCTTTCGCAGTAATTTCCCAATATTAACATTGATAAGAAAGAATTAAGAAAGAAGGAAAGCCAACCAAATGCAAATCCAAGCTCTCTTGTATCTGCTGATGTTTTACATGAGTAAAAAAAACAAAGGTTAAAGGTGCAGCAGACAAACTCAGAAACAGACTGTTCAGATCTGTTGAACTGATTGGAATGAAGGAACTTTAAAAATGTTATCGGTTCTAGCAACGAAAAACAAGACAAACAACTTTGTCTTGTTTTTCTTCTCCGAGTAAATCGCTCTTCAGATCAGATCCATATGTGCTCATTTGTCTTGTTCTGACTGAGGGTGAAAAATAGGTAATCAGAAAACCGAAGACAGCTTTAGGCTGTTATACACACATGCACACACACACACACAAGGACACATCTGAAAGATACCCAGTGTAAACAGGTGGAGTGTGTACAATGGGTGTTCAGTTCAAAACACCCACGATGTCGGATAAGTCAGGTCTTCTTATTATTCAGTTTGTTCACACGTCGCCCTGAAGAGCTCTGCAGTTTTTAGATTAACTTTTGTGTCAATAAAAAGTCGAGCCTAAAAACGCCAGCACTGCAGTTTTCTCAAAAGTGAGAATCGGGTGTTTCAAGGCTAAGAGCTGAGTGATGTTCGAGTGCGTGGATCTAGCCGACAGATGAGCTTCCACGCTTTGAACTGCTGAAACATGTCCAGCTAGAACGGGGTTCTAACAAAGTATACATGACGGTGGTTTTATGTGATCACCTCTGCAAAGTTAGGATTATGATTTAATCAGTGTCTGTTTGTTTCCAATTAAATACGTTTTTCTGAATGATTTAGTGTTGTTTAGAAATGGTAGAAGTGGGGCCTGTAGTTCCATCTGGGTTTGGGTGTTTGAAGAGCAGCTAATGTCAAACTCCAACTCTCTTGACTCACATGTTTCAAATGTTAAAGTCTTCTTCTCCAAGATGCCTCATCATGACCATGTTTTGAACTTATTACTTTATAAAGTTCTCCCCCATCTAAAATCTCAGCGAAAGAAAGGTTACAAGAGCTGAGTCCATTACGACATAATAATGGGCTTTACTTCTCCTGCGGCCAAATGTAATCACGCCCGCTTTGTTTATACAACAAGTCCCTTGGAACTGGAGATTTACAGGATTGATGACAAACTGCAATTTTAGAACAACCACAACAGAGTGGGTGTGGTTATGGTCAACAAGATTTTATCTCCAGAAAAACTGTTTTCAGTGGGCGGGGCTTAAGCACATTTTCTAATGTAAATATTTGAAATAAAATAGAGTTTTGTACAAACAGACAAATACTGATGATACAATAGAGTCCAAGATCAATTTGAAAGACACTTAAATCAACAAGTTAGTTGCTCTTTAAGTTTTGTCATTCTCTTGTATGGCTTTTATCCGTCGCTTCACACACATACAATCAGTATATAAAGTAAATTAACTTAACTTATGTAATGATGACAACTTGTTTCAGGGGTTGATGGGTAGAATTCTTACAGCCCTTAAATACTTTAGCCTACATCCTAATTTCCTGGTGGTTCAGTGGTTAAGACACTGCACTTTTACACAAGTGGTTCAATTCTCTGAGACTCTTGAGACTCACATGATAAATTAGAGTGTTAAAGAGTTTTTCTTTTCATTTCATTTTTTGGGGTCAGAGCTCCTTGGCAGATTGATGTGCTGCCTCAGTGCTTTTCTGCAATTTCTACAGCTGTAATTCTCATCTAGTTGGACCCACAATTGTGTCATAAGCCTCTACCTTGGCAAAGGAGAAGTCATTGAATTTATGACGCAACAGAGCTCTGTCTATTTATAATCAGTATGCTAAGATGAGTTAAGTAAGATGAGTAAGTTCTTACAAACTTAGGGAGCACGGAGATACACAGGCATGACTTGACATATGTATTCAAAGCATTGTATGGCTACGTTGAATTAATACTGCTACATATTTAGCGAGATTAATTCATCTTAATACCAATATAAACACTTGACTCACTTAGACGTGTGAACTCCCGTCTGGGCCACAAATGCCAGATTACTTGAGAACCACTACGGGGGAAAAAGAAGGGTTGATCTACAATGTTACTGTTTGTTTCTAAACGTATCAGCTCTGGCAAGTTAGTCTTTTTTTTTTTTGCCTTCAGATTTGCTGATGTAACAAAAACCAGATATTCTTGAGTGACGCGTGCTTTCACCTGGAGCGTTTGGCCTCCACCCCTAAAAATAATCACGTGACATTGTGACTCATTCATTTCCCAACTAAGAGATTAGATCAAAAGATAAAGAAAATATTCCAACGGTGTGAGATTTAAATCTGAACGGAAATTGGATTTTTGGATTTCATAAAGACTTAATTGTTAAATATTATGTATTAAAAGAAAAAGCTAATTTTCTGTTTAAATGCAAGATTTATAATCCCAATCTCAGTATATCACAGATTTGGAGCTTAAACGGTCACTTTGAGTTCAGTCTGAGGGTGAAGCGGTACTAGTGGAGAAGAGTTATTCAACACTGCCACCTGCTGGTTGATCGTAAAATAACACCACGGAGCCGTCATGTTAAAACAATTTATGTTGTTGTTGTTGTTGTTGTGTCAATTTTCAATGATCAATATCTGACTTCGGTTCTGTTGTGTTCCAGACATGCACAGTTTGGAGAAGATGCTGAGAGATGCCGTGTGCTCAGGTCAGCCTCGAACCCACAGACCCTGGAAGAAGATCCTCATCATGGTGGAAGGAATCTACAGGTCATTAAACATTTAAAAAATTATTATAAATTAGATTCTAGCTGATAAATGAATAAGAAAAAAGGTACAGGCTGTGGAAAAAATATAAAAAAGACACAATAACTCAATATAAAAACATTAAATGCTGATAAAAATCTGTTTTATTTATATATAAATATACTTTATAGCTTTAAAATCACACTTTTCTACTGCTTTTTTAGCCTTTATCACATGGAAATAATTACGGCTTCGGCTGCATACTACTTAAATATAAGTGTGTTTGTTTGTGTGTTTAATTTACAAAGAAAAAAAGGAGTGGTGTGTGTCTCTCCTGGCGCTCATAAGTGGTCCTGACCGGCTCCATCTGTTCGTTAGCTCCGAATCAGGTCCAAAAATGGAGCCACGGAGATTGACTCGACTCCAAAACCGTGTCCCAGCTACTCCACCGTCGCACCGACTCCACTTAAAAATCATGGTAACACTTTTCTCTGAAGGTCTGGTGTATAATACATCTTCAGCACATGCATAAGACATTATAAAGCGTTCAGACCTTCATGGGAAGTTTCACCAAAATCCCTTTTTACATGCAGATTTTAAGAATATATCAAGAATAGAATAAGTGTAGAACTGAATTGTCAATTAATCTGACAGCAATTTCAAAAAATGTGCTGTCATTATTACCTCCCCCAAGAAGGTCATGTGATCTTTCTAACGATAAGCAAAGTCACTCATAAAAGAAGGATTTGAATGTTTATTAAATTATTATTTTCTTTCCCCTACTGTGAGAAGCAAATACGTTCTTGAATACTACTGCCACCTGCTGTCCTCTTTTGCTCATTGCTCATATATTTTGAATACATAAAGCAAGTCAAACTATGGGTGAAAACCAGTGTCTAGGCAGAGGTCCGAGTTTCAAAGTGCTTTGATAGCAGTCACAGGTTTTAAATTACATTTTGTGGGTGACCAGACAAAATTAGTTTTTAAAAGATAATGGAAAACACGGCGGTTGTGTTGAAGCTTTTTACATCCCATTCGCCAACTTACAAAACTGTATAGATATTTTATTTATGAAGGATTTCTGCACATGGAATGGTGTTAAACAGTGTTAGCAGTTTTTAGCATTAAAAATGCATTTCATAGGTACAATTTTGTGTTTGGAAGTTGGCAGGGCGGGTGTGTCTTACTGGCGAAATGTTGATTTCTTTCTTAGTCGTTATGTTAGCTCTCATCGTGATCTACTATTCAGAACATGAAGGGAATAGTTGAGCGCCCAGATAATTATGCAACTTGTCCAATAGAATGACAGGAAATTTAGGTAAATAAAGCTGCTACCAAAGATAAGAAGACCTTGCGCTACCATGGTCAGAGGGATTTTTAGCAATATTAAGAAGGATCGCGTAGCATATATTTATCTGCTCTGTTTTTATAGTGAATCTGAGGCAACAATATGTTAGGTTGGTTTCGGCCATTTTCAGAAATGCTGTAAAATATCTCCGAGTCCCAGATTTTGTCAATTTCTAGGTAGTCCTGCAAAAAGTCTCTCAGTACTTAAAGACGTAAAGACCATCGTACTAATATTACAGAGTTATACTTCTTGAGACGGATCGAAATAAAATACATTCTTGCAGAAAATAAGGAAACATAATGATAATAATGTCAAAATATGATTTCATGTTGCTTAAACCATTAACCCTTGCGTTATCTCAGGGTCAAAGTGACCCGAAAGGCCTGGATACAAATGTGTTTGTGGTATCCCTTGTGTCATCTATGGGTCAATGTGAACTTACATAAATACATATGCAGTGGTGGAGGTCGTTCACCTTGACCGAGAGACGACACAAGGGATACCACAAACACAATTGTTTCCAGGCCTTGGGGTCACATTGACCCTGAGTTAACACAAGGGATAACATAAACACATTTGTTTCCACGCCTATGGGTCACATTGACCCTGAGTTAACACAAGGGATAACATAAACACATTTGTTTCCACGCCTATGGGTCACATTGACCCCGAGTTAACACAAGGGACACCATAAACACATTTGTTTCCACGCCTATGGGTCACATTGACTCTGAGTTAACACAAGGGACACCATAAACACATTTGTTTTCACGCCTATGGGTAACATTGACCCCGAGTTAACACAAGGGACACCATAAACACATTTGTTTCCACGCCTATGGGTCACATTGACCCTGAGTTTACACAAGGGACACCATAAACACATTTGTTTTCACGCCTATGGGTCACATTGACCCTGAGACAACACAAGGGACACCATAAACACATTTGTTTCCACGCCTATGGGTCACATTGACCCCGAGTTAACACAAGGGACACCATAAACACATTTGTTTCCACGCCTATGGGTCACATTGACCCTGAGTTTACACAAGGGACACCACAAACACATTTGTTTTCACGCCTATGGGTCACATTGACCCTGAGTTAACACAAGGGACACCATAAACACATTTGTTTTCACGCCTATGGGTCACATTGACCCCGCACTAACACAAGGGACACCATAAACACATTTGTTTTCACGCCTATGGGTCACATTGACCCTGAGACAACACAAGGGATACCATAAACACATTTGTTTTCACGCCTATGGGTCACATTGACAGAGAGACGACACAAGGGATACCACAAACACATTTGTTTTCGGGCCTTGGGGTCACCTTGACCCTGCGATAATAACACAAGGGTTAAGTAAATAATGTTTAAGAAGTTAATCTTATAACTTTTAATAAAAATAAAAATTATACAATTTTAACCTCCATACGCCTTTAAATCCTTGTCTAACTGCAGTATCAGGATTTATTCTTCTAATATTTTTCATGTAAATTTAAAAAAGGTCAACAACAGGAAATATACGTAGCATCTGTGGTAATGATGTATGTTCAGCAGCCCTCAAGAGACATGTTTATCCATGAAAATACACTTGTAAGATAAATGTTATTTATTCACAAAACACTAGACCAAAATTTTTCGCTGCAACAAAAATGAATCATGTCATTATTTGGGGGGGGGGGGGTATTCATTTCTCCTTCCTGCTCTTGGAGATAATTCTTTATCCACTGCCGCTCCGACGACATCAAACGGTTTGGCTGAAGAATAAGCTAGATTTAGCTTCACTCCGGCCAAGCCTTTGAGGTCTACTCTGGTCCTTGTAAGCCCCTGTCACATGTCGGCGGGGAAGAGGGCTTCCCTTCTCCGTTTGACGCGACTTTAATGAACGCCAGCGGAACTGAAGAGTTCCAGCACCAACTTGATGTGTCTTCTGTTGTTTCTGAGATTGTTTGTTTTTGAAAAAAACCCCTGCAGCATGGAGGGATCTGTGGTCCGGCTCCCCGAGGTCATCGCCCTCAAGAAGAAGTACAAGGCGTACCTGTACCTGGACGAGGCTCACAGCATCGGGGCGGTGGGGCCCACGGGCCGAGGCGTGACCGAGCTGTTCGCCGTGAACGCGGCCGACATCGACGTGATGATGGGAACCTTCACCAAGAGCTTCGGGGCTGCTGGAGGCTACATCGCAGGCAAAAAGGTTCCCGTCAAACTCTTCTCTTCCAATATGAGAAAATCCATCCCTATTTATTCCTGAGGAGAATGAAGATGATTTCTTGTTATTTATTTTTAACTTTATATGAGTTTATATGATATATCTGCACACATACCTGCCGTCGGGTATTAAAAATGGATGGATGGATGGATGGATGGATGGATGGATGGATGGATGGATGGATGGATGGATGGATGGATGGATGGATGGATGGATGGATGGATGGATGGATGGATGGATGGATGGATGGATGGCTGGCTGGCTGGCTGGCTGGCTGGCTGGCTGGCTGGCTGGATGGATGGATGGATGGCTGGCTGGCTGGCTGGCTGGCTGGCTGGCTGGCTGGCTGGCTGGCTGGCTGGCTGGCTGGCTGGCTGGCTGGCTGGCTGGCTGGCTGGCTGGCTGGCTGGCTGGCTGGCTGGCTGGCTGGCTGGCTGGCTGGCTGGCTGGCTGGATGGATGGATGGATGGATGGATGGATGGATGGATGGATGGATGGATGGATGGATGGATGGATGGATGGATGGATGGATGGATGGATGGATGGATGGATGGATGGATGGATGGATGGATGGATGGATGGATGGATGGATGGATGGATGGATGGATGGATGGATGGATGGATGGATGGATGGATGGATGGATGGATGGATGGATGGATGGATGGATGGATGGATGGATGGATGGATGGATGGATGGATGGATGGATGGATGGATGGATGGATGGATGGATGGATGGATGGATGGATGGATGGATGGATGGATGGATGGATGGATGGATGGATGGATGGATGGATGGATGGATGGATGGATGGATGGATGGATGGATGGATGGATGGATGGATGGATGGATGGATGGATGGATGGATGGATGGATGGATGGATGGATGGATGGATGGATGGATGGATGGATGGATGGATGGATGGATGGATGGATGGATGGATGGATGGATGGATGGATGGATGGATGGATGGATGGATGGATGGATGGATGGATGGATGGATGGATGGATGGATGGATGGATGGATGGATGGATGGATGGATGGATGGATGGATGGATGGATGGATGGATGGATGGATGGATGGATGGATGGATGGATGGATGGATGGATGGATGGATGGATGGATGGATGGATGGATGGATGGATGGATGGATGGATGGATGGATGGATGGATGGATGGATGGATGGATGGATGGATGGATGGATGGATGGATGGATGGATGGATGGATGGATGGATGGATGGATGGATGGATGGATGGATGGATGGATGGATGGATGGATGGATGGATGGATGGATGGATGGATGGATGGATGGATGGATGGATGGATGGATGGATGGATGGATGGATGGATGGATGGATGGATGGATGGATGGATGGATGGATGGATGGATGGATGGATGGATGGATGGATGGATGGATGGATGGATGGATGGATGGATGGATGGATGGATGGATGGATGGATGGATGGATGGATGGATGGATGGATGGATGGATGGATGGATGGATGGATGGATGGATGGATGGATGGATGGATGGATGGATGGATGGATGGATGGATGGATGGATGGATGGATGGATGGATGGATGGATGGATGGATGGATGGATGGATGGATGGATGGATGGATGGATGGATGGATGGATGGATGGATGGATGGATGGATGGATGGATGGATGGATGGATGGATGGATGGATGGATGGATGGATGGATGGATGGATGGATGGATGGATGGATGGATGGATGGATGGATGGATGGATGGATGGATGGATGGATGGATGGATGGAGACAACACAAGGGATACCACAAACACATTTGTTTTCAGGCCTATGGGTCACATTGACTCTGAGATAACACGAGGGATACGATAAACACATTTGTTTTCACGCCTATGGGTCACCTTGACCCTGAGTTAAGGGATACCATAAACACATTTGTTTTCAGGCCTATGGGTCACATTGACTCTGAGACAACACAAGGGATACCACAAACACATTTGTTTTCAGGCCTATGGGTCACATTGACTCTGAGACAACACGAGGGATACCACAAACACATTTGTTTTCAGGCCTATGGGTCAAGGTGACCCAGAGACAACACAAGGGATACCATAAACACATTTGTTTTCAGGCCTATGGGTCACATTGACTCTGAGATAACACAAGGGATACGATAAACACATTTGTTTTCACGCCTATGGGTCGCCTTGACCCTGAGTTAAGGGATACCATAAACACATTTGTTTTCATGCCTATGGGTCACATTGACCCTGAGTTAACACAAGGGACACCATAAACACATTTGTTTTCAGGCCTATGGGTCAAGGTGACCCAGAGACAACACAAGGGATACCATAAACACATTAGTTTTCAGCCCTATGGGTCACATTGACTCTGAGATAACACAAGGGATACGATAAACACATTTGTTTTCACGCCTATGGGTCACCTTGACCCTGAGTTAAGGGATACCATAAACACATTTGTTTTCAGGCCTCTGGGTCACATTGACTCTGAGACAACACAAGGGATACGATAAACACATTTGTTTTTACGCCTATGGGTCACATTGACTCTGAGATATCACAAGGGATACGATAAACACATTTGTTTTCACGCCTATGGGTCACCTTGAACCTGAGTTAAGGGATACCATAAACACATTTGTTTTCAGGCCTATGGGTCACATTGACCCTGAGTTAACACAAGGGACACCATAAACACATTTGTTTTCATGCCTATGGGTCACATTGACCCTGAGTTAACACAAGGGTTACGATAAACACATTTGTTTTCACGCCTATGGGTAAAGGTGACCCAGAGACAACACAATGGATACCATAAACACATTTGTTTTCAGGCCTATGGGTCACATTAACCCAGAGACAACACAAGGGACACCATAATCACGTTTGTTTTCACGCCTATGGGTCACATTGACCCTGAGATAAAACAAGGGATACCATAAACACATTTGTTTTCATGCCTATGGGTCACATTGACTCTGAGATAACACAAGGGATACCATAAACACATTTGTTTTCACGCCTATGGGTCACATTGACTCTGAGATAACACAAGGGATACCATAAACACATTTGTTTTCAGGCCTATGGGTCACATTGACTCTGAGATAACACGAGGGATACGATAAACACATTTGTTTTCACGCCTATGGGTCACCTTGACCCTGAGTTAAGGGATACCATAAACACATTTGTTTTCAGGCCTATGGGTCACATTGACTCTGAGACAACACAAGGGATACCACAAACACATTTGTTTTCAGGCCTATGGGTCACATTGACTCTGAGACAACACGAGGGATACCACAAACACATTTGTTTTCAGGCCTATGGGTCAAGGTGACCCAGAGACAACACAAGGGATACCATAAACACATTCGTTTTCAGGCCTATGGGTCACATTGACTCTGAGATAACACAAGGGATACGATAAACACATTTGTTTTCACGCCTATGGGTCGCCTTGACCCTGAGTTAAGGGATACCATAAACACATTTGTTTTCATGCCTATGGGTCACATTGACCCTGAGTTAACACAAGGGACACCATAAACACATTTGTTTTCAGGCCTATGGGTCAAGGTGACCCAGAGACAACACAAGGGATACCATAAACACATTCGTTTTCAGCCCTATGGGTCACATTGACTCTGAGATAACACAAGGGATACGATAAACACATTTGTTTTCACGCCTATGGGTCACCTTGACCCTGAGTTAAGGGATACCATAAACACATTTGTTTTCAGGCCTCTGGGTCACATTGACTCTGAGACAACACAAGGGATACGATAAACACATTTGTTTTTACGCCTATGGGTCACATTGACTCTGAGATAACACAAGGGATACGATAAACACATTTGTTTTCACGCCTATGGGTCACCTTGAACCTGAGTTAAGGGATACCATAAACACATTTGTTTTCATGCCTATGGGTCACATTGACTCTGAGATAACACAAGGGATACCATAAACACATTTGTTTTCATGCCTATGGGTCACATTGACTCTGAGATAACACAAGGGATACCATAAACACATTTGTTTTCACGCCTATGGGTCACATTGACTCTGAGATAACACAAGGGATACCATAAACACATTTGTTTTCACGCCTCTGGGTCACATTGACCCTGAGACCACACGAGGGATATGACAAACACATTTGTTTTCAGGCCTCTGGGTCACCTTGACCCAGAGACAACACAAGGGATACCACAAACACATTTGTTTTCAGGCCTATGGGTCAAGGTGACCCAGAGACAACACGAGGGATACCATAAACACATTCGTTTTCAGGCCTATGGGTCACATTGACTCTGCGATAAAACAAGGGATACCATAAACACATTTGTTTTCACGCCTATGGGTCACATTGACCCAGAGACAACACAAGGGTTACGATAAACACATTTGTTTTCACGCCTATGGGTCACCTAGACCCAGAGACAATACAAGGGTTAGAAAACATGTAATATAATGCTATATAATGTATATATATATATATATATATATATATATATATACATATACATATCTTCTTGTGTACTGGTTCTTCTCTAGCTTCACTTCTATCGATATCCATTCGAGACAAACATCCTCCGCTCATCATACTTCTGTGTCACTTCTAAACACCGACTCTGGCAGCCATTCTCTCCCCTCTCTGCTCATTCTGGCTCCATAACCGAGCGCAAAACATGCCATAAAACGTATTCCAAACCCTGATTTACTCAGGTCTGCTTTTTTAAAAGCCTCTCTCTCTCTCTGCACCTCACGTGTCCAACAAATGCTCCGGCTGTAGCTAATTCCTGCTTAACTCCATTAAAAAAAAAGAACATTTTAGTACATAACCGCACCAGTGCTGCGGCAGTTGATTAGAAAGCAGACATGTTTTTCGTGTTAGGTATTACCGAGAGAGGAGGACGAACTTCCTGTCCTCGGCACCGCCCTTAATAAGAAGGTGAAGCCTTTGGGCGGCGGGCCAGCCCCTTCTTGTGGCCGACGTCGGGTACTGCGCTCCAGATTTCGAACTGGGGGGGGGGCAGGGGGGTACGGCCTTTTTAACAAGCGAGATAATGTTTTTGAAGTACGAAACACTCCTTGCCTGGTTTTTCGACAGCTGGCTGCGGTAAAACTCCCGGGATAAGAGAGAGTTAAAGCCTCCCGAGTCGAGGTATTTGTTGTTGAATCCATGAAATGGATTTGGGGTTCCTGTTTTAACGAGAGACCCCCGGAAATAAAAGTCGCCCCGACAACACCTTCTGGTTCCACGTCTCTGGGGGGGGGCAACCAACCCTCGGAGCTGTCGCTCCAAACCCCCTCTGGATTAGAGATGGATTTCGGACATGTTCCCTCAAATGGTTTTGTCTTGGTCGTGGTACCGAGATCCTGCGGTGAAACCCCCCCCACCCGGGCTTAAACCGAAAACAGATGTCGACTCGCGTCTTGATCCTGTACTTAAGCACCCACCACCAACCCCCCCCCCCCCCCCCCCCCCCCCTTAGTCCACAAACTTCCTTCCCCGCCATCCCAGCAAGGACGGACGACAGGAGGGTCGATCCAGAGACGTTCTCCGACCCACATGTCGTCGCCTCGCCGGCCGCACGCTGACACTTCCTGTCATGGCGTTCGTTCGTGTCGCGTCGGCTGAGCCTTTTTTTTTTTCTTAACTTTATTTAACAAAAAAAAAAGGTCTTAACCACATTTTGAATATGAACCAGGAGCATGTGTTGTGGATTTGTTCGGTAGCAGGCGAAGCTCGTCTATAAATGTGTTTTTTTACTGGTGTTGATACATTTCTTAAACACACTGGTCAACCTCAGTTGACTCAAATTACTGCTGCTTTTATTGACACTTACGTACGAAACACGGTGGTGACAAGGGGGTCAACCTAGTTAAAAAATGTTGTGATACCTCTGATTTCCTCCCACGGTGTTCCACAAAACATACTTTTTTTCTTTCATTTTCAATATTGATACACATTTTAGTGTTTCAATGTCACCCAACATGTTATTTGAAACATCTAAAGTTAATTTATTCAATTTTTGTTTTGTTTTTAGCTGTATAATTTATGATATAAATACTTTTACAAGTCCTGTAATGCGTACATCTTCTGGCTATTCCAAAGACATTGTTTATTTGAGTGACGTCCCTTAAATCCATGTAAGAGTCAAACCTAACCGTACATAAAACCATAAAAACATTTTTTAATTGCGGTATAAAGTGAAGGTCTGTGTCTAAAACCGCGCACTTCTGCAGTTACACTGCAGTATTTTGAGTGCACAAGTGCGTCCCAATTAGCAGTGTGCGAAAATGTAGTGGGCTATGCACACTCAAAAGGCCAGAAAATTGAGTGTGGATCGATGGACACTTTCTGCCCTTAACGGCCGCCATCTTGCTGACGTAGATGACGATAAACGGAAACTACTTCGGAGCAGATACCGACGTAAATGTTTGAGTAAAAACAATTTGTTTACCACAAAACAACAGTAATAACTAAATAACATACAACTTAATTGTTTTGACTAAATTGGTGAAAAGTGCTGTCAAGTGTCAGCAATAACTGGTTGCAATCAGAGTTAAAAAGCAGTAGAAGAAGAAGCTGTCGAGTCATTTCCTGTAAGTGTGTAGCGGCAGTGTTTGATTTGAGACAGTACTACATGTCGAAATTTAAGTACGTGCACTGTCTTAACTTGTACTGTAGTTACCACTGTACTGTAGTACCAGTTCACACGGAGAAGTGTGCGATTTTGGACACAGCCAAGGACATTTTTAGGTAAAATATTGCACTTGCTATCCTAGCTAGTCGCCAACAGTGCTAGCTGCAGTCTTTGGGATGTTTACTTTTCGTAATTTTGTGAAGTTTAATCAAAAATTTTACTTTAAATGTATGTGTAACATCTCAAATGGGATTCTTGTCTGCAACAGTGTGGTGAATAATGAATGAATAAACCTCTAAATTAGTTATGTTTAACCCTTGTGTTATCACAAGGGATACCACAAACACATTTGTTTACAGGCCTTTGGGTCACCTCGACCTTGAGATAACACAAGGGTTAACCCAAAATATTATTTAAAAAAAAATTATTTAATGTGCTTTTGATTTAGCTTTTTGATTTTAACTGTATAGTTTATTTGATCAAGTTTCCCATATTTACAAGTCAGGCAGTTTGTCAGCCAGTAATGCTATTACAAAGACACTGTTTCTTTGAGTGACATCCCTTAAATATAAGAGCCAAATCTAACCTTACCACGCATAACAAATTAAACACTTTTAAGTTAAACAAATGACTTGCAGTATAAAGTGAAGGACACAAGTGAAATATTGCACTTGTTAGCTTAGCTAGCTAACAGCGCTAGCTGTAATGTAGCGGCCAGTACCACTTTGTATCTTTATATAGTTTAATAAAAAATGATGTTTTACTATAAATGTATGTATAATGTCACAAGTGGGTTTCTTGTCTGTAACAAGGTGGTAAAAAAAATGAATAAATAAACCTCTGAATTAGTTATGTTTAACCCTTGTGTTATCACAAGGGATACCACAAACACATTTGTTTTCAGGCCATCGGGTCACCTCGACCCTGAGATAACAAAAGGTTTAACCCAACATATTCTTTAAAAAAAAAAAAAAAAAATTTTAATAATTTATTAAACATGCTTTTTATTTAGTTTTTTAACTGTATAGTTTCTTATATAAAGTTGACCATTTGTACACTCAGTCCAGCAGTTTGAAAAAAACAGCCAGTAATGCTATTACAAAGACACTGTTTCTTTGAGTGACATCCCTTAAATATAAGAGCCAAATCTAACCTTACCACACATAACAAATGGAAACACTTTTAAGTTAAACAAATGACTTGCAGTATAAAGTGAAGGACATTTTTAAGTGAAATATTGCACTTGTTAGCTTAGCTAGCTAACAGTGCTAGCTGTAATTTAGCGGCCAGTACTACTCCTGTGTTGTTCTCAGTATTATCTTGATCTTTAAAGTATGTACTTTTTTGAGTATTGTTTTGATTGTCTAAGCGCTTTGTGACCCTGGTCTCGAAAAGCGCTATATAAATAAATATTACTTACTTACTTTGTATCTTTATATAGTTTAATAAAAAAGGATGTTTTACTATAAATGTATGTATAATGTCACAAGTGGGTTTCTTGTCAGTGACAGGGTGGTAAAAAAAAATGAATACATAAACCTCTGAATTATTTTGCTTTATACGCCTTAAATTGCCTATTTTCTCAGAGCGACTCCTGGTATTTAAAAAAATATCCCCCTGACATTCGGGAACAGAAAGCATGACAGTCCTCAATCTGGCTCATTTCAGCCTCACTTCCTGCACGGATTAGCGCGCCAGAGTGCGGAGCAGAAGATCCATTTCACAGTCCATTCCAAAGCAGTTAGACTCACAGAGAACTGAAGCCACTTTTTAATTGATTCTCTGTCGTCGCTGCAGAAGTTTACACTTGCAGGAACAAAGTTTGAGGGGTTTTTTTTTTCTCATCCTGCAGGAGCTGGTGGATTACCTGCGTAGCCACTCCCATAGCGCCGTCTACTCCTCGGCGATGTCGCCTCCCGTCGTCGAGCAGATCATGCGAGCGATGAAGTGCATCATGGGAGAAGATGGAACGAAAGAAGGTAAATATTTCAGGATCCATGATTGAGCACAAAAGAGACAAACTATAGACTTTCTTTTATTGTCTATTATCTTATTATTTATGAAATTTCGTTGCTTGGCAACCGTTAAAAAACACAGCAGAGTAAATGTATATATAAAAGTATAAATATTAATATTAATAAAATACTGCAATATAGTACAAACAGAATAAATAATTAACGTTTTAAATATTGCATAGAAATAATATATATAAAAGTATACATGTTAATAAGTTAAAAATAGTGCAAAATGGTATAAATAGAATAAATACATAGTATTTTAAAAATAGTGCATATCTCAATATGATAATATCAATATAAACCTAAAATGTACTTATAAAATGTTGCTTACTTATAAACAATGAATGACTATTATTGTTTTTTTTTATGGTTACATTACAATTTAACATTGATCCATTACTTTTCTATTATTTGTTTTACTCATAAATATTGATCTTGTGTCCAACTAAAGATTCCAAAGATATCACTCCATATAGTTGAATTAACAAAATAAAATATTTAAATAGCTTTTAAAAATACTCATGTTTTGTCGTTATAATTGATTTTTTTTAACCTTTTTTACAAAATTATAAGCACAAGAATAGCAACTTGATTTATTCAAAAATTGTTTAATATAAATAGTAGCGACTGTATATTTATGGAGTTTATACTTCAGTTATTATTATTTTATTTTCTCTTAACAAGGTGCTTGTAATACTAAAGATTTATCTAAATAATCCGGCAACATGCATGTGTGTCATGAAAAGCAGTCGTCCTCATGTGATCTCTAGCGCCCTCTGTTGAAAATCAGATCTCGCTCGTAAAGAAAAAAAAAACAACCTTTATTGCATTTACATTTATGGAAAGGAACCAAAGCAAACCCAGAGGATGGTACCGCCGTTGGTGTTAGGAAGCGGGTCCAGGGGCTGCAGGGGGGGTTACGACGAACAGCTGCTCGAGCTGGAAACATGGTAGCGATTACTGGGGTCTGCAGCGAGGAGGAGGAGGGGGGGCCCCGCACACGTGAAGCTATCACGGAGGAAATCATTTACACGTGTGCTTTTAAGGGACCCAGTACCTCTGAGAAGTTTTAATGGCATCAGACACCGGGGCAGGGAAGTAGTCATTTCCAGACAAGTCACAGTGAGAGCCCAAGGAATTCCTTCTGCTGTCAGGACGGAAGGGTTCACGGTTGAAGCTCGCCCGCTCATGCAAGTGGATGGTTTCCATCCAAAACTTGGACGAGTCCAGTGGATCCTGGAGTCGTTTTCTTCTGGTTTTTGCTGTTTTGCTCATCTGTGAGAGATTATCTGGTGTTTTTGATGCTCTAATGTGTCGCTGGTTTAGTTTTGGAGACAAAAAAAACATCCTGTCATTCTTCTTTTGTGAAGCAAGAGTGTTGTAAGATAGTGTGAGGATCCGTGTCTTGAAACCAGATGAGTTGAAACACACACTCCAGGACAGCAGAGAGCATGAATGGATTAGAACAAGACCAAATAATCAACAGTTACAAAGAATGCTTGATGGGAAAAAAATAAATAAGATGTTCCCTTATTCCGCCACTAGAGGGAGAACTGAAGAAAAATCCAATCAAAACTTTTATTGTTGTAAACAAATAATTTTTTGTGGTGTCAGTACAGAATAAAAGAACGAGACATGATAACACACAAAATAAGTAATAGAAAAAAGAATGAATAAATAAACCTCTAAATTAGTTTTGTTTTATCCTTGTGTTATCACAAGGGATACCACAAACACAACTCTTCGGGTCACCTTGACCCTGAGATAACACTAAGGTTAACCCAACATCTTTTAAAAAAAATTGTATTTAATTTATTAAATGTGCTTTTTATTAAGTTTTTTAACTGTATAGTTTCACTTTCTAAAGTTTAACATTTTTACAAGTCACACAGTTTGGCAAACATGCCAGTAATGCTATTACAAAGACACTGTTTCTTTGAGTGACATCCCTTGAATATCCGTAAAAGCCAAATCTAACCTCACCACACATAACAAATAAAAACACTTTTTAATTAAACAAATGATTTTTTCAATTGCAGTATAAAGTGAAGAAATGTCACTTAGCTAGCTGACATTGTGTAATACTTATCTACGTATAATGCCTAAAACAGAGTGAATATTTCTACGATAATAGTCAGTAAATATATCTTAAATCAGTAGCTTTGTCATCGGAGACATGGAGCAGAGCCCCATTTAATAAAACAGAAATCAAATCATTCCTGGAGCTTTAAGGCGACTCAGGGTTTGGAACTCGTAATTGATCGAGTGATGTGTGTGCTTCGTCTGGACACACACATTTCCTCCCACAGTCCAAAGTTGTGTGTTTGGTGTTGTGTCCTTGTACGTGTCCTTCGATGGACGTAAATTGGGGGGTTCTTGACAGATCTGGTGGAGTGGTTAAGCAGACGAATCGAAAACCAAATTAAACCTGCAATATATACAAACTAAAATAGTGTTTCTGGCGCCTCCTGGTGTCAAAAAAAAGTGCAACCGCAATGCAGTCGCTCACATGCAGTTGTTGAATTTCTTATTGCATTGCATTTGTTGAGAGAGTATAGATAAAGCCTGTTGTTTTATGTAATATATAAGAAAATATTTCAATAAAAAATAAAATGAATTTGTTGAATTATATGAAGTCAGAACAGGTGCATAAGTCCCAGATGAGATGTGTAATCGTACTATTAAGTTGCATTGACGTAACTACATATTAATCCAGAGTCGTAAAAGAAAGCAATACTTTCCAAGTGTACAAGTTACTAAACAAGACCTCTTGAATCTGACCTATTTTAGCAGTGATTGAACAAATCTGTGACTCACACCTGCAGATTCAAGAGGTTGTGTACACTGTTTGTTTTCTGTTTTTTTACGACTACAAATCTTCAATTACGCATTCGTACCTTGTGGATTACGAGTATAAATATGTAGTTACGTCAATGCAACTTAATAGTACATAACACACAAAATAAGTAATAGAAAAAATATTGAATAAATAAACCTCTGAATTAGTTTTGTTTTATCCTTGTGTTAACACAAGGGATACCACAAACACAACTCTTCGGGGCTCCTCGACCCTGAGATAACACTAGTGCTGTGTCTCAAATCGCATACTACTCTTAGTATACTAGAAGTTAGTATGCATCAGTTTAGTGTACGTATTAACTAGTACGCAAATTCTCCACAGATAGTATGTCTCAAATCAAACTCTGCTGCTACACACTAACAGGAAATCACATGACAGCTTCTTCCTCTACTTCTATTAAACGATGTTTCAACCAGCTGTTTGAACGCTATCGCCGCTAACGCTAACGTAACTTCCTTTAAAAACATCACTAAGATGGCGGCTGTTTAGGGTGGTTAGTGTCCATCGAACCATTCCAGTTTTGTGGGCCTGTTAGTACGCCAATTTAGTTTGCATGGCGCACTAAATTGGCGTACTAAGAATTGAGACGCACTAACGCACTAAAAATACTAACTTTTAGTACGCTAGTATGCGATTTGAGACACAGCATAGGGTTAACCCAACATCTTTTAAAAAAAAAAATCATATCTTAATTAATTAAATATGCTTTTTATTACGTTTACACATCTCATGTTTACGGATACGTGGGACTTATGCACCCGTTCTGAATTCATAGCATTAACCATTTCATGACGAAATATAGTGCGTGGTTCACCAGTTCCCCCTTGTGGTCAATTTGTAACGAATAAATTGTGTCACTGACTCAATTACACGTCAGTAATACATGTAAAGACTCCAGTAATTCTCCAGAAACATTCTTTAAGTCAGACTTTACACCAGGACATATTGATGTTTTAAAAAAAAATGTTCTAGCCTCTTCTGGACCACTTTGAGTGTAACCACGGAGAAACCGCAGCCCCCCCCCCCCCCCCCCCCCAAACACACACACACATCGAGACACACACACTTGTGTATTTTCAATTTTCCTCTTAAACGTAGAATGTCACACTCGGGGGTAAACTGCCGACAGCAGAAGCTCTGACAGACAGCGGCGTCCACACATTCTCACCCACGCGCACGATTCCTTGCGTCTGGCAGCAGGTTTCTGACCTCCGTGGCCCCCCGTTTTTTTTTCTCTCTTTTCTGCAGAGAGGAACAATTTTGCGAAAATGGGGCTTCTTGGCAGAGATGCCCAACCAGGCCCGACCCCTTCTCTCTCTCTCGCTCTCTCTCTTCGGAGATAAGGGGATTTAAAGTGCTCTCTTACATCCCTTTGAAAGAACTGCCAATCTGTTCCCAGGTAATCAGAGGGAAACAGAGCTGTGTTCCGAGGTCGAGCCAAAGCTGTGCTGCAGCAGCCCCTCCCCCCCACACTTTTACCTGAGATACATGTGACACCCAAACACCATTTGTATTCGCCACCGTGCTACTTTCTATTTGCAAAAAAAAAAAAAAAAAAGTCTGGCGTCATGAAAGACAAAACTGAACCATCTGCTGCTGCAGCTGGAGTGGAGTTCACAGGGGGAGCCAGGAAGGGTCCGGATGGAGGTGCAGGAGGAGATGGTTTTTTTCGACGTGTATCTCACGATTTTGTGTTGTTTTTTTTCGAAAACAGGGATCCGACGGATCCGTCAACTGGCGGAGAACACGCGCTACTTCAGGGCGAGGCTGAAGGAGATGGGCTTCATCATCTACGGCAACGACGACTCGCCGGTGGTTCCCATCCTGCTCTACATGCCGGGGAAAGTCGTGTAAGTCTCGACAAAAAAAACATCGACATGGCCAGCCATGTCTCATCGCTTCTGAAGCGCGTGCCCATGTTGCACAATTTCCCCCAAAAAAGTTTCCATGAATCAGTGGCGAGGACTGCGTCTGCATCAGGTTTCTATTATTCGACCATTACAACATAACAAGCCAGACGCTCAGGTAGAATCAATTTGGTTACAAAGTGTCTTTTGATGCAATGATTCCCAGATCCAGTACACAAACCAGAGCCGGCCGGGGCCGGTGTGTGGCCCCTTACCGGGAGCTCTTTCGCAATATCGCATTTCATAACAATTTCTGTCTCGAGTTGCGTCACGTGATGATGCGATTAATTACATTTAATATTTTTAAACAAATGAATTCTAACCTTATTGTGTCTTTTTTTAAGCTTTTTTTTATTATTCTTTTGTGCTGGTAGTTTAAGTCACAACACATTGATTTGTATTATTATTATTTTATTATTAATGGTTTAGCCAAAAGAACGCGGCGATAAAGTTTTACCTTACCTTACCTTATTCACCCCCTGCTGGCGGAAACTGGAGGTTGCAGGCAAACTTGAACATCAGAATATTTAACGGTTGAATTGAACATTTTTTTAAGTTGAAACTTTGTTTTTAAGTGTTACATTTTAATTTAATATATTGTTATTGAATTAAATATATGTTTAATATTTAAAGGTTGAATTATTTCATTGAATAATTAAATTGAATAATGTGAATATTAAAAGGTTCTAATATGTTTTGGGTTCCTTTAATAATAATATTAATAATAAATAAATCTTTTTGTGTCTTTGTTTTCGCTCGGCATTCTTTTGATTTTGCCTCTTTTAATTATTGGAATCAGACTCTTATGTGTGAAAAAAAACAAATAATATTATTTGAATTTTTGAAATTAAATGATTCAATAAAAAACAAATTCAACCGAACGAAATAGCGAAATTAAATATTTAAAATAAATAAATATAATGCCTGAAAACTACATTAATTAATGCATGCTAATTGGAAAAACAATTTAGATCAATAAAGTCATATTTCTCTAATTAATACATCAATTAATCATCAACAGTTGGTTATTAAATTAAATTAAATTAAATTAAATAATTTGATGATGTATTAAGTGCAATTCAATGTTAAAATTATTTTTTTCTATTATATCTAAATCTAATATGTCAACTTTTTTTTAATTAAATAATCTTTATAAATCAAATTATTTCATAAAATGTTGTAAGTATTTAGATCTAAAATCGTGTCCAAAAAGCGTGTATTTGTATATTTAATATTATTTAACTGGTTCATTAACGTCCCTGGAACTCACTTCTTGGTCTCTCTTCTTACAGGGCGTTCGCACGCGAGATGCTCGAGCGGAAAATCGGCGTCGTAGTGGTCGGCTTTCCAGCAACTCCCATCACAGAGGCCCGAGCTCGGTTCTGCCTGTCGGCGGCGCACACGCGTGACATGTTGGATCGGGTACGCTTAAACATTTTTTTTTGAAAAATACCGCCCGGACCCCCCTCGAGGGGCAGCGTTGAGCTTGAACAATGCGTCTCTGTCCGCAGGTGCTGCACCAACTCAACGAGCTGGGCGACCACCTCGGCCTCAAGTTCTCACGGCGGAAATATTCCCCGCGGCCCGACCTCTACGACGAGACAGACTTCGAGCTGGACAGCTGATATGACCTTTGACCTCTTGGCGCGACTGTGTCAAAACTGCAAATGGACACATCACACAGAGGGGGGCGGAGGGGGGCGACCGTTGGCCAAAATGTTTGGCAGCTGCTTTTTCTATTTTACAAGAGATTTTTAAGAGGCAGAACTTGAGCTCGAAGAAGGACCCGGAGATTTTTATTTATGGATATTTTTTACACGAGTTGGGACTCAAAAATAATTAGAGTTCACTGAATACATTTGAACAAAATCAATGAATCCTGTCCTGTCAGAATCACATCCAATGTTCAATAAATCTGTTTTAAAATAATGCCTTTTCTAATATCTGAATGGATTTACTTTTATTCCTCTTTTTATCCTTTTATATTATTTAACTCCTCAGATTTTTATCCTACAATCCACCGTCTATAGCAGAGATGTTAAATATTATAAACCTTTTCAACCATTTTTATCCATTAACCTTTCACATGAACTTTAAGTTTGATTGTAAGATTAGCTAAGCTTAAACATTAGCATCTTTATAGGTCACAGTAATCATTTTTCACATGTGATTTAAAGTCAGGAAGTTTTAAACTGAATAATACCCTTGCTAGCTTAGCTCAGTCGTCATTTTTAGAATGTTGTATTGATCAATACTGTGTAAAAGGTGTTTTATTTTGAAAAGAGACCAGATTTTCCGCGAGGTTACAGTAGCATGAGATGCTTGACACGTCACCTTAACTTGTTTTTGTTCATTGAAGTTTAGACTTGTAAACTAGTGAAAAATGAGTCCAACCCAAAGCTCTAAATTGGACCACTTTGTTGAGGAGAAACCAGCCCAGAGCTCCTGATGATTCAGCAAATATGTAAACAAGAAAAGCACTACACCGGAGCATACTTCTGCCAAGGGGCCCATTTCAAATTTCTTAAACCCAACGTCGATTTTTAATCATTTAATCATAAAAAAGATACAATTTCAATTATTGTCGACAATAACTGAAAGTGTATTTTTTTTTTTTATTGTGACCCTTAGAAATTAACGGTTTACTTTTCAAATGTTTAAACTGAAATTTTGTTGTTTGGTTTTTTTAGCATTGCATTATTTTTTATAATAATTTACAGTTTGAAGGTATCAATAAAGTTCTATCTATCTATCTATTATTATGATGATCAATCCTTTATTAGTGGGTTTGTTAGTTTTTAAAACGATTTTAAAATGTTGAAACTTTTTTTTCTATTGAAATGTTTCTTTTAATCCTTGCGTTACCTCTGGGTCAAGGTGACCCGACGGCCTGAAAACAAATGCTTTGGTGGTACAAGGGATACCTCATCTTGACCTTGAGATAACACAATGGTTAAATGAATTTTTAAAAGTTGAGTATTTTCTTTTTTTTACACATAGAGTTTGATAATCTGATTCAAAATGTGAAAAGGTAAATTATCTATATTTAATATTTTTAAATTTGTAGCCTTTGGAATTCAATGTAAACATTTCCAATATCCAAGAGTTTTATGTGTCTCTATAAATCTTTTTCGGGTTAAGATTAATCACATTGTTGTGATTAATTAATCTTCGATTAATCGCCCGGCTCAGAGATCTGCTGATTCAGCATATTTGTACAAACAAGAAAAGCACTTCAACAGATCATACTTCTGCCAAGGGGCCAATTTGACATTTTCTTAAAGCCAACATCAATTTTTTTGATCATCCATCCATTGTCGCAACATTTAGTGAATCAGAAATGTTGAGGATTTTTAAGTAATGGCGGAGGTATCCAGGTATGTATGTAAAAATAAACTTAACTTAACTTTTGACAGTGAATCACGAGCTCGGTAACACATCCCAACATTTGTGTCGATCGAGCGTTTTCATCCGTCACAACAGACGAGGTCTCTACGAAGTAAACACCCCGAGGTCGCGACCGTGTTTGTGAAACCGAACCCTAATCCAAACAACCCGTCGCTGCCATACGACCCAGATGTACACGCGTCGGGAATGTTTCCGAGGGCCGTACGATAAAAAACGCCGCGTTGTTTACACGGAGCTGGATTTAAAAAAAAACAAAAAAAAACGCGGTAACGTCCCGAGGGCAAACAAGTGTCGACGAGATCCGATCTGACACATTGTGAAAACACATTTATCATCCATCTATAATCCTTCCTGTGTTAATCAAATGATTACCCCATACCAGGAGAATCTGGAGTTCAGCACTAATTGGTGGGTTAGGTTTCTGTTGGCTCAGGTGCTGCATAGTCTGCATAGTTACCTTCACAGCTCCTGCACTGTGTGTTGCTGCGACAGAAAGCAGCGGGTCTTTTTTTTTTTTTTTGTAGCATCGACAATTAAGCTGTTAAGACTCGGTGGAAAAGAGCAGTCTCGCCGCAAAACAAGCCCCGACACCTCCTTATGATACCGAGAGCGTGTTGAGATTTCATCTCATGTCAGCGGAGTAATTGCTGCATAATCTTCGTTTATGGAACAGTTATCGTCTACTGTGGAGACTTTCTATCAAAACATCGCACAGTTTGCTTTCTTTTTTTTTTTTGCTTCCCACGATTTGAGTGTTTTCTCCAAAACAGTCATTAAAATGTTCTGCCATTTTTTTTTTCCTACCCTTTGAAAACGATGCTTATTTTGAATTTGTTTAAATTAAAACTTCTATTATGGGATGTTTCAAGAGTCATTTTTTTTATATGACTCATTAGACATTAATCTCTGTTAAAATAAACCTTTTATTGTTAACCGTAGAGCAGACAAATTCACTAGAATAACATTTATAATTTGTTTTTACAGACTTTTATTATTAAAGAAATGGTTAAATTTACATTTTTAAATGTAATTTTTTTTGTTTTTTAATTTGAAATGTTTCTTTTAATCCTTGTGTTACCTCTGGGTCAATTTGACCGAATACAAATGTGTTGGAAAGTACAAGGGCTACTTCAAACACTTGTTTTCGGGCCTTCGGGTCGCCTTGACCCTGAGATAACACAGTGGTTAATCGAATATTTTCTCTTTTTTTTTTACACAGTTTTATTTTTTATTTCCAATATTTAAAAAAAAAAGTATAATCTATATTCAATATTAATTAAGTTGTAGCCTTTTAAAATTGAATGTAAAAAGGTTGAATTATAATTACATAATTGTAATATGGAATATTAAAGTTTTCACTTTTGAAATGTTAAATTCAATCTCCAGCAAAAATTATGGATTTGTTACCCAGTTGTGCGTCTTTAATCGTTTATACAGTCAGACCAGTACAAACACACACTAAAAAACTCAATGCAACAAATACCTACTGAGTCAGTAATTACAATATTGTCATGCAGAACAAGATGTTAATAAGTACGTTATACCGATTTATAACCTTGTAATATAAATATTAGGGTTGTGTATTGGCAAGAATCTGGCGATACGACACGTATTCAAGGGATACGACAAATTACGATTTCCAAGTACTATAGTGTTGTACAATTTACAAACTCCTGACGAAAATGCTGGAGTCGACTGTATCCTCTCGTCCTTAGTCATCACCAGGTTCTTCTAGACTTAATTTAGCTATGGAGGACGTAATGACTGCTGCCATCTAGTGGCCAGAAGTTTAATGAACAAATTCTGTGAATATTTGCCTGTTGTAAATAATAGAATTATTTTATTTTTAAAACACATTATTGAACTATAACCCTTTTAAAAAAAACTATGGTAACGCATAAAATGAAGCCAAAAATTACCATGGATTTTTTTTTTTGATTGATAACCTTCTGGACATTATTTATTGTAATTCATTATTTCATTTTATTTATTATGACAGGTTCCAAATCCATATGGAACTGTTAAGTCATCAATCATATCGACACTACCTGTACAGTAGCAAGAATGTTTAAAAAATGGGCAATACAACAGAATATAAATTATTATTTATTCATATCCAGTCGTGGATTAATTTATAATAATAAGGAAAATGTGTTTTAATGTATGAAAATATAAATATGGACACCTTTTATTCATTTTTAAAGAACATTTTTATGAATCGTGTTGAAATAATGATACCCTGGATGTGTGTATATGTACAGTATACACTGTTTGACAGCCCGTATAGAATCATTAGGAAGGAGTGAAAACAGACACAGGTTGGATCGTACATCTGTGCCTTCACTGCCACGTTCACTGGACTAACACAACAACACCCAGGGACACGGACGTAAGGTGGAAATCATGACTCTCACTTCCAACGGCTCCACGTTGCACCAGAAGTGGCAAATGGTCTCGGGGCTGGCATGTGAAACATCTGTGCGTCCGGGCTCCTGGTGGCCAGGCCCCAGAGAGAGCGGCCCCGCACCAGCCTCCTTTGAACTGCGGATCCAAATACACTGCAGTGATTGGAATGGCATGTGGCTGCTATTCTGAAGAGAGATCCTCTGCCTCGCCTTTGATGTCCGTCACTATGTGTCCAAAGTATTTTCTCGCTTCTCTGTTTTACATTTGCAGAGAGTTTTTCCTTTTTTAATCTGGAGAGTGATTGCTCAAGTGGAGGAGATAAAAGGAGAGTATTAGTCGGTTCGGACAGCTAAAGGTGCATCTGGACGGAGGAGGGCCCTCGAGGGGTTCCTGAGCCGCCACCATCGCTGAGACCAGATATGGATCACAGTCCATTGATTGTCGGGCAGTTGTCGGTATGTCGAATGGATCTCAGTCGTCACCATGATTTGATTATTTGAACGTTTGAGCTTCAGGTCACACAAGGGAAGCAACGTCTTGGCTTCAGTGGTTTGTTATTTTCAACACAATCTTCTTTTTCTTACTCAAGTTTCTTTCATTCTCCACAACATTTACAAAGTAACCATTTCTTGAGTGCTCTTCGTCTGTGTCAGAAGCACTTGAAGCAGGTGGAACGGATTCTTATCACATCCAGGACAGGGTTTGTCATCGGCATTTGTGACTCCGCAAATCACTCTTTATGCAGATGATGTGCTGCTGTTGGCGAACTCCGGCCAAAACCTTCAGTCATTACTGGGTGAACTCATCAATAGATAAACTTTATTGATCCCTCTGGATCTCCTTTAGGAAATTGTTTTTCCAGCAACAGAGACGATAGCTTCATAAAAACAAGAACAGGAACAAAGTGCAATAAAAAGAACAAAGGGATGAAAAAATCTAAGTATAAGGAACATAGATCACAGAAAAACAACAAAGAAAAAGGATACAAAGATTAACATGGAATATCATCTTTTTTTTCACTCCAATCCTGCCTCCAAACTCAGAATTAAACAATCTAATAGCACAAGGAATGAATGAGTTCCTGAGTCTATTAGTGTTGCATCTGGGGAGGAGCATTCGTGCACTCCATTATCCATTATCTGAGACCGTTGTCCTCAGTCAGAAAAGTTAGGAAGGTCCTGACCATGTTGGTAGGGGAATTCCTTCCCATGGGAGTTCAAGTATATTGGGGTCTTGCTCGAGAGTTAGGGCAACAGATCAATGGAGCATCCTCAGCCATTGGTCAGTCGTGGTACAGAAAGAGCTGAGCCAAATAGCAAACCACTGAAATTATCGGTCAATTCTCCTATTCTCATCCGTAGTTACATATTCTGGGTAGTGTCCGAAAGAACAAGGTGGCAGCAAAAGTTAGCTTCCTCCACGGGTGCTTGGACTGCCTTAGAAATAAGGTGTGGTCATTAGCAACTTTTTTAATGATGTTTTCCTTAGGAGGTTTTACAGGCTTGTCCAAGTGACCAAGGGGCAGACCCAGGACATGCTGAAGTGACTCTCTAACTTGGTCTAGAAACGCCTGGATATGCGTTAAACATAAACGTTTTGGTGTAGTTCAGGGAGGTCTGGACCTCTTGGTTGATCAGTAGATGATGGCTGCGTGGATTTGTTACATTGTTGACAAAAATACCTTATTGAATACTGAGTCAGTAATTACACGGTTATAATTGTGTCATGTAGAACAAGATGTTAATATGTACTTTATAACGATTTATAACCTTGTAATATGAATATTAGGGATGTGTATTGGCAAGAATCTGGCGATACTAAACCTATTCAGGGGATACGATAAATTGCGATACTGTAGGAACAACCATATATTTGTAGTATTGTCCGAGTACTGTAGCGTTGTTCCATTTACAGACTGTATGGCTCTTGACGAAATTGCTTGAGTCAACTGTATCCTCTCGTCCTTAGTCGTCAACAGGTTCTTACGGGACTTCATTTAGCTACGGAGGACGTAATGATTGCTGCCATCTAGTGGCTGGTAGTTTAATGAACAAGTGTTGTGAATATTTGCCAGTTGTAAATAATTAAAACATTTTTAAACACATTATTGAACTATAAACTATTGAAAAAAAAATAGGGTAACACATTAAGCCAAAAATGAACAAGGATTTAGTTTTTTAATTATTAAATAATGTTATTTTTTACATTATTTATTGTAATTCATTTTATTTATGATTACAGGTTCCAAATCCATATGGAACGATCTGTTTAGTCATCAATCATATCTACAGGACCCGTACAGTAGCTAGTATGGTTTTTCCCAAAAACAAACTTTTTTGTCAAACAAAAGTGCAAAAAAGCTTAAAAAAATAAAAAGTAAATTCTAGCAGTTAATGATGACATGCTAAACATTTACAACACAAGTGTAGAGTGAAGAAAACTAAAGAAAACCAAAAAATGTATTTAAAAAATGCTAACATTTCTGTTAGCTTAGCAACTACCAATAGTGCATCTACCTGGTTTAAATATGATTTTTTTTGTGTTTCTTTATCAATTCATCTATAAGGTAAATAAGGTATCTGTAGTAAAAAAATGTGACTCAAAATGTACACAATGAATGAAGAGTTTCTGCTAATGGAGAAAAGCGTTGACAGCACAATGAGGTTGTCCCAGGAAGGTGTTACAAGTGATGCCTCCAAGTGCTTCCTCACATTTGTGAGTCTTTGTAGGTCGTAAGTAGTGTTTGCTTGGCAAAAGAAAACAATTGTTTTAACGGATCCTTTGTTTCAAACATGATCTCAAAGGTGCGACCGCGGGTCCAAAGTCATCACCAACCTGCCCCAGTTGTACTGTAGTAAAAAGTACAACATTATACTAGAGTATTTTTCATTTTTTTCCTTCGTGTATCCGACTCTTGTCGCCACATTAACATGTGATTGAATGTTAATGGACGAAACTTCAAAGGAAGACACGAGTTGCCGGCGTATAATTCGACAGTCAACCTTCCTTTGATGTGGACAATAACAAAGCTAATCACATTAGCCGCCATTTGTCGTGCCGAAGCCGAGTGTCGCAGCACCTTTCTTCAGCGCTTTTAATCAGGTTTTGGGAGGAACATGTGGGCAGGAACCAGCGGACCTCCTGGACAGAACATCCGGATGTCTTCCTGTGTCCACACCCGTGAAGACCACCAGCCTGACGGGGGGTTAGGGGGGGGGGGCTTCTATTCTTTTGCTATATCTTCACTACACAAGTTGTTGCTGGTTGACAAACCAACAATGCTACGCGGATAAAAAGCTACAAAAATGTGCTTTCGGAACATTTAGATATGAGAATGAAAACCAAAATAAACACAAGGTTTTTTATGGTTTTCCACAAAACAACAAAAGCAAAAAATGGAATTGTTGGCTGGGTGTAAGGCTGGATCAGATCACTGATGTAAAGAGGAGTCTGACCATGAATAGTAAGATGGAGTCTACTGACTCCTTTAAGAAACATCTTAAGACGTTTCTATTTGTTCAGGCTTTTCCTTGATTTTCTGGAACTCCTGTGTTGTTCTCAGTATTATCTTGATCTTTAAAGTATATACTTTTTTGAGTATTGTTTTGATTGTTTAAGCGCTTTGTGACCCTGGTCTGGAAAAGCGCTATATAAATAAATATTACTTACTTACTTACTTACTTAAGAACCAGAATTTTAAAGTTGATCCTGAAAGAAACTGGCAGCCAGTGAAGAGTTTTAAGGATCGGAGAAATGTGAGTTCTTCTACTAGAGCAGGTCAGAATTCTCTCTGCAGAGTTTTCTATTAACTGCAGACGAGACAGCTCCTGCTATAACAATTAATTATTATTAATTTATTTTAAACAGTTTCAAGTTCTTGGTGTTGAAAATGACATCCTATCCAATCATTATCACAGCAGTTTCTAAAAAAGTGCTTTTGTAAAAAAAAAAAAAAAAAACTTTGTCCAAATTGGTTGACAGTGAGGTTGTAGAGTATATATGCCAAGCCTTTGTATTGAGCTTTCTTCGTTTGTATTGTGAATATAGTTTTTACTAGTGATTTATTGTCGAAGCTTCATGAAACAGTGTCATGTTGTTTAGAGGTCAGTAGGAGTCGCCATCAGTTTAAAAATGATGGGATGTTTTATTAGAACGGTTGTTCAAAAAAAAAGAAAATAGCGCAGAAACCGCCATCTAGTGGACTCTGAAAATAATGACACTGCTTCATGAAGCCTCATCAAACCATCACTATATCTTACACATACCGGCTCAAGGAAAAGAGAGATAACTGACTCTGACTTGACAGCCAAAATACAACACAAAATAAATAAATGGAATGTTGCGTCTGCCTTTACATTTACTTTTGTGTGTTTTCTGGTATTTGATTCACACCCATTTGCAAATTATGGCGACAAAGCGGAAAGAGGGTTTATGAGAGAGACTCTTTGCAACATGGAATCTGCTCAAGGCCCACGGATCAGGCTCAGAACCTGGCAAACTTAGGTTTTAAAAGGCAACTAATGTGAAGCTCAACTCTTCTGACTCACTCACATGTTTCAAATGTTGAAGTCTTCCTCTCCAAGATCAGTAAGTCTCTCATCATGACCATGTTTTGAACTTATTACTTTATCTCCCCCGTCTGAAATCTCAGCGAATGAGAGGTTACGAGAGCCTAGTTGATTATGCCGTAATAATGGCTTCACTCCTCCTCCAGCCAGCTGTAATCACACCCGCTTTGTTTATACAACAAGTCCCTTAGAGGTGGATACTTCATGACAGGCGGTGACAAACCTTGATGCTTAACTGATCACAGCTGAGTGAGTGTGGTTATGGTAAACAAGATTTAACCTTCAGTGGGCGGAGCTTAAGCACATTTTCTAATGTAAATTCTTCAATAAAAAGAGAGTTTTGTACAAACAGACATATAGTGAAGATACAATAGAGGTCTAAAATCTATTTAAGACACACTTAAATCAACACAATAGTCGCCCTTAAACCTAGCACAAATTAATTCCTTCACTATTCAAAGATTTACAGTAAAATTAACTATATTATTTGAACAAATTAATAAACAAGAGCAAATGAAACAAAATGATAAAATGATTTATTTAAAAAAAATACAATATTTATTATTCAGCCTCTATTAAGTATTTTCAAGTTTTCAAGTAAAATGTTACTGTAAATAAAATAAATAAAAAAATATTTTCTAGTAAATAAATACTATAAACAAATGAACACTTTAATAAAGGTTGATACAGTTTTAAATTGTTTTAATTTGATTTAAAAATCATTATAAAAGAAAACCTTATGTCTTATATTATAATTGGACTCAAAGATGACAGGAACAGACGACCCTGGTGGGCGTGGCCGCCGTAATCCATGTAATAAAGCGCAATTAAAAATAAACTGCAGGTGGATTTAAAAAAAAAAGAAAAAAGTTTCTAACTTGGAGTTAGTGGTCGAAGGGAGGAGTGCGGGAGAGAGGGATGAAAGAGTTAACCGGAGGGAGGGGCGAAAGAGTATAAAGCTACCTCACAACAGGACTGCTGTTTGTGTATGCGTGCGTGCGCGTGTGTGCGTCAAAAAAAACAAAAAAAAACCTCCACCAGTGTGATATGCTTCCACCACTTGCAGGAGCCACGCCAGCCGGACGCACAGCTCGAGAGGTGATGGATGAAGCGGACTCTTTTGCTCCGAGGGAAATGTGGTGGAGGAAGAAAGAAGGGATGTGAGCAGAGAAATGTGGGGGAGACACCAGAGGACAACTTCAAGTTGTCTAAGTTCCGAGACTTGAAGAGCGCAACAACTTCTTTTTTTTATTATCTTTTTTTTTTTTTTAATTCCAAGCCTGCTACCTTTAAAAAAAACTAAATCTCATTTTTGGACGTGTATTATTTTCCCTGAAATCTTGCCATTGTGATCCCCGAAGTGGCTCCCAAGTGGTGTTGCGGCTCCTCGTCCCCGGCGGATCCGGAGATTGGAGCCTCTGCACCGGGGGGAGCCGTCGCTCCGGCGGGCCCGCAGGCTCCGAAGGGCAGCCGCGTCAGGAGGATGGTGCGGCTGGCGGCCGAGGTGCTGCTGCTGCTGGGACTCCTCCTGCTCACCTTGCACATCACCGTGCTCAGGTCCAGCCCGCTGCCGCAAGTCAACGTGACCCACAACCTGGACGCACAGGTGAGTCGAGAGTCAGTAAAAAAAAAAAAGTTAAACTCATAATTTGAGTACATTAAAGGGCAATACGTGTATCTTGGTTATTCAAAAATTGTACATAGAAGTGTGTTTTTTTTTTGTGTTTTAGTTTTTGAAGTATCATCAAAATGTACACGCAGGACAAGGGGATCTTGGGGGCCACATCTGGTCCACTAGGTTGATCCACGTGTCCCTTGAGAGTTTAAATCCAAACTACAAGAGTAGATTCAAGATAAAAAAAAAAAACAATAATAATGTAGTGAAATTATGATGTACTGTAGGTACTGGCCAGGGAAGGTTGCTTCTTAGTGTGACACTTGAATTTATATATATATATATTTTAAATTGTGTCACGTGTCATTGCATATTGTTTTTCAGTAGCCTTTTGTGTTTATGATATACTCTTGACAGTGTTTTACATTAAATACTACAATTTAATTTAATAACAATAAGGTTCTACCTTATCTTACCTTACATTATTCTCACATCTCTCAATAATTAACATTATATTTCTGATTAGATCTTGTATATAATAAGTAGTATTTATTAGTAAGTAAGTAAGACAATTAATAATACATGAAAACAAAACATTACCTTGCTTTTTTTTTACATTTTGATTTCCTAACTACATTAGTTTCCCCCTTGTACAGTTAATATATCCTCTGAGTAGTTGATTAGAATATAACTGCCATTTTACCTTTCAGAATAAAAGCTCCAAAACAGGGATTTGTGCTTCGATTTAAAACAAGAACTCATTGTCGTTGGCCCCTGACAAGAGAATGCGATCTTTCCAGAGATAACTGGAACAACATGTCGTTTGAAAAACGTGTAAAACAAAAAGATGAAGCTAATCCAAGTGAGTCCAGACAAGCTGCCAATAACACTTAAATCGCCTGTTTAAAAAATAATGGTGCCTTTTTAACGCCCACTAGGGGCAAAGAAACATGGAGACTGTTGCAATGAACCCACATTGTTTCTGATCTGGTTTCCAAAGAACATTTCCTAAATGTGTAAACCCTGTCAAGTCTCACATCCTCCCTGACAGAACAAAGATTCCTTGTTCCTCACGGCCCCATTCCAAAATATTTCTCAGACACTGCACTGCAATCTCAAACATGAACTCCAGAGCAGACGCAGGAAAAAAAAAAAAATCTATAAAGAGATGGACAAACATAGCGCCCCCTATGTCACAGGAGTATGGCAGAATTTGTATCAATGATTTCTTAAATTCCTCTAATGTGGTGACCCCGGAGCTCCCAGGGGGAGTGCGGAGTCAGTCGGCGCAGGGATGGAATAAGATGCAAGGTCAAAGATCAAATCCCAGAGACCAGATCCCCGGGGTTAAATGCAACCCACAGGCGATCCCCTGTCATCGTGGACTCATCGCTCTGACCCGTTTGTTTGGCTAGCAAAATCAAAAGGGCCTGTAATGGACCCCTGAGGTGCCCCCCTGTTTGCATGAGTGGATAAATTACTTTTTAGAAAAATAGATAGACTTTATTTATCCCTCTGGAGGTGTCCTTTGGGAAATTGAGTTTTCCAGTTCACAGCAGACGATAGATTCATAAAAAACAAGAGCAAAATCAAAGTGCAAATAAAACGAACAAAGTGCAAGGGATGACAAAGTGCAAATATAAAGAACGTAGATCAAAGGAAAAAACGCAAAGAAAAGGATACAAAGAATAACATAGAATAACATTTTTGAGGTCTGATTGGTTCTGAAACTTAGCGTATGTGACAAGTTGCGAAAAAAAGGTTTAGCGCAATAATCAAAAAATGGTTGTATATCGGTAGAGGACAGACCTTTGAATCGGCTCATGTTTTATGTTCAACTGTTTGAGAGTTTTATTTTGAGGTGTCTAAGGAGGAAGTGTTTTAAAGACAGATGAATCTTTTCAGTTCGCTGGTATGTCAATTTAAAAAGATACTGAGAAGATTAGCACGAAAATTGGTGTTGTATTACAACACGATTTTCAGGAAATGTTGATAATGGGATTGAATTTTGGTTGTGATTACAATCTGGATCCACAAATGTCTTGAAGGGATTCAATACTCCGTTTTGTAGCTACATTGCTTTTCTGTGCACTGATTTTCGTGTGATGAGCTCACTAACGTTGACAAAAATTTCAAATGCTTAAAAAAGTGTCAAATTACGCGAAAACCGTAAATTACATTAAGTAAAAAACTGAATTAGGAATGTTTTTCTAGTTAAATGTTTGAAAAAATCCTGATGTAGAAGCAACAGACAAATGAAAATTTTGCAAAATGTTTGCCTACTCTTTGGCCTCATAATATAAATCAATAATATATATTTGGCATTTTATTCAAACTTTCTCTTTAGGATCACAAACATTTTGCATGGAACGCCATATAAGGTAATTCTTTGTACATCAAAAAAAAGGTTTTTGCTGAAGCAAACACATATAAGCTCAAAAGTGGCATCAAATTGTATATTTTTTATTTACCCACTTTCTAGCATTTCCATGTAACAGTTGATCCGAAACTAACTGGAATTCTTTCACACGTCCCACCTCTGCTTCCCTTCACATCCCGACACCTCTCCAGGAAGTGCTCTTGAGCAGCGGTGACCTGACTGAATTTTCACGAGGGAAACATTTGTCAACATGACACCACTTAAGAGCGCTTTAATAGTTTAACCGCCTATTTTAACATCGACATAAAGCACACAGACTCCAGTCGAGCCCCAAATCCTGACCCGAGGCTAAGACAGGTTTGGGATCAACAGGCTTTTTTAGAGAGTGTTAAGCATCCTTCAGCCGCTTTTTGATGTATATTTAGCTTCGGCTACTGAAATATTTCCCCTGGTTGTCGCTGCGATAAAAGGGGATTTAAGGCCACGACGTTCCCTCATAAATGCTTTAATGGTAATTTAAGGAAATGGCCCGGGATTGTTCCTGCCGCAGCAGCGAGTCTGGAAGGGTTCGCAAAGCTGACAACGTATTCCAAGAATTTATCGAATATTTGTCAGCCGGCCAAAAAGTTTGATTGGACAAGCCAGGGCGGGGCTGACCCGGGTAAACCTCAATGTGCCCTTTTGTCCGCCCTTCACATTAACATCCAGATCCTGTCTGGGGATAAAAGACTCGATGTTGCAATTCGGGACCTCATGTGGAGACTTTTTTTTTTTTTTTTCCTCCCCTCTCGATGTGCCCTACTGGTCTGCTCTCTGGATGCTGATGTCATCTTTCAGCCAGGGCGAGGGGGTAGGGGGTGGTTTGTGGGGTGTCAAATTTAAGTTGCCATTCAAGGGACACACAAATGACAGGATGTAGCTTCATGCACCTGTGGAGCAGAAAAACGCTCGGCATTGAGGCGGATTTGTCAGCTGCTGCCCATTTTCTACCTTTCTGAGACACTTTTCTAAAGTGTAGGTCTTCTTGTGTTCACTTTTTTTTTAATCACACAGAACAGGTCAAGTTTGTTTTTGTATCAGTATAATTAAAGAACTCTAGTGGTATCATTTTTACAAACAATATTTTTACTCATTTAGCATCTTCCTTTGGTGACTAGGTTCAGTGTCTGGATCCTTATAGGGCTTGGAAATAAAGACACAATTGTACACACAAAAACACTGTAAAATGACACTGTTAAGAGATTACACGTGTGAACTAAACAAAGCAAATATAAAGAGTTTAAGCTTATTTTCTGAGCTAGTAAGCACCCAGAATACTAGCTATTGCTTGTCGCATCACATCAAATAAACCAGGTTCAAAAACAGTCATTAGAAAAAGTACAAGCCAATCAATAAAACACATCTTGGTGATATAACAAGCAAGAACAGTAACAGTATTCTTAGACTAGTAAGTTTATTTTTTAAAACAAAACTTTCTACACATAACTCACTGGTTTCAGTCTTAACCAAATGTTTACTTTCCATCTCGTTTCTGAGCTTCTTTAAAGACATGAATTAATTTAAGTGTGTCTTAAAGTGCTGTTGGGACTCTATTGCATCATTAGTATTTGTCTGTTTGTACAAAACTCTCTCGACATTGAAATATTTACATTAGAAAATGATCTTAAGCCCCGCCCACTGAAAATGATTTATTTTTCTCTAGGTGAAATCTTGTTTACTATAAACAGACCCTCTCTGCTGTGACTGGTCAAGCATCAAGGTTCAATCCCTGAAGTCTCCACCTCCAAGGGACTCGTTGTATAAACAAAGCGGGCGTGATTACAGCTGTTACAAGTTGGAGTTCGACACAACACTCAACAACACCATGAATACCACAAATACTTGTCGCAAAATCGAATTTATTTCCTCATAGACCTGCTGAGCACATAGGGATTTAATAACGTTTCACAATAGTTGCCCTTTTAAAAACATATTTTAATATTTTACGTCTTTGATATTCAACAAATAACTTAATATATATATTATTGATTTATTTTTTCATTAAGCAAAAGAGAACACTTTAAAATTGTTAAAAAAAAACAACTGAAAACATTTTTTGTAATACTTTGCAGGATTCCAAACATGAACCTGAAGATTTAAAATACTAGTGTATATTATAATGTAATACACACAGTGCTTTGTGATTTACGAGTATGTTACAGTTAAGTTCCTGAGTCAAGAAACTTGTCTCCATCCCAGAAGCCCATGTCAACATCATTAGAGCTAATATTGAAGATCTTATGTTGTTTCTTTCGCCATCAACCTGAGCTTCCTTTGGGATCTATTGTTGGATTTTAAGTAACTTTTTTAAAGTTCCTCTTCTGTGTAGCAAAGTGTTGGTGCTTCACGCTCAACACTATTGTATTCGTCCAACATTCATTCATTAGAAATCCTTAATATTATCCCGAATATCAGCCAGCTTGATTTTCTTCAGCGCGCTCGCAGGCGCGGCACTTGAAAGCCTCTGGCACAATGTGGACTGTCTTCATTTCCTGCCGTCCTCCCCGGGGGGGGAAGGACCCCTGAGTTGTTCCCAATTGAAAATGGAGTCATGCCCCTTTAAGCAGCCCTCACATAGTGAACAAGAGGGGAAGCGGGAAAAAAAAAAGAAGAGGAGACACTGCGAGGAGGGGTGGCTTGTGTGTGCAAGTGTTCATTCATTGCTTTTGGGAGTAAGGGGGTGACTTCCTGGGAGGCCTCGGATGAACTGTGTCACTTTTGATCTCCACATTTAAGCAGTAGCGCAGGATCGTAGATGAGCAATGGAGACGGAGAAAAGGTGGATTTATGGAAGGACAGTTGGACTTCCCTTCACCTTCGTTATAATAGCTTCTTCTTCTGGTGCTATTATGTGATATTGGTTTTATCTTCTATATAGTAATGCAAAGAGGTTTATTAGCAATTATAACTCGTCGTAAAATCATCTATTTCACATGGGCTACTGGGTAATGTTAGTTATCTGATTGTGCTTTTATAGCATTTGAAAATATGACGTCGTCCAATTGTTCTTTTCTGGTAATGTCTAGTACAGGGGTGGGCAACTACATTTCCCCAGGGGCCACATTTTACAGCTGTTGCTAGAGGCCATCAAGCAGAAATAAAGGAGCAAAAATGATAAAAATCAAGTAAATTCTTTTAACCTAAATATACCTTAAATTGTATTTTATATACATTTTAAAATACATACTTTATTTACAAATGTTTATTTTCGTATTTTTATATTCACTCAAAACTTTTGAGGGCAATATTCACTCCCAAAAATGACAAACAGAGGAGAAAAAAGCCCCAAAACCAAGACCCTAAATTCATAGTTAGAGACTAGTAAAGGATAATAAAAATAAATAAAAGTTTATTTGACTCATAAATACAGTCAAAGAGCCAGGTGTCCCAAACCCTACTCCAGTATAACTCAGCTGTATTCAGTAGTGATGTGTTGATGAAGCTTCATGAAGCAGTGTCATGTTGTTTAGAGGCCAGTAGGTGGCGCTATCAGTTTCAATTTGATGTGATGTTTCATTAGAACAGTTGTTAAAAACAAAGGAAAATAGTGCAGTGACCTCTATCTAGAGGCTTCATGAAGCATCATCAGACCATCACTAGTATACAATACTTGTATACTACGAGAATACACTAAGATCAAGTTCAGGATTCATGTCAGGGGCCGTCAACTCACCTCATCAAGTCCTGTAACTATTCTTTTTAATAGCGATATTTAAACTCTTATTGTAATTATCAGACGACACTCACTTGTGTGGTCTCCTCTCCCTGGCAAGTTTTTCATCTTATATTTTATTTTCGGCATGTGTTTTTCATTTCCATCGAACATGAGGTCCCTCCGAGGAGCTCAATTACAGCCAGTGAGTAACTTCTGAGGGCTTTTGGGACTTGAAAGGCGAACGCTATCACATGGTCATCTGGAAGACTTACGGCTCGAGATGGACACAGAGGATGAGCATCGATACCGAGGGATACTTTATGACTTGGATGTCTTAACTGGCTGTTGACGTTTGTAAAACCCTCTGACTGGATTAAGAGGTGATTTAAAGAGTGTTTGAAGGGAAGTTGCGTGTACTTTTATAATCTTTTCCTGCACCTTATAGCGGCACCTTGGCAGGAAACAAACAGCTGGACTAAGGGCTTTTATACCGACCACGCTGCGGCTGAGCTGACACTTTTTGTCCGCGACTAGCCACCGCTGCTATATCCTCAAGCCACAAAAAAAAAGTAGCAGAAATGAGACATGAAGAAGGAAAAACAAGCTTTTTTTCTGATTGATGGCTTTCTTTGTTCTTATTCGCTGCCACCCCAGAACGGTAATGATCGCGACTACTTATGTCTGTCCGAGCTATTAAGGGGGTAATTATTCCCTCCGTACATACCTGACGGTGGACATGTGCCTCAGCTGTCCAGCTGGGACGGACTTCCACCCCCACCGTCCCACATGTGAGGTCACCAAATGCTATCCTGTTCCAAAAGGAGGCAGAAGTGTTTGGTTTTTCTTGTGAAAACCGTCGCTCTCTCACGCTCCTGCATCACTATGGTAAATCCGGCTAAAATTGGACAAAACTATACGGGCTGCGGACGGATTATATTTTTGGTCGACGGTGTTTGTTTTCCGATGTTTTGCTCCGACTCTAAGGCAACATCCACAATACGGGCCTTTTTTTAAAATGAAACCAACCATTCAAAACGTAGCTGTGAGACGGATCCACGTGAAGATTTCGTACTGTTTCCCTAAATGTTGTACAAAAAAAGTTTTTTAAAACTATCTGTTAACTTAAAGTGAATTATTTATTTTCAAAAAATCCATTGATTTCAAGATTGTGTTTGGTACAGATCGATTATCCATGAGTTCTCCTCTTTAAACCACGCCTACTTGAGCCCTGTTCCATGAAATTATTATTATAATAAAATTATACTTAAATATTAAATGTACATTTAACGCTTTCACCATTTCAATCATTCATTGTTTCACCATATTTTAAACAGCGTTAGCTAGTGACTAGCTAGTTGACAAATCATATTTCAAGACTATGAATCCATTTGGAGAGAAAAGGGAAGTAAATAAATAAAGAAATGTTTTTCACTTTGCTTCTGTTCTTCGTACAACAAGATGGATCTTGTGTTAACTTGCCGCAAACTGTTTCGGTAACCATGGACAAAAAAATGAAGGCATCAAAATAAGGGCATGAAAATACACAGTGAAGATAACGATCGAGATGGTATTTTCGAAGTTGCATCATCATACCATTACGATTGCTGGGTTTATTATACTTACCTTAGAATTAGCTTGTTCCAAATATGACAGTATTTTAGTTACAATATTTTTTGCGACTAGCCAATGCTAATAAAAATGGCTGAATTTTTTCTTTGGTGGGTTTTTTTCTCTTCGGCACAATGAATTACCTCCTATCCAGATCCTCAGAGTGAAACGTGATGAACGAAAAAGGCTAAAAGTGGCCAATTTGAGGATCCTGGCTCGCCTAAAAGGATTTAAGATCACTGTTATAAATTGAACGGTTAAACCCACGATGATAAAACCAGAGTGGTCTGGTGTTCGGTTTGGGGTGAAAAAAACTGTTGCATCTGTTTAGTAAAATCTTCGCGTAAATTTGTTTTTCTCCACAGGAAAACATTATAAATGCGAAAAGCAGCTCGTCGGTGCGCCTCGCGTCTGAAGGCCGGAGATCAGGTCCCGAACACCGATCCGGCCGTCGGCCTGCCGCGCTGCCCTGGGGTCAAGGCGGCACCGCTGCCGGCAACGTGCACAAAGATGGAGCCGGCGCTTTCCTCCTGGACCTGCACAACTTCCCCGACCTCTCCCGGGCCGACATCAACGGACAGAACCCCAACATACAGGTGATCCAAGTGTGTCTTGTGTGTGCACCTGCCGTGGTGCTTTTTTCATGCGGCTGTTAGACATGGCTACTCAAGCACACCGGGTCAGGAAGTATCGCTAACCCCCTTTTTTTTTTTCATCTCCCATCCGTCTCTTTCACACTTCCTGGCTGAAGACACCAGTCATCACTACTAAGACATATGCTGTAAGACAGACGGGCAGGCTTATGTAAATGTCAGTCGCAGCAGCCGGTGCAGATGGTCGGCTAACCGCTGCCATGTTCGAAATCATCTCCCCGTCTAATCCTGCACGGGGGTCCCTCCATTTGCAGGGAGCATCATCGGCAAATCCGAGCATGAACAAAGTGTATTAACATCTCAAGATGTGGGAAAAAAAAAGAGGAGAGCGAGCAATTGAGCGAGGGCGTGAGGCTGTGGGACAAGAGGAGGAGGAGGTTTTTTGGGGGGGGCTCTTTGATCCCCGGATTCATCTGGCTTTCATGGTCTGGAGGAGGCTGAGTAGCCCTTTGAACTTTGTGTTTAGGTGGAGAGGACCCCAAGAGGTGGGAGGGTGGCTGAGGGGGCAGGAGTGCCGGTCCCCGGACTCATCTGGTGGACACATGTGTAGGACAGATGGCCCGCGGGGGCACCGTTGAGGACGAAGAGGGTATCGAGGACCGTCATCGTTGCTACAAGAGACTGACCCCCAAAACCTTTTGTGAATGATAGCTATGATGAGTCCAGGGGCTGCTGGGTTTATTAGTGGTCTATGAAACTAGTCTCATGGAAGAAGGGTTTAAGTCACGGCGGGGGCAGGATAAGAGGGGATGTTGCAAGAAGGTGGTAGGAAATTAAAAAAAACCAACAGGAGGGTAATTTCTAGAAGCACTTTGTGTCAGAAAATGACCAAAAGAACATCCGTTTCCATAATGCTAACAAAAAAATGCAGCATTTCTTAGATTTTCTAGCTTCACGATTGTTGCGATTTTCTTGTGTTCTTTATAGTGTTACATGTTCCATGTCACTTTATAGTATCGCTGTGATTGGTCAAGCATTGAGGTTTGTCACCACAAGTCATCAATCCCGGATCATCCACGTCCAAGGGACTCGTTGTATAAACAAAGCGGGGTGTGATTACAGCTGGCTGGAGGAGGACTGAAGCCCTTTTTTATATCATAACGGTCTTCGCTCTCGTAACCTCTCGTTTGCTGAGATTTTAGACTGGTGAGAACTTTATATAGTAATAAGTTCAAAACATGGTCATGATAAGGGACTTACTGCATCTTGGAGAGGAAGACTTTGACATTTGAAACATGTGAGTGAGTCAGGAAGGAAGTGTCTTATAGGTGTTGCCAAATATTAACACAACCGAATGTTAGCGAGCAGTTAGATACATTTTTACCATTTCAGCTTTTAACTTGTGTGTTGTTTCAAGCGTTATTCAAAATCTTGTTTCTCTTGGACACAGGTGACCATAGAGGTGGTGGACGGACTGGAGGCGCACGAGACGGAAAAGGGTCTGCGAAAAGAAACCAGACCCAACTGGGCCTCCCCGAACTGGCGCAACTGGTGGCGTCACTCCTCGACCTCGTCCTCCACGACGCATCAAACCGAGGAGCACGATCGCAACAACGAGGACAGCAACTTCCTACGTCCGCCAACGGACTGGGACCGGAGAGGGGGCGCCACGGCGGGCGGAGGAGGAGGAGGAGGAAGCAAAGCTCAAGCGGAATACGGTGAGAACGAAAAATCCGTGTGCCGCGGAGAACATTTCGCAGGGTATAGAGTCTCTTATTTGAGCGCCGGGTTTCAGCACATGGCCACAGACTGATGTAGAATCTGTAATTTGCACATTTGCTGATTTAAGCTGTCACCAAAATGAGAGCCGTCATCTCAGGCGAGCCTTCGAGAGCTCCTGATTGAAGCCTTTAACACTCTTTTATGAGACGGATTCCTCCCGCGACGTGACGCAGTTTGAAGTCACGGCAACATCAAAGTCCGGCGTTCTCACAACTCCCTTTCGTCGACGGGCGCAATCTCGCGTCTTTTCACCGCCGATCCGGGTCCGAGTCGTAGCATGCCCCAAAACCAAAACGCGGTCGAGCAGGAATGCGAGCGCTGTGGAAAAATGTCATCTTATCCACATTGCACTTGCGCTGCAGCGGTTAGGAGCATGATTTTATAATCTTTTTCTGTCAAAGCCGTACCTCATGTTTAATGTTTCTGGCTTATCACTGCGGTCTCGTTTCATGTCGCGCTGACGGACGAGGAAACGCTCCATCTTCATTTCTGACTAAAAACCTGTTAATCCCGTGTCCTCCCGAATCATTGATGGCGTGATCCGTCATCCAGGGGTGCTCAATATCGGCTCCTACATTTTTGGAATCATCATGTTTTATTTTTGAGCCCCTTGTTGAAGTGCTCTTCGGGTGTAACAACCTTTGCGAAGGGAAGGAAAACAGGCATAGATGGCTATCTACTCATAATGAGGGGCAGATGGCAGTCGGGGTGCGAGGTGGGGGGAGCATAGGAAGGTTGGACCCCGGCCAGAAATACTTCCACCCCAACATGCCCACATTAATTCTGCTCATTGATGGAGCGCTGCTTTCAAGATGTGTGTGTGTGTGTGTGTGTGTGTGTGTGTGTGTGTGTGTGTGTTGCTCGCAGAGCCAAGTGTAACCGTTTTCCATTGCCAGTGACTACATCCGTCTGCTTGGTAATAATCGTTCTTAAAGAGGATGTTTTTTGTCGTTTCACGTGCCAATTTGAGGCCAGTCATTTAGACAAACACACACAGCATGAAAATGTTGTCTGGCTTTACACAAGCCAGACGACTCATCTGACTCTAAACGCTTGTTTACGCACAACCTGAGGAGGATGAATAAAGTCAACAGAACAACAGATCTTTTTCGAAAGCCCTCTATGTTGATAATCTAGTGTTCCTTTATTTCCTAAACTCATTCAACTGCGGAACATCTATGAATTTAACTATGAACTTAAAGACATATTTTCACTTTAATCTATATCAAACTATTACCCATCGAAAGCCTTGCATTACATAAGCGCTGTGTTATTTAGTGATCGCGGAAACTGAATTTTGCGGCTTTTTCTTTGGCTCCGTTGCTGATTGGGCTTCATCGGACTTGAAAAGTTGATGACAGCGCTCCCACGAGGCGTGCCACATTATGTCATAAGGCGTGGCACAAAAAAAAGAATGTTTAAAATAAGGACATAGATTCAGTGACGTCGGAGATGAGGTCTTATGGTTCAGCCATACTATGGTCCAGAGTCCTGACGGGAGCAGGAAGCAACGGCGGCTAATGCACAGTCGCTCACTCAAATAAACATGACCCCTTATTATGCAAAAACTGAAAATGGTTTACGACCCAAGCTGATTTTTTTAACCAGGCTATAAATATGTTCATAAAGTCATAAAAGTATGTTTTTATGACTTGGTTTAAATGTGATTTCCTGTCTTTTTGTGGCCAAAAATAATATTTGACATTTTGAATCCAGACGTTGATCCTTGGTTGTACAGGAACCAAATCTAACTTGATACTTGACAAGATGGATGACTATGGACTAAACACTCCTAAAAAATGAAATCATTTTACTCAGTGACTGATGTAAGTTATAGTTATTTGTAAAATGCCTTTCTAGACCAGGGTCACAAGGCACTAGAACAATCAAAAGCAGAAAAACCTACAATTTTAAAAACTCCAAAGGCCAAGAAAACATAAGACAAACACAGAAGTCCCAGAACATCAGGGAAAAGCACAAATAAAAATGTCTTAAGATGTTTCTTGAAGAAGTCAGTAGACTCAGTAGAGGAGAGGAAGATTGTTCCAAAGCTTAGGAGCAACAGCCTGGAAGGATTTCTGTCCTCTGGTCCTGAACCCTGTTCAAGAACCATCAGTAGATTCTGATCCACAAACCTCAGAGCCCAAGCTGGGGTGTAAGTCTGGATCAGATCAGTGATGTAAGGAGGAGTCTGACCATGAATAGATCTGAAAGTAAGAACCAGAATTTTCCTGAAAGAAACTGGCAGCCAATGCAAAGTTTTAAGGATCGGAGAAATGTAAGTTCTTCTACTAGAGCGGTTAAGAATTCTCGCTGCAGAGTTTTGTATTAACTGCAGGCGAGACAGCTCCTTCATATTGAGACACTTAGTTGATGTTAAAAAAAAGGTGCATCAACCATTATCATTGTTTTGCAATCCCTGTGTGATCGACTTCATTGGAGGACACTCTACTCTGGTTATTACTATGTACTACGATAAGTTAAAAGACACATATGGAGAGTTAGGGGTCAGCGTCTTATTTTAGTTTACAGATGTTTGCGACTTCTCTGATGAGATGGTCTGGAGCTGTCGTCTTCTGTAAATTGTTTATTCTGCAGCGCACAGAACCTGTCAGAAGACCCTGAGCTTTGTTGAAAGGCCCTTCCTGTGACTTCAAACATTCAGAAACACACAAACATGTTCCACCCTGGCTTTATTTGCTCTGCGACTCCACATTTGTGTGTGTGCGACGGTGCAGACAGATGTGTTGGGTTTACGCTACGAGGTGCAACATCAAAGAGAGAACGGATTCCGCCTTTTTCCATTCTCAAGTCCAACCTCTACTTTACCTCGCAAAGTTTGCCGTTTGCTAAGATTTTATTTCTGTTTTTTTCAGATTACATGGACGGAGAGGGAGACTGGAGCGGCTGGTCAGCCTGCAGCGTCACCTGCGGCAATGGCAATCAGAAGAGAACGCGGTCCTGTGGTTACGCCTGTACAGCCACAGAGTCCAGGACTTGTGAAATGCCAAACTGCCCAGGTAAAATTCCTTACACCAGGAATACTAACAATCCTAAAATAAAATGGTAGAACGGCACTTCTTCATTAGAATATACCATATTATCCGCACTATTAGGCGCACCGGATTATAAGGCGCATGGAATAAAAGATACAGTAAGACGTTTGACTGGGGTTGCGTTATGCATCCACAAGATAAAGCTGTGCTAAAGGGAATGTCAACAAAACAGTCGGATAAAGTTCTGACAACTCCGTTCACTCCCATGGTAACGATGTACGAATGATGTTTAAAAGGCTTCAAGCAGCAGCCGGCGAGACTGATTTTGTGAGCAGATAAAGGTTGCAAGAACCAAGACACACTCGCTCAAAATGGTGGCAGTAATCTTACTCCATAGACGTCCGCCATGATGTGACGTGTGTCGTTGATCCCACCCTGTGATGATGTAATTGCGCCCACGGGGTGTCGGCTCAGTCGGCGCAGAGTCATGAAAGTGTTTTTAAACAAGTCACCCACCAGGTAATGTTCATATATAAGGCGCTCCGGATTATAAGGCGTCATTTTGAGAAATTTAAAGGCTTTTAAGTGCGCTTTTAAGTGCGCCTTTAAGTGCGGAAATACGGTAATGATATTTCATATAAGAACTTGAGGCTAACCAACAATATCTTCTTTTGTTTTAAGGTATTGAAGATGCCTTCAAGACAGCAGCAACTGAAGTGAGCCTCTTAGCTGGAACAGACGAGTTTAATGCCACAGAACTATTTGGTATCGGTAAGAACTTTTTATAACCTACAAGAATGATAGTAAAAGGTGCAGCAGTCACTAATGGCTCGTCTATGTCTTCTTAGATACCGATAGCTGTGAGAGATGGATGAACTGTAAAAGCGACTTCCTGAAGAAATACATGGTCAAAGTGGCCAACGACCTTCCCAGCTGTCCCTGCTCGTACCCGACCGAGGTCGCCTACAGCACGGCTGACGTCCACGACGCCCTGCTCCGAAGAGATTTCCGTTGGAAGGACGCTAGCGGACCCAAAGAGAAGCTGGAGATCTACAAGCCGACGGCGCGCTACTGCATCCGCTCGATGTTGACCCTCGAGTCGACCACCTTGGCCGCCCAGCACTGTTGCTACGACGACCACATGAAGCTCGTCACCCGAGGCAAAGGCGCCGGGACCCCCAATCTCATCAGCACCGAATTCTCAGCCGACTTGCACTATAAGGTGGACATCTTGCCGTGGATCATATGCAAGGGGGACTGGAGTCGATACAACCAAGCCCGACCGCCCAACAACGGTCAGAAGTGCCCCGACAACCCGCAGGACGAGGACTACTACAAGCAGTTTGAAGAAGCGAGGGAGTTCTAGCTTCGAAGCTAACAGGCCAACACACAAAACCTCAATCATGACTCTTTTGATCAAATATGACGAGAGGAAGAAGACATTTACTGGAGATCTGTTTCAAACTTTCACTTAAAAAAAAAAACTGTTTCAGCGGACACAGAAAAACAAATGGGTACATTTTTTTCCATGAATGAATTTGTCAATTTGTTCTGCAAAAAGGGAGAATTTAATTTCGTAAAGGGAAACCGTTAATAACTTAGGAATGTCTTTTTAGATTCTGTCCATCTGGTGTTGTGCTAATAGAGTAATGACATCCTTCAAGAATGTTTGGCAGCGTTGGGGGAGGGACGGAGGACGGGGGTACGAACACGTTTGGCAGGGATGGCTGTGAAATTGTTATTTAGCATGCATATTTTCCTTAAGATTGTCTACCTGAAATGTACAACCACCACCCCTGTCTCTTCGAGGCATTGTACAAAGCCTTCATTGTTTTTTCGTGTTTTGTAAAGTATTTATTACGACGTTGTAGCTGTGTGTGTGTCCGTGACTGAATGCTAGGCGCTCAATGTTGTATCGAGAATCTGTGAATACAATTGTATCGGAAAAAGAATTGAGATATTAAATCTATAAATAAAGACTTCTTTTTTTTTTTTTGGATCTGCTGGAAGACGCGTTTCCCTACTGCCTTTTTTGGTTTGATATCCCTTCTCAGTTGGCGGGGAGAGCGTGTTTGTCTACTCAAATAATTTGTCTTTGGCTTGCATCTTCACATTCCTGGGTAATTCCTCACATACGTGCACCACACTGCATGTTCCGTGTCAATATCAGGGACCTCTGACCATTTTCTGCGCCGACTTCTCCAGGCGTTTAAACACAGAGAAGGCTATTCATGATGCAATCATTCTTCTAGTCGAGTGTGTGTGTGTGTGTGTGTGTGTGTGTGTGTGTGTGTGTGTGTGCATGTGTGTGTGGCACAGCTACCAATGCAGGAATTGTCTTCACAGCGCAACAGGCCACGGCACGTTCCACAGCCCAGGGCACCACACTCGGAACAAGCCTTGGATTTCAAAGAAGAATCATTTCGAACAATAGTTTTTCTCTTGTAAAATTAATGAATTGATCCCAAGATGTTTAAAATAAAGATGTTTTCACTTGTATTGTTAAGACAAGAAGTACAAGAAGTTTATTAGTAGCATCGCTTACCATCACAGGCTATGACAGCAAGTCTGCCTCCTCCATCTAAACCAGGGATGGGCAGAAGATAGGGACAAAAAAATTATTTTATATGATTGAGAAACTATTAGATAAATAGGAAATTTAAAAAAAAAGCATTTTAATTTGTTTCTATATCATTTTATTATGGTTCATTTTATTTTAAGATTCTAAAAATTATTACATTTCACCATTAAAAAAAAGATCATATGCAAAAAGAGTGTTCTTGTGCCACAATTTAATTTAGACATTTAATTTATTTTTATTATATATACAGTACATTTTATAAAAAAAATATTAGATAAAAGCACAAGTAAAAACCAAATCCCCTCAAAAGGACAAATATAAGGCCAAAAACGGAGAAAAAATATATTCAAAAGATCTTTAGTAAAATGTACAAAAATAAAGAAATGACATTAAGACCAACAGTAAATACATTTTATAATGTTTCATCTTATATACATTTCATTTAAAATAGCATATAAAAGCACCACCAGAAAAAAATGGTATTCAAGCAAAGATCTGCAGGAAAATATATGTAGGGTTGAACTAGTAATAGTATGGATAGCGATGTTAAACATTTCTAAATGGTCAGTTTTATAGTATTATTTTAACTTCAGAGATGTGGCCCCGGGACCAAGTCTGATCTAATCCATTATCTTTACGCTAGATAAGTCGCAGTTCATAATAATAATATTCATTTTATTCATTAAGAAAAGAGTTTTAAAAGTTAGGAGAGGTACAAACTTTCTTAAAGGGAACTACAAAAACATGGAAGCCATAAAACAAGAGTTACAGTGAATAAGCCCGTTCAAAAAGTGATGTTTTTAGGTGAGTTTTAAACCAAGTCAAACTAATGATTTAACTACTAGTTAGTCCGAGGGTCAAGTCACTGCTCTTTCAATCAAGCTTTGTGGGTTCAATCCCCAGGCAGGGTACTCAGTTGTAGCCATGGGAAAACACAATTCTTAATTCATGTAAATTGTGTTATTAATTTTAATGTATATGGCTCTACAATGCCGTTTACAATTAGCCCCTTGGCGTTGGTATGCACTTTCTCAGTGCTTTTATGGTCATTTATAAAAGTGCAGCTTCAGAATACAGCAGTCTGGTAGATGTTTCCAAATAAGAGATTTAAGGAGGTTGGATATGCTTTGACAGAATATATATTTATACAGTTTTGTTAATCCAAGAACATTTTTTTCAAAGTACTTAGTTGCTATGGTAAGAACACAAGTTGATGAGACAAGAAAATACCTCTGTGCAGTTATCCTGGGGTTGTGAGGCATTTGATACAGTAAATAAAAACTCTCAAAACAAATGATAAATTCTGTTTTGTCCCATGGCTTGGACCGAGGACAGGATTAAAGACAAGTGGAAATATTGTGGGGTTTAGATTTGAACAAACATCCAAACAACAGACAAAAACATAATAAATCAAAACTGTTTAATCACAATAGTTACAGAAAACAAAACAAAAACAAACGTCAAGTGTCCATATCACCGTCCAAAGGAAACTTAAAGTGCACCACAAGTCGGCCGGAGAACAAAAACTCAACAAGACTGAAAAAACAAAAAGGTTATTAGAAAAAACACAACATACTGTATAAAACGACAAAAGTAGGCTCGTGCACAAGGAGGAAAACAAGAAAAATGTAATCCGCAGAGAGAATAAAGACAGTTCATACCAGGAAGTGACGATTATAATCTGGCGCCTGTTGCTGCAGGAGAGTTGGCTCTCTGCTGCTGGGGTGTTGATTGTTTGATAAGCTGCAGCTGCTGTGAAAGCAACAGGCGCTGCGGAACTCAGAAATCAGAAATATATAGATATTTTTGAAAAAAAAACAAAAAAAAAACAGGTGTCAAAGTAAAATCAAAATAACCTTTTTTATCTTTTAAAACTTTTTTTTTTTTTTAAATAATTTGGCGCCTGTTGCTGCAGGAGAGGTGGCTTTAAACTCTGCTGCTGGGATTGTTTGATGTGCTGGAGCTTCTGGGTTTTTGAAGAAATTTGATACTGAGGCACACAGGGGAAAAAAAATGAAGAGTAATTCATAAGTAACATTGGACTGTTACTTTTTGACACATCAAGGCGCTTGTTGCGAAGAAATAAACCTTGAAAGAAACAAGCATTTTGTTAAGGAGAAACCAGCCCAGTGCTCTCTCTGCTTCATCTTAGATTAGATTAGATTGACTTTACAATACAATACAGCAATTATTTTTTATGAATAATTGCTGTATTGCTGTGGCTAATTGGATAAAAAAACAATCAATAAAGTTCTACCTACCTACCTTTATTAACCCTTCTGGAGTTCTCCATCTCGAAATTAGATTTCCAGTTCACAGCAGAGAATACGAGGTACAGAAGTTTCATAAAAGCAAGAATAAAATTCAAATTTAAAAAGAACAAAGTGCAATTAAAGAATTAAAGGAGGAAAACAAAGATTTTAAAAGGATACAAATAACATCATCTCTCACTCTGCTTTATGTATTTTTCATGTCCTTAACATAATATTTTTGCCACTATTTTTACTTGTGTTTTTAACTGAAGGCTGGTCCCCCGGGAACCCCTGCTTTCCTGGACTTCAGGATGGATCGAGAAAAGCTTTTGATAGATTTAAGGCTCTGCAGAACAGCGTGTACATTAGCATGTAGCGCTGAAGTCGTCCAAAAAAGCCCCCGGGATGTATTGTGTTCTCAGTCGAGAGGAAAAGGTTCCAGGGAAAGTGGAACCACTCGAGAAACCACCTGCTTCTGAGACGTGAATAGTGTTGACATGAGATACTCAAGCGTAGCGTGGAATCTCCTTCCGACGCTCAAATGTTTAAATAGAAAGAAAAAAAACATTGTCCGATCCGATAACCATCTAAGGGTCGCCGTGCACCTTCAGGAGCATCGACCCTTTTCCCTTCGCTGTCTTTTATCGGTGTGAAAACATACACACCATGAATAAAAAAAAGTAAAGCAGGGCCTCGGTGGACTTGTTGACTGCCGGGTCGCGACTCAGGCCTCACTCGCTTTTGTGTTTCTATTTCCAGACCTCCTATTCTGGTGCGTTTTCAAAAGGGACGCAAAGCACCATATTAGTGGTATATTGTCAAGGATTCGAAAGGGCTCATTAAACATTACCAAGATATGATTGTTGGTCTATTTTGAGCGAGAATGAGTATCTCGACGTATGTACAGGGTTTTTTTGGAAGACGTTCCACAGGCTCTGGCTTTCGTCAGCAGGTCGAGAAAGCCAGGACACCCGCAGCCAAAAGCAGGAGGAAGGTGGTGGAGTGTTGGGGAGTGAAAAAGCGAGGAAGGGCGGAGTCGGTTGCAGACGGAAGGTGAATATCACACGGTGGCAATCCTTCGTTTTTTTTTTTTTTGCGGTGACAGATGTGGAGTCATTTTTAGCCTCACTTTCTTTCGACTCCCTTGATTCGGTGCTTTATGGGTGGTGTAAGCACACAATGCAGGAAGTGTCTGCGCCACAATACCACAGGGGCCTAACGCCACAGAAAACATAATTAAAAGCCTTTTTTTCTTTTCGGTCTTCTAATCTAGAATGGTGGACTCGAAAAAAAACCAGGAGGGGTACTTACCTATCCGCTGTGCCCCTGGACCAGCTGGCACAGCATGGTAAGGGGGTTGGCTGGCGCTCGTGCCCCCCTCCCGCCTGGAGCCGGCACCTCCGAGTGGGAAGTGGCATGTGTTGGGTGCACAGCTGAATAAACAGGTCAAGTAGCTGCGGCTTATTAGAGAGTCGAGCTTCACTCTTGGAACGGACCGGCGAGTCCACATGCTCGAAAGTAGAGTGCAGTTTTTTTGAGGGTTCTATTAGATCAACTTCTTATGACGATTATAGCATTTTGTTTATTTTGTGATGAGATCGACAAAAGTAAACAACTTATGCGAGGCGTTATATTTAAAGGTATGATAAAAGATTCTTTGATACTTCATGAAGAAATATTTTTAGCTTCGACAAGCAATCTGGGTTCAATAATAAAAGAAGATGTTTGGTAATTTTGTGTAATTTTTATAGTTTAAAGAGAAAACTACTATTTATTTTGTTATGAGGGAAAGTTGGAAACAGATGATCTTCAATATTGGACATCATTGCACAAACAGTAAAAACATTAACATGAAAATGTCCCAAAAAAAATGTCAAATTCTGTTTTGTCCATTGCTTGGACTGAGGACAAAAGACTAAAGAATATAAAACTTATAAATTCGAATTCTTTAAATCTTCTTGTTCTTGCCATTATATTGTATTTCTCTTTTATTGCATTTGATATTGTCTTTTATTCCTCTTTTATTGGGCATCCTTTTGTTGCTGTATACCTGGGAACATGCTATTATATTGTATTTCTCTTTTATTGCATTTGATATTCTCTTTTATTCCTCTTTTATTGGGGGTCCTTTTGTTGCTGTAAACCTGGGAACATGGACGTGTAGTTGAACCATTAGCTCAACATTTCAGATACAAAACTTCATAAAAAACAAATTTAAAATGACTTTAAAATAACTTTTTTCCACTGAAAAACATCTTTTTTTCATATATTTCGCTACATAATAACGGTAATTGAAGATTCAGACCTAAATGGTGTCGATCTTTAATATAATTTGTCAGATTATTGTGTTTTTACTCTACTTTACTTGATGTTAATTCTACTCATTCTGTGTATATTCATATATATATTAGGGGAATAAAGCTATTTCTGACTTTTGGTTTGCTAAAGACAATGACTCTATTAAATAAAATTGAATTGTTGGACATTTTTCAGTATAACAGGTATAGTAGTACGAGATATAGACGTACAAAGATGACTTTTTTTTTCCGCCACAAAAATCAAGAGGATCCGTTGTCACAGCACTGAGCCCCGGAGGTGGTGATTTTGGCCTCCAGAAGCTGCAGGCTGTGATTCATAGCGACAGCGGCGGCGTTGGCATGTGAGGACAGCGGAGCAGGCGGACAAGGCTGCTGCTGCTGCGAGCTTTGATCTTTATTTGCTCCACCGTCTGTTTTGCATTTAAGAGCTCCTGCCAAGCTGCCACGGCAATGGATACACCTTGAACGGCTCAGGACCTTGTCCACTTTTTTAAAGACCCCGGGATCCTTTTTCAAAGCCAAAGCGCTGGGGTCTGTGGGGCAGAGAGAGGGATGATGTTCTGAAGGGCAAGGTTTTTTTTTTTGTTTTCCGGGTGGAAGCCTGACGAGGACCTTATAGCAAAAGGCAGATTATCTCTGATGAAAAGTGGGCGAGCGGTAATAGCGTGTAATCAAGCTAATGGAGAATAGTGGGTGACAGGCAAGGTAAGGTTTTTTGTTTGATGACTTAAAAAGGATCAGATCAGGGTCAAGAGACTGTGGAGCAACAACTGGAACAAAACCTTTAAACATTCATTAAAATTAGAGGTTTGTGTTTTGAGACATATTTTGTTGAACAACAACCTATATAAATGCAATGTTATGTTGCACACCAGACTGCAGTTACTAAATTAAACAAAAATATTGGCTTTTTTTTAATAGTGGAGCCGTTGTGTTTCCAAAATTAAAGCCAAAATAAAGGCATAATACAAAAACTAGTTGTATTTTAGTTATTATTATAGCATTACTTTTGTAGAAAAAATAAGAAGAAGAGAAATTGGGCACTCCAATGATGATTTTTTTTTTCTGGGGCGTACCAAGACATTTAAGAAACTTTTACCAAAAAAAGATTTAGCATTTTTGCCAAGAACATCTTAAATTGATCTTGGACCTTCAAACGGAAATATTAACATTAGAAAATGTACTTAAACTCCACCCGAAAAGGTTTTTTTAGGAGCTAAAATCTTGTTTACCATAACCACACCCACTCTTCTGTGATTGGTCAAGCATCAAGGTTTGTCACAGCACATCATGAATCCAGGAAGTCTCCACCTCCAAAGGACTCGTTGTATAAACAAAGCGGGGTGTGATTACAGCAGGCTGGAAGACGGGTGAAGCAATATTTACGTCATATCCGCTCTCGTAACCTCTTGTCTGCCGAGATTTCAGACGGGGGAGAACTTGATGAGGTAATAAGTTCAAAACATGGTCATGATTAGTTCAGTTTGTAATTCGTTCACGTTATTTTTTAAAAGATGAGGGACTTCCTGCATCTTGGAGCAAGTCTTCAACATTCGAAGAATGTGAGTGAGTCAGGGGAGCTGGAGTTTGACAACATGAAATACCAACAAAGACTTGTAGCAACATAGACTTTATTTCCTCATCGAGCTGTGCACAGAGTGATTTAATAGCTTATAGAACAGTTCTCGTAAATCATGACTAGACAGGCTTTCTTATTGAAACGGTTACCGGAGTTCTCGTTAGTAACAAAGGAAAAAAAACAAATTTAGACCTCCAGTCTTTTTTCAAGTACGTTCCTCAACAGCACCATTTCATGGGCTTTTTAGATGCATAAATATGTTTTTTTTTTTTTTTAAAGTGAGTCTATAAATATGATGTCTAACAGTCGAGTTGAGTGACGGGATAGATTCTGCTACCTGAGTATCTATATATTCTTTTAAAACTGCATAACATTCGTGTTGAAATCCACGTTAAACCTCGGGATTTGGACGTGTTCATGCTGCGTCTTCACATTCGAGAAGCGACACGATTGACAGACGAAGGGAGGCACGTGGAAAGCCGGTTACATTGTGTCCGGACGTCAATTCGGAACAGGAGGTTCTGTTCGGCGACACCAAACCACTTGGACGTCCACCCTGTTGACCCTTATTTGTAGCTTATGTACAAACTTAAAAAATGCCACTTGGTGTCACGAGAGTAAATAAAAATGCATCAAGGCAATGGTGCATCAAGTGTAATCCAGGGGGGGCTTGTGGGTGGGTGTGTGTGTTAAGGGGGGGGTTAAAGCACATGCTTTTGGCCGAGAGGGGAGGTCCTTGAAGTGCACAGATATAAGCCCCGCCCCCTTTCCTCGTGGACACCTCGTTAAAACAGCTAAAAGCTAACGTTTATTAGCGTCACAAACGGTGTGCGATTTGAAGGTATTGCCGAAGCGTGGATGACGCTCACTCGGTCGTGGTCATCAGGCGACACACTCCTCCCTCGATGGCCAGGGACTGACCCGGGACGGTGCCGGGCGGTAACCTCGATATGTGGGTCTGAAAGTGGGGGGGGGGGGGTGAAAGAAAACACACGAGAATAATGACAGATCAATCCTGACAGTACAGTTCCATCACAGACGAGATGGTAAGACAGGTTTCTGAACGAAAGACTCCCGGCGGAAGGACTGGCCTCCTGACATCACTCATCCAGTTCCTGGCCGTGGAGACCCGTAGTCTCTGCTCCCCTGCATGACCCGGGGGCGACAGTCACTGCAGCGGTTCGGCGTCCAGACGACGCCGTTTCGTACATGGCAACGATCTCGAGGGGCTATTATCCTCCTAATTTCCCTCCTCTTTACTCATCCTAACCCCTTCATCTCTTCAGGGGACATTTTAAGGCCCCTTTGAACGTTTTTTTCGACGGAAGATTAGAAGCCGAGAGATGTTGGAATCAAGTACGTTTTATCGAGACATCTGAATCGAACAGTCAGTCCTGGGATGACAGGTTTATATAATATATATTCACTGCATATGTTAAATTATAATCAATTGTATCATTTTATTTAGTTTGGAAGTTAAAAAAATAATGAATAGATTCCTGTAAAAAAATGTCACAATTAAACAGAGACTTCCAACAAAAAGGGGAAAACGGATGGAATAAAACGTACTTCCTGCGAATGTTTAATATTTATTATATCAAACTTCTTTAGGAGTTTGGTAAGTTCACATTTGACTTCTTAAAGATAGTGGCCACTTTTATGACCCCGAGTAAAACCATTAGAAAAAAGGGTTTACTATAAAAAAGGTAACAAAAAAAGGAAATTAAATCTAAATTAGGTAAAGTATTTTTGATTAAATGGACAAAATCTATATCAAATAATAAAGTATGTGTGGACTCGGCAGTCCTAATCTACTGGCGCTGAAATAGTGAAAGCTTTAGACGTTAAGATGTTGCACAGAAACAATCAAATCTGCACCTCAGGTTAATCTCATGACTCAACCAGACATTCCAGAGCATAGAATACAACCTTGGGTTTGCTCAAGTGATGCAGATTCTATCCTTGAATCACACAGCGTTTGCATCAATGATTTTCTCTGATGAGGTTTCATCAAGGTCTATTCTCTCACACAATTGAACGCCAGCATGAAAACTTCAACTTCAGATTTCCCATGGAACTGGAGAGCGTCACAATTACTGGAAAACGTCTCTCTAAACATTCACCTGAAGCATAGACTTTGCTACCAAGAAAAAGCCAGTCAGGATCCTTTGGTTTTGTTTCAAGAAGGTTGTTTCAGTTGAGAACATCGACAGTTGCAAACACTGGAATTAGGATTTAGCTTGTGCTGCTCATTTGGATTTTCCCCAAGGTTGATCCAACAATAAAACTTTTTCTAGATCCCCGTGCGTTGTGTGTTATTGAAGCCACTGTTTTCGTCAACTCTACTCAATGAGAATGCTCCTACAGTGCTTATAGAAGACTGTCCACTTTTACTTCACTGGGATATGGATGGATTGATGAAGCTTCACAAAGCAGTATTATTATTGTAAGAGCCTACTAGATGGCACTACCTCTAGCTTAAATATATGTTATACCACGAGCGCCAACTACTAAGCTCTTAAGAAAACAGCACAGTGCCATTAGGCGACCAAAATCCTCGCCTGATACTTACACCACGGATGACAAATCAAGAGACAAAAAGGCAGAACAACTTCTGGGAAAAGAAACCTCGAACAAGAAGTGAAATAAGATATTGGTTGGACTGGACGAAGAACCTTTTATGGTTTACTATCCACTGGAAATTCATATAATGCACCAACTAATGGAATGCATTCTTCAATGCACTCTCCAGGGATCCATAAACTCCATCTATCTATCTATCTATCTATCTATCTATAGTGGTGCGATTAAGTGATCTCTGAAACACCCTCTTGTGCCAAGTATCGAAAAAAAAGAAAATGTTGTTACTGAATGACAACTGATGCTTAGATAGGAGATTTTATTAGAGAAAGTATACCATCTTTCAATAGACCTAAGACAGCAATGGAATACACATCCATATGTGCAGTTCAACTTTACCCCACCACACCATCGTGTTAAATGGATAAACAAAGGCACGGATAGGACGTGTGCATCACTTTTGAACCACATTGTGTTGTGATGAAAATGGAGTAAACCTCACAAACCAGAATATAATCTCCTAAAAAAGAATCTGTGCGAGTCAGTAATTCCAAAACAAACCAAAACCTACATTCTTAGGTCGTAATCTTAAGAAGTCAAACAAACAAATCATGACAGCGCAGAGCTCCAAGTGAGATACCTTCAAGTCATTTAAGGTTGCTCCGGTACCGGACATTTCAACATCCAACTTCATCAATCTCTATCGAGACAGCTTCGGAAGCCACGAAGAATTCACGCAATTAGAGAGAATAAAACGACACGCTACTCAGCGCCTCGCTGCCGTCAGCTTATTACTCAGCGACTGAAGTGACCACATGACAGGAGCGACACGACATGAACACACAGCTTCATTGTATCTGTCAGAAGGGAAAAACAACATTCTTCGGTGTTATGATGCATTTAAGGGCAGGAGAAGCCGCACATTAACACCACTGTGGGATAAATTTAACTCGGTGACTGTTTGTTTCTTTTGTATTGTGGCTTGGACATTCTTTTTGTTCAAAACAAAAAATCCCCCATAACTAACGCCGTTATTCATCTGCTGTGCAATAGCGATGACAAAAGCAAAATGTGGAAGAATAAAAGACATTTGTGTCGCAGACAATATCAAGTCTGAGCTGCTTTTTACGAGATTTCCTTCTTCCAGTCTTTCACGATGTTATTGTGGTAATGATGTCCAGGAGCAGGAACTTAAAGGCGTGAAGCCCACGCTGCTCTTTCATCAGACCCATCAGGACAAACAATACAACCTGACTCCAGAGGTTCTTCTATAACTGTAGTGCTCTTGTAGGTGAACACTGTGATTGAAAACGTGTGTACTGCCGATGTTTTACGGTCCGCTGTCAAAAAAGTTAAAGATAATACTTCATGTACGTAGCTTACAGAGTAACATCTTATTAAATAGCAATAAATAAAGGGCTTAAAATCTGTCACTACCTACAAACGGCCTCTGAAGCTTAGCATTAAAACGTAGACATCCAGGTCGACCTCTGCCCTAAATTCTCCTGCTCTTATGTATGACTCCTTTCATGTTCTTATCACGGAGGGACAGTGGGAGATAGACTGAATGTTTAGCAACGCCCAGCGAGATGCTACGAGGAATGGGAGGAATGTCTTTGGAACAGCAGTCGAGTCTGCGGGCGGCTCTTGATTTAAACAGTGAACGTATATCATGAAAAAAGAAGGTTGTGTCCAGTGTGTCTTTGTGTGGCTTTAAAAGAAGCTGCCGTGTCGTCGGTTTCAGTAAAACCATCCACACCACAGGTACTGACGTGACAAAAGATAAATTAAGAAAATAACAAGAAAGAAAAAAACATTTAAAAATAATGTCAAGAGTACATTTGTCTACTACTACTGGATGCTTACCAATGGCAGAATTGAAGTTTTAATGATACTGCAACCAAATATATATCAATTTACCTTTATATTTCTGATAAGCTCTGACAAACAATATTACCAATAGTTTGATATATAATCCTCCTGGTATCATTAAGACAGGCGGCTGCAAGAGCAGATGACATATCAGTAAATTGTGAAGATTTTAACATTTTAATATTTCTTTGAGAATTAAGAGAAATCTTATGTGGGGGGTACGATGGTAACTTATTAATAACATAGGGATGTTTTATAGATAAAGGCGAAATTTACCCAAAGAATTTACCCCAAATTGGTCCAAGAAATTAATAAAAATATATATTTTTGAGATTTTAAACAACTACACTTTGTGTTTCCATGGTTATACACATTTATACACATTTTATTACCATTATTTTGAGGCTCAGGATTATTTTGGGGATAAATTGTTGGCATAAAATGGCTTTGCCTGGTAAGTTCTGATGTGGCACATGTTGTATGTTTGTATTTGAGATGGAAATCTTAATCAGGAAATTCAAAGCAAAACCAAAATCTATGTTGCTTTACAGTCTGGTTGCCATCGGTCTCTGTGTGGATTATTATTGTTTAACATGGAAGTCCAAACCCTTTTCTAGGAGGGCCACATTTGATGAAGTGAAAACAAGCAAGGGCCAAATGTGAACAGAACTTCAAAATAAAAGATTACACCAGACAGAATACAATCAAACAGTTATTACGTGTTAATGAATGTGCATTGAAACTTAACAGCTTCCCTTTGTCGAGTTTACATTTGTTTTCGTCATAAAAAGGCTGAGCGATATTTGTTTTTTATGTTTTTAAGTATTTTATATTTTCTGGTTAAAAAATGCATTTTACAATGAAGACCAAGAGCCACATGGGTCGCACTTTGGACATGCCCGTATATGATCACTACCCATCCCTCTTTAACACATGAGCCTGTGAGCTACAAACTTCGTATAATTCTGACCTAGTCCTAATGATCTAGAAGTACTTTTACCTTAAAGCCAAGTAAATTGCTAAGCTAAAACGTATATATGATAGTAATCAAACCTTTTTGTTTATTATTGTGGTGTAGAATGACAAGTGAACGCACTTCCCTATATACTAACACAGGTCTGCAAAAAACTAAATTCGTGAATCTTAAAGCCAAAGATTTGGCACATTTGAGAGAATTTGGCGATAACAAATGAGCAGTCAGAGTAAAAAACAATGTGGCATATTTGAACATTCTGAAAAGAAGCACATGGCTGATTTCGTAAGAGAGGAAAAAAAAAAACATTAGGGTCAACTTTAAAGAAGCCGAATTCTCTTACTAATGAAGCAGTCATTGTTGGATCACCTTTCCGTTTAAAAGTGAGCTTGACCATGCTGAGGATGAAAGACACAGCTGTCACCTATTAGAGTTGCTTAATAGCCCTGGAAACGTAATGCATTAAGCTTCAACAACCACACACACACTGAGACATCTTGACTGAGCCATTCTTCCATTAGCAGAGTACAAATCCTTCTCTTTAATTTCTCAATAACACTAGGATACACGGCATTTGAAGAAAAAAAAAAAAAGGTGGTATTTTGACGTCATTATATTTCATATGTGTAACTAAACTGTGTTAAAAGCTGATGCTGGAATTTGATACGAGCCACATTAAACTTGTGAGCACCCGAAACGAAATAAAGGCTTAAACAGGGAGCATAGTATACGAGTCATGACCTCCCCAAAGGTTTTGCACTAAATCAAAGAGGATCCAGATGCAGCCTCCTGGACCACTCTGGCCACGCTTCCTCTCTGATCAAAGTATTAAAGTACAGTAAATATCTACCATTATTTGCTGCAACCAGTGACACACAAATACAAACAACTGGTATCACATGTTAACCTTTATCCATTACTGGAATTTTGGGGAAAAAAAAAACAAGTTTCTAGAAGAAGAAGCCGATAAACTCGTCACATGTAACCACAATAATCAACCTCTAACCGAATTTGAACCGTCAACCTTCTTTCTGTCGGATTGCACTAATCAATCACAGCATTAAAAACATAGTTTAAGTAGTGAAGAGAAGAAAAAAAATCTATATTTTAATCTCACATAAAAGCCGCTACTAATATCCCTGAAGTTGAGGGTTTATTCTTTACATTTAAATTCATTCATTTTAATGTTGATGTAGAAGAAGAAAAAAAAGTTTATTTATAAAAGGTATATATCATTCTACTGTAATTAAGACTATTGCCAAAAGTTGCCTGCAACCTTTAATTTCCACCAGCAGGGGTTCTTTAGTGTCAATAATTACAAAAGTAAAATCTAATAAAACATAATATCTATACAAAGTGAATTAATACAACAAAGAACAGAAGAGAGTAGTAGAAAATGTGAGTTCTTCTACTAGAGCGGGTCAGAATATTTGCTGTAGAGTTTTGTATTAACTGCAGTCGAGACAGCTCCTTCTCATTTATACACGAAAATAAACAAATTATTACAAAATAATATAAAGAGTAGTGATAAAAAAGTTTTTAAAAAAGTAACAAAATTAATTATTAATTAATTAATCACACAAATTCCCACCCCTGGTCTTTAGCATTAGAGAATAATTTTTTAATCACTTTTATGTCAAGCAAAAAGGTCAATCACTAAAAGATATTGGTTGTCTAGTTTGAGTGAACTCCATCGACTATAGGAATTTGTTTAATGTTTGACACAATGGCAGTGACCGCAGGTCGACTCTGGCTCCCAGCTGGTGAATGAAGATTTTGTTATGTTCCAAGGCTGGGGAAAAAGCGGCCAGCTGCTCTGTTATGCAGATGGTGAGAGCGCCGGAGCTTCGTTTACTCCTCACTCCTTCAAACTGTGATCTTTGATAGAGCGGTGTGAAGTTTGGGAGCAGCAGCTGCGTTCTTTAGTATCAGTGTGTCACCGAGAGCTTCAAGAAAGGAAGCGTTATTCCCTCTCCCCGGAGAGCCGAGAGCCACCACTGGGAAAAATGCATTCCTCAATCTGTAGCCGACTTTAAGACTTTATTTCACGGGGGGAACATATGATTGAACTCCCAACAAAGGCCAGAACATGAAGTGTTTGCCAAGAAAATGCTGATCAACAGCAGACTGATAGTGGTTTGTATATCCTATATTGTAGGGAAATATCTTGGCCCGGAGATAAAGACCAGAAGAGAGGGAAGAGAAGATAGGGAGGGAGGGAGGGGGGGCTGGAGTGGGTCGGAGGGGTGAGGTGGGGGGGGTGGCAAGGCTGGATGGCGGGCAAACGCTTTGAAATCTGAACCGGACTCAAACAACAGTGCCCTCTCTTCAGGGCGAGAGAGATACATTAGCCAAACAAATCAGCCCGAGTTGAAGTAACCACAGAATTAGACTCGGCTGTTTGACGACCCTCTGCGCACGTTCACGTCCGAATGTGTCAGGCCAGAGATTTACAATGTAAAGAATGAGTCAGTTGGACGTCGTGGCTAATAACATGTCTTCATTACTTTGTTTTAAATCCTAACAGGCACTGATGACCTTGATCATGAAACAGACTTTTTGGATTACCCTCATTGACTTCTTCGTATCAAACTTCAGATCAACAGATTAGAATTATGAAGACCTCTCATTACGTCTAGGGCTGTATTAAAACTCTAATCTCACGATATATTCTGCACACGATATGATTCAATAAGACACATTTCTACAGATCATTTTTTGAGTTTTAGTGACATCTTCCACTCCGTTTTGCTTGACTTAATTGAACTTAAAGCCATATACGTCATATGTATGTCCAAATATCAGCTTTTAATAGCTGCTGGAGACGACTGTATCCTCTCGTCCCCAGTCACCGCCAGAATCTCGCAGGATTTCATTGCTACTATAGCTGCGGAGGTCTGAATGACTGTCGCCAACTATCGAGAACTTTAAATCGCAACATAAAAATGAACAAGTACATAAAAGAAAATTAATTATTTTAAAACTTGCCAGTTAGCAACAACTGAATAACTAAAGGTCAGGACTGAATGTAACTTTTTGTAAATTATAAAAATAAAAATATAATATTCCCATGTGAGAAAATAATGGGTTGACTGTTAATACAAAGTAAAATTTAATTAAAAAAAATACAGCTATACAACTTATTTTACAATTCGCCGAACCATAAAAATTAATGTCAACGTAAATTGTATACGATGTAACTAAAGCACTGACAAATGTTCTCAATCTGTTGTCCCCTTGCGTCATAGTAGGTGGACTATAGGATTCTTGAGGTCAGTGCTCTCACGAGGGTCAAACCCTGCACTGAAAAGAGCCCTTGTTCTCCGGGACCTTCGCCACAAGACCGGAGCTCACCCTTTAAAAACCACTCACCTGCCTGCAGATGTTGACAATCACATCGCTCAACGTCCGAGAATTAAAAAAGGAAAAAAAAAGAACACCTGCAGACGTTTGGACTCTCTAGTGTTGTTTGCTCAAGTGAATCCACTTGGCGTTGTTTCCACTCTGGATTACTGGCTTCAAGCCTCCCATAACGACCAAGTACTACCAGAGGACGTGTGCATGCGTGTGAAAGAATATTACTTGATTTGTTCGTAATTTTTTTTTTCCAAAACAGATTCATCCTTCACCTGCCGTGTGAAAGTGTCTTTTTCTATCTTAAAGTCCAAACAGATGTAAAACAACTGTTGCAAATCATCTGAAAGAAATCTTCAAAATTAAAATGTTTGACTGTAAAAACTCTCTTTACTCTGGGTTAGGGTTTTAGGAGCATTGATTCATTGATATGGCAAGTTGATAAAAAAATATATATGATTCCAATTTTGGTTTAGGGGTAACTCAAAATAATGAATAATAACTAAAACATCATAGGGTCAACTAAACCTCAGACCCTTCCACCTCTACAGTGGATTAACAACACTTTGACACTTTCATTTCATTGCAATAACGTAAAGTCACTTTGTGTAGCTTATTTTATTTATTTTTTTATACTGTCGTTATATTCAGTTACTGTTGTTGTTATTTAATGCTATCGTCCTTTTCTGTGTGCTGTTTTGGTTTTTCTCTATTCCTTCTGTGCTACTGGAAAACAGAAATTTCCCTGAGAGTGTCATCTCAAAGGGATCAATAAAGTGCAGTCTAAGTCTAAGCCTAAGACCCAAAACTGGGTCGTTTTTTGGTTTTATTTTGAACTAACTAAAGGCTGAAAAAAATATATATATATTTTCTGTTATTTAACAGTTACTGTGTATTATAGCTCGGGTTTAAAGCACTTGTTTTCTCTTTCAATACATTTCATTAAAGGTTAAGGAGATGGTTTGTTCCAAATTTAACAATCATTTTCTCCCACAGTCCAAATCCACACAGATTTATAACTAAACGAAATAAATCTGCTCACCTTAGCTTTGCTATCTTGGGCCGACATGTATCCGATACACATGCTCTCGGTCGTGTGGCTCCACAGGAACTCCACTGTCAAACCCAAACACATAGAACAACCGTGATCATTTTTATACCAGATACCAAATCCAACTCTCATATGATATCTCTTAGAAGAAGGATTTTGCTTTCATGTCGGTGGAAGCGGCTGGAAAATCTATTTTTGAGAAGAAAGAAAGAAAAAAAAAAAAAAGCTTTCCCAGAAGCCTCAGGTAGAGAAACTGGATCAGTCTATCTGGACAGCATTTAAAAAGGTTTCTCTGTCTGAAGATTAGCGTTTGATTCCATTGTGGGAGGTCTTTGAATACCAGATGAAGGGTGTGAAACCAGAGCCTGATTGTGTAAGTTAAAACACAAGACCACCTGCTAGGAAAGCCTTAGATCCTCCTCTCTCTCTCATCTCAAACGTGAGATGGCATTATTTTTATTATTAGTGCAGCTTAATCTTGTTATGTGGCGACGACCGTCTTACCGAGGACACCCTGAATATTGGGAGATGGCTGAGGTTCCACGATGTTGCAGCATCGCAGGAGGATCACTCCCCCCAAAACACGATCTTCGCTGGAAAGAAAGGGCGAGCCTGAGGAACAAAGGTCAACATCAGACTTATTATGAACAAAAGAGGAATTATTTCCTAGATCAAAATCTTTATTATAAGGTAAGGTAAAACTTTATTGATCCTTGAAATTGTTTAAATTAAACAATAAATATATATTAATTATATTATTATTAATTATAATTATTATATATTATATATATATATTAAATTATATTAAGAGTATTGTTTTTTACATTAAATATATTAAAGAAAATCTCTTAGATTTGTTTTCATTCCTTCACAAATTCTTTTTTCAACAAAATATATTCTAAAATATCTTATAAACTGTATCTTTATCTATTAATAAACTTTTTTTTTTTTTTAGATTAAAGCCAAGTGAGTTATGCTATATTGACAGAATAATAGATTTCATTAATAACAGCTTGAATAGGAAGTACATCATGTCTAACCTGCTATTGTTGTATAATAATAAATTTAAAAAAATTACATCACAGTTCCATGAACATCTGCTCTCTGCCTTAATTGACACTAGAAATCATAAACTTTCAAGAACATTTTGTAATATTTCGTTTGTCAGCTCGTGGACAACTAATGAAGGATGACTTAACACTTCATCACAGCACCACCCTTCTGTGAAATACCTTGGTTTAGCTTTTTGAAATAGTTGGGCGACTATAAAGTTTTATGTGTTCCGGTTACCGTCAATAAAAGATCGACAAATAAAAAAAATGTTGTACGAAAAGGAATCAACCCATTTCTATGATAAAACTCAAACATCAACATCTTGTCCATAAAATACATACAAACAAACAGAATTGTTGACTTCATGCCACCGTTCCCCGTTCTTACGAAAAAAAAAAAAATCAGTTCCTTTTTCTCATGGTTGTTTTCCTCTATAAAACTCCTTCCAGTCTGTTATTAGAAGAAACTCAAGTAGGTGTTTCTCAACGTTAATGTGAGATGAGACTGAATGACTGCATTGATGTTTATCACGAGTCGACTAATAAAAAGCACCGGGTTGAAGAACGTAATGTGAACTTTTGACTCTTACAGTTATGAGAGTATATCATACCACGAAACATGACGTAGCCATGTGTAGAAACCCCCCCCCGCCCCCCATAATTAAGCATCATTATTGTATTTTGTAATGATTAGGAGAATGAATTATACGCTAGTAGGGCTCTCCGTCAATTTGTTTTGCTGATGCCTTGCGGAAAAAAAACTTTATGAAGCCGGGGCAAAACCTCTTCGTCACAGGAATCCTCTCGCAAGTTGACAGACGGCTGGAAATGTGGTTAAACCGGCGGTCATTCTCAGGCATAGCAAACAGGATGAAGTCATTTAGCGGACATTAAAAATAATCCATAAACTCTCTTTTGATGCAAGTTTTCCCCCAATGTTTGCAGTGCGTCATGTAATTGCACAACATCTGTGCGTTTCCCATGGCTGTCAGATTGTTGTGTATTTAAAGTCGTGTCCATATGTCCATGGTTTGTCACTCACTGATGAATTTGTTTTGCATAGCCTCCAGCAGCGCTTGGTGGGCATCGTCCGACTGCATGGCGGACGAGCATTCCCGGGCGAGCATGGTGCGGATCAGATGTTCTCCGCAGCCTGCAAACGAGAAGACGGCGAAGACACGAAAATAAATAAATAAACGAATAACATAGGTTACTCGGGCATATGGATGTAATTATAGTTCTATTTGTATCAGCAGTATTCTCTGAAACGACTTTTACAGCTTGACGAGTCACGGTTATGATCAGTTCAATGTGTCCAGAAGGATAACAGATCTGAAGAGATGATGCTGTGGAATTCAGGAGTAGTTTAGAATATCACGTTTTCTTACCACAGATAATCGAGTTGCGGAGAAATTTCTGGTTTTTTTTTTTTAGAAACACTTCATACAATAAACAAGTTGATTTTCACCAACTTTCAAACCAGGACACCAGCTTGTTCTTAACATTGTAATGTTTGTGGTTATTTTGGAGCCGAGCTGTGGTTATTAACCCTTGTGTTATCTCAGGGTCAAGGTGACCCGGAGGCCCCCAAAAGAAAATTTGTTTGTGGGATCCTTTGTGTTGGGATCCTCCATCACTGCATATGTATTTATGGGAGCCTTGACCTTGACCCAGAGACAACATAAGGGATACCACAAACACTTTGTTTTCGGGCCTCCGGGTCACCTTGACACAGAGATAACACAAGGGTTATAGGTCACATTCAGCACATTATTCTTTTAAGGTCTTTATTATTTGTTTTCAAAACACTCTATTAAGCCAACTTTTATACATTGTTCAAACTATGTTATCCATTGATCCAGGATTAATGATAAGACTTTTACAGCTTTGATCAATGGCCTTAAAAAATTCAAAAATACCTGCCATACCAGGATATAGAAAACATCATGGAAGTCAAGACTATATCAATATATATATATATATATATATATTTTCCAGAACCCTTTGTTGCCAGACTTACTGTGCGGCAAGATTAAGTGAAAATATTCTTAAAAAACACAGATCAGTTCCATTGTGGACATATCTAGAGGTGATGTCCTGCAAACAAGGTGACCCAGAGGCCAGAAAACAAATGTGTCAGTGGTATCCCTTGCGTTGTCTCTGGGTCAAAGGGAACGACATCCCTGGCCTCCAGAAATATTATTAATACAACACAAGGGTTAAGATGATTTAAAAAAAGCTGTGTGTGGTAATAATAAACGTTCCAAGAAAAACAAATCATTTTGTAAAGAGGCAAACTTGGAACTATAAAAGTGTGCGGGCACAGAGAGCAAATGTCTCACCTTTCCTTCTCCAACTTCTCAATCGAGCCATGGCAGGTGAGCATTTAATACATCTTTGTTAAAAGAAAACTTGCTGATTAATCACCGAAAACAAAACCACAATCGTTGCCAAGAACAATAGTGATTTTTTTAATAGGTTGAGAACGCGTCCATGTTTCAGCATCTGCATTTCCAGAAGGAAGCAACAACTGGAAATAAGAGGGAAAAAAACGGTCCCATAAAGACGAAAGAATAGAGTTGGGTTGTTTGTGTAAACATAAATGAAGGCCTCGTAAAATATCAGGTAACTACAACAGAACTGAAAGCAGGTCTGTAACCATGGCGACCGGACGCCTGCAGCGATTTGAAGTTCTTTTTTTAATGAGAGCAGAATGTTGAATTGGCCAGGTACTGTGTCTTTTCTGCTGCGTGTTTACCATAAAGTGCTGGATCCCAGAGGAGCCGGGAGAGTGAAGACAGCCGACCGAAAACTACTTTGGAATGACCTGCGATCAAAGACTTCTCAAATATAGATAACGACATTTGGGTCGGGAAATCAGCGCCGGAGTAAACAGTGACATTTGTATATCGTCTCGTTCGCTGGCACAAGCCACTCCGATGCCAGCCGCCAAGGAATTACCCGCCCACATGAGCCACATGCTCCAAAACAAACTCAAACCACGGTGGTGAGTGGATTTAGATGGAATGACGGGAAAAAGAAGAGTGACATAGAGGGTGACGACCATGCTACTAATGTCAGGAGGGAAATTCTGCCTTTTCTGTTTCTTTTGATGGAAATGCCTTTCATGTTCGGAAATGAAAAGCAGGTGTTGTACTGGAACACACGCATTATGTTCTGCTTCCACATAAGGACGGGTGCTACTTCAAAGGCTCAGCCACAATATAGGAAGACAGAGGATGAGGTGGCAATATATGCAATAAAATCTCAACAACTCGCAGCAAATAAACCACTCAAAAACACCCAAATTAAATATATTTAACTTTAGCTACAAGTGGTCAATAATGTCAATTTTTGTGTGTAAGCTTAAAGCAAAACTCTGATATAATAATTTTGATAGATATATTCATGGACTCCTTATGATCACATATTTCAACTTTTCACAAATGGATCATCAATTTACTCGTCGAAATTCTTAATGCAAAAATAAAATATAAAAAGAATATCTAAAGTTAAAATAAACATGCCCTGAAAAAGAAAGAAAAAAATCACACACATATGACAACATTTTGACATTATTAAGTTTCATAATTTTTATAATAATGTAACGTTTCATTGATTGGTTTCACTTTAAAAAGTCATGATTTGCGCAGTACAACTCTCTAGCTAGCTCTTTACTACGCAACGTTGCCCTATAACAATTCAGTTTAATCGTGCTTGAAGTAGGGAAACCCAAAACAATATTTTCAATCTTATATATTGCCGCTTTAATAGGGCAACTGATGTGTTGATTTAAGTGTCACTTACGGGACTCGTTGTATAAACAAAGCAGGCGTGATTAAAGCTGGCAATTATTGGATCATAATGGACGCTCTCGTAACCTCTTGTTCGCCGAGATTTCAGACGGTGTAGAACTTTATAAAGAAATCACTTCAAAACATGGTCATGATGGGGTGTGAGCGATTCAAGAAAATTTGAGTTTTCACATTGGTAAAGATAATTAAAAGGCTGGAGTTTTCAGCAACAAGATGGAGTCTCAAATGCCATCACCTAAAGTGTGTTTAAGTGTCCCGCCTTGGTATGACAGGCAGCTCTCAAGTTTGTTTCACATTTTCAAAATGGACCCCACAATAACAATTAGGAAATATTCGTTAATCTCTGGCTTGACTATCAAACAAGAAGGAACTCAAAGTCCATGAAGAAAAAAGTCAAACTGTTGTACTTTTGTAACCTAAATCTCCTTTTTTCTATTTGTTTTGATTAGGTAATTATCCATCTAGCTTGGAGACGTCTCATAATGTCAAAATCTGTTTTATAAGATTAAAATAAGCTCAAGAAGAGAATAGGATTCACAAGATGCTCTTACCAGATGGACCAAACTAACATGAAGTTCTGCGTTTCATTGCTCGAGGTGATGGAAGTTTGAAAATATGTCTAGACCAGTGTCAAATTCAATCACACAAATGTATATTTACTCAAAGTTCTGTAACAGGAAGTGTGCGTCTGATCGTGACACAGGCCTTGAGTTTGAGACATATGGTCTAAACCATAAAAAGTTACTTGTATATAATAATGAAGAAAAAGCGCTTGGATTTCAATCGGATTGTAAGAAGTTGAGACTTGACTCTCTCCCAACCACCAACGTATGTACGGTTTGACCTTGGATATGTTATGGGATGACTTTGGACCTCAATGACAGGCCACGGCTAGCATGACAAACTACAGTTATCAACAAACAAGTTACACAATATCTACTGATGTGATTGAGGACTGAAATGAGACACCAAACTTCTAAATTACAAGAACATTTTTTGTATCATTTCTTTTTGTATCAACTCTTTGTGGCCGATTGTTGGTTGATCATGCACAGATGAAAAGCTTCAGGGTTTTTTTCTGGCCATCTTATGTACATATGACTTTAGCATTAGCCTGTCTGGTCCAATCATGTCATCTGCACTGTGAAGCATTTGGCTTCAGATCCACTTCAAAAGATTTTTTGTAATGTTCTCCAGGACCTACGTCTTAGAAGGAAACGTCTTTGCATCTTAAAGAGGTAAGGCCGTTTCTTCTGTGCATCGCTCTCTCGACACACTATTCTACGGGCGTATAACACGTCTTTATAATGGCAGATTAGGCGCTCTAACGTCTTTGTTTCTCGCACATTGTTCCAGTTAAAAATCCTCAAAAAAGCCACAATTGAGGGAAGATACCAACAGTTCTGCCATGTGTGCCATGTGTGCACTTCAACTCGCAGATCTTTGAGGTCTGATGCGTTTTGATGGTTTTCAACTTTGCATCTTAAAAGAGTTAAATACATTAAAGGGTGTAAGAGTTCATCCGCAAGACATGTTAGGCACGTGTGACCACTTCAGCTCAATATCACTCAACTTTTAACTTTTAAACTTTTTACTACTGCGATTTAATCTGTTTTTTCTAAAAGAGTTCTATTAATCAGCCATTTTGTCCAGTGAAATGTTATTTAAATGTATTTTTGTCAGGCATTCTAGGATAACATACAAACTAACTGAAGTGATTTCATAATCATTCTTTTTATTATTAATATATTATCTAAACTGATATTTTTCATTAATTTATTGACATGGAGAGGGGCTGGAAAACAATGTTTTACTTCGTTCAGCTACTTTTTTAACACTTAATTTCTCTGAAGATTTCTTCTTTTGTTCAGCATCTCTCACATTCTTTCACATTGTGAAAAAATCGACTTAAAACAAACAACATAAAAGCAGCTTTTCTGAAGGGGTTTTCATTCATCCATTTTCTCCCATTTAGTTTTATTTAAAGCTCCTAATTGTAGCTGAAACTAAATGGTTTATGGTTTTCATCAGAGGTTCTCACAGCCATTAAACTGCAGCCAAAAACACCAGATATTGACCGGCAATAGCTCTGATCATCTTGTTTGTTCACACACAAGAAGCTTTCTTCTGAACCAGAAGGAGCAGTTTTGCTTTGCCGTGGGAATTAATGACTGACCTCTTTTCCGAATATCATTAAACCTACAATCTTAACAACCACAATGGAAACTCGAAAAGTTTGCCAATCTGATTGTTTCTGCTTTTCCACTTCTGCTTCGACTGCAACCAAATACAAACACCTACCAAGTTTTAACTGAAATAATCATCAACTTATTGAGGAAAGTAAAACTGTTTATTATAATTATAAGTGACTTCTATACAATAAGGGTAGGCAAAAAAAGATTAAGAAGCCTTAACCCTTGTTTTATCTGAGGGTCACCTTGAGCCAGAGGCAATACAAGGGTTAATGGAGGACAAAAATGTACAAAAAGTAGTAAGTAAATTGATGAAAAAACGAATGATTAAATTGGAAATAATTAACAGCGCTACTCATGAATTCAACCATTACTTTTATAGTTAAACTTGTACATCATGAGGGCCTCGTAAACACAGGTAAAAGACCACATGTATCCTCATGCCTTACTTTGCCCATGACCTCCTATCCAAACCTAGATCAAGAACGCAACAAAAGAATGCGCCAACAATCGACTAAAACTATTCCTGTCCGATTATTACGGTTCCATTTAGAGAAAAGTTCAGGCTAGGTAGTCACATTTTTGGGATGGTTGCTCAGGCTAGGAGGTTTAATGTGTTTTTAAATTCTACCTGAATTTTACATTATCCTTGGAGCGCTTTGAAGCCTTGAATACATGACTCCGCTGTGAACTCAGCTGTAAACTTGTCCTTCATGGTGCACAATTTCAAGGGAAATTCTTTGCTTAAACGACAGCGTAGAGTCATTGGTCTGACATTGGCGCCTTCTTAGGTGGTGCTTAATACATATATTATTTGGCTTGACTTCTTGGTGAACTCACCGTTATTATCCCCCAGAAAGCCTGATCTTACCCAACAATTGTATTTTTGCAACAGAATTCCTACCTAACCTCATAATATGTTCTCCCTCTCTCCACAATAGGATTAAAGATTCAAAGTAAAAAGGTTTTCATGATGAGGTCGAGTCAGGTTTAATAAAAAGTAATTAAGCAAGAAGAAATAATTGGAAACGTTAAATCACGACAAGATTTTCACATAAAATAACACAATAAACGCCTGTGCCAAATTTGTGACTCTGGGTTTATGTGTGGTCACTTTTTTTGAAAATGAGATTAGATCACAGCCCTGCGTTCTACTGCACCCCAGTGGCTTTTCTTTATCATGTCCATAGCAGGTGTCCCCGCTCTGAATGCCGTTGCAAATCCAAAGGGCTTTGCGCAGCACCTGGCATGCAGATGACTAACAAAGAACGCAGAGTGATGACTCAATCATCCGAGGAAGTGACTGATGAGAATCACCGAGCAGGAATGGCTGGAGGTCATCGGAAAATATTATCAGGCTTCATGAAGTTTGACTCAGAGGGGCCGGAGGACGATCGCATCTAATATGTTTCTGATTTGTATCATCCCTCAAACAGTATATGGTGCAGGACTACACACAGGAAAGACATTGTGGTCGGGAGTGTGTTGGAATACCTGAAGTACTCACTGCTGTGGAGTAAAGGTTCTTGTTACAGGCGTTTTCAGCCCAGCAGCCACATCCATAATGAGCAGCCTGTGGCGAGAGATTGAGTTTAATTATACATCAGTATTTACGTTATTTTTAAATAAGCTGTTGGATCATAAAATCTGCTGTAACCATTTTCGCTTATTCTGCAGTTTCAATCAGAGAAAACCTGGGTGGCAACATATAAAAACATCCTCCTCCATAAAACACCAAGAACATGAAGACAAATTACTCTCATTTGAAGATTTATTTTTTATAATTGAAGATGTAGAGGTTGTTAATCTGAACAAAAGAGGTGAGATTACCTGGCCCACTCTGCCAGGATGTTTCATGGCCAGGCCTCCGCTGGACACCGCCGCGGCAACATTCCCGTCCTGGTCAACAACAACAGCTCCAACTGTGTCAAGGCACCCAGAACCATTTCCCTGCAGCAAAGAAGTAGAAAACAAGAATGAATGAGATAAGGTTTACGTTCGAAGACAGGATTTGAAAAGATAGATTTTAACCATTGAAAAACACATGCAGAGGTAAGTATTACATTCCTATTGCATTATACCCTAATGCACCAAAGCTTGCTTTATGGCATTACTTAATTATTATTATTACTTAATTATTTCCACCTAACAAACAAGTGTGATAAAAACAATCCATTATTTATAGGAAATCCTTATTTTTATGTTTATAAATTTTATTTTTACTGGTAATCACATTAAAAGTTTTAGATCAATGCAAGAACTTTACTTGCTTAATTGACTCATTTTGTCGTAAAGTAAATTTCTATTCTCTGCTTCCCATTATCTCTCACTCACAACCATTTCATTAATGAGATTTATTACCATTAAAAAACAAAGCAACAAAAGCATTTCCCAGCACGAGAGGCGACGACTGTGGCTGTCTGACCGCACTAAATAGCCACAGATAAATCAATATTAGGAGGCCAAGCAGGTTTGTGTAAACATGCAATTGATAGATTAGAACTCGTGGCTGCACAGACCTTTAACTCTCATTAGCAAATAAGCCATTTGATGCCCGATTCTGTCGCCGGATAATTCATCAGCTGAACCGGCCAGAATCAACAAACAGTCCGATACGATTGTAGAATTTAGACAAATGGAAATATCCAAGGCACTGAAGGGATGAAATGAATCCTCTCTTGTAAAACGGGGACATTATACGACGATTAACTTTAACATAAAGCTTATAATCCGTACGTTTCCAAAGCAGAGTCATCTGATAACTCCACTTTACTCAAATGAGACTCACATTTTCGCTTGATTGTCGTAATTTCTTGGCTTGATTATTTCCTCCGTCCATTTTTTCAGCGAGCTCCATCTTTCTCTTGTTCCTCTTGTAGGCTGAGAGACTGAACTCTGGAATCATTAAAAGTGTCAGATGACGGCAAGATTTATACAAGAGAAGCCGAGTATTACAGTGAGATGCATTATGTTATTACAGTATATAGCCATACAAAGTTATTTAGCTTTAAACCTGCTATATGAGCTGGCTTTTATATGATGGTTGTCATTGTGTGCGTTTGATTGAGGCTCCATAAAAAATACATGTTTGGAACAACTTGGCTATAACAGGGATTGGAAGAGAGTTCCTTTATGGCCCAACATTCGCTATAAGGTCAAGGTTGAAGTGAGCAAGACTAAACAAATTTTATCAAAACAATGTATCTTATGTTTGAATGTAATTTCTCAATTCAAGTTGATTGGAAGAATAACCAAAATAAACTCACTCGTGGCCATTTTCTCTGAAGTACACGGGGTGATTCCATGACTGATGGCCCAATCATGGGCTCCTCTGCCCACTAAAAAACTAAGTAAATCAAAACTTTGATTAACAATCAAAGACTTCATCGATCATTATGGAGGTATGATAATCACCAGGGAGGGATTCTGCCAGCCGATAGTTTCCCTTTCTGCGCCTCACTCAGCAGACGGTTTGCCACCAACACCGGATTCTTAATTCCTGTATACAATCAATCATAATAATAAGTACAAGTATTAACTTGAAGAAGACATGATAAAGTAGTTTGTTTATAAACATCAGGTTGGTAGAAATAAAACATAATATTTTATCACATTTTAATAATTTATTTGAATGTGTTTCTTTGTTTTTAAAAAGATTTATGCATAAAGTTCTGTTGTATAGTCTTGAAGTTTTATAGTCGAAACAAGCTTGCGCTGTAAACAGCTCGGTCCAGGCTGGTGTGGGTTCGTAATGCGGTTAAATATGTGCCAAATGTTCGGTGCCAGCTTTCACCCCTCAGCTGATGTTTGGAATCAATCATGTGTTCTTGGGAAACAACAGCTTTTGTTGACAGGACTCAATGAAAACGCCCTGCGAATGCATCAACAGCGCGCCTCGCGTCCCTCGGGCGCTCAATGTGTGGTCCGACATGGCCAGTGGCTACCTGTGGTTAAAATGTTTGGCTCCAATTCTTTCAGAATCGCAGATGATCTGAATGAATTTAACAAGAGGGCTGAAGCTTTTAATATGACAAAGAAAGGCCACTGGACCATTTTGTGAGGCATCATAGCACATGTGTGTTTTGTTAAATCACCACTGATGGCACCGACGGCTCCATAATGCAGCGACTTCCCGTCCATGATGCTGGCATCACACTCAATTTCCCCGGACAAGTTAAGGTTGGAGCCCATGCCAGCGTTCGTGAACGGAGAATCCTTAAAAACAAAATATATTTCTTTTATCAGTTCACTTTTCAATAATAGTAAACACAGCTTTTACTAGATTTAATTGAGTTATTTTCATGTGTATATTTGGCTACATTTATCATTCCTTTTCACTATATCATTACCATCTTTATGTTCCCCAACATCAAGTTTCCAGCTCAAACCCACATTTGTTTCTGCGCACCAGATGACATCAACAGTCATTAAGAGAACACGAATGCAACTTCAGGTTTAGGAAGCGGCAGAAGGGGAATATTATAATAATCACAGCATAAACAGTTTGAATCCTACTCTGTACATATTTGCAGCTGTAGAGTTCATCTTTGTTCCTAACTTATTTGGAAGAGAAGGATCCCTTACATCATCCAACAGGATGTGTGTGAATGCGTCCCGAGTTCTGAGCAGAGTTAGCCTGTTTTGGATAAACACGTGCATATGCCAAATTATATCCGTCATCGTTAATAACACCCTTTTGGATAGTCTTGTTTGTGCTACGGCTGTGTTTTTTATGGCAGTTTTGTGAAAGTAGTGCGATTGTGTTGTGTATATTAGAGGCTGAATGTCAATGAACCAACCTCCAGTTCTACAAGCGCTGCAGCCACTGCTTCCACTGCGTGAGCTCCTGCTTTAAGTCGATCCACGGCCTGGAAGTAAACAAAAACAAGAGACATGGTGAGAAAAGAATGGAGGTTGAAGTCTATTCTTCCATGACACTTGCCACTTAAACGATTTCATTATTTATGTAACCTCCAGTGACATCCAGTGGTCTGATTGAAGATTGCACAAATTTACATCCAAGAGGAAAAGCTTTGCTTTATATTAGTAAAACATATACAAAAAGAAGATAAGCTGCCTTTTTTATTTTATAAAGATGTACACAGATTTGTATATACATATTTAGACATTGAAAATCTCTACAAAATCTATATATTTTTAATACTCTTTATTTTTTTTCTTTAACACAGGTGAGCTGCTGAGCCTTGATTTTTTACTAATAATCCTGTAGGATAATATAGATGAAAAACTAATAAATAATCTAAAATCTGATGATTTAAATAAGTTCTATAAAGCAAACCTGAAATGCCATAATTAAACTATCAGAATAAATTAAAAATAAATAACTTTGTGACCTTTTAAGCATATATTTTATTGGGTATTGTTTTGATTGTTTAAGCGCTTTGTGACCCAGGTCTGGAAAAACGCTCTACAAATATAAATTACTTGCTTACTTAAAAGTAAAAAACAATTTCATACTGTAGAACTACAAGTCTATAACAATCTTAATATTGTCATTAAACATTGCAGGAGTGGAAGCCAGTAACAGTTTAATTTAAATTATTGTTTTTTAAAGAAAAAACCTCACCTCTATTTTTACCGTTTATTCTTTTAGTTTTTGATATATATATATATATATATATATATATATATAGAAATGTATTTTATTCATTATAGTGTTATGTTTTGTTACATTTTTATTATTATTTATATTTTTCATTTTATTATTTTTAACCTGGTACTGAATGTCTTAATTTAATATATTTTCATGTTTAATGTTTTTCTTTGTGAACTGCTTGGTCTACTCAAATGTTCCCAATGTTGGAAGAATAAAACTGCATCAATCATCTCATTCACTTAGACCTTATCACAGCAAAAAGTACAATTTAGGGATTCATTTTTACATAAAAAGGTAGCATGCAATTGTCTAATAAATCAAAACATTTTTTAAAATTACATAACAAAATTTGGTATTTGTAGTTTAAAAGCTATTGGAACAAGTAAAAAAAAAATCAGGGGCCTCATGTTCTAAGAATTGCGTGGATTTCCTAATATAAACAGATATAAACTTGTTTATATTTCACTCAAATCCAGAAAACCAGAAAAAAGAACGACTGACACCCTAAATTATCCATTTCAATGGCAGGCTCAAACAGAGAACGTGATATTATAAAAACAACTCTAAAAGTCCTTCACATCTTTTTTTTGTTGGTTTGAATTAGGCGTTAAAAACATGTGGTACAAAACACTCACGTGTTCATAATCAACATGGATCCGAATGAGAAACATATTAATACGTTTGTGAATACTTTGATATCCACTCATGTGACTCCAAACACATGGGTGTGTTCATTGTTTTCTCAATGTTTATCTTTAAATTAGTCTCTGATGTGAATTTCTTTACATGATCAATGGTTCGTAGCAGCCAGAAGAGCAGTTTATGTGTATATATTACAGCTCAGAAGGTCGCTGGAAGTTTGCACGTTTTAACGCTCTTTTCTTTCTTGATAAATTTAAACTTTGCCGTGAATAAGTACATGTGCACACAGTCTTAGTACATTAGGCGCCAGGTGCATAAACAACTTACTCTCTGACAGGCTCTTTTACAAACATGCTTGTACTCCTTGGCCTTCGATTCCGAGTGGTATCCAGCACCTGAAAGCAATCAGTGAAGCAGCCTTTACTATCATGCAACACATCATAAAGAAAGTATGGATAGCGGTGTAAGGAAATAAACTCAATTAATTTGCAACTTAACACAAAGTTGTGAGAACTGTTTAAAGTGAACCATTATGATTGAGGGGTTTAGGAGTCTTACCTGCATGCACCAGAACAAATCCACCCACATTTAAACGTTTGCTTGTCTCCTCTTTGTTGGACCATGAATGCACCAAGAGAACAGAGGGATCCTCAACTGAGTTCACTGGACTTTCCATAACCCCCGCATAACTCAACGAGCCTATTATGGCCGATGGCACCGTGGTGAGGAAGTCATTGTAGGTGCAGACCTTAAAAGAAAACATAAATATTAATCATTGTGTTTAGAGAACAAAGACCATTTGAAAAAAGAAACGGAAAAGTTATTATATCAGTTTTTAAACAACCTCTAAATTAATATAACAGGGAAGATCATTTCCTATTAAAATTACAATATGTTTTTACTTTATACGATAGTATAGTTAATTAAAAATGACAACCACGCTCGTTTTTGTAAATTCCTTTTTACTTTTCCTTTCATGTGATTCATAATAGAACAGAATTCCTCGCAAGAGATTCACAATGAGACCGATTCAATGTTTGTTATTGTTAGCTTGAAAGCTAACGTCGCGCTGACAAACTCAATAACGAAATTGTCTTACAAGTTACGCTCGTCCTCGGCCAGCGACAGTCAGGGTAAGGCTCGGCTGCTTGTTTCACATCTGTTCAACACCTGTTTATGGGGTTAGTTTCGGCGAAATAAACTTTGCCGTCATCTCACGTAGCTTCTAAAAGCTAGTTAGCCGAGTTGTCATCGAGTACTTCCTGGTTCAGATACACGTTGCTAAGGAAGTGACGTTTAATCGTGATCACGTGTCTATAAAAAATCTTCCAAAACATTTTACGTGTTTTCAAATATCCTCTGATTCCTAAATTTGCATTGCAATATTTGTTAAGGTTTAAATATAGCATTTAAATATTATTTAATTTAATCTATATTTAATTAAAGCAGATATGATTAAAAAAAAAAAAAAACACTTAAAATATACTCCAATTTATTTGGAGTGACACGTTTTAAAATAATGGAAAAAGAAAAAAGGACACATACAATTTATAAAAGTTATATTAAGCAATAATCAAACAAGTATAAAATAACATTTATAATTATAAATTATTGCTAGATACATATCCCTTTCTATCACAAGAAAAATACAAATTTAAAACACCAATAAGACGGTACATCATTTATTTGTTTGTCCTTAGAAGAGAGTAAACCACTGTATACTTTAAATGGTTAAATAGTATTTTATTATAGTATTAGAAAATGGTGACCCTATATAATTTGTATCTTTTGATGATTTAAGTATTCTTAATAGTCATAGAAATCGTTTATTTTTACAAGACTACCACAGATATTAGGGACAGTGTAATGTTTTTGTTCCTCGCATCGAGCCAACATAGATGAAAGCGTTTTACACAGTAATTAAAAGAGAGTTGGGGGCCACAGTGTTGAATGGCGGCCAGTATGCTTTGTTACGGGGGAAGTGTTAGTATCGCATGCCATCCAATCTCTGTGGAAACTGTTGTTATTAATGGTGTGCAGAGAAGGAAGATCGCTTATCCCAGCGCACCACACGTGCTGAACATGTGCTTTTTCCGAGCACTTGGATTCGTTGGATTAGTTAAGGCATGGGAAATACTTTCGGATCAGTTTTGATCAAATAGAAAATACAGTGGATTGTTACGGTATCTGATGATGTGCGTCTTATTTTAACCTACACACACTCACATAAACACACGTTTTACATCTTATTAAGATAAGTTGTGGGTCTCCGTCTGTCTTTGCTCAAAAAATGTCAGATTGAACAGTTCACTCAACCTGAACCTTTTAAAATGATAGTAAATGCTTGTCTTGTATGTAACATTTTATCTTGCACCAGGGCTAAATTATAGGTAAGTAAGGAAATAAGTAAGTTAATGTTATTTGTAAAGTGCATTTCTAGACCAGGGTCACAAAGCGCTTTCACAATCAAAAACAATACACAGTTAAAAATATATACTTTAAAAGACATATAAGACAAACACAGGAGTCCCAGCAAAAGTAAGGTAATGAATCCACAAATAAAAATGTCTTAAGATGTTTCTTGAAGGAGTCAGTAGATCACCAAGCGCAAAGAGAGAGGAAGATCGTTCCAAAGCTTAGGAGCAACAGTCTGGAAGGATTTCTCTCCTCTGGTCCTGAACCGTGTTCAGGAACCATCAGTAGATCCTGAATCACAGACCTCAGAGCCCGAGCTGGGGTGTAAGGCTGGATCAGATCACTGATGTAAGCAGGAGTCTGACCATGAATAGCTCTTAAAGTAAGTATTTTAAAATGGATCCTGAAAAGAAACTGGCAGCCAATACAGAGTTTTAAGGATCAGGGAAATGTGAGTTCTTCTACTAGAGCAGGTCAGAATTCTCGCTGCAGAGTTTTTTATTAACTGTAACTTGTTAAGACACAAACACAAACTTTTACAATAGTCTTAACGCATGGATTTAGGTGTATTTTAGATGTCAATTTGTTGGACCGTGGAGAATTCTGGGTGCTTTGGTTTAAAGCGACATCTCTGATGATTAACCCCTTTGTGTTTCATACTTCTTTGTAATTGTACTTGTTGTCTTTGCCGTATTATTATTGTAATACTCGTGTTTGCTGTCTGTTGTGCGCTCGCACTCATAGCATGCCTTTGGGATCCGCGCCTCTCGGAACTGACGAATATACACTGGTACTAGATAAGGAAGGATTTGTCGCAACACATTTTGCAACGATAACAAGAGAAAGGAATTCTGAAGGAAAAGAAAAGTCCTTTTAGATCCCAGCATGTAGACTAAACAAAGAGGCACCGAGAACATGAACATGTCCACTTCTCTGACTTATTGACACACTTTCAAACAGTAAAACAGTTCCTTGGAACAAACAAATCCTATTAAAAAAAAACAAACAAAGTTTGGAATTTATAGAGCCATTAGTTAAAATCATGCCTTTGACGTTGAGTTGTGTTGATTTTCTTCGTTTATCAAACAGACATTTGAAGACACACGGACATTTGGAAATGTGTATCAGATTAAAAAACAGTCCTGCCTGAGGGTTTTTGCCTCTTTTCAATTAAAATAGTTGCAAGAGTTGTACATCTGTGGGGCAGATGAGTGACATAAAAGCATGTGTCAAGATACAATTAATGATATTGGTGGATTTATGGCAAAATAAATCACACAAATCAGTGCAGTATAAAGCTCAAGGCGATCAAGAGCCTTTGGCTTCAAACATATATAGGATAAATATGTTTATAATACATTATTTCTTTCCTATGCTCTCGGTAGACACTCCTCTATGTGATGTGAAGCTTGAAGTCTTTTCGGTATCGCTGTGTAAAATTAAAATGTTTTGCACAGAAACTTCAAAGCACCCGCTCGGAAACCTTAGGGGTTCTTTAAGAAAGTAAAATCTAATCACCGGCACCAACAAGGTTAAGCTGCAAACGTGAAAGCCAATTATTGAGACAAGGGACATTTTTAGAAATAAAGATGGGAACTTTTAAATCCTTTATATGAAGGATGTTAAGAGCTAGGATAACCTTAACTCAACTACTCAGTGCAACACGCATCAATTTAAAAGGGAAAGAAAATCCAATTTATTTCTCGTGGTTTTGATTATTTTTATTTTCTTTTTTTACTCCTTCAACGTGATCTTCAGTAGGTTTTATCCGACACTATACATTTTAGTTTTGAAACCAATATTCGGTGCTTGAGGACTGTACAAAACTTGCTTAGATAATGAACACAAATGTGTAAAAAGACTTACAATTAAGAATTTATATTTATATAAAAATTAACATCATAAATAATAACTTTATTTAATTGTAACAGACTAATTTATAATGAATCCCAAGACGAGTCCTAATCTATTCTTAATAAATAAGCCCTGCAAATCCTTCATAAATAAAAGCTAAAGGTCTATGATGGAGTATAAGGGCCACTTGAATATTTTTAGTTTTAGTTTATTATGTGATTAAAGTCTTTTTGCTTAAAAAAATGAATCAGGAAAGACCACACTAAAACAGAAATGACGCACCGAAATGTACTCTTTATTTTTGCCAGACTTACGCCTGTTAATGTCAGGTATCCTCCCCTAATCTTCGTGCATGGACTAGCAGTATTTAAAGTACTTATTTTTATTTTAGTTAAACCCTTAAACCCGATTATACGTATGTTTTTAAATGTCAACATTTAAGGAAAAGAAACAACAATTGATGGTATAGTTCACAATGCGTGGTGAAATGCTGCCATCTAGTAGTTATTGCTCAACACTGCTTACTTTTTCATTTGCCATTCAATCATAATTGACTTCAGAGGAAATAGATTTGTCACAAGATTGAATTTGCTTTTTTAAGTAGTGCATTTGAATGACTGTCTGACTTTGATGTGTTATTTTCAGTCGCTATATACAAATGAACAAAACGAAAATCACAATTATAGAGTCACTTTATTCATCCAATTTATTTTGGATTATAATGTTTCATTTAACTTGTTTTCGCACACTTTGTTAATCTGGATGATTCTGGTGATTTAAGGAACAGATGGGCGTGGACCAGACCTAACACAAGAGATGACAGACGGTAGTCATTGGAACCAGTGCATACAACAGCCGGGCTCACTGGTCTGATCTTTTTGGCATGATTGCCGTCCTCCGTCATGGATATTGCTTCAAAGTAACTTCATTTGATAAAGAAGGATATTTAACAAACACACAATAAGAGTTTTGTTGTCGCAAAAGAGCAAACATTTTCAAAAAAAAAATGTAAAAAAAAAAATGTGGTAGGGCTTTTAGATCAATGAGAAATAATACAAATCTTAAAAGTCATGTATTGATTTTACTTGAATATAGTTTTATATTATATTATTATATGAACAAGTTGTGACATTTTATAATTAATGTTATTCTTGTAAATAAAAAATAAAGTTGAAATGAAAAGTTTCTAAAGTCTAGTTAATAAATATTAACAGCTATATCACTAGTCATTTTATAATTTCATTTCATTTATTTAAAACATTGTTTCTTACTCAAAATGGATGTGATTGCTTTGGAATACGAGGCATAATGATTTTCCTTTGTGAACTATTAGTTTCTCATTATATTATAAAAAAATATATATTAAAATAATTCCTTCCTAACAATATAATTATAATAATAATATTGTCCTCTGAATAAATTGTTGAACAAATTTATAAATGTCTGCGGCAGCGGAAATATCTTTAAATTAAGAGAGTTAAATTCAAACAAGCGTCTCTAAACTACTCACTATTGTGAAGACTGCTGAGGTTTAAATAAAAAATATACATGAACAAAGAAAAACAGGTCCCAGCTTATTTACTATTATTGAATCCCTATGTGACAGTAGCGAGGAAAAAAAATGCTTTTAACAAGCAGAAACCTTGAGCAGAACCAACCTCAATGTTGACGTCCTCCTGCCTATAATAATAATAATTTAAAAAAAACCCATAAAATTGTACGACTGTTGGCTTACTATAAATATATTCATAACCCTTAATAAATGATTAAATACCTTATTTTATTGGGAAAGTGAAGTATTAAAACAAAAAAATCCGCGTTGGTTGAAATGAATAAATAATAAACATTTTGTTTTGTTTTTTCCTTAGTACTTCTGAAATAAATTTAAAATTTAAATTAAAATGATAAATGTTCGCAGCAGCCTAAATAGCATTGAATAAGTGAAAGTGAAATTAAAATTCAACCGAGCATTTCTAAACTACTCATTATTGGGCAGACTGCTGAAGTTTAAATAAAAACATACATGGACAAAGAAAAACAAGCCCTAGAAAATCAACAAAGATTGAATCCCTATGTAACAGCGGCGAAAAAAATAACATGCCTTTAACAAGCAGAAACCTTAAACAGAACCAACCTCAATGTTGACGTCCCCCTGCCTATAATAATAATAATTAAAAATATATAATAAAATTGTACGTCTGTTGGCTTACTATAAATAAATTCATAACCCTTAATTGATGATTAAATACCTTATTTTATTGGGAAAGTGAAGTATTAAAACAAAAAAAAAAACTGTGTTAGTTGAAATGAATAAATAATAAACATTTTGTTTCGTTTTTTTCCTCAGTACTTCTGAAATAATTTTAAAATTTAAATTAAAATGATAAATATTCGCAGCAGCATAAATATCATTAAATTAAGAAAGTGAAACTTAAATTCAACCGAGCGTTTCTAAACTACTCATTATTGGGCAGACTGCTGAATTTTAAATATAAATATACATGATCAAGAAAAACAGGTCCTAGCAAATCAACAACAAGTGAATCCCTATGTAACAGCGGCGATCATTGAGTAATCGAAAGTGAAATTAAAATTCAACCGAGCGTTTCTAAACTACTCACAATGGGACGAACCGCTGACAAAAAAAAAATGAAAAAATAAAAAAATAAAATCAACCAACCCTGCTTCACCGCGGCGCGTACATCATTTGACGGACGTTTAATCTCCGCCAATCGCGAGTCCACTTCCCGTTTCTCACCAACCAATCACGAGGCTCGCACTCGTACACATCTCCCCCACGGCGCAGTCACGCTAGGTTGCGCCGAGTGAGCTCCACAGACATTTGACAGCTTCACAGGTGAGACGTCCGTCCAGACGCTGCTTCACTTTCTCTTTTCTGTAAGCGACGGAACGCAACTCACTGTGAGTCTGGGGTTGCCACACTCAAAAAACAACCACTCGAAGTCCCATCACACCGGCAGCATGAGCAAAAAGAAAAAGGACTGGAAGACAGAGAAAGGTAAGGTTTGTTATGAGAGGAGGGGGGGGGGTCTCTCCATTATCTTCCTCAGCCTCAGCATCATGGCAGTGATGGACAGGTGACTGACAAGATCTGAACACTTGTTTTTTTTTTTTTTTTTTAAATAAGAGATGCTGCGTCTGTTTGTCCGCCGTCCAAACTAGCTTGAGGTGCACTGGGAGTGTTGGTGTGTGTTCTCTAAAACTGGCACCTGCTAGCATGTCCCACCTCCATCCCACCTGTGTGAATTCTGGAGAGCATCCTTATGGTCCTCCCTCATAGCTCACGTGGTCGTTCTGACTTTTCTTTTTTTTTTTTTTTTACTTCATTCATTCTCTTATTCTTAATTGGAGCTTGTGGGACTGTATGTACTTATGTGGCCTTCAAAATATACATTTTTATTCGTGCAGGCTTTTCCTTGATTTTTATGAGACTCTTATGTTTTTCTCTGTGTTGTCTTGACCTTTTAGGTGTTTATTTTATTGGGTATTTTTTGATTGTTTAAGCGCTTTGTGACCCTGGTCTAGAAAAGCTCTCTAAATATTAATTTCTTGAGGATGTATTTAATTTCTTTATATATTAAATAGAAATTTATTGCCCCTTAAAATAATTTGAGTGAATATTGTACGTAAGTAAATGTTATTTGTAAAGAGCCTTCCTAGTACAAATCAGGGATAAGGAAAAAGGTCTTAATATGTTTCTTGAAGGAGTCAGTAGATCATCAAACACAGAGGGAGAGGAAGATCGTTCTAAAGCTTAGGGACCAACAGCCTGGAAGGATTTCTTTCCTCTGGTCCTGAACCGTGTGCGAAGAACCATCAGTAGATTCTGATCCACAGACCTCAGAGCCCGAGCTGGGGTGTAAGGCTGGATCAGATCAGTGATGAAAGTAAGAACCAGTATTTTAAAGTTGATCCTGAAAGAAACTGGCAGCTAGTGAAGAGTTTTAAGGATCGGAGAAATGTGAGTTCTTCTACTAGAGCGGGTCAGAATTCTCGATATTTAGGGAAAAAAGGAATTTTATAACTGTATAAAATGTGGAATTTAATTGCCTGCCACTGGACTAGAGGCAGGGGACACCCTGGAAAGGTTGCTCATCCATACCATGGCTCATACAGTCACTGCCACATACACGTGCATGGACAGTTAAGAACAGGAGGGGTAAATTGATATTTAAGGGGATAGTCAAGCGAAAAAAAAGAAAAAGAAAAAGTGATAAGGAAGATGTTGGTTTATCATGAAATAAAAAATGTATTTACTATAAAAATATTATTGAAAATTAACTTGTGTTATTATGCCACAACCATAGGTTGATGATATCATTGTGTATACATTGAATTATAAGACTGTCATCAATGGAAACTATAGGCTGAACACTTGAATATAAATGAATGCACTTCTTTATATATTTTTTGGTTTTGATGGAACAACAAATAAACCCTTGTGTTGTCTCTGGGTCAAGGTGACCCAAAGGCATGAAAACGAATGTATGTGTTGTATCTCTTGTGTTGTCTCTGGGTAAAGGTGAACGACCTCCCTGGCTTCCCCGGCTCACCTTGAACCAGAGACAACACAAGAGATACCACACACACATTCGTTCCCATGTTTTTGGGTCACCTTGACATTGAGACAACACAAGGGATACCACAAACACATTAGTTTTCAAGCCTTTGGGTCTCCTTGACCCTGAGACAACACAAGGGATACCACAAACACATTCGTTCTCATGTCTTTGGGTCACCTTGACATTGAGACAACACAAGGGATACCACAAACACATTAGTTTTCAAGCCTTTGGGTCTCCTTGACCCTGAGACAACACAAGGGATACCACAAACACATTCGTTCTCATGTCTTTGGGTCACCTTGACATTGAGACAACACAAGGGATACCACAAACACATTAGTTTTCAAGCCTTTGGGTCTCCTTGACCCTGAGACAACACAAGGGATACCACAAACACATTCGTTCTCATGTCTTTGGGTCACCTTGACATTGAGACAACACAAGGGATACCACAAACACATTAGTTTTCAAGCCTTTGGGTCTCCTTGACCCTGAGACAACACAAGGGATACCACAAACACATTCGTTCTCATGTCTTTGGGTCACCTTGACATTGAGACAACACAAGGGATACCACAAACACATTCGTTTTCAAGCCTTTGGGTCTCCTTGACCCTGAGACAACACAAGGGATACCACACACACATTCGTTCTGATGTCTTTGGGTCACCTTGACATTGAGACAACACAAGGGATACCACAAACACATTAGTTTTCATGCCTTTGGGTCACATTGACCTTAAGCTAACACAAAGGGTCAAGACTAAGAAATATTCACCATAGAGAATAGATAAGAAAATGCATTACTTGGAATACGTTATTTTTTAATTCATTTATAAAAAGAAAAAAAAAGTTAAATCATATAATAAAGAACATAAACGCAGATCAAATTTAGAGTTAAGAGCTGGAAAGATAAAATTAGCTCAGGTCTTATTTAGAGTCATCAGTTAACCTCTATATTTTTAGCCAAGTGTTCCCAGTTAGATTTAATGCTCCTCAGCTGCTGCTTCTTTCTATTGCAAATCAGGAATAATATACATTTATACAATTAATGTATTCTTTAATATCTACTTATTTGTATTTGTTTGACAAAATAGGACAATTATATACAGTATGTTTACATAATTGTGTATAAATATGAAATGCAACAATATACAATTTTCCTCAAAGATAATTAGTCTCTTTTTGTATCAGATAATCGTGAAGATTGTCATCATTATTATTAAATTAGTTTAATTATTTTGATGTTGATTTAGTTGGAGGATCAGCAACAACAAGTTTGAGTCAGGCTAGTGAAGACTAAAGCTAGGTATCGAGAAAATGCTACCGATAACTTCACTTCGATACCGGTTCCTGAACGATAGTTTTTTTTTCGATACCAATTGCATAAGATCAATTATTATGAAAAGGAAAATGACATCACATATGGTACAAGTCTTGAGTTGGCTTTGGTTGAATATCACTCCAAAAAACCAACAACAAATAATGTCCAGTGCAAAAAAACATTTGCTAACAGGTGAAAAATTAATTCTTAGAGGAATCTTCTTTAGAAGAATCCACAAGGATTTTTCTTGGTACTCGGCTCCACCAAAACATTTTGGTCGGTGACTCTTGATTTGGGGGTTAAACTATTTCCTTCCTGTGCTTGAGTTTGATTTGTTACCTCCGTGCTCCAGGCGCTGGTGTTTCCTCCCGACAACATGCAGAGATGGTGTGGTCGTGATGGCGCAAGATAGATTTTCGATTTCGCCTTCAGCCCTGTTCCTGTAAGAACTGGAAATAAGAAGCAGAATTTAAGCAAAATTCAAAAGTCCATTGTCCTCATTTCTTACCAGCCTAACCAAAGAAATACCAAAACACAGATCAAGAAAGCGTTGTAGAAAATTGATATGTCATTGGGGTTACTTGTTAGACTTATTATTTGACCAATTTGGACCATGTGAACCCATAGTTATCCTCTTTTAGGATTCATCTGAAATTGTCAAACCTGGAAATGATTGTATCTTGCTGTTGTTCCTGTTTATATAAGGTGGTTTGAAATGTTTTAACAATGATTTCCCTTCAAGCTGTCGTTGCTCATGTGTCCAGCCTCATTCGGATGTAGCAAGAAAATAGAAAAATGGATCTAAAACACCGCATTACAGTTGATTCACTTAAAATAAATCAACTTTTGTGTGAAAAAATGAGTTTTCGCTGCTTATTTGAGATGGTTTTAAGTGACTAAGTGGATTTATTAAGCCTTCAGAATAACAGCCAACATCACCTGTGATCATGTTTAACCTACAGGTTGCAAGTTCAACGAAAAGTCCTGAAAATGGATGTGTTTTAGTCAGTTAGAATCTTAATATTTATAATATTTTCAGATATATTTTCCAGTTGTGAGTAGGAACATGGATTGACCTTGGATGGAGAACTTTGCCTTTTGGCTCAGCTCAAAAATAATTCTCTGGGTTTTGAAGTCTTAATAAATAAGAAACATTTTGAATATAACACGTTATTTTATGCTCTGCACTGATGTGTATGAAGGAAAAGTACGCAGTTTCTTCCCATAGCAATCGAAAAAACAAATAAATGAGGTCGTCGCAGAGATAAATGGGTCGCGCTGGATTGAGCCTTAAAATCGAAGCCCATTATCTCGCATTTGTCGTCTTCAAGTGACGCTTCGGTTATTCTAAAAAAAAAATCACATTTTTGGACCCAGGATGCGGAGGATCAAGGACGAGCGTGTTTGGCATGACGCGTTAAAAGAGAATCAGAATGTTTGGCATCGAGATTACGCTCGTGGAGATGGAACGCGTTCATGTTTTCTCCCCTCCTTTTCTTCTTTTTTTTAAATCTCTTAACGTTCTACATTTCCTTTTCACAGAGAGACTGCTCCGCATGGACCGAGACGACAGACGCAAAGAGTATCGACGTCAAGATTTTATTAGTCTGGACAAGATCCCGTCCTGGAGTGAGGAGAATTACTGTAAGAGATCTGCATCAGCACGGGAAATGATTGGACTCGTATAAACATCTTTAATGATGATTGGGAAAAAAAAAGAAAAAGATTTGTATGGAATTACATATTTGAGACTGCTTTTAAAATCCTCCCCCATTTACATACAAGGGAAAACTGAAATACACAATTTTTTTAAAGATAAATAAAGATTAAAACAAATGTAAATTTAATGTTTATTATGCGTCAATTCATACAGTAACAAAATAAATAAAATGGGGAACATATTTGATGATTCATGTTATAAAACATTAATGATTAATTCACTTCTTTATTCAGTTTTATAGGACCGTGTCACTCTGGAAAGCTAAGTAAACAAAAAAACATATCTTTAAAAATGGTTACAACAATAAATCAACCAGTACTCAATATAAACAATATGCGAAGTAAATAACATGGTAAACAACCACAGAAACAGACAGAAAAAAAACAAATTCAACACTTCAGTTTATAATTGTTTTTTTTAACCAATCTGGTATTTGTGCAAATTCTATTTCTTTCCAGCAAGTTAAAAAGGTAATAAGAATTAATTGTTAATATAAAATAATAATGATTGATTAGTGGAGTGCGTGTTTAAATGTCGTCATGATGTTATCACAAGATAAATGTTCTTTTTGTTATCCAATGTTACTCGTTACTCAGCCCCTGACCACTCACATGTACCTCACTTTATTTAATCAGAATAAGAAACAGCCTTATGTTATTAAATTAACAATAAAAGTTGAATTTTACAGCTGTTTGGACTTAATAAAATCGAATTCCTTAAGCAGACACAAAGGGGATCTAAATCAAATTAGAAAAAACACTGAGAAATATACCAACATATTGCCAGAAAAGTCAGTGAACATTGATATGTTATATAAGCAAAATACAAAAAATGCAAAGTTTTAATGAAATGCCACTCAATGTCTAAACTTATCTTTTGCAAGAAATGTTAATAATTACTACTAATATACCAAATTCTGTTGACATGTCTGCAGTTGTGATGGCTAAAAATGGATAAATATTAATATTTAATTGTACCTTTTCTTAACTAATACAATAAACCAATAAGAATTATATTAAATTATATTAAAAGGCTACAATGTTTAATTGATGGTCATTTTCACACACTCTCTAGAGGTAAAATTGGGTTTAGACTTTTATATCTTATATTAAAAAACTTCTCTTTTTTCTTGTATAATGTGTACATGTTTTATTTATTGTTCTTTGCGATCAATGGTTGTAAAGGACACAACAAATTAAATGTATTGATATTCTTTATTTTAATCAAGGTTTAAATCGATGTGTATATATTTTCAGTTGCAATTTTATTCTTGACTTTAAATGTTAATGTTCTTATACATGAAATAACATTGCAAAGATTGTCGATCTTCCTATGAGTACAATTGTGCGAAAATAAGATTCATGAAGTTGTTTCTATTTCAGCTGAAGATAGAGAGGAGGAGACGGAGATGACAGGAGGAGAAGAAGGAGGAGAAGAAGGAGGAGGAGGAGGAGGAGGTCTAAGTGATAAAGTCTCTCTCTACAAAGGGGACATCACAGTCCTGGAGGTGGACGCCATCGTCAATGCTGGTAAGGATTCAACCTAAATGACCTGCTTCTTCTGAAGGAACTTCACTGAAATTGATATCTTGTCATAAGCCGCCCTCTAGTGGTGAAAACTCAAAAGTGTGTTTTTCTGATGAGACCGACCTGACAGTTGGTGACAGTTTTCTCGTCAGTCAAGCTTTTTATTCTTGGGCTTGTGAGAGTTTCTGTCGTCCCACAGACACACAGTTCCATTATATTTGGAAAATATATTTCAAACACAGAGACTCGTTCCTATTTTTAGAAGTCTGCTTCGATATTATGTAATATATTTTGCAGTCGGTTGCAGCCCACACACAGAAACTAGAATGCTGAAAAGTCCTGATTTAAAGCTTGTTTTTTCAGTGTTGTGTGGAGCCCTGGCCTATTGGATTTAAATTACTGTTTGTTAAAGGAAGTTATTATTGTTTGCTGAAAAACATAATAACATTTCAACTGAAGAAATGCATGAAAAATATCAACAATAAACCTTTTCTTAAAAAATAGTTGTTAAAAAATGCAGAATAGACGTATTTTTTTTAGTTTAGGATGCTTCACTGTTTGGATATAGGATAATATTTAATAGTTTAATATGGCAAATTGAGTTCCATCCAGAAATGCAAAACATTAAATATAAATAATATAAAAGGAGTGAGTCAAGAGCCATTGATCGATTTATGTTTTATTGTTTTTATATTAGATATAAAAGATATATTTTTTGGATTGAAATCTTGCAAATAAACAAGATTTTTTTTAGAAAGATTATATGAAACGATCGTTACATGAACACAAGGAGCTGAAACGATGAGAATCCCTTTCTTAATAAAAAATATATACTGTGTAAATAAAATGATTTTTTTTAACTTTTTGAAAATGCAAAATCGACATATTAAGTTTAAATACGTAATTTTCAGAGTTGAAAGTTGCATTTTTTATGTTAATCTTCTTGGTTTGATTAATTCATTAATCTCTAGAATGAAAGAGAAAAATGATTGCGGATTACAGTGGTGAAAACAAATAATGACACGAAAAAAACCCAAACAGATTCATAAATATTTCCTGAAAGATGAAACTTTGAATTTAAATATCTTATGATATAATTGCATTTTAAAAGAAGTAATAGCCAGTTCAGATCTATTTAAGTAACACGCTCTGAGATTTTGGTTGTCATTTAAAATTGATGTCTTTTCATTTGTACTTCTGTACTTGTACAAGTGTCAAAGTACTTGACAAAAAAATCTAATACCACCAAAGGGTAAAATTAGAAAAACATCAAATGATTTGAAACCCTTATTCATGGTTTGGTTAACATTATAATTAGAGCCACTCTTTGCGCTTGATGGAGTCTACTGACTACTTTAAGAAACATCTTAAGATGTTTCTATTTGTTCAGGCTTTTCCTTGATTTTCTGGAACTCCTGTGTTGTTCTCAGTATTATCTTGATCTTTAAAGTATATACTTTTTTGAGTATTGTTTTGATTGTTTAAGCGCTTTGTGACCCTGGTCTGGAAAAGCGCTATATAAATAAATATTACTTACTTACTTACTTACTTACTACATAACATTGAACATATTTGTTTTGTGGCTCCCCCGGTGTTAGGAGAGTGTAATTGCAATGTCCTGAAAACTTAAAAAGTCATTTAAGATATTAATTCAAAAGTTGTCTCTTCATCTACTTCGTAAATGAATTATGACGTTTCATTAGAATTAAAAAAATCATTGGAATATAATGAGAAAAAAAGAATATTACTATATTACGTAGTGTTGCTTTAAAGTCCATGTTTTTCTAGTCCGTTTGATTCTCTCTCATAGGCAGGAAGGAATCATCCATGACCTCCTGCCTCAGACGAGGCAAATAGGTTTCTCTTAAATGCCACAGCAATTTCCTTGAACAATTTATTGCCATTAAGTATTTTTTTGGAATCCAGGCAATATTTTAAAAAACAAAACATCTCCTGCTGTGTCATCACCTTTTCTTTCCTGTACTTCCGCTGACCTTTTCAAATAAAAAGGTAAAGTCGTCTTTCACAAAAAACGAATGAGGATCTTCCGAAGTGCACAGTTTTTTTTATTTTACTTTAAATTGACGAATAATATTGCAGCTCAGGCAGTTCTCTGCAGTAATAAATGCGGCAGGCGAACCCGGTTCTGATTGAGCTGCGTGTTGGCTCACGGGCAATTTGTTATGTTTAGTGGGCTGTCAGAGAGTGTGAAAGGTTGATGAGATGGCTGAATAATTTTTGTGAAATTCTCTCTGTACTTGGCACCGCCGTCTTTCTTCTCAGTGCTGCAGTACAGGTAGTTGGACTGATAAGAACATCGAGTTGGACTTTTTATCATCCAGTTTTTTTTTTTTCAATATCTGACGGCAGTTCAAAATGAAGTGGGGAAAGTTTCAGAGTTTATTTGCGTTGATGTTATGGTCTCACTGCACGAGAGTGTGTATTACTTCTTCACACACTGATAAGACTCATAAGAATGATAACATTGTCTTGTATCAGCGTACAGTTTTTATAAAGTCATCACCGAGGATCATTTTTGCAAAACATTTGTAAGTTTTGACTTTTGGAAAATGATTATGTTGTTCTTTATGCTCACATTTTTGTGGTTTGTGGAATTGTGGATTGAATATAAATCACTGCGTACTATATAAAATGAAAAACCTATTGTATGTTTTTCACTTTTAACCATAGATATTAAAATAATATTGTTTTGACATAGTCAAATAATAATAAAAAAGAGAATATATATATTGTTAATTAAAGGAAATATTGTAAAATATATATATATAATTATATATATATAATCTTTTTAAATAATGTATATTTATATTTTCATTCTTGGAGACTCATTCTATCCATCATCAAATTAATGAATATCTAATGTATTCACCCTTATATTACAATTATACAATATATTTGTTACTACATAATTTCAATAAAATCTTCCTCTTCTCGACAAGGCACGACCTGTAATTTCAAGCATTAATTGCTTCACGAAAGACGACTTTTCTTATTTTAAGACAATCTTAATCCATTTTTTAAAAACTTAAATAAAAAACTAAATTCACAAAATATTTGGTTTGTTGTCAGGGCTGAGTATAGAACTCTGGTCCGAAATGCTTCGAAATATACTTTATTTTAGTGCCAGGTTTCTGTTAATTTTTCACATGCTTTGAAAATATTCCTTTGCACTGGAAAATTATTTATTTATCATAAATAACGGTGAGGAAAATTTACTAAAGCTGTAAAATGAAACTCAAGATGTCTATTACATGTGTAATGTACTTATCTTTGTGTTAGAATTTATCTTATGAAATTAGTATTGATAGAAAGATTTCAGGAACCAGAAGTGTATTGTTCCAATATTGAAAGTTTTCTATTAATACCCAGTATACTATAGTGTAGTACGATTGATATTTCTTGCTGAACAGTGATGGAATCTGCAGCTTGTCAACTTTAAGTCGACCTATTTCTTATGATTTATCCAAATATAGTGAACAACTAAGCAGCTTAATTCTCTACTCAAGTGTTGAGCCATTATAACAGCACTAACTAGTCCCCGAACGGAGAGACGTCTCCACCTTTTACGAGCGCACTACGTTCTGGTGACCGCCTATACCTTTTAGAGGGTATTACGTTATTTTATGTCCTCCATTAAAGTTTAATTAGCAGGCTCATTGAGTTTTTAATTTTGTCTTAATTCTGTTTGGCTGGAGGTTGGCCTGAGGTTCCCCAACGTGTCACCTGGAGGTGAAATAATGGAGACAATATCTCACTAGCATTGGCTGTTTCGGAGAAGATAGACGCTCGGTGACGGCTCGTCCTGATCCGACCTTTCCTTATCACTTTTGTCCCTCGCATAGTTTAGTCATAATGTTTTGGTTGATAGTTAAGACGGTGGTTTCTTCCATCTGTGAATGTCGGTTACGTCTCGGTATTCGTCCGGTTAAATCGTCCATATCTTTAGCCTGTGGAAATAATAATCCAGTTTTCATCCCTCGTTCATAATGTAAGGACAGGATTTTCGATGAAAAGAAATGCGTTTTATCATTACGTTGTTTTGACCTCTCGTGCGATTCATCTCGTCTTTGTTCGTGGAGCGTGTCGGTTACGAATGAGGTGATTAAAGAACGCCTCACAAAGCGAAGAGGACTCTTCTGATCGTGACTACTGTAGCAATCACGCAGAGGGCTCGACCCCTGACCCCTGACCCACGCTCTGCTGGGAATCTCCACCGTTATTCAGCCTGAGATTTCACAAGGAACTCATTTATTTCTATAGGCAGACACTTTATGAACATCATGATGATTCTGACATGGTTATACATGACTTTGATCGCCGGTAACATAGCTTAACATCGTCAGGTCTCAGAGAAAGTTGGTCAGGTCTCAGAAAAAAAGGTTAATTTTAGGACATTGTCAGGTCTCAGGAAAAAAAAAGCTCAGGTACTAAAGGGTTATACGCGCAAAAAACATCCTGAGCCACCTTTCACGTTCAAGTCCATATGTATCAATACTGAACAGGGCAGTAAAAAGTTTTCTTTTCGAACTGATCCCGGAGGACAACGTGCCAAAAAGGATCGATTTGTCCCGTGTTCGCCTCAGTTTAAGTGAAGTTACGTTTCTTGTTTCTCCCCATTTTCGTTCTGGATCACATGGGAAGGATCGACAGGTTCCTTTTACGTCGATTGGGATGTACGAAGGAATAATGCGTTAATTTGTGTCGCTCACAAATTCATACATCTCTATTTTTGTGCTTTTACAGTGTATTTCATTATTTTTATTCACTATTAAATAGGTATCACTTGTTAAGAATTTCAGGCAATCATGGACCCCAAGATTTTTTCCCTTTTTTAGTAGCAGTATCTTCCACGGGAATACTTTTGGTCTTTTTTACTGTCAGAAACTTTTCAATTTCTTACTTACTTGTTAGCTACATGCTACTTGGTTACAGTGAAAAAATTGACACAAGACATCATCGTCAAAGGTGGTATGTTAACGTACAATTAGAAACTTGGAGAAATTGAAGCAGTTTGTGGTTAAAAAATATATATACAGTATTTTGTTGCATTATATCATATTTTAAATTCTATGGAAATATTCTCCAGTAGTGAGGGCGAAGTAGTTATTTTTAGTAACTTAGTTTCCACCATAATAAACAATTCTTTTTTTTAATCAAGTATTAAATGTTCATAACTGTAATAACAACATCGCATGTAATATTTTGTCCAACAGTATATATTTGAAAAAAAAAAATCTAAAATAGGTGTCAAATATTATATATATTATTATATATATAATAAACATCAAATATTACATATGTTATTATATATAAAAGATTGTATCATCTTGTTCTTTCTCTTTATTTCTCTTTGTTCTTGTTATTATTTTATTTGTATTTATTTTTTTATGAATAATTGCTGTATTGCTGTGTCTAATTGGAAAAAAATATTGCAAAAATCAACAAAGTTCTACCTACCTACCTAAATAAAAGAGGTTTTTAAGGGATATTATTTGGTTTAAATAAAATCCCTCACTCTGAACCTTTTTACCATGGACATGTTCACATGTCACATTGACCTCATGAGATGAAATTACTATTTCATCGCTAAATGACGCAACGGTCTCTTACTGTCACTGAGAAGAACGAGGGTTCACCGTGTTCCCCTGAAAAGTAGTGGCAGTGCCAGAGTGTTGGTAATGTACAGGGAATATTATGTGCTTCTGAGTCACACGCCGTAATGCTGAACGCTGCCTTTTTTTTTTATTATGCAGTAGCTCTCTGAGTGCTTTGGTAATATTTCAGCACCATAGAGCAGTCGCCTTCACACATGATGATGTTCCTTTTCTATCCCTGTACTCTCAGATCTTGTGAAAACACACTTTTCACTGTCATGCTTCTCAACTTGAGCTTTTAAAGGCCAAGTTGATAAATAGGACAATGTAATTCTAAAATAGTATTCTGCTCACGTCTGTCAAAGCTCTGTGTCTCAAGGATACTTTGATGCTGTTGAAAAGGTACAGTAGACAATGGACATATGGTGTCAAAATCATCTTTTTTTTTTCTCTTCGTGATAAAGCTTTTGTGCGAGTCTCTTCAGCCTGGACTCTTCATTAGATGTTCTGTCTGGATGAGCTCGACAATACACTCGGCCCCCTCCTGAGAGTCCGGATCAACCGGTCTATCTGTCTTTCTTAGATTGAGTTCCCCTGCCATAAAGCCTGTGAGTCAGACACCAATATGACTGCTAGGGACTCTCACTCTTTCAGCTTTTTTTTCCTCACCTCCACTTGTAATACGTCACCTATTCAGCTTACACTTCCAAAAATGTTTGCCTGCAATGCTGAGATATATTTCATTTTCTGCTAATGGATGTCATGATGAACAAACATACGAAGATAATGGCAGGTGCCAAATATGAACCATAAACAAAGAGTTATCTCACTTAGAAGTTAAAAAATAAAGTCTCCTGCATCATAAACCTATTTAACAAAAACAAATCATTTTGAAGTTGATGCTTTACATTTTGTTCTTTCCATTTGACATTTGAAATGTTAGTTTTTACATTTTGTAATGTCTCTAGTTGAATAATACAGTTTGTAATGATCTTCTCGGGCCACATAAAATCTGCTCAAGGGCCACAAATGGTCCCCGGGGCCTGATTTAAGGTGCTACCTACCTGATAAAAACGATGTGTTTAACCCAGTTGGCTTGGAAATAAATCACTGCTGACTCACATACATCATTTTTTTGACTCGCTGAATAAACATTTTAAGCGCTAATGGTCACCTTGATTGTGTAAAAAATGTCAATGGCAACATGATTTTGACTAAAAGGGACGAATATAAACCTTTTTACACACCCACATTTTAGACTGTTCATATTTCATAAAACAGGAAAATTAAACAAAAAAACAAAGTTCATATACATATTTAATTTCTTTAATTTGTTTCCCTCAAAAATTTCATTCCAACCAGTATTACGAGGTGTTTTGTCAAATATTTTGCTCCTTAAAAAATACTTTTTTTTTTCAATTAAAGCTTCAAAACCTGTTCTAATGAATCTCTTATTTTAATTTAGATAGATAGATGGACTTTATTGATCCCTCTGGAGATCTCCTCCAAGGAAATTGTTTTCCAGGATAAAGCAACTCGGACTATAGTTTCATAAAAACAAGAACAAAGTGCAATAAAAGAACAAAAAGACAAATGACAGAAGTAGACATAAGAAGTATACATTTATTAAATGTACTTTTTCATTAGTCTTAATTTACCTTAACCCGTGTTGTCTCCGGGTTAGTGTGACATGGTGGCCTGAAAACAAATGTGTCACTTGACCCAAAGCGACACAAGGGATACCACAAACACATTTATTTTTAGGCCACCGGGTCACCTTGACCCTGAGATAGCACAAGGGGTCTTAAATATATTTAAAAGCTGTATTATTAAAGCTCATTCACAATAGATGACTGAGCGTCACACCTCTCATGAGAACCCTTTGTACCACCAAACATTCGGCACATTATATAAGAAGTCTCGTCTTAAACAAACTGCTGGTTGTCACACTGTCAACCCGAGACTTAAAATCAATCTCACCGCCAGAAAGAACTTGCTGCTCTGCTGGACAGTGAAATGATACTGGGTGACCGAGTCTTGTGTTAAAAAAAAGAAGAAAAAAGTCCAGTTAATTGTATCGCCTCAAAGAAAAGCCTTCGTGACGGGGCGAGAGTTTTCACAGCAGCTCCATGTAAATAATGAACCGAGGTGACACACCACTTGGCACGCGTCCATTGCCTTTGAGTTTTTTTCCGACCTGATCTCTGTCCTCCTCGCGTCCAGATTGCGATGAGCCCCTGTGTGCTTTGTCGTGGATGTTTGCCTGAACCCTCGTGGCCCCGACTGTGCCAACACAGCCAGATAAACATCATTTTCACGAGGTGTTGCTAATGGAGAGTAATCATGGGAATCAGTGCTGTCACTGTGTATCTGCATGGTACTTAGAGCAACCTCTCCCCACTGCTTTGGCTGCCAATGGTGTATGACCGGACTGAGTGTACGAGATGCCCACCGCTTCTCTGTGGCACCGTTTTCCAGACATTCTACTGCCTTTGATTTTGTAACCAGCAATTTTGAAGCAATTTTTGTAAGACATGGTTCTCAAACTTTTCCTGCGACCCTCCATTTATTGAGTGCAAATGGAGCAATGGACTTTTCTGTTCAACACAGGATAGTTATCGGGTTTCACTCATTTTCTACTCACCCTCATGTCGACTAAGGGTTGGGATTCTTTTCAGAGTAATCCCTTCCTTTTTAGAGTTGTAGGATAAAAATGTTTGTTCATTTTATTGTAGCGACTGGAGCCCATTGTCTTCATCTTGAAGACGCACCTAACAACAGCATATACTGTACCTTTGTGGTGCTCGTCTGTAATCTTGTATTTAAGGCTCGACATGAGGAATTGTTCCAGAATTTTTTTTTAACAAATATATTTTAAGCTTCTTTTTAGTGGACACTAAAAGGCGTATCGGTGTATACATCTTGCAATGCGTTTGATTGAGGGAAGACTTGTAGCTGGAGCTAAGAGACTGGTGTCTTCCGCTACAAACTTAAAACATACAGATTTATTTAAGTTTTTGTTCTAAACAATCAAGCAGTATTGAGGTATTTGGATGTTTTTAAGAGTATTTTTGGACGAGGTCAAGACGAAGACAACTGAGCTCCAGTTGCTACATTAAAAAAAAAAAAAATTCCCAACCCTTAGTCGACATGAAGGTGAGTAGAAAATGAGTTAACTTTGAATTCTGGGTTAACTAACACTTCAGGAAGAAAATATCATCACATCAAATATTGTCATTTATATAGCTTTAATTTTATAGATTTCAATTTAAGATGACAATGATTTATCAAATAGAAAAACACAGGATTAGACAGAAAATGGAAATCTTGATTAACAGTGAAATCGCACACAAAAATACATAAAAACCCCAAATATATATCAGAATTGTTAAAGAAGTTTACAAAAACACTGCTTCAATGATGTATCTCCTGTGGACCCCGAGTCCGGTTAAGTTTGGTGAGACCCATGATTTGGATTCTGCCAGGGAAGAAAACCAGAACATTTTATCCGTCTTTCTTTTAGCAAAATAACTAAAAAACATTTTGTTGGTGGTGGTTTCCTAATTCCATCTGGATTTTGCAGGGTTCAATAAATCTCTTGTATGGCTTCTCACCGCTGCCGCTTCCATGTCCCTATTCTGTAAATAACAAAACGAAAACTAGTCATTTTACAAAACATGGGATGGAATGAAATTGCAGAAATATATAAACTAACCATGTTGAATTTTTGTTATGTTATATATTTTCGAAATGACTAGAGCTAGCTAAAACGGCTTCTTAAATTTTTAAATCAGGAAATTTGTTTTGCTGATTTCTAAGTATGTTTCTATATGTCTTCAGTAAGTACATCTTTCTGTCCTCTCTGCAGATATCTTTACTTTATGATCTACTTTTCTTTTAGCTAGTTCTTCACACTGTATATGAGATTTAGTGACAGAAGAGGCTTTGCCAAGCGCTATAGTAGTAGGTAATAACCTTTATGGCTTACTTTCGTTCATTTTATGTCAGCTATTCCCGGTATGATGGGTTCAGAAGGGGTTAGAGCCAATCCCGGCGATTCAGTAGGATGGAAAGGGATCCCGCTGAAAACTCGCCAGTCTCACCGAAAGATTGTTGAAAGAAACTGGAGAGCCGTGTCAACACGGTGAAACCGTAAAAGCTCCCTAGAAGGCTTAACCCGGGTTGTCCGTGAGGCTCCAGATTCCACTTCAGACAGTTCACACTGCTATAATGACCTCATATGGAGTGGAAGTATAAGCTCCCCACTCTGTCCTTGGTATTCTATGTTTTGTAAGAACTAGGCAGCAGTTATTTACCTACTGGCCCCGAAAACCCCCTGTGAGACACTTTTCACACTTAAAAACAACAAACACAAAAACATTTAGTGTCTTTGGGGACACCTGCCAGTGCTGATGCAGAGGCCGCCGACTCAGGTCCAGACCTCACTTGTCTTCCTGGCAGACGGGCGACTTAAGTCCCACTTGTCAAGGTCAGAAAGCCTCTCTTTTATCCCCGTCTTTCCCAGAGACTCGTATTCAGGTCGGCCAAACATTGTCGACTGCTCCTCTTTCGGACCGCTGAGAAATTGAAGAGCTTTTCGTTGTTGTTAAAAAATGCAACTTTTATTTACAAGATCAATTGTCACTTAGTTTAACTATTCAAGCTTGATCAGTAATTATCAAGTTTATTGCAATACATATTATCCTTATTCTTTATTTTAGAAAATAAAATAAAGTTTTCAATTTTCAAATGCAAGATACTTTTTGCAGGATGTTTGTACTGATACAACAAATTGTTTTTAAACATGTTAAAAATCTGAATCGGCTTCAGAACTGCCATTTGTGGTGTAGAAGTATATGTATATATATATATATCTGTAGTACAGAATACAAGAATGGAAGAAACACACCAAATAAGCAATAGAAGAACAGTGCAAAGCATCCTCTGAATGATTTATAATTTAAAAAATACTAGAAATAATATAGGTTTTATATTATCATTTTAATCTCAATATCAGTTTTGCAGGAAAACGGGAATTGCAGGAAGTCGTTTTTTATTATTTCAATTTCAGCTTTTGATCCATGGCTGAGTTTCTGCATATTCTCTATTTTTAACCATTTTACAGTTTAGTTTTAATTATTCTTTGCAGTGTTTAAATAAAGGAGAACATGCATAAATAAATAGGTATAACATGAATTATTGTCTTATATTCTTATATTTATTAGCATTAAAACCGCCTTCCTCCACATAAACGCACATTTAAAGTGCATATTTTAAAGATGATGTATGAACGTGGTAATTGGTGACATGAACAGGGTTGTTGTTAATAAGTGCTGAACGAAAAAAAACAACATTCGAATATGATGGATGAATTAATAAGCCCACTTACACACTTGCTGGTAAATATGGATTTGCACTATAGTGGCAGTCTATCTTCTGTCCTTTAGGGGTCGCTGCTGCTCCATCTAAATATTCAATGCAGATTCTCTTCGGATCACTTTGAGGGTTGGCATTCCTGAGCTGCTTGTGCGGTTTTTGATGTAAAGGCCTTTCTTCGGCTCTCAGATGTTACAACTGTACAGGTGTTTTTAATGCGACAGCAAAGACGTCTCTATCGAGAGCTCTTCGTTTTATTCCCCGCTGTAAGCAAGAGACTTGAACACCTCGTTCCCCAGGAATCAAGAGAAACCGAAACGCTGATCAAAGAGTATATCCTATACTCCACGAGATGAAGGTTTTCATATATCTATAGGGGTGGCAGTTGTGAGTAGGTTGGTGGGAGGAATGAGCTTCTTTTTTTCTTGCATTGTTATAAACAAGAGAAAAGAGGTGAACGGGATGAATCGACCCCCGACTTCTGCTATCAAGTTTTCATTCATCTCAACGATCTTACCTGTTCTCTCTCTCCCATATTAGTTTATTATTTTTTCATTAAAATTCTTCAGCAGCGTTGATTCCGATAAGCCCCCAAAAAGTTTGATAGCAGAACATAATTAAAATAATAATTCCTCGCCTCAGGATAGTGTTTGATCCGGCACAGCTATCACATTCATCTTTTCTTTTCCTTTTTTTTTTAGCTCTTTTCTTGCACAACTTTTTGGACGGATTGAGGCTCCAATACCATGTTAACCAAGACAACGTAAACTTACGTAAAGTAGCTCTTAAAGTTGGAGGCAAAACGTGGCAGAAGTTAAACAATGCTTAAGTTTTTAAACTTGTTAAGTGCTGCAGGTGACAAAGTAAATGTTCTCATCCACGATGTGACTTAATAACTCCCTGCTGGATAATAGCAGCTGGAATCCATAACATGCAGAGAAAAGACACAATTTAAACAGCAGCTACACACTTCTGTATAACTCTATGATGGTGAAAATGAGACTAATAATTTTAAGGTGTAATTTCCATTTATAAACTTAACAAAGGGCTGACATTTAGGAAGAATTCTATCTCAGGATTTCCATTCATGATTCATTAAAGACTTTAGAAAATACAAAATTCAAAGTAATACTTGGATCAAGTGTTTGGTAAGAGACAAGGAACGGTGTACTACAGTTTAGTGTTGTTGTCTCTGACTGGAGTTTCTCCTTTGTTGCGTTCCCCTGTGCCTCTTAAAATGTCAAGATGCTTGTCCCGGGGTCTGTGATACTCAGAAAATAACCCTTGCAAACTAGCAGAAACGTCTAAACATCTTTGGAAATCATCCTTTCAAAGGGTAAAAGACCCACTGAAGAGCCATTGTCCTGAGCCTTGAATGCCGTGGCGGCCGGTGAAAAAATATTCAAGATGGAGCTCTTTGTGCAAAAACATTTTTCTGCCCGGTGAAAATAACACTCGGAACTTGTGTACTTAAATTAGACAACATTGATTTCATGTAAAAATCTACCATTGACAGCTAGATAGATCGATGATAGATGGATATATAGATTTACTTTATTAATCCCTTTTGAGATCTCCTTTAGGAAATTGTGGAAGGTGCAAATATATTTAAGTTATACTATGAAATGATGGTGTTTTTACTGGCGAAAATCCCATCGTCAAAGTTCAAAAATGGTGCATGTGACCACGTGAGCTAACAGAGCTAACAGTAAAATGTGAACTCGCACCTTTATGTGTTTTCAGAGGCGACGTTTCTGTTACTTTTTCGGCGCGGTATGATTCGCCAAGTTACAGAAATGAGACGCATCAATGGGCTCTTGAAAGAAGGGCCCCCAGACAGACAGGATATGACGAATTCTTATATACTTTCTTACAAACAAAAATGTAAAAATGAACAATAATTTAGATGTAGCTTATAAGTCTGAAGAGTTCTGGGAACACACCATACAAAATAGTCACTGCAATGGTTATGTTTAATCATAAAAAATAAATAAAAATAAAATAAAAAAGCTAAAGAAAAAGGAAAAAACAAAGACAAAAAACGCCAGCTCGGCGGAAGGGCAGCCCCCCAGTGCCCTCTATGGGCCAACTGCCACTGTTTGAAAAAGATAATCATCTGGATCCAGGAATATTATAAAGGATTTGTCAGTTTCAGTTGTGAGAGCTTTAGCACCGAGTTCTCAAAGGAATAATTAAAAAAAAAAAGAGTGTTAAAACACATTATACAGTCAATATGTGTCTAATGTAAGTAAGTAAGTAAGTAAGTAATATTTATTTATATAGCGCTTTTCGAGACCAGGGTCACAAAGCGCTTAAACAATCAAAACAATACAAAAGTACATACTTTAAAGATGTGTCTAATGTGTCTCAAAACGTTTAATTGATAACATTTTGTTTGTCAGTGGCCTCTACATGAATGCATGAATACATGTTTCCATGTCCTTTATCAATGACAATTTTAATGAATCGTTAAAACAACGTTATTTATTAATTTTCGCTTTAAATGTGTGTATTTATATCAAGTTGTTCTTGACTATGTCGTACATATATTAGCTAATGGTGTTTAATTTCTTTAGAGCAATGTCTATATCTCTCACTTCACAGTTGTTACTGATCAATATGTCCATAAAAGTCCCTGCATGTTTAATGCCAAGGTAATAATGATGCTCCAGGTAATGAGCAGTGCAGTATTGAGCAGGAAAAAAAACAAAAAAAAAACGAAACCCATATATTTTGTTCTGGGGCGTTTTTTCTTGAGGATGCAATTTCCTTTCACCCGACACGCCACTTGATAATTTAATGCTTTAACTGTGCACTTCTCATTTTGTCAGAGGAAATGCGGCTGTTAAAATTCATTTCTGCTCTCCCAGAAAAACGTAGTCTTGTCGGAGCAGAAATGAAATAATTCACTGTAGCGCTAGTGTGACCGAGTCGAGGCGAGGGTGATTGTGTCGTCCTCACGATTCCGTGTGCAAAACAGGAGGAAAAATCACTTCATATATAAAAAGGAGCCTCTTAGCAACTGAATTGGAAAAACACGGTGATGTTTGCTGAGAGGCTTCAAATGGGAATATAGTTACCGTTACCCAGGGCCCTTCATTCAATATTTGTGAGCATGTTTCGCTCCAAACTCCGGTCTGGCTTTTCACAGAGACCCTCAAATGTCTCTTATAGTATCAAAATAAATCTGGTTTCCCTTATTCATCTTATCTCTTTCTCAATTGCTTTATAAATAACTAGCATTGTATAGGTTTGAAGGTTATTTTCACACACTACTCTCTTATTATGACTATCCCAACCATTAGAGACACTTGTAGTTGCTTTTGTATGAATTGGATTCAATCTTTTTAACGAAAAGTAGTACTGATCTCAATACAACACAGGGAATGAAATTGTGAAATACTTCTGCAAATGAGTTGGATTGAGTTTGATTTTCAAGATCCACTTAAACCTTCAAGAACCTCCTTTTTTCTCTCAAAGAGAGACCTTGGTATTTGAAAGGATCTTTGTTTTCATTTTAATAGAGATTTTGTAGATCTATCTTTGTCGGGACTCATACCTGAAGGCCTCTTAACTATTCATATTCAACACATGTTCCTACGATAACCAGAGCTGTCAAACCTACCAGTCACTAGGGTAGGAACGGTGAGAATTCCGGAAACAATGACATTTAGACAAATCTTTTTCTTGCCATACTTTTCACGAATGAATATAGACATTTTTAGGCATAGTCCTGTATATATTAAACTTGTATTTCTGATTGCAATCGTACAACTATGGTCTTCAACTGTTTTCTCAATACTGTCAACATTCTTAAAATGATGCATAAACATTTCTTGTCAACCATCTGAATCAACACATTTATTAGAATACTTTCTAGAGTTGAAGATCATGTCTTGGTGGTCTTTGGTTTCAGTCTTGTCTCTGCCATTAATGATCTCAGTCTCGAGTTCTTTTGGTCATGCCTGGTCTGCTAATATTGGCTCGATGTTGAATTAATGTAATAAAAATACACATCCCCATTTCAACAGAAGCATTCAAAGTTCTTACTCACAGAACATGCTTTTGATATTGTACATTGTAATTTTAAATGTCGAGTTGAACCCAGTTGGAAGCTTATATTCTTCTTATATTCGTTTGGTCTCAGCAAGGCTGTTCTTGAGTACCATGGTTTCTATATTTGCCGCAAATGTTCATGCTATCGAAAGTTTTCTCTTGAAAAAATGTAACTTTTTTGTAGAGTTAATCTATATCTTATAAACCTGTTGTTTGCAAAAAATAGGAAATTGTTGCGATTAGGGCTGTGTATTGGCAAGAATTGTGTTTTTATGTTTTAGGAAAACTTTGGTCCACAGTTTGGTCCATTTGCCTCTTCAAATATTTTTTGCTTCACGCCTGTCGATGAATCTGTTATCTAAAAGATAACACGCTGTCACTTTTGAGTTATATTTTGGAGGGCCATGAATCGGCTTGGCTCTTTACTGACCTGTGGGTTTATATGAATTGTTTTTCCCTCTATTCACCGCGCAGTACTGATATGAATCTGCTCCAGCAAATCATCATCTTGGCGGCTCACTCGCTGCCTGTGTTAATGAAGCAACGACTGGATGTTCAGATGGAATGGATTTCCCTTCTGTTGACACAAGTGATTGCGTGGTTACTGTAGGGCTTAAGGAATCTCGACTCATTATACACCAAGACCTTCTTTCACTGTTTATGATTGATTTTTATTTGAAAACGTCCGGAAAGAGATGTTACTATTAGTCTTGATGCTGTAGTATAATGTCAAGAGCATTTATTTCGTGCTAGTTATCAGTCGCACCAGCATGATTCGAAAATTCCTCCCTTTAATCAAAAGTAGTTAGTGTCAACATTTTCCAATATACAAGTAGAGCTCTTTGACATTTCATTATTTTCCTAAATTCCCAAGAAGAACAGAGCAATTTTTGGGTGCAACGGCAGGTCAAATTTGATTTGCAACGCCGCGCACGGAATAAATGGATGTTCATTAAAAAAAAGGACGAGACTCAAAACAGAAACGTTGAGCAGGGAAGCGAAGGGTTCAAAGGGCTTCTCTGTCAGACGGGTTAAAAGACAAGCCGATGATTTGTTGTGACGTACAGGTTGGACGGGACCATGGCTGTACAGCCTTCAACAAACTGCATTTGTTTAACCCTGCTCAGCTGTGGCGCTATAATGGGATGATGGCGGCTGCCATTAGCATGATGAAACACACAAATAAGTGACTTTAGTAAAACCCACTTAAGTTAGCAGGCATCACTTTGGTCGGGCCTTTGATGCATGGGTTAGCCATGGAAACAATTTAATCTCTGTAATAGAATCTTGTGTCCGAGCACAAACAAAAGCAGATTAGCATCCCCAATAAGCCAAAGACCACACACCTTATGTGATGGAGCAGAATTCCTAATGCTGTGGGTGGCATCTGGGAGGTGCGTGAGGCGAAAGTCAAAGCATGACTCAAGGAAGGCGACAAGAGTATTTCGTTAAAGTGATAAATCACTTTTAATGTATTATTCCAATGTATATATTCAGGCAAACATATTCAAATTCCATCTTTTTTAATGAAATCGAAGGTTAAGCTTTGGGTAAACAGTTTTGGGTGGTCCGTAACGCAAACAGTGTTTCATTTTGTGCAGGGGGCCAAACAAACAAGCTTTGAGTAATTTCGCAACAATTGTGCCCACAATTTGAAACTGTTATTTTTGGTGCCGTTTTTTTATGGACCGGCTATTCTGTGTTTTGTAAGTTTGATTGTTTCATAGTGTGTAGCATTTCATGTTTGAACCATGGACAGGAAACAAACCAATCACTAAGGAAAATAGAATGTCATTTTACTGGTGTTTAAATGTGGAATATATATATATATGTCACAGTACAGATTGGATTCCAGATCCTAATAGTAGAGATTGGAATTCTGCTACTGAACTGGGATCTTAATGTTGAGATGTAAGTCAGAGAAAAAACTTGAGTTAGTGACTCGGCATAAAGAGCTAATTTCCCCCTCCCAAGCCAGTTCCTAAGTTGAAGTCAAAGCGACAGCATAAAGTAACTTGATCAAGTGATGGCGACGATTGTTCCAAGATCAGGGTGTACTAGAAGTGATACCATGCATGACGCTTTAAAACCTGAGCGCCTTTAATACTTGGCGTGCTTACTATAGATATTGAATTCCAATATTCCAGATTGGAATTCCTTATATTCAGATCGTAATACAGTATCCAGATTCACTAGTAGAATCTGGAATCCTGCTAGAACAGATTAGAAATCCAATATTCAGATCCCAGTTCAGTAGTACGATTCCAATCTTTACTAGTAGAATCCTACTGGATTCCAACCCCTACTGTGACATATATATTGTGAACTATGATAAAATGTGATCCAAACTGTCATACCCCAAATAAACGATTCATTCATTCATTCAAATTCAAGGCATTTCTTTGTCATGAGTAAAATATAACAATGGAAATTGTGCATTTTTTCTCCTAGTTTAAAAAAATGTAATGAGTAACTTTATGTTTTTGACTTAACCAAAAAAGTATTTTCCAAACAGATTAACACCTTCAACATTCTGTATTTGGCTTCTGTTCAAATTAGCACTCTTGTGTGACCTTTCATAGTCCCGTCATCACGCTGAAATCTGCAGGTGTTGTTCCTTTTAAACATATGAATTAGGTCCGAATGGAAGCTTAAAAGTATCTCGCGAAGCAGAAAACCTCATGTATTCACCATCTGTTTTTTAAAGCTGGGGTTCATCCACACAGACTAAAAAAATGGAAACAGGTGCGTTTCATTGAGAAAAATACTTTGAAAAGCTGCCAGGTGAGAGTATGGACGATGAAAGATGTTATGACAAAAATTCATTCGCGTTAAATGCTACGGAGTTCATCGCTGTCGAGTTCATTTCCCTGCACAATCAGACGCCACATGGTCGTCCTCGAGTCACCGCGGCTCCCCGGAGGCCGTATACGGTTGTTGACGAAAAACATCGCATTAGAAGCTGATGTCAGTGCGTTCATCATGTCTTGGTGGATGTCGCGATGATTAGCAGGAAAGGTGGCTCCAGTTAGGACCATACGGCGGGGGCCAGGGGCGTTGGCCACGAGACACTATTACCCCTCTCAATGACCCCCCGCATGATGACTTCCTCAGAACAGATGCGTTTGACTGGCTTATACTTGCACATTCTGCCTTCGTGATTAAAGAACTGCACAAATCCGGATAAGATATCTCGGCAGGTGCCGGTTGGTAATTGGATTCCATATGTGGCTCATTAATCGGTGCATTATTTACAATAAATTGAGGTTTTATACATATGGATGATCTGAAAACGGTTGCCTTTAGGATTATTGTTCATCAGTGTGTCTTCAGATTGGACTCTTATGTTGTTTTATTTTGTTTGGTTCAGTTAATGTTGTTGTTCTCAGTTGTAAAATGTACTCTCAGGTTGAGATACAGCTGGGATGGGCTGCTTTTACGGGAGTCTCCTAGATAGCTCCCTGGTATTGGTGTCAATATTTACATTTTTTCTTCATATGTAATCGATCGTTGTAACACGCAGCTGCGCAAAATAACCACTATAGGTTTTTTGTCTGCATTCAAACACCTCCAGATCCCATTACAGCAAATCCCTTCCAGTAGTTATCAGACTAATTTTTTATTCTTGTAGACCTACGTCAAATAGGTAATCAATTCTAGCCAAACACACTACACAATTTACCTTATTCTTCAGACTATTTTCGTACCTTTTCACCCCTCGTAAAATTTACAGTGCTCCATAAAACCCTCATGTATTATTTTTGTTTTTGCTTGCTGACCTCAAACCAATTTCACGTGGTACATGGTGCCCAACAATCTGTCTCAAAATGTCGGTAAACTATGTAGCTGCACCGCAAGTATATATTTAATTTGTAATGTACCGACATTTTACTACCTGTATAAGCACAATAAAAGAATACGTATGAATACAATGTTGTTTCTTTTAACAGTCGTACATTAAAGATCATTTTGCGTCACTGGCGGGCATGTTTTTATTGGTGAGAAATGAAAATAGAGAAGGAGGATGAGAAAAATAAATGGTTACGGGTTTGTTATGAATGGTTTATTTGTTATCCGTGTGACTGTTTACACGTGTAGACGTGGATGCCTCATGTCTAAATGGGAGTAGGTTGGGTGTCTCAGGGTGGGTTGTTGTTGCCTCTTGTCTTAATCCCCTCATAATTGCTGGATGTTGCTTGTTTTTTTTGTTGAAAGTGGGGTCAGTAGAAGAGGCCCACACATTCAACGTTGTCTGCATGTGTGTATATATTTATATTTATATTATAAATGACTATCTTTCGCTTTCAACCTTGCTCATCTACGCTTGCACATATTTCTCTATCTGTATTTGTCTTGAAATGTACACAAAGTCGAGTCCTGGAATTCCCTGGTTTGTATCTGCTGGTTGCGTTTCTCCCTTATTCGCCTGCAAGCGTTCGGATGCATGACACACCTAAAATATTCAAGACGAGTCAGAAGTTTATACGTCTCAGGTAAAATGTAAATATTATTATTCCAACTGGGGGGGGTTTGTGTAAGCAAATCATCTGGTTTTCTTAACATAACTCCCACATTCCAGCGCAAATCTACTCCTGCACTCTTCCTACGATAACGCATAACTGTAAATGATAATTTAGTACATTATCCAGCTTGGTTTTTAATCTTTTCCTCGATACAACACTCTCATTTAAAATGTTTTTAAAGAGCAGTAGAATTTTCGTTTTTTTAGCAAGCATACCCGGTTTATTTTGTTTACCAATTCAAGCTGTCAATACTTTTTCACTTGTGATTCATTTGTATAATTGATCTTGTTATTTGTCTTAAATGCAAATATGTTTTTGTTTAATTAGCTCCCCTCTCTATTCTTCTTTCCTCATTGACTTTGACGTTTTTTTTTCCTTTTGCTGTTTGAAAAGCACTATTAATCTTGAAGCCGACGCCGATTCCAATGTATAAATCACGTGGCGTAAATGTAATTAAATCAATACATTTACCATAATTAATCAGCATGACGGGTCAAACAAGAACGACTCAACAAGGTGACACCGTCGCACGTTGATATTAAGTCCATGTGACACGTCGACACGAGCGATGAGGGCAAACGCTTCAAAATGGCGATGTTCACGCAGAAAGAACAACTCAATTAACTGTGTGCCAATTACTGTTGTCTGTGCGAATGAAATGAATGAAGAAAGTGTGTCACGGCGGTTCAGGCGGATGGAAGGAGAAGGTCAGTCTGTAAATTAATTGATAATTTAATGCATCTCTTTAATTAGGGATGAAATATCATCAATTCTCATCCCGTCATAACAATGCAATAGAAAATAAACAAGTGCAAATACATTTCCATCTAACTCGAATAGCCATTGTGTCAAATTGGTGATTGTTTTTGTAATGATTGATCAGCTTGTTACCTTCAACTGAATTTTTAATCATCTAGTATTTCATCAAAATATTAATGGTTCAACTTAATCAAACCAATTTAATAATAAAAACACAAAAGGAAGGTAGATGTTTCATAAATTGAAATAATAAATGTAAGTAAGTAAGTAATATTTATTTATATAGCGCTTTTCGAGACCAGCGTCACAAAGCGCTTAAACAATCAAAACAATACTCAAAAAAGTACATACTTTAAAGATCAAGATAATACTGAGAACAACACAGGAGTTTGAGAAATTCAAGGAAAAGCCTGAACAAATAGAAACGTCTTAAGATGTTTCTTAAAGGAGTCAGTAGACTCCATCAAGCGCAAAGAGAGAGGAAGATTGTTCCAAAGTTTAGGAGCAACAGCCTGAAAAGATTTCTCTCCTCTGGTCCTGAGCCGTGTGCGTGGAACCATAAGTAGATTCTGATCCACAGACCTCAGAGCCCGAGCTGGGGTGTAAGGCTGGATCAGATCACTGATGTAAGGAGGAGCCTGACCATGAATAGATCTGAAAGTAAGAACCAGAATTTTAAAGTTGATCCTGAAAGAAACTGGAAGCCAGTGAAGAGTTTTAAGGACCGGAGAGATGTGAGTTCTTCTACTTGAGCAGGTCAGAATTCTCGCTGCAGAGTTTAGTATTAACTGCAGGCAACACAGCTCCTTCTTGTTAAGACATGAAAACAAACTGTTACAATAGTCCAGACGAGAAGAAACAAACGCATGGATTACAAGCTCCAGATCATGTTCCGACAACATTTTCCTAAGTTTAGAGATTTTTAGAGAAAGTTTAGAGAAATGCATGTTTTAGGTAATTATTATGTGCAAATTCATCTAACAATTCAACTAAAATGTGCTTTAAAAGGTGCTTTAGATAGATTACAATATAATTTACAACATCAATTTTAAGGTAAGTAAGTAAGTAATTTGTATTTATATATCGCTTTTCCAGACCAGGGTCAGAAAGCACTTAAACAATCAAAACAATACTCAATAAAATATATACTTTAAAGGTAAGGTGTTAACTTATGAATATTTTTAGCGATACATGGTGAATTGAAATTTGTAATAAAAGACTGTCCTTGAAAGGATCATTTATCGCGACTGAATTATCGAAAACAAATGACATTGGTCATTTTTATTTCCCACAATTAAAATGTTAACAATTCGCACACTTGCTTAAGCGAAGCAAATCCACCACACGCCACTTTTTTAGTGCGGTCTCAAAGAAAAGTATGTGTCCATCCATAAAACCCAGGGCGCAGTAGCTGGGGCATGTGGAGTGCATTTCCTTCCCCTGAGAGCCTCATTATGGTAAACCCGGTGTACGCTTGCACTTTAAACACCAGCTGTCATCTCAATCACAGCCGTCTGCTGCGAAGTGTCATCATATCTTGATGTTAACACTTCCTTCTGCTGTTGCCGCTTTGTTGTTCCAACAATGTTGTTACCCTCCATTAAACTGAGCCATGATCACCGTAAAGGTTTTTTTTCGATAGTTACCTCAACCGGGATATATGTACATACCCTTTCCAAAAAACAGGAAATACTGTAAGTTGCATTTTCTATATTAATTTCTAGCTAAATAAGTCCCTTTTCCATCGTAAAATACCTCTGATATGCTTGACATTTTCCTGTTGTAATTGTTCACCTGTGTTTGCTTTTTTATGCACACGTCGTCTCATGTGGACATCTGGAAGGGATTAATTTTTATGCAACACTAATTTGAAAATGGCCCGAAAAAAGACCTTTATTGTAAGTCAGACCTTCAGTTTCACTAATGTAAATCTGTATGGTACTGATAAGACAACTACATCTACTGCAGTTGTCAGTTTTTCCTTCCATCCTGAACATTCACTCAGTTTTACTAGTCTTTAAATGTACCTTGAGTTGAACTTGGAGCAGTTTTTAATCAGCCAGGGAAGTAAAGGTCCACGACTTTAGCTCTTGACTTGATATCGGATTCCCGTGAAACTGCAGCCGTCACCTTTTGACAGTATTGACAATGGTACGGATGTTAATGCCTGGATCTCTTCAAGTACTGCAGTTTTGTTGAAGGCAATTATCCGGCGCGCAATCAAACGCTCGACATTATAGAAGACAGATTGAGATTACTCGTGTATTAATGGCTTTTCTGTCAATGAAGTCAGACATGGTATGAACGTGATATGTCGCCCGCAAAGGCTCTGTGATTCCTTGTTTCAAATACTCATTTGATCAAGAAGAGTGAAAAGTTTGTGTTTGCTAAATATTGACTAATCTTATCTTACATTGCTAAGTACTTTAGAGCGCTTTATAAGTGACTTGAAACTTTCTTTATTTTCTTTGCAAAGTGCTCAAGGTTTTTTCTTAAATTATTTCTAAAGAAATTTAAATATATTTTCAAAGTTGAGCTTTAACACTTTGTTTTTTTTATACACTTAAAAGTTAGTTGAAGACAAACATATTTTGCATTCAACGTGTCGGTTGGCGAAATCATAAAACAACTTATTATAAGATGATTCCAAAAAACATTTTCAGGAAATCATAATGGGACGACAAACACATAAGCTGTCGATGCAGAATTCATTGAAATGAGACGAGAGAAAATATATACTGTATGTGGTCCAATAGATCATTTCTTGACCTCTCTGAGTGCTTGTGTAGTTTTAACTAGGCTTTTCTTCTGCACAAATGCATAACAAGCTAACATTATAATATCTATTCATCTTTATTGAGTCTGTTTGTCCTATTTTCCCTTCATGTTTATTTTAGAAATGATAAATACTAGTTGGTATTCACCATCTAAAAATCTCTGATAAAACCCTTTCTTCTTTCACATTCCCCTTCCATATATTTTCCCACTATTAGATGCAATTTCTTGTTATTTTTACACCCTCACCTACAAGCTACACCCCAAGATAGGAACCCCTTATAAACTAATCTTACTAAAAGTCTCCCTTTAGAGCTTTAACAGAAGCTACACCTTATTTCTTTCTACATTTATTTGCACTTAAACTCGTAAATTATAACTTCATGTTTAATTCCTCTTGTTTTTCCTTTAGCATATTTATGTTATTTAACATTCTAACCGCACTTTATTCCGCCCCCCCCCCCATCAATGTTGGGATTAAAATTGGTTAGTAATTCAACATGAGGAAATAATGAAAGTGCTTTACATTGGAAACATGCTCACACAATGTTCACTCTGTCGGCATACATTAGGGTCATCTCTGGACTTCATTTAAGCTATGCTCTCATTTGCAATTAGCGGTAAACATTCTCCTCCCTGCACTTCCTCTTTGATTGCCTTGTTATTGCACAAAGGGAAAGAGGGATGGGTTTTTATTTGACGCTCTGCACTTTTTCAATTAGCAAAGTTTCTCAGCTCGTGGCAATGTTTCCCACGGGCATGCTAACATGATGCAGACCACCTCGGTAAAGCAGAGCTTGGTTGGGATTCATTAACAATTAGCCTAACTAGAAGCACATTGCATGGTGGAAACGAAGATTGGATGGTGGATTTTTGGCAAATTCAACCGTCAACTCAAGTGTTGAGGGAACTTAAGAAAAGAGAAAATCAGGCTGCCCTATCCAAAGATTTAATTTTGTCCACCATTTTATTACATGTATTCTTTATGATGGAGAACATTGAAAGACCAGTAATGGATAAGATCTAAGCAATTATACATACGATCTCTTTGGCCAAACTATGAAGGACGATAAATGACTTGTGTTTAAATAAATGTATAAATACATAACAAAATGTATGAATGGATAAATAAATGTTTAGATAAATATCATTATTTCAATTTAAATAAATGACTTCTGATTTAATTTTCCAAGAATGGAGCTATTTTATGTATAAATACACGTTTTGTCATTTATACATTTTGACATTTATATATACATTTTGTCTTCTTTTTATTTAGGTATTTCTAAATTTTGACATTTTTTCATTTTGACATTTCGTTGTCCGTATGTAAATGAAGTAGGCGGGTCGAACATCAGTCTAAGGCAGTGATTGGTTACAGCCTTGGATCAACTACCACTGCCTTGAGAGCATCACACATTTGTAATGCAACGTTTTTGTAATTAAAATGGCTCCATTCTTTGACAAAAATACAATTAGAAGACATTTATTTATTTTGACATTTTGACATATTGATATTTATCCACATATTTATTTATATATTTTAACATTTAGTTACGTATTTATACATTTATTTATACATAAGTCATTTATCGTCCTTCATACCAAACTACCAATGTTTCTCCATGTACAGATCACTGTTAGTAGTCACAAAACTGAGACATATGTAGTATATGCTATCTCCACTTTAGTATCAATAAAAGCTGATGGGCTCTAAACCTTACCCAAAAGTATAATATCAACAAATAATGTTCTTTGAAACATTGTTTCTTTAGCTCTATAGCCATTCGAGACAATCAGGAAATAACCTGAAAACTTGAACCTCAGTGTCTGAAAGCCTGCAATAGATTGCAAGTTGATACAAAAAATGAAAAGGGCAATGAGAAAAGAGCCGAGTGTTGGGTCTCAGGCACTGGCTACAAAGAAAACAGCAAATACAAATACAAAATAGCACAAGGATAAGACGAAGGGCGCAATAAAAGCAAAGTGATGGAAACATAACATTTGATACACTGACGATGAGAATGGATCGACAGTTTGATGTTTTAGATAAATTAGTCACGTTTTCAAACAAAAGGGGAAGCTTTAAATAATATAGATATATCTTTCATTAACGATTTATTTCAACACATGCTACTTATAAGCTACTTATTTATGGGTTTTAAAAACAGATAAGTCACTTATTAACCACATCATTGTGACTATATTCTATCCTTAATAGCATGCGTATAAGGGATTCATTCTGAACTACACCTCAATTAATGATAATTACAGGAAATATTTGAGAATATTTTTAAGTTGCTTCTCTCTTTTTACACCTTATTAGGTGTTAGTACCATGAGAGAAATAATTCAGATTCATAGTAGTACGGTCTCTTTTTGACAGTTGTAACGTAAGACAAGTATAACACTTAACAGTCGTTTCCTACTGAGGGATTAAAAATATACTATTAGTACTAGAATATTTGTATTTTTCCTTTAAAGGAGACAGTGTTATTAATGGTGAATTACTTCTCTCATGGTACTTACACCTAATAAGGGGGTACATTTTGAGAAGGTAGTTTTCACCTAAGTTATTCTGTAATAACTTAATTTCTTGTCAATAATAAGTAATAAAGGTGTTGTTTAATGGGAACTCCATTTTATCATCCCATTGAGAATATAGTCACAATGAAAATGGCGTGAGTTAGTACTTTATTATAAGTCCCTGGTTTTCTGTTTATACAAAGATAACTAAATATCTTATTAATAGTCAACACGTGTTGCCCATTTTAAAGTTCAACCAAAACAATAATAATTATCATCTAATCAAATCAGCTTCCTTTAATAAACACCATCTCTTTCTTCAACAACACAAGCGAGTTGGAAGATTTACCACCATTGAACATTGGTCTTCCCTGTGTGGTGCTTCACAGCTGCCCTCACACTTGACTTCTAAACATAGAAAAAGGCTGATGTCCTTTTCTTTCACGCGGATGTTGCTGCTTTAACAGACGAAAAGTGACTCAGGCCCTCACATTAGTGCTTCATCTATTTTACATGCATGATCGAGAGACTGATTTCCCACAGCCTTGGCAAGAAGTCAGTAGGTTTAGGATGAATGCTTCACTCCCCAGACATTACTAAACGAGCAAAGCAGCAGTTTAGAGCAATGTTTTATAGATGAGGAGAGTCTCAGCAACTGTCAAAGAAAGAAAGCACCTTTCAGTGCGGGACGATAATGGCCTCTCAGTAAATGAGACAAGGCTTTATGGGTGTTTATCAATGCACATTTCGCCAAGTTTGTTTTTTTTATAGCTCAAAAGAAGATGACAACAAAGCTCAAGAGAACACAGAGGCTTTTATTTCATTAGCCGATATGTCAGATTGATCAGAGCGCACCAAGAGTACTTCTGCTGTTTTATTATTCAGGCAGCAATTAAAGTGAAAGCTCCACTGTAAAATATCGAGTAAATACCTAGTGGTGTCGACTAACTGCTGCTTTTCCCTATGGACTGAGGCTATTTTTGTGCTGATGATGAGGAACCTTGAAGCATTCTCTGATTTAGTTCCTTAATATTTTTGCCTACCGACTTCATTTACTTCCCACCTGTCCAATCATTTAGAACAGAGCGCTCCATCAAACACAAGAGGGAGAGGAAGATCGTTCCCAAGCTTAGGAGCAACAGCCTGGAAGGATTTCTCTCTTCTGGTCCTGAAGCGTGTTCAGGACCATCAGTAGATTCTGATCCACAGACCTCAGAGCCCGATCTGGGGTGTAAGGCTGGATCAGATCACTGATATAAGGAGGAGCCTGACCATGAATAGATCTGAAAGTAAGAACCAGAATTTTAAAGTTGATCCTGAAAGAAACTGGCAGCCAGTGAAGAGTTTTAAGGATCGGAGAAATGTGAGTTCTTCTACTAGAGCAGGTCAGAAGTTTTGTATTAACTGCAGACGAGACAGCTACTTCTTGTTTAGACACGAAAATAAACCTTTAAATCTGTATTTAAGGTTATTCAGGTTATAAAACTGGAGAATATAAAATTTGACATTTTCCTTCTCAAAGTGATATCAAATCCAAGCCCCATTTAGTGATTGGTGCTTCATGTTGAATATAAAGTTTATTTTAAAAGCCTTGGATGAATAACAAACCTGACGTTTGTATTGAAAACATTCTGATTGTGGTACGATTTGGCTCTCAATATATTGTATCGGGTATTGTTTTAATTGTTTAAGCACTGTGTGACCCTGGTCTAGAAAAGCGCTCTAAAAATATTACTTACTTAAGTATTACTTACAGAAACTGACCTATTAGTTTGTGAAAATCCATGAGCATTTTGTCTCAGTGCATGATAGAGAAAGACACAGAAGTGTTAAGAAATGATTGAGTCTTCTCTTCGTACCAGAATTCCAACAAAGTAGAAATGTGAATTGACTCGTAAATAAACCTATGCTGTTCCAAATGAAGACAGTCCGGAACTTATTGTTCTGCATTGTTATTGTTGTCCAGTTTGGGATGAAAGCGGGAGACTGGCCGGTTGTCTCTGACCACATTAGAATCAAGGTTGGCAGCTTCTGTGAAGTTGATGCTGCCAAAACCCCAGCTTTTTCCCAGACAATGTCCTGGTACTTAAAGTGTAATTAAACATTGTTTTACGGCTAACTGTCTCGTTTCTCTCATTACTCCCACCATTGACATTGTCACCGTCCACCCGAGTTATTCCCACACAAGTCTAGCATTAGAAGAGTTTCTTTTAATTCTGAATGAAGGTACATTAACCTCTGAAGATTTATCTTTTGGAATTAGTATTAAAATAACATTATTAAGTATAATCATCCCTTTTCCTGATGTACTATTTGTTTTTTAATATTGAAAGTTTGCTCCAATTACTAGAATTATTTTCATAATTATATTGTTAAAGTATATTTATTGATTTTTGTGGCTTTTTTTTCTTACTAAAATGGGTGTTTAGTGGCAATATCTAAACAGGATGGTGATATTAATCTACCTATATGTGGCGAGGGCAATTTCTTCCTACAATTGTATTCGCGCCATGGTAATGATGTGTGAATAGTCTTATCTCCTAACAATTCTGGAGTTACAGTATATTGTTATATTGTATTTTTTTTCCGCATTTCTATTGACATCAGAAGCTCCACTGGCTCTATCATAAGTTAGCTCACAGTAAGAGCCTCTGAGCTTACTCAGTAGCTCCCCTGGTCCATTTTAAAAAAATGAAATAAATTGAGCTTTTTAAGTGTATTAAAAGATAAAGCAGCAATTTCCCTTGTTTAGTACATATTCCCCGTAGTGACACAGATGGGGAAATATTAATGGGATTTGATAATTAAGACATGGCCAAGCAATAATAACTTGTGTGAATAAGAAAATGGCTGTGCATCATCTCCCCGGGTACACTTTGTGCTTGGAAAGAGAAGCATTATTATAACCTTAAAAAAAAAAAAAAAATTCTGTCATCTGTCCTGGAAAAACACTTTATACAGACTTTGTCAAATTTGTGTAATTTGCAAGCGGCTTCAATAATTGTTAGTCTGTTTTTTTTTAATAGAAAATATGTTCTTTAGTAAATCTTCACTTTTTTCAGAACTAATGTAGGATATTTCACTTTCCGATAAAATGAAATAGAGTTTATTCTCACCTAAATTAGAAAGAAGTATATGTTCTGAGCTGCTACAGCTGGGCAGCTGTGACACTTGAATGCGAAGACTTTGATTTTAATCTCAATCGGTTTTCCAGGTGTGAGGTCAAAAGTCATCATGTGAGTCCAGGCGCTAAAAGGGAGAAAGACGAGAGCTGCATCACCTTAAAAAAAACCTGAAAACCTTCTGGCCATTAGGCAAAAATCAATTGTCATACCTCCTCATAGTGTAACTCAATATCTCTGCCTACCTAGCCTTCAATGTCTCAACACCTTCCCATAGTTGGACGTGTCCTCACACCAGTCAACTCCTCAGGATGTTGACCCAGCATCGCAGGTCATTACTCTGAGACAAAGAGATTGTTATCAGGCCCCGTTTTTTTGGTTTCTTCTTATCCACACTCGTCGCCACTCATGAGCGATGACTTTTTTTGTGGAAACTGAATATCGGCGATATCATCAAGGCGCTTCTTTGCTTCCCTTTCTCAGTATCGAGAGGACTGTTGTGGAAAAAAAACAAAAAAAAAACATGATCGGGCACTTGGCTGACGGACGGTGCCTTCAGGGACCGTTGGTCAGTTTGGGGCTATTAAGCGGTGTGTAATACAAGACTGACGGAGAGAGAGATTGGCAATTGTAGATAAGGAAGTTAAAGCTCTGTAAAACTATTTTACTTTTGCTAAAACTGTAGGGAAAACGTATCTATTTTGGAACATTTTCTCCAATCTCGGATTGATGCTGGCAATACACTAAAATACACTACATTTGCTTTCAGTTCACAAACAAACCAGTCTGCTGTTTCCCCAGAAAATATTAGAACTCAGTAAATCAATTACATGGTCCATTTTGCTTACAGTGAATTTCTAACTTCTCACACGGAAGCAAAAAAACAGTTATAATTAGTAACACAAGCCACGATTGCCCTTATTTTTACGGTTTCATTTAAAAATAAATCTTCCGTGAGAGTTGGCGAGCCTGTTTTTTTTTTTTTAAAGAGCTGGAAGAAGAGCGGCAAACCGAACGACTGGAATGATAGCCAGGGATCACATGGGCGGAGAGTAATTAGAAATGAAAAAAAACAAGCAGACGACAAAACAACAATTATGAAAACTGAAGAACAAATTAAGTAGCAAATAACAAGACTCAAAACACCACTATAACACGGAGTACAGTAGTTAAATAATACATCAAAGAAAATTAGCAATGTAGTAAATATTGTAAAAAAGAAAATCAAAAGCACAAAAAAACAATAGCATGTCATAATTAAATGGATTTTACAGTGTTGGATGATTTGTCCATGCGTTTTCTATTTCATACCTTAATAGATAACTAATGTGATGATTTAACTGTCTTTTAAAATTGATCTTGGACCTCTATTGTATCATCAGTGTGTGTCCGTTTATACAAAACTCTCTTTTCATTTAAATATTTACATTAGAAAATGTGCTTACTGAAAACATTTTGTTTTTCTGGACATCAAATCTTGTTCCCCATAACCATAACCACTCTACTGCGATTGGTCAAACGTCAATGTTTGTCACTGCGCATCTTTAATCACGCAAGTCTCCTACCTGAAGGGATTCGTTGCATATACAAAACAGGGCGTGATTCCGCTCTCGTAACCTCTTGTTCGGCCAGATTTCAGACGGGGGAGAACTTTATAAGGTAGTAGTTTTAAAACATGGTCATGATGAGGGACTTACTGCATCTTGGAGAGGAAGACTTCAACATTTGAAACATGAGAGTGAGTCAGAAGAGTTGGATTTTAACATTAGTTGTAAAAAGGACCTTTATAGTAGTAGTAGTAGTATGGCTGAACAATATGGGCAACATGTCATATCCCAATATTTCTTCCACATAGCGAAACGATATGACTATATAAAAAATATATATATAATACATTTGAATGTACAAAGTTCTCCTTCATTTAACTAATTGTCAGAAATAAACAAACTAAAATACATGTTTATTCATACTATACTATATATATTTTGCTACAAATATATATATTTTGCTACAACTATATTTTATAGTCTTTAACTTCACTCTTTACTCTTTTGCTTTGTTCTTAAGCCATGTTATATGTGATAGCGTTCGATTATATCTCCTGCCTCATAGACCCATGGCGTAATGCATCAGCAGTTAAACTTTTCTTGTGCTTCACCTGGGGTTACAGAGAACTTTCTTCACCGTGATTATTGGGAAGAAGACGCTACACCTAGCTCCGGATACAGCAGGTTGAAAACTGACTTTTGCATGCGGGATGAACGGGGGATATGGATCTATATAGTGATGTTAATATCTTGAATTGTAATATCTTGATAGCGATACAATAGCGATATATCGTTTAGCTCTAGTGTGTAGCACAAGAATACATAGATCACGGTAGCCCATGATCATTCATGATGACATCCTTGTACAAACAACTGTTGTTCGCAGATAAAGAGCGTTTTTGTTCAACTCGTATTGTGTTCCCAATATGCACTCTGCTTATCACCTAATCAGAACAGAGTGCCATAATCAAATAATCAATGAGCCATCTGACTGGACTCAATTTAGCACCACCCACGGCTCGCCATTTAGTTTTCCATTTTTCACCCTGATCTGACATCAGGGTCAATGGATGGCCCTTCATGCCAGCTCCTCTAAGTACGCCGTCATTTAAGCTCAATCTACATATGTCCGCTAAACAGATCACGGCCATTCATTAATCAATTCAGCGTAATGGATTGTGTGTAGAATTCGACAGATTTTTGGCGACTTTCTAGGGTCACTGTTTTTTTTGTTTTTGTTGTTGTGTGGATGAGTGGCAGAATGAACATTTAGAGATTCTGGCTGCTGCTCTACTTATCTGGAGAGACACATTGAGTAAAACGACGGCGTGATTGCGGTCTGTTTGCCAACATCGCGAGCAGCGCTGGAGAGCGGCGGTCAGGGCACGAGCCCAGAAAATCCAGATCGGAATCATGTTTCTAAACTTGATAAGTTGCAATATGAAGTGAGTTGGGGAAGTGATTGCATTTTTAAATTGTAATTTTAATGATGCTTAATTGGCGTTTTACGTCTGTAGATTACAACTCGTATATGTATATATAGTAACAAGGATATATGTATAGTATTGTCGAGTACTTGACTCTGGTGATTTGATACTGTAGTAACAAGTATATATGTATAGTGTTGTCGAGAACTTGACTCTGGTGTTGGAGAATTTACAGACCACATGACTCTTGATGAAGTCGTAACAACTTTCATTTGTTTTCAAACCAAAATATGTCCAAACATCAGCTTAAAAAGCTGCTGGATTCACTGTATCCCCTCATCCTCAGTCAACGCCAGGATCTTATTGTTCCTTTAGCTGCTGAGGACATAGTGACTACTGCCATCTAGCGGCCTGGCGTTTAATTGCGACACAAAAATAAATAAAAACAGTGAATATTTTCATGTTAATAGTAAAAAAAATACACATATCATGGAATCAATATGTTTTGTAATTTTGAAATATTGAAGGTATGACAAGAGGACATATGCATCAGCGTTTTGTAATAATAGAATTTGAATCTTAATTTTGCTGCTGGCCAACACAAGTACTGCAGTAATAATGTATGTCTTCTGTGCAGTTCGCTTTTATTTGGTACCAATTCAGTCAAAAATAAGGATGTTTAACTGAAGCAATATTCTAGTTGCCTCTGCCAAAGAGATTATACTTTTTGTGTGTTTATTGCTGTCTGTCTATTATCAAAATAACTTCTAATGGTATTTAAATGATATTTTCAGGAACATAAGACACTATTTCTGAACCTTGCATGATTAATGATGTCTTAAAAGGTTAGCTCTTGTCTAGTACAAACATGTTTTTGGTTTTTGTGTCAGTTTGAAATATCGGTTTGATGAATGGAGCTCACGGTCACGTATTAAACATTTCAAGTAGCAACACAATTTCCTGATAAGAGAAGGCATAGAACAGGTTTACAAACAAATCAAAGCTGATCAGCAAATGATCCACCTTACATATAAAAAAATACATTTTTTTAAAGCATTTGACTGGGTAAAAATGATATTAAGTGCAATTAAATGATAAAACTCAACCAGATTATGGATTTCGCTGAATTTAAGGGACTATAAATTGTAGGTTTCTGCCTCTAAGTAATTCCCATAAGCAGGACAATCTTTTGGGTGACTTCTCTCTTGAGCCTGTGTTATGACCTGAGGTAAATAGCCAAATTTGAGCTCTCTGACGGACTGTGACTGGGTATGTCAATTTTTTTTTTCTTGCTGGGAAGTGCAGGTTCTGAGCCGTGGAACTAAGCCTCTGTCAGTCCAGCTGGGGCCTGGCCAGCGCAGATTACCGCCACTTGACTGGACCGCTATAGGCTCATAAGAATTCTTCTCAAAATAATGCAAAGTAATCCTTCACTTCACTGTGACATTTGTCATTCATGGCAGACAATTCCTCTGACACCTGTCACCAGAACTTAAACATGGGCCTATTGTACGGAGAGCAACTCAATTCTGGGGATGTTTGAGTGTAGCAGACGGGTTTAGAAGACTTATTTAGAATAAAACATGTTATCTGACCGCCTGTAGGAATTATTACAATGCATTATTTATAGACAGATTCACATTATTGTAGACATACATGACTTTCCATAAATACATTTTCCCACCTCAGGCATAAATCTGAATTCATATTGTAATTTGTTGGACCTAGATTTCATATTTTATAGAGCATATGGGTTCCATTTTAGATGGATAGATGGATAGATACATAGATAGATAGATGGATAGATAGATAGACTTTATTGATCCCTCTGGATTATATGAGATGGAGTAGAGAAGTAGAGAATATGCCAATTATTTACAATAACCTTTACTTTAGATTACAATGATAACGGAAAAAAAAAACAGGTTCCAATATGTCGTGTTATACTGCAATAAATCGCAAATTCGGACAAGATACATTATCAAGATAAATCTATCCATTATTGCCATAATTCACCTTTATGTTTATATACTTTACTATACCAGTAAAAACATAGCATAGATATCATATATGCATTTTTTTAATCTGATGGAAATGTGTATATAGAATTTAAATTCGATTAAAATGTTTAATGCTTATTCCTTGTTACTTTTTTAACAGGCAGATATTGACCACATTCCTTGTAAAAAAGTCTTGACAATATCTTTAGATGTATTGAAAATGAAAGGGAGACTTGCATTTAATTTAAAAGCAGTACAGTTTTGTCATTTTAAAAACTTTTTGAGACATCAGCTAAAATGCTTGCGTAGAATGACCCTATAGTTGCAGAAAACTGACTAGAAACTGCTTCCTTCAACTGAGAAAAATCTCTAAACTTAGGAAAATGATGTCACAACATGATCTTGTAATCCATGCGTTTGTGTATTCTTGTTAAGACGATTGTTAAAGTTTATTTTCGTGTCTAAACAAGAAGGAGCCGTCTTGCCTGCAGTTAATACAAAACTCTGCAGCGAGAATTCTGACCCGCTCTAGTAAAAGAACTCACATTTCCCCGATCCTTAAAACTCTGCATTGGCTACCAGTTTCTTTCTGGATCAATTTTAAAATTCTGGTTCTTACATTCAGATCTATTCATGGTCAGACTCCTCCTTACATCAGTGATCTGATCCAGCCTTACACCCCAGCTCGGGCTCTGAGGTCTGTGGATCAGAATCTACTGATGGTTCCTGAACACACTTCTGGACCAGAGGAGAGAAATCCTTCCAGGCTGTTGCTCCTAAGCTTTGGAACGATCTTCCTCTCCCTTTATTTGTGCAGACTTTTCCCTGATTTTCTGGGACTCCTGTGTTTGTCTTTTGTGTCTTGGCCTTTTATAGTATATAGTTTAACTGTCTATTGTTTTCTAATGTTAAAGCGCTTTGTTACCCTGGTCTGGAAAGTCGCTTTACAAATAACCTTTACTTACTATATTTGTATGTATTAAGTTAACATTCTTAACTATTAAATATATGGAAATTAATATATCTTTTGATCATATGTAGTACACTATGCAATTGAGAAGCCACAATAATAGATACATGAATATCTCTACATATATATATGATGCCAGAGTCTATGGTGGTCTAATTAAAACGAACACCAGGAATAAATCTGTTCCTCGAGTTTCATCTCAGCAGAAAAACCCACAGGTAAAATGATTCACCAGGGGAACTCTTTATTTGTCCAGATGGTTAGTTTAGTCTGCTACAATGTGAAATAGGAATGTAGAGACATATGGTCCGTCGTGTGTAAATTCACTGAGCAAAGAGTGTTGGACGTGCCTGATTGTTCACTGGTTGAGTGCTCTTGTTTGCTTTTCCCTCTTGTTTCCAAAACCCATCCAGACAGTGGAGGACAGTCTGCAGCTAAGCTCTTTAAAACAGATGGTTTAAATCTTCTCCTCGGAGTTAAACGCCCTCTTTACTCTCTCAGGTACCCTAAGTGGTATTGTGTTTTACAGAAAAGCCCGTGGCATCGGGGGTCAAACTGCAGATCGGTGTTTGTAGAAGCTGTGTGAGTTTTAAGTTAATCTGGGCATTTAACGGCACACCTACTCGCCATATGTCCTGGGAGCGACGTCGGGAATTAATCCACGGGCAGGAAAAATCTCTGTACCCTGACTAAGTCCACTCGCATCCTTGTGGAAATGGAAAGAACTGACCACAGTACCAGGGAACTGTGGGCAAGCATTCTTTCGCTCTTTGGAGAAGGGGCACCACGGACTAGTGAGCAGCTCAGAAAGACAGAATGGAAGCGAGTTAGGGGGGTTGGTGCACAAGGGAGGAGGGAAGCCACAAAGGGCGTGGAGTTTTTTTACACAGCCTGGGCTTAAAGAAAGGAACCTGGAGGATCTCTAAAAAAAAAGGTTCTTCCCCATTGAGCGGGTCAGTGCTTCTGACTGCGACTCCTTGTCACTCAAGCAGCGGTTAAACATCCAAGACAGCTGGGCTCCGGCTCAACCTGGGACCGCGAATAGGTGGAAGAGATTGTCCAGAGTTGCTGAGAGATTTACAAGGACAAAGGAGGGATGTGGACGGGATTTGTCCGGATGAGCGATTTGAAATCAAACTTCGAATCTTTCATCGATGGCCAGTGTACATCTTTTATTATGGCTTTAATTAGGGATCATCTAGAAATGTAAAATCCAATTTTGACCCAATAAAATGGAGCTATACTGACCTCTCCATATTTTTTTATATGCAGGTAACTAAGTCAGGTCAAGGAAAAGGGGGTGCAGTAGAAGACCTCCATGAAAATTCAAACATTTCCAATTTTGATTAAATTTAAACATTAATTGTATCATCTTATGTGAAAAGTTAGGGAGCGGGATTGGCGCCATAAGTACCCATTATTAAATTGCATCCATTAAATAAATTAAATACTGATCTTTTTTTTTGGGGGGTGGGGGGGTTACTTTTCTCCAGAATTTGGAGTAAACCATAACAATGAATTATAGTTCCTTCAAACCTTCCTGGATCCAGAAGGATATCCAGACTAATTCATAAATGTCATCATAAATTATCTTATTCCATAATCAACATTTCCTGAAAGTGTCATTAAAATACATTCAGTACTTGTTTTTTTGTTTTTACAGCTATTGAACTATTAAAAAAAATTAAAAAATACTTAAATTAATGTAGATTTTTCTCTCTTTTCTAAGGTTTTTTTTTCAGGTTGTTTCATCCTTTTTAAAGCAGATATAATTCAGATCATATTCCCCCCCTAGAGACGCAGTGAGTGATGCAGTAAAGTAATGTGTCAGAGAATGTACATCCTGTCCAATGTGATCCTGTCAAGTATCTGGCCGTGGAATGCCAGATCCTGAAAAGTAAAAGAATGTCAAGAAAAGGTTCCTGCCCTGCGAATTAAATAAATGTTTCATGAATCTTAAACAGCTTGCTATTTGTCAGCCCTGCCTCTTTTTAAAGACTATGAAAAGAAAGAAAACCCACAGTCCTGGCTGATAGAAGGAATATGCATACATTTGCATTCATTTTGTTACACGTTAATTTGCGCCTTTTTTCTCCGAGCACATTTACAGTGCGAGTGCCTAGTGTATTGGCCTCTCATCCATGCCTTTGCATTGCAATTAAAAGTAAAGCAAAAGTATCTGTTCTTTTCTTCGGGGGGATTTTACATCCTAATGGCTTCAGCAGTCGAAGCTATAGAAACTGGACTATAAAGGGTTGTGTGGATCAATTCATGGGTCTCATATTTCTTCATTGTAATTGTTCATGCCATCATTTTCATGTGTCCTTATTTTTAAATGATTTTAGAGTTTTTGGAAAGCACATTTACTGTTATTTACTTTATGCATTTCTTCCTAAATATGTTACAAACACTTACAAAACTCAAAATAAGTAATATTAAATTCTAAATTATGTATTTTACTCCATGCATATGTAAACTAAGTGAGTGTTCTTGCAATTTTTTTTATTTTTTTTATCCCATTTGCATTCAAAGATTCAAGCACAAAAAAAATTGTTATATCCATAATGTTGTACAAAGTTACTCTTCTACATTTGAAGCTACTGAGATTGTTATTTGTGGAGTTGAAGCAACGAAGAAAACTTTTTTCTAACCTTTCGTAACCCACTTTTTCTTTGAGTTTATTGCTGTTAACAATATTCCAACTGCTTAAAATCATCATAAGATGCATTTAAAATGAAAATATAATTAAAAAACAACAACAAAACGACCCACAATATCAGAATAACATGACATAACTAAGGGAATCAGCTTTTCCAGTTAAAAACAGTTTTCATTTCAACAAAAGCATGCATTTCTTTTTAAGCTGAAGAACGAAATATGATAATATGACCTATATATAAGCCCGAATAGTTTGCTAACCGAATCTGGACGGAGACGCCTGAATAGAATATGACAATCCAAAAATTACACAATAACCCCCCCACTGGTGCTGAGTTTGGACTCCTGTGGGTCCGATGCGAGCCAGTGTTTGCCCTTTGAAAGCTGGAGCCAGACAAAACATGTCGAGAAGCAACAGGGATGCTGCTTTGTAACACACCTTTTTATTCATCAGCGTCATTGGAAACAAACAGGTAGTCGAAGTGGGTCACAGCATAAACAAAAGATGAAATATTCAAGGCGTCGTTTTTTTGAGTTGCCGATGCTCCAGACAGCGGGTTGGATCACATGGATGCACATGACCGTGTCTGGTGAGGGGAAAAAAAGGGCAGGAGGTCGACACAATGACGGATTATAATTAAAATCTCAGCAGCAGGTGGAGATGAATCTTCTGATTTTCTGCTTACATGCTAATGCCGTGAAAGGTTTGAGCTTTTCTAATTGCTTCATTTGCATAGTCCTCTACATGTCATGTGCAAATAAATCAAAATTTTATTTTTGGATGAAAACCGAACTAATCGTTCTTATGCTTGACAGCTGATAAACATCCACGCTTGGACTAATATGAAAACCGGACTCGCACACACGTTTCATATGTTGAAGTCTTCCTCTCCAAGATGCAGTAAATCCCTCACCACGTTTTGAAGTTATTACTTTATAAAGTTCTCCTCCGTCTGAAATCTCGGCGAACGAGAGGTTACAAGAGTAGTGTCCATTATGAAGTAATAATGGCTCCACTCCTCATCAAGCCAATAACGCCTCACTTTGTTCATACAACGAGTCCCTTGGAGGTGATAGTATAATAATAGTGATAAAATAGTGATAAAAGTGATAGTAATAGGTAATAGACTCAGGGACTCATTCATCCCTCGGGCTATTAAATTGTACAATTCTGAGTTCGGGGGCAGGAGTGGAGTGAGAGTATCTGAATCAGAATCAGAATCAGAATCCTTTATTTGTCCCGCGAGGGGAAATTCGGCCAGAGCAATATACCAAGAAAATAAAACACCCAGAAATAAAAAAAAAAAGAAAAAGAAAAAGAAAGAAAATCTAAATAGAATAGAAAATAAATCTTCACTATATTATATATTCACAATCATATTTACAAAAATAACAAGAAAGGTGCAGTTAAATATTTATCTTGGTGTGTTCTTGTTGAGGAGTCTGATGGCAGCAGGGAGGAAGGACCTGCGGTACCTTTCCCTCACACACCGGGGATGGAGCATCCTATCACTGATGGAGCTCATCTGGATGTTCTGTTCTATGTTAGTATTTGTATCCTTTGTCTTTGTTGTTTTTCTTTGACCGATGTTCTTTGTCTTTATCTTTAGACTTAGATTGTGTCATCTTGTACTTCCTCTTTATGTTCTTCTTCTTATTTTATTTTTTATGTATTATTTTTTTATTGTTTATGAAAAATTGCTGGCTATTGGTAAAAAACAATTTCAGGGATCAATAAAGTTTTACCTTACCTTACCTTACCTTATGACTTCTTGGCTTGGAGACGCGCGGTGACAGACCTTGATGCTGAGTGGCCGTGGTGATGGTAAACGAGAGTTAATCTCCAGAAAAAACAGTTTTCAGTGGGCGGGGCTTAAGCACATTTTCTACTGTAAATATTTCAACTAAAAGAGAGTTTTTTTTACAAACGGACACATACTGATGATACAATAGAGGTCCAAGATCAATTTAAGACGCACTTAAATCCACACTTAAGTTGCTCTTTAACGATCAAGTACAACTGTTGCCTTTTGTCAAGTGGACTGAAGAAGTGAAACTGCATGTTTTTCACTCTTCATGACAGCGATCCGTCACTGCTCCCCGAGGATTTTGTCACCGTGCATCACCCACGCGCTCGCACTGTACAGCGCTTTCCAAGCCCCTCTCGAGTTTAGGATCACCATGGACTCCCGCTTCACCATGTCCTGGGTTGTTAACGCAATCGGTTATGCTGGTACCTTATACATATTTATCACTTGGCTTCATATGTCCACACATCTGCCTTGACTGTATGTGACATCAACACACGCATAAGGCTGGTTGCTATGGTACCAAGGCACTTCAAATCAAAAACGGGACGTGTTGAGTGGAAGCGATGAAAAGTGTTCTCCTTTTTGACCTTTATTCTTATATGGAGTAGTTGAGATAGACAATATAAGCGATTGAATATGTTACAAGCTGAAGTACACAGCATTGCCGGGACGTTGTATTAGATACAAAACCACAAGAGATGTAAAAATGTAAATGCAATGTTATTTTTCATTCATTCATTTTCTACTGCTTTTATCCCTTATTGAAGTCTCGCGGGGAGACTGGAGCCTATCCCAGTTTCATAGGGTGAGAGGCAGGGGACACCCTGGACAGGACGCCAGTGTGTTGCAAGGCACATAAAGACAGACAACCATTCTCACACACACACTCAAACCTATGGACAATTTCACCCAGTTCCCAATAACCCATTGTATGTTTTTTGGACTCGGGGAGGAAACCGGAGTGCCCGGAGTAAACCAAAGCAACACGGGAGAACATACACACTCCAGTATTGTCACAAGTAGGCTTGGCCTGAAAGAAACCAGCAACCTTCTTGCCACCGTGCGCCCCCATGTAATTTAGTTTTAAGTATTTTATTTTCCCTTTAACATCATCATCGTTCTGTCTATTCTGAAAAATGACGTGGATGCTGCTAACGGCTAAAAAACATTGGAGAACGTGCAACTTTTAAAAGGCTTTAACTTGCTTAATATCTGAGCTATGGAGCTCTGATTGAGTAATAAACTAATAATAACGGAGTATTTAGCGTGCAGCCATATTTGGCTTTTGTGGACGAATATCAAAAACCTATGAACTCATTTGTGTCTGGACTAAGGCTTATTTAATAAGTGTTTATTGGTTCATCCTGTTATTGTTCATCAGGATTAAAAAGCAATTATGATTACCTTTTAATTCATATAAGATAAACAGAATGAGTTTCCATACAATAACAAAAAAATAATTGTAAATATAATAAACATATTTAAAAAAAAATCATTTATTTTCCCTCTTACACTTGAATTACTCTGTAGCTTGTTTTTTTTCTTGCTGAAGAATTGACCGCCACTTAATTGTGCTTTACATTTTATAGCTGCTCTATTTCCCTTAAATATATTTTCTTTTATAGATCTTTCCGCTGCCACCACCAAGTACATTTATCAAAATATATTCATCGGGGGAAAAACAGAACTTAAATTTAGTTTTGTGGCCAAAAAAAAAAAAAGGAATTCCTGATCCAATTGCCCTCACCGCCCTCCGGACTTGTCCAAATCCTTTATTTTCTTTTTCTTTTTCCCCTGTGCCTGGGGGACAGGTGATAATCTTGGATGGCCACATTGAACCCTGATTCGTCTCCTTCTTATTGGCTAATGGCTTAAGACGGCTGTTATTGACCCCTGTTACTGATGTCGCTCCTCAAGGTTTTTCCTCCCAGACCTTTCAGCTGACTAAAAGGTATTTTATATTGGCCAAGACTCAATCTCCTTTCTTCCCACAGACATTCTCCTAATAACTATTTGATGGGAAATAATATCGCTTTATTGAGCCGATGGATAATTAAATAGAAGAGCGCTGACATGACCCAAACACGTTGGGTTGTAAATGTGCCGAAGCTGGATATCTTTAAAAGCCAATTAACAGCCGTGAATGTTGTAATTGCGTTGATGCCATTGAGCGATTCTTACCGAGGAGTCTTTGCGCACGTGATTCGATTTGACTCTGTTTGTGTCTATTCTCTAAACGACTCCTGAATATGAAATGTTGTAGGACTCGATGAGATTGAATTCGGTCGTCGCTCAGGAGGAATGTGATGAAGATGTAATGCGATATATTGCCACATGATGTTGTTAAGGCGTCCCGGGCATCCTTCAGCACACCATGTTGCTTCTGCGGATGCTTGACTGGATTTTCCTCTCCTCAGCCAATACAAGGGCAATTTACCGATCGGGCCAATAAGAGTGGTTTGTCCAGATGCCACTGTAACCACATTAGCCAGAATCATAAGGTGATTTATTTAACCATGAGATTTGTAACTGTGTGTGCCTCGAACAAGAGAACAGGCTTAGTTCCCATTCGTTTTTGTTGGTTATTTCGCTCTAAAATATTAGTAAGTCTATCTGATTCTCTTACAGTGGATAAAATAGCTAAAAAAAGGCATCATGATATAGACTTCTGACCCTTTAAAGGTGGTAGCGCAACAGGAAAAGTTCCAGATAAAGGGGGAACCAGAAGGGAAAAGCACCCCATTAAAATATTTAAAATGAATCTGATTCCAATGAGAATTAAACAAACCCACTTCATACTGCTCTCGTCTCTCCTTAGACCATTTAGGGTTTTTGGCTTTTGAATTCCTTTTTTTTAATCATCATCCTTTGTCATTTATATGGTTTTAATTTCTATTTAAGTCACTTCTAAAACCAGCCACTTACTACTTGACTGGCGTTCAAGGTAGTGTCTGATAAGAGAAGAAAACTAATCTGGTGATAATTTAAAAAAAACAGAGACGTTCCCAATGATACAGTACATCCATCCTATAATACTTGATTTTATTGAGGTTTAAGTGCTGAAAATATATCAATGATATGATCATGTTTTGTTGAAGTACCAGTGCCAAGTGAAGAGTTAAACTAAGTTTTGTTAATGAATAAAATAAGAGTTTTGAGATGGACAGAAAGAGCTGAGCCAAGAGGCAATTTTTTCAACAGACTCAACAGATGTAAACACAAGCGAGACAGACAGGATTTTTTATTTGATACCAGAAAACAGTGATGCATTTCACAACCATCAGCATTGGAAGAATCGGGGACACATTTTATATAAAAACAACTTCAACATCGAGGTTTTCAGTTGCATTAGCACTTCTTAATGGATCACACATTATAATTCTACGAATACTGAAAATGTACTTTAAAGCACGTGCGAATTCTTCAGAGATGAAAAACAAATCATAATGGGTGAAAGTTGACTTATTTAACACTCTCTCCAGAGTCATTCTGCTTTCAACCAGTCTTTGTGATGTAAAATGTAAAAGTGAAATAAAATGTCGAAGTCTGATTTGGAAAAAAAAAGAAAAAGGGAATCGTCAAGATAACAAGGACCTCCGGAAGCACTCTGGCATGAATTACAAAAGCACTTTGAAGATTCAACCTTCACCACACAAAGAATGCACACTACAAGCCATTTGTATCACTTTGCAAGATCTATATGACACGAGACAGTGTTTTTAAGGCACATTAAAATAATAAGAGCGTGGGACAGCAGGTGCTAAGTGTCCATGTCTCTCCGGGCTCTCACCGCCGATAATTGTGGGAGGCTTCTCGACGGTCCCTTGAGGAAAATTGCAGACTCTCTTTTTAAGTGGGTGCAAGTTGATCTTATTACTTGACTGGAGAAGACCTGGTCTCCATCGGCTTGAAGCTAGCTGCTGCATGGTGCTGCCGTCGAGGAGCTTTTGCATCATCGGAGAGTTTTATTTAATTTTTTGCTGCGCAAAAAAAGATTGCGTATTGGTGCGAAGGTTCCACGGTTGCTACCTTTATCAACTTTAAAAATAAACTCCAACGAAAATCCTCAGTTTTTTTATGTTTGTATGAAAAGCAACATATTAACAAACTTAAATATGCTGTACAATATAGATAAAATAAACCTGCAAACATCCACAATAAGTATGTGAACACAAACTTTCCGTTATTATGTGAATAGAAAACACCAATAGCTTGTGATGTAAATCAAAATTGAATATCAGTAACAATTAGCCAAATTTTCTTTTGATTACAGTGCAGCCTCTATTGCTTATTTTGTGTGTTTTCTTATTTCATTATTTTATTCTGTACTACCACAAAAATCCTTATGTTGTCTGGCAATACATTTTTCTGATTCATTCTGAGTCATATAGTCGGTGTTAAAACCTAATCATTTTCTCATTCCATAAGAAAAAAGTGCTGTTTTTCCACATTAAAAATGGTATTTTTTAATTGCTACAACACAACCCAACTTGGAATCAATCCGTACCATCTTCATGGCAGATCAAATCTGTGACAAAAAGTGACAGGGGGTCTCGTAGCAGATAATATGTCTTCATTATGAGTTTTCAACAAGGTCCCAGGTTAGGAAGTCGTGAAGTTTCAAACGTAAAACTCATTACTAATGACATTTCCTGGCTTGTGATTAGAACATAAGTGGGCATCATTTTCACAAATTTGCTGCTTCAGCGTTTAACCCGCTCTTGTCTTCTTCACTAAGTGCCATTGAAGGCCGCTTTCTCGAGAACATCATATGTTCCTGAATTCCAATTAATTCCTCACATTTTTCTTTCTCAATAGTGGTGACTTTGACTATTCTATCGTTTTTCAAGGGTCATTTAAAAATTGAGTGGATGACATTTTTTTTTCTCCTGAAATTTCCAGGCCGCCGCTTTTTATTTGCGAGAAACAGTGGATGAACGGCTTTAAAAACAGTCTCTTCTGCAGCGTTATGTAAAGGTGACGTAACAGAGGAATGGAATAGTCTTGTCTAAGGTGGCGACTCTGCGGCGGAGACGGGGCCCACAATTTAACTGTCCCTTCTCATGACACTTCAAAAATTCTTTCATAAATCATGAACTCCTTTTTCGCGATGAAATATTCAAAGTGAATGTTGCACCGGAGCTCTCCATCCATCCCGCGGCCTGACTCCGTTATCTGGCGCTTATAAAGCATCGGCGGTCCACAATGGTCGGGGATGAAGTGAGAGAGCAATGTCATCGAATGTGAGAAAAGGGTGAGCTTTAATTAAATTTCGGCTCATCCCCGATAAGAATTCTAGGTTCCGTTGAAATTCATGTCATAATAAGACTCCCAAAGACCTCGTCCTTTTTTAATTATCCGCATTTTTTGTTCACGCATAAGAATGACAATGTTTTCAGCCACAATTCTCCAGGAATATAAAGATGCTTATTCAGCCACAAGACAAATGGCTCTGCTGCGGTTATTAGCCAGACAATGTGCTGTATGTCATGTGTAAATGCATTTCTCAGATGGGTTGTCTTGGAAATATATGGCTTCTAACTCTTGGTAGCGATGAGTCAGTTAGAACAGTAATGAAGTTATTTTTCCACAGAGTGAGAAATGGGAGAAAGAAAGGGAAATCAATAGTGATATCTCAGGGCTGGAGTCTGCCATCTAATCTCTCAGTGGTACTGGAAGTGCTTCATTTGGCCTTTCTGATGCTTCCCCACCCACGCAGGCTTCACAAAAACATCGACTCCCAAGTGCTTTTTATAAGTAAACATGCATAAATGGTCCTCATGAAAACTGAAATTTCTACTTACCTCAGCAAGACGGAATTTTAGGGGGGGAAGTAAACGCAAACATGTTTTAAGTGGGACTCGTTAGAAGTTGTCGGAGGCTTGGCTGCTGAAAGATGAATTCAAGAAACTTGGCTGCTGTTGTTCATAATTTATTTAGATGCCATCTTTGAACATGACTACAAAGTCACATCTGTTGTTCGAACAAAGTTTTTTAAGTGCGCTTTTTTTTTTTTCTTTTTCCCTTCAGAAAGCACTTTAGCTAAATATAATACCATTTAGAGTTTAAATATAGCTCACAAACAAACACACTTGGATGTTGATTTGTGTCACTTTTTACAGAAGATTATTTGAAATATTTCCTTTTAAAATGGGTGAAAACTGGCCTGATTTCAGTGGATGGGGACGTATTCAGGACTAGAGGGAAAGGCTATGAACCTCACAACACTAAAGGTTAATGAGACTATGGTGATGATTAGATTTGATCAGAATATATTGATAAGTTGTGATGATCTACACAGTAAACTATATAAAAAAACAAAACACATTTAGTCAAAACTATTTGATTTTAAACAACTTAAAAGTCAAGTGCAGTGTTACATACATACAGTTGAAATTCAACCTGTTAAACTACTAACTCACTTACGGTTCCCTTTTGCTTGTTTTAACTTGAAAACCAGATTGTTTCCAAATATCTATTTTAAACTGTGACGGTTATTTTGTTGGCAACATTCACACCATTTACCGCTGACTTTCCAGGATTTCCCTCGGGCTTTGTTGGCCGTAGTTGCAAGTGTAAATCGTACAAAGAAAAGTATATTTCTCATTATAAAAATAAGGAAAACATTGATAGATCTATTTATTTTGCTTTGTTAATTGTAATTGTTGTTTTATACCTCGTCTAACCATCTTGTTTTCAAATATGAATTTCAATTAGTATGTTTATACTAAAGCTGATGAGCCACATTATGATTGTAGTTTGACTTCAATTAGACTAAAAGTGTGTGATATTTCTTGACAGTTACGGAAGAAATTGTAAGGGCACGGTGTCACCCATCATGATAACGCCAACTGAATAATTTGATACAAAACAATGCTTATATTTTAGAAGCAATTGGACTCATTGTTGGCGTAGTGTTGGCGTTGTGTCGCTGACTTCATCATCCTTTGCCTTGACTTCATGTTGATGTAGTCAAAAATGGCAGTTGAGTAGTTAATCCATTTGTGATGGTCAAGATCATCTGGGCAAAGTGTATACATTTGAAAAAAAAAGTATATAAAATTAAATATCACACAATTTATTTACCGCTGGTCTTAATGTCAATTCTTTATCATCCATTTTTGTACATATATTTTCCTTTTATTCGTCCTTTTTATGGGTTTTTGTTTTATACTTTTCGCATTTCTTTTTTATAGAATTTTGAATAAAATGTACGTACAATAATATTAAATTTATAGACTAAAATAAAATGATGGCATAATAACAATTGTCTTGCATTTAAAGTATTTTGTTTCAAATGGTAATATATGCGAAATATGTAATGTATTTTTAGAATTCTAAAATGCAAGAATTATAATAAAATGATATGCAATCAAATTAAGACATAAGCTTATTTTCAACTTACGTACTTTTATTTCTTTATACATCTTAAATTCTTCTCATCATATAAAAATCTTTACTTTTTTTGGCTTGACGGCCCCTTATAACAGCCGCTGTATATAATGTGGCCCCTGAGGAAATATAAATGTCCACCCCTGATCTAGACCAAGTTGGAGAAGACACTTCCAATGATGAATCAAAACTTTATTCCATCAGGAACTAATGAAGCAAGTAGCGAACAATCTGTCGAGGAAGATGATCCTCTGATCGTTGGATCAGCAGGACAGTAATCTTATGCTGACTAAGCTTTAACCATCCCCTGATCAACAAGTATCAGAAAGCAACAACATCTTCAAGCTCATGCTAGAGGGCAGTATGAAGCAATTTATAGCTATTAATTTATCTTTGCATGCATTGAGTCCTGTTATGTGATCTCCACATACTGTAAGGAACAAACCAGCGATGGCCCAGAGGCAACAATATGCTTCTTGATACATCAGCCACATTAGATAAGACCACCAGGGATTACACTCCATTTATATTGGAATCTAATCTCGTGTTGTGAGAAAGTGTTTATTTCACATAACGGTATTAAAAAATGTCACCCCATTCATTCTCTGCCCGTCCAGTATCTCTTACCGAACCACCTACAACACATTCAATTTGCACTTGTGCCTGGAAGTGTTTTTTTGCTTCGAAAATATGTTGAAGGTTGTTATTTTGGTGCGGAAAAAAAACGTCAATTTGAATATTCATGGAGGTCATTTTATAATTATTTTTAGACGTAATTAGTCTAAGATAAAGTACATTTACAAGTTAAAAAAAAGAGTGCGTGGATGTATTTGTTTTTGGATGAATCCAGGACATATGTGGTCTTGGACTTAAAAAAAGATCCAATTAGCAAGTTGTGTTTGTTTTCACTTCAGCGCCTGTTGCTGCATCTGGTACATTCAGATGTTCTGCCTTTGGATGTGAACTTTATTAAGTTTAAATTGAAAGGGTAACCTTGAATTTTTTGAGGCTGTTTTTTTTAGTTAAAATATCTCTTTATTGCTTATTTTTGTTAATTATTTGAATGACCAGCCAATAGTATACCATGATATTACAGAATGGAATGTATAACTTTCCTTTTGTTTGTTTTATTTAGGATTTGTTTTGAACCAACTGCTAAACGACGTCTCTGGATTGCATAGTAATAGATGGATAGATAGATAAACTATCTTTTACCACACAGTAACAGACTTCAACTAGCTTTTGTAAAAGAATTATCAATTTTCATAATGCAACGTCGGTGGTAAATGACCTTAAACAATCGTTTAGGTCCAGTTTCAAATAACCCCCTGCCAGTCGGAACTATGTGGGGGTTGCGTATAATGGAAAGCTCTTGTTTCAGAGCTGTGTTGGCTGAAGAATGTAAATCAGGAGTAATGGATGAGGGCTCATAAAAGCACCTGCACATGCGATGTTAATGCTTCGCTTCACATGGTCTCACATTTGAAAGGGTGAATTCAAAGGCCATGAATAAATCACATGCTTTCTTGCTGAAACTATTCCTACTGTTTGCTCTGACTGTTTAATTACGAGGTAAAAAAAAAAGAAGAAGAAGGGCAAAGTTGTTGTGGTTGACACCAGCCAAGCATGTCTCTATTTTTGTTACCTCCAGAATGGTGTGATTGTGCCCTTCGTGATGCATATTTTATGGTCTGAATACTATTAAGAAAACATGCTAGCTAGTACTTTAAGACTAATCTCAATAATGGATTAAATATCAGTGCTTCACGCTTCCCAGGAAAGAATAGTGAGTTCATACGTAAAACAATGAAATTAACGAGAAAAGTATTCATTTTTATGAAAGCTAATCTTAAATCTTAACACATTATACCAAGAATCTAATAATTTATGGGCAGATTTACTGTTATGTGTGTCTACGAAGTGATTTATCAAGGAGGTAAGCCATGGTTTGTGTCTTTCCAGGGACATCAGTTTGCTTTTTTTGCTGCAATAAATACAAAAGTTTAACTGCTTACATGTAATTTAGTGCGTCCAGTGGAGGAGAAAATCCATATTAACATTTTACCACCAACTAATGGTAGATTTATCATGCTTTTACACCTCTAAATTCTGATTTTGGATCTTCTGGAGATCCATGAAAACAATTTGTAGAAGCAATTGTCCACACAAGGGTGCTACAATTATATCATCTTCTTCTTTAAAACAAAAAACAAACAAATTATTCATTTAATTACTGACCAAAGTTCTTGTTTCCATGTCCATGTGTTGGTAGGTGTTGATCGTTGCATGTTATTTTAGATCAAGAGAAACATATTGTAACGTTGATGCACAATTGGGTGATTCCTGTTTTTAAATGTAATACAATTAAAGATGGATGGCTTGGGAAATTGGGTTTCTAGTTCACAGCAACACAGACGATAGATTAATAAAAACAAGAACAAGAACAATGTGCAATAAAAAGAACAAATGGCAAGGGATGACAAAGGGCATTCACTTACGTAAAAAGTGATCGTATTTCCCCAAAAACTCTTTACTGTCATTAGAGAAGTTATTCCTGTCAAAGAACAGATTAAATATCTGTTTTATTGGGTTTTTTTTTTCCAACTCCATAAACTCCTAAATCATTTTTTTTACGCAATACACTTGGTCTTGTGTTTGATCTCTTAACTTGTGCTGCTGCAAACACACATTCAAAAAATGAATAACTTTGCGCTTGTTTTCTATATAACATGCTTTTATTATACCTTATGTTATACCGAGTTGATTAAGCCATTTGTACTTTTAGGTCCATTCCAAAAGTGTCTACTAAGGTGCAAAAACGAGGATTCTTGACTGGACTTTAATGTGATGGAGAGCACCGTTCCAAGACTAATGAATGAAAGGAATTGCTTCTGTCGCCAGGATGGATACTTCATTCAAACTATTAGGGGGGGATAAGTAAGGTTAACTTTTCCTGGCAACCGATTAATTTCTTGAGGGTTGGATGAGAGTTGTGTCGTAAAAAGGTAACAAGCAAACTATTTTTAGTTGTCTTGAAATAGTCTGCTTCAAATAAAAAAAAAGGATTCGGCGGCTCCATCTCACTCTTGTCTCAAGGTGACACGATATTCAATCAATTTAAGTAAATGAACAGCATTGTTACAGTACCTTTTTCACCTCGCTCGCTCCTCTTGTCACTCCACTTTATTTCCCTCGGTCTTTACTTTTTCTCTTTTCTGGTTGCTTACCCTCATCCAAGTGTGTAGGTTTAGGTTGGAGGGAGCTGCCAGTCGGCCTTATCCAGCTATTAAATTAAGGTTCAACAGATAACGGCCTCCGGAGCGATCCATCGGAGACGGGGAAAGCGTATAAAAAGTCACATTTGGAGTCTCATTAGATATGGCGATGGCAATCAGGGGAGTAAAAATGGACCCCAAGAGTTTTGGTACCGCTCGCCCCTTAATTCCCCACACTTTTTCCCCCGGCATATCTAACCCTGTGGACTCAACATTTGAATGTCATTATGGCCGGATACACTGATCTTCACATCTGCAGTGTCTCGCGTCCCCGGGCCCCCGGGTCCCCCAGGCTGTTCCCGAAGTCCTCTCGGGACTAAGGTGGGACCTTCATCTGTTCCTTCAGGCCACGTGTTAACGCTCCATCTCTATCCGACTAAACCCAATTTCCTCCTCCACTGCACTGAACTGCATCATCAGAATAAGGCACACTTCAGCCGGAGTGCAGTATTCCCTGTAGTCAGATTTGCATATGTGAAACTGTACAGAATTTATTTCCCCCCCATTCTGATTCTTCCACCTCCTCTTCTTGCATTACCTCCGGTCATTTTCTAAAGCCCCTCTTTACTTTAGCTTCCCGAGATCTTATAGATTCCACCTAATGTATGTATAGATGTGTGGGTATTTGAATCCATCACTGAATTGTAGATTCCCACCCTCACAGGAAATACTCTGGCGTGCAAACAGCAAAACAGGATGTTCGCCAACATGAGTTAACCTTTTTTTTTTTCTTTTTTTTTGAAGGTGGCACATTAGAACTGGCCCAAAGCCTGGAAATGCCATAATTAACCGCTTTGTTTTCAGTTTGTGAAACACAATCTCATAATGGAACAAAAGAAGGCCAGTTTGAAGCTGGGAAATAAACAAAAAAGTATATACATTCCAAAAGAAAAGTGCACGGTTTGGAGTCGGTGGTTGCATTTACAACATTATGCAATCAAAATAGATGAATAATGATAATGGGAATGAATTAAAAACAACAGTTTGACCATCATGAGAGGTTAAATCTTTTAACCTATAATCATAACAGTTTATATAAGTGTTTTTATTTATAAACTGAATTGTGTCTGGTGAATAAAACTTACTTTGGCTTGTTGTGCAAGACTTTGTTTGGCACTTTCAGTCTGATGTACTTTGTTGATGGACAAACTGTGCTACATAGAAAGAAGATGCTACACAAACACAACACAAAAAATTACAACACAACGGCAAGTAACAGCAACACATCAGCGACAAAACGGCAACACTGCGCCAACACTATGCCAACACAACGCCAACACAATGCCAACACAATGCAAACACAATGCATACACAACGCCAGCGCCAGCACCAATGCCAACACTACGCCAACACAATGCCAAACACAAACATAATGCCAACACTATGCCAACACAATGCCAAACAAAAACGTAATGCCAACACAATGCCAAACACAAACATAATGTCAACACTACACCAACACAATGCCAAACACAAACATAATTCCAACACAATGCCAAACACAAACACAATGCCAACACAATGCCAAACACAAACATAATGCCAACACAATGCCAACACCAACACAACGCCAACACAACGCCAACACAACGCCAACAGGACGCCAACAGGACGCCGACACAAAGCCAACATCAACACCAACGCAATGCAACACACACACACACACAATGCAACAAACACACAATGCAACGCACATGCAGTGCAACACACACACAATGCAACACACACGCAATGCAACACACACGCAATGCAACACACACGCAATGCCACACACACGCAATGCCACACACACGCAATGCAACACACACGCAATGCAACACACGCAATGCAATACACACGCAATGCAACACACGCACAATGCAACACACACGCAATGCAACACACACGCAATGCAACACACACGCAATGCCACACACACGCAATGCAACACACACACACAATACAACACAGCTGCAAGGCAACCGAACACAAATGCAACGCATAGCAACTTAAATGAAACACGACCCATATGCAAAATAAGATATACTTATATTTTAGTATGTGTTGACAGACGGTGTTAGTAGTGTAATGTCATGTGTAACTGTAAGCGTAGCTGTAACTTAAAACGGCTACAATAGCGTATATTCTTGTAAAGGAAATTTCCATTTTTAGCTGCTTTGAATGAATTCATGTTCCCCAAATGAAAATGGGTGTAATTATATTGGGGACAGAAGACATCATTTGTGTGGAGCAGTGTTCGTTTCTCTGGTGGACCTCACACCGTGACTCCAGGCCCCCAAATGAAACACACCACGGCCCCCTTTGAGAACCTAATTACATATTTAACTTAAGGGCGATTTCTTTTTTCAATCCCGACCATATGGCCAAAAATTCCAATTGACTGTCGGACTGGATATATAAAACGGGCATTAAGCTAATTGATTAAGACACACACACACACACACACATTACTTTGAAGCGCACACTTTGGAGCTTTGACTTCGCTCATTGATTCCCTTCAACAATCACGCTGCAGCAGTTCGTCTGTGTTGTGGTATCCGTGCGTGAGGGGGGGAAAAAACCTGGATGTGGCTTCTGTTCTATTTAACAAGTTCCCGGGTTTTCCCTTCCGTGGCGTTTTGTGTGCGGTACCAGGGAGACTCCGATATGAGCTCACAGGAGATTAAACTTTAGTTTATTTGATTGTGTCGCTTGTGTGGCGGGGCTTTTACAATGGCTCTACCCAGACGAGTTTGGTCTGAATTAGCCTTAGCAGGAGGGAGAGCGGGGGGGAACCGAGAGGGTCTGCGGCTAATCCCAGGATATTGAGCAGGATTCCTGGGATGAGGCTGCGCTCCTTTGCTTCGCCATGTGTGACGACGGGGATGGGTAGCGCTGGAGGGGGGGCGAGCGAAGAGGGTGGATTTTTTGGGGGGTTTTCTTTCTTTCCTCGGTTCCTTTTGTGGCGAGAGTTTTCACAGTTTAGGCGCACTGTGTCTGAGATCCTCTGGCCACTGGAGTGAGTCTTTTTTTGGGGGGTGATAGCAACAGGCAGTGCCGGCCTCTGAGGATTAGACGCACTGAGATAATCAGGATCAGTTCTCAGTGGGCTCGCAGGGGGTCTTAGTTTATGTCCAGCAGAGTAAAAAGAGATGCCACTGTCCTGTGTAGTCCGGCCGCTGTCCACTTCCCCCTCTCGATAAATACTCCGTCTAAGAGTTTGCTCACTTTGTAGACCGAACACCTTCATAACTTCTTTAGACATTTCACTCTGTTTTTTTTGCTTATTTACAATGATTAATCTTTTATTTTGAGGCAACTGAAGCATTTTATTTTGAAATCGATTTGCAAGAATTCATGCCTTAACAAGCAAAAAGGTTAACGTGATCACAATTCTGACTAGTGCTTTTTTATTGTCCAAAATGGACAAACGTAATGCAACACAAATGTAATTAAACACAAACATAATGCAGCACAAACTTAATACAACACAAATGTAATGCAAAACAAATGTAATGCACCACAAACCAAAGACAACACAAATGCAATACAATACAAATGTAATGCAACACAAACATAACGCAACAAAAAATTAATGCCACTCAAACGTAATGCAACGCAAACGTAACACAAGACAAACATAACGCAACACAAATGTAATATAACTCCAACGTAATGCAACTCAAACCTAATGCAACTCAAACCTAATGCACCACAAACGTAATGCAATTCAAATGTAATGCAACACAAACGTAATGCGTCAAAAACGTAATGAAAAACAAACTAAATGCAACACAAACGTAATGCAACGCAAACGTAACACAAGACAAACATAATGCAACACAAACGTAATATAACTCCTACGTAATGCAACACAAAAATAATGCAACTCAAACCTAATGCACCACAAACGTAATGCAACACAAATGTTAAGCAACACAAACTTAATGCAACTCAAACGTAATTCAACACAAACGTAATGCAACACAAACGTAATGCAACACAAACGTAATGCAACACAAACGTAATGCAACACAAACGTAACGCAACACAAACTAAATGCAACACAAACTAAATGCAACACAAACTAAATGCAACACAAACTTAATGCAACACATACGTAATGCAACACAAACGTAATGCAACACAAACGTAATGCAACACAAACGTAATGCAACACAAACGTAACGCAACACAAACTAAATGCAACACAAACTAAATGCAACACAAACTTAATGCAACACAAACGTAATGCAACACAAACGTAATGCAACACAAACGTAATGCAACACAAACGTAATGCAACACAAACGTAACGCAACACAAGCGTAATGAAACACAAACTAAATGCAACACAAACGTAATGAAACACAAACTTAATGCAACACAAATGTAATTCAACACAAATGTAATGCAACTTAAGCATAATACAACACAAACGCAATGCGTCACAGACGTAATGCAACACAAACGTAGTGAAACACAAACATAATGCAACACAAATGTAATTCAACACAAATGTAATGCAACTTAAGCGTAATACAACACAAACGCAATGCGTCACAGACGTAATGCAACACAAACGTAATGAAACACAAACATAATGCAACACAAACGTAATGCAACACAAACGTAACGCAACACAAACGTAATGCAACACAAACGTAATGCAATACAAACGTGATGACTTTTCATCATACATATTGTACTTCAAATATTATATGTATACTTATGTGTTGCTCTCTCAAAGTTTTCGTCACATGTAGAACAGCTTCAATACATATCAAAGCTCTGTTTATGCATAAGGTTGTCGCACTCACTTAAAGTCAAGTGTATTTTCTTCTTGTTGAGAACCTAACGTGATATGTTTAAAGTCCCCAGTGAGCTCGCGGCTCCTTGTTTGTTTCATCTTGAGCGTCCACTTCAAAAAACAGATGCTGTTGTTCTGTCCACCACATCTGTTTTTCATATTAATCCATACCTTTTTCCTTCACGACAAACTTGACCCGAACAAAAGCCCAGGAAGCGGGTGGACCCGAACAAGACGGTTATTGAAGTCTGCACAATAAAGGGCACCATGACGCAAACGGATACCCAGGTGCTGTGAGCGTATAATGTTCCTGTCCAGAGGTAACAGGAAGGAATGCCAATAGCTCCATTGTTCCCGCTCGTATGTGAACCGAAAAAAAAAAAACAGGAGTATGTGCTAATGCGTCTTGTTAAAGGTCTTAATAACAACTTAGTCTTTAACAATTTGCGAATTTCAACTTGAATAAATGTCAAATAAAAGTATGTTTTTGAGAAAAATGTCATGGGAAGTAGTTGCTGTAGTGTTTTTATTTGACATTATTAACTAATAAAATTGACGTCAACGAGATGGTGTGAAATAAACGAGATAAGACACAACATGAAGGCAGAAAAATATAATCCACCTTATAATGTAAAATTGACGATTAAGAAATGCATCTCTTTATTACAATTGACTAAAAAAAGGGACAATACATAATCAAATTCCTGTGTAACAACAACCCTATAAAATGTCACTGCAACACATGGCAAGTACTAGTGTGGTGCATTCAAAAGTGAGGGACAAAATACCCTAAAAAATATAAAAAAATAAATGACGAAGATGAAAGGACATTGGAACAGTCTCCAAGAGGGAGGTTGGACTTGAAATCCCATCTTTCAAATCCCTTTAAAAATTTACAGACTGACTTTCATTAGTTTTTGCCTCCGATAACGTACATTCACAATTATTTTATCATCCTTTACTTTGAAATAAATATACATTTTATTTTCTACGTTAGACATCTTAAGGACTTCCATGATATCATCGCGACATGAACTTTACTATCTAGACGTTTAAGTAAAATTACGATTTTTGGGGTTGTCATGTCAAAATAAAAGGATAAAACAATCCTTGTTTGGAATGGATACATATTATCTTTAGTTTAAAACAATGAATTACACTACAACAATACCATTTTACATAAAAACCTGCTAACTCGACAAGAAATTTGACTAAAAATTGTAGATTTGACTGTCACAAATAAATACTAATTAAAAATCTTGACTCAAAAACCATATTAAAACTCAAATTAAAACCATCTTACCAAAATAACATTAGAGTCTTCTTCTTTATTTGATCTGCATAAGTCGTTCTCTTAACACTAGCTTAGACAAGTACTTCCCCACATTTATAATTTAATGCCCTTTTTAGCATTTGGCCTTGGTCGTCTTCTAATGAGTCGTATCCAGATGACCCTGAAGGCCTCAGTGAGGAGTCGTGTTCTTACACAACATACCTGTATAATGTTGCACAATGAGGACTCATTACATAGATACTCGTCTGGAATTTAGTCCGACCAATTATCAGCCTTTAACGTCATTGTAAATCTTTATTAAAAAAACGTGGAGAAAGTTATATAATGACAACCGATGGCTCGTGGAGATTTATAGGTGCGAGAAGATAAAGATAAATCATTTTGTCCGAGTCCATTAAGGGTTGTAAGATGTATCTTAAAATCAATTCTAATAAAGACGGGGAGCCAGTGCAGAGATATGATTTGTGCTTTTCTTTTTTTTTTGGGCTTTCATTGAGACCAGAACCAGGAAATTTGGGGAATTGACAATTTAACCTAACATCGTTTATAGTATTTTCAAGCAGTGTAGTTTGCATATAATTGGACAAAAGAATCTGATAAACACACAATTAATAGAATACAAGGAGCAAAAGCAAAATAAGTTTATCTTTTCATCCATCAAAATTAAATGGCCTTTTAAGTAATGCTATCAGTAGATGTTTTATTATCTTGGTTAATTTCATTATTTGTTGTCCCCGCACTTGATCTCTCCACTGCGGTGAAGTGTTAAACGTTTTCTCGATTTCCTATTTATGTCTGGAACATATGAAGAGATTTGACATTAAAGTTGACTTTTGACCCTTAACTATAATTTGAGATTGGGATAATTACATGTCATTTTTCTTCAGACATACTCTTTACGCTTTAACTTCTAAAATCTCTACCTGGCTGGTTGACAATATAGCTAAACCCCCGGAATATTTGTAATGATTACATTTTGTGAGTCTTTGTGTAGTTTAAAGTATTATAAATACACATTTAACACTCCTGCAGACCACAGGAAAATACCTTACCACCCAGATTTGTCTGGAACATAATGCAACACAAACGGTAGTGCAACAAAAACGTAATGCAACACAAACGTAAAGCAACACAAACGGTAATGCAACAAAAACGTAATGCAACACAAACGTAAAGCAACAAAAACGTAATGCAACACAAACGTAAAGCAACAAAAACGTAATGCAACACAAACGTAATGTAACTCAAACGTAATGCAACACAAATGTAAAGCAACACAAACGTAGTGTAACTCAAACGTAATGCAACACAAATGTAAAGAAACACAAATGTAGTGCAACACAAACGTAATGCAACCCAAACTGATGCAACACAAGGGTAATTCAACACAAATGTAATGCAACACAAACGTAATGCAACCCAAACTGATGCAACACAAGGGTAATTCAACACAAATGTAGTGCAACACAAATGTAGTGCAACACAAATGTAATTCAACACAAATGTAATGCAACTCAAACGTAATGCAACACAAATGTAGTGCAACACAAATGTAGTGCAACACAAATGTAGTGCAACACAAACGTAATTCAACACAAATGTAATGCAACTCAAACGTAATGCAACACAAATGTTATGCAACACAAATGTAGTGCAATACATATGTAGTGCAACACAAATGTAGTGCAACACAAACGTAATTCAACACAAATGTAGTGCAACACAAACGTAATTCAACTCAAAGGTAATGCAACACAAACGTTATGCAACACAAATGTTGTGCAACACAAATGTAATTCAACACAAACGTAATGCAACATAATTTGTAATGATTACATTTTGTGAGTCTTTGTGTACTTTTAAGTATTACAAATACACATTTAAACCTCCTACAGACCAAAGGAAAACACTTGACCACCCAGATTTTTCCCACATACGACTAAAGCAACATTACTTGATAACCATATGAATCTCTTTGTGTGGGAAAACGGACGAACCAAAACGGAATTATTCGCACAGTTTCCATCCGGTGACTTATCGACTGTACGCTCATGCTCAGAAGGTGACTCGACTCGTGCTGTTACTAAGACACGCATCCAAACAACGAGGAGAATGCGGCGAAGCTGGCGAGCGACACAGGCCCCGAGTCGCGGCGGCACAAAGGCCGACAAATAAGTGCTTTCATATCTAACCTCCCCCTCTTCTCCGGGACAGTGGAGCAGTTCAATGGGAAACAGAGGGAGCGATGTTGGGGGGTCAGAGGGGGACACGGCGAAGGAAACGGCGTTTCAAATGTTCAATTGTTCGGCTTTCACGGCTGCTCGTTTGTTGGTCACTTGTTTATGTGAGATCTTGTTTATCCGCCGGCTCATGATTTTTGTACTTTTAGATTTAATTATCCGATATCGTACTGATCTTGAGTTTTTTTTCCCTCCGAAATACCATAAAAGCGCACAAAGAAAAATCGATTTCAATTGTTGCTTTTTCCACCAACTTATTAAGATAGCATATGAAATAGTCGATTAAAGCTGGATCCTTCCCCCCAAAAACAACATTTTAGGGCGGTTCGCGAAAGTTATTCATTGATAATGTGAGTTTGTGTCACTCCAGCACATTTTTTTGGGTGTAATGTCATTACTGTGTAGCGATCCTTTGGCTCAGGTTTAACAATATAAGCAGAATTGGCAGCACGCGATTAGTCTTATGCTCTTCTGGCAGACACTCGGTCTCTATAGACCCTTGAAAGCCAGACAGTGCATATCGTGCTGCAAAAAAAAAAAAAAAAAAGCCACTTAAATTGTGATATCCATCCGCCGCTTCAGGAGGGAGAGTCTCACAACTTTTTAGAATAGGGTGCCTTTTATTACTTGTTTTATGACTGCAGCGCGGACACATCATTGTTGAATTCCTGTTTAATTAGCCGTGAATTAAAGTATTTGTGTCAGTCTGTTGCTATTCTTTAAGATCGTTTTTAGAACTTACTTATAGTAACATAACAATTAAAGTTGTACCAAGTATTTAGATTACGGTGGAGAAAAGATAACGTAGTTCCAATGCTAATAATTCAAGTAAAACTATTTGCTGGTTGAACTTTTCCATCTATTATGGGTTAATAGGAAAATCTTAGACCAGTTTACTAGGAAACCATATGGCTTTATCAACTTACTAAAGAAAGAAATGGACAGAAATAAATACTGCAAATAACAAAAGTAAGTACTTTATTGTGATATTGAATATTTGGGCTGTAAGGATTAAAGAACAAAAAAGTGTGAATTATTCAGGATTAAAAAACAAGAGAGAAACCAGCCACGATAGAGATGGAAATGTAGTTTTGTTTTCAGCTGAATGGCATGTTCAAGTGTGAAAAGCGTTGACAAAAATAGTACTTTTTGACATCACTATGTCCATGAATAAAAAAAAAAAACTCTGTACTTATGCTGTATGTCTTAATACATGCATATTTGACAATAAAAAAATTAAAAAGTTAAAACTTGACTTAAAATGAATACGATCCTCTCCATAACTTAAAAATAAAATGCCGGTCTTTTTAAAATGGCATAATGCTGTTTTCCGAAAGCATTCAGAATTCAAATTTACAAATAAGTACCATTGTGTTCCATGACAGGGATACGAAGCATCAGCACCAAAGTGATCTTTGATGTACTTCTGAGCTCTTCATATTTTTTTATTTTATTTTTTTATTTAGCTTTGGTGAACCCACTATCAACAACTGTTCAGTGAGCTTATGAGAACTACCATCACCCTCATAAACCGTAGTTTGCAAACACTACCTTTAAATCAATTTAATTGGTTTTCGTGTGGATGCCAGAAACGGCCACTTCTTTACACAAAGTTTTGGACATAAATTTCATTTTTTTCGTTTGTAGTAGTTGCCCTTATATAACCTTAAACCACCATTATTGTTGATTTGATCAGAGCCACATCAGGGAAAGCAGTCGACCAAATTAAATAAGAAAGTAATAAAGCGTATGGAAACATGAACAATGTAAGATTCTAGTTCAGCATGGTTAGATTCCACCCTAGCCTGGTGATCAAGAGTTCACTCCAGACAACAGCCTAATTATCGATTATTAACAGCAAATAAAAAAGTAATAAATGAGTCGTATAATTGAATGTTTTACCAATTGTTTTAATTGTGAAAACAAACTTCTTCAGTCGAGTGCCATTTTCTCTCGTTGATATGTGAATAAAAAGAAAAATTATCGTGGCAAGGCATTTTTGTAGGAGCCCCCTAAATCTTAGGGAAATAATAAAAGTAGAAATCAAGGTTTGAGTCGGAGCCCAAGGCCTCGGAAAAGGAGAGTGTCCGTAAGGACACCCGCGTCAAAGAGTGCCAAATGTAATCTGCAGATGGGTTAAGATGGCGTGTCCAACGCTGGACGGGAATCAGCAAAAATAAAGTAAAACTCATATCTTTGTTTTTGATGGTTTTCATTTTTTTTAATCTAAGTTGTCTGCACTTGTGAATTGAAAGTAAACAGTGACCTCAAAAGCAACCGTTTATAACGTCTTGTACAATTCCCGGGACGTTGTTTGCTTCTTTAACTACGACCACTGTGAACAAATATCCTCTAAATTTCTCCTCCAGCATGTCTTTTTTGATTTCCTTTCGTCACTTATTCCCCCAAGTAATATCGGTTCACCTAATATTTGCTGCGCATCTAGTATCTGGGACTGCGTTACACGATATGCCACATTCCTGTTAAAAGTAATTTTGGTTATCGTGCCTTTTTTGTCTCGTCCTTAGTAGCTTCAGCGTCTGGTCGGGTCACATCTGCCGTCCAGCACAGCTGCAGCTATATTAATGGCATTTCAGGAGCTCGTCCGAGCTTCTCCGATAATGGAAGAACGGAAGACCCCGGCTTTTGACAATCCCTCATCCCGGAGATGCTGCAATTGATCACCAATTCAATTGCTAACTGTAGAAAATTGAATTTCTAGCCCTAACATTGTTCGCTAACCACGGTGCCGATGAGATGACCGTCCAGATTAATGATAATGGGAGGCTGAGATGGCTTCTGAGACGGGGCCCGCGAATTTGATTAGCTTCAGACGGCCGCGGAGACAAAGAGCAGCCAGTCAGACTCTTGCGTGGAAGTACTTAATGAAAACCCTGCATGGACGGTAATTGGGAAATGTTTGTCTGGCTGCACGCGTCTCAACTTACTGTACGCAGTCTTTAAAACCTATCGCTTTTCAATCTTAAGACGCTCACGCACACACTTTTTCAGCGTGTCCTTTTAAACAGATTTTCCCGGAGTAGTTAAGAATAATCGGATCTTAAAGCCATGTTAACATTCTTCAGGACAAGAGCATTTAAAAAAAAAGAAAGGATAACACTGCCAGGCACCCGGACGGCCGGCGTTCTGCTGAGAGCTATCGCTTTCAATAGAAACACATTTACAGAAAATAATGACTACGTTAAGTCCTTCCCACTTGGTGGCTATCAAGGAAATGTACGTTTTGGAAACGCTAATAGATAACAGGAAGGGTACAGTTCTAGGAAGACCTTTTAACATTAACTACAGGACTGAAAAATATAAAACAAACGCTTCCCGGTCAATTCTTTGGCCAATTTGAGCTAGTCTAAAGTATACAGTTATACGATATTGTTTCACCTCAGCACTTCTACTACTTAAATTTATAGTAATCGACATGCCTTTATTATATTGACGTAGTATCTGTGACATCACCCGCCTGGTGCTGAACCACAATTTTAAAGCCAATTTGTGGTCACTGTATTGGAAATGAAGTCTTCCAGTTTAGTTAGCCAGTCTCTGGTAAAAAGAACCAGGTTCACCCGACTGAATATTATGAGACCTTTTTTTGATTTAGCTTGTGACTATAGCGGCTAATACACACCGACTTGTCAGTGAAGACAACAACACCCCTTGTTATGCAAATGTATAAAAACTACTTTTTGAGCATGAAAACAATGGAAAGGGAATTGTTTGATTCTTTAAGATTCAAGGCTGTAAGTATATGTTTATTACTGCAAAAGTCCGTATTTTTGGCTGGTGGTGTCAAGCAGACACACTGTTTCTTCAGCATATGCTTCACTTTTTTGAAAACAAAAATTGCCTTTTTTTATGTGACACAACACCACTTTTAAGAGCAAAAATAACTTGACAAATGCATTGACATTTAGTGGAAATGTATTATTAATAGGGGGAAGTATTGGTAAGAGCTTCACGATACGTTACATATCACAACAGAGCTTTCAAAGCCACTTTCTTTTCTCTAACTGTTTGTGCTTCCTTTTTTTTTTTTTACTTTATAGCTTCCTTAAGTGTATTTAAAATTCTTCACGTTTTATTAAGTCAAAAATTAATTAATAAGATGCCGTTATTAAGAGATGAGATATTGTTTTAATATCGTAGGTAAATGCATCATGATATACTGTATTATATAATATTTTTCACACTTGGAAAATAATTTAAAAAAAACACAAAAATCGACACATATCCACAACTCTAAAACCCTGATGGTGATAAAAAAAAGTAACTCCAGTTTGCTTTCAAAGAAAATATTGTTATTCAATTTAGGGATTTCTTTTTTTTATATATATATTTATTTTTAAAAGATTTCGTCAGATTCAGATTTTCTTTTGGTTACCAAAATAGTTCAAGTGTAAAAACCAATATGTATTTGTGTGCGATCTAAACTATACATTTCATTTTAACCAACATTTTTTTTATGTATATCACTAAATAAACAATAGACAATAAGTCTAATGTCGCACAGTGTCTCCTTTCATGTCTCATTCTTGCCGGCTTGTCTCTTCAAGTTTGACACTTTGCAGATCAGTACAGCCTCCATTTATCTAATCACGATTTGACACGTCAATCTGTCGTCTAAATAAGTACCCTGTTTACAGAGAAGTCACGACGGCACTCTCAGACTTGAGAATGTCATCTCACCCTTCCTGAGGCAGGAGCTTCCTTTACCTTCTTGAATCGATAGATTTCTAATCAGAATCTATAGTTGAACATCGATACAAATGATGATAATAATAGATTTGAATTTAAAAATATATAAATGTTTTTAGATAATTCACTTTTCACTGTGCATATTAAACGTGAAAAGTGATTCATGATTAAATAGTGTTTTTGATCAGCATATCTCACTAAGAATGAACCATCTATCTAATCTAACCCTATCCTGATATCAAGTATTAGGACAGTCGTAAAAGTGGTTAAAAATTAAGGGTTTTTGTCGCCTTGTTCGATATTTATAATGGCTGTACTATTTGCCCTTGATTATAGATGAATAGATAGTTAAATACACAAGATAGATAGATAGATAGCAGAAGATAGATAGATGATGGATAGCACAAGATAGATGGATGGATAGAACAAGATACATGGATGGATAGCACAAGATAGATAGATGGATAGCACAAGATAGATAGATGATGGATAGCACAAGATAGATGATGGATAGCACAAGATGGATAGATGGATGGATTGCACAAGATGGATAGATTGATTGCAAAAGATGGATAGATGGATAGCACTAGATGGATGGATAGCACTAGATGGATGGATAGCACACAATAGATAGATGGATAGATGGATTGCACAATATAGATATATAGATAGATAGCACAAGATAGATAGATAGATAGATAGCACAAGATAGATAGATGATGGATAGCACAAGATAGATGGATGGATAGAACAAGATACATGGATGGCTAGCACAAGATAGATAGATGGATAGCACAAGATAGAAAGATGATGGATAGCACAAAATAGATGGATGGATAGAAAAAGATACATGGATGGATAGCACAAGATAGAAAGATGATGGATAGCACAAGATAGATGATGATAGCACAAGATAGATAGATGGATGGATAGCACAAGATGGATAGATTGATTGCAAAAGATGGATAGATGGATAGAACTAGATGGATGGATAGCACAAAATAGATAGATGGATAGATGGATTGCACAATATAGATAGATAGATTGCACAATATAGATATATAGATAGATAGCACAAGATAGATAGATAGATAGCACAAGATAGATAGATGATGGATAGCACAAGATAGATGGATGGATAGAACAAGATACATGGATGGATAGCACAAGATAGATAGATGGATAGCACAAGATAGAAAGATGATGGATAGCACAAGGTAGATGATGGATAGCACAAGATAGATAGATGGATGGATAGCACAAGATGGATAGATTGATTGCAAAAGACGGATAGATGGATAGCACTAGATGGATGGATAGCACTAGATGGATGGATAGCACAAAATGGATAGATGGATTGCACAATATAGATAGATAGATTGCACAATATAGATATATAGATAGATAGCACAAGATAGATTGATAGTAGGATACATTTTTTGTCCACCCGAAATTACGCGTCCATCCCTAAATGTAAAAACAATCAAGTAAATGCATGAATCCAATCAAATAAATACAATAAAACGTTTTTGCTCAATAAAGGTGAATATTGATTCTAAAAAGGTTCATTTATTTTGAGTGTAAACTTTAAGATCTTGACACTTTCTTGACAGGTTTCCTCACAAAATTAATTTAAAGTATATTGTTACACAGGCTGTCCTCGTTTTCTGCAGGTTAAAAAAGTTATTTTTGTCATAAGGACTAGTAAACATGCAAACATGTTCATTTAAATATATACTTTTTCCCTTTAATTCAAAGAATGTCCAGTGTTATCTCACAGTAGGACAGTCAAATAGCTTCGGTTTCGGTAGATACTCAGAGCCTCAATACTGGAATGGGGAACATAAACGTTGAATCCATTTATCCCTTATATCTCACTGTCCACATCATCGTATCAGCGTAATTTTCAAAGTGTCTCTCCGTCCAAACGTCTGCAGTAAAGCTGTGATCACAGAAAGATAATGTACCAGATGACGCCATTTTACAGTCTGCCTTCATTTTACTTTATGTGCCTCATTAGTCTCATCCGCAAGAAAATGCATGACCAAATGGTATAAAGACACGCTGATGACTGATAACGCACACATCATAAACCTCTCAAATTAATTAACAGCGGTTATTCCCCGCGTTTATTGGGTGATGAGTTTTTAATTGACACTTTAAACAACTGACCAATTCAGCAGGTAAATGCCCGGTGCAAAGAGAGTGCAAAGAGGCGCAGACCAAAGTCAATTTAGTTAGAGGTAGATTGAACGGGTAGATGAGAGGCACGGCCAGACTGCCGGGGCCCTCGAACCTGGGCAGGAATCCCGACTATTGGTGGGGGGACACAGTGTCTGCCAATGTGAGATAAGGAATGAGCCGAGACATGTGGAGCACAGGACTCGTGCTGTTGCTTTGGAAAACGGAGCGGGGAGAAAGGGCCGAGGTCAGACTTGTTGCAGGATCGGTTTTAAGAAAAGACGCTATCCACCCCAGAAGAGGCCCATCGTGTGTTTGCAGAACAGTCAACTCTTGTTCTTTATTTACATTCTCGTCGAAATTGGCTGGCATGAATTATGCCGTCTATTTTGGTTTGAATAAAAGGGCCGAGGGGACGAGGTGGGCCAAGATGCAAGTGAAACTTAAGATGCCTTCGAGTCCCAGAAACCGTAACTCCTCAGAGGGAAAAAAAAAGAGACATGAAGAGCAGGCCAACGTGGAGGTTAAACGTCTCCCTGGACACGGGAGGAGCGACAAAGCCGGCGGGAATGGACTGAAAGTCGATCTTTAAGACACTTGCAATTTATGTTCTGTCGCTTTTTAGTTGATGAAACGACGTGCGGGGGTGATTTTTAGAATAGAAACTTAGTCCTCAGAGGACTTTTTTTGAAGCTCTTCAAAATCAATAAATCATATCTATCTCTGAAGGAAGTTATACTTTTTTATTATTTTATTTTTATTTTCTAAAGTTAGTTGCATGCAGAATTTATAAATGAGTATTTTGTATCTGAAAGAAAAAACATGTCAAAATATTGTGGTTTTAACTCTGAGAAAAAAAGGTTTGGTGAATATTATTACTACTATAAATGATGATGTTAAACTAATAATAATAATCAATTTTAATTATAAATGGTGGTAAATAAGGGTCATATACTTAATTAATATAAATCAGACAACTGAGTAAATTAAATGATCGGTTTAAAGAATAATATATTTTCTATAAATGAAATGACTTCAACTTATTATCAATGAACCCAATTTTAAAGGGATTTACTGTGAAAGATTCTCTTGTATACTTTCTAAAACTGACAGGAAGCAAATATAGTAAAGCTTAAACTTTGGTGATGTCATAACATTTGTCAAGTGTACCAGAAAGAAGACATTTTAATTGGTCAAGACAGCAAGAAATTAAGGCAAATAAATTGTATTAAGTATAGATTTTTGCTAATAGCTGTTGAAAACATTCCCTGTAATTCCTTTAATTCTGAGTTTAAAAAAGGACAACTATATTTCTTCCATTGGGGGTTCGTGAGAGTTGGCAGGATAATTGAGTTAAAGGGTGGAATTTAATTTTGGATGTGTTGATTTGGGAGAAAATGTTGAGCTGTGTCGTCCAGACAGGCTGAAAACATAAGCTCAGCCCCAAGAGTCTCTGCGTGGGGAGTTGCATCTCTGTGTCGTCCGCATAGAAATGTCCGCGGACAAGGTAGTGAATTAAAATCAACAGATAAAATTGTGTCAAAACTGAACCCTGGGGTACACCAGGGAAACTTTGCCCAAGTTATACTTTGCCATGTAAATAAATGATGACATTTTATTTTCTTAAAGACGAGAGTCCTTAACTTGGAAGTAAGTTTGAAATAGAATTGGTGACTTATTTAAAAGAAACAGATGATTATTTAACTGTTATATTTATCACGATAGGTTTTCTGAATACTTTAAATTCACCAATCTCCTTGAAAGTAGCCCAGACAGATGTGCGTGTTCTTTATATGTCTATCGCACAATCTTGATTCCGCGAAGAAATAATAATGTTTTCGAGTTGTTTTTGAAAACGAACGTGTCAGAAAGTCCACCCAAAACTTCAGACTCCTAATCAGTCACAGCTTGTGGTTTCACTTGCATTTGAAAATTCAATACTCTGTTCGCCAACAGCTTCGTCTTCACGTCAGACATGATTAAATTCAAATTAAACTACATTTCGGACTCTGCTAAAATCAGTGCTGTGAAATTCGAGCGTCTCTATTAATAGAAGTGTTTCACCCAATTTTGAAAGGAAATACTGATGAATTTAGTGGATGGTTGAGGAAATTGGATGTTGATACCCAAACGTATAATGTGAATAATTTTGCTTGGTATCTACAATTAAGGGAAACTGCAACATTTTGCTTCAACGTGTTTTGTCTAATTACAGCAAATAGAATTTTCCGAGGACATTGTAATGGATTAACAAATGTGCTGCTACATCAATGGAAGCCGGTTGTGTTACAATATTATTCAAATCATGTTTTAAAATTCATTTAAAAGGACGCCATTCTGCAATAACATCCTTTCGTTGAACCAATTCCCAACTCGTGTTTGCTCTTTGTTGGTTGGAAACCAGGGTTGACCTTTCAAAGTACCTACATTGTGTTTGCTCGAAAGAGATGTTGCCCCCGGCAAATGAAATTGTGCAAAACTGTCCAAGCTAGCCACTTCGAAAAAAAAAAAAGGGTGAGTAATTGAGTGCACTTGCAAACACATGTGCGCTGATTTTTTTTAGTTTTTTTTTTTAGTTTTTTTGCCAGTGAAAGGCGGTGTGTCGCCTTGGAACGTCTCTCGTGTTGGTGTTCCTAATTAACATGTTTTCAGGGGGGATTTAAAATAGGCCAGTGAAGAGACACACTAAAGTAGAGTAATAGAAAGCCGGCTCTTACAGTAAATTAACCCTGGCTGTCTTCAGCACCCTGAATTCAACCGCCTGAATAGTGAGAGTTGAAAAACAGCTCAATCAGAGAGAAGCCTATTCTCCGTGGTCGTGAGCAGCGGGGTGACTGTGTGGCTGGTCTTTATCTCAGGAAACAGGACATACCTGCATCTATCTGTATGGCAACCAGAAAGGGATTCTGGAAATGTTTAGTTTTGCTGCTGAAACAACGGTCACTCATCACATCCAACAGTCCTTACTAGTTCCACTAAAGTCATCAAGCATGTTTTAAATGGACAAGGAAACGAACGATAGATAGATAGATAGTTACCGTATTTTCCACACTATAAGGCTCACTTAAAAGCCAATAATTCTCTCAAAAAAAGACAGTTCCCCCTTATAATCCAGAGAACCTACCTAGTGGGTGACTTGTTTACAAACCCTTTCATGACTCTGAACCGATTGAGCCGACATGCCATGGTCGGGATAACGTCATTGCGACAATATCGGGTGGGATTTACGACGTAGGTCACATCATGGCGAACTTCTTTGGAGTAAGATTACTGCCACAGTTTTGAGTGAGTGTGTCGTGCTTGTTGTACACTCAAAACATTTTTTCTCTGCTGCTCGCTCAACATTTGTCTGCTCATAACACTAGTCTCGCGCGCTGCTACTTGAAGCCTTTTAAACATCATTTGAACATCGCTACCATGGGAGTGAACGAGTTGTCAGAACACTTAATAAAGTTTGACTTGATATGACAGTTTTGTTGACATTCCCTTTAGCACAGCTTTATCTAGTGGATGCATAACGCAACCCCAGTCAAACGTTTGACTATCTTTTATCCTATCGGCCTTATAATCCGATGCAATCTATGTATGAAAACAGTTCTAAAATAGGCTATTCATTGAAGGTACGCCTTATAATCTGATATTGATGAATCTAATAGTGCGGAAAATATGGTACATATTTTCTTTTTAGTTGTTTGTCCTGTTTGTGTCTGTGTTACATAGACATTAAGACAAAAACTTTCGTTAACATTTCTCGAACAAGGGAATCATGAGTCATCTGAGCTTCTGTGACTCAGTGTGATTATAAACAAGTTTGTCAGTAGGAGTCAGACTCCCATAGGAACCATAAAAGGTCACATGTGTAACGAAGCCCTCTTGGGTTGAAATGAAACTTTTTTTTTTCTCTCAAGAACCACATTGATTTAATGAAACTTTGTATTATGATTTTACTCGGTTGAGGATTTGTCTTATACAGGGATCTCATATGAGATCACGTCAAATGATTATACATATTTTTTAGCTTTGATTATGTAGGAAAAATAGATCAGGTTTCTGTGTAATCTGCAATTTGATTGATGACAGACAATAAAACAAAAATGAATAGGAGGGAGAAAGTGAAAGCAAATCAATAAGGTTTCTTTTCCACATTATGTATCTGAGATTCACTTTGGCACAAAGCCTAGTCGAGTTCTCCATAAAGAAAAGTACATTGAAAGAATTAGAACGAAGGAAAAAACAAAACAAAACATGGAATGATGATAGTAATACTGACAAATAACCATAAAAGATAAAAATATATATATATAATAATAGTAATAACAGAAGGCAGATGTTGCGCATTAAGTCACGTTTAATGTTGCAGACAAATTAGTCTATTTAATTAAGTCTGGTACCTAAGCTAGTAAGATGGGCGTATAAAGTAATTTTCCAATTTATACTCCTACTTTTCACACTGGTTGATGACTCTAAACGAGAGATGTTCATTGGCTGCTACGACTCCCAGTGTCGAAAACCATCATTTTAGAATTATTAATAATTATTATAAGTCATCAAAATGACGTGGAAACAAAATCCATAAGCTAAAGAAGACCACGAAAAAACGCCATTATGGTCAAATATTGACTCAACACATATTCAGGTGATTTTGTATTTGATAAAGACATGTCTTTAGGACAACACTGCAGAAATCTGACCAGAAATTGTTCCCTTCAACTGATAAAAATCTCTCAACTTAGGAAAATGATGTCCGAACACGATCTGGTGCTTGTAATCCATGAATTTGTGTTTAGACTATTGTGACAGTTTATTCTTGTGTCTAACCAAGAAGGAGTTGTCTCGCCTGCAGTTAATACTAAACTCTGCAGCGAGAATTCTGACCTGCTCTAGTAGAAGAACTCACATTTCTCCGATCCTTAAAGCTCTTCACTGGCTGCCAGTTTCTTTCAGGATCAATTTTAAAATTCTGGTTCTTACTTTCAGATCTATTCATGGTCAAACTCTTTAAATCAGTGATCTGATCCAGCCTTACACCCCAGCTCGGGCTCTGAGGTCTCTGTGTTTGATGGATCTACTGTCTCCTTCTGGCTTTCCCCTGATTTTCTGGGACTCCTGTGTTTGTCTCACGTGGCATTTTAAAGTATATATTTTAACTGTGTTTTGTTTTTGATTGTGAAAGCCCTTTGTGACCCTGGTCTAGGGCCCTTTACTTACTTACTAATGTGTTGTTACATTTTTACTAATATAAAACGCATGTAATTGCACCAGCACAGTCTCAGTGTAAGCTAGAGTGTTTTCACACAGCTGCAAAAATATCCCCCAGAGATACAATATATCTTGTTTCTTTTTCTCTGTGTGCATTTAACATAATTTCCTGCAGTAATCTTCATGCTTTTAAATATAGCACCGACACAGATTGTTGCACGCAAAGCGTTGCATCTGGATTACCCGGCCTGTCATACATCAATGAATGTATTGATCGAGTCTCAAGGCAAACCTGACCAAACTGTAATTCAATTTTCCACACTGTCATTAGGCCTCATGATATATGTATTGTAAACACGTCTCACCTCATGATCACGTTAGGTCATCGTGGAGACCGTGTTTGTCGGATGCAGGATTGGAAATGTGACCTTTTTTTTTTTTATTATTGTTGTTTCGATATAGTTTTATTCATATTTATATATATAAGTAATTTAAAACTTACGATTCAATGACAATATCCAAGATTTTAATTGACAAACCAAGTCACTTTCTTCGTGGGAAGCGCACCATATAGCAACTATAGTTTTCTCAGTTTTATAGATCTGCCACTTATAGCATCCGGGGTGGTTGTGTGATGCTTGCTAATGAGCAGTTACTTATCTTAGAACTCTATCTCTCGCTGCAGCCCGATCATGTGCAGGCTGTAAGGAAGACGCTCTCCTACTGCTTTGTAAACCACAACACTTGCACATCTGAAAAAAAAAGAAAAAGAAGATTCCTCAGCCACTGACATCCCTCCATGTTTTACTGGTTAATTAAGGGCCGCTTTTTTTCAGCGTCTAAAGTCTCCTATAAAACCCTGCTGTCTTTTTAATGACATACAGCCAGTGAATCCAATTGTCCTACTCAAGCATCACCATAATGAAGACGGTCGATTTGTTTTTAGTGTTGCAATGTATTGATGCATTCTGGATTTTTTTTTTTTTTTAAAAGGCAGAAAGAGTATTTTGTTTGTCAGAATATTCCATTTTATGAATTTGAACTCTATTTCACCCAAGAGTTGTTTAAATTTGCAACAAGTGTGCGGCTCAAGTGTTTTTTCTCGAGCAGCGTTACAGAATTCTTGTTGGAGCGCCTCCACAGCGAGGTAATTGGTTCCAGGAGGAGCCCCCAGGGCGGACCCAGGACACACCTGAGAGAATATATCTCACATTTTTTGATAAGGAACACATCAATATTTCCCCCAGAAGATTTTTACAGGCTACGGGAAGTCTTGGGCCTCTGTGCACGAGGTGCTGCCCCGGCGTCATCACATTGGCTACTACCCAGAAAGATGGTTTGATAATTTGGCTGAAGCGATGCAGTAATCTCACGGTACGATACAACATATTCAGCTCACGGGGTTTGCTACAATATATCACGATACACTTGCATCACTTTTGGAATTGTTTCAAGGGACACTGAATTTTAGTGACTTGTATGTGATTGTTCTTTCTCCTTTGGCTGAATTAATAGAACTGAAAATATGCCCAGGCATCATCTTTACAAGCTGCTGGAGTCAAATGTATCCTCTCGTCCTTAGTCTTCGCCGGGATTTCATTGTGCCTTCGCGGTGGACGTAATGACTGCTGCCATCTAGCGGCCGGAAGTTTAATTGTAATACCAAAATAAACAAACGCCATTATAGTTTCTTTTTAACTCTAAATAAAAATAAAATGAAAAAAATACAATTATTTATTTTACACACACTTTATTGAAAGTAAACCATAAAAGAATGACAAACATATCTATCTATATACAGATGGATGGACGGACGAATGGATGGATCGATAGATCTTTTTTACATTTGTAACATGATCAGACAACTCTCTCTATACTTACTATACTTTTATGTGTTTACACTCTATACTTTACGATAAAATATAATATATTTGAATTTATAAAATATCTAAATTTTTGATTATTTTGTTATTATACAGTTGTATTTATATGATATTATGAATGAGAAAACAAAGCTTGGATGATAGAATTCCCATATATTTTGTAACCACAATTAGATACACTTATTTTCTTTAGATTTTTAATTTAAAAATGTTTTTCCCATTAGCAGGATTAGGGAGAAGCCAATACAGCTAAAAGTACTTTCTAAAACATTCTTAAACCCCAGAAAAATACAGAAATAGGATCTTCATCCTATTATACACCGAACCTGAAAATGCTTGTTAAATATGTTCACATGTTTTTCATATTTGCAATAAACTAAAACAACAATCACATAATTCTATTAAAACGGTAAGTTCTCAATGAATCACAACTTATAGTAATAACGTTGAATATGTATTTCAATTTAATCAAGCCAATCATTAAGTGAAAATAATACAACGAGGGGATGTTTTATTAATTAAGAAAAACATTTTAACTCTTGACATGGCGTTTTATCATCGGGACACAGTGACACAATCGTCCTTCACGCCCTTTAGTATTCTGACTGGACGCGATAAAGAAAGCCAACAATGATTTCCCTCAGCAAATGTGTTCAGTCACCCAGTGGGGGTCGAGGGGTGTGTGTGTGTGTGTGTGTGTGGGTTGGGGGGGGGGCTATAGGACTCACGTGCATTAAACAATGGCCTCCTTGCATTACGGATTTTCAATTAATCATCACTTAAGGATATTTGCATTTTTTTAAAAAAAAGGAGTTTTTTTTCCCCCGGGGTTAACTGCGCGACCACCTCTAGATTCCGGCTCCGCTCGCTGTGAAATGTGAACTAAGATGACGAATCTCTCAACTTCAAGAGAGCCGCGGCGATCATAGATCTTCTCCACTCTGTCAAATACACATTGAATTCACTCCATCAAGCTCCGAAGGATGGAAAATGAGCCCACTATTAGCACTTTTTTTTTTTTTTTACCACAGTTAATAGAAAGAGTGAAACATATGCTGAGTAAATATTTAACTGGAAATACTCACAACAAGATCGGGTTCTTGTTGTGAGTATTTTTTTTTCCACCGTCGTTGCAGTGCCGGACTGATTTGCGTTGACAGACGTTGGCCTTGTCTGGTTTCGGGTGTTGTCCGCTGACCTGTCCCAAGAGTGGACCCTCCTGTCTGCCACGTCCTTACCTCAGGGGAGACTCTGGCATTAACCCTCCTGTCATGCTAGCCTCCCCGTCACCCAGTCACCGAGACACCCTTCCTGATCCATCCTGTCAACGTTGGGATTAATTAGAAAAAGCTTTCCCGGCAGCAGAGGTACTTGGACCCCTTTGGGGGGGGGGCGTGGTAGCCTGACACACCAACCAACAACACACACATGTGGTCTCGCAAGGGTCAGATCTGACATGCCACTTTGTTGTCCCCGCTGACCTCCGGGGGGCTGGGGGGGGTGCCAAACAGAATTATTCCTGCGAGGTGAAGGATGGTTGGACGGGGATCGCACATCTGCATCAGTCGTCACATTCTGCCCAATAATAAATCGACCATATTTATATGATGAGACATTACTTATGCCTGACTAAGTGAATTTGCCCAAAAAACTGAGACCATCTGGCTCGTGCTGTTCATTTGCATTTAGTCCCTCTCTGGCGGTGAAAACTACCCGAAATTACCTTCTCTTATTGTTGCATTCACCTCATGTCGCTTTGCGAGGGCGTACAATTCATTTGAGGGGATCGCCGATGAACGGGGGTGGGGTTTGCGGGGGGGGGGGGGGGGGTCGCTTATTTATCCCAAGTCAAGCATGGGTAAAGAGACAATAGAGGTGAGGAAGGGCGGCTAAATTAATTCTCTTGTCCGGTGCGCCATCGGTGTAATTTGATTTGTGACCTAGGAACTATGCCTGTGTGGTTGAGGGGGACCCCCTTCATTCATTCAAGTCCACCGAGGTTCAAACCCATGTTACAGGCCTCAACCCCCTGCCCACCATGTCATGTATACACACACACACACAACACGGCGATAGGCGTGATTAATGGGCTAGCTTGTGGTGCCATTGACAAGAGTCGACCGAAAAGACACAATAAACGCATTTCCCGTGTTTTATTAGCAGCCGGGACTGGATCGCAGTGGGAACCGCGTAATCGTATTACAGGAGATAATGGCCGAAGTTCAGATCAGAGTCAATCACAGTACATTTAATGATATTACGGAAGAACTTTGCACCTCGGAACGAGGCCTTCGGGGATTTACTAGAAAGGATCAGATGATTTTCTAAAACTACTCTGTTTTGGGTCATTCTGTAAAAACTGTTTTATTTCTCGTTTCGTTTCATTAGCTCTCACCTGTTTGGAAACGTTTTCTAAATGATCAAAACTGCTCATTGAAGTGAAGTGCCTTTATAAAAATGTTTCATTGAATCTTCTCTACTCACTCTCTCTTATTCAAAACTACTTTTTCATAAAGTAATTTCTATTTTCTTCCCCATTTCTTCCATTTAATTTAGTGAAATATATATCCGCAAGTTTATTTTATATATATATAGATAGAAGATAGATAGATAGATTTAACTTGGTACAGAAAAGTATAATAAATTGGGATTCATTATCATCATCAAACAGTTTTCTATACAATCCTGTAGTGTTAGACTCGGGGGGCCAACTATGGCCCCCCTAAGCTGGTTGTTTGGCCTGTAACCTCAACTTCTTAAAGCTTTTCTGCCCATTGTGTGAATGAGTTTGACCCCATGTGTAGTGAATATATCAGGATAAGAAGCAGGAAATCTTATTGCAAGTGTTGTACTGGGAATGTTTGTGGTGGCAACAAAAAAATACTTATAAATCATGAAAATTGAAAAAGAAAAAGAAAAGAAAATACTTTTACTTTAATTAGACAATATTCATGAACCGGATAGTAGACGGGTAGAAATAAATCTTGGACCTTGATGTTCTGGTGCATATTTATCCGGTTTAATATGATTCATGTTTTTATCTATTTTCTAGTGAAAATAAAGTGAAAATAAAATAAAATGGTAAACTTGGCAAGATCCCCATTAATACGTTATAACTTGTACATTTTATGGATTATCATTTCAATGATTCAATTATCTAATTAAATAACAAAGATATAATTATTAATTTAAAGTTGATGACATAATAACATTGACTTTTCTGAAATTAAATTCACGCATTATGTCTAATTTAGGAAGCATCTCGTCCATGGTAAATCCGAATTCTTCCGCTGTATGAAAAATGACTTTCAATAAGGTCTTTTATCCGGTTTTCATCGTGACACGACAAAAACGCAACGCACACTATTACGCACTATTGTCTCTCATTTTCTTTCAATTAATCCCATTTCCATGTGTTCCCTCCAAAGCTTTTAAACAATTTCTGCACAAACTAGGCTTGAGTCCTTTTGTAATTACATCATCTGCTCAGCATGCATTTCCTGGCATCTCGTAATTTCATTAGCGCGCCACTTCCATCAGTATGTCATCTTGTCTTGGATGTCGGTTGTCTCTCTGGTTAATATTAATCTACTATAATTAAAAATGAAGAATGAGGCCCTGAAGTAAACCCAGCGGCGTTTTTTTTTTTTTTTTTTTTTTCGTAATGACAAACTTCTGGCTGAAGTTTCTTTATTTAAATGCAACTTGATGAATAAGTATGAACCCGCCTCGTTTGGGGCGATTTAAATCTGGCCCGTCCAGATGCTTGCATAATAACCAGTGATGGTAGAGGTCGCAGGAACTTGATCCGTCACAGAGATAGACTTGATGGTCCAGAACTACACAACTCTAAATTATCTTTAGTCTAGGATTGTCTTATGGTGGAGAATGGGGTGGAATTCAAGGTTTTTAAAACTGCTTTCCAGTGAGCAGTTTCCTGTCTTGATACCCAATTACTGCGAGATCTAGTACATGGTAAAGAATTCTGTATCCACCATGATGTCTTTGAATATGAATGTAAAAACCGTGAGTCGCTAGGATGGGCTTCGCCGAAGGTGATACATTAAACGAATCAACCACTTAATTTCTACTCGTAAAAATCTTCTGATTTATTTGAGGTTCGCATTAAAAGTTAATTACTTATCACTGAACAAAGAGCTCTTCAAAAATACGAAAACAAGCTCTTTTTTTTTCCACCTCCCGTTCTCAACTGGGAGCTTTTTTTTTCCCTCTTATCCTCTTATCATCCTTAATAGAAATCACGTTTAATGACATCCATGGCTGAGCTGTCTCTATTAACACATACCCAGGAACTATGTGGGAAGTCTTTGGAAATTTTTTCCTGTGATGTCTTACTTTGAATGTTTTCGTTAACACTTTACTGAACCTGCCGTCGGTGACACAACCTGGAGTTATGTGCTGATTAAAAAAGAATCTGCAGATCAAAAGGCTCGAGTTAAGTGTCTAATCAACAGCTTTAATTATAAGTGACAACATTAGCAGTGCATTTATTTTGTTTTATTAAAAAAACACAAAAAAAAACTAGTCACAATCCTGCTTTCCTTGTTTTTGTCGTCTTCCTTTTGATCAAGGATTTGGTCAGTGTTTTGAAAAGACACTTTGGAGACTCTAGGAAAACACTTTTTACAAAAATAATAAATCATTTCAACTAAAAACACCTTTTATTCTTTTCTTTCTTTTTAATTACTTTGTTAATTTTAATCAGTAAAATGTTTATTTTTTTTCGGTCTTTTCTATTCGTCCCCCACTATTAAAAAGCCGAGTTGGGGTGACTTTATTCTTGCTCTTAATGCGGTTTTTGCTGTTTTTTAAGTCTTACTTAAACTTTTACTTGAGCTACATGATTCCTTAATGTCTTGAACACAAACTGATTTAGTTACGACGATAACTAATGTGATGTTTTATTTAAGTTGAAATATGAAGAGATTTTATGATTTTTATGCCTTTGTTGTGTCAAAATTTGAACCAAAGATTCATCTAGAACATGGGTGGGCAGTTAGATTCCCTTGGGGGCCACATTATATACTGTAAGTATCCTATACTGTACTTGTAAGGGCCCATCAATTAAAAGAAAGGACATCTAAAATGAGCTTTAATGGACTGAGGAAACTTAATGAAATAGAAATAATAATACAAAATACATTATAAAATAAGCTTAAGATGGTATTTGAGTTCATATTAAATAATTATTCATTAATTTTATTTAAAGATCCAAAAGAAAAAGAAAACGGTTTCATTTTAAATATGTTGTGTACAACAACAACACAATAAATTTAAGGTAAATGATGAAGAGTAGATCATAAAATACATCTCAATGTGCTATTAAACTGAATATATTTCATTTTAAATACATTTATTTTATCATCATAATCATGTCATTATTTTTTAAATAGAAGAAATGGGGAATAAAATAGAAATAACTTTATGAAAACGTAGTATAATATGAAAACCCCATTAATTATCATGGATTTAAGAAAGAAAAGCGAGAGAAAAGTCCTGAAACAAAGATCCTTATTGACTTAAATTGGTTAGTTACTATAATTGTTGCGTTTTGACCTCATGAGGGCCGTAAAAACACAGTCATGTGGCCCTCGAGCCAAACTTTACTCATGTCTGATCTAGAACATGGTAATTTTCTAGTGGTTTTCATGGAGAGCTTTGAAAACATCAGTGATGTCGACACTTAAAAAAAGGAAAATACGAGGATGATACAAGGGTTGCTCTGGTGTTTTATTAAATGCAAAATAAGAAGGAAGTCTTCCAAGGAGTGGGAGGTTTGATACTGTGACATTGCCAGATGTTGGTTTAAGCCGTGTGTGTCATACCATACTCACGCAAACACACACACTCACATTGTACTGTTAGTAGAGAAGATTTGAAGCAGCGAAAGCTTAGGATTATAGTGGCTTAGATTGTTTAACGTCCCACAGGCCTCCAGTATCTGTGGATTGAAAGAGATTCATCAGACAATTATGCATCAACAAAAGATTGTCTCGCTCATCTTCCTTTAGTTTCTCTTTGTCTTTCTCAAAATGGAGCTCTTTCTTTTGGACGACTAACTGTCCAATACCGAATCCTAGCCAAGCGATGGATTCTCATCACTCGGTAATCATGTGACCGCGTGTCACGAACGGCGCTAAATTAATCCCGACCATTTGTGACCTCACCCTCCAATTGACGGCTTCTCCCACCCAAACTTTTTCCTCTCATGACTTCCCTTCTCCTCTACCGTGTATTTTCGGTCTTTCTGCAGTCTCTGCACACGCTGCAGGGTTGTTTGCATAACTTTGATATTTCAGTGATGACACTGCTGTCGCTTTTCTTCACGTCTGGAAGCGAGAGACAGCCCGCTAACAGCCCTCGTGTTTGAGCTTTTCCTTTGACAATTCCAACGACGATGTCTTCCGAGAAGTTTTCAAAACCGCGGCTCCGGCTGTCGCGTTCTTCTAAAGTTTTGCACAATTTTGCTCAATTTTTTGGAACAGCAATCTTGGCGTTACAGGGTCTAACATCAGTCAAGGGTTACCAGATAAAATGTGAGTGAGTTGTCATGTAATAGTTGTACTATTACTTTTCTACTCCAACAATAAGTTGGTGGATAATATTTTTGATTTAAATCATCTGTTTTTAAATTCCTCCCAAAAACTGCTTTTTTCTTCAGAAGCCTTGAGGTTCATTGTCTACCACTAGTCAGTAAGTCAGTTAAAAATACTAACGTAAAAAAAAAAACGTCTTCCTCTCAAAGAGGCAGTAAGTCTCTCATCATGACCATGTTTTAAACATATTACATTATAAAGTTCTCACCTGCCTGTCTGAAATCTTGGCGAATGAGAGGCTATAAGAGCGGAGTCCATTATGACGAAATAATGTTCTTCACCCCGCTTTGTTTATACAACAAGTCCCTTATAGGTGGCGACTTCCAGGATTGATGACATGTGGTGACAAACCTTGATGTTTGACCAATCACGGCAGAGAGGGCAAGGTTGGGGTTCATAAGTGGGCGGGGCTTAAGCACATTTTGTAATGTAAATATTTCAATGAAAAGATAGTTTTGTACAAACAGACTCATACTGATGATACAATAGAGTCCAACATCTATTTAAGACTCACTTAAATCAACACATTGGTTGCCCTTTAAATTGGGGTTTTACTGTACTTTGCACATAATAAAAAACACAATTTTTGCAAGATGAAAAAGAAACAAAAAAACAGAAATTATCTTAGAATATTCTGTCGGATACACAGAACCGCCATTTTTAATCACAAAAACCGTAATCTGGAAATAAACTAATGGATGATTCCGGACAAATCTGAAAGATAAAAGAACACCAGGATCAACAAGTACACTTAAGTTATTGAAGTAACTGAAAAAGTTGCTTACACCGTTAATTTTTGCAGGAAGTAAGCCCTCGATAACGAAGAAAATAAAAAAATTCAAAGGATTATTTTGCACCAGTCAAGGTATCAATCAGTTTAGGTTGCTCCCGGCTGTGAAGCTCTACTGCTAAAACCAAGTTTCATAAGGTAGATAATACACATGAAATACATGTAGAATTAACATGGATGATAAAAACATACCTTTAAATCCGTCAGTAGAGACTGTATATTCAGTGAGCAATAATGGAATGAACAATTTGATTAAATATTTTCAAAATTTTGGTTATGGAAATACAAACTTATGAATGAATATTGGTGTTGTACTGGAGATCCATCTGGATCCACAAATATTTTGTAGTATTTTTCTTACAATAATTTTACACTAAGGTTCCGGGAAAAAAAAAACAGTGTTTTTGCGCGGACAAGGTTGAACACTAAACAATATTTCTGTTTCGTGATCAGCAGTTCTGAGGGCGGGTTTTGCTTGCGCAGTTGCCATCATCCAAAGTGCCGAAGGGCAGAGAAACTAATGAAACCTTCAAGTGTCAGTGTTTTCTCTCCAGTGCCTTGATCAATGGTGACAGGTCAAATTTACAACCCTAAGAGAACCTGACACTGTTGTAGTTGTGTACCTTTTTTTTTTTTTTGAAGAGCAAAGAGTGCAACCCTTGAGCAAATGAAAAATAATATACTGTATATATAATCTTTTAGTCTTGAATAAGGTCCTGCAGAGTAATGTCTGGCAACTGATTGACGTCCTTGAAGCGTCAGACTTGTCTGCTGGCAGTAAATCCACAGACTTTAACCATCTCCAGACTGTTCCGAGGCCGGATCACATTGAATGTAATTGATATAATTCCGTATTAAGCGTTTCGGTTATGTCATTTCTATGAAGTGTTCCGAGGCAAAGATGATGCAATTTGCTGGAAATGTTCCTTTCCTTGTGTGACGAGACGACCTCCTGTCGAGACCGCCGTGGCTTTTGCCTTTTTGTTTTTAAAAAAACGCTCGCCAGGCGATGTGAGCGAGACAGCCACGGACGAAACTTCTTGATCAGAACCAGAACGCGAATCTGTATGAGTTGGCGGCGCGCGGGGAAGGCATTAGGTAAGCGAAAGTCTTGCATCTGAAAAATAATGAGCTTACACTGGCATGCAGATACTGTACTGACATTTGGAGCTGGCTTCACATAAAGCGTTCGGATCGAAGCCGAGCACCCGCCGGCCTCCCACCGGTGAGCTCGGCATCTGCCCCGGTAATGGACGAGCCGGAGCCTTGAAAACCTCCAGGACTTGAAACCTTTATTCCCAAGCATCAGATGCATAGTAAAATAGAACTCGGGGTCGATTAAGTTCTAAGGTGGGGTGGGGGGGCAGTGGGGGTGTGGTGTTGATCTCATAAAGGGCATCAGGAGATGTACGGCCTCTTACAAGATCATTTAAACCACTTAATGGAGGACATGAATTAATGGCTGCCATAGAGAGGGAGTCAATTATATAGATATTTTCATAACATATTGTGTATAATGTGTGTTGTAATGGCACACCAATCAGCCCTTCTGGCTTTGTTTTGATCGCAGCCGGCTTTTAATGAGACTATTGACTCATGGTATTTTTTTGCGAGCGGAATAAGTCTCCGTCTTCATTCACTGATATATAGATGGCATGGTGGGAGGGTGGTGGTGGTGGTGGGTGGTGGGGTGGCATGTTAATTTATATTAATGTCAGATAATTTAGAGTTGGGGGGGAAAAAAGGATGTATGTGAGCAGCTTGTGCTCTCAGGCAAAAAATTGGATTCATTAAGAAGACAGAGGATCTGGTTAAGATTTTTGGCCTTATGGTTTCAGGTCAGCGGGTAATGTGAAGAGAGATGGAGCGGTCCTTCGCCTGCCGGACTTAGAGAAGGGTGGTCGGTGTGGGGGGGGGGGGTCGGACAGACAGAGATAGACGGGACAAGGACGGCCCTCACTCACGCCAACTCATCCCTCACTCACATGTCTCTCACTTGACACACTGTTTTTTGCTACTGTTTTTTTTTGTTAAAAAAAAAAAGCAGCCGTGCTTGTGACCGAGAGTGAGGATCTTGAGGCGGCGGTTTGAGTTTTTTTTTTTTCTCTCTTCGCTGCCGGCGTGCTTGACAATCAGTGTGATTGTCTGTGTTAATGAGATGTGTGAACAATGTGAACTCTTACACTTGAACGCACCGGGCGTTCATAAACCCTCTACTCATGTACGAGGTGTTTAACGCACTTCGATAAAAACCGACGATGAAAAGCCGCGTCAAATTCCGGAGAGATTAACATATAACTTATGATCGTCCCTCGATAGAAGCGCCCGAGGTCTGTCTACCGTCTGTTCGTTCTATTTTCAATATGTCTGGCAGGTTGTTAAAAACCAAAAACATGATTTTTTCCCATTAAAATACAGATATTTCTGGTGTTTTCCTTATTAAGGATTTTTGTTCTCATGGCAAAAAGCGAAGAATCCAAGGTTTGTTGATCTAAAATACAGAAATTCTAGGACTTTTTAATCAGTTGAATGATTTTCCCAGACACATTTGTTGAATTTGTTGCATCCAGGCTTCAGACTTTGCCCAAAAAACACCTGCCACCATTCATATGTTAGTAAGAATACACGCATTTTAACTCTTTGGATGCTTCGATTTTCGTCTAGGAGCACAAAAATGACACAACATCCAATTTCATGGATGTATTTTAAAGAAAAAAGCAAGTTTTTTCGTTTTGTGTTTCAAAATTTTACACAAAGGACACCCGAACCATGAAAGATAGGATATAAATGATGTTTTTCGATAGATGATTTGAGACTCATTTTAAATATCTACTTAATTTGTTGTTGTTGTTGTTCCTTATAGTCATTTTTGTCATCTCTTATTTGAATTGTTGAGATGCGGAAGTTGTTACATACTAGCCCTCGCTCAAAGATTAAAAAAAAAACATGAAATCCACAAAAAAAAACAGGAATAAGATCTGGCATCCGTCAAGGTGTCAAACAGGTGAGATTGTTCCCAGTCTTGAAGCTCTAAAGCTAAACCAAGATTTGATAAAATGATAAACACAAGAAGTAGAAATACATCATAAAAGCAAGCAGGAATTAACACTGACACGAGGGACTCATCAGCATGAAGTTATTTTGGCAAACTCACCGAAAAACGTGGCATCTTAATATGTCATACAATCGCATCCAGCCTTCTTTACCGTTTATACATGTCTAAACTTGGGTTCAGAGCCAAATTGACTCCTGCCCGTCTTACTGAGTCAGCTTTTATAATGAACCCGACAAGTTTTTAAATGATCTTGTATAAGAAAACCCGGGCCTGCGACAATGTGTGGAAAAGAGCCGTAGCGTCACTGTTAACAGCCATAGCAATATCACTTTTGGCAAGCCAGCTGGGTGCTCAGCATTATACACAGTGGAGTCTCTCTCTGCTGAATAATCTTTAATTTCATGCTCTTGTCTTCAACTTAGATTGCACCCTCTAAATTACTTCACCAATATCATGAGCGGAAGGCTGGGGGGGATGTAGGGGGACAGGGCGGGTTTTTTTGTCAAGTTAGACTTTGTGTCAAGATTAATGCCTACATTTCCCTTTTGTTTTACAAATGTATACATCAGCAGTGTTTGATACAAGGCCCTGACCAATACTTTAACCTCTGACCTCTGCATTACTTCATCATTTGGGCATTTCATTTGCAAGATGGGGCCTAATGGGCCGGAAGGAAATGAGCGTCCCATTTTCTTTTTTTTTAGTGGTGGCGGCGTTTCCGTTAATTCATTACGAAGAATTTGAGAAGATTAAAAGTGTTTCGCATCGATATCCGTTTGCGTCATTTAACCTCATCATTTCCCGAAGAAAAGTTTCAGCTGTCGCAGTCGGGATCAAGTGGGATTTAGTATCAGTCATTACAAGCATTTGTTCAAGGATTACTCTTCCTATTCTTTTGAGGTAGGATTGCATTCCTTAGTTTTTAAAATGTCAGTGTTTTAACATGATTTGGTTTGTAGATTTATGTGATTCGCACCATCATTCCAAAGAGGAGTATGATGTCTTCAAATAAGAAATTACAGAATAACGTTGGTCTACTTATTACTTTATAAAGTTCTCCTCTGTATAAAAATCTTGGCGAACGAGAGGTTACGAGAGTCCATTATGACAAGAAAATGGCTTCCCTCCTCCTCCAGCCAGCTGTAATCACTCCCCGCTTTGTTTATACAATGAGTCCCTTGGAGGTGGAGACTTCTGGGATTGATGACGCAATGTAACAAACCTTGATGATTTACCAATCGCAGCAGAGTGGGTAAACAAGATTTAATATGTTGAAGAAAAGTGTTTTCAGTGTGTGGGTCTTAAGATGATTTTCTAATGTAAATATTTAAATGAAGAGAGTTTTGTAAGAACAGACTCGTACTGATGATACAATAAAGGTCCAAGATCAATTTAAGAGACTCTTAAATCAACACATTAGTTGCCCTTTAATTATGTGTTAGATTGAGCCTGATAAGTGTTGTTCCTCACACCCCTAGTTTCTGCAGGAACTCGCAAAACAAACCAATGAAACTCAACTTTTTAAAGCAAAGCATACAATCAAATAAATGAAGATTCAATAACCTTTCAATAAAATCAGATTTAAGCTGTGTTTTTTACAAAGTTTTGTGAAAATAAGATGAAGTAAAGATTTGCTGAAGTATGCATTGTCTCTCTGCTTATCTTTATATTAAAAAAAATGTGATTTAATTATCTGCAACAAAGCCAACAAACACTAAACCTTTTCGAAATCCACCGAGGGTGTTTTATCCACCACGTTGATCTCTGCGGATTCATTGGCTTAACCGTGTGACTTTGCGGGGGTCATCGGCGTAATTAAGTCATTAGCTTAACATCTGCCCCTTTTTTCTTGTGTGATTTCTAACATTCCTACTAAGAATGTCCTCATGAGTGTCAGGGGGTGAAAAAAAACTTCCTTATGGCAGGCAGATTGGTGGTTTCGGATTCCTTGATGAATGGCTGTGTTATGCTGATATGCATCTGTTGTTCACCTCTTGACATCCTTGAACTGGTGCTGACCTGACCCCCCCTACACCCCAACCCTCCAACTCTAATCAGCGACAGTGTCACATGGCCTGTGCTGTTTTGATCCCTACGGTGCTGACGGAGAAGGGAGCTCGCTCGGGCTACCGGTCACAATGTGGTCATCCAGAGATACTTTGATACCAGCTAACCTATAGGAATGCAAATGTAGCCGACACGCACAAAAGGCCGTCGCGGCCCCTGGGGGGGGGGCCGACGGTACAGCTGCCCCCATCAGTCCTAATCATAGGTTAAATAAAAGACAAGACATATTCGTCTCTTGTGTTTGTGTCGAACTGGTTGAAAAATGCTTCTTTCCAAAGACGAATCCAACCCTGGTGAAAAGAAAAGTGATTAAGGAATTGTATCAAGCGACAGATGGGTCAAGGGTCATTAGTGATAAGTGAGTTTGCCCGGGGTCATTGGCAGTCGGGTTCATTAATTTAACTTGATGCTAAGAAAAGCAGGGGTTTGCACAAAGCATTCTCTGTTTAATGTTTTATTTTAAAAAGCAGAAACAATCCCGTGCTGCACCGCGATTTATCTGGAAGGTGTGTGAACGCGGTGACAGGCCGTTGAGTCGGTTGAACTTTGAAGTGCTCGTCTTACTATGTGGGGGGGGGGGGTCTTACAAAAATAAACAATTAGTCGGAAACTCTTTGTCATGCGCTAGATATCGTAGAAACAAAGTGTCTTAAATATGTAGACTGCTATTGAAATTGTAATTAATGTAGCTCTGATGTGATTGTGTTTAATTATCGAGGAACTTCATTTTGAATGATTAGGATTGAGATGAACTTTGTCAAAAGGTTCAGTGGCACTTAAGTGTCAATTTATTTAAACTAATCTAAGCCAGAATAAAATCATCATAGACTTCCACGTCTTGGAACTACAGTCCTGTTGTGTCGTTCAGGACAAGAGGACAATTTAAGGAGAACGTCCCCAAAACAAGAGTCAAAAATATACTGCAAAGTTTTGAAATCTAACAAAAAAACAACTGAAAGGATATGAGAGGTGTTGACAAAGCAGCTTACTTACAGATCATGTTTGTTGTGCTTTTTTTTAACCCTATATTATCACACTTAATTTAATGATGGGATCCCCCAACCTGGTATCATTCCGAGAGGCCTTTGTTACCGGGTTGCACAGAAAGGGAAAACAGTTTATATTAGTTCAGTTGTATTGATTATAACTGACTGAAATATTTGAAAATAGCATTTAAACTTGCTTAAATCAGAGACATGTACAGTAACTTCCACCGCGTTGTATTGAGATGCATTTTTCATTAACATAGGTTGGTTTTTTTGTCTATAGTCAGTCTGTGAACATAATGTAGACATGTAACTGATATACAATCTAAACAAGGTCCCCTCCTGTATAAATCAATGTCTTTCAATTGGAAATATGGTTGGTTAGCATTCCCTCAATCAATGATTTCTGTACATACATTTAAAATAACTTTTCAAACGCACCAAGGCAATTATCACAAGTTCCTTTGTAGATAGTTAATGAAACTAAAATATAACAAAACAGACGTAAATAATTGCTTGTGTGTTGTACCAGTTGACCAACAAGACCGAATACCAATATTTCTAATCGGCCAAAAATGAAATGTTTGTTTTTTTCAAATTAATATAGATGGTGTTGTCTATGGAAGCAGGGATGGGTTAAGCCAGTAAATAGTCAGATAGAAAAGTCCCACAATCTACACTAAATGCATTGAAACAACTTTAATACAAACCTGAAAGAGGAGTTGAATAAACAAGAGTAGAAAAGGCCTTGAAACATTTCCTCCCATATGTTCTATTATACTATATAATATATTCGGTTGGGTGGACCATCAGCTATGAAAATGTTTGATTTACTGGTTGAAATAATGATTGTCTTACACTTTTATTGACACATGAATACCACTGACGAACAATTCTCCCTTTATTTTGATCAACCGCTGCCTAATAACGGGGTACTTAACCAATATATTCCCCCCCGCTTTTGAAATAACCCGTTTCAACAGCCGCTGCCATAATTACAAATTCACCTGAACAGTAAAATGGAAAAAGTAGAGCCATGTGGAAACTATTCATGTTGTTAAAAGTGGAGCCACTGTTTACCAAACGTTAATTTGATATATACTTAGCATGCAGGACCAGGTTACTACACACTTGTGGTTTGAATCGCTTTAACAGATTGAAACCCAGTCCCGACAGTGTAATTAAACTTTTCGCTGCCGCTAATAGCAGGCGAGTGTTTGAATGTGGTTAAGTATTATATGTTATAATCCACAGACCCTTCAGAAACATACCTAACGCTGACATATCGTAATTGGATTCCCTTTTTAAAAAACGGCAAGTATTGATTTCAGTGGATTTCTAACATGAAATAATAGACTTTAATTATTTCCATATGTGCTTTTACGGCTTCCTGACTGAGTGAACCGTATCATTAGGGCGTGTGCTCCAAGTATCGTAAATACACACATTCGTCTTCCGTCTGAAAACACGTGTCCTCGACAGACTTTGTTTCTATCGCCCCTCCATCTGGTGGCTTGTCATTAGTTTCAGTCGCGTCGGAGCTTGAGAGTTTTATCAAACCCTGGAGTCCAATCTCTCGGCTGCCCCCCCCTTCTCTTGCTTTAATGTTGAGCTCCCTGGTCCATCAGATATGTTGCACGTTGCTTTGCCACATGAAAGACCAACAGCAGCCGCGAGCAGATGTGGCTCTGAGTGGAAACTGGTTTGAAATAGTTTCTCAGAGAAGGAAAGTACGCCCGTGGATCACTTTTTTAAAATTAATCTAAACATTAGCTGTTGCATCACCATCTTACCATTCTTATATACTGACTAATGTCACACCTATAGCATGACCGTTTGCAATCTGAAGGCGTCTTGTGGATTCTACCTTATCAGTCTAAACTGTATGATTGCGATGTAAATAGAACTAGATTAATGCATATCCAGAAGAAAATGTAGTGTGAATGCTGACCCTGCTGTGCTGCGGAGGAGTAGTGCTATTAGTAGTTAAAGTAGGAGAAGGTGGAATTAGTAGTAAACATAGAAGTAGTAGAACAGTGAAAGTAGTAGTAGATTTAGTAGCAGTAACGGAAGTAGTAGCGGAAGTAGTAGTGGAAGTAGTAGCGGAAGTAGTAGTGGAAGTAGTAGTGGAATTAGAAGTAGAAGTAGTAGTGGAATTAGTAGTAAAAGTAGAAGTAGTAGAAATGTGAAAGTAGTGGTAAATTTAGTAGTAGTAGTGGAACTAGTAGTGGAATTCGTAGTTGAAGTAGGAGAAGGTGGAATTAGTAGTAAACGTAGAAGTAGTAGAACAGTGAAAGTAGTAGTAGATTTAGTAGCAGTAACGGAAGTAATAGTGGTAGTGGTAGTAGAAGTAGTAGCGGAAGTAGTAGTGCAATTAGAAGTAGAAGTAGTAGTGGAAGTAGTAGTGGAATTAGTAGTAAGTGTAGAAGAATGTGGAATTAGAAGTAAAAATTAGAAGTAGTAGAAATGTGAAAGTAGTAGTAATTTAGTAGTAGTAGCGGAAGTTGTAGTGGTAGTAGTATTAGAAGTAGTAGCGGAAGTAGTAGTGGAATTAGTAGTAAAGTAGAAGAATGTGGAATTAGTATTCAAATTAGAAGTAGTAGAAACGTGAAAGTAGTAGTAGATTTAGTAGTAGTAGCGTAAGTAGTAGTGGTAGTAGTAGTGGAATTAGTAGTAGGATTGGAAATAGTAGTGGAATAATTAGTAAAAGTATAAATAGTAGGTCAAAGTGGAAGGAGTTGAAACATGAGTTTCCTCATTGAAATGAATCGGGTAGAAAAAGAGGTATAAAGGAAAGAGTTGAAGAGATAAAAGAGAGCTAGATTTTGGAAACAAGCTGAATTGATAACAGTTTGAACGGTTCAAATCGGATACAATTTGTGGGAGGAGAAGCGGAACAAAGTTTAGGTCGGAAGAAAACAGGATCTCAAAAGTTTGCTTCCCAGCATTCACACAATTATATTAAAATAATCGTGTTTTATGATGTTTTTGACAAGCTATAGATCTTCTTTTCAAATTTCCCATTATGGGTTTATAAATAAAGTCCCAAAGTTTGAGTTTATTTCATTGTAGATCCTCTTTTTACTCTGATTCTTATTGAAATACTTGGTAATAATCACTCACAATCTGTTATTAAAACAGTTTAAGTTGTGGAATATACTTTAATAGACTAATCTAAATAAAGTTTAAGATGTATACAAAGGAAGGTCACAATCTGATCGGTCAAGCGCTCACTATATATTTTAATTCTGGTAAAATACGCACATTTGTACTAAAATATTAAATCGCTCACCTTTAATAATAAACCAGTTTTCAAACACGCCCATCAAGCCAAATTAGTTTATCCTTTTTATACCGTTTTTGCACTTAATACTTGATAAATATTGGTAGAAATAATCAAACAAATTGAAACTTGTTTCACCAGTTGAACAGTTTCTTCTTGTTAAAAACCAATAGAGAAAACAAACCCACGTTAATTTTATCCACTTTTTATTTTTTGTAATATGACCAATATTTTTCATTTTTCAAGTGTGTATGAAAAAAAGTCACCGTTTTCTTAAAAAGCTAAATACAATAAGCATTGGATCAAGGCACATACAAGACTGGCCAAAGGGCATACAATGCACTTTGGTTTTTTTCAAAGAACAGTTAGCTTCAATTTGTGGCAACTTAAAAAAAAAAAGTGAAAAATAATACAAAAGAAGAGTTTTAAGGAATGGCCGACACTGCGAGAATCCACATAAAAAGCCAACGTATTTTTTCGCCTGTTGAAATGAGGAATGGTACATGGTACTTAAGAATGCCGCCATTGTCTTTTTGGCCATTGTTGGCTTGTTCAAATAGAGATGGTGTGGGGGGTCCTCTGTGTCGGCCTGTCGGGTTTTTCTTGTGTGGAGCAAGAAAGCCTTGTAAGGTCTGTGTGCTTTATCTGCCCTGTGCTCTGGCCTACAATCCTAAAGAAAAAAAAACAAGAACCCCTTAACGGGTGCCACTGCTTTTTCTCCCAAAATGCAAAAATATAATACACTTAAACATTAAAGTAATAAAGCACAGCACCTTATCTTTAGTTATCTGGACCCTACTTTAGGTGATCGCTAAAGCAAAACTCGTCAATCATTAGTGCATTGGGACTACGTACGACCAATCATTCTTTGAAAAGGCAACATGCCTGGTTTTGTATTCATACAACTTGTCAATCAATTCCAGTCATGAAATACTTTTTTTCAGACAGCCACAAAGTGAAAATAATGACCTGTGCTTATACTACAAGGTTTTCTAAACTCTGATTGTTTCAACACAGCAATGAAAACCCACTTTCACAGTTGACAAGTCATCATATCTCAGTAGAACACAGAGTTTCTTTTTAGTTGGTCGATAACTGTAAGCAAAGGAAATACAGTACAAATTACTACAAATCCCTAAAATATAGAATTGCAGTACAATAACCCACTGATGGTTCAGTGACACCTGCAAGTGGAACGTCCTCAGTCGTAATAAAATGTCCTTAAATATAAATTATATGGCAAATGTACAGAACATTGCTTTTTAAAGTCTCTTAGATCCAGTGTTTGTAAAAGTTCTTCCACTCTGTTTAAGTCACATGGTCGAGAATGTTTTGTGTTCAGTATCATGAATGGGAATGATCTGAATCTGGTATTCCACTGTCTCTGTAGCTTCTGTTGTTAAGAGTGTTGTCAATGTGTGGACTTTTGTATAAAGTCAGGCCATTTGGTGGGAAAATTGTGTGTATCACAAACTCCTCCTTGGATACAGGCAGGTGGCTGATGGGTATCATCTGAAAAGAGGTCTCTCTTATTTCCAAGATAGAGTTGTCCTTCTTAGTTCCGGCTTCGGCATAGTCGTCCTTTCTCCTCCGACCCTTGTTGTATGTGCAGTTTCTGGAAAACAGTGACCCATTTCTGTGGACGTACCAGCACACCAGTGCCAGCAAGATAATTGCCAAAAGTGCCACCGCCCCTCCAATAATGGCAGCGAGAGGCAGGCTTGTGGTCTTGAAAAGCTCCTTTTCCTGCTCTCGGTTCAAAGTTGTCGTCGGATTGTAGGATTTGTGAGATCCTGTTTCTGTCTCGATGCAAACGGGGGTTTCATCTGAAAGGTAAATATTGCTCGTCTCCATGGGAACCATGCATATCCTGTAGGAAGACTCTGGCTCCAGAGCGGTAAGCAGATACTCCGTCCTCTCCCCCGGTACAATGGTCTCGGTGATGGAGCCAAACGCAGGACTGTGCCCTAGCTTGAGCCAGCTGAGCCGCAGGGCAGTCATGGGCTGGGACACCCTCCATGATATATGCAGCGTGTCTGTGCTACTTGACTTCACACTGATGGTGATTATTTTTCTGCCCGAAGAGGTTGTGGTGCTGCGATAGTTTTTCCCCGTGTCCGGTACTTTTACAACAGGCCTTTTGGTTACAAACGACGGCCACTGGGGCAGTGAAGGGCGTAAATTTAACGACACCGTGCTGGTCTCGTATGTGGTGCTCGGGTCGAAATCTGTGCAGTCAAACATGTCCGTTGTCAGGTCCTTAATTGCCATGCCCTTGACCTTATCCGGACCCTGGCACATAAAGCCACGCACATTTACCTTGGATGGTAATGACCGCAGCCAGTCACGCACCCATTTCATCCTACAAGTGCACTGCCACGGGTTGTTTCGAAGTAGGAGCTGCGTTAGATTGTCCAAATCCTCAAACACACCTTGAGGAAGACTACTGAGGTTGTTTCCAGACAGGTCCAGGCGATACAATTGCCTCAGAAAGGCAAAGGCCCCAGGCGGTACTCGGTTAATATGATTATCTTGTAGCTGCAGCTTCTCCAAACTTGTGCCGGGTAGGTTGGCCGGTGGCGACGTTAGGGAGTTCCTCACGAGCGACAACTCGGTCAGGTTGATCAGGTTGAAGAAAGCCATCTCGCCTATCCCGCGGTTGTTCAGCAAGTTACCATCCAGGACGAGTCGTTTCAGGTTGATGAGATCTTGCAGCGACACTTCTGAGATGGAGGAAATGCGGTTGTCGTCAAAGCGCAACTCCTCAATACTCATGGGCAAGCCTGACGGGATAGTACTCAAGTGATTTCTCGACAGGAAAAGTAGTCTAAGATGATTGCTGTCCCTAAAAGCGCCTTCCTCAATACTGACGGCGGATACGGAGTTATCATCCAGGTGCAGCTCTTCGATGTACGGGATTTGGGCTAAAGTGGAATGGGTGATCATCCGAACGTTATTTTCCTGAAGGTGGAGCTCTTTAAGTCCAAGAGGAAGATTGGTTGGGAATTCATCCAGGTTGTTGCAGTAAAGATAGATCTTCTCCACGTATATCAACTGGCGTAGCTCCGCAGGAATGCCGGAACTGCGAATGCGATTATTTTGTAGGAAGAGCACCGTAGCGTCCCGTGGTATACCGAGGGGGATGGAAGTCAGTCCACGGTCATTACAGTAGATAAAGGTCCCATCACACCTGCAGGATGAGGGACACGACGCTGAGGTCATCAGGGGAGTTGCGACACCCAGGAGCAATGCAACCCTGATGAGGAAGAGGACGAAGATCTTGGATTGATGCACCATCTTGGAGCTGCTTAAGCCTCGCTGTCGGAACGGCCCCTGAGGGAGAAAAACACAAGGGTACTTTTAATTCACACAACCTCAAATAGGAGAGCACAAATGTGTGTTCTACAGGAACAGAGACGCTTCTTTTAATTTATTTTAAAGATTGTCAGCGGCACAGATGCCTTTTGCAAAAAACTTTCTCTATACATATGAAATCTGTGATGGATATTCACATTTGGCCCTTAACCATCTCCACCCTTTTTTTTATGAAGAATCCTGCATGTCTCAGCTGTTTTAGCAAGCACCACTGCAATGTTTTTTTAAGGTTCATAGCGAAGGCTTTCTGTCCTAAAGGGTAGTAATTTAATCATCCTTACTATTCTTGGATGTGTATCTTTCTTCCTGTCATCATACTATCACACCGATTTATATTTAATCCAACATGACAGCTCTGGCAAAATATCCCGCAATCAGAAACTGGTCTCGTTGTCATCTTTATTTTCGCTATTGAAGCGTGACTGATTCTTCCTAATTAGGTAAATACTGATTTATGGCTTCAATTATACATTCATGTCGTGACCTCTTTTCCGGCGTGTCTCATTAGAAATCGTAGTCCGGTCAGTCAAGTGGAAACGACCGAGATGAACCATATGTGTCGTACCTGATTTACGCTCTGTGGTTAATCCTTTCCAGACGAACAGGAATCCAATCAAAGATCCTCTTCTTGAAAGGAATCTTGACGGTGATATCTGGGCAATGGTCAGTGTTTTGCTCAGCCGCTCCTTTAACTAGACGCCGAACCCCTTCACTTCTGTCTCATGCTTTATAGATGCCGAAAAAGCATCACTTTCGTCAACGGTGGGACAATCCTATTGAGCGTTGAAAAAGTTGAGCTCAGATGCCATTACAGCGAATGGGAGTTTTTTTTTTCCTGTCCTTCCGCTGTCGAATAGTGATCCGTTGTCTCACAAAGGCTCTGGCATGCGATCAGGCCTGTCAGGCATGATGAGTTGACGTAAAGCTGGTCTGAGCCATGCCTATCCTCCCGCCGCCACAGCCTCAGCTCAGGACTGTTCCCTCATGTACCCTAGTCCGTCAGGTAACCAGGATCCTCTGCTCTGTTTCCCGGCTCGTACACACATTAATCCAATCCTGTGGTCCCTTTTTTTTTTGTCCAGGAGTAGATAACCAATGCTTCCCCTTTTTTTTTGGCGCCCACGGGGAAAAGGTGAGGAGCTAATCCTTTCAGGCCCTTGGCTCCTTCATGCACCTGGAGCTCGAGTCATGCTGTGCCCACCTCAGCCGGAGCGATTTCTGAAAGTCAATCAAAAGGGAAAGTGATCAGTAGGGATGACATGAGCATCATATTCAATACAGAACTGTAACCACTGTCTATCTCTGACATTTTAATTTGGATATTTTTCTTAACTTTCAATTGTGCTGTTTGACCTTTAACTCTCAAGCAGACCTCGTCTATTTTCGTCCGCGGTGATAAAAGAAAGAATGTCTGAGCAAATGAATAACAACAGTAATACAATAGCTAGGATCATGACTTGTGCCCTTCCAGTTTTCCTGCCTAACTGGATTTGGGTTTGTTGTTGTCTTATTCTTTCAGATTAGCAGTCAGGAGGGTGACTTCTTTGCTAAGGAACAGGCTGAATCGAAAACTAACAAGGAAGAGTTTAATTCTGCTCGCAAATGTTAAAAAGGCACTTGTGACAAATGATACTCATTTGAATTTCATTGGAAAGCAGGGGTGACTGTTGCATCCATCCCTGTCAGCCCCCAGGGACTATCTGTGACCGAGTGCCCCCGGCCTACCCCCCACACCCCCCCACCGTACAAGCCCACTACTTCTTCTGGTAAAAATAGAATTCCCTCCGCCCTGCAAAAATATTTAGTTTCCGTTTAAAAACAATGGCTTCACAGTGTTAAACAGACGTCAATTAATGTGTTTTGAGCCACAGTGTGTGGTGTAATGAAGGCAAGAGTTCCAGGCTGCACGAAAATCCCCCGGAATTAAGATTCATTTTAAACCAATTGCAATTCCTGAGATGCTGTGGGATAAAACGCCCTCATCTATCTAACTTTATATATATATATAGTGGCTGCTCTTGTTCTAATTTAATTATAAGTTATCAGTACGAGGGGGGAAAGAAGTTTAAATCCTATGCCAACTTCAGGGATAAAGCACCGAAGAGATGGAATTCTGTAATGGCGTTTTTTAGAAAATGGCAGCGTGATAAGGGATAGTCGGAGGTCTGTCTGCTGGAATGAACTTTTCGCGGCAGCACTTAGTAAAGCTATTTCAATTTTAAATGGCCCCTCTCACCTCATTTAGGAGCATTCTCCTGCCTCTGAGCACAGTTTAGTACGTAGTCTCGGTTTGAATTCTTTACTTCTCTGCACTACAGATGTGATGGCGTTTATATGGCCTGCCTTTATCAAGGGAACACAGCAATACATGTATGCTCCTCGAAACAATGAGCTTTCTGGAAGGTTAAACAAGGACTCTAGTGTTTATTAATGCATATTCAAAATGCTGCAATTACTACCAAAAACCATTTTCTTTAGAAATTGGTGCAGGTGGTTAGTTTGTACTATGACGGGAGCTAATGCATCTCAACTAGCTTGCAACAAGTTGGTGATCATTCCTAGAAAGTTTATTTACATCCCTGGTTTAACGTCACAGCGGGATATGACAAGAAAAAGCTGACATTCAAACTATGATGCAACGAGAACATGGTGCAACATTTTATGCTTTGGTATACACAAAATCTCTCTCTGTTGGATGTATTTCCATGAAGCACAGTGAACTTAATGCAATCGGTTCGTTCAGGTTTCCTTCAACTAGTACGTATACTTAAAAAAAAAAAAAGAAGACTCTCTTGCCAGTCTTCTGGGCTATTTCTCCCTCTTTTATTTTTCCACGCTCATCAAATTTCAGGGAAAGTCTCCCCTTCTCCTTTGTTTGCTCGGAGGCAGGCATGTGGATCTTGAAGCCTCGGTGGAGAGAGTTTGGCTTTTCAAATATTTAAGTATCCTTTCGACTTGTCTCGAGAGCTCCCCCCCCCTTCAATGCATTTAGAACTTAAGTCGACTCATGCCAATGTACACCCTGCCCTTCCCACATACATCTATTTATCTGGAGAGTGCGTGTTGTGACAGATTTTTTTTTTCCGCTATCCTTTCTATATGCTGGTCGGACAGGAGATTGCATCAACAATCAAAAGTGGCCTCTTGTCCATTTCATCTCAACCCGCCAAGTTAAATTGGGCGTCCAGCTTGATCCGTGTGTGTCCAGCTAATTACCTTTTTCGCAGGAGAGAGGCATGCGACACCCACACAAAGCTGGACACTGATAGTCGGCGTGAGCTCCGCACGCATAAATGCACATTAGTAAGCAATAACAGAGCCTGGGACTTTGTGCCTTTGAGACGAAAATGGCTCAGGGGTTGGGGAGTGAGGAGTGGGAGGGGGGGGAGTAGATACAGAACAGAAACCAATTTTAAGGTCTGCAAGAACTGCAGATCATAATGATTTAGTTTTGTGAAGTACAGAATAATATTACACGGATACATTTAGGCGAGAGAGGGAAGTAGTAATGGCGGACTGTTCAATTATTCATTCGCTCTTGAAATTAATTTTGTAGCCACGGTTGCAGTTATCCATTGGGGAAATCATTGTTGTTTGTATCTGCCGGTGATTAGTCATTTAAGACTGTATGAGTTCGGGAGTGCGGTAATTGATGCCATTTAATATATATATATATATGTATTTATGATTATGTCGAGCTAGCAGGAGACACGTTAGGAAGGTGATGTATGTGAGCAAGACATTAGTAATGATAAAATCTGATAAATATGAATCGAATGCATGACTTTCTGTTGCTGTCATGATGGGGTTTACAGAACCAAAGAGAGGCCATGGCCAGGCAGGGGGCTCTCTTTTTGTCGCTGCGCTGAAAGAGAGAGCTCTCTCTGGCAGCTGCAGTTGCTTTTTCCCCACATGGGGGTGATAGGGACTGCAAGATGTGCGTGAGTGAAGCCTCGGCTGATCATTTCCTAAGCCCCCCTTTTTTTTGTATCCCCATCTTTCGCAGTTAAATTGCTAAAGTAAAGTAACAAAAAATATATATATTTTCCTGAAAGTGACACGATTTTTTTTTTTTAACTGTCACGTTGAATTTACTGATAGAATGTCAGCAGTGACCTGGATCCTGGTACAATCTGAAAATTCCCCTTTGATAGCAAGTGACTGGGGACTTTGGCCTGGAGGCATCATCAAGACAACTGGATCTCTTCTCTTGTCTACCATGTTTTACAGGCTATTTATATGTCTGCCCATCAAAGTGAGACGCGCTTGGATTTAGGGAATGACATTCAAAGCATGTGGATCTATTAAAAATAGATGTAAATGGTTAAAATAATATAATTTAATGATATTTTAATTATTATTTTGTATTATTATAGTAAGGAAAGTGGATCAAGAGAGTATAATAGTAAAAGTTATTAATTTATTAAAGTGCGCAATGTGTTTAAAATGCGCCACTGCTTTTTTTTTGAGACGTCGGTTCAAGCTAGGGATGGAAGTTCGTATCCAACAAGCTGAGAGTGGCTGTTATCGGACTTTTATTTTTTCTGGGGGTGAACAGCTGTCCCCCCAGTGCGCGTCCTCCTCCGCCGGCTGAGCGCCTTGTTGGAGAGGCGCACCGGGGTGTCTTCTCCAGACTGCGGGCGCCGAGACTTATCACACACTTCCCCTGTAATCCTTTCAAGTTTGTGTATTCGACATCGCTTCTTTTACCCCCTTTTTTTTTTATCCTCCTGTTTTTGCTGCTGCGTGATAACGCTGCAAATGATAGAGGAAAAAAAAAGACGCGTCGCTGCGAGCGAGACGCACCGGAGCGCTTAGAATAATAAGAAAATATAGGTTGGAATAAACATCTATTCCTCTGATAAAAATTCAAGCTGATATGAGTGTGTATTTAAAAATAATTTTAGGGGACGAAAAGTGTGAGTTTTTAAAGCGAAATAAATCATGTTCTCTCCTCTTTGGGGGAAAAAAAGTCCAATATTAACGAAAAAAAGGATGCGCTCCAAAACGCACTTACCTCTGTCAAACCCCCCTCCCACAACAAAAAAATAAAAAAAATAGCAACGTTAACAGGTATCCTCCGGGTCAAAAAATGGGGTGTAAAATAATCCAATCCGGGTTTGAGAATCACATCCAGAGAGCAGTGAGGAGTTTGTGTTGTCAGTGTTTACTGGTGCCTTGATCCCTCTCTCTCTCTCTCTCTGCCTCACACAGAGGTGCTCGGATAGTTCCCAATACAAATGTGGAGTTGTGTTCGCCTCTAGCTTTGCTTCAATAGAGCACTGATGTCATCTGGAGGAGGGGCCTCTCTTCTCTCTTTCCCTCTCTCTCTCCTTCACTCTCTCTCTCTTTTGATGTCCCTCTGTCGGCTGCGGTTGCGCCGTGGGCCGCTAGGGGGAGTGGAGGAAAGGAAAAACGCACTCTCCAGCCTTATCAGTTTGAGAGAATGAAGTGGATGGAAGTGGCCAACCAGAAAAGGGGGGGGAGGGGGACACAGATTTAAAGCATATGTGTTGACACTTGTATGTCTTTATTCCATAGAGATGTAGTCGAGTGTTCATTATATTTGCATTTACGTAATAAGATTCAGCGATGCATTCGGATAAATAAACATGTCGGGAAGTATTTGCAAGTTTGTTTTTAAAAATCTCTTGAGAAAAGCATGTTACAGGATCATGGTAGATAGATGGAGTATTTATTTGCAATGGAATACAATTTGAAAAACCAACAACACATATTTGCATTGTGTTAAAGTCTAAATGTAGAAAAGTAAATACAAATAAAACAAAAATAATGTATAAAGTAATCTCTAATTGTCACATGTTTACAATTACCATATGTTTAAATATATATAGTGAGCTATATATTTGATATTATTATTATTATTAAATTAATTTTAATAGCACCTGAAGAAGAGCCGATCATGGTACTGTAACGTTTTAGACAAACATATGCAGCTTGGTGTTTTTTCCCCCCCCAACACATTTTCAAATGTGTTTAAACAGTGTGGAAATGATTTGTAATAAGTTCAATTTAATCCGTAGAAAGGTTGTTCTTGTTCCCAGATTTTCTCTTCTTACATCTTACCAGGGGTTCTGGAATGTAAACATCATATGATTTGTATTTATTTTTCTAAATCCAGACATCCAAAACATTGACACGATGCAAATATGTGTTGTTTTATGATTGTATTCCCTTCAACATATTGTTTATTAAATGTAGGTTTGCTGTAGATCTTTTAAAGTCAACGTAATACAGTAAATAAAAGGGAAAACGCATGTTTTTGTTTTCGCTGCCACAGATACAAGCGATGCCTCAGAGCCCGCCCACCCTCCTCCACCTCTTGTGTCTGGTATTTGACCGTGTTTGGTTTCATGAGTAAATAAAGCCCAACATTAGGTTCGCCGCCCTCGAGGCCACCGGCGAAAAAGCACTGATTCACCCCGTTAGTCAAAGGGTCGCTCGGCAGAGGTGACCCGGCCGACACTCCCTCCCGTCCCACGTCATCTCCAGTGTCTCCCCCTCCGGCGACTCGACAAGGCAAAAACACAGCGACCCCGGCGCAGGCGAGCTGCAACAGAGCCGCTCTGTTCATTCTCTGTCACTGAATATCTACAATCAGATCTGTGTGGCACATGCAGCTGCCCCACTCATTTTCCGAGGCTCTTTAACGCTGATAATACTACTTTTAGGTAATTGCCAACAGTCTGTTTTCTCTTCACTTTTAAGATTCTGTTTGATGACTGCTGCAGGGGGGGTTGAATTATTTGAGAGATGCTTAAAAGAAAGATCAAGTGTTCTCAGTGCACAGGGAAAGATTCAATCATGGACCATAAACACAACTATGTGGGTTTATTTGGTAGAATACACAACATATTTTACTTTTTTAACTGATTCAGCGATGTAAAATGTGAATAAATACACATTTTAAATACCAATAAAAACTAATTCATAGAGCAAGATAGTTTGTGTTCATCACCTCGGTACGGTACACTATTCAAGACGTATATTTTTTAGGAAAAACATTTAATGTTTTCCTGCCATAAATAGTTCATGTTAGGTAACAAGTCCATCATTTGACTAGTTATTATTATATTTTAGTAACAAGTCCATCATTTGACTAGTTATTAATATATTTTAGTTTCTAACCTTCACCTTCACCACATTAATACAAGTACTATAGGTTTTTATTGCCATAATGAAGGATGCTAGCATTTCATGACTAGCTAGGCTAATAGCATTCAGATTGAATTTTTCTTTTTCACCTAATAATGTGGTGTATGTGAAAATGCAGTATAAGGAATTAAACAAAAAAAACATGGTATAATCTTAAAGGGATTATTCGAACAGTAATTATTGAATTAGGAGCAAATATTAAAGTTCTAATTCTATTTGGGACTTTTCTGGAAATGGGTATACTCTTCCTAAAAGTGAAATAATTTGAATTTAATTAAAAGTTTTTATCGTTATACAATACATTTTGACACACAACTATTTTATTTTATTTGTGCTTTCTCCTAATTGTTCTTATGTTGTCTTCAGAGTTTTTTTTTTTAAATTTATAGTTATTTTTTAACTGTGTATTGCTTTTGACTGTTCAAGCGCCTTGTGACCCTGGTCTAGAAAGGGGCTTTACAAATAACTATTACTTACTTACCTACATTTTTGCATTGATGAAATAGACCAGACACAAATATTACTGGTTTTGGTTGAATGATCCTTTTCTTTTTTTTTAAGGAAGTTTTTATTATAATCCAAAGTCAAATACTTTTTCCAATCCTTGCTTTACGCCCTCATTTCTAACCTCACATCATATTGATCCGTCAAAACGAAGCTCATGCATGACCGGCTTCCCAGTGTTTTCAGTGTCATACGTTTCACTGACCGCCTCAACTTGAAGCGAAATATTCTTCGTGGGCCAAAGTTTAAAAACCCCAACAATTCACCAAAAAATGGGGCTTCAACTCCAGCCTCAATAAATTAGCGCATGGCTAGTCCCCGATTGCCATCTCGACTGAAGAGCCTAATTGAACAGACACTTAAATCTGGAGCATCTGCCAAAACTGCTCAGACCTCCAGTGGATTTCTGGCTTTGTTTGCATTCCAGCTGGAGCGTCTCTTTCTTTTGTTCCATACAATTCCTTTTTTTTTTTTCGAAAAAGAATTCAAACGATGTATGATTTTTGTTGTTACGGATGTTATTTTGTAATTGGCTCAACAATGTCATCGACGTCGGCGTGAAATATTCGGGAGAGAAAGATTCCGAGGTGACGAAAGGTCAATCTGGAGACATCCTAACTTGATCCCCTCCTCGAGGGGACACGGCAGAGAGAACCTGTGGCTGACCTCGCCACCGGCTTCCCTTCCCCTAAATCGACTGCAGACGCATCTGTCAGTGGCTGCCGATTGACCCTCACTCAGACATACAAAGAGCCCCACTGGAGGACGCGGGGTTTTAGATTTCACTTATCTCAAGCCCGGGCAAAAAAAATCTGTCCCGTTCATCTTTTTGTTTGAAGACGATAGGTGCTCTCAGTTCCCAAGGGTGCTCGCGACGCCGCTCGAGCCGTTCCACATCCTTCTCCCCTGTTTGTGTTGGAAACAAGCGTCTGCAATCTGGCTCGGACGCCACGTGACTCGGGAGGGCGACGGCTCACTTAGTCACGAGAGTCAAACACTGGGATGGATCTGATTCAGATTGTGACCGACATTCGACCTGGTAATTGATTTATCTTTCGCTGTGGCTGTGGTCGATGGATAGAAACATTAGTTGGAAGCGTGTGGTGGCCTACTTTCTCAAGCGTCTGACCGAACACGTGCATGAATGTCCAAACAACAATCTGAAGGTGAGGCGGACATTATTGATAGGAAATCAAGGGTTAATTTAAGAACAAAAAAATATATATATTTATTTATTGTTTATTAATGACTGCTCCCATTTTCAATGACAAAGTTGGGCGACCATCACTCAGACTTTATTGACTTATTGATGTGCTGTTATTGAGCGATAAAAGCTACTTTAGATATTCCCGTGATGATTGCAGGCTTTATTTGACCTGTGTGTTGTCTGGGGGTCAACGGTGGCCCGAAAAACAAATGTGTTTAAGGTATCAACTTGACCCAGAGACAAGTCAAGGGATACCACAGAAACATTTGTTTTTGGTCTTCGGGTCACCATGACCCAGAGACAACACAAGGGATAACTCAAACACATTTGTTTTTGGGCCTTCGGGGTCATCTTGACCCATAGACAAGTCAAGGGATAACTCAGACATTTCATCATTTTGACCTGGAGACAAGACAAGAGATACCACAAACATGTTTGTTTTTGGGCCTCCGGGTCACCATGACCCAGAGACAACACAAGGGATAACTCAAACACATTTGTTTTGGGGCTTTGGGGTCACCTTGAGCCAGATGAAATACACAGAACACCACAAACACATATTTGTTTTTGGGCCTTCGGGTCACCATGACCCAGATGCAACATGAACACATTTTTTTATCCGGGCCTAAGGGTCATCTTGACGCAGAGACGACACAAGGGATACCTCAAACACATTTGTTTTCAGGCTTCGGGGTCATCATGACCCATAGACAAGTCAAGGGATAACTCAGACATTTCATCGGGCCACCCTGTCATTTTGACCTGGAGACAAGACAAGGGATACCACAAACATATTTGTTTTTGGGCCTCCGGGTCACCATGACCCAGAGACAACACAAGGGATAACTCAAACACATTTGTTTTGGGGCTTTGGGGTCACCTTGAGCCAGATGAAATACAAAGAACACCACAAACACATATTTGTTTTTGGGCCTTCGGGTCACCATGACCCAGATGCAACATGAACACATTTTTTTATCCGGGCCTAAGGGTCATCTTGACGCAGAGACAACACAAGGGATACCTCAAACACATTTGTTTTCAGGCTTCGGGGTCATCTTGACCCATAGACAAGTCAAGGGATAACTCAGACATTTCATCGGGCCACCGTGTCATTTTGACCTGGAGACAAGACAAGGGATACCACAAACATGTTTGTTTTTGGGCCTCCGGGTCACCATGACCCAGAGACAACACAAGGGATAACTCAAACACATTTGTTTTTGGGCTTTGGGGTCACCTTGAGCCAGATGAAATACACAGAACACCACAAACACATATTTGTTTTTGGGCCTTCGGGTCACCATGAGCCAGATGCAACATGAACACATTTTTTATCCGGGCCTAAGGGTCATCTTGACGCAGAGACAACACAAGGGATACCTCAAACACATTTGTTTTCAGGCTTTGGGGTCATCTTGACCCATAGACAACACAAGTTATACCCCAAACACATTTGTTTTCGGGCTTCAGGGTCACTTTGACCCAGATGCAACGCGGACACATTTTTTTTATCCGGGCATAAGGGTCATCTTGACCCAGAGACAACGCAAGGGATACCTCAAACGCATTTGTTTTTGTGCTTCTGGGTCATTTTGACCCAGAGACAACACATGGGATACCTCAAAAACATTTGTTTTCAGGCCACCGTGTCATCTTGACCTGGAGACAACACAAGGGATACCTCAAACACATTTGTTTTTGTGCTTCTGGGTCATTTTGATAACACAATTTGGAAAAAAAAACCTTCTTTACTGTATATAAATACTGAATCAATGCTTCTATTAAGAAGCAAGTCTCCTTATCTTCGTTAAATTCATTGCCGAGATGAATTCTCTGGTTTCAAGCGATGCCAAATTAAGGGGAACATGAAAACGGGGCGGCTGCCAAAAAAACCCCCGCTTTGTTTTTCATTTACCTTCTGCTTTATTTGCATATTCATACTGGAAAGGCAATCAGCAGCGATCTCTGCTGCAGCTCTTTCATCTCGGCTTCTGCTTCCCTGACAGGCAGCCTTTCAACGTCGCGACAGTTTAACCGGGATTTTCTCGGATGAAAGTTGACGCTGGTTTTTTGAAATAAGTTGTAAGTTGGTTGGAAAAACTATCTTTTCCTCTGATTTTTTTTCAGCCTATTTTTTTTAATGCACTAACGTTGCCGGTTCTGATCCAGGGGTCAAGACCCCTTTGAACTGTATTGATGCGGCCCTCGTAATATCAAAGTATGATCGTGTATTAATGATTATAATGCATTAACAGATGTATTTTGTATTTATTATTCATTTACATTGCAACATAACACTTATTTCCTTTTTGTGTGTAACTTTTCGAGTATATATTAATCCCTCAAAGTATTTTTTACAAGTTAGTTGAAGACATTTTTTGAAAAAAACTCATATTTACTTAATAAAATTGCAGCTTATTTAGCTTTTTTAGGGATTTTCTCGTCTTCTTTCTTGCTTGACGGCCCCCAACTACATTCCCATGATTTAATGTGGCCCTTGAAGAATTCTAATGGCCTTTCTAATTGAGTATACAGTACGTAGTTAAAAAAAAAAAGCTGTCCCCTAACATGACGGTGCTATTCAACACCCCTCATGAGGATGTTCAAAAGAAACTGCTGACTCCAGACCAACCACAGGCCCTGGGCAGCTGTCAAAGGCCAGTTGACCATAGATTTCTTTTCATAAAAGCGGCGAGGTTTTCGTCCTCTGGCCCTTTTCAGATGCAGATTCCAGATGTTTAGAGATACGCTCGCCTTCCCTTCATCTCTGGGGGGATCGGGGGGGGGGCGGCAACAACAACAACAACAGAGACTAAAGGGGCCGACATCCTGCTGCTTTTGGGCAAACCCAAGGGTCTTGGTCAGTGGTCATCTGGGAAGAATGACGAGCAATGCAAATAGCCTAGTCGGCTGTTTTTTTTTCCGCCTCTCTTTTGTTTACGTTTGGATGTATTTTGTGGTCGCTGCTGCTGCTGCTGTGTTTTCTCTGTAGCGACAGAGGGGGGAAACTCTGGGATGAGCGAGTTCCATTAAAAAAACCTAAAGGGTGGGCCGGGGGGGTCGGAGCTTAGTTGTCAACCTCAGGACCTCCCATCGGTTAATGACCTCAACACAATGCTGTGTGATCAGATTAGATAGAGCCCCCCCCCCTCAACCCCACCACACTTATCAGCACAATAAAGAAGATAAAAGCAAGAATTATCATACAGAGTTTTCACAGGCGGCCATACTTTCTGTAACGTTTGCTAATTGAAGTCTTTCTCTCCTCCTTTGTGAACAAGCCCAAGTATTCCGCTACTAAATCTGTAATTAGCCAATTTAGCGACTTTTTCTCCAGCCTTTTTTTTTTTTTTTTGCTAAATGGTAGCATTTATCTTCTCAATGGACTCGGTATGCTTCCCTAAGCACTAACTGAACTTTCAAGACAAACACAGATTTCGTAGGCTTTAAGCTCGACTGCACTCGTGTGTGTGTGTGTGTGTGTGTCTGAAAGCAGGGGTTTTAAGAGTCGACTCTGACGAAAAAAAAAGGGTGAGTCAGGATCTGAGTTGTGAAGGAAGGAAGTGGCGACTAATGTTATCTGGTGGAACAAACCAATCCTTTTTTTTTTTTGCTTCCAGATAAGATATAATTGATTATACAGAAGCTAATGTTTGGTAATGGCTGTGTTGATTGGGACAAACAGGAAGTACAGATGCTAGGCAACAGTGTTTTTGTGTGTGTGTGTGTGTGTGTGTGTGTGTGTGTGTGTGTGTGTGTGTGTGTGTGTGTGTGTGTGTGTGTGTGTGTGTGTGTGTGTGTGTGTGTGTGTGTGTGTGTGTGTGTGTGTGTGTGTGTGTGTGTGTGTGTGTGTGGGCGACACCATGTATAGTTTTTAAAGTACGGGAATAACTCGTCAATAAATGTTCAAATTATGTTGTGTCATCAAAGCTTTTTGCCTTTTTAAACTGTTTTTGTTGTTATTATATTGTATTTTGACCAGTTATGTGTCAACAACAATAGATGGATCAATAAAAAGAAAGTGCAAGATGACACAATATAAATCTAGAGATAAAGAACATAGATAAAAGAAAAGGATACAAATATTATCATGAAATATCATCTTTTCAAATTAAAACATTCCTCTTTTTTTATAGTGTGATTCTTTCTTAAATTTTTAATCCACTTTTTTTGTCTGTAAAATATGTATTTTAAGCTAAAACATAATCAATATGAACTTGTATGAACTTTAGATGATCTTACAGCATTTTGACAAATACATGTGTGACAATACAATATATCGCAATACTTCAGTAACAAGGGTATATTGTTTCTTCAAACACTTTTTCTGGCTTGTACAACAAGATAAATGAGCAAATACTTTCTCTATTCAAATGTAAAAGTGCTTGTAGCTTTTCAAAATGTTAACAAAAAATGTAAACATGTATAAACAATAAACAATGAATTAACATCTCAAACAACCTGGAGCAACATGCTAAATATCCAGTATCTGCCAGTGTTTAATTTCTTAACTTTGTTTTTTAAACTTTGTCCAAACATCAGCTTTAAAAGCAGCTGGACTTGGTGTATTTCGCCGTTTTTGTTGTTACTTTGGCACGGAGGTGAACTGATGAATGTTGCCAACTAGTGGCCGGATGTTTAATTGCACCACACAAATAAATAAACGCTCTGAATATTTAGGTATTAATTGTTAAATAAATGTATTTTATAAACACACTATTGATATAACCATTAAATTACTTTTAATTTAAATAAAACGTTATGTTAAAGGACAAATTAAAAGAAATATCGATACAGTGATATTGAATATTGATACAGTATCAGGACTAAAAGTATCACGTTGTATATTATATAATATTTTCTTACACCCCTAGTTTCCCCCCGTAATAACTAATTTATTAAATCATCCAGTGGAGATCAGGACGTCGACACGTATCTATTGTTACCCTCGGCTTCAAGTGTTTCAGGAAAACACCTTTAGCCAAGTGAGCCACGAAAGCACCTTTTCCACCTCGGCGTCTGACACTTTGACATTACCTCCGGTGAATATCAAATGACTTGCTTGTCTGCAGCCTGAAGTCTCATTCCCCAAAAAAAAAAAAAAAAAGAAAAGAAAAAGCGGTGGAAGAGTTTAAAGTTGGACTAGACATCCCTGAAATACGGCTTCCCCTCCTGTTAATGCCAGACGCCTGAGATGAGCTTCTAAATCACATGTTTGGGGTAATTTATGAAGTAACCGGAGCTTTTTTATCTCATCTATAGTGTGTGCAGGTGTGTATTACCGAGGTGTGAGGGGAATTTAAGGGGTACTTCAGACAGCTACCATGATTCTCATTTACATGTGTGCGAAGGAAGTGTCGACTTTTTTTATACGCTCGGATGATCAAAGCTAACGTCCTAATTCCATTTATTCCCGCAATCAACATAACCTGCAATTGTTGATACGGTTTATCAATGAACCGTCCGAGTGTAGAGACTTCAAACTCCCGACTTCCCTGGATTTGAATATAGAGTGTGGAGGTGGATTATTCGGGAGGAATCCTCGCGCCGGTGTGGATTAACCGTTGACACTTCCGACATCGTTGCCGTAGCGATCCCTCGCTCTGTTGACACGAGCGTCGGTGGCTGATGTTGGCGACCAGACTCTGGGAGCCAAAGGTGCGACATCGATCGAAAACTGCATTGATTTGAGGCTTTTTTAAGTTGTGTATCATACCATTGGATTTCAAATTCTGTGGCAAACAAACACATGGATTATAGTCACTCTTTAACACACACTTTTCCCCATTTGAACGTTTTTTTGTTACTTCTTTTGTATCTTGAGTTATATTAGTTCATGTCAATGTATTGTGATTATCGTAATACATGGAGTCAGTATCGTGAGGTTATTTCCTGTTTTTTAGTAAATACAAGGATTTTATAATGTGATAAAAACAACATTTTATACCTGTTTAGTGGATTATACATATAGAGACAATTTTCACTTTTTAGTTCTTTTTTATTATACATGTTTTTTTCGTTTTGTTTGTTAAATATAGAATAAAAAAATGTTTTCCATATTCAACACCTATATCTATCATCGCATAACTTCCTGATTTGACTCGATGTAATATTTATATTAGGGCACAACGTCTCTAGTTTTTAATTAAAAAGCCACAATGATTAAAAACACTTTAATTATGTTATTCAACACACATTTTTGCCGTAATTAATGTGTTTTAATTATATCACAAAGTAGCTTCTCCTTCTTTATCGATTTCAATTTAGCAACGTGGACTAAAGCGTTTTGTTGACTGCTTTTTCATCCTCATAAAATTTAGTCAGTTTTGTCTTTTATACAAAATTACAATACATTATTGTCAGTTATGGATCTTCTCTAAACTTGTAGTTGTTTTGTCAAGAAATAAATCTTTATGACAAAATGGTTTTAAATGGAAAATAATCATAATATTATTAATTAATTAACAAATCTTAAGAAAATATGACAAAAACTAGAAAAAACAAAGATAAAATAAAGGTTTTTTTCAGCCAGAGAAAACAAGTACTTCCCTATAAACCTTTTGGGAGTTGTGTTGAGATGTCTTTCCAACAAAATATTACACAACTCAATGAGTTCATGAGTTGATCATGTTTATGTCGAAAACACTGTCTTCGGGCGACAAATAGTTTATAACCGTTTGTTATAATTTACAACAAACACTTTCCCCTGATTTTTGTCAAGTCCTGGAGTTTTAACCGTATCCCTGAGAGAAGCCAGAAAATCAAGACAATGATGCGAGTTTTCACAAGCCGGTAAGAACTTCCCTCGGCTGAACCATCAAAGACCTTCGCAGCTTCGGCGGTGGGAAGTCTCATCAGCCGAGCAAGAGGTGTAGGTGTAAAGAGTCACATGTACAGGAATAGAAGCATTTATATGTAGGATTGATGACGTCTCTCAGGAAGGATGTGCACTAATGAAGGAAGTGGAATCTTTCGTTGGGATTGTGTCGAAGGCGCTAAGATAAGTGTGATCAGCAATGATTGAGGAGTTATTTGTCGAGTTTAAAACAAATTATAATTGATAATAAAAGATGATGTCTGTCATGCGAGGGTCGCGGTCATTCCATTTTAATACAAGCATCATCAGCTGTCGAGTATCTTGAGTAGACAGATCTCACGGAGGATTGTTTTCATATTGAAGTTGAACTCCCGTGTGAGAGTATAGCTCACGAAACTCTGCCAAAGACATTCAAGTTCTGGTTGCATGACAGCGGCAGCAGCAGCCGCCCCCAACTCTCTCAGGATAGGAGAGCCCAGAGGAGGCTTCATTTAACCCCCAAGGATTAGCGCTCATGCCTGCTTTAGCACTGGTGAAAGGCAAAAGCTTCTCAGCACGTTGAGTCAATTGGGATTCGGGGTTAGCTCGACCGGCTTCCCACACGAACACGAACAAAGACTCGCCCGAGAAGCTTCAGATGGGGATTTGAAGAAGGGGTTGATGGGGCGTCTATCTTGTGTTTATTACTTTCACCTTAATTGTGTTTCCCCCCGTATATATATATATATATGCCCAGACCTGGACTTGAACAGAAAATACAGATAAATCTACATCCTCTTTTTTTTTTTTTGAATCATTGATTAATTATAACCAAATTTAAACCCAAATAACTTTGGTTTAATTCATTTTCTCTTCTCTCAAACAATGACAATAAAATGTTGGGGTCATAATATTATTCATTAACTTCCTTCTGGTCACTTCTTTATCACAAAACTTTTCCTTTTATCATGTTGTTTTTGACTTTTGACTCGAGTAGCTTGACTTTATCAGCAGGGGGGAAAAAAAAGGGCCAGAACCCCTTGATCTCATTAAATAAACAAGTGAAGGAAACTGAATAAATTGAATTTTGATTTAGAAAAATAATGTTCATTTGCAGGATTGTTATTATCCAGCTAAGTAGTTTCTCAATTTTAGATCAGGACAATAAGAAGAAATAAAAATAATTGGAAATGTTGGGTTTATTTAAATTTATTATTGTAGGTAAATAAGAGCGCTTTTAGACATTTTTATTTTTATTTGTGCAGGCTTTCCTGGAACTCCTGTGTTATTCTAGGTGTTATCTTGACCTTTTATGTATATATTTTTTGAGAATCATTTTTTGTTCATAGTTTAAGCGCTTTGTGACCCAGCTCTGGAAAAGCGCTCTTTAAATATAAATGACTTACTTAAATATTTTTATTCGTGCAGGCTTTTCCTTGATTTTTCCTTGAGACTCTTCTTCACTTTTTAAGTATATATTTTATTGGGTATTGTTTGATAATTGTATGAGTTTAGTTTATTGTGATAAAATGAACCAATAGATAATTTGAATAATTTGTATTTGTATTATTTTCAGACCAACCTAATACAATTATTCACAAAAACCTACCGTAATAAATTCAAGTAAAACCCAACTTTTGATTTTAATTGTGTCTTACATTTCAATGCGTCTTTTAGTTTTGTTAAATATTAACTTTAGTTTTGTGTGCAGACAATTATTTGTTGATTAATTTCCACGTCTCTTTTCATTGTTGAGCTGTGAATAGATGTACAAACTGCCTGGATTCTAGAAATAAATAATGGTACTGTTATGTCGCAAGAGTATAAGCTAAGCAACCATTAAACACTATTATATCTAGTTAAACTGAAGTCATGCTAAAGTCAGGGTCGATTATTATGTAACTTTAATCTATTGATCAATTTTCTATTCTGGTTATGAGGTTGTTTGAGTCCAACACTGACGTATCTGTTCCTCCTCTCTTAAGAGAAACACGTTTTCACTTTTAAAAAAAGGTTTTTTTCCAGGCAGTATTTATTAGCTTGTTGTTTTCCTTCCCTCTCCCTGCATTGCCTCATAACACATGTCCCCATGTGTCTTCTGAACACGTCGGAAAAAAAAAAAACCCCTCACTTTAAGTATCTTCCGGTGAGGAGCCGAGGCGGGGAGACGGTCCGGTCGGGGCCGGGGGGTGTCGGAGGGCAAGGCCCCTCTCTCCGGGGTCCCTGGCAGCCGAGGCTGCCGAGTGTTGACTCTAGTCCTCTGCTGACATTCCCTGGTGTTTGTCTAGTCTTTCATCACGTCTCCGTTCAAACAAGCGGCAGCAACTGATAAAACACATGCTCTCACTGACTCGCAGTTAATCAGACGCACACATGCACCGAGTGACACATGGACCGACTTCGGGTTCTGCTTCCACACACAACAGGTGGAGTTTCTGGGGGCCAGCTGTTTACCGTCTTCCCTGTACAATTGCAACTAAAACTAAACATTATTTCGGAAACAACAGCTGCTCGGATTCACAATATTCTATTTCCTCGACTCTTTCTTTATTCACGTGACAAACGGGTGTGTAATCGATCAAGTGTGCGGCGCGACTTCAACAGTAGTAAGAGTTTTATGACGATGCCAGAAGAGGACTCCAAGTAACATTAAAACTTTTTTTTTTCAAAAGTCATATTCAGCCTTTTCAATATTCCATGGAAATGATTCGTCGCTTCTTTGTTGTTGAGTTTCTTTCAAGCTGTAAACAGTCACAAGCAAGACGTTATTCTTTTTTTTGTTTTATTTTCGAAAAGACACAAGATTTTTTTTCTTTCTCATGGCAAATGAAAGTCCTTTCAATGATCTTATGTATCGACATGCAGTCGGGAGTTGATCGATGATGCCTCATCCAGTCAGGAAATCTACTGAGAGTCACTTTTTTTTCAGCTGTTAATGACAATGATCTTAATAATTGAACTATAATTTTGAAGCAATATTCTGCAGAAAAATAGTTTTCCTTATATTACATTTTGCTCAAGTTTATTATCCTACATTACACCATTTTTCCTGTTAAATAAATTCATCCTTCATTTTTATCTTTTTGTACGGTAAGAATGTGAGCAAAAAAAAATCATGTTACTCTATTAATATTCATCTGCACTGGATTGATTTTTAAAAAATATTATTTGCTTCTTTTTTTTTATTTACCAAAAAAAAAAAAATTCACAGCGTTTGTTCTTTATTATTATTATTATTATTATTTATTTATTTTAAATAAATTAATCTGTATTCAACAAAGTGTGTTCCAATAAATAATTTGTAAATTTATAATCAACATGTAAATATTTACAGCCTTTGTTTATTTTGGTGTTTTAATTTCCCTTTTGGCCGCTAGATTATTTTATTTATTACAACGTCCCAATAAAATCCTGTGAGAACTCTATCAGTCTTCAACACCACTGGATTGATTATTATTGTTTTTTTTAAATAAAAGTTTTCATTTTGGTGCTGCCATTCAACCTCCGGGCCACTAGATGGCAGCAGTCATTACGTCCCCCCCAGTTAAAGAAACAACAAAATACCTGAGATCTTTGGTGACGACTGAGGATGAGAGGATAGCTCCAGCTACTTTTCAAGTTTATATTTTTGGAAAATACTTTTGGCTTTCGGTTCGTTTATTCAACCAATCGAAAAGTGTAAAAATCGCAAGGCATCACCACAATCCAGTGTCTCCTAATATCTTGATAAATGATACAAGTGTACGGCAATATATCGGATCGCATCGTGAGATTAGTGTAATCTCGAGTATATCAATATATTTGCTTTGTTACGCAACACAATCTCGGATGGATAGTAAAACACAGCCACCATTAAGTCCATCCTCACCTTTTTTCCCCTGAATATCTGTCACTTTGCTGTGTCAGTGTCAGCACCGGTTGCACCCAATTATCCAGGTGTACTTTTTTTTTTTTTTTACCATGACCTGCATGCAACCAGGTCATTTAGTGCTTACGTGGGAATTCTATCTGACCTCTCTGACCCCTTGACATGACTTATTTAACTCTTTCAAACACCTGATCAGCTCCAGCACATAGTAATGGCAATTCTCCACGGATAAATCCTCTTCCCGACTAGATCCCAACTGCTCGTGTGTTGGTTTAAAGCACCTGAAAACCGCCATCTTTCTCACCCGCAGTGACGCCTCGCTGGAGGCGGATCGGGGTTCTAGCATTAGGATGATGATGATATCATGGATGCTTATTGGGAGAAAAGGAAAAATGCAGCGGAAAAACCAGGTGCAAACCACACCTGTGTGTTTTTTCCTTTCCACCTCCTTTAATTAGAGTTCAGCATCCTGCTAATGAATATTCTCTCTCGTCTACCCCGGACTATATACGTGCGGCGTGCAGATGGGCTCGATGGGGAATTATCTATTGTTCCCTGGAGAAAGTCTCGTCCCTCTGCTTGATGTTCATCCAAAGTTTGCCTCCACGTCTAGATCTGTCGCTTAAAAAAAACGGTATTAAGCAGTTACGTTTCTCACGAACACGTCAATAATCTTGGCTGGATTTGGTTTTGTAATTAATTCTTGGCGTTAAGTGACTCTCTCTCTCTCTCTCGCGCCGCTTCCATTGTTGCTCGCTGTGCTTTGAAAGTGTTTTCAGAAGAGAGAATCCGGTCGTTTCTGTCAAACGCTCTTTCGGTGAGTTGGCCGCGATCAGTCAGATCGCACGTCAGATCTGAAGATAAATGTGTCAGAGCTGATCATTTCTATTAATATTTCCCTTTATTCCGGTATAACAAGGCGCCGTGTGATGTTTAGACATCGCTTGGTCTATAATTGGGGCAAAGTGAACGCGATCGCTACTCCATGGAGATGAGTCAAACTCAAGGCCACGCAGAACTTTAGATGTCTTGAGAGTTCATGGCTTGACAAGTGTTTTTTATTTTTTTCAGAAGTGTCCCTTAAAGGATCAATTATTCAATTAATTGTGAGCCTCATCAGTCGTGTTTCGTATGCAAGTGTGAAGCAAGAATGGTGTGATTCATGGAGGAAACATTTTAAGAAAAGATACGATTCTTTTTCCACACAGATGGAATTTGAGTCGTCACAGAAAGTTCATAGTAGAAAAATACAAAGAAAACATACTAACATATTGTATTAAAAAACAGTGCATATACTGTTCATAAGCAATAGCAATAGAAAGTAATAATTCATAATAATAACAATAACAATCTTTAAACATGGTAATTTACAAAAAAATTAATACAAAAACAGTTGGTTTTATCATCTTTATTTTTGTTTACTGAGTTTGACTTGATGTCAAATTCCGTCCTGACTAATTAAAGTCAACTTTCCAAAGCCTCAGTAGAAAGATTTTAGACTAAAATCTGACCATATTTGCGGAAGCAGCTCTTTTCGGACTCATACTGTGCAAAAATACTCCTTAATATATACATACAATATCGACAAAATACAAAAATAGGATTTTGGCTTCAGCTAATACATTTTTCGGTTGAAGAAAAAGATATTGCATTAATATCGATATGGCAATTCCAGACACCAATATCATATATCGCACTTATTTCCAATATCATGCAGCCCTCGTCTCAACCCTTTTAAATCCAATTGTGTGTTTGTCCTTTATTAAGGTTCAAGGTTATTTATTTGCCATTTGTGCATAACCAGTAGTCGGACTCATTGGTTTGTTAAACAGTTTATGTCCTACGAAGTATTTGGAAGAGATAGAATATAAATCGCTTTTCAACCTTGGATAATAAAACAAGAAATTTAAAATATAGATCATTATATACACTGAAAAATGTACATGACACAAACTTATAAAATATTTCACATATATAGAATAATCCAGTAATTTTATTGTGCCTGAACATATCACCGGTATGTTTGTATGTGGAAGGAAGCTGAAGTACCCAGACACTCGATTTATATTTACATAGATGTTATCCTTCAACGTCTCGCTTATATAATATTTTAGTATTTTAGCAGCTATAGTTATTTGTCAGCAATGTAGAGCAAGCAGGCTACTGCTTTTATTAATGGCGTGATTTAAGCTTAAATCAGAGTCTGTAACATACATTTTATCTCAAAAGTATTTGCTCAATATTCAGCCTCGTAATGACATTTGTTTTTTTAATCTTACTGAAGAATGGAAAATGTATATTTGTTTATTCATTTTTAGATTCTAGGACTACCCTGAAGACTTAATTAAAAACAAGTTAGTACTCGCGAAACAATATCAGCCGGTGTTGCATTTTATTTTGGCCGGAATGGAATCTACCATGAGACCACTTAACAAGTTTGCTGGTTTGTGTCGATGTCTCTGCCGGAGTTTTAGACTTAATAACCTTTTTCTTAAGAATCTTCTTCGTCAATATTCCTTTCTAACTTTCACGCAACCCGTCTGTCCCTTTTGACAACCTTCTACCTCTGATCGCTGAAACTGCCACCCACGTCACATGACCAGGGCGACCCCCCCCCCCCCAGCACCCCCATACATGTGTATAACAAGCCCGCTGCCTTTGTTCGCGGTGCCACGTCTCCATGACGACCAGTCACCTCAAACAGCGCAGACATGAGACCTCAGAAGGACTTGCTGGACGAGCAGAGGTCCTCGCCTTCAAAAATAATAGAGCATCAACACACCAAAGCCTTTTCGGTTCGAGCTGTGAGAACCGAACCTGCTTTGATATCAACTTGTGCTTTTTTTTTTTTGTTGTTGTTGTTGTTGCCGTGCGGTGACGGATATGATGTTCTGGATAGAAAAAAAAGAAAAGAAAAGAGGACAGAAAAGTTTACAGTTCAGCCGGTGGGCAATTGTGAGGCTCTTTGAACTGAGACGACTGATGCTTCACGTGGTTGCAGATGATTTGAAACATCACAAGCATCGATTTACATATCGACACCGGAACAGTTTTATATCTAAATATATCTGATGGTCTGTGTTCTTCATGTCTCTGTCAGGACCAGAGGAAGTTGCTCGGATAATTGACGGATCGCGCTGATAAATCACCCGTGAGGATCTTTTTGTGATAAATGACTATTATAAGTAACAAAGTTTAACTTAAAGTTCAACTAATGTGTTGATTTAAGTGTGTCTTAAATTGATTTGAATTGATTTTTCTGGAGATTAAATCTTGTCACACTCTGCTGTGATGGGTCAAGCATTGAGGACTGTCAATGCAAGTCATCAATCCCGGAAGTGTCCACCTTCAAGGGACTCGTGGTATAAACAAAGCGAGAAGTGATTACAGTGATTAGCTGGAGGAAGAGTGAAGCTGTTATTACGTCGTAGTGGACTCTTGTAACCTCTCGTTCGCCGAGATTTACGACAGGGGATACATTTACAGTATAAAGCAATCATCTCCATCATTCGTTTAGACTATTGTAACAGTTTATTTTCGTGTCTAAACCAGAAGGATCTGTCTCGCTTGCAGTTCATGCAAAAACTCTGCAGCGAGAATTCTGACCTGCTCTAGTAGAAGAACTTACATTTCTCCGATCCTTAAAACTCTTCACTGGCTGCCAGTTTCTTTAAGGATCTATTTTAAAATTCTGGTTCTTACTTTCAGAGCTATTCATGTTAAGACCTTCCATCAGTGAGAATTGATCATCATGGTTGAAATTAAATTACAACTGCCTCTGGTGTACTTCCCTAAACTCTGAATTAAGATTTTTAAGTTCTTGATTTTGTCTCACACTGTTTTGAAACCACCATTCATGACATTTTCATTGTTGTTTTATTTTATACACTGTTATCAAGAGGGGGGATGATGGAATAAGGTTTTGGCCCCATACATCGATAGGATGCCGTAAACAAAAATAAATAAATAAAATAATATATCTTCCTCAGAATCAGAATATTCAATGGGAAATCCATTTCCAGTGAAGCCAACACGTCCTGCTGCCAACCGTCAAAGTCCAACCCTGGCTTCCTCTGATTGACTTAAAAAGTACTTCCGAGTGATCGTGTGATTAAATCTCCGATGATTCCTTAATACTTTGATTAAATCAATGTAACCTGTCACCTATAGGGCTCAAAGGACACCCGGGCGAGCGAAAGTGCAACATGCAAACTCCACATCACCAGACTCGTTGGTTTTGAATGATTATCTCGCCTCAGCGTGATGCTGGAAACCATAAAACCGAGCTGGCATCCAATTTCTGCTTAACGCTCCAATTTGACTCTTCTGATTGGGTTTTTTTTTCCGCCAGGTTTGACGTGAAAATTGAGGTAGCTTTTTCTATTTTCTTCTCATTAGTTCGCTGGAGTGTGAACCCCACTTAAAACTAACCTTTTTTTTTTCTTTTTTTTTGGGGGGGGGTAGCGCTTCTCCAGGTGTGTGTCTGGCTTTTCCAGCAGCCATGGCGAGATTGGCTACGTTGCTATAATTGCTAATTTAGCTAAAGTGCGGGGAAAACAAACAGAGCAGGGAAGAGCTGGAATGATCTGACGATAGCTCTCTGTGCGTCCGCCTCCAGCTCTAATCTGCTCTGGTAATTCTCCTCAAAATCCATTGATTCCACAGAAGCGATTGAATTTCAATGCATCTCCAATGAGATGGCGAACGGGGTGGGGGAAAAAAAAAACAAGCTACCTGAGCACTCAAATGGATTGGCAAGCAGATGCTCGGTCAGGGCGACAGGTGATAAACGCTTTGGCAAGCTTTAAGTGAAAACCTTATGCATGTGTTTCTGTATGTAGTGAAGCTGTCACTTCTTTTATTTCTAATGGGACCGTTCCATTCTGGCAGAGGAAGAGAAGCAATTTAAGGCCCCTGTGCTCTCGCTGTTTGAGTGCTCTATCTATTTAAGTGGCCACTTTCCTCTCAAGACTGAAGCCTGAGAAGTTAATCCACTTCTTCTGGAACTTTATTTCGGAGTGGCCTTGTTGGGCCCAGATGATGATTCCATGTTGAGATGAATTATTCCAATTGAAGCCTTCTCTGCACAGATGTTGCCTGATTGTGAAGCTTGAAGCTCTTTTAACTGCTGTTCACAGCGCCCTGTCACATATTTTTTTTTTGTTTTTGTTTTTGTTTAGAGCCTGTCAAGCCAGACCTGATCTCGCTTTCAACTGCCGGTTTATTTTTTTTGCCACAACTGTTTCCATTGGGGAAGTTTTTGCACATATTTTTAAAAGTTTTAATGAAGGCGATGGATTGTTCATTTTGGATTTTGAATGCTTATTCCTTCACGACTTTTCTAGAGATCTTAGATGTGACCTTGGTTATATGATACATTTTAGTTTCGTTGACATACGGTATTGGAAATATGTGCGATATTCGATATTGGTGTCTTTGAATTACCGATATCGATATTATTGCGATATTAGTTTCCTTCACCTAAAAATGTAGCCGCGTGCACGTGCAGTTAGTTTTACTTCCGTGTATATACTGAGCCGCTCTAAGTCACCATGGCAACCAACCTAGCAGACGGAGACGTAAACGACAATGAGACATAGAAGTACAAATTGACAACTTTACAGAACGTGAAACTGATTTTTCAAAGTGCGGATTTAAGAAATGCTTGATTTTACTTGATTGATCAATGAAAAATTATAACTTATCGCACATGTTTTCAATATGCATATCGCACGTGCCAATATTGTGATATCGATATTTGTCCGATATATCGTGCAGCCCTAGTTGACATACACGTCTACTTCATTTACAGTCAAATTATGACTCCTTGATCTTGATCTTGATGTCACTATTTATAAAGTGCTAAGAAATAACTATGCAAACTAATATTATGAAGCTATTAGGATAAGAGTTGACGAAGTTGACCAGGTTGTCCAAGTGGCTTTAGATCACCTGACACACCTACTACTTTGGCCCAAATAGCAGGTACTGAACATGTTTTTTTTAAAACAATTTGAGATGGTTAATGATCTGCCTTTGGCTTCCGTTGTGTTGTCCTGCTCTTCTTGCATGGTAGCATGTTCTAGTATACATTGTTGTCAAAAGTCCGTTGGGGTTAAAATCCAAAGCAATCACTCTGGGAAACCTGGCTGAAGGTGCGACGAAACTGTGCATCCCGGGATGTCGTAAATACCGAGAAAAACTGTTTATACCGCTCGAAATAACTAGGATCACCTATGTATCCCAGGAGTGCAACTGCAGGGACATTAAACCTAAGGTGTCAAACTCAAGGTCAAATGGCCCTTATATATGTCTTTTTTTTATGTGGGCCCCACTGACTTAAATGGTTTACTCGCAAACAAATGTGCTGTTGATATTTGTGACCAAATAGAAACCCCTTCCAGGATCGAGAGAGCGCAAGGAAGTCGACCCACAAAATACAAAACCTGAATTTTGACATATTTGACATGATTTTGAAATAGGTCAGAGATTGTAGCTATCGGCCATTATTCAAGTACGAGATCATAAAAAAAGAGACGCAGGCATAAGTGATTTATGTACGATGGACGGATAGTGTATTTATGTGCATAACGTTGAATATATTGTGGATTTTGAGGCACAAATTAGAGGCAGTCACCAAAACTTATTAGATTATATATTCACACTGTTTGTAAAGTGTAATAAGAGTTGTAGTTACTTGGTTGCATTAGTTTTTAGGTTGGATAAATTCTTAATTATTCAGATTAAAGTTAATTTATTTCTGCGTTGGGTATCTAATAAACAATTAAGACGTACTGCTCCGTCTCACAACCTAATTATTTTTCAAAGCAACTGGTGGTTCTTCCCTGATATATCTGCAGCCCCGCAGGTACCGAATTGTTGGACTCAATATGTATTCATTGGTTAATGCTAATACAACACAGGGTTAGTCATTGCAACACAGATTTACATTTTAAAAACCTTCCTCGGATTTTAATTTAACAGTCCAACAGACACACTATGGTCTATTGTGTCTTTCCTAAAAAAAAAAAAAAGAGCAACAGGAACTTCATATGGTGCAAGAGACGCACTCGGGTTAAGCCTCGGATAAAGGTGCCGAGTCAGCACAAGTGTCCATTGAAACAAAGGCATTTCCTAATGGATGAGCAGGAGCTGAAGCTAAACAGGGGGATCCCGGGAGTAAGACCTTTTGAATCTGTGAAAATTCAACGGTTAAGTCAAAAGGAGTTAAAGCGCTGAAGACCTGCTTTTGTCCGAAGAGACAATAGGCTTAGCCACTCCTAGTTTCAACCCTCTGGTCGTGATCAGAACCCATTACTAATGCATTACCATTGCACCGAGGCAGCAATTTACTGATTGCCATCAAATGATGTGGAGAAAGTGCCCTGCAGTCTTCATTTCTTTTATTTTTTTTTATATAACCTCCGATGACGTATCTCCCGCGAGGGGCCCGAGCGTGGACGAGAGAAATCCACATTAAAAGTTTAACCCGCAACAGAAGTCCTAAGAGTCCCAGGAATAATTCCATCTATTATCGCCCCCCTTTTTTTTTTTTTTTTTATAGAAACGCTTCGCTTAAACGCCCCGTCATGAAATTACAGTCAAATCTCCCGGACGACCTTTGACACCGAGGACAATTGTAGGCCAGAGCTTGAAGAGCGCTTTCCCCGAGATCCTCCCCATGACTCCAATTAGACGAGGCTTCACTCTACTACATACAAGAGGCTAAATATGGGCCCAAGCATTTTAAGCTGCTCTGCATGTGCGCGACAGCCTGCTGGTGCCGTCGCAAATACAGTGTGAAAGGCTATTAGATGCCCCTGAGATAGACCCTTAAAATAGCAGAGGAGAAGCGTAAAAGAAAAAAAAAAAAAAGGTTGTGAGAGTGGATCGGTCCATTGGATTTAAACAATATATATGTTTGAGTCATCAGTCAACCTTTATAAGAGATCTTGACAATTTTATGTCTTTATTAGTGGACCGGGAGTCAAAAGACTAAACAAGTATTTATTTGTTCCAGAAATACCAGAAGTGATCCTACCCTTCTTCATTTGCACCATTTTTTTCAACATTTCAATTTTTATTAAGGAAAATATAATCTACCGCTATCATTATTGTGAACCTCTATTGTTTAATATGTTTTTTTACAACCAAAAAAGGTAGTTCAACCCAATAAGTAGTGATTCAATGCAGCCATATTGACTTCTCCTAATGCTAAGTTAATAGTTAACTGTTAAACTAATATTTAAATAAAAAAAATGTTAAAACAACTAGTTGAGAAATTCGTCTTTTTTTTAATTTAAGGGTGTTTTTCAAATGCTAAAAATGTCTCACCAGTAGCAAAGAAATGTGTTGATTTTTTTCTCTTTTAAATCCGTGTATTGAATTGCTAACAAATTGTTAGTTGGTTATTAGAATGTTTTTGGAGCTGCTGTGTTGAAGAATGTGTTCGGGGTCAAGAGTGATTATAAAATTAAACTTCAGAATTTGGAATCACTTTAAAAGTCAATACTAAAGAAAACACAAATATGTTACTTTTATTTATGTTTTTTTTTTAATTATTAATTATCACTTCTTGACAAGCTACAACAAAAAAACATGAGGAAAATATTGTAGCTAGTAAAAGAAGCTAACAGCAAAGCTAAATACCAAAAGGGTTGCTCACTTTAACCATATCTTTGTAATGCTGAAAATAACTTTGTGAGATCTAAATTTCTATAGATTATTTACTAAACATGAATGTTTTATATAAAAAAAAAAGTTAAACTTTTTCTTTCTTTTTTTTACATTAAAGCTAGCTTGTTTAATCCCATTGCTTGTTTGTTAGAATGCTAATAGAACATTAGCTTAACACGCTACATTCTTTATTGGCTCATTGTTTATCTTTTAACTTATATTAATACTAATAGAGATTACACAGCTATTAGCAATCCAGCTTTATTGCTATAAAATACAATACAGATTATCCTTCTTTTTTAACCTTTTTGTGTTTGTATGAAAATGTCCTAATGACATGATGAGTAGTTTTTAGACACCACAAATAAAAGCTTCTCAGACAAGCTAAATGTAGATTAGCCAGAGGCAACAAACACAGCAAGCTCTATATTTAACATCTTCGCACTTAAAATCCCTCACCATTATCGAAACAACAGACCTTTATGTCGCCCCCTGTCACTGCCGTAAGTGTTCTATAAGGCTACAAGTTAATATTCTTTAAGACTCTTAAAGTGGAATAAAACAGATTTACCAGGAACTCTGATTAGAACAACCTCCAGGCTTAAACAGGGATCCTTCTTAAACTAGATTAACCCATTTCAATCTCGGGAGTTCATTGTGGAGTGTAGCGCTGCTCCAATCCAAACAAAAAAAAAGACTTTATTTTCCTTCTACTGTCAAAGTAGTGGACGGATCGCATGTTTAGTTTGGCACACTCTCGGATTTTCTGATGGAACCATTATGAGATCCGATACTCTTGAACAGCGGATCAAGAGGCTAGACTGTGTCTCAGTTTGAAGCGGATAAATATTTGTTATTATTATCCTTATTCGCTTTATTCCCTTTAATTTGGTCCGACATCTTTCAGGCAAAAAAAAAAAAAAAAAATCCTTTCTAACGCTCCGGCATGCTGAGCGTTTTCATTTAATATTATTTGATGTATCACGAGGCGAGAGTCGCTCTTTCACAGCTGTTGAAGGACTCTAGCGGCGGAGGCGATTTACAGTGAGCTGGAAATAGATTAGTCATACACGGGGTGGAACAATCAGACGTCCGCTTGTGCTCATTCGCTACCTGGCTTTGGGGCATTATTTATGTAATGTCGTTTTGGGGGGTAACAAGGTTGGGAAGCGAGTGGGAGGGAGAAGGGATTGAGCAAATGTTAACAACAGCACAAATAATGAATACAACACTGCTTAAGTTATCCATCGATTCTCCCCCGGGTTCAGATCTTTACATCTGTACAACCCGTACTACACATGTACGGATTGGATTCAGAACGTAAACATGATTGGTCGAGTGGATTGAACTTTGTCGCCACTGGTATGGATTTGTGTCGACACGCTTAAGTACTTCTGAGGACATAACCTTCGGCGTTCTCCATGAAAATGATCACAAACACTAATAAGCTGACGCAAAAAGTACAGTAATATATTACCTTTTATATGTAATTACCATCTTCTACATTGCATCTCGACACTATTTCCACCGGCAACAACTAGAAATAAACTAAGGAAGCATAAGCCTTTGGTCACATGCGTTCAATACATAGAGCCCCATACAAACCAACATGTATATACAGTATATATTATTTTATAATGTATTAACTTGAACTTTTCCGACTTTTGCTTTATATTTAAGTTAGTAACTAACTTATACTTATTTGTAAAGCGCCTTTCCAGACCAGGGTCACAAAGCGCTTGAACAATCACAAGCAATACACAGTTAAAAATACATACAAATTTAAAAACTCCAAAAGGCCAAGACAACATAAGACAAACACAGGATTTCCAGAAAATCAGGGAAAAGCATGTTCAAATAAAAATGATCTTAGGATGTTTCTTGATGACGATGAATAGCTATGAAAGTAAGAACCAGAATTTTTAAATTGACCCTGGAAGAAACTGCCAGCCAATGCATAGTTCTAAGGATCGGGGGAAATGTGAGTTCTCCTACTACAGCGGGTCAGAGTTTTGTATTAACAGAAGGCAGGACAGCTCCTTCTTGTTTAGAATAATTATTAAATATTTCTAATTTAAGAAAAAGTTTGTCTCTGACTTCGAATTAAATTCGTACCATGCCACGCAGGAATTACGACATACTCTTATTGTACCATCGAGGTTGTTCAACGGGCGACAAAAGAGCCAAGTTTAGAGATAATTGCTTTTTTAATTTTTTCGGGGGGTAGTTATCAACAGAATTGCACGTGTTTGTGCCAAAAAAAACTGCTGGATTGGATTGATCCACTTTCATTTTAGGGAAAAAGGAAAATGTAATTCTTTGTTCTCATCAAATCTTACAACGCTTTCGCTGCCAATCAATACACAAAGACAAATAGACGAGTAGTGGAAAGTTTTGGTGTAATATTCCTGTTGTTGGTTATGTATTAGTCACTAACGTAAACGCTCACTTGCTTTATTTTGCCACTTAAAGGATGTCATTACTATAATTACTTAAGATCCTTCACCACATGCCGTGTACTTAAACGTAATTGCTGGTTATTAATAAGCAGCGTCTTTGTCAATATTTATCTCCAAACAATGTCTCGACACGTACCTTCTTGCATTCTATTATTGTCCCTGTGATCCTTTCTAAACATTCTATGTGCAATAATCTGAAAATAAAATGACTAATCGACTCATACGGACATGTTTGAAACATGTTTTAGGCCTTTTTTAATCCGATGTATCCACTCTCACTGAATCCTTATTGGATTGAAAATCAAAGGCGATCATTTTAAAAGTCACATCCCAAAGGTCTTGTGAAGGACACTTTTATCATCTTAGGTTTGATCTTATAAAAGCTGACCGGCTCTGACAGCTTTAACTCGAGTCTGGAATTAAACCCCCTTTTGTTAAAGTTTGCATGAATGCAAGCATGGTGCTGTTAAAAGCATCGCTCTACACTCAAATGTATAGTTTTTTTTTAAAATGTTTTTCATCCTGGCGTTCCCTTCCTCCGACTTCAAACAGACTGGCGTCGATTTCAAAATCCAGGGCTAATCGCGGCATGCTAGGAGAACAAGGAGGAGTCGGGAAACACTTTCAATGCTGCCCCACTTTATCGGAAAGTTCCTCAAGAATCTCAAAGGCAATTAATCTTTAAAGAAATAAATGATCATTTTCCCCACTAGAGAGGGTTTTAAAAGATGAGACGGCGTGTTGAACAAGTGTAGTTTGGTGAGTATTTAAAACGTGCTCTTGGTTATTAGCGGATTGAATTTAAAAAAAGCAGGTCCAGGTTAGCGTTTGAATTTCCTTAAAATGTCGATGGATCTCACAGAAGAAAACGTGAAAAATCCATCCTCCTTGTTGATGACTGATGGCCTTTGAAGAGAAATGCAGGCTCGTGAACGCCCTCAAGTCAGCAAGACCTGGCCGTGATTCGCGGTTTATAGATGTAATATCATTATCGCCGGCGCGAGGATTTGACCCTTGGATCCTCTCCAGAGGTGGAGTGCTTCCGTGGAAGGCTGAGTAGCACATTTCAGTCGAGCCACAGGCTTCCTTTTCTCCCGTCTTAGTTATACGTCTAATACCATAATGGTAGAGGTAACCGCGAGACCCACGTAGATGGATGTTGATGTCACGTTAATAATTGATCATAAAGACCATAAAGCAGTTTTAATGTTAGTGCATCCAGACAAGTATTATTGTCCAACCTTTGTTGTGACCGCAGTCACTCTAGTTGGCAATGTATGGATTGTGTTCATTTTGATTTATTTAAATGTATTATTATAATAAATAAATACAGTATAAAATAATCTTATCAATGAGTAGTTTGTTCCATTATTCAAAAAACAATGGGAAAACTCAACATAATATGACGATTATATGTCTCTCTAAACCTTAAACTTTAAATAGAATTGGTCATTAATATCTTGTAATAATACATTTATTTATTTTTAACTCGATACTAAAGATTAAAATAAAATTACATGAATAAAACGAGTTGATACATTTCAACTTATCTATTACAAAATGTATCTTTTTGAATTTTGATCCAAATATTCCGTCACAAATGCGCGTCTTGCTGATGGCGTTTTTTTTTATTGCCGAATGACATAATCTGTGTTACCTCATCATGTATTCATCATTCCGGAATGGTAACACATCTCTTCCCGGTTGAGTGTGTCCGTGATTGTGTGCATCTGTGTGTGTGTGTGTGTCTGTGTGTCTGTGTTTGTGTTGTTGTAAAATGGCTGCACACTTCATCAAATGGACTTGGGAAGAGTTTTTGGAGACCGACTTGGGAGTGGGTTATAAAAATTCAATCTGAGCTATCTGTGTGTTTGTGTGTGTTTGTGTGTGTTAGGAATGAAAAGTGAGACAATTCTCTCTGCACCTGGAAAAGTCATCATCTGTCGTTTTTTTGATATTTCGATTTATGATCAATTTTGAAAAAAATCGCCCCAAAAATTGGAGTCTGGGCTCTTAGAGCAACTTGAGGTTTATTGTAATAACTTTGGTTTAAATCAAGAAATCATCACGATGAGTACACATTGTTAATTCATGTGGACGGGAACGACAGCTGCAATTATTCAAGTGTACTGGGTGTTTCCTTCCTTTTCCGTGTGGTCGTTAAACTTCCTTTTTTTGTGTGTTTTTTGTGCTTCAGTCGTCCAAGAATATGACACGAGCAGGAATCTATGGGGGACAGTTTGTTGGTCTGCTCTTCTACACAATCCCAGTGGTGTACTTCACACACAGATTATTCATTTTGTGCAACAATCGAAAACATCTTTGAGCTAAAAACAGAACACATGTAAAAAAAATAACAAACAAATAATTATAAATAGTCATCAAAGAGTTTTTGATCCCAGCTGACGTGTGTGTGTGTGTGACCGAGAACACATGGAGATGTTTTTTGAGGAGAATTCAATTTGCATTCACACGAAGATGAATTATTGTCGTCTAATGTTTCCTTTCCGTAATGGAAACCAGGACTTTCCTGCTACACTCATGAGTTTCAAATGTTGAAGTCTTCCTCTCCAAGATGCATTGAGTCCCTCATTATGACCATGTTTTGAGGTTGTTACTTTACGTATCGGCGAACGAGAGGTTACAAGAGCGGAGTCCATTATGAACTCATAGTGGTCTTCACTTCTCCTCCTGCCAGCTGTAATCACGCCCTGCTTTGATTATACAACAAGTCCCTTGGAGGTGGACACTTCTGGTATTTTCTCCAAAAAATTGAGGCATACTGATGAGTACAATAGAGTCCAACATCTATTTAAGACACACTTAAATCAACACATTAGTTGCTCTTTAAAGAACCTGAGCTATGTGTTCAAGTAACAACAACAAAACTGACTTCATGCATTATTCACGCGAGTATTCACACAAGTATTCACACAAGTATTCACACAAGTATTCACACAAGTATTCACGCAAGTATTCACACAAGTATTCACACAAGTATTCACACAAGTATTCACGCGAGTATTCACAGACACAATACACAGCTCTAACTCAGGGTTACTCAGACCAAGACGAGGCCCATTGAACCCATTAGTAAATCACAGAAAATGCTTCAAAATGCACAAAGAAAAATCAGCTTGATGTTGTTGGATTGTCCATTTCCTGCTAACTAGCTAGCTACTTGGTAACAATGCAAACAGCCATGTTGACACAGAACTGTGGTTTGGTTTGGTACCCTCAGAAAACCATCATATTAAATTAAATTAAACTATTCCCTTCCCTCCTCTCATGCCCCTCTAGCGCCCCCTGGAAACCTCCCCCACATTAAAAACCACTCTCTATTAATCATGATCAAATTATTTAGAAATTACGTGTTTTTATTTGATAAATTCTTAGACTTATATCTACTCAATATTTAACTTTTGGTGACGCTAACTTGATCTTAAACATGCTAGGAAACAATTTTTGTCCTACGTGTGTAGATTTATCTTAAGAGCTCAAATTTGAGATGGAAAATAAACAAATTAGATATTTATTTTCTCTTTAATTGACGCTAACCAGAGCGTCGTCGACGCGTTTCCATCGATCTGCAGTAAAATCACGAGCCATAGACACGTAGCACCAGGCCTTTCTGTTAAAAAAGCTCTGAGCTATGGAATTATCTGATCAGATCTGCTCGGCTGAGCATCCTTCCGCTGTCTTCTTAAACAAATAACCCATTTTATTTTTCACCGGACCTCATGTCCCTCCACTTGGCAGTCCATTTCCTGGCTCCATGCTCTGCTGTTTCCTGAGCCGTGAGTCAGAACGAACAGCCAAGTGTTCCTGTTGGATCGAGTGTTGAGAGGAACCACAGGCGGCTGCTTCGGAGAAGTTAAATAACGGAAATTCGAAAGAGGGGCCTATCGCACTGTTGATTTATGGCCAGTGTTATGAAGATGAATCGTCATCCGCGGAATATCACAGGGATGTGCAGCAGATCTCGGAGTAATCCCATTCATAAAAAGAGCTCTGTGGCTCTTGGGTTCTTGACCGAAGAGACATGGGAAGAACACAGCTTTTCATTAAAACCATCTTTTAGCTTGTGAACGTCAATCTTTTGATAAAGAACAGGGGAGTCAAAACTATTACATTTTCTGTGATTATTTACACATAAATCATATATAATATATACTGTGTGTATATATATATTCACACATACATACTCACTCTGACTTATACATATATGTGTGTGTGTTTGTGTGTGTGTAAGAGTGAGTTCATATGTGCGTAAGAGTGAGTTTATATGTGTGTGAAAGTGAGTATGTATGTGCGTGAAAGTGAGTGTATATGTGTGTGAAAGTGAGTGTATATGTGTGTGAAAGTGAGTATATATGTGTGTGAAAGTGAGTGTATATATGTGTGTGAAAGTGAGTGTATATGTGTGTGAAAGTGAGTGTATATGTGTGTGAAAGTGAGAATATATGTGTGTGAAAGTGAGTGTATATGTGTGTGAAAGTGAGTGTATATGTGTGTGAAAGTGAGAATATATGTGTGTGGAAGTGAGTGTATATATGTGTGTGAAAGTGAGTATATATGTGCGTGAAAGTGAGTGTATATGTGTGTGAAAGTGAGTGTATATGTGTGTGAAAGTGAGTGTATATGTGTGTGAAAGTGAGTGTATATGTGTGTGAAAGTGAGTATATATGTGTGTGAGAGTGAGTATATATGTGTGTGAAAGTGAATATAAATGTGTGTGAAAGTGAGTATATATGTGTGTAAGAGTGAGTATAAATGTGTTTGAAAGTGAATATAAATGTGTGTGAAAGTGAGTATATATGTGTGTGAAAGTGAGTATAAATGTGTGTAAGAGTGAGTATATATGAAATAGCATTATTAGCATATCTAATTCTTACAGTTTCTGTCTGTGCACAATCTTGTGTTTGAGTTTTCAGGGTGATCGAAAATGGTCATAAACTGGACTTTAATTCGTCTAGTGAGGAGTATAATACTTGTTTTTTTGGATGTCTCAACTTACAGCGCTTAGTATAGATAGATGTTTAATCTTATTTTTCAATCATTTAGACAAAAAAAAAGCCCTGCTGGTGGAAACTAAATATTGCAGGCAACGAATATCACAGTAGAATGATATAAATAAATAAATTTGAAAACATTTCTCACCGATTTTTTTACTTGACAGTACTATGTTAAACATTTAAAGCCGAACACCAGGTGTTTTAAACTTGTAAATAATCTCAAATGTTTTTTTTTTCTGTTACTAAATATAAATAGTTTTTCATCGTATTAGTTCAACCTTTAATGGAGTATTTGTCGTCTTACTTTTTTTTTGTTTTTCTATGATTCTTTCCTTCTACCATGACTCGCGTTCAGCTCTCGGATCAATCCAACATCATTCGGTCAAACTAATTCGACTTTGATTTTCCAACTGCGTCTCTAAAGTAGTTGGATTTAGGGCTATAATTGTAAGCTGGTGCTGTGATTCCAGGACAAATTGTGTCGCTTCCAGATCCAGATGGGCATCAGCGTGGAGTCTGCTGTTCGCGGGCTTCTAGGCACGGGGTCCGCCCGGAGTCCGAACAGATGCTGCTCTTTAAAGCAGACTTCTGACATTAACGGCGGTTAGTGCACTCCTGCGAGGCCTCCCTTTACAGCTGTTCTGAGGCCGCTCTGACTTTTAATTGAGATGGGAGTGATCATAGATCACATTAGTGGAGCAGGAGACGCCGCGGACCATTGAGATGTCACGACGGGAGCTCCTCCCATGTTCCTGTCGGCCAGCTCTGCTGTTAAACGGGCGCCTCGATGGGAATACTGGTCTGTGGAGAAGGCGTGTGGTTGTTTTATTTAAACACCTTTATGAGTTGAATCATCATCTGTTTAGTAAAGCTTCATGAAAATACGTGAACTTTGTTTACTTAAAGTTTCTGAAAAAAATGGAATTAATTTTAGATGGATGGATGGATATTTTAAAATTTCAAATGCTAAAAAATGTGTCAATTTTAGTGAAGAGAAAGGCTAATATGTGAGTTTGTTCTCAGAGTGATTTTCTTATTCTGTTCATTTTACCTCTTTTAATATTAAATATAGATAATGTTTTGATATAGTTGCATCTCAGTCAGTTCCTTAAATTCCCATTATTCTGTAAACATGCACTTCATTGTTGTATGCAGTACTATGAAGTACTGAAGTTATATTGTATATAATACTGTCCTAACTTCTGGACTGAACTCATTTCTTTTAAAAAATAAAGGAAATGTATACAACACACCTATTGTCTACAATGACTATAATCCACACGATGCAACATGAAATATTTACACAGAAATATATATATTTTTGTACCAAATAAATGTTTTTTTCTGAGCAGTACTTGTAACACAACAGTAAGATAATAATAATAACAACAAAAAATACAGATTTCCGGAAAAGTTTACTCCAGACTTTCATTATCGCTTTTTCCCCTTTTTTCACATTGAGACAATTGTTTACGCTGCCGTATCCAAAATCCACATTCTTACGCTTCCTGCTAAAAGATTCTTGGAACCCATTACCATGTCAAAATCTATTGATTATCACAGGGTATTAAGCAGGTACAAAATATTGTTTTTGTTTTTTTTAATGCTAAATATTAGTGTATATTCTCAAATATAATCCCATGCTGGTGTCTTAGGTTGGGAAAAGTTACAGAGGTCACATGGTTTTAGACGTGTCGGAACATTGTTAGACGAAGAATGTAAGAGGGTTAAGTACTTACTTACCTACTAGTACTTACTCCAAGTTGTGATAGAATAGTTACTGTGGCCTGACAGGAAGTGTCAAAACACAAAATAGTGTTTTTTATAGGCTTAATCATCACCGTGACAAACATCACTGCAAAATCATAGTGTTCAAGTATCGTTGTCAGAAAAAAACAGTCTAGTTTTATTATTAACCAAAAATTCAAGCTTAATATTTGTCCTAAAATGAGACACTTTTCTCGATTCTTTTAGTGAATTAATTATATCATAGATGGATAGAATCAGAAATCCTTTATTTGTCCCGCGAGGGGAAATTCAGTTTAAACAACAGCAAGCGCAATACCTCAAATAAAAAAAATAAAAGACACCCAGAAATAGAATAATAAAATGAAAAGAAAGATCTAAATAGAATAGAATAAAAATCTGCCCTATATTATATACACTAACATATTTACAAAAATAACAAGAAGAAAATAACAAGAAGAAAAGGTGCTGTTAAATATTTATCTTGCTGAGTTCTTATTGTGGAGTCTGATGGCAGCAGGGAGCACCTCTCCCTCACACACCTGGGATGCTTCATCCCAGGTGTGTGAGGGAGAGGTACCGCAGGTCCTTCCTCCCTAGATGGATAGATGGATAGATAGAAAAGAAGATAGAAAAGAAGTCGCTGTTAAAAAAAAAAGGCTTTTTTTGCTTCGATTCCATCTTGATGTGATGGACATGTTTTATCAGCACATATTCACTTTCAATCCATTCCATTGTCCACAAAAAAAACCCCAATATTTACTCTCCCACGACGCTTCTATTGTGTTGCTATATGCAGTCCTGCGTGCACACTGTGCTTCAGAAATCTCGCGCAAGATCCTGCTCATCCTGCATCATATCTCATTAAAGATGGAAGTGAAGATTAAACCACATCCTCCTCTGCACGCCGCAGCGATGGGCAGCAGACATTCATTTCCCTTATATTAGTCATAAATAAGATTGAGCATGCAGTTCCTGCACTGGCAGGAATAAAGGCTTGTTTTCTCTCAGCTGGAGGAATATTTTGTCTCACCAGACGATGCCTTTGTCCGTCCAGAACCTTGGAATACTCTGAGAGTTGTTAAAAAAAAAAGGAAAACCGCTTTGAAATGGAAACTTTCAGGGACTAATTAAGAAGTCCAGGCTGTCTCCCGCGGTGTGTTTTTTGGGAAAACGATGCCCTTTTTTCCCAACGTATAATACGATGTCTCGCTGACTAATTATGCATTTGACTCTACGGTGTGTCACATGTTCGACACGGAGCTGACAGCCAGTGTTCGTCGACATCATCTCAAGTGTCTTTGGCTTTTTTTTGTGTTTCGTGCGAGAGAGAGCCCAATTAAACACTTTTGAAGAGCTGAAACTTTTAGTCCGGCTTCATAAATGATGAACACAGCAAGAGCCCGGCGCCGCCGCCGCTGCTTCACTGATGCCTTCTTAGTAATTAGAACTTCAATTAATGATCATAGAAGGACTCGTCCTTTGAAGTATTGACTTAATCCAGTCACGATATTGGTGTTTTAAGAGGAGAATCTCCCACAAGGTTGTCTCGGATGGGCCTGTTTTTTCAGGCTCTCAAGTCGATTATGCACCCAGGAAAAGATCCCCAAATGGTCCGGTTATGGTATCTTTAGATGTACATTTAAAGCAGGATTAGCAAATTAAATGTACTATCCATAGTTTTATTGTACACGTACTGGCTCTGTATTAATGGGCAAAAGGGACAATAAGAAGAAATATGGCAAATACAATAAGTGTGGATATCAAAGATCACAATCATTGCAATGAAATAATTGAGTTTGTCACAATCATACATTTAAATAACACAAACTAAAACTAAATTTAAGGGCTCTCTAACTCATTTATAGTTATAGGTATTGATGTCTTAATAAGTTGAGATTCATTCATTAATTTTTTTTTTATTTCTCTTGACTATGAATATTAAAAATGAGATGAAAAATATCAGATTTATTTTTGCTTCATTTTCAAAATTCTTGATAAAAATCGATATGAATTTAAAAATAAATAAGTTAAATTAAACATTCCTGACTGAAAAGACTTCATTTATTCATTTTTCTGAATGTAGTTTTAGAAGCCAGTAGTAGTGCTTAGTATTCTGATCCCAGTACTGATCCAAAAAGAGCACTTTTCTACTGGTCTTACCGGGGTCCTGGTCTTAACCAGGGTCCTACCGGTGTCTTGGTCTTACTGGTGTCTTAATGGGGTCTGGATCGAACCGTGGTCCTGGTCTTACCAGGATCCTATCGGTGTCTTGGTCTTATAGGGGTCTTACTGGGGCCTGGGTCTTATGGCGGTCCTGGTCTTACCAGGGTCCTACCGGTGTCTTGGGCTCACTGGTGTCTTACTGGGGTCTGCGTCTTACCGTGGTCCTGGTCTTACTGGGGTCTGGGTCATACCGGGGTCTCAGTCTTACCGGGTCTTGGACTTACAGGGGTTTTACTTGGTCATGGTCCTACCGGGTTCATGGTCTTACTGGGGTCTTACCGGGGTCTTACCTCGGTCTTGGTCTTACCAGGGTCTTACCGGGGTCTCTGTCTTACCGGGTCTTGGTCTTACAGGGGTCATACTGGGGTCATGGTCTTACCGAGGTCTTGGTATTTGCTAACAAGTAACAAATCTACCTGTTGTTCACTGACTTTGTCGTTCATGAGTTGTAGTTTTTTTCAGAAAAATCCTCAGATTATCAAGTTTTTATCACGCTTGGGTATTTAACTTGGCCGCGAAAGACAAATTGTTTTTTCAATACTAGCGAAGCATTTTTAGGTCGGTGCAAAAAAAGGACCCAAGTTTCGAAAACCCATCTCTAGCCAATATAGCCATAACGGCTTGTATGCATTGTTAATTACAACATTTAAATCAAAACTACACAAATCACTTTCAAGAGTTATATTTTGAATTATGACGCCACATACCAATGGTGGAAAAAACAAAACCTTTTTTTTTTTGCATTTCCAGAAACACCAAGTTTGATAGTTCCTCTTTCGACATCCCGAGGGGCCACATGTGGCTCCTGGCCCACTCCCTGCACCTGCTGATCCTCTATATACAATCCCTTTAAGCATGTTATAATTTGTGTCTGATCGTCTGTGTAATTCCTTTCTGGGAATGAGTCGAACTCAACCTTGATGCCGCATGACAAATGGAAAAAAAAAACCCACCGATGTACACCCGGTTTAGCAGGGAGTCACTACCTGTGCTGCCGTCAATTCCATTTAGGTCATTCATCCGTCTCGCCCTCCTAACTGAATTGCATTTTAATCGTGTATGCTTTTAGCCATCTGTGGCTCTGCTTTTCTGCTTTTTTTTTTTCTTCTTCCCCTCTGCATATGCATGTTGTATTCGTGGAGGGCCACACTGGCGAGGGTTAAGTAACCTTGGAAACAGATTGATCTACCTTTACCTGAGGAGACATTTCCGTCCTTCACCGGAGAGAGAGAGGTTTTTTTTTTTCCCCCCCAAATGTTTAACAATTAGATCGCGTTCGTCACACATGTAGCCGCCGACCCGCGAGATCTTTGAGGCAATTTGTCATGTCTCCTTGTTACCTCAAGAGCACGGGAACATGCGTGTGGGAGAGCGGTTGCGTGTGAACGTGTCAGGACTGGAAGCGTGTCGCCGCTCATGCTCTCTGATCGCTCGCTGACAGGCGGGACTCGGCGAGGTTGACACTCCGGCGACCAAAAAAAGATATATGTGTGGTGTCCAATGCATTTCAAATAATGCGTCCTTGAGATGCAAGGTCAATTCCCGAGTCCGTCCTTGCTATAAACAAGCAGGGAGGAGGGGAAAAAAAAAAAAAGGTGCAAAGTGTTCATTCACCGCTCTCCAACATTATCGTTGGATTGTCTTCGAAGCTTAATTCGATTGTGGAGAATCACCGTAACCGGACCAGAAGGAGCTTTAGCGTAGTGATAACAGGTTTTTTTTATGGCGGCGGCTTCTGTGAGCGTCGCTTTTTTCTGAAACACAATCTTTGAAACATGCGACTCTGGCTGATCCTGGAAGAATAAGAAGTAGCAGCTAATGGGCAATTTAAAAAAAGCTCAGTATCGGCTTGTTGATGTGTTTCTGTCTGATTTAAAAAAAAAACAAAAGGAAAGGAAAGGTAGTGACAGGATACTTAACTTTTTGCTTATTTATAATGATAAACTACAAAGTTCAAGTTGATTTAAGTGTTTCTTAAATAGATCCTTGTTCTCATCAGTATGTGTTTGTACAAAACTCTCTTTTCATTTAAATATTTACATTATAAAAATGTGATTAAGCCCACTTAAAACTCTTTCTGGGAATGAAATCTTCTTTACCATAACCACATCCACTCTGCTGTGAATGGTCAAACCTTGATGGTTTGTCACCGCGCGTCATCAATCACAGAAAGTGATTTCACCACCAAGGGACTTGTTGTATAAACAAAGTGGGGCGTGATTACAACTGGCTGGAGGAGGAGGGAAGCCATTATTACTTCATAATGGACTCTTGTAACCTCTCATTCACCAAGATTTCAGACTTTATAAATTAGTAACTTCAAAACATGGTCATGATGAGGAACTTACTGCATTTTGGAGAGAATGACTTTTAATATTTGAAACATTTCAGTAAGTGAGTGAGCTGGGTTTTCACATTAGTTGCCCTTTAATTCCTGTTTATATTTTTTCCACTTGATTTATTTTTAGGCTTGTATCATTTAAGAACCTCATCCAGACTCTTGTCGGAGGAACTCGAGGCAAGTCCAACCAGGTAGATGTCCAAGGACTTTGTAGGAAGGATGTACTTAACGGACACAAACTGGCCCCGTTTGTTTTGAACCAGAGCAGACCAGGTACTTAGTAACTTGATTAGAATCTTCTTTGACGGGCCGTACTTTTTGGAAAGGCAACTAAAAGCACTCATCAAGTGGTGTAGGAGTAGTAGAAAAAGGGTTTTCAACACATTGTTATCCCCCAGAAGACACAGGGAATGTTTCCATGGAGAGGAAAGTCTGAGCTTATGCGATGCCAACTTTGGATAAGCATTGAAAGATGGAGGAAAGGATTCATGAAGTCTCACATCCGAGTGCAGCTTCTGACAAACATTGGTGTTTTTTTCACTCCAGTTCTTCAGTGAGTTTCTGTCTTGTTACTCCGGTGTCATCTTTCAGTCCAAGAAACTTTATTTTTTCTGTTTTTTTGTTTGTTTGCTGTGTGGTATAATGTTCTTTTACGACTGCAGATCATATTTTATTGTTTAAACATATATGAAATTAAGGTTTTGCTGTCAATATATATATTCTGAGTGAGTTTCTATCAATACCTTTTACTTATTATCAATTATATAATAGCAGTTGAATAGGTTTATATCTGGTGATAGAATTTAGAATATTTTTTATTATTTATTATAAAGAAAAATGTCGTTTTGAAGTTTATAAATGAGATTATTAATAAAATAAAATAAAAATTATAAATAAAACAAATACAATGAAATATTGCTGAACCAATTACAAATTCTTATAAAATAAATACATACAAATTGTAAAAAGATGTATTTTGGTAAAGGAATCAGAAATGTTTTCAGAATTTTAAACTATGAATATAATCCTTTAGCTATAGGGACTTTGTGGCTGGGGACAGACTTTTGATTTAATAAAATAAATGTACAGTTTAACTTAATTTCTGTCTTTAGACAACTCAATCTGTACGATCTTTTGCTTTTAAAGGTTTTACAGCTTCATTTATAATCACCTTTACTGCGAGACTTGTTAAAGAAGTATATTCTCAACAGTAAGATCTGCAGTGTTCTTAATGAAACTGGGATTTATGTTTCAACTCCATCTCCCTCTGTCTCATCATCTTCCTGTGTAACTGAATTTTAACTTGCCTCGACACGTCGGCCGTGACATGGTGCGTTGGTGTGATTTACTGATTGACTTTCGGAGCAGTTAAATCTGAGCACAGAGGCCCCTCTGGCTCCATATCGCTGTCTTTACACAGGAACACCAAAGCTTGTGGTTTCCTGCCAAGGCCTGGCCCGGGCTTGAAGTCTCAGTGGGATTCCTTCTCTTGACACTATTTACCCACACTCTGGATGGAGGGTTGCAATATTGCACCTTTTTAACGCCTTCTGTCTGTGGTGTTACTAAAGCAGGAGCGCAGAGCAGACGCATGTTTAAATGTGGAGGAGACGGTACAGCCGTTACAGCGTCGGTGCGACCTTTATGTTGATTGTCTGAATGGATGTTGACGCCGCTCTCCTAAATGTCACTTCTCATGAACTGGGAATACAAACCTTAGGTGGTTAGTTATGCTTTGAATTGTTGTTTAAGTTTCGCAAATGTTAACTGGTTCATTTTTAAGATTTAGAAAATGATCTCGAGGATACATTTCTCATATGCTGCTGAAGTATTTTCATTAATGGACTTGATTAAAATATGATGTAAGGGCTTGTGAACAGGCCTGTATGTTACATTTAAAGTAAATGCTTTTGCAGAACAAACATTAATGCAAGAATCTTTACAACCGGGGACTTGTAACCCGAATTGCATGCACTCGCTCTAGTAGAAGAACTCACATTTCTCAGATCCTTAAATCTCTTCACTGGCTGCCATTTTCTTTCAGTATCAATTTTAAAATTCTGGTTCTTACTTTCAGATCTATTCATGGTCAGGCTCCTCCTTACATCAGTGATATTTTATATATAATAATATTTTATTGGGTATTGTTTTGATTATTTTAGCGCTTTGTGACCCTGGTCTGGAAATGGTTCTACAAATATAAATTACTTACTTACTTACAAAACTTACTTACTTACTTACAAAACAAAAGTCTCATTGTGAACGTCAGAGATGGGAAAACAAGTATTTTGTCGGTCCAAATCTTAAGGCATAATGGACGTGTTAAAGAGACTGGACTATCGGTGGTTTATACAGGACACTTATTCATTTATTTGTCAAATAAAGGCGATATCTCTATCTAAAAGAAACTTACAAATGGAGTTGAAAAGTATTCATCAAATGGAAAGGAAAGTCTTTCTTCAATTCAGAGTGAACAGGATATGTGAGTGGGTACATCCTGTTCTGGGTCATGTAATTGCGGAAACGGTGTCTATTACAATTTTGCCGATTTATTTATTTTCAAGTGGTTTCCATTAACTTCTTTATCGCACTATACTTTTTTTGCCTGATTTCCAGTTGTCGATTCACTTTATTGGAGTCATTTGATGATTCCTATAAGGCCAAATAACTATTTCAAACTGCCTGGAATCTAGCATTAGAATTGCACGTCCGTTGGGCCGTGGGAGGAAACTGGGGTACCCAAGGTAATCATAGAAAAGTCATGCAGACCCCGACAAAAGCCCCTTCGCCTTCCTTCATTCTAGTCACCTTGTCAGGTATTAGCAGATGGTTCCATCCTCTTCTTTATCTCCCACTCTTTGTCTAACTCGAGCACGCTAGCTAGCCTTGTCAGCTCATTTAGCAGCTCAAATCGGAACCATTCAACAAATAACAATCGTTTTAACAGGCAACCTTGTTAGAGAGAAGAAGAATGAATCCCCCCTTTTTTTTTTCGTACCACCAAGCAAATGTTTTATTCAATCTCAGGTTTATTCTGTGAAACTGCCAAGAGGAAATACTTGGGCTGTCTGATTGTATAATTCTCATGGTGGCAGCACTTAACTATTTTATAGCTGCTTCCCCCCCCTAATCCTCCTTGAATAAGCAATTGAAACAGGCTGCCTTTGTGGTCTGTTGCAACACAACATCTATTTTTAAAGAATAGGGAAACAATTTACTGGCAATATGTGTGAATCCGTCTTTAAGTGGAAGAGGAAACTTAAACGAAGGAAGAGCCGAGATGTTTTTCTTTCTGGTGTGCATTGATCGCATTTGTACGATGCTTGTATATAGATGATACTTTCAGTTTTATCCACCTCTTGGAATCGAGTCAAGTGAGCTGTAAGTCACGGCAATATTGATAAATCTATTGATAAATATTAATGGTTAACATGGAAGCCGACTCTATCCCTCTCAAATTAACTCCGAATTAAAGTTCCGAACATTTTCATACAGATCAGCGATTTTTACAGCTTGGAGTGGTGCGTGTAAACGGAGCGAGTGTGTATGTGTAATTGTCGGCACATGGCTGCAATGATTGCAGTGAGAAGAAGAAGGCTCATGTTGTCTCTGTCATCTTCGTTGTTCATCTTGAAACTGATCAACATTTCAAACCATCTGGTCTCCCTCATTCTCTCTCCAACTTTCCTCACGTCAAGCCTTTACTTTGATATTCTCATTTCGATATAAATCATTAAAAAATAAAAGTGTTTCTCGGATGTTCTTATCCCGAACTGAACATGATGTTGATTTAATTGTGTTTCTACATAAAAAACACATTTGCATACAGAACAATGAGTTTTGAAATATTCATTTTTTTTTAACAGATTGCATCCCGTTTTTTCTTTCTCTTTTTTTGTAATTGTTGCCAAGTTTGCATGCCTGCCGGGCTGCAATGCTGCGCAGATGGATTAAAAAAAAGCAGCTGGATTCAAACAGATGTACCAAGATTTCTTTGGTCACTGTTGATGATTCATTAGATTTTAATGGGAGATAATTTTGGCTGCTCACCAGCTGCGCACAAAAAAAAAAAGAAAAAAAAGGACAGTCTTCAGTAACCTCTCATGACATTCGTCTTTTCAACCCCCCAAAAACTTATCCTAAGATTTCCCCGCCCGAAGATTCACCAAACTCTATCCCTCATCTATGAAAGATTAGCGTCGCCTTTTCAGGGGAGCTCTCATGCGTTTCACTTCCGCACTTGACTGAGCTGATGCTTCTTCATTTAGACTCCAGGTCATTTTGGGTCTCACAAGTTTGACTTAATTGCTTTTTTTTTTTTTTTTAAAGAGTGATAACTTTCTCCAGTCGGAGCTGTACAATGAATTCCGAAATGCATTTTAATTAACATGACCCTGATGCTCATCGAGCAGAAACGGATATTTAGATGCGCTCCCACAGATATTTAAATACAGTTTCTTCACCCTGATTGCTCCTGTCACTCCAGAGAGACTTCACCCCAGAAGTCATTCCATGAAACTGGTTCCTCTTTTTTTCTTGTCCATTTTATCCATTGAGCTCACACAAAGTAAAAATATAAAATATACATATTGTTTTTAACTGTTTATTGAAGTGCTCTTGTGAATTATGTAAATATAAATCATTCTTATTATATTATAATAATTATATTTTGTGTTGTTTAATCTATTTTACCAAGATTATGGAAAATATTCAAATGTCCACAAAGTCCCAAATACAATTATTTGTCATTAATTAAAATGATAATACATTCTTAAAATATATATAGATATTCTTTTTGAAATATATTTTATTTTATTTATTTTATATATGTTTTAGTTTAAATAAAGATTTAAGCTTGTATTTCCCTGTAAGATTATGATTTCTAAGCTTTTTTAAAATTATTAAATACAGTCAGTCAAGCTTAACCTCTCCAACCCGTTACGGATAATACAAAAACTGATGCATTACAATTTAATTTTTAAACTGTTTTGAAGTAAAGAATATGTTTATGTTTATGTTTTTATCCAGGATTATTTTGATGATTTGCATCTTGAATAACTAACCTTTCATTTCTAAAACAAGATTAAGGATATAAATCAATGCAACAATATATGAATAAAATAATCTTGGTGGTAAAGATGAATTAATCTTCACTATGAAATAATAAATGGGTCAGAGGAAAATATATATTATTGTATGAAGCTTCATTCGGGTCGTGTCTTTGATCATCTTTAAAAAAAAAAAAGTTCCATCTAAAAAAAATCCATATACAGTAGAAAACAAAGTTGAAATGGCACCGGTTTTGGCAGAACGACAACACATACAAAGAGAAAAACATCAACACTTGTACTGCTGTGATCAAACCGACACTGGTGGGAGCAGAATCTCTTAAGTGCTGGTTAAGTGCATTTTCAAAGGAAGTAAAAGAAGTTAAGAAACATGTGGTGTTAAAGAGACAATGCACTCTACCTTAATGCAATGTAGTGCACTTAAGCTTTAGTCTGTGATTCAGAACGCTGGGCCGTGCCATCAAGGCCGGGCATCTCCTTGACTAATGCTTTTGTCGAAAAGAAGGTAAAAGGAACTGATATGAAACCTACAAAACACCCCCTAGTTGCCAAATTTCTTTACCCTAATGCTCCTCATCCATCGGGGTGAATCCCAAGTAGGCAGTTTTAGAAATTGTAAACAGAAGTGCGTGGTGGTACAGCGCCAGAGGAAGTGAACTGCGCCGACCCCTGAGGAGTGATCTTGCTTTTTTTTTGCAACAGCGACTTATTTGATTATCTGTTTGTGAAGAGCCGTGCAAACTGGCTTGAACCTGGAGTTTTATCGCTTCATTTTAAAGAAGGAAAAAAACAAATGTTGTTTCCAAATGTTCCTGCGAGAGTTTCAAAACTTCCAAGTGAAAACTTTCAAACCACCACCATTCCTGCTCATCGACCGCACGAGTCACTTCCACTTCATTGCCTTGTGTCTCTCTCTCCGATCGTCTCCTGTAGACGAACAACTTAATTGAACGTTTTGAGACTTGGTTTTTACATATTTAGCAACTCTCTTTATCAACACCTTTTTTCCTTAGCCAGGTGGTAATTGACGCGTCTGACTGTGGTGTGACAAATCTTACTTTTTCAAACCACGCCTGGATTAATCTGTGTTTTTTTCTGAGTTGACTTCCTTAGTTCTTTTTGTAGGGCTTCTTTGTTACTTTGTTCAGATGGTAGTGTATGTTTATATCTCTCAAATTATTGGCCAAAAACCCAACATTTCGTATTTTATTTTAGTTAAAATTCATCTTCAACAGTTTGTAAGTTATGTAAGTAAATATGTCTTATTAGTACTTGTGCTCACCAACAAGTGTGTGGACTTAGTGTTGTTCCATTTCCACGTGGTCTTCTTTAAGTTTTACCATTTTGTTCCTCTGCCTGTTAATAACAAAAACAAGTTATGAAAACATTTAAACTAAAACTTTTAGGGAATTCTGACAATAGGAGATTTCGGTGATGCTCCATCTGGATTCAGGGATCTTTTGAAGGAAATTACAGGATTTTTTTTCGACTTTGATGCATTCAGGAACATTTTCCAAAGAATGGAAACTATTGCTTTGGTGCCAAAATGGTTGTTAGGGTTACTGACTTAACTATTGAGAAAGAGTATGACATTAAATACTTGGGTGTAAATGAGCTGTTTGAGTGTTTCCTTATATGTTATATGTCTTACTGCTAGATTTACATCCATTATATTCATTTTTACATGCTACATTTGACCTGAACCTTTTTTTTTCGTCCGTGGGTGGACACCTACACGGTTAGTACATCTGCTCTCTGACAAGGTCAAAGCTGACCTCCGAGGTCAAACCATCCGAGTGTGACGCAAATGAGCAGCTTCTGCTCGGTCTTGAAGCTCTTCAACTGTTGTGAAGAATTCTTTAAGAAAAATCCAATCTTCATTTTTGAGAAATGCTATTGTGTTGTGATCTTACAAATTATGTTCAATATATCATTAGCAATCTAAATGGGTCAATTGTAGGCTAAGAAAAGACGGCCCTTTTTAGCGTAGTAATGAGCCAAGAAAAAAAAAGAAGCTTTTTATTGGAATGTTTGTTTTATTGATGGAAAATACCTCATTAGTACCTGTTGTTGTGGTTTAACCTGGTTTTAATGGTGTCTCAGTGTCGTCGACAGCTTCGATTTGGTCGGTCTGTGCTGTTTCCTCACGTCCTTTTCCTGCATTAAACATATATTTTTGTTCCATTTACTCCTTATTCCTTACATCGTTATTTTGTAAATGTTATTGTCAACTAATAACACATTTAGAATCTATACTGGACTCTTCTCCTTCTCTTGGTTCAATGACTTTCTAACCTTGACGCCTGATTTAGTGCGTGGACTTTACCGTTCATAGTTTTATCCTGTAGGTATTCATGAAGTTTTGTCATTTGCTTAAAAGTTGGCAGTATTGTGGAAGAAGTACTACAATTGGATTCTCATTAAAAATTAAATGGTGTTAAAATTAAATGAAAAATATAGGTAATGATTGAGAAACTGAATGTTTGTTACAGCAATTTATCAGATGATTTTCAAAAATCTAATTCCAAGTTTTTTCTTTGACTTCTTTATTGCTATTACCACTCAAAGCTATAGATTTACATCAGCTCTGCCGGTGCTAAATAGGTTTAGCTAGCCAGAACCATTTTATTCTGTCTGTATCTTCAGCAAAAATGTAATGATTTGAGTTTCTTTTAAAGAGAATTGGAGTAAAAAGGGATCTGATGGAATTTCTACCATTACCTTTGCTATGGCTCCATCCAAGCGACAACAGAGTCATGTATTTCAACAGAAAATATGTATTTTGTCCACACAAATATTTGGAACAACAATCAAAATCTGTCAAAAAACCTAAAGTGTCTTAAGACTTTGACCTCAACATTTACATTGAGTACTGTTTGCTGTTGTACTCGATGTTTAACAATACCTTTTCTTTTTAAATACAGTACATGGTATAACAAAAAAACAAATATGCAGTTTATTTTTTGTGGGCAAGGATTCAATATTTAATTCAATTCTTTATATCACAGTGCTTGGATAATACGCTGTACATTTCATTTTTTATTCATACAATCCATCACTGTTTCAATACACAGCATGCGTCATGTGTCTTTTAAAAACATGAGTATTACAGATAAAGAAAAAAAAGCTGCATTACATACATCAGAATGTTGGCTTCTAATGTATATACTTCAGAAGAGATAACCCAGTGTAGCCCACTGATGTCTTCTTCCCCGGGTTTCATCCTTGGTGGGCTCAAGAAGAAGCAGGTAAATGTATATTTATGAGGAAGGATGAGCTCTTCCGAAGAAGAGGCACTGTTGTGAAAGGTGACCTTGTTAGATAAAAGGAGGGCCTCGGAAGCCAAATGATGAAAGAGGACGGGATCATCCGGGCTCATTAATGTGGATTTGAAGGTCAGGTAATTATAACAATAGACGGCGGGCCGACTCTGGCATCTGCTATTGTGTTGGTTTGTTATGGAGGTGACAAGCCGGAGGAGGGAAAGGATTAATCACTGACACTAGTCTGTTGTCACGTCGATGCCTTCAGACATGAGACGAGAGCTCCCGGAACGTCTGTACCCAGGCCCGGGAAACACGACTCCATCTTTTCCCCCTTCGCAAAAAAATATAAATTGTTCGACAACATGATTGTCTTGCTGTACTGCGCCCTGTAATTCACACGAACATCTAACCAACTTCTCCTAATGGCTGCTGAAACAGGAGATTCATTACATCACCGGCGCTGCTCGGCTAACACATCCCTCAGGCTGCAGTTTAGAACTGGAAATGACATGTATATTTGCTTATGTGATTTCAAATTAACAGCTCTGGCCTGAGCCGGGGGTGTGAATGCAGCCCACACTGGTTGAGAAGGTGTGGAAATGTGATTGCTCGACAGTGGGTCTGTCTGAGGGACGCGTGGACCACTTTTCAATGAGTGGGACTCAACACAATCTCCTCTTTGATCACTTGTAAAGTCGACAGACAAATGAAGATGCATAACCTAAGATGATTAAACATGTGTATTAGGTAGAAAAATATTCACAGGTCACAAAGATGTTCTGTTGCTGGTTCTCACTAAGGGTTAAAGAAGGGTTATGAATCACAAACTTGACTCCGTCTGATCACTCTGTTCCATATGTAAGTAAGTAAGTAATTTGTATTTATATAGCGCCTTTCCAGACCCGGGTCACAAAGCGCTTAAACAATCAAAACAATACTCAATAAAATATATACTTTAAAAGTCAAGATAATACTGAGAACAACACAGGAGTTCCAGAAAATTAAGGAAAAGCCTGAACAAATAAAAATGTCTTAAGATGTTTCTTAAAGGAGTCAGTAGATCATCAAACACAGAGGGAGAGGAAGATCGTTCAAAGCTTAGGAGCAACAGCCTGGAAGGATTTCTCTCCTCTGGTCCTGAACCGTGTTCAGGAACCATCAGTAGATTCTGATCCACAGACCTCAGAGCCCGAGCTGGGGTGTAAGTCTGGATCAGATCAGTGATGTAAGGAGGAGTCTGACCATGAATAGATCTGAAAGTAAGAACCAGAATTTTAAAGTTGATCCTGAAAGAAACTTGCAGCCAGTGAAGAGTAAGGATTGGAGAAATGTGAGTTCTTCTACTTGAGCAGGTCAGAAGTCATGGGGTGTCAAACTCATCACACATGATGAGTCATGTCACACATTAGGCTGGGTATTGATCGTCATTTTTCGAAAATGCTACTCATTAAAATACCCTAGGTTCATGGACGATACTTTTTTTCCGATACCAATTTGATGAGAAGAATTCTAACAAAAAGAAAATTATATTAAACAAAGTACAAATCTTGAGTTCAAGCTGTTTGCTTACTGATGAATGACAAATAATTTGCAGTGCAAAAAAAACACAATATATTTACTTGAGAATGATCGACACATTATCAAGTTTTGATCAAACATTTCGGAAAAACTGATCGTGATACTCCTTTACCAAACGCGACATCGAATTACTCTTCTTCAACTTTAGTTGTATTCTTATTGCAAGTCTCTGTTTTACATTGTTTAAAGTCGATAATCTCTGCTATAAATCTAAACACTGACGTCTTTAAAGGTCAGCGTAACAACCATCAGATTAAAAATGACCTAAGGGGCTTAGGTTAGACCGGTTAAAAAATGTCTATGTAACCTTTTGACAAACATGAGGTCCTGTACGGAGGTTAAAAGTCTCCAATGAGTTCTAAATTTGCTTCCAATGCTTGTCATGTTCATGTTGTTCCTCTGTGGTTTGAATTGGACACGCAAGCTTTATCCAAATGTCACGCTTTCTGTCAAGAAAATCCTAACGCCACTTACAGGCCTGGCATGCGTACTACAGCATTTCATTGACTTTGATTAACCAGATTTATTTTTATGAAATCTATAGATCTCTGTAGCTCATCTTTACCAGTTGGATTTCTTTAAATGTAGGCCCATCAACATGTCATTTGTCAAACCCAAGAAATATTCCAGTTGGAAAAACACAGGAATTTTAATTTGCTCTGAATTTAATCATCTCCGTAAATCTATCATCGTGTTTCATTTCCAGGAAACGTGAACCTGGATATACGTCTTTATGTTTTACAAGGTTTCTGCCACCTTGATCAGAAGTTTCCCTGCCAGAGTCGGGCTCCTCTGGGACCACTACAAGCTATAAAAGAAAAAAAAAAAAAGCCTTCCAGTGTTATCATGCGATGTGCAGAGTTACACACACTTTTGGTGTTCCACAAATACACAGACACATATTTTGCTTCAATCTTTGAAGACTCACTTGTACAGTTGTTACTTTTTCTAATGATTAAAACATAAACGTTGGGTCAGGGATCCACAGACTAGAAGAGAAAACGACTGTTGCCTGAAGAGTTTCATTGTTGTGGTGCCACTGTTGTTGCTTGTGGCTACATTTAAATAATGATGATCCTGTGAATGCAGTGCTTGTTTGATAAATGCTTTTTTAGTGAGTTTGTACATCTTAAAGTATGCTTTTAATGATTTAACTATCCATCACATTTGTGTGTGTTATTTATTTTTTTACTCAACATAAATGTAGACAAACTTTTCTACCAACTCAACCATAATCAAGTGAGTTTAGAAACAAAAAATATATTTTTTTATATAATTATACACACATATATATATATATATATATACAGATTAGCTCTTTGCTATTAGGAGCTATTGAAAGAAGCTAATACTGATAGTTTTAGGATGTTGTTGAGGTTGTTTTTTTTTTTAAAGCTTTTCGAGTACAAAGACATTGTGATTCACTGAGATTAAACTAGTTGTCTTCTCATTGGTTATTTTGAAAAAAACTAAGCAAACTATGAATGAACTCAAAAAACTTCCAAACCCTCTTTACAAATTCCGAATAAACTGTATTTAATGTACTTCACTTTTTAATCCTAATACAATAAATACATTTGAGATACGTTTTTATATAATTATACTAGTGTCTACAAATGCTACTTATCTATTTGTATCCTTTTTTTTCCCTTATGTTTCTGTTATCTGCTGGTATTGGAATGTCCCCTTGTGCGACTAAAAAAAAAAGCAATATCCTATCTTATCTTCAAAGAGAAGGTGGTGGTGAACCAGAGACACATGATGCAGAAAGATACCGTTTCTGTGGAGCATCACTTATTGACTGATATGGGTGAAACAAGTTCGGTCCTTTTTGAGCTTTGTCTTGCCCGAATAGCACTGCTTACGATAAGAATAAAGAAGTATTGAAGAAGAACACTAAGAGGGTGCATACCTTGGCCAAGTAGCTCAGTTTAAACCAATCAATAAAACTACAAAACAAATGTTTTGTTAGTGAGAACAGTACCACCAAAATGTTTTTATCTGCTTTTTGTCGGTTTATAGACGTATCTTTACAGAAAATCACTGAATTACTTTCAGCAGTTTTGATTCAAAAGTTCATTTTAATCAGTCAGCAGTCGATGAAAACTTTTGTTTGTGAAACCACAGCATTACATAGAGGTTACATCCAATTTCTCCATTAAAGTTCCCTCTCAGTCGTCGTCAATAAAAGGCAAAACAATGTTCCCCATAAAACTTTTTTTTATCACTTCTTTATCCCCACCGTTCCTCCCACAGTCCCCTCGGAGTTTACTATTAACCTCTGAGCTCATTTGAGAAGTGTCTCCCGAAGAAGTGGGCCCCGGGTGAACGAGGGCCTTAAATAGGTTCACATAAGGTGGCGAGAAACCAGAAGGTAGACACTGGATCTGTTTACTGCTCTGTGGCTTTCGCGGTTATGCACCAGCACTTCCCATTTAAATGCATGATCGAGGGCCTGTGCTGACAAGACGGCGCTCAACCATGCCTCACTCCCTGAGGTGTGAACCCGGCCATTTTTTTGTTTTTATGTTTCAAATATATGGGCACGAAGGTTGTTTCATAATTCTCGCCGCTAGGAACGTGATTCATGATGGGTGGCTGTCGCGCTTTCCCCCCCCCGACACGAGGTCTGTGATCAATATTTCCCTGCTGTGAAAACACTTGGGCAGTTACGACCGTGCGCTCCCATTGGCTATGAGGATGCCATGGGGGTCAAGGGGTAAAAAGGGCAAGCAGGAAGTGGGTGTCCCAACCCCGGCGCGCGGTAGACCCCGCCGATCCTTAATGACCCGCCATCCCCACGCCGTCCGAGACACCCTTCCTCCGAGATTTATGGCCGTAACCTCCGCGTGTGGACCGACTCCTCTGGCTTCACTTTGTCTCATTATCTGGGTCAAGAAGGAGGGCGGGAAAAAAAAAAAAAAAAAAAACTTCAGAAGCGCAGAGATCACTACCTTGTTTGCTTTAATACGCTCCGATGTGATCGTTGAGGAGGTGCAAATGTACTTTGGAGCGTCCCTCAGAGTATTGTATTGATTGATGATATTACCTCGAGAGCATCGACGGACACTTAACAAGTCTTTGTGGCGGCAAACTGAAAATATCATTCGACATGAACGGGGCGAGTCCATGTGTGCGGGTATTTCGGGCGTCTATAGGAGGGAGTAAAAGTAGCTTCTGATATTGCTAATTATTGGCTCTTGTGTAGTTTCCCTGAAGGCAGAAATGTGTTGATCCACAACAAGATAGCCAGACTGAGCCCATGGCAGGCACAAATAGCAAGGAGAGCTTTTTTATAATTAATACATGCACTATAAAATATGCATTATGGAGCTGATGTAGCCAAATATGGATTTCCATTTTGATTTTCACTCAGGATAATTGACACACATTGAAGGCCTTTTCTGAAGGAATCCGTTGCCAAGAGGTTTCGAGTTTCTCCGCTTGAAGCGGCAGCTGTTTCGTGTTTGTCTCTCCAGTTGAAGATGGATTGTTTAAGCAAGTCCCTCATCCACTCTTAGGGTTTTTTTTATTTTTTTTTAGTATCCTTCTTGATATGCAAAGCTGCCGGTTGAGTATATCTCTTTAGGTTACCGATATTTCTTCTGCACGGTGGGCTCTAAAGATGAACTGCCAGACTGTGTTTCATGACATTCTGATCATTAAACGAAAAGATGCAGGGAAGGAGGAAATGAAAAGGCATAAAGCAGCCGTTTTTTTTTTCTCCTCTCTCTCTCTCCCCTCCATCTCACCCTCCTCCTCACCGACATCCACATTCATCAAACCCGCTGCAGGGATGAGATAGCTGTCGAACACTCTTCATCTCCCGTCGGGCGATCGCTCCGATCACACCGCACGTCACGTGCGCTTTTAAAAAAAAAGATTCTAACATCTCAACCCCCAGGTTACCGCGTCGACTACTGCCACGACTACTGTTACTGCCCTACATCACGACACACACACACACACACACACACACACACACAAACACATGCACAGGCGAGGTGTCTGGGCCTGATTAGAAACCACATCTCCATCTCGTCTCTGATTAGGTGTGGAGTGAACCAAGCACCCCCTTCAGGTATGCATTTCCATAATGTCAGGTGATTAAACTCCCCAGTTTGAATCGCTCAGCGTTGAACACATTCTTGGGTGACTTTACTGAATACTATCTTTTCTATTAACTGTGCAACTAGTGGATTCATTAAGCTGATAAAACCTGAAATTAATTCCACGATTTGCTACTTTAATTTAATTTGTGATGCTGTAGTCGCATGTTAAGTATGGGTCAAGCTTTGTACCGACATTTTGGTAGTAAAGGTTCGAGCGACTACAACATTGTGTCTTTATTTGTCGTCATTGCTGATTGAGATTTGCTTCTTAAGACAGAATTTTCGGTTTAATGTTGCATAGGTAGTTTTCCAACACAACATTCTTAGTTAAACATTTGAAAGAAACACAAGTTCTTCATCAGAATGTTGTTTCTTTTCTCCACAAAAGTTCATTCATTCATTCAGTTTCAACCGCTTTATCCCTTACTAGGGTCACGGGGAGACTGGAGCCTATCCCAGTATCATAGGGCAAGAGGCAGGGGACACCAAGACAGACAACCATTCACGAAAGTTATCAATTGAAATCCAAAATTATGGATTAGAGAATAAAGACAGCTGTTGACTGTATTATTGACACATAATATAGAATCTAGTATTTTGTGACATGTGTTTGCACAAGTGATTTTGTGTGGACGGAAATGTTACGCACCTCTTTTTAAAATATATTTATGTCGGATAGTAGAGGTGTGTTTTGACAGGAATCAATGTCTTTCATTATACAGAGGCAGCATTACTATATATTGCTATACATTCCAATAATATAGGAACAGCGATATAGTATTGTCTGTATACTTGAGTCTGGTGTTGAAAGACTTACAGACCACACCACTCTTGAGGAAGTCGTAAGTGTGCAAACCAAAATGTAGCCAATTGTCAGCTTTAAAGGCTGCTCGAGTCGACCGTATCCTCTCGTCCTCAGTCATTGCCAGGATCTCAAAGGACTACAATGTACCTTTAGCTGAGAAGGACGAAATGACTGCTGCCATTGAGCGGCGAAAAGCAACACATAATTAACAAAACACAGGTGAATATCTTAATGTAAACAAAATGTATATTTATTTTTATTTCACACAAACTTAATGTGAATATAAACCCAAAAAACCTTAAACCATCTTCCCAAAGGAGATCTCCAGGGATTAATAAAGTTTATAAACACTTTGATTCAAATCAAATATGATTTTAAATAAATAAAAAAAACGCTTAAGTGCTGATAAATATCAATACAGTATTATCCAAAAATATTGTGATATATCACTATATCAATATTTTCTTACACCCCTACAGAGATAGTAATAAATGTGTTTTCTTCCACACATTCCCAATATAGTAGCAACTGCATATATATTCCTTTTTTTTTTAGAGATAATAAAACTTTTATTAATTAAAAAACTAAAATCTAGATCAATGATAATAGAGATAAGCTTTAATTGGGTGAGCAAACATTTTTTTTGTTTCCCTCTTAATAAAATTTTAAAAAACTCTTTCCGAGTTATTCACAGTGAAACAATCCCACAATAAACGCCACTAACTATTTCATCTCACTCATCCAGGATTTGAGGATGTGCACTGGTGTGTTTCCAAACTGATGATAAAAGTCTGCTCTAACAAGGATGTGTTTACGCCGATGACTGACAGTTCCCACAGCTGTAGGCTGGAAACATCTTTCCTCAGCGTGGAAAAACCTGGAGAAGTGCTATTGTAAACATGACAGTAGACTGTCAGAACATCCCTGGTAGAGGTCCCTTTGTCTCCCTCTGTTATGCTCATACTGTATGTATCCTCACGGCACTAACAAAAGGCCTTTGATGAAACAAATTCTGCAGCGCGGGAGCTTCTTTTGTAGCGATGCCCACTCATAGGTGTACAGTTCAAATGAAAACAATGCACAGCCGCTAACGCCGCGGTGGAAACGTGTGGAAGCAGGTCGGCCTCTTCTGTAGATCATCAGGAAACCGACTGAATAATGGCTGAAATGACGGCGGTGAAGGAGGGTGAAGCAGCGTTTTAATTACCCACGGACTGAGTGGGAGAAAATAATCAACTTTTAATAGGATGTAGTTGATAAATGAGGAGTTTAGAATTATTAAATAGATCATTATTAGGGTTTGCAAGAGTAGATACATGTCTGTAAAAGGTTGATTTAAATATACATTGAACGAGAGGTGTCCTTTCTTTGAAATAAATCGACTAAATATGAAGGAAAAGTTTTATTAACACCTTTATTAAGTGTTATGAGTTAAGTATTTCACATTAATAATAGGTTTTACTCTCCATAAACAACTTCAACCGTATAATAAATTAATTAAGAAGTTTAACATAACTTTTTGGTCAAAAGTAAAGATGCTCAAACATCTTTAAACATTTTTATTTGTTCAGGCTTTTCCTTTGTTGGTTGTTCTCAGTATTATCTTGACCTTTAAAGTATATATTTTATATAGTATTGTTTTGATTGTTTAAGCGCTTGTGACCCTGGTCTGGAAAAGCGCTATACAAATACAAATTACGTACTTACTTATATAAAAAGATGTATTTGTGTATGTATTGGGAATATCATATTCAAGGTGATTTAAATGTTCATTGGTAAAACAAATTTTCTAAAATTAAAATGGATTTTTAATGTGTTTCCTATTGCACTAATACATAAAAAAATAAAAAAATAACCTAAAAATAAACCTAAATTCATGTTAGCACCAGCATCTTTGTTAAGTTAATATTTCCATCTATTAAAATACACATCGCAACATTCTATCTTAAGTCTGATGATGGTGTTCTCGCAGTGAAGTGTAAACACTAAAAAGCCTTTTGGTCGGTCGTAGGCCGAGTCCTGTTTGGGACCCTCCATGTCTCAAGTGAAATCAACATCGTGTCCTCTAATAAAAATAAAAATCTCTCAGCACACTAACTTTTGTGTTGATACAGTTACAACTTTTTACAGTTTTTGGAAGAACAACATCATGTTGAAATGCTAGTCTAAAGGCTTTTTTCAAGAATAATTATTTTCAAAATTCTTAGTTTTAATGCATTCTGCAGTTCATTTTAAATGAAAATAATGCATAAACATTTAAATACCTTTAAAAATAAGTTGTCTAAAGAGCATTTCAAAACACTAACAAGTCTCTTTTAGTGTTTGTATTTGTCCCACGCGTGCAGCCACACCCACCAAATCTTATTTTCCAGTATTTTACAGCAGTAGATAAAGCTGTCAGACTCCACAGGCCATTGTTAATTGCTTTTAATGAACCGCATGTTTTATTGAATACAACCTCTTGTCATCCTGCCAAAGAATCCTCCAAGTGTTGCTCTGAGGAAGATGCTAACAGAGTTACGCTACGATGCCAACCTTTTTTTTTTTTTAATTTTTGTAAAGTTGAATAACAATTTTAGCTGCATCTGAACTTCAAAATGACTCGACTTGATCATTTTTTTTGAATTCCTGGAATATGAATGGTGGTGAAAACACCACTTAACAATTGTTTGAGTGAATGATATAATAATTAATTTGGCTCTACACACTGTCTGACCTTGTTCTTCTTTTTCTTACAGCAAACTCAAGTCTTCTTGGAGGAGGCGGTGGTGAGTAGATGCCTTTATTTTCCCCGTCCCTATCATCTTATTTTTTTTCTTCCCCTTTGACACATAAAGAAGAAACCGTGGTCTAATTTGATGCACATACTGTATTTCTTTGGGTCATTCGGTCTCTTGGAAATGTGTCTCCATGCACATTTACAAGCATGTAAAATCTGCGAAAAAAAAACCTTCCCCTGTTCCACATGGACACACTGCCATTGCTTTAGAAGGCTGCCTAAGAACATTATCATCAAAGCGATGACGGAAATCTGAAGCAGCCGAGCGTGGTGTGGGAATAATGGGGGGGTGGGAAGCAACCACAGAGTTCCACGTCCCAAACTCGGCATTCTCTCTGAAATTAGACTTTTTTTTATAGAGTGACAAGATTGAAATAATGCTTCATCACTGCATGACGTTCACCCAGATACATGGGAATGAATCTGGGTTTTTTTTTAAATAAAAGAAGAAGAATCCTTGATTAAAATGGCGTGACGATGAAATAAGGTCACAGCTCCGCCCTTATCTGTTTATCCATCTTCGGTGCCTGTCGAGTCGGATGTGTCAGTCGTACAGTTTTTTTTTTTCTCTCCGTCCGGTCATTAATGCAGCCGGCGTCCCAATCATCGTCGCTGACAACGACCGGCGATCTAAAGTACTTCGGTGATTGAGATCATAGGTTACGAACACTCATCTCCATAATGAAGCCAAGGCTTCCTAACAGGACGGCGTTCCTGTTTTTTCCGATCGGTTCGCCGTATCGTCGAGTATAACAGCTCTGTCGTCCATATCTCAAGAGCAGCATCTTCAGGTGTATCACGTCAATGTGGTCGGAAAATAAAATACTCTATTCCCCCATCATGACCCCGGCAAAACCTTTGCCCTGCGATTTGCTCTTGTAGACCCCCCCCTCGTCCCCCCCCGCCTGCTGCGAAAGGCAGTCGATGTGAAAGGGAGATTTGTTCTCAAATAAGGTCCTTCTTATCTCCCTGCTGTCTTCTCGCGACTCCACGGAGGGGAAGTTTCACAACAGGGATGATACATCATGCTGGCGAACACACCTCAGCTACGCTTAGGCCTCCCGGGTCGGGGAGTGGGCTGCCTGTCAGGGACAGTCTTTTATCTAACATGGGATACTCTACGTCGGTCCGCAAAAATTTCAATTTTGGACATATTTGTTTGAAGGTGTCCTGGAATCCACCATCACCATATATAGTTACCGGAATTAAACAAGATCCATTTTATCTTCGATACATATAAAACTAGCTGAAGTTGCCCATGGAAAAAAATCTAAATTAAAAATGCAAAGGTCCTGTAATTTAGTTTAAAACCATTTGGTAGTCCCTATGTCATAAAAGGATGCAAGAGTACATTTTTGGCGGATCGCAACAGATTTGGAAAAACAACGCCTAAAACAGTTAAGGGCTAAAAGAAGGTCAAAAAGTCTATTCACGCTATTGTAAGGAATAATAATAAGTAATTTAGTAAGTAAGTAAATTATATTTGTAGAGCGCTTTTCCAGACCAGGGTCACAAAGCGCTTAAAAAATCAAAACAAAACTCAATAAAATATATACTTAAAAGATAAAGATAACACCGAGAACAACACAGGAGTCTTCGTTCCAAAGCTTAGGGGCACCAACCTGGAAGGATTTCTCTCCTCTGGTCCTGAACCGTGTGTGAGGAAACAGAACTCTGCAGAGAGAATTCTGACCAGCTCCAGTAGAAGAACTCACATTTCACCGATCCGTAAATCTCTTCACTGGCTGCCAGTTTCTTTCAGGATCAACTTTAAAATTCTGGTACTTACTTTCACTCTTTAAATCACTGATCTGAACCAGCCTTACAACCCAGCTCGGGCTCTGAGGTCTGTGGAATAAGGAAGTAGTTGGCAAACAACAATTTTCCTTTGTGGATGAATAAATCCACAGAGTTCTTGGCATTCTATTGAGCCCAAGAAGAGCTCTGTAGGACCCCTGAAGCACCCGTGAGAGGGTAACCAAGCGGACTCAAGTGCACTTTGTAGATATAGATAACAGGTCTGTCTACGTGGGTGATCTTCTGGTCTTAGAAGCTCCCAAATAGCTCGACAAATTTGCTTGAAAATAAACATCTCGACTACTGATTGAACTTTTGAAAGAAGGGTTAACTTGATCAGGTCAAAGAAAATAGTGCACAGGGGGGGAGAAAACCCAATTGAATTCAATGAATGAATGAATTCTATAAGCAAAGGCATCATCCACAAAACAAAAATCTACTAGTTAAGAGTCTCTTGACTATCTCACAGGGGGTGCCGCCCTGAGAACATTAAAAATCTGCTTCACAACTCTGCATTTGCTGTAACCTGTTTTTTTTGTATTCCTCCCAGCTGGGGGTGGTAAACACAGAATAGTTGTTTGTGTTGTTTGTAGTTTTGACTTTTTGTACAACAAAGCTGTAGCTGTCTTGAGCAGTCTCCAGAGTCTGATGATGCGGGGAATCTAACAGTCATCGGTTTCGAGAGCTAAACTTGGACATTTTTAACAATGCATAAGACATTGAGAGCGTACGACCTCTATGAAATCATTTTTATTGCCCCGTAAGAGGATGTCTTTCATCTCTAATTCCAGCTGTCATTGAAGTACAAAAGAATCAAAGAATACCAAAGCAGATGTTTATCAATTTATTAGAAACTAAAACCTGTAAATCATCAAAAACCCGGAAGGCTGAGTAAACCCCATATGGCTCTGTTGTTCTGTGAAATATGTTCTCTATCACTGACGCATCTGTAAACCGGATTGGTCCTCCGTGCTTTCCACGCAAAGGTATTGGTTAGACCAGTGGTTTCTGATATATATATATATCTGTGTAACCATTTGTTCCGAACATACAACATTCAAACTGCCTTGATCTTCGGATTCTCAAGGCGGTTTTGTTACCAAATGGTTTGTAGCCAGGAGGTAAGCAGCAAATTGACAGGTTTCTGAACAGGAACAAAAGGATCTAAAGGAAAGAAACAACAGCCTTGCCTTGGAAGTTTCTGCTGAAAAAAGATTGTTCAAAAAAATCTCAAATTCAATGAGGCAGCAAACATCGAATATGGCTTCACAGCCAAACGGATAAAGTGGCCATAATTGCCTGGAATTCACAACAAAAAAAAACATGTTGAATAATCACTAAAAGTAAGGAATTGCGCTCTAAAATGTGATGTTACTTTATATATTTTAAAGGGCAACTAATGTGAAAACTCAACTCTCCTGACTTATTCACATGTTCTAAATGTTGAAGTCGTCCTCTTAAATATGCAGTAGGATCATTCATCATGACGTTGCTCCGTTTTAAAGTTAATAAAGTTTTCCCCGTATGAAATCTCGCTAAATGAGACTACGGTTTAAGTAACTACATGTTAATCATACAAAACAAAATAAATATTTATGTAAACATGGTGAGAGTTACTTCTGCCTTTAGGTGTTTTTGTAATGTGTACATTAAGCAGCAAACCTTATTTTATTATTCGTTTTTATTGTACAAAACGGGATTTTCAGGGCTGAGTTAAAATTTACGTGAGTCCTTGAATGCAACTCGTGTTTTTGTGACCAATCAGAGCAGAGTGGGCGTGGTTATTGCTTGGTCGAGATTTCTTCTCAGCTGAAACGGCGCATTTTAAGTGGGCGGGGCTTAAACATATTTTGTAATGTAAATATTTTTATTAAATGAGAGTTTTGTGAGTATAATAGAGGTCTTAGAACAATTTAAGAGACACTTAAATTCCAACATTAGGTGCCCTTTAAAGTATTTATTGTATTTTGCAAAAGCGGTCCTTTAGCCATAGGCTATTGGTGTTTAAGGGGTCAATGGCATGGTGAAATGAAGGAACCCCTCGGTTGGACAACTTATTTTCTTACCGCTGTTTGTGCTCCACCAATCAGGTCATACGCAAGGAAAAAAAATCCAACTCCCCGGACTAAGTCTGCGATTAGAACTCCCCCTTTAGACGGTGAAAGTAGATGTTAAACCTGCTAAAACGCAAAGCTAGCTTGTTCAATAAAGATAAGCCTTCTTAGAATGGATCAACGACACACGGTGTTACCAAGAATTAACCAAGGCGAGTGTAACACAAGTTCACTTGACCCTCCGTGACACACATTTTTACAAAAAAGTCAATTTGTCAAAGTGTCGAGGAAAAAAATTCTACGGACAAAAAAGAAAAAAAAAATGGCCTCGCTCTGATGCTCAATTAAATCCTAAGAAACCGCTAATGGGAATTGGCTCTGCGCTTGAATGTCTTCAGTGTTGTGTACACAATGGGGTTAAACCGAAATAGCCCTGTTATCTCGGTGAGACACGCCGGTCTCGCCGGGATTCCGAACGTACGTGGAGATGGGGTGCGGGGGGGGGGGGAAATAACAATGATCTCTGATAATAGTCGACTAAATGAGGCCTCTGTGAATAGAGGCTAATTATGGACGGTGCCAGGTTGATGGCGTGATGTGTGTGTCACAGTGTGGCATCAGTCCCAGAAGAGAAGGCCACATGTAAACATCGTGTTGCCTGATGCTCGACTTTTTTCGGCGAGTACAGTGAACCGTATCATAACACCATGGAGTCCTGTGCAAGCCACAGAGCTTTTCTTTGATGTCTCCATCCATAAGGGGGGGGTTTCATTAGCATTCTAACAAGAGCTGTTGCCCATTTAGTAAAAAAAAAAAAAAAGCTATGAAACCCACATTCACTGCCTCCGTCAAGCAGTGAGGGTACGGTTGTTTGTTATGTCCTCGCTCGGGTTAATTTACCCGCAGGAAGCAAACGCTCGGTGAACTCGCCAGACTTCGTCAGTGCTTACATAACACGGGCTGTGTAGTTCGACGTGGCCCCCAGCGCTTTTCTCTAATAACTTTCCTAAACAGTGCTTGTGAGTCACCACTTTTCTGAGAGAAAAAAATAATACAGTGAACATAATTAATTATCTTTGCCCTAAACTGGTTCCGCTGTCCTCTGGAAAAAAAAAAAGATGAGTATGGAAATTGGTAAATCACTGTTGGAAGAATGACCATGTCTGATAATTCATTAAAACCCCGAAAAGCAATTTTCCTTCATTTATCAGTGATTTTTTTCCTTTTTCGATGCATTTTTTTTCATCCAATTTGTTCATCATTGACCCGGTTGAGTACATCAAAATTACCCGGAATTGCCCAGGGAAAACCTCGGAAAATATTTTAAATGAAAAATGCAAAGGCCATTTCATTTTTATAGTTTTTAAACTTGTTTTGTCCCCTTACTATGCTTGCATGAGCTTTAAACGGTGCTAGCGTCATTATTGGCTGATAGCGACAGATTCAGGAAAAAAATGTTGTCTGACTTATGAATATAAAAAAGGCTGTAACTTCCTTAATATTTGGGCCAAAAGCTCTAATTTAGTCTAAAACCTCCACCATTTGTAACAAGTTCACTTTCTTCGTAGTATATTTAACTTAGCTCTCTCCAAAATCGCGCATTACTCCGAGTTCACTGGTTCACAGTACACACTAAGATGGTGCCAGTGTGCAAATTTCGACAAGGTAGTACTGTCTCAAATCAAACACTGCCGCTACACACTTACTGGAAATGACTCGACAGCTTCTTCTTCTACTACTTTTTAACGCTGATTGCAACCAGAAGTTGGAACACTATTGCCGACACTTGACAGCACTTTTTGCCAATTGAAACAAGTTATTTAGTTGTGTTTTATTTTATTACTGCTCTTGTTGTGTTGTTTTGTGGTAAAATTAGTATTTTCTCAAGACATTTACGCCAATATTTGCTTCGAAGATGCGGCGTCAGAAGTAGGTTCCGTTTAGCGTCATCTACGTCACTAAAGATGGCGGCCATTGAGGGTGGAAAGTGTCCATAGATCCACACAAAATTTCCGGTCCGATTTAGTGCTCATTGCGGACTAGATTTTCGCATACTACTAATTGGGACGCACTTGTGCACTCAAAATACTAAGTGTAAGTGAAGAAGTGTGTACAGTCCTTCTCTCACGTTTGACATATTGTGTAGAATCAGATTTGTTTTTTCTGTGTTTATGTTTATACTGTATATATGTATCTATATAGTTTTTATATAATGTGATTTTTATCTAAATAAGTCTGGGAGTAAACTTAAACATTTAATTGATATAGACTTTCCTTTTTTATATTGTTTATCTATCACAATATTATAAAACATATAAAAGTTTTTATCACACCGAAATATTTCGATTTGGTTTAAAAACCAATGTTTTTCAACATTTCTGTAGCAACAGTCCATCAAACAACCTCATTACGACGACATCAAAGATTCAAAAGCTCTTATGGTCCAGACGGTTGCGTTGTCTTTCCTAGTAGCCCGTTAACAAAATGAAGACACTTCTGCAAATCTACCAAATAAAACAATTAAAAAAAGAGTTAAGTTTCAAACAAAAATACTTTAAGCTCAACCGCAGCTGCCGGACTGCAATGTGCCGTGAACGAAAGTGTATCCAGTTTAGACATGTTTGGATAACCCTTATCAAGATTTTAAGTGCTTCATTGTGCGTATCTCTATCTCCATTAGTTACGCGAAGAGCTCTGTTTTCCTTTCTTGTCACCTCCAGGTGAACCATTATCCTCTGCCCGGGGACTGCCAGGGGTTTGTTTATTGAGTAGATTGCAGTGGTGGTGGTGGTGGGTGGAGGGTTCAGGGCACGGTAATCTGAGCGGGAGGCGGGGTCCAGGTCCAGATAGGGGGGGGGGGGGGGGACGGTGTTGTGTGACGGTCAGGACAGGATAGCCTTGTGTGTCCCTCTTTGTAGCTCACATTATCAGTGGAAACCCCGGGCAGGCCCCCTTTTTTATTATTAATCACTGGCTGATATTGTTCTGGTTTGCATAGATTACCCGGCGCACTTGACTGATGGTCCTCAAGTCACAGATGGTAGTAGCAGCCATTAACATAACTTATGACAGTGATAGCGTGTTTCCCCTGTGGAGTAGCCTAAATAATGTAACATGATGAATTGATTGCAAGTATTTCTCGGAGTCGGAGGGATGTACCCGGGGGGATTTCCTTATCTACTCATATTTAGCGGGCACTTAGTCACACCCTGATCTAGGTCCACTATGTATTCATGCACCATTGTTGTTTAATGTAGCCCTGGATGCCTCCCGCTGTTAGGGGGGCAATAAAAATGTATCCGACGCTAGTCGTTTTCACCGTTAATTCTCTCGTTTCTCATAAAAATCTTCGATCTGGCGCTAACTTTCCGGCATTAATCTCAGCGTGTGTTTGCTTGCAGTGAAATGTTCAAGGAGTAATGCGTTTAATATTTAAGTTCTTTTTGTGTTCGCTATTGTAATTTATGTTAATGTTTTGCGACGCTACTTTTTGCAGCAAGGTCCAAACACTCCTTTCTTTCTCCTTTCTCCTTTCATTTCCAGTTTAGAATAATCCTTTTAAACGGTTCCAGCATTATAACTGCTTTTCAAAAATATAAATAAAATAAATTAACAAAGAAACTTGGTTGAATTGTGTTAAACTTGATGTAATATTGCTTTGACTGACTAAAGTAACTTTAATTAAGATGGGATGTTGATTTTTTTGTCCCAATGTTAAGTTCATTTGGAATCGAATAGAATTCATTGATTTTGGTTTCAGTTAGCCAATGCAAAGTGGGTTCAACCGAAGTATTTCAAGTAAAAAAATTATGTACTGCTGTTCATTCATTTATTTAGATTAATTAATGTTTATTTTCCTTCATTTCTTTCGCATTTGTCTATTGGTAAACTTGAGTTTCGTAAGAAAATGTATTTCCAAGTGAAGGGCAGGTTTAAAAATAATTCAAACAATCAATCAATCAATCAACTTTTATTTAATTCATAAAGCACTTTAAAAACAACAACAGTCGATACAAAGTGCTGTACAATGACATGAAAGTGCTAAGAAAGAAAAGTTAAAACACACAGATAAAACAAAAACAGCTCTGAGTCTCATGCTGTGATAAAAGCCAGAGAATAAAAGTGTGTTTTAAATTGCTAGGTTTATAGTCTGGTACAAAATTTTTTGAACGTACAATGATATAAGATGCGTTTTTAAAGTTGAAAAATGTAATTTCAGGTAAAGGATGGTGTATAGAAGAACAGTGTATAGAAAGGTTTGGAGACGTTTTTGAAAAGTAAAATATGGTAGATTTGTTCAGGGTACAATAAATATAATAATAATAATATAAGATATATTTCAAAGTTAGTAGTAGAATTGAGTTGTAGTGCATTCAAGTAGGGTGCACATAGGTCAGGGTGTCCTCTTGCTTTAAGTAGCCTTGACCCCCCATTGACCTTGAACAGGAAATCATATTTAGAAAATTTATTAATTAAAAAAGAAAAAAGTAATAAAATGTAACCTAGCTATAAATGTTTTTGGTCACAGTTGATTTATATAACAACTTTTTTTTTGTCAAGATAGTAAATAATTACTGGAACATGTTTTGAACTCAAGGACCAACATATGGTTGGCCAACTTAAATTTAAAATGGCTTTCAATACATTTAAGTAGATGTCTTATGGGGATTTGGAGTTAAATAATATGATTTAAACACAGTCTTTTAAGTTTAAAGTATTTCAGAAATGTTTCTCTTGCATTTTGGGTGACTTTGTGCGCTTGAGTTTAACACTCGGCGTCACACACAAGCGGCATGCCAGTGACGGGATAATAGCCGTGGGTGGCAATAAAAATGGCAGAACGTTGTTTCCCCTTGACTCTTTATCATAGATCAGACGTGCTGGGAGAGCAAAGCAGGGGTTGAGACTAGAGAAGTACCTTCAGTGATGCATTGACAATGTTTAATGTTTGAAAATCAACAGACTTTGGTTGAAAGAGGTGCAATGTTTGCAACGTCAATATTCTTGTCTCAGATCATTTAAATCAACTGTTTAGTAAGTAAAGTAAGTTAAGTAAGCAAAGTGAGTTAAGTGAGTAGGTAGGTAGGTAGGTAGGTAGGTAGGATGGTAGGATGGTAGGTAAGGTAGGTAGGTAGGTAAGGTAAGTAGGTAGGTACGTAAGGTAGGTAGGTAGGTAGGTAGGTACGTAATATAGGTAGGTAGGTAGGTACGTAAGGTAGGTAGGTAGGTAGGTAGGTAGGTAGGTACGTAAGGTAGGTAGGTAGGTAGGTACGTAAGGTAGGTAGGTAGGTAGGTAGGTAGGTAGGTAGGTAGGTACGTAAGGTAGGTAGGTAGGTAGGTACAGTACGTAAGGTAGGTAGGTACAGTACGTAAGGTAGGTAGGTATGTAGGTAGGTAAGGTAGGTAAGGTAGGTAGGTAGGTACGTATGGTAGGTAAGGTAGGTAGGTAGGTACGTAAGGTAGGTAGATAGGTACATAAGGTAGGTAGGTACGCAAGGTAGGTAGGTAGGTTAGGTAGGTAATGTAGGTAGGTAAGGTAGGTAAGTATTGGTTATTTGTAAAGCGCCTTTCTAGACCAGGGTCACAAAGCACTCTAACAATCAAAAACAATACACAGTTAAAACTTTATACTATAAAAGGCCAAGACACATAATAGGATCGGAGAAATGTGAGTTCTTCTACTAGAGCGAGTCAGAATTCTTGCTGTAGAGTTTTGTATTAACTTCCGGTGAGACAGCTCCTTCTTGTTTAGACACGAAAATAAACTGTTACAATAGTACAAACAAGAAGACAAAACGCATGGATTACCATCTCCAGATCGGGTTGTGACATCATTTTCCTAAATTTAGAGATTTTTATCAGTCAAATGTTTTATTCTTTTTCCAAAAAACTATATCAGCAGTAACTTTAAAACGATGATCTTGATCAACATCAGTGTAGGATTCGCCAAATGATGAGAAAGCTGAGATTTTAGTACGGAAGCTCTTGCTAATGTCGCTAACCCCCAGCCATCCATTCAGTAATGATGAATACGCTAATTGATGCAGTGTGATCGGGTCGTTCATTTTGGCCGCTGACTCTCCGTATTTAGAAAAGGAATCGCATTATAATGGCACGGAAAGAACAAATGGTCAGCAGATATCTGGAGGATGAGCTCGATTGATAGAAAAGCTTGTTAAAAATGGACAGTCGTGTGGTCAGGATTTGTCATTTTGTTAAATACATTAGCGATTCCTTCAATCATCCAAAGTGAAGAGAGTAAGGCATAGAAACCATAATACACCAAATTGTCACATGTTTTACTTGGTTTTTCCCTTTTTTTTTCCCCCGATGAATTATTCATCAATGTTCCCGAGGTATAAATCAGGCTGCCGGCCATCGCCTGTGGTAGCCATGTCATTAGCTAGTTGACAGCATCATTTGATCTCTTGGCCCTGTAGGCGAAGTAAAAAAAAAAAAAAAACTCACTTTTACCATCACAAAGAGTGTCACGCTCAAGGGAGCTTTTGTGGAGCTCAGTCATCGCAGTAAAAAGGTAACGATTTGTTTCATTAAACGACAGTACATGTATGTCGGGAAATCCATTTTTCAACAAGCTAATTATCCGTTTTTCCTTACTTTTTTCCGAGTATGATCAAAGTGAATCTAAACGGAAAATGCAATTTAAAAAGCGAGTTGTCTCCTTTATTTAAAACCCTGCCCTTGATTCCGAGGATTTGCGAAGTCCTCCTAATAGGATGAATAACATGTTTGACTAGTGTTTTATGTGCGACATGTTTCATAAGTGGTTCAATTAACTTGCCTGTCTATATTCCATAGATGTTACTTCTATTCACAGGCCTATAGTTTTGTATTCATTCATTCATTTTCTACCGCTTTATCCCTTACCCGGATCACAGGGAGACTGGAGCCGATCCCAGTATCATAGGGCAAGAGGCAGGGGACACCCTGGACAGGACGCCAGGCACACACGAAGACGGCCAACCATTCACACACACTCACATACCTATGGACAATTTGCCAAAGTTCTCAATCAACCTCTGTATGTTTTTGGACTGTGGGAGGAAACCGGTGTGCCCGGAGTTAACCCACGCAACACGGGGAGAACAAAAAAAATCAGTGTTTTTATTGTTTTTATTTTTGTCAGAGAAGTCATTTTTTGTCTTTCGACAAAGCGCACCCTAGAATGTGCAATGCAAAATTTTAAAACAACTTCCCCAAGTTTCAAACTAATTCGAACTTTGTACCTTTTAATTTTGGAGACTATAATCAATTTTGTGAGAAACTGTTGCGAAATCCCAAGGAATACCTGAGCAGAACAAGAAACCAGATTCCTCAAGTGACGGTGTGTTGATTCCGAGGAAACAATTGTAAACCAAACCCTACTGTCTGTTGCTCTTTCAGGCTTTAAAAAGTAAATTTAGAAAACGTCAAAAATTCTGTGTTGACATGCTACAGAAACTTGAAGAAAACACGTTTGACTGAAATAAATGTTCAATGATTCATATCCCACCAGGCAGAATTACTTTCCTTTGGTAGTACACAGCATGGCTCACCCTTAAAAAAAACTACATAAATAAATGATCCAATTGAAAATCTTGATCTGTGTCTATAGATACTGTGAAGATTCAAGTTTGTTTTAAACAAGAATTGACAGAAAAATTGGCCTTCAAAATTATGTCAATTAATTTGGGACATCCTGTACCAGAGAAGTCCGGTTCAAACCATCTGCTTTCATTACCTCTAAAGACGTTTGGCATCTTTTTTGCTTTGAGACAGTTCTTTACGCTGCCGTCTCCAAAGTCTCATAATTGATTTATTTTTGCCAAGTTAATGTGACTCTTTATTCAATAGCCAAGATGATCAGATTTTTTTCATGTTTTCTTTTTTATATCACAAGCGTAATTTGACCGTTAAAAACACAATCTATTGTTTTCATCCATGCATTATCTCTTCTGTCTCACTCAATGTGAACCCATAAAAATATATACACTACAAGCATTATTTTATAAGTCGCAAGCTTCAAAGCATGTGGACATAGTAGCAGCTTATAGTCCTGAAATGAAATGTACTTGTAAAAAACTGCCATTTTTAGGAATTTGCTTATTGGATAAAATCCTACCAAAATTGCTGTAATAGTTCTGAGTTACACTCTTATCATTTTTAAAACCACTAACCCAAATAATCAAGATTATCAAAAGTGATTGTACAACCAAAATTTAAACTTCCAAAAAGTCCAAAAGTGTCCAAAAAAACACATCTAAATACTTCCATAATGCTCGTTTGTAACGTCCCTCTTGTATTTAACCCTCGACATAAGGAATTATCCCAGAAAAAACTTGGATGAGTCTGTTTAATTTAATAATCTTTGTTACGAAAGTTACTCCTGCTGACATCGTTACTCATTCAAACACATTGCAAGTTTCCGCGCGCAAGAGTTAGCCTGCTAGCCTAGCAGCGTCCATTAAAAACAAACTTAAAATATAGACTTGTTTAATTTGTCCGGAATACTTTCTCTTGTCGAGGCTTCAATACAAGATGTACGTTACAGACGGGCACCATGGATATATTTGAATGTTTTTAAATGTCTATTTTTGGATGAAAAATGAAAACAAAGTTGGCCTAACAGCTAGCATATCAGCTAGCTATAGAAGCATCCACTAAAAACAATCTTAAAATATAGAATTGTTGAGTTTTTTTCTGGAAGAATTCCACTTGACGAGGCTTCAATACAAGATGGACGTTACAGACAAGCACCATGGAGATATTTGAATGTTTTTAAGCATCTCTTTTTGGATGAAGCTGAAAACAAAGCTGGCCTAACAGCTAGCATATCAACTAGCTATAGCAGCATCCATTAAAAACAAGATTAAAATATAGAATTGTTTAGTTTTTTTGTTTAGTTTTACATACATTTTTCTCTATAACTCTTAAAAGAAACAAGGCCACTCTGAAAATAATCCCAACCCTTAATCGACATGACAGTGAGTAGAAAATGAGTGAATTTTGCCTGCTCAAACTTTTAAACGTTAAAAACGTATCTGATAATACCTTTTTTTCTTTTTAAATCATTTTGCCGATAAGATGGCGCTCACTTGCATCTTCCCTTATCGCCTTCATGCTGTGTCGCCGAGTCTTTTATTGCCGTCCTCGGGTCATCCCGTCCTTCCTGGAGCTTCACCGTTTATCACCGATGATGTTTTATTAAAAGCTCACGGGTCGGACTGACAAAGCACGATGTTTGATTAGAATAAAGGCTTTTCGCGTCAGCGAATGTTTGAGAACTTGAAAGTAACATGCGCCCGTTTTTGTTTTTTTTGACTCCTCGGAATCATTTAGCGGGGAATAAATATATGTAGTGTGGCAGCGAGAGGTCCTTCGCTTCCCTCAGGCTGTCGCTGTAAACATATTGCAGCTGCTTGTTTCCTTTTGTGTTTGATCCTCACGACAGCTCTCTTGAGAGGGAAAAAGAAAAAAAATGCTAAACAAGGGACAGACGTATACGGCAACATTTTGTCACGGATGTTTTAAAAAAAAGTTTTGATTTGTACAAAAAAATCAACCTGCTGTGCGATTTTATGACTATTTTATTACCTTTATTCCATCTTTCGTCATTGTGTGATGTGTGTGAAAACCACTTCAAAAGGAGGCAAGATTTGTCAATTTTGGTTCTTTTCCAGTGAATCACACGCGACCTCACCGAGACCCCCCTCGTCCTCCGTGCATCAGCATTTCTGGGTCAGTTGTTGAGCTTTAGAACATCTCAAAGCATTAACCAGCCCCGGTGTCAGAGCACATTTGCGTCGCCAAAAAAAAAAAAAAAATCATTGTGGCTATTATTATTATTTTTGGTGGGTTTAACTCGCTGTTGTCCTTTTTTGCTTGAGCGGTCCCGTGACAGTGCCTTGGTGCACACACACACATCCCCCTCCTTCCCTTTTTTGCATGATAGCCTGTCAAGGGTCTCGATACGTTCACAAGTGAGGGATTCTTATTATGGGATAACTGGATGCTGAGCAGCCTTGTCAGTTGACTCAGTAGTCAGTTTAGGACTCGGCGCCAGCAGCGAGCGGGATGATGGGTTGATGGGAAGTGACAGACGGGGGGGGACAGGGCTTCACAAGGGGGCACTTCCCCCCCGATCTCATCTTCTCCGCTAATCACGGCATCGTGTAACGTCGACATGGTCACAATATACCGGCGGTCCGAGCCACCTGCTCGCAGATTAATGGTTCCTTCTGCTGCCAGAAGTGCTTTTCGATGTCCCACAAAATGTTTCTTACGTCGAAGACACTGGTTTAAAATAGTTTCCTAAAGTGTCGCTTGTTTGTTTGTTTTTTTCGTTTTGGGATCCCACACTTTTCAGTTCATGAGATATAGGTATTAATCCACATTATAGATAAACATACACAGTCCAAGAAACCATATTGGATAAGTACAATGGTGTACGGTTAAAGTGTAATTTCACCAAATGTTAATGCACCCAAAATTCACTCATTTTCTACCTTCATGTCAACTAAGGGTTGGGATTATTTTCAAAGTAATCTGTTCCTTTTTATAGTTTATAGTGTAAAGCATATGGAGCTCAGTTGTCTTCATTTTTGTAACGTCCAACTTGTAGGGAAGCCTCAACATCAGGAATTATTCTAGAGAGTACACAGTCTATTGTCTACAATGGAAGTTCTTTCGATATTTACCTGAAGTACTTCCTGTTTGTTTTACATGTTATTCATTAAACTTAATTTAAGTTTTTTTTTCCCAGAACCATTCTTTCAATACAAGAGGAACATTACAGACAACCACCAAGTATTTGGATTGGTTTTTAAAGTGTTTGTTTTTAATGGATTATAAAGGAACACATTACTCTGAAAATAATGCCAACCCTTAGTCGACACGAAGGTAGAAAATGAGTGAATTTTGGGTGCATTAACACTTTGTAAAACAAAGTTAAACTTTTCTTCCTATCTTCCTTGAGTGGTTAAGAAGGAAAACATGCATACGTATAGTTTGCAAGACTAATAATGAGGTTTAAATCTTTAAGTAAAGCTGCAAATAAAAAGTACCTGATTCTTACAAACCATCAATGGCCTATTAGGAATATCCTTGGATTTAATCATCTTGTCAATTTCAACCATCTGGAGCACACAACAGGCTTGTTCTGCAAACAACTTTGTTTCGTTTTTAAAAGGATCACACCAAACACCGAATGGTTAACACACGTGCACACACTTTAACACATACACACTTTAACACACACGCACATACACACTTTAACACACATGCACATACACACTTTAACACACACACACGCACACTTTAACACACACACATGCACAATTTAACACACATACACACTTTAAGACACACACACACACACTTTAACACACATGCACATACACACTTTAACTCACCGCACACACACACTTTAACACACACGTAAAGTCAAGGCTGAGCTAAATTACGTCAAATTGATTCCAGAAGCAGGAAACATAGTCATTACATGGTTTAATAGACGAATCTGAACGTTTCCATTAATTCCTGGACTATATATATATATATATAAAAAAAACTTTTAAATGTTGTTACCATTTTTCCTAGTTCATTTTTTGCCTATTTAGTCATGATTCTACAGATAGAATGTCTAGATGTTGGTTTTAAATATTAGTGGTTTGCTTTAAACCACTTCCTATGTTGTGTCAGAATAAAAGGTCAAAAGTTTGGAAAAGAAAGAAAGATATCTGTTATCAATCAGGTACTTTTCCAACAGCAATAAAGTTGCTCAGTAAAGACGTGTTCCACAGTGACGTCGGTGTTTCATTTGTTATGTGGCCATCCTTCCCGGACCCTCAGGGATCCGTGGTATTCATTGAATTATTGAAAAAAGAAGCTGGCGGGGGCTTCACAAGATGAAGACTACTATGTTGTGGGTCGTACGAACATATGTCGTCTCATGTACAAACCGAAGCGAACAGTGAGTTATTATGAATGATGAAAGGAGTTTCAAAGGTACGCCACCTGTTTTTTCCTTTTTCTTTGAAGTTCAATAGAAACTAATTTCATTACCCAGGCTTGCTTCTTGCACTCCGCTCTCTTCATCCATCACTGGAGAGGAACTATTCCAGATCAATGTTGGAGTTAATGGACCGCTGCCATTAAATCCCTACAATAGGAACGACTTCTCACAACATCCTCTTTATTTTCTTGTTAAATATTTGATGAAAAGGTTCGAACAAAGAAAATAAATATCCATTTTTAAAAACCCCTCTGGGAAAAAGGTTCGGAATCTCCGTTGTTGGAAAAAAATGGCGAGCTTATTTTCCGCCATACATCATTCTGATCTATTACAATAATTGGTTCTCTCCGCAATAACCACAGATCGCACCGTGTTATAGAGAAGCTCACAGTGGAATCCTGCCTTTTTAACAGCTCTTTCAATAACTCTGGGTCCACATTTATTAGCAATCACAGCGAGCACTGATTGCTTTTAAGTACTCGATATGTATTTTAGCACCGGATTTTCTTCTCCTTTTTTTTTCCCAATCTGCCTAATGAGAGTTGGCCATCACCACAGGGGATTCCCAAGATGATCAGTCACACGGAAATAGATAGTGAAGATAAGGAAATACAGACCATATTAACATTGTACAGAATAGTGATGGAACAAAAGGGGAATAAAACACTGAACATTAAGTGGGAATGAATGGAGAAATGTATGTGAAACCCAGCAATCAAATGTATCCTCTCGTGCCTGGAGAGAACAACAATAAATGCTGACGAAATTGTGGTGAAATTGATGTTGATCATTCCCATTTTTTTCTGGCTGTGTCGTAAAAAAACCTACATTCTGGATGGAAGTTCATTCAGAACTTGAAGGAAGACACTTACCATTTAAATACTTGTTTGTTGCTTGTAAAAAAAAGGTAACACTGGTAAAAGGAGGAATAAGCAACACTAAAAGAAGGGAGAAATATAATTTGTGGAATTTACTAAATTAAATTTCTCCCTTACAAAATAAAAACAGAGGAAGAAAAATGCTAAAAGAAATCAGGAAGATGGACAAAGATTTACATTTATACGGCAAAAGGTGACAAAATGTCTATTTGAACTCTGTCTTACTGTGTTAAATATATTTTTGTATTAAACATCAATTAAACCCGTTCTATGTTTTGTTTATTTCTTTTAATTTTCATTTTTTTCTATTTACGTTTTTTTTTGTTGTTGGTTGCACTTGCTACATTTCTTTCTCTGTGTGTTGTTGTTTTATTAAGAAAGCTAATTGTTAAAAAAAAAAAATAGCATTTGCGCCATAACTTGTAATACAATCTGACTTCAGTATCCTCAACTCTATGTTGCCAATCGAAATTCCTTAATATGAATCCATAAAATGATCTGTATTTCAATTTCGTATCTATTTTTAACTGTGTATTATTTTGTTGTTTAGCCGGCTTGTGACCCTGGTCCGTGAAAGACGCTTTACAAATAAAAATGACCTACTTACTTGGTTAATGACTTACTTTTTTTTTTTTACAAACATCATGGCTGTCAAAGTGTCATTGACTAATCTCTTGGAATACCTTCTCATTTCAAAACATACTACCATCGATTAAACACTTATAACGTTTCCGTTTAGGTTAGGTAGAACTTTATTGATCCCTCAGCAGGTCTCCTTCGGGAAATTGTTTTTTTTTTCCAATTATCCACAGCAAATAGAGCAATTCTTCATAAAAAAATAAATAAAATAAGAACAAGAACGGAGAGAAATAAAGAGAAAAAACAATATGATACAATCTAAGTCTGAAGATAAAGATAAAGAACATGGATCAAATAAAAAAACAAAGACAAAGGATACAAAGACTAACATAGAACAGAACATCATGATACTTTTACTCCTAAGAACTTAAGAACTGGATTTTCAAAGTGATTCACGGACATAAAGTGCTACAGTGTGGACTGTTTTACCACTGAGTCATTGACCACCTCAGTCAAAACTTGGAAGCGTTCTTCGCCTCCCCAGGGGCAGCTTAGTTTGCCCGGCTTGACAGGCCGCTCGCATCCAACTGAGGACTCAGCCAAGGGAGTGAAGAGCTCTAGAGAAAAGCTGTCATATTTTTTTCGTTGGAGGAGAAGACGATGGCGGGTTGGCGGTGTGGTGGGGAGGGGGTTGGGTTCTTCTCTTCTTCTGTCTCTTTCCCAGCCTCTATCTATCTTTCCTTGGTGTCAGCCTGTTCCCCCGGTAGAGATGTTCACTTTCCCTGCGCCTGTTATGCCCGGCTGTGCAGAATAAACAGTCGGATTGTCAGAGGATGAAACGCCGCCGTCTCCACGGAGCCGAGCGTTAACCCTCCTTCGCCGTCGCGTCCTAAGGGCGAGCCCGAGAACGGCGAAGCCGGTTGGGACCCGAGGTGAATCTGTTTCATGTGTCTTTCCTTTGGGGGTGAGGGGGGGGATCTCCGATCGCTCGTACTATAGGGATGATGCCCACCACTCTTCCGCCTAATCCCCTCTTTCCCAGACACTTCATTATCACCTGCAGCTGCAGAGGACGTTCAGACCGATCTCTCCGAGGAGAGCCGAGGAAAAAACTTGTGTAAAGGTGGCCCGACGAGAGGGCGTTTTGAAGCGCGATGTAAAACAGCATAAGAGATATGCTGGGAGAAAGGTGGAACGACGGAGGAAAAAAACAGGGTACACTGTGGGATGGAGGTTGGGAACAGATGCCAGACGTGGTGGGTGGTCGTCGGAGGAAACCACTTTGTGTGATGTTTTCTCATTATCATCTGCATATTCATGTATTTTCTCCCACTACAGAAGCACAAAGCAGGCAAAAAAAAAAGGTGTCGAGGGAAAACGGGCGTCCTCTCTTCATCAAACACATGTCTCCGTGTAGGGAAATTCATAGACTCACTTTGCGGTATCCTCGGTCTCTCGTGAGCACTGTAGGATTTATAGTTCTATTGATCAGTCTCACTGAGCTTTTGATGTCCTAAAAACACAGGCGTGATCCTTGTCACAGTATAACATCACTTCAAAGACCAGTTTGTTGAATACAACATGGAAAAATGATTTAATTTTCTAATTAGAAAACAATCAAAGTTCCTTTGACTAATGAATGTATTTTACGTGTGCGATGTGTAGCATTAGAAGTGCTTCTGTTCTTACCTCAGCTGGAAACAAATGCATAAGTTCAGCTAAGTGCAGCAAGAGAAGGAGAGTATATGGACGGGCACAGTGAGAAAATAAAAGCATTCCGTCGAAATAAAGCGAAAATGTTGACAGGAGACACAATGTAACACAAACACAATGCATCACAAAGGAAGCGCGAATGCATCACAAAAACAAATGCAAAGCGATCACAACAAATTTATGACAAACGCGATGAAATCAAAACAAAAGTGCAACACAAATACCATGAAATCGTAACAAAAGTACAGCACAAATGCAATGTACATCACAATTGAACACAATCAATCACAATTAAACATGATCGTAATGCAATTGCAACACAACTTTCACACAAACACAATGCAATCACAATGCAACTCTTATTTAACCCAAATTCGACATATGCACAATGCAATCAAAACAAAACTGAAACACAATAGAGTCACAACCCAAGTGCAACCCACACACAATAAAATTACAACACAAACGCCACACCAATTTAATGCAAACGCAACACAAACTCAATGCATTTGCAACACAACTGTCACACAATGCAATCACAATATAACACTAGTTTCAACCCAAATGCGACATATGCACAATGCAATCAAAACAAAAATGAAACAAAACTTAATGCAATCGCAACACAACTGCTACACAAACCCAATGCATTTGCATCCCAAACGTAAAACAAACACAATGCAATCAACAATGCAACTCAAATTAAACTTCACACAAACACGATGAAATCACAACTTAAGTGTAACGCAAATACCATGAAATCGCGAGAAAAGTACAAAACAATTGCAATGTAATCACAATGCAACACATTCTATCACAATTAAATTGCAACACAACTGTCACACAATGCAATCAAAATACAAAACTAGCTTAACCCAAATGCGATATATACACAATGCACTCAAAACAAAAATGAAACACAATGCAGTCACAACCCAAGTGCAACATGCACACAATACAATTACAACACAAATGCAAACACAAACCCAATGCATTCGCAACACAAATGCAACACTATGACAAAACAATGGCAACACAATAGCATCCAGTAGAAACCAGAGATAGTTACACACAACAGGAACCAAATGCTAAAAGACTGTCAGGCTGCTATTGTCGTCGTTGTGTTACTGTTTTGAACTTTGTCCTAATCACTGACGCCATTGATGTCATAAGTGTGTTGCAACGGTTGTCAACTGAAGAGTTGAAACACACACACCAGCAAATCATTAGTTTAAAACAAAGGTAATCCAGGACCAATAAACAATAAAAAAAACAGCCAAGACTATTAAGTTCAACTTCAAAGTCAGGGCAAAGTCCAAATGAGAGGAACCACTAGACACTGTTAAGCTAAGGAGGGAATAAAAAATAACTGACAAAGACCAAGGAAACTAAAGGACAAAAATAAAAACCCAAATAAAGATAAAAAATGCAAACAGACATCAGATAAAATTGAAGAATACAAACTACAAAATAAAAGCTTAATAAGAAAGAGGACAGTATTGAAGAGTATGTTGGCAATAGTATTAGTAACAGATGTTGTTTACTTTGCTTTGGTTAAACACAAGACTTCCTTCCTTATTATGTTGAAATACTGTATGTTTTCTTTGTAGTATCACATTCTGTCATTTTTTAATTGATTCTAAAAATAACTAAATTCCAATACCTGACTAATCCATGCGTTTGTTTCTTCTGGTTTGGACTATTTTAATAGTTTATTTTCACGTCTAAACAAGAAGGATCTGTCCCGCCTGCAGTTAATACAAAACTCTGCAGCGAGAATTTTGACCTGCTCTAGTAGAAGAACTCACATCTCAGCCCGAATCTTAAAACTCTTCACTGGCTGCCAGTTTCTTTCAGGATCTATTTTAAAATTCTGGTTCTTACTTTCAGATCTATTCATGGTCAGGCTCCTCCTTACATCAGTGATCTGATCCAGCCTTACACCCCAGCTCGGGCTCTGAGGTCTGTGGATCAGAATCTAGTGATGGTTCCAGAGGAGAGAAATCCTTCCAGGCTGTTGCTTTAGACCGATCTTCTTCTCCCTCTGCGTTTGATGGATCTTACTGAGATCTTAAGACCTTTTTATCTCTGCAGACTTTTTCTCAATTTTCTTGGGGCTCCTGTGTTGTTGTCTCTATGTTGTCTTGACATTTTTAAAATAAATATTTTAACCGTGCATTGTTCTGTTGTTTAAGTGCTTTACGACCCTGGTCTGAGAAAAGCTCTTCACAAATATAAATGACTCACTTACTAACCCCCGCACTCACTTGTTCATAGTCAGTTAGAAAGTTCTACTTTACTTGAATATTTGAACCGATGGATAGAAAAAACGATAACGTAAAAGGAATGGAGAGTATTTCCCGAGGACACGCTGTTTCATTGCGGACCCTGAAATGTTGTTTCGTACAAAGCAATTATATCTGGGACATATGTTCTATTCTGTGTTGTGCTTGTGCAGATGTGTCTGCTGGGAAGAAGATTAATCTGTGAGGGGGAGAGTGCAGTTAAGCTATTTGAGCCCACTGAAACATGTTGGCTTTCCACTGCGCGCCTCACATTAGCACATGCCATAATTGATGGAGGGGCATACTTAGCAGTAATAATGGGCATTATAGGGGGCGGCGTCAAGACATTATTTTCAGAAAAGCCTCAATCAAGCATTTTTTTTTTCGCTGCGACTGTGGACCAGGGAGAATTTTCGAGGCTTCTGATAAACATAGCTTTTTTCCCAATCGCTTTGTCCTCCGCTTCCCATGCGGAGGGGAAAATAAACAAGTTCGTCAAACACTCGGTGAGAAAACTGTAGAGTCCTGATGAAACTGAGCTCAGGACCACGGGGGAGCTGTCTTGTTTACAGTGGGAGGCTGGAGGTGGGGGGGAAGATTAGACCTTTGAGACCAGCTGGGACTGTCCCACCACCACCAGCCGGCTTCACCTGTGGAAACACAAGGAAGCTTTCCTCCTCCTTCCCCTTAGCCTTTCACGAGGGTCCGACGTGATCGTCACCCAACAGACACGTTCGAAAAGTTCCTTTGCTAGTGGGGGGTGGGCTTGATGTTCAAATACATGCTCGGCCTTCGCAGACGAAAGTATGCACAGCTGTTCCACTGATAAGTAGTTGTCTCTTCGAGAGGCTCTGGGAATTTGGGTCTTCAGTCAACAGTCGGGGAGTTAAAAGGAAATAACATTTTTGCTCGACATGAACTCCAAAGTCAAGTCACACGGATATAGAAGCTGTGCTTTAAATCCATTATACTTCATTTAAATGTGACCTTAAACCACATCTTTTTACTTTGACAACATGGCATACTTAGTTGTGCCATTTATAACTAGCTGACTCTACAGAGGATAGCAACTAACTTCTGGACTCACTCACACAGAACACGGTTGTATTTGGTTTCTGACAGATATTAACGTTTTTTTTTTTTTAATCCAGTTCTTTGTGGATAAAGTCATCAGCGTAATTGTTCAGATATTTTTCTATATGGAGCTATGTTAATATTTTTAAGACTACAATATTGATTGTAAATACACTTTGTGATTGAAATACAATTGTTGATTGTTTAAGGCCTAAATCTAGACAAAATGAAGCATTTATGTTTATTTTTTGAATAAATTAATTCAAATTCTACGTTATTTATTGATAATTATTTCTCTTTCGGTTTGAAAATAATCTCTTAAAACAATTTGAAATATTATTCCATGGTAAAATTATCATATTAAGTGAAAATACTCTTGTAATCAACTAAAATATAATGAATAATTCAAAATTTAATATATTTTATCTCTAATTTAGTGAAAAATATTTATAAGCTGACAACTAAATTAGTTTGCCTCATTAGCAGATTTGTTCTTTGCCTAAAACATTTTTACAAATTAGTTATTTTTGGATTATTTACTGAAGGGATGTTGCTGGGTTTTTTTTGTTTTCTTTTCTTTTTATTGTAGAAAGGAAGGACAACATTTGTAAGAGCTCCTACCTCGACACTAGGGGAGTGACAAATCTTTCAAAATATTTGTGTATCCAAATGTTTTTGAGGCGAGTGAGAGAAAAAAAAACCACTCCTTAGCAGAATTAGATATGAAATCAAAATATTGCACTAATAGGAGCAGATTCTGCGTAATTATTTAAAAAAATATATATATTCAACGTCCATCTTGTTGCAATGTTCTCTACAATTGACCATTTGTATCCAGGTTCATCCTTTTTTATGTCAGTGTGGAAAATTATGATCCTCTCATTGATAGTTATAAGGTGAAAGTTAAAGGTTACTCTTACTTTAGATTTCATTAATTTCAGAAAAAACAGTGCAGTGGGTTGTTGAGCGACAGTTCCTTCAACAGCTTTATCTCTTTCAAATAAGTGCTCCGGATGATAAAAAAAACCATCTTCAGTTGTTTGGCTTGTTGTGTTCCTTGAGTTATCAGGTGAGATCTGAAAAGTGATCTCTCAACAATCGCACCCTCTGGGTTCACCGTCTCCCGTCGCCGATGATTTCAGATTTCATGTCCGGAGCAACGGTCCAAAGATTAGCGACACACTTGTTCAATGTAGCTTTTCCTAGACTTTGAGCTCAGTGAGAGGGGCCTGGAGGGAGAAGAAAAAAAGAAGTGAGATGGATTCTTGCGTCTGGCACAGCTGCCGAAAGTTTATTTACCCAAACCTTGAACGAGATAAGATCCTTCTGTTCGCGCATGTCCACCCGAAGCCATCGACAGGCCTCTTTTTTTTTCTGTGTGCGTCTACGTTTATGCTTCGTTTAAGAGCTGATGGGTCATCAGGCATCCTCCCCGCCAACACATAAACGCACCCGCACAGCACCTCGGGAAGCTCGTAAACATAAGACGTTCGGTGAAAAAGAGAAATATACCCATAAACTCCTTTAAGTGTTCCACTGGGCTTTTTTTTTGTAATTAAATCCTCCGTCTTTCTTTTTTTTCGTTTGATATCTGTTTCATAAAAAGAGAAAATAAGCTCACCAAGATAGTCTAGCTGTGGGAATTGCTTGGCTTGATTAGGATTTAGTATTCCCCGTAATGCAGCTGTGGTACAAACCTACCAGATCAATTTACTGTGTCGTTCACAATCATCAGCTTTTCTTTTTTTTAGAGCGATTGGATTCTAGTGCGGATGTGATCCAAGCGAAGGCTAAACATCGGAGCCGAAGGGGTTTGGTTTTAAAGCGGGCCTGGCGCTGTCTCTTAATAAAAGAAGGGAATGCACCTTATGTTCAACTGCAGAATGTCTAAATAAAGCTTTATATTACTTTTGTTTACCCTTGAGCCTACACGTTAAAAGTCAATGGACAGATAACACCGTTGTAAAACAAAATGTCCCATAATGCATTGCATCAGGACAATCATTCATTGAAAATCACATTCCCAAAGTAGCAAATAAACTGTGGGAAAAAAGTTAATAATGTTTAATTATGACTTCTGTGAAATAATGTACTTAAATTAAGGTTTTTCTACTTTGGTGTTAGTTCCATTATATGGGAGGGAACATTTTCTTTTTTTAAATTAAACGGCGACTAAAGTGTTGATTAAAGTGTCGCTTAAATTGATATTGGACTCTATTGTATCATCAGTATGTGTCTGTTTGTACAAAACTCCCTTTAATTGAAATAAGAACAATTTTAAAAGCCCCGCCCATTGAAAACACTTCTTTATTCTGGAGATAATTCTAAGTCTCTATCTCCAAGGGGCTCGTTGTATAAACAAAGTGGGGCGTGATTACAGCTGGCTGGAGGAGGAGTGAAACCATTATAACATCATAATGGACCCTGCTCTCGTAACCTCTCTTTCAACAAGATTTCAGTCAGGGGAGAATTTTATGAAGTAATAAGTTCAAAACATGGTCATGATGAGGGACTTCCTGCATCTTGGAGAGGAAGACCTCCATATTTGAAACATGTTGTGAGTCAGGATTTTAATTTTTTTTGCACTTTTAGTTGTCAGAAGGTATAAGGAGGGTGTTTTCGATTGTCTATTGTTAAGAATTATTTTCTGTAATAGGGTCTGAGCCAGGGCTAATATTAAGTCACACACTACCCAGCCCTTAATAACAGTAAAAGGACTAGTACCGTTAATATGGTTCAGTTATGCCTAAGACAAAAATAAAGTGTTCATCACCGTCATGTCTTCTCTTACGAGATCATTACGGCTGCGATCTACCTTTTCCGGATAAAGCGTCTGTGCTCGGTGGCTTGTTATTTCTCTCGGTGTTCCTACTTAGCTGATTTGCTTCTGAGCGGACGCTCCCTTTGATCATTCTCAAAGCGCGTTGCGGCGAGGTCTGCGTCGGCACCCAACAGATGGTCATTAAACCCCGCGTTTTATTTTACTGGAGCTTTTCACATTCCTGCAAGATCTGTGTCTTTTATTGCTGCCATTCAGGAAGACTTCAACACTTATTGGAAACATGCAGAGCCTCTTTGTGTTCGCGCCAGTAAACCCGGTGAACAACATAAACAACGCGCAATGCCTTTTTTTTCCCGGGGTTTATTATACACTTTTGGCAAGTGGAAGTGCGGCGCTAAAATAGCCAGAGATTTTCTTTTATTGATCGCGTCAGTGCTTTATTAACTTCAAAGTTGCAGGATTTCCGAGGAAGAGTGGCCTGATGAGAAAACCTCCACTTTGCCATCAGGTCGGAACGGAATCTCGTTCATCATCCGGACAATAATGGCAGATTTCTCACCTCCGCTCAACTGTGGGCCAAAAGCTTGTTAATCTTAGTGTCAGTCAGTGTTGTGGAGAAATGCCTAATTACCTTTCGCATGATCGGCCCGCGAGCACCAAAGGAAATCCACTCTAATGATGTATGTCATCTGGTTGGGATTTTAATTGCTGACTTCTGCCAGCTACTTTAGCAAAGCAAGACACAAAAGATCTCTCGGAAATTCACAGAACATAACTCGTACACTTAAACAACACCGCTCCAACCATATGTCTTCTCAAGTATGCGTCGTGTAGAGTCAGAGAGTTGAGTTCCTGTTTACAAGCGCACCCTTCAGATACCTAAAATAACATTTACGAGGATTATATTTCATACGCCAACGTTGTGACTTTGTCCTGAATGTAAGTGAGTCACATTTGCTGATGCGTTGGTTCTTGTTTTAACTATAATGATCGGATTTATTTACATAAGGGTAGCAAACTTTTTGGCTAACTTGCGAGCTAGTGGCTAGCTCCAGTAACTTATGGCACCTATTTGGGATTGTTACTCAACTGGTCCAAGTTTCCATCCAACTTAAATTGCAGTTCTCTTCCTCCTACCAAAATGAAACAAAGTAGCGGTTGCGGATAGCTTCAACTATGCAGGATATAAAAAGCTAAAAATAAATAAATACTTAAAGAGTGGGAAGAATAATTCTTCCAATCACCCTTTACTAAACTGACAAAGAAGGTCATCCATTAATGTTTTGTGTGTGTTCATGACCATGCAATAAAATCCTGATTTGTTTTAGCAAAGTGAAATGACCATGAATGCCCAAAGGTTTATCTTGTCCAAACATTTGAGCACTTTCCTCTGCTTCAACATTGCTTAATAAACAATAAACAATAAACATTTATGCAGAAAGATGATCCACAAACAATCCGGATTAACCTGCATATGCGTCCAAAGTTACTTGCGATTATTATTAAAAATAACTCCTCAACATCCAGTTTGATAAAATTGTTAAATATTAAACAATTCCGATTTTTCCGAAAGATAAAAGAGTTACCGATGATGGTAACTATATAATATATATGCATACTGGTACAAATCTAAAGTGATGAGTTCACTGAGAGGGAGGGAGAAAACGGTGTTGAAGATTGCATACTGAGTAAGAAAGTCAGATTATGAGAACTCTAGATGGGACAGTGTGTACCTTTTTGAAGACATCCTTTATTTTAGCCACCGTTTCAAGTCCGACTGCACCGGCTTAAAACGTTTTTTGCACCTGTCAATTGGCTGTAACAATTGAAACATAACAGTTTGGTTATTTTAGTCATTATAGAGTTCATGCTATATTTGAAAGTAAAAACTTGCTTGAAGAAAATGTAATTTAACATTATTTTGTGGTTTAAAACATCGCTCTCCAATCTAAATACGAAATAAAAGAAACTCACTGTCAGTCTTCTAGAATGGAAGTAACATTTCTAACATAGTTACAGTCATAAAGGGTTACGATTTGCGTCATTTAATGTAATTATAAAGCATATTCCTTCGCTGTATATGCAGTTATCTCGATAAATGTCACAAAAGAAAAGTAGCAGTTTCTTTAATGTGAAAAACTAGTGCAAAGAGGGTAAAATGTTTCTAACCCCTGTTTTTATACAATCTGTTTTTCTTCCTGTTTACTTCCAAGTACATGTTGGCGCATGAATCAAGTCGGTATTCAGCCATTTGCATTGCACATAAATCTTTATTGGAGTCGCAGACGAAATGTTCACCCACACAAACACCTACATCAAAAATATATTGCTCCTAAGCTAGTGTGGCTTCAGCACATGTCTGCACATAATTTGATGAGAACAGGGTCTCTGTGTTATATCGTTGAGGGGGGGGGGGCAAAGTTCCTGACATGGCAATTTGCTGTCTTTTAGTTTTTGTGGAGCGGGGACAATGGGGAACCATTGTCCTCGCTGGGGGTCCCAGTGTATTGCCGTGCGAAAGGGGTCTCGGCTTTTTAACCCTCGGGGTCAACCCTGGATCTGAATCGTCACCACTGATGAGCGCTAATCTGCCCTCCTCGGCAAACATCAGCGCTCTTCTTCGAGCGTCAAGCTGGGAAATACAATTAGGTGAGGTGGCGGGGGTCACGAAGGCCTGGTTGTCGACAAAAAAAAGAGACGAGCGACGATCAAATTTACATAATCTATCAGGAAATAATGAAAAAAGACAAAAAATAAGAGATGATTATTATAGAAGAATACTATAAAGTGTCGGGATTTATCTCAACAAATCCTGGAAATGGTCACCAAACATCATCTTTAGACTTCCGTGAAATTAAATTGTCAAGATTTGATCCAGCAGTCAGTAGTTGTTAGAAAAAAATATATCTTATTTGGTGTGTAACTGGAGAAGATAGATGGTAACATTCAAAAAACTTTTGTTTTGCTTGAACTTGTTCCTCAAAAGTTTGTAATGTATTTTCAATTATTAATATGCCCTGTTGTTGTTTGTGTTTCCAAGATACATTAACATTCTCTGATGTATTTCTCTCTGAAAGAAACACAAAGAAAACTTTTAATCTCAGGAATCTAACACTTTGTTTTTGTGCTCACAAACTGCTGCATGAATTTGCTTTGATTAAATTAAATGTACTTATCTTGGGTTATTTTTTGCTTCAGAGTCAAAATAAATTATGGTTAAAATATAAAAATGCAGAGAGAATAAAACCTTTATTTTTGAATAACAGTAACTAGTTGTTGTTACTGTAAAAATTGGCAACAAGTCAAATTAAATACAGAAGAACATATTTTAAAAGTAAACACCCTTGCGTTTGGTATATCTTTGTTGATTTGTAGACCTGTGTTCACTGTCTTCACTTCCGGGTATTGTTCAGCGCTCAAGTACTTTATGACAGTCAAAACAAAAGATGTATTTTTATTGTTCAACCAAAGCCTTTCCTGTAAGTCCTCGACATGTTCTTACACCACAGATTGTGCAGTTTTTTCTCCACGATCTCAATGTGTGACATATATTGTCGCTTTAACTTCTTATTCAGGTTGCAATTTGACGAGAACCAGTAAGACCATGAATAATAAAGCTGCTGATGTGACGGTGGAAAATATCCCAATATTCTTTTCCAGAAAACTGTACCGATATTCGTCAGCGCTGCATCATATTTTATGTGTTACCATAGTTCTGTTGTGGTTTATAGTCCAATAAAGTGTTTGTAAAATATATATATTTTTTAAATGTTTAATTTACAATTAACATTTATTCACACCGGGTTCATTTTCGGGTTGAAATTTAAACGGTCACTAAATGGCTTCAGTCATTACTCCTCTGGGAGATCCCGGGGACGACTGAGGACGAGAGGATACAGCCGGCTCCAGCAGCTTTTAAAGTTGATGCTTGGACATATTTTGGTTTCAAAACAAATGAAAGTAGTTACGGCTTCATCAATCATCCTCGTTCCTACAGTATAGCAGTATATCGCAAATATATATTAACAATATACAGTATTTTTTCCCCTGTCTTGTGATACGTAACACACCCCTGTGTGACATTTGTCTATCTTCCATCATTTTCAATACATCTGTTCACATGACTTCTTATTTTGTATTCATGAAAATGGCCAAAGCAGTAGGTAAGTAATATTCGTAGTGTGTATTTCCTAGAAGCAGAGCTCACGCAGCAAAACCTGGAGTTGATTAAAGAATTCAAACGGCCTATTTAACCCCTAATGCAGGCAGGGCTCTACCTGTGCAGTAGTACCATTATTTTGCAGTAATTTCTGCGAGCGGCAGCTCCAATTGATCCCCTCTCAGCCATCAGGAAGTTTTAGTGCCGCTGTGTGCGGCACTCAAAGCCCAGTTTAATAAAGTTGGACGGTCACGCAGCATCAAAGCCGGGGAGGACGATAAATAAACAGACCCCAATCTACCCCACTCTTCACTCCCACTTCCACTGTTGTGTCACCTGTGCAGTCAGAGACATGGTGTTTCACGAATGTGCAGCTGGAAGAGATCAATGGAAGACTCGATTTGGGTTGATTCGGATCATATCTGGCATCATTGTTGAACACTGACCCCCCGCCATTATTACACACAACACAACATGTTGCAATGGTTGTTGAGTTGATTGGAAAAACAACTTTTTTTCCCCAGTTTTAAACGAGAAAGCAACTTCTTCATGATTCGTTTTAGTTTATCAACATGTTTATACTTGTTAAACTTTCTTTATATGGAATTATTAAAGGTTGTTTTTTTATATATTTATTTACTCTATGACTCAACATAGTTCTTACATGATTCTAAATTAGTCAACGGTAATTCTTAGGCATTCTTTAGTCACTAGGTAAATCCGTGCCAAAGAGTTAAGTGTAGGAATTATCATGGCGGCTTTGTTGTTTTTACACTTTGATTCACACGAGCGATCCGAGTTTCCATCACATGCTATTCTTATCATCCTATTATGTTGTTGTTGAGTCACATTAATTTAGCTCCTTGGCAGAGGTGTGGTCTATATTGGTGCTTTAATTATACTTTCAGTTATTCACTCTTGATCACATTTATATATAAGTTGTATTGTTTAGTACATTATTTTAATGTATATACTTGTCATTGTTTTTGTTAGTCATAACTCTAGCTTTAAACAAAACAACTTTTATTCTGAAATGTAATGTTAGGTCACTTTGGTGCTGATTTGAGTCGACTCAGATACCAGAGAAAGAACGAAAATAAATTGTCTTTCCTTGTTTTGTAAACTATGTAAATACAACTCATATTTGGTTTGTTTTATTTATTCTCAACACATATACATATATATATAATGACAGTGATAGTTTTTCCAAATGTCACACTGACTGTAATTCACTGTAAAGGTTTTGCGACACATCGGCTCGATGAGACACAACATCATGAATATTAATCAAGTTACCGCTACAATATGTTTTCGACCAAGACGAGCTTAATTGGTATGTATCGGTAAAGGAGACGCAGCGACGTGTGATATTTCTGCCTCGAGCCCTGCGGCAGATTGATGTTTAGGGTCCTGGCCAGAGGAGATAGAGTTTATCTTCGGCGTGCCGGGATATGAAATCTAATCACAAGAGTGCCAGGTGAGGAAAATGCAGCCAACGATGAGCCGCTAATACGCACCACCACGATTGTATTCAACAAACGGGCGATAAGACGTCCTCAGACAAGAACTCTCCGGCTCCATAGATCTGTCTTTCACGGGAGGAGGGGAAGAAGAAATCGAACGTGATGAGAGGAGAGGAGAAGCAATTGAAGGAAACACAAAGGGTTAGCTATAGAATAGAGAAGAGCTATTTTGAAATCAAAGCAAGCAAATAAACAGCAGCTGCACAACGTGATGAATGTCCTTCCTCTTTTCTTCTTCTGCATTTCTGATTCTCCACACTTTGACCTGAATGCTGACCATTTGATCTGTGTCTCTCTTCCTCCGGTCAGTGGCTGTTCTCTCCTACGTTATGAGATAAAGAAGAACTGTAGAGCCTCTTCAGTCCTTTATGGAGTGTTGATGTATAGAAGGTACAAAGTCAAGTACTATGTTAACCAAACATGTCTCCAGTGTGCAACGTTCAGATTAAAAAAAAGAAAAAGGAATGAAATATTACCCAAAAAACATAAACTATTATTATTAAAGTTATCGTCATTGAACTATATAAATGAAGAGTTTTAATCTCAATGTTTACCTTTTAATGGACGTTAGTAGCTTTAAAAAATGTAGTTGTGCAATGTATCCCATTGTCAATTTAACATAAGCCAAACAGCCAAAAAAACAAAAGAACAGTTCAAGTATAAAGTGTTAAATATTATTAAAATGATCAGTCCATTAGTTGGATAATCATAATCATATTAATCAAATTAGCTAAAGCACCTTTGGCTCATATATTAAGCCTTAAATTATGATCATAATTACTTATATTAAAAGCTAATAATGATAATAAAAGTAAGATTTAGTAGAGGACACATTCAAATGAGTGTTGCTATGTGAAACTATGTAACATTAATTGATGATATATTGCAAATTATTTTCGTGATAAATCCTCGAAATTCAAGATTTTTTCGGAATTGGTATGGAAAAATGTAGTTAACAATATCTGAGATAATAATGAACTCAAACTGGTTTGCAGAAAATAATTGCAACACAATTCATGAAAGTTGTACCACCAGTATGTCCTTTATTCAGCAAACGCGTTCTCAGTTTCTCATGAATATACATATTACTATTTATTACTATGATTATTATTATATCAGATATTCCAGTCAATTATTGTTATTTTAAGCTAAATGGTCAATGTCCGTTTTCCATTTTCCCCATAATTTCCTTTGTCAATAAACCTTCCCTGAATTACTCTCACATCCATTGTGCTAAATTACCTCCTAAACAAAGAGTCTAAAACTCAACTGTCAGCCCTCGTCACCATCCTGCCTTTAACGTCTAACATGAGTGCAACTCAAACCTGTATCCCGTGTACTACTTGGGTTGCCCTTCTAGTTTATATACTTTATTGCAATATTGCCAATTTTTAAACTAAGGTTTTACTTATTGTTCTGATCAATCCTTTGGTTGGTAGGACTGTAAACCACTTCAGAATAGCCCCAAGTATGTTTATTAATTTTAACTTTCTCTGTCAATATTTACACAAATGGTTTTCTGGAAACCTTAATAAGATAAAAGCTGCCTTTTAAAATTGTACTACATGTGTACCACACTTGTTTTACTTTAAAATGCAACCAGGCCTGCTTCAACACATGTATTTCCTATTGAGATTAAACTCTTACTGTTGAAAAGAAAATTATGAATTATTTCCCTGAATGAAAACCCTCACAGTAAAAGCACTTGAGTTTCAATTCAGGACAAGGAATCACCACCAGCTGTAATTATTTTTAATAAGCTTAATTACAACGAATGCTTTCACAGCACTGTTGGGAAAGTCTATTGTCAGGCTTATTTACCTCCACTAAGTGCACCGTTTGTTAAGGCCAGAGTTAAAAGAGTGGTCGACAGGTTGTAAAGAACTTCTCGACAGGATCCACCAAACTGGCTGAAAAATTAAAAAGCCGGTGACAGCGGGCGTTCAAAAATTAAACTTCTCCACTGCCCTATATAGAGCCGGCTCCTATGATACATCACAAATTCAGTATTCGCTTTATGACAGGGTAATCATTTTTGACAGGCCTTTCAGTCGGAGCAGGAGAGAGAACTGCAAAGTTTGAGAGAAAGATGGAGCAAAGTAATCAACGTTTCAAAGTGACTGGGGGCAAATTCCTAGTAAAAATGGTGTGTTTCATGTAAAAAGTAGTTTGAAAGTTTTTTTTGGAGAAAATGGTTTGGGTATATTTTTGGTGTGTCGTTTGGAGATCTGATGTAGATACACGGGAGATACCCGGCACATTTATTCGGCTGCCAAGAATGGGATTAAAAGTTTAGTCAACACATCTTTATTCTCATGAAAACTTCTACCTTCTAGAATGTCAGGGTCAGGAACATCTGTATCTTTTCAGGAAAATACTACTGACAAAAGCGACTTTCATTTATACACATTTTGTGATGCACAATTTGGACTTATGTCAACTACATTTGTACAAAAATAGGATTTTTGGATGTCCAATGGTTCGTGTTGAAGCATCAACTATGGTTGTGGATTTAAAGTTTTGACCTTTTCTGTTTTGAGTTGGTTTGCTGACCTCTCACTTGTTCCTTCAGAGCTCTCTGGTTACCTCCCGCAGTCAAAAGACGTACACGTGTCAACTGCAGTTCAAACTTGGCGTCCTGTGGTTGTGTGGCGCTCTGTCAAGTGTGTCCCATCAAGGAGACGTGATCCAGCCCTCCGTCATTCCTGTCAATGGAACACTTGGAAGAAAACTGGGATTAGAGAGACGAATATGACAAAACATTTGAGAAGGACTAACTTGTATAGCAGGCGTTGCCCACGTCTGAAGTATACATTTGAAACCAAAAAAAGAAAATGGTTCGGGCTATTTGCCTTAGACTAGAAGAAAACAAGCGGGGCCATGTATTAGACTATAGCCAATAGATTAGATGGATGGATGGATTGATGGATTGATGGATGGGTATATATGATAGATGGATGGATGGATAGATATGATAGATAGATGGATGGATGGGTAGATATGATGGATGGATGGATGGATGGATGGATGGATGGATTGATGGATGGATGGATGGATGGATGGATGGGTAGATATGATGGATGGATGGATGTGTAGATATGATGGATGGATGGATTGATTGATGGACAAATGGTTAGATATGATGGATGGATGGGTAGATATGATGGATGGATGGATGGATGGATGGATGGATGGATGGATGGATAGATATGATAGATAGATAGATAGATAGATGGATGGATGGGTAGATATGATGGATGGAGATATATGATAGATAGATGGATGGATGGGTAGATATGATGGATGGATGGATGTGTAGATATGATGGATGGGTAGATATGATGGATGGATGGATGGGTAGATATGATGGATGGATGGATGGATGGATGGATGGGTAGATATGATAGATGGATGGATGGATGGAAGGGTAGATATGATAGGTATGTAAAATATAGACAATAAATATGACAGTTCCCTTTCTTCTTTTATAAAAAGTGGGTGTACCTGTATTTTTTTGGCTCTATTTTGTGCTCTTTTACATTTGACCAAAATAATTGAGATTGACACTCGAAATCTATCTTACTTTAATTCATTTTCAATTGAATTGTATTTAAATTGGACACAGTTTAATTATCAAGGGGGTCTTCTTACCCCACTTTTCCCTTGACATGATCTAGTTGCCTTTACCTTCTAGAATCTTCATTGAGAGCAACGTTGTCTACATGTTTATTTCCAAACTTTTTTTTATTTCGGATACAGTAACTCATTAAGAACAGACTGACAAACACGCAGCCAAACTTGCCGTTTTTTTTATACAAAGAAGACTTTACACTGTCTTTTTAAAAAAGTAGCTTACTAGCTGAAAAACACAAGTGTCTACGGACTGGAGGAAGAGTGCTGAAACCCTGAAAAGTCTTAATACACTCAGCACAGTGCAGAGTCCTGAAGTGGCATGACAGTGGAGCTGACCTTTTGACCAGATCAGAGACAGAGCTGTCCAGTGTCTCCGACAAAAGTCTGGCACTTCCATTTCGTCTCCTCGATCAGCATTCCTCCTTCACAACACTTCCAGTCAACCTTGGGGCTTTGGCTGAACTGGTGACCCTGGTGCCGGGGCTCCCTGCCATCCATTTGCCAACAGGACGATTGTTTTTCAGCTCTTGAAATCCAAGCCTCCTAGATCAATGTTGCAGCTGGCCTGATGTCCCAGTTCACAGCTCGGAAAGGCCAACAGGGGTCGAGGTGAGGGGGGTTTTTTTCAGGCTCCCACCGGTGTGTTTGGGATTGATAGGGCACTTGTGAATCACTTAGCCGCACAATATATCTATACATCTATATTTATATATACATATAGATGTATCTTTATTTTCAAAATGAGTAGTATTCTTTGAGCGTGTATAATTGATGCTTGAGGCGCCTGCAGAACACAGCTTTGTGTCATGTGACATCACAAGAGGATGACATCTGTTCTTTTTTGGCGACTGTTGCTGTTATTCCGGGTAACATGCTTCAAACAATAATTCAGGCCTGATCCCCGTAGATCCTGACTTGCAGTTGCATAACGTTGCTGATAATTATTCTACCGTACGTTCCGCCTTTTTTTTAATTAGCACCTACTGTACAAACACAATCTCTGAAGCGTCGTGTACGAGTCCCACACACATCAGGTGAAACCATCACTTTGCTGTCTTTTTATTAAGCTATGAGTAAGTAAGTAAGTCATTTTTATGTGTAAAGACCAGGGTCACAAAGTGCTTAAACTACAGATGAATAGACAGTTAAAATACATGCTTTGAAAGGCCAAGACAAAATAGAGACAAACATAGCAAGCCCCAAGAAAATAAGAAAAAGCCTGCACAGATAAAAATGTCTTAAGATGTTTTTGAAGGAGTCAATAGATCATCAAACACAGAGGGAGAGGAAGGTTGTTCCAAAGCTTAGGAGCAACAGTCTGGAAGGATTTCTCTCCTCTGGTCCTGAACCGTGTGCGTGGAACCATAAGCAGATTCTGATCCACAAACCTAAGAGCCTGAGCTGGGGTGTACGGCTGGATCAGATCACTGATGTAAGGAGGAGTCTGACCATGAATAGATCTGAAAGTAAGAACCAGAATTTTAAAATTGGTCCTGAAAGAAACTGAAGAGTTTTAAGGATTGGAGAAATGTGAGTTCTCCTACTTGAGCGGGTCAGAATTCTCACTGCAGAGTTTTGTATTCACTGCAGGCCAACAGCTCCTTTTTATTTAGACACGAAAATAAACTGTTGCAATGGTTTAAACAAGAAAACACAAACCAACAACACCCAGGTTCCTCAGGCCCAGTTTGAGAGACTGGCCTAAGTCACCCAAGTACTGACTCAAGTGTTTGGTTAAGGTGATGTCGGAATATATGGGTTAGTTTTTTAATCCATTTGAGGTAACCAGGCTGTTAACCTGATTTCAACACAAGTTGCATTACAACAGATGCAAAGTCAAGAGGAGGAATAGTAGTTGGTTGCAACGTCTTCTGGCAAAGCTCTTTGTCATCACGGTGTGCCAAATTGAACAAACCCTCTGCTTGTTTTTCTCACAAGATAGTTGGATTAACTTCTCATTCTCTACTTAAAGTGTTTGTTTTGTTCTGCAATAATTTCCTGTCTGATGCAATTTAGTATAAAGTATACCAGAGTTTGGTAGCATGCAGAAAAACATCCTCCCCGTTATAAGTACTGGAAGATGAGATGGCTCAGGATACTACGATGAAACTATAATTTAATTTTCAATAGAAAGATCGTCTGTCACTGTGAACGACAGGAAATACATTTCAGAGAGGGATAACACTGGGCTCGCTATCTTCCTGATAAGATATCATCATCATTAAGTAGGATTCCTGAAATATAATTACAAGCCTAATTTTAGCTCAATGATTAACAAGACGGAATAAAATCCAAATTACAACAAATCCTACTCGGACAAGACTAATGCATTTCAAATGTACCTGAAGATAATGGACTTGTGGGTATTTGGATTTAAACCCATTTAAACGGCTATTTTATCATTTATTCTTCTTGTATTCACACATATACAGTAGTTTTACACACACTAAATATATTTCCTTACCACTAAAAGTTGAGATTTAGACATTTCACTACATGTTTGTAAGTCAGGAAAGGCTCAGAATAGGAGCTAGAAATCAGAATTAAAATGTGTAATGCCAATGAAGGACAACACACAATAAGCAATAGGAAAAAAAACCATACCTCACAAACTAAATATTCCCATTAAAAAAAACTGTAGAATGCTAAACCTTTTTACTTTTTCAAAATACCCCATCACACTGAAAATAAGACATCATAACCTATAGAGTAAATTTTTAATGATTGAGATTTTTGAAAATCACATAAATGTTGCACCTTTTCACTTGTATCCGATTTATTGACCTTATTCCACCAAAAAATAAATATATTTTATTCATATTCTATTTAATTATTTTAGGAAGGGCATTTTTTCCATGTTTATCAGCCCATCGATGCATTTCTTTAATCATCTGTCCCCTGATTATTTTTGTGAGTTTCAGCTATTCCTATTTTAGGAAAAAAAAACCTCTGTAATGGACGGACGTCACTCTTTCACATTCACAATATCCGTTCCATTTATCTAACACTCCCTGCACAAAGAAGTAACAACTCATTATTTGTTCGAAACTGTATTCAGAGGATTCAACATCTTAACAAACTCTATCTCCTCTCTGTGTTGGTTTTTTTTTTCCCTTCATAATGGACTGTTCCCATTTCAAATGGATGAGACTCCAGACATTTTTAGGCAAATGCTCATGTCACTGTGAATTGAAGCGTGTTTTAATGAGATACCCCAGCTGCTCCTGATAGATATTCTTAGTTCCTTCTTCTGTTTCCTATTTTTGGGATTTTACTTTTAACAAGTGTCATTTTTTTGGGGGGGGTGTGATTACTGTCATTATCACGTCAGTCTTAACGCGTGATCTGCCCGTTGTATTTGACGCCCCTAAAGTGCTTAAGCCCTTTTACTCAATAATGCATAAGTCGCGAAGGAAAAGAAATAGAATTTATGAGCTTTTTGACCCACTTTTCTTATCACAGTCTTAATGCACAGCTCATTCATGATTAACGCAGCTGTTCACAGCTGTTGGAGCTTTTTTCTTAAACTGGACTAGAGCGGTTACCATTTCAAACTCTCGGCTTAGTACTTACACCATAACCACGGGAAGGACATCGCAATGTGTGGTAGAAGGTCAAGTGTCCATTCTTAACGTTATAAAGTGGGATCCTTAGAGTTGAACCAACAAAAACTGTTGCGCTTTCACCGTCTTAATAGCCAAAATAAAAGGTTGGCAGAATAAACGAGCTGATGGTCGATACACAATGGCCGTTATATATTTGAGGAATGCAGATTGTTTAATAGGTTTTTCAGCACCTCTTCCTAAAAAGATGCCCCTGAGACCGGTTGAATGACGAAGAGAAAGTCTTTGTCTCTCAGGTGCCAGATCCTCACAGTAGTTAAATAATGGAGTGACACTTGAGAGACAGGTGTTCCCTCTTCAGCGTACTCCTCGGCATGACCCTCTTATGAGTCAAAGTAGTGAAAAGAACATAAGATCACAGAGTTTGAGTGCTTCTCATATACGCGGGAGATCTTCACGCGCTGACACCCGAAAAGGAATCGGTGAACCGTGGAAGTAGCGTGGAATACATTGTTCGAAACATCTTAAGGGTTAAAGTGCTGGATGAACCTTGAGATGTTTCTCCCTCGTGATTCATACAATGTCTCATTTAGTGATGCATCATTTGTTGTTTTTGTTTAAATGATTCAAATACAACAATCTGTAAAACATAATTCAAACTATTTAAAGCATAATTGACTACACAACGGATCAAGTTCAGCCCTTTTACCTCTAATCTTTCATAGTTGTTTTTAGATGCATTTTTAGGATTGTTTTGTTGCTGTGCTCAATAAATAACAGACAAGTTCCCATCATACAAGTTCCCAATCAACCTTTGTATGTTTATGGACTGTGGGAGTAAACCGGAGTAAACCTGCACAACATGTAGTGAACATACAATATCAAACACAGAAAGGACCTGGAAGCGAACCTTCAACCTTCTTGCTGTGTGAGATGATCGCACCAAAAACTTTGCCACCGTGTGCCCCTTGTATTCTCTTTCTGAAGACCTTCTTGGGGAAGGGAAATATATATTAAGATGTTTGAAATATGCAAGAGAAATGTTTATAGTGTTAGCATATAACACGGGGAAATTAGTACCGTATTTTCCTCACTATTATTATGACATGTTGAACGCACGTGTATAACTGGTTGAGCGCACAGCAGAATGATTTTGAGTGTACAACAACCAAGACTCACTCGCTTAAATCGGTGGCAGTAATATTACTCCATAGCCGTCCGCCATGATGTGACGTACGTCGTAAAAATCCCACCCCGTGATGACACAATAACGTAATCCCGCCAATGGCGTGTCGGCGCAGAGTCATAAAAGTGTTTGTAAACAAGTCACGCACCAGCTAATGTTCATATATAAGGCGCACTGTTGTTTTTGAGAAAATTAAAGGCTTACAAGTGCGCCTTATAGTGCGGAAATTACCTTTCAGATGGTGGTTCCACAGCAGTCCTAGAAACCTTAATGCCCTGTAGCCTATGAGTCGAGGTAGTAACCCACACACAATATCAGATTGATAGGGAAACATTAGCAAAACAAAGAACAGAATAAAACACTATAACAAAGTGAAGTGTGACATATATGTGCACATGAATGAAGATTCCCTAAGAGTCACCACGGCTGTAAACCGATTATTAAACCATTTTAATAATGATACACAGTACAGCGAATTGGACATCTAGAGAATGCTTTTGAATCATGTTCCCATCTATTTTCATCCTCCTGTACAATGATGTACAATGATGTGTTTGAGTTCAGTTATGAACTGCCGTCCGCCATTCTAATCAAACCCCTCGCAATGATTTGCTGCGACGTAATTTCCATTTCGGTTCGACATCCCCTGCTGATGCATAGGACACTTCCGCACCTGTTTATTTGTTATGAGTCACCTTGGAGACGGGGCACCGAGCGGAGGGCGATCAATAACAAAGCCAATAAGGAAGCACGGGGCTAAGGTTAAGAGGGTAATCTCTGATGGAAATCTATAAAATAAATAGTTTCTTCAACTCCTGATGAGGAGCGAGGTTTTCTTTTTTCCTTTAGGGAAAAGTTGAGAAACGTACACGGACGTGTCTCTGGAACATAAAGAGAGAGTAGACAAAAGTAAGTAATTTAGCTGTGAAACACTACGATTGGCAGGAGGCACTTCAGAAACAATCACTCCGACCTCTTGAAATCCATCACAAAGCTTTACCACGGACTTGAAATATTTGGCCAGTCGAGACGAGAGACAAACTGAAGGTAACAATCACAAGCAGATACGCACTTTGGCTGCTTTGCCGAGAAAAGGTTCATAATGATGAGCAACATACTACATGGTTTTATTTCCTTTTTGAGGAGTTATCCTGTTATTTCAATGAACAATCTTTGCATATTTAGCAGTTATTAAGTTTGAAAGTGAAAGTGAACTTTGTAAATAAAACCATTTTATTAGTATTATTATTTTTATTAAACAAAGCTTTTTAGGGCATTTAGCATTTGATTCCAAATAATAAATACAAAATAATAAACAGAACAATAGGTTAAATGTTTTTATTTGTTGATATTTACAGAAATAATGAATAAAAACAACGTCCACCTTAAATAAAGCATTTTTCCTGAGCTTATTGAGTGATTTTTTAGTTGTTAAGGTATCTAGAGACCGCTGAAATGGTTACTTACTTACTTTAGTTAGTTACTTTACTTATTAAAGCAGCAATGATACTTTCTAATATGTGTTTTCTGCCCCATACACAGTAGCGACTTTCAACGCCTTCTGATTGAATTCAGCCTCATTGATGTTTAAGGTGCTATCAATAACGCTTGTTCCTTTTACAGACAAAGCTCACAAAAAAAGTGAGCAGGACGTAAATAAAATAATGTATTGATAGTCTCTCACTTTTCATACATGTTGAAAACATGTTAAACTGCAAGTCTGCAGTCCGACAACGCCACTTTTAAATGCTCAAATAGTTCAGAAAGATTAGCAGTGGCAACTAACATACAGAGAGGATAATATAGGATAATTATTTACCTATAAACAAGCTTGATTTTCCAATATGTAGACGTTTTTTGATCATGGCCGCAACATTGCTTTTAATGAAATAACATGGCCCGTTGAGTCAGGTAAATATAGCGCTACTTAGCATGTGGTAACTGTATTGAAAAAAAAATGTCTGCAAGTCGGATGTGAATCTTCTTAATGGCAGATAGAAAAAGTTTGACTTTTTTTCAGTAGAAACACTAGGTTTGCCTGGCGGACAGGTTCAGTCTCAAGAGCAGCGAAAACGCATCCAATTCTTGCTCATAAAAGGCTGTTGATATAGGGAGATGTGCCTCGGGGGACTCAATTAAAAAGCAAGTATAGAATGTGCACACAGAGGATTGAGAGAGTTTAACATCAGACACTTCTCTCTGCTACTTTCACAGCCATTGTTTTTGATGGAAGAAGTGGAAGTGTTAAGGAATGAGTTGTATTGACAATTGCGTTTGTCATTTGCATGCAATGTTTATCCCTGATTGACACGTTGTTTGTCGTCGTCACTTTTCCTTGAGCGACCCCCTTCTCTCTCACTCAACGGTTTTGCGGCTCTTGATGAAAGTTGCCCTCGTGGCAAAACCCCGCCTCCGACCCGAGGTCTTGCAATCTGATGGCGTCACTGACCCAAACGAAAAGACATTCTGACATCTCAGCGCAGTGGTCCGGTGCAATTCCGGTGGCGTGTAATGAGACCGAAAGAAAAGGCGAAAACAATGCAACAAGTTAAGCACGACAACTATCGTAAAGAGGAGAAACATATCATGTAGCTTGTCCCTCTTTCAGTGACACGTCTAATATGAACTTTTTTACGTGATCCAATATGGTTCCCTATTACGAAGTGTCCTGAGTGTAGCTGCACCTGTCAGCCCGTCCTCTCTCTCCCTCTCTTTTTTTCTCTCTCCCTTATAAAGTGAAGACATGTCAGCCTGTCTCTACCGGGCTGATATTAGTTGTCAGGTAGAATCAGAACCAGAGACAGACGAGGACGTCTCCTCTCAACCCAGTCGGCCCGTGTTCTGCCGCCTCCGTGTAGAAAACTGCGTCTGGAAATTGTGCCTCGAATTCAACTTTGAAAAGAAAACAACAAAACAAAGAGTTGAACTATTTTTGGGAAGATTATGTTAATTTGTACACTTTTGTAGATTCCTCTGAAAATGATAGAACTAATGTGAAAACCCAGCCTTCTTTCCTCACTCACATGTTTCAAATGTTGAAGTCCTTCTTTCCAAGATGCAGTTAGTCTCTCATCATGACCATGTTTTGAACCTTTTACTTTATAAAGTTCACCCCGGTTTGAAATCCTGGCGAACGAGAGGTTACGAGAGCGGAGTCCATTACGACCTAATAATGGCTTCACTCCCCCTCCAACCAGCTGTGATCATGCGTTCTTTGTTTATACAATGAGTCCCTAGGAGGTGGATACTCCCTGGATTGATGACGTGCGGTGACAAACTTCAATGTTTGACCAATCACAGCAGGGAAGGCGTGGTTATGGTAAACACAATTTAATGTCCAGAAAAACAAAAGTGTTTTCAGTGGGCGGGGCTTGAGAACAATTTCTAATGTAAATATTTCAATAAAAATCGAGATTTTGTACAAACAGACAGATACTGATGATACAATAGAGGTCAAAGATCTATTTAAGACACACTTAAACCAACAAATTAGTTGCTCTTTACGGTAGGTTTTGTCCCCTTGAACATTTTTAACTATTGTTGGAAAATCCCACTTACATTATGGATTGTTAAATAAATAATAAAACACACAAAAAACAGTTCAAACATCCCAGGATCTTTGATGTAGCAATGTTTTGTAGGCTAGTTGTTGAACTTTCTGAACAAAAGTCGTTCTTTTAACAGCTTTCCCATGCATTACTGTTTTTGAAAATCATCTACCCTGCCTTAAAATGTAAAGATCATATTTTTATTTATATTTAATGTAATAATAAACATCATTTTTTTCTTTTGTAATTTTAAAAAAATCGACCCTTCCTAGTGTTCATTCGAAATGTCTGTTTGCGAACCACTGTCTTCATTTATGAGGAATCGACTCACTGCTTTTCATTTTGCGTACAATCCCAGGACTTTTTTAGTGATCCTCAGCTGCGCTAGCGAAGGTAGACCGATAAAACAGCATCAAGGACAAATCTCCACTTCCCTTAAACAAAAAAAAAAAAAAACATCCTATTACTTTGACAAAGTCATTCTATGAAGCACCTTTGAAATGAAAAGAGTTTTTATCCCGGGTTGGAAATCCTCTGCATCAATCCCACTTTTGTTTTTTAAATTGTAGCCGTAATGCCGGTAGATGAGGATTTAATATTGAATTCTCTGTTTCCCTGGATCGGCGTGGAGCAGCCTTGTCACTTTGCGTCAGGTCTGGCAGCGGTGAGTCGCCGGGTGTCTTTTCATGCTCGAGTCATCTCACTTTCTGAGACGGCAGTCTTCCCCCCCCCCAGACGGTGTGTGAGGCTTCTCAACGTCCCATTAGCACCTGCTAACTGAACCTGAAACTTTTGGGAGGCCGACGACTTCTTGAATGTGATCACGTCTCCCGAAGACCTTTCATTCACTGTCAGAAACTTTTTTTTTCTTTTCCATCTGAAGGAGATTACAGACTTCGTGATCAGCCGAACGATCAGATGAAACTTTTCTTTAGACTTTTCTTTTCCCTGAAAAGGAACCCAATCTATTTCTTGTTTTACTTGAATTCAGATATTTATTGATAGAACAACTCGAACTGAGGAATGTTCACAGCCTTCCACTTGTGTTTTCGTGGACTACACAACGACTCCCTTTCAATCCACACAACGAAGCCCTTGAGGTGGCCAAGGTGATCCAGGGTCTGCACAATGCCCTTCTGTGAATGGAAAACCAATCTACTTGTCATGCCTGTTAATTCCTCAAATCAAATCCCATTGAAAATAAATGCTTAGCAGATGCGTGCGGAACCCCGAGCGCCCGATCTCCAATGATGCTAAACGGCCTCACAGGGTTGATGTGCCCGAAAAGGTTAAGTAGGGTTGTCCCTGGTCCACCTCTGACACCGCGGGGTCTTTCAGAAGGTTGTGCTTTAGGACCGGCTCTCGTCGACAAGGGTCAGTGAAAGGGTCATTCTCTCTCTTCTTTCGTTGGATCCAATTAAAGCATCGGGCGTTGAATCGGTGCCTGGTGTTCATTGTAAAATTAATCACCCCTCGCTGATTGACGCGTCGTTTAGCTAAGTGTCCTCTGACCGCCACAAAGGGTCGGGTTTTTTATGTGGAGCTCACAAGTAAACATGTGAAAAAAACAGCTTTAGCGAATGACCCCCCAGTGTTGAAGAAACACCGCCCTTGGCTAAGAGCATGTTGGAGAAATAATAAACAATTGATGAGGAAAGGAAGGCAATGTTTGTCCGATACTAACAATTTAAATGGTGAATTAACTCTGAATAGCATATTGCAGGTTGTCGTGTTTGCATGTTACCCCTTTTACATCCGATAAATCGTTATTTGTTATAGTTGGGTATTTATTGAAAAACAAGTAGCTGTGGGACATTTTAGTCGCTAGAATATTTTGGGGAATAAAGACGTTGATAAAGGCTCCTTAGCTATAACTATGTAGCAGTGTACTCTGGGAAAATTCTATACATAGTTTGGAACTCAGTATATGTTAACTCTCAATATTAAAGGGAAACTGACTCACTCACATGTTTCAAATGTTGAAGTCTTCCTCTCCAAGATGGAGTAAGTCCCTCATCATGACCATGTTTTGAACTTATTACTTTATAAAGTTCTCCCCCGTCTGAAATCTCAGCGAACAAGAGGTTACGAGAGTGTAGTCCATTATGATGTAATAATGGCTTCACTCCAGCCAGCTGTAATCACGCCCCACTTTGTTTATATAATGAGTCTCTTAGAGTTGGAGACTTCCAGGATTGATGACACACAGTGACAAACCCATATGTTTGACCAGTCACAGCAGGGTGGGCGTGCTTATAAACAAGATTCAATATCCAGAAAAACAAAGCACTTTCAGTGGGTGGGGCTTAAACACATTTACTAATGTAAATATTTAAATGAAAAGATAGTTTTTTACAAACAGACACATACTGATGAGTACACTAGAGTCCAATATATATTTAAGACACATTTAAATCAACACATTAGTTGCTCTTTAATTTAATTACTAATTTTTACAGAGAGCAAAATGCTGTAGCAATATACTGTAAGTTGCCTGTCATTACCTCTATCGGAAATCTCTGTATAATTGTATACATAAATAATTTCAGTTACGTATCTTACCCTGAACATTAGCATCTTAATAGGTCACTATATTGACACTTGGTTTAGAGGTGGTTTGTTTTAACATTGTAACTATAATGATACTAACCAAACTTCTGTGTCTTGTGTATTCTATTAGACAACTATTCACACACTGCTGCTAGCATTCCACTTAAATATTGAAGTATTTAAGTTTGTCCATAGTATTATAAAATACCTATATTAATATTTACAAGATAGTTAAATGATCTTTCTCCATATATTTGCAGTCTCTAATTCTCTGATAATAACTAAATGTTCTGTCTATACCAAATATTTGTACACAAATGATTTATTTGTTGGCGTTAGCTTCTAGCAACGCTAACATAAATGCCGCCGCCTTCTTCTTCATTGTTGTTTGTTGTGACATCACCAACCCCCCAAGAGGTTCCTGCAAAGACGACATTCCAGAGATAAAGGTCCTAGAAAAGACCAAAGAAGTACAATAAAAAGGTTCCTACAAAAGTGGCTAACAACTCTCACAAGAAACTCAAAGAAAGTATTGAGCAGCTCGTCTATTGGATTTAAATATTGAAGGTGTTGCTCACTCGTCCGTGTCAATGTGTCTTGGCGGCTATTATTCGGTCACTCTATTCTCGGTTGGATTATCATTGATGACCTTTAAAGCCGATTCAGATCAATCATTCTAGAGTATAAGGAAAATGTGTGCAACAACTTAAAGCGAAACACAATAGTGTTGTTTTATGTTCTTTTTGCAGTGCATTTTAAATGATCCAAGTCAAACCAGAGGGCAAGTTAATGTGAAAAAAAGTTCCTTACAAGTGGTAATATCACAGCTTTAACTTCATTAAAAACAACAAGAATACTGTAAGTGTGACTTCTTTATCGAATTATTCATGCAGGCGTAGTTTCAGTTTGGCGTGCTTCACACCTCTCAAGCCCATTAAAATGCACAATTATCATGTGTTTTCGATTAGCCTATGCACCCGAGCTTCTTTAAATGCAACTTCACAAAGAGCGTCTTTCCTTTCAGAACTGGGACAACGCCCCCCCTCCCATTTGAAAATCTAATTAAACTAAACTAGTTTTTTATCTGTTCTAAATGACTTGAGAGAAGCCATCCATTATCCCTGCCCTCCAGTCCTGTCACAAATACACTTCCAAATTACATTTATGAAATAAATAGGTTACTAAATGTTGTGTTTTGCATGTGTTTCGGGCATTAAGGAAAATCAATGGAAGAACCCAGGAAGTGGAGACTTGCAACATTTTTTTTAGTGCTCGTGACAACACTACTAAACGCGCGTTCTCACATGATACCATAAAAGCAAAAAAAACCTGGTGATCAATGACAAGATTACACATTTCATCTCCTTTTCTGCTCTTCAGCGCCGCAACCATAGCAACAGCAGCAGGATAAATCTACTATTTAGTAAAACGACAGAAGAATCACCATCGGATTTGATCATCTGCTTCCCCTCCCTCTCGGTTTTTTTCTCTAGCATTCCCTGAAATGATGCCGAATAGTCGAAAACGAATCAATCTCTGTCTGTTTTTTTCCTCACATCTGTTTTTAAGTTCAATGTATTATGGATGCAAGGAAAGATGATTTTCACATGACGTGTGAACAAAATTGGCTAATCCATCCTCCACTCAACAGATATGGAGCATGTTTACCCGGGAGATGAAATATTTCATTTTATATTATACATAAAATTGAGTTACCACATGTATTTGGCCCTAGATTCAATACAATACAGCCCAAAGTCTCTTTTTAAGTTATGTCTCTTTGCAACTGTAAATTATAACAATAAAAAAAGTCAACTCTTTATACAATATCCGGAGTTAAATCAACATACCACAAGCTTAGGATCCAAAGTGTGGACGCTAGCTACTTAAATAAAATGACCTTGCAATAAGAAAATACTTCTAAATTGGCTTGACTAGAATTTGTCCAATATTCTTTTCCTTTTTTTTACATTAAGGAGCTGTTTTGGCAAAATAGTAAATTATTTGTTCATCCTTATATTCAATACCTGCTTCTTTTAAGAGAATATTGTTCAAAAATAGCATTTATATCTTGTTTAAAGGTTCAAAATAATTATTTTCCTGGTCATGTTTTTAACTTGCAATTAGTTTGTTAACGTTAAAAAGTTCCAGATACAAAACTTAAAAATTAGACACCTATGTAAAGCTCAAGCATCATTTTGGAGAATGAATATACAATTGGCTCATCCAATGCTAAAAAAAAATGTTTGCCAGTTTCTTTCAGGATCAACTTAAAAATTCTGGGTCTTACTTTCAGATCTATTCATGGTCAGACTCCTCCTTACATCAGTGATCTGATCAAGCCTTACACCCCAGCTCGGGCTCTGAGGTCTGTGGATCAGAATCTACTGTCTCGTAGCCTTCTCAATCCGGAATGCTAAAATATATTTAACCACGTGTGTTTTCTCAGGGTCAAGGTGACCCAATTGCCCGAAAACAAATGTGTTTGAGTTATCCCTGGTGTTGCTTCCAGGAATACATTTTCAGATTCAACACAAGGAATACCACAAAAACGTTTTTTTTTCAGTCCACCGGGTCACCTTGACCCAGAGGTAACACAAGGGCCAAATATACAGCAGAAAAAAACTCCAACAGCAAGATCGAGATATGGAGAAATGTTTTCAGCTCATTTGTGTTTGAAAAGTTGTTTCCTTTTATAAATAATTTTGAGAAAAAACAGTCTGCTTACAGAATCTCATCCATGTTTCTTTTCAGTCAATAATTCCATCTGTTAAACACCCTCCAATGAGTCCAAAGAACAATTATTCCAAAGCTTTTTTTTTTTCCCCCAATGGAGGAAACCTGTCAAAAATCTGTCAACTTCTGCTAAAAAAGCTTTAGCGGAACCGTGTCCTTCACAAGGCCAGGATCCATGAAAAAAAGATGTAAGAAGAGGTCGCGCCACAGCATTATTTTTCATTATTCCCTCATCCCTGTGATTGAGATTGGCTGCCGGTGTTGCTGTCTTCAATCACGGCTCGTGCTTCAGGGATCCCCATCTAATTAGAGTGATGGCGACTGGACGACCATGGCGTCTGACAGGGAAGGATCGCTCTCCGGAAAAAAAAAAAAAAGTGAGTGAAAAAACAGAGAGCGCTGTGCAGTGGCCGCTGCCTGCAAAACTGCTGTGCAAGTGCAGCCGCTGCCGCCAAAACTGATGGATTTGCATTGCAGACGGCGTGGACGTTGGAGTGGACCTGGCGAGCGGCCCCAGCTGTCGTAAACTCAAAATAATACCTGGAAATTGTCCCAGTGTGTTGCTTGGCCTTTGTTAAAGTGGATGTCAGGAGGACATCTGGCTCTGGAGCAAACATTTGAAGACCATCAGTCCCGACAAGCGACTGGTTCGTGGACTACTTACCATGAACTGACACCGGCTTAGTCTGTGACCTTTTAATAGCCTCGATATTTTAACTTTATTTGATTTATAGCAATATTTACGACAAAAAAAACGACTGATGGTTCTGAAAACATTTTGTACTCGTTATAATAACGATTACATTATATTTATTCTTTTAATCATGACGAAAAACTTCACATTGGTCACTAGTGTTTTTCTACTTTTTAATAAGTCATTATTTTATTTTTTACTTGTATAACCCTGTGGCTTTTTAAAAAAAACAACTAATTATCTTTTTTCTTTCCCCTTACACTTTTTTTTTTTTTTTTTTAAAGACTTTTCGAAATCAGCCAATAACAAACTTCTAATACTTATCTCCCGTTTAATTTCATGGGCCAGAGCTTGCCAAAAAATGTGACTTTAGCGCGTGAATCGAAATGGTGTGATTCTTAAACGTAAGAAGAGCGGGAGCAACAGATGGAAGTTTTTTCCGAGTTAATTTAGTTCTTCTTGGCATAACTTGAATTAGAATCATTTTCAGCCACAAGGGGATTCGGTGTTTTGAACAGGATCTTATTTTTGCTCGACTTTAAAGGTTTTATGCAACTGAGGTTTGTTTTACTCACACGTCATGGTCACTCATGGTTACAACTATTTGGTAATGAGGTGTAAACCAGCGTGTCGACAGCTGTTATAGTGGAACTGCATCGCCTGTCGCTTGTGTTTGATTGGTGACACGGTTATAATAAGCTTTGATTTTTACATTTCAAACATTTTAATCCCTAATAATTCCTTTACTGCCTTTACAATGACCGCACACGGATTTTGAGTGAATTCACCAATTCATTAATTGTTATTTATATGTTAATTTAGAATAATTATGAACTTAAAGTTGTAGTTTTTAATGTTAAAAAAATGCGACAGATGGCTCATTAGTATGACATCTGCAACAAGCTGATATGAAAGAATTAGACTCGCGACTCATGTTGATCGTTGACGTGTCTGAGAGGCATGGATGCATACGTCCACCCGACACACCTGCTGTGGTGTTTTCAAAGACTAATGTTCAATGTAAACTGCCGTCGACCGCGAAACACGATAAGGAACATGGGGACATTGCTAAGCGTGTTCAGGTGAATACTGTAGATAGTGGATTACAGTGTTTCTGTTACTGTTTAAACGATACAATTGTCGCTCAAGCATGGTCTTCCAAGTTGTGTAGATATTCTGCTACAATTCATATTATGACAAGAAACAATCATCTCAAGTAAGATAAAAGAGTGGCCATCATTGAGTCCGTTATTTGTGTCCAAACTTTTGGTCTTGACTTTATGCGTTTGTACTGATTATATCTTTTATTTTGAATGGATTTTTCTCCAAAGCAATAGTAGTCTTCTACTCTTGACACGCCAAGCCTGCAAACTACCGATAATAAGTAAAACACAAACTCTACAAGGGACTATTTTGTGGCGGCAACAATCAGCCCGGAGCTTCTGCCGATTCAGTTTTATAGTGAGATATATTACTCTTGCGTTAAACATGTGTTTTTATTGGCAATAATGCTCTTTTATTATTGCTGTTTCTAGCTAAAAACTACTCTTTGGAACGAATGCCTACAGAAAACCAGTCCATTGTGCAAAAAATTGGTATCTCTTGTGTTGTTTCAGGGTCAAGGTGACCCAGAGGCCTGAAAACAATTGTGTTGGAGGTATCCCTTGTGTTATCCCAGGGTCAAGGTGACCCAGATGCTTGAAAACAAATGTATTGGAAGTATCCATTGTTTTAGTTCAGGGTTGAGGTGACCCAGATGCCTGAAAACAAATGTGTTGGAGGTATCCCTTGTGTTATCTGAGGGTCAAGGTGACCCAGATGCCTGAAAACAAATTTATTGGAGGTATCCCTTGTGTTATTTCAGTGTCAAGGTGACCCAGAGGCCTGAAAACAAATGTGTTGGAGGTATCCCTTGTGTTATCCCAGGGTCAAGGTGACCCAGATGCCTGAAAACAAATGTATTGGAAGTATCCCTTGTTTTAGTTCAGGGTTGAGGTGACCCAGATGCCTGAAAACAAATGTGTTGGAGGTATCCCTTGTGTTATCTCAGGGTCAAGGTGACCCAGATGCCTGAAAATAAATGTGTTGCAGGTATCCCTTGTTTTATCTCAGGGTAAAGGTGACCCTGATGCCTGAAAACAAATGTGTTTGAGGGTATTTCTTGTGTTATCTCAGGGTCAAGGGCAATGACCTTTACAAGTTTACATGTATTTATAAGGTAAGGTAAAACTTTATTGATCACTCAGGAGGTCTCCTTTGGGAAATTGTTTATGAAAAGCCAGGGATACCAACACAAGGGATACCTCAAACACATTTGTTTTCGGACCACAGGGTCAGCTTGACCCTGAGATAACACAAGGGTTAAAGCTTAACTTCTACTTCTTTTTTGAGCGTATCAAGTTAGGTGTCTATTGGAAGTATTCTCAAATAACAAAATACAGGTAACAGCTCTGGTTCAAGTTGAAGACTTTCATTCTTGGTTACCGTGGCAAACCTTTCCGCCGCAAAGAATAAATCATCCGTTTATTAAAAATAAAGCTGTCACCGTCTCTCCCATGACTTCTCAGAGTTATACCTCTGCGCTTTTCGGTTCCGTGGAGAGCGACACATTTGAATAATTGTGGCACAAACATTCCAACAGCTTTCAGATATTGTTCTGATATTGATTTGTTGAAGGCTGGAGTTAACAGGCAATAAGCCCCTTGCTCTAAGTAAGCAGCAATCTGAATGCTGTCATGGTAGAGGTCATTACGGTGTTTGAATTATACGACCTTAGACGGAAGCGAAAAAGGAAAGGGGTTGCTGCCCGGGTTGCATGACTGCCCACTGGACAGCGGAGATAGCTCTCTCTGGTTAAACAGTTCAGTGGAGGGCTGAGCCCCGGTGTCTTGCTCGTTATTGGACTTGTCATTGTCACTCAAAAAAAAAAGCCGGAGTGACAGAGGACCCCATTACCCGATTCACCTTCCATCCCTCAGCGGAAAGGGCAGCTTTCATCATACGAGAACAAGAACATCTCCACCACGTAGCATTAGATGAAGGTATATTCGTTTTTCTATTTAGATGGTATTTTTGGTGCCCTCAAAAAAAAAAAAAGAAAAAAGTCTGCTTATTAAATCGCCGGTAAGTATGTTGAAGCTGGTCTTCCCCAGAGAAAGATTATCTACTTAATTAAAAGGACCAGCAGGAAAGGGCGGTATAATTATTAAAGACCCATTTCCGTTAATCCCTGGCTCTGCGGCGGGGAGACGCTCACAGTGCAGCCGGGGCATGACCGGCCGGTTTAGTCCGGGGACCACACGGGTCAAACGGAAGTTGAAGCAGTCGGTGGACAAAAAAAAAAAAAAGGAAGAAGAAGTATTTCTTTTATTTTTTTGTTAAACCGCAGCTGAACCCGAGAGAGGAAAATAATTTGGCGAAAAGTCCCAGAGTCAAGAGGCGAAAATAGTAGACGAGCCAGTGAATTATGAGGTGAAGCAGCGGAACAGAGGAAGTTTTATTCCTGCGGTTGCGGTCGCTGCAGCTCTATACATCAACCACGTCCATTCCGACGGATTTAGGAAAGATTCTGATCAAGCAAGAATAAAAAAATAAATAAATGAAAAAAAAAAGAGTGCGGTCAATACACATGTGTAAGACTGTAGATCTCCACTGGTCTCGGTTCTGGGGGGCCTTTGATTTGTGGATCACAGCTGGGCCCGTGGAAGACATTTCAGTGGGCAGCTGTGGACGCTTAATCTCCCCGGCACTGACACAGGCTCAATTAATAGATGGCACACTTTGGGGTTCGGCTCGAGACTTGTCAGCGCACCATCAGATAAATCACGTGCAGAGGCTCCACAATGGCTATCCCAGAGTCTCTGGCCTCTGCGACTGGATTCTCGCTGTTTACGTAGTCTTAGCTACGGTTATATCTTCCAGTTAAGTGCCAATTCTTCTTGAACTTCCAACCATCCTTTCATGTTGAAAAAAGAGAAATCACACATCTGTGCTTGGTGACGCTCTATAGGCTACCGACTTACAACACTATGTGTATTTGTGTAACAGCCGTTTGTGCTTTTTAATCAATCGCAGTGACGGCCAGTTGTCGAGCATTCATTTCTAGTTTGGCTGAAACATCTAAGAAGCAACAGCCATGTTGACATTCTCTCCTGTACATCCATACAGCTTCAGATTCTACCTTAGCATGTGTAGATAGATAGATAGATAGATAGATAGATAGATAGATAGATAGATAGATAGATACAATGGATAGATAGATAGATAGATAGATAGATAGATAGATAGATAGATAGATAGATAGATAGATAGATAGATAGATAGATAGATAGATAGATAGATAGATAGATAGATAGATAGATAGATAGATAGATAGATAGATAGATAGATACAATAGATAGATAGATAGATAGATAGATAGATAGATAGATAGATAGATAGATAGATAGATAGATAGATAGATAGATAGATAGATAGATAGATAGATAGATAGATAGATAGATAGATAGATAGATAGATAGATAGATAGATAGATAGATAGATAGATAGATAGATAGATAGATGGATGGATACGATAGATAGATACAATAGATGGATGGATGGATGGATGGATGGATAGATACAATAGATAGATGGATGGACAGATACATACATAGATAGATGGATGGACAGATACATACATAGATAGATAGATAGATAGATAGATAGATAGATAGATAGATAGATAGATAGATAGATAGATAGATAGATAGATAGATAGATAGATAGATAGATAGATAGATAGATAGATAGATAGATAGATAGATAGATAGATAGATAGATAGATAGATAGATAGATAGATAGATAGATAGATAGATAGATAGATAGATAGATAGATAGATAGATAGATAGATAGATAGATAGATAGATAGATAGATAGATAGATAGATAGATAGATAGATAGATAGATAGATAGATAGATAGATAGATAGATAGATAGATAGATAGATAGATAGATAGATAGATAGATAGATAGATAGATAGATAGATAGATAGATAGATAGATAGATAGATAGATAGATAGATAGATAGATAGATAGATAGATAGATAGATAGATAGATAGATAGATAGATAGATAGATAGATAGATAGATAGATAGATAGATGGATGGATGGATGGATACAGTAGATGGATAGATGGATGGATGGATACAGTAGATGGATATATAGAGTAGATAGTTTGATAGATGGATACATAGAGTAGATAGAGTATATAGAGTAGATAGAATAGATGGATAGATAGATATATAGAGTAGATAGATATATAGAGTAGATAGAGTAGAGTAGATAGAATAGATAGAGTAGAGTAGATAGAATAGATGGATAGATAGATATACAGAGTAGAAAGAATAGATGGATGGATGGATCTAGATAGATAGATACAACAGGAAACGTCACATTGCAAATATAAGACAACAAATAGATTATTTAATTATATTTTTATAAACTTTTTCTTATATATCTATATTTCTTTTTTTTTTTGACCAAGTTCATGTTTCTTTGCATTTGTATTGAAAATCATTCACCAGGCCATAGTCTTTTTTGGTGAAAGAATCATTGAAAAAGTAAAAAAACAAGTTTCCCCCCTGTGCATATCGGTTGCTCCCAGTTGAAAAATAAATAAATAAATATAGATTTTAAGGAAGGAAATAAACAAGCTGGAAAAAAGATGTGCGTTGATAAACTGCCGCATGAAGCCATCAAACACCTTCTGATCTTAAACACCGTATTTAAAAAAAAACATCCCATCAGTGGAACGTAGCAGGGTTGACTACCTTTTGTAGAACCCACTTCATTTCTGCGGACCCCTGCTGTGAAGCCTCTTTCATGTTTAAACTCACCACATTGTGATGCATTTCTTGTTTTCTCTTGTTAGCGGCCCTTCTCTTTTCTTTTCTTTTTTTTTGGTTCAGAGAACCTTGCAAGGGATATAAATAAATTGTCCTTTTCATAAAAGTCAAGTTTACAACAACAAAAAAAAGTAATATATAGAAGAGTGATTTCCGGTCGTACGTGCCTCTCTGAGGTTGTTTATCTTGTTTGTGAGGGCTTAGGGAAGCATGAGGAAAAAAAAGGAAGGCATTGGTACCGAGCAAGTTCCCACATGCTATCACACGTCTCATTGAGGGGGTGTGGGGGGGTGATTTGGCTCCTTCTTTCAAACACTCTCTCAGCTTCTTTTTTCCTTTGGCAATAACAGTAAACCCAGAGTGCCAAAGGTAATCTAACCTGGGAGACGTGGCGATAATAGCTACATCGACGGAGCGCTTGTTTGTAATAAGAGACCGGACGACGAGTCAAAGGTGAAAAATGACTGTCATATCGAACAAAAAGGGGGTTTTATGTGCGATGATAGGTAGACCTCACACTCGGAAATAAGAGTTTTTCAAAAGTGTAAAGTGGAAATAATGGATCCCCTGAAGGACCAGGTATCATCCCAAGCCCAGCGGCGATTACAGTTTGTTGTATTGAAGCTGCTCTGATCAGGTTTTTCATATCTGAAAAAAAAAGGCCTCCGAGGTTGATTTCATATCAAGTTGAATTTGATGGGATTTGTGGGGTTTGTAAAGAGAGAAAAAGGTGACCTCGTCGAGTGCTTTTGTCTGGGACAGAATGACTCCGCTTCCTCGGCGCTGTGAAAACAAGACGCTTGAAACGACGTCTCGCATGTGTTTTTTTTTTTTTTAAGGAGGATGGTGAAGAGTTCAGGGCGACTCGGGGCCTCGGCTCCGGGTCGTCCGCAGCTGTCGGACTCTTCTCCGGCTTGAACAACTGGGTCACATGAGCCTCTTCATTTTATTGTTATGTCAGTCTGAAGGTACAATAGTGACGTTTGATGTTGTTTGTTTATGGCAGACCTGGGAATATTCAGGACTCTGATCCCTGATGTCAAAATACTGTAAAACTGACCATGTTGACGTGTATTTTGATGGCTTTCTATTAATTATAATAATAGTTAAATTCTAAATATTACCTGATTTAAATATTTAAATATTTTGTCTTGTCTTTTCTTTCTTTTGTGATTCTTTTCTATGGGTAAAGATTGTTTGTTTTTATAAGGTAAACTGCTTTCATACCACTTTTTAAAATGGAATTCATATTAAATACAATGTAACTTGAGTTATTTAAAGGCGTTATCATACTTTTTGAGCATTTAACAAGTATATTTAAATATAATACATTTTAAAATGATAACTTATACAATAAGAAACCTAACAAGAATTTTACTTTTATTTATTCGTTTTTTTAAAGCTTTTTGTTTCTTCTTTATTTTGGTTTGATTGTCCCTTATAACTGTCTCAATATGTGACGTAGCCCCTGAGGAATTTATTTCCCACCCCTCGTTTATAGTGATCTGTATTTTTATTTTAGAAAAAAACAATGGGATCATAAACAAAAAATATATCAATTAATGAATACTTTGGTTAAACATATCCAATGTTAATATAGTTTATTCTATCATTGTTGCACATATAACATTGTAATAACTTGTCTCTACTATATATGAATGTAGGGGTCCACATTTTGATTGGATAGGGTTGAAAAAGTTAATAATATCTGTTGTATATTGCTTTTTAGACATAATAAAGTTTGTGTTAAGTTGAAGGACTATAAGGAAAAAAGTTGTTAAAAATAAAAGGATCGATGACACATCGTTATTATATTGTTATGTATGTATTTATAAATATTTTTATTTATTTATTTATTGTTTGTTATGCTTGAAAGACATAGTTTTATCGCTTGAGAAAAACAACGTAGTTCCTTCTAAAACCAGTAATTCAAAATTAAAATAATTAATGGTTAATATATGTTTTTTATATGTACATTTTGACACTAAAGCTAGATTTTTTTTAATTTTTTTTTTTTAACTTGAAGTAACTATGTTTTTTGCTCATCATTTAAAAAACAACTTCGTTCTTTTCCTTAATTATCTTTTAGGTAACACTATTAGAAAAACAACATATTTGACGTAAGTAATGCCTGAAGTGAATTGAAGTACAGATATATTAAATAGATATCATTGGTTTAGTGGTCAGTTTATAAAATGACATGTAATAAAAGCTCTCTTTTAAATAGATAGATAGATAGATTGGTAGGTAGAGGGGTAGATGGATGGATGGATGGATGGATGGATGGATGGATGGATGGATGGATGGATGGATGGATGGATGGATGGATGGATGGATGGATCTGAGGTAATAAACTGTACCCAAGACAGCTTGATTTAAGAACAATCTGGTGTTTAAACTTAACTATTTTATTGTTAAACAAATGAGAATAATCTTACTTTATTATTATGTTTTTTCTTCCCGATATGAGTCATGGTCACCGCCGTAACTCTGATTACCACCGATGGTTCCAGCTTCTGTGTCCTGGGATTTTTGGAAACTGTGGTAATCTGTAGGTGTTTCGTATCACAGCGCAGAGTAACATCTGTGAATATATGCCCGGTCCATTCAATTAGTCCAAATCCCTTGTTTACCGAGGTATTACGTTGCTGAATGAAGATTATCGTTTCCTTTCCTGGGTACAGTAGCAAAAATGAGCTCCGGGTTCTGTAGCATTTCGGAAAATTGCCGCGATTAGAAAACATAATCCGGCAGCGCCAGGGACCGACCACAATAGCTTTACACGTTTTTCTCATCTGACATTTAGTTCAGCCAGATCTCTGATTGGCACTTGATTAGCGGCTAATCCGCGTCATTATCTCCTTCAGTGAAATTAGTTGAGTAGAAAATTGTGTCGTAAATCACGGAGGTGAGATCGCGGAGGAGCTTTGATCTTTCTTTTTTTTTTGTTCTACTATAGCTCCGGAAGACGGGGAAGAAAGAAGGGAAAACGTGTAGTTACCATGGCGACGGTAAAATAAGGCGAAAAAGGGGAAGCGGGATGTTAGTTTGGAAGATTTAAGTCTCCTCGCCTGAGCTGACGTTATGCTACATGTCTAGTATCCACAGAGGGCGGTGGGATGTGTGGCTCCTGCCGGGAGATTAGGGATCCGAGCATCAAATATTTAACTGTATATTTTGTGCAACAGTATAAAAAAAATTGCTACTTTTCCAAGGATATTGAAAACCTTGAAACTGGTGTTGGATATTTCTGTACTATTGACGTGTCCTGGTTCGACCCTCCTTATTATTCTTAACATGTTAGGTTAATGAATAATATATGTATCTAGCATTCAACAGTCCAGTGTAGTATTTACTGACTCAAAGATATCGAGGCAGAAAAAAAGTAACATGAACACACACTTCCTAGACATTCCTCTAGGAATATATATCTTTTAGCATCAGAGAGAAAATGTGTGGATAAACTTACGAAAAATGGCAACATAATAGCGCATTTGACATCACAATATTGTAGTAAATTATCTTGTCCGGTACAGGGAAACGGCGAATGGCTCTTCTTCAGGTACTATTATGTTTCTGTTTTCTTCCTCCAATGACAGTGTACCACATAATTCAACTTTTTTCTTCTTCAATACTTTTTTTCTTTTAAATTCCATTAAGGGCAGGGGCTTGTCACAGATTTTGTTAATATCATGTTTATTTATCTTTTTACAGAAGGGAGAACAGGTGGGGTGTGGGGCGAAAAAAATAAATACAATTATAACGATTTAAAAGGTGCTTGTTTGGCGATTTTAAGAGTAATGCTTTTATTATATTATATTTTATTTATTATATTTTATTATATTTGTCCTCTAATGACAGTCATTTTTATTGCACTTGTTTTCATTAATCTATCATCTGTGTTGCTGGAAAAACTATTCCTCCAGAGGGATCAATAAAGTTGATCTAATCTGTATTTATACCTAATTTCACTGTGTGTAATATATGATATGAAACCATGCATTTAATTGTTAATGCATAGAAATGTTTATTTCCAAAAAAATTTAATAATAATAATCCAATTAACCAGTAAAAATATAACACAGGATCTGCTTATCTTTGAGTCCTTTAATTAGCATTTCCTAGAGGAACACAATATATTTGAATAAATAAAGTTAAGGTTGTTGTACTACTGTACTATTATTTTTGTTTTAATTGTATTAGAATGTCGACTTACATTGAGTTTGCAAGATTTTTTTTTTTCTTAAAGGTCACCTAATCTGAAAACCCAGCTCTTCTGACTTATTCACATGTAAATGTTGAAGTCGTCCTCTTCAAAATGCAGTAGGTCATTCATCATGATGTTGCTTTGTTTTAAAGTTATGACTTAATAAAGTTCTCTCCCGTCTGAAATCTTGCCAAACGAGATTAAGGTTTAAATTATACATTCTGACGTGACACTGGTGAAAAGTCCTCCCCTAGAAGCCCTAATTCAGTTAAGTAGCTACATGTGAATCGTGAAACAAAGTAAATATTTATATAAACATGGAGTTACTTCTGCCTTTAGGTGTTTTTGTAATGTGTACATTAAGCAGCAAACCTTATTTTTATTATTCGTTTTTAATGTACACAATGGGAGTTTTAGGGGTGAGTTTGAAATTTACGTGAGTCCTTGAATGCCACTTGTGTTTTTGTGACCAATCAGAGCAGAGTGGGCGTGGTTGCTTGGACTAGATTGATTCTCAGCCCAAACAGCGTATTTTAAGAGGGCGGGGCTTAAGCGTACTTTCTAATGTAAATATCTTTATTAAATGAGAGTTTTGTGCAAAAAGAAAAATACTGATGAGTATAAAAGAGGTCCTAGATCAATTTAAGAGACACTTAAATCATTAGGTGCCCTTTTTTTTTTAATGTTAATTGACTCCAAATTAATTTGCTTTATTATGGATTGTTTATTCGTTGTGTATCGTGTTTGTTGGCTTGTGTTCATCTACGTTTAAACTTATCCAAGTCAACCTCTTTACCACGTCCCCCCAGGTAGCGAGAAGCTCACCCCCCTGTCTCTCCAGCCTCCTCTGGCTCCAGCCCTGAACCCAAACCTCAGAGGAGCTGAAAATAATTAGATGAGAAAATTGCCGCTGACACTATTTCAGAAGAGCCGGGTATCGTAATGAGAGCAGATCAGGTATTCATTGTGTCTGAGGGAGCCATTCAAAGCCTTTGGTTTTTCGGGATGCCCGGGAGAAGACTTGGGAGCATAAGCAGAGATTTGCCGGTCCCTATAATTCACGTGGGACCCGATGCCTTGAGAGAGGTGCGGCTCCTACAATAGCCAAGGTTACAGCTGAGTAACTCATTCAAGCTCTTTTAAAAATGACGCCAGAAACTCGCACAAGGGCTCGTCTTCTTCTTTGTCTCGCCCAATACGTCTCCGGCTGTTGCCGTTATTAGCTTTGAGGAATGCTGCGCTGGCGGCGCTCAAAGTTATCCTCATTAGAATTGTGCCAGAGTAGATTCCCTCTGAACGGATGGCGCGGAGAAGACAAATCATTTTTTTGTCCTACATTGACCGAACGGAGAGACATGTGCCGTATCCGTTACAGTCGGGGGGGAAGGAAGGCCATTTTTGTGGGTGAATAGATGCAGCTGCCTCGGCCTGAATGCGATGTTGAATAAAAGTATTTTGTAAAGAGATAATACATTGAAATACAACGGGGTAAAATTGGTTGTTCGACATTAATTAACATGGTTTTTTACTTTTTCCAAAAAACTGTTAATTGACAAAATTATTATTTTTGTAACTGGCCTTTTTATACTCAGTTTCTTATATGTTGATGACACCATTCTCTTATCTCTACCCCATTATTATGTGAGGAAGACACTTTAAAGATAGTGGCAACAAATGAAACGACACTAAACGTGGTAATAAAAACAAAATCTATGATTTCTTTTTTTTTTGTTTTGTTTTGTTGAGTCAACATACTGTAAGCATTTATTTAAAAACACCATTAATCTACATTCAAAGCTCTCAATAATGTGGGACATATAAAATACATTAAAAAGGTTAAATAATTAAGTAAAAATGATGTTGTTTTTGAGGTGTTCACAATTTTCCAGGTCTTAATAGCTTTTCAAAAACACTGCGCTGCCTACTCCTCGCTAATATTGTCTCCAAAATGTCTGTGTGACACACTACTTTATATATCTTGAATGGATTATTCTATAGGAAATGTTGCCATGTCTAATTTGATTTAAAATAATTTGTCTGGGGAAACACTTTTTTCTACTCATTATGACAGAAATGACATCTATAATGAACCACCTGTCACTCTTTTCATAACTCTGATTCATTTGTGTCTTACACCCAGTTCAGAAATGTGGTTGCTTGAGGCCTCGGCTCCAGTTCGTAGCACTGCTGTCCATGATACTTAACAAGACATGTGATATTTAAAAGTCCCCATTGATCAACATATTTTTTTGGACATGAGGAAATTCCCCACAATTTTATAAAAACTATTAAAATCTAAGATTTATATATAATAACAATAAAACGGAATAAATATAATAATACTATATGATTAGTACTTTACAACACTACAATAAAAGTGTATATTTGGAGAATTATTATATCATTTATTTAATTTAAAAAGGACCTTTCCGTTGATATATACGATGGAACTACAATTTCTAAAGCCCTTGAATAAAGGTGACATTGCAGGTGAATTACGTAAATTGTAAGACCTATTAAATGAAATTTATGATGTTTATATTTAACCTTTCCTTTTTAAAAAAGGTTTTTCAAATGAGTATATTACAGATTTACACGCTTATATTTGATGGTGGACAGTACAACGTTGCTGGAAAACCTCGACTAATACAATCATACTGACTTGTGTGCGGCTCTGGAGACCAGGTTTTTTGGTTAACGTGGTCTGATATAAAACATTCACTTATTTTCAATTTCAACAAAACAAAATAAGTCGGGACACAATCATATGGCATCTCAAGTTCCCTTCCACTCATTAACACACGCATGAACCGACAGCAGGACATTTAAAGCAGCTCCGCCTATTCCGTGAAGCGGTCGGGAAAATTGAATCTATCCAAAGCTCATTGAAGATCCTGGCAGTCCCAGCTCTGTTTACAGGCACCCCCAATAAACTGAGGAGCCTGTTGAGACTCGCTGGTTTTGTTACCATGTTGTGTGTGTGAGAGCGGAGAAAGTAAAAGAAAGAAAAAAGTTTAAAAAAAACTGGCTAATTAAACATGTAATGTGAGGCTTTTCAAGATTTAAATCTTTGAATGTGAAAGAAAAAAATGTCCAGTTTAGTGTAAGCCATTGATATTGTGTTATCAAGCTGAGAGTTTGGCCATTAAACGTCCCCCCAAAAAAGCTTCTGTGTCAAAAGCTCCTTACATTACTGGTGTGTATTTTTAGAATAAGGTGAAATTCACTTTTTGAAATTCTACAAAATTAATATAAAGTTAATTTCCTGTCTGTGTGAAACCAGAAATATTATTTTCTACAAAATACACTTACAGTGTTCAGGGACCTGCGTTCTGTTCAAGTTGGTTCGCGACTTTGAGTATCTGGTGGTCAAGAGTGAGGGGTTGAAGGGTCAAAGGGTCAGCTGACGTGCAAGCTCCCAGTGTTTCCGGTCTGTATAGCATGTTAGGCTTTTAGCTACAAACAAGTTTGAAATGTCGACTTTTTTTCAATTCAAAATACAATTTCTCATTCCCGGCTTCAATACAAAAGGGAAATTACAGACAGGGGTTTTTGGATGTTTTTAAGTGTGAGCGTTTCCACGATTGTATGAACATACATCTCTGCTTGTAACTCCGAAAAGACACGGATTCCTCTGTAAATAATCCAAAGCCTTAGTTTACAGGAGTAGAAATGGAAATTGAAATTTTAGGTGAACGATCCCTTGACGTCGATTAAAAACTTTATTGACATGACCCCGCTCTAGAAGCGATGTGGATCTACGTCCAGCTTGGATCGGACCAGACTTCTAGTGGGTAGACAATGAACCGATGGGCCACTTTCTATGTCGTAAGGTCCGTCTATTGAGGCGGAGAACACTAGATTAAATGAGATTTTCTGAATTATTTAACCAAAATGACGGACTCTCCCATCATGCATTGCTCAGTATTACTGAGTACTTGAGGGTTCACAAATACAGGGGACTTTCGAGCTTTGTCTACATGGTGAGGGAAAGGCTTCCAAGGTCAACCTGCAAATATCGAGCGTGGAATTATTATATTTAGAGGATCCAAGACAAACCTAATTAGTTTTCTCCATGGTTCTTGAAGAAAGTTGGTATTTCCCTCAGAGCTGGATGAGATTTCAGGATAGAGGCAACTCTGTACTTTGACTGACATCCATGTCACATGATAGAAAATAGATACAGTGCAAATCAAAGTCATCTACAGACTCGCTGAGACACAAATCAGTTACAGTGTTTCCATCCAATAATAAATAACGTCCAAGCTTCTTCTCTTTTACAAAACACTCTTTGTCCGGCTTACTGTGTACATAAAAGAGGTGCATCTTTACAATGAGGGCTTTTTTTTTTTTCATTACACCCTGTACATAACACAAGTCGTGTTTGTGAGACGCTAAGAACCAATTATGATGCAAATAAGACAGTGGCTGACGATCATGGGACAATCTTGTTTGCACAGTGGGTATTATGAAAATGCCAAGCGTGCAGCCTGCACTACATCTGCTCGTCATAGCGTTAAGTAGCTTCCATTGTCAGCTCGAGCGATCCCTCCTCGTGCCCACATCACTGTCAGACTCATGTTACTTTTTCCAGAAAGCCATCAGGATTTGTCTCTGTCAACGGCCTGTCGCTCAGTCCATTAAAGATGATTGATAGAGCAGGAGAATCTTCCGCCCAGCTGTTGTCATTGACTCATCCATGAGAGACTGAAAGCAGCTCGGGAGAGGAGCGTCCCCTTCTCAAAGATCCTTTTGTCTGGAAAGACAATGTGCGGAAGATTTAAGTGCAGAACGTGTTCGTAATCTTTCTTTCAAAGTTTCGGAGATGACTTTATATATTTCAATGGCGGTCAAAACCCCCAACTAATTCAATTTCCTGACCATTTTTTCCTCGTATTCACTTAATTAAATCAACAATAGGTAACATTTTGATATAATAACTCTGTTTAATAATTGGTTTACCTTTGGAAAAAGTCATGACCTAGTGTGGTAGAACGCTCTAGCTGTTATTTTAACGATGCTCTTTACTACATTACTTTGTCTAGACGACCCACTCGGAGAGTCTAGGACCGTCCACTTGACCAACAAACTGCATTACGACAGTAGCTCAGAGAAAGTGTTCGGATCCAGCAAGGGCCTTCCCCGTGTTTTGTCAACAAACCCACATGCTGCATTTGGCAATGGTGCATCATAGATTTTATGGAATTGCAGTGACATACCTTATAATTTTGATTGTTTTTTTATTAAGCTGATTTTCCCAAGAAAAACAAAACTCAGTTGTTTTTTGTTTCTTTATACCTTTGGTCTTACTTGTTAATATTTCATCAACAGGTGTATACTTGCTTTCCACATTTTGGCAGTTTTTACAGAGCAATAATAACAATACAATAATCTATATCTTTTTATATTAAATGTCAGTGGCTCTCGTGAGTGATAACGTTTGGTTGTACATTCCACAGAAAGTACAAATACGGCTTACCAGTAAACTGGATACATTTAAATCAACTTTACCTTCATTACAATTTAAAAAAAATCATCAGCAACTACAATGACCTCAATTGATGAAGATGATCTTTTAATTTTGCCAGGTGGAGTTGATCCTCTTGGATATTCTTCCTTACACCTAGTTTTCTCCAGAGGAATACAGTTTGTTAAAACAAAGTGTAACAAGAATATCACTTATTAACAGAAACTAAAATTGACTTTTAGAGTAACTGATGTGCGAATGGAAAAACTGACTTCTCAAATAAAATATGCAGCAACTTTCAGTCCATCAGCAATGAAGGTAGAAAATCAATCCACCAGTGTTTGGGAGGCAAACCTACAGTATATAAACAAAATAAAGAAAAAGTACAACAGAAGTTCATAAAGTGCAACACAACCCACATTTATCTCTACAAATCTATATCTATAATGGACACTTTTATGAGTGAGCTTGGTTACCCTCGCACAGGTGCTACAGGGTCCTACAGAGCTCTTCTCTACTTCCTTCCTTCCTTCCTTCCTTCCTTCCTTCCTTCCTTCCTTCCTTCCTTCCTTCCTTCCTTCCTTCCTTCCTTCCTTCCTTCCTTCCTTCGTTCCTCCCTCCCTTCCTTCCTTCCTTCCTTCCTTCCTTCCTTCCTTCCTTCCTTCCTTCCTTCCTTCCTTCCTTCCTTCCTTCCTTCCTTCCTTCTTTCCTTCCTTCCTTCCTTCCTTCCGTCTGCAAAGGCAAAAAGGCCGAAAACAGTCGTGCGCTAACTGCTCTCTTGTTATAAGTGCTGTAACACCGTGAAAATTGTTATTTTCTTTGGCAATTTTTAAACTAAATCGACCTTTGTAGCTCAAATATTAAGCAAGTTACAGCCTTTTAAAAAGTCCCAAGTCCTTTTAACGTTTATCCCTTAAGATATTTTTTTCACAAAAAATTAATCATAAACTTCAGCTTGTGTGTATATATTAACAAAAAAAAAAAACATATAAAAAAACAACGCCCTGAGTGGTAATAGATATGGACGATGAAATATCTGCAACAATAATGAGATTATCAAAGTTAAAAATGAACAATTAAGTATCTGTTTAACAATATTCAAACCTTAAAATAGTTATCTTTCAGGTTGAATGTCCTCGAGTTTGAACGGGCGTAACAAAAAAAAAAAAGAAAGTCTCCAGTTCGTCCAACTGTCACCGGCTCCGCTTCTATCTCTGTTATCCACTAATGGCCTGTGAGGATTTTTTACAGGACAACTTGAGGAGGATTTTATGATGTTTCTATGTGATTGATAACATGCTCTTGGAGGGATGTCAGGCTTTCAGAGACGGATAATGTGGATTTCTATCTCTCTGCCTTCTCGTGTAAGACGCGCCATCAATCAACTGCATCGCGGCCTTAACCCGGTAAAATTAAAACCTTAGAAGGGCGGGGCCGGGGGAAGATTCTTCAGCGGAACCGGGACACACACATCAACAGTGCGCCCGACAGAATCAGAACACTACCGTATTCACATCACAACAGAGAATAAAGATATACAATTCCCCACCAATGCGGCTCAGAATGCAGTTAATGGTCCTACTGTATATGGCTGTTGACAGTAGAGAGGAATTACAGGAACAACGGTCTCATTTTCAGCGTGTGTGGAAGTGTTATTAGATCCAAGCCTGGCTAATTTCATTCCTCGCCTCATCAATATATACCAGCAACAAGCATCGCGATGGCAGGTCCACTCTTTCTTCCCGACGGCACCCGCACACAGAAAATCATTCAGGCCGAAGAATACTAGACATTCGCTGCCTCTTAGATGACATATCGATCCCAAATGTTCGCCTTTGATCGACTTGAAGTGCAAATAAATACGTACCTCAAATGTCTTGCTTTATTAGGGGTTTTTGATTAAATCACTCGTTGATCGTCTTCATGCATTGAACTGTTTTTTGTTTGAGGTCGAACACGGAATGTATAATCAGCATATTTCTTTGAGAATTCAGTTCAAAAACGCTTCTTGTTTTTGTTTTTTTTCCGGTTCAAGTTCAAGTTTATTTCCATCTCCTCTACCGTCAGTCACTTCCAGCACAAGCAATTTATGTACAAATATGCATCCTGCATCTTGTTATGTAACGCATCGAATTTAGCATATTGAAGAACAATTGTATATGTATTTTTCCAGCATTTCTTTTTACAATTATTTTCAGTGAAATGTAATTTGACTTGATTTCGCGAGTAGGATCACTGAAAATGTATTTTTAAATAAATAAACATTAGTCAGGATTTTAATACCGCTCAGAGTTACAGCCCCGTTGTTATTTTCTTTTTCTCTGCAAGGATATGAATGTTAAGAATGTGTGAGTGATATTATCTACGGGAGAAGTATTATCCTTGAGCTAAAATGTGCTTTCTTTTATTCAATATTATTATTTCTTACATTTTTCTTCCGATTTTTGTTGCGTACAGTTTCCAGATGAGACTTTGCTTTTGATACCTGATTTGACTTATTTCAGCAGTGAGATAGAGATTTAGGGAATGCCAAACATGCACTTTTCTCTTCGTTCAGTCTGTCTCTTTTTCTGTCAGTATTCTATTTTCTCCATCATTGATAAAGTTTATCTTGTGCAAATAAGTTTAAAAAAAAAGAAAGAAAAAAAAAGGTCCCGGTACTGATCCCTGAGGAACTCCATTTCTTGAAAAAATCTACAACTTCGTGTCGCCCTCATCGTCTCCCTTCCTTTCTGTGTTTGTCGCAGTGGACGGTTGTATACACAAGGCGGCGGGCGCGTGTCTCTACGACGAGTGTCACTCACTCAATGGCTGTGAAACCGGGAAGGCTAAGATCACCTGTGGCTACGATCTCCCTGCGAAATGTAAGTGCACTTCATTTCCTTCTTCCTCCACGCAACACCGTGTGTACCTTTTTGACGCACACTGCACACTGGATGTATACTGGTATAATGTTGTAGATAAGGGCGTGCCTGACTACTATGGCGTCTGACCTTGCTGACTCTGCATAAATGTGCACCACCCTTCGCTGGAGAGGGTTTTGTTATTCAGCTTGTTGATCACTTTCAAATGAATGCAGAAGAAGTCAAGTGTGATTGCTTTGGATACAGTGTATTGAACACATTATGCATGTGAAGACACATGTTCTTATTTCTGGCTACGACACGCCAGGTACTGACATATGAATATTTTGCCTCGCGGGCATGAAGGTCGTCTGTCCAGATAGTAAGTAAGTAAGTAAGCAACTTTTATTTGTATAGCTCTTTTCCAGACCAGGGTCACAAAGCGCTTAAACAAACAAAACAATATTCAAAAAAATGATTTACTTTAAAGGTCAAGATAGAACTGATAACACAACAGGAATTCCAGAAAATCAAGGAAATAGAAGCACTTCTGGGTAATTTCTGTCGATTCTCCCTGGTTTTTAACTTAAATGGAAATTAAAGTCCAAATAGGTAGAGGTGGATTGTGTTTGTACGGTCCAGGAATGGAACCGGACAAGAATGACCAAAATGCATATATCTGATATCTCAGCAAAACTATAATAGACGGTTTATAACACGGTATCTGCGACATCTGTTACGGTTTAGTCGGACTCCAGTCAAGAGGTGGAGTTTGTCTAATTATGGTTGGGGCGGTGAAACGACGCCCATTTATTTGAGGCTACGTTCTCAGTCATCAGTGAAGTCGACGACGCCCCTTATTATTGGACATTTGCTGGAACTAATGAACAGGGATATAATCAAAAAAAAATCTGTAAAAAAAAGTCAATAGTGAAATGATTTATGAAACTAAGGCTATACATATAATTTCATCATGAACTTCTGAAGCTCTCAAGCAATAGTATATGTTCAAATATGCGTCTACTTTTGGAATGTACTTTCATGTTCACAGACACAAACTTCCCAGTTTCCATGACGACAATCTGTTGTCAAGGCATCGGCTCACCTTAACGTGTGGCGGGAGATGGTATGAAAACACAGTTTTGGAGAAACTTTGAATTGAAATAAGATGTCATTATAGTCACATTTGGATTTAAATGAAGAGGATTTCAAGTTTGGAAATGATTCTGGAGACAACTTTAAGGCATGATTAGATAAGTTATCAATGGTGAACTGATGGTAATGAAGCCATGAAGAAGTTGAAAAACCTGGTCATAATGACACCTGTCCTTTAGATATAATCTTAACAGCAGCAACTCGATTTCTTGCCCAAAACGACCTTTAATAAAAGCATTTTGTGCATTTAAAAAAATGCAGACTTATTGCTTGTATCTTCAGAGACGCCATAACGGACAATATGCTAGTGTTGTGCTTAAATAAACTTCAATTGTTTGTATATAAAGTTATATTGTTGATATCGTGTGCAGCTCGATATATTGGACCTCATAAAATTCATCGCCGAAGTACGTTTTAATAGATGTTAATACAGTCTGTGCGCCAGAAGGTCATTTGTTTAAATGAGACACTGATTTGAAGAGTGATTATGTATTTTTATGAGTTTGGAAAACAGTGTCATTTGCACACAAACAAAGACATTAAGGCGGTAATTGGCAGCTTATTTTGATTGACGTTTCATGTTTATTCGGTGTACACAACACTCTCAACAATCTTGTATCATCACAACACATATATTTCCGCTGTTTTCCTCTTGGGAATAGTTTACCACACCATCGTACCAAGATACACATTATTTAGATTTATATTGAACCAAACTTGTACTAGGATTTTGTCATACATCATACAGGTGTTAGGAAAGTTGTTTTTTTACTTTTATGATATACATTTCTATGTATATTCAAAGCATAATAAAATAATATATAGTATTTTTTATAATTTGAATGAACAAGAAATAATTGTAAAATACAATAAATACAGTTGAATGTTAGTATATATACATATTTTCATATTTAAAATATCCCTGTAAATTATTCTTTATGAACATGAGTCTGTTTGACAAACTAGGAATAAACTTGAATAAAACAAACTGAGATTAAAGGTTAGGTTCAGATAACTTTCACTTTAGTTTGTAGTTTACTTTATGTTAAAAAGAAATAATATATAAAATACAAAAGAACAACATAGAGACACAATGGATTGAGTTTGTTTTAATTGAAGCTAACAATAATGTGAAAATAAATACAATTATTTGAATGAAAATCACCACAATTTCCACAGTAGTTAGTTGTAAATGTGTTTTTTGTTATTTGTTTTGTATTTTTGTTTTCCAGTGTTTATTTGAGTTGTTAAGCTGTTAAAAACAAATAAACAAATAATATAAAATACAGCAGAACAACATAGAGACAGAATTCATTGAGTTTGTTTTAATCGAAGCTAAAAATAACATGAAAATAAACACAATTATTTGAATGAAAATACCAATTTCCACAATATGCATGTTTTAAATGATACAAAATAAACTGTCAAATGGAATTCAACAGCTTTTGTTAATGTTTTTTTTTTGGTTTATTTTGTATTTTAGTTTGTCAGTGTTTATTTTAGTTGTGAACATGTTCAAAACAAATAAACAAATAATATAAAATACAACATAACAACATACAGATGCAATTAGTTGAATTTGTTTTAATTTAAGATAAAACAAATGAAAATAAATGCAATTATTTAAATTAAAATACCAATTTCCACAGTATGCATGTTTTCAATGTTACAACATAAACTGTCCAATGGAAATTATTGGCTTTTGTTAATGTTTTTATTGTTGTTGATTAAAATAAACAAATCATATAAAACACAGCTGAACAACAACAAGATGAAATTAATTGAGTTTGTTTTAATTGAAGATAAAAAAAGAACGACAAAGAGTCAAATGGAATTCATCGGTTTACTTCCTAAGTAATTTTCTTCAATTTTTTTTTATTTTTTACATTTATTTTCTTTGTTACCCTGCTAAAAAAAAAAACAATGTAAAATACAGCAAAACAACATATAGACAGAGTTTGTTTTAGTCATAACCATTTTTACATCCTGCGTGTTCTAATGTTACAACTTATCAACTTTGAAAAACGTATAAGGCCAGATTGACCGAGATGAACAAAGTGCCTTAGCAACCGTACATTTGCAAAGAATCAGAAGAGTAAAAGTAGCTTTCATATATATATATGTAACTGTTTCTATTCCGGATTAGACAAAAGCTCTTCATCTCTCATCCTTCCTAAGAGAGTCCGGAGCCCAGAGAAGTCATCCAGGTCCAGATTAGTCAAAAAAACGAGGCTGCGAAAGTGTCAAACAAATGGAGCAGATAAAGGTGCGACTTCAGATCAAGCGTCTGAAGGACCAAAACAGGGAACACTGTGACACTTTAATAACCTGCGATGTCACCTGGGAGTAATCACGCTGCCACCGAGTGTGTTATTTTAATTATCTCCGAGCACAACATCGTCTCTCCGCTGAGAACTTCCAACGATGAATTGTGTAGTTCTTTGAACACTCGGTTCGTCTCCCTTTCATCCGCCGGACGAGTTCTTCTTCCAGTAATCTCTGTCGGCATCGGTGTTTTCTGTCTCCTGGAAACTGACAGCCGCTTGACTCCTCTGACAAGACGTCTTCCCAATTTCTATCATCTGTTTTGTTTCGCTTTCACACTAATTCTCCGCCCCGTCTTATTTATTCCACCTACACACGTATATTAAACCGCAACAGAAGTCTGTTTAAATCTCAAATAATAGTCTGTCCTCCCCCTCAGCATCCAGAGGAGTAAACAACGCCATACAACTCAAGGCGTCAGATGCACTCTCGTCAAAACTAGGATGTTTGATCGCGGAAATGGGTGAAAGCCACGAATGAGTTTCGCATAAACCGGGCGATAATTTGATGCAAATGGATGTCATCGGTCCAGAAAACGAGGAGAATTGACACACGATACATTAATATAGTTTTTTTTGTTGCAAATTAACATTAGCAAATAAGAGTAGGTGGATAATAACAGTGAATGGCCATTCAAAGATCTTACAATGGGTGTCGGGGGGAGCCTGTATATAATCCATGTTAAATACACAAACAATGTATTCCTCAGTGACTGATGAGCGGGAAAAGAAAGAAAATGTATAATTAATTTCAGTCATTTTATTTATATTTGACAAGAAATATGGCTATTTTTATCATTATGATATATTTTTTAATCCATATTTATGTACCCTGGTTTACTTACATATGTCAGGACTAATTCTAATGATCTAAATGTTTTCAAATTTAAATCTCAATTTTGATTATTTTTACTTATTTATTATTTTCGAAAAAGTAGATGGTTTCTCTCAGAAATATATATTTTATCATCCAAGCAGTTATAATAAACACATTTATTACTTAGATAATACAGTTTAAAGATTCATTTTCTAGGATATAGTGATGGTCTGTTATAACTGTATAAAAATCATGGCCTATTTCTTAATCATATAAACACCAACAATTAATATTTAGAAATGTTTGATTTCAATTTTCATTTTAAAGAAAAACAACTAAATATACACAAATGTGACTTGAATTTTGGTTTTAATAACCTCTTGTTTAATTGTTTAATTCTCTTGTTTTTAATGCGTATTCCATTTATGTATCGGTCAAGCATGTTATCAACCTTAAAAATTGCATAAATAATGCTTCATTTTTTAATTTGCATAAAAAGCACACAATCAACTTCAGTATGAATTAATCGATCCTCTTAAAATATTTATATTATCTACGATACTTCACTTTCAAATAAAAGTGGCAGTTAAAGAGGAAATAAAAAAGGAATAAATAAATACAAATTTAATGAAATTGCTCATGAGATAAAAAAAACAATTTAAAGTAGAGTCATTATTAATTCTCTAGGATTTAAAATAAATTTTAAACATCTTGATGACTGATAACTAAACATATAGTAAGTAAGTAAGTAAGTAAGAATTGTAAAATTGATCTTGAAAGAAACTGGCAGCCAGTGAAGAGGTTTAAGGATCGGGGGAAATGTGAGTTCTTCTACTAGAGCGGGTCATACATTTGTTTATTAGTGTTTCTAGCATTTGGGGGTAGTGAGCACAGACTAATAAAGATATTTTTCATTGGTTAAAACAAAACCAGTGCGGCGAGTACGATTATGAAGTCACTGATATTAAAACAAAACTGATGTTTGTCTGATGAACATAAATGTCTTGTCCCATTAAAACCAGTTCTCTGTTATAAATTGACCATATGCACCAGCGTGAGCTCATATCCATCGTCTTCTGCGGGACGGCAGATATGAAATCCGACTTGTCCTTGTTTGGTGACTTGATGGAAAGGAATAGGAAGCGTCTGCTGCACCCCCCACACATCCACCCTCCTCAGCCTTTTTTCTCAAGACAAGAAAATTGCTCTCCATTACATCCCACTAAGCAGTTTAGGCTGAGAATCACAGCAGCAAATGACTCTCCTTTAGGCCAGAGTAGGACACATGTGGCACTGATTATTTCTATTTTTTGGCAGATGGAGGGAAAGCTGGACCAGTATTATTAATCAATGACGGTAATTACCCACCAACCATACCGGAAAGACCCCCCCTCCCGAAAAAAAGAAGAAAGTCTTCTTGATAAACTGACACTGAAATTGTTCATGTTGGAAGTTAAGGAAAAGTTCATTTCTGGCACTTAAATAGCTATTTTTGTACCGCACCATGGGTGTGTCTCAAATTGTGAACTTCTGCACTAAATATTTTGAGTCCTCAAGTGTGTCCAAATTAACAGTGTGCAAAAATATAGTGTGAAATGAGGAATCAAGGCAGCCAGAAAATTGAGTGTGGATTGATGGACACGTTCAACCCTCAACGGCCGCCATCTTGGTGACGTAGATGATGAGCCGTTGCGTTTTCAGTGCAGATACCGGCGTAAATGTCTCGAGAAAACACAAATTCTAGCACAAAACAATAACAGTAACAACACAACGAAACACAACTTAATAACTTGTTGTAAAATGGTCAAGGTTCGGCGATAGTGTTTCAACTTCTGGTTACAATCAGCGTTAAAAAGTAGTAGAAGAAGAAGCTGTTGAGTTATTTCCGTTAAGTGTGTAGAGTCAGTGTTTGATTTGAGACAATACTACCTGTTGAAAATTTAAAATTAACATTAAAAAGACGCCATATTGTTATTGTATGTGTTAATATATACACACAAAACCTAGTGCCCCAAAATTGTTGATTTATAAAACTTGATTTGACTTTGCAGGTGAAGAAGAGAATGCAGACAGGGTGGAAAAGGGTGAAAATGGCTTTTATGGATTCATGTGAAATTAGGTAAAAGGTTAGGAGAAGAGAGGAGGAGAAGATTCGAACCCATGAGCGCTGAGGATGTAGTAAAGAAGAAAAAGGCCATCGACATAGGTCGAGGTAGAGGAATTGCTGTGGCAGAAAAAACATCAGATAAAAAAGTTAATATTCATGGACCAATCATTTACATTTTTTACTTTCAATCAGAATCCATTTTTTTTTATTGCCAGTGATGAAAAAAAGGGAATTTTGTGAAAATATTTTTTCATGGTGAAGTGGAAACAGCGAGACAATCACCAAGGCTGCCATTTGGCCAGGGCACAAGTACAATTTATTTCCGGCTACCTTGACTTTAAATGCTTAATCGTTGTGTCGTTTTTTCCCCATTTTCCTTTTCATTTTTGACAATGAATGCAATCGCCGTCTCTCACTGACTGCACCAAAGCAGTTTGACGGACTTGCGGATTGGAGGCATGCCTTGTTCCGGTCTTAAAAGTTGCATAGTGAAAAGCCAGAGAGGTACTATTGTGAGTCATGACTCTTAAAAAACAATTAAATTAAGCTACAATGCTTAGTTTTAAAAAGCTACACACGGCATTAGCACAACCACAAGACAGTTTTTGTTAATAGCACCAGGATAAGAAATGTAATTTTCTTAATATATACTTTATACTGTTGTTTGTTGTTTGGGCTAAATACTGAAGCATGCTGCTCATTATCGACTGCTCAATAATGAAACTTGGCTGCATGTGATCATTTATTTCAAACCAGAAAAAGAACAAATTCCAGCTACAGAGACCGCCAGTAAACCCGATACACAAGGTGACAAGTTCAAGCTTTGATTTGAAATTCAGCAGCAGCACCGACTGCAAACTTTTCCCTGCCTCAAACAATTCAATAATTTAACATTGTTTCAGTTCTGTTTCTTTTGTAAAAATTACACTCTCTGGGTTTTGGCCCGTTGTAAGTCAGAGAAGCTGTAATATTGATAGGAGTTCCACTGACACATTTAGTCGACGCTTCTCTCCTCCTTGTTTGTTCTCGGGGTTGTCAAACTCTGTCACACGAGGGGCTGTAATGTGAACCACGGTGTGAGTTGAAAATGATGTGGAGAAATGGGTTTAAAGGTGCTTTGAATTCGTCTTTCATTTTTTTAGATTCACTGGCTGCGTAGATGAGTCATGGTGTCATGAAGAAACATATTGGGCCTTTTGATGCACATTATCTTGCACTTGATGTACTTTTTAGACATTTTATTGTGTAACACAATTCTGATTCAACCATTAAACTGGGTCCATATGATCATTTAGTTTTAAAGCATTATTTTGCTGTACAAACATTATTTGTGTTCCCTTCCATATGAATCACTTGGACATTTTTTTCTTTAATTGGGGAATTTTCGGCATTCCACTGCCTGTTGAAGAGCACATTTTGAACTTCTATAGTCTATAGTAGCCTTGTCACGTCAACATATTGTGACTCAAAATAAATTGGTACTAAAATGTTGTATCCAGATACTATAGGTTATTATTATTATTATTATTATTATTCTTTTTTTCTACAATACCTCAGACCCAAAACTCATTGTCATAGTTGCAGTTTTTTTTTTTAATTAATATTTAATGTAACGTTCTGTTAATTGTTACAAGTTGTAACAGGAGTTATATTTTGAATTTCTCTTCTGAGTTATACTGTATATATTTTGTATCCTTGTGGTTTCTAAAATAATATTGAGTATATACTATTTTCTGAGTATCTGCATGTATATCATTGTACTGAAATGCATAAGTTGCATTTTTGTTGCACGTAAGTAATAATTAATTTGATTTTAATTTTAAATATGTTATTTAAAGACTACTCAAACTACTTGGGGAGACATATTTGGTTCCTGGTCCACACATTTTTCATCTTTCAAAAAAATACTTTAACTATTACTATTTATATTTCGTATTATTTAATATGACTTTTTATTATATCTATATATATTTATATTATTTATTTTTATGTATATATTTTCTGTTAACCCACCAAAAATGTGTTTGACAATTAGCTCGAATATCCATTGAGGTGATCTGAAAGGATTTAGAAGAAATGACTCAAATGCTACAATATCATTCAGGAAAAAGAAAAAGCTATGAAATATATCAGAATCAAGGACACAGAATATATATATTTTTGACATCAGCATGCTGCTTGACACTTCCAACAATCCACAAAGACTCGAGAGGTTAATCTGCACTTGCACATCTCAGCCCGATCTGTCACCATAGAAGGTATTTAGAGTTTCAACTTCTTCAGAAACATCGTGTCCCTGAGGAACTTTTCCATTGACTTTGGGAAATTCCACTAAGCCTTCTTGGTCTGAAGTCTTTAAGGATATTTTTTTTTCCTCCCCTTGAGTATATTTTAGGATTGACAGTTCAAAAATCTTTGTATTGTTTATTGTTTTGCCTTCCTCCCTTTTGAATATTTAACACTGCATTCTTTAAATAATAATGGAAGAAAGAAGGGCAAACATTTACAGGCTTAATGTATTAATGTATTCTCTCATATTTTGAGCAGAGATTTACTTTTTATCCAGTTTCTATTTCACTCATTCTGAACGTTTTGTTATGGAATCTTATTCTTCTATCACTCATGTCAACTTTTCTAAACTTAGTTAGCGTTATAGTAATAGTGCACTGCTAAGCTAAAAGCTAATACCACTTTTTAAATGACAAATTCAATTCGTTTTAACCTCTTCTGTAAGGATTGAGCTACAATGTCTTATTTGAAGGTGTAAATACATTATTGCATGTCAAATACCTTGCAATTCCCACCACAAAAACGTACAATAGCATGAAGGTTTTTAACGTTGAGTCTAGGAACTCAATCGATGGCTATTGTACAATGTTCAATCCAGACAAAGAGACATTCTCCGAGGTCGTTGAGAAACGGTTGATGGATTCTTCTTTCCAGACGAGGTCACTGGCTCAGTGGCTCGGAGCATTAAGTAGGTATAAAGCTTGTTAGGGGTCGCTTTAGAGGAATGCGGCATCTGACTCGTGTCTGTAAGACACCTTAGAACCTATTTTATTTTCCGCGTGAGGTCCTTGAAGGTTATGGACGAAGATCCAACACTGACCTGTTTAAGGGACTGTTAGTCAGCCATGTAGATGATAATGCAACATTTCAAATGTCCAGTCGAACACAATCATAACTTTAAACAAAACCAGCCATAAAGGAGCTGCTACAAAGTTTTCTGAGCTGTAACATATGAGATCGTACTTTGACAAAACACCGGTGGGAACGGCACCCTTGTTCAGTTCACCTCCTTTATCTCCTGCTGCCTTTCAGGACAAAGAAACAAGGAAAAAACACTCCCTGGTGTTTACTGTAACTGCACCTGTGCTAATAATACTAATCATCTGATGGTGATAAAGTTTTTTTTTTCTCCTTGATGGTGTTTGCCTGCTTTCCCATGCCCTATTTAATCTGGAGGACTGTTGTGTCTCTGTAGTCGGCAAACAGAGATAAATCACAAGCCAAGTACCGCCTATTAGTCGCTGACGTACAACTCAATCTGATTAAACACCATCGCAGTTGTTTATCTGTTCTGTGCAGACGCATTCAAAGGGCACAGATTGACAGTCGGTCAAGTTGTTGATTTCTGTACAACTAGAGTTGGTATAAAAAAAAGATAAAGTACTGCAATGAAAAGATCAAATGTTCTTGCCATTTGAGGTTCAGTTAAGACCAAGGTCACAAAGTGCTCCAAGCCATTCAATCATTACGAAACAGGAAAGTAGTAGATTTTTTTCTTCTATACAATAAAAGTGTACTCTCACAAGCTGCAAAGAGTTAGCCACCTTTTAGCTTCTCTTTTTAGACTGAGACCTGGAGGCCAAAATTCAATGCTTTCTATGTACTTATCTGGCCCTCATAAGATTTAAGGGCCATACAAATATTCCGGCCTACAACATTAGTTACCCCTCTTTCTATATATATATATATATTCTTTTTTTGGAAAGCTAGATACAGAATCAGATTCTGTGTCTCTGAAAATTAATCATTAATAATAAATCAATTATTTTGTTGACACTTGATTCAACTCTAATGAAAACTTCTGAAGGTGTTTATTGACATTTAAAAGGTGTTGTCAACTGTTAAAACTATTACAAGTTATAACTATTAAGCAGTAATATATTGAGATTCTTGGAAATCTCTACAACTTAGAGTGGATATGTGTTGCCTTAAAACGTTTATGTTATACTTGTATAAGAAAACTGGCAGCCAGTGAAGGATCAGAGAAATGTGAGTTCTCCTACTAGAGCGAGTCAGAATTCTTGCTGCAGAGTTTTGTATCAACTGCAGGCGAGACAACTACTTCTTGTTTAGACACCAGAATAAACTGTTACAATGGTCTGAACTAGAAGACACAAACACATGGATTATAAACTCCAGATCGTGTATTATGATATAATTTACCTTTTATACACAGTGGAACTCTTGGTTACATATCCTCGTTAATGTCATATAAACTTGATTTTGAATAGAGGCTGCATTTGACTGACATATATTTTCCTCCCTCACCACCCAACGACTCATAAAATTCAAAAATAAAACTCCTCTCTCTTAAATCTGTATTGATTTTTCTCCCTTTAATCCGATTTGCTGGAGTCTTCTGAGTACTTGTGGACATATTTAAGATCTGCTTTGGCTGAGAAACGAACGGCCTGATGGATGACAAACAACAATTTTGAGTCGACAACATATATTCAAAGACACGATAAAAATTAGAGCTTGTATCACTGATCCTTTTCATCCCGCGCTGGTATCAGCTCCTGTTCATTCTGCCCCTTGATGTTATCCAGCATTTGCCTTATTTAACCGGCACTGATCAAGAGCTTACGTTCCCTCTTTCTGGATTATTCCACCTGGTTTGCGACGGCTAGCAGTGTATGGTCGATCTAGCTGCTATTGACCTTGTCTCTGAGCCTTGTTCTTTCTCTTATCTTTTGTGTTTGCCTTCCTGTTTTGCAGCTGATTTGCTCTGTGCTGACATAAGAGTGAAGTTTTCTCTTGTGTCTGTGTTTTTTTTTTACCTTTTATTTATTACATTGTGACACTTATTAGGAAAAAAAAGATCAATCTGCTGCTTATTACACTGAGAGCTTTGTCAATATTATAATATAACTTGGATGTAATTGTGAACAACTAAGAGACGGAATTATAAAACTTGATCTACCTCCAGACTTGGAAGACTTTTAAAATTCTGTCATTATCAGAACTTGTAGGATAATAACTCCATAATACATGTCTTGGGAATGAATGATAAACAAGGTCGGTTGCACAAAGCTTATTCCAGTGTGGGTGGTGTGGGACAGCCAATAGTGAAATAAAGTGTCTTTGATTAAGTGTTACTTGTTTTTTGGACATTTTCTAGACAATAATTTAGTCAATTTGGCAGAGCAATGGTCTTAATATGATTCATGCGTGTGAGGGGGTGTTGTTTTTCCTTCAATCTTTGTATGAATATTCATCATTAATTCAAATAACTTCTGCTCATTAAACTGTCTCTAGTAAAGAGCTTTGTTCCCTCACTTAACAATGTTTTTTTTTAATGGAATTTCATTCAGTGCATCTTTAGCCTTTTGTTCCCGATGTGATCAAACCAATATGTCAGACATCGGAACATACAGTTCTCTCGTTCTCTCGTTTCGGATTTCTTTAAAAATGGGTCTGAACTCCACCATAGTGACTGTGACAGCCCGAACCACACACTACGCGCTAAGTCAACATCATCTTTCCTGCCGACTGTTAGCACTCACATCATAAATGTCACTTCATCACTCCATACACACTTCATTTAACAGATGGTGGTCTCCACTTGACGCTCTCCCGGAGGTTGTTTTTTTTTTTTATCGCTTTTTTGTTTTCGTCGACAACCTTGGCTGATCGTGCGAGAGAACATCTCTGTTGAAATAAATGAATTGTAAAGATCAAACTTTTCTTTTCATTCATTAATCAAGGCCAAGAGAGCAGATTTATCAAGACGCCCTATTTAAAAAAAAAAAACACGAGCGTCTGTGTTAAAAGATAATAATGAAAGCTGGTGTCTCCACTGATGCTACTCTTGTCTTCATCGTTTCAAGATGAATTAATGAGATATTATTTCAAATCTGGTAAAAAGAGTCAAGTAAAATATGTTTTTCAAGCCTTACTAAATGGTGGCAGTTGCTCCTTTTTTTGCTGAGTGATTAAAGTTCTTTCTTGCTCCTAATAGGTTGTAATACGTACATAAAAGGGACCAACACTGCTCATCTGTAAAGGGCCAAAGTGTAGTCCACCTTTCAGATATTTCCCTTTGTTGGGTCGCACGTCGGGTCTTTCAGGCCTCTTGAGGACCGGAGTAATTTGGTAATTTTGCCTAAATGGTGATACTGTAATTATGTGGCATCAGCTGCCTCGCTGTCAGTGAGACGGCCAGTGGTCATTCATCACCAGGAAATTGGACAGAGGTGCGTAAGAGGATGGGGGGGGGGGGGGGGGATGTGAGTGATCGGGTAAACATTAGGCGATTGGAAATTGTGGGGGTCTCAATTTGAAAATGGCTTAAAATAGGAGGCCCTTTTTTTTTTTTGGTAATGGGACAGAGTAGTAGCTTCAACATGTGTGGCGGACTTGTTTGAGTCGTAAATAAAGGTTCTCAATGACAGCAATGCATCATGGGGGTGGGGGACTGCTGTGAAATGGACTCTGACGTCTATTCATGTTCTCCGAATTTTGGTCCAATACATTGATTTGATGGTCCAGACCAATTCTTCAATTACAAATAACTTATCTTTATTCATCTATGCTGTGTCTCAAATCGCATACTAGCGTACTCAAAGTTAGTATTTTTAGTGCGTAAAATTGAGTGCGCCATGCACACTAAATTGTCACTAAAACACCCACAAAACTGAGTATGGTTCGATGAACACTAACCACCCTAAACGGCCGCCATCGTAATGACGTTTTAAACGTAAACATATATATTCATATACTTACAGGTGCATTTTCAGCAGCAGGAGGATAAACACGTCTTCGGTGCTGATACCAGCTTAAATATCTCGCGAATATTTCGATTCTCATATTTTTTCTTTATTTCTTTTTCCAAACTTGCAAAACGTGCTGCCAGCAGGTGGCGATAGCGTTCAAACAGCTAGTTGCAAGCATCGTTAAATAGAAGTAGAAAAAGAAGCTGTCACTTCAATTCCGGTTAGTGTGTAGCAGCAGTGTTGATTTGAGACATACCATCTGTGGAGGATTTGCGTACTAGTTAGTATGTACACTATCCTGATGCATACTTACTTCTGGTATACTAAGAGAAGTATGCGATGTGAGACACAGCACTATATTTCTGATTGTGAAAGACAACTGATACAAGACTGAAAAAAGAGCTCCGACTATTGTCCTCCAGGGCACCACCGTATGTATAACACTATCCCATCATCTGGGTCGAAGGTTATCAACTGTACAGGAAATAAACAATAGATTTATTCATCATTTATCTGATGATGTTGTTTACCTATCATACAAGACTCGAGATAAAGACTAATTAGCTGCGTTGAATCCAGACTCCTTTGGTGCAATTTTCACAGCTAATTATCCACAAATACAGATTTAATAGCTTCTCCCCAAGACTTTGATGTTCCTCTCCCATAATCGCCATGGTTACTTCCTCTCATTTAGCTTTTAAAAATGGTAAATGTCTTTAAACCAGTGTTCTTATTGCGGGATTGTTTGATGTTTCCCCCCTCGCATGGCAGACCAATGTTTATTTCTTCTTAAGTTTGCTAAACCATTATCGCTTTGTAAACTCTTTTCTTTGGGGGGGGAAATACAGAAACATGACGGCTGTCTATAAAACCGTCCATTTGGTTTTAATGTTGAGCGTCCCCCCCTTCCATTGACCCTTCCATTAAATCACACATGCTTCCCTATAAACATTTATGGCCGTGAGCGCTGATAAATACACCAGTGCCAAAGTTTTAACCCGCATTTAAAGATTTACCATCAATAAAAGTTTTGAAGGAAACTGGGACATGCTTGGATTGGAAACACTTGTGGTGTATTCAACCAGATGTTGACAACAATCTCTTTTTTAAAGGTTTAAAAATAAGTTTATGGGTGAATGGCTGGATGAACAGATATATATAGATGCATTGATGGATGGATGGGTGGATAGTTTTATGGATAGATATGTAGATGGGTAGACAGTTTAATATTTGTTTTATCAATCCATTAATCTATTTATCTGGGTGGTTCAATAGATGGTGACAGATAGATGGGTAAACAGATAGATACATGGATGGATATACTGTATATATGGATATATTTATGATTTATGTATTATAGAATTCACAATCGGAATCAGAAACCTTGTATTGCCAGTGTTGTATAGAAGGATCCGTGAATGAAAGCTCGGTGTGGCTTTCTTTCCATCTGGATGGGTGGATAGATGTATAGAAGGATACATGGATGGATAGGTTTGTCTTTCTGGATGGATGTATTGGTGGATGGATAGATAGATGGATTGATGGATTAAAAGATGGATTGACGAATGCATTGATGGATATATGGAAGTATATAAGGATGGATAAATCTACTAGTCTGGATGGATGGATGAATGGTGGATGGGTAGATGGTTGAACGGATAGATTTATCCATCTGTCTATTTATCTGGATGGATCAATAGATAGGAGTGACGGATTAATGGATTGACAGATAGATAAACAAATGGATGGATAGATGATTGGATATATATTGATTAACGAAAGACAAAGTGCAATGTGAAATGTGAGTTCTTCTTCTAGAGCGGGTCAGAATTCTCGCTGCAGAGTTTTGTATTAACTGCAGGTGAGACAGCTCCTTCTTGTTTAGACACGAAAATAAACTGTTATAATAGTCTAAACGAAAAGACAAACGCATGGATTACAAGCTCCAGATCGTTTTCGAATTTCAAGTTTAGAGATTTTTCTCAGTTGAAGGAAACAGTTTCTATTCCTTCTCATTACAATCATACTTTTTCAATCACACCTATCTTTGTCACTGTGACCAGGCATGCAAAGAACACACACACACACACCAGCGACACATAATCCAATGCAGCATGTGGCTCTGCACTGGTCGGCCCTCCTCTTGAGAGGAGGTACATTGGCAGGGCGAGCGTCCAGATCAAGTTTCTCTCCCCTGCTGTCTAATTATTGACCCATCTGGTATTGTCTTTTCAATTGTTTCAATTATGATGGCACTGGTGTTGCTCAGCACCCTGGCGTCAAGACATGCATAATTCATGCCCCAACACCCTGGACTCCACTCAGAGCTGTGGGTCTGAGCTGAATGTCAATACCGCCTCACACCCCCGGTGGAGGGAGAGGCTTGTCTGTATTGATATCAAGGCGGCGACTGCCAGAGACAGTGGAAAAGTGATCCCGTCTCCGTATATGTGAAAATGGTTTGTTTCCCCACGGCGTGCAGGGGCTGAAGTGAGATGACTAGTGTTTGCAGTCTCCTGATATCTGACCTCCTAATTGGCACCTCGGCCCCCCCTCGGAAGCCACCGCGTTCAATCACGCCAGATTGCCACGGACTGCTACCAACCGAGGGGGTTAAACTGCCCAAAAGGTTGCACGACTCAAAAATTACAGACCCCTTGCAATTGACGGTGCGAAGGCGGTTGCCCGGGAGAAAGTGAAAGGTCAAACAAAAGGAAGGGTTCAAGGACTGTGACGCTTCATTAAAGGGTGTGAAGAAAGGAGAGAAGGGGGTCATTCTTTTTCTTTTTTTTTTTTTTTAGCACACCAGCTTGTAATGGAGGGTCCTCTGGAGATGGGGGTCATGACATCTGTACTCTGTCATTACTGGATGCCAGAAGCTATTGTTTACTTACAGATTCACCCAATGATCAAGAAGACTCCTGCAATTTCGTCGTTTAGAGAAAAACGATACCGTTAACTTATAGCGATATAAATTTAAACTTCACTCATTTTCTACTCACCCTCATGTCGACTAAGTGTTGGGATTATTTTCAGAGCAATCTGTTTCTTTTTAGAGTTAAAGGCAAAAATGTAAGTCCACTTGAAAGAAGCAAATGACACTCAGTGGACTTTGTCTTTTTTTCATTTATAATGGATGTATCTTTTTTGCCTATAACACCATAAAGAAACAGATCAAAAATAATCCTAACCCTTAGTCAACATGAGGGTGAGTAGAAAAAGAGTGAATTTTGCTTGAACTATCACTTTAAAAAAACTGTTGTTTCGTTCTATATATAAGTATACTCCTGTTCTACTTTCCCAGTTGAACTCTAGGTGTCTTTACATCCATTTTTAATTTCCCCCAGTAAAACCCATTGATTCTGCGTCCGTGTGAGTCATGCAGTATTCATACAGCGACCTCTTCACAACAGCTCACCTTCATCGCTCCGCTGTTCTCACTCACACTGGCCTACTGGTCTCCAGCTCTCTGGTCCGCCTTGCAGAATGTGCCGAGAATAAGCTGTCAAAAAATGTGAACCCGGGACAGAGATTCCACTTCCCCGGCGTGCATCTCTGAAGACTTGTGAGCGTGTCGCTCACTGAATGATGGCTCTTCCTTAAGGGCAAAACTTTACATCAGGAATATTAACCTCCCCGCACCTCATCCAAGGGCATCGCTTAAATGATAAATTATTTTTTAATGTGCTGAAGTCATCAGATATCGTGGCCGCGATAATGAAAATGAGGGATGTATCATCAGTCTATATGGCTGGGCTACCGTGGCTATTAAAGACGCAGTGCGAAGTCGCCCGTTATCATTAAATGCTCACATCAAGGCGTTATTCTGTTTCTGGCCTATAAGTGAACATGACTTAAAGTATGTGGGAATTACATTTTTGCATTTGCTCATTGATTAGTACAGAGCCCCTGGAGGTGACAAGAATGTATTGGAGAATGATGTATTAGTATATCGATTATCCCAAGATAATCATATCTCGTGATATTATTATCTCATCATCATTTATCGTATTTTTGTGACACCCTGCACACTTATTGTACGTTCAATAGTCAAATATTTGTTCGTCTTTGACCTTGTTTACTTCAACAGTGATATGAATTAGGCGGACACAGGAAAATATTACTGTGCAACTAATGATTGAGTTAAGTGTCTCTTAAATATGACTTCTATTGTATCATCAGTATGTGTCTGTTTGTACAAAACTCTCTTTTCATTTACATTTTTACAGTAGAAAATGTGCCACTGAGGACGGTTTATTTATCTGGAAATTAAATCTTGTTTATCATAACCACACCCACTCAGCTGTAAGTCAAGCATCAAGGTTTGTCACCACTAGTCATTAATCCCGGAAGTCTCCATCTCCAAAGAACTTGTATAAAAAAAATGAGTGAAGACATGATCACATCATAATGGACTTCACGCTCGTAACCTCTTGTTTGCCAAGATTTCAGACGAGGAATAACCTTATAAAGTAATAATATATATAATGAACCCACCTAGTGGCTACAATGAATAACTACAGTTACGAACATCAACCAACATGACACGAAAAAAAGACTTGTTTGTGTTGGTAAACCATTAAATGAAAAGAACTGTTTCTCTATATGCTCGTCAAAATAATATGACATGTAAATACCTTAAGATTCTGAAAACTTCAGACAAAAGATCACAATGGTATCACATCTTAATGAGGTTAAACCAATCCAGAAATAAAATTTAAAAAACATGATAAAATGGCTCATAAGCCTTATGACCCATCGGTTGTAAAGTTGAATTGTTATACATTGGTTGTGTATTAAGTGGACCACCTGGAAGGTCCTGGTTTGGTTACAGGTGAAATCCACCCCCAGGTAGTATCTTGGGAGCTTGTTTAGGATTCAAGGAAGTACTTCAGTCTTCAGGACTCACGTCGGTCGGTTGGTGAACGAAGAGCCTAAAGGCAGAATTATCAAGTGGATCTACGTAATCTGACTCCGTTGTGGAAATCAGTTTTCTCTGCGGTACGTCTTTGAGTTGACAGAAGATACTTCAGGTAGCATGTCTATTTCATAAGGACGTCCTTGAAGCCAGTCATGGCTTCCGGGCATATCCAAATTGGAGGAAGCCCCAGGACATGCCGATGAGAACACGAAAGGTGATACTAGTCAGGGCCGGGTCTAGGCAGGGGCAAGAGGGGGCCTGGCCCCCTCAAATAAATGTTGTGCCCCCTCAAACTTACATGTAAGTAAGTAAGTAACAGCACAATGCCCCCTCAAGATTTGTGGCTTCCCCCGTATACATGCCTGTCTAGACCCGGCCCTGATACTATTAGGTCAAATTGTCTTTGTTTTATGAACCAAAGGCTAAAGATGAATCATGCAAGCTTAAAACAAATGTACTTTAGCATTAAGCACACAATTATTTACATAAGAAAATATACCAACAAATGAATTATAAGATACATTTTATATTGGAATGTATTATAATATGTTGATTAACATTATCCTTACATTCTGATGATGTAAGACACCCTTCTTCTGGCATTGTGACACACACTTACACACACACACACACACACAGACACACACACACCACAGTGCCCCCATACCTCTCTTCTCATTTGCCCCCTACTTTGGGACCATCGATCAGACGCTGTCACCAGGAGTTGTATTGGTTTCTTCCTTGGCACAGCACTGCCCTTCCTGGGTAGAGTCACCAAGCGGCAGGGGGGCCGGAGGAAAATAGGTAGCAACTGGAGGTTGTGTCGAGGATGAGGAGGAGGAGGAGGAGGAGGAGGAGGAAGACGAGGAGGGCTTCGAAGCAGCTGCTTTCCTTTGGATCACTTCATTAATATCGAAGGGCAGAAATTTGAGGGGCCGCTGCAGACTAATTAGCCCTGTCTGACCCCGTGTCTCCGAGAGGTTGTTCCTTTTTGGTTCCTGCAGAAGCAATTCAATGCCAAGTAACCCCCCACTGCCTGCCTCACACCAATTTACCCTCGCTGTTTTTAGAGAGTATGGTGCTCTAACTTACTTTTTTTTTTTTTCTCTTTCCTCTGATGTTGACTGGGGTTTTTTTTTTCACATTCGCCTGAGAGTATCTCGGTGTTCGTCAAAATCCGAAACGTATACACACAGCAGAAACGACTTGTAGTAATTCACCGACAAGTTTGAGTAAACGCACGTATATAATTATAAACACACGGGAGTGTCGGGCATTAACAAAAAAAAAAACACGACTTTGTTATGACACAACGGCACTTACAAAGAGATCTGAGGCATCAAATAAATTATACACAAGATTATTTTAAACACAGCGAAGTCTGGATGGAGCCGGGACGGGGAAATATGAAACCATCGCTACGATGAAACATTATGACTATGATTATGCAAGGCAGAGATTTTCACTAAATCAAGCGGCATATGCTTAACAGGATTATTGTGGAGGCTGCATACAAAAGCGGGGAGGCTTCATTTATACATAATCCATAAGCCATGACCTATGTCTGCATGTGGAAGTCTGTCATGCCTGAACCTCTCCTAACTCTCAGGTGTCTCCTTGCTTGAGAATGTAATAATGAAAATCCATCACATCAAACATACCAGACCTGTTGGATATAAAGGAATTTTCTCGCTTTATTGAGAGACATATATAAAGGTGAAGTTGAGTTAAATCATTTCGAAGATACCTTGGAGTGTGCATGGTTCCACATCATAATTCTAAATCATTGTTCTACATATAGGAGTGAGATCTTGCATGGACCCCCAAATTGAGGGAGATTATAAGTGGTCCTCCATTTCGGAATAATATCTCCCACAGTTAATTTCTTTCTTATTTCCTTGCTTAATTGTGACAAATATATACATATAAAGTGAAGGTCGTTGAATTAAATTGTTTCTATGATACATCTGAACTTGCATAGTTTTACAAAAGAGACATACATAGGTTGAATGTAGAGCTTCTTGATCCAATAAAACAATAAATTGTCTTAGTTCAAACTAATTTAAAAATCGAGTGATGGGTTAAAACCTATAGTGAGACACCAGGTTATTCTCAGAGAGGAAACTACGGTTTTATTAGACAACTAGCAAAACACAGGTTAAAAAGGTTGATACACACACTGTAAATATAAAATACGTTTTGTAAATACTAAATACCTGCTGGTTTAGGAACAGTGGTTGCTTATTTTTTTTTCCCCTTTTTATAAATATGTTTCAGTATATTTTAGACTGTACATAACTTGCATGCCTCTGTGTTCTATCTCTTTGTAACATTTTCTGGAGCTGCTGAACTGTGAATTTCTCTAAGGAGATGAATAAAGTATCTATCTATCTTATTTAACATTAGCCACAGTAGAAGATATTAACTCATAAAACACTATCAACATTGTCATGTTGTATAAGAAACAAGGTTGAGTCTGAAGTTATTACTTTCTGGCTTCAACGTGAATAAATATTCAGACTAAAGTAATGTTGGTCCGTGACTGATGTCTGAATTATTTCTATAATTTAAAAACTGCATAGGTAATCATCGAAATAGTGTGAGCAATCTGCATTTTGAATTGAAAAGTCCAACTCAACCGCACATCTAAATCTGAGCGTGGCTACTGAGTATAATCTTAATCTGTCATCTTCCGATAATGTCGTACGTTCCAGTTTGATAGGTTCATGAATTATACATCCAAGTACATGTATTATCATATGCTTTTATTTAATGAAAAAAAGTCAAGTCAGTGCAATAATAATGTACCATAATGCATTCATTCATTCATTTACTTTTTACCTTATGGGGGTCATGGGGGGGCTGAAGCCTATCCCAGCTTCTCAGGGCGAGAGGCAGGGGGGCACCCTAAACAGGACGGCTGTATGTCGCAGGACACACAATGACACACAACCCTTCACACAACACACTCATACCTACAGACAATTTCCACAAGTTCCCAATCAACCTCTGTATGTTTTTGGACTGTGGGAGGAAACCAGAGTTCCCGGAGTAAACCCACGCAACACAGGAAGAACATACAATACGTACTATAATGCATCATTTCAATTTCTCAACATGATAATCTAATCTCTGATAACACTCGTATAAGGATACATACTTCCTTGCTGTGGATTCACTTCATGCTTCTATTTAGTTAGCTGACAAGGATTGATAAGGAAGTCAATATCTAACCGATTGTATAATCAGATTCCAAAAACAATGTTGCGATCGATAAGTTGTTATCAGCTGTGGGTCACTGTGTACCTGTGTTCGTCCCTCAGTGTTTGCACTGCGAAGTGCGTTCCCTCGCTCCCAGTGACTAGTGGCGTACAATGGAGGCAGTGTGTGTGTGTTTGGTAGCGTCAGACAAGGAGACCGAACCTCATTAGTATTGTCTGTTTTCCCAGATGGCAGGGTCAGGGTAAGTGGGAAAAGCTTGATGAAAAGGACTCGTCCCCCAGGGGCGACACACCGAACAGAGGCTCTCCGCTCGCCGAAAGTTCCCAGCTCTTACAGGTGATACGTGAAGCTTTAGTCGGATTCACGGGTCGGGTTTTGAAGTCCGAGATCCCGGAGAAAACATCCGTACGTCGACGCTTAAGAGCCCGGGAACAATCGCAATGACGAGTGAATGCTAATAAAAAGAATCCAATTATTTTGACACCTGCTTATATAATACTCCGACTTTCACCTGAAATGTTTCCGATCTCTCATTAGCGCGAAGCCAAGGAAGGAAGCATTGTGTCATGACTTAATGCGGGCGAAGGAAAGGCGGGCGCAATCCGCCGCTTCTTTCCAGAAGGGAAGGATAATGAGTGCTTTCACGTTTTTACCTTGAAAACTCACCGAGCGGCCCTCGCACCAATTAAGACCTTGTTTTTCACTGGAGTGGCCATTATCAAATCTGACCTTCCAATTATTTTACTCATTTTGCTCCTGATTCTGCCACCCCGGTGCGCCCCGCTTGGCCCACGGTGCCTCTGAGGATGAATAAGGAATGTTTAATGGTAGGAGATCCAAAGACACGGCCAGTGTTTCATGTATTGCAATATCTGTTTTATTGAACCTTGATAAATACCACCACAGGTGCAAAAAGAAAACCGCTTGTTAAAAAAAATAAGATACGATTTTGAGTGTTGACGTGTCTTTTTTTTGTTTGTTTTGACGGAAACGACTATCGCGACGGTTCCTTGATTCTCACAGGTTTGTCTTTTCGGTTTGGATCGTCTTTTTTTGCTATTTTAAGACCAAGACGAGGAAACTGTCTTGTGGTCGGGCGTGTTATATAATCATCTGTTATATCAGGGAAAATAATTGACCTGGAAGAAAGAAAGGAGGTATTTATTAATAGTTAATTGTTGCAAAAGAAAGTGGAGCTTTCGGGACTGGAATTCTTCAAAACTTTGGAAATTGGAACAGTCTTAACTTAAGGTGATAATTCACCCAAAATTCTATTAGAAGTTGGGTTTATTTCAACTTCTAATAGAACTAATCCGTTCCTTTTTCGAGTTATAGACAACAATGTGCGACTGGATCTCAGTTGTCTTCGTCTTCACCCAAAAATACACTTAAAAACATCCAAATACCTCCAGACTGTAACGTCCATCTTGTATTGAAACCTCCACGCAAAGAATTGTTCTGCAAAAAAAGTCTATATTTTAAACATGTTTTCAGCGGAAGCTCCCAGGCTATCATCGCACATCTTGACACTTGCAATTCAATGAGGATACTCGTCAACCAGGGGTTGAGATACTGAGAGTTTACACTAAAAACATAAAATATAGACTTATTTAAGTTTTTTCCGAAACAATCCCTCATGCCGAGGCTTCAATACAAGATGAATGATAAAGACGAGCACCAAGGACTTTTTTGGATTTTTCTTATTGTGTCTTTTTGGACGAAGATGAAGACAAAGACAACTTAGCGTCATTCTCTTCATTCAAGTTGACATTTGTTTTGCCAATAACTCTATAAAGGAACATAATCCCAACTTTTAGTCGACTTGAGGGTAGGTGGAAATTGATGAAAAAAATTTAAATGTTGGGTGTTTTTTATTATAATACCCACATCTTTACTGAGTATTCCGCCAAAACCAGGAACAAGGGAAAAGGAAAAACAGCAGACTTAGGAAAACAAATTTTTATCCATTGTAAATTACCCTGTTGTTGTAGCTTAACTAATGGTAATTCTAGTTGAACAGCTGCCGCCTCGTCTGAATCCTCCTGTTGCTGAATATACATTTTTCACACTGACTGATTTCTTAGTTTAATGCATATCATGTATGATAAACAGACACACACTCCATAAATCAAGACAAGATGGAAAGTTGAGAACATTCCCAGGTGAATGATTAAAAGCTTGTTTTCGCACAACATTACACTCAAGAAACACAAAATGTATATATGAATTGGATATAAAACAACCTGTTTTTTTCATATCAATTCATTTTGTTTTCATCATTTTTAAAGCTACATTTTTTTACTACATATTTTGAATTAAATGATTAATCTGGAAGATGAGAGTCTAAGAAGAACATGTTTGTTTGTGAATCTTAGCTTCAAATTCCATTCAAGTTCTTTAAGATTGGCTAAGATTCCAGTTTAAATTTCTGTATATATACACAGACACACACACAATTTGACATTTAGTATTCACTTCCCGTCACTGTAAACAAGCGAGGAAAAAAAACAGTGTGTACATCTGGGAACGTGTGAAGATGGAAACAATTGCTTGAACCTACACATTTAGAAGGGATGAAGGATACTTGAGACGTGGTGTCTCATGGGAAGGCGTCCTAGTTTTTTTTTTTCTTTTTCATGCTTCCACAAAACAGCATGCATTGTCAATCAACGGTTGCCTGTATAGGTGTAAAATTAGAGATTCATGTATTCATCATTTTATAACTGCCTGCTTGAGTCACGAGTTGGTTATGGGCTTTAACGTCTTTATGAATCATTGGAATGTTTATTTTTGTATGCAAGAATAAATACAGTATATGTATTTATATATTTAATTAATTTTTGTTGCTGAAACAAGCTAGAACAATGTATTCATGTAGTGTTGACTATTGAACTTTAGTTTTACATTTTGTTTAATTCTAGCTATTTATTCTAATAATAAATAAATAACTTGTAATAACATATGGGGTTTTACACAGGGTTTCGGTCCAGTCTCAGTATCGGGGCTGAGTCAGGGGCCACTGCAGGGGCCACATTATATACTGTACTGTGACTGTTATAAAGGGCCAATATCAGGGAAATAAATGTGACAAAAATGATAAAATTGTGTAATACTAATTACTAAGTACAGACTTATTTCATGCCAATACAATTAACCCAAATATGTATTTAATATATATTAAAAAAAAAACAAAAAAAAAACTATTAACTCAAATTATATTGAAGGCAAGTAAAAAAACAGAAAAAGTCTTATGAAAATTGATCCATAGAGGATGTTATTCCCTGTTGAAAAAGTACTTTTTTATAGACGTTAATACAAAATAAAATGTTTAATCGTGAGAAAAAATTCTACATTTTGATCAGTTATAGTCTGACCTCAAAAGGGTTTTTTCAAAAGGCTACTTACTGTAGCTATGGTCTTGGTTTTGTGTTCTCTCCGTCTTGACGTGGTTTATTCCTCCCATACAAACTCTCGACGGACGTCCAGCTGTAACTGGAAGACTGGATTTCCAAGATGGCCATGACCATGATTGGAAATCCATCATATACAGCCTCCGGTTTTGACTCTTCGTTGCATTTTGGTGTCGGCTGAGGCGGACGTCGATTTATCACTCGATGATAATATTCTGTATTTGACGGTCAAAGTGCGTAACTTTATCATTTCACAGTAGAATTTATTCTGAAATATTTATCCTGATGATTATCATTTAAACAGTCGGTAACTACCTGGACCCCAAAAAAAAACAACCCTAAAACCATTTAGAAATAAAGGGAGACAACATCCCGACTGTGAGCCATCTGTCGCTAGATATTAAAGCTCTGAAGGAATCCGATAAATCAATCATCTCTGTAGGTATTCAGCCACATGACAGTGGAGCGTCATTATTTATCTCAGTCGCTTTGCTTCTCGACATATGTACACAATTATGAAGCTGCAATCGACATAATTCCGATTGAGCCGAATGCATTTGGTAACAGATGGTCACTTAGCAACCAGACTCTTTGATGCCGGCAGATGTCTACTTTCTGACTCGCTGTGTCGTTTTCCCACTGATGTCAGATCCACCAGACGCCCCCTTTAAACCTCGATCGGTACCTTTTCTGTGAGCAGGAAATAAAGCCATTCATCAGCATGAGGCTCCTCTTTTAAACTTGTTATTGAACAAACCGTAGACACAAGCTACTCCAATGTATCCTCATCCGAGAATAATTAATTTAGATGCCAAAAAAAACAACCTCCAGCAACTGTTTAGCGGTGACAAGAATAGTTTGTTTCTTAATGTTATTGCTGATCGAAGCACTTTTATCTCAAACCAGTTCAGTTTTATTGTGTTATCGATGGAATTATATTGAAAGCAATATCGCGGCTCCTTGTGCGGTCTTTTGCGAAAGATGAGATTGTGGCATTAAATCCACCTGTTTCGCCTTGTGTCAGCAAAAGTGACGTGTGTGTGTGTGTGTGTATGTGTGTGTGTGAACACACATGCCGCGGCTAATATACGTATGTGTCAGCGGACGTGGGTGCAGACATGAGAGTGAAACTGACCCCGGACCTGAGATTTATTTGCCCCCATGAGGGAATTAGCAGCCGCCGACGTTTGTCGCCTGACGCTCGACAACAAACTCTTTCTTGTGACATTTGTTCTAACCTTAGTGTTCGCTAATATAAGTAATTAAAAGTAATAATGTTGCCTTCATGAGGATAAACTGGGCTGTTGACAGGCTTCTAATTATGAATGTTGACAGCTGGAGGTATGTTGTGAAGTATTTAGACGACAAGTTCTCACATACTACTGTGAAAATAAATATATTTTTTTATTTGTTTATACCTTGACTCCACTAAATTAAGATTCTTTAACTGTGTGTTGTTTTTATCGAATAATTCAAAGAACAAGTGAACGTTGTGTTTATTTCTTCCTCAAAACTTTCCTTTTTTTCCCCTTGAAAACATATTTAACTATGAATATAGATTATTGTTATTAAGCTTGAATATCAACCTGATTGGAAAAAATTTCATGAAATCACGAGTTGATTTTTTTAGATTTGTGTGTTACCCGACAAAGTTGTGAGTCGGAGATAGTGTGTATATCATCACCGTGATTGGGCGTCTTGATTACATGTGATATTTATCCCCACTAAGGCAACAGAACTGACATTTAATTAATTTGCCGAATTAAACTTTCGCAGCCAGTCGTCAGTGTAACTCAGTCGTTCGTCTGAATGTTAATTTAATCAATTAGCAATCACATCAGAAATGATGAGAGTAAGTGAGACAATAAAATCAAAGATGTACAGAAAAAACGGCTACCGGTGTCTTGATAATGAATGTGTGTAAAGAAAAAAAAAAAAGGAAATGGTATTTGACATGTTAAAGTAGCAAAAGTTTATTCATTGTGGTATTAGAAATAGCAGAATGTAAGCTCAGGATCAATTAATCAATAGCGAGATGTCGGAGACGGCAGCGTAAATAAATGAAAACTGAGTACAAAAAAGGCCACTAAAGGTGTCGGAGAAAATCTAAGCACATGAGCGGAACTTTAAAATGATTGTTCTTCAAGGCTGGATATTAAGTCATCAAACCGTTTTACTGCCGTGTTACAAAACTTGCTTCGGAAAGAAAGGCTTTTATTTAAGTTAAAAATCTGTGTAAAAAAGATTATGTTAAAATGTGGACACCTATACCTAATATTGTTGTTTTTTTAGATGTAATTTGCGCAGCTTACATTACGGAAATAACAGTATTCATAACACATTATTTTACTAAATATTTTATTTTATATTTTCGAATAACAACGTATAGCATTTTTTGTTACAGATACTTACTCAGACCAAATGTATCCCTATTTTTTAAATCCATAATAATAATAATAAAAAACCCATCTAAATACCATAAAAGAGGCAAACAATTTCCTGTTGTTGACCATTGACCCTTATCTTCCACAAATACTTTACAAAAGCTCTAGAAAAAAATCCCCTTTAAATACCGAAGGGGCTAAAACATGCTGTGACTTGGTATTGTACGCTCACGTGTTTAGTCTGAGTGCACCGTTAAAGGATTAGAGGATAATTGCTGGTGATTATTTTCTGCTTTTCTGAATTAATGCATGGAAAAAAATATATAGAACAAAATAATTGCAACAGGAAATAAAGCACAAGACTACTAATGAGCTCAGAAATACTTAAATAAAGCAAGCTATTAAAAAAGAAAACATCTAGTTTGATTTAATTCTAATAAAATATGGTTGAAAATGTGAAAAATAAAATTGAAAAAGTCTAATAAAATGAACTCATATATATAATAATAGGGAGCAAAGGTCAGATTGATCTGGTGATTCTTAAATGGATTTGGCAACAGTGTCTATAGAATATATTATTTAGGTAAATATGCTAATCCATATAAATTGAAAGTATTTTCCTGTTGAATTTGAATAATTGCAACAGGAAATAAAGCACAAGCCTATTAATGGGCTCAGAAATCTTTAAATGTGTTCCAGCAAGCTTTAAAAAAAAGTTTGATTTAATTCTAATTAACTTTAAATATGGGTTAAAAAGTGAAAATTTAAATTGAAAACATCAACGGAAATGAACTCATGTATATCATAATAGCGAGCAAAGGTCAGATTGATCTGGTAATTCTTAAATTGGTTTGACAACAGTGTCTATAGAATATCTTATTTAGGTAAATATGCTAATCCATATAAATTGAAAGTATTTTCCTGTTGAATTTGAATAATTGCAACAGGAAATAAAGCACAAGCCTATTAATGGGCTCAGAAATCCTTAAATGTGTTCCAGCAAGCTTTAAAAAAAAGTTTGATTTAATTCTAATTAACTTTAAATATGGGTAAAAAAGTGACAATTTAAATTGAAAACATCAACGAAAATGAACTCATATATATCATAATAGCGAGCAAAGGTCAGATTGATCTGGTAATTCTTAAATTGGTTTGACAACAGTGTCTATAGAATATCTTATTTAGGTAAATATGCTAATCCATATAAATTGAAAGTATTTTCCTGTTGAATTTGAATAATTGCAACAGGAAATAAAGCACAAGCCTATTAATGGGCTCAGAAATCTTTAAATGTGTTCCAGCAAGCTTTAAAAAAAAGTTTGATTTAATTCTAATTAACTTTAAATATGGGTTAAAAAGTGAAAATTTAAATTGAAAACATCAACGGAAATGAACTCATGTATATCATAATAGCGAGCAAAGGTCAGATTGATCTGGTAATTCTTAAATTGGTTTGACAACAGTGTCTATAGAATATCTTATTTAGGTAAATATGCTAATCCATATAAATTGAAAGTATTTTCCTGTTGAATTTGAATAATTGCAACAGGAAATAAAGCACAAGCCTATTAATGGGCTCAGAAATCTTTAAATGTGTTCCAGCAAGCTTTAAAAAAAAGTTTGATTTAATTCTAATTAACTTTAAATATGGGTTAAAAAGTGAAAATTTAAATTGAAAACATCAACGGAAATGAACTCATGTATATCATAATAGCGAGCAAAGGTCAGATTGATCTGGTAATTCTTAAATTGGTTTGACAACAGTGTCTATAGAATATCTTATTTAGGTAAATATGCTAATCCATATAAATTGAAAGTATTTTCCTGTTGAATTTGAATAATTGCAACAGGAAATAAAGCACAAGCCTATTAATGGGCTCAGAAATCCTTATATGTGTTCCAGCAAGCTTTAAAAAAAAGTTTGATTTAATTCTAATTAACTTTAAATATGGGTAAAAAAGTGACAATTTAAATTGAAAACATCAACGAAAATGAACTCGTATATATCATAATAGCGAGCAAAGGTCAGATTGATCTGGCGATTCTTAAATTGGTTTGGGAACAATATCTTATTTAGGTAAATATGCTAATCCATCCAAATTGAAAGTATTTTCCTGTTGAATTTGAATAATTGTTATGCCTTCTCAGGCCCGGGACGTCATGGACATTAAGAAAAGGGTTATCGCCCAGATCTACAATTCCCATCATCAGACCTCACGGAGCACATTACGGGGGCATCTCCAGGGGTGGAATAGCTTATTTCTCTGATGCTATTTTGAACACAGCAGGATTGGACTCGCGGCGAGTCGCTGGTTTAAGAGGCGGATTACCTGTGGAGGTATTTCTGTGTTGATTTCTCCTCCATAAGAAGCCATTAGCCTCCGGGGGCAGCGACGAAGTCTGCCCATTATTCGGGGACAAGGTGGTGGAAATGGAGAGGGATAAGACACAATGTGCTCAGGGCCGAGCCTCTCACTCCGGTGACCTGCTTCTCAAATGGCTTTTCCACACTCTCATAAAAGGCATCGCGCTGCATTTTAAAGAATAATAGAATCACAGCCTCCTCCATGCGAAACTGTTGGAGCTTCATAATTCGCTGGCACCGGGGCATTCCTATGAAGGTGACTTCAAGGCAAGTTTTCTCTTTAGACGTGAGAAATATCACAACACATCTAAATTTGCTGTTTAACAGGAAACGTTTGAATCCTCCAGCTCATGCTGGCTCATAAATCTCTGTGGTTATTATGTATCATTTTAGAAATGTTAGAGATGTTACGACTATAAAATCGTAACTTTGTGACAAAGTTTTAAGTAGTTTTTAACGTAAGAAATATGTTTAATCTATCCACAAATTTGACCAAAGCTTAGTTTAATAATATTTCACCCATAATTCAAATGTCAGTCATTTTCCAGTCACCCTCTTGTCGACTAAGGGTTGGGATTATCTCCAGAGTAATCTGTTCCTTTTTAGGGGTATAGACAAAAAATTGAGTGTAGCCATTGGAGCTCAGTCGTTCACCTTCATTTTTTGCTGTAAAAAAAACCTTAAAAACATCAAATAGATGAAATAAAGTACCTCCATACTGCTTGTCTGTGATGGTCCTCTTGTTGTGACACCTACACAAAATGTTCTGAAAAATGTCACAACTATAGGCAGAAATGCATATGACTTTCACAATTTTTCATATTGGGGCTTTAATCCAAGGGGATGCATTTGGATGTTTTTTGGTGTTTTTTTTAAAAGAGGAAAAGTCAGTCTGGACTATCATATTGACATTGTTTCTTTCTCGTCACTACCAAAAATACACATATTACTCTGAAAGTAATCTCAACCCTTAGTCGGTGATTAGAAAATGAGGGATATTTTGAAATGGTTGGCAGGTAATAGGTCACAAACCGTGCTTTAGCCTGACCAAATTAATCACACGTCTTGACTCAGAATGATCTCATGGTGATACGAGCAGCAGCTCAATCCAGGATGATTTACCTCTTAGTGTCCCTGTTGACTTCGGAGATGACCTAAAACTCCACTACTTCCTACTTGCCCTTTTCACGGGATAGTGTTAAATTGCTAACTCTCTGTGTGCGAACTTTCCTGATTTACTCACAGTGCTGCCAAGTCTCACGCTTTGTGTGTGTTAGTAACGCAATTTGACCCATTCTCACACCACAGGCCACACTTGACATTTCTCACGCTTATATTTACCAATTTAAAACTTAACATTTTTTTTTTTTTTGTGTAAATCTAGCCGAGAACACCGCACAATATCAACCAATCAGAAGCAACAGTTGTTTATCTTTTATTACAGCACCACTACTGACAACAATGGAGACTACAGCGTGTCATTGTAACATTTTAGCGCTGACATTGTACTGCTGTCAAGCCATGGTCATTTAAGTTTCTACTCATGAGCTAAACTTAAAAGAGTTATCGCTATACTTAAAGGTAAATTCAGGAGGATATATAACAATATGTTTTTTAAATGAATAGCATCAGCACAACGTTCCGTCTTCCTTGTAATCCTTTATTATCACGGTCATTCTCTATACTGTTTGAATCCACAGTACTTTTTGTTATTTTTTATTATTCATTAGTTCATTTATTTTATTCATTATCCGACACATTTTACCCAATTAAAATGTGTCGGATAAGTTTAAGTTTAAGAATTTAAATATCATGTCACCAAATGCAATGTAGAATTATAAAGAAATTAATAATTGAATGTCTTCCTCTCCAAGATGCAGTAAGTCTCTCATCGTGACCATGTTTTGAACTTATTACTTTTTAAAGTTCTCCCCCGTCTGAAATCTCAGCGAACAAGAGGTTACGAGAGCACAGTCCTATACGACGGTCTCCTTGATTGATTACACTTTTATTTTAAAACACTTGAATCAACACACTAGTTGACCTTTAAATACAATAAAGATCTGAAGGCAACTGTATATTTTAATTTCTAACTCCTATATTCAATCATGTTGTAAATGAAGACTTAACTACTGAAAATCTTTAAACACTCCTCTGATGTTTCCGTCCCTTCTATTACCCTATCCCTCACCGGAGGAACCGAGTCCTGCTTAACTTCATTAGTTACGTTCTAAGTAGCACACCACCGTGTATAGAAGTGCAAACACACCCCTGCTTTGCCGAGACTAATACCAGGGGACTCTGAAATTGCTCTTATTAATCAGAGCGGTGATAATGAACAGTGAATAATAACCACGGGTGGAGGTGCCTGAATGCAGGAAGATTGAACAAAAAAAAAAACTACCTTTAGTCCCCTGGTGAGGTGTTTATTTGAGATGTTAAGGATTTGAATGTTTCCATAAGTGTCCCTGGAGACTCGCTGTGCGTATTTCTGCAGCTGACCTTATCCTTTAAAAGTGCCGCCGCAGCTGCCGTTTTCCCGGTACAACTCAAGCTTTATCTATCGCTTGGAATAAAACATTTATGATTAGTTCTTGAATATACTTTCCTGTCATCTTTTCCCAGAAGAAGAGCTATCCATCATACTAGTACTTTACTCAGGTCCTGTGGACAACATTCTCTGTTTTTATTTTCGGATTAAATATGTTGAAAAGGTGAAGTTTGTAAACCATAATCAAAAACAACCAGCTTTTAGCACACATAGTTCAGAGAAGCCCCCCCCCCCCCCCCCCTTGGAATACATACACCTTTTTTAGTTAACCTTTCTACCCCCCCAAGAGTTTTTCAGGTCTTTTTTTCCCATATATCCGCCAGTGTAGCTCATCCTTTACTCACTTTTTTTCTCACGCTTCCTACATACCGCCTAAGGCTGGTGCATTCCTGCGTGACCCATCCATGTAAAAGTGGCTCCCCTTGTGTCTTGTGGTGAAACTTTTCACAAACATCACAGGAAATACTAGCCCCCGGGCTTAGAAAACCACCTTATTATTATCACTAGACACTAGAAAAGTATGACCAGTAGTAGTTTATAAGAGGTAGATGGAATAGGGGTGGTTGTAGAAGTATTCCCATATTTAAAACTAAAGGTAATAGTTTTAGTGTTGTTAAAAATGTCAAGTTTTTTTTTTTCAATTCCTTAAATAGCTAGTAAAAGTGCATACCTGTGATTTCAAATGTCTATTAAACACAGCATCCAAACGAACCAATATAAATCGTGGGCCTTTGGGGTTGAAAGCAAGTGATGTGTGTGTATATATATATATATATATACCTTCTATACAAAGTCTTATCCAGCAACGTTGAAGAAACCTCATTGAACAACATTATTTATGTGTTATTATGGTATTTTTTTGACTACATACTATACTAAATAAATACAAAAAAACCCCAACATAACCTTGTACGTTTTTGTTGTTGTATACAGTGTGATACACACCTTTTTATTTATTTTTTATTAACCTTTGTGTTATCTCAGGGTCAAGGTGACCCGAAGGTCCGGAAACAAATGTGTTTGTGGTATCCCTTGTGTTGTCTCTAGGTAAAGATGAACGACCTCCACCATTGCGTATGTATTTCTAGAATTTACCTTGACCCAGAGACCACAAGGATTAAAATGTATTTTTCTTCACATGGAACTTCTTATTATTTTCTCTCATACTGACTCTGTTTTTATTTAAACCTGGTACCGCTTTAGAAAACATATAAACATTTTCATTGTGAACACAAATCCATTTTTCCATCTGTTTTCTTCATCTCACTTTGAAGCCCTCGTTCACGTCATCAATATTGCAAACTCCAGTTGTTTAACAGACTGTTTGTACCAAATACCACATGATTCAATTTGGCGAAGATCTGCACCTCGACTCCGTCCATCACCACCTCGCTCCATGAGCAGCACAGTTTATTTTTTATTTTTTTTTATATAAAGATTCAAGCTGTGATTGATGAGCTTTTGATTGGAATCTCGAGTGAGACACTTTCATTACTGTCTGTCAGTGTGCATCCTGTTAGGGCCAGTAAAGTGTGTGTGTTAGTGTTGAGCGGAGAAATAAGCCACCACTTGATGAGACCCACTTAACGCCGTTTCTCATTTGCGCTCCGCCAGGACTGCTCCGCGCCTCTGGATCCGAAATCCCATATTACTTTTGGAACGAGGCGGCGTTTTTTTTTTAATAACACGAAAATTTACAGTATTCCAGGCAATAATCCTCCCGACGTTTTGTAATCATGGCGTGACAGAAGCAGTCGGTGAGCCGAGGGTTTCTGAAAAGATTGCACAGCTTGATACGATGATCTCAAAATCCATCCAAAAAGCCACCTAAAGCAGCAGCTCGTCTGATTGGGCCGCTAGGAAAGCGAAGAAGCAACATTTTAGGCACGACCACTTATTAAATGATTAAGTTGCCTGGATTGATGCGTGATCTGCGAGATCTATTTCACCAGACTTCGTCTTCAAAATGCATTAACAAATGAGGGGTTTTTTTTATAGCTCAGTGACGTCCATGGACCCCGGCTTTTATTCCGAGGGTCGATCAAAAAGCCTCAATCATGTCGAGTACATGTAATGGTGTTCTGACTTTGGTCCTCAGAAAATACTTTTACAGGCTCTTACGTTCAAAAGTCTTGATGTTGACCAAAGCATACATCAGATTTGAAGATATATGTAGGTTTTAAATGTATATTAATTAGAAATTCCAGTAAGAAATTGTATGATTTCCATATCTTAGATAGAAAAAAATTATAAAAAAAAAGCAAATCATTATTAAGGTAATTAAAATAAATTAGATCTCGTGCCACACTTCATACCAGTAGGTGGCGGTAATGCACCTATACGTCGTTTGCAAACTGCCATGTAACGAGAAGAAGAAGATAATACTGCTGCTCACCTAGAAATACTTTTTCCACAATCTTTTACAAACGTTTATTATGATTTTTGGTTAAATAATACTGGGGTACTTTTGACAATTTCTTTGTATTTGTAGTCTACGTTATTTATTTGTTTTCTAAAATGCTATTATTTAACTCATCATATCAAAATTATGTTGTTTTTTTTGCATTTGAGAAAAAAAAAGTTCTCCTCAAATAAAGTCAAAAACCCCTCAAAAATGTAATGGATCCAGATTGTAATCTGGAACTAACCTGGAATTTAATCATCTGCTTTAAACTGTAGAAAAACGAATTGTTTTTGTATTTTTTTTGATTTCATTTGTAATGTAAGTAAGTAAGTAATTATTATTTATAGAACGCTTTTCAAGACCATGGTCACAAAGCGCTTAAAAAATCAAAAAGTAACCAATAAAATAAATACTTAAAAGGTTATGTATATAATAACTTTGCCTAATGTCTTCCAGTATGTACCTTTTTTAATGTTTTCAATATTAAAAGGGATTCTTAACTTCAATTTTATTTTTATTTTCTTAGTATTCTGACTCGGGGTCACTTTGCATCCCGCTCCTGCAGAACGACAATAATATATACGTTTTTGTTTTATTATTATTCTTTGAAAGCAACAAGGGCTTCTTTCTGTGATGATTTGCAGTTTTAATTTAAGTAGAAAAAAAAATGTCACGCTGTTTTTTTAATTTTTCTTTAAAGAACCGTTATCATCCATCATGTGTCGCCCTGCATGGAGAAAATTGAAAAAAAGGTTTCGTGAAATTTAATTATGTTTGTAATTAAATTAAGCTATAGTGCAAAATCCCTGTGATATACTTCTGTTTGAGTACACCATTTATTACATCCCATGCTGTGATCAATTACACTACCAAGACAAGTTTGATGAAATCTGCTCATCTCATAATCAGCACAGCAGGAAGCCTTTTTACATCTGGTTGCTCGTGTATTCGCGGATCGGTTGCTAGTTAACAATGACAGAAAGGCATCATGGGAAGGCTATCGATTCTCTCCTATAATAAGACTCGGAGATTTACTTGCGAAGCCACACACTCATCATTTTCTCGTCCTGGGCTAGAACGATGGGCCATTTGCTTTCGGGGCTTGCTTCCTTATTTCATGTCACGTGATTATTTGTTTTCTTTGGGTCACCTTGGCACTAAACAAGGAAGCGGCGCCTGCAGCATGTGCGATTAGAAAAATGTTTATCGGCAAATGATGTTTCTTCAGTGGAAACAAACGGGCCCATCATGATTACTGCTCAATTAGCGAGAGTAAACTCATTTATTTCCTGCTTTAGCCGGAGGTTCCCGTCTTCGTCAAAGTTGATTGTTGGGTAAAAAAAAAAAAAGACTTATTGCTTGAGAAGACAAAGAAATTGAACCGACTACGCGAGATACATTATTACTATAAAGAAGATTGCACTTTGTACTTCTCTCCATTCTTGCACTTAGTACCCGTGAAATTATTCCTTATCCCGGAGATTTGCAACACAGTAGCTTAAATGCAAAATAGCGACCCAATGATTTGGTAAATGAGAAATTCAGATTTGTATTACATTTAAAGTTTCCTTTCTATTCGGAGAAGGCATGTTTCTCTTTTCGGATAAAGCCAGCCTGGTAGAACAAGTCACTCTGACAGCCAATATTTCAGTCAGGTAATATGTTCACCATTAATATTCAGGGTAACATCTGCTTGGAATAAATGCATTTTGAGATAAACAACACAACTGGCCACGGCTCAGGAAGTGTAATTGAATGAAAGTCAGGCTGTTAATTTCTTTTCTGGGAACTGACTAATTTTATTTAATATAACTAGAGCAGTCGAAAAAATCCATTTCTCCTTTAATTACTAAGAATTGACCAACGAATCTGAGGCAACATAATAATAATTGTATTGTAAACTTCTTGTTTGTTTCTCTGTCCAATAGCCTCTCAAGAATTCATCAAAACTTTTTGTTCATTTTAAAGTTGAATCGATCTAAATATTTCATTTTTCTTGGTATACGACTTCCCTCCTTTCTTAGTAGACCTCTTCCAGTAACGTCGGCATGGCTTTGTTGAGGTCTGTATATTACAAAGGTACAGTAGGAAAGATCATAGCCTTCTGTAACAGCCAGAGGAGCCTCATACAAGCATAACGTGCAAGACTTGAAGTAGAACCGATTCAAAGCCAGATTAGGAAGCAATGCAATTGTATTTAAGGTATTTTAGGAATGAATGGCCCTGGGTCTAACCTATGATGCTAGAGAGAGTAGATGGTTACAATCGATACCATCGATACAATTATTAGGATAGATGGATACAATCAATATATACAATGGATATGATAGATAAGAAATGATAGATAGATAGATACCATGGATACCATGGATACCATGGATACCATGGATACCATGGATACCATAGATAGATAGATGGATACCATAGGTAGATAGATGGATACCATAGATAGATAGATGGATACCATAGATACATAGATAGATAGATAGATAGATAGATAGATAGATAGATAGATAGATAGATAGATAGATAGATAGATAGATAGATAGATAGATAGATAGATAGATAGATAGATAGATGGATACCATAGATAGATACATAGATAGATACCATGGATACCATAGATGGATACCATAGATAGATACCATAGATAGATAGATACCATAGATAGATACCATAGATAGACAGATGGATACCATAGATAGATAGATACCATAGATAGATACCATAGATAGACAGATGGATACCATAGATAGATAGATAGATAGATAGATAGATAGATAGATAGATAGATAGATAGATAGATAGATAGATAGATAGATAGATAGATAGATAGATAGATAGATAGATACCATAGATACCATAGATACCATAGATAGATACCATAGATAGATAGATAGATGGATACCATAGATAGATAGATAGATGGATACCATAGATAGATACCATAGATAGATAGATGGATACCATAGATAGATACATAGATAGATACCATGGATACCATGGATACCATAGATAGATACCATGGATACCATGGATACCATAGATAGATACCATGGATACCATGGATACCATAGATAGATACCATAGATAGATAGATAGATACCATAGATACATTTATAGATGGATGGATGGATGGATGGATGGATGGATGGATGGATGGATAGATAGATACTATATATATATATATATATATATATATATATATATATACAGTATATATATATACTATAGATACCATAGATGGATACCATATCTACCATAGATAGATAGATAGATACCATAGATGGATGGGTAGATACGATAAAAAAAAATGTGGAAGTGATAGATAGATAGGACTGACATAACTATATTGATCCTTTGGGAAAGTTCAATCAGGACATTAAGGATTGTGTTTATTGGAAAGTTTTTATTAGGTGAGGGATGACTCTGATGTTACAGCAATAAAACCTGGATAAGAGGTAGAAATTGGATTTTTTTTAACATTTTAGTTCTTGAAGCTGCACATATCACCACATCAAGCAAACACAATCACAGTCAGGAAGATTAAAAAACACACAAACGACACGCCCGTCGAACCTTTAAGTCACTCCAGTCATGAGGCGCTTCGATTGTGGCATCTTATCTGTCATTATAACTTACAATGGTGTCTAAACAACAAGATCACAGTCATCAAACATAACTTAAAACATCTTTGCAACATAAATGATACGTCCAAATCAAGGAATAACAAATTAACAATGCATTTTAAGTGGTGGCATAAAGTCAACACATTCATTTTTATTTTACGTCACCTAAAAATACATTAATTTTACTAAATGTTACTGTTCTGTAGAAGAGAAACTGTCTTTCCCATGAAATGATAGAAAGAAAAGAAAGACAGCCTTTATCTCTGTCAGTCACGCCATGCAAAACGTTTTTTTTTTCTCATCCTCAATTTTAAGTGCTTCCTTGCCTTTGCATGTTTATGATTTGGTTTATTGCGTTCTGTGCGCCGTCCAAAATGCGCGCACGGCTGCTCGAAACTGGATTTGGCTTCCAGGCACGGCATTTCGAATACAATTCGCTTGCTTTTGGGTGATGTTTTGTCAAAGTGTTGCAGCTGTTGCCGTATCTGTGTCTGCAAAACACAAGCCTGGGTCCCAGCGGCGGGACCGCATCCCTGCCTCTACTTCCCACACTCTGATGAAAGTCCATTCTCTCTGCTATCACTCCACGGTGACGGATGCAGACAAGATTCAATTCATGAGTCATACTAACATCATGTGCATAGAATATTAGTTTTTTCGGCCCGCTGTGACTTCCTCTGGTGCGTCGTAGTACTGCATGCTCGTATAGATCCGCTTCATGTCATGTTGGAGTGATGCAATTAAGATCTTCTGCTCTCTTTTTTTCCTCCCGCACGGGGAATGGTTGCGTGTGAAATACCTGCTTCGGCTCAACTAATGAGCTGACACCTCTGTTGGTATATTCAAAAAGACATCTCAATAAGGAATTGTTTACCACGGTTTTTAGACCCCGAGTCAAAGCTGACGACTCGCTGAAAAACCTGCAGTAAATGCTTTGTTTGCCCTCGTTGCTCTTTTCCTTGCTTGTGAACTAGTTTTTTATCAGCGGCATCCTGCCAGTGTGGGTTAAGGCAGAGTGTGGGAGTTAAACTGGATCACGTCCTAATGGGTTTTCACTGTGAGTCTGCATTAAGAGAATTGTCGTGTTTAGCATCGACTGCGATGCTGCCAAAACGACAGCTCCTTCTGGATGTTGGTGGATTTGAATTAAGTCTATGTCACTGCAGTGATCAAAGGAATAATGATGTAAGGATTATTTATTTTTTTCCTAAAGATCTCCAGATTTAGAGGTTTTCACTGTATTTGTCTTAAATAACTGCATTAATGAAACTACACCCAAAATCAAACCGAGCTAAATTGTGGTCCTGAGGCCCCATTTGGCCTTTTGCATGCAATAGTTCACCCCTAATAGTCTATCTTAAAAAAGCAGATAATAACAGGTAACAAGATTACTGGTACTAATGGTACCATAATGGCCCGAAATTCAATGCAAACTTAGTTGCCTTATTTAGGTGCTTATCTGTTTTTGGTCTCACTTTTTTTTATTCTCTTTTATTTTTTGTCTAAGGTACAAATGTTTTTTTTTATTTTTTTTTTATCAGAATCGCACACAAAATGTAAAATGAAAATTATCTGTTACAATTGAAATTATTAAGCCTCAAAATAACAATTTAAGTCGTTTTTTTCTACATATACATACATGATTCAATATTAGAGAGAAAACACCTTGATTTACTTCAAAAGTACCAGTAATTTACTATCATCGGAAAAACACACCTAAGAGGTATTCCATTTGCTAAATACCATCAAATTTCCCAGTTCAATAGTATTTTCTACGGATCCCTAGATATTATTATTATTCTTTATTTATTTTTTATTCCTATTTTTAACAAAACAAAAACTAGGAACATCTGGCTTTTATTCTAACAGATTTTAGAAATACTAAGGTACTACTTTCTTCAGAAAAAACTCCCAGGTGTCATTTATATATATATATATATATATATATATATATATATATATATATATATATATATATATATATATATAATATATATACGAAACAAAAAGAAAAAAACGAGATTTAGCCTATTCTTCACAGTTTAGTTGTTCCTCAAATGAATGCATCACAATAAAATTTCATAAATAATCAGGAATCAAACCTAGACTTTTGAGTCCAGAGCCTGGAAAGGGGTGAACTTTCATTGATGGATTAAGGGATTTTAGTTCATTTGTGGCCATGACTTATGGTACGGTGAAAAAAAAAAACAACAAAAAAAAAAACCTCCTGGTCTCGAAATCATGTCTCTAGCCTGTGTCTATACCAGGGGTGAGCAATTATAATTCTTCAAGGGTCACATTCAATTCTGTGAATGTTGTTAGGGGCCGTCAAGCAAAAAGAAAGACGAAAAAATCTCTCTTAAAAAAAAAAAAAAAGACATTCGTCATTAGACCGTGACATTTATTAAGCTAAATAAGATGTAATTTTATTTGTGTATATATTTATTTCACAACATTTCTTCAACTAACTTATAAAAATGTTTTGAGGGATTAATATATACTCACAAAAAGTAAATAAGTGTTATGTTGAAAATATAAATGAATAATAAATACAAAATACATTTTTTAATGCATTAGAACCATTTTTACATGATCATACTTTGACATTACGAGGGCCGCATAAATACAGTGAAAGGGCCACACTTTGCCAGGGTCTGGTCTATATATATATATATATATATATATATATATATATATATTTTAACCCTCAAACTTCTGGTAAATACCCCACACCGTCTGATCTGTCATTCCACTTGACGATGTTGGACGAGGCTCCTTTTGAAAAATGTAACAGCTCTGAAAAAATATAGGTATTTATACTTCCATTCCACCAAATAGTGATGTATGATAGACTAAGTTCAGCGTTTGCACTCCTGCTGACATTCCCTACAACGCTAATTCTTTAGATCTACAGGAGGTTGGATCCCACTGTGAACTCTCTCATGCATGATCACTCTCTCTCTCTCACGTCCTCCGCCCTCCTTTCTTCTTCTTCTTCTTCTTTTCTCTTTCCCCGCCTGCCAGTTCAATAATTCTCCTTTAACCCATGTGTCGTGTTCCTGCTCCGTCGCATTCCGTCAATAGCTCCTACGCCTCATCGCGGAGTCTGGCCTTCGGAAGTCAATCCGAAGACACGCTCATCAGCTTCCTGTCGACTTGTGCATTAAAAGAGGCACTTGTTGTTAATGGTCGGTGATTACTAGAAATGGTGTATCAATATATTTTGGTTACCACTTCTGCTGCTAACTATACTCCATCTTTTCGGCCCTCTGTTCGTCCCACCGTTCCTCCTGGCTACCAATCATGTGTGAAAATAAATTGATTTAATGTGTTTTTTGTTTTTTTTTAACCTTCTGTCGCTTCCTCTTCTATCAACCCACCTTCCTGCCTTCATTCTTTCTTTAATCTTCCCTTTTTCCATCCTGCCTACTTCTTCTTGCTGCAGTATTTCACTCTCTTTCAATCTCTTTCCGAGTACTGACTCAACTTTATCCTTCTACGTTGCCGACTTGTTAACTTCTTACCCGCAAATCAAGCTTCCTGTTTCCTTCTCCAGTTGACCTTTTTATACCTCCTTTCTTACCCATGTTCCTTCTCTTATTTAATTAAGGATACCATCTTCTTCATACCTCCAACTTTCTCACATGTGAATCTTCTATCTAACAGCATTGCATTGTTTATAAATTTCATCATTCTCTTCTTTGTTCTTTCAGCCGTTCTCCTTCCTTTTCACCTTAAATACTAATTCATCTCTTTCTTTTTCAGATCTTTCCTCCTGTATCACTTCTTTGTGTTGTAATATTCTCTCAGTTTTCCCAAGTTCATCCTTCCCAGCAACCTTGCCCTCTTTCTATCTCCGTAGTTTCCATTCCTTTTTTTTTTATACCTGACAATATGGCTTAAATTAGGGCTTCCTTCCAACCCTTTGTTCATCCATCTTGTCCTTCCTACCAATCACCTTTTTTCTTTCTTCTTTCTTCTCAGGCCTACATTCCTTATCTTCTTTCCTACTTACAATCTAAATGACTACCAAATGTTCTTCCTTTTATCCTCCTACCCGACTGTCATTCATCAATCTTTCTTTGGAACCCCCCCTGTCCTTCTTATCTTATTTTATCATCCCTCTTTTCTTTCTTTCCTTTCCTTCCGACTTAAATTTGCATGCCTATTTTCAAACTATACCTTTCTACTTTTCCCTCTTTCCTTCTTCCAAACCTCCAATTCTTCACACGTTTTTACCTGTTGTCCGATCTACCCTTTATTAGTCCTACATCCCTTGGGTTTTTTCTTCCTAAACTATGTTTTTTGGTCTCATCGTAACCTTTTATTTTGATTTCTATTTCCCAATTCTCTGAATCTTGCTATTGTTTTTCGGGAAAAGTTTTCTTTCTTTACAATAAAACTAGAAAATACATTGTAAAAGTTCGACAAAGTTTGAGATAGTTTCATCATCTCCAACCACCTTCGTCAGATCCCTTTGGATCTGCGTTTTACGGTCTTGAATCCCCTAATCCTATAAATTATATAATCCCGACTGGCCCTAAAAAAAAAGACGTTTTCTCCTCGGTCAGCATATTGCACTTTGCCCAAAGAGGGAAGAAGCCATCCTGTTGGCTGTCGACACCCAGACAGATCCTCGGCTGCTCTCTTCCTTTTATCCTCCTACCCGACTGTCATTCATCAATCTTTCTTTGGAACCCCCCTTGTCCTTCTTATCTTATTTTATCATCCCTCTTTTCTTTCTTTCCTTTCCTTCCGACTTAAATTTGAATTCCTATTTTCAAACTATACCTTTCTACCTTTACCGTTTTCTTTCTTCCAAACCTCCAATTCTTCACACATTTTTACCTGTTGTCCGATCTACCCTTTATTAGGCCTACATCCCTTCATTTCTTTCCTCCTAAACTATGTTTTTGTAGCTTTTTATTGGTCTCATCGTACCTTTTATTTTGATTTCTCCTTCCCAATTCTTGCTATTGTTTTTTGGAAAACTTTTCTTTCTTTACAATAAAACTAGAAAATACATTGTAAAAGTTCGACCAAGTTTGAGATAGTTTCATCATCTCCAACCACCTTCGTCAGATCCCTTTGGATCTGCGTTTTACGTCTTGAATCCCCTAATCCTATAAATTATATAATCCCGACTGGCCCTAAAAAAAAAAAACGTTTTCTCCTCGGTCAGCATATTGCACTTTGCCCAAAGAGGGAAGAAGCCATCCTGTTGGCTGTCGACACCCAGACAGATCCTCGGCTGCTCTTGTCGGGATGATGGATCTGGAGCAGTCAAAGAGTGCTGACTCCTCACTGACCACCTCTCCCTCACCGCCGCTTGTCGGCTCTCTGGCCCACCAGCAAAGGCGGCCATGATGGATAGGGCATCCATCGCTCAGCCTCATACACCCCCCCCCCCCCGAACCCCCTTCCACTTCCTCTCTGCAGTGGCTTTGTCAGTCAGGCCTCTGGTGGCAGCTCACCGCTTGACACAGTAAAGAAAGACAGGCAGGTAAACATGGCAACCACGTCGTTCTCGGCTTACCCGCTGTCATCCATCCGGGGTCACTTACAGTTTACTGGCAGGTTCAGGCCGAGGATTCCAGGATTTAATGCGCTCTCCTATTCTCTCATGCGCATCTTTCATTAAGTTGAAGATAAGGCTCTTGAAAGGATTTATATTAGTTTAATAAAATGACGATGATTAATCCTGTGTTTAGATAGGAGAAGACATAATGAATTTCATAGTGTCGTTCGAAAGACTCGCGCTCTTCCGCGGTCCTTAATTATTTAGGCCCGGTTTAATCCTGTCGTCGGTCTAATTGGAAACGACTTGCCATGTAAACCACACGTTTTTTTTCGGATATTTGTCTTTCATTTTTTTAAACGGGCTTAACAAAAAGAACCATGGTGGCTTACATCTTTTCTTTAACAGTATGTTATTAAATAGCTTTACATCTTTTTTTAAAGAATAGATCAGTTATTAAAATAGTGAACTTTTGAGCAGTATTAGATTTTATTTGTCCATGTCTACACAATTACACAAGTACATACAAACGTAGCAAATAAAGCTAAAAACCTTGCAAAATAAAAATGTATGTATTGCACATTGTTAATATATATTTTTTATTTATTTATATTGTATCTTTCTAAAGAACCAGCTATGTTATATTGATCTTTAAAGTATATACTTTTTTGAGTATTGTTTTGATTGTTAAAGCGCTTTGTGACCCTGGTCTGGAAAAGCGCTATATAAATAAATATTGCTTACTTACTTACTTACTATGTTGCATATTTGAAAGTCCAAAATACAGTAAGTCGCTCTGTTTATAGCACAGTGGTGCCTTCACGGCAAGAAGGTTGCCGGTTCGCTTCCAGGTCAGAAGAAGACGAACTTATGACCTTTCTGTGTGGAGTTTGTATGTTCTTCCCGTCTTGCATGTTTACTCAGGGAACTCTGGTTTCCTCCCACAGTCCAAAAACAAACAGAGAACTTGGGGGTAATTGCCTGTAGTTTTGAGTGTGTTTGTGTGAACGGTTGTCTGTCTTTGTCTGTATCCTGTCCAGGGTGTCCCCTGCCTATTGGCCTTAGAATCTGGGATAGGCTCCACGACAACCCCATAAGGGATTAAGCGGTAAAGAAAATGATTATACCTCCATAAATCTTCCTTCACCAGTATGTTTATAATCTAACCATTATTCTTAGAAAATGTAGTTTTTTAGAGCTTCAAATTCTGTCTTGAACTCAGCATGATGGATGTTTATTTTAGAATAATATACTGATAAACTGATTAAGATGGCATCAGATATGAGCATCTCTAGACAAGAGGGTGTTTCTCTTTCATAAAATCACTTTTTAACGAGCGCATACTTTATTAAAATAAAGAGGCAGATCGTCAGATAAAAGACTTTCATGGCCTGCGGTTTGAAGGAATCGCCGATCTCTGTGGCCCCCCGGAAAATACAAAGCTTCCACTATTCATTCGATCCAATTGTCAATGATAGGTCGGTTGAGTCTGATGAAAAGAGGCAATCTTGTTTCCCACTCTGAATAAAATTCCCTTCTCATTTCATTTCGAATAAATGACTCTCCCTCTAAGCAAGACAATTCTACCAACTGTTTTTTTTATTTGAAAAGGCTACCTATTTAATAGCATATAATAAAGGCTCATCCTTCCAAATTATTCTACATTCTCTCCGGCGGTGTGGAAATTGGAGCGAAACTACTCGGATCATATCTGATTTTTAAAAAAAGAAACCATTTGCTATGGAGGTACTTAAAATTATATTGGATCATATATTTAAAAAAAAAAGGGAAGCAGTAGTAGCAGCATTTCTATTTGGATACGTTTCATTGTAATTGCTCTACTTTAGATGATAAACAACCGTGGATCTGAATCTATTGCCACATTTTTATTGTTCTCATTAAATGCTGAAGACTCATCTTGGTGGTTATAAAAATAATAAATAAAATAGTAATTTTGCAAAAAGGCCATTTAAGAAAAAAAACAATCCGTTTTGTGTACAGCTATTTCATGACTGTATAATAGATCCGTGGGATAATATTAAAATATTATTTCCTTTCTTTTCCACTTTATTTTCCAGGCAAAGCTCACAGTGGCAGAAAAACAAAGATCCCAATTTGCTTGTGGTAAACATTTATGTGAGGAAAAATACAGTTTTCATCTTCTTTACTAAAACAAGGGTTGAACACACTTATTTATTCAGTTGTTTTTCAGAGAAGCTCCGTTTTTCTGGACGTATCATCAACATAATCAACACTTTCATCTATTACTATCCTAAAGATAGTTGGAATAAGAAAAAAATGAACAGTTTAAGTTACAAATTCCAACACTGCCTTTATGATTCTTTTAGTGATGAGTTCCTTCACCCCTAAGAAAGAGTGCAGCTGCTACTGCAGGAGTCAAAAAGGTGGTTTGGTGATCTTGTACCATCATCAATACCACAGGGCATAGTTGGACGCTGCCTTGGTATAGAAATATCCGTCATATTATATTTTCTTAGTGTTCTTTTTACACCAACAGAGCAAAATGTAAGTAAAAAAGAACTGTACTCGCATGAATGTTATTCCAAGAGGAAAATAAATTGCTTTTTTTTCCCATTCGACCTTCAATTAAAGTCACAGTACGCTTGAATGACTCCATTATTACAGGGGTACCCACGACTCCTTTATCCCCTGAGTGCTACGTTTAATAGGGGATAAACTACTATTTTCTAAAGGAAAGTTGTCAAATTAATAAGTAACATTTTGCTCCTGTTCACTTGGTCTCAAGATGTTTCAGTAAAAAAATGCTTATCTAGTTTTATCGTGTTGGAATGTGTGGCCCCGGAGGGGCTTAATACTTGTCAGGGAACAATACTTAGTCGCTGTCTACCTGCTGAAGGTTGGCGACCGCCGTCTTCGTACGACAAAAGGGGGGGACCCAGGGCAAACATTGGTCATTCTAAAACACTTGGTGGATTGTCAAATTTCACTTTCAAAAGCCTCCCCCTTTTGGTCCGCCGCCCGCCTCTTAAATAAGTTAACATTGGAAGTTTGGGAAAGTCTATGAAGTGTGTAATGACATGACACTTGATATTCTCCCGGGTCTGCGTTGCGTCAGCCTGAGAGGCCTCCATCTGTCAGGGGCCACCAGTGGCTAATCTCCCTCTGCATGCAAGGAACAGATCCCGCTCACCTTCCAACCTGAGTTATTCATTATTCACACACAGACTTGAGCCCACATTAAACTCTATTAAGTCGGAGGAAACGGCCCCTGTTCTGCAAGACAAGCAGGCGGGCTTACTTAAGTGTGAGGTAGCTGTTTTGGCCGTAAGTGTCTTGCTGCATTTTTCTTCTTTGATAATTCACACCCTCTGCTTCTCCTTTGTGCTGCTCAGTTGACTAAGTGGGGAAATGGGCTGTGGAAAATGATCATCAATGCATCTGGCCCGGTGACAAGAGAGGAGCATTTTCTCTCATGCTCTCAAGAAAAGGAACATCCATTCGAGCTCTGCACGATTCATTGCTCTCTTTATTCATGACATGCTCGCCTCCACAATGGTATAGGTTTCTCCCCCCCTCCCCGACCACCCCTCCCTCTCCCCAGTTCTGGTCACTTGGATTACATTTATGTATGTGTTATTTAGATCATTACAGCTGCAAGGTTATTTTTATACATACCCAGAATGGGTTGTAATCGTCATGTACTGCAATGGGATGGAAATTACTAACATTATGTAGAACAGCCTATGAGATATAAATTGTACATAAAACAGGCTTATCCCTACATAACACTGGATCTTTATGTATCCATTCTGCCACGTATTGGTTTCATCGCCAGCGTCCATAAACGGCCGCTCAGTTCCATCGGACATCAAAGTTGAAAGGACCATGACTATGAATATGTTGTTACAAGCTAATCAATTTCCCGAAGGAGACCTCCTGAGGGATCAATAAAGTTTTACCTTACCTTACCTTACCTTAATCTGACGAAGTCACGTTCCTTATTTCCATTAAGCCGTTATTTCTGATTTGCTAACATTTTTTATGGGCTTTAGGACTTTGGATTGGTTTATTATTTATTTCATTTATATTTTTGAGGATCGTGGAGTTGATCGATTCCTCGGACAGATCCAACCGATGTCAACTGCGGTGCCTCGCTAGAGACATCCACCATTGAACATTTCATTTACTTCATTGATTCCTCCTTCCTCTCTTCTGGGACTTTGATCACTCACAACTTTTATTCTATTGTTTTTTTGGACTATTTAAATGAAGTTTAAGTTATTTCTTGTTTTAGCGCATCTCTTTGGAGAATGAGTTGACCTACCCTCCTACCCAGGTGCAACACTAATAGACTCAGGGACTCATTCATTCCTCGGGCTATTCAATTGTACAATTCTGAGTTCGGGGGCAGGAGTGGAGTGAAAGTATCCAGATGTTCTGTTCTATGTTAGTCTTTGTATCCTTTGTCTTTGTTGTTTTTCTTTGATCTATGTTCTTTATCTTTAGACTTAGATTGTGTCATCTTGTTCTTTCTCTTTATGTTCTTCTTATTATTTTATTTTTTATGTATTATTTTGTATTGTTTATGAAAAATTGCTGGCTATTGGTAAAAAAACAATTTACCTCAATAAATCAATAAAGTTTTACCTTACCTTACCTTACCTTAATGTTTGATAGTTGTTATTTTGTTTAGTTTATCGATGTTCTTTGGCGGATTTACAAAAGCGATGTTTATTTTTCTGACTTGTAAAAAAAACGTTTAAAAACTCTTCTCCTTGTTGGAATTTAATAATTGTCGATTTTATATTTTTTATGTTTAGTGAATTGTTTTCAAAGACTTATGGAATATACATCCAGTGTAATTCAGGGGTCGACAACACAGTGTTTCCCTGTACGTGCAGCATCCCTTGTTTTTGCTTTTGTGTTGTATAGAGGCACAAGTCAAATATTTAGACTTTTTTTTACTTCACTTTTGTCATGAATAGTTTCATTTTGAGAATGACTGTTGACATGCAACAATGCCAAGGTTTGGTTGCTACCGTCCTGACTCACAAACTGCTTTATGTCAGTGAGTGGGAGATGACAGTTCCATTCACTTCCACTATGAAGTGCCTTTTTAAAGCTACCAGAAAGAACAGAAAAAAAACAAAACAGAAAGTGGACCCAGCAATAGCCCTTTTTTGTTTTGTTAACAAATGCACATGGTGATTGTAGTGGCCGGGCTGGAGACCTTTCAGTTTTCATGACAGGATGAACAATGTCACACTTCTCGAGCAGTTGAGGGAGTCAGAAACAAATATGTTGCATCTTATGTGTCTTAACCATTTTTTTTTTAGAAATATTTATTTAAGAGTCGAGCTCCTGTCGGAACCTGATACCAACACACGGGGAGAAAGATTAGGAGGCTTACATAGCCGACCCTCGACTTAAGTCACCTTTTCAGGTCACTCATCCCATCCTTCAGTCGGCATTGATTGCATCAACTCACGCCCTCTCCTACTCTTTTCATCTGTGGCGTCGTCGATTGGGTGCAGATGTGTGTGAGTCAGGCTGTCGTGGCTCTATATAGCCTCTCCTCGTCCTGCACACCTACACTCAACGTTTTCTTTATCAATAAGGATTGACTGGGTGTTGGAATCAGCTGAATTCCTGGCCTGTCAGGTTTCAAATTACTTACAAATTTACTTGTAAACTGTTATAGACGCATTGAAATTGTATTTCTGGTGCAAAATATAACATTGTAACTTATCGGTTTCCCAATCTGATTTTGAAAAGTATCTATCTAAATGTAATAGTTTCAGTTGTTGAATACTCATTAATAATTCATTTTTTGCCAGCTATCCCAGTTTCTGGACAAGAGGCGAGAGAGGCGAGAGGACACAAAAAGACACACAAACATTGACACACAAATACTCATACCTATGGACAATTTCCCAAAGTTCTCAAACAACCTCTATGTTTTTGGACAGTGGGAGGAAACTGGAGTGCCCGGAGTAAACCCACGCAACACGGGAAAAACATACAAACTCCATTATTAAATCTAAAAAAGTTATTTTAAAACGGGAAACAATATGATGGAGCTTCTATCAACTATTAAATGAATAGATTGTCGTAATTTGAAATTACAGAACAGGGAATATGATGTTGTAGCTGTTGTACATGTACATGCTAAGGTGTAGGTGTTAAGTACATATACATTACACATTTCCAGTTCTTGTAGATCTCTTAAGTTGATGGTGAAGAATTGAGTTTAACACAAACTATACTTATTTCTTACATATATTCCTTTGACAATTTATTTTTTTTCATACAGCCTGCAGATGATTCAGAACTCTGCAGCGAGAATTCTGACCCGCTCAAGTAGAAGAACTCACATTTCTCCGATCCTTAAAACTCTTCACTGGCTTCCTGTTTCTTTCAGGATCAACTTCAAAATTCTGGTTCTTACTTTCAGAGCTATTCATGGTCAGACTCCTCCTTACATCAGTGATCTGATCCAGCCTTACACCCCAGCTCGGGCTCTGAGGTCTGTGGATCAGAATCTACTGATTGTTCCTGAACACGGTTCAGGACCAGAGGAGAGAAATCCTTCCAGGCTGTTGCTCCTAAGCTTTGGAACAATCTTCCTCTCTCTTTGCGCTTGATGGAGTCTACTGACTTTTTCAAGAAACATCTTAAGACTTTTTTATTTGTTCAGGCTTTTCCTTGATTTTCTGGAACTCCTGTGTTTGTCTAAGTATTATCTTGACCTTTAAAGTATATACTTTATTGAATATTGTTTTGATTGTTTAAGCTCTTTGTGACCCTGGTCTGGAAAAGCGCTATATCAATAAAAATTACTTACTTACTTGCTTACTTATAGCCTGCTTAACTTGACCAAATATTTGTATCTCTGTAAGTCTTTCTGCCTTCTTTCAAGGGTAGACCTGTGATTTCCTACCGTAATATGCGAAGTATACTGCAGTCGCAAACAGCGCTAACATTTTCTACTACCATATTTTTGGCTAGTCTCCAAATCACCGATGAAATAATGACCTTACGCTAATGTCCCCTGAAATATTCAATAAATAATTGTACCCTCCTTTTGTGTGCTAATTGGACAGTAACGTTGAGGGATTGAACTACTGTTTACATTCGGTCGTGCGGCGACCATCTTTGTCGCGGCAACAAAAGGAGCAATTTGAAATCATAATGAAGCAGTTATTGTCTTATGGAGAGCGGAAACACAGTGTGTAAGGGGTGCACACCGGCTCGTAAATCTCTGGATGTCACCTGCGGCGTGTAGATGGATCTCCTCTCCGGTGGTTGTCTCAAGCCCCATAGAGCGTTGCTTCGGCAGACTAATGAATGTGGAGAGCCTTGAGAATGGTAAACAAGTGCCTGATTAATTGGCTCTCTCCGCTTTCATTATTTAGTGGCGGAATACAAAATATCCAACAATGAAAACCTTCTGATCAGATCCTATTGGGCTTTTTTTTTCTTTTGTGCTCGGTAACTCCCGTCCTCTTGAATTCTGGATTGCTTTTTCGAGCTTCCAGCGCTCTCACTTCAGAGAGTGAGGTTTCCACTCAAACCACTGGTACTTTATTACATTATACCTACTGCGGTGGCATTTGTACTTTTGTACTTAACCCCACTCTACCTGGTCACTGATTATTTGTAAACCTGTTATTGTAAGGCATCTTTATCCAGCTATCCTTGGGATTTCTTCAAGCAGTTTCCTCAACAGTGAATGGATATCTTTGTTCATCGTGGTCACCGTAGTTATCCAAGGACATTTGGGAGTAAATTTAGCTCCGAAATTCTCCCTTTTCCTTTCAGACTTCTATTCACTGACAACAGTCGCTTTTGCTTTCGAATTGTATTTCTTGATCTTAGCTTTTCTAAGACGTGACGTAGTTCTTTCAGTGCAGTCCTGTCATGAAAAGTTAACAAAGGTGACCCAATATCGGGATCACAATGGACTAAAAACAAACAATCAAACAATATACAATTTATTTTGAAATTCAGAACATGCAACTAACAATTTGCAGAGTACAATATCACAAGTAATCTTCATAACACAAAATAAAAATGAAGTCCAGAAGTTGAGTGACAGCCAGACGCACGAACCACTGAAAAAAAATAAAAAAAATAAATAGGAAGTGAATGATCAAAAATGAAAGTCACCCAAACCGACTAATAAATTAAGCATTCAAGAATGAGCCAGAAGAAGGTTCAAAGAGTCCAATTGAGTGAGTGATTGAAGCCAGTCATACTGTGAAAGGAACTGACGTCAGTTGCGGGTCCGGTCGGACTGGATGATTTCAGATCGCCAGCAGTCTTGCGACACACCGTAAACTCCTGGCAAACGCGGAAAAACAAGTAGTGCAGCCCAGAAATTACTTGTAAAACTAAACTGGAATCGTCACAGATCCCCTTGGAACTTCAAATGAAGAGTTTCATCTTTAGAGATGGTTTGTGCCTTTAAAAGTCTCTTAAAAATCTACTTCAGTAAACAGGGGATCTAAAAAGGCCAGAATGTTCTGACTCTATGACTCTCAACACCCCGTGTGATAAATCTTTGAAGGACCATCGGATTATCTTTGCATGAGCAGTGACCACTTTAGTGGAAACAGATAAAATACTTAACACCGAAGTAGGAATATGCTTCCAAGAAGACACATGTGTCTGTGTTGTCTTCACTTCAGCTCGGGGTTATGGGTTCAGAGTAAGTCTTTGTTTTACAGATTTACACTACCTTTGACAGATATCGACTCTTCATTTAGTCATCTTACATGTTGCACAATATTTTTTTCCAATCTTGGCCATGGAGATGACAATATGTGACCCTCCATTTTATGTTGAAGTTTCATGAAGTGTGGGCCAATCAAGCGACTCCCATCTTTGTAAGATGTCAGACGGTTAGGAACACATTAGATATCATCATCTATATAGCTTTTATTTTTTTAGTTAGGGAACCAAAATCATAAAATAAGACAAACAAGCCCTTAATTCACAGTAAAACCCCTACAGAAATTACACAACAATATTAAACCCTATTGTTTTGCCAGCAAACAAACCCAAACAACTTCCAGGATTTTAGGTTAATTGAATTCTCTGTGTATATATATATGTATCTTATACATAAAGCATCTTGGAGTTTAATATATATATAACTTCCTTTCTAAGGCCAATTTGTCAATATTTCAATAAGATTGAGTATTTTGGACTTTACCAACTGACGGAACAGACAAAACATTTGAGCTGATTTAGGCCCGAGGTCCGTAGACTCAAGTATGTCTGGCTTAGATGCCACACTTCTGTTTTAAGTCTCCATCTCCCCTCTGACCTGGAACCAGGATTTGTTATGACAGAAACGGCACAAAGCTATGACTTAATTAGGAATGGGTATGTTCATAAGCCCTTGGAGATCCGCACCTGTTTTCGGAAGTATGTTCATGAGGTGTTTAGGCTATAGAACTACTAGAGGCTACTTTTACCTTGTTTCAACAAAAAAGCTCTAAACATAATGTGTTTTTCTGACTAAAACTAGTTTCAAAACGTTCCCTGAGAGTAACATTTCCAGATAAACTGCTCTACAGTGTCAGATGCGGGAGCTCAAATCTCTTCCCTCTGAAAAAAAAAGTGTTTTGTCTATATCTTGAGCATTTCCAGACAGATGATGTTTCATGGCTCGACACTTGAGAAGCTCACAAATCCTCTCCTATGGACGTGATAAGTAGGCGCCTCCATCCTCCCATTCAGATAAAGCAGCTGCACTTTTTGGTAAATACAAAGGAGTGATGCTGAAAGAGTGAATGCTTGATCAAAAATGCAAGCTGGCTTTCAAAGCTCATTTTAATTTCGCCAGGGACATTTTGGCACATTGGCCACATTGTACTTTTGAACATGATGTTCCTGTTATTACGAACTGTCACACAAATCTGCAAAATGTTCCCCTCCCCAAAATAATAAATAAAATAGCTTTCAATTTCCTTTCAATCGAGTGCTGATTGTACTTTTAGCTGCCTCTGAATGTCATCTTTTACTAATCCCCATCTCTTAATGTGAAAAGTGTAAGACAACTAAAGTCACAACTTCAACTAAAGTTTTTCTCTGGAGATTAGTTTTGGGGATAACTTCTTTAATACCGTAGTGTTTTATTTGTCAGTGACAGAGACCTAACATAACTATTAATAATCAAGTGGAAAAGCGATAATTAAATAAATAAAAATACCATGTTAAAAGTAGCTGAAAACGTTTCTTCCAAATTGACTTGTTACTTATGGCCCAAGGGTTTATATTCTCAAAGCACTCAGTATAAAAGAAGTTGAAGTTATTGTTCGACATATTGTGTTTCTAGGTAACATTTTATTTCAAAGACCTTTACGATATGGTGGATATATTCTTGTAAACTACATATACAAGTATTGATTGTCAGAGTAATGTTCATTTTTATATGTTCTGAATCGATTACTATCAGCACAATTCATCGTAAAAGTTTTGAACCTAGTGCAATGGATATTTCATGAAAACGAACTGAAAATGACACAGAGAAGAATGTAGATTACATTTTGGAGATTTTTTCCTTGGTTTATATTTAAATTCAGGACGTTTTATTTAGGGATTTGTTGTTTTCTTGTATGGCTTCTATCTTGTACAACTCGTGTTCTGTTCAGGAAAAAGTGCTCTGGTTGCTGAACAAAATTCTGAAAAGCTTCGACAACCTATAAATGCAGTCCGAGTCAACATCACTAGTCCTATTAGGCCAGTGGTCGGGATTTGGGGCTTGTCCCCCAATAAGAACTGACATTGTTGAATCCTGCATCATTTGAAGTTGTTGAATACTTTGGATTTTATGCTGTGATTCATGTTAGATTAGATAAATGGAAGAGATGTTTGACCAGTGGAATAGACTGAATGTCACCTTTAGTATCATAAATGAACATTCCGCTCCCACTTATGTAACCTTGCTTTAATTGTAGGTGTAATTGATATAAAATGTTTCAGGATTTTACTTTTCTCTGTTATCTTTTCACACATTTTGTTATCATTGAGTAGATATTGCTTTAAAAAAAAAAGTTCAGTTATTAACAGTAACGTTTTAATGATCCTGTCGACTCATTGCGGTGCTCGGTGCAGTTTTTGATCTTGTTAACGTCTCTTGTGGAAGCAGGCATTGATTTGTTCTGGGTTTAATTCAGTGTTTCGGTACCTCGGGCCATGTTTGTCCGCTTGTGGGATTCACAGTGCTCGGCTCAGTATCATTATTGGTTCCTAATAAAACTATCGATTACACTCATAACACTGAGGCTGCGGGTGGCTGTTGTGTTTGTTAAACTTGTCCCAGTTACTTGACGGCAAGTGGATAACCAGATTAGCTGTACATGCTGCTTTAGTTAGCGATCTTGAGTTTATATTGGGATTTCATTTTGTTTTCAAATTTGTTGTGTCACGTTACCAGTTTTGGGTGCGTAACTTTAAAACATGAACTTAGTTACATTACTAGTTACTTATTTTAAAATGAACCCTGTTACCTCAAGCTACGTGTTACCTCTAACTTTTTGTTTGATGGAGGGATGAAGGTATGAGGCCTGGAGTAAAGAGGAAGGAACCTGTTAACCCTTGTCCTTCCCTCACGGTCAATGTGACCCTGAGGCTCAAAAACACATTTGTTTTTGGGCCTCAGGGTCACCTTTACCCAGAGACAACACAAGGGATACCACAAACACATTTTGTTTTTGGGCCTCAGGGTCACCTTGCCCCAGAGACAACACAAGGGATACTTTTTTGGGCCTCAGAGTCACCTTGACCCTGAGACAACAAAAGGGATACCACAAAAAAATGTTTTTTTTGGGCCTCAGGGTCACCTTTACCCAGAGACAACACAAGGGATACCACAAACACATTTTGTTTTTGGGCCTCAGGGTCACCTTGCCCCGGAGACAACACAAGGGATACCACAAACACATTTTGATTTTGGGCCCAAGGGTCACCTTGACCCAGAGACAACACAAGGGATACTTTTTTGGGCCTCAGAGTCACCTTGACCCTGAGACAACAAAAGGGATACCACAAAAAAATGTTTTTTTTGGGCCTCAGGGTCACCTAGATGCAGAGACAACACAAGGGATACCACAAACACATTTTTTTTTTTGGCTTCATGGTCAGAAACGCATGTTTGCACCTTCGGGTCACCTTGACCGTGAGATAACACAAGGGTTGGAGTCACAGTAACAATAATTACGTTACTTTTTTTGACAAAGTAACAAGTTACTGCACTTGTTACCAAAACAACGGCGTAGTTTTCATCTTCATTCCTCTTCGTTTTCTTGCGTAACTTTCGGCCAGGTTGTGACGGAGAGAACAAAGATGCCACATTAGCACATCAAAACGTCTCATGAAGAGACTTCTGAAACACGTATCCAATCCGGATGTTGTGTGAGAAAGCGAAGGGATAGCACCCCCCGGTTCCCCCCTTTAATCACCCAATTTGACATCACGTTGCTCTTCTTTTCTGCCCTTGGAACAGGTGCCTGCTAGTAAATCACTCGTGGCGTGCAGGCGAGCACATTTTTGAGAGGGAGAAATGGCTTTTCAAAGCTTCACAAACATATGCAATGCAATTACGCTCAATTATGGTGTTCAACATTTGCATAATCTTTATTCCAGTGACTCCTTAAGAACCAATCAGATGTTGTTTTTTTCAGAAGGAATCCGGCATGAATTATTTATGGGGTAAAATATATCTATTATCTGGGTCCAAGTGATCTCGGTGCCGTCGCCTTCATTCATCTATCATTTATGATGGAGGGAGTTAGGAAAAGCTGCCTGATTGGTCTAATGAATGCAAATGCTGCCTCATACAAGCACAGGTCAGTCGCTGAAATCCTTCCGCCTCGACTTTCCCGAGCTATCCGTTCGCTGGTAAACAAATGTGGCATGTCATTTACTGTGGCGGAGGAACGATTAATTTTCATGAAGAAGCTGAGGAATGGCCGTCGCCCCGGTACCTTGGGACACCTGGTCGTGGTCGTGACAGTGATGATGAGCGTACATGGCAGCTCGATTACATTCTCAACACACTCTCCCTGTTTTACTTCCATGATGGGAATACTCAACACCCCCCCCCCCTTTGGAGTCAAACGAGCAGATAATTCAAAACGTTCTTCAGACTTTGATAATGTACTTTAAGTGCATTATCAAAGTTAATGCTGAGTTAATGCAGATGTTTCTTCTGAATACTTTTGTTTCGGTAATCAGACACATAACAAGGATAAGGGTTTCCGCGATACTCAAATTGCAAGCTCGATTAAAGTACCCGGGAAAATCCTTAGTACTCTACACCATTTTTTCCGCAGGATTGAAAAAAAAACAAACATTTAAAAGCCATAATAAATGTGGATATGACTAAATAATTATCTAAAAAATGTAAATAAAAGCAAGATAAATTAATCTAATATTAGTTAAAACACAATTTGACTCTATATTTAAATTAGTTTTAAGTAATATTTCCAAATATAAAATAAACAATCGCAAAAAAAAACTGCATTTGATCCTCACAAAGAATCATAAGACTTGGTATAACATTTTTAATACACTAGCGGTTGAGTAAACTGTTATTTCTTGGATTAATTTTCGGGTCAATTTATAATGAGTCATGTTAGCATGGTTACGACTGCTAGCTGAAGCTAATGGCTAATAAAACGACCAACATTAATTGGGTAGAAGGTGAATCAATAGTCAGTTTAATACACTAAGATAAATGATGAACAGGAGTTTTAAAACAGCTAATATCGATACCATACCAATTTTGTATCCTATCAGTGTCGTATACACTGTTTGAGTATTTTGACCTTTTGGATTATAGATATGTTTTACATAATTAGTATGACACCATTTCTCTGTTTAGGTTTCAAATGTATTTTATTTACTTAACTAATTAGATAATTCACTTAAAGGGCAACTAGTGTGTTGATTTAAGAGTCTACTAAATAGATATTGGACTCTATTGTATCATCAGTGTGTGTCTGTTTGTACAAAACTCTCTTTTCATTCAAATATATACACTAGAAAATGCACTTTATCTCCGCCTACTGAAAACACTGATTTTCTGGAGATGAAATACCATAACCACACCCACTGATCAGGAGGGCTGGCTCTGTGGTTGGAATGAAGCTGGACTCACTGGTGACAGTTGCTGAGAGGAGATCATTGAACAAACTACTGTCCATCATGGATGATGACAGTCATCCTCTGAGCACTGTCATCAGTGAGCAGAGAAGCAGAATGAGTGCACGAATGCTCCTACCCAGGTGCAAAACAAATGGACTCAGGGACTCAATCATCCCTCGGGCTATTAAATTGTACAATTCTGAGTTCGGGGGCAGGAGTGCAGTGAGAGTATCTGGATGTTCTGGTCTATGTTAGTCTTTGTATCCTTTGTCTTTGTTGTTTTTCTTTGACCTATGTTCTTTATCTTTATCTTTAGACTTAGATTGTGTCCTCTTGTTCTTCCTCTTTATGTTCTTCTTCTTATTTCATTTTTTATGTATTATTTTTTATTGTTTATGAAAAATTGCTGGCTATTGGTAAAAAACAATTTCCTGAAGGAGACCTCCTGAGGGATCAATAAAGTTTTACCTTACCTTACCTTACTCTGCTGTGATTGGTCAAACATCGAAGTTTGTCACGAAGCGTCACCAAACCCTGAAGTCTTCACCTCCAAGGGACTTGTTGTATAAACAAAGCGTGGCGAGATTACAGCTGGCTGGAGGATTACGTCTTAATGGACACCACTCTCGTAACCTCTCGTCCGCTTAGATTTCAGACTGCGATTGCAGTAGGTAATTACTGGAGTTTGACATTAGTTAGCCCTTTAATAGTTGCATGAAACCATTTTTGACTAAATTGAACTGGTTATCTGGACCTGTCAGAAGTAAACAAAACAAATTAATATTTTTTATCATCTGTACTTAAGTGTTCCTTATTCATATTTAGGTTAATTCATTGTAATGTGATCTCCTTTGTCATCAACAAAGCTGTTCACTACGATATGTACATTTTTGTTTGGTCAACCAAAAATAAGAAACATATCCTAGATTTTAAGAATTAAAAACGTTGCCTTTATGTCATTGGAAGCGATTAGGAAGATCAAAAATGATATCACATGAGGAGTTGGCAACAGCATCAGCGCAGATATGAAAAAAGAACAGCGCCTGATCACAGATAGAGAAAGGAAAACAAATGTCAAAAGTCATAAAGTCTTTTTTCCTGGTGTTTTGTTAAAAGTTTTGCACCATCAGTTTTTGTCATTTCACTTGCCAGTTTCTGTGATAATAATTAGAATGTTCACAGAGCTTTGTACTGTTCAGAAAATATGAACAACTTTAATGGCTTGTGAGTTATTTTAGTACATCCCGTCTCCTGTTTACTGAAAAGAAGACATAATGGACTTTCCTCGGCACACACAGTGCTTCCACGCATCATATTCAGATATCCATCTGCACCGAATCAACCATTTCTCCGCCGGGAAAAAAAAAGGAAAAGAAAAAAGTAATTGACTTTATCTAGTAGAGGATATGCATTTTCTTGTATTCCTGACACACGACTTCAGTGGCGTGTCTGGAGCTGAACTGTCAGCTACTGTCAGAGCGGTCTTTCTTGTCGTCTTCTCCTCAGCAGCCATTAGATCTGCTTTAGACAGGCTGGCTTTTGTTATTCATATTTCTGAAGAATTTTAATGACATCATTCTTCATCATTTATGTCTTAGCGTTTTAAGCAGCTGACGGTTGACGGTGGGTGAATGCGAAGTGTCGGAAAAAAATATACACTCTTCGCCATGTGTTTGTGTGTTTTATTCTACTTGCATCATATTCTTCTGTTGGCTACGAATGTATTCTTTTTTTTCCATAAACAATTCCTTAAATAAATTAGAATACAAATTGATGATCTGTAAATAATGACCCTGTTTAGCTCAATGAGATAGCATCTTAGCTTAGCATCCCGTCCCCTCCGTTTTTTGTTTCATACATTGTTTACTTTGTTTTTATTCTTCCTAATATCATTCTAACAGAGTTCCTAAACACCAAACTATTCTATTTATTTATGTATTTTTCCTTTAACTACTATAGTATATAAGGTTTTATAATACTCAGTAATCCTCAGTTTTAATCTTAAGGGGCATAAGGGGAAAAAAAACACATTTTCTCTTCATTTTTTTTTTTACCAGGTTCCTTAAAGTCCCCCATAATTCAAATTTCACTCATTTTCTACTTACCTTCATGTCAACTAAGGGTTGGGAATATTGTCAGAGTAATCTGATTCTTTTTCAAGTTCTAGGCAAAAATGTTTGTTCATTTTAATGTAGCGACTAAAACTCAGTAGTTGTCTTCATCATCTTCCTTCAAAAACCAAACACTTAAAAATATCCAAATATCTCCATACTGCTCGTCTATAATGTCCAACTTGTATCGAAGCCTTAACATTAGGAATAATTCCAAAAAGAAATGAATCAAGTCTTTATTTTATTATAAGCTATCAGCGGAAATATCTTTCAGTGATGATAATCTTGTAGCTTGAGCTGAGAGAGATGGAACTTCCGCTACAAACAAACCAATTAAATAAAGATTTACTTTGATTTTTTCACAACAATTCCTCATGTCGAGGCTTCAATACAAGATGGATGTTGTAGATGAGCACCACCGAGAAAATTTGGCTGTTTTTAAGTGTCTTTTTGGATTAAGACCAAGGCAAATGAGCTCCAGTCGCTGCATTAAAATGAACAAACATGTTTGTCTATAACTCTAAAAATGAACTGATTACTTTGAGAATATTCCCAACTCTTAGTCGACATGAGTGTTTAAGGATCACCTTGAATCCTCGTACAGGGGAAGCAAATCAAAAGAGTGAGATCAGTAAACTTTACTCATAATAAAACATTCCGAGACACAAGTCAATTGAAGAAAAATGAAGTAAAACTGATGAAATTATCTTCTCAACTGCCCCTTATTCCATTATGGGGGTCTCAAGGGGGTTGGAGGCTATCCCAGTTTCTTTAGGCGAGAGGCAGGGGACACCCTGAACAGGACACCAGTCTGTCACATGACACACAAAGACACACAACCATTTACAGATACACTCATAAAACTGAAACACTGGTGATTGCTCCTGATGATAAGATTCCAGGGTTGAGTCAGTACTTGGGTGACTTAGGTCAGTCTGTCAAACTGAGCCTGAGAAACCTGGGTGTTGTATTTGATAAAGACATGTCTCTTGTTCATCACTGCAGAAAACTGACCAGAAACTGTTTCCTTCAACTGAGAAAAATCTCTAAACTGATCTGGAGCTTGTAATCCATGTGTTTGTTTCTTCTCGTCTGGACTATTGTAACAGTTTGTTTTCATGTCTTAACAAGAAGGATCTGTCTCGCCTGCAGTTGATACAAAATTCTGCAGCGAGAATTCTAACCCGCTCAAGTAGAAGAACTCACATCTCTCCGATCCTTAAAACTCTTCACTGGTTTCCAGTTTCTTTCAGGATCAACTTTAAAATTCTGGTTCTTACTTTCAGATCTATTCATGGTCAGGCTCCTCCTTACATCAGTGATCTGATCCAGCCTTACACCCCAGCTCGAGCTCTGAGGTCTGTGGATCAGAATCTACTGATGGTTCCACGCACACGGCTCAGGACCAGAGGAGAGAAATCTTTTCAGGCTGTTGCTCCTAAGCTTTGGAACGATCTTCCTCTCTCTTTGCGCTTGATGGAGTCTACTGACTCCTTTAAGAAAGATCTTAAGACGTTTCTATTTGTTCAGGCTTTTCCTTGAATTTCTCGAACTCCTGTGTTGTTCTCAGTATTATCTTGATCTTTAAAGTATGTACTTTTTTGAGTATTGTTTTGATTGTTTAAGCGCTTTGTGACCCTGGTCTCGAAAAGCGCTATATAAATAAATATTACTTACTTACTTACTTACTATAGACAATTTCCCCAAGTTCCCAATCAACCACTGTATGTTTTTGGACTTTGGGGAGGAAACCGGAGTTCCCGGAGTAAACCCACGCAACACGGAGAGAACATACAAATTCCACACAGAATAAATGTATTACACAATTGTCAATAATACAAATTGTTGAGTTGTTTCCAAATCATCGTATTGTTGTGTATTGAAGATATTTTAATTCATCAGTAAAAAAGTTGTTTTACAAATTAATCTGATGAAACGCAGGCTTTAGAAATATGATCATTCCCGCCGTCGGTGGCGATGGTGGTGTTTGTTTATAGATATCACATTACCTGAGGAGCATCGGAGCGGAGGTAACGGCCTCCTCGAAGCGGTCGTACAGTCTTGTATTTCTGTGTTTTCGACGCTACACATTGTGGCAGCTCAGAGACTCACTCCCCTTGTGAACGCTGATGTTTTTTGTTTTTTTTCCCCCTTTCCTGTCTCGGCTGACATGTTCCTCCTGCTTCCTCCCCGTGGAAAAACATCACAACGAACATACATTACTGATTGCTTCGATGTTGTTGCGTCTACCTTCTTGTTATGCTTGCCTGTGACCCGTGGAATTATTCGTTGGGCGTCGCAAGAATGTGATTTTACTTAAACTCCAATTTCACTTCTGTTTTGAGACGAAATCGACGACGTTAAACCGAAAGAAGCTCTGGTCAGAAATGTATGTTCTATCAGCTTCAGAAGTGATTGACAAACTTAAATAAAAAGTCGGAGCTCATGGTACATATTGTGTTTCTTTTGCAACAACAAACAGCAAAACATAGATCGTCACAAAGAGAAAAGCACTAGGTTTCTCTCTGGAAAATGAGATAAAGCTCTTATATTTATATTTTTTTATTAGTTTGTGTTCAGTCAAATAATTTGTTTTCGATATTTTCTTAAAGTTTGGATTGCTACGACATCGAATATATAGATAATTTCCAAATGACAAATAGAAAAGTATTGTTTTAACACATGTTTTAATAAAATAGTACTGTTTAGTACTGTATTATTTGCCTAAAACATAGACTAGTCTATACATGAAGATTTCTTTAATTTTCTTGACATACACAAAGTCTTATAGTAAATTACTTTTACACTAGTTGTTCATAGAGTGCGTCGATGAATCCTCATGAAACATCGGCGTAGTTAATAATCTGTATCATGATACAGTGTCTTATTTTAAAAGGCCACTAGATGGCACTTTCTGCTTTATAATATTTGTCTCTAATCTACTAATTCAACAAAACCTGGCTAAATTAAGCGATAATTTAATAGTAAAAACTTAACTTCACTATAATTGTTCCATTAGTGTAATAGAATGTTGTAGACTTGTAGTCAAGACCGACTCAACTAAGACAGAGACATTTCCAAGAAAGACAAATAACTCTCTAAAATTGATGAACATAGTCATCCTTTTGGAGTCTTTTTTTTCGACTTTCTGCTGTGAATTGAGAAATGCTTGTCCATGTTTGTGCCGCGAAAATCGTCAATGCCACACTATTGTATATTGTAAGACGGTGCACTTGTGCAGTGGACAAATTTCAACAGGGTAGTACTGTCTCAAATCTTCTTCTACTACTAAGTTCTGTTTCGTTGTGTTATTACTGTTGTTTTGTGGCGAAATGAGTGTTTTCTCAAGACATTCCTCGAGACATTAGCTTTAGACGTAGCGTTATCGGCGTCTTCAGCCATTGGGGGTGGAAAGTGTCCATTGATCCACATTTTCTGGCTGTTTAAGTGCACCAATTGAGTGCCTGCAGTGCACTTCCTTTTCGCACACTGCTCAGTGTGTACTCCAAATATTTAGTGTAAATTCAGAAGTGCTCGTTTTGGGACACACAAATGATGAGACGGAGAGAACCTGAGACCAAGACAAGAACAATTTTGTTGACTAAAACAGTATTATGCTGTATATGAGTTCATGGATTAATGTGAATTTGAGCCCCTTGGCAGAGGAATAACCTGGCTCAGTGCTTACCTAGTTTTGACATGTTGAGTCGAGCTTGTTACATCAGGGGTCGTCACCCTTTTTTTGTCCTCAGATAAAAACGGTACAATCAAATATAGTTTGTGTTTCAATCATCTTTATCAGGTTACAGGTTTATTTTTGGATCAAACTTGACTGAGTCCAGCCTCTTGACCTGTCAAGAGACAAAGACAAATGTTACGTCAGATTTCTTTCAAGGCAAATGACCTTTCAGACAGTAATAATCAATAGAACATAAATAATATAAATGATAAGCCCCGTAAGATGTTCCCTACAGACCTGTACTGGACCAAAGGTTGGGGACCACTGTGTTATGGTACTAGTTTCACAATTTCTTATTTCGTTTTCATTACTATTTCCAGAAAAAAAACAAAAAACATCTCTGCAAACTAACTAAAGTAGAGGGCCAAATATTTAAGTACTTTTTATATTAGTTTTTACATAATTTAAAACGTTCTCCCTAAATGTATCATGTTTTTTACCCCTGGTATTGAAGAATGGATGAGGATGAAATATAAAAAAAAAAAATGGCTGCCCAGGATATCATCTTAGCACTACTACTCTGGTGGAAAGTCACTCTCCTCTTTCCTGACAACTTAAGCATGGACATTAAAGATTCATCCTCCTCTGTCAACGTGCCGCTTATTTGAGAGAGGGACTGCAACGTCTCCTAACACGCCTTCATCCTGAAACTAATTCATATTCTCTTTTATTCATCACTGTCATGGAATGAAATGCATCCCCGTTAGAGTCGGAACATCTCCTGACGGCTTTTCTGCTCCGTATAATCTGTACTCGTCTCCGACATATTGCGATGCTATGATCATTTTTTTTTCAGAACTACAACCTATATTTTCTCAGGATCTATTGCATGAAATGGTGTCGATGGCTGCTTGAAAACTACAGTTATATTCATCAGAGAGGATCAAGTTTTTTTTTTAAATGGTTAAAGATATCTAAAAAAAAAATTGTGCGTGAGGTAAAAATCCGATTTATTCTGAGGATCTACGCGGTTTGTTGGAATCAATTGGACCGAAATGAACTTACGAAAAACACGGAAAAGCCTTTTGTAGTAAAAACCTCTCCTCGGCTGTTTCCTGTCAAGCAAGTCATTTAGCATCTGGGGCCTCGTGGGTGTAAAGAAGGACACACTTTACATTATTTAGATGTGCAATTTCTCAGAAGTCCCTCTGTGTATCGGCCAGCAACAGAGTCGTGCTCTAAAAATATCTCTCACTGTGACTGTCATATAAAGTGTTGCAGCATCCAGAACATTTTTACTATGAAATAGTTGAATCTTTTGGACTTTACTTACAGAAAAACAAGCACTTAAACATATTTTCAGATGAATTATGGCATGAATAATGCATTTATAAGCCACAAAATTAATTCTTAATAGGATTGTTTTACATAATGCTTCTTTTATTTAGATTTAACTTTAATTCTGAATCTATAAAAGGCATTAAACTTGACAGAATTGTTGCCGCATACACACAGATATATCTTTGACACATTAACGCGTGACTACATTTCACACTTAAATAACAACAGTACATATGATTTGCACCTATTTATGTGAATATATTGTCTTTTTCTTGTCAGGTAGAGATCACATGGATATGATATTGTCTTTTGTTCTTGAATTTAAGCCCCCATGAATCACCATTTAAACACAGTTTTTTTTTTAGGGTTTGCCATAAAATCCCCCAAAAAGCAAACGGTCATCTTATACCTGTTAAAATAAATTTTATTTTTATTCATATCACTCTCAAATATTGTAAAAAATACCCTAAAAAAACATTTTCTTATAACTAAACATACGATTTACCACTGTAAATATATATATAGACTCATAAATATATATATATACACTGCAAACGCATCTAGTGAACCACTTTTACTTTGTGTCCATTTAATTAATCTTTAATGGGAAGTTAAACACAAATGCAATGTTAATACCATTCATTCCTATTTTGTATTTTGTATCTCCCATTGGAAATGGGAAAATGAAAAAAAAATGAATGCAACTCCTGAGCTGAGCACAAAGAGAGGGAAGCCAAGAAGATTTTTGTTTTATTCATTTCAATCACCACTATTGTCATTTACACTCTGACATTCACAATTGGATCGACTGTGACGAAACAGAGTCATGAAGAGACCTGCTACTAACAATCAAGTCTGATGCGTGATTGACAGCTTACTTGACTCTGTATAAATAACAGGAGCATGAATTAACATGATTTAGAATCTTTTTTGTGGCTTAGAAAAAATGAAATAATGTGAGAAACATCTGTGTTTATTGTGTTCTAGACAAATGCTTCTATTTTCAGGATTCAATTTTCGTAGAGATTGAATTGTTTTTCATTGATGGTGACTTTATAACTTTTGATTGTAGCATTATAAACCTGTCATCTTTGACAATGACATGTATGAGTCACAGGTAAAAAAAAAAAACCCAGTTTTAATTATCAATTTCTCCAAAAATACTTTAAAATGTTATTACTTGACACCTCAAATCTGCTATTTAAAATAATCAAAACCTTTCAGAATCTAAATGTGTTTTGAACAATCAATAAATATGGCAAAAATGAATAAACAAATGTGGATTTTAAAATTTTAATTTGAAGGCTGGAAGTTCAATTCTCTCATTCTGAATTGTGGTTGGGGAATTTACAGTTACGTTTAGAAAGAACTCTCAAAATGTGGGTGCAGCAAAGATAGGCATTTTGTGATGGGCTAGATTTGAACAAAAAAGGACCAAAATGTATTATGATTTAAAAAAAAAAAACTATATATAAATACACTATTAAATGGGTCAATATAAGTGTGAGAAATGTCAAGTGTGGCGTGAGACTGTCACACTTATAATGTGACACCTGGAAGCCCTGTATTTTGAATGTAAAGGCCACCAGAAGAAAGTGAAGAAATAAAAAGTGAAAAAGGAAGTTTTCTTGCCTCATAATGTCCAGGCAAGTGTGGCTTGAGCAGTATGCATGAACCTGGTATGATTATTCCCTCCATTAACATGCTCCACAGCTGTGAGGACCACATCTCAGGAGCACTTTCAAAGAGCGCCCCCATACCCCCCCCCACCGTCGACCCCCCTCCTCCGGCCATCTGGACCTTTAGTCATCAGCACATCTCGCTGCCGTACCCGGTGACATGCCCCCCTGCTGCTTCCAACCCCCACCGGCTACCTGCAGGAAACGTGGCTCCTGGCATGTATCGGGGTTGGAATGCAAAGCAAATAACAATGCGAGAGATGAAATGACCAGCAGGTACAAGTGAAAGGTAACATAATATCAAGGTCAGAGCTTTATTGTTCTCCTTTATATTATAGAGTTAATCATGCAGAACATTTATTGATGCTGCAGTTAACATGTTGACCGCCCGCAGCAGCACTATGATGCATATTAAAAAAAAAAAGAAGCAGTCATCGCAGCTAAACACGCCGCTTTTCCTTCTCCTGCTTGCTCCAGTTTTGTGGTATTTTTACTCGTCGTTTATCTCAAGTCTGCCGCCGCCGCCGCCGCGTACACGCCGAGAGAGGCGTGCAAATAGCTCGCAGTTTGTCTACAGAGCGCGTAGAGATGCAAACGCCTTTTTTTTTTTTTTTTTAAATATCACAGACACGAGAGAACAACGGCGATGGTGAGAGGGGGGTTAGAGCGACGATCAATGCCCCCGGAGAAGTTTTGTCAGAAGTTATTTCTGAGTCGTGGAATCGCTCGTCGCTCCATGAGGCGACAAAAAAGCTCAGACGTGAGGGGTGGGGGGGGAGTGGCTGGCTTGTGAAGTCGCAGGTTTGATCCCAGCGCCGTCGTGCAAGACATTTGACCCTGATTGCCCCCCGATGGTGCGATGGTATGCTGCGTCGCGGCCTACTCCCATCGGTGTGTAAGCATCAGCTACGACTGTCGACCTCATTTTTATTATTATTACGTTATTTTAATTGACCAGTAACTAACAATCAGATCTGAAGGATGATTGACAGTGTGATCATTTTTATGCAATATGTTCTAGTGCTCATGGGAAATGTGGTTATTTTTAGGCAAAACCCTACATTTTTGTTTGTCCACTGGTGCCAACAAAATCAACTATAACAAAAATGATTGCTTCTCATTATTTACATTGTAAAAAGAAAGTTTCATAGTTAATAGTTTCATTGTCTCAATATTTTATTATATAATCAAAGTGTCCATCTGGCCGTCGTTCCTTCTTTTCTTTTTCCCTCCTGTCTTACCATCTATCCTTCCATGTCTGTCCATCTGTCCATCTGTCCTTCTGTTCTTTTTATCCATCCATTCATATTTCTATCTGTCCACCCCTCCATCTGTCTATGTATCTCTCTACCTGCCTGCATTATATGTATATCTACGTATCCATCCATCCATGCATCCATCCATATTTTCATCCATTTATCCCTTCATTCATCCATCCATCCATTGAGCCATCCATCCATCCATCCATCCATCCATCCATCCATATTGTCATCCATTTATCCCTTTATTCATCCATCCATCCATCCATCGAGCCATTCATCAATATTCCATCCATCCATCCATCCATCCATCCATTCATCCATCCATCCATCCATCCATTTATCCCTTCATCTATCCATCCATCCATCCATCGAGCCATTCATCAATATTTCAATCCATCCATCCATCCATCCATCCATCCATTTATCCCTTTATTCATCCATCCATCCATCCATCGAGCCATCCATCCATCCATCCATCCATCCATCCATCCATCCATCCATCCATCCATCCATCCATCCATCCATCCATCCATCCATCCATCCATCCATCCATCCATCCATCATCCATCCCTCCATCCATCCATCCATCCATCCATCCATCCCTCCATCCACCCATCCATCCATCCATTTATCCCTTCATCTATCCATCCATCCATCGAGCCATCCATCCATCCATCCATCCATCCATCCATCCATCCATCCATCCATCCATCCATCCATCCATCCATCCATCCATCCATCCATCCATCCATCCATCCATCCATCCATCCATCCATCCATCCATCCATCCATCCATCCATCCATCCATCCATCCATCCATCCATCCATCGACAGTATATGATGTGTCCATCTACATATATCTCTGCATACGTTCGTCTTTTCGTGTAACTATTTATTTATCTGTCAGTTTTTTGGTCTGTCCGTCTTTGTATCCGTCCAGACTATCCATCCCTTCTAGAGGCATTTTATTTATTTAGACAACAGGCTTTTTTTTAGTGACTCTCTGCCCTCTGCAGGTTGATTCTAATTCTCAAGTTGGTTAAACACTCCACCGTTGTCGTCCTTTTTATCCAAATTCCCTCCTGGTCTGTCATTTTTCACCACCATCCAGACTTTATCAGGGAGCCTTGTGTTCCTGATGGCACGTCTTTTTTAAGCACCATCTTTTGTCAAAGACCCTAATGGTCTTCACTGAGAAACATGTGCAACAGAATCACAACAGGAGAGGATTTTTAAAAAAGGACCCACTTCTCCACGATTGCTCTGATAGCTCGACCAGGTGGACACCATTTACTAATCTGAACTAGTTCCATCATATTTGTGCTACTGATACATGAGTAAGATTATGAGCAGAGTTTAAATCTATAACACCTTGTTGTTTACCTAACAAACACTAAATGGTGTGTGTGTTGTGAAGAAGCCTATAGAGAATAAAGTAGGTCATATATATGGACTTCTTTCTATACATAGGAGTTCTTTACATGAAGAAACGATCTGTTAGGGATGGTAGCAGCTTGGCATTAAAGAACCGTAGCCTGGAGGTGTATTTTAGATCTGCTGGATGGTTCGTGTCCATCATAATTAGCGCTTCATCGTGTGAGTGAGAGCTAATGTGTGCGTGTTCAAAGCTGATCATGCTCTTACAGGTTGAGCGGTTTCCATTTATGCAGCTAGTTTGAAAAAAAAGATAATGATGGTAATAATAAGAAACATCAATCAAACCACCGAGCAAAATAACATGACATTACAGAACATTTTACTATAAAACGATAATACAATTTACATCTTTTTCAGGATATTTGTCGTGACTTTCCTTTTCCCTTATAGCTGTGTTTAAAAAAAAACAACTTTTATTCCTTTCACTGTATAATGTGAAGTCATTGCAGGTGAAATGGGGCTTGACTAATATTTAGAAAAAAAATTATCAAATCTATACATATAGATGATGTGTTATAGACTCTTAAATCAAAAGGTTTAAAGGGCGGATGGAAACTTCATTAGAAATGGTGGTGCAAAGAAGGCAAAGGACATGAAAATTTCAAGACATCCAATTTCGATAAACGCTATGCATATATAATACCTAATAAAAATAGCCAAAATTCCAGTTCCTCTTTGCAAGTGTAAGACCCTTAATCAACATAAATGTACTTCCTTCACTCCTCCTCAAAGTTCTTAGGGATTTCATCATGTTCCTATTATTTTTTTAATTATTTCTTTTAGCCTTTCTATTTTAGTTTTTCAATTGTTAACCTTTTCGTCAGACCATTACTTAAATGCCAACTAATGTAATAATCAGCTTCACTCCTCCTCCAGACAGCTGTAATCACACCCGCTTTGTTTATACAACGAGTCCTTTGGAGGTGGAGACTTTCAGGATTGATGATAGTTATGGTAAATAAGATTTAATCTTTAGTGGGCGGGGCTTAGGCTCATTTTCTAATGTAAATATATCAATTAAGAGAGAGTTTTGTACAAACAGACACATACTGATTTACCTGTTTGATTAAAAATGAAATAAAAATGCATCAATATTGTTGTTTTTGTCGCTTACAGTGTATCAAGTTGTGTTGGTATCAACTGCAGGCTGATGGTCTTACCCTGAAGCTTCTGATTCAGTCGATTTCCTTTCCTTCATTCACCACGTGAATTTGATTTGAATCCTCTTTCATGCGTTCTCAGGTCCACGCTTCCTTGGTTTCTATTCATGTTTAGCTGGCAATGCCCCAAAACCAACAACTGAATCAAACTAAACAAACGAAAAAAAACAAACCATAATATATCTATAAATTGTTGCTAAAATGTATTGTTTTAAAATAAATATACTCGTGTTCTGTTGTTAAGTCTGGGCAGTTCTTATCCCTCCACGATGTTTATTTTTTATTCACCCGACAGGATTGTTGGCATGGCTCCGTGTTGACTTCAGTGATGTTCCATCCGTGGGTCTCCAGCGATTGGTTAGGGAAAATTGAATCTTCTGCCCCTATGGAAATCACTCGCTTCCACAGTAGTAGCAATTTAAAGTCAGGAGATGGAAACTGTATAACAAGCTTGCACTTCTAATATCAAAAAAAAAAAAAAAAGGAAGAAAAATCAAGCTGAAAAGCCAGCGAAGTAAAACCATTATAAAACACGCGTCGTGATTATTGGCGCGTTGACAAGAGGAAGCGTCGTGTTGACGTGGGAGAGCGAGGGATTATGATGAGAGACAGATTGACAGCTCAAGTTAATGACAGGAAATCTCTGCCGCGCCCCTGTTGTTTATTGATCGTTGTTTTTTTTTGTTCTTTCTTTTGTCGAGATTATAAATGAATCTATCACAGTCATATTGTTAGCGTTGACCACGGGCTTTGAATGACAGTCAATTAAAGAAATCCAGCAGAATCCCTCGGAGCGACGCGATCCAGATGAAAGCGCTCACTGTCGGCTCTTGACAACACGGTGTTGACTTTCACTCCTTAAAACGTCGGGGGATGTTGTTGACGGTCCGTTGTGGATTTTTTGGGTTCTGAGCAAAATAATCGATTGAACGCTCGAGTATTTATTCTTCAAAACTGTGACTACTTTATTTTTGCACAGTGAAGGGTGAAAAAAAGGTTAAATAACTTTTTAATTGAGGTTTTTTACTCTTTTTTTTGCTATTGCTAGCTTACATGCTTTGTTTTATTTTTTTTATTGTTTTCCCTTTTTTGCAGGAACTGGAAGTGAGTTAAATTTAAATGTATTATAAAAAATATTATATTAAACTATTATAATATATTTATACTTAAAATTATTGTACTGTATATATCCTTCAGGCTATATGTTTTTTTTGTTTTGCGTGAATTCAAGCATATAATTTACTCTTTTTTTTATTAGTAACAACATCATCTACAATTCCAACTAAAATACAATAAAAAGAGTTTCATCCCTTACTCTCCCTTGTCTTTTAAGTAGGGGCGTGGTTGAGAAAACAGGTCTAACCATTTTTTATTTTATTTAAGTGTTTCTACAATTATTATTTATGCACATTATTGAATAGATCTTGTTTTTTCGCCTTTTAAAACAGTTAGAATTGAGGGTTATAGTTATTTTTTGTTTTCCCTTTTTTTGCAGGAACTGGAAGTTAGTAAAATTTAAATGTAATATAAAAAAGTACGATTATAATATGATTATACTTGAAATGAATGTACTGTATATACCTTAAGGCTTTTTTTTGTGTTTATTTTGTGTGAATTAAAGCATATAATTTACATTTGTTTTTTATTTATACTTTTCAGTTACATCACCATCTACAATTCCAACTAAAATACAATAAAAATAGTTTCATCCCTTAGTCTCCCATGTCTCTGAAGTAGGGGCGTGGTTGATAAAACAAAACAACACAAAACAATTATTATTTATGCACATAGATGTGCATAAATTGTTGTTTAAGATCTTGTTTATTCGCCTTTTAAACAGTTTGAACTGAGGGTTATAGTGTAGAGGTTTCTGCACCCGACTAGTGGCGCATGTGCATTTAAAAACACTGTTGTTTATTGACAATAAAACGCGTGCAAAGCTTTTATTTACGCTCGTGGTTGAGTTTTCTCAATGCTATATATATACCTCCTAGAAAATACTCGCATAGCTGCATAACTGTTACCAGAGCTCATCTAAAATCAGCCTCCACAAGTTTGAACAACTCCACCACTGATTTCACTTGAGTGGGCAAATTAGCCATTCACTGGAGGATTTGGGGGAAAAGAAATGCAAACCTTTCTCTTCTCCTGATATCTCAAAGAGCCACATGTTGGAATAAAAAAAAAAGAAAAATGTATTTTATTTTTTTTCTTTGAAAACACTTGCTTCTGTAAAGCTGCAATCCCCTTTAAAGCAGAGTTTTACACAGTCGAGCACGAGGGCTTTTGTGTGTCGATAAGAGTTTTTGAGTGCACGCGTGTTTGATCTGCCCTACCAGAGAAGATGTTGACGGGTTTAAGCTGAGATGCTAGTGTTGACTGTTCAGCTTAGATATAGCTCAGCCCTCCCTCCCGCCGTTTCCCGGCCGCGGATCAGCGCTGACTGCTGGTGCGCTGTGGCGAGGCCGCTTTCAAGCACGTCCGCCGTTGCTTACTACAAGCTTGTCTGCTTCACAGAGGGAATCTTTAAACACTGACGTGTGTGTGAGGGGCCGAGATGATTCAACGTAAAGTAATACCTCGCCTGTAATTGAAAAGTGATACCATCAGCAGAATGTTGAGAGGTGGTCGGAGGAATATCTCAGTTTGAATAGTCCTATCAGAATAAATGGCCCGTTTGTCACAAAGGGATTAAAACATTTTGGATTCCGTCGAGGTTTAAGTACTGTTCGCTCTTGTCAAGACACGTGGAGATTATTTTCAGTCATATTTGCCCTTTTTATTTGGATAAGGTAAGCAGTCGTGGCTTGTCAAACGTCATCCCAGTCGCCACAACTTCAGGTCAACAGAGAGATCGTTCCAGGGGGTCATGGGTCCAACTTGAGGCCTGCTTTTTGATTGCATCTAGATAGAGGGATGGATGGATGGATGGATGGATGGATGAACTTTATTGATCCCTCTGGAGGTCTCCTTCGGGAAATTGTTTCTCCAGCACACAGCAACAGAGTCGATCTTCATAAAACAAGAACAAAGTGCAATAAAAATAAAGTGCAAGATGACACACATAACTCTTGACTCTTGTCTCATAACTAAAGCATTGATACTAATGGATAGATATTGTGAGTCTATGATCCTAAGCTGGGCTATTTTCCTTTTTTTTTAAATTTTTTATTGTATTTTAATAAACCAATATGATGGTTAGAAAATGTAACCTTTCTTATTTTATTTTCCAATTTTCTTTTTAATTAATCATATTTTTGTTCATTATATTAAACCTAAAGTAACATTTAGTTCTATTTTTGAACCACCTAGCAATAATGTTAATAATAACCATAATAATAATAATAACATATTATTATTAATTATAGTCAAACAATTTACAACAGTTTTTTTTTTTTCAGAGTAAAAAATATACAAATTAAAATAGGAATATACTACGCTATTTATTTTCTGTTACTTATGTTTTTGTTGCAGTTATAAACACACAAACGCACACACAAAACCCTGATAAGGCAGCGGGAGGTAAGAAGAGAGTAAATTCAGGAGGAATATATATGCAGAAGTATTTATTTATATAAGTATATATGTTTATTCGGTCCATTCTATAAGCACAAAAAATGGATTTAAATAATAAAAATGTACTTAAAAATATCAAAACGTTTAATTGAAGTGCTGTGAATTAAACAAAACAAATGTTTTTTACGTCATTGTGGTTATAAATATACATGTATATATATATATTTTTCTAGGGTTTAATTATTTTTTAAATATCTATGTACTCTATGTACTATGTACTCTGAACATGAAACACAGTTTATGTGTTTGACCTCTTTTGTAAACAGTCGTCTCAATCAATCCTCAGTCTCAGTTATTCAAACGGATGTTTCCAGGTTATGTTTTCGCCATCATTACGACATCATTGAATCAAACAGAAGTGAAACTTACCTTCTGTTTCCCATCAGTCTCCTTGATTTGATTTGATCTCCTGTTATTTGTATACGTCAAGCATCTGAGAAAGAGCCTCGCCGGGGGATCATAATGTATCGATTCCTGCATCGACGGCTTCCTCTACTTTGCACCACGTGACCTTTGTACGACTGGATCACACGTGCAGACAAAGGGCACGTCACCACAAATGAGTTATAGATTATTGTGCAAATGCACCGAGCGTAGAATGGATTATTGTTTGCGTCGTGGATCACGCTGTGATCGGCCGCCTTCCATCCCTTCTTCTTAGAAGATAACTGACCACCGGCGACCTTCACGAGGATTATCCCGAGCGCAGGATCAATTCCAACTATTTGACAAGTTACTTTAGATCGCCGGGTGAATATGGCCTCGCGTTGACAGGCGTGTGAATGAATTTCGGAGGAGCTCGTCGCAAACTTTCCGAGGAGGTGTAGAATTTTAATACTGATAATCTGCCGCCGGGTTTTAACCTTGACCTTTAAGCGGATGAGGTTCTCAAACCTTTTACTGAAGGAGCCAAAACGTGCTTCCCACATGAAATATTAAAACAAATATATAAAAGTGAACGAGCGAGTCTTGGTCCATCCTATGAGCTCAGAAAAAAAAGAAGAATTTAACCAATAAAAATATACTTGAAAATTTCCAAAACTTTTAATTGAAGTGTGTAAAAAATGTTTTAATCTTTTTTTCAGCAACAACATGGGTCATTTTCTATTGTTCATAAATGTCAGGAATACAATCATGTGAAGAAATGACCTAATATTCAAACAATGCAGTCAAGTAGTACCTCTTGAGTATCATGTGACTAAAAGACAGAAAATAGTACATGGAATGCCTAAAAGCACTTTTTTGTCAAAGCTACAAATGCATAAAAAAAACAATATATAGGTAAATCCTTGATGCTATACTTTATATATATATATATATATATATATATATATATATATATATATATTAAAAGTAAATACAAACCTGTCCAGAGGTTATAGACAAGAAGGATTTGTCTTGCCTGCAGTTAAAACCAAACTCTGCGAGAATTCTGACCTGCTCTAGTAGAAGAACTCACATTTCCATGATCCTTAAAACTCTTCACTTCGCTGCCAGTTTCTTTTAGGATTAATTCTACAATTGTGGTTCGTACTTTCAGAATTATTGATGGTCAGGCTCCTCCTTACATCAGATGATCTGATCCAGCCTTACACCCCAGCTTGGGCTCTGAGGTCTGTAGATCAGAATCTACTGATGGTTCCTGAACACGGTTCTGGACCAGAGGAGAGAAATCCTTCCAGACTGTTGCTCCTAAACTTTTGGAACGATCTTCCTCTTTCTCTGTGTTTGATGATCTACTGACTCCTTGTACTGTACGATGTTAAATGACCCGACAACCTTCCCAGGACTCTTGCCCTGGAAAGCTGGGATAGGCCCCCATGCCCGTCGTGACTCTGCACAAGCTGTAGAAAGATGAATGACTGGATTTTTCTTTTTCATTTCGCTAATAATGATGTAATATCCATTGTTTCCCCCTTCAGCCATTTAATTTAACTGATTATAAAGAACACAGAGGATGATGCTACATCCTGTGAACTCAATATTGCTGTTATAATCATCGCAAAGATGCCTCACAGTTACAAAAAAAAAAAGAAAAGAAAAAAGTGTGCCCATCTGGTAAGGAAACTAGGACAAAGTGTACTTCAGAGGGAACAGAGGATAACTCTCCTGGCCTTTAGGGCTGGAGCCGGGAAGAGCTAGTGTAGTGCTCCAAGATTGTTCGGTAAAGGTGCTTATTTCTTATTTTTAGGTATTCCCCGGGGAGACTTGCGTTTGTGTGGTTGCAAGGGTCATCAATTTCAGTTTGGTTTTCCGCGCTTAAATGAGAGCTTGTACTTGGAGGAAGCATCAGGGCCTTTAATGAGTCCGCTAACAACACGGCCTGTTGTTATTTGTTCACTCCCTTTTTTAGCATAATACCTTTTTTTAGCGTTAGTTTTTTAGGCAATACGTTAGCAAAGCGTGACGATATGTATGTTGACTACACGCAGAGTTATGTTGTGGTAAAGATAAGTTTGTATATAGATCGGAGAAGAGAAATGAAATCAGGATAATTATCTGCCCTGAGCTCTCAAGTGAGAGTGACCTCTTGTAAGTGATAATTGAAAACCAGCGCGTACGTCGTGTTATTGGTAAACCAGAACAGAAATGCTGGATCTATGATTGACGGCTTGAGGGCCACGTGTCAATATACATGTTTTTATTTGCAGTTATTTATGTCCATAAATCTTAACTCATAAGTTTCATAACTTAAGTTGACCATTATTTTGTATAGTTTATATTAATAATTCTATATAAACCGCGTCTGTATCTTAATTTCCATCCAATATTCTACAATTATTCATTCATTATCTACCAATTATCCAGGTTTACTCCCTTAACAGGCTTTTAAATTATATTTAGCTGAATGAGTCAAACCTCATTTAAAATGTAAGAAAATATATAAAATTAAGGTAGATATTGCTTCATGTCATGTCCTGCACTGCTTTGTGACACAATATTTCAAAATGTTATCTTTTTTTTTTCCATTATTTTGTTTATATAGATGGTGAATGCCATCACAATTATGAATTATGAATAAAAATGTGGTGATATAATGGCAAACCTTACATTATTACTCTTCAATAATCATGCTCACATGTATAAGATGGGAAGTGCTATCATGGTGGAAGATCTAGCTTTATTTGACCAAAAAAGATCACCCTTGATTTCTTGTGTTACAAACCATGTAACTTCTTGTGAGAAACACCTCCCAGCATCGGCCCACTGTCTTTAAAATGATTCAGGTGATTTGAATAACTAGCCGAGCCATCCCGCTGTGATCTCCTTCTCTTTTGAGCAAATCCTTCTCCAAAGTGGCGCCCAGCGTCGGGCATGTACCCGTGATTCAAGGTCGGAGTGACCCTGCTAAAAGTTCAGCTAAACTACTGACAAACCTAACTTTTGGTCAAATAATGATAGATCTTCCACCAGTTGTTAGAGCCAGATTGTGAAAGGAAAGAAGAACAATTAATAAAAAAAAGAAAATCGGTAACTAAATGTAAAACATTTACACAAGGGTGGATTAAACAAATTTAAACCGATTTGAACCATTCAAATTTTCTAGCTTTCTTTTATCTCTTCAATTATTTATTCTATTCCTTTTCCTCTTTCTACCCTTTTTTCCCCCAATCACTTAACCTTTGACCTTCCAGTAAATGAATCTACTCACTCACTCCCATTCAACTTTGAAAATACTTTTGTCTACTTCTACTACTAATTCTACCTCTACTACTACTTCTTGTACTAGTAATTCTACTAATACTTCTTCAAATTGTACTTCTACTACTAATTATCCTACTGCTTTTACTAATTCTACTTCTATTACTAATTTTACTTCTACTACTAATTATTCGACTACTTATTTTTATTCTTCTACTACTTCTACTACTTATTATATTTCTACTACTATTACACTCCTCTTTTATCTACTAATATTTGTACTACTAATTCTACTACTAGTTTTACTACTTCTACTTCTACTTTTACTACTAATTGTACTTCTACTTTTACTACTAATATTACTACTACTTTTCCTACTATTTCTGCTACTTTTTCTACTCCCACTTCTACTTTAGATTCTACTACTTCTACAAATTCTACAACTTTTTTCTTCTTCTCTTTCTTCTTATTATATAATGAATGTGAAAAATTAATTATCTGAGGTCAAATCCGTCTTAAATTAATATGTAAGACATTTAATAAATATATTGTATTTTAATTTTATAGCAATTCATGAATATTTTTTTTCAAATACTTTTTTCACTGTTTTTGTTGTCAAAATATAATCCAATCCGTCGTTTAAAAAGGAAAAAATAAACGGAACTACCTCAACCTATGCATTCTCTGAGCGATGGTGGATGATTTCCACCGTCCCAGCTCATGCGTTCAGGACACCATTATTCTCGCGTCCCTTATCTAGAGATGGAGTCGATAAATCCATAGATCCAGCCCTGACTGGACGAGCCTCCTGTTTTTTTTTTTTTCTTCTTCTCTTGTCAATCCACAAGAACACTTATCTGCAGGAACATGCTGGAGCGTTGTGAGCTGCCTTGGGACATGTTCATTAAGTTGTTTTTCAATGAGAAAGCTGGGATCAATAGTAACCCCTGGCGAGTCACGCATGACCAACCCCGTATGCATGTTTGCAGATCTCGCCGAGTCACGTGCGGCGAGATACGGATCGTACGAGGTAGTCAATTAGCAGCTCATAAAATATAAATGTCTGTGCAGGCAGAGGCTGTAATTCCCCGACAGTTTCAATTAAATAATGTAATTAATATCTTCCCCTGTTAGAGACATGAAGATTATCTGCAATTAGGAATTCATAAAATATGCAAAAGCATGTTTCATTTCTGTCGTATGGATACGTCCGACCGTTACTCCGACTTGAACGCACGCTTGTGTCAAAGAGTAATTGACGTATTTTTGTTTTACAAAGTCTTAAATAATCTTGGTTATAGATTTCACTGATTACAGATGATGTAGAAACTCTGTGTCTATTTGGAAAAAAAGATCAATTTCCAGTCAAAGACGTGTTGTTCCTTTGTCGAGTCCACGTGTCCGTGGGGAGCTCCATACATCGTTGGCGATCCAAGGGAAATGAATATTGATTCCATGTCCGTCTCAATGGCTGAAGAACAAGCGGTTAAGAAATCGGTGAAATTCAACCCATAAAGCCTTCATTCAGGGGCCAGATGTGTTGATAGCACCTCGAAAAGTCAAAAGCGGGTGGCAGGTTGAGGATCAAGTCTTTGCTATCCGAGGAGAGACGGAGGAGGAGGCAGACAGGCAAGGTGGCGAGAAGACAGTTGCGGGTTGTCAAGCTGTAGGTGGTGTCAAAAGCATCGACAGGTGCCAGGAGCAACATCCTGAATATGAAAATGGACACCAGCAGGGCCGGGTCTAGACAGGCATGTATGAGGGGGCAGCCACAAATCTTGAGGGGGCATTGTGCTGTTACTTACTTACTTACATGTAAGTTTGAGGGGGCACAACATTTATTTGAGGGGGCCAGGCCCCCTCTTGCCCCTGCCTAGACCCGGCCCTGACCACCAGCATCCTTTCTACTTGAGCAGACGTATAGAGACGTATTGTGACGTCAACCTGAGGAGCTTATTCAACACGATTATATACAGTCACAGAATCAATTGAACAACATTAATTATTCAATATTTATGTTGGTAGAAAGCAACCATTGTCAAATCATCTTAGGTCCTCGTCGCTTGATGTATGTTGAAAACTGAGAATGAATCACGACTGAAGGTAGCAAGAGCTCTTCAGTGCACAGCGTGTTCGTTCGAGATGATTCCCTCTATCTCCGTCCAGCTATAAGGTTGAATGAGAGACTCGCTGCTCAGCTCACAGTCTGGGGGTGATCACCGATGCATCAGCCGAAGATCCCATCAGGCATCGGACCACAAATCTCCAGCCTTTTGAAAACCTGCACAATCAACGTGCAAATGTCACATCTGTATTGACCCATGTGATCGTGCGGCTGACGTATGAGTCGAGTGGATGAATGAACACGGTCAAGGACTGATGTTTGTCCAAAGGTTCATCTTCGATTGACGGGAGATTTTTTTTGTAGTGGAAAATCCATTCATTATCTTGTTGTTTGTCACGTTCGGATATTTGAATGATATCTCTGCATAGTTTGCAGGAAAGAGGTTTATAATATTAGAAAATTGGGGGAAAAAAGAAGTTAATTACTTAATTGTCTATTGTATTGTCTTTTATACAATACATATTTCTATATTTTTTTTTAAGATATGTTGTTTTTTAATTTACTTATAAACTTTAAATGAAAGTATTTCTAACCATGTTCATATTTAAACATATTAAACGTTTAAATTTATTAAACATTATAATTAATGCGCATCAAACACGTCAAACTTTAGGACCGGGATCTAAAACTTGGTCATTTAATGTGGACAAAAGTTTCCTAAATAAATCTTATTTAACCAGTTGCTTTGAAAACCGGGCGTTTCTTAACTAATGCACTAGTTCAAATAGTTAAAGGGGCCGGTCTGGTACAGCCCCACCTGTTGCCATGGTGATCGGCTACCAATGCATTTATGCCACAACGTATTGTGGTATGACTGTTGCCTCGACCGTTTACGTAATTTTTTGATTGTAAAATGGAAACGCTGCTTATCTATTCAACCTAAAGCCACAAAAAAACAAAAAAAAGCCCCAATAAAACATGGACTGGCTGATTATTCAAAGTGAATTTTGGTTATTAGTTTATTAACTGCTGAAAGTTATGAAGGACGATAAATGACATATTTAAAAAATATATATAAAATAATGTATGATACATAACTTAATGTGTAAATTAATAAATAAATGTGTATAAATAAATATACAAATGTCAAAATGAATAATGTAATGTTGTTTGTGTCGCTGAAAAAGAACGCTGCTATTTCTATGTATATATAAATGTATTTATTCATACATTTTCACATACTTTATTTGAACACTTATTCATGAATGTATTTTATTTAAATATTTATTTATTCATGTATTTATACATTTCCTCTTTATCGTGTTTATTTCATCATTCCATTGTCAAATATAGCGGGTCGTTCGTCAATCGTCAAACACGTTATTTATCAAATTCTAGATTCAGTATTTATACATTATTTATTTATTATTGTGTAATTGATCACCCTTTATAGAGAGATAGAAAAACATGTGTTGACACAACAGAGATACTTTCTGAAAATTTTGTGAATGAATGATTTATTTTACTGGCGCACAAGTAATAATAATCCTTGACAGAGAAACTGAAAATAAAAAAGCCCGGCCACAGGTTTCATTGAATCTGCCAGTAAAAAGCAGTATTTTGAGCTTCTCTATTGTTAGATAACATTGAATGTGTGTGTGCTCTACCATTTTTTCATTCATAGAAACCCCTGTTTCTTGAATGCGAATTGGTACTGACTTAAAGGAAGTGGGTTGGGATTGCTTTACCCGGGTTTTCCTGGAGAACAGTCTTGTCTTTTCAATCCTTCTTGATTTTCACCGTCTTCACTGGAACAGATGGACAATCTAGTACAGTACCGGACCAGAGGGACGGAGATTCATCATTACTCTTTGTTACTACAGTGGCTTCGGAAACTTCCTAATCTAGTGTAACCAATGACGGACGGACGGGGGGGTGGCATCGTCCTCAGCTGCTCTCGCTCGCAGCCTCATTCTCTGTCGTTTGTTCATCAATCACCTCGGAAGTTCAGGCCATTTGGTCACAGCGGCCACTTTCACTGCACCCCCTGCGGTGCCGCCAAATGTACAACATGATCCCGCATGTGCCGAACACTCGCCTCAAAAGTCCCTGCTATGGACTTTTTAAATCGATTTTTTTCAACTAAAAATATTTTGGGGGGAATTAGACGTGGGAACAGCAGGGGGTAGTTAAAGATTATGTAGTTCTTTGTGGAACAGTACGGACGAAAAGATAAGCTATTGTCCGATCAATCCTGCTGTGGTCGTGTTTCCTATTCATGGCACTAATTTGTCCGGCCCACTCGCCTCGGCCTCGGGTTTTTTTCGGAGGTGCAGGAGGAAATGATCGACCTCCTACTGCTGACGCCCCGGTGGGACGCCTGCTGACCACAGCACTCAGCCTTGAGCTGCATCACAAAAGCATCCCTTACAAACAACATATGTGTGACTGATGGAGCACAACTGTCTTTAAGAAATATGGACAACAGAGAGGATACAGGAAAAGGCGGTCGTCATGTGACACTTTTCCGGCAGCCCTTCGGGGGCAACTTGAAAATTCCCTTAAGTGAAGAGGATGAATGGGGGGGGTAAAAGGACAAGAGGCAGCATGAATTTATGCTCCGTCAATTTATAGATCTGCCTTTAATGGATGCCCCCCCCCCCAACCCTTTCACGGTCACCAAAAGTAAATGTTTTTACTGTGATTACATTTTTGTATCAATTTAATCATTGTGTTGAGGCGCGAATGTCAAGGACCCCAGAGGGGCCCCGGCGTCTAACCTCTCAAGCGAAAACCCCCGTTTGCCCTTTTTAGATTTACGGCTTCTCCCATGAATCTTCTCCCCGTGAGTGGGTGTCGAGTCGCCCGTCCCTGCAGGAACGACGCCCGGCGCTCCTCGGCGTTTTCCAGAGCGCCGTCATCTCGGTAAATCATCCGTCGTTTTCCCCCCGACGCCGGTTCTATTTTCATCTGCCAAGAAAAGTGAAATTCGTACATTTTCATTAACCGTAACTGTAACCGGCGTCTCACTCCGCGCTGGCATTATTTTTTATTAAATGGAAGCTTTTTGCTTGAAAACATATCGGCGTGATACGTCCACTTGCCCTTGCCTCCAATCAAATGAGTCCTTTTTTTTTTTTTTCTTATGAAATCACTGGGTGTGTTGGAAAGGTTTTATCAATCTTGGTGGAGTTTGAAATGAGTACAATGTTACTGACGAGCGGCAGTGCTTTTATTGACCATTGAATGCCATAAAGGAAATGGATCTTGAAAGGTGTTGAGAATAGAGGTTGCTGGTCCACAGAGGAAATGTAAGGTTGAGTCTGTGATGTTTAATACCGTTTTTTTTTATAGAACAACTGCTGGATGTTGCTTGAAGTTAATATAATAAAATTCTCACATCACATCACAGTAAGTAAGTAAGTAAGTAATTTTTATTTGTATAGCGCTTTTCCAGACCAGGGTCACAAAGCGCTTAAACAATCAAAACAATATTCAATAAAATATATACTTTAAAGGTCAAGTTAAAACTGATAACACAACAGGAGTTCCAGAAAATCGAGGAACAGACAGTAAGACATATAGTTAAAAAAAAATGAATAGAAAACACACAATATTTTTTTCCTAAATGCATTTGTATTCAAAACTTTCTATAGCATTTCAAATGTTGCTGATATCAGTTAGCGTAATGGGACAGCAGGGGGCAACAGTGATTCAGAAGCCCCTTATGGAACGCACAAAGTAGCCGTGAGCAAGATCAGGAGCACCACCTTTTCTAATCATCTCCTCCTTGTCTCAAGTAATAAATGTAAATCTCCATCCATCCATCCATTTATCCCTTCATCCATACTTCCATCCATCCATCCATTTATCCTTTCATCCATCCATCCATCCATCCATCCATCCATCCATCCATCCATCCATCCATCCATCCATCCATCCATCCATCCATTTATCCCTTCATCCATCCATCCATCCATTTATCCTTCCATCCATCCATCCATCCATCCATCCATCCATCCATCCATCCATCCATCCATCCATCCATCCATCCATCCATCCATCCATCCATCCATCCATCCATCCATCCATCCATCCATACATCCATCCATCCATCCATTTATCCCTTCATCCATCCTTCCATCCATCCATCCATTTATCCTTTCATCCATCCATCCATCCATCCATCCATCCATCCATCCATCCATCCATCCATCCATCCATCCATCCATCCATTCATCCATCCATCCATCCATCCATCCATCCATCCATCCATCCATCCATCCATCCATCCATCCATCCATCCATCCATCCATCCATCCATCCATCCATCCATCCATCCATCCATCCATCCATCCATCCATCCATCCATCCATCCATCCACGCATCCATCCATCTCTCTCTACTCAGCTTTGTCGGTTAGGTTGTTAGATTTCTAAAGAGACTTACAGACAGGAAATTACCTAAACACGTCTTAATGTATCGCGGGAAAACACGTAATCTGGCAGCCGTCAGTGGCGAACAATCGCTGACGTATTATATTCTATAGTGTTACACAACATCTCATACAATTCCTGTGTTTTCTTGCAATACTGAAAACAATTGTTAAATAGTTACTGATATGTCAATAGAATCTGACCCATGTTTTTAACAGATAAAATAGTTGATGCCTATGATTATATATGGACTTTGTAAATAAGCTTGTAGCGACATATAGGAGAAAAAAAACACTATGAACTAGTTCATTTTTGGAGCTTGAACTAGTTCATAAAAAAATTGTGAACTCACCTTTGAACTATTGTACTACTCATGTAGAAAGTGAATTTTCCCAACACTGAGCAAAAGTATTGTGTTGATTTAATCAGATGCCGATTCCAAACTTATTTTTTTAAAAAAGGGGCTTGAAATATTGCTTATAAAATAAACAACTTTTTCAATAATATAAAATAGCCTGTTTTCATTTTCTCTAAGACAGTCACTGTCACAGTCTCTACTGCCAGTATTGTCCCAGGGTTTAGTTTTATCTGTTGTTACACACCAGGAGTGATTTATTTCAGTGTTATTTTAAAGTGTGTGTGCATGGGAAGACCAGCATGAGTGGCTTTCTTTTCCGGGCGAGATTTATTGCGATATCAATCACTGATATTAATTAATTTGGAATTTTTATTGTTGTTTCAGACCAAACAGTTTTCGTCGCAGAATGTGCGTCGTCACATTACATTAAAAGTCTCTTCAAATATAAACGGCTCTCACATAAAAGCCACATTTAGTTACTGACATCATTGCTATTGTGTGAGGAGCTATTACAAACCTTAAATGAATTGGTAAGAGAGGACATTAAGAGTGAGGTAATGCGATTTTAAGTTATTGGCCACAATGTCTAAACCCTCTCTTAAGTAGCTTATGTCATAATTCCGAAAAAAAAAAAAAAAACACCAAGCTGGTGTTTTATGATTTAGGCACTCTATCTCCACTGCTGCTCTCGGGCCAGCGGAACCTTCTCAGTGCTCGGAAAAAATATAATAATGTGATTCTTAACAGTGTGTTTTGTGGAAGTGGTGCTTTTGTGTGGAGTGAGAAATAAAGAGGGGGGAAAAGTGCTATACAATAGAATGAAGTGGGAAAACTTTCTTTCTCTAAAGCCCATGATATTTCTAGAAGCAATGAGTGTTTTAAGTAAGAACCTCAATTCACATCTGGCTCTTTTTTTTTTCTTCTTCTTCTTTTCAACAACATGATTAAAGGTGAATATACTTAAGTGCCTCCGGGGCCGAGGACTTCATCGGTCCGAGGGGCACACTTGTGAACCAGCATATGGTCTGAGCCCGAGGAGAGAGGAGGAAAATCCGGGCACACAATGAAAGAAGGAGGGTAATTCCATTTGGAATTGGACGGAGCACTTTTGCAACCAGACACCCTACACGGGGCCGGCTCAGCAATTGTGTGTTTTTTCGGCAATAATCCCGAGGTGGTGCAATTACCAGGAGTCGAGCCGAATTCCTCACATCTGCGAGCGAACAGCAGCGATTTCTTAATTTACCAATGCAAGCACAACAGGCAATCTGGCCAAAGAGAACACGTTCCTTCTGCTTGAATCATCGCCGTATGCGCCTGTCAGTCTGGTTCCTGCAGCTGCGTGCTTGACAGGTGATTTGCCGTTGCTATACCTACATCATGTTTACTGAGTTCCTCCTCATCGGGTGCAAATAACACCTTTTGCCGTAAAGGGAAGTGTGCGAAGCTTTTGACTGTGTAGTCGAGCAATCTATCAGATAAGAGTCAACTCAACCTCGCCTGAAGCCAAAATCCAGGTCTTCCCTGGTTACAAAGGAGTCTAGTCAGTGACTAGGGGCCCAGAGGGGAAGTAGGTAGCCAGAGCCTAATGATGGGAGACAGGGATTTGTTGCAATATCACCGACCGCTCCAACAAACTCTACCTGCTTTGTTTCTTTTGACATTTTTGTCCTCTTTCAAACAAAGCACAAGAAGCGATTGTTGCAGTTCAACTCTGAATGGAAGAGCTGACGACTGATATTCAACCAATATATACTTTCGTAGAACCATTCGTATACCTGTGTTCACAGAAAAATGTAGTTTGCAAATACTAGAACACATGATAATCGTAAGGTAGACGAATGTGATGTTCTGATGGCAGAAGTGGTTTGTGACGTCACAATCACAGCAACAAATGTTAAAAAAAAACAGGAAGTTGTGAGCGATATCAACAGAAAATAAATGAGTTATTTATAGTTGTTTTGGAGAAGGAATAAGAGCGATGAAGAGAAGAGGAAGTGAATACTTAGAAAAAAACGTTGTCCCTATTTAAACATTTAATTGTAAAATATGAATCTCAACAGCTTTTCACTTATTGTTCGACATTGCAGAAAACTGACCAGAAACTGTTTCCTTCAACTGAGAAAAATCTCTAAACTTAGGAAAATGTTGTCGGAACATGATCTGGAGCTTGTAATCCATGCGTTTGTTTCTTCTCGTCTGGACTATTGTAACAGTTTGTTTTCATGTCTTAACAAGAAGGAGCTGTCTCGTCTGCAGTTGATTCAGAACTCTGCAGCGAGAATTCTGACTCGCTCTAGTAGAAGAACTCACATTTCTCTGGTCCTTAAAACTCTTCACTGGCTTCCAGTTTCTTTCAGGATCAACTTTAAAATTCTGGTTCTTACTTTCAGATCTATTCATGGTCAGGCTCCTCCTTACATCACTGATCTGATCCAGCCTTACACCCCAGCTCGGGCTTTGAGGTCTGTGGATCAGAATCTACTTATGGTTCCACGCACACGGCTCAGGACCAGAGGAGAGAAATCTTTTCAGGCTGTTGCTCCTAAGCTTTGGAACGATCTTCCTCTCTCTTTGCGCTTGATGGATCTACTGACTCCTTTAAGAAACATCTTAAGACGTTTCTATTTGTTCAGGCTTTTCCTTGAATTTCTCGAACTCCTGTCGTGTTCTCAGTATTATCTTGATCTTTAAAGTATTTACTTTTTTGAGTATTGTTTTGATTGTTTAAGCGCTTTGTGACCCTGGTCTCGAAAAGCGCTATATAAATAAATATTACTTACTTACTTACTTACTTACTTATTTATAGTTAGAAAGATAGATATATGGATGGATTTTGGGGTTAAGGCAATTATTTGGTGAACATATGTTATCAATGGATCCAGATATCTCTGCTTTCTCTCTCTTTTCCATCTGCTTTCCTCCTCCACACTCTCCTTTTTTCTCTTTCTACCCTCGTCCACACTGAGTCTGATTCTGCTCGAGTTTTCTGCCTGTAAAACTGATTTTTTTTTTCTTGCCACTGTCAGACATTTTCTATCACTTAAAGTTGATTCACTTGGACCTGATGTTCTTTTAAGTATTTTCTTCTTTTTTTCCAAGTATAGACATTTAGTATATAACTTTAAACATTGAATAACTTTGTTGACACTCGATATCTTGTCACAATGTGTTTTGGTGGTTAAAAGTTATTTCCCTTTTCTATAACCATGATTGATATTACTAAAAAAATGTCCTAATTCTTCCTATAACATGTATAATTAATCCAAAACCAAACTGACCTTTGGTACTTCAGCACCTTTACGTCGAGCAGCGTCCACAAGGCACTTGAATAATGAAAGAAAGTAATTAAACAAAACTTAATAACTTATTAAACCCTTTGCCTTGATAATGGTTTAATCCCACCATATGCCCCTTGCTTGAGGACAGGTGTTATAGACCTAAATGATATTATAACAAATCACTTTTTTTTTTATTATTGATAGACTTCACAGCAGACAATAGTTTCATGAAAAAAAAACAAGAATAAAGATCAAATAAGAGAACAAAGTGCAAATATAAAGGACAAAGATCAAAGAAAATAATGCAAAGAAAAGGATACAAAGATTAACATAGAATAGCATCATCCTTTCACTTCGCTCCTGTGTGTGTTTAAACAAAAAACCCAAACCATGTATTATGTTAATATTATTATTATACTATTAACAATTGGATTTTAACAAGCAAATAACAACTTTCAATGTCAGTCGTTTGTCATTTTACTGTCAATAATAATAATAATAATAATAATAATAATACTTAATAAAAATAAGTATTCTTTTTAAATAAATTATAGTTATTTTATAAATAGTTTTATTTATTTTCGGGCAGGGTTAAAGTGGTGAAGCGAAAGTCTCTCCAAAATTGAAAGAGTTTAATTTCCATCCGTCAACAAACGGAAGCCAAAACGTTGAGGAATTACGATGATTAAAGCCTTTATTGAAGTCGTTCTGTCTCATTGGAATTTGGCTGCTTGTTATGTGACGACTCACTTGCCTTGGCATCGCTCGTGTGTAATGGTGATGAAAATCTTTGGAGAAAATCTTCTGATGCCTGTTGTTTTTTCGCACCTCGGTTTGATTTGCTCACCGGTGCATTTCTGTCAATCACAAACAAAGATTAACATTGTGTCAATTCACTACCAAAGACAGACAGATAAATGGTTGTTTTTTTGTACTTTTTTTTTATGGGAAATGATTCTGTTCAGTTTTAATAATAGATGCCTTATGAAATGAATATAATTACAGTTTTAAAAGGGAGTTCTACTTAGTAGATAAGACGACAATGATTAATAGATGGATGGCTTCTTTCTATTTTAGGTAAGTTCTTTTTAAGGACCCTTAAATATACAGGCAGTTATTGGACCTGGAAGGAAACCTTTAGTCTGTGTGGCTCTACTGTGACCAAATTCAACAGCATAATTAAAAGTAGACGATTAGATTTTAAATCTATTAAATCTACATTTATTTTTCCACTGGTTTATTCACGTTGGAGTAGCATCACTTTATAGTATCTACCAGAGGGAAAAGACCCGATGATCTCTATCAACTTCATGCAGTAAAGACAGCTGACGTGGCACATTCAGACGAGACTTGTAATTATCTGTAATTACAGGTCATTATGAGTCGATCTCAATTCACAAGTTATACCTAATTAGATCTGGACATTACAATATAAAATGTCCATTTACAGTTTTAACGTGTATTTCTGTTTCTAGTTTAGATGACTGTGGATTCAATTTATGTGAGGGGCTAAAAGCCTATTAAATTGAATGTATTTTGTTTTGTTTTATTTATTTATTTTCATTATTTATATGTTATTTTCTGTTGACACCACAAAAAATTCCAACACAAGACTGGTAATACAAGTTTTCTGATACTGAAGTTTAATCCTTTAACATTTCTACTCTATGGAATGCCAGGAGTGCCATAACTAGGTAATAAAAAAAATGTAAATAGAGACATGTAAAATGAAAAAAATATATATATATGTATTGAAATAGACTGGATCCATTTAAAATCGATCCACTGCTTTTTGCAAATAATTTGCATTTAATCCAGAGTGGAACTTGTGTCTGGAGTTGCGAGAACCTCCCGCCTTTCCTTCAAAATGATTGGTTAGCACTTTTAACATGGGGGCGGGGTTTAATAACCAACAAATCACCATGTGTCCCATCATGAAGTTGATATGAAGAAAACGAGTAGGAGGGAATCGACAAGGAAATACACAAGCAGGGAAAAGTCAGTCAATGAAAGAGTTGTTTGGAATACGCTTTTTGGAAAGTCAGAAACTATATGGGGTATCCATTTTCCTAATTTAACTACACATTTTTTGTGTGTATTTACCACTGGCATTCCATACTACTCTAGCAATAGGATGTTAAAGAGCTTTTAGTACTGACTACCTGATGTGTAAAGGAAACAGGAAGAGTAGTGGCTGGATAGTTAAATATGAGACACTGTCAAAGAATATAATTAACATTGCAGCACATTAGCAACAAGTACTTCTAGAGACCACTTATTATTATTCTTGGTTTTGTCTTAGTCTTAGGTTATTTCTGTTGGGATAAGATCCTTTTCTAGGCCGTATCTAAGAAAATTGTTTTTTTTAAAGAGATGTTATCGTGCGACAAAAATAAGCAACAAAAATGCTAGTCATGTGATTAAAACTTAAGTATGATGGACTTTATTGTGCAAAGTAAATGACTTATTGTGGTTAATGAAATATGAAATGTACCTTAAATGATCACCCTCATGTCAACTAAAGGTTGGTATTATTATCAAAGAAATATGTTCCTTTTTACAGTTATAAACAAAAATGTAAGTTAATTTTAAAGTAGTAACTGATGCTCATTTGTCTTCATCTTCATCCAAAAATCATTTACCAACATCCAAATACCTCCATACTGCTCGTCTTTAACGTCCATCTTGTATAAAGAAATAACATGAAATATGCAAAAGTCAGAGAAACAAATACATGATCATGGGCTCTTTGCAAAGCAGAGATCTATCGCAGAGATGTTTTCAAGTGCCAAGCACGAAATGGCGGATCTTAATAGTATGAATATTCAGTTAAACGCCTCTGATCATTACAGCTTGTATTATTGGTCAGATACTCTAAACACTTGTCTCCTAAGATGGTCGTGCCACGTGGTGGTTGTGGAAAGTTACCGCAGTTTTATTGTCTAGAGAGAATCGGTTTTATCAGTTGACTTACGCAGATGTCTGTCCTTGTCCTTGTCCTTGTTCGGACCAGACTTGCTGGCATCATCTACGGATTGTTTTATCTCTCTCAGTGTGAGTGTCGGCTTGACCTGACCTGACGAATAGCTGAGCAAGTGGATTCTAAAGAGAGGCAATGATTATTTAATATGAACGAATATCAATTGATCAAGTGATTATTCGAAATCTGTGTTAAATCTAGATGAACGATTACAGTTAACTTGTCATATCCTTAGATATTAAAGCCTCAACATGAGAAATTGATCGGGAAAATCTTAAACAAGTCTTGTTAAAGCTTGTTTGTAGCAAAAGTTTAAAGAATAACAAGCAAACAGGAAGTACTCTTGGTAAATATCGCAAATGAATTCAAGTCTACTGTCTACACTGTAAAGCAAAAAACAACTTTCTATTCCATCGCTTTAACTTTAACAGAATTGATAGATTTTTGTGTTGCTTTATTTGTATTTTTTAGAAATATATCAGTGTTTACTATACATTAAAATCTGTATATCTGATAACACTTAATGTTAATATCATTTGTCTTGTCCTCTGGACGTCCCACTTTGTTTTGGAAGTTGTGTTGACGCTCAGTTTAGCTCCTTCTTTGATAATGTACGCTCTAAGTTGCCGTCCCGGTGACTTTCACAGGCGCCCTTCAAGCTGCCAGACTCATCTCGTATCTGTTTGTTGCCCATTCACACCTCGGCCCGGCTTCTTTGTTCTCAGAGTTCAGAATCAATTTGTTTCCAAGCAGGAAGCAAAAACACTCTCCTCGACCTTTTTTTTTTTTTTTTCCTTCCCTTTGTCTTTTCTTTTTTCAGACGGATCCAATTGAGCCAAACAGGTACGACTCAACAGTACAAGTGAGGCGGCTAATAGCCAGTCATTAGAGGAAATTCAACCTGAACAAGTCAAGTGTGTGTCGGGAGCGAGGGTTCCTACCGCACGTTGTTCCCATGTTGGTCTGGTGATAAGCAGACAATTAGTGGTCTATCCAGGCATCAGCGAGGTCATGAATCATGGAGCCTCATCACGTCAACCTGCTCCAGACGGTAAAAAATAAACCCCCCCCCCAGGATGCTGCTTTAACAGAACGCGTTTAGAGGTTCTTTTGCGAGGGTCGTCCCCCGGCCGTGACAGTAGTTCCCTTCCTCGTCGTTAGCAAAGGACACTTAAGTACCGTCTTTTATATGGCGTAGTTAATGGATGACCTTTGAAAAGTCCAAGATACGGCTGAGAAATGAGCAACACGAAGTGATAATGTGGAAACTGACCTTGACGGGCTTGTTTGTGGCTCCTTTGCTGCAACTCAAGCATGTTCCGGAGAAGTCAGTTTTTAAAAAAAATGTATAAAAAAAAGAAGATTCCCTCTAAGTTCACCACCTGGTTGAGTAATGAGTGGGAGCTAATGAGAAAACACTGCTCTGAATATTTAATCCCATGCTGTCCATCAATGGCTGCGTCTTGTTATCATCCTGCCAACCTCGCTTTTTTCATCGCCGCTCACCTGCCGAGCGCGAGCGGCTTTTTTCGAACGCCTTAAGGTTGATTATAGCTCTCGCCGGACGGTTGGACCATCTCTCAACTATGGTTGAGGCCAAAGGATGTAAATCAGAAGATGACAGGATAAACAAAAGACTGGAATGTCAAACTTTGAATAAATTAGCACTAATGATTTCATCATGTTTGTTGGCACTGTTTGTTGTGTCGTTCATTCATTTGACTTAGAAGTGAGTTTGACACGTACCATGGGTTATTCTTATTATTTCCTTTGTGTACTTTTAAGCAGTTAATAGTATATATAAATGAATGATAATGTGAGTATTTGAAGCAATACTTGAGACTAATGTCTTATAAGAAAGAAAGAAAAAGAGTGATTTTCCGTGATTCAATTAGATGTTTCGGTCACATGGGAAAAAACACCATACAAAGTTTTATTTTTCTTTAGATTACTTGTTTTTAAAGCTTTAATTTGTTTAAAAAACTGAGTCAATACTTACCATTGTGGTGTTTTTGATTTCATCTACTGTGAAGATTAATATTCAAAACTTTATTGCTTCTAGCTTTGCAAAAAGACTAAAACAAAAAAAAAAAGAAATATAGATACTAGTTTGTTTGCATTATATACTTTTATTTACTCTCTTTAAAAAAATATGTGGCATTCAAATAAGTGGTTGTGCTGTTTAATTCCGTAGCTATCTGATTTGTACCAGCATTTACATGCTTTTTCAACGTGTAAACAGCTCTTGTTTTGTTTAATTGTTCTAAATTTGGAAAGTTTTAATAAATGAGAGAACAATTTTTGTTGTACATAAAGTTAGAATAATAAGAAAAAATACCTCATTGTCAAAATTATGATCAAACTTCTGTTTTTTTTCCTGTTTATTAGCAGATGAAGCAGAAATATAATGCCAAAAATAGACTCAGGCCATTTGGTTTTAAGGGTAAAAATACTTTCCCTTTTTTTCTTTGTTATATTTAAGCAGTGATGGCTAACATTGAGACACTAGCTTGGTTGCTAAAATAATACAGGAATACTGCTTAAGAGACTCAACATTGTTGTTTTTTATAAGTGTGTCATTATCTTGTCTTATTCAAGTTCATATCAAAATCGTGATCCTGACAAACAGTCAGAACGAATATCAACCTCTCCGATGCTTAAATAAACAGTCGCACACCAACAACAATCACATAATGCGTCTCGACAGACGTCATGTTGGAAGTAAATATCCAGAGTCGTCGCAAATTGAAAATAATTCATTTGATTGCCATGTCATTTGTTCCACCGTCGGAAAGTTGCCGGCGGATCAGGGCCGCCGGTGTGGGGAAGTTGTCAGTCTCCAGCTGCTGTAAAACAAATAACCTTGTGATGTTGAGATGGTAGGAAAAAAGGCTGATTATAGAAACACCTCTTGTCAGATTATGGATTTTGACAGGATTTATTAATAGCCTTGTTGGTGGATGCTTGTGCAGAGCATTGAGCCATCACCGTCTCTCCGGGAGTCTTGCAGGAATGCAAATGATTAGATATAAATGCATAAACTTGTCGTTAGATTGTGGAAATATATGAATATGTGGATGAAATCTCACGAGTGGTGCTCCTTAGTATTAAGGCTCCTGACCTGGCTTCACGGAGATGTTCCTGAGGGACCCTCACCTAATAGCCTCCATCGATTCAGGCAGTAGCCGCTTCTTTCTCCCGGGGTCTCATTTTAATGTGGCTTTCGCACCAAACACACGCCAAACTGTCGATGGGCGTCTGCCTCTTTTATGGAGCTGTAGGGTTCAGTTAGTTAATGATTTCACCAGCGCGGAGATTAGAACTCAATTATCCGGCTCGTGCCGTGAACCCAGGATCCTGCCTCCAACATATTCATCCAGCAGTGAGGATTCATATGCCGGACGTTTAAGGTTCTGTTTGTTTTAACACTCGATGAAATGGTATCTCAATTATCAGTCGTCCTCGGCTGTTACGGCGAGGATCAAAAGCTTTCAATTATGGTAACTCGCTTTTAAAAAAAAAAAAAAAAAGGCGAAACCCTGCGTGGACTAAATGAGCCTTGTTCTATTTTAATATTCAAATCACCCAACTGTCCCGAGGCTACTCCCATTGTTCGTTCGCTTTAGCTATGCTTTGAAAAGGGACTGAGAATAGAAACGCAGGACTTTTTTGAAAGCTTGCTTTAAAAAGAAAAAAAAAAAAAGCCTGCTCAGTTGGAGTTAATGGTGTTCTGAGCAGAATATCAGGGCGAGCAGTCACAGCAAAAAAGATTTACCTCAGTCCTTAATTTCACTCTGACTAATCTTTTTTTGGAGTACTCTCGTTGTTTTTTTTAGATAAAGTTCAAATGACAAGGTCACCTGATTTTTAGGTGGTTTAATTATAGTGTTTTATCTTTTTATTACTCTTAATACCAGTCGGACAAATGGAACTCAAGGAAATATTTTAAGATTGTAATGCGACGTACTGACTCAGCAAAAAAGAGATTGAAAATATATATTATGTATCAGAACAGTGTATCTCTAGCATTAATATTGCTGCTTCGTCACTCATTCATCTCAAACCATATGTGTATTACATGTTTACAGTTCCTTCTGGTAACAAAAAGTGTCTCAGTACTTCATAGGAAAAACTTCAATATGGTGGTCAGGAAAAGTTACATACTTTTATAATTCAACTGCATGAGTCATCGCTGTTAGAAATTGAAGCTATTATTGTCGTAAATATTCAATAACTTGGTGAGGTACCTTGGATTTAGGTAGAAAAACCATGAAAAATATATTCATCGAAAAATCTAAAGGCCATGTGATTTAGTTTTTTAAAAAAATATATTTTCCCTTCAACCTGCTTGCATTTACTTTTTGCCCAATTGGGACTGATTCGAAAAAGTGACACTGGAGCTGCTAAAGGATGTGAGAAGGCCAAGAACATTGGAGAACTAATAAATATCTGAGTATAAGTATCTCAAGTGAGTAAATAGAAGACCCATGAGCGAAACAGTCATAGGAATCGGAGGAAAAGTCAACCGCCATTCAATAAATAAATCCAAAAACATATCCACTCAATGAATCCAAAACGTAATCCGAACAGGCGAGAATAAAGAGTAAGAACTCTGACAGGAGGCAGGGGCACGGCAGGAGATCGGTGTTTCACCGGCAAACAAACAAAAAAAGACAAAAATGGACTCTACTTAAAACGCTGACAATGTCAGGAACTGTCCGTCAGGAAACACAGAACGATCCATTGAAAACACAAAGGACAGAACGAGGTAAAACGAGAGATGCTTCTTATCTATTAGAAGAACCCACCAGTCAACAATCATCTCCAACTGTGCACCTGTCTTGCGTCTGTCAAGATCAGAATCAGAATTATTTATCGCCATTTTTATTGGAGAGGGTCCATTAATTAAGAATTTTCTTTGGTCCACTGTGCAACATGAAACATCAAGCTATAAACATAATACAATAACTTTTACAATGATAATTTGGCTATTTAAAAAGTGCAGTTTTGGGAGTGGAAACAATTTGCGGGGCCTTTTTTGCAGGGACGGTAAAGCTAAAAACTAAAAATCAGGCTTAGTCCAGATACAGAGTGGTTCATGAAGGTCATTTTGAACCATGGAAGAAATCTGTAGGACCCTTGAGAGAAACCAGCTGAAGTGCCCTTCATAGATATAGATAAAATTGTCAAAAAAGCTTGTTATTGCTGCTTAAATAGGCAAAAAATGTAAGCAAAAAAATATTTTTGCAACCTATCTTTGGGTTCATCTCCATCTGTAGTTGAATAGTGTAAAAAATACACAGTCTAAGTGAACCATCTACTGCTTGAGAGAAGTTGTTTTCTTGCTTCATATGTTTTTCCTCAGCAGAAGCGAAAGACTGTAGAATTTTAGGGATATCATTTTGACCTCGGCTGTTGGCTGCGAACATAACAGAAAACATCCATTTATTCCTTCTAAAGTTACCATCTGCTGTAGACTTTTTTATATCACTTACTTTATATCACATAAAACAACAGGACACGCTGCCTCTTGGAATTCACTCTCATTTGCACTTGGCAAGTACTTTTCATTTTATTTAAAAGTTAATGTGTCCCTCACTGACAACCGCTAGATTTCACTACTGAAGAATGTATATGTATGTTCATCTTCCAAAAAATAGTTCAATAAACTCACGAAAACTAAAGTTATTTTCGATCCAATACACTTATTGTTGATGTTACACATGGCCCCCTTTAAAAACAGAACCTAATCACCATGTTATGTTATTACCCGGATCTGTCTCTACTGTTGATTGAAAAGTGTATTTTGGCTTTAAGAGTTCTTTTTTTGGGAATTGTACTCCCATAGGAAGACAACGTGATCCTCGTTCCGCTCAAATGCGCTCAAAAAAAAACAAAAAACAGGCCGACCTATAGATGGTCAATTTACAGCCTTCTTCTGATCAAGCACCGCTGTGGAATCACGATGTCTGACGATGACTTTAGAATCCATCTCCACGTATCCGCTCCTCTATTGAACAACACTTCAAGTCGTGCCGTTTCTCTGATGTTTTTCTTTCTGATGTGTCCAAACAGTTCCCTTTTCTTCTCCTGCTCTGATGAGATCTGACGCGAAAGTCAATAAAGAAAGCTGTTTGTTTTGACAGTGAAATGAAACAAACCAGACTCACATTTTTTTTTAAAAAATAGAGAAAACTATTGAAAATGAGTTGGGTTTTAAAATATAATTTATCAAATCAATATATTGTAATTTTATGGGGTTTGTTGTTTTGTCTTTTATGCTTTTATTTTGACTTTAACAGACTTAATTACTGCTTTCAAAAATGAGTTTTAAATCAGGACATACTTTTTCCAACGTTTTTCCAATATTATCAATATACATTCTTAATTGTTACTATCATTATTATTGTTTTCACTTTATTATGTTTATAAAATATAAACTTTAACAACAAGGGGAGAACATACGATCTATATACACCATATATAATTTTTATTTATTTATTTTTTCTTAAACTTACCGGTTTAAAATATTAATATAATAATAATATTTTTTGAAATTTAAATATTTTCTTTCTTCTGAGGAAATTAATTATCCACTAAAGTTCTTATATACATCCTGAAATGTAAAAAATCTGTATTTGGCCAGATCTGATTAAGTTGTGGCCAAATATGGTCCACATGCCACACATTTGACATTTCTGTAACAAGCTATATAAGAATCATTGGTCCACATGATTAAGTAAGTAAGTAAGTAAGTAATATTTATTTATATAGCGCTTTTCCAGACCAGGGTCACAAAGCGCTTTAACAATCAAAACAATACTCAAAAAAGTATATACTTTAAAGATCAAGATAATACTGAGAACAACACAGGAGTTCCAGAAAATCAAGGAAAAGCCTGAACAAATAGAAACGTCTTAAGATGTTTCTTAAAGGAGTCAGTAGATCCATCAAGCGCAAAGAGAGAGGAAGATTGTTATGTCAAAGTTTTATATGTTAACATGAATAAATAGACAGTCAAAAATGTATTTAGCAAAACAAATAACCTAATTTAACTCAAGCATTTAAGTCACTTCTAAGCCAATTTCTTGTAGGAAGAACTTTCTATCTACACCAAAAAAACCAACAATTACTTTAATTATCACTTTTCAGTTTTGTATTCTCTTTTAATTTCCAGCAGAACTATCATGTTATTCAACTATTTTTTCTTTGTCTAGTCAAGTACTGCTTCTAAAAATGAAAGTAAAACTCTCGGCTTCACTTTCATGTCAAACTCAAAGCTGTTTTTCCTCCTTCGGGTGAGGTTAAGATCATCTGCCGTCATTAAGAATAAAAGTTTAAAAATGTGATTTTGGATAAATGTTATAATGGAGTCGGCGAAGGATCCGCGCGAGAGCAGTTGTGCGAGTGTCGTACCTGCTCTCGTTCCCCTGAGGTTCACGTCCAGCCGGGCGGCTGAGAGTCAGGAGGTGAGGACGCTGGGAAGGTTGGTCGGAATAGAAAGCGTTCATTAATAATTAAACTAGTTCTGGGGGTCGTGGTTTCTGCATCATTTAGGGATGACTGGAGATGCTGGAAGTCGGAAGTTAATGAACAGAAAACAAATTTCACAACAGGATGTTTTTGTGACCAACATTCATTTATTTAGGACGGGACTTTTTTTTCTGGAGCAATTTTTATAAATATATATAAATATATCGCGGAAAATCCCCTTTAATACAAACATGAAACAATTGATTCACATGTGGAACGTTCAAAACGATAAATTTTCTCATTAAAATATTAGTTAATTGTGTCAATCAAACTAAACTGTCATTTGATTCGCCGACTTCCATGCGTATAAGAGCTTTAAGGAAAGCGTCGCTCATGCATTAGGTTGACTTGTGTAAAATACAATAGTGTATTGCAGGAGGTGATTTTGCGAGCAATTTTGTCCGGTTTTTTTGTTTTGTTTAATTATTGATCACATACACCTTTTTAAATAACAACAGTTATACTAAACAACACTGTAAAAGTACACAACCTTTAAAAGAAACCAAAAAAAATATTGTTAAACAAATAAATAATAATAATAATACTTGAAAATTAAAGTAATAAAATAAACTTCACTTGTCACTTTAATAAAATGAAGTTTTTCTTTTAAATATTAATAGCAGTGAATACCGTTCAGGTATAGTAGTGTTTGGTGTTTACTCATAAAATATCCTACGCTGTTGAACGCACCAAAGCAATCCAGACGTCTTTGAATGCATCATTCCAACCACGCATTTACTCGTGTAAAATACAATAGTGTATGGCAAGTGTTGGCGTGGGCGTAAAGAGGCGTTTGAGAAGGAGTTCAAGTGTTTTGGATCACTCGTGAAATCAATGGAGGTAAAGACGAGAGTTAATGTAGAGTTGAAGATCAATAACGAGTATATCAGGGACCGAGCGAAAGGCTTTGAGATAAAGATGGTGAGAACATGTGAGAAGGAGATAAAGGGAGACTTGTCCGTTGATGGACGTTTGGAAATGGAAGCACATCGTAAAGGAAGGAGTGGAGGACAACAAATGAGGTTCATGTTCTCGAGGTTGTGGAGAGAACAGGATGTGACTAGAGAGGATGTTCAAGCGAGGTGAGGTCGGCGGAGGATGACGCACAAGGCCTGAAAGGAAATGCTGAAGTGAAAGAGGAAGCTAAAGTAAAGATGGGAACATTGTCTACGAGTGTTGTGATGTGTCGAGGCAGTGTTCATGAGGTGCATGGGTTGAAACGGCCTGAAGACTAGATGTCAAGAAGGGGTTTGAAGGACAAACTGAAGTCTGTGTACCTGCACTTTATGCTCATTTTTTTGTTTCCTTCTTTCCTTGAAGATACAAAACCTATATCATGCAAATAATAATCAACTTCTCTGAATGATCTGAAGCAAACAACTGGCTCAAATGTTGTCGTTTTGTTTTTTTAAGTGGACCAAAAAGGATCAAAATGTGATGCTTCATTGCACAGAACAAGCTGACATTATTCTGGTAATGGGCTTCAGCCATAATTCTCCTAAATCACGGGTTCCTAACTTTTTTTAAATCAAGATCTACTTTTAAAATGTTCTAGTCTTTTGAGTGATATCCATAGAGCTTCCAGGTACATGTTTATTTACAGTGCTCATAAAAAAAAAAAAAATCGAAACATCTACTTGACAATTCATTCATTTTTTCTAACTCAGAGTGTGACCTCTGACCCCTCAACACGTTCACAGTCCTTGAACCACTTGTTGTGTTTAGCAAGAACATGAGTGACTTGATAAGATGCCGTTGGTTAAGCCTCACCCCTGGTGTTTGGCGTAGGAAGAAACTAGATTTAAACATTTTTGGAGGTCATTTTGTTTAGTTTTTTTGTTTTTCTGTTTCAATAGGACGCGAGCAATTTTGTCCGATTTCTGTTTTGTTTTTCCCGAGCAACTTAAATACACACATGAAATTAATTATTGATCACATATACCTTTTTAAATAACAATAGTTATACTAAAAAACACTGTAAAAGTACACAACCTTTAAAGGAAACCCCCCAAGAAACACTGTTTAACGAAAAAATAATAGTAATACTTAAACATGTAAGTATTAAAATAAACTTCACTTGTCACTTTAATAAAATGTAGTTTTTCTTTAACAATTTTTTAAAAATTAGACCGTGTGTTCATTTATTCATAGCAGTGAATACCGTTCAGGTATAGTAGTGTTTGCTGTTAAGTCATAAAATATCATACGCTGTTGAACGCACCATAGCAATCCAGACATCATTGAATGCATCATTCTAACCACGTATTTATTGTTTTTGAAGAAGTATTTCATGATATAAACAGCATTTTATTATGGAAAAATCAGCGTATTTTTGTCATGTATGTTTGAGTAGAGCTGGAAAAAAGAGCCAGACCGAGAAAAAGCCCCCGGGCTGCTTCGCTGAAGCTGCTGCCCCAGCGACGCCGACTCAGTTGGTGAAGGAGAGACAATTTAAAAAAAACGTTGTGTTGCCATTTGTTGTTGCGGTTCCTTAAGACGACCGTCTTTAATGAACACTGTTGTTGCTGAGCGAGCACCAAGCGCGACTATTAGACGGCTATACTCGACGCCGGTGACATCTGCTGTTGCCATGCTGTTTGGCTGCACGTCTGTGTCCCCGCTAATAAATCCCGTTTTAAGCGTCGTGCTTGCAGATGGAGAGGTCTCTCTCTCTGTGTGTTTTTTTCGGTCACGACCGTAGGAAGCCGCTTCACTCCAGACCTCTACCCCTGCATTTCTAGATGATTCCAAAAAACGACAGACTTGAAATTACGAAATAGAAGAACGAGGTTCTGGATTATATTAAAGCGGCTAATTAACAGAAGACGGAGGAGAAGAGGACTATCTGGTGCCCGGGTGTCGGCTCTCCTCCAGCACCTCCACCGCTTTTAATTACCTCCGGCGTTCACTGTCATGGGCGGTGAACGCATCTCTTCTTTGTTTTGCCGTAAAGAAAAGACATATTCTGTGCTTTTGACCAGCAGGATTACGACAAGCATCAGCTTTAACAGTGAAACTCTAGCAAATATATATATTTAACCCTTGAATCATTTTCTTGCTTGAAAGTCGTGGCGTGTACATTATCGTAACCTTCACAACCTGCATGACAATTAGTCCGGCTCTTATCAACGGCCTCCACGTTTTATTAAATGGACAATCTATCGGGGGCTCTCGATATCCAATTAAGATAGCAATTGCTTTGCCAAATGTTCAGGAATCAGCATTTGGAGGGCGGCAACTGCAACGTTCACGCTCGAGTCTGCAAGGCCGTGGTGGACGTCCTTAATATGTTGTTCGACCGCCTGCTGCTTGACCAAATGGAGCCGTTTAAGTGATAAGAACTTCCTGTTACAATTCCCTCGTCAACGGCGCTATCTTTAAAAGCAACAGAGAACGTGAGTGTAGATAAGACGGAGGAAATACAAAGTGCATATCTTTATGTTCCAAAATCAAGAGGCTGTGTTTCTTACGCCTCCAGCTACCCGACAGAGAAGGATCACACACACACATGGTTGGTTTGAACGGATTGATTGTGTTAATAGAGTTGATTTAAAGGGTCTTAACGTGATGATTTCAAGCGGTAGAATTCTCACTAATCAAAACTCATGGTCGTTCCTTTTTCTATTGCCTGGTCTCCAACACTTTTGCATTCAAAACCTTCTCTCCGTTCTTCAAGTCCAGCTCTTCTTCACCGGAGTCGGGAAATTGCATTTTTCTCAGAGGTGCCTTTAACATACTGTGACGTAAGTGCGAGGGTCCGTGAAGGGAAAAGAGGGGAAAAAAATAGCGTTATTGTGCTGAGCTATCAAAAAAATGAAAAAATCCAAGTTTTATATCCTATAAATTGCATATTATTACATTTGATAAACATTTAACCTCAATATAAGTCATTCGAAAGTAGAAACATGTAAATGGGCCTAATTCTCTTTTTTTATATTATATTATATTGTATTTTCAGTAAAAAAAAACATTGAAGGACTCATTCATTCATTCATTCATTCATTCATTTTCTTTCTACCGCTTTATCTCTTATCATGGTCGCGGGGAGACTGGAGCCTATCCCAGTTTTATTGGTCGAGAAGGAGGGGACACCCTGGACAGGACGCCATTTGGAAAATTAAATTGTCGGTTAGCTCTCATAACACCCAGGGGCAGCAGTCCAATCTGGTATTTTTTTAATTTTTTATTTAAATGTACAAATGTACAAAATATTCATTTCTAAATATAAGGAGCATTCTTAAATGGACAGTCAAAAATTTGAATTTACTTTTTACCTCGCAGAATTTAAAAGTAGTCATTGTTAATTCAACACTTAAAACAAAGACCCATTTAAAAAAGGCTGAACAAAATTTTCTGTAAAATGTTGAAAAAAATCTAAAGGAAGATTCTGTGACAAATTCTTTAAAGAAAAAGAGAAGATCATGTATGTATATGTCTATTGTTCAATATGTCTATTGTTCAATAGGTCTATTGTTCAATATGTCTATTGTTCAATAGACATAATCCATTGTTCAATAGACCTATTGAACAATAGCAGGACGATATGATAATGATGATGTCATAGATCAAAATAAAATAAACGTATACACCTCATAATTAAATATAAACTGTTGTAGTAAGAAACAGATGTTTAGCTTTAACGCGCTTAGAAACGGCATAATGACTGTGAATATACATCTTAACACGTTATCTATTCGAGTTCATTGTGTCGCCAACAATAAGCTAAGCAACAGATGCTAATGTTAACCCTAATTATAAAATTCATCCTTAAAACATGTCACCTTTGGTAATGAGAAGTCAAAGCATCCACATCTGTTGCGACAGAAGTCGGAGCGACGAGCACTAAAGCTCGTAATCGTCACCTTCAAAAGTTTCTTCAGAGGTGTAAATACATCTTTTTTCAAATATGATTTTCAGCGGTTGGAAATAGATTCCCAGCACGCTGACCTCCAGAGAATCCTGTGTGGCCAAAGGATTTAATCCAGTTACAATGTGTGCACCATCCCTACTTTATCACAGGGAACAGTATCTACTCCTCCTCGGGCTAAGAGACCACACTCTTGAGAGAAGAGCTCTTCCACAGTTTTGAAATGTGTGTCCTAATCCATTACAAAGCGTAACCAGTGCATCATAGGGAAATAAGACTCGCCCTTGGCCACAGCTGAGGGAGCGAGGGCTCACCTGTTTTCCCGTCTTTGCTCTCTGCAGACGGAAGAACGGAAATAAATAATTTCTATTGCATGTTGCTGCATGATTGACTCACTTTTTAACATTTATTTTACAAGGAGGGGAAACTTCTCAGACAGATTTAAAGTAGACAATATTTTCAAGGACCAGTGTATTAATACACCAAAAATAAATGATGCACATTAATTGCAGTAAAAATAAATGTATCCACAACAAGATAGTCCAATATTGAGTTTGTGTTTTCAGCCAGTTAAGGTTTATTGTTTTTATAGTATATTTGACCTAAATAAGAGCCTTGGCATTACGAGAGCCACGGGCTAATGTTTTATCCTGAATCAAATAAATAATATTTTCTCACAGTGCGGCCCCCGTAACGAATTGGCGATATCGGACCCAGGACACCGAGATAAGCTAGCAAGTACAAAATGTGTCATAAGTTAACGAAACATTTAAGCTTTCTATACAACAAAAAGAAGAAACAGGTGTCATATCAGATGGTGTGGGAACTCACCTGCTTGAGACCTCGGCTCCTGCGATGTGCTTGATTGATGCTTCTTGTCGATTCCGTGATGTTACTAAAACAGTGTCTTTGTAATTACCAGAACAAGCAAGCGATACTGGGTGTTATTTGAAACCGTGGGATCAAATAAAAGGGTTAAAAAGTGCAATACTTCCATTCATCCTGATTATAAATTGAGTTTTAAATAAAATGTCTTCAACTTTTGAATACATTTTGACCAATTTTAACATGTTAGGTTCATGAAATGGAATTACAAAAATTAACAGGTTTTGTAAAAATACAGTGAAATGTAGTTCAAGTACAATGTTGAAAAATAAGTTCCTACATGTCCAAAGCAATGTCTTTCTTCTTATATTTATATGTCTTTTAATTTAATTTTATTTATATAAAATGCTCTTAAGGGGCAAAATATAAGCGGCACTAAAATACTGCAATATGACTAACCTGTACACTTAGTTTAATACAATCAGAGGGGATTTAAGGTGAATGTATTGTATAATGGATAGATATGTGTCAATATTTGGTTTATGATAGATGTGTTAACATTGTAATAAAATGACGTAAAAAGCTAAACACGAGGTATTACTAGCTATTGAGCAAAAAAACAACTGGTAGCTCTATTGTCGTAGAAATCAATTTCCATGCTGCCATATTGGTTGAGGATAAGGAAACAAATTAGCTAAGCTTAGTGCAAGCTAGAATATCCTGACAATTCTCCGCAAATTGAATTATACGTGAAAAATGGAAAGCTAGAGAAAGCGATGTGTTGTTATTATTAACCTAGTTATTTAAGTTCAAGGTTCCTTTCAAAGTCAATACCTTTATTGAACATAAATAATCATGTTTTCACTGAACCAGTCCTAGCGTTGTCCCGTTTCGTTCCGAGCATCATCTCTGCAACGCAATAATATTTGCATTTAAAATTCCCCCCAATTATGATCCCTGGGAAGGATTAAGTGACAGGAAATCATTTGTAATTTAAGGGCAAATAGTCTGATTATCCCTCCATCTGTGTTGAATTTAACGCTTATCAGAGTGGCCGTGGAGCCCCACATGTCTGCGAGGGCCAGACTGTCGGATAGATGGTACTCAATCAGATAGGCTCATTTTAGGATTTGTTTTTCCTCCTCTTAGGCATCTGGTGCCAATTTTGGATGTTTGGACTAAACCGTGGCTAAAAATGTGGATCATCATTCATCGCAGGGATATGTCAGAAAGCACATCTATCTTTGTCTTTTGTGTAGACTATGTGTCAGAAATAAAACCCATATATATAAATAATATAAATAAATACTCAAAATACGTATCATTATTTAAAGATGTTTCTTAACAATGTTTTATTGTCTAATGTATGTCCTTCTTTTTTCTTTCATGCTTCATCAACCCGGACTTCCTTTGTTGCCGCAGGTAAGTGTTTAAATATTTCTCTATTTTTTGTTTACCGTCCATCTGTGAAAACTACCCAAAAGCTATAGTTAGTAAGTTGAAGCAATCGCCGCCTCCCTCTTATCGATTTAGTGTCGGGATGATTCCCTTCTCAGCACTCAAATAAACAGATAAATGAAAAGCCAGGCGATTTTTAAAGTAATGCAATTGCTACACAGTGGCTGCTCAGAATCCCAGCAAGTTGTCTTCTCTGCTTTTCTGCTCCAGTGAAGTTTTGTAATTAGATTGTCATAGAACAGACTCCTCTCGGGGGTTGCTGCTGCTTTATATGCAGATGACTCAAATGATTTGTCTCATGATTTCATTGTCACTTGTTGACTTGACTTTGAGGTCGCTGATGTGATGCCATTACTGCTCGAGAAAAAAACAAACACGTGTTATTCAAAGAAAGCCAGCAAATAATATTTTTTTGGTTTTTTGTTACCCAGTTCTGAATACAATATATTTTCTGCACTATTAGTTGCACCGGATTATAAGGCGCACCTTCAATGAATGGCCTATTTTCAAACTGTTTTCATAAATAGTTTGCACCGGTTTATAAAGCGCATAGAATAAAAGATACAGTCAAACGTTTGACTGGGATTGCGTTATGCATCCACTAGATAAAGCTGTGCTAAAGGGAATGTCAACAAAATAGTCGGATAAAGTCAAACTTTATTAAGCGTTCTGACAACTCCATTCACTGCTATGGTAATGATGTTCAAATTATGTTTAAAAGGCTTCAAGCAGCAGCCCACGAGTCTGGTGTTGTGAGCAGACAAATCTTGAGCAAGCAGCAGTGAAGTTGAGCGCATGTATGACACGTTGAACGCACGTGTATGACTGCATGAGCGCGCAGCAGAGTGATATTGAGTGTACAACAACCAAGACACACTCGTTCAAACCGGTGGCAGTAATATCACTCCATAGCCGTCCGCCGTGATATGACATGCGTTCTAATTCCCACCCCGTGATGACGCAATGATGTAACTGCCCACAGCGTGTCGGCTCATGTGGCGCAGATTCATGAAAGTGTTTGTAAACAAGTCACCCACCAGGTAATGTTCATATATAAGACACACCGGATTATAAGGCGCACTGTAGTTTTTTGAGAAGATTGTGCCACTCTCAAAAGTGCGCCTAATAGTGCGGAAAATGTGCTACATTAATCTTCAAATTCAGAATTTTGAAGTTCAGCTTGAACTCCTATAATCACGCTAGAATATCATGACATGAACATAGATGTACTTTGTCTCTTTAACATCATTCTAGAGCAAATAATGATGGTGATGATGTTGAAGTGAACGGGCTTAAGATCAATAACCTACGATTTGTCGTTTACATTGACCTAATTGCAGGATCCAGAGAAGATACAGAACGCTTAGATAGCACTGTGAGAAGCTATGGAGTGGACATCAGTCGTGGAAAGAGCAAAGTGATGATTAACCTCCCAGATTGGTGATTTCAGTACAACACAGCAAGTAGTTAAAATAGATGAGATAAGTTTGGAGAAGTGACCAGTTTCCAGTACCTTGGATCTATGATATGGATTGGATAATGGATTTAAGAGACGGTTAACAATGGCAACTGGACAGCTTGCAAAGCTAAATACAATTTAGAAAACAAAAGATAAGCCATTCAGACTAAAATCAAGTTGCTGAGATCCCTCATTACTTCAATTTACATGGACATACTACGCCAAAATGACTAGACGTTTCGCTGCCATCAAGATGAGGTTCTATAGAAGGCTTATTGGAATAACATGGAAAGATAAAATTACAAGGATCAAGTCAAACAACAGATTCAAGATCTAGCTGAATTATATTAACTCCAGCGCGCACAATCATGCATGGTCAAGTGAGAGGAAATAGACCTTGAACTTGCAGCGAGAATTCTGACCGGCTCTAGTAGAAGAACTCACATTTCTCCGATCCTTAAAACTCTTCACTGGCTGCCAGTATCTTTCAGGATCAAGCTATTCATGGTCAGGCTCCTCCTTATATCACTGATCTGATCCAGCCTTACACCCCAGCTCGGGCTCTGAGGTCTGTGGATCAGAATCTACTGATGGTTCCTGAACACGGTTCAGGACCAGAGGACAGAAATCCTTCCAGGCTGTTGCTCCTAAGCTTTGGAATGATCTTCCTCTCTCTCTGTGTTTGATGATCTACTGACTCTTTCAAGAAACATCTAAATACATTTTTATTTGTGCATACTTTTCCTTGATTTTCTGGAACTCCTGTGTTGTTCTCGGTGTTATGTTGACCTTTTAAGTATATATTTTATTGAGTATTGTTTTGATTGTTTAAGCGCTTTGTGACCCTGGTCTGGAAAAGCGCTCTTTAAATACAAATGACTTACTTACTTGAGCAAGACCAGGGAAACGTTGGTCGGCGGATATCACAGAATGCACAGGGAAAAGTATCAGAACCTCTTTGAGAAGCCTATGATGGAAAGACATGGCGAATAACAGTTGACAGTCCCAACGACTATAGGCGTGAGGTGACGACTTGACGAACAAGGTGTGAGTTACAAATTCATAATGTCAACAGATTTTTAATGTAATACACATATGAAAAAACACGCTTCTTCTTTTATAGTTCATATTCGATCCCCAGTGTTACAGAGAATTTTAATGTTTTCCAAATAAACCATAGACGGCAGACCACGGATAATTAACTAAACAGCAGCGTTTTTTATTGTGATGACCTTGTCTGTCGGCGATTAAAGACGTGTGCGTGACATTTAAATCACATTAATAGGTGAAATAAAAGTGCGACTGCCATGATGGTTTTCCACAGAAGGCGGACGCGCCAAACCATGTCGTAATACTGAACTGCCACAGCGTGATGGTGCTTTAATTCCAAAAAAAGGAGATTGTTTCTACCATACGAGTCGTAGCTATTGTGCTGGGTTTTATTTGTGTGTAGATTGTACAGTCGATATTTTTTAAAGTCGATCATTAGGGCAGGAAGTCAGCTCAATTGGATCAGGTATAATTTCAAAGTAAAGCACTTTAGTTGTTTCTTTTAATCTGGCATATGTGGGAGGTTTTACTGCAGTAAAGATAATGTAAGTAAGTAATTTTTATTTGTATAGCGCTTTTCCAGACCAGGGTCACAAAGCGCTTAAACAGTTGCTGTCAGTTGATACATGCAGGAATGAATGTGTGAGCGACAGAACGAAACAAAAGCGTCAAATAAATATGTTCAGTTAATTTAATTTAAGGGCAATGTTGCAATTCCAAGCCTTATCAAGTGAGAGAACTGCAGTAACCACGGTGTGGCGCTTCCGCTTTCGCAGGGGTTAGAGCGCCGTTTTCCATCAAAAACATGGCCCCCGGGGACACATTCATGCTCATAAACATCGTGGGATTGACTTTGTCCCCTCAATTATCTGACCATCAGAAAAGTTAAAAGTCAAGAATTCTCATTCTGTTCCCACCGACGATGGGTTTCTGATGACTCCCGCGTGATATGGACTGTTGCCTTTTAATGCACGTCTGTTCGTCTGAACTGAGCCACGGTGGAGAGCGAGCCAAAACTAACATATGGGTGATTAAAAAAATAAAAAAAAAATGAAAAAAAAAGGTGCTCCAGTGTTTGTCCCTGTCACCTTGCTGAGAAACGAACCCCCTCTGTCTACAAAAACCACACTGTGAAAGCCGTCAACCTCAACAGTGACGAGGTAGAGGCCAAAATCAGTAGTAAAAGGACAAAAACAACCATGTAAAATAAACCTTTATACAGAAACTATTTATTTCCACGAGTATAATTCATGTTTCCTGTAGTGAGGCCAAGGCAGGGAAAGTGCTGAGCACGCTGCTCTCACAGCTTGGGGATTGAATAGAGGAAGCGCTGATATGAGTTGCCTCCCTTCTCCCTATAAACAGGATATACTATTGGCTCTTGAATAATGATGCCGGGGTCCGGCTCAACGTATAAAGAATGAATTAGACCTTTAATCAGCAAATATGATTGCCTTGTTCCCCGCCTGGCTGCACCCGGTCGACCTCTGGGGGGGCTAGGGGGGGTGGGGGTTCTCTGCGGTGGTTTACGGTCACCGTTGGTCGACATAAGAAACAAATGATATTTTAATGATATTTTCTGGTGTTGTAAAGGAGGCAGAATCTATTTCATGAATCCAAAACTGAGATACTACTTTTTTTTTTCAACATATACAGTATATTGGCTTAAATAAATGTTCTATCACAGCTGCAGGAATGAACTTGGTCATGGGTTTTTGACAGCAAAATGAAGCCTTCGGTCGGATCTATAGAAGTATGTTAATTGGCAGTAAGGTCTAAAATTAGTGGAAGGTCAAATGTCAGCTCAGAGCGAGACAATTGTAGCCTTTTTTTTCCCCCAAAAGACATTTAAACCTAGACAAGGCATCAAGCGTAACCCATAGGTGTCGTGAGCGTTAATAAGAAGAGTTTGGCTCAAATACTTTCTTTCTTTCTTTATCCTTTCCGCGGCATTTCCCATCAGGTTACTCCAGGAAGTTATCTTGAAAATACCCCATCTCCTCTCTCCTCTACCGATATTTAGAGAGACTTAAGATAATTACAATCATTTCGCTGAACACAAAGTTCGATGGTAGCAACTGGACATTTTATTGTCTGGAGCCTATCTTTGATGGTGTTCAAGGAACAGCCAGCAGGGGGACACCACTAGCTTGGGGGAGTCCTTAATAAAACCCTGGAGTTTTAGCATAGATGACACTTTCTTCTTAATTTAGCAATAATATATGAGGACTCTCATTCTTTTCAAGTCGTAGTTACGCTAATTGTGCAACATTTTACCTGAGGACCTTGAACACAACTACTGTTACCCACAAACACCACTTCAATAATTGTTTCTTTTTGGAACCACATTGAACCTGTCCTGTTTTTTTTCTTTCTGGACTTTTTTTTTTCATCAGCCTCTTGAAAGCTGACTCGTCTCTAATTAGACACTTCCTGGGATGTCGAGGCTCCAGCAAGGGATACATTTTTTTTCTCCTCTTTTCCCTTGTGGGACGCATCTGGTTCTTACTGTTATTCTTGTACAGCATGCACGCTGACAGACGACTTTGATGTGGCTTTTTTTTTTTTTTGGCCGAATATAACCCAGCTGTCTTCTTTTTGCATACATTATATAAGATCCAAACATAATTTCTTGCGTCTTCCTGCTTGTTTAAATTCTTGAATAAATCACATGCATGTTTTTGTTGGCTCGCAACAAACCACTGACTTCTTTAACCGTGTCATTTTCACATTATTGAAATTGCTTTATCTCATTTATTGAATGATCATTTCGTTGCAAGTAACAACCCAGTATTTAATTTCATGAAATGGGTTTTAATAATACCCAATAAATATAAATAAATAAAATAAAATAATAAAATAAATAAATATAATAATAATTTTCTTTATTATTATTACTTTTCATCCTAATTTAGTACTCATTTTGTTATTTTTCAGGAAATATTCTTAGTCATCATTATTTTAGTTTTATTTTTTGTACATAAAGGTACATGTGCGAGTAAAATGTTAATTACATTATTTTTGTGTTTGCCGTTGTTAATTTTCTTTTTTAAATACACAATGTTTTACCTGAATATTATCCTAATATGATTCCACTTTCATAAAATTGCATTACAAAATTTGGTGCAATAATAAAGGTGTCATAGGAAGGATGAAAATGCAACATGTTTAATTATCTATCAACTGATTCTCAGATTAAAAAGTGACACGTTTTTTTCCTTTTTTTTTTTTTTTTAATCGCCCTGCATTCCTGTTATCTTCATTTATAAGAGAAATACTTCAACAACGCTGTTCATTTTAGGTCCAATCTAAGTGAAACTGGGCTTTATTCTCAAGACAGGTTACAAAATATTCTTAAAAATATAATCAAAACAAACTTTTTAACGAAATAAATAAGTTGATGAAAAAATCTGACTGAAAATTGCCTAATTCAGGCTCAACACAGAATGAAAACAACCGAATATATGTCATAAAATAACTGCAGTATTTAAGTTTTTAAAACACTTCACTCGCACTGCTTCTAACGATCATGTTTTTTTTTTGGTGCATCAATAAGTTATCGGACAAATATAGTCTGAGGGATCGTCAATCATCTGCCAAAACTATATACACAAATCAATTCAACTAATTGGAAAACAAACTGCTTCAGAAGTAAGTTGTACAAAATTAATGTTTTATTTTAATGAGTATAAATGACACCCTCAAACTTTTCAAATAAAAATTAAATTAGTTGTTTTGTTCACTGTTATTATACTTATTTAAAATCGGGCCATAACCACCAGTATAAGATATATATTTGTAAAAAATTAACACTTTATTTTATAATGAATTTATATCACAGTGGAATTTTAAAATAAAATGGAAAAATATATAAATAATAGATAATTATGAGCCAAACTAAAATGTCAGACTGTCTTCACGAAACATTTTGAAGCAGTTGTTCTACGACTTCTGCCCGTGCGTCCATTCGTTTTAACGTTATTAACTGTTTTTTTTTTCATTAGTGGAGAACACCATGTGCTCCAGAACACAGAAAGTAATCACAAGCTTCGCCACTTGTTCTCAAATTGCAAATTGTGCTTTGTACTCGCTTTTTAACCTCGCTGAGTGCTTTTAGAATGGAGTGCACGTTGGCCTTTTCTTGAACCAGAGATTTGGATGCCCTTTTCTCGACTGCGTAGGACTTTATTGAGAGATCACCCACAGGTGCGGTAATAGCCCTTCTCAACTCCCCCTTTAAAACCTCTGTGCTGTCATGCTTTCGGCTCTAATAGCACTCCTCAGCTAGATTCATATTCTTCTTTTTTTTCCTCCTTTATCCACTCTTTTTTTTGTAATCGTTTAACCTTGGTGTAATTGTCCCTTTTTGGGACAATGCAGGTGCAAGAGAAGATATTAAATACATCTATTTCCTCCTGGTTATGCTTGAAAGGCGACGGTTTATTCAAGGGCTCTTTGCTTATGGCGTCAGTTGAAATCATAAGTTTCCGTCCAAATAACCATCAAACGTGCGGAAACGTCTCGAGAGTCTTGAGAAAATAATTCTGACCTTAAGCTAGCACCGAATCATTAGCGAGCTGCCTGAAAGGACTTGAGGAAAAAAAATGATGAAGTGGAAAATAAAAAAGTCCAGACTACTTTTCATCACTTAGTTATTATTAGTGTGTCTCAGTGTTTTTTTCAGCAGAGATGAGTCGGTCGTGACGGTGGAAGTCTTGTCTGCGTCGGTGAGGATGATTGCGCCGCGGGGCGTCGGTGTCTGCTGACGTCTGGCTCTTAATTGAAGCACCACCGGCCAATTTGTCAGATTGTCTTAATGACCAGTGTAATTACCTTTCCAGGCAAACAACTTCAGCTCCTAATAACACTGATGAGCAGTGAAAACCTCGCCCCGAAGTAACCGTACTACACTTTTTTTTATAGCAACTCGAAAGTGATATCCTAATCCGATGAGATAATATGTTTATTAATCCTGCCTTTAATGAAACTTTCCCAAAAACTTTTTCATTAAACATTTTTGGCAAGCGTACACCAGAGTTCCCGCTGAGCGAAAGAAAATAGTTGAGCAGCCCAAATCCAGTCTGATGCCTCCCACCCACTCTATCCGCAGTCCAGTATCTTCTCCGTGTATCGCCACCGTTTGCAGTTCAATTCCCTTTGTGAGTTGTGTGCGCCCGCGGTGTCTTCTTGCCAATCAAGTGAACGGAATATTTTTACATTGTTTAGTGTTGAAAAAAAACCTGTTTCTATGTTTTTACAGTTTGAAAGCGGGGGCAGTTAAAGTTTGGACTGACTTTAAGATATGTGAAGAGTAAACATTTACCGAACATTCCAAAACATTTTAAGGTTTTTTTTTCCCCCCCAAGACTTATGTTAAAAAGTGACCAGGATATCTGTGCCCGGAGTACAGCCCAAGGGGCGAGTTAAAGCCCTTATTCAGATTCGATAACTCTTTTGTTGAGGACAAGTGAGTCATGAAAATGTGACGGTGAAAGTTTGCCTGTGACATTATTTGAAAAAGATGGATAGATTGATGGATCGGTGGATAATATGATGGATGGAAAATTGAATGAATGGAAAGATGGATCAAAAGAGGGATAGTTGAATAATCAAATTGATATGAAGATGAACAGATAGATACGGACGGACTGATGGATGGATGAACGAACCGATGGATAGATGAATGAACTGATAGATGGATGAATGGACTGATGGATGGATGAACGGACTGATGGATGGGTGAACGGACCGATGGATAGATGAACAGACCGATTGATGGATGAATAGACTGATGGATGGATGAACCGACTGATGGATGGATGAACGGACTGATTGATGGACGAACGGACCGATGGATGGATGAATAGACTGATTGATGGACGAATGGACCAATGGATGGATGAATAGACTGGTGGATATATGGATAAACAGACGTATTGATGGATGAACGGACCAATGGATGGATGAACGGAATGATAGATAAATGGACGAACTGATGGATGAGTGAACCGACTGATGGATGGATGAAAGGACAGATGGATGGAGGAACGGACCGATGGATGGATAAATAGACTGGTGCATATATGGTTGAACAGACAGAATTATGGATGAATGGGCCGATGGATGGATGAACGGACTGATGGATGGATGGATGAACAGACTGATGGATGGATGAACAGACTGATGGATGGATGGATGAACAGACTGATGGATGGATGAACAGACTGATGGATGGATGGATGAACAGACTGATGGATGGATGGATGAACGGACTGATGGATTGATGAACAAAATGGTGGATGGATGGATGAACGGACCGATGGATAGATGGACGGACTGATGGATGTATGAACGGACTAATGGATGGATGAACAGACTAATGGATGGATGAATGGACCAATGGATGGATGAATAGACCGATTGATGGATGAATAGACTGATTGATGGATGAATAGACTGATTGATGGATGAACGTACCAATGGATGGATGGATGAATAGACTGATTGATGGATGAACGGACCGATTGATGGATGAATAGACTAGTGGATATATGGATGAACAGACCAATGGATGGATGGATGAATAGACTGATTGATGGATGAACGGACCGATGGATGGATGAATAGACTGGTGGATATATGGATGAACAGACCAATGGATGGATGAATATACTGATTGATGGATGAACGGACCGATGGATGGATGAATAGACTAGTGGATATATGGATGAATAGACCAATGAATGGATGAATATACTGATTGATGGATGGAGTAATGGATTGACTAAAGGATAAACAGAGTCAAGGATGTATGGATTAACACACAGGTTAATAGGTGGATCGATGGATGAACAGACTTTATTGGTGTATTGTTCATGTTCTGTGATGACAGGATTTAATTCAGATACAATGTTTGTTGCCTTTACTTTATTTTGGTTTTGTTCACATGGAAATGTATTTAAATTTCGACCAAGAACTGTGAATAAATAAGTCAATTCATTGAGGTTTCTCATGAGGTAAGCGATTCTAGCATCCACCGTCTGGAGGTCACGAAGACCTTTCGACAACTTTTCCCGGGTTTGATATTCAAATGCGGCGTGGAAACAATTAGGGTCCAGGAGTGGAAGCGCTCGCCTGTTTTCCTCCTTGTCATATCAAGGGTATGCATGAGGATGACTTCATCTGGAGGACATTTACATTAGTAAATAGCACAAAACTGACAGCTTCCAGCGTAAATGAGCGAGTGTGCTGCAGCGTCAGACGGCTGGACGGGTGCTGGTGGGGAAATGGGACGTGTTAGGTGCATGTGAACTGTATATGCCTGCTGACAATGATGAATGTTGGCTACAAAACACAGAATAAGTGATTTCCAGCTTTTTTATAAGGTGGTACCTATACCAGCTACACCGAGGAAAGTTGGGGCTATTTTTGACCAATTTGATGAGGCAGGTACTGCGTTGGAAGCGAAATTGGGTTAAATTGAGTGCAATTTTTATATCAACTGGGTTTGTTCTGTTGTTGTGCTTGTGTTGAATCAAGGCTTGTTTTTTATTTATATAGCGCTTTTCCAGACCAGGGTCACAAAGCGCTCAAACAATCAAAACAATATTCAATAAAGTATATACTTTAAAGGGCAAGATACAACTTTTGTCCTTATTTTTGTATTAGAGTTTCATACGACTTTCATTTCAAGTCATTCACTTTTCATGTAGGCGGGTGTATTGGCAAGAGTCAGGCGATAAGATACGTCTTATGATACTTTTGATACTGTATGAAAAACAATATATTCGTACAGTATTGTCGAGTACTTGACTCTGGTGTTGCAGAATTTACAGACCATATGACTCGTCTCAAAGTCGTAACTGCTTCCATTTGTTTTGAAACCAAAATGTGTCTGCTTTAAAAAGCTGCTGGAGTCGACTGTATCCTCTCATCCTCAGTAATCACCGGGATCTCACTGGATCTGAGGATTTCAATGTTGATTTAGCCGCGGAGGATCTAATGACTGCTGCCATCTAGCGGACGGTAGTTTAATTGCAACTGATAAATGAACAAACGGCGCAAATATATAAAATAAATAATAATAAAATCCGTTTAATTTATGCACACATTATTAAACTATAAACGATAAAAACTATGGTAACACATAACATGATTTGCAAGGTCTTTATATTTATTTTAAAATTCATAAATGCATTTGGGTTGTAGTTTTGTTCCTTCTGACTCTGGTTGAATTAAGATTTCTCAGTTGTTTAAATACATCTAGTATGTTAATCCCTATGTCACAGCTTGGATGTGTATTTGTTTCTTTAAATGAAAAGAAGAGAAAGACTAGAAAGGTATTTTACCCATGATTCAAATCTATGTATCCAGGTGCAACTGCTTCAGCGGTCAAGTAAGGACAATTATATTTGAAGAGTTCAATCCAACCATAACAGAAACAATGGCCCATTAAACAATAGCAACTAAACATGTTAATGACCGCTGCTCAGATGTATTGAAATTGCTCAAATGTATTCCCGTTATAAAACCAAAGTTTAATTTTCTGGTTATTTCATCAACATTAACAGCAATCAAAGCAACATTACCCAACTCCACGTGTCTGCCGAAGGCAAGTGTTGCATCTGTTCCTTGGCTCCATGACTGATCGCTTCGAAATGGTTATTAAGCCCGTATTCCACAAGGCGAGCCGACGCCGCACTTCAGATCATTCACAGTTGTTGTTCTGTTTACATCATACACTTGCTGTCATGTACTTTTAGCTTCAATTAAATACACAAACATCTTTGTATTTAGTGAATAAACAATGGTATAATGTTCTTCAAATATAGTTGACCAACATTATAACCTGGAAACAAACAGTTTGACATTTTACACATGATTTTATTCAATTTCTACTTCTTAATCTGGGGCTGAAGCCTATCCCAGCTACTCTATTTTTTGGACTATAAGGAACACTTAAAATCCTTTAATTTCTCTGCATCTTATAATCTTGTGCGCCTTGTGTTTAATTATGGTTGTGCTCTCTTACCACACTGTGCTTTAATGCGAAAACCCAAAACCCATGTGTAAGTCCCTCCTCATGACCATGTTTTCAAGTAAATACTTTGTAAAGTTCTCTGCGGTCTAACATCTGGGCGGAGGAGAGGTTACAAGAGCGTAGTCCATAATGGTGTTATATTATATAGCAGTTCTTTACGCCTCCGGCAGCCATCATGCCCTGCTTTGTTTATACAATGAGTTCCCTGGACGTGGAGACTTCTGGGATTTATGACGCGTGGTGACAAACCCTGATGCTTGACCAATCACAGCAGAGTAGGTGTGGCTACTGGCTCAAGAAAAAGAAAAGCTGAAGTGTTTTCAGTGGGCGGGGCTTAAGCACATTTTAAATATTTCAATGAAAAGAGAGTTTTGTACAAACAGACACATACTGATGATACAATAGAGGTCAAAGAGCATTGTACACTTAAATGAATACAACCTTTAATGAGCTTTATAATCCAAAAATAGACCATAATCCAGTTCGCTTTACAGTCCCCAAAATACGGTACATAGGGCAGGAGGCAGGGCGACTAAACATGTCGCTAGCCTTTAGCATTTTTTTTTCCTACTCTGTATGTAGGAGGAAACCAGAGTACTTAAAGTAAACCCACACAAGCGTGAACATACAAATTCCACAAAGGCCAATGTGCTAACCACTGACACGTCATATGGCTCAAATAACCTTAACTTATGCATTGTTCACTTGTGGTACCGATCGAGTGAACTGGAGACTCCAGCTAAAGCAGAGTAACCATTCCAAACTCAACTTTACATCCAACCTAATCTTTCACCTCTGTATTTATTTTTCACTTTAGAAGAATTCATAAGATTTTTAAAACAAGGCTTGAATGCTCTGACCCACTACCAATGCTTGTCGCCCTTCAAGTTGCCCTTACTACACTGCGAGTTTCTTACACTTTTTCCATCGAGCTGCCACGTTGTGTGAGGCTTAAAAATAAAAAAAAAGTAACAAAAACAACCCTTGCCCCCAGCTGAGGTTTCTCAGGTAGAAAGTTCCACACACAAAATGAACTTGTTCAGGATGAGGAGCAGAAGACTGGTGGACCGGCGGAATACACTCGAAGCATAAGTTACCGGTGTTGTTAACAATTCAACAGACTTTTATATAAATATTTATTATATATTAGATTTGGCCTAGAATACTGATGGGCCTCCACTGTCGCTACACTGTTCTGGAATAAGTTATGAAAGTAATTCATTCTGTTGCAGAGTTGTTTCCCTAATGTTTGCAGCTGGAGTGTTAGCAACTGAGTACATGCACTCAAAAACCATTATGTTCTGTCTGAACTGCATAAAAGTGTTGTAAAGGCACTGATATTTTAATGTTGTTTACAAGGTTTGAAGCGTTTCTGTTGGAGACACGGGATCGGCGGCGCTCAGCCGATGCAAATGTGGCACTCAACTTCCTTAAAGCCTGTTTAATGCCTTGATAAACCTGAGCAATTACTCATATATTGCATCCAAGGTTTTAGATCATTTGGCCGCGAAACAGAACAGCGTGGCGCCACGAAACTAGCAAGGTAGTGAGGGGGTTATAAAATGCCTGGAAGATTTGTGTTCCGTGGAGGTGTGCTATTTGCTAGTTAAACTGATGAGGGGGAAAACAAAATCACTTTCCCTTTTGGAACTGCTGACTGTGTAATGTAAAAACACGTAATTATTGGTGATTACTTTTTTTTTTTTTTCATTTTGTCTTTGATCTGACTTGAAAACTTTCAGTAGAGGAAAATAACATTTTTAGCATGATTTGTACAGCAAATTATCACAGCATGGGGTCAAAGTGGTCTCAGTAGCAGCTGCATTTAAACTCAAGTTTTCACTATTATGTTCGCCTGCTTATTGAAAAGGGGTTCATTAAATTGTGATTTATTTAATAAAAACACAATTTCAATCCATCTCCAAACCCTATGACCGATTGATACTCGTGCTACTAGTTGCTAACCATATCCTCGCTTTCGGTGAAAATTTAGATGGAGTGGATAAATCGGGACAACACCCGTGTGTCAGCGAGAATGCATCTTGATTGATGGAGATATCAGCAAGTCAACCAATCTGGGCTTGGATGCAGCAAATGAGTACACGAGGAGAATATGTGTGAAAATAGGTTAAGGTAGAGGAGCCCGTGAAGGAGCTTGTGTTCTCTTGTATACACCATAATGTTTCCTCCATTTTCATACGGTCAGCAGTCGAACTTACTGAAACAATTTCATTTCACATGCGTTCAATCTTCTGGAACTCATTTTAAAGTGGTTGCAATTATTGGACCAAATGTTCAGAGTACATTGTGTATTTGTTTACGAAAGTGAACACAGCCCGATAGTATTGTCAAAGTTTGATAGGCTTTGATGTATGAAAAAAATTGCTTAAAAAGTTGGATTTTTCCAAACACAATATATTGAAAAATCAACTTTACACTGTCATAGTTAGCAAATACTAAAATGTTAGATGCTTTTCACTTTATGGTATAAAGGTTTGTGTGGATGAACAGAACAAATGAGAGCAACGAAAAAAATAAGAAAGGAAAAATTTGTGTATAGCGGTGAAAAAAACATGTTTTTTTTCTTCTACAAACAATTCAATGAAGTTAAACAATGGCCAAATGAGCCTGAACCATTCTTAATGAAGAAATGTTCAATGTTAAACATGGATAAACTCAGTCCTAGATTCATAAAGAGAAAATCGAAAATCTTGGGAAGGTGGGACCTAAATCAAATAGTCTCTGGCTAACACATATATCAGTCAAGCAATGCCATAAAAACACGTGCTAATGTCGAGTAATTGACTCTGGTGTTGTAGAATTTACAGACCACACCACTCTTGACAAAGTCTTTCATTTGTTTTCAAACCAAAATATTTTTGAACGTAAGTAAGTAAGTAAGTACATAATCTTTAAAAGATGCGGGGTCAACTGTATCCGCCTGTCCTCAGTCATCACCGGGAACTAGCAAGATCTTATTGTTCATTAAGCTGCGGAGGATGTAATGATTGCTGCCATCTAGCGGCCATATGTTTAACTGCAACACAAATTTGATCAAACGTTGGAATATTTAGATGTTAATTGTAAGTAAGTAAGTAAGTAAGTAATATTTATTTATATAGCGCTTTTCGAGACCAGGGTCACAAAGCGCTTAGACAATCAAAACAATACTCAAAAAAGTACATACTTTAAAGGTCAAGATAATAGTGAGAACAACACAGGATTTCGAGAAATTCAAGGAAAAGATTGTCAAAATGTACTGATTTTATTTCACATACACATTATCGAACTGTAACCCATAAATAATGATGGTAACACATAAAATATGATTTGCAAGCCAAACATTTAGAAGAAAAAAATGCATAGTAATGTCCATGCAGCTGTCGAATATTCATAAAGTATCGTTGAAAAGAATATCGAGATGTATCGGCATATCGATATTTTCGAACACCTCCATCTCTCAGTGCTTCTTACGGAGACACCGTTTTAAAGCAGTTTGATGTCAAATACACTCCCAGGATGGGTCGTCCAGACTCCTTTATGTAGTGAAGAACATTGTTTTAATAATAGCTAGAGTTGATAACAAACCAATCATTACAGAAAATAAAATAATAGTAACAACATGTTACTCACTGTTGTTTTAATACCTTAACAAAGTATTAGTTTGAATCAATTTAAGAACCTCCCAGTAAACACTGATATTTCCAGTAATATAACATGCGGTCACTTAACTCTATAAACTGTTTTGTGTGCAAAAACACCCCCTTTTTTTCTTCCCTTGACATTTTTCAGTCGTATGGATCCTCGACCTCATGCTGTGACGGGTCAATATTTGAAGTGACCCACCAGTGGCCTATTCATCATTTAACAGAGGCTGACATTAAAGTTGGTGTTTACTTAGTTCCGTCCAATAGCTGTCGCAGGATATGATGTCGTGTGGATAAGAAAATCAGTCGCACGAAGCCAAACACGTACGAGTTTCTATACTTGACATGAAGTTGCACCACAGGCTCAGTCTATTAACACATCTAGTGCTGACCAATGCATCAATGTCACGGAGTCTTCAGGCAGCAGCTGCCTGTTGAAACACACTGACCTCTACTGAAGCTCCCATTTAAACCCACTCGGATAGATCAGTTCCTCTACTGGACAACTTTCACTTTGGCTTCTTCATCTTCCTCCCACCTCCTTCAACTGTCAAATTTAGATTTGCTCCTTTTTTTTCGATTGTTTTGTCATCAAAATTGTCTCTTATAAAATATATTTAGCTTTAAATTTGATAGAAAGTGAGTAAAAATTCCTTTTTTTCAACTTTATTATCTCCATAAATTCATTTCAACTACCGAAGAGTAGAAAAATCAATAATCCTGATTAGAATATAGAGTATTCATAGTGACACTGACTTGACATTGTTAAACACCCTAAAGTCATAAGGTCTTAATGAACCGAACATGTTGTGTTTTGAAGAACAGTTTCATAGCATAATGGACTGGGATTATTTTTCCTTACTTTAATAAGAAACACAGCAGAAACGACACCTTCTTACAGTCCATTCCACAGAGGTTAATTCACAGCACATATTCTTGCAAGCTATTGTGTGTAATATGTGTGTTCTTCACGGCCTTGACACTCTCTGGTCTTGGTCTCGGCTCAGGTGTTCTTGACTGTAAGTCCAATTATAAGTATTAAACTAATTCACAAGGTTATAACATAATTAAAATGAATGTGAAAAGAGAGTCCATCGCCAAGCAAGAAGCCTTGTTGTTTTTGTACAACATGAACCATGCATCTCCTTTCAAATTAATCAATCAGTTCCCTTGATCAAGATTTTCTGAACATTTTATTGAAATTGTCATATATTTAGCTAACAATCAAGGGCAATCACATATCGTCCTTGGAGGAGGGATATTCAAAAAGATTTGTGCCGACTCTTGGACAACTCAAACTTTTAAAGATGCAGCAAAACATAATTACAAGTTATATTTGTAAAGCCCCTTTCACAGACCAGGGTCACAAAGCGCTTGAACAATAGTTAAAAATACATACAAATAAAAAAGAACTTTAAAAGGTCAACACAACACAGTGACAAACACAGCAAGACAATTAAGGAAACGCCTGCACAAATAAATAGGTCTTAAGATGCTTGTGGAAGGAGTCAATAGACTCAGTGAAACGCAGAGGGATGATTTATCCAAAATTAAACTCCATTACGTGCATTGTCAACACTTCCTCTATTTTGCTTCTAGTGACGCTTATTTTTCTTCTCTGTAGTTCACAGCTCCCCAGCCTCCACATCTTTTTTTGTCGTTGTGAGTGCGAACCCTCACAGCAAGAAGGTTGCTGGTTAGCGTCCAGCTTGTGTGGAGTTTTTGTTTGTTCTCCCCATGCTTGTGTTGGTTTACTTTAGGTTCTTTAGTTTCCTCCCATTGTCCGGTAAAGGTTAATTGAAAAACTCTTAATTATCCATAGGTTTGAGAGTGTGCTTGGATTGTGTGTCCAATATCGGGCAAATTGATTGTGTGTTTTTTGAGGATCAAATGGCTTAAAATGAAAAATTAATAATGTATTACCTGTTCTTTGACCATGTTGGAGTTCACATGTTTTGATGATCCCAGTTTTAAGCACCAATAACATGACCGTGGAATTATATTGTTTCATCCTCACAACGTTCATTGCTGTCTTATCTATTGTTCAAGGTCTCCGGGCCCAAGAGTCTTTCATTATGCCGAGTCCTGCTTTTTATATAGAGTAATTAAAAGATGGCCCATCATCAGATTCTCATCATCAGCATCACCTCAACAAGAAGAGGGGAATGCGAAAAGCGACATGGCATATTTCCTCTTGCATGTGTGAAGAACAGGATGCGGTTAATTACTGCATAAGGTTCACACATCTGATGTCAGCATGTCTCCTGAAGTGCTGCACATGCGGTTCTCGAATGCTGGAGGTGCCAAACCCTCTCGCAGTGGTGAAGAAGCAGCAATTTTTTATCATGCATTCGAAGCCATTGTGGAGCTTTATCATATCCTCTTTACAGATGAACACTTGCTGATTGATTTAGCATCTATAAAGCATCCATTTATCTTTTGGTGACATCTCATTTGTCCTTTTTTTCATACACTGATGGCCAAGAAAAAAATGGAAAAAGCCAATTGTCCAGTGGAAGATTAGATTCTTTTATTAACATCTTTTCCTATTTTCACGGATAGACACGACACTGTGTTCATTGAGCCTTTGTGGAGTGTTAAAAATGATGATGGATTAGATAGGAGCTATTGTTACTGCCAAAGTCACATTGATGATGAGTGGACTCTAGTCTATAATCACAAAGCAACATTAAGATTTTAAGGTCTGGTCCGGAGTGGATTTCCAAGCCGATCAGCAACCGCTATACTCTTTGATCTTGGATGTAGTATCAGAAAAAAAACATGGGAATACATTTGAGACACACTATGGTAGATCAACAATGCTTTAATTCATCATTCCATCCCATCGGCAGCATCCTGAGAGCCAAACGGAAGATGGTAAGAAGTAAAAAAAAAAAAAAGGCCTCAGGAACTTTCAGACAGTGGAAGAGTGATAGAATAGATGAATTCTGTTTTTGTTTTTTTTCCCCATAAAAGCTCTAAGACAAGATGTTGGGTCATAAAAAATGTACAGCTGAGAGACAGGGGTAAAGGCGGGAGTGTAGCAGTAAGAAAAGTTTGCCTCTCGTGGATGCGTCAACCTGGGAACAGCGTTGAACTAGCATCAGGTCTCTGTTCTGTCAGGGCGAGGACACGTCCTGCCGTCGCCCATAAACCCGGCGGTAATGAGTCATATCATCTGAGGTAACGTGTGAAAGGAAATGCTGATTTCTGAAATGGTGTTTCCATTTAAATATTTTTGAGCCATTCCGGATCTACTCTGGGCAGTATTTTCGAACGCATTAATGTGCAATTACTTTATAAGAACCTTCTGCCAAAAGGTTAATTTGAGTTTCAGTTTTAATGGCTCTGTTCAATGGCTGTTTTTTTTTTTCTTAGCCATTGGGTGATCATTAATATATCCTGGTGCATTATCAGTATTTGCCGTTGTGGAAGGGAAGAATGCATATCAATTAAATGTCTGGAATGATAAACTTTGAAAGGACACACCACTCATGGTTGCTGCCTCAGTTTACCTGGTCATGTTATGTTTACATTCAAGATGGCAAACGTGAAAGGCTGCCTCTGACTTTTGTTATGTTTGTGTCTGTACTGCTACAAAATCAGTGTTGTGTTTACAACACATTCTCAGTCTTTCTCATTATTATTTTAAAACAAAACAACTTTTTTTCTGCAGAATAGCATTTTAACATTAATGTTACATCCTTTCTGGAAGCAAATATTTATTCAGAATTATTTTGTCTATTTCTAAATTGACCACTTGTTCGCATTTTTGTTTAAGTGTCTTCTCTTATTATGATAAAACAGTGACGAATGTACACGGAAGATCTAATTCATAGGCTTGATCAACTATGGGAGATACGTTTTTCATTTCGGAGTAAACTACCTAAAGAGTTCACTTAAAGTGATAGTTCACCCAAAATTCAAACTTCACTCATTTTCTACCCACCCTCATGTCGACCAATAGTTGGGTTATTTTCAGAGTAATCTGTTCCTTTTTACAGTTATAAGCAAAAATGTATGTTCATTTTAATGAAGCAATTTAGGGCCCAAGGACAAAATTCCTCCAAAAAGCTTAAAAACATCCAAATACCTCAATATTCTCTTGTGTAACGGCAATCTTATATTGAAGCCTTGATGAGAGGAATTGTTCTGTAGGCAGAAATTAAAATAATTACCATAAATAAACAGGAAGTACTCTGGGTAATATTGCAAGCGCGTCCAGTGTAGACAGCAGACTGACAAACCCTCTCACAGTGGTGAAGAAGCAGCAATTTTTATCATGCATCCGAAGCCATTTTGGAGCTTTATCATATCCTCTTTACAGATGAACACTTGCTGATTGATTTACCATGTGTAAAGCAGCCATTCATCTTTTGGTGACATCTCATTTGTCCTTTTTTTCATACACTGATGGCCAAGAAACAAATGGAAAAAGCCAATTGTCCAGTGGAAGATTAGATTCTTTTATTAACATCTTTCCTATTTTCACGGATAGATACGACACAATTTCATTGAGCCTTTGTGGAGTGTTAAAATGATGATGGATGAGATAGTAGCTATTGTTACTGCCAAAGTCACATTGATGATGAGTGGACTATAGTCTATAATCACAAAGCAACATAGACAACCCCACTGCAACATTAAGATTTTAAGGTCTGGTCTGGAGGTGATTTTTCAGGCCGATCAGCAACCGCTATACTTTTGGATGTAGTATCAGAGAAAAACATGGGAATACATTTGAGACACACTGTGGTAGATCAACAATGCTTTAATTCATCATTCCATCCCATCGGCAGCATCCTGAGAGCCAAAAGGAAGATGGTTAGAAGTAAAAAAAAAAAAGGCCTCAGGATCTTTCAGACAAGAAGAGAAGAGTGATAGAATAGTTGAATTCCATTGTATGCGCTCTGGAAGACGTTTGTAATTTTGGTGAACTAACCCTTTAATACAGGGCCACCTTTTTTTATTAGCTGGGAACAACATTTGCAAAGTGAAGATGAGTGGGGGCCAACTATGAACAGTGGCATCCCACCAAAACATTTTTTTTTTCAGAAGTTCAAATTCATTTTTTCCTCGCCACTGCCACGCTGTGATTCACTTATTATTTTTAGTAGCTGGGGTCAGTTTTTCTTTTCTCCAATATAGCTTTACATAAACTGTAAAGTGTCTTGAGATAACTTTCTTATAATAAGGCACTTTAAAATAAAATTGAATTGGTGGTTTTACAAGACTCACAGCATTTATTTTTACAATTGAAAAATTGTTTCTATTTAACATTCTCTGGTTCAATAATTAAGTTTATAATGGAGGGTGTTGGTCGTACAGTGTCTCCTCAAGGGCCCAAACAACCCCCTGGTCAGGCTTTGGTCATAATTGACAGAATCATTTAAATATCCATGTAACCATTTGCTCTGTTAATATTTCTGCGTCTGCTGAATCATAACAATAACATAATACTGTATATAGAAGACTAGTAATGGCTGTGTAAATGTAGAGGTTGCTTTGGGCCTCAGGTTTCAGTCTAAATAATTTCACATGGGGATTCAATATTTGAAGTAAGACTTTCTTTAAGTAAACTTTGTGGTTTGAGTAAGGTTTTGGCAATATTGTCTTTGAAAACAAAAACTGGAACAAAGCAAACTTACCTGTTAAACAGCAGTTGCTAGTTGATAGAAATACATGTTGTGGAAATGTGGGCAAGATTCATGCGTATCCGTCTCTTGGTGTTTCGCCTCGTCTTCCCACATGAAACACAGCATAAGGATTAAAAAAAAAAGTTCCCTAAGTAGGAGCAAATTTGAAACTCAGTTTTAATTTAACATTTTCTTCTCTACCATAACAAGTTTGGACCGAAAGGGACTTAAAATTCCCTGCACACATTTTACCTTAATGAAAAAAACATTCAATTATTAAAGGCAGAATCACATATATTAATTCTGACTGGAGAGCTTTCTTGAAAATATGTATGTAAAGAGAACTGGTTATTTGTACTAATAAAAATCACATTTAAGTGTATTTTCTGTCCATGGTTTCAACAAAACTGGGGCTTATTTGTAAATGACATTAACAAAGGCCTATGGCTTCTGTTCCATTGTTACTCCAGCAGGCTATATATCCACACACACCTAGAGCAATGATCTAAACAGGCCAGGTATTGGACAATATAATATCAATATACACCTAGCTAAAGAATACACTATTATGGTCCCTATTTTTGTTACGCTACTTTGCCTCAAATGGTCCCAACATGCCATTATCAAAATAAAGAAATAGGTACAAATGACCACTGCGATAGCATGATGCTAACAGGAAAAAAGACACCTTTCTATTCTGTGTCATTGCACTTATGATGAACAAAGTAATGGCCCTTGAACCACCTGCTTTTATCTCCCCCAAGTATTTCTAGATCTTCGTCTGGCGCTTCCTAATGACCAAGAGAGCAACCGCTACGATTCCTCATATTCTTTTTAAGTATGATGTGTGAGTATGTGAACTGAAGAATGTGTGTTACAATGAGTTGTGACATTCACTTTGCTGCATGTCCAACCTTGTAGCACAGAGCATTATTCACCCATATAATGCTAATACTTTTCCTCCCTTGTTTCAAACGCCAATTATGGTTTACCACACACTCGCAGCATGGCCCCCGTTTATTATTATTGTACTTGACTAACGCTGAATGGCAGTTTTAAGCGCCTGCTGCTTTTGAGTCCCTTTGGTAGTCATATTTATGTTTGTGTATTTAAAAAGCCAATTAACCAGTGGACTTGAGCCTAAATTAAGTTAATAAAAGACTGTTAAATTGTAAACGCCTTTATTACAACAGCCAGTCATCTGTCTGTTGGCAAAACAACTTGTATGATCGTCGTTTCCCTAAAGAATGGGGTAGTATTCTATGTTTCCTTTTAAAATGAGTTGCCTTTGTTTTCTCCCCTAAAGAGGGTTATATGATTGTACAAAATACACCACATTTAATTTTCAGGAAATGCTGATGATGGGCCAAGAACAGATTATTTGTATTTTGATGGGAATCATTTCAATATTTTTATTGTCTTTGTTGTTTTCTTGGTCAGCAATCCATGAGTTGCCTTTCCAGTTGCCATCTCACACTGTTAGCATTAAAAACATTGGAATAAATGTAATGAATTTGTCGGTAAATGTTGGCAGTAGGACAAGGAGCAGATGATTGAACTTTGGTTTCATTCTGGAGTTCTATCTGGATCTAGAAAGCATTGACTGATGAAGATTACAGGAATCACTGCTAAGTCTTTGTCACCGCTAGAGCTCCTTATCAGGGTCCTTACATTGAGTGACTTGTCATTCAGGGACAGACCAGTGGATCCCCATATCCCCTCTCTCTCGACTGACCCCCCATTTAGCCCTGTCCCTCCTCCATCTTACAAAACGTTGACATTATGACTGCTCTTTTTTAAAGGGTACACTTATAAAGTAAAGCTATAGCAGCCCCTGCAGTTGGTATGTAGGGAAACTTCATCATTTTTCATCATGTTTTCCTGCCAATGATGCCAGCCCGGAAAAAAAGCTGCCCAGGGCGATTGCCTAGTTCACCCACTCCTAGAACCACCGCTTATGTATAGTTTTAATTGTGTCTTGTGTTTTAAAGGTGCTTGACTTAGTCACATTTTTTTTGTAAGGATGGGCCCGAAAGATGCAGAACACCACAGGACCGACGGGATAAGTTGGTTCTTTATTGAAGTGATTTAAAGGATCATTCGTTTATCGACCAACGCCGAAGCATCATCAACAATACTTCAGACTATAGACGTTTTATAGACCTTCACAATGGGCCGTCCCTGATAGGCGTTTCTTCCCCGAAGTTGCATGATTTCCCGACAATCGAACGTTAGCTCTATGTGCGTTACCCGCCCAGATGTTGTTCCACTCCCAACGTCCCGAAAATATACCGAAAAAGGAAGCTCTTGCTCACTCCATCTCCTCGACTGTAGTACAAGTGTTCTCTTTCCCGCGTAAAAACATCCTCTAGAAAAAATCCTGGTCACCAGGCTCTTTTTGCTGCCTCATTAAATCTCTGTCGTTTGACCCTTTGTACAAACTTGAGGCCTAAACCAGCTGAATCCCCTTCACACCAACTTATGTGAAAGCTTGAACAGAACAGTAGTCATTCGAGTCGACTGGCAATGTTCCGCTTGTTATGTGATCTTATATACTTCTTGGAAAATGATCCACAGTTGGTAGGAATCACAGCCGAGAATGATGTTGCCCGGGAAGAGGGGGAAGAGATGCCTTTACATTATTAGCATGCACACAGTCGCCTCATTAGCAAGAATAACGGAGTTCAATGACTGCAATCAGGCTCTGAAATAAACTATGATTAAACACTCCTATTTCTTTCACCATTAGAGAATCACCCCCTCCCTAGCTATAGACGAACACCCCTTCAGTTTTTCCCCATTTGCTGCCGACGGATACAATTACCAGTCATTGCAGCGGAATACTGTAAACCTCACGGGAAGACAAACAGGACAGCGTGGATTTTTTTTTTTTTTTTCTTACTGCCCCTGTGTTTAAAGGCTTTCTGGAGCTTCTGCCATGTTAAACAAACACATCCCCCAGCTTTTAATGTCTTGTTACACTCCACAAACACATTGTCTCACTGCGCAGTACCAGTCACTCCATAAATCCTTCCAAAGCCTCAGCATGGAGTGTGGACTGCAGTGTGCAAACAATGTCGCATGGGTTTTTTGGTTGCGGAGTTGCCGCCACCGGGAAGGCCTGTCTGTTTACCACCTTTAATTGAATCGGGGGGGATTAGCATTACTGTGCAGGATGTATTACACTTCCTTTAGCACCTGTCGTTTAACCTTGCTACACTTTCGTACAAGACAAAAACAGAAGCGGGGTGAGTCGTAGGCACCAGTATGCTGAAGCCGCGAACGCCGGAGAGGGTGTTTTACCCCCACCCTCCCCACCCTCCTCACCACCCCTTATTGATTCCAACAGATGGCGGAACCAGAGAGAGAGTTTTTTCCGCTGACTCGATGCCCAGATGAACAGCAGTGTTGAGCTTGCCATGGCTTCATTAAATATTCACTCATAGCAATAACACACCAGACAATGTGCACAGAGAAAGAAAATAAAAGAAAAAATGTGTCTAATGTTGGGAGATCTGAACAAAAGAAAGTACATTTCCATCTCAGCTTGGATATTGCAGATATGGATCATATTAGGTCTGTTTGTTCCCGACAATTATCGGCCGTGCGATGTCGTGAAAAGTTGAACGGCTGCGATAAAAGTTGATTCTTCAGAGGATTTGTTGACAATGACATGGATATTATGCATGCAAGACTCCCGATGAACCGACGGCACCTTTAGGAATTGTTGTGTTTGCAATTAACTTTAGGAACGACGATCGGCCGGGCAGGTCGGGGGAAATAATTACAGGGCTTAGGGAATGTCAGACATCACATTAGGCCACATCAAGACCTGTCTCCGCCGTCCAGAATTAAATATGAAAACATGCAAATGAGGACTCAACACTTTTTCAGACGTTCATTAAGATGCAGCGACACCAGCGTCTGATAGCTGCCGATTTTCAAAAGTATTTGTTTTTCTGTAAAAATCCCAATTCATTAAAGGCTTTTAAAAAAGATGCTCTTAATATTCCACTGACAAATGGTTGGAAGAAAATGAGGTTTTGTTTGGAGCCATCATTGGAATAGATGTGATAATGATAATTACCGGACATGGATTTTTAAGCTGGAATGTGACTATAAAAGACAGCAGTTAGTCTGCTTGTCATTCTTTTTGTATAATTTAGAGACAATTGTTTCATTTTACTCTGTTGTGTTGCCATTTTCTCACTCCTCATTTGAATGAACTAATTTCCTATGAATACATTTTGTAACCAAAGTGAGCATAGTTTGTTTGGACAAACTTTTATCAGCTTTAAATTAGCTCAGGCAAATCTAGAGCCCCGTCCACGGCCATTTGTGGCCCTTGAGTGGATTTTTGATTATTCAAGATACAAGAACAAGATACAAATTTTATAAATAAGTTATACAATGTCAAACAAGATTTTCATCTCAAGCTCTGTGACTGGTATGTGAATTTGAAAAGGTTTGACGTCCATGTTCTAACATTTCTGGTTGTCTTGGTATCATGTTTTAAAAAGAGACCTGGTATTCTTTTTTTGTTGTTGAGATACTATTTTAAAAACCGAACCATATTTTATATTTGAAATCTTAGGAAATATTCAAAATGTTACTGGATGATAAGCAAGCTAACGTAGACTTGCCACAAATGTCAATTTGTATATTCTCTTAACTACGTAAGGCAGGTGTTAAATAAGACTGTTAATGTTAACTTTTTAACGCAGTAAATAAGTGTATTGATCACAAAAACAAAGTGTATGATCTTCTAAAGTACTTGTTAAACATTGTATAAACTGCATCATGAATGAAGCATTTTCTGAGAAAACATTTTACAACACACAAAAAAAACCCAACCAATTTTGTAGTGTAAGTTTGCTTTCTTAAAAACATATGCTTTTGCTTCTGTCGGTGTTCAGTTCTATACTTCCACTCCATCCTAAGTTGCTGAATTGGTTGTGCAGAGATGTCCCCCTTTGAAAAAGGAACTCCAGAGAAACTCTCAATTAGGCTCCTAAATTAACTTGAGAGCTCCTTTATTTTGCTGGGAAACGATTGTCTAAGTTTTTTTTTTTTCTCTCCTTCAATTCGACGGTGGTGTCCTCTTTTTTCAACGCTTCATTTGTCCTAATGCTCTTTTAAATGGGCTCGGGCTATAGAGATGGACAAGCATTCTTGTGGAACTGCTATGTGCGATAAGTAGCCTCTCATTTGACCGCCCTTGCAGGCCAATTATAAAGCTGTAACAGGGTAACACCTCTTCAGTCTTTCTGTTATTGAACCTCTCCGGTCTTTGCCTTAGTTTCTCCTTTTGTCTCTCTCGTTTTGCTCCCATTCCCTGGTCTTTCTCTTTCCCCTGCTTTTCCCCCTGCAGCTAAGAGTAGAGAGGGCAGGCGTGGTGGCGGGCCGGCCCTCGTGTCCTTTAGTGTCCGATAACAGAGTCCTCCCATCAGCCGCCCGCCTCGGTCAAGCAAGTCCTGGCTAATGGATTTGGCTGGCAGGCATACATCCCTTCATCCCAATTCAGTCACCCTGCTTTCTCCCACACCTTTCAATTATTCAGTCCTCACTTCTATGCAAATGGTTTTGGTATTGAGGAAAAACCTGCCATCATTTTCATCTGGTTGTTATGTGTGCTGATGCGTGGGACTCTGGGGGATTGTTGGGCGGTGACATACGGTGTAGCTGCTGAGATGGAGCGTGTTGGCTGCCTGGCGATCCCTCATCTCCTTCTAGACGAAGCTCCATCAGACCCGAACCATTAGAGGCTGATCTATCGAAGCGCCACTCACAACTGGTAACACTCTGGCAGTTCCCTAGCAACCGCCGCGAGCGCTGGTTACTTTTCACTGTAATTCTCAGTTGCTTAGCTACAGAGGCTGACAAAACTACACATGGACCATCTTCACATGCCCGTCGAGAGGGCCAAAACATTGGTGGTATCATTCAGAAGAAGAATGGATCGATCGTGTGACTCACGCGGATCCATACCGGCTTGTTTATGTGGCTTTTCTTGCGGGGCCATATAATGTGATTTTAAAAATGACGGTGGTCACGAATGTAAATGTTAACTTGGAAATTGACATGATTCATTTAATCGAGTTTATTGTAAATAGATGGAGAACTTTTTTCCCTGAATAAAAACACGACATTTCCATTTAATGTAGAAGATGAATGGAGGGTTTAGTCATTTTTCTCTCAACATTTTATTGTTGTTATTTAGAATCTCTCTCTCTATATATATATAAAGTATATATATATATATATCTTGACCTTAAAAGTATATATTTTATTGAGTATTTTTTTGTGACCCTGGTCTGGAAAAGCGCTATATAAATATAAATTACTTACTTACTTACTTGCTTACTTGCTTGCTTACTTACTTATTTACATATATATATATATATATATATATATATATATAAACCCAGGAGAAAAGCTATGAAAGGAGGCAACCATTTAGAATTATTTATCAAGTAGCTATTCATGGAAAAATAACAGTAAATTTACAAATATTATAGTTAAAATAAGTCTTTACTTCAGATATTACAGGCATGGTTGTGGTACCAACACATATAAATAGGTGGCGCTATAGCCCTCTCCATAAATAGTGATGATAGTATGGAAATTATAATTTATTATAAGTAATTTAGAGGTAAACTGACATAATCTTCTTAGGTTATTAAGAAATCTGAAGCAATTCATAGAAAAGTAAATGTGTGCGACGCTTAAAGTTTCATGGACCCACTAACTTTTTTAACAGCGACAACAGTGCCACAAATGTGACATGAAAAAAGGACACGGAGGAGAACGAATCTAAAAAGTGTCAGTGCATTTGTTCCAATGTGTCGTCCCTTAGGGTCTGCAGTCGGCAATAACACTGGAAATAAACTTGGTTACTCATAAACGAATGAGCTTTGTTGTCGGATCTGCCCACATACATAACAACGGGGAACTTTCTGATCACCTCTTTATAGCTGCCACCTGTTGGCGTTTCATGGGTGACTGGTGGGCGCGCGACACCATCAAGCAACTGGTGACTGCAGATCACTTCACCCCAAAGTCAGAAGCTCGGTGTTTGTTTGATTTCTCCCCCTGCTTGGAGCTTAAGGTACATTTGGTTTCGAGATATACCAGTCCTGGATAAATAACGGGTGTTACGTGGGCAGGTGAAAGACGACTCCTCCTCGAGTCTTGTGGGAGACGTCGTGCCCTTCCACTCGCCTACCTCAGCAATGTCACACCCCACCTTAGCAGATGCTTTAAGAAAACACCAGCGAGCGCATTTACCCCCATTTCACACTCTCATATTTCATTTTCATGTCCGCTGAGGTTACCTTTCCATTTTCCTCTCCGCTGCAGATACTGCAAGGTGAAACGGTTTGTTATCTGTTTATTTATGAGAACTGTAGTGGGAGTCGCTGTTATTTACCGCCGTCACAAATCTATGTTTATTTTTTCTCCAAAATGTCTCCGAGGAAAATCCCGCAAATATGTTGTTAAGTTCCTTCTAACAAGGCACCAGCCCCACCTTGTTGCGTGACCCCCATGAGAGAGAGCGGCGTCCCTCTGGGCACCGCCCCGGCACTAGTGGCGGTTGCTGTTGCCAAAAATAATTAAGCACGCTGTCACTGGCTTATTGCTGTATTTGCACGAAATTTCCATCCAAGTATCAACATGGGATGAGGCCACGCCGCCTCTCGCCGTTTCCCCCGCGCACATCACCAGGATGAACAGGCGTACAAGACGCCACTGCAACCGCATAACAAATATTCTTTGATCAAGCGTCTCGTAGGAAACGCATCACAAACATTTGTATCCATAAATACCAAACAAGTGCTGAGCAGCGTTCTTACAAATGTCTCTTTCGCTAATCCCTCTTTCCTTGGATTCCACCGGCTCAACCGATCATTTGTCACAGTTTTCTTTTCCTGATACCTGATCCTATCGGCTGCACCGCTGATAAGAAGTCAACCCGACAGGGTAGCGGGGGGTGACATGAGTAGATGACACGTGTTCTGTAACAATTATTTGGTAAATATTCTTTAGATCTCTGTAAATTTGTTAGCAATGATAATCATATTTTAACTCAATAGTGTACCATACATGGTGGTGGGATCTGAAGGAAACAGGATCCAAGAGTGAGTGAGAGCAACAAGCAGGAAATAAAAAAGAGTCCAACATCTCAATAAACACAAAAACATGAGGTCCAACATCTCAATAAACAAATAGTCCAACATCTGAATATACAAACATGAGGTCCAACATCTTAATATACAAACAATAGTCCAGCATCTAAATATACAAACAATAGTCCAACATCTCAATAAACCAACAATAGTCCAACATCTCAATATACAAACATGAGGTCCAACATCTCAATATACAAACATGAGGTCCAACATCTCAATATACAAACAATAGTCCAACATCTCAATATACAAACAACAGTCCAACATCTAAATATACAAACAATAGCCCAACATCTCAATAAACGACCAATAGTCCAACATCTCAATAAACAAACAATAGTCCAACATCTCAATAAACAAACAATAGTCCAACATCTTATTATACAAACAATAGTCAAACATCTCAATAAACACAAAACATGAGGTCCAACATCTCAATATACAAATAATCCAATATCTATGTGTACAAACAATAGTCCAACATCTCAATATACTAATAATCCAACATCTCAATATAAAAACAATAGTACAACGTCTCAATATACAAACAATATTCCAACGTCTCAATATACAAACAATAGTCCAATACATCAATATACAAATATTTGTACATCTCAATATACAGCAATAATCCAACGTCCCAATATACAACCAATAGTCCAACATCTCAATATACAAACAATAATCCAAATTCTCAATATATATATGTATATATATATATATATATATATATATATATATATATATATATATTTATATATATTATATTAGATAGACGTTGTTAAATGTCAAGGTAAAGTGATGAACACTGAGTTTTGATAATATTAATAATAGAAATGAAATTGCTTGTTTAACTTCTTTCACCTTGTGTTTCATCTTGTAATAAGATCTTGATTAAATTAAATGTAATATGTTGTCTTGTCGCAACAGTGCCTTTGGATAAATATATAATACTTAAGCTACAATGTTGTCGTAATTGAACTTTAATTCTTTCTTTAAGTCCTTCTAATGGTTATTGACCAGCGGGTTCTTTAAAAAGAATCCTCATAACTTATACATGCCGCCTCATAAATGATCCGCCAAACACTTGAACTCCTTCCAGAAGCATCAAACATCCGACTGACTTCCACTGCAAGCAGCTGTTACAGTTTATTACAGCTTTTAATGCATCACTGTCTTCCTCCTTGCATCATGCTTTCCTCACCTCCCAAACTTTGAATAATTGTCAGCCGAGGGATTTGGACTGTGATTCTGTTTCATTCATTTAGTCGAGAGTGAAGAGGAAACATGAACAGCAGCAGTAAACCATCGTCCATCCTTCTTTTTTATTTTTTCATTCTCACTCTCCACTCAGGTGTTGAGGGCCATTTTTGTCCACATCAATTTCTTTCTGTTCATTCTTTTTTTTCCCTCATATGACAGTCTGCTCTGGACAGAATACAGAAGGTTGTAGGTTTTCTTTTTTTTCCTATCTTAGAAAAGGAAAAATACACTGAAAATAATTTAAAGTATATATTTTTTATTTCTATTAAAACATTTATTTTTTGAGTTAGGTCTAGGGGCTTTTAACTTCTTTCATGGAATTCTTTATTTGTCATTATTAAAACCTTAACTATATTGTATTGTTTTTGTGTTTCCTTACTTGAGTCATACATCTCAATATACAAACAATAGTCCAAGTACTCAATAAACAAACAATATTCCAACATCTCAATATACAAACAATAGTACAACGTCTCATTATACAAACAATAGTACAACGTCTCATCATACAAACAATAGTACAACGTCTCATTATACAAACAATAGTACAACGTCTCAATATACAAACAAAAGTACAACGTCTCAATATACAAACAATATTCCAACGTCTCAATATACAAACAATATTCTAGTAATACTACTGTAAACTATTGATTATTTAATTTGTATTTTAATCTCATTTCATCCTTGACATTTATTTACAGAAAATCTGTACATTTGACACAATCGTACCGTTATCTTTTATAATGATCATCCACATACAATTGTTGAATTTTCACCTGTAATGAATCAATTGTATTTATTCAAAACTATTTTCAACTGCAATCAAACTTTTTTTTTAAACCATAATCAAACAATCCTCAACTATAATCAAATAATGATCAAATATGATTAAAACCATCAAAGTATTTTCAACTATAATTAAACAAGTATCAACTTTATTCAATTATTTTAACTGAAATCAAACAACTATTAAATTAATCTATTATAATCAAACAATTATAAGCTATATTTTAACAATTTTCAACTGTAATCAAACATTTTGACTGAAATGAAACAATTGTCAACTATAATCAAACAATTTTCGACTATAATCAAACAATTTTCGACTTTAATCCAATACATTATAGCTGAAATCAAACAAATTTAAACTATAATCAAATACGTTCAACTATAATCTAACAATTGTCAACTATAATCTAACAATTTTCAACTATAATCAAACAAATTTCAATTATAATCAAACTATTATCAACTATAATCAAATATGTTCAACTATAATCTAACAACTTTCAACTATATTCAAAACTTAAAAATAAATAATTACAAGAAAAAGAAAAAGCAGCATTTATTAATAAGCATTTAAAATAAGTATTGTTTTAATAAAACATTTGATCATATGGACACGATCACTTATTTAAATGGAAATACATTCCACCAGTGTGTCAGTTTCAAATGTCTTTTGTCAAATCATTTTTTATAACCTTAAGAGACATTTTTTTCAAAGTTGTCTCGGCTTCTGATCTTTACTGTCGTCTACTTAAGGCAGTCAAACTGTTTAGCTAATCCTTAATTCAATCTGTGCAACACGGAGACCCTGTTTTTTTTTATCTTCCGGACCACACAGTGAAGCCTCTCCGTCATAGCGCCCCCTATTATCTCATTAGGCCATGTTCTTCTGAAAATAAAAAAAACCTGCTGCGGGAGCATGTGGCACTGATTGTCAAATACTTCCAAGAACAAGGAGCTGTTGTGCAAATGGACTCGACTGCCATGAATTACGGAGGGAGACGAGGAGGGGAGACGGGGATACCCTCCTGTCCATCAAGTTGGTTTACTCAAGCGAGCGCTTGACCTTCTCGCCGTGTCGGCGAAACAGATGGAAACGCCAACCTCTACCTGTGCAATCAGAAAACCCAGTCGATGTGGACTAAAGTAAGGTTGAAAAAGAGATCCAGCTGCACTTTAATATGCGTCTCCATCACTTCTAAATGGTAACTACGAGGGGATGAGAAACAGCTGTGAGGTCCCCACAAACAAGAGTAGCTCATAAATGTTGGATAAAGCCGAGTTCATCTTCGTTTTCCCGGCCGGTGTAGGTACAAATTTTATCCCCCCACTTCCTACGTGATGACGTCACACGTATGCGAACGTCTCTTAAAAATATTTTTTATGGGTTAAAGAAACGTCAACAGAAGGTTTACATGATACTTTTTACCACATAAAACATTTATATTGACAAAAAGACGATGTTCGTCAACATAATCACTTTCCGTTCTTTCATTTCCTGGTCTGACGATCACGTGACTTTGACACCAACAGGAAGTGTCCGCGCTACATGTGACGAAGCCTCTGATTGGCTGAAGCTGTTTTACTAATAATAAAGCACAACTGTACAATGAAATAAAAATCATTCCAAAATAATTTGCTTTTCAAATAAAAAAAATGTTAGAATATTCCCCTTTCAATAACTTGTCTGTAGTTCGGATCATGAACACCTCAGTAATTATTTAGGTTTCGATTTTTTTTAAATGGAACAAATAAAAATAAAATGACTCGTTCAATAAAGTGGGCATATGTACATTTAATAATTGATTTAAAAAAAAAAAATCGAAATGATACCTAAATAATTACTGTACAGTTGTGCGTTATTATTTAGTTTTCGATTTTTTTTTAAATCAATTAAATCAATTATTAAATGTACATATGCCCACTTTATTGAACGAGTCATTTTATTTTTATTTGTTCCATTTAAAAAAAATCAAAACCTAAATAATTACTGAGGTGTTTATGATCCGAACTACAGACAAGTTATTGAAAGGGGAATATTCTAGCATTTTTCTCGAACTCGAATAATTTTTATTTAATTGTACAGTTGTGCTTTATTATTAGTAAAACAGCTTCAGCCAATCAGCGGCTTCGTCACATGTAGCGCGGGAACTTCCGTTGGTCTTAAAGTCACATGATCGTCAGACCAGGAAATGAAAGAACGGAAAGTGATTATGTTGACGAACATCGTCTTTTTGTCAATATAAATGTTTCATGTGGTAAAAAGTATCATGTAAACCTTCTGTTGACGTTTCTTTAACCCATAAAAAATATTTTTAAGAGACGTTCGCATATGTGTGACGTCATCACGTAGGAAGTGGGGAGACAGAATTTGTACCTATACCGGGGCTCAGGAACTGCTGCACGAATATGGTGGATTATACTTCTTCTTCCTGTGTCGCCACGTTCTCTCTCTTTTCGTTGCATTTTAGGAGCGATGGACTGAATGTAAATCCGCCCATCCGTGGCTGTAATGAGCATTAACTAACAAGCATTAGCCTTTTCAGGATCAACACATGTGTCCCATTAAAAAAAAAGGAATAATCCCGTCATCGTGTCATGGTGGTGTCGTGACCTCCACGCGTCGGAGGGTTAGCATCAGCAGGGAGATGATGGATTGGATGACATCGTCGATTTGGTGTGAGTGGATGAGAGGAGATATGCAAGATGATCGGTGGGTGCTGGAAGACGTTTTTTGATTTAATAAAAGAAAACGCGTCGGGCTAATTCCACTTGAAGGAAGGAACTGTCGGTCGGAATCACGGAGGAGAAATGAATACTGTGAGAGCGAAATTTGATGTTAGATATTTGGTTGTTGTCAGACATTAGTAACAGAGAGCAGATCAGATCAATTATGAACTGATGAGATTGTAACTATTGTAACTCTCTTAGTGAACATGATTCTGTCAGATTTAAGAAGAAGAATCTGTGAAAACCACATGTTTTAAGCATTTTAAAACAATTTAAACAACAAAGTTTTTGTCATAAAAATGTATTTTACGAACACAAAAGAAGTAGATCTCGGTTTCCAACCTGTCAACCCTCTTGTTGTCTCAGGGTCAAGGTGACCCGAAGGCCCGAAAACAAAATTTAATTGCGACTTAATTGAACCAAAAGTAACACAAAGGATAAAACGATTACTTGTTTATTTTGTTTTCGGGGGCTTCCGGGTCACCTTGACCCTAAGATAACACAAGGGTAAACATTTGCTGCACTTGAATGATACTTTGTAAACATGTAGGTACTTTTTACAAGTGAATACAACCCCCTCTTTTTTTTTTACGTTATTTACATGTCACACTTAAATATTATCATTTTCAAAGAACATAAAAACTTATAAACGGCTGGTATAGTTGTCAGTTTTTGATGATGTTGTAGTTTTTTTTGGATTTAAGGCCAAATCATCCAAAAGTGTTTTTGTTTTAGCCGATGCCGAGCTACATGTGGATGGGTCGTTTATTTCTGAGGTGGAATAATGTATTTTTTTTTGGTAGAATAATTCTGGAGAATGGGCTAAAAAGGGCTGTGGTAGTTTTGTTTCACTAGTTATATTAGTTTGTTATGGTGGTTAATTAAAGGTACTTTATGTATTTATGGCTAATGCATTTTTTTTCATTAGAAAACATGAAGATTTGGACATTTTTCTTATATATATAATCATTTCAATATGTATTTTACCAATAAGAAGGCAAAGAAACATATTTAACATTATTTTAGCGCAGATTATGATTTATTTTAAACAAATTCAATCACAAAAACGAGTATCTTAACGATTAGAAAATAATAAATGAACTTTTTTTTAGAATGTCTTCTCAAGTTAAATATCGTAAAATAGTTATCGTAAAATAATCATAATATTCTTTAACCTGTGTGTCATCTTTGGGTCAAGGTGACCCGGTGGCCCGACCTCCCTGGCTTCCATAAATACATAAGCAGTGATGGAGGTCGTTGACCTTGACCCAGAGACAACACAAGGGATACCTCAAACACATTTGTTTTGGGCCACCATGGGTTGAAAAAACTGAATTTAACCAACATTCTACATCACTTTTATGATAATCTGTATTCATGTGAAATATATAACGTGATTCCCTTCAGTCTATGTCTCTCCCTTCACATCCAAACTGCTTCTAGGTGTGAAAATAGGATTATTTATCTATTGTTTCAAACCGCCACGTCAGCGATTTCCTCAGCACAAAAGCAATGACAAGGTCAAACTCCCGAGTTTAGCAGTATTCTTAAACACCGCCTGTGAGCGTGTGTTTTTTGAGCATTTCCCATGCCACTAAAAGGCGATGGTTTATCCGTGCGCTACTAAAGGTTTCTCCCCAGCGTCGCATTCCTGTCGGGGGTAACAAAGTGAGCATATGCACAGCGAGGCCCGACACCGCCGCTGAAATGACTGCGCCCGTGATAAATGCACCGGCGAGATATTACAGTAGAGCAGGTGTGGGGGGGGGGGAGTCGAGCGAGGCCGCCAAAGACCTTGTTGTTCTTTCTTTTTTTTTTACCGGAGGGAACCTTGATGCTCATCAGCAGATTTGACAGATTTTCTTTCACATTGCGGGAGCAAAAGAAATAATGATCGACGGCAGCGGCGGCGTGTAAAGATGAAGCTGTCTGGCAATAAATAAAAGAGATGAGATACTGACAGCCTATAGAATAACTTTTGTTTTACGGTATAAGGCATGAGATTCTATTAAATCTTGTTTTGCCAACACATTGGATAAGGTCTTAAAAATGTATTTTTTCTTATGTTATTATAATTAATTACTTTACAGAAGTGTCAAATGAAAACCACTTATCTATAAAAAACATTATTTTCATCCACTATAACACTTACGTTTTATTAAACCTACATGCCAATATATTTATTGCTGCTTTACCAGTTTTTGCAACTTTTTAAGTTCATTTTAAAGTGAATATTGTTTGGCGTTTAATTTGGATTGACACTCATCGAGGACAGCAATATCATAATCCCAAAAACAAATAAACTAAATAATATTTGATCAGACTTAGGTGTTATTTTGTAATACATTTGTCAACATCATGTAGTATTATTGGTTATTATATTATTCCTAGTGTCTTTTGTATCATACAGATTAAATAATATTTTTTATGATTGTTTTCTTTATTTTCTGTAGCTTCCTGTTTTATTTTGAAGAGTCTCTCTTGTGTTGCCGTTGATCTTCTTGCCCTCCTGTGTCTTCCACCTGTTCGATCAGCAGCTTCCTGCTGAGACGCGGCTGCACTCTCTTCTGCGCTCGTGTTCTTAGCATGTGAATCTCTCGCCTTCCCGTGTCCTGGTTTCCACCTTCATTCCCTCCCGCGTCTTGAATCGTGACCCAACCGAGCTTACGGTTGTTTCGCTTTTTGTTGATTCGTCCGACAGTCGTTTTTTGTATTGATGTGTTGGTAAACATTAAAGCGGCTCCAATTGACCTACAGTTGCCTCTGCCAAGGAGGTTATGTTTATATTTCTGTTGGCAGTGTTCTCGCTCAGTTGCTACTGCGTTGTTAAATTGGTTTTCCGAACATTCCCCCCTTTATAGTCCCATTGACACCGTTTCAAATCGGCTGTTGGGATTTGAAAAGCTATAACATCTTATTATGTTGCTCAGTAAGCCCTGAATATTATGGGGGAAAAAAAGTTGATAATTAAAGTTAAACTACTTTTGCTCACATTTTGCTGATAAAACAAACATATATTTAGTTACAAATATTAAAAACTTACAATACATTGAAACCACTGATGATGCATTCAGGGTCAGTGGTTAAAACCAATGTTTTACCTATTATATATATATATTAAAATGAAATACTACGTAGATTCATGCAGCTTAATTGATTTTTTAATATGTTTTTTAATGTAATTACATTTTTACAAAGTACCTTTTTATGATTTTAAGCCTATTGTTTATATATATTTATGAATTAAACCTTTTCTAACCTCCACATACAACTATTAGAGAAACATTTTGCCACAAAAATATTGGTTTATGTTTACTTTTTAGCTTTTCCCATTAAAGTTTTTGAAAAAACCATAAGTTGCAGAGATGAAATGCTATATCACAAAAATAAAAATACATACAGTAAATGCGATCAAGAGTGAAAACAGAAATATGTTCAATCCTTTTAAAGCCTATCCAAAAACATTTATCTTACTCTCTTTATCGATATCCCTGTTCTTAGTGTTTTATATCTTAAAAGGTTAGTTTAACCAAAAATTCAAACTTCATTCATTTTCGATTGTTTTATTCTTTAAACTTTCGTTACAAACAATCTTAAAATGCACAAGATGGACTTTACATACGAGCAGTATGGAGGTATTTGGATGTTTTTGAGTGTCTTTTTGGATGAAGGCGATGAAAACTCAGCACTAGATGATACAATAAAATGAACATACATTTTTGTCTATAACTCTAAAAAAGAACAGATTACTTCGAAAATAAACCCAACCCTTAGTCGACACGAGGGTGAGTAGAAAGTTGGAACTTTGTCGCTTTAAACTAAGGTTTGGGAAATCTATTAAATCCATTTATTTAAGCTGTAATTATATGAAATACACTCGTCAAACACTCCCCTCTCTGTTCGTAACATGTCTCCACGACCGTCCTCTCAGAGTAACTACCACACCCTGAGACAAGCATGAGCGAAAGGCACAGATATTCCATCAGTCTTGTGAAAGTGATGGTAGAATGAACCATATTCACGGCCCCTAGAAATCCCTACCCCGGGTACGGAGAGACGCACTTGGATAAGAGGGCGGCTCCGGCGACGCTCACAGATGGAACCGTAATGGGGGCCAGACCTCAGCTCTGAAATTTCTGTCGAAAAAAAATAGGCCCACTGTTGTCATTCTTCTGTCATTTCTCCGAGGTCACATTCGGAGCCGGCAAAGTGCCCACAGGTGATGCAGGGATAGATGTAATATTGTTCGGAATTGTGCTGCTGCCGCTGTTCTGAGCTATGTTCCCACACACACACAGAAAAAAAGGCTCATATCAGAGCAGTTTACAATGCTCCGACATCTCCATTATTTTTTCCCCCACAAAACTTTCCTGGTGAAATAGCGAGTGGTGGAAAAAAAAAAAAAAAAACGGCAACTTGTTCTTCTCCGCAACAACTTCTCCACGACAATATGTTACCGAAAAAAAACGTATCGTAACACGGGAGCGATAATTACTGCTGGAATCTATAACTAACTGTGGTAATCCTAAGGTAAACAGCAAACACAGAACCAATTAGCCTCATTGAATCACTCTGGCAGCTTCTCCCAGGCAGATGGCCCGCTGGTGTAGGAGATAGTTTTTGTGTGATTAATCTTGTAATTATACTGCAGAGGCTGAATAGGTGAGTAATGAGTGGCACGCTGGATTCGAGAGCCAAGTGATAATTGGGCCATCTAAAAATTGGATCTTGTGAACCTAAATGTCATGTGTTTTCTACCTCCGTGGAAAGAGGGAAGGGGGGGGGGGTGTCAACCACCACAATGAAAGCCGGATCTTGTTATCGTAACTAGTTTCATTACAAAAAAAACAAACAGGCGCTTCTAGAATAGTGAGATTTGAATTTTGATTTAATATTTATTCCTGGTTAAACACACTCGGCCTGAGACGAGTATTTTTGCTTTCGTGTCTGACACCTCCGAGATCAATTATTTTTTAAAACATCACGTCGGCGTCTCCCTCTCGTTCCGTCTATTAGAGTGATAAGAATTCAGAAGTATCCGCCCGGAGAAAAGTATTTTTTTCATTATTTCTTTTAGCAGTAAAATCCCCCCCTTCTCTGTTTTTCTTTATGTTACCGACTCATAAAATATTGGAGTTTCCCGGTTATTGATGGCACCTGCGCTGTTTTTGTCTCCAACTTTCTTTTTTTTTACATGTTTATGACCCTATTTTTATTGTGCGATGAATAAATAACGTTTTATTTATTTAATTTTAGAATCTACAAGCATCTGCTTTCTTCAAGTTAATGTTGTAGATCACATGGATGATGAAATAAAGGATAACAAATGGATAATAAATCAATCACAGCTAAATAATCTGAAACAAAGACAAGAGTTTATAGACATACTGAGAATTCTGACCCGCTCTAGTAGAAGAACTCACATTTCCCCGATCCTTACATCTGACCGTGGTCTAGAAAAGCTCTCTGCAAATATTACTTACTAACTTACTTTGGACTTTAGACTTGTTTTTATTGTCATTTCACAGAAGAACACAGCAGTGAAAAATGGCAACCGTTTAAAAAACACAGCATAGGGTGATTGTATAAATATAAATATTAATAAGTTATAAATAGTGCAATATAATACAAACAGAATAAATAAATGTTTTAAATATTGCATATAATCAATGTATATAAAAGTATAAATATAAATATAAATAAGTAAAAAATAGTGTAAAATATATATAAATAGAACAAATAAATACATTTTTAAATAGTACATTGCTTGAAGTTGCTTACTTATATATATATACTTATTATATATGTATTTATTGCTGGAAAATTACTTTTTAACTAGTTTTTTTCAAACATATATTTTGATTTTTACCCACAAACATATATTTCTTTAAAAAAAATATCATGAAATGAAATAAAACATTTTAATTGAAAAGAGGTATAACTGTTTAAAAATATATAGCGTAAAAAATACGGTAGTTTTGTGTTACAGTCATATATAATGAATAGTTTTATTTATGACCGGAATGTTTCGAGTGGATCGTCGTAGTTTGTTGTTAACCAAGCTTAAAAAATGGAGTAGAAAATGTCATTTTTATTTAAAAGAAAAATACATGTAGTCATGGCTACACTGTGGTCTCCCAGCTACACAGGTTTGTTTTGGTAATAATCATATTGTGACTCTGTAATCGCTGCACGTCATTTGGAAAATTGGTCCTGGATAAAAAAAAATCTTTGATGTCACTGCGTGAAATCCATCTACGTCTTCATTGAAAAAAGCCACATAATAGAATCAGTGAAGGCCACGTCAGCGTCGCTCTCGCCCTGCAGCAGCGTCTTCACTACCTCGTGAGAAAGAGAGATTGAACCTCTCAGACATTTTGAAAGTTTCATGAATCGCCGGCTCAAGGACCCCCTGTAGGATTGTGATGTCGGTCTGCTCGCTGCCCTAATCACAGGAATGATGAGATGCGGCTGAAATCACAGAACTTCTTAAGTCGCCGACATGAAAGACCACACCGAGGCTCTGCCAGGTTTCGACTTTTTCTTATTGTATTTTATTCATGAAACGATACAAAAAAAAAAAAAAGGACGGTGATGATCCTCTGAATTCATTCTCTTTTCAAATACTATCTCACGGCTTCTAAAAAAAAAGGAACTCGTCTTCTTTGTGCTTAATTCGACCTGTGGATTTGTCGCCTCTTGTATTCACACAAAACAAGAGGAAAGAGCAGAAGGACTCGTCGACAGCAGTGTCACCTGGCAGCTTATTCAGGCTGAACGGAGTGTTATGGAAAGCCCACATCGGTGGAAACAGCTGGTGGTGCTGCTCAGTGACTTTCTCACTCTGTTTTTTTTTTTTTAACTCGGAGCTCGCCGTCCCTCCAGACTCCACCAGGGGCATTTCCTACAGCAGAGCAATCATCACGCCACCTCTGCTCGTGTCCTTCAGTCCGCTGCCAATGGATACTAACTCAACGGCCCGACACCAACACACCTTACCGTTTCTTTAAAATATGAGCCTCCCACGTTTCTCTATTAACTTTTCTTTTTTTTACAGCAGGAGAGAAATTGAGCGCCGGTGTGTTCTCGTTTGTGTTGCCGTAACCAACACGTGTACAGTTCGATCACCGTGACAGATCCATTATACTTGTAGTCCAGTTGGAAACAGTAATGTTGTCCAGTGGATCCCTGTGGGTAGACCTGTGTAGAGGTTGGGTTCTGAGGTCTGAACCGATCCATCTGTTTGGAGGTTTTTTTTTTAAAAGTTGCTGTTGAGAAAAAAAGAGAAGTCTTTGTAAGTTTAAACAGTATTTTTTGCTGGAGTTTATAAGTAATGATATGAAAAAAACGTTTGGCTCTTTTGATTAGTCTTGCGGTCTGTAAGTAAGATCCAATTCCAGTTCGAGGGAATATCTTTCTGGTATGAATTGTCTCCTACAAGAGACCTGACGTCTTTTAGGCTCAATTCTGATTCACGTTTGGAATCAAATGCGACTTGTATGTGTCTCCAGTCTTAACTGTAGACATTCAAGATCACAACAACGACACACACAGCGAACAGGGTTTTTTCGGAAGTAAACATTGACGCTAGCAGTCGGGCGTTAAAGTTACTGTCCTACCAGAGCTAGCACGATCACAGAATTCCATTTTAAAGGCCAACTAAACTGTGATTTCAGTTAATTTATCGCACTTTTCAGTATGTGTATGTTTGTACAAAACTTTCTATTAAATTAATTTAGAAAATGTGCTTTAGCCCCGCCCACTGAAAGCCCATTTTCTGGAGATTAAATCTTGTTTACCATAACCACACCCACTCTGCTGTTATTGGTCAAACTATAAATTCTGTTACTACGCGTCATCAATCCTGGTAGTCTCCATGTCCAACGGACTCATTGTATAAACAAAGCAGGGCGTATTTCCATTATTTTGTTATAATGAATTTCGCTCTCGTAACTTTTTGTTTCGCTGAGATTTCAGACAAGGGAAAACTTTATAAAGTAATAAGTTGAAAACATGGTCATGATGAGGGACTTACTGCATCTTGGAGAAGAAGACTTTACAATTTGAAACATGTGAGTCAGGAGAGTTAAGTTTCCACGTTAGGTGCCCTTTAAGGAAACTGTATACAAGAAACATATCCACGTTTTTGTCCACGGCATTTCGTGGGTCATTGTGTGCATATGGCCAAACGTTTGGCCAACAGTTGTGGGATTCAGACGTGAGTCGCTTCTCTGACACAGATTTATATGAATAATAATATCCACATGACAATAAAAACATAATGGATGTGTGTGAGCGCTTGATGATGTGGAGGTCATATGCAACCTGGTTGTTTCAACTCCTATCCAAAAAGGCCTGAGTCGCAAATTGGAGAAAAAAAACAATAAGACCTTCATTAAAAGATCAGATATAGGTCGCATGGGGGGGAAAAATAAATCTGATTTAGTCAATTCAGGCTGCCGTCTTTCCGGGTTTATATTGTCTGTAGAGGTTTGTCTTACCGTGTGTCCTTCAACAGGATGGATATATGTTCTGGGTGACACCGAAAATTTCACCTAAGTGAATTTAAAGGGTCCCAGCCCTATTTGGTTATCTGAATATTTAAAATGTATCTCAAAACACTCCAAACTGAAATATTCAGCAAAATGTGGGGCAAGATATTGTTTCATTTTGGTCATATTGTGGAGTTTTATCTGTATTTAAAAGGGTATGAAAGGAAAAGTAATAGTGTGAACTGCTGATGCTAACTTTCCCTGTTCCATTTAGAATCATCCAAAAAAAAAAAAAAACTTCTAAAAACGAAGAATAAAATGTGACTGTTACAAAACATGTTGTTGATTTGGCATTGTCATAGCATTTTAACAACTTTGGGATACTATTGGTTAAACAAGCTAGCCGTGAAAACCGCTGCAATGTTGACTAAATAACCGAAGTTAACTTTAATCTCCATCAACTCCTTCCTGGAATTATCATCCGTCCTTTTGAGGAATCCATCCCTGCGACGTTGCAAGTGTGCGTGATGCGCTGTCACCATCCCTTTTTTTAACTTCCGTCTTACACTTCGCCCTTTTGCCCGTTAAAGTGTGACAGAATCTCAATGACACTCGCAACAGAAAAGCTCTTTGAAAGCCAGATGTATGAATAATCACTGAGACGCTCCTAATACATTTTTGAAGAAGGGATGCTATTAAAGCACAAACAACTGTATCTTCTTGGCTAGCGGCGGATCTTTCCTGTTTCCGTGAAAAGCTCCACATTTAGACCTGATTCCCGGTTAGCAAAGAAAGGTAGATGGAGGGGGTCTCAACCATAACTGTCACCATGACAACGGTGTGGCGTGGGCGGTTTCGCTTTTTACCGTGTTATCCCCGACGACCTGGTAAGGGACGCTTCAAGAGGTCCAAGCCGGCAATCACGCCAAAATGCCATTAATTAGCGAAGGACGTGGAAGCGACGTTGTTGGTATTGTGGCATTAGGATTCAAGCAGCGGTGGCTGACGGCCACCGAGGACGAGCCGCACTTTTTGTTTGCGGGAGTTATAATAACGTCTCCTGGTGATGTTGTCAAGGACTTTGAAACGTCCGCGCTAATGGTATGTGAAGAGGGTGTTCATGGATTTATTGTTTGAGTTGCTTTTTCCCACGAGTCGTTTTGTCAACCATCGGGAAGACGCATAGAGTCGCTGGTGAATGCGACTTAATTTTTTGTGCTACACTTAATGAGACAATCGGGTCCTTAACTTTGTTTTTTCTGTAGTGATATTGAGTTTGTTTTTGTTCGCAGTATATCCGATGAATCTGTCAGAATCAAGTGATACAGTATTTAGTCAAAGTTATATCCAAGTTCTTTCTCTGCTTTCTTCTTATATCCAATAGAGTTGTGATGTTGGGAAAGTTCATTTCAATTTTATTAAATGAACTAGTTTAGTTCATGGTAATTCAAAATGTTCTTAAGTTTACTGATCCAAGAATAAACTAGTTCACAGTTATTTTTCTATTATGTTACTACAGGCTCTTCATTTTCAGGGTCAAGGTGACCCAAAAGCCCGAAAAAAAACAAAAATGTGTTAAAGGTAAGTAAGTGAGTAAGTAAGTAATATTTATTTATATAGCGCTTTTCAAGACCAGGGTCACAAAGCGCTTAAACAATCAAAACAATACTCAAAAAAGTACATACTTTAAAGATCGAGATAATACTGAGAACAACACAGGAGTTCAAGAAATTCAAGGAAAAGCCTGAACAAATATCCCTTGTTTTGTCTCTGAGTTAAGGTGAACGACCTCCACCACTGCATATGTATTTCAGTTGACCCAGAGGTAACACAAGGGATACTACAAACACATTTGTTTTCAGGCTACCGGGTCACCTTGACCCTGAGATCACAGAATGGTTAAGCATCAGATTTCATAGTCATAACAGAAACAATAAAATACATGGAACACAGGGATGTTGTGTGTTGTTGTGGATTAAGTAAATATTAGAATACATTAAATATATGTAATTAAAATAAGATTAATAAAGTACTATGACATTAAGTGACCCTGGGGATATAAAATTAAAAAGAAATCTGGCAAACTACTGGACGAAGATGAATGGATAGACATGTTTGCAATTCAGGCAAAATACAGTACGTACAGCTTACGTTCGTCCAAAATATGAACTAGTTCATTAACTAGCGTTCAATGTTCTCATTAGTGCACAAAATTAGTTACTTTTAAAACTGCTTAAAAAGTGCCCGGAACAACACATGAATATGAAATATTAAAATAACTTTGGATGCATTTCCATAGTAACACACTTATTTTGAGTTGTATTCTGCCAGTATAATCTTTTGGCCAAACTTTTGTTGAGTTTTGTTTTGTCTGTATTATTGTGAGACTGCATGCATGAGAGGCTTTGCCAGGCGAATGTAGAGTGATGGGTGCATAGTCAGTATCGGCACCAATATAATACATTACATACAGCATTGGTACCCACACTTTTGTAAAAGTAGAGTGGAAAAAAATAATAAGAATGAGAAACCACATACACCCACTCACCCCGGCATGACTCACCTACTGTCTAGTTAAGTGAAGCTGGAGGTGTGGCCACTGATGTCAGATGACTGCAGAGCCTCGACAGGTGAAGTGATTAACAGCAGTAGCAAGAAACAAAAAAGAAAGAAAGCACAGAATAAAACCAATGGAAAAAGGACCGAAACCAAGGAGGCTACTGGTAGGCTTGTGTGACTCAGTGGAGTGGATTTAATCGCACTTTCTAGCTGTGTTGCTGAGGACTTGTGTAAATTGTGCTGAGCTTTAGTTAATATTATTTGTGTTTGTATTCCTGCTGAAGTGCAGTTTAAGTTGTTGGTCATTTACAGTTTATTTGTTTGCGACGATTGGACGAAAGTGGTCCATTTTTCATTAAAACTTTTATTTTTATTCTTAAATTGTGGTTAAATGCCAAGGGCTTAAAATAAAACTACCAATGTAAAATATGTATGGTACATTTCTGTTTAAAAAGTAGTTAATATAAAACATTAAGACGTAGGACTAAGTTTCTGTTGAACTTATCTAGAAGAATTGTGTTTTTAATTATTGATTGGTTAAAGATTTTTCACCTTACTTCGTCTACACCTTTTGAAAAGAAAATAAAGAAGATACTTAAGTGAAGTCCTGTCGCATGATAAGTCCTTCCTTAGCAAGTGTGGGAAGCCAGAGCGGTTTAAATATACTTGAAATTAAGAAATATGCATTAAGTTGGTTGCATTCTTGAATACAAAGAAATAACCACATTAACCGTTGTGTTATCTCTGGGTCAAGGTGACCCGATGGCCGACCTCCCTGGCTTCCAAAAATGAATATGCAGTGGCGGAGGTCGTTCTCCTTGACCCTGAAACATGACAAGGGATACCTCAAACACTTTTTTTTTTTTTGAGCCACTGGGTCACCTTGACCCAGAGATGACACAAGGTTTAAGTTAAAATAGAATCATGTGCTACTCTTTTAAAAAAAAAACTTTTAAAGTCCAAAATTATTAAAAGTTGTTTAAAATATTGCAGTTTATTTCCTATTTTAAGTGTCACACCTCCAGTAGCCTAGCAGTAGTCTTTTCTGTTTACCAATGTATTTTCTCAAACACAAATTATGTTGAGACAATTCCAATAAATACCCAATAAAATCATGGTTAATGTAAACATAGTAGAAATAAACCAAAATTAAAACCATTAAAATATAAAATAATGACACAAGATATTCATACATTGTGTTTTTCATGTGGTAGAATTAAATGTTTCTTGACACAGACCTGATTAAATTTACTAAATTGGTTCAAAATTGGCCTAAAAGTAGGTAAGATTTAAAGTTAAAATATACCCATAAGATTGAACAATATTGAGAAAGCATGACTTTTGATATATTTAGGTCCGATGTGTGTCCATATTGAGTTAATTGTCTGTAATCGATTCAATCATATGGTGTATAAAGCTCTATCTAATGTATTATCAAAGTGTTCCGTAAAGAACAATGCTTTTGAATAACCATAAAAGGAAAACAATGGATTGAATCGCGACCGTCTGCTCATTAATTCTCCGGCACGTTGTGGTTCAACTACCTTTAAAAAAAAAAAATAGTATCACACGGTCAGCTTTCTTTGGCAGCATTCGTGGTCGTGCCTCCGGGGTCGTTGGCAGGAGCCGGCAGCAGCCCCCGTGAGAGAAGAAGCGTTGAGGTAGATCTTCCCGGAGGAGCTCCGGTGAATTGTGTGGTGTTATGAAAGCTTTAAAGTCGGCGCCGACGAGTGGAAATGAAAGATTGATTAGACGGTTGAAGCAGCGGACGATAGCTTCTCTTCTGGATAAAGATATTTTCAAATGTTTCTTTTTTTTTTTTTCAAGATTCTCAGAAAGTGGCCTCTTTTGAAGTCGGTCCTTTTGTGGTAGAGAGGTGTGGAATATTTTAGATGATTTTTCTATAAAGTTCACCCCCTCCATTTCTGTGTCATGAGGCCATTGCATCATCTATTCTGAGCCTGATTTTCCACTTGAGCTTTTCCCAAGAAAATCATCAACTCGATAACAAGTGAAGAATTTTTTTATTTCATAAATCACTAGATAACGTCAGTTTTTAGTCTCTTTTTTTTCCCCCTCTTTTGTGAGTCAGTCCAAGGATCCGTGAAACCATAGTCCAGAGGATGTCAATCATCTCTTTGTGCCGCTTGGATTGTGTAACTGACCTTGTAGCCCCGAGCGAGAGACCTCACTGAACAAATCCTGAGGAGATTGTGTTGAAGGAAATTGCGAAGAACACTGCAGGATTGGAGGCTAATTAACTGGGGGAATTGGAAAGGTAATGTCTTGAAAGAGAAGAGCTCTGTGAAGGATCCTGTCGGATAATGCCTGAAAAAGAGAACTTCCTTTTATGACGTTTCTCTTTGTCCGGAGTTATGTCAGCAGCGGTGCATTTAATGGAATACAATGAAGCTTCAATCTGATGAAACTCCCACCGTGTCTTGCAATAATTCACAATCTTCTTATAGAAGAAAGTCACTCAGAAATACTTGCATTTTGGTCTTATAATATGTATTGTAAGTGAGTGTGCTCCAGCTCCACCACAGCGTTACAAATCCTTCAAAAGTTTTGCGGATCCTGATTGCATTACAGGTCAACAACAAATTAATATCTGTTGCTTTATCCATATTAGATCCTGTTCTTTCATTCTTGCTTATAAAAGCTGACAATCCTCATGAAATTGCTTGTTATTATTATTGGAAAAGAGTCAACATTAAAATACAAAGACGCTTTCAGTCCATAATTCAAACCTTTTGTGCTGAACAATGAATCATTTTTATCTGATTTTTCAGGAGGGAAAAAGTTCTGATAATGATCGCAGGTGTATCGATTAAGACATTTGTGTTGTATGAGAGGTGAATTTCCTTTTGGTTTACAGATTTTTTGGGGAAAACGAACACACTTTTATAAGTTTCATAGAAGCGTCTTAAGATTTAAACTGATTTTAAACTGATTGATCACAGTCGTTTTCTTCAGTGTTAGTTGTCGGTGTCAAAATATCAATATAACCCATTATTATTGACATTTTTCACTTCACGTTCATCTTTTTCTATTGATAAACTTCTGATACTCAAAGGCACAGATGATGGAAGGCAACTGCAACATGATCGAAATATATTATTAAACGATCACACTGTATTTTATATGATTAACTATGTGTGTTATGAATTATATAAACTATTATTCAATTTCATACATCTACCAATTGAAGTAAGCGTATGCCTTTAGCCAACCACTCAATTATACAGTTGCTAGACTAGCTAGTCGACAGTGCAAACTGCAGTCACTTCCAACCCACTTGTGGTCGGTATTAGTTAAGACGACCAGTTGAAAAAGTCATTACTTTTTCAAGGAATTATTCGCATTAGTTTGTGATGTAACACTTTAATCAATCGCTGTAGTCGTTTCTAAAAGAAAATGTCTTGGTGCTTGTTGATCAAATTAAAACGCATGATAATATATAACAAAGTAGATCACAACACCAAAAAAACAGCTAGAAGAAGTGGTTTATTATAGATCAATAGTAGTTTATCATCATTAGAAGTACACAATGTTTTGTCATACAGGTTAAGCAGAGATGTTTGTATAATAATTGCTAAACTAAGATTTTAAGGTAAAATGTATCATCTAGTGATGTCACATTCGTCAAAAGAATAATAAACGACTCCTGAAAAATGTTTTATTCATTCATGATCAATACAAGCATTATTTATTCATTTTTTTCTCATGGGTTATTTCAGATTCGTTCTCAGGGTCAAAAATAACATTGTAATAATGCAAAATGATACAGTTGCGCAATATTTCATTATTAAGTGTCAAAAAGGATCAACACTTTTTGAAATGTAACATAATAAAAAGAAGAAAAAAATGTTGGTTCTGGCTTTCATATAAAATACTGTTTCCTTCAGTAACATCACAGACGGCAGACAAGATCAAGACCTTGCAGGAGCCAAGGACTCCTGCAGGAATCATTTACTTATTTATATATTTTTTTTCCTTTTGCTAAGTTAAAAAGTGTCTGTTAAACTTAACTTTAGAAAAAAAAACAAAAAACAATTTGTATTTCAAACTGTATTTTGTACTTTTTAATGTCTTTATGTGTTTGAGCTTGAGTTTCAATCAATATTTCTTATTTTTAGTGGTTAAAGAACAGACATAAAATGTTTTCAGCCTTTTTTATGAGGAAAACTAATCAAATTGACTACTTGCTTGTAAAATGTAAAGAAAATAGCATATTGCCTTACTATCATTTGTAGTTACAAGTGTGTGCCGTTAGAAAAGTAGCCAACATTATTGAAATGTTCCATTTTTAAAATCAAAGTGTGATGAAATTTCATAATAGGGGGTAAAATATATAATACCAAACACTAACCAACTAGCATGTGAAAGTGATACTTGGGTCACTACAAAATGGAAAATAAAAAGGGAGTTTTACCTGAATGTAAAATAATTCTAAATAATATCTTAATATTTTTTGATAGAATCGGAAACAAAATGAAAAGTAATATTGCTGCTGTGTCTCAAATCGCATACTTCTCTCTGCACTGGAAGTTAGTGTGCGTCAGGATAGTGTACGTACTAACTAGTACGCACATTCTTGACAGATTTGCAGGCTCTGGAAGATTTTAGTTGTTTTGTTTCTTATGAAAATAAGTGTTTCTCTCATCTGATGCAAGCCCCGTTTTTGTGAAAACAGTTAATTATGTTGATTTTTGCCGTGGAAAGCCAGACAAGAAGAAGCCGGCCTGTTCAACATGTAGGATTCCAAAGCATCTGTCGGAATAAATCACATCTCCAAAGCAAATATCCAGCATTCCTTCTAATGTGTCGTCTTAGTCAATAGGTAAATATTGGGTTGTTTTTTTTTTAATATGTATTTTGTGGACAGACAGTGGATACAACGCTGGCGTTGATGAGACGAGGACTGTTACATTTTCATGAATCCACCAGCGCTCCATTGTTGGCGCTTGCCCACAGTCTAATTGGCATGTGGCTGTTCTTTTAGTCGAGAACTTCATGAATTATGTGCAAAAACAATTTGCCATGTGACCCATTATAGTCACATTGTATGCTGTGCAGTTCCCAAGCTGCTTAGATTTTCTTCCAATGTAATCCAAAACTGAGTGGTAAACCCGTCTTTATATTTCTCGTCCCAGCTGTCAAAATGTGGATTTGAGAAGCTCGCCAATTAAGCAGAGACGAGAAGAAAAAAAAAGATGCAAACCGAGCTGAAATAAGTTTAAAATATGTGAAATGATGTTTTACAACTATTGTGGATCACCTAGTTTTTCTATGTATTTATTTTAAATGTAGCCATTAGCCTTTTTGTAAAAACAAATCATCCAGAAGTGTCTTGTTGTCGCATATATTTAATTGATATTAAACTATCAATACATTGTGTGTTTATGCAGTTTGTGTAGCTGCTTCAGTCTGAGAATGTCACATGTGTGTGTTTATGGACATAAGAGGGAACGTATAGAAACAAACAAACAAACCAACACATGGTATTCACTCAATACTGTGGATGTATTGAAGATAATAAATGACAATATGTTCATGTGCGGCTTGTTGAAGTACATTCAGGCTCCAGTTAATTCAATGGTGGACGATATTGAATTTAGAAAAATGATGCATAAATGAATAATGTGCCAGAACTTTTTATTGTTCTGTGGTGAACTTGCACATTTACATGGATATATGCTGAATCAAAATACAAAATAGAAACTGAAAGTGAATTTTCTACTTGTTTTCTAAAATGAGTTCTTAACTATCTAAGTTTTAAGACCTGCCTTTGGTTGTCTCTTTTGAAGCCATTTAGGAAAGAACAAAAAACGTGGCCATATATATATATGTGTATATATGTGTATGTGTGTGTGTATACATACAGTAGTGAATTATATTCTTTAAATTTGAGTATAAATATTCCACTACTGATAAGCAGGTAATGTTAACGTTTGTCAGTCTATCTGAGCAAAAGTATAAAAAACTGAAGAACAGAGTTAAAAACAAATCGAAGGAAGTTTCTATTTATGTATTTTGATAGTAGTTAATCCTTACTCAGGGTAGAAATACATCTGCATTGGTGGAGGTCGTTCACCTTGACCCAGAGATCACACAAGGAATACCACAAACACATTTGTTTTTTTAGTCACCTTGACCCATAAATAAAACAAGGATTAAGTGATGTCCTGGATTAACATGTGATTCCATATACTGTAGACTTGTTAAGGAATTTTCACTTTCATTCTTCTTGACCCCAAGAGTTGGGCAAGTAAGTTTGTAAAATAATAATAATAAGTAAAGCAATAAATGCTCTAAAAAGAAATATCACGAGTGTTTTTTTTGTACAGGTATTTTACTATGATTTAGTGTCTGTGTCACTTCACTTATTTCTGTTGTAAAAATAAAAATCTATCAAAATATATATATATATTTTTTTACATTATATTTTTAAATTCTGGTGTTTTCCTGTTGTCACAGTTCAATTAAGTAGCTTCATGGCAGAAAACATTGAGTGACAAATGGGGTAAAAATGTTTGGTGTCCAGGCAGAGATTTGTGTCTCTAAATTGCATATTTAAAAGAAAAGCGTGTTGTCCTACGACATGGTGTGGCGGCGCAAATGTAATATATCCCTTCCTGTTTCATCTCTCTCCGACAGATGTGATTCACACTGTGGGCCCGGTGGCCAGAGGTCACGTCGGCTCGACCGAGACCAGCGACCTCACCTCCTGCTACCAGAACTCCCTCCGGCTGGTGAAAGAACACGGCTTGAGCACTGTGGTGAGTGGAGAACACCAGAGCTTTTACACTTACCCGAGGAGAAATCCATACGTGAGCTTGAAAGAAGCCGAGCTGTGTCTTTCACTGAGTAATCCCTGTGAGGAGAGAGGAAAAAAAGAAAATCTGTCTTTGAATTTGTTGGAAAAGGTATAAGCGATGGATTTTGGAAACACTGAAATCCTTAATCTGCTTTATTTAAACAAAAGCCAGTGTGGAAACAAAAACACAAGGTTTTTTTTTCTTTAATGTTTGCAAAGTGAAAGCTTCTCACGTAGGCACAGTTGGCGGGTGATAAAATAAATAGCAATCCTTCCACCTCTCCATATTAAAATCCTCGGTATGCTCATGCATTTTATTTCGCCTTATGAAAACATAAAACCCAACATTAAAATGTGCCATTTTTTGGTAATTTATAAGATGTTTTCAGTTTTATTATTATAAGTTTATGATGGATTTTGGCCTCATTTGCCAGCAAAGAAATACGACTAAAGTTCTCTGGTTCAGTTTACGCCCCTTAAATTGACCTGTTTAAAACTTTACTTAACATATATGTAAGAAACTACTTCTAGGAACCTATTTTTGGCAAACTGTTTTAGTGTACATGCAGTGTAGCTGTATATGAAAATAAATACTTAATTATTATAAGAATTTTTGCAAGTATATCGGTGTCATCAGAATATAAAGTGGTGGAATTTAATACTTCCCTTTTCTTTTGTAATAATGTAACGTCAGATTTTTTAAAACTCTAGACGTTGAATCAAAATTGACACATTCCTATGCTGATGCTGTCTTTGCATGATTGGCTTGAAGTAGCTCAGCTTCATTTATATTGAATTTAAAGGCCACAAATCCTATCAAAAAGTTTAATTTTTCGTTTATTGGAATAAGAATATCAAACTACATGTGTGAAATACCATTAATTATTGTTGTTTTTATTATTATTGCAGTTATTCAAAAGCAAATCCAGTTATTCAATTAAAAAATAATTCAACCTTTTTAATATCAAATTATTCAATTAAATTATTCAAAAAACTTTAAACAAAACAACATTTTAAAAGTTCAATATGATGGCACTGATATATTTCCATATCATTTCTACATTGTATTCCCTTAACCCAGCAATACATGGAAAAAAATCTGTAATAATGGAATGGTTTTAATTGGAAACAAACTAATCTTCTTTTGTTTACTTTCCCTAAGAAAATCATTTATTTTTAAGCTCTTGCGGGCCGAACAAAGTGAAATACCGGGGGGACCTTGACTTTGAAACTTGACAAAAAGCTTATCTTACAAAAAACACTTCATTTTTCACATTTGGATTTCAAAGAAGCTGGATGGTGACATTGAAACCAATTTGGAACAATGAAATCCCACCAAGATGTCTTATTGAAGAGTTCAAAATCGTCGACCAGTTCAACACAATTTCTTCAGGGACAGCGAGGAAAGACCTTTATTAGTATTCAGGCATTGACGGTTAGTTTCGCTTTGTGGTGTTTTTTGTGTGGCTTTTTAAAAAAAATTGTATTTTTCATATTCAATTGTAAAAAAAATGTAATGTTGGTTGATTTTAAAGCAGTGTTTCTTTCATGTGGTTTGAGAATTATGGCTTGTTTTTTAAAAAAAAGTGGGGGAGTATGTCACCTTTGTGTGGCTCAACCACCTTTTTTCTCAAGACTGTCCTCGTGCAGGCATCCAAAAAAAACCACATTCTTTGTGGAGTGCTTTTGAATGTTATAAGAGCCGGAGGGAAGACAATACCCACACAATCCACAGCTGGCAGCGGCTGGTCGTTCACACACACGGGTTCTGGCTCACGCTAAACATTATGTTCAATTCTGGTTGGCCTTGATATATGGATTTGTCCTGCCCACAGAGGGTAAACAAATCAGTATCACAGCAAATACCACAAATCACATTCTTAGTAGTAACCCACAGCCCTACAGCCTCATTACGGGGCCAATCAATGCAAGTATTTACCAAGGCAGATAGCAGACGCGGATGTGTGCCAGGCTCATTACAGATGATTGTGACGAATTCCTGTACTGTTGATGACTCATTGTCTGTCGGAGCCACACCTCTCGGTCGCAATTACATCGATTGTGGAACCAGATTTTTAAAGGCATTTAATGAAAACATTGACTCGCGTGGGATTTCTTGTTGCCCTCTCTTGCATCCTGCGATATTTATGCAAAAATCCAAGATGGTGGAATGTGGCACAGCCTATTGATTGAAGACACCTATTGATTTAAGTCTTAAATATTTCTTAAACCTATGTTTTACTCACAAGTATGTGTTGGTTTGCACAAAACTCTCTTTTCATTTCAATATTCACACTTGGAGTTATGCTTAAGCCCCGCCCACTGAAAACACTTTATTCTGAAGAAGGAAATCTTGTTTACCATGACCACGCCCACTCTGCTGTGATTGTGTGAAACATCAAGGTTTGTCACTTCAGGTCATCAATCCTGGAAGTCTCCACCCTCCAAGGGACTCGTTATATAAACAAAGCAGGGCGGGATAGCAGCTAGCTGGAGGATTGAAGACCATGGCTGTGTCCCAATTTCGCGCACTTCTCCGAGTGCACTGGTTTACAGTACACATAAAGATAGTGCAAGTACTTGGCCAGTGTGTATATTTCGACATGTAGTACTGCCACCACATTCTAACCAAAAATAACTCGACAGCCTTTATCACTTCATAATGAACTCTGCTCTAGTAACCTCTTGTTCGCCGAGATTTCAGACACGGTTGAACTGTATAAACGTTTAAATTCATGGAGAATCGTCATGATGAGGGACTTAATGTCGTGGCTAAATTTTCTTTTTAACATTTTACAAGCATACACTCTAAACAAACTCGTGCGACCTGAACAATCCTTGCTAATGGTGAAGATTTTGGATTCTCAAAGTGATTACTTTTCAGAACAAATTGCACGTGGTTTCATCTGCAACTGATGGCTTCTTCTACTAAAGATTTCACAGTAAATATATCAAAGATCAGATGAAACCATGCCATGTTTGGTACATGCTGGTGTGAGACCTTCATATTTTCAACACAACCCTCCAGTCGAATAGCGTCTTAAAGGCATTCATCAGACTTTTTTTTCTTTTTCTTTTGGGCAGAAAAACCTTATAACATCATGTCCCTTCGGCATCAGAGGACACACACCGGGCTCGTCTGCCATCATCCGCCGAACTCGCCTCATTATCTCGTCTTACTTTAGACTTGTCTCTTGCTTTATTTATGTTATGAGTCGACCAATCACTGACCGCGTCTGTTTGTTCTCGCCGCTGTCTGGATCGTGTCTAATGTGCTTTTACAGCTGCTTTGGCTGGAAAAAAAACAGTGGGTTCAACGATTGACTGGCCTTGCACGATGAGCCCAGTCATTATATAATTTTCGCCGCGGCCCGTTCAGTCCTTGCAGCAAGGGAATTTGTATTTTTTTTTGTATGCGTATTCTCAAACGCCAACGGGAAGTAGTCATTTAAAACTTCATGCGAGGATGTGGCCTTGATTTGTTTTCGACTGGTTTGACATGCAAGAGAGAATGCAGACGTTTCTTCAAACTAATCCTTCCTCTCTCTCTCTCTCGGGCTGATCAGACCCATTTTCTATCTCATTTTAGGTTCTCACCCTTAGATTAGAGAACAAGAGAATCTACTGAAGAAGGGCACCCCGCCAAGTGAGTCCATAAAAAATAGAGTATGCGATCCCAGATGACTGACTCCCTGATGGAGATTCCAGAGGCTTACAAAGAACTCGGAGTCAAAACAAAACCTAACACAAAATAAACCTTGGCATGAAAGATTAAATAGAAGCAGATCTAAAACCCCTCCAGGGCTGGCGAGTGGAGCGAACATGGCAAGCTTCTCATGAAAAACCCTTCGCTCACTGTAACATGTTGAGACAGAGGAGGAAGTAAGATGGGAATTTAACAAATGAGGAGGCATTTTCTCTTGTCACTTGGCAGGTCTACGCCAGAGCACTTGTCCCCTGAAGATACGGTTGATATTCGATAGCTCCTTTTTTTTCCGCTCCAGCTTAGCGGTGAACAAACAACTTCTGTATGTGAACTTGAGGAAAACCTGAAGCAATTACTGTCTTACTCTAGGTGTACCCTTGCCTAGAGGTCCTCAGGTCGTCGGGAACATCTTTGTTTCATTAAACTTTAATCACTAATCTAACTTTTCTTTAAAAAACGGCCTTTACTATACTTGCTCCAGGACCAAAACATATTACACATATACATTTTCCCAAAAGTGACCGCTTTGGATTACTTTCATTTTATTTTTTTTGCGTGTATAAAGAAGCACAATCTTCTTTTATACACGCAGCAACCTTCGGGCACTTGTGGCCGTTACTGATGTTCTCTATGTCCCTCCCCGTTCATTTCATCTCTGCATGGAGTGCAGTTCTGCTCCAGTGCCTTCGCTCTGCTTCTGTTTGCTGCAGCTGAAGGAGCAGCAGAGACTGTCACAGCTCTCTGGGCCTGCTCTGACCACAGCCCATGGCCAGGATGCGAACGTGGCCGACTGTGCTCTGCAACATCACACATCTGCGTCTTGGGATTTTTTTTTTTTTTGCTGCCCTTGACTAACTCTCCACTTGCTAAATGAAGCTGATTTTATTGTTGAAAGCACTTAGATATATTGTATTAGTTGTCTAGTTCACCTAAAATGTCAAATTCTTTCTGCCATGACAATAATTAAAAATATAAAACACAGTTAAACATCCTAAAAGAAAAATAGTTTCCAACATAACCATGCCTACTCTGTTGTGATTGGTCAAGCAGCTAGGTTGGCAACAGTGCGTCATCAATCCCCGAAAGTCTCCACCTCCAAGGGGTTCGTTGTATAAACAAAGTGGGCGCTGATTACAGCTTGCTGGAGGAGGGGCAATTACTCTTGTAACCTCTCTTTCGCAGAGATTTCAGTTGGATGAGAACTTTAAGTAATAACTTCAAACAATAGTCATGATGAGGTACTGGGTCAAGGTGACCAAGAGGCTGGAAAAACAAATGTGTTTGTGGTATCCTCTGTGTTGTCTATTTATTTCATGAAGCCAGGCATCAGGTCATTGTCATTTGTTTTCCGGGCTTTGGGTCATCTTGACCCTGAGATAACACAAGGGGTTAATCCCCAATCTGTTTGATATAAACAATAGTGGCTCTGCAATGATGCAAATGATTGCTTTTGACATAACCGATTTTCGGCGTGTTAAAAAAAAGACAAGAGAAATACTTTTGAGTCATTTTCTCGTTTAATTTTCGTGACGGTCGTCCAAGCAAAGTTATATAGTTAAGAACATAAATAATAAAATGACTAGAGAGTTCTACAACATGTATCTTGATTGTTTCCAAATTACAAAAATCATTACAATACAAAAATAAAAGTAATGTCAAAATGTTACATATTGTTACTTTATTTAAAGAAATACACCATATTTGCTACTATGGTGAATAATTATATTTTAAGGTGTGTGTTTTAAAATGCTTTACTAACGGATATCTTCTGCCTAAAAGTCACTTTATTATTTAATTTATCATTCCTGATCTTCGCTTATATATTGTGTCTTTAAAATTCACATAATACGGTTGGTATGCGTTGCTGCTGTTTTTTTTGCATTACTGTAACTGGCACTGGCTGTCAGCAGTCGTTGTTGACCCCTTTGAGGTCACAGACTTGAGGACTGTATTTTGACTCCACATTTCCCTGGAAGTGTTTTGCTGAAGCATCGGGCGGGCTTAGAGGACATCCAACAGTGAAGCCACAAATTGCCCGTAGAGAAAGGAGCTGAAAGCCAAGTGGAGATGAATGGTGTAGAATGATAGGATTAGCACTCCCTCTATGTGGGTTCATTCCAAGGCTGCTAGAAGCATTAGTTCCCTTCTCATTTCGCTCGACATGATCCCAGCATACTCTGGCACGGACCATCTTGAATGTGACACATCTTGCTTTAAGATTAAAGTGAAGGGATATCTAATTCTAGATCATCTTTTTCGTAGACAACAATAACGTTGTTGTTCGATAGACATGCCTCTCTGACTCCCATGAATGCATTACTTATAATCATAAATACATTAAAGATGTAATTGGAAACCAAATGGTCATCGATTCACGTCTCAAATCTACGTCGTGCTCCACCCTATTTCCAAGCCCCGTGTGATTAATTAAAAACGTTCGGATCTGATCGCAACTTTTCTTTTATCCACGTTCTAATCCTCTTCCCATAAATTATTGTAGGGAAAATGCAAGAGACTTCCAATTGAGTTATATAATGGCTAGGAAGTAAAGACGCGGTGGTGGTCCACATGCTTGGCTCGTGATCACAACAAAGTAAACTGTGCCATTAACTGGGATAGGAAATGAGGTTTCTTTGCTCATCTTCTTTCATGAGGCGGTTAAGTATTTGTGTCTCTATCGTCCTCTCGTCGGTTTTTTGTTCAAATTTGGAATTCGTCCACATCGTCCAATTATTTCCTGGATTCAGAATGTCTTACTCGGCTTCACTCTTGACAGGGATGAGGGTTTCGGGGCAACAGTTATATGCAAAGTCTGCTATTGCAAAAAAAATGGCAGTGAAGTGATGGCTGATGATTGTGAAATGAAGCACGGCTCACTGCTTTTATTTCCACCCATTTAAAAAGTCAGGACGTCAGTGAAGATCAGAAGCAAATTAAACTATAAATCATGAAAGTTGAGTCGCCAAAAAATATAATTTCCTTTTAACCTGAAATCTTTATCTTTTTTTTTTTTTTTGTTGGGCCCTGGCCTCGGAATAAAAGGTTGCGGGTACACTTCCAGCTTGAGCCAACCTATGTTTTTATGTTCTCCCCGTGTTTGTGGGTTTAATGTCCAAAAAACATACAATGGTATGTGTTTTATGCACTTTGAATCAATGTTAAATACTCAATGTATGTTACCTCAGGTTTTATTTGAATAGCAATTGAACAATTACCCCAGATTCATACTTATTCAGTTTGTGTTGTGGACCTTATCGCACATTAAAATCACCTCATCCTCAATTTACTTCATCATATAATAAAATATACAATTTTTGTCTGTGTAGCTTCCACTTTATCATTTTACTCCAATAATAGTAGTACATTTACAACTGTATTTCCGTAAGCAATGTTGGTGTAGGTCCAGCTTTCATTGGACCAGCCTTCTAATAGAAATATTACTTAATTTTTTCGTAAAGTCAGAGAGTGTTTCTCCATGAAAGATCCTCTCGGCTCCAGCTTGACGACCAAATATATAACTTAATCCGATTTATGATTCATTCTATTGACGTTAAGTGACACTGCACCGTGAAAAGGGTTTAGTAAGACTTGGCTTAAGACCAAACATGGTAATAAATGTTAGATGTTAATGTTAGAAAAGGTCTTCGGATACACATCTGTGATGGTGTGCGTGTGTGGAATCACTCTTGTTGCCCTTTCCCAGTATTATCTTGACCTTTAAAGTATATATTTTATTGAGTATTGTTTTGATTAAGTGCTTTGTGACCCTGGTCTGGAAAAGCGCTCTATAAATACAAATTACCTACTTACTTACTTAAAGGGTAATTTTTATTACTTAGTCCATTATGACATAATAATGACTTCACTTCTACTCCAGCCTGCTCTAATCACACCACGCTTTGTTCATACAACGAGTCCCTCGGAGGTCCTCCGGGATTGATGACAATTCGTAACAAACCCGTAGATGTTTAACCAATCACAGCACATTGGGTGTGGTTATGGTAAACAAGATTTTAGCTCCAGAAAAACTGGCGAGACATTTTCCAATTTAAATATTTCAATGATACTTTTGTACAAACAGACACATACTGATGAGTACAAAAGGGGTCCAAGATCAATTTAAGAAACACTTTAATCAACATACATTAGTTGTAAAATCATTGTATCTAAATAAAATATCTTAATATATAATTGTGACTCTAATCCTTGATGAAATTAAAAGTAGCAAAAGTGAAGGAGTAATTTAATTTTCCATATGGATAATGGGAAACTGATGATATGATCATAAATCATAACCCTCTCTTCTACAACTGTGTCTCACAAATGTGTTAAATTATTCACATTATAGCTACATTAAAGTCCAACCCAGATCCCAAGCGTTCAACCAGGGATGACTTCCTGTGTGGCCTGATTTCAACTACAGTACTCGCACACTTTTGGCAAAAGGTTAATTAGACCGAAGCGATCAAAAAGGTCAGACCACCTTTTAAATTAGTCATACCTATTTATCTGATCCCAATCATCGGCAACACCGGGCCAATTACATCCTATTACACCGCTAGTCGTGGTTGTCGACGGTAAGACTAAGTTAATTGCCACCGGAGCCCCAATTATACCACAACTCTTAATTTAAAGTGGGTTACATGAGGAGGTATCTTTGAGGAGGGGGGCACGCCTGTCAGGGACTCATCCCTTGATATTCCGCTCACACCCAGGGAAGTCTGCAGGGCGGCAGGCGAGGTGAAATATTAGTGTATGTAAAATATGGCATTTCGGCACACCTCGAGAGGGGTAATCACAGCTGATGTGGATTGAAGAGGGAATCTCGAGTGAGTACATACTAGCATCTTGATTACCAGCACACCAAGTCCCAAGCAATCATCGGGGAAAAGAAAAAACAGAAAACGCAACAGCGACTGGGTTATTCTGTAAGAGAAAATATCTGCATTTCCATTCTAGATAAATGAACTCCGGTGATGGGAATAGTAGACTTGCAATTAATTTAGGCGTAAAGTCACAGTTGAGACGCATCCGACTGGTTCAGCTTTATCTCTTCCCTCCGCTGTCTGTGCCGCTGGAGAAGATGGTCTCCTGAATTTCTATGAGGATCATATCCCTCTGCGGCATCATGTGAGAATAAAAAAGCGACAGCTCACATCCAACACGGGGACTGTCAGAGAGAAAGTTGTTGATTAAACAGATGTCATTCCTGCCATACGGTGGGAGACACGGAATATATTAAGTATACCTGAAGAATACCTTCAGACAGCCACTTCTGCTATGTTCCATGACGAAGATGATTGTCTCATCTTGACTTGAAAGGGCTGTGTTTTCAAAAAGAATGGTGGCAATAGTATGAATGTTGTATGCTTGGTGTCTTGTACTTTTATTCTTCTGGAATATTGGGTATGAAAACCCAACAATCAAACAGCATTTGGAGATTAAATGAAACAACCAATGATGAATATACTTATAACAATAGTATAATGTTTGTTCTTTTAGTTCTGAGATTCTTTCACTTTGCATCATGGGACACTAGCTAAGTAAGCTTTTGTTCTGTAAAACCAACATGATCCACGATGAAGATCCTGTTGTGCCAAAACTATCATGTTTCTTTAATATATTTTCCACTTGTTTCCAGACTTCATATTCTGACCCACCACCTGTTGATACTCTTCAGTGAATAACCTGGGTCATAAAGGGTGTGTTGGGTCTTTAACTTACCCGGGTTGTGTCCAAATATGATTCCTAGCCACCTTGACCATCTACTAAAATGAGAGAAATCCTGAAAATAAGAGGGTAGATAAACTAAAGAACCAAATGGCAAAAAATAAATTAAAAGGTTGTCAGTAAGTATTTTAAAAAGTATTTTTTATTGTATTACTTAATTCCTAAAATCAAATTATTTCAACTAGTTGATACATTTAATTGCTCTCAATAAGACAAATGAAACGACTATTTATTCATGGTCAGGCTCCTCCTTACATCACTGATCTGATCCAGCCTTACACCCCAGCTCGGGCTCTGAGGTCTGTGGATCAGAATCTACTTATGGTTCCTCGCACACGGCTCAGGACCAGAGGAGAGAAATCTTTTCAGGCTGTTGCTCCTAAGCTTTGGAACGATCTTCCTCTCTCTTTGCGCTTGATGGATCTACTGACTCCTTTAAGAAACATCTTAAGACGTTTCTATTTGTTCAGGCTTTTCCTTGATTTTCTGGAACTCCTGTGTTGTTCTCAGTATTATCTTGATCTTTAAAGTATATACTTTTTTGAGTATTGTTTTGATTGTTTAAGCGCTTTGTGACCCTGGTCTCGAAAAGCGCTATATAAATAAATATTACTTACTTACTTACTAACTAAATGTTGGAGACATTTCTATCAATTTCATAGTTTTGCTTTAAGATCATGAGAGCCACATCCAAAAAAACATGCCATGTGGTCCCCAGGTCCACATCCTGCTGAGGTCTTCCCAAGAGTGTTTTTTTTTGATTGACTTGGAGTCAGTGATTGGCCGGCAAAGCCTCGGCACCAGAACCTCATCTGGCCCACAGTGGGTCTTCCAACAGTTGCACCGGTACCGCTGTGATGAGCGTATTCCGCTTCCTTCTTCCTTCCGTTTGCCTCATCAACGTGGCGCTGTCCTGGGAACAGTCAGTTCCTGAAACTCTTGCTTGGTGGGCTTTGATTTTAGAAAGATTTTGCTGGGTGGAAAGGGTTAAAAAAGTAGAATAGGAGCTTAAGCTGTTTGCCAAGTCCCCCTGTATAGCTAGATAATGTAATAAATAAATAACAATAATGTATAGAAAAAAAGCTCCCTACATAAAGAAAAGCAGTTGCAAAACGGGATTTTATCACGAGAAAACATATTTTTCCGCTGGCTGGGAATGACCTGAAAATAAAAGTGGACATGTTATACGCGATGCATTATCTTTAATCACTTTAATAGCTGCACCACATAAATGTGCCCTACTTTCCGTCTTACCTTAGCTCATCTTCCTAAGCCCCAATTTCTTCCCTTAAGCTTTTTAAATTTCAGCGTTCCACGACGCCAGGTGCTGAGTCGAGTGTCAACCTTGCAAAAAAAAAAAAAAATGTTGTGCGCACATGGAACTGAAATGTCCAGGTCACCTCGCAAGGTTCACTTTCATCAAGGCTGCACTCGATTCTCCTTCAATCATGGTCTACAGATGTTCGGTCAGGGCACAAGGACTTCATCATGGCTGGCGCACAGGTGACGTGCTTTACTTGAGCTTTGGACAGAATTCTCCAAACAAATATTTCAACGGAACGTTGAAGGATAAAATGGCAGCATAGATTTCCCCTCTCAAAATCAATATAAAATATCATGTTTTTAACCATTATTAAAAAATAAAAAATAGTATCTTGTCTAGTTAGATTACTGTCGGTTCTCTTAGATCTATATATAGCAACCCAAGGATCCTATGCACAGTCCACCATATTACTAATATATATGTATATATATATATATATAAAATTGATGGAAGAATTCAAATTAAAACATCTTTAGAGCTTGATCACAAGTCACTTTTTGGATTGGTGACTCTTAAATAGATTCTTCATTTCTAGAGATAAAATCTTGTTTAACATAACCACGCCGACTCGGCTGTGATTGGTCAAACCTTGAACTTTGTCACCGCTCGTCATTAATCCAGTCTTTACCTCCTACCTACCAAGGAACTTGTTGTATAAACAAAGCGGAGTGTGGTAGCAGCTCTTTGAAAGGACCATTATTACGTCACAATGGACTCTCGTAGCCTCTCCTTTGCTGAGATGTCAGACGGGTGAGTACTTTATAAAGTAATAACTTCATGGTCATGACGAGAGACTTACTGCATCTTGGAGAGGAAGACTTCAACATTTGAAACGTGTCAGAAAGTAATGTTATATTGATTTACAAGTGAGTCTTCATCCATGACCGATGGTTATAAGGTGTTGTTTGTAGATTGGAAACCAAACAACTGGCTGAAATTTATGTTTTAGGCTGGCTGTACTGGCTTAGGGTAGAGATTAAAAAACCAAAAACACATTCGGTTCCCCCCCAAGATTGGTAATTCCCAAGGAGGCCTAGTGGAAGTTTCCGACGAAAAAGTGGATGTATCTTTTTTCCAACTGCTGTTAGATTTTCAAAATATTGAATTAGAATAAAGATATTGTTGTAGACCACTCTAAATATTACAAATGTTTAAGTGTAGAAATAATGGGCTTCTCTTGGCAGATTATTTTATTTACACATGGAAAGTCTCGCCACTTATTGTGAAATTAATTGCCTGGAGAAGCATGATTTCAAAGGGCATTTATATAAAGAATATTATTATCAAAATTCCTCTTTCAAGGAATGCAATTAAATTACGTAAAGTTGGGCTATATAAATACATATTCACCTTTGAAAGTCATAATCAGAATTGCTGCAGCTGATCTTGATCTCTAGAAGAAAGTTATTGTGTGGTTCAATATTATCTTTTTTTTAAGGAATCATTCGTTGAGCTTCACAAGAGTAAACTACACATGGCCAGGTTTTGACTTTTTCTCGACAGCTGGCTTTATATCTGAAGACAATAGATGTTCAAGCATAGATAAGACACTGGTTACAGACATTCCTCTGATATTGTTTGCAAACAACATAAATGATGAGCACACGACTTCATATCTGGGAGATAAGCAGCCACTGAGTTCGGGAAAACAGTTTTCATCTCCAGCGACGATGTTGACGCTTCATTGAGAATAGTTTTTTTTTTGTTCTTCCCTGAATCAGCATTCCATACAACAAGTTATCTGCGTTTTCATCCGGTGCCCTCTACTAACAACAGAAAACAAACTAAACACAACTATTCCACTGCTTTGTTAACGTGCTGGATCTGGTGGGTTTTATCAAAGAGAATCCATAAAGAAGACAGATGACAGGTAGGGAGGGCCCGGGGAATGTTTGTTGTTTGTATATTCTTTTTCACAACTCCGTGCCTACGAACAAGATCTGTTTTGACTTGGAAATTAATATTGATATGAGCGCCCCCCCCCCCTCATCTGCTTGACACATATTCATGATCCGTTAGATTGTGTCTGTTGACTTGACAGGCTGGAGATAAGTGGGAAACAGTGCATGTCTAGGCCAGATGCATGAATATTTATATGACGATATAAGAGTAATTTATATGATTAAGATTGGAGGGACGACGGAAGGGCAATGACAAGAATTCTCCGTCACTGATCGATGAAGCAGCCCTATTAGCATGTGCAGACACGCCGATGTTTATGCTCGCTCCTATATAATTTTTTAATCACAACGCTATTAGCCCTACATACAGCTGCTTTAGCGCTATTATTATCCACCAAGGTCAAAGCTAACAAGGGCTGCCACGCGTGCTGATCGACTCCCAATTTTAAAAGCCTAATCTAGGCCGACTCAGTCCTTCAGCTGCCGATGCGCCGGTTTATGAGTAGATATATCTAAAGAAATATCCTTTTTTAATAAATAAAAAGACACTTTTTTTTACGTTCAACATTATCTAGGTGAACTTCACACATCATCTTACACAGTGAAGCCTTTTATTCACTGTCAATTAATGAACTAAATGTCGGAAATGTCGCCGTGATATTTTATAATTGATGCTACAGCTCTATAGAGTTGCTTAATACAGCACTTTTTGTTTTCCCCCCCACACATACAGGAAATTCAGAGATTTAGTCGCCGGGTGACATTATAAATGAAGTACCCATCTTAGCGAACACTGGGGTGAATCCTGTTTCATGGTTTGACTTTATTTCTCACAACTTGGAATGCCGGATAACCTCTAGATCCCATCGGCTTAATATATAATGTCACGCTGCTTTTCGGCGTCTATGGATGACCCCGTGAGTGGAATAAAATCAGGTTCTTGCTATCATTTAAGAGGTGTTTTGTCGCAAGATTACTTAAAACATTAGATTAAAATGTACATATTTGGTTTAACACAATGTTATACTATCTAAATGAAGAAAATAATGTAAGTAAGTAATCTATATTTATAGAGCGCCAGGGTCACAAGGTGCTTAAACAATCAAAATAATACTCAATAAAATAATAATAAATGTGATCAATCGATAATTAATTGCTTTTTTTTAATCTAACTTCAATTTTTCTGTTTGCAAGTTGCTTTTTTGCCAAATTATTTTTTGGTTGTTGATCTTCTTACGCTTGAGGCATTGATTGATTGGTTGGTGAGTCCCATACTAATATTAAAACTCCTTTTTAATGTCATGTTTATAAATTCTTATTAGGCCAGACATGTTATGAATAGAATATAAAATAAATAGACAGAAGTGCCTTGAATGCGTTTCAGGTTCTCTCTCTCAAGAAAAATAGAACAGGCTGCATCGACGGAGTCATAATTCACCGTAAGCCACATGGTGATTCCCTCAGTCACCTTCCTGTTTCCTGTTAGCCAGCTGCTCCCTGTACTCCCAATCAATCGGCAGACAGTATTGCCGTGATGCACCGTGACCTTGAGTTGCGTGTCCCCTCTTTTTTCACCCTGATGCTGCTGGGGGTTTTCGTTTTCCCTCAACATTACCTCTTATTCAGAGAGACACCTGTGTTCATATGAGATGGCATCCACGCCGATACACCTTCGGCTGGACGAGCCTTTGTTGATCTTATTGTTATGAGTACTTCAAAAAGTACCTGGAATAATTCAGATTAACTTCCAAATACTATACCTACGCAAGCAATGCCAACCGAGCTTGCTGGAGTGTGGATGAAGAGTGAGTCACTCTCTAGCGTGTGACCAACGTTTACACTTAAAAAATGGTGCTCGACAAAGCTCTTTGTGCAGTGACATTACCTACCGTCGCACTTCAGCCGCGGATTTTCGTGCAATGTTCGGCTTTTGTCAAGAACACTTCTGTTGTTGCTTTTCAACTGTAGACAAAGGTGTGACATTTGAGTTGTGGTTACTATAGTCTTTGGTGTAAACCGACATAGCACGTTTGAGGAATCCTGAATCTGCTCGTAACTTCTTTGGCCGCCTAGAACCTACTTGGTACGACTGGCTAGCTTAAAGTGCTACTCTGCTGTTTTTTCTCTGCTTATTCAGTTTGTAAATTCTCATTTTTTGTTATGATATAAAATGTCCAAATCTTGCTGTAAGAGTTATGGATTTGCTTTCACATTTTGTGTGTTTAATGGACAGTTTACTTCTGAATACTCATGGTCCTTTCAGTAGAACTAGCTTTTTATTTCATTTTTTCTTTTGCCAGGGCTACCCGCATGGTCACGATGTTATCACCAAACTGCGACAGAGATGGCGGTTGCATTCATTTCTGTCATTGCTGAAGCAGTTAGAGTACTTTTTGAAGGTTTCGACTCAACAAAAGCTTTTCTTTATTTGGTTAACAAATGCATGCATGCACGACATGGAATTTCTTAGCAAGGACTAAAACACTTTCACTGCAATGCAATTACACGGTTCTAACAGTGGAGGGAGCCAGAACAACATTTGAGTTAATTACACAGTGTTGCTTTAATGTCTAAATACTGCACTGGTATTTTTTTTTTTTTTGTCGTCGTCGTCGTGTCGCTTGTCTTGACAATCACGACGGAGGTCGAATGTGGCCTCGGTTGAACGTGAAGGTGACCCAGCTTCTGTATCCTCCCTTCATCCCATTATGGCCGTGAGGTCCATCAGACCACATCGTCAATTAAGCACCTTTAATGTTGACCAGGCATCCGTGCACTCCGAGGAGAACACCCTCCAAGACCCTCTTCCTCCGCCCGTGCATAACTCCTACGTCACAGAGCTGATGTGTGAAGAACTCGCCGGCTTCTTTCTCGTGATAGAAATCTCTCTTGGGATTTAAAAAAAGATGGAGGCTTTGATCGGGTAATTCGTCACAAGGCTTTTACACTACACTGTAAACCAACTCATGCATATTGTTTCACGATAGTATTTTTACAGTTTCCTTGTTTTTTCCTGCTTGAAAAACATGATGGGACAACCTGAAGATGGGAAACCTCAGGGAACGTTTCTACCAACAAGTGAACATATTTTTTCTGAACGCTAGTCGTGACATGATGTACACCTGATTTATAATTTAAGGGAACAAGGACAACAAAGATGTTCTCAATTTGTTGTTTTTTATTTTGGTCAATTGTAATGAAATACTGAAAGGAATATGTCAAAGTCAATTTATGTTCGTCAGGTTCCACAAGAAAAAAAGTTTAAATTGAACATTTAAAATGATATAATTATCAGAAAACTAAATAAATAAATCATGTTTTTCATTTGGTGTGCTTACTAGCTAACAATGGCTAATGGCTAACAGCAAAATGACCAGAATACATTCTTTAAGCAGCAAGCTAACCACAGCTTGCGCGCCCTACAGTAGCTAGCTAGCCACAAATGATAACAAAACAACTAGCAAGGAAAATGATGAACAGGAGTTTTACTTGCCTCAGAATATGTCAGTATACCTAAAGTGCTGCTTGAAGAGTACATACAGTATCAGTACTTTTCAGATTTGTATATTTACGGTGCATCCCGGAAGAGTATTCATTGATATTTAAAACATAATTTAATGTTGTTTTAATGTTCTCATGTAGATGTACTTTATTATCTTTTTTATTTTCATCACTATGTTATTTATATTATTGTTTTATTTTTTATTTTTAACGTGTTATTTATATCTTAATGTAGTGTATGTAATTTAATCTAATAATTGTGAACTACCATGGTAATTCAAATTTTCCCAATGTGGAAAGAATAATTAATTGAAAAGTTTAAGCACTGTCAGACAAAGTCACTTCCAGGTCAATCTTGTTTAGTTCAGTTTATTTAAAAGGATCTATCCGGCATCTTTCCCTTCTTCCCATAGGAAAAAAGATTAAAGCCAAGAATGTTTTAATTAAACGACTGACGGCAGATTGTTTTGTTGAACACTAACTACAAGTTGACAGCAGTATTCCAGGCTTTAAAAGCTAACCCATCATTAACAGAAAACCCTTAACCTTAAAAATCAATAAAACAGCTTTTCTATTTGGTTTCTTTTCAAGCTCAGCAAAAAATATTTGGCACACTCTATTCACCTCATTTCACTGCATGCTTCGTGTTATATTACTTTTTTACGCACCTGAACAACATAATGTACATTTAAGGTCGGTGTTCTTTCAAGCTCGCGCAGGCCGTAACTCTCCATCACCGCACTTTTAATTAGTTTTGGATACTTTTATCTCCCAACACTAGAGTTTTTGTGCCGTAGATAAAAGCTTTAAATTAAAAGTATGAAGTCAAAGGAATATTTGGTTTTAGTTTGAATGTCTGAAGGTATTTTCAAAATAACAGTCATGAAGTTACAACTTGTTTGCCGCACCAACTTTCCTCACCTACTCACGTGTTTTAAATGTTGAAGTCTTCCTCTCCAAGATGAAGTTACGAGAGCGGAGTCTACGATGAACTAATAATGGCTTCACTCCTTCTCCAGCCAGCTGTAATCACGCCCGTTTTGATTATAAAATGAGTCCATTAGAGGTGGAGACTCCCATGACTAATGACGTGCGGTGACAAACCTTGGTGTTCAACCAATCACAGCAGAGTGGGTCTTGTGGTAAAAAATATTTAATCTCCAGAAAAAGGAAGTGGGCTTAAGCACATTTACTAATGTAAATAATTCAATTAAAATAGTGTTTGGTACAAATGGACACATACTGATAAGTACAATAGAGTCCAATATCTATTTAAGAGACACTTAAATGCAACATATTAGTTGCCCTTTAATGATGAGAAAAAACGTTTTGTCAAAATGACCAATAAAAAACAAGGAACAATAGTTTTTAGTTTTTGTTTTAAATATATTTATTTTACAGTAAAAGCTTCTACTTATGGCGTCTCATATTGTCAGAATAAAAATATACATTGGTACTACTCATTATGATAAATCATTATGATGTCATATTAATTTATACTGGTAACATTTTGATATTATGATTTTCTTTTTTCTTCATTTTCTCACTTGTATACAGAAGACATTGCAGTAACACTTTTCCAACACTAGGAGGAGTCAGAAACACTATCTTGGAAACTACAGATAGGGCCTTTAATTTTAAATTTTGAATTATTAATAATATTTTTCTATTGATATCATACACAAAAATGGATAGTATATTTGTTTATATTTTTGTTTATATTTTTTAACTTTAAATCATGGTCATACATATTTACATATTGACTAACAGAGGCTTTATTATAAGATTTCGGGTGCAGCCATATAACTGTTTTAAAAGTCACTACATATGAATGAATTTTTTCATACAGAGATTAATTTCAATCATAATATGAGGTTAAGAAAAAGGCATAATTACCTTATTTTACCCCTGCTTCATATTTCCTCTCAAAGTCTTTTACCTCAGCGTTGCTCATGGACATCCTGCCCACTCAAACATTACATCAGGTTCGTTCACACAGCCCGGCGTCTCTAAAAGTGTGCAAATAGGATGAACTATCGTCGGTGTTGCAGGAGCGTGGGGAAGGAAATCGCAGAGCACCCTGAGCATCCGGTAACAAAGAGAGTTCATTAAGTCAATTAAATTCCCAATTGACAAAACAAGCCAGCCTTTAAGTCTCTCCGTAAGTATTCCTCAAGCACACAGGCCAACAAAGAGACCTGAACAAAATAGACGTTTTACACTTTTTCTTCTGCTGGATTTTCTTTGCTCTACAATATTCAGGGAGGCAACAAATATTCACACTCTAGTGTGTTTCTTCAATTCACGAATGATTATGTGCTGGCTTTCATCTGAGGGTCACTGACAAACTGATAAGAGAATTATTGAAACTGATGCTTATTATTTGCACATCAAGACAAGTCTCCATGTGTTGGATTTTATTTGTTGAACTTCATTTGAAGCTCAGAATTGATTTAGTGAGCTCAAAAATAAATGGCTAACATTAAGTTATTTAGATTTATTTTATTTATATCGTAAGATCTTAAAAAAAAAAGTGTAACCAAAATAAATGTAATAAAATGGCAAATAAAGCAGAATCGTAATGTTCCAAATTCCATTATACATCTACAGCATTAAGATACAGTATATAGATATTTATCTTTAAAGATAGTAAATAGATATATATATAATGTTAGGTTGCAAATGCTGAAAATGTCTGAATATTTATTTTATTACTATTAAATTGTTTTATTAACCTGTTGGCTAACAATAGAAGACATATTGATGACACTTTCATAGATGTTTCTGAAATCAATAAGCAACTTTGGATTGAATTTAAGATAGAGTATGAAGTTACAATTATATGGTTGCATTTTTCTGTAAGAAGTAGATATTTATGTAGTAACTTAAAGACACAATACGGTCGAAAATATTATTATTTTTTAAATTTCTTTCTTTAACAAAGGTAATTCACATCTAATCCATATAATTGTATGTGAAGGGAATTGGACATCAATATAATATTTAAAAAGATCTTATTGTTTTCTTTGATATTTCAAATTATTAAAGATTTTTCTTTGCTCAATTCAAGAGCTTTGACTGTACAGTGCATAGCGTGACATGTAACATGTATGGTTTTAGTAAAGGGGCTTTGGATTCCACATACGTAATGTAGGGAATATTTCCGCCATCTCAAAACCCAACCGTCCATATGTGGAGTTCACGGCACATTTATGGTTATAGTCCAGATATCCTTCAAACTATGCCAGCGTCGCCACTCGCCAACCACTCGTCCGGAGAGTAATTTCTACTTGGACTTCAGCCATATTCATTTCATCCACCCACTGACCCTCTGAGCACTCTGTCCCTGTGTGTGTTTTTATTTTATTTAAGTGACCTCTTTGTGACCCGCGCTCGGCCCATTCCATTCCCTAGTAATACCTAACAGTACTTCAATACACCTGAGAGATAACAGTGGATACGAGTCATTAATCCTCAGCTCTATAGTGATGACAGCGTGCTATTTATGTATATTCACTCTATGATTGATTAAAAAGAAAACAAATAATAATTCTACGACATGAAACGTCGTCTGCTTCTCCTCCACGGCAGAAATTGATGCTTGAGTCGTCTCCAGCCTGGATTGTAGTTGAATCTATTTTCAACCCGTGGATCTGTCTGTGAGGCTTGATAGATTTCTCAAGTACCAGAATCCTACTTCCTTTGATGGTATTCTTCATGCCTCGCTTTAATTTATAAAAGCCTTTGCATGGCGGGCGCCACGTACCCTGACATTTGAACAGCTGCGTATTTGTCCCGTGGCATATTAGATGATGATGTTCGTATATAAAACGTTATATCGCATGTCGTTGTCACTGGATTAATATCTGTACTTTCATCTCAGGCTTCAATCCGAGTGCCTACTTGCGTTTATAGAGCCAAGGCTCTCCTTGCATACTGTAAATATCTCATCTCACGATGGTGGTCTCGTCGAGATTCAATCAGAAGGAAAGTTCAAAGCTTTAGGGGGAGCACACAGTATGTTCTTTGGCAGGGAATACGACTAGTCCCTGGGTAGCAAAGGTCAAGTCAGTGAGCAAGGAATGGTGTAATATGTTTTGTCTTTTCTGTGATTGTGAAGGAGAAAATGTCAAGTCTTGATACCACTCTATTTTGTTTTAGATAAAAATATGCTCGAATTATTCCCTTTTTTTTTACATTTGATTTATTTTGGACTAAACTAAATTGACTCTTTGCTTCCACTGCTGACATGGTTTAAAATATCCACTTCAGATCTCCATAACTCCTTTAAGTCAAAAAGATTCACCATGGATTGTTTCAAAGAATTCAGCAGGAATTTGGCTGTAAAGACTGTATCTTATCAGCTGTTTCATGTGGTTGTCCATGTTCATGAATGGGAGACTGTTACTTCCGCTATCATCTCCGCTTTAATAATGACCTTTAAATTCATTTGTACCTTCTCTGTTTTGCTTTTATGCATTTCAAGACATCATTCTCGTCTCATACAAAGTAATAAATACTTCTTATTTCCTTGTATTTTCACTTAACTTTACTATGAAAGTCAATTGGATGGAGCTGGAATCGTCCCCGATGGAGTCCATAACATACCATACATACAACAACCATAACAAGGACCAATTTTGTGCCTTAAAAAAAATTATTTTAAAACTCACCATAATACAATATGAAGTATATTTCTATAAAAATTGGCCAAAGTCATCAAAATTTATTTTGAATCATATAATTGATCAAAAAAGCAAGTCGAAAAAAATCAATTCAACTGCACTTTAAGGTACAATCAGTACTAAATGCATGTTTTAAAAAGAGTCAGAAAGCAGTTTTATTTCAATGTTTTACAAGACGAGTTTGTTTTTTTCACGTGCTTGACATTTACGTCATTGCAACATTATATTTGTCGAGTGTGGATATTTTCCCCATTATCATGAGCTGTTTCATGTCCTACTGCTTATGATCATTTGTCCAAAGGAAGGAATAATGGTTATAATAATGATATTGTCTTTTAAAGAATGGTTCAAATGAATATGTATCATCTCAAATATATCAGTCGTATTTGTGTGGAAAAATTATATTACAATACATCTCCAATAACTCCAAAAAAAAAAAGGGATGAAAGCACCGGTTATTTTTCTCCAGTTGATCCTCATTCAACTCACACTATACACTAACAGTGTTACCATGACATTTAAAAAATACTGCTCAGCTTCTCACCGGGAACCTGCGTTCTGTCAAGGCCCTCGTGTTAGAACCAAATAAATTTCTCTTCTAAGTATCAGTGTGATGTAGTTTCCGGGGGTTTGAAAAGTTCCTGTGTTTGATCAACCGTACACTTTCAGCCATGGACCGTTGAGTCAGTCATAAATTTCGGTATCGCACAAGTGCTGCACTTCTATTCCGCCGGAACTTTTTATCTGCCCGTTCTTCCACACACACTCTCACACACAACCTGGTGTCTCCTTCCTCGCAGCGTCGAATGTGATAATGACATGATGTGTTTTAATGTCGCCCCGCTTATCAGTCACCGCTGTGGGCTGTTGTTTTATTTACCTCCCCACAAATTCCTGAATTAACACGACGAATAAAAAGCGAATGGTTACTCGGTCGATAACTCAAGGATACTTCACCGCGGTCGTGAAAGATACGATGGATTGAAGATGGTCAGCGTTGAAGTGCGCGTCAGTGTGAAATGACTCATTTGCCTACAGTATGTGTCAATTTTGAGGCCACAAATCCAGCCCCCTCGTAAGTGAAGTGCCTTTTTGTTTCATGAAGTCAATGTTTAAAGAAGTAAAGTTTTTGTCACTAAACAAATGGATGATTATTACTTATATTATCATTTTCTAATAAGGACTGAGACCGATGTCACTTCAGACTTCCTGTTAAAGAATGGACAGTTATTGACCAGGAGCCATATTCCTAATAATTCCAAGACTCCTCTCAGAGAACCTGTCTTCAAAGTGGAGTCTTGTGCTGTGTCTCAAATCGCATACTAGCGTACTCAAAGTTAGTAATTTTAGTGCGTAAGTGCGTCTCAATTCTTAGTATGCAAAATTTACTGCGCCATGCACACTAAATTGGCGTACTAAAATGCCCACAAAACTGAGTATGGTTCGATGGACACTATCCACCCTAAACGGCTGCCATCTTAGTGACGTTGTAAACGGAAGTTACGTCATAGGTGAATTTTCAGCCAGCAGTAGGAGGATGACACGTCTTCGGTGCTGATAACGGCGTAAATATCTCGCGAATATTTTGTTTCTCATATTTTTTCTTTATTTCTTCATCCAAACTTGCAAAACGTGCTGCCAGCAGGTGTCGCTAGTGTTCCAACAGCTGGTTGCAACCATCATTAAATAGTAGTAGAAGAAGAAACTGTTGCGTCATTTCCGGTTAGTGCGTAGCGGCAGTGTTTGATTTGAGACATCTGTTGAGAATTTGCGTACTAGTTAATATGTTAACTATCCTGATGCATACTAACTTCTAGTATACTAAGATAAGTATGCGATTTTGAGACACAGGATTGGATTAAGTGTGATTCCAGGAAATTCTCAAGAGAAATCTAAGCAAGGAAGTACTATCTTAATGAGGCGATGTGGTTAACCCTCTTTGCTATTTATGAGTCATAAATTCAAAAGCGCTTGATCCTTAAAGCTAGATAATGAAATACATTTGGTGAAAGTGGCCAAAGGATGGACCCTCGAATTAATAAAATTGTTTTACATGAAATAAAACATCTGTCGAATGAATCATAGGCTAAAATAAATGATTGTGTCCATTTCTTTGGGAAGTTCTAACCCATTTAAAAGTCTTCTACTCTGCTCTTAACAGATCTCTCCTGAGGAGACTTCGTAATTGCTTGAATTCTTTAGGAATAGTATTTATCTTTACTAGGACCTAGACTTCACTTTTTGGTAAGAAAACATCATAATTCTAATGATATTCAATTTGAGCAACCCTTTTTTAAAAAATTTAAATTCAGTGTAACGTTAGTTTTACAAACCTTTTAACTTCTATGCAAACAAGCTCTCCAACAGTTTTTGTTTTGCTGGTCATTTCTCGCAATTTCGGCATTATATATTATTATATATTATATATTTTTATTTATTTAAAGCCTTTTAAACTGTTTTTATGTAGGCCTGGTAATAAAGGTCAGCCCAATATTTGGGAACTACTGCTTAAGACCATTCAAAAAGCAAATATGTTGTCCATGGCTGTCTAAAATTTGATCTCCTTCCTTGTTGAGTTCTAGACCTGGTTTATACTATTGGACAAAACATTTGTTTAATGTTAAAGGGCGATTAATGTGTTGATTGAAGTGGAATTAATCTTGGACCTGTATTGTACCATTATTGTATCTTTTAATTTTAAATAATTACATTAGAAAATGTTTGGTTTTTCAGGAGATTAAATCTTGTTTACTCCAAACGCACCCACTCTGCTGTGATTGGTTATAAATCAAGGTTCATTACGGTCACTCCAGGAAATCTCCACCTCAAAGGGACTCGTTGTATAAACAAAGCAGGGCGTGATTACAGCTGAAAAGCCCAATATAACTATTACGTCATAATGGACTCCGCTCTCCTCTCGTTTGATGAGATTTCATAAGGGGGGGGAATTACTAAAGTAATAAGTTCAAAACATAGCCATGAGGGACTTACTGTATCTTGGAGAGAAAGACTTCAACATTTGAAACATGTGAGTCAGGAGAGTTGGTTTTTCACATTTGTTGACCCTAAAAATATAAAATACCAAAGCTTTTTCTGTTGTATTAATCAGAAATAAGTACATTAGTTCATCAACGATATGACCCATTGTGCTGTAGAGCGTATTATTTATGTAGAGAGAACCATCCACTGGTCACTTCTTTGTATCCCGGCTTCAGCTCCGAGGAAAGGTCTGCTAAAGATACGAGCTTATATTTAACCGAGCTTTGTCCCCGTCTTTCATGAACAGTGAACTTCCTGTGTGTACACAAACCCATCAACGCCTGAGTCGAGCTCTTAGAGGCCACTTGGGTATTATTATAATAATAGTTTTGCTTGATCACTGCTGGTATTGGAATGGGTGTTTGGGTTTGGGTCATTAGTTTCAAGATATCTTTCGCTCTGCATTCTCCCTCCTCCATTCTGCATAATGACCCTCAAACAATCAGCGCCCACATTCGAATGAGTTTGGTATTATGCAGAATGAAAAAGGTGTTAATGCAGCGTCTATGAATAGTCTGATCTTTAACCGCGAAACGTTGCTCAGACTGGCAGTTTGGCAGGCGACACAGCCAGCAGAAACCAGGTAGGTTTAAACCAGTTCAAACGATCGCTCCCTCCAGGATTCATTATCTTTCCATCTCGTACATTCACATAAAATTGAAAACACACGTCGTTTTTTTCCGCTTCGTTTCTGAAATTCAGCCAATATTTCTTCACTAGTCGACACCGTTGCTTCTATTTTTAAAATTCCTCAAACTCCTGTTATTATCTTGCGCCTTCCAGTCTTGGATGGCTTTTAAATAGTAAGTAATTAAGTAATTTTTATTTATATAGCGCTTTTCCAGACCAGGGTCACAAAGCGCTTAAACAATCAAAAGAATATTCAATAAAGTATATATTTTAAAGATCAAGGTAATACTGATAACACAACAGGAGTTCCAGAAAATCAAGGGAAAGCCTGAACAAATAGAAACGTCTTAAGATGTTTCTTAAAGGAGTCAGTAGATCCATCAACCGCAAAGAGAGAGGAAGATCGTTCCAAAGCTTAGGAGCAACAGCCTGAAAAGATTTCTCTCCTCTGGTCCTGAACCGTGTTCAGGAACCATTAGTAGATTCTGATCCACAGACCTCAGAGCCCGAGCTGGGGTGTAAGGCTGGATCAGATCAGTGATGTAAGGAGGAGTATATATGATGTAAATGTGATCTAAGAGCAGCAGCAACAAAGAAAAATAAGTGTTTATTAACAAATACTACAACAAGCTTACCCGTCCTTTTTAAAACGTATGGACGGATTAAACACTTCTAATTCGCGAGTTATTGTTGTCGCACTTGAATAATAAAGCGCGTTTCACACAGTTGTGGCCCGTGATTTATAAGCAGAAGTTCCATCTGCAAACAGGCGAGCAGGCCTCGCAGCGACGGAGGGCGGCACACTGGGTCCAGTGCTATTTACTCAGCCAGCCGCGACGAGAAGCTCCCCCGGCAGGAACCCCTCGGTCGGTGCGCCCATGTGTGCCAGTCTCTGCTGAACGCGTCTGCTCACAGCAAATCCACGACGCCCGAAGCACGCGAAGGTGACAGATTTTTTTTTTCCGACGGCGCGGCTATGTTCCGATTCAGGTTGAGCCGTCTTTACTGTGTCGTTTCCTGCTGCTTTACAAATGACTCGACGCTGCGGGCGAGCGAGCTCTCCCGGGAGCCTCGGCGACTGTCCTGAACATGCCTTTGCAAAAAAAAACAACTCCGGAAACAATTTAAAGTCGATTAATCATCTTTTTAATAAGCAGAGGGATATGTTTAAATACTCAGTCATTGTGGGATTATTTGGAAGCGTTTTCTTTTTTCTTTTGGTCGATGTTTTAGTGAAGTTAAAGTAGCAGTTGTTATAGCTTTACTTATAAATAATATTGTTTTAGTTCCAAATAAATTAGAGTAATTGAGATTTTGTATTAAAATGAATCTGACACAATAGAAAATATTTAACCAGGTATTTTTTTTTCTTAATTATGTTACGACATAATGTATTGACCAATTTTTATAAATTGAAAATGTATTCTATTTATTTATAACTATTGATACATTTTCATTTTCAACGTACACAGGTATGTCATCGCCAAAGCTTTCAAGCCGTCTTTAAACGTTGTACTAAAAAAAGAAGCATTTTTCAAATTTTATTTTTTTCCATTTTACTTTACATGGGAAAAATGTTGTAATCTATATCAAACCATTGTTTATTTAATTCATTTCTAATGATAAATACACAGTTAACTCAATTAAATTATATTAATTGATGTCCAAAATATATGTATTGCCTTCACATTTTGCTTTTGTTGTGAATGCAGCTGCTACAAAATATTAAAATACATTTAAATTTAACACCGTAAACCCTCAACAATATTATTTAAATATATAATATCATGTTATAATATGTTGCGATGACGGTTTACAGGAGAGTCTTAGTTCTCATTAATACACCAACAGATTCTTGTTGGTTTGGTGATGTAATATTAAACTGTATTATTATTATTATAATATTGATGTATTATTAAACTGTTTAATATAGAATTCAATAAGAGCTGAAAGGAAATTAATTGTATGGAGCAAAAAATAGTTTTTGGCCACAATCATTCAAAACATCATGTAACATATGTTAAGGTTGTTTAAGAAAGGATTAAGAACATTTCTAAAATACTTGTTTCTTTGCGAGCTGCAATTTAATATGATCTGTTTTCCTTAGTTTTGAGTTACTTGCTAACAAAATTATTTTTGTTTTAATTATTCTATAAAATTAACATAGAAGAGTCTTTATTTGTGTTTTTTCTTTGATAAAAATGCTGCTTAAATTAACTAAAACATGGTCTTACACTCCAAAATATATATTAAAAAAACAGTTCTTGAAACCTCACCTGAACCCAACGACCGTTGTGTTTTCCCCTTTAACTTTATCTGTGCGAAGAAATCATTAACGCAACATAAAGTTTCCACGCACCTGACACCTTAATACTGCCGCCGCGCACCGGACCGCTGTGAAGGTGTTCCACTTTTTTAAAGGCGACGTGATAGATTGGGGAGGAGTCCCGGCAAACAGAATAATTTCCCAGGTGACCAATTTCCCGAATCCTGCCTAAGCAAAGAACATCAGCCGCGAGGCGCCAAGTGTTGGTGTCACGACAAGTGCGGCCGGCGTTGCTGACTCACTTCCAAACGGGCGGACAAGAAATAATAACCTGAAGCAGCACTCATAGGTCAGGACTGTAAATACACAGACGCGTGTCCTAATTAGCTCGTGTACAAGCAAACACCAGGATGTGGAAGTATAGTTATTATAGAAACAACAGAAAAAAAGTAGGTTATACTTTCCTCGTCGCACCTCAGCCCTTTATATTGAATTTAGTGCGTTTGCAGTTTCATTGTGTATCCTCTCTCCGCGGTATGTCTTTTTTTAATGAGGATAAATATTATTTCATCATGCACTTGGTATAAGTAAAGTGTGCTCTTATGCCTGGTGTTATCTTTCTTATGCAAAAGCTTCAATTATAGCAAGTGTATGTTGCTACTCCGCGAGCACAGCTGATTTAAGATAATTGCCTTGTTTATCCGAAGCAACAAAAATATCGTTTTCCTGAAGACGATTAATGGATTGAGATTCCACACACGTGTAGAGACATGACTTTTGTTTCTTGATGGTAAAGTAATGACGTGAAATACTGAGATTTTAATTCAATAAAATATGAAATGGATTCATATTTACTACTTATTTTGTGACTGTTTTGAATAGTTATAGCAGGTTCAAGTAAATCCCAAGGAAAAAATATAGTTGAAGATTTTCTAGGATGCCAGGAATATTTCTTTTTTTTACAATCTATTAATAATCACGTGTTATTTTTTGGCTAGAAAAAAAAGAATGTGCTCCAATTAAAAAAAATTACAATAAGCAGTGGAGTTAAGTTTTAATAAAAAATAATTTGCCATTTTTTTTTGTTCAGAGAACAAGCTGTTCTATGACAGCCAAACTTATTTGGAATCAAAATTGCTCTATAATAATAAAGTGATAATTACAAAGTCCCGTCCACTGAGTGGAAGTCGCGCCTCCACACCAGGCGCAGTGTTGTCCATCGAGTTTGTGTCACGGGGGGGCTTCACCTCCAGAACTAGAGGAGGTGACGGGTTATCTTGAGGTCATGTTGCCTGCATCGCCGGAGTTCCACGATCAATAGAAGCTTTTGAACGAAAGTATATCAGCGCCATCTGAATATTGACTGGTTGAATTGAATGTTTAATTTTATTTTTATTAAAATATTGTGTTTTTAAGTTATATTATATATTTGTATAATGAAAGGTTTATTTTTTTAATTAATTACTGAGTTCAATAATTTGGTTGAGTTAAAAAAAATAATGTATTTAAAAACTTGAAGATGTCATGTCCTTATGTTCCTTTTCGTCCCACTTCCTGGTTTTATTGTGAAGTCCTGATCCTTGTCTTGTTCACTTCCTCTTGTGCTCCTGATCTCATTGACCTGATTTTTGTCACCTGATCCCTGTTTCCCTTTGATTGACGTGTGTTTTAAAAACCTTTATCTGTTGCGAAGTCAAACTTCTGTGGTATGTGTTTTGCTCAAGTCTAGTTTATATATTCCATAGTTCTTAATAAATTTGTTTTTTCATCGTACCCGTTTCCAGCCCCAAGTCCTGACAGAGGATTTTCGGATTTTTAAAAATTTTTTTTTTATTTGTAGCCTTTTAAATTTAATAAAAAATAATTATTATTTTTAATGACATCATTTAAAAAACTATTTCTTACCTTTCAATACTTAACTGATCAAAAACAAATAAATAAATATTTGAACCCTTTTTAATCACAACGTTTTAACCATGTTATCTCTCGGTAAAACCAAAAAACATGTGTTGACCCAGAAATAACACATGGGTTAATAAAAAAAACAAAATAACTAAAGTTTTTATATTCAAAATGTTGAAAACATGTGAAATATTTTTCTCTGCCAACGAACTGAGATGTTAGAACGATTCTCTAAAATTTGGCAACAATGTTCCTCGCTTGGTTTTCTCGATCAGTCGATCAGGCAATTAATTGTATGGAGCAAAAAATAGTTTTTGGCCACAATAATTCAAAACATCATGTAACATATGTTAAGGTTGTTAAAGAAAGGATTAAGAAAATTTCTAAAATACTTGTTTCTTTGTGAGCTGCAATTTAATATGATCTGTTTTCCTTAGTTTTGAGTTACTTGCTAACAAAATAATTTTTTTATTATGTTTTAATTATTCTATAAAATTAACATGGAGAATCACATTGAGTCTTTCTCTGTGTTTTTCTTTGATAAAAATGCTGCTTAAATTAACTGATACAGAACAGTTTAGAATAGAATAGAATAGAATAGAAAAGCTTTATTCATCCCCAGAGGGGAAACACACTTTCACAACAGCGCAGTTTAAAAATAAATTGCAAGGAAAAAGAAATAATAAAAGAGATAATACAAAATAAAATAAAAACGATCTTAAGAATATACAATTATTTACAAAAATTAGAAATTTAACACTAATAACAAAATAAAATAGAATAAAATAAAAATAAAATAGAAATAAAAACGGGAAAAAATAAAAATAAAAAGCACACGAGAAGAAAAACACACTACGGATTAGCATCAGGATATTTAAAGTAGAGAGTTAAATATCCTGACACCAGTCCAGTCCAGTCCAGTTTACAGTAAAGAGAGGGTTTTATTGAAACTGTTTTGTTGGTTCACGACTGGATCCTTTACTCTTCTTCTTGTAACAAACAAAAGAACCGTAAAATACATGAAGTAAACCTATACTTAATAAAGACATGAGATTAACTTATATGTCAAGTGCATGTACAACACAGTAACCATGGCGACAATCTTTTTTTGCTATCGTATTGGTTGTACATTGGACATGTATTCGAGCATTTTTATTGTGATTTTTAGTTGTTTATTTTTTATTCGGTGTAATTTCCAGTGGGAATTTTAATTGTTAAAGTGCTATTCTACACTGTTTTCGGTACCTTATTTATTCAAATGCACATATATCCTTAAATCTATGCAATTGTTGCCTTACTCTCAATGGCAAGATGCTTTTAAATGTTCTTTCTGTATCACTTATGATTACTCAAAATGCCAAAAGAATTTTCGACAGTTCTATTGTTGCATTATTCAAAGAACATCTTTGGGGTCTTACCTTTTGTTGGTGACCCCTATTTAGAAAACATGTTCTCGCAAATAATGATAACTCTAGTAAAGTCACCAAATCAGTGCAAATATAACAGTATTAAGGAGTCACCCTCTGATCATCCAAAGAGAATGAATGACAATCCAATATTTTGATCAATTTAATCCTTTTTTAGTTTCGTTTTTTGGATTTGGAATCAAAAATGTTTATTGCAAGTGTTGTAAACACAACATGGGATTATATGTGGGGTTAGTGCAGAATAAAATAAGATGAAAGACGAAATGTAAAAGAACAAACAATAAAATGACACGAAAAAAGGAACAAAAAAAAAAACGAACACCATGGTTTCTGTTGTTTCCATCGATTTTTATGTTTTTAACTTCAAATTTAAAAATATCCTTAAAAATATCCTTTTCATATCGTTTTAACACGTATATAAATAAAGTGTGCCTCCTAAATGTGCCGGGCTGTTTTCACATTAAACTTTATTGATTGGCGGAGTGATTTATCATTCGCTCGCTACGTTATTTATCTTCAACTTTCTGGCACATTTATTGAGAAGGAGACGAGTATCTGCCAGGCTTCTGCCGTTTTTACGAGACGCAGGCAACATTTAAACAAGCAAGACATCTGCCAAAGTCAGATCTCTACATCACACCATAAAGTCATTACCTGAAGCGCTTTCACCGACTGGGGGAAATCAATAATCTTTAATGGCTCGGTGTGGAAACTATTAAAAAGATTTGGATTGATTATGCTGATGCTGCAGAGTCTATAAGTAGAGAAGTTTGAGTTTGAAAAAAAAAAGAAGAGATAACAAGATAGTGGCTCAGTTTGGCGCCTGGACAAGGAGGCAATGACGGAGAATAATCCTGTTAAAGGATTATATTTGTTATTATTTCCTGCTTATTAGTCAGGCTCACGTACGTTACTTTGCTTAAATAAATCAGTATATTAGTGGCATTATTTGTGAGAAATGTCACCAGTTTACAACGATTTTAATGCATTTATTCACAAGATATTCAAAAATAAATTGAGAATAATAAATTATAAGTAAAATAAATGATTGTAATTTCAAGATTAAAGTTCATATAATTCATGGTTACAAACCGTAAAACACTTTTTTTGCGTTCAATCTCAATAATCCCGTGTATGAGCTTTGAAAAAAACGAGGCTGGGAATCGAACTCAAAATGGCCTCGTTTTTCCACGCCTCATCATCCGTGCTTTGTGTCAGAGCCAGACAGTCATCTGGAAAGGTCAGAGCCTCTCTAAAAGATTTAAATCTCCGCGCAGGACGAAGATTCACCTTGACAGGTGGAAACCTGAAAACTGGTAAATATGGATATAAACGGAAACGCGTTTCTCTCTCCGCTTGAAGCGAAAGACAAGCGAAGCGTTGCGTTTTCAAAGCGCTTTTCACGGCTGATTGGAAGTTTGGATTGTTTGTGTCAGACCGTCGTTGTTTACGCGTTTCAATATTTGAACGCTGGCTTAGAGGATATCTTGATTTAGAAGGCGAGTACGACGGGGTCAACTAACAAATGGGGGTTAACCCTTGCGTTATCTCTGGGTCAAGGTGACCCGAAGGCCTGAAAACAAAATGTGTTTGTGGTATCCCTTGTCATAATTACATATCCAGTGGTGAAGGTTGTCCATCTTGACCCAGGGAGACGCAAGGGATGAAACAATCACATTTGTTTTCTGGCTTCCAGGTCACTTTGACCCAGAGATAACACACGTTTACCTTATTTTCCATGGCCTTTTGGAGCCGATTCCAATTAAAGACAAAAACTACGTCATTACTCATTTTTTTCCTTGGGAAAAAGAAAAAAAAATTACTTTATATACATGTTTTCTCCCCAAAATGTCCATCTTTTGTACTATCTTGTTCTATCTTTGTAGTATCAGTCATCATCTCAAATCAACTTAATGGTCAAAATGATTATGACCCCAAAATTAACATAGGCATAGACCATTTTTGTTTCTCTCTATAGTTAGCCACCGTGAAATATTTCCTCTTGTTGCCATTTAAAAATAGATTTCAAAATTTGGTTTTAATACTATAAAAATGTTGGCTCCTCAAATGGATGTTCAGGTCAAAATTAAAGCTCTGGAAAAGTTTCTTAGGAACCACATTTTCTTTGTTATTTATTTTGATATTAAAGCGACAATGTGTAGGTTTGAAAATGTTCACTCTGGCTCCCCCCCGTGTCAAAACAGTGTCACGGGAATGTATGTAAAGAACATTGTTAAAATCATATTTACAGAGTTTTTTAGCACGACTCTTTGAAATCAGAATCAGGAAACATTCAAACAATTCCAAATAACAATTACAAAATTTGACATGTTGTAGCTTTAGCTCTCATCTAATTTAACGTAGTTTTTTTTTTAACATTACTGCTGTAACATGCTGATTATCTACTTCTTTTCTTAAACTACTCCTTTTAATTGGATTTTATGTTTTCATCAATATCTAACCACTTGAACGTTTGATAGATTTGAATTATTATAGCTAATTCATTCAGTTTCCACCACTTCCTACCCTAGATTATTATTATTATTATTATGCAATACAACAGTCCTTAAGTTGACGGATCCAAGTTTGTCATTTTTCCTACATGAACGCTTTTACAGTCCATACATTGATGAAGATGAATGTGTAAAATAACACACACATGCAGCTGCCTTGGTGAACAAATGGCAGCCCTGAAAGAGGAAAAAAAAACCTCTCTTTACTGTTTATTAATATACCTTAAAAAAGATAAATGTGAAACAGGGAAGCAAACCGCGCAGCCTATGTATCATAATGTGTTTGGCCACTGAAGTAAAACGAATAATGGAATTATTTTCAGCTATAAAGCTGCGCTTGAATAATATGTCTGCAGCAAAGTGCTACAATGCAAGATCTATTATGAGCTGGTTACTTTCTGCAGAGAAAGACAGAAATAAATACGCACTGGTTTTTGCTCTTTAGTTCACGAGAGAGCATTTGCATTTTCGACTAATTTGTTCTGTGCGCATCTGTTTTTATGTTGTGTCGCCGCGCTTGCTGGGCTTTCATTGATTCTCGACACGGAACCATGTGAGGCTGGAAAACACAGCTGCAACTCTCTTTTTGGTTTTGTTCTTCTCGATCCATGTTTGCTAAATATTGACCTGTTGTTGGAGCACTCTTCGGAAGCTACAAAAGGATTCACGTCAGGATTTTTTTTATTTTATATTTTTCTTAATTGGAAACTAATATGAAACTACCTGACCCTACTACCTGATGAAGTCTTCCTCTCCAAGATGCAGTGAGTCCCTCATCATGACCATGTTTTGAATTGATTACTTATTACTCCCCATTCCGAAATCTCGGCGAACAAGAGGTTACGAGAGTCTATGTCAATGTCTGTGTCCTAAATCATGCGTGTCTGAAAATTGAGTGTGGATCGATGGACACTTTCCAGATACTGGCGTAATTGTCTCAAGAAAACAACTAATTGTACCACAAAACAACAATAATAAAAGAATAAATCACAACTTAATAACTTGTTTCAATTGACGAAAAGAGTCGGCGATAGTGTTTCAACTTCTGGTTGCAATCAGCGTTAAAAAGTAGTAGAAGAAGCTGTCGAGTCATTTCCTGTTAGTGTGTAGCGGCAGTGTTTGATTTGAGACAGTACTACATGTCAAAATTTGCGTACTAGCCAAGTATGTGCACTGTCTTATCATGTGTACTGTAAACCAGCACTCGGAGAAGTGCGGGATTTACTCCTCCTCCAACCATCTCTAATCACGCCTTGCTTTGTTTATACAACGAGTCCTTTGGAGGTGGAGACGTTTGGGATTGATGATGCATGGTCACCAGCCTTGATGTTTGACCAATCACAGCAGAGTGGGTTTGGTTATGTAAAACAAGATTTAATCTCCAGAAAAACGAAAAATAGTTTTCAGTGGGCGGGGCTTAAGCGCATTTTCTAATGTAAATATTTCAATAAAAAAAGTGTTGTACAAACAGACACATACTGAGTCCAAGATCTATTTAAGTAACACCTAATTTAACACTTAAGTTGCCCTTTAATGAGATACTAATGTTTTTTTTAAATATATTTACCTCTCAACACATGCTGATTCCAAACCATTAATAATAAATAAACTCATTAAAGATTCCGAGCCACATTAGTCTGAGGAGCCGACTTGGCATTTCCCACATCCTTCAAGCCTATTTCATGACCACGTCTCTGCTTTTCACTCCCGGAGTATGGATGCGAGTCATGCAGGAAAAGTTTCTAGCGTTGATCATTTGGGTGGAAAATCGATGGGAGGTTGGACCTGGATGTGTAAGTCTTAGCTCTGGGCAGTGGATGGATCAAGCTATATCTCGCGTGCTGGATGTGCTGCCGAAGCTCGACACCAACCTATACATGCTAATGAGCCTGATCCACTCCTGCCGCGGGCAACGTATGCAAACTGCCGCCGCGATGAAAGCCAGGAGAGGCCTGTGTTGTGATTGTCAATCAAACGTGAGCGTACGAGACTAAACGATCCTTCAAGTTCAATATGAGAGTGTGATGTCGGTATCTGTGGGAATGTTCTGACTGTGCTGCTCTTTCTCTGTGTTCTCGCAGGCGTTCCCGTGTATTTCCACTGGAATCTATGGTGAGTTCATCTTTTTGTTCACCTACACATCAATGCCTTGGGTTCAGTGCTGGTCAGACCGCGTGAAAGATGGCTTGAAGGGCCACATGTGGCCCTTTGTGTGGGTCTATTAGGCCCATATGAAGCTTATATATATTATATATATATATAATATTATATATTATTACATTTTAATTTAATTCATGCTAATGAAAATATCTAATTACCTTATTTTATTTCAATATTACTTGCATATATATATATAAGTACTTAAAAGTTAAAACTTTTATTGTTTTTGAAAGATAATATTTTCCTTTTTGCCTTCCATATAGTGGGGACATTTCACAGCTGAGTAAGAGAGTACAAACCAAAATATAATATATATTTACCATAAATACATGCTCATATTAATAAAAAAACAACTATAATATTACAAGATGGAGTAGTAGTGCAAAAAACGGGAAACAATTATACATATTGCCAATTTTGTGATTTATTTAGTTTGAATCACATATATTAAAAAAGAAAATATACTTTTGAGTATATGATTTTTTAAAAGATCAACCACATAAAGTTATGATTTTTATTTCAAATATTTTAATATTGTGCTTTTTGATCAACTTGTTTTAATTATATATACTTTTAATATATATATATATTTACAATAATGCTTTCATCTTTTTATTTAATGTGTTATTTTAAAAGACTTTACTTTCTCCCTGTTTATAAAAAAAATATTTGTTTTGCTTTTTCCAATTATTAATCTGCAATATGTGTACAACAATACCCACTCCTGCAACATTTTTTTCTGTTTATACTGTGTATTCTGTTACTATTTTTACTCACTAATATAATTTATCCACACATTATATAAATATATAGATAATTTTTCATTAGGGATGCACCAAAAAGTCTAAAGAATTTGCCTTTTCAGCCACTTTATTCGTCCCGTCAAACAATTTTAATGGATAATGAGATCATGTTAAGGGAAACAAGTAATTTCATATCATTTTAATTAAATGATTTTTCAACGTTATATCGGCATACTATGATTTAAAGTTGTGTGACCTTTCAAGTCAAAACAGGAAGTAACAAACAATTCAGTTCAGCAGGACTCTTCACATTAAAACAATATTGTTATGATAAATGGTAAATACATTTTCAATTCTATAATAGATTTATCCTTTAATACACATTAACATGTGTAATTGCATCAACATAAACATACATTTATTTGTGTTTTCTTTACATAATAGTGTAGCAAACAACCAAGTGTATCTCACACACTGTAAAAATCCATATAAAGCACAGGATCATGCTCACCTTCCTCAATAATGCACAAAGACACAGCTCGTGTAAGGTCAACAAGATTTAGACCCTGCACTCTGTTAGTGCGCCCTCGTGGGACGGGACCTGGTGCAAAAGGAAGTCTGGCTGCTGCACCCGTTACACAAAGTCACATTGAAGACGGAGCAAGAACTTGTTGGTGTAAACAGTCTTTGAAGGAATTGTGGGAGGACGAGATGTGAAGAAATACAGTAAATTGTGACGACTGGATTTATATTTCCAGACGTCCTTACACAGTCTGCCCTTGAGCACCAAACCTTCTTTTTTTTCCTGAGGTTGAGGAGTTGAGCTTCCATCCATACGTGGATGATGATATGAAACTGCCTCAACTCCCTCCTGTTTACATCATTAAATTATTGCTGACGCTACGTTAGCGCGGACTGGAGGAGGTTTTGTTACCTGCTCGTGTTGTTGTAAAACATTTTGTTCAAATTCATCTCCACGCCATCGCTTTCTGACGCCTACTTGCTTTAACGGGGGTCGGAACCAAATCCGGCTCAGCAACTTATTTAATGTGGGCTGCAAAATTGTTTAGATAAAATGTTAGTTTGCTAGCATCGTGACAGATTCACACTGACTGTGTAGTTATCCTTTTTTTTTATTATATCATGCAGATCTTTCTACCCCTTGAAAGAAAGTATTTTCTTTCATTTTCTTTACCGTTTTATCTCCTATGGGGTCAGCAGGGGGGGCTGGAGCCTATCCCAGTTCCTTCAGACGAGATGCCGGGGACACCCTGGAAAGGATGTCAGTCTGTCCAGGACAAACAAAGACATTCAACCATTCGCACACACATTCTAAATATTTGTGTTAAACATTAATGCAGGAGTGAAGTGTGGCCATACGTGTCCCTTTGACTGTTTTTATAGCTCATATAATTGTTATTTATACCTTTTTTTAGCTACTTCATATAGATAAGTATAACCTGTGAACACAAGGCAATTTGGAATAATTGCAGACAATGTCGCTCAAATTATCTCCTGTAATTGGCTTTACACAGGCATTGAGTAATATTAATACTATTCCAGTTCGAATCTGCATCCCTGTCTTTACAATTTATTATTATTATTATAATTATTACGCATATATGCTACCTTTCTTTCAGTAATTGCGCGCCTTTTTTAGATCAGTATCTCTAGGTTATGTCAGTAAAACAGATGTTTTTGTTTAAGCTACAAATTTAAATTACTTACTTACAGATGTCGCTTATCCCGTGCAAATGTACTTAAAACAACACAGAGGTAGGTGGTAATTTACAAATCACCAAAGGTCCACAGGTAAAACTAACCCCTTGGAAATAGGGCTTTAGTCTAACTTTAATAAACAACAACTTATATTTTTTATTGAGTATCAATTGCCCTTATAAAAAGTAAAGCTTAAGTGCCTTCTATTTATATAAACTTATATTTGACCTATATTTAATTTAAAAATACTAAGCTTATTGTCATCCTTACTTTTAATATTTTCTTTTATTTGTATTTTTACTTTTCCCCATTATATTATTGCACATTTTTGCAGTTTAACATGTGAGGAATCCCCCCCTTCATAACATGTCCTTGATAGGATTCACTTTATTAAAGAAGTCCAAACGATATCCACCCATTGAGTTGAATAGAATACTGTGGATGATAAATCTGATGTTCGTGTTATAACTGGGGTTATTCACAGCCACACTCAGTCCTGAGTTAGTGCTGCAGGGGAGATTGCAGTCTGAAGCTCCCAGCTGGCTGGATCTCGCTCCTGATGGTTGGTGGAACACTCGGGCACCGCCGGCGTCCCTCAGTCGGTGATCATCCTGGCGCATGTGAGCGCTCTGGTGGCGATGATCAAGATGGGTGACGGAGGACGGCACAGCCCCCCGGACTAAGACAGTGCCAGAGCCTATAGTTCGAGCTGATAGATCAACCTCTCGGCTGCAGCAGGCGCTCTTTGGAAATATGAGGCAGATGTTTGGATTACTCTGGAATGTTCTATACCAGACATTTATACTCAAGTAAACATGAGTGAACATATTTCTTTATTCATCACCTGAAGCCATTCATTCAAAATGGATCGTTCTTTGGACAAAGTGTTTTTCTTATTGGTGTTTTAGTAGTTTCTCACATAAACACAACATGCTGTTGTCTGCAGAGATATGTTGACAATTTTGTTTTTAAAAACTTTGTGTATTTCTTTTGGCAATAGAGAACATTGGCATTTTTAACAAGAAGACTGTACACTATTGATTTTACTTTTATTGAACCGGATAAAAAAAGAAGAATATTGACCTTCATTCTCCCCACATTGGGGAAAATGTTATTTAATATATAAAGTTTTTATAAACTTTTTATATAAAGTTCAGAACGAAAATAAAAAACATACATTACACGTATAACAAAAACAGTAATAAATACAATTATATCAATGATTATAAAATATATTTTAACTAAAATAATCGCCTAAAGTCACAAAATAACAATGAAAAAAATATTGATAAATATATCGGCAACGATAAACATTGGTAAAAGACATAACAATATTACTGAATTAGATACAATAAGTGTGGTTGAGTGAAATAATACTTTAATTGTAAACAGTATTTATATATATTTTTCCTTTCAATTCTCTCAGCAATGGGCTAAAAGGAAGTACATGAGTATATCAGAGGAAAAGCTTGAGTGGAGTTTGTAGATAAAGATAAAAGATAGTCCATTTCCCCGTTGGAAAATCTAAATAAAAATCTAAATTATTTAATGTACAACACCTAATTTTTTTATTTACTTTTTAAGAAACCTTGCGTTTACAAAAGGTTTTTCTTTTTTCATGAAAGCTTTTTCAAACACATTTTTTCCACAGTATAACAAATCAAAGAACTAGTCTCATGACCATTTTACTGCGAGATTTTGTTGAGAAAAACATTGCCGCCATACTGGAAAGTAAGCACCACATGAAGAACGTAACATTTTCGGTCAATATTCAAAAACATTTTTGCTCAAACAATGACATTTGGAAACTATATTTATTTATTGAATTGATTTGATTATGAGCAGTGTCAGCGAGAGCAGTTAAAGGCCATACAAGTGAATGGCGACGACGTCATAACCTTTCTTGAATACAGATAAAAGTTTAAAAAAATATATTCAGAACTCATGAGTTATTTTATAGACAAACACACAAACAATGCGATATTCTTGGCAGAGGTAATAACGCATTACTATTGTCACGCAGACAGATGGTGTCACAGAGTTTTGGCTGAGAGGTGCCGCTGCTTTTACATTTCATATCCCTCGCTTGATAAAAGGGACTCAAGTTCTGGCCGGAGTCCAGTCTTTATATTATTTTTTTCCCCTCCAATTCTTTCTTCTATACCTTTTTTTTTTTCTTGCCTCAAAAAAACTATTCCGGTCTCCTCTTGCACTCTCGTTATCTTCCGTCTCAACCACCGGCGCGAGACTTCCCTTCCACTGCATGAATCTTTATTGCCTCGTCTCAGTGTTAGTATTGTCTCCGTACACATCTCAAATGGGCCATTTCTAAAATTGTAGACGAGATGAAACGCACCAAAACTCTTTCATCTCTCCGATATTTTACAGCAACGAGGAAGAAAAAAAACAACAAAAAAACGGGCACCAGAAAGTTTTTACTTTCCGAGTCATTCCAGGTAATGTGGATGTACATTTGTATAAATGTGGCATTTTGGAGGGTAGGAAGTGCTACTGTAGAGGAACAAAGGCGGTGGAAATGCATAAGGGAGAGTGTGTGTGTGTGTGTGTGTGTGTGTGTGTGTGTGTGTGTGTGTGTATGTGTGTGTGTGTGTGTGTGTGTGTGTGTGTGTGTGTGTGTGTGTGTGTGTGTGTGTGTGTGTGTGTGTGTGTGTGTGTGTGGGGGGTGGGGGGGTGTCAGCGTTTGTAATTTACACTGCTGACGAGGCCACTGCTTATTACTGTTCCCGGTGCTGGTAGTGTTGCCCCGGCGCCAGTGGGAGTCCGTCGTAACCACTGCACTAGCAAACCCTCGCATCAAAGGCAGCGCCGGCGCCCGAGCGGGAGGAATTAAAGCCCGTTCAATAAATAAACAGCTTAGCGCTCCCCGTAACGGCATCTCCACAGAACAATACAAGCTGATTAAGACGGAGGATCTTCACTCGGAAGGGATTTTTCAAAGAAAAGGCAATCGGGGGTACGTTATTTTCTCGGGCCGACAGTTCCCCCGTTGTCCGCCGAGAACTGCCTTGTTCTGACAGAGGGTGCATGCTCCTGTCAGACTCTTTGACAATTTCTATAACCTTAAAATAAACTTTATGGTTGGTGCTTCGGGATCAATGTCAGGCCTTTAATGTATTCTACTCGTGGTGCACATATTAATTTCCAAGTTTTATTGTCGTTTTTAAACGTGTGTCTGACTTCGTTATACATAATACTGAGATAAGAAATATGAGTTACCGAATGAATTATTAATTAATGAATAAGTTAGTGTTGATGATGATGTACTTTAACCCTTGTGTTATCTCAGGGTCAAGATGACCCGAAGGCCCCCAAAAACGAATGTTTTTGTGCTTGTACTGCTACTGAGTCAAGGTGAACAAGAAATACATATGTATAAGTGGCTGAAGTTTTTCACCCTAATCCAAAAGCAAAACAAGTGATACCCTTAAACACATTTGTTTGCAGGGCTTTGCGTCATTTGACCCTGAGATAACTCAAAGGTTAAAGGGCAACTAATGTGAAAACCCAGCTCTCCTGATGAGGTTACGATGCATAAATCCAGACTTATTACGTGAAAGGAAGCCGATGAAAAACTTGTGATTCCCTCTTTTCCACGTGAAACTAATTTACTTAACCCTTGTGTTATCTCAGGGTCAAGGTGAGGTCCAGGGAGGTTGTTGAACTAATCAACCCAGAGACAACGCAAAGGGATACCACAAACACATTTGTTTCCCATTTTTAAATCAACACAATGCTAAACTAAATGGCCTTCGAAAGATTTAAATGCATATGAGGGCCTTATTGTAAAATCCTCATAAATTCAAATCGTACAACAAACTATATCTTTAAAATATGTATTTATTCAAAACAATTTATTTTAATTTACTTTAATCAAACTTCTGAATACTTTACTTTGTCACGTATACGCTCAAAGAGTATTTCGTAATTTCTTCATCAGGATTAATGCAGTGTTAAACATCATGTGACTTAATATTGTATTCAAATGTCGTAGTGTTTTTATTATGAACAAAAAAAGGAAATATTTTACTTATTTTACTTTACTTACATAGTAATGTTGTAGCTGTGGAGGGTTTGCATGGATGACTATCAGTATGTGCATGAATTTAACATGTTTTCACATCTTTATTCAATTTTGTTAACATTTTCTTTAATTCCATATAATATTTTCAATTATATCATAAATAAGTAAACAGTGACTTTGATTCATAGAAGGATGATTATAAAAAGGCTTTTCTATTAGTTTTCTATTATTTACTCATAGTCCGTATTCAGCTTCTGACGTCCTGCCTTTTACCTGTGAATAGTTTGATTTGATTTTATACTTTTTATCTGTAACATCATCATCTGAATTCACTTTTGAATCCGATATTAATCATAATGAACTTCAGACATTTTGAAGTCACATTACTTTCATTTCATTTCTTTACTAGAAGTTTTCTCATGAATATCTGCAGTTAGTCTGGATTTATTCATACGGATTAAATCGTTATTTTTAAACTAATATGCCTCGAAATCTCAGCCACTCAATGCGATTTCCCATTTAATTATATTTCATTTTTAACCTATATGCCACTTTGCAATTGCTAGATTTAAACTAAATTAAAAAATGCTAATCTGCCGATAATGAGGCAAAAGTGTGACTTAAAGTCGAGCTTTATAAAGTTTTCTTTTGTTTTTTTAATGCTGAGAATGTTATCTGACTTTCAATCTAATTAAGAAGATTTCAAGCAACGGGATCTAATGAATTAAATTCAGTTTCTTCCCAACTCGCACTATGTTCAAAAAATAAAAAAGTTTATATATAGTAAATTGCAAGTAGAAGGTCAACTTTCACACCGTAGCATTTATTGATTACGGCATTTGTTTTTATCTATAAAAAGCCGGCGACGCAAATGTGTTCGACCCACTTCTTCCTTGCATTGTGGCACGAAAAACAAATGTCTCGCTCTCAACGTTGTGACAAGGAGGGAATCCAGAACAAGTTATCCGAGGCCTTTGTTGTGAAAAACAGATTTGTCAGGCGAGCTAATGCTAATTGACACACTACTCTACCCGCCTCCATATTCCAGGCAAAGTCAGTCACCAATTGACAGATGACGGCGAAGCAGGCAGGAGGTTGGGGCGTAGCTCGGGCGTACAGAGGGTACGGTAGACGGTTGGGAAGAGAAATGAGGGCTCAGAGTGCGGTGACAGTCCAATCCCTCAGTGCGACCCATTAGCCACAACAGATATTTTTTTTTGTGTGTCGGAGGTACCACCCATAAACAAACTGGTGCCCACTGAGGGGGCCACCGGGGTCACCCAGCATGATGGAGGTTATTAAGTGTGGCCCCCTGTTTATACATCTATCACGAGCGTGAGACCAGAGTGCAAATGGATTATCGTCGCCCGGATGACACTTTTCCATGTCTCTCAATATCAGTGCCAGGAGTCCAACTACCTCAACTTAGAAGGTCATTTTTTTTCTCCCGCTCTCACTCATTCCTCTTCCCCTCCTTCACGATAGACTCTCAAGACAAGGTTTTCAGGTAGTTCCGCCTTATGAAAACTCGTGCTGTGTCTCAAATCGCATACTACTCTTAGTATGCTAGAAGTAAGTATGCATCAGTTTAGTGTACGTACTAACTAGTACGCAAATTCTCCACAGATAGTATGTCTCAAATCAAACACTGCTGCTACACACTAACCGGAAATCACATGACAGCTTCTTCTTCTACTTCTATTTAACGATGTTTCAACCAGCTGTTTGAACGCTATCGCCACCTGCTGGCAGCACATTTTGCAACTTTGGAAAAAAATAAAAATATTTTAAATAGAGATATTTAAGCTTGTATCAGCACCGAAGACGTGTCATCCTTCTACTGCTGCTGAAAATACACCTGTAAGTATATGCATATATATGCATTTATATATGACGTAACTTCCGTTTAAAACGTCATTAAGATGGCGGCTGTTTAGTGTGGTTAGTGTCCATCGAACCATTCCAGTTTTGTGGGCGTGTTAGTACGCCAATTTAGTGTGCATGGCGCACTAAATTTTGCATGCTAAGAATTGAGACGCACTAAAAATACTAAATTTGAGTACGCAAGTATGCGATTTGAGACACAGCAATGGTCATGTGGACTGAAACACCAATGCTGTGTCTCAAATCGCATACTACTCTTAGTATGCTAGAAGTTAGTATGCATCAGTTTAGTGTAAGTACTAACTAGTACGCAAATTCTCCACAGATAGTATGTCTCAAATCAAACACTGCTGCTACACACTAACCGGAAATCACATGACAGCTTCTTCTTCTACTTCTATTTAACGATGTTTCAACCAGCTGTTTGAACGCTATCGCCACCTGCTGTCAGCACGTTTTGCAACTTTGGAAAAAGAAATAAAGAAAAAATATTTTAAATAGAGATATTTAAGCTGGTATCAGCACCGAAGACGTGTCATCCTTCTACTGCTGCTGAAAATACACCTGTAAGTATATGCATATATATGCATTTATATATGACGTAACTTCCGTTTAAAACGTCATTAAGATGGCGGCTGTTTAGTGTGCTTAGTGTCCATCGAACCATTCCAGTTTCGTGGGCGTGTTAGTATGCCAATTTAGTGTGCATGGCGCACTCAATTTTGCATACTAAGAATTGAGACACACTAAAAATACTAACTTTGAGTATGCAAGTATGCGATTTGAGACACAGCAATGGTCATGTGGACTGAAACACCAGTGCTGTGTCTCAAATAGCATACTACTCTTAGTATACTAGAAGTTAGTATGCATCAGTTTAGTGTACGTACTAACTAGTACGCAAATTCTCCACAGATAGTATGTCTCAAATCAAACTCTGCTGCTACACACTAACCGGAAATCACGTGACAGCTTCTTCTTCTACTTCTATTTAACGATGTTTCAACCAGCAGTTTGAAGGCTATCGCCACCTGCTGTCAGCACGTTTTGCAACTTTGGAAAAAGAAATAAAGAAAAAATATGAGAATCGAAATATTCGCGAGATATTTAAGCTGGTAACAGCACCGAAGACGTGTTTATCCTTCTACTGCTGCTGAAAATGCACCTGTAAGTATATGAATATATATGCATTTATATATGACGTAACTTCCGTTTAAAACGTCATTAAGATGGCGGCTGTTTAGTGTGCTTAGTGTCCATCGAACCATTCCAGTTTTGTGGGCGTGTTAGTACGCCAATTTAGTGTGCATGGCGCACTAAATTTCGCATACTAAGAATTGAGACGCACTAAAAATACTAACTTTGAGTACGCAAGTATGCGATTTGAGACACAGCAATGGTCATGTGGACTGAAACACCAGTGCTGTGTCTCAAATAGCATACTACTCTTAGTATGCTAGAAGTTAGTATGCATCAGTTTAGTGTACGTACTAACTAGTACGCAAATTCTCCACAGATAGTATGTCTCAAATCAAACTCTGCTGCTACACACTAACCGGAAATCACATGACAGCTTCTTCTTCTACTTCTATTTAACAATGTTTCAACCAGCTGTTTGAACGCTATCGCCACCTGCTGGCAGCACGTTTTGCAACTTTGGAAAAAGAAATAAAGAAAAAATATTTTAAATAGAGATATTTAAGCTGGTATCAGCACCGAAGACGTGTCATCCTTCTACTGCTGCTGAAAATGCACCTGTAAGTATATGAATATATATGCATTTATATATGACGTAACTTCCATTTAAAACGTCATTAAGATGGCGGCTGTTTAGTGTGGTTAGTGTCCATCGAACCATTCCAGTTTTGTGGGCGTGTTAGTATGCCAATTTAGTGTGCATGGCGCACTAAATTTTGCATACTAAGAATTGAGACGCACTAAAAATACTAACTTTGAGTACGCTAGTATGCGATTTGAGACACAGCATCACTCTTTGTGTTGCTCCAGGAGCCATACAATAAACCCGTGGAGGATCGTCCATATTATAGAGCGGCGCGCAAACACAAGGGCGTGAAGTTAATTCCGATAATTCATCCGACGACCACCAAGAGCACATTTATAACCCTATCATAGCGATCGCAGGGACGCCGTCGTCGCACGACCCGCTGCACTGCCGGGGACGAATATATCCCTCGTCCCACCGCTCAACCTCCACCTAAAGCTCATCCGTCTCCGTGATGGATCTTTGGACTGTTGACAGAAGAGTGTTACCGCTGTCTGGTAGCTGTAGGAGATATGTGGATGTAATCTACCCCCAAAAAACTCCAGCGGTTTGTCCACGCCTGCCACGCTCCAGATCAAAGATGTCAAGTAGCTAAGATTCTTCTTCTTCTTCTCCTCCCTGCCAGCATCGTAGCCAGCGCCTCTCATCGCTGTCTAGGATTAGCGAAGGCGCAGGAGTCATTTTGTGGTACCTTATCTTTCCTCTGTGATGTTTTTTCTTTTTGCTGCTGCTTGCCAGCAAGGACCTGGGAAAGTTTTCCCTTTTCTAACACCACAGGGAGATAAGTGTTGTTCAGCGTTGTGTTTTAATGTTCATAGGGTTTCACTCGTGGGTAAAAGCGTAAAGTTAAACACACCATCAATTCAACGGTAGCCCTGGTTCGGCTGCTTAAAAGCCAAAAATGTAATTTATATCTTGAGATTCCTGTCCTAAAATACAGTTGAGCTTTAAACAGAGCATCTTTCTACGAACATGGAAATAAAATATTTAGAACATGTCGTTTTTTAAGATGCAAAACAACAATTTTCACCTACAGAAATATTTTCACATCTCAAGCCTGCATCTATACATTTGGCATTATTTATGGTGGCCCAAAAAAACAGCATTACAATCTTTAACACTATGAAATGGTGCATTATTACAGGTGTACAGGTGTAAAATTGGTATATATGGTATATTTAATTGAAGATTTACAGATTTGAGATTGTTCTTTAAAATACTAAAAATATATTATAATAATACTAATATTTAAAAGAATGTAGCTAGCAATGTTAGCTTGTAGCTAAGGTAGGAAGCATGTTATTCACCTGGGAATTCCCTTTACATCAGAGTTGGAAAATTGAACATTTTTACAGTTTCCACCAGGCCTTATGTAACCAGGTAGTGACGGTCATGTGTCTGGAGTGAAGAAAATCTGCAACTGTTTGTTTATATGCTATAATCTAGGTGCCGCAAAATGGCTGACCTGGTGTTCAGCTATGTTCTTCCTTTGCTTATTTTGTGTTTTATCTTATTTAATTATTTAATTTTGTACTCGACAACAAATTCCAATGTTGTGTTTACACCACTGGAAATAAATGTCTCCATTTCTAATTATTATTATTCATTTTAATCAACCACAAATATATATTTAATTAATTATAATTAATATTATGTTAGAATCTTGATGTTATTAAACTTATTGATCTACTATAACCCCTCAGTTGATTCCTAACTAATAACTAGAATAAATATTTCCCCCAAAAAAAGTGTTCAATAGACTCGTATTAAAACTGTAGATTCATTTCATCTTCTGTCTTTTTGTTTTACAAATTTGTGACAAATAATAAAAAATGTTTTGACCTTTAGAAATTTAGTTACTACCATTCCACTAATTTAAAATGCATCTATTCCACAGATCGTAACACAATAATTTAAGAAATCCAAATGATTCAGTGTACTCTGAGGGGAAAAGTACTGCTCCTCCCTCCTCATGCGAGTCTTCCTGACAGTACCTTTCTATCCTCTCTTTGTCTCTGTCTCCTTCTGTGGTCTGCAAAGTCGGTCATGGTCACAGCCTCACCACGTCCCAGTGTTGGTGCAGAGCGGCGCTCCAGGCCATCTGACACCCACTCTTTGGCGTCTGGAGTCCTAGGGCACTAGTCTGTCCTCCACCCTGGGTCGCCTCACCCTCGCCTCTCCTTTGGGCCTTGATGGGGTGACACCCCTCCCTCCCTCCCTCCCTCATCCTCCTCCCCCCTTCTTTTTCCTCACCGACACCCCGTCCTCTCCACTATTATTACCTACTGTCCTCAACTTCTTTTATTCTCTATTGAGCCTAATGATCTCTGTAGCGCCCGTTAGCCTAGTTTATACCTTCTAAGGAACCATGTTTCAAACATCGAGCCCAACAGGACGAAACTTGCCATGTTCAATGTTGATATATATTTGTTATTATCTGTGGGAAAACACCCGTTTGTTTGGACAGTCGACTTAATGTGTATATAAAGTTGGATCTACAGGCAAAATGTACATTTTGTTTTCGTGTAACTTATTCTTTTACACCTCGAAAGCAATTTCAGGAAATTTTATGAGACTATTATGAATATTTGAATATTTCTTAATGTAATTACCTGCAATGTGAAGTATTTAGATAAATTAATAATAGAATATTACTGTTGGACATTTTAAAATATAGTTAAATTAAAGCAAATGGATAGATAAATGAGAAAGAAAATCTACCTTTTTAGTGCATAACAAACTAGTTTACACCTTCTAACAAAACCATGTGGGTACTTTGAATGGCTTCTACGTGTATTTACTATTTACTTCAGCTACACAGGCTTGTTCGGGAAGTCGACTTATCAAGCAGTTAAAAGAGCTAAGACTGCAGCAGCTTTGGTGAAATATACATTTTATTTTCACTTTATTATTAGTCACAGTGTTTGCGATTGGTAACATATACCCAAATCCCTTTGTATTGAATTATTTCGCCTAATTAAGTCTTGAAAAACATCAAGATACTTGTAAATATACTTGTTAAAAATATGATGTATGTCTAACAATTATGAACACAATCACTTGAGATTATATACTTCAATATATGGGGTAAAGTTCAGCAAACATCAGTTATTAAAGGACATCCAGCTCTACTGCTCATTTGATCCAACTGAGCCCCAGAGGCTGAACAGCTTAGTCAATTGTTTGCTAGAAATCAAACAATGGCTGAGTGAAAAACACTTGCAGCTAAATGTGGACAAAACTGAAACTCTGGTTATTGCTCCTGATGATAAGGTTCCTGGGTTGAGTCAGTACTTGGGAGACTTGGGCCAGTCTGTCAAACTGAGCCTGAGAAACCTGGGTGTTTTATTTGACAAATACATGTCTCTAGTTCATCACTGCTGAAAACTGACCAGAAACTGTTTCCTTCAACTGAGAAAAATCTCTAAATTTAGGAAAATGTTGTCACAACATGAGCTTGTAATCCATGCGTTTGTTTCTTCTCGTCTGGACTATTGCAACAGTTGCAGCTGTCTCGCTCTAGTAGAAGAACTCACATTTCCCCGATCCTTAAAAATCTTCACTGGCTGCCAGTTTCTTTCAGGATCAATTTTAAAATTCTGTATATATTTTAATGATGTATTGTTTTTGATTGTTAAAGCTTTTTGTGACCCTGCTCTAGAAAGGCGCTTTAAAAATAACCTTTACTTACTTGTTTACCATTAATCATATAAACGGGTACATCTTGACGCTTAAAAATGAAGACCTAAAACTCATTTTTTACGAGGGTTGGCTGCTGTTTTAAACTGGTGTGTTGTTACACTGTGGACAACACCTCAAAATCAATGACATGCTGAACCTTTTGTTGTGCAGCCGAGGTGATGAAAACATTCGATGTAGTTTCAACATCTTTTCAGCACTTATCGTTTTCCATCAAGACGCTCTATCAAAACAAGTCTGCTCGCTGCTGCAGAATATACACTTTTCTCCAAGAATATCTTAGTATAAAGCAACACGCCAAACAGACTGTGATAGCTTTTCAGCCCACGACATGTTCGGTCTGTACCTACCGGCTACATTTTCTAAGAATGTACAGAAATGTATCATACCAGCGACACACGTTGCCGCTTCTTTATTTAGACCACTTTATTCCACTGTGGGAAAACACCTCAGCCACACGTGTTTGTTTGGACAGTCGACTTGTCACACAGATAAAAGAGTTGAAACCTGCAGCATCTACAGGGAAGAGTACATTTTATTTTGCCGTTGTTCTCGTTCACTGGTTCATTATCACATTATTTAAACTTTTACTGCTTCAAGCTACTTACCTTAAGAAGCTGGGACGACAGCAGATAATTGGGGAGACGCCTTAACTTGTTTCAAGAAATTCCTGACATGTCCTAAAAAGGAATTTCCATCTTAAGTTTAACGACATATTTTGTATGTTATTATCTTTCTTTTTTTTTTATAATGCAAGATCAGGTTCTTTGTATACTGTATATGTCACTGGTTCGTTGTTATTATCCCATAATTTTAGATTTAACTGCTTCAAACATCACACCGTAGGTAGCTTGGAAACGACAGATAAATGTCGGAAAGAAGCCCAAACAAGAAGGAGCTGTCTCGCCTGCAGTTAATACAAAACTCTGCGAGAATTCTGACTCGCTCTAGTAGAAGAACTTACATTTCCCTGATCCTTAAAACTCTTCACTGGCTGCCAGTTTCTTTCAGGATCAATTTAAAATCCGTGTTCTTACTTTCAGATCTATTGAGTATTGTTTTTTTTGTGATAGATCAAGTTCTTTATACATCTACTTATGCATATATAAAGATTCACTTTGATAAATATTACATTTGTTTGGCCTGTGACTAAAAGTGTGAAAACATATCTGTTCCTTGTGTGATTGCGTCTGACATCCCTGTGATTAAGATTGTTTTAATTTATTTTATTAGCTGGTTCTGCAAAAGTATTTGGTCAAAATAAGATATGAAAAGAATAAAATGTTAAATTAAATGATAAATACGGATGCTATAAAGTTTGGTTCTTTATCATTTAAGAAGTTAACTTTAACAAATGTATTTTAAAATGAATTTTATGTATTGATTTAATGTTACCATTTACTTCACATCTATGATAAGGAAGTATTTTCACGAACATATTCATAAACGCAGCGACTTTGAAAAAGATTACAAGTTGAATTACGAAATGAACTACTCGTGCTTTGAGCATCATCAAAGGACCGAGGTGTTCTCGACCTTCTAGTGGGATGAGAAATAAATCATTTGAAACCTCTCTCTCCTTAAAAGTCACCCAGGGTCCTGTTCAAAATGTTCAAAAAAGGTGCTTCGGATTATCAAGGAAGACGAACCAGATGTCTCTGGGTTGCATCACAATTTGAGATGGCTCTTCCTTTTCTCCCTCGAGCCAAAGGTTATTATGCCGACCATCACAGAAATTCAATGTGTGCAATCTATTCAAATGTATTCGTCAGACTAATAGTTCTCTTAAAATGTAGCTTTTTATTCGGATGTACAGTAAACAACTTTTTTAATACCATATTTGTATTTAGTAACACTGTATACTCCTCAATTTATTTCTGCTTAAAAGTGTATGAAAATACCTATTATAGATAATTATAGATTTGTAAATGTATTTCTTTAGGGCACAAAGAAGCAAACATGATGGATACATTCTAATAAGTTATTAAAATTAAAAATGTAATCTTCTTAATATTTAAACATATTTTGTGCTTGAGGAAGCCAATATGTTAAACTTGATAATATCGTATCTAGTTTCTATTGTATATATTTTCTATCTAGACTCTATTAACCATTGTGGTTATACATTTTATTTATATTTTATTTTATCCCATATTACATTACTTACTTTTTTCTTTCTGTACTCTTTTTCCTTTCTTTACTTACTTTAATTATTTAAGGTTATTTTACTATAGTTTTATTGTTTATCATTTTCATTTTTGTTTCTTATTTTTACTTGTTTACCATATGTCTTAAGATAATGTTTTTTTAATTGTTTAAATAATAATAATTTATAAACTGCTATGACAACCGAAATGTATCTAGACTCTATTAACCATTGCGGTTATATATTTTATTCTGTTTTATTTTTTCTATACTTTATTTTATTTATACTACATTAAACTACATTACTTACTTTCTTTTTTCCTTCTTTATGTTTTTCTTTCTTTCTTGACTTGTTTTTTCCTTTTTTTTATTCTTTCTTACCTTTATTTCCTTCTTCACTTTATTCAATTATTTAAGGTTATTTTACTAGGTTTATTGTTTATCATTTTCTTTTTTATTTACAATTGTTTTTTTTGTTTTTTAATTGTTTACCGTATTTCTTAAGATAATGTTTTTTTTTTATTCATAAACTGCTATGACAACCTAAATTTCCCCAATTTTAAGAAAAGCAAAGGCATGTCTTTTATTTTCTTATCGGGTCACGTGTGTGCCGTTAAGAATCAAGAGAAACCACAGATTTTTTTTAAATGAATCCAATTTACTTTATTTTTTTATTTATTTAAAAAATGTGAGAAAGAACCAAGAAAGAAGCGACATCATTCAATCAGAGTCTGCTATCGATCGCAGGCCTTTGTGCTCGTGTAAACCTCCAAACTGCCTTCCACACACTCACAAACACTCCTCCACCCAGATGATGTTCTCTCCTGGTGATGAAGTGTAGGAGCCTTCAGCAGAAATAACACTGCACCACCTGAGTCCTCATCAGCACCTCTGCACGGCACACATCCCATCAGTGCACCTCACGAAGACAAATCTCCCTGAGCCAGCCATATTCCCAGCCTAGGACAGAGCTGAGCCAAACAGTGCCGGGACCCTGGAGGGCCCACCATCACCGCGCCTCATGCCAGCTCGCTACAGCCTGACAGATTAGCTTGCACTCCGCTCTGCAAATGGAGGAAGTAAACCCAGAAAAAAAGGGTTTTGAGAAGAAGAAGTAGAAGCTGAAACTACTAAAAAAAACCTCCCAATATCTGAGGAGGTTTTTGTGCACTAGACAAAAGAACACATTCATCTCGATTGATACGACAATTTCCAACTAGAATAACGCGTATCTTTGTCAATAAGCTATTTTGTCATGACAAAAAAACAATGTTGAATCAATAAAACATATTCCATGATTTGAAGTAGTTTTGGCTCTTGACGAAAATAGCCGGTTTGGAAATTAAAATCACAGTGTAACATTCCCTCTCCTGCATTTTAGAGTGCAAACTTTTTATGCAAGATTGAGATTAAAATTTGATGTAATATATATATATATATATAGATATACCTAGATATAATTGCATAATGTATTTTATATATATTTATGCATTTTATATATATATATATATATATATATATATATATATATATATATATATATATATATATATATACTGTATATACACAGTATATATAAATACATGTTATTTAATTGTATTTTTTTTGCTGCTAGTTCAAAATGCATCAGTGACTAAATGCATGAAAAGGGAAATGGTCATTTTCTAACTCTTTTTGAAAAAGTAAAGAAACTTAATTCACAACTTCATGCTAGTTTTTGTGTTGATATAAAATCATTAAGCTTAATACTTGTACCATTAACCCTCAAGCACAACATATTATTAAGTTAATTAGAACGGTTTTGGTCATAATATAGTATTTAATTGGATGTTGTTGTAACTGGAGTTCTAACTAAAATATGAAATATTATTTTATACATATTAAACACATCTTTAGACTAACTTTGACTTGTTTTGAAGTTGTGTAGATAACCACATCTGAAAGTATCTGAATATAAATGGATGTCTTTATTTTTAAAGATGCCATAATTAGTTTCCTGAACTGTATCGGATCCATTAGTGATCTGCACTACAAACATTATGGCATCAACATTTTAAAGGCCTTTCTTTTTATTTAAAAGTATGTTTCATGTCTTGTTGTTTTCCCTCTGAATGTCCGTGGGCTGCACAAACCTACTTGGTATGTGAGTGGGCGTCCCTGCGTTCCAGTTGATGTGTGGTCCTGGACTGCTCGGAGGAAACAAGACCAGATAAAGTCATATAGCTAAAAAGGTTAAGTGTGTTGCGCAAATGGTTTTGTCTTTGTGGATCACGTTCTGAACACACAGCTCTTGGGGCAGGATTTAAAGGCCAGACGCATTAAACAGACAATGCACTTGTCTTCAAGCTAACCTACTCGGAGTGCTGACTTACTGGCTTTACCCAAATCCTGTCAAAGATTTCCGCTATTCCTCTTCACCTTCCGCGGTTACATTGAGACCTATAAGGGAAATATAACGGTAGAGACATGACATTTTTCGGTGAGAATATTGCAAAGAATGTCATGTTAAATGTACTAAATTCACATTGGAAAGTCGCCTCGGAAGCGGATCGTGTTACACTCTCAACATCCTCCTCAAAAGAGAAATGTCTTTGCAGAACTAGTAAGCCACAGTTTTCATAGGTCATATGCTATAGCTGTGACCCAAGGGAAGAAAGAAAAACATTTGAGAATGTGACCCGTCCAATAACTAACAGGCCACAAAAGCAGCGCGGCCCTTGTACTAGTTGATGTGAGTCGAAATTGAGGTCTCGACCTCTGTCGTTACTGGAAGACAGTGTTCCCTGCAACCAATATCAAAGACACAATAGTCTTAAGAAGTGATCACTGTGTTTTTTCCTTTTGTAATAACTGACATGGGATATACGCTGTTAAGGCTGTGCCAGTGTTTTCTGGTTTGTCAATGGTGCTCAGAAAACTGTGTAAAAAAAACATAGTTTCCTTTCCGACAGGTTAACAACATCACACCATTGAAGTCGCTCTTCATCTGGTGGAATAACACAATTCTTAATCTTAAAAAAAAAACCAAAAAAACATGGAATCTTACCAGACGATAAACAAGAGAAGCTCCTTGAATTTCAAGAGGTACTTTTTCCTTGAAACTATAACATTATTTGTTTTCTGCCAAGCACACTGCAAGTGTCCTTGTTTCTGACAAATGAATAAATCACTCTTTATTTGTGAGGCACTTTCCACACAGTTGAAACCATGTCGATGCTGAGATGATAACTGTGTTGACCCTGAAGTACAAATGAATAAACATCCAACACGTCCAAATCAAAGCACGTGCAAAAATAAAATAAGTTGGCATTGAATAGAATTACAGATTCTAACTGGATATGTGTAAAGCCAGCTTGTGATTGAATAGATAGACCAGGGGTGGGCAAACTCGGTCCTCAAGGGCCGCAGTGGGTGCAGGTTTTTGTTCCAACCGATCGATCAAGCACATTTTAACCAATGAGGTTTCAGATAAAACAAGCAACACCAGACTGACAATCAACTGATTACACTCCTAAGACACCTGATTGGTCAAAATGTGTCCTCTTGATTGGTTGGAACAACAACCTGCACCCACTGCGGCCCTTGAGGACCGAGTTTGCTCACACCTGAGATGGACGGACGGATGGATGGATGGACGCACAAACGGATAGATGGACAGACGGATAGATGGAGACACAGATAAATGGAACGATGATGGATAGACAGATGGACATATACATAGACGGATGGACGGACAGACGGACAGATGGATGGATGGATGGATGGATAGTTGGATGGACGGACAGATGGATGGATGGATGGATGGATGGATGGATAGTCGGATGGACGGACAAACGGACAGATGGATGGATGGATGGATAGATGGATAGTTGGATGGACGGACAAACGGACAGATGGACGGATAGATGGATAGTTGGATGGACGGACAAACGGACAGATGGATGGATGGATAGTTGGATGGACGGACAGACGGACAGATGGACGGATAGATGGATAGTCGGACAGACGGACAAACGAATAGATGGATAGTTGGACGGATAGGCAGATAAACTGGTAGATGGATAGATGGACTGACGGACGGATGGATGGATGATGGATGGATGGATGGACGGACAGACAGATTAATTGTTGGACGGATGGATGGATGGATGGATGGATGGATGGCTATTTTAACACTGGTATTGGTTCTCAACATCCCGGTATCAGTATCAGAACCATAAAAGTGGTATCGTTGCATCCATACGGGAGACAATACAAACAAAATCAATCTCCTAATCTTATAAAATAAAACATATTTAGATCTACTATTTAAAGAAAACAACATTTGTATGAATCCAGGTTGTTTATTTTGTAGATGCATCACCTTTCGCTTAGTCAAATCTGAGAGCCTGAGAGTCCACTGACCAAACCAAGGCATAGTGTGACTTCGGGAAAGGAATAATATTAAACATAGTAGTGAATATAGAGTATGTTCAAGTAGATGTTATTCCTGCTGATACTGAGGGCAAATCTAAAGTATCATCCATGATCGTGTTGTTTTAGGTTGAGCTTCATTATCTTGATACATTTTTTTTCTCCCTTAATCAAATCGCATTGCGTTTGTAATCAATACCGTAAGTATTAGGAGGAAGTGATCAATCGCTACTTTAATCCACGCTGCCGTTCAGCCTCACTAATTAAAGACGGGCCGGCCTAGAACCAACTGCCTTGTCAAGTTATCGCTTCGACTATCAGCCTTCTGTTGAATACAACTGGTATTGACCTTGTTCTTTTTTTTCTTCTTTTTCTTCCCTTCTCCACCCTCTCAAGGCTTCCCCAACGAGCCCGCCGCCAACATCGCTCTGAACACGGTCAAGAACTGGATCGAAGAGAATCCCGATAAGGTAGGTTTTACGCAAGTTCCACAACAAATCCGCTGCCAATCTGAATCCAGCCGTGGATCTGTGCCACGACGACAAAAATTCTGGGCTTGTTCATCAGTCGTCTAAGAGGATTGGACGCCGTCTAATTTCCATGCATCTCCATTAAGCACTGACATTTATCAACCTGCCTTGCTCCGTCAAGCATTTGTTTCGTGGTTATGCGCACATATCAAATTAAAAACCCAGCGTGAGACTAATCAGGCTGTATATGGTCGGCTGACTGTTAAATCGGTCTTTGCTTGGCAGGACTATTAAAACCAATTAAACACGAACGCAGCATTTGAAAGCGTTCTCCAGTTGGATATTGTGTTTGTGTAAATGATTTGATTCCCGTCCACGATGTTTCATGGTCAGTCTCGAGCAAAACATCGAGAGCGAGATGCACCGCGGCCGGATCATTTTTAATATCGGTTTAGTTGGAGGAAAATACATTTGAAAGGGAACGTCGCAACCACACGGAATTCTTCGTCTCTAACTCGGAGAATGAAATGGAAAGAGACGTCTTTACTCAGAAGCTCTTTGGGTAAAGAGACAGCTGAGAGGAATCAACATCGTTATAATCTGATGGAAAGAGTGCTCGGATCTTTTATTTTTTCTTTCGGTTAATTTGGTTTTCCATCCATCAGACCGTCCATATGAGAGGTGGAAAGTAATGAGTTACAGATAGATGTTGTTTTTGTACATGGAGAATATTTACTGTTTATATACTTAATTAAACCTCTTTTGTTTGGTTTTTGTTGATGTATTCTGCTTTGGTACATTGTTACTCAATTTGAAAAAGTGGAAAAGAAAATTGAAACTTAAGTTTCTTTCTGCATTAGTACATTTAAAATGATCAATGACAACGATTTTTAAGTAATTTACTTGGACACTAATATAATAAATGTATTTATTTTCATAGTATTTTCCTTGTAATCTCTGAAATGCTTTAAAACACTTTTTTTAATCCATTTAACGCTCGCTAATTTTTTTGAGATATGTCATGAAATTGTCTAAATCCAAGAGTAACTTCAGATTAATATCTACTTTCACTTGAGCGAAATTTTATACGGATGAATTAAATTGGAATAATTCTATCATGTTCCATATCTCTCCATCCGTATGAATAGATAACGACTGTAATTTAAAAAACAAGACGAAGGAAAAATCTCCTGTATTTTTACTTGCTCTAATTTCAACCGTGAACATATTTTTTTTGTTTAACTTCAGTAGATTTTTAGATGTATTTGTGCCGAAGTAAGATTTCATTAGTAATAGGACTTTTTTCATTATAATAATATGTTCCTTCTTCTCTCACTTACTCACCTGCTGAAATTAGATGTTGATCCAAAAACATGTATCATTATTTAATATATAATATAGATGTGTTTTGTTTTATCTTTAATACTTATCGCCAACATTCTGAATAAGTGAAAATGGCTTATTTTCTTCTGTCTTTTACTCATAATTTTGAACATTCTTTTGTATCATTTTACCCTTACAAATCCTTAGTGACATAAATAAAGGCTGTATTCATCTTTCCTTTTTATAAGTGTTTATAAATTTGTTTATTTCCTGTATTAGAAACACCTGTAAAAAAAAAAAAGGTCTCTACTTTTACTCAATTTTGATTTTACCCTTACAAATAATTTCTCTCTACATTTATTCTGTCTCGTACTTCAACTCTTCTTCAATTTAATCCAAAATTGTGTCTGATTAAATATTAATCTTGTCGTAAAATAGCGACTCATCTTCACCTCTGGAATCCTCTCCGAGGGTCAAGTGGAGAACACTTTCTCCGCTTGTCAGCTCAGTGCCGCTCGGAGCATTTATCGGCTTGTAAGTCAGCGAGGGACGCTGACCTTCACGGGTCATCTTTGTTTACTGTGACACACTTTATATCCGTCGCCGTGGATTGAGGTGTGGTTATAAAGCGGGACAGCGTGATGCGCTGTGTCCCTCAGCTGGTGTTATGGATGCTGTGAACAACAGCCCCGATGATACAGATGTTCCTCACACTTGTTTTCTAGCCTGATGATTGCCGCAACCTGTACTCCGGAGCTACTGCGCTCTGGCGTGAAGTTTAATATTGCATACTGCTGAGTGTAAATAACACGCTAATGTGCAAAGCCCGCTTGTGCGAGCGTGTCGTTTCACAACCCGAATCTCCTCTCGCTGTACTGTCGCTGTCAGACATGAAGAGTGGAAAAAAAAAAAAAAAGGTTTTGTGACGACTGAGAGTGGATCAAGTGGAAATATTAGATTTATAAAAACGGAGCTCGCTTCAGTTGAGACTTTCTTGACCCGAACAATTTTTTGGTAAAAGGTTGAACGAGCCTCTGTGAAAAAAGGGGGTGATACAAATGAAGAATTCCACAGCATGACTATTTCTTCTTTTTTTTATTGGAGAAATGTTAAGTCGACCCACAAAAAGAAGAGAAGCGGCTGAAATAACTTCTCTCCACGGCTATTAGAATAAAAATGCTGCCATACAGAGATATGCAAGTGAGCTGAGGTGGATCCGGTATCTTTTTAGGATGTGCTGAGGTCCCGGGGAAAACCCGAATACATGCCCCGAACTGAGCTAAGCCGTACAAAGCTAATCATTATCGGTGAGAAGCCTTCTGACTGTAAAAACCAAACATATCTTCACATGTTTTATTTCATGCTGTCAGGTTAGGAATCTGACTTAAGGCTGTGAACTTCAGAATTGGTTTATAGTTTAAACTATTTTACTTGCAAGGAGAGTTTAATACAGAACCTTCTAATCAAGGGTCCCATTTTCGCTATGACGTAAGGGCTGTTTCGGTCGCAGCCGAAGTCATTTATTATCAGAGTGAAGGGAACAAAGTTCAAAAACAGGAAACACTGAACATATGTTGTTTAATAAAGCAAACTGTCTCCTTACCTAGTTGAACCTCTGATGCGTTTTCTGTGACTTGCTTAAGTCGGATAAAAAAACAAAGCAGTGCATTAAAACACGAGCAATGATTAACATGTACATACCTGGGGTTCAGCAACACTCAACACACTAGCACTAAGTATTTTCCCATCTCAAGCAGATTGGAAAACCCTTAAACCGTACAAAGTAAAAACATAAAAAACAAGAGATTCCAATGAAAGTTGATTTTCGGTCTGTGACTATCATTATGATTCAAAATTATGCTTTGAACTGGATTTTATTGGATATATTTCTGTTTTATTGATGTTGCCAATGTGAGCTGTTTGCGTTTTTTTGGGGGGGGGTTATTATTGTTTATTTTTAGGGCATGTTAAATCACTTTGTCGTGCATGTTCAGAAATGCAATTCATCACAGCGAGAGTGTCTCTGTCCTTGTTGACACTTGATTGATGGCTGACACGATTTTAGATTCCGTGCCAATCCTTTTTTTTTTTTTAAGGGGGATTTGTTACCGTCAAGATGCGTGGGTATGTTTTCAAATGTCTTTCCTGCTTTCAGGCTGCTGTAAATAACTTTCTATCAATTGTTGTTTTTTTTAGCTCAAAAGTCACATTTGTTCCTGTTCTCAGAGAAATGGGATGTTTATCCCACATGTAACTTGCGTTCCTCCTTCCTCACCTTTAGCTGGGATGAAAGAAACCCACTTTGTATGACTCCGCTGAGACGAGTCATTTCAAGACCGTGATAAGGGGCTCCGCTATGGGGATGACATTGTTATTGTTGCTTGAATTTCAGCACAAAAGTGAGGTGAAGAACTCACGGAGGAACGATATACGGAGCAAACACAGACGTGAACGAGGCTCTTGCATTGTGGGGTTGTGTCTTTGATTGTGTCATTACTATTGACTGTCAGATGTTGGGAACAATAATAAGACTTGTTCTACTGAACCTTCATTCTGATCCTGTGATCCTACGAACCTATCAAGACTTAAATGTTTCTAGAAGCTCAACAACACATGGATACATGAAGGTATTTGTTGAAATATGTATATATATATATATATATATATATATATATATATATATATATATATATATATATGTGTGTGTGTACATATTCAAACAATGGAGGATATTTAATGCATTTTATGTGATATATCATTAAAAAAAATATATATATATCTTCCAAGATTGAATTAATTATTTGGATGATTGACTTAAGGTGTTCTGATATGTTTTGAAACATTTTATATACGCTTCAAGTCCAAAGAGCTTTTTAAAGAAACAAATATTTCCCTTTTTACTTTACTAGCCCTACCGGGTTGCTGTAATTTGTCATTTTTCTCTCTTCATGCTGATTCAACACTAATACTTGATCAACAGATATTCCTTTGTATGTCAGTTTGGCCAATACATGCAAACTGGTGTACAATATACCTTAAAAATTCAATATATTTTTACCTCCTTAGTTGAATCTAGACATTGATTGGTCTGATGAATCATAAAATACTTGTTATATTATGTGTTAACTGACACCCCTCTATATAGATGTTTTATTTTCTGAATATTTAAACTATATTCACCCCTGCCGATAGAAGCAGACGGTTGCAAGCAATACTTGACTGTTTTAAAAACAGTCAAATTTAAATGATAAGGACTATTTTACTCTTATTTATCTATCCTTTAATTTGCCAAACCCATGATTGTACATTGAAGAGACTCAAGTTGAGGACTTTTCTTGGCTGTTTTTAGGTAATTAAAAAAAACAGTTTAAAAACGAATAGATCATAATTCATTATTCTAGTGGTCCCAACCCCCGTTCGCGAGGAATTTTTAACTGGAAAATCATTTAATTTCAATTATATTGATTATTACTGTCCTAGAGGTGTTTAGTTTTCAAAAAAGATGGTATTTGGCTGGACTCACTGGTGACAGTTGCTGAGAGGAGATCACTGAACAAACTACTGTCCATCATGGACGATGACAGTCATCCTCTGAACACTGTCATCAGTGAGCAGAGAAGCAGAATGAGTGCACGAATGCTCCTACCCAGGTGCAAAACAAATAGACTCAGGGACTCATTCATTCCTCAGGCTATTAAATTGTACAATTCTGAGTTCGGGGGCAGGAGTGGAGTGAAAGTATCATGATGTTCTATTCTATGTTAGTCTTTGTATCCTTTGTCTTTGCTGTTTTTCTTTGACCTATGTTCTTTGTCTTTATCTTTAGACTTAGATTGTGTCATCTTGTTCTTCTCTTCTTATTATTATTTTATTTTTTATGTATTTTTTTTATTGTTTATGAAAAATTGCTGGCTATTTGAAAAAAACAATTTCCCGAAGGAGACCTCGTGAGGGATCAATAAAGCTTTACCTTTACCTTTATTTTCTCTGAATTAACATTAACGGTCGTTTCAGTCACATTTACTCAAAGAATAAACCTGTAAACTAGTTGAAAAAGTTTGGTCAGTGACTATAATGCCCACATTAAACTGGTCCGCTAGTTGGGGACCCCCGCATTAATCAATGAGTTTTCTCTATCCTGCCTAATATATTGCAAATTCATTCAAGCTTTAATACAAAAAATGTCAACATTATGTCACTTATGGAATGTAAAGAAAATTGCATTCAACTGACCTATCAAAAATATATATTTTTATTATAAATGGTTTGATACGTCTGTCAAACTGAACCGCTGTTGGTTCCATTTAACATATATATGATTCAAAATTCCATTCATCCTCGTTTCATATATGAAGCCCAAATACTTCTTTTTTTTTTTAAACTTGGGTTGTGATGCTGGAATTGAAGAGGCTCATCCCTGGACGGTTCACTGAGGTTCGTCCTCCATCAGTGGACCACCCGGCACTAATGTGTGACGGCTGATTATTCATCTGTCCCCGCAACCAGCCTGGAGAATAGATTGATTAGGTGTGAGTTTATCTCAGGGGCCAGCCGCCGGAGCCATGATTCACTCAAAGGGCGCCAACGCCGGCATGAAATGTACTCTTAAAGCACTTAGACCTACGTCGTGGAAGAATAAACAAGCTCTTTGCAATCTCGGATCCTTTCAACCGGCCACTCCGGCGCGGAAATACTTCTACATTTCACAACAGATAAAATAATAATAATGTTTTTGTCGTCTACTCTTGTGCGTCTTCGACTTGTCCCCTGGAGTGGTTGCAGATATTTTGATCCATCGCTTTTAAAAAGCAGTGTCGGACACTCCCAACAATTCACACCCGGTCTCCATATGGAGAGCCAAAGCTCCGACCCCTGGGCTGGCATCGGTTTATTTCTCATTTTCACATTTAATTTGCTTTAATTTGGGTTTACATTGGTTTAATCTGCTGTTGAAAAATCTGCTCTGACACTTTATTTTCCTGCCACGACTGTGCTCCGGATGGCCAGGCGTTTTTAATGAAGCGTTTCAAAGGGGCCCCGGCAGCCCTAACGTTACTGACAGTCAGAACACTCAAGACGGATCGGGGAGTCTGTAATAAGCTTCAGCGCGCTCGTGTTGCCCCGGACGAAATTGATGTTTCGCAGGTTCGACGCGACTCCTGCTCCTTTCTCTTCAACGTGCAGATGACGCTCGTCGGGGAAACAGGTGTTTACATACCGTCTCCGTAAACGATCTGTTGCCTCGCTAGCATCCGTCAACGCGGGTAATAAATTCCATCTCAAGCAAGAGTCTTGTGACAAATGTCAAGTGAACCTGTGGAATAAATACATGCAGCATATAAATGCACTTTCTTCCCCCCCGTTACTACTTTTTTAAAATGGATATTGGCTTCACAGGCTATCTGGATTTGACATATGGAGCTTGGAAATGACACATTTTGAGGCATTCATGTCATGTCTGAATAAGATGGATGACAGTTGTTATCGGGCCTAAATTGTCCCGCTTCTCCGTAATAAAAGCTGAATTCTGACTAAACATATGGCGTCTTCGCGCCGTGGAAGAATACCCCGGCACCTCCTTTTGTATCGCCATAACCAAAAGTGACTATCTCAAAATGAGCACTACATTAAAGTCAACTCACGGGTGCTTGTTACCTCGGAGCAGAGGAGGGATGTGTACAAACAGCCCACTCATGTTCCATCATGTCTTCACTCGCAGCTCGTCTGTTTGCGAGGATTTTGACACACTTATGTTTGATCTCGACGTGCACTTTTCAGCTGGGAGCTAGCACGTGATCCGGGGCGTTGATTATGAGTTTCTTGATGCAGGACTCTGAGGTGAATGTTTACAGCTTGTTCAGTTGTCTTCTGATTTCTACAGGGTTTTTTTTTTTGTTTTTTTTTTCAGGGCTACTCATTAATAGGACAAAGACTGATGTAGGGTTTTAAAAGATCTTTGATTTGGTCGCCTAACGTCACTCAAATAATCAAAATATTCATCAAACAATTGAAATGTGAACCATGTGGTAAACATACTTATTTAAAGCTATTACTTCACCATTTTTTTCTTTATTTTTTTCCAGTAGCTTAATATATATATATTTTTAATGATAGATGATGAAGTCTGCTGACTCCTTTAAGAAACATCTTAAGATGTTTTCCTTTTTCCTCAGGCTTTTCCCTTGATTTTCTGGAACTCCTGTTGTGTTATCAGTTTTACCTTGATCTTTAAAGTATATACTTTATTGAGTATTGTTTTGATTGTTTAAGCGCTTTGAGACCCTGGTCTGGAAAAGCGCTATACAAATAAAAATGACTTACTTACTTACTTACTTTTGTGTGAAGGAAAATGATTCCAACCATATTTGTACACTGCTAGTGAACTAAAAGAATATATGTTGACTCAAAAAGACGAATGACACTGCTGACAAATGTAGGGATGTTATACCAAACTGCATCACTGTGTTGTCAAGTTGCACATTTGGAAAGTGTATTTAGGAAAAGAAAGTGTCGTTTTTTTTATTGATTTATTTATTTATTTATATTATATGTTTTAAAAAGTCATGCTTATACTGAACAAAGCCATTCAAGTCACAAACTCCTTGCCACAAATTTAAACCCTTTAAAGGACACGCCACTCCAAAAATCAACATATTTAAAATTGATACGTCGTTTACAACAGATTGAATTACACCCAGTAATTCACATGAAAAAACAGGAAAAGAATAAAGGAATATTGAGAATGTGTTAGAGAATATTGTAAAGAAGGCAGTTGTGTAGGAAAGACACTGTTTCATGATACACATTGCTTGAGTAGACTGTCTCGTCCTCAGTCATCTCCAGGATCTCACGGAATTTCATTCATTTCATTTATTCCTTGAGCTGCAGAAAAAACATGTTAATTGTATAATTTCACACTTTGTTGAACAAAAATAATAATGATAATAAAATCAAAATATTTTTTGTAAGTCAAAAAAATTGAAATATATTTTAGACTGTATCATCTCGTCCTCAGTCATCTCCAGGACCTTACGGACTTTCATTGTTCCTTTAGCTTCAGAGGACTTCATGACTGCTTCCATCTAGTGGCCTCATGCTTAGTTGCAACATACAAATGAACAAACTCTGTATATATCTGTATTTTAATTGTACATTTTCACATTTTATTGAAATGAAAAACAAATGAAATGATCATAACATTAAAATATTATTGGTAAGGCAAAATAACTAAACAAACAAAGATTCCTTTACTGTTTACTGCTATTGAATGTATGTCGATAGAACAATTTTCTTCTTACACTCCTAGTCATAATACCTACGTTTTCTGAATCCCAATTGCAATATTATTTTTGGGAATTTTTGTTTTGGGTGAAATGTGTATAGTCTTTTTTTTTTTTTAAGTGGATTGTAAATGTGCATAGTGAATAACTAGTAATGGGCGATGAGGCCTCATGAAATGAAGTAGCTCTATAGTGTATCATGATACAGTGTCTTCATTTTAAAAGGTTACTAAATTAAAATGATGCCAAGTTTCATTGAATTAGTATTTTAGGGCCAATATCATAAAGCAGAGAGTGCCATCTAGTGGAGAAACTCTATCATGATACAGTGACTTCACTACACAGCAGTTTCATGAGGCCTCATCAACACATCACTAGTACCTGATGTGAACTTCTTACCCATTCGGGAACCTTCTTGTTGTGAGGAAGTCGTACTAACCATGTTGGTGCCAAAAAAAAAGGAAAAAAAAGGTCTTACTTGATCCGAAGAATGGCTGCACATTTTTTGCGGTCAGTCAGAGCAACTTTCCTCCCGGGATAGCTCCGACATTGAGTGTGATCACGACGTGTGTCAGCATGTGTTCTTTTGTGTATTCTTGTCTTGCTATCCTTTGAAATAACTCAACCAAGAGTTGCTTCTGCTGCTTGAGGGCAAAAAAAAAAAAAAAAAAAAAGAAGTCTACACTTCTAGGACGTTGACGTGCCACTGAGGCTTTGTGCTGCTGGCTTGGTGTTCAAAGAACAGCAGTGATCTTTTTGAAGTCGGCGTCTCTCGCCGCAGATCCAGCCTGATCACGAGCGCATAGCGATACATTTGGCTGCGCCGCCTTGTTCAGTACGAGACCCACGGTACGACCCGAGAGAACTTTCTTTTCCGATCCGGCAATTAAAGTACTTTACGGAGAGCGAGTCCATGTCTCAGGTTTTTTTTTTTTTTGTTATGGTGGGAAATTTCTGGCAACGAGGTCTCGGACTTTAACAGCCGTTACAGGCTCGAGGCTCTGAAATTGTGATTTTATGGCTTTTATGATACGAAAGTTTAATGATCTGCTTCATTTGACTGTGTTCTCTTGTGATCCATTTGACCTGAGGTTGTTGTAGTCAGGAAAATTCAACAGTTGAGGTTTTTGAATTCCATTTTTTTTTTTTAATTGGTTTTAAAACATGCAAGATCCAACTCCTTCATGAAATAACGTCATCTTCCCGAACTTGTTTCACACTCATGGTGCCAAATTTGAATTATGGTATGTTCATTTCTTGTGCACCTACAAATAGTTCTCAGGCTGCCGACTGAGAACTAGGTTGGGGATGAGGTCTTGTTCACCAGTGAGGGTAGAATGGAGCGTGAGATCCACAGACAGGTTAGGACGACAGCAGCTGTTATGGGGACACTGAATCAATCTGTGGTGGTAAAAAGAGAGCTGAGCCAAAAGGCAAAGCTCTCAGTATACCGTATTTTCCGCACTATTAGGCGCACCGGATTATAAGGTGCATAGAATAAAAGATACAGTCAAACGTTTGACTGGGGTTGCGTTATGCATCCACTAGATAAAGCTGTGCTAAAGGGAATGTCAACAAGAGTAAGATAAAGTCGAACTTTATCAAGCGTTCAACTCCATTCACTCCCATGGTAACGATGTTTAAATGATGTTCAAAAGACAGAAATCAAACTTGCATTTATTTCGAGCTTGTGAGACTGGTGTTGTGAACAGACAAATGTTGAGCGAGCAGCAGAGAAGTTTAGCGCGTGTATGACAGCTAGAGCGTGCGCATGTATGACATGTTGAACGCACGTGTATGACTGGTTGAGCGTGCAGCAGAGTGATTTTGAGTGTATAACAACCAAGACACACTCGCTCAAAACGGTGGCGGTAATCTCACTCCATTGCCATCCGCCATGATGTGACGTCTGTTGTAAATCCCACCCCATGATGACGCAATGACATAATCCCGCCCACAGCGTATCGGCACAGAGTCATGAAAGTGTTTGTAAACAAGTCACCCACCAGGTAATGTTCATATATAAGGCGCTCCACACTATAAGGCGCACTGTCGTTTTCTGAGAAAATTAAAGGCTTTTAAGTACGCTTTATAGTGCGGAAAATACGGTACAAGAAAATGTACAATCCAACTCAAGTCCTAGCAAGATTGCGGGTACGAGCTACCAGAAATTAGTTCAACCAGAAGAGGCTCTGAGTAGAGCGGCTGCTCCCCCGCATTAAGAGGAGTTGGTTTGGATGGCTGGTTATGATTCTCCCTGGACGCCCCGCTTGCTGAGGTGTTCAGGGCATGTCCCACCTCTAGGAGAGCAAAGGGTAGACCCAGAGAACGCTCGAGACTCTCAGCCGGCCTTTGAATGACTCCGTGTCCCCTGGGAAGAGATAGACGCTGGGTAGAACAAAGTCTGGGGTCTCGTGACCCCAGATAAAGCTGTAGAAGACAAGACAAGATGCTTTTGTATTGAGGTGTCCCAGAGTGCACGTCACCAACCGATGGTAAAGATGGTTCTTTTGGTAATATATTGGTGACATTATCTAGATGTCGGGATTTTGCTGGTTTTGTTAGCAGAAGTGCAGTGGCCATCTGAACTCCCGTGATAACCCCTTTGCTTCCTTTACAAAACCCACTGTGCTGCATCTGGTCCCTGAAGTGACATAACATTTTACTTCCCCTGGAACTCCAGGCGGCTTTTGATTTGATTTTACTTTGCAGTGTCTAGCTTATGTCTTAACTGGTGACATGGCCACTGACCGGTAAAAGTTCTTGAAAGGATCTGGACACCATTGAAGATTCCTATTCATACTGGACTATAATGCAATAACACAGTATGTACGTTGCAGTGATAATAAAATAAATAACTTTAAACACTAAAGACAAATGTTTTCACATGTAAAAATCCTAAGAAAAGTGATTAAATAAAGTCTAAGACATTTAATTTACTGCCAATAGAAAATCTAGTCATGAGAGATACTAATAAGGGACATAGTTTGATAACTGCTGGAATGTTTGACGATTTTCGTGGAACCATAACATTACTTGCTCATCTCAGCCAGTTAAAAGCATTGGGCGGCGCATTAAATAATGGAAAACAACATAATTAAATCTCTTTATTATCATAAGTACAACATTGTCCTAAACAATGAAATAAGGTTTTGCGTCTCTATACAGCTGATAGCAAACAATAAAATACAAACAATAATAAAACTTAAATGATTTGGAATGAATATAATTTGGATAAAATGTAATAACTTAAGAAATATATACCACAAAAAAAAGAAATTAGAGCGACTCATCGCAACATATATATTTTTCACGATACTGTATTGATATTCAACTGCAATAAACAGTAAAAATATTTTGGCTTTCAAATAATATTTTAATTTTATCATAATTTTATGGTTTAAGTGAATTAAGTGTGAGTTTAATGAAAAGAAAAACCTGTTTTTAATTAGAATTAACATGCAAAGAGTGTAAATGAATTACAACCAATACAACAATAAGTTCAAAATAAAAAAATAAATATAAGTACCTTTAAATAATTCACAATACAGTGCAATTAATCCACCGTGAATATGTTTTTTTCTGATTCAAATTTTCAGGCCGTAGGTGATGAATTTGAAAGCATGGAGGTAGAAACTTTTTGGTGTGAATGTTAATTGTTCATTATCATTTTTAATAGTCAAACACGAGATTTAAAGCAACATGGATTCGTTACCGAGATGAAATCACAGAGTCTTAAAAAAAAAAAAAAACCTTTTTAACAAGTAACACGGTATCTGAGGGTGAGACGAGGTACGTCTGAAGAATGGATTGTTCCAGAGGAAGATAGAGAAAAGTTTATCGCGTGCAGAGATTTCCACTGTTCTCAGTGTTTATCTGGATGCTTTGATTGAGCTCCCGCCTTCACAGAGGAAATCTTTCTGCTCAAATGGGGGGATTAAGCTGATTGTTTCTGTATCTTGTTAAAAGAAAAAAAAGAAACCTGAGCTGCTGCTTTGCACCGTTAATTGCAGAAGGAACTCTTTCTATTGTGTAAAGTGAGGTGACTTTCAATATCCACCTCCGTGATGTAAGTAAGTAAATAAGGTAAGGTAAAACTTTATTGATCCCTCAGGAGGTCTCCTTCGGGAAATTGTTTATTTAGTAAGTAAGTAAGTAAGTAAGTAATATTTATTTATATAGCGCTTTTCGAGACCAGGGTCACAAAGCGCTTAAACAATCAAAACAATACTCAAAAAAGTACATACTTTAAAGATCAAGATAATACTGAGAACAACACAGGAGTTCCAGAAAATCAAGGAAAGGCCTGAACAAATAGTATTGTCTTAAGATGTTTCTTAAAGGAGTCAGTAGATCCATCAAGCGCAAAGAGAGAGGAAGATCGTTCCAAAGCTTAGGAGCAACAGCCTGAAAAGATTTCTCTATGTTGAGGAGGGAGAATCTAACGGGGTTTAATAGTGCTCACTTTTTGAGTGGATCTTAAAAATCTGCAGTGGCTCGTGTCGGTTTGATGCACGGAATCTTCCCGACGTACACATGTTGAAAATATGATGACCTTTGAGTTCCCATCTTCAGACCGATACTGTAGTCCCACCTACACATCCGCTGTGCCGACGCCCGGCTATCTTAATAACATGCTAATTGATTTAGCGCCGCGCAGATAAGGTAGGCTGGCACGCCGTGATAAAAACCAGAGTGGGATGAGTTATTGGTTCAGAGGAGGACAGTAGACTCATCAAACTCCAAACCGACTCGCTCACTCTATTTGAACACAATTATACACTTCACAACCCGACGCTGAAGCATGGAGACCTTTACTCCAGTGGTGTGTGTGTTAAGTGTAGAGCGTGTCCTCGTGGAAGCACGGTAACCCCGGTCAGTGACCCGGGAATCTCATTTCAAGACCAAACTGCAAGTTTAAAGGCTCTCAGTTTGACGGACGCACATTCAGGCCTCGTCTATGTCGTCGCATAAAACACACATCAGAGACATTCATTATGTCTATTTGAAGCCTGCAGGAGCAGATCGAAAATCATTCTCATCTCCACTGCCTCTTTCTTGTCGCAGACATTCTGGAGAACACAAATAACCCGGGTGTGTGTCGCACACTGACAGTGTAATGCTGATGGAGCTCGGTGTCATCAATCGCTCGGACTCATCACAATTCACAAAACTAATGGAACGAAGGGAAAACAAAATGCATTTTTAGCTTCTGTTTTGATCTGCTGAGTCAATGTTTAATGCACTCATGCAACACATTTTCCATCTATTTTTTGTTTTATTAAATCCATCGATATACCATAAAACTGTCACAACAGATCGAATTTAAACTACATCTCAATTAAACTTCGTTCAATTTAGCAGTGAAATGAAAAATGTCATATGATACCTTATTTTTGTTGTACATAAACATCATTGAACCTTAATGATAATAGACAGAAATTCAGAAATCATTGTATGGCCATAACATAACAAATACACACAGAATAAACATAATATGAAGAAAATGAATGAAGAAATGTAGTCAAATACAATTAATTATGAGAAAATAAGAGACGATAACCATATAAATAATTGATACTTGACAAAAATAAAATAAAATATTTTAAATATAACACAATAATATTAAAGATCCAGGCATGCTGATGTTATTCAATTTTAATGACAATTTATTATATCCATCAATCAATATATGTTGGGGAAGAAAAATAATACATGCACAAAGATATTGTTAAAATATTTATTAATTAGGTTTTAATACATAAATAAATATTATAAAATAACATAAATAATAATTTATGTTACTACCATAAATATAGTATATGAAAAAAAAACGTTTTGATTAAATAAAACAATTTTAATAAAAAGAAAATAATCATAATAAATATAATTAAATTATGAAATAAAAATGTAATTATACATTAGACCTACTTATATCCTATGCACCAGAATTCAAATATATTCAATTAAAAATCATCTACGCTGAAACCTATAGATATTGTAACAATAATAAACAACAAAAAAAGTCCACCTGTTGTCACATCCCTTCTCGTCCTGACACAGATGTTTAGGTCGACGTCTGAGCCTGTGACTCCAGCTATAGAAGCGAAGACCCCCCTCCCCCCGTGTCATTACTTCATATGTTGCTCTGTGATTGCATGTTATCTGAGCGAGCGGGTTCATATCTTTCACCTTCTCTGAGGTGGGATAAATCAAAGACTGGCTTCAGGCGTGGATTCATTTGAAAGTCACTGTTTTCTACTCACACTGCATAAATTACTTCATCATTCTCTGCTCAAAGTCGCTCCTTAAAGGAAGCATCAAGATGTCCAGCTCAGAAAAAGGACATAATAGTGAACCTGATATTGACTTTTAGTTGTACTTTTCACCCTCAGAGCGAGAGTTAAATTCCCGTTATGCAAATAACTGGCGATAATGATGATTCAGGTTTTGACTCGTTGAGCTGCGAGCTGTCTCGCCTCTCAACCCGTGTCAGGAGGGATTTACTCTGGTGTCTCGCAAACCCTGAGAAGTTCAGGGAAGAACGAATAGATACCAAATGTCTTGACATCATCATTGATTAATATTCAGTCTATAATTGGGTCGTCGATGTCGGGGGGTGACGATTGTGATTCATGGGTTTTGCTAAATATAGAACGTTTTTTTTTCCATTTACTTATCTTACACAGACGCGCTCCAGCTTCACTCACCTTCACCTGTGCAATCACCTGTTCAATCTGTGAGTCGCACATACGGACAATAACTCAAGTTTGGCCACTTTCATTTCCAAAGGGGGTTACACTATATACAGGGGGCCTCGCGAGGGGCCGTCATGCCTGATAAAAATGGGAATGGGATGAAGAAAAAGTGGCTTAATAAAAAGAAAATACCTCTATACCCGCATACCTCTCCTCTCAGGCCCCTATATAGACACACACATGCATATAGGCCACTTTCCAAGACATCTGACACAACACCCCACCTTTGGGGACACCTACTGTACATTGGTGTAGTTGTGTAATGCTTCAGAGAGTGTCTGAAACTTCCACTAGATGTGAAAAGATTTTGAAAAATCATATTAATTTTTAATAACGACACAAAGTATGATTTTTTTTTTTTACCCTGACATCGGAGACACCTGTTTTTTTTTTGTTTTTTTTACAAAGTTTACAGACATTAATTATAAAACCAGACTTTAATGAAAGTAATGAAGTGTTGTGTTTAAAAAACCATAATGATGCGAATGACACGTATAGGATAAAATATTATTTAAGATTGGATCTACTGTATTTTGTCTGATCACCTCAAAAACAGCTTTGGGATATCTAATGATGCCACACTTTTGTGAGAAATTAAAGTAACATTGGGGACATTTCAGGGGTCAGTACCTCAGTGAAAAGGTCACTTTTGTGGTGATGTTATTAAAGACATAAAAGTGTATTGATGCTATAAGATTGTAAAAAAAAGTTTACATTTTTATTTGATCATATATTTATTCATAAGAATTTAAAAAAATCAATCAATCTTTGTTTATTTTGTATAGAACTGAAGCAAGCTATATAAAGAGTTGAAATGAATGATACAAATCTGCACGATTTAAGTCAATAGTTAGCCTGCTGTGACTGCTGCCCCAGAACTCGACCAACAAATTGTGTCATTAAAATATACTGCAAAGTGTTCTGGTGGCGCTGTGGGTCTCGTCTGTCTGGCAAACCGACTGCTTTTGAAATGGGGGGCCTGCTCTGCTGAGGTCAGATGAATAAAAGAGATGATAGATAGTCGAGTTGCTTCTGAAGGCTGCTCGGATCTGAACATAAAAAACATTACGCACAAAAGTTTACGACGGCATCTAAAAGAGCTCTTTTGGTGAGTTTGTTTTATGTCATATTGCTATGCAAATATAGAATAATTAGTTAAAGTGAGTTAATTATGGACGTGGCTTTGTATCTTAAAATCTTGACCTGAGGCTGAACTTTTGTCCGAGCTGTCTTATCTTTCTTTTGCTAAACGCTTTCATAAGCGTCTGGTTCTTAAGGCAGCGCCGGAGAATCAAAGCAGGGCTTTATTAAGCGCTCGACCGTGGCAGCGCGGCAGGTGGTCCACCAAAGGTCAGAGGAAAAGGTGAGTCCTCCCGTCCTCCTTCTCATGCCCCTTTCTCTATTCACAAAAATGCCAAAAAACATTGTCTCCCATTCTGCCGGAGCAGTCTGGAAAGTCACCTTCACCCGGGTCGTGTTTTGCAGAAAAGAGCAACACATCTAATTTGATAAAGTACGAATTTTTTCCATTTAAAATAATAGCTAAGAGTGGAATTGTGCCTCTCTGCTTTCCATAAACCCATTCCAGACGAGCGTCTCAAGCCTAATATACAGCGTCTGTCTCCACTCTCTGACATAAACATCTTGAGAGGTTCTTTTCCAGGAAGGGCAAGGTTTTGTCTGACTTATGGCTGCTGCATTCATCAAGCTCATGCCAAGCCAATATTGCACTGTCAAAAGGGAGCATGTGGCATTCTATCACCATGAAGGCCTGCGACAGCACAAGTCCCTTTCCATAACACTCTCTCAGGGCAATCTCTGATATTACCTCTCCGCACCGGCGTAATGCTGTTTATTTCACTTGTTTGCGCCGGCCGATTCCATTTTGGTGGCTTTTATAACGTCAGGAGCGCCTTTGTTATTCTGCCATTACGACGGCTAGCCAAGCTAAAGCCATGAAGTCTGTTATTGTTTATCTATTTTAATATGGTAGTAAACAAGTGTGTTTTAAATAGATAAACAGGCAACAAAGTATTAAATAAAATCTAACTTTTGCATCCAAAACGTATAAAACTTAAAGATGCAGTTAACAGATGAAGCCACAACTAGCACTTTGTGATTGTAGACGTTCGCCAAGCAGCTCATGTACACCCTTATTAGCATGTTTTATGTAATCCAATACTAATACCTTTTAGTAGGTGTGAACCGAAAGAAAAGTTGTTAGCTGAAACTGAAAATCCAGTAACCAAGGCCGGCAACCAGAAACAAAATAACTTATTTAGCTAATTATTGGTACCATTCTATTTATGGCTATTAATATGTACTTTACTCACCAAAACCAAGGCCTTGCAATTCATTTTAAATGCATGAAATAATATTTCAATACCAAAATAATGGAAGTATTCATTTATTACTTACAAAAATGCACAATATAATATAAAATTCAAACTAAAATAAACCCACAGTCCTTGACATAATGGCACTTCCTGTTGAAATATTTCTAAAATTGTGAATTGAAAAAAAGTTTTTCTAATGCTTTCTATCCGATGTTAATTGTTTAATATGTGAAAATTGTGAAAATGTTGTAAATGCAAGAAGACAAGGCGGATGAGGTGAAGTCGAACTAAATTGATAGAGAAAAAAAGGTGTCAAAGACAAGTTTGTCATATCCAGTTTTGCGGCATCACAACATCGTGTTTCGGGCCATTTTCTTTCCGTGATAAAAGTATTTCGCATTAAAATTTGGGGCATTCCTGCTTTTTAAAATAAAGCTGCAACGTTGAAACTAAAACGGCACTCTGAAAGTGCAGACATCTTCCAAGCAGCTCATTGTAACCTATTTGTGGTTACATTATTTAAAATCCTTTATTATTGTCCAACCATTATTTTATCTGAATAATCAATACTTTGACATAATTGATAGCAATAATCTCCATGTTAGTAGTGAAAGTTGCAAAAGGAAATGTTACACATTTTTCTAAAATGTTCTTGGATCCAGATGGTAATCGAGTCCTTTATTTTCATTTGATTAGCTTAAGTCACTTTATCTTTGGTTTTCTGTACAACAACAATGAAATAAGGTTACTGTCCTTATACTATTTTTATTCAGTTCATAATAAAACTGCTAGTCCCTCGTTATTATAAGACAAACTTCATAGAAGAAACTTTAACAAGCATCTTTTCTTTTACCCAACAGGCGTACAAAGGTCTCCTGTATTTGATGCCAAACATATTGAGTTGAACAGCTGATGTGCTGAACCTTTCTCCATACCTGTTTTTCTCCCTATTTTTCATTCAGAGAAGGCAGTTAAAAAGCTGTCGTCCTGTTGAGCGGTCCCCTGTATACTTTTGTGTTTTCCTCGCCTGGAGCACTGAATTACTATTTATGTGCTGAACTTTGTGCACCAGAGTCCGTCTCGGCTCAACCAGCAAGCAGCAACCAGCAAGCAGCTGAGGCTGTGTAGCTATCAAGTTCTTCCTGCATTGTCCGTCTAGTCACGTAAAGGAAAAAAAAAGATATGTGAAAATAGACTCATATTTTCCATTTTTCATGGGGACCTGCTTCACAAATTCACTCTTTTAACTGTATCTCAGCTAACGAAAGACAATTTAAACTTGGGAGACATTTAGAGTGTTTCAGTTAATCTAGAAATATACTTCTAAACACATTTTACCCCCAAAAATCCAAAATACTCGTTGATGTTTTTCCTTTTTTTATTATGTTAATCAAGATGTAGATTTAGGAGCTTTTCTTTTGAACTTCTGAATGAGAATTCTCTGATGCTTCTGGTCACAGTTGTCCCCCTCTTTATTTCCACAGATAGGATTATTTATATTTTATAAAGTAAATTGACTTGGTCTAGTTTAAAACTACGATGTTACTACTAAAGGGTAATGAGGAGAAACTCAGTTTATTTCGAATTTCTTTTGAACTATCATCAAGATAAAGGTTGATATAGTGGTTTTTGTTTTAATATCTGTCCCAAGTTTTTTTGTCCACTTACTTTGTTATTAAATCTCTGAATTCCAAACCGGATCTTGTACTTCACCTTCGCTGACTTTCATCTATCATGTTCTGACTTTTATTTACTTACAGGAACGCTCCCACTGCAAGCGTTCATCCGTAATAATGAATGATATCGACTACTGTGCTGGTTTTGTTGGCCTGGCATGAGGTGGTTTGTCCTTGAGAAGAACGCAGACTTTAAGATTTTAAGACGATAAAAAAAACACATCGACTTTTGATTTTGTTTGTTTGTGGGCGTTTCCTTTGATTTTCCAAAAGAGGGTTTGTTAATGACAGGACAGTACAATAAAAAAAAGAGCTTAACTCTAAGGCTGAGTACCTTAATAAAGTGAAGAAAATAAACTTTCTCCTCCCTAGAAATCTCTAGTTGTTCTTGTGTGATACATCATCAAAGATCTTAAGATGCTTGAACCAACCAGTTATACTTTGAGTCTCAAGTTTTTTAGGGTCCTCCAGCATTCAAAAAAGCACCATTTAAATCAAATATGTGCACCTTAAACCGTTTTTTGTTGCTCTTTGACAATACAAAATGACATATTCATTATCATAGTAGAACTTCAAATAACCGCATGACATTTAAAATGATTTCCATAATCGCATCATAATTTAAAGCAGGAATATGTAAGATTTAATACTTCTTTTCTGGCTCCCCCCAGAGTCGTTAGACTGAAACTGCCATCTTGCTATCACAGTTGCACTATATAACCACTAGAGGGTTCTGTATCCATTCAAACACCTAGCAATCCCATTAGAGCAAAGTCCTTCCAGTAGTTATCAGACGTATTATTATTATTTATTGTTGTAGAAAAATTATAAATTGTAGCCAACATCACAGACTTCATTTACCAAACATTTTGGATTATAAGGCACCCTTAAAATCAGTTCAATTTCTAAATGAAATAAGAAAAACACAGTGCACCATTATAAGCTTTATGTATTAATTGTTTTTTGTAAAAATTCTCTGTGCTAAAAAAATCTGTCAAAATGATGGTAAACTGTGACGCTGCACCTTGAGTCATTAAAGTATTCTTCCTCGAGTCACTGTAGTATTACTTCTCATTAATACGCCCGGTAAAGTAATACTCTGAAGCCCTACTATATTTATTTTGTAATTTAGAAACATTTAAAATCCTGTATAAGTAGAATTAATGCTGGTTTCTGAATGCAATTGTTGTACTTGTTAAATCTTTGAACAATCATCTATACAAGCTTGTGAGTCGGCACTGTCAATAATATCTCCAAATATGTCAAAATAACTTTATTGATCTCTTTTCCGAGTCCCACATTGATCCCTCATTGGTCCACAGCAGATGTGCGTCACTACTATGCATATATTGATATTGTTGCGAAATAAATGTGGAGGAGAAGAGGAAAAAAAACGGTGATTGATCTTACTAAAAGTTTAGATAGATATATGTTTACATGTTTAAGGTTGACACTGTTTTCTCGCTCCCCTCATCTTTTCAACTTCTGAGTATGTTGGGGTGTAGAATAAGGAAAATAAGTAGATCAGTAGAGAGACTTAAAAAGATGTTAGCTTGCCTTCATTTCCACACGATGTCAAACATTATCATAGCTACGATCATGACAAAGATCGTGCAGCCTTGGGTAAGAAATCTGATGATTCTGAACTCTGTAAATGTCATGTCAACACCTTGACTTCCTCGTGGAGTCACTTTAAAGAAGACGGTGATGAAATGCTTTGGTTTAAAGAAGAAAGTACGAAATCTGCAGACATCCTGGCGCTGACGCCGTTCTTGGTCGGAGCGTGTTGTCCTGGGTGTAGTAAAACAAGAGATGATTGTAATGGAAATGGACTGAGTCATGACGTGGTGAATTCACTGCACAGAGCAAAACAGCTTCGCTCTCCAAACAGAGTTTCTGTCTCCGACACATCCTCTTTGTGTCTCGCGTCTTCCGTTGTTTTCAGAGCAAACTATTTGTGTAACCCGGGCTCCAGACTTTAGAAAAAACAATTTACACAAGGCCTGCTTAGGAAAGACAAACTACAATGCAAAATAATTACCCACTTTGTGTCAGTCACTGTCAAAGCAAAACTGAATGGCATTAAAGTGTGAGCCTGTGTTTGGCAAACCAAAAAAAAAAGAAAAAGCCACTTTTCATCCTCGTCTGACAGACAAGAGATCTCTGGAGGGGCTTTTTTTTTGTTGTTGTTGTTGGCTTTCTAGCTCTCTCAAAACAACCTGATAAGACCCTATTCATGAGCCCTTCATCAGCCAGCCAGCAGTTGGACCGCAACCAGATGTGGCGTTTCATCGCGGAGGCTTCAGACGCGACCATTGTGTAGATGCGACGCTGACAGCGCTCGGCGGCACCTCGTGGTTTTGGCGCTGGCAGGAGGATGATCTCCCATCTTTCAAAACCTCTGGACGTTTGAATTAATTTACCCAACACCCACTGGAGCTGGATTTATTGCTTCGTATTCAAGCATGTCATTTTTTTTTATAAAACTGACGTTAGCATTTTAGCAAGTGAAGCTAACGGATTGTTACGCAGCGGGTGCGTGTTAGGACGTGTTGGTTAGAAGCGGCATCTTCTGTCAGCTCCATGTTTTCTTCTGACAGTCTGCGCTTATTTACGTCTTTCATCTTCTCTGAAGGTTCCCACCACATACCACAGAGACTGTGCGGCGTCTGACAGGCGATCACACTACAAAGCTGGCGAGCACATTTTTGAGTGGCAGAAGCCGACCGCCGATTTCCCTCGTCCTCTGCACTCTGAGATCTTTCACTCAACAAATGTGTGACATGTTTTGTTTTTTGTTTTTTTTTCCCCCTTCCTTTTTGTTCGGCTGTGTAATAATGAATGACTGTTTTTCTTTGTGGCGGGAAGTCGACCCCAACACACATCTGCAGTGTTTTGGTGAAAATGAGCTAATGCATATATTCTTTCTATTTCTATTTTTTATAAGAAATATAAGTTTTGCTTCTTTCATTATTATATCAAAATGTAGGAGCACATGCTATACATATACATATATAAGTCAGGTCTGAAGAACTCATATTTTGGTCTACTTTTATAATTATAAAAATATTATATATTTATATTATTTAAATATCCTCATGCTAATCCGTAGTGTGTTTTTCTTTTTCTTCTCGTGTGTTTTTATTTTATTTTATTTTATTTTATTTTATTTTATTTTATTTTATTTTATTTTATTTTATTTTATTTTATTTTGTTAATAGTGTTACATTTCTAATATTGTAAATAATTTGAATATTTTTAAGATCGTTTTATTTTATTTTATTTTTTTATTATTTCTTTTATTATTTCCTTTTTCCTTGCACTTTATTTTTTTCAACTGTGCTGTTGTAAAAGTGTGTTTCCCCTCTGGGGATGAATAAACATTTTCTATTCTATTCTATATTAAACTCAATCTAATCATACCATTTGAAACCATTTAAACGACCTAAACCACTTTAAAAAGTCTATTAAATAAAAGCCTTTTATGCATGTTAAGAATTCATTCAGCTTTCAGAAACGACTCAGCTATTTACATGTAAATTGTTAATACTAAATGTTATTATTTTATTTTATACAGACTTTATTGTAATAAAAAAAAAAATTAAAAAAGGAAAAAGAAAATGTTTACAGTACACAAGATAATTCTCAGACCCCTACGACCCTTTATTTATTTTTTGCAGTTCAGGATTTTTGAAAATATTAATATAAAATAGATGGAAGGAGGGAGTGTTGGCATTTGGGTGAGAATATTCATGTTACAAAATATGGTAGAACATGAACATCCTTTATGATTTCCTTGTTTTTAAGCTCTCTCGATCGCATTGTGAACTCTCAAGTGACAGACAAATTTCATTTTGATATTGTTTTAAGACTCTATGGCTAAGAAACGATAATGACCCTCAACCACTCAAAGATGACAGATAGCCCTTGATTAAGATTTCTTTTTGCTTCAGATGAGAAGATAAGTGTTTTCTGTTTAAAAAAGGAATAAATATGATTATCCCGCACAAGTACTTTCATAAGCGTGCAATAAAAGAGCTTGAAGATGACAGAATGTGTGACCCCACGTTAATAAATTCTCCCCTCACACTCTCAGACCACCATTATTCCTGGTCCCACCGTTCCAGGCGGGGTTTTTTTTTGAGGAGGAAAATCAAATGAAAATTAAAAAGAATTTCAATTAGGTAACGTGCCGCATTGGAGGAGAGAATGGCAGTGATGTGGAAACGGCTTTTAATCATGGTCAACCACCTCTTGTTCCATTAGGCTCATATCCCCCTGGTTATCTCGCTAATCATCTCCCTAACTTCGGCAGTCCGGCTGATTTTTAATGAACACATTATTTCCTGAATCCAGTCCACCAGAGCAGGCAGGAGAGCTTTACAATCAGAAGAGAGGATGCAAGTAATCAAAGCACCATCAGATCTTAGCCGTGATGCATGGACCAGGCATGGACTTAGAACATGTGAAAAGTAGGGGTTTTACTAAGGGGGTGTTGTATTTGTATAAGTTCAGATGGCGGTCGCTTTTGTACTCTGAACTCTCCTGACTCACTCACATGTTTCAAATGTTGACGTCTTCTTTTGAAGATGCAGTAAGTCCCTCATCATGACCATGTTTCGAACTCCATACTTAATAAAGTTCTCCGCCGTCTGAAATGTCTGTGAAGGAGAGCTTACAAGAATGAAGTCCATTATGACTTAATAATGTCTTCTTTCTTTATACATGTCTCTTGGAGGTGGAGACCTCCTGCATTCACGACGCTGTGTGACAAACATTGATGTTTGACCAAATCCAGAGTGGGCGTGGTTATGGTAAACACGATTTTAGCTTGTGAAAAGCCAGTGGGCGGGGCTTAAGCTCATTTTCTAATGTAGATTTTTCAGTTAAAATAGAGTTTTGTACAAAATGAAGAGAATAGAGGTCCTAATTATTTAAGAGACACTTAAATCAACACGTTAGTTGCCCTTTAAAAGTTGTTTTTCCAAACTCTAGAATGAGGTTAATCAACCTAATTCTATTCGTTCAATGACTAAAAAACATGACAATGCTCTTATCATTTTGAAATAATTCATAACTTTGATTGCACAATTTTCTTTTCTCATTCAAACTTTCCGCAGATTGTTCTGCTTGGAAGCAAGACTATTATTACACTGATACACCTTTCAAAAAACACTCCAATATGCCACAAAAACGCTTTCATTGTAACCCCAATAGCTAATTGGGATTTTCTTGAAATAATGCCACATCAAAGAACTCTTTAAAATGCCAACATGAATAGAAAGGTAATTATTTTCATGTTTGCCATCCAGTTCAGACTAGTTTAAAATATCCCTTTGTTCAGCTATTTATCCACTTAAACTGACCAATGGAGACTCCTGTTTTTGACCACTATTTTTTCTGTTATTCCCCTTTAGGAAAACATAAAATCCTTTTAACAATGTTTCCTCCTGCAAAATTAGTGCAACTGATATTTAATTACCTGCCATAACTGACGTTTTTTTTATGTTTAAACGACTAGACTGTCCAGGGTTTTCCCTGCCTTGTGTCCCATGTAGCTTGGTTAACTCAAGCCCCTTGTGTCCCTGAAATGATGTGCTTATGGATACAAACGATAGTTCAGCTACAAAATATCAATACATTAAATAAAGGACTACAATATCGGGGGAATTTTCAACCTTTTTCGAGAGCTTTTCTTATTGATAATCACAATTGTCCAACATTCACACGCTCCAAACACGTGGATCTCTTGAGTCGAATTAGAAATCAATAGATGGAGGTTCCTTATGGGCTGCTGCTGAATCCTATTTCAAAAAACGGCTCAGCAGTTATCTTTCTTTGTGGGAAAATAGGCCAAATCATTTTTATCAACATTTTTGCATGCAGCCGAGGCAAAGCGCGTGGATCCGTGGATGCCTGCTGGACTCTGAGATATAAGATGAAGCATTGATAAAAATAAAAAAAAGGCTAAGCATGGTATCTATCTGATGAAATTCGCGCCTACTGGTTTGAGGGAGAAATCTTTTTCTCCCATCTTATACGCTATTAAATAAAAAACACAAATACATGCTCATATGATCAATGTCATTTTGTTAGCAAAAAGTTAGTCTTCCTTAAAAAAAAGTTCTGAGACTATCATTCCCATGTTTTACTGTCTTGAAAAGCAGGATTGCAGAAAGAAAAAAACTGTCCAGTTGGAGATACATTGAAGTATCTCTCAGTTCATAAGTGAAGACTTGTTAATGTATCAGTCTCTGTGTGGAAGGAGTTGAGCTGAAAGGCTTTAAATATAGATATACTCTGTTTTTTTCTTACCTGTGGCCTGCTGGGAGTGACTGAGACATTTTAAATCGACGGTAAATTTAGTCAATATCAATAAACATTATTCACGTGATACCAGTTTCTGAATGATACATTTTTCATTACCAATTTATTAAGATCAATTCTAACAAAAGGTTAAAGTTTAATTTTTAAGCCGTTTTCTTACAGAAAGACTAAATGGCAAAACATTTCCAGTGCAAAAGAACATTTGCTAACGGGTGACAAATTAATCTGATGTTCACCTACTTCATCGTGTATCAGTTTTTGCATGTTTACTCTGTTACTGCTAAGCATTTTCTGTACTGTGCCTCATTTTGATTTGGTGTCATTTTCCATAAAAGAAAAACTTAAGTACCATTCCCACCTAATGCACGTCATCTTAGATACACACAATTTAACTTCAAAATGTACTGACCTAACTCAACTCTGAATTAGTTACAATTGCCAAAATTGTGCCCCAAATGAATACTGACAGACCCTAACTTGGATAAAGTAATGTTACTATGAAAACAAATTTAAGATTAAGTTTTAAGGTAAGGTTTTTTGAGTAGGTCTGGGATAACTACTAACACCGCTACAAAGGTTCTGGTCTGACACTAGTATTGGAAAAAAAAAAAAACGGTTATGAAACGTATCCCTAGTGGAGAACTATTCTAATCTAGATTAAAATGCCAGACCTGAGCACTAGTCTAAACTAGTCTAAGATTTACCTGTACCACTCTCAGTGGTGCTATTTGCAGGGTCGCTATTGTAATTGGCAGCATATGATTTGCTCTCTCTCATGAATTAATCCCTTCATCTGCATCATTAACACTTTAAATACTTTTTTTTTTCTTCACTTTCCTCACCAGACTTACCCGTGTTTGAACCCCTGCAATCTCAATTTACAATTCCCTTTTCCTTGTTTAAATATGTCAGAGTGTCAAACTACAAAAAGATTCAGATGAAGTGCGCTTCTCGTCCCCGGCGGCAGATCAGACGAGCACATACATACATCCTTGTGATTTAAAGGTACAAAAAAAATGAAGGATTCTAATAAATAAATATAAGAAATCTGTTGTGAATTTGAATTGTATAAAAAAAATGGTTAGTGAAGTGAGAAGAGAGAGTGTAATGCTGTACCATCTCATCAATTACCATTTTAAAACTGGATAAAACATATTGCCAAACGCCGACTTAGACTCTATCAAACACAGAGGGAGATGAAGAACGTTCCAAAGTTTAGGAGAAACCATCAGTAGATTCTGATCCACAGACCTCAGAGCCCGAGCTGGGGTGTAAGGCTGGATCAGATCACTGATGTAAGGAGGAGCCTGACCATGAATAGATCTGAAAGTAAGAACCAGAATTTTAAAATGGATCCTGAAAGAAACTGGCAGCCAATGCAGAGTTTTAAGGATCAAGAAATGTAAGTTCTCCTACTAGAGCGGCTCAGAATTCTTGCTGCAGGGGTTTGTATTAACTGCAGGCGAGAGAGCTCCTTCTTCTTGAGATGCAAAAATAAACTTACCAGTAGCAATAGTGGGGGAGTGCCCAACCTCTCTCAAGAGCACTGGTTCTGGAGTCTGAGTATATCCAGCCAGAATCTCTTCACTTCATGCTCCTTCTTTGTTTTTTTTCCGCCATAAATGCACGTGTCCAGATAGCTCATGCAGACGGGGATAAGATTGGCGAATGGTGTCATATGTTTTATTTTCAGAAAGTTCCAAGTCGAAGAACCATTTCGGACTTCACTACCATTTCGATCCGGGCTCTTCCCACATGTTCTTCCTCACGCTGCAAATGGTAGCATTTCTGTAAAATCTTTTTTTCTTTAATGAAAAAACGAAACTTCAACCCATGATTGGAGGACAGTCTGTACTGCACTTAAAAGCATTTATATTCACAAAAAGATGATCTTTGTCAATTTGATCATTTTCCATACTGACGACGCACTTGAATTTCACCGAAAAACGGACTGTCCAGTCTACATATTATTTGAAATGTGTTCTACTAAAAATAATTCACCTGTAACAGCACAATCCAATTTAAAGTTCCCTCCAATCGTTTAGTTGAAGTTTCATAAGTCATCACATAGAAAGTTCCAAGACCATAACAAGACCATTGAACAAACTACTGTCCATCATGGATGATGACAGTCATTCTCTCAACACTGTCATCAGTGAGCAGAGAAGCAGAATGAGTGCACGAATGCTCCTACTCAGGTGCAAAACAAATAGACTCAGGGACTCATTCATTCCTCGGGCTATTAAATTGTACAATTCTGAGTTCGGGGGCAGGAGTGGAGTGAGAGTATCTGGATGTTCTATTCTATGTTAGTCTTTGTATCCTTTGTCTTTGTTGTTTTTCTTTGACCTATGTTCTTTGTCTTTATCTTTAGACTTAGAATGTGTCATCTTGTTCTTTCTCTTTATGTTCTTCTTCTTATTTTATTTTTAATTTATTATTTTTTATTGTTTATGAAAAATTGCTGGCTATTAGAAAAAAACAATTTCAATAAAGTTTTACCTTACCTTACCTTACCTTATAATAGTCCCTAATCTAAATGGTACTTACACTCGCCAACTGGTCAACCAGCCCACGTCAAGGGAATGTCGGTTCCAATTCACCTTAAGGGGTTTTGAGACTCCTTTTCTGGTTCCTCCCCCAGGAACTCTGTCTTGGGTGATAAACCACAAGACTACATAGCTCCTGGGGTCATATAACGCCCTCCACCACACTAGGGTGTGGTAGCTCGAGGATGGGAAATTAAATGTCTCTATTAAACGGGTCAACATTGAATTCACCGACACGCAATGTCGAATGCAAATCTAACGTGTATCTCATTTAAATGTAAAACAATTGAATCATCTTCATGAATGATAATTACATTTATGTGCATTACCTATGTGGATTAATTATGCTGCTTAACATATTATAATCGTTATAAATGTGGTTTACCACAAGGGACATTTTCGTATTTTACATTAATGTCTCCTCTCATGATTCAATTGACTGCGTACTTGATGGTAAAGATATTTATGGCTTTAAGCTGTGAATAACATTCCATAGCAACATCGAGCTTTTGACGGAGGAATCAAACTTTTTTTATTTGTATTTGTTCATTCTTTTTTTTACTTAGAAATGAGCTGTTCCTGCTGCAGACGGCTTCATTGTTATTGGCATGCACAAACGTGCAGTCGGGCTGAATATGAACGATAACAAGAACACAATGTGTCATTGACAAACCCTAATGTGTTAAATTAAGCATTTGACGAAAATCCCAGATGCGACGAATTGTTCTGACAATCACGTAGCTTTTCTTTTATTTCGCGCTGAATATTCCTCAAGCAATTGTCATGCTACATGCGTCAGATTGTCAATAACACATGATAATCGGTCTTGTTGCGTCGAGTGAAGGAAGATTGACAGGTAAGCTAACGCTAAGAATCCGTGTTAAAAAACACCTGCAACATCTGGACCTCATCAATTTATTTAAGTCGTCTCTATTGTCACCTTGAGGCTGTACAATTTTACATGAAATTAAGGTTCAGCAGCACAAGAATACATTAGGCATTAAAGATTCATAACAAAATAAAGTGAAAAAGATATTAAAAAGAAACAATTTAAGTTTAAATGAAGGTAGCAAAGAAAACAAGCTTAGCTAATTGCATAATTATGATTTTAAACTGAAACGATTGTTATTCCCTGTATAAAAAAACATAAATACAAATAAAAAATACTAAATTCTTTCTATGCTTGCAACTACTCACAAGTTCAACTCAGAGTTAATTATAATTAAATTATTTTAATTGGTCCTTCTTTTTTAATTATGTACAATTAGATAGTAGATGGATAAATATGTTGGTGATTCTCTCATTCTTAACAGTTTTTTGTGAGGAAAAAAAATAGTTTTTTCACAGCAACATTAAGATTTCTGATGTTTCCAGTGATCTAGTAATCTGTACTTGACTCACTGACTCAGAGGTTGTCGGTTCAATCCCAGCTCCAGACGTGTTATGTTCTTAAGCAATACACTGATCGTCACAATCTACTCCAATCAGGGACTAAGTGTATAAATTAATGGGTTACTACAGTAGTTAGTTAGTTTACTGTGCCTTTAATATTGAGTTAAATTCTCTCTTCATCTTCCTCTGTGTGTCTTTAAAGCGCTCTCCACTGAAACATTCCCCAATAACTCTCTACCCTTTTCAATTTTTAAAGCTCAATTAGATGTAACTTTTATTACAGGCAAATCTTGAAATATAATTAGATCCCTATCCACTTGTGATCTGCATCTGTTTAGTTGATTTGTAAATCCAATTAAGTTGATTCGTATCGAGGGGTTCCAGTTGCATATGTTTATACTTTCGTCCCAATTTCTACAATTCTTTGATCTTTGGCCGTGCCACCCGCTATAGTTGAGCTTTCCTTGAGAAAATGAACATTTCCTGTAAAGGTTATGTGCCTCGTTAATTGTTAAAAAAAAACGTGTTTGGAGGTTGACATTTGTCCGCTCGGTGGTGTGAGGGCAGGTGGATGGCTGCTACACTGTCGAACCTCACCACTGTTGACAGGGATTGTTTGAACTCTGCCATCTGTTTAAATATTGTTGTTTATCTAGGTGATGACAGATTTGAACTGAAAATATTTTTCTCCTATCTTGCATAAAAGAAACTCCCATGCAAAGCTGATTAGATTAGTAGGATATTGAGATGACATTATTTGGGCTCTTTTTACCTTGACTGGAGTTAAAGCCCAACTAATGTGAAACTGCAACTCTCCTGACTAGTAAGTCCCTCATCATGACCATGTCTTGAACTTATTACTTTATTTTTATAATTTCTCCCCAATCTGAAATCTCAGCGAATGAGAGGTTACAAGAGCGGAGTCAATTATGCCATATAATAAGCCTCACTCCCCACTCCACGTTTATACAACAAGTCCCTTGGAGGTAGTGACTTCCGGGATTGATGACATGTTGTGACAAACATTAATGATTTATAAAGTTCTCACTTGTCTGAAATCTTGGCGAACGAGAGGTTACAAGAGCGTAGCCCATTATGGTTTAATAAGGGACTGAGCTCCTCCTTCGGCCAGCTGCAATCACGGCCAACTTTGTTTATACAACAAGTCCCTTGGAGTTTGAGTCTTGCTTGACCGATCACAGCAGAGCGGGTGTGGTTATGGTAAACACGACTTTATCTCCAGAAATATGTGTTTTCATTTGGCTGGTGGCTGGGAATTAGTCAGGCAATGTTTTCATCTTATCCAAAAGGATAGTTGAGAAGTATTGTGGCACATTGTTTTAAGAAAGTCTGAATTATTTCACTTTTATTGCATTTTTAAACAAATCAACAATAAAAACTTTTTTTTGTTACGGCCTAGTAACTTCAAAGAGTCCCTGTTAAATGTAAACTGATATGACAAACAAACTGACAATAAAATAACTGCCAGATGTTGAAAATGTAACTCATGGAAAAGACAAAAAAATCTCCTTTAATATCTTTCTCAAGCATTCGGAATCTTTTGACAGAGAAATATTTCAAATTTGGCAGAAACATCTTTGAAAAAAATACCAAAGGCTTTGACTGAATACAAGCCCAGGCCACATGTAGTTTGGAAATCAATGAGTTTCAAGCAATCTCACATCGTACTTTTCCTATAATAACATGGTTTTATCTCTTGTTCTCCTCCCTTCATGTTCAAAAAAAAGAAAAAGGATTTTGATTCTGGTCACAGATGTCTTCAGATATGCACTGGAGACGTTATCTGAGCGAAACGCTTCCAGCGAGCATCGAAGCAGCAGTAGTAAAATGTGTTTGCGCAGCTATTGCGACATAAACAATTCACATTTAATTCTCCTCAGAACCAAACATTCTATTGAGCAGCTGTCTGATGATATACAAGCCTTGGTGAAGACACTTCAATGATGTCATGTCGATTAAGGGTTTGGATTATTGTCAGGATAATCTCTTCTTTTTTGGAGTTATAAGCAAAAATGTATATTCATTTTAATTTATCGACTAGTGCAGTACGGGTAAATATCGCAACCGCTTCCAGCGTAGATACTGGAATCGCTCGCATGAGTACTTCCTGTTTGTGTAGCATGTTAGCCTTTAAGCTTCTGCTTCAAACGACCTTAAACTTTAGATTTGTTTAAGTTTTTCCGGAACAATTTCCTTTGTAAAGGTGTCACAATAAGAGGAACATTACAAACTTGGACTATGGAGGTATTTGGATATTTTTAACTGTCTTTTTGGACGAAGCCAACGTAGCATCAGCTGCTACATTAAAATGGATGACTATTCTTGCCTATAACTCTAAGAATAAACAGATTACTCTGAAAATAATTCTTAGCCGACAGGGTAGTACTGTCTCAAATCAAACACTGCCGCTATGCACTTAAAGGAAATGACTCTACAGCTTCTTCGTATACTACTTCTTAAGTAAGTAAGTAATTTATATTTGTAAGCGCTTTTACAGACCAGGGTCACAAAGCGCTTAAACAATCAAAACAATACGCAATAAAAAATATACTTAAAATGTCAACACAACACCGAAACAATGGCTGAGTGAAAACACTTTCCTGCTAAGTATAGACAAAACTGAAACTTTGGTTATTTCTCCTGATGTCTGTCAAACTCAGCCTGAGAAACCTGGGTGTTGTATTTGACAAAGACATGTCTCTAGTTCAACACTGCAGAAAACTTACCAGAAACGTTTTCCTTTAACAGCGAAAAATCTCTAAACTTCGGAAAATGTTGTCACAACCATGATCTGGAGCTTGTAATCCACGCATTTGTTTTTTCTCGTCTGGACTATAGCAACAGTTTGTTATCATGTCTTAACAAGAAGGAGCTGTCTCGCCTGAAGGTAATAATTCTGACTAACTCTAGTAGAAGAACTCACATTTCTAAGTTCCTTAAATCTCTTTACTAGCTGCCAGTTTCTTTCAGGATCAACTTTAAAATTCTGGTTAACGCCGATTGCAACCTGCTGTTGGAACTCTATCGCTTATTCACTTTCATTTTGTTATTATTGTTTTTGTGGGTGAGTAGAAAAGGATTTTAGAATTCCGGGTGAACTATCACTTAAAGTATATTTGCAAGAGTTGGTTGGAGCTGTCAAAGTTCATACAGCTATCAAGTATTCAACAGGATCCTATTCTTGGTTCCAGAAAAGTGTTTGATGGATTTATTTCCCATCTTTACTCCATTAGCATCATCGCCAGCGTGCAAAACTGCTGCGAAGAAATGTTCCGAGGGGGTCCGTGAACCGAGCTGAATCCGAATGAGGGTCTGAATTAACAAGGCAAAAGGTTAATGTTATTGTAATTATCAGTGTGGAGTCTTACGGGAGATGATTTCCTCATCGGCAGAAGAGCCAATGTGATCACATCTAATGCATTAGGCCCAATAATTAGATCCGAATGCACCCTGTTCATACTTTATTAATACCATTGGTGCCCAGTTTGTCGGGCGCCATGCCTATTTCAAGGGTCAGGAAAAAGCTGTGACTCTCGAGTAATGACAACGCGTCAACATTAATGCACCAGCAGACAAGCTCTGCGGTTACTTAACGGCGGCTTGTTGAGTCACACGTAATTACCATGCATGGTTTGTCACATCGGGTCGAGGTGTTGAAAATGGACTCGGCATTCATCCCGCCTCCAGACGATGGACGGGAAACAGCAGCTCCGGGTCCTGTTTATTGTTCAAACTCAACTGCCTCATGCATCAGGAGCGAGTTAGCCTGGCGTTTTCTGGCAGCACAGTGTACGACGTGGAGTAAGAAATGTTCCACCTGGTTCTTTCGGAGGCGACTGGAGTAGATGGAATTGCACTTTGATATTTATGTGACAGGCTGTGGCCCAGACAATCTTTTCTGAAGCTGGAACAATACCACTTGTACACATATATCAGTCCCGGGCTACAACTGTGACGACCCCCTCTGGCGCTGTTCTGCTGCACTGAGTGTTTGTCAGAGTGCTGCTGTAAGGGAGAGTAAAGCTGCCTGGATGGTTGGCACTGTGTTTGCAGCGGACGCCATGACTGGAGAGTCCATCACTAACCCCTCCAACCCCCCTGGCACTGACTTAAAATGCAGAATGTGCAAGAAAAAAAAAACGTGCCTCTGTCAATTCTTAAGACTTCTGCTCTGTCCAGAGGTGATAACCTTGGCTTATCGATAAAGAATTCAAATTTGCTAATCACTAAATATTTAAACTTGCATAGAGTTTGGCAGAGAACAGGAATATTTAGAAGAAAATGATAGAAAGGCTGTAAATCGTCCTTTCTTTTGGTCGAGTAAAATTTGAGTTTGCATTTCTTTTTATTGATATAATAATAATAAAAACACATTGACTTATATAATGCTTAAAAGGACTCATTTGTATATTGTTTTTGCTTTAATATTTTCTTTATTTTTTGTTTTTAATATGGAAAAAATGCCAGTCAAATCTCTTAATATCAAAAGAAAATAAAAGGGAAAATTAAAGTTAACGTTGTTTTGTTGTAATTAGCAAAGCACTTATCTTGGAGATTAGCACTGTGTGACAACTAGCTTTACCATTTTCTTAGCCTTGAAAATAAGAGCATTAATAAACACGCTCAAAAACACACACAGACTTCCGACGAGCTGCTTATTTACTCATATGTTTCGATGGAAAATGTCATCTAAGCAGTCTGACTTTAAGGTAAAACTCAAAGAATGGACATATATATATATATATATAAAACAATAATTTTACTTACAACAAACTAGGAGAGAATAAAACAGAACATGCATTCTTCTCTGCGAAGCAACATCCGTTTCAGTTGCATCTTATTACCCCAACGTCTGCTATTGATCATCCGGGAAACAACATCAAAAGTAACTACCGAGAAAACACAGACTGTCATGTAATTTACAGCTGGTCTTAGAAGACGGACAGGATGGTTAGTGTTTTTCCTGATGGTGTACATCAGTAAACCCTGTCTGTATCATTTGGAGAAATTGCCCAACATTCTGTTTGCAGCTTAACATCTCAAGAAATTATTGAACTGGTTAATATGTGTGATTAAGAAAATTTTAAAAATGACTATAAATGAATCAACGTGATATCACATATACATTCATTTTACATATCCTTTTTTAAATCTCGTCTTAAAACACACTTTTATTCCCTGGCTTCTAACACAGCATGAGACTCGGAGCTGTTTCAAGTGCTTTTTACTTGTTTTATTTGATATTGTTTTACCTTTGTGTGTTTTAACTGTGCTTTCTTAGCACTTTTATGTCACTGTACAGTACTTTGTAACGACTGTTGGTGTCTTTAAAGTGCTTTATAAATAAAGTTGAGTTGAGTTTACATTCTCAAAACCACTTGGAATTTGGGACACACTTTTTTTTTTTCAATTTAGCAATAGCATCAGCTATTTCTAGATCTTTATAAAAATGAAAGCAATAAATATTTTAGTTTTATTTATCATAGCATACAGCACCCCTCTTAAAAATAAACACCGATGTGATATTAATACTCTAAATTATCTGCTTGGCTAGCAGGAAACAAGAAGATAAATGAAAATACTTCAATAACTCTATAGAAGTAAAATATAATGAAGAGTGATGAACTCAAGTGAACTATAAAACCGACAGCAGCATTAGTGTGGATCTAGGACTAGAGCGCCTCAGAGCCACTTTGTATCAATTTATGGCATCAGTGGTGCCGGTACACTATAGTAAAAATAATCACAGACACTGTTTTAATTTGCTTCACGCTGGGATTTGTCACCGTTACAGACGATGCTGTGTGAACCCACCAGAGTCTTGTTAGGTAGCATTGTGTGATGGCTGATGAGATTTGCATTATTCAGTGAAAGCTGCATCAGTGTGTGTTAGCTCCTGTCACTCTTTCCCTGCCCAGGGTGCTTTACAGGCGCTACGAGAGGACTCTTGCATGGGACGACCGGAACTGGCGGACAGTTAGAGGTGGATAGTGGTGATCAATTCCTACATAGGCGTTTCTGCATCGGTGGTACATTTGCTGAAGTGGCTCTGCTTATATCGCTCAGTTTACTACCGGTCAGTGATGTGTTTATGAGGCCGAATGAAACAGTGTATCATGATATAGTGTCATCATTTTTTTTAAAGGCCACTAGATGGCATTCTCTCTGCTCTATAATTGTTGACTCTCAAGTAAAATTAAATTAATGGTATTGTAAAAAACTGCAAGAAATTTGAGACGGGGATCTGGGAGTTGCAGGCCCCTAGTTCCAGGTCCAGGGGCAGTGAACACCGGTGGGTGACGAGCTGATGAATTTTGGCTACTTTTCAATCGCAAAACCATTTATTTTTATAAGCAAAATGTTGCTAATACTGTGGAAGTAATAGTACCTTCTTGGTTGACAACCAGGTAGAAAATCATAAACATGGTACAAAAGACGATACCTTTGACAATAATGATATAAATATTTTTTGAAAATACCATTTTAGCTTGAAAACATAGCGAATATCTGGGATCCCAGTTTCGTGGCCTTTCAAAATGATTCAATGCACTACACTTCACTACACTCCCTTCAATGAAGCCTCATCTGCATCTCAATAAAATAAACATTTTTATACAATTAGTTTGAAAAAAAATAATTTTACCATTGTTTTCGGAGATACTTAAGTATGTTTTAAAGTAAATACATAAATATTGGGAGTTTCAAGAATATATACAATGGCATCTACACTTGAAAAAACAACTGATAAATCATTATCTCTAGAAAAAGGACATAACCATTCCTAGGAGCTCATCTCACGAGCCTTCAAAACTCATTCGAATCGAGGAAAATAAAAACACTTGAAAAACTAAAAACTTGTGTTTGGGTTATGGCAAAAAAAATAACCAAGGTATCTTTACAAGTTCAAACACAGCCGCAGCAGTGTTTTCGCAGATACATTTTAGATAAAATTCCTACCCGAAATCCTGAATGCGAAAAGAAGTCCTTAATGCAATCAAATAAGTTTGACTCAAATGTATTTAAAACCTCATTATTGGTCTAGGTATATGCCTGCTAGCATATATTGGTGCCAGGATTGTTTTAAGTTGAAAAACATGATGAATACCATGATGTATATGGTATTGAGTTTGAATGTTCAGTAGTGTTGGTGTCGACCAATCTGCTGTGTTAGTATTGGTGAAACGATTTGCTCTTGTTCTTGTTTTACAACCTCGCTAAAGGAAATATCTGGGCAACTGGAAAGGGCCCACACGAAGCTCACGCTGTCAATTATCAGTGTGTGATTAATGAATCCCAGATTCTCGTCAACATGACCCAGAAGAGAGAGAGAGAGCGAGGGTTGGCTCCGGGGCCGATCAAACTGGGGAAAGTCCCAAGATGCCGACAGAAGGTAGCACTTCCACCTTGAGTCTCATCCAGCTCGTTGAATTCACACCATCCTTCCCTCCCACCTGTTCACACCCGTCTGACCATAGCAGGAGCATATGCTGAACTCAAGCCTGCAAATTTGGTGAGAAGCTGAATCAATTGTGCAGGGGCCGACCTTACTGAGGCCTTTTTTTTCAAAACTGCCCTCTCAGCGTGACTGAATTAAAAAAACGGGGGCCAGACCGAAGGGTGACTTACAATTGATAGTCATAATTACACGGGCTTGAAATCAATTAGTTTGAACCGCGGTGATTTGTTGCTACCTTGGACTTGCTGATTTAATTGTGAAAAGCCAATGCTTCAGAGAAAACATGCATTTACCCTGCTTTAGAAAATACAATCTTTATGACCGGCAGGGCCACTTGGTCAAAAATAACATGTATTTTTATCAGTAATGTTATCATCCTTCTTTCTATTTTTTTATTTGTTAGAAGCATCTGTGTGTGGAGCCTCTGAGAACAACATCTGCTAATGACTCATTTAGCAGCTTTTCTTTAGAACTCATCGGCACAGAAAAATGTCTCCCGTAGATTGTGTTGTTGTTCATGTAAATTGTCCATTAGCAGAGGATGAAGGTCGTTTCAATATGTGTTTTAAAGGTGATGGAGCACCGCCGTGTTTGGGTGCATTATTCCTGCAGCATTAATGCTCTTTCACCTGGAAAAGTGGCGATAAAAGCTGACAGAATATCTTATGTCAGCATTATTTTAGTGTTTTGTTTTTCCGTCTAATGGACTCAACATTTCGGTGTAAACATTAACAAACGTATTCTTTTTGTTCTCTATGAGCATTACATTTACAGTCGTTCACTACCTGAGTTTGTCAAAGTGATCCGGAATGATGGGGTTCCGACAGCTTTTGATTGATGGGTAAATAAATCCGACTGACGGATTTATAAGTTATGGTGTCAAGCAGGCTTCGTTTCGCACGTACCACTCTTCATCCCCTGCAGCCGGCGCTGTACTCATTAAACAAATCAGACGTTAATGTCATCCCACACAACATATTAACCGTGGAATTATAATCCAATCCCATCCAATCCTTTAGATTTATGAGTGCAAAAGTGAGATTTTAATGATTTAATTTGACTCTGGTGATCCACATAGGGATAGGATGATAAAACATTCCAATCTCAGACGTCAAACATCTTCCTCGATCTCTTACTTTCAAATCTACATTAAGGGCCCACATTTTTATACAGCGGTTGTTGTGTGGGGCCACCAAGCAAAAATGAAAAAGTTTAATGTTCAAAATAAAGTAATAAAATCAATCTAAATATACAGTATTAGAATGAATATATAAGAATTTTAGTTTTATTATATTTTTTTATCTGACATAAAGCACTTGTTTTTCCAAATATTACTTTTATATTTACCTACATTTGTTTTTTAATACCAATAAATACTCGCAAAAAAAGACAAAAGGCCTTAAACAAAAACATCATAGTCATATTTAGAGACGAGTAAAGAATAATGGAAATAAATACAAAATAAAATAGTTCTACATGATCTATGACCCGATCATGGGTGCCAAATAAATACAGTCAAAGGGCCACAAATGGCCCCTGGGCTGTCCCAGGTTTCAACTTAAGTGCTTGTTAAGTTGATAATGCTGTTTATTTTTTATAAAATATTCCTTTGCTATTTTATTTTTATTAATTTTTTTCCCTAAATATATTTGATCTTATCTCACATTCTTTTTCGCATTAAAACTATTGTGTTCTTCTTTATGTTCCTAGTCTCCTGTCGATGTCGACTGAGCTCAGTCATACTCAGATCATAATCATGATCCTTGTTTATTTGGTTATAATTCCAGGAAGAATCCCTTTCTCTGCCAAACCTTGCGAAGAATCGATTTTTTTTTTTGGTCGTAAAGCTCCAAAACTTGACGATGATGGAGGTCGGTCGGGCGCTGTCGGGCGGCCGCGGTCCAGCGGAGCGTTGCGCTCTCTCGATCCTCAGCTCCGCTCCAGTCATTCCAAGTCCTTCACGAAGCAAGTTCTCCACAAAAGTTATCATCGTAGATGATTCCTCCTCAGCACCCGATCCGTATATTTTCCTCTTCTAGATCGACTTTCCAAGTCCACCATCTTCTCCTGGACTCTCGCATGTAGCTTTAGCATCTCCGTAGCAACTTCCTCTATGTTCTGAATCCTCTCTTCTGCCGTCACAATCCATCTGCTTCTTCCATCCTTTGTATTTAGCTTCAACATCTCTTCTTTAACTATTGAAATTGAATTGTACTTTCCCGTCGGAACCCTCTCAGTTCTTGCAGAATGATATTCATGTCGGCCATTTTGACACCTAGCTTCGTTGTGCGCCGCTTTAGGTGTTTTCGCTGTCCTTCGACACGTCTTTCGGGTCAAAATCGGGTAAAATTTATCCGTTGGTTTCGGAATATTTAGCAAATTTCTCAGGTTCTACTGAGAGATACTTCAACGCGCTGCCATCATGTCAGAAGTCAAGACAGCATTCAAACTATTTTTGATAGCAAAGAGCTCAATATATTTCACAGATCCTTCTGCACCACAGAGAGTGACATATCTTTTGAAAAGAAAAAAAAAAAAGATTATCCGTTCCTTGTCCCCTTTTTAACAGCTCTTGTGAATGTCTTTGAATCTGTTATATAGTTATATAAAATAAGAAAAGGATAATATAAAAAACCTTGGTAGAGGAAAAATAAAAAAAAAGGTATATTAGCTTGAAATGACAAAATGTCATCATAAGAAAAAGCATTAAAATAAAAGCATTTTAAGATTTTTGGCTGCAAGTTCATTTTTTTGGCTTCAGAAAAGGTAGAGTTTTCCCTTCTTTTTTTTTTTTTTTAACAATCTGCCCTTTTATGGTGGCACTGACGAATATGTGGTTGTGTTTAATAAGAAAATGTGTATACATGTGCGGGTCTGACATTGAGCTGAATGCCAAGAGTGACAAATCTGATTCAAAATATCATTTCTCGCTCTCGTCATAGTAAATGCTTTTTCCCTTGAATGTAATTTTATTCCCAAAGTAGTTTTCCTTCTCTCACTGTGACTTGACCAAAGTGATTAATTTTGCACTGATGTTGTTTTCTTCTCTGTCGCAGTCGGCTTCTCCGCCGCTCTCGTTCTTTCACTCTCTCGTTCTGTCGTTCTCTCTCTCTCTCGCTGGCACCGGGTGTCAATGTCAGTTCAACTGCCTAGGGAGTTGAGCCGCTCCATCAGCCAGCGAATTCCTCCTTGAGCTGGAGAGCCTGTTCCATCAGCTCCCAGCATCACTGCTGATAACTGATAACACTATCAGAGCCACAAGAACTGCTTAATCACAGCGATATCAGAGATTAAGTGACAGATGACACAAACACCTTCTAGCGACTGGAACGAGTAGAGAAATATAGAAATATCCCGTTTTTTTTTTCCCCTCGTAATATGATCACTTTGTTTGTGTTATTTCCTAAATACACAACGGCAATCGTATGCTTTGTGATTGTTAACGGTGCCAGATATAGACTCCTTTAAGCCAATACTGATATTTTCTTGGCAGTGTGTATACATTCGTAATTGTTGGAGGCGCCGAAAACCTCAGAGGAAGAGATTCCCTTGTTTATTGACTAACTATAGGCTTGAGTTTGTGAGTGGTTGTGATCGACCATTTCCCTACTTATTGTCTCGAAGTACAAAATGCATTTGTTATCAACCTTCCTCTCCAAGATGCAGTAAATCCCTCACCATGACCATGTTTTGAACTTTCTAAAGTTCTCCCCCGTCTATGATCTCGGCGAATGAGAGGTTACGAGAGTGGAGTCCATTATAATGTAATAATGTCTTCACTCCTTCTTCAACCAGCTGTAATCACGCCGCGCTTTATTTATACAATGAGTCCCTTGGCGGTGGAGACTTCCGGGATACTCGAAAACAAATCACAATGCTTGACCAATCACAGCAGAGTGGGTGTTGTTGAGATAAACAAGATTTTATATCCAGGTTTTCTAATAGCACAAGGAATTAATGCGTCCCTGAGTCTATTAGTGTCGCATCTGGGAGGGAGCATGACAAGTACAATAGAGGTCCAAGATCTATTTAAGACACACTTAAAATAAACACATTAGTTTAACTTAAACAAACTATTTCTCAACGACAGATGCATACGTTTGGCTCGGACTGGGATCAGCTTGAAGAGCCACAACAAGTGTTGCATTCATTTGGCTTTATCATCTTAAGTGGCAGGTTAAAAAGGCATGTTTGAAGATCAATACATAGGATGTTAAAATATATTTATTTTCTTAATATTAATATACTATACATATAACATACTATATAAATTATTCAGACGGAACACTTATGACCTAAATGATTCATATCTTATTATCCATTATTCACTCACCAGCGTTGAATGTTTTATCACATACAAGACATTTAAAGGCAATCATCGATGCAAGTTAACCATCATCAAACCAAAACGATTTTTTTTTTCAATGAGTAGCTGTGAAGTCTTGAATTATTCAAAGCTTCTTTTTTTTTTTATGTTACCGACTGATATGAAACCATCTCCTCCTCGGCTAGTTTCCACATCACCAGTTAAGCATGAATGGCTCTTTGGCTTCAGCACATTTGCACTTTATCTCCTACCAAGAGAGCAGCGACTCAGTGTGGTGCGCCCTGGGCAAGGATGGCAGTGGTGACTGCCCCCGTAGTATCAGCCCAGCTGGGAAAACAGGCTGGTTACCACCCCCCAGACCCCCCCACCCCCACCCCCCTGGACAACGCAATCTAGTGGTTGGCACCGGACTCGCGCTCTGGAAGAGGAAGGGAGTGAAAATATAAATTCCTTCCGGCAGGGAAAAGATCTGCGGAGCATGTGCAAGAAAGTGGGGCAAGTTGGCCACATCTGCCGGAGTCACACAGCCACTGCTGATGATGTGTTTGTCACTTAATGCCGCTTCATTCTTTCAGTAGTAATGCCTGGTTCTACTGCACGAGCCCCATCTATTCTCTCGCAAACACAGGAGTAAGCAGAAAAAGTGGGGGAATAATTCATCGCCGCCGTGGCGTGTCATTGTCGTCCTCTGGCGGGCGACTCTGTCAAACGGTTGTAAATCTGGGACAGCACGGAAGGTTATTTATTTGGATTCGGTTCAGGATGACCAGCCAGGGCCTGCGGACTGTCCTTGGGTGTTGATGTGTCGCTGAATGTATTGACAAAGCACTGTGACCCGGGTCTGAAAGAAGGAAATTGGAAGGTGACCCTTTCTGTTGGTGGAAAACGTTTGATTCAGGTTTCTACCTATTTAAATAATGTCTGCGTAGCTTTTTATTTCTTGCATCTATTTTAACTATTGTATCAATTATATCTATCGTATTGCATCTATTTTATCTATTGCATCTATTATATCTATAATATTGTATCTATTATATCTATCGTATTGTATCTATTGCATCTATTTTATCTATTGCATCGAATTTATCCATTGCATCTATTTTATCTATTGTATCTATTATATCTATTGTATTGTATCTATTGCATATATTGTATCTATTGCATCTATTTTATCTATTGCATCTATTTTATCTATAGCATCTATTTTATCTAGTGCATCTATTGTATCCATTGCATCTATTGCATCCATTTTATCTATTGCATCTATTTTATCTATTGCATCTATTTGATCTATTGCATCTATTGTATCTATTTTATCTATTGCATCTATTTTATCTATTGCATCTATTGCATCTATTTTATCTATTGCATATATTGCATCTATTGTATCTATTGCATCTATTTTATCTATTGCATCTATTTTATCTATTGCATCTATTGTATCTATTGCATCTATTTTATCTATTGCATCTATTTTATCTATTGCATCTATGTATCCCTTGCATCTATTGCATCTATTGCATCTATTTTATCTATTGCATCTATTTTATCTATTGCATCTATTGTATCCATTGCATCTATTGTATCCATTGCATATATTGCATCTATTGCATCTATTGCATCTATTTTATCTATTGCATCTATTTTATCTATTGCATATATTGTATCCATTGCATCTATTGCATCTATTGCATCTATTGCATCTATTTTATTTATTGCATCTATTTTATCCATTGCATCTATTTTATCTATTGCATCTATTGTATCTATTGCATCTATTTTATCTATTGCATCTATTGTATCTATTGCATCTATTCTTTCTATTGCATCTATTGTATCCATTGCATCTATTGTATCTATTGCATCTATTGTATCTATTGCATCTATTTTATCCATTGCATCTATAGCATCTATTGCATCTGTTTTATCTATCGTATTGTATCTATGGTATCTATCATATCTATCATACCTCTCATACCTAGTGTATACAGTATAATGTATTTTTTGCATCTATAATATCTATATTATATATGGAATCTGTTGCATCTATTTGATCTATCTTATCTATTGTATCTATCATATCTATTTCATCTTTCATATGACATCTATCACATCTATCTTATACATCATATCTATCTTATCCATCCCATCCATCACATCTATTGTATCTATGATATCAAATGTATCTTTCCTTTTTTACTTCTTTTACCTATTGTATATATTGTATGTATCGTATCTATCATATAAATATTATCTATCACATCTATCACATCTATTGTATCATATATATCGGATTTTTTGTACTTCTTGTACCTGTTGTAAAGTATGTATCGTATCATATATTCATCGTCTATTTATCATCATCTATTTTATCTCTTGTACCTCTCATAAATATTATATGAATTGTATCAATCATATAGATCAAATCTATTGTATCTGTTGTATCTCTCCTGTTTATCCTATCTTTTCTGTCCTATCTGTACAATAAAGCTTTTTCAATGAGAAACTGGAACTACACCAGGGACTCAAAGCAGAGCTAGAGAAAGCCTGGAAAGTGAAGGCAACAGTAGTGCCAGTGGTCATTGGGGCATTCGAAGCATTGACCCCCACACTGTGAGGTGGCTCCAACATATCACTGGAGAAACATCAAACATCTCTCTCCAGAAGAGTGCAGTCCTAGGAAAAGCCAATATATTATACTCTCGAGCTCCCAGGCATATAAACAGCCACCTAGCCCACCAAGGGGGGAAATAATTTATCTACATATAAATATCAAGATATTTATTTAATGACAACTTTTTAAAATAACATATATTATTTTATTTTTATTTTTTAGTTATAAGTTTATTCATTACAATAAATAAGTAGCAAAGAAAATGAAATATAATCAAAGCAACAGGAGTACACAGCAACCAATGACACTGGAAATTAATCCCTTAGGGAAAAAAAAGTGCATTTCAATGGAGTTTACTGTCCCTTTTGAAATCCCACTGAAATATGGATCTAATTGAAGCAGCTTTTGAACACTCCTGCATGTCATCTTTTGAACTATACCACATGAAAACTACGTTATGGAGCGGAAAACACTTAAAAATAAAGGTTTATGTACATAAAGAGCCGTCTGGTCTGCAGTTCAGAGAGTTTATTGTAAACAATATCAACGTACAAGGAGCGTACATCCCTCAAAGAGGTTACTGTTTTGTGTCACAGTCACTTGAAGGTTATAAAAAATTGCTCGTGCCACCTTTGCTACTAAATCAAGAAGCCCTTAGCACTTTGTTCCTCCCACTCCATGTTTGATCGTACATCAAGGGTCCCTGAAGAGCAAACACATAAACACAGTGGAATGGTTATCTTGACACTGTGATCATATCTGAAGCTTTTAATACATTTAAGAGCTGCACTGCAAATTGATCTATTAATCACAGGTGTTTACATTTTTTTACACGACATTATTGCCCTACATTTGTTTAAATCTGTGTTTTTTATCCTTCTATATGTCATTGGTATCATTAAAAGACGGGCTGCGGCTTCACAAGTGGTTGAGTTTGTTATTTTAGGTTACTATTTTCTCAGCAGACAACAAGTCATGACCATTAAGGACGGCTGCCGATTCTACCCTGGAGTCATAACCAGGGGGAAGTGCATTGTATGTTTTGATGCTTCATTTCCTTTTGGTTTTGTTTTCCTTTTGAAAATCTTTACCTGGAAAAATAAAGACATTCCTCCAGGAATTTAGCCTGACAAAGATTTCTACGAATACAAATTCAACTTAGATATTAAATATTAGCTAAAAATTAGTAGTACGAGTATTTCCTTGTTCACATGTTTCAACTGTTGAACTCTTTCTCTCTAAGATAGCGTAATCATTAATTATTATCAAGTAATGACCATGTTTTGAACGTATTACTTCATAAAGTTCTACCCGTCTGAAGTCTTGGCGAATGAGAGGTTACAAGGTTCCATTCGCTCTTCCTCCAGCCAGCTGTCAATCACGGCCTACTTTGTTTATTCAACAAGTCCATTGGAGACTTTCAGGATCGATGACACGTTGTGATAAAAATCAACTCTTGGCCAATAACAGTAGAGTGGGCGTGGTTATGGTAAACAAGATTTCATATCCAGAAAAACAGTGTTTTCAGTGGGCGGGGCTTAAGCACATTTTCTAATGCAAATATATCATTGAAAAGAGAGTTTTATACAAACAGACAAGTACTGATGAGACAATTAAATCAACACATTAGTTGATGTTCAAGAACTGTTTCTGTAAACATTTCAGGCACCGCCACAATTTTCAAAACGAGAGATAAACAGCACAAGCTAAGTCCATATGTTTTTGCCTGTTAAATGATCCGGCATGTTGGTCAAGCCACATCCATGGAATGGTTTAAAGACGAAAATGCTGGCCCTCAGTCTCTAGAGCCACATGAGTGCAGTTAATGGCTGATTTTTGATGTGGGCACGCTGAGGTTCCTGTGAGGTCCCCGAGATGAAGAGCTTATTGAGCGATGGTGTCAGCCACGGACCCTCATGACATCATCGTAAACTGAGGTTAGGAAATGAAGTGTGACTAGGTGGATATGACAAGAAGTCAAGCTGTCACCTGCAAGTCCCTCAGGCCCCCCTCTGCTCCCACCGCCTGACTTCAGGAGGGGGGGAAAAATTTTCGGCCATTGACCCTGTCAAATAGATTCAGCCGTGTTACCTTCGTAGCGTCTGAAGCCTGGCTAAGAATAACATGACTGAGGGGGCTTTAATGATCCCGGCTTTGTTCTCGGGACCGTCTCTTCTTCACACTCGCTTGCTCAGGCTTCTTGTTTATTGTGTCATCAGATGCCCAATATAAGGCGTTTTGTTATAGCGGTGACATATTTGATTTTCCCTTTCCTCGCCGTTGGCTGCTTGGCTGTCTTTGATTTTCCCCGGCACCTGCTATTGTTTTTTTTTTGGAAATGGGTGATGGGAAGCAATGTTGTGTGATAATGAACAACTCGGCTGCCAGTCAGAGTTAGATCTTTTCCACTTTTGTTGTATTGAACGTCACTCATGAAGCGCGTAAAGTCTTCGGTACTTTTGTTCCGTCCTCGCCGTCCCTTTTTTTTATTTTTTCTCGCTCTGTTTACGTCCGCACGCTGTTAATTCATCAGACAAACCATCTGCCCGAAGTCCGACGCGTTCCTCCGCACGCTTCCCCGAAGCAACCGCTTCACAAGGGGGTGCTAGTGCAATTATTGGATGAGGTCAGGGCGCACAGCGGGGTACAATGCCCACTGCTCAGGCATGGCGTCTCAGTGCTCGCTCCAGGTAGCTACTCAGCCAGTCCCGCATAGCGGGGATCGCGAGGGGGAGTCTTTTTTTTTTTCTTCTTCTTCCCGTCCCTCTTTTATCCTCGTCGCTCATTTGTGAAGCTGATTAGCTTCACTCTGTTACGAGTAATAATCTGCAGTCCAATGTATTTCACGGCCCATTTCGAAAATCTGCGAATGTTTTCACTTCCATGATACACTGGCAACAACAATTATGGTGTGTAATAATCATCTCCCATCTGTTTAAAGGGTTTTTTTTTTTTTCTTGTGCACTGTAGCATGTAACCCCGTCGGCAGATTGGTGCGATGTTGTTCTGTGTACGCTCCGTTCATGTGGAAGTACGAAAGTGGAGGAAAAAAACCCTCTAGATTTAGAGGTTCAGTGATTGGGTTTTCCAACTATGCATAAATATTAAGTATGGATTTATCTTTAATCATCCACAAAGTTCATTATGTCAAGTTTATACTTGGAAACACCTTTTGGTAGTTGTTAAAATAAATGACTTCAATGTTGCTCCAAGCATTATCCCGAGATGCGTTTGAGACAAAAGGTCTGTTTTATTCATCCATTTTAATTGTTAACAAGCAGTTCTTCGTACAGGTCTGGAAGGAAAGGCAAACAGGTGGGCATTAGCGGAGTTTTCCAATTGTTCATTTCATTTTTCTTTTTCATTAAATTGACAAATCTATCACTGTACTCTGCAGCTATCAAACTATTATTTCATTGCGTGTGAATCGCAGCTGGCTATTGAGAGAGAGTGATGATAAAAGATGTGACAAAAGAAGAAGAACTGCTGGAATATAACATTTAAACACAGGAAACAAGTGGCAGAGAGTAACGGGATTTACCATGAAACAATTAATAGGGAGCCAAAACATAGAATTAGTGACTAATAGTTGTGGAGTACAGTGGAGCATGAAATTGTGTTCACACAATAACCACCTTCATTGCAGAGACTTCTTGAAAAAGTTGGCAGGAACAAAATGCAATGTGAGTCTGTGGTTGCTCATTTTTGGAAACATTTCTCTCAATGAATGCAGCTCTAACTATAAATACTATAAATAGGCATTAGCTAGATATGAACTTTTTTTTGTCCAAGTTAACTTCCCCGAATGCCAACAGTTTCCCGTCTAGATCCTTTGGCAGCGTATTGGAAGGAATCTTACGATAGGATATGTATCATAATACAGCAGCAAAGATACGATATATTGCGATATTAATAACAAGGATATATATTTTTACCTTTTGTCCGAGTACTTGACTCCTGAATTTACAGACCACATGATTCTTGACAAAGTCGTAACTGCTTTAATTTGTTTTGAAACGAAAATATGTCCAAACATCAGCTTTAAAAGATCCTGGAGCAGACTGTATCCTCTCATCCTCAGTCATCGCTGGGATCTTGCAGGAATGTTTTTCATTCCTTTAATTGCGGAGTATGTAATGACTGCTTCCATCTAACAAAAATTAACAGATGCCATAATTTGTTTGTTAATTCTAAATAAATATATATATATATAATAACGATTAAAAAAAAGGTGTATAAATCTTATTTTACACACACAAAATTGATAGTGATAATGATAAAAATAAAATGATTCAACCCACCCAAAAAACGTGAAACAAATAAAACCCCATTTGATCCTCCCCTTCTTGTCACACTTTTCTTCTTCATGTGCTCATTTACATCATCTGAGCCACATCATGAACCACATTTTATCTTTTTTTTTCCCCCCTGTCTTCTCCATCTCTAACATCCGTCTTCTGATGTGTCCCTTTCTTACCTTTTCACTCCGAAGTCGTCCCTAACTGCGTATCCTGAATTACTGCATATTACAGTGATTGCGGTTTTGAATGTGTGCAGGAACAATAAAGCAACACATTTAGCCGGTGGAAAAACAACCCATATTTTCACGTTTACCTTCTCTTGCATCACCATCTTTCATTCTTGATGTTACAAATGTCTGACAGAGCCACACAAACAAATGTTTGACTTGGGATTAGGGTATTAAATCTTGTCACCAAAGCCGTACCTTTATGTATTTGCACCAAAATAGCCACGTATTAATCATTATAAAGCACTTTTTCAAATGTATTTATACCACGCTATGATGGTAACTACATGGTAATTACCAAATATATGTGATACCATTTTGAAATAGTTCATATTTCATCTCAAATATATAGTGTTTGGAAACATTTTGCGCTGTTAACCAAAGTCTTGTTTCAAGTATAAAAGCAGTCGGCTACATTTTGACTAATCCTGAGACTTTCACTGGTGTCAGGAGAGGAGAACTATCTCGCTTTCATCAGCTACTGCAATCCTCCCCGACGGTGTTCAGACGTCAGTCACCTCTTGTTTCAAAACCATTTCTTATCCGCCTGTCATCTAAATTGAATCGTATTTCACCTTAAAGATCTGAGAGTTTTGTTCAAGGGTGCCATGTCGTCAGGAGAGTAATACTCGCGGATTGACAATTATTTTTGTCATAATTCGCGGAATTAAAAGGAAAGATAAGGAAAAGTCGTTCCCCCCCGTCCGGAGCAGCTGCGTGACCCCGGCCGCTGCATGTGGAACGAGTTATGGGAAGTAAACCCAAACAGCGCTGACTGAAATGAACAAGTGTTCCTGCAGGGGATGGGGGGGGGGGTATTAGAGTCGGCCTCCGAAATTGAGAAATGTGATACGTGAAGATCTGTGGAAGAAAAACAGAGCCTTTAAAGCTCCGAGCCTTTTCCTCTTATTAAAACAGTGCTCAACACTTTTATTGAGTTTAACGTGTTTATGGTTGGAGCAACATAAACAGCCGGTGCACGTGGGCAAGTTAAGTTCTCAAGCAGTCTTTGTTCGTAGTCCAATGCTCGGCGGGACTCATTTCACATCAATCCAACTCACAGGCGGAGTATTCATGTCAAAGCAGCTGTTTTTTAGATGAAAAGATGATTTAGATCAGTTCGATTTCAGAGGGTTTGTGTTTGATTCATGAACAACTCACACACACACTCACAAGTGTGTATGTATTTATATATATATATATATATATATTTTAGAATTTCCATTTCTGCCGCCCTCTGCATCCCCTTACAATTCACAAAAAGAAGCAAATATTCTGGAATAGTTCTTATGTACTAAATACAGTACACTTTTTCTCATCGAAATTAGATGTATTTGAATTTTTAGGGGATTGTGTGCCCCCTTGTGCCACATTTGTCTTTACCTGAGTGGCTCTCCTGCTTAAAAGTTCACTGAGATGTCCATAGTCGACACGCTTGACCTGCATGTACAGTATATGAGCAGTATATACAGGTATATACATATTTATAATTTCGTCAAGCAGTCTCAATTTTCATCAGTGCTGTCTCTCTTGTAAACTGTATTTTGTTTTAAAGATGGAAATAAAATGCAGTTTTAAATTGCAAACAATAAAACTTTTTTTTTTGCTGACCTGAAAGACAATATTCCCATTTTTATATTTTGAACTTATGAATCAAATGACTCCTGGTCACAGTACAAATTTGGTCGAGGCTAACTATCAAATTGTTTCCCAAAATTAAATGTTTCCCATTTAAAAAAAAAAGGTTTGGTCACAGCTGTGTTAAGAAAATATAAAAAATAATCACAATGTTAAGGTAAGGTAAAACTTTATTGATCCCTCAGGAGGTCTCCTTCGGGAAATTGTTTTTTTCCAATAGCCACAGAAAATACAGCAATTTTTTATAAAAAAAATAAATCAAAATAAAATAAGAACAAGAACATAAAGAGAAAGAACAAGATGATAGAATCTAAGTCTGAAGATAAAGATAAAGAACATAGATCAAAGTTACTGAACTTCTGCTCACAGAATAAAAACAAACAAAATAATTCGTTTTTTTCACCAAAGTGTTATTTTCTGTTGTTAACAGGCAGAACATTTGAAACCAAATTTGTCTGTAACCGAGCGGGGAAAAGACTAAAATCAGTTAAATGTCCACTTAGAGAGTTTTATTCTCGAATCTCAAATTGTGTGCAGCGGCATTTGTTGCTGTTTTACAGGTGTTACCATCAAGCCGTTTTCCCTTTCACTCCATTGCATTACCGCTCTGTATCTAATAATCTTGTCATTTTCCACCACATTTCCTGTGCTAAGCAGTCAATTAATGATGCAATACTTAGCCGCCTTCGAAAAATCCCCCGAAAATTGTGGCGAAAAAAAAAAAGGTTAATGTAATTTTCGAGAGCGTAAAGTGGATGGAGACGTCGGGATGTAAGGGTGTCTCGCTCATTACATCTCGACACCGAATTTCCCAGGCTGCAATCTGATGGAAGGGGCTTTAAAGTAATGTGGACCAGATCGCAGATGATTGATGAATAATTTAGATGCCGGTCAATTATGGTAACATCACTTGTATAATTGTCTTAAATATTTAAAACGGTGATGTGAGGTCTAAGAAAAGTAGGAGTCCTTCACGGAAAAAGTGATAATGGATTTATTTATGAGAGGGCGAATGTTTGCCACCACAGCATGAATTAACTTTTTCGCTGTATTAAACGACTCCACGGGTCATTTTCTAAACCACGGAGTTAAATTAAACTTTAATAAAAATCAACTTGTTTTTCAAGTCTGTTTTTCTGAGTTGCTTGTGGAAGTATCTCAAATGTGTTGAATTGTATTCCCAGCAACTATCGCAGCTTGTCATAGAACTTCTCTTCTTCATTGTAGTAACCCTTGAGATTTGACCCACAGGTCACCACCATGCAACACCATCTTCATAGAGGCTTTTTACTTGTGCTTCACCAGCTCTTAGTTCCTTAACACATTTCAAAATCATCGAAAATGCTTGTCCGTTTGCCTCTACCTCAGCATTCTACTCTTAACACCAACTGTTGTACAAAGTAAAGGATACTTTGCAGAATGTGTTTGTGAAATATTATCTTTAAAATATGTCACACTTAGCAGATTTTATATTTTTACTTTGCGCTACACCCAAACAAGAATAAGAAAAAACTGTTCTTGCACTTGGATTAAACTATTTTGACAGCTGTATTGTTTCTCGGTTAAAGATAAAAATAAATGTATATATCTTCTGAAGTGCATTAACGTCATTTAATATTTTTTTTAATGATTATTCAAATTAATAATAGGTTGAGCTGCGTTTTATTTACAAAGTCCTTCTTTTCTTATTTTAAGGTTAACTGTGGAATACAAAAAAATATTTTAATTTGACATTTTGAAAATGTTTTTCTGTAAAGGTTGCTCTAATTTTTTTTGCAGAATTATTGTGTGTCAAATACAGTGTTTCCATATAACCAGGAAGATAAAATTAAAAATTGAAAGTGTAACAAGTGTTAGATTAAAAACAAGGCATTCAAATGGAGAAATTACATTCGTTGCAGTTGCACTTTACTGACACTAGAGTGAGCCAGAAACGCCATTTGAGAGTTTATGGATTAGACTTTTAACAAATAAAATAAAATGCATGACTGCATTTTAAGACCGACACATTCTGAAGGAACACATGCGTGTGTCATTTTGTCGTAGTCTGTCTGGATTGAATTTCTATATCTAATCCCTGGATATATACTTTTATATATATGGATTATTTTATGATGTCATCCTTTAGACTATGCTTGAAAGGAAGACACTGAGTGGCGTTTTAGGAATGAGGGACACTGAAAACTTGAATGAAATGTATTCATCTGTGATGAAGCACGGCCAAAAGAAACCGTTTTAAACCAATGTCCAGATGAAATCCCTGATTGATCTTTTTTTTGTATGGGGAAAAGAAAGGTTCAAACTTAACCTTTAAATGTCACTCAATAACCTTTCTTCAATTTCAAGACTCTTAAACAACCTAATGATAATGCAGGGAAAGAGAAGTTTAACAAGTTTTAAGATTGAAGTTTTGAAGTCTAATGTATCAAAAGGAAACTGAGCTGCTTCATGAATGTAGATCACACATGTGAGTTTCCAATTAATAAATCATCCTTGCGGGACATTTTTCTGGAGAATAAATCTTGAGCTTGATATGAAAAGCACTTGTCTAAATGTTGTTTTTACTTTTGTGAAAGAGTTGAAGTTTAAATGTGAGTCATAAAAAAAAAAGAAGAAGTGGGAACAGAGAGTTATTTTCATAGAAACGTATACTGTGTCCGTCTCACACGAGATTTCGTGAGCTCGAGCGAAACCACAATGAGCTCCAGCTGTTTACTGCAGGTGAACTCTTGCTCTCGCCGTCGTCTCTTAAGGAACTGTTGAGTTGTGGCGTTTGTGAATAATCCTCAAGGCAACTAAAACATTTCAGTCACGGTCCAACATGAAAAGGTAGCCAAAGCCCCCTCGTTAATCCCCCGGAGTCCCTGGTTCTTGTCCAAGTGTGACAGTTTGGTCTCATGTTTGCATCAAGATGATTCGACTGGAGTTCATATCTCTGCACACGTCCTCGAAAGACTCGGGAGAACCAACTTTATTTGCAAGCAAAATGAACAATTGTTTTCCCTTTTGCATGTCTAAACAGTGAAGATAAGCCAGAAGAGTGTGCGATAAGTCCATACAGATAAAAACAGATTAAAAAATGGGCTTCAGCTTTTGGCAAGCTTCGACTGGACTTTTGACCCGCGCTCTTCTGTTTACCTTCCACACTAGAGAACAGCAAGATTTAAGACGTCTAATTTCTGTTCACACTTTCACATTATTCATGTGTATGGAAGTGTTTTATGACGAGCTTGTTTCGAAGCATTTAGAGGATTTTTGCAGGTTCAGTCGTCTTTAAAAGTATCAAATAAATCTTTTAGAAACTACCTTAATGACATTTGAATCTATTGATCATGAACATGTGCATGAGTTACATTTTTGTACCCTTGTGTTTCCTCTGGGTCAAGCTGACCCGGAGGCTCGAAAAACAAATGTGACCTCCAACAACCTCCATACTATATACTGTATGTATATATATTTCTGGAACCCAGGGAGGTCGTTCACCTTGACCCAGACACAACACAACAGATACCACAAACACATTAGTTTTCTGGCCTTTGGGTCATCTTGACCCAATGATAAGAGGGTTGATAATGTGATTAAGATGCCTCTTTCCTAAATCAGTTTACTTAAGGATCAGAATAAATACAACGTAAAAGATAACTAAAAAAAGACAAAACTACTAAAAAAGTAGAAAGTGACAGTGTCTACCATATTCAAATTAATAATAAGTCATAGTTGTCTATTTACAACATGACAGTTTAATCTCACAATATTCGTTTTTAGTAGATAAGTCTGTAGCGGCTAAATGTATATATGTATGTATATGTGTATTTATTTATATGTATATGTACATGTATACAGTGTATATATATATATATATATATATATATATATTTTATTTTTTATTTTGATAAAATGAGATACAATAAATTACAAACAACTATGTTTGTACCAATTAATATGATTTATAACGTAAAAAATATAAATTGATCAATATAAATAAAAGCATGAAAACCATGCTGTGGCTATTCAACTTTTATTTTGAAATCAAAAAATGACCTGGTAAAAAAACACTTTTATTTGGAGATTTTAAAACCTGGAATAAAAAGCAGATGTAAATAACTAGTTCAGTCAAAATTATACGTTCAGTTTTCAGGTTTTTTACCTTAACCTTTGGTTTTTAAAATCCGTCAATTATTGCTGTCTTAACTCTGACCTGATGAGGGCAGAAGCATCAGCGATGAAGGTCCAAATGTACTTTTGCCAGATCCACTCTCAGAATTCACTTTCGATTCCAGTTATATCACTTTACCAATTACACGGGACACCTGTGTAGCTGGGTCATCCATCAGAAAGATGTATTCAAAAGTATTCCCTTGCACTTTCATGTTTTTTGGGTGTTTTTTTTGGCTAAAAGAAATAGTCTACTCCTAATAAGATCCCCGAAGCACTGGAGTCCTAGAATCTCAAAGTTGCGACGAGCTGTAATGTATATTCTGATTCACACACTTCAGCTCCCAGCTGAGATTGGTGGTATTTTCTCAAGGATTGCAGGGAAAAGTGATCTCATTTTGATCTCACACCTACGGCAGAAGGCGTTTTTTTTTTTTTTTTAAGCACCCGGGAGTCGCTGTCTCGTCTGCAAAGCTATAAAGACCTCCAAGCATGCAAGAGGCGTATAACCTGATACCACACAGGAGCACGGTCTCGATAAATTAGTTACCAAAAGCACCTAGTCAGGATTTACAGTGGTGTTGTGTGATGGATGGGAGTGGGGGGGTTTGACCTTTGAACCTCTAAGCCTCTGGCTGTTTCAGGTCTGGGCCAAGAGATAGGATGTCTCTCAATTATCAGCAAGGAGCCAATGAGAGTGGAGGATGGTGAAAATTCCAGTCCCGTCTGGCCTCACCTTGTGCTGAAGCGGCATGAATGTGCTTTTATTAGCTTATAACAGATTACAATTGTCCGCTAAGTACCCGTCTGTCCGTCACACAGATGGGAGTTTTTAATTCGAGCCTCATTTTTGGAACTTTTCCTGCAGGTTTTTTTTTCCCCCCCGGTTCTTCTTCTCTCCAACGTACCTCCAGAATCTGGATGGGAGTCACACGCATGTCCGACGACACCTGGTCATAACCCGGGGAAGTTTTAATGACACCGTCTCAGACACCATCATCGTCGCAAATGTATAGCAGATGTGTATCGTCGGGAATCTTGGCAGGAGGAGCAAACACCGAGGCCGGACTAGTTTGAGGAGCATATGAGACGATTTATTATTCCTGCAACACACACACACACACACAAACACACACACGGTCTCGCCAACACGGGCTGCGAGCCTTGTGCCGGTGGGACAGCCACAGCTCTTTATACTTAATCTTAGCCTCTTATATAAACTAGCTAATTAGAATTACTTTGCTTACACTTAAGCTCATGAAAATCACATCATGAATGTTTATTCAATGCTTAATTGACATTGAAAGGGAATGCATATTCATACACACACACACACACATACCAGTGACTCTCAGGAAACAGCCTCATAAGCTGATGAGGGTAAGAAAAATATTTGACTAATCCTGATTATTCTGAAAACATTTTAAATTGAATTATAGTTAAACAGATGGAATGAAAGTGAACATTTGTGGCCCAGGATTCTGAAGCTTTTTAACCAACACTCGAGCCAGAAAAATTTAGTTTGGCTCAACATTTTTTAACTTAAATGACACAAAACTCCATTTTAATGAGTATATTAATTCTTGTTATTTATCAAATTCTTGACATGTTTGATGTCCTTTATCAGGTAGTGCTTCATTCTAAAAGTGTTTGATCAGGACATACTCATTTGTGTAGTTACCAGTTCATTACCTCTGATATGTTGGTTTAGTGATCTTTAAGCCAAAATGTATTTAAAAAAACAGATTTCAATGGAATCCTCACAATATCTTTCAAATGGGACAAAGAAAAGATTATAAAAAAGACTTGGTGGCTACTTCTGCCTTACTATAAATACGTTTTCAAATATAAAAATAAAGTGTTAAATTAATTGGTAATTGAAATAATTTGGATTAAAAAAGAGATACATTTGAATTAATTGTTAATTGGACTCAATTGGTTAAAGAAACCATAATATACTAAACCATTTACCATTTTTTGGTTAAAAAAAAATAAGTTTTGGTATTTGTGTTGTTACTTTGCATCCTTCACTCCTCACTGCATGTGTAAAATATGACATAAGAATATGCATTTTTAAGCACATTTTCATGGCTTTCTACATCACAAGTGGTGACATAAAAAAAACATTGAAATAGTCCTGATTTGATTTCATGTTGTTTAATTTTTCAGTTGGTACTTTTCTAGTATTTGAATTAAATATGAAATGTGGAATGGAAAACATGGTTGTGGGTAGTGATGGTCTGATGAAGCTTCATGAAGGAGTGTCATGTTGTTTAGAGGTCAGTAGGTGGCGGCATCAGTTCAAAAACAGTTCAAAACAAAGGAAAATAATGCAGAGACCGCCATCTAGTGGACACTGAAAATAAAGTCACTACTTCATGAAGCTTCATCAGACCATCAGAACTTCTTCTTGGACTCCCTTGGAAAAGAGGTCTCCGGATCTCGATGGGACTTCCCTGGATTTAAATACAAAAATAAAAATAATAAGGTATTTTAGATCACTTGCATTGTCTCTTTCTTGAACTGCAGTGTGGAAACAAAGGACCCTCTTAAATTAAGATTAAGAGAGTGTTTTATTAAAAGGAACTCTCTATATAGTGCTTCACTGGGACCTTAAATCAAATTAACAAGAGAATAATATGAGACCTTTAAAATCTAAAGTTCGATATAAAGCTCCTAAAGGTTATATACTTTATCTCTTCGGTAATAAACTTACTTTGAATCAAGCTTAAATGTAGAGGTAGATGATAAATGGAAACATTTTATTAGCCATAAAATGCATTAAAACCCATTTTCTTTTTTTTTTCAGATTGATCCAAAGTGAATTGTTACATTGACAACTTCCATGATGGAGCTTTAATTCATTCCCCGAAACGATAACCGAGTTCATTTTTCGCGTTTCCGCTTTCACCTTGTGTGCGGTTCATGAGTTATCCGTTTCCCTCCATTAGGTAATAACTAAAAATTCTGAAAAACTCTTTTCAAATATCGCTGAAGAGGCGCAGATGAGACATCGCGACGATCGATGTTCAGATGAATAGCTTTTCTGATGGTTGCCCTCCTGCAAAAAAAAAAAAAACGTCATTCCGTAAGTCATAGCGAATCTTAATTAGAAGAGCTGAACAGAAAAACAAAGGGATCTTATCCCACGAAAAAAACCCATTAAAGCTCAATCAAATGCAATAAGCAAGAAAGTGGAAATGAAAAGGCTGTCAGGCTCAGGTCCTTATCTGGGTAAGTGAAAGCAGAGGAGATATACCTCTCGGGGTCTGCGACGCCCCGCGCTGCTGTGATCTTCTCTCAGCTGCTTTTTTTTTTTTTCTTTCTCAATATGTGTCTGCGATAAAAGATTGACTCGCTCTCTTCCTGTGCGGATCACATGGGCTGTAGTGGCAACAGCCGTTGACCCGTACGACCGGGATCTCGGTGTGAAGCAGGAACTGGGGGCGGGGAGGGGGGTCTACATTAGTGACGTCTAGCATATGACCCCCTCGAAATAGATCAAGAAGCGAACAAACATCTTATGCATCTGCATCGGGACGGCGCTCCTTCGTTTCTCTCGGTTCCGTGTGCTGACGGCGCACATGAATAAAAGATTCGGTTTCAGAGCACACAGGACGACATGTTTGCGGTGTCGCTTCTGTATGTGCGGGTCAGGAAACAACAACATGTACTCGTGTATCGGAAAACACTGTCAGAGACGTTCCCAGAGGAGCGTCGAGGAGAAGAAGCGGGTTGTGTGTTTTAGACTTAACAAAGAATATTTCCTAGATATCACCCCTGAACGAAACCTATATCATTATCTTTGGAATTCCATTGTGTTCCTAACTTAGAAGAAGACAAAAAAAAAAATCAGATTAGGCTGGCATCAACAGATGAGATAAGAAGAAGATGAAACAAAACTATTTCAGGATATCAGGCTGGAGATTGCATTGCGTGGAAATAATTCCATTTTCTCAGTGTGTGGAAAAAGTGTTTTTAATGCAGTCAAGGATTCCGGGGCCTCGCCACGGTTCCACAGTGAATCTCCTAATTAGATCAGCAGCACAACTTTAGGTCCAATGTTCATATTGAAGTTTCATTTACAGGTTATACGAGTAGGGACAGAGGATTGGAAGTTACATTTCAATCTGCATGTTTATCGTGTAAGGTGTATTAGATTTGCTGGTTTTTGTTCTTCTAGTTTTGTGATACAAGCTACTTTTTTGTGTCTTGATCTGTCTATCATGAGACATTTATAATTCCCTGTCTTTGTTGGACTTAAATCCATCCTTGTTCATCCATTTATAAAATGCAGTTACAATAAGAGGCGTCAATGTCTACACATGCATTCAAGGGTTGTAACCGTCGTGTAACCAGTAACATGCAGAAGCACTATAAAACCACTAAGGTTTCTGTCTCCATTCCAACACATCCTAATCCTATTACAACAATGCCTTTCTAGTAGTTATCAGAGAAAAAAAAAGGTTCTCCTTGTAGACACATTTCAAATAGGTAGTCAATTATAGCCAACATAACTGATAAATCATTTAACTTCATTTACCATATTGTACGCACTATCATTTTTTTTATCTTGTTCCAGTACAGTAAGTATGTGAGTAATATTTGTAGAGCCATATAAGTCTTGTTTTTTGTATTCCTAATGTTTTTTCTTACTGACCTCAAACCTATTTTATCCAAATTTCTACTCTGCGATGCTCCATAGTACTAGTCCGCGATGCTCTATAGTACTACTCGGCGAGGCTCCTTGGTACTACTCCGCGAGGCTCCTTGGTACTACTCCGCGAGGCTCCTTGGTACTACTCCGCGAGGCTCCATAGTACTACTCCGCGAGGCTCCTTGGTACTACTCCACGAGGCTCCATAGTACTCCTCTGCGAGGCTCCATAGTACTACTCCACGAGGCTCCATAGTACTCCTCCGCGAGGCTCCATCGTACTCCTCCGCGAGGTTCCATAGTACTCCTCTGCAAGGCTCCATAGTACTCCTCCTCAAAGCTCCATAGTACTACTCCTCGAGGCTCCATAGTACTACTCCGCGAGGCTCCACAGTACTCCTCTGCAAGGCTCCACAGTATTACTGCTCTGTGAACGAACAACAACCAAATCTGTCTTTCCGAAGTTTTTAAAAACTTTTTTTGGGCTGTCGTGCTGTGGCAACCTAATTGGAAATGCCAAAAAGCATAGAAGACTTGCATAGCAGTTGATGGTCCCTGAAGAACTGAATCATGAATCACATTTTAAAATCTAAGTTATCCTTAAAAAGAAAGATGCTGAGCCTACATTTATATGACTGGATCAACACCTTCTTCCATTTCTATTCCTTACACTTTTAGACTATTTGTGCTCATTATTAGGCGCGCTGGGTTCTCTAGGTTTAATGAAAAAAACATTTTATACATACGTTTTTCTTTGATGAAACTTGATTTGAAGAAAATTACATGGAGAATTGAAAAAACCTTGTGAAAGATGGAAAATATGCTGGCTGACCATACTTGCTTATCGTGGCGATAAAACGGGGCTGGAGGGTAAACTATCATTTGGAATAAATATGACACATGTTAGGATAGATAACTCTCATCTATATGGTAATGAATTCCCGTTCAGATGTTATTGTCTCTCCTGAGGTAAAGCATATTTCTAAAGCCGTTTTATTTCCATCCTAGAAAAACAAATCATCTCGTAATTTAAAAGATTAGAGAAAAAGACTGTAAGAACAAATCTTGGATTCGGATTGTATCATCCAACAAAGATGCAAGTTGTCGTCATCGTTAGATATCTTCGTATTTTTTAGCCACAACTTCATTGTGAAGTCGGTTCTGCAGGAACTCTTGTAAAGATGATAGTTTTCTGCTTGCTTCACATGCTGCTTGTTATAAAAAAAAGCAGCAACAAGTAGGTCTGAAATTATTGTTTCTGGCTCCCCCAGTGTCAGTAAAGAGTAAATGCAATGCTCTAGAATCTCTGTCAAGCTCATTTCCATATACAACATGCACTTTTGTTTTCAGAAATAAGTTTTGGATCAGTTTCCTGTTTTATCTTTTTGATTTCTTGAAAAAGTCCTAGTATTTCATATAAAAATGCAGTTTGTTGGTCACATGACAGTCTCTCAGGGTGTGTAACGTATGTAGTGAAGAGCGTTGTTTAAATAATAGATGCAGGTTTCTACTCCATCAGTCATCAAAATAAAGCCATTTATTAGAGAAAACAAAGAAAAAATAAGAAAAAATGTTAACTATTGCTGCTTTTACGAACCATACGGTGAACTGGCGGGCTCAGTACATGGTGCCCCCTGTTGCTCACTTAAGGTAGAGATAGTACGTCATGCCAAGGATCTATGTTTCTGGCTTGATTGTGTTGTTTCTGTGCTTATAATTGTAGAGTTTAACTATTGCTGGGTTTGAGAGAGTGAATCCCTGAATAAGTAACAACATAAATTTCATCGTAAGACTTCTTAAAATGTTCTTCTGGAACATTGTTTTGAAAAACCAAAGATTAATAATGATTGAATATAAACTCAACCTTCTACAAACCTCGCCAGACTATTGTCCTTGTGAGTTTACTGAAGTGATGCTTTGGATGTTTCTATTTAATCTTGCCTCTCTTTCGAGATGTCAACCTGAAGAAACTTGACAAAAGTAATCTAATTTGCCTCAAGAACAACCTAAAAGATGCGACCATGAATCCACTTAGGATCTAATATTTGAGACCGGCATTAGTCTGCATGAGCTTTCAGACATTTTCACTCAGACATATGCTACAGATGGATTAAACTTTCAGGAGTTTCTGAATACGTTTTCCACCTCTCGGAGCGACCGCAAGATCAGGTCTCTTTCAGTGATCCCTCTAACCAGTCGTGCCTAAAAAGCTTTTTCAAAGTGCAGGATGACGGAGAGCTTGAGTTTTCATAGGAAAGGTTACATTCTTGGTTGTAGCCGGTAAAACCGAGTGGTTTGAAGAGCCGAGATAAAAAAAAAAAAACGGCTCCTTTAATACAATAGCTTTGTAGGTCATTCTGTGGAGAGACGAGGTGCACTCACCAGCCGGGCGCCCCTGCAGAGCCTGCGCAGCCCACCAAACGCACGAACGTGCAACCTTTAAAGAGGGACTTGAAAAGGTCGTAGCATGGGCACGCGGAATGGTAAAATAGGTAAAGCGCTTCTTGGGGTCACCGGGGTCGGCGTCGGCTTTATGACTCCATTTCTGCCATCCAGGAGTTAAGACCGCCTCGATGTTACTCGGTCAAAAAAACACCAGAGCTTTTCCATTGACCGTGTAGGCGCTTCAAGAGGTTTTTCCTCCTCGCTCTTGTTGTGTTGACCCACTTTGGGATCCGAGGCAGTGAAGCGAGCGTCCGCCTGGACCTGGTTAGATGTGTGGTTAAGACGCATTTACAGGGTGGGGGGGCGTCATTGTCCCAGAGCACCACACTCTCTCCGTCTTCAACCTGTGAAAGGGCCTGTCCACGCCACATGTGTCACCTCCGATGTTGTTCTAACGTCCCTTTGGCCATGTAAAGAGGAATTGTTGCTTTGAATATTGAAGGAAAGGGATAGTCTCTACCCGAGGCTTGGAGGGATTTCCCGCGACTTGAGTTGACGGGGGTCCCCGTCTAATGACAGAGTGGGTGCTCTGCCTCTTTACTCCTCAGTCCCCAGTGATCTCACTCTTTGCTTTGCGACTCTTGAGCTGCTATAATTAGTCCCTCGCTTCTTCTTTAATGGTTCATATTTACAAGAGCATTAATTAATTCCGGTTATGCTGAGAATAGTCGATGTCCCTGTTTATCAAGTATGAACAACAGGGGGAGGTTTCCCCTTCGTACACCCTGGCATTAGTCACTTAGAGAGCTGTCTCATTTATCAAAGCTGTTGGCACGGTTTCCCCTCTTTGACTTTTCTTCACGATCTATCTTTGTGCACATGAAAGGTGATCTAGTTTTTATTTCCCACTACCAGTTGGCTGTTTTGTGCTCACGTCTATCCAATTATTTCCGACTATAAATCAAATTACTAGTATTATTCTCGTCTTATCTCGGCACCACTATCCCCTCTCTACTGAAATGCGGTCCAGTACTTCATCCACCTCACCCCCTTATTTTGAATATACTTCCTCGTACGTGATCACGTGGCCATTGTACCGGACAGGCATCAGGTTGGTGAGTGTAGAGCAGCATTATAAGAGCCATTGATCATCCCCATGATGCTGCTTCAGACCATCTTGTGATCTACAGATATTTATTTAAAGTTATTATTTACCTTCTTCTCCATCCGTTGGATTCCCCACTCTTTCATTGTCTGGTCCGATGTTCCATATATGACCATATCTTCCACTGTCATACATATCTTCGTCTTAGATGGCAAACCCCCCCCGATCTTGACGTTGAAACTAAAAGTAGTCTCTTGATTTCGACATAGGTCAGCGTCATCAGGGGAACTTGGCAAGGTTGTGGTTCCAAGTGTTTTATCTCCAGGTACCTATCAACATAATTTTGCTGAAGTTTTTAAAAGGCTTCACAGATTATTCTAGATATCTTCTTCAACAATATTTAAGGGAGTGTAGGCAGGCTGGAACAGGATTAAACAATGTTATCTGTGCCAGATATTTTAGCTGGAGTAAAAGGGGAACTTTACCGTAGAGTAGAGAGACCTGCCATTATGACCAGGACCAATGACACGGAAAGGAACAAGATCGGGAATTACTACTTCAGTACTATCTTGTGGAGAAGTTAGGACACAAAGTTTTTTGGGGGAGGCAGTTGTTGTGAAGACCTGAGGAATATTGGAAGAACAGGTAAAAGAGAAGAAAAACAACCAATGACGGTTATTGATGAAGACATGAAGCTGATCTGTGTGATATGGAAGTCAGGCCAAGATGGAAGAAGATGACTCACTGTGGCACCATTGATGGGAATGTTGTAAAAATAATTATAAGGTAATATAAGGGTAAATATAGGTTAGTAGTTGGAAGTAAATAAGATAATATCAGTGTACAGAATCACAACTGAAGACATAATGAATGCCTTTCTTCCGGTAATTCTCATGTATTTCATTGTCATTCATTTTTATTTTTTACTTTTAATTGTCCATAAGGATTTCTAGATACTTTTGTCTCCTTAAAATTGGTTGAATTTTGTCATTTGAAGAACCTTTTAAAAAAAGAGAACTTTTAAGAAAATCCTAAATTGAGTAAGGAAGACTCACAATCAGAGAAATCATGATCTTAATCATCTCATCTCTCCAAAAAGACGACGTCCTCACCCACTCGGAACTATGGGTCTCCCAGAACGAGCTCCTCGCTACATTAAATCAATTTTCCTAATCTTCCCACTCTGCTCTTACACGTCTAAGGATTCCAGCATGATGGCACTCCGGTCTCGTCTCCCCTTATGAGGAAAATAAAAAGAGATAATTAAAAGCCCTCCTATAAAATACCCTAAGCTTATTTTGGACGATGTGATTATGTCTGGAAATCAACGTTAAAAACGGTAATCGCGTTAGATTTGAGAAGCGTGCTGGAGTGTGTGTGCGGGATGAGTTTATATGGCTGCTTACTGTGACACATTAGCTTAAACAAACACCCCAGTGTAAATGACAGTAATTGCTAATTGACTGGTTAAAGACTTTTGTAAACACCACTGTGTTTAAAGATGCAAATGAGGAGACTAGAATGGCCCGACAGTGTGAGATCATATTGGCAGAGGAAGCACATAAGCAGTAAATGCTCGCAGTGTCTCAGTTTTTTCCCCCGAAGAAAAGACGGATCCTGTGTCAAAGCGGAGAAAAGGTTTTTTATTTCACAATCCTCGGTGAAGACATCCAGGTGTGAGACGTGTTTTGAAGACGGCTGTGAAGGTATCTATTATGTCATGACAGGCCATCAGCTCATGACTCGTATGACATGGAAGTAAAACCAGTGCAGCACCAATGCCGGATTTAAAAAAAGAGAAATAGAAAACACACAGTTTTTTAACAGCTGCACAAATATTTTGGGGGTGAATTAGCAGAAACAAGACATGGTTGATGCCAAATAATAATGTCTCACTGACGTCACGTAAACAGAAGTTGGAATGAGCGCCCTTGTTTTTCTGGATTACACAGAATATTCTGGGACTTTTTTTGTCCCACGTTATTAATAAATAGATGTCAGCCTTACATCACATCCCGAAAAAAAAGTTTCTCCTCCACGATTGAAGCTTCGCACAAACTGCTACAAAACAAAAGTGAACCCGTATTTTCTACAGGCAATGAAGATGAATCAGAAGAAAGCAAATTTTCAAAGTGTGTGTGAAGCTCTGAGTTACAAAATCCATCGCAGCAAATTCATTGCATGTTGTGTTGACACGTTTCTCTGCCAAAATTTTTAAGCATTTGTTTGTGTTTTTAGAATCAAAAAGATGTGATGAATTGGAATTCATTGTGGTGTTAGGCACTTGTAATAGAATACAATATTAAGAGTAGCAATATTAAGAATCTTAATATAATAAAAGAGTAATAACTTAAAATTCAATGTTTGTTTAAACCATCAATCTGATCCCTCGTCTCTCAATCATTGTTTTTATTTGTTTATGACCAATAAAATCATTATATTTATCGTCAGATTAAAGATATTTTTTGATGTAACTTTTTTATTTTTAAATAAACGATTTTATCCTGTAGTATCTATGTAGTTAAATTATCTTATTTAAATGATGAGAAGCATTTATTTGTATAGTCTATTGTTCCTCCATGGAAAACCATGGACTCTGATTTCCTCCCATAGTTCAAAATCCTGCATCTAGCTTGATGGATGACGCTAAATAGTGGCGACCCATTTCGAGTGTCCCCACGAACAGACGCAGAGGGACCCCCGACTCCCCACAATTAGCAGAAGAAAAGGGTTCAGAAAGAGGCGAGGATCTGGCTTTAGTCAAGTTTCCTTATTATCGGTTAACCTTCGATTCCCGGAGTAAACATTGTCAAGGATTAAGCTGTAATCAATATTCACTCTCCAAACAGACGCCGACTCCTTCTACTCATTCTGCAGCTGCCACCAAGAAAACCAAAACAATCATTTTGTGGTCATCTTTTTTTCTTTCTTTTTTTTTAACAGTCCTGCTTGCTTTCACATTTTGTATCCTCTCTTTGTGCTGACGTTGCAATTTCCGACGACAGTCGGTTTTCTCTTGAACGTTTTGTTGTTTTACTCTGCAGAGCATTCTCTTGTCTAACCTCCCTTTAAGCTAACCTGACACACGCATGCTATTCGTATTCGACGGTAGGCTCTAAATTTGTTTGACTCATCTGACAAAATCCAGATCAGCTCTTGTTTCTCTTCAGTAACTCATGTCAAACAGCTCCTCTGCTGTAATGCTTCCTTTCCCTTTAGTGATGTCGCCCACACAGCCATATGGTTTTCTTCTCAGGATCACCTTGTCTGACTTTTATTTCCAGACCTTGTGTATGAATAAGAAAACTCAAAGCACCATTTTTTTTCTCTTGTATTATTGAACAAAGACTTAAAAACTATTTCGCAAAGGCCACGGTTACACAATATGTGAATTTGTTCCATAAAACTTTCTCTGCTGGGATCCACAAGTCTTTCCTTGAACTCACGTGTTTAAGTTACTCAAGTACTAAACTTATTTCAATTACATTTTCAATCATCATCTACTTGTGTTGTTCACACACATAAAAAGTAAACAAAGTATTGAACAAAAAAGTCTTTTTCACTAGGAATACAATCTGGTCGCTGTAAAATGTAAACTTTCATGTAACTGTGGCGACAATAATGTTTGTTCTACAACTTTGTACATGTTGTGCTAGTGACACCTTCAACTCCAGGGTGCAGGTTTGATTCCTGTCCGGACTATCTTATTATTTTGTTTTTTTTGTCGGTCAGCGCAAACAATCAATGAAACACAAAAGCTCAATTGTTAAAAGATAAGTTCAGACAAAATTCAAACTTCACTCATTTTCTACTCACCCTTATGTGGACTAAGGGTTGGTAGTAAACTGTTCCTTTTTAAATGTACGACGCTCAGTTATCTGCATATTCGTCCAAAAAAAACACACTTAAAAACTTACAAATACCACCTAGGGTGCTTGTCTGTTACCCCCATCCTGTATTGAAGCCTCGACAAGAGGAATTGTTACGGAAAAAAATGAAACAAGTCTATATTTTTACACTCGTTTTAAGCGGACAATGCTAGGCTAGCAGCCTAAATCTTGCAACTCGAAACTTGCATTGGGTTTCAATGAGAAAATACTTCATACCGTAACTGAGAGACTGATAAACTCTGCTACAAAGAAACTTAACTTATGGAAAAATTCTTGTTGAGGCGTCAATGCAAGATGGACGTTACAGACGAGCACGTCGTATTTAGATATTTAGATGTTTTTAAGTGTCTTTTTTAGACGAAGATGAAAAGGAAGATAACTAAGCTCCAGTAGCTACAATAAAATGATCATACATTCATGTCTATAACTCTAAAAATGAACAGATTATACTGAAAATAATCCCAACCCTTGAGGGTGAGTAGAAAATTAGTGAAGTTCGAAATATGGAAGAACTTTCACTTTATCTTTATGGCGTTTACCATCCAAGTTATAAGGTCATGTAAACATGCAGATGTGTGTGTTATCCTGCAGAGGTGTGTGTTATCATACGGCTTTTCTGTCAATCTTTTATATTTCCCTTTCATTTACAGATGGCAACAAAACGAGAAAATCTCCCGCTTATGTCAGAAGCTTGAAAAAACATACATGTGGAGCACAGATCCTTCTAATGAGTGTCCTCCTGACCTCGTGGCATTAACTCCGCAGTGAAACGGCGCATGTGGATAAAACCTTTGAGAGAAGATAAAGGTATTAGCATTTCTGTGGAGCGGAGGATAACTCAGCCCACACACTCTTCCACTCATCTGCATTAGCGTTTTCAAGTTCTGACCGGGTTACAGAGCTTAAGAAAGGAGTTAATCAGCGTGCGGGAAAGATGGATGGTGGTGTGAGCGAGGTCTTTTCTTTAGGAGATATGCATGCGAAATAACATTCTCTGTTGTCTTTTATGTGACTGTATGAACCGTTGGTTGTGGTAGAAAATTACTTATCGTATTTTTATTTTTTTAGTCCTGGAGCTTGGTTGAAAACATTAGAGAGTGTGTTTCAAGCTTGGAAGACGAGGTGAGGCTGTGACACCAATTTGTTCTTGAGTGAACAATTTGAGCTCCGACAAATGCATCGTTTTAACAAAGCAAAAAAAAAAAAAAGCCACCTACGCAAAAATGATTTTGGAAGATTGTGGTGATTGAAAGCACAAAAGCACACAAAAGATGTTCACCCTTATTATTCACCACATATCATTTTTATTTGTATTGACTGTAATCTTTTCTTTTTTTTGCCTTTTTTTCTGAAAATACATGTCACAGTCAAGGCCAAACAAGTCAGTCCTTATACATATCCTTCAAAAGGATCCTTAATCCAGATGGTAACAACACCACCTACATTTTTCACAGTTTTTTGTTTTATTAACCTAAATTATTGTTCAAAATTCTCCATTTTATCTTATTTTATAGATCCTTTTCAAGTAATTTAGCAAACACATAAACAGATAAACATTTGCCTGCAGTATGAATTTAACTATCCATGAATGGACATTGGAATTCGAAAACCATTGTTGACAAACTAACTTAATGTATTGAGAACAACTAATATCACTAAAAAAAAGTTGGTCTTTTACTTCAAATACGCTAAGAAAAGGACGAAATTTTCAGTGTTAACAAGCAATTTGGACGTTTTTTTCTCTTCCGTGAAATGTTCTTCCAAATATAACCTAATAAGGACTAATAATTACATAGTTTGCTCCCCATTCGTTCACTCCGGTGTAAGCTAGATCCATGTTATCGTGGAATAATAAGGGACATTTGTCGTAAAAGTCTGTATACCTGGTTTGCGCACTGCTTTTCACTCCTCATAAGCCACTGGTGAATTGCTGTCCCGCTCTTGGGGACTTGACCAGGTATTGAGTAAATAGAAATTGGAAAAATGAAAAGTTAAGTGGATTTGACAACCAGGCGGGATTTCTCCCTGGCAAGCCCAGGAGTGCAGATGAGCAGACGCACAACCTGACACATCTTTGCCGAGCGCCAATCCTTCAACTTGACATGCAATACTGCTTATTGGTGGTCAATCTGGGAATTGGGAGCACGGGACAGAATGTTCAAGTCCATTTATCGATTCGAGTCAGCTTGACAGGACGGGTTAACACACCTGAGAGAACTGGACGGAACCTCAGAGCATGTATTGTTTTTCTAAAGAAACATCATCGAGTAGATCTTGGTTAATGCCCAATTTGGGATTCATAGCTCAGTACAGAGTATTTCTTACTAGTTATGTACCACCATGAGACAATCATTGTGGGGTTCAGCCAAACAGCTGGTGGCTAAAACTTACAATCCACCGATAAACATGAAATATGACTTTGAGTTAGTTTAGTTTCTGAATGTATTTGTTGATTTATGGAGACAATATGTTGAATGTGCTGTAATCAAACACACTTATTGAATCTGTTCAGTCTAGTTATATATAGAATGAAACGGGCAGTGAAAATCAATTGTTTCCAAGCGAGGATTTCTTGAGTAGATGTAAAGTGTATTCTATTCATAAAAGAGACTTTAAAGGTCAACTAATGTGTAACTTCAACTCTCCTGACTCACTCACATCATTCAAATGTTCAAGTCTTCCATCTCTTAGATATAATAAGTCTCTCATCATGACCATGTCTTAAAGTTATTACTTTTATAAAGTTCTCCCCCAGCAGAAATATCGGTGAACAAGAGGTTATGAGAGCGGATGTCATTATGATGTAATAATGGCTCCAGGAGGAGTGAAGCCATTTGTTTATGCAACGAGTTCCTTGGAGTTGGAGCCTTCCGGGATTAATGGCGCATGGTGACAAACCTTGAAGCTTGACCAATCATGGCAGAGTGGGCCTGGTTATGGTAAACAAGATTTAATATATTAGATTAGATAATCTAATCATTTTAAATGGGCATTTTCTAATGTAAATATTGAAATGAAAAGAGAGTTTTGTACAAACAGACAAATACTGATGAGTACAATAGAGTCCAATATCTATTTAAGACACACTTAAATCAACACCTCCCTTTAATACTTGTCCGAAACAAATACAATAGTTATTGTCAACAATATCTTAAGGATAATTACAACATAAGCAGGTTGATTAAAAAAAAAAAAAAGAAATGGTAACTGTGATTGTGTAATCCGACTGATCTCAGGTCTTCTCTAAGTGCGGAAGGATGGAGTGTCAGATTGACAGATCAATCGGTGAAGCTCATTTGTTGATCAGTTCTGAGCTCAGCAGGAAAACAAAGTCCTTGATTAAACACACGCCGTCCTCTACAGTTGTGGGCTTTAGATGTTTGGCTTGAGTAAACATCCATCATTTGTTTGGTTCGCAGTGTGTCCTTTAAAGGCTTAAAGTAGATCTTCACTAAAGAAAAGCAGATTTATGTGGCTTAGATATAACGGATGCCTCTTGGTAAATGGATTTTATATTATATATTGTTGGTCCAGCACCAAAAGTACTTCGTACTAAGTCACCGATTCATACTGCTAGCTATAGATGGCAACTTGCGCCACGAATAAAGGATTTAAATGCGCCTGGAATTGGGATAAAACCAACAACCTCTTAGACGACCACTTTGACGTCTGGATTCCCCGAGAAGTGCTGTACAGACTTTCTCCAGAGAACGGGCAAGTCTAGCTTTTTTAACTTATGGCCCTTTTTCACGGACAGAAACCCAGGTTGATACGAAAAAACCGCTGAATGTCGAGGTCGTCATTTAGCCTCTCAATAGGGAATAAGAAGCAGGTATTAAGGCAGCGTGAATGCATCCATATGCTGCGTGAAATGAGATCAATCCTCAATGTGTCGGTGTTATTCACGCTGGATAACCAGAGGAAAAAACTGGACGGACTGAAGCACATTATAAATCAATGAATTTACACATTCAATTACGAAATATCGTTAAAAAGCCACCTGGTCATCGTCATGTGCTCCACTTTTAAACGCGGTTATAACTGGTAGATAAAAATTAACTTCTATTTAATGTGTTCTGGTTGTTTACTGGTGTGTAAAATGCTTCATTAGCGTCCGGGACCTTGTTTTTTTGGCCTGGTGGAGGATTCCACGTTGTTTGGTAAAGCGGCTGCACAAACGCTGGAAATGAATCATTCATCAGAACCTGTAATATGAGCAGAGCCTCACTGCACATTTCAATCACTGACGGAATCTTTAAAATCCCGTTCATCACTTTGTCCGACAAGGAGAAGCGATGGAAGGCAGGGAAGCGCAATACTTCATAACGCGTTTCTCATGTGTGTAGACAAGTTTGAAGAACTCTCCGTCTTAGCCAGACACACTGCCCCATCAGCAGGGATTGTTATAGACCCCGAGTCCAGAGGTCAGATCATTACCAATGCAGCCATGGATCATAGATACAGCCCTCATATTACTCCTTCCTTCATCACTCCCCTCTGACCTCGTCCGCAGCTGCACTACCTCTCATCTTTATGATTTTAAAATGACCCCATCCTTCTCCTTCGCGCTCACCATGTCCCCCTCAGGACCCGACCCGAGAATCCATCATTATAATTATTTGACCATCCATATTAATTGACAAATTTGTCAGTGGAAGCCGGTGATCCATTGGTCACACCCGCTGGAAGAAACCACCCCAGGACTTAAAACAATTCCTGGAAGAAATGTCTTCTACTAAACATGTGTTTCCTCTTCAACAGTAGCTGTTGTCGTATTTCCTGTTGGAGGTTATTGGCATTTCCTCTTGTGGCCCATGAAAAATACTTGTTCTTAAATGTTTACAGATTTATTTGTGGGTAGAATGTCTTAAAACACAGAAAATTCTGAAATAGATTTTTACTGTTCCTTTCAACGTTTATCCCTTAATTTAAAATCATTTTCTTTTTAAGTTGTTACGTGTTAAAGCACTATGATATATTGTTTTAAATATGCATTGCTCGGCTCATGTGTAAAAAATATGGGGCACAATCCATTACATTAACATACAAACTGCTGATGTGTTATTTTACAGTTTTTTTTTTTTTTTTTGGCGCCATAAGTTTAGCAAGACAGCATTTTTCCTGTCATGATGTTTTATATCCAGCGCTACACTTTGCGTTATAAACGGCCCCTGCGATGTTTTACACTGATGAATTAAGCAGGCAGCTTACCAGACGTTATCGCTTCTATTTAGTCACACTGAGCCGAGCACTGGAGCATAATTGTGTACAGAAGCATTTGTCGACTGTAAGGCAACATTAAACCGGCCATGAAATAACATGTAGAAATTGAAATTCTGCTGCTTTTTGCTTTCCAAGTTAAGTTCGGTTGATTTAAACATTAGAATTAATTAAATAATGCATATTTTAAAAGGGGAAAAAACGTCCTCATTCCTCAATAGCCATTCAAAATATCGAAGTAATAGGGCCACAGATGGCAGACCGCTCTCTAGCAGCTCATGTTCACCATTTTTTTTATTTATTGTTTGCCCGGCTTTTTCTATGAATGTAATTTCTTACCTTTTAGAATTTAGAATATTGTATCACTAGTAGTATGATTAAAATTAAACAAAATTCTGAGGCAAATAAGAGGTAGTACCGTGTCATAATTTCTTGCACAACACCCACATTGATCATAAAAAGAAGAGCTCACGTTGAAAAAATAAAACGTATATATGTGGACTAAAATGGTCATCTGGAATACAACCAAATAAAATGAACTATTACATGTCAAATTATAAACATTTGCTGAAAATTATTTTGCTAACAGACAGTAAAGTATTTACTGTGTCACTTTTTTTTAAGGTTTTATGCTGTATTTAATATACAATCATGTAATTACAGGTTGCATTGATCGTAAAAGAAAGTTGTGGAGCTTGTGCTGCAGGAACCTTGGACTGGTGGACTAAAACAGTGATCTGGAATACAATCAAATAAAATTAACCATTACTTCGACAACTATCAACATTTCATACAAAGTTATCGAGATTTAATTGATCTAGTTTCAAGTCCATCCATGCATCCGTTCATGCATCCATCCATCGCATAAATAATTGTGCTATATTATATTATATCGTTATTTATATATAGAAAAGTAATGTTTGCTTCAAATGCAATGTCTTATACCAAGTACCTTTACTTGTTCCATGTGCTGCTACAAGAGTTGACATCTAATCATTAGTTATTGGAACTTTAGAACCATCCTCTGTTACCTGAATGTTCATTAGGATAAATAAAACTATTTATCTATTGAAGCCCCACATCATCGTTTGCATTTTACACAGCTTGTTTTGGAAAGCCAAAATATCCAAGCCTTCTTTCTCCAGCTTTGGTTGTCGCCATACTTCCTCTGAGCCTGATGTCAGTGGTTCCCTTTGATGCGTGGATGGAGGCGTTTTGTTCAAAGGGATAACCTTTTCTGAGCACTACTTTGAAATGATAATTCAGGAGCTTGCTGCAGGTGGAGCTTCGGCGCTCTCAGCAGACGGGGTCAATCAAAGTCAAACGGGAAAACTGCTCCCGGCTTCACCTGGCTGCTCAGCAACGATGGCTGATGCTGCTGTTAGCATTGCCAGAGGAACAACCTCCCTCGGAGGCTCCTCTTGGTAGTAGCAGAAATACTAAATAAATTGGCCTCAATCCTACTTAGAGTTTAATGCTGAAAGGGTTTGAAATCGTTCATAGATTGTCAGACTATGAAGTCTGTCATAGACTTGATAAGTTGAAATTCTTTGGGACCTCCACGACTGGCTACTGCCTCAGGTCTGGGTCCATTTAAAGCATCACTTACAGGCCACTTTCTTAAAGGGTTGGTTCACAATCATTTAAAATTCACTCTCTTTGTACTCACCCTCATTGGGATTATTTGAGTTATAGGCAAACATGTATGTCCATGGTAATGTAGGGACTGATCCCCAGTTGTATTCGTCTTTATCTTCGTACAAAAAGACACACATAAAAACATCCAAATACCTCGATACTGCTCGTCTGTAACGTCCATCTTCTATTAAAGCCTTGACATCCAGAATTGTTTCTGAAAAAAACTTTACAAAGTCTATATTTTCATTTCAATAGTCAGAAGGTGTTTTTTAAGTTAGAAACTTGGAAAGTGACTATATTGAAGTAAATACACTAGAGGACTCTTTTTTCACATATTCCAGCTGAAAACCATGCATTAAGCAATGTTAGTTTCAAGGCCTACCAAAGTTGACTTGTTATTAAAGAGGCAAAAACTCACAGTATTTTTAGTCTTTTAAGGGTTAACTGCCTTTTCAAAATAATGTGGGTCAGTGCTTGACTAAGGTATGTTTTAAGGGTGACTAATGTGTTGAGTTCAGTGTGTCTTAAATAGAACTGAGACCTCTATTGTACTCATCAGTATGTGTCTGTTTGTACAAAACTCTCTTTTCATTGAAATATTTACTTGAGAAAATGTCCCAGGTCGAAAAGGTTTTTCTTGGGATGAAATCTTGTTTACCATAACCACGCCCACTCTGCTGTGATTGGTCTAGCATCTGAGTTTGTCACACAGCATCATCAATCTAGGAAGTCTCCATTTCCAAGGGATTCGTTTAGTAAACAAAGCGGGGCATGATTACAGCTGCCTGGAGAAGTGAAGGTCATGACTAAGTCTTAATGAAATACGCTTTTGTAACCTCTCGTTTGCCGAGATTTCAGACGAGGGAGAACTTTATAAAGTAATAAGTTGAAAACATGGTCATGATGAGGGACTTACTGCATCTTGGAAAAGAAAGACTTCTACATTTGAAACATGTGAGAGTCAGGAAAAGTTGGGTTTTCACTTGACTTTATTTTCACGTTACCCTTTGAAGATTTTCGAGGCTCTCACCCATCGATAAGAAAGAGTCCAAACAGACCTTCAGAAGAGAACTTCCTATATTTCCTGCATCCAATTTAACTTCGATCGATTAGGACCAACTATTTTAATGAATTGATTCCTAATAAATTGTTCGGCAACCGTATCTGACGGGAATTTGCTTGAATTCTGTTAATTGCCCTTAATTTGTTTACTGAATTTCTGAAGAAAATTCAAAATAAGTCAAAACAGATTCCAGTGTAGATATTTTGTGGTGTCTGTTGTTGTCAGGTTTTATATTAAAATGAAACCAGGAAGGTAACATTTTTATTCACTTCACAATTGTACAATAACACAACTATTTTTACATAAATTCAAGTGTTTTCTTCAGTACAACAGTTCTTTTTCTCTTCCAGTATACAATCAAAAATCACTTTCACAGTAAGAGTGAGCGGTTACACTACAGTTGTCAGTCAAACTCCCGCTGAGCGTTTCTGTGCTGTTGCAGCACACGGAAAAACTGAAGGCGAGCGCCGAGCAGGTGTGTGTAATTACATCAGCAATAAGTCCTGGAAATGGTCCACCTGCCTCAAAGTGAACCCTCCATCCAACCCCGCGCTGCCGACAACAAAAGAGACGCTCTCCTGCTGATTATAGCTTTGATGAAGCGGCTACGAGGCTGCATCCGGAACCATTTGTACAAATTATTCAATCTCACGAACAATAGCATCTTCTATCACCATGTGATCAAACGGAGAACCCTCGTATGTTGTGTGTCAATGTCGGGTGAGCTGTGAACAAAACGAAGCTCTGATGTATTCGTCTGTGCGGTTTTTGTGATGGCATATTTATACTATAAAACCCTGAATTAAAAAAAAAAACTGTTGTGAACTTGAGAGTGAAGACCCCTGGCAAGCAGCTTGTATCCACCCACAGTGGGATGAGCATGCATTTAATGCTGATCCTAGATAAGGGACTGATCTCACTAATAGTGAGATTGTGACGCAATAAATAGGAGCCTCCAGGATTGTGCATTGGTGTCTTAATGTGTAATAACATGTTTTATTAACAACAACACATTTAGGTATCACACTCAAAATGTGTGTGATTTGTGGTTTGATTGTGTGCGTCTTTTTTTTGTTGCACAGCAGTAAGAGCTCCAAACGCTAAAGCTAAAAACTCGAGATAAATCCTTCAAATATTTTTCTGGAGCCAGATTTATTAATAAAGTATTTCAGAATATCACCATTATCCTGTCTTCCGTATTTCATCCCTGTACCGACAAGTCGCAAAATAATTGTTACATAAGTTTTAAGTTCATAAGGTTTAGGTAACGGACATATTATTAATTATTATTATTATATATATTATTAATTTATTACTTATTTATTATTCATTTCAGATTATTAGTGATAACTTGGCAAATAAATGTATACTTGTCTAAGTCATGCTCACTTTCCCTCCATCCTACAAAGAGTTAAAAAGCCATTTTTCTTTGAATCATTTATATTTTACTGGCCCCCGCCCGTCAAGTGTAGTCAGGAGCAGCATTGGACGGCTTAAGAGCTTAGATGTTCCATACAAACTCTTGTTCTGATGAGCACAAGAAGGAACAATTTAACATGGCTAAAATAGGTTGTACTACCAGATCCCATCTTGAAGCAATCATGTTTCAATTACTGTTTTTTTGTATCCAGGAAAACAAATGCAATTGTCTGATAGTGGAGCGACTAACCTCAACTCAACTGGCATAACATTTCTGTGAAATGACAGTTACATTGTGCTGCTGCTGTACTCTTGTATATTCTATCTGGAAAAGCTGTAGACATGGAGAAAGAAACCTCAAATGAGTATTTTTATTGTCTTCTTCAACTTCCTGTAGCAGATTGAGCTTTGTCATCACAAAGAGGTTTGGGATAAAATTCCTTACCACAAATAATAACTTTTATCTGAGGGGCGAACGGCAATGGGTATATGGTTAGAGAACACTTCGGTATTGTACCGTAAGAGTTGTAAGTTTAGAGGGAAGACTTGAGATGAAGATGAAAGGGAGGTCCACCATGAAAATGGGTAATTAAATGGACCTTCTCAAGATGAAGGAAATAAACTACGTGAAGGTACATTACCGTATTTTCCGCACTATAAGGCGCACTTAAAAGCCTTTAAATTTCTCAAAAAACTACAGTGCGCCTTATAATCCGGAGCGCCTTATATATGAACATTGCCTAGTGGGTGACTTGTTTACAAACACTTTCATGACTATGAACCGACTGAGCCGACACACCGTGGGGCGGAATTACGTCATTGTGTCATCACGGGGTGGGATTAACGATGCACGTCACATCATGGCGGATGGCTATGGAGTGATATTACCGCCACCGGTTTGAGCAAGTGTGTCTTGGTTGTTCACACCACCAGTCTCGCACGCTGCTGCTTTAAGCCATTTAAACATCATTTGAACATCGTTGTACATCGCTGTTTTGTTGACATTCCCTATAGCACAGCTTTATCTAGTGGATGCATAACGCAACCCCAGTCAAACGTTTGACTGTATCTTTTCAACGCGCCTTATAATCCGGTGCGCCTAATAGTGCGGAAAATACATTCAGTTGTATTTTTGCGTTATAAAACTCTTTAGAGAAAACGACCTTCTTCTTTTCCTCGAGCGAAGAATCCATTTGCAATCTGAGAAAAGCTAACAACACAAACAAAATCAAATTTTCACTCCACGTTAATATTGTATATCAGTCAAGCATTTTGGAATCTGCATCAGCTGGTGGGTTGGTAACGAGGCGGCACGGCACACAGACACAGTTCTCCCAGGGGTTCTAGGCTCCAGCTGGAGCAGGGAACGCCAGGACAACCTGTCCCGATTATTGTTTGTGACAGACTCAAGAAGGAAACGCAAGTCACGAAAAAAGTGCATGAGTTGTGGTTGCACGTCTCGCCCTGCTGGCACTGCCCAGAACATAATTATGGGCATGGGTGGCCAGCTATGACAGCTCATCTGTTAGCCGGCCTTTACCTGAAGAGGCAACCGGTGAGCGAAAAAGATGAACCACAAGTCACACTACATGCTATTTACTGCCAACCAGCAAAGGGAGAAGTATTTTTTTTTATCTCAGGAATATTTGTAGCCAAGATTCAACTCTAAATGACTGGGTCTTTCTGTTGTGGTGGAGATTATTTAAATGAATACTTAAAGTTCAACAGGATCTCATTATTAGGAATTAATCTATCAACAGAACTTAAGGTGCGTTTAGCATTTTGCCTCGCTATGTTGTAAACCTCGTTTATTTCGCCAAATGTGTCAAAAGGCCAAAAGGTTTTAATTGTATTGGTCGCTGGTTGAACAGATTTTGTATTTACCAAACTGGGAGTATCAAATTTCATATCAACCCTTACTGTTATCAGATGTCTCTGTGCAATTCTTGACATCCAGAATATCTGTTCCTTAGCTTGACTTAATAACTGTCATATTTATAGGTCAGAATATCGGCCATGTATTCGACAAATGTGGTTTAGGGGGACCTAAAGATTTTAAATAGACAACCATCGTTCACAACCAAGAATTGTGGCAAAAGACAGTGTTTTATAGGCACTGGATTTGTATCCTCTGGGTACTCTTTCCAAAGATTCAAGTGCTGACAAGAAAAAAAAACAGATTGAACTGTCATTTTAACTTTACTGTGGGTTTCCTGGTAAAGCATGCGCGTCAACCAAAGGATTCATAGCACCTCACGCAGAGGAAACATCCGGCCAAGGGCAGCTGATCATACAGAGCCCACCTTTTGGCGAAGGGGCTCTACTTAAGGATGAATAATGACGCGACGTACTTTCATGCAGTGATTCCAGCTTTCTAATTAGTCTCCCATTAACTTTTCCAACCTTGGTGGCTGCAGGGAGCATACTTGCATCACATATGAAGATCCACACAAAAGCTCCAGGACAAGATGGGTCTGCCTGCACCAAAATCTACATTTAACGATCGAAAAAGCAAAGGATTTTATATTCCTCTACTTTTTTATACATTCAGTAATTAGTGGTTAATTTTCCAACCAGTCAATACTAATGTAAAATAACCAAGGACGATAAGACCAGAAACTGACATACCAAGAGCATTTATATTGTTTATAAAGAAGTTTCAATACTGTTACTCTTGAGTTGCAACATTGCAGTTACATGCAGGAAAAATAGAAACAATCCTTTCAAACTGACATGTTATGGCTTTAACTTTTTGGTGGCGAGAAAAGTTGATGGTCACTCAAAATATTAAATAAATCCATTTTTTAAATAATATAACGATATAATATTCATTATATTCCTACTTAATGTTAATTTAGGAATTGTTTATTTATATGCCATTACATGTTAATGTTTCTTATTTTAATTTTCTTTTTTTTATTTTATTAACCTCTTTTTATTGAATTCGGATTATTAGTAGATTTTTGTATTCAGTAAAGCCACCACAACAAATTCCCGTGTGTTTAACAACACAGGCAATGAAACTTTTCTGATTCTGAATAATGTTAGTATATAAGTAATTTAAGATATCAATATATTTTAATCATTTTATTCATTCAAAAGATTCCTTGAGCATAATTTATCAATTCAGGCAGATCCATTTTTTAATATGTCTCTGAGTTTCTCAGTTTAGTTTCATGAAAGTCAAATCAAAAAGAATGTTCTTGGAATTAATCACACAATGAAGGGCATTTCTTACGCAATCAAACTTCCTGGTTGCAGATTCATGCTCTCTCTCTCTCTGTCCATTGTTAATTTTTCCAAAGATCATTTGCAAATACCACAACAATTCAAACATGAACTTTTCCGTCCGTGTTCCAAGATTTGTTTTGCTCTCTGAGAAAACCTCCATCAGTGGTGGTTTGTTGTGATACAGACAGAATGTCAATGTTGCACGCCGGCGTTTGTGGTTTGCGTTTGGCACCCTGCCCCGGCTGATATCTGTCAGAGCACATACAATGAGTTTCTGATGTGTGGAATAAAAGCAGCTGCACAGGCCCTCGGCTGCATGTGGACACTCTGTAAGAGAAACTAGACAAAAAGATTGACAAGAGAAAGGTCTACATGACGGGAATAGCAATGCAGTCCATCTGGTTTCAATGCTAAATCTTAACTTCGTAAAGCATTCGCAGACTCTGCCACATTTTTTTATTCAGCTTATAACAACACTGCACATGCATCGGTATTTTTCCATAACTTATGATGGTTCCTTTAGGTTAAGTATCAACAAAATGTATGGGCGCTCCTATGGTGATCTTAAAGCGCATGTGTGTCGGGGATTTATATCCCGAAACGCTGCTGTTTATTGCAAAGATAATTACATTTGCGGCTGCGGTCATTCCTCATATTTATGATAAGGTTGGGGTTAAGACCGTCGCTAGAGTCGCAGTGACATCAATAGCAGAGGAGAAGTTTTTTTTTTTTGTACGCATGTGCTCTTGACTTTCAGCGTTAGAATTTATGATTCATCCGCTTTCACAAAGGGCAGCCGGCGCTACACAAAAGACTAATGGAATTTCCGATCGAGCCGCCCGTTCTCCGGCCCTCGCCACACACTCGTATTCACTTTGTCTGTTTATTACTTTTCACACAATCTGTTTGTTAGCCCATCTGCAATGTGAAAAGGAGGATTATAGAACTCTTCCCTCGTCTTAACGCCTCTTAGAAAGTGAGTCAGAGTATGATGACCATAGCAGCCTCCATCTTGAGATACTAAATCTCGATTTCAGTGACTCACTCCAAAGTGTTTTATGTGTCATAAATATGTTCAAGGAAATACATTTTTTTTTTAATAGGAAATACAAACCACCTGCTGGGAAGACACATCCTGAAGGGTTTGCCAGCAAAGCAGAGAGCACATTCACTACTATATATTATTATATAGTAGCTTATATACCTAGATTGTAGGTTTGCTCTTGTAAGGGTCAAAAGGGGAAAAAAAAGGAGCAGGACGAGAGAAAGAAAGTAGATCTGATTTTATATATTCTTATTTAAAATGTATTAAATATGGTATAGATTATGTTTATATTGGACGTACTTGGATTGTCCTAGGGGTCTTCTTTCTCACTTTGAGCCCCCTAACAATCAAATAAAATAGCTGAAAGTCTGTGGTTTCAATTTGATCAAAATTGGACATACTTGAATTTTCATGGTGGTCTTCTGCCACCTTTCTGACCACTTTCTCTTGACCTCATTTAGTTGACCTTCCACCCTCAGTTCGTCAGTGAGAGGTCGGTAGAATATACATACATTTTAAAGCGATTTTGTCAAGAAGTTTGGGAGTCTATATGATGTTAAGATGAGGTACACAAGGAAACACAAACCCACGAACCGTAGTTCTATTTTAAACATTTAGTTAATAGTAATACGTTATTAATACGAAAGTAACAAGGGTAAAAGAACAATAGAAAGATTGCAAAAATGCATTATTATTTTCTTAAGCATGAGCATTTAAAGATGTATGTCGTAAATCATAAAAGAACTTTCAAAATACTCTGAAGATACTTGATCTTAATTGTTTTTCCTGCATTTTGATTGAGTAATTGTACCAAAAAGGAGAATATATATTCTCCTAAACAAAGTATTTGGATTTTGTGGATTATACAAAGAGGTTTTAAAGATTTAACCTGACCTTCTGTGCTGCATAAGTACAGACTTAGAGTCCTGTTGAAGGAATCATGAAGAAAGTAGATCAATTTCAAAGAGTAGGTTCACTGCAAGGGTTCCCCCGGAAAAAAACTCACGCCTGCATAATCATTCCACTGTAAATCCTCTCCAGGAACAATCGTTGTAGCAGCCGGGGGCAAAAAAAAGTTGCTTATTCAAAACTGAAACCTCAAGAGAACCAGACAGAGTCAGACGTTGCAATAACAGGTCAGGCCAGATGTATAATACATTAATAAATAATGCAGGGAACTGTAGTAAAGAGGCTGAATCATTAATTTGTACATAGACTAAATACATATTTTCCCATCATATAGGAGCTTCATTAACACTGTGTTGCCATTTTCTAAAGTTATTTTTAGTGACGGTGCAACATCTTGTTGCTATTTCTGCAATCAGGACATTGCTCTGACGCTAGCGTTCGTCTTATCCCATTTTGTTTCATTTGAAAGCTGCTGTAGTATTTGCTCAACTTGCTATTCATTTACAGAAAAATGGAGGCAATTGCGTTTTGCTGATGAATATTGTTTGACCATCAGAAATACATTTCATTTATTCTAAAAGATCCTGTTTTTTCAATATATCCACTGGACCTTATTGAAATTCATGTTCCTTATTTATGATTTATCTAGTTGAACCATAGAATAAGCAGGTTTTCCAACTGAGTTTTGATCCTGTTACAGTAAAGATTAAATTAGTTTGGCTGGATTTTAACAGGAAAAAATGCAATCAAGTCTTTATCCAGTAAAACATATTTTGAAGGTGCGTTTACTAAGATGATTTATGTTACATTGCAGAAAACCAATGAGTACCATACTTGAGAAGCTGATACAAACGTCTTATTTTTAGGCGAGGTTTTGTAATGCACTGCTTCCTAAATCATTTTCTAACCTCAGCGTTTAAAATGGGATTATGGTGTGTTTATGGTCGATACCGTCTCCTTTTAACACGTTATACGTCTTTTTTTAATCTTCGCAGATCACTCGGGTCATTTTCTGTGTCTTCCTGGAAACGGACTTCTCCATCTATAAGGAGAAAATGGCCACCATCTTTCAAGGTATGTGTGCTCGCAGCATCTTTCATTAAAGTCCCATCATTACAGTTCCTTGTTCCCCCCCCCTTTCGCTCCTCTGAGTTGAACTTGCAAATGGAGCGATGAATAATTAATCCGGTCCGGTCTCTCCTGTGCTTTCAAACACTGTATGCATTATGAGGTGTCACGCCCACCTCGCTGACCCTCTGCATTGAGCGGAGAAAACCTTAAACCGAGTTTCAATATCAACGCGACGACGGGTTTGAAATCATAAATCCTCTTGATTCATTAAACACCCAGAGAAAAGTGAAATAGTGCCACGCACAGCAACAGCTCTTGGTTACCACTTTTCAATTCTCTGTGAAATAAACAAACCTTATCTTCTCTTTCCACTCTCTTTTCTGTCTCTCTATTCCCTCCCCCCTTTCACGCCATCATTTTTTCTTTTTTTTCCCGTCCTGGCCCGGCAGCAGTCACTAGCTCTGATGGGGGATCCATGGAGGATTGGGTTGAATAACTAGGGGAGACGAAAGAGGGTGGGCGGCTTCACCAGTCTAGCATTACCTTCCATTTACCTCTCCTTTCCCTCCCCAGTGGCATACTGGCTCTCAGGCCTTCATCTCGCTCGCTCCCAGATGAAGAGTGTTTTGTTCCCAGTGTGCTCTCGTCATCTGTCCCTGCCCGGGTCCTTCTCGCGAACGATTACTGTCCGGGGAGAGACCTTAATTATATTGCTTGGCCCCCCGTGCACCCAGCGCCCGTCTCATCATATTAGCGCTCCGAGATGGGAATCTGAGGTTGTTGTTCTGCAGTTATCACTCTTGCCATTTACAAGCTACTGTCAGAGGATAACAGCCCCGGCGTGTCACCGCCACCTCAGCTCGAGCTCAAGAGCTGGTGTGAGTCACGGAGGGGATTTCGGCGAAGGTTTTCCTGGATAAACATGTTGAGAACTAATGAGATCAACTTCAAAAAGGGTTGCTTTACATGTACAGGCATTGAAAAACTGAGGATTTAATGTGTATTTCTAAATGCACCTTAGGGAAAAATCAAATGTTCTGCAAACCAAGTGTCCATATCTGGCCTACAAACTTGTTTCATGGAGCCAATACATCTGGGGAAAAAAACATGGATTTGACAGTCTTTTAATTCATAAGACCACCTCAAATTGATGTTGTCAAATGTACTAGAAGTAAAAGTTCACCTAAAGGTTTGTACTCCCCCACATGTTGACTAAGAGTTAGCCACGATATACAGTACATCCAAATACCTCAATATTTCTCATCTGTAATGCCCCTCTTGTGTTGAAGCCTCGACAAGAGAACTTGTTCCAAAAAAAAAAAAAAAGTATATATTTTAAGCTTGTTTGTAGAAGATGCTAAAGGCTAACACGCTACACAGATAGCATGTCGTGAGAGCTCCCAGTATAGAGAGTACACACTGGACATGTAACTCCAAAAAGGCTTTTACATCCCTTGTATCCCTAAAACATTGATGATATATGATAAAAAAAAAAAGTTTATCAGTAAAATGTGGCGTTAAAGATTTGTAACAATGATTCATATCAGATACTGCCAGATCCAAATAATTACACAAAATACATTTTCTACTCACCCTCATGTCGACTAAGGATTGAGATTATTTTCAGAGCAATCCCTTCCATTTTTGATTTATAGGCAAAAATGTCCAACCATTTTAATGAAGCAACTGATCTTAGTTTTCTTAGTCCAAAATAAAGGATTTAAAACTTACAAAAACCTGCATACTATTAGTTCTGTGAGACCAGTATTACCTTTGTTGTTCTTTGGAGATAAACAAAAGAGAATTAACTTAAACAGATGATAATTATATTGCATTATTAAGTAAGTTGTGTCTCTATATGTAGACACTGCATTGGTTCTTTATCAAGATTTGAGCATGACTGACCTATACATAGTAAGTTATTTATATTTATAGAAATAAACAATCAAAACAATACTCAATAAAATATATATTTAAAACTTAGTCCAGTGTTAGGTTATTAATTCTGATAATCTAATTTTATTCACAAACAACAAAACCACTCATGCATCTTCCAAACATTAACTATTTACACAACGGCATGCCTCGTAGTTTGAGCGATCCATTATATTTTATGGATATATTTTGATTCACAACAGTGACTACAATATACCACAAACATAACAAACGTAGGTCTTGATAGCTATTCTGTGCACATGGAACTATGTATAATTATTCCAAATAATTCAAACTTGTTGTACATTTATGGCACTATCCTTTTTATAAACCATTTGTAAATCACTTTTGAGATACAAGTGAGATACAAAATGTCAAAACAATCCCAGTAGCCGGACTAATGTCGTAAAGAGCTTCACCGCTCGCTCCATGACAACAACTAAGATCCCTCCATCATCCTTCCTCAACGATCTGAGCTGATTTTGAGTGGTGTAAATGAGGGCAGCAGTCAAAGGATGGGTTGATTTAAAGAAGAACATGCTGATTGCATCCCAACGCCTGTAGTGTGATTTCCAGAGCGGTGAAGGCGCCAGCGAATCAGAAGCTGCGAATAAGCTCCGCGGGTGGGCTCAGGCATTCGGGGTCTCATCACGCTCGCCGCCCCGGATGCAGACAGTCGGGTCGTTCCCTAAATTCACAAAATGTGCTACAGTGATCCCGAAGGCATTTTGTCTGCATCAATGTCAAGCTCCCCATAAGCCATTACACTTCTGTTTTTGGTTATATATGTTTACCTCCCCTGAAGGATCATCCCGGCTCCACAGATGTGATTGAGCCATTACGCTCTTCTCTTTTTCTAATCTGTACATGTCGGAGTTGAACGTGCATCTACTTAATGACATCAGCTTGAAGGGCTCGGAGAAGGTGCGATGGATTTCTGTTTTATTGAAGTCTTAGTATTCTCATTTTTCATTGTATGGCTGTTTGGCTCATATTCAAGCAATCTGTCAAGTGACAACGACTGGAGCTGCAACATGTAAACAGAATATTTGCATACAGGAAATTGCTTTATTACAATGTGAAGTCCCACAAGCTGTCACCGAGACAGCCAAAATATGGTTACATCCAGGCAGTGGAGGGAATACTGAAAAATGGCCTGTGCTGACAAGAATACTCAAGCACAGGAACAGCCGCCAGTGGTTTGTATATGATGCAAATGTTTTATAAGTCGTCACAGGAAAAATTGTCATCAGGCAAGAAACAATCGACGGGAATAAAGTAGTTATCATTTTCGTATTATGTCGTAATATGTTATGTTTCTGTCGTGTAAAAGTATTACCTCTGTCAGTACACGATCGGGGGAATATGCATCATCCGCAATCGTACGTGCAACGCTTTCTCGTTTTTTTTCAATAGCAACCAGATTTAGGGAATTTTACATGATCTGGAATAAATGCGATCCATTTGTTCATGTGCGTTGCATTAAAAAACTCTATTGACGTAACCAATAATTGAATGTCTCTCGAAGCATCGATTTTATGAAAGATATAGAGAAAAAATACTCGTTGACCATGTACCTACAACTGTTTAAAACAAAGATAAATATTGAAATGATTTTGTTAGCAGCAGTTTTGAGGTTGTGTCGCGCATCGTATTAAAAAGAATTGTCCTGCAAATCTCTGATTAAGTATATCACTGGGCAAATAATTCAATGTTTCAACTGACTGTTCATAGTAGCAATATACAGTATATATATATATATATATATATATATATATATATATATATATATATATATAATGTGCACATTGTATTCACAGCTCTATAAATACATTTGTGTTTTTGAATGGAACACTAATGGGCAAATGAATTGCAGATTTTCCAGATCATGTACTGACACGAATATACAGTACTTGGTATATGTTGTTTGTTTTTTCAATTGAGTTTCCCATAAAACTGGCGAGATATGCCATTGAGTTTGTGTTCCCAGATAAACAAATTTCCTGGATTGTGTACAGACAGCCTCCACTAAAGTTTGCACATTTTGGTTTAATTTTCAACAACATAACTATATGTTTTTATCTTTATTTTCATCAAATGTTTTTGGATTGGTTAGAAATGGGCAATCTGAGAATTGATTGGATTTTAGTGGTTTGTTGATTCACTTGAATGAATCAATTCAGAACTTTTCCCAAACATTACCCACCGCCAAGTGTTTAAATTCTGTTCAGTTGTATCAGATTCTTTCAGATCTGTTAGTGTCACATGACCATATACTGCTTGACAAAAGTGGGTCGGACACAGTATTTTCTTAAGTACTTTGAGGGTTTTTTCAGTAACCAGTACGATGTAATAAAAAACCTACTCAAAAGAGCCTTTAAACATTTTGGGAAAAGCAGATTTTCTTTTTTTTAAGATAGTGCATCTGCACAAGAGCAAATCATATTTTCAATCTTACTTAACTAATATGAAAACCCAACTTGCCTCACTGACATGTTTGAAATGTTGAAGTCTTTCTCTCCAAGATGCAGTAAGTCCCTCATCATGACCATGTTTTGAACTTATTCATTTTTAAAATTGTCCCCCGTCTGAAATCTGAAAAAGAGGTTACGAGAGTGGAGTCCATTGACGTAATAATAGCTCCACTCCTCCTCCAGCCAGCTGTGATCACGCCCTGCTTTGTTTATACAACAAACCCCTTGTTGGTGGAGATTTCCTGGATTGATGACTCACAGTTACAAACCTCGACCAATCACAGCAAAGTGGGCGTGGTTATGGTGAACAAGATGTAATCTCCAGAAAAACAAAGCGCCTATTTTCTAATATACAATATTTCAATGAAAAGAGAGTTTTGTACAGGTCTGTTGTCGGGGGCCGGCTGGTAAGATAATGGTAGGAGACTCAACATTTAGCAAACATGTGCCTCTGCATTGCTTTGTCTAGTGAACGGTGGAAAATAAAAAAAAGATAGGGACTGCTACCTCCGGAGCTATGGTCTGACGATGCCTCAAGATCCCTTACTCATCACTGCTTAATGTGGCAATGAAAAGGGAAGAGGACGGCATAAGAATGATTGATGATTCATCTGCTTCCACAATGCGGAGTTTGAACAAATAGAGCTCCGCTTCGCTGGTATTCGGAGGTGAATACAATTATCCCCATCAGACACGGGCCTTTTTATGTGGCCGCCGGGCCAATGTCGGGAGAAATTTCGGCAATTCAGACACGAATCCACGTTATGATATGCACAAAGAATTACACCGACTATAAAACCTCGGTGGACTCATTTAACATGTATTACCCTTTTTTGCCAACAGAACTCATAACAAGTGGTAATGACCTATTCATTACTTACAAAACTCATAAACCTCCTACATCTCAACGGTGCCATGGACACGCTCAGCATCGGAGTCTTTTCCAAACAATCCAGTTGCAAGAATTATTAAGGGCCGTACTAAAGAGTGGCGAAAAAAAAAAAACACAATCGATTCAATGTTCATACATGATTGTATTAGGCTCTCTGAGACTTTAATAGTTCCTGGATGGCCGCACGCTTTGCCTCGGCGTGTGTTATTCGCGAGCACGAACGCAGTCAGGCGGTGCTAGTTGTAGCGAGTAAAAAGCATGTTGAAATTGATTCTGGGTACACTTCTCGGCTAATATGACGCGGATGGCTGCCCACGCTGGGCTCCATCTCCTCCTCCGTTCAGCCACGGCGCTGACAATATTAACGCGGCCCGCTGATCTGCAGGGGCCGCCGTATCCTCGCCAACTGTTTTACCGACTCTGCGATTGACTTATATTTTGCATGGCTTCTAATACATTTTCACACCGCTGAATGCGACCACAGCCGTTTGGCTATAATTTACCCCCCCCCAACCCCCCCGCATTGATCTGAAAGAAGTGTAGCTGCGTTATGGACTCACTTCTGTCACACACGTAATTTGTTCAGAGAGCATGTTAAAAGCGTGGAAAGGAACCCCTTCTGAGAAGGGAAAATGAGGTCTGTCGGTTTCACTTGGCTATCTCTTGCGGCAGCAATATGAGCAGATCATGGTGTGCATGTGATGTGATTGCCAGCAACGTATTAGCTTTACGGTCTCTTCCTTTTTTAGCTCCGGAGGGGATCGAAGGGTTCAACTTTAACTGGACTTGTCAGGGAATCTTATAAGCAACGTTGAGGTTGAAAATACTGTCATGCGTGTGATGTCAGTAGCAGAGATCAGCTCTCTAGACATCATAAGCTTTGATCATAAGCTGCTGTTAAACCGAATTTCCCCTCGCGGGACTAATAAAGGTTTTCTGATTCTGATTCTGATTCTTTACTTTTACAAAAAGCTGAACCATCAAATTATTGAAGGGCAACTAACGTGTTGATAAAGTGTGTCTTAAATAGATCTTGGACTCTATTGTACTCATCAGTTTGTGTCTGTTTGTACAAAGCTCTATTTTCATTCAAATATTTACTTTAGAACATGTACTTAAGCCCCACCCACTGAAAACAGTTTTTTCTGGGGACGAAAGCTTGTTTACCATAAGCACGCCCACTCTGCTGTGATTGGTCCAGCATCAAGGTGTTTCAACACGTGTCATCACTCATGGAAGACTCAACCACCAAGGGACTTGTTGTCTAAACAAAGCAGGCGTGATTACAGCTGGCTGGAGGAGGAGTAAAGAACATTATTACGTCATAACGGACTCTGCTCTCATAGCCTCTCATTCGACCAGATTTCAGACGGGAGAGAACTTTATAAAGTAATACGTTCAAAACATGGTCATGATGAGAGACTTACTGCATCTTAGAGAGGAAGACTAGAACATTTGAAACATTGGAGTGAGTCAGGAAAGTTGCCCTTAAACATAACCAGCATGAACAACACCATACATAAAAACATACATTAATAATTTCAACGTAACAGGATGTACAACTCATACCTGAAACTATAATATTATAAACAATTGCATCGTTTTACTATCAAATAAACACACAATGATCACAAGACATAGATGAAGTCGGTAATTGGTTTCAGCAGTCTCTTGTCCTGATTTTGGGTTCATATCATCTTGGCCGGCCCTGATCTCGCTATTTCTGTAGCAGAGCTTTAATCAGACGATTAATTGAGTTCTTGCTAGACAATAGCTGGGTTACCATAACAGTTGTTGGGAAAATAAAAAGCAGTATTTCAGAACTATTGACAAAGTTGAAAATATTTTCCATTAAAGGTTGCTGTGAGCAAGATCTTTTCAAACTTATCTCCCAAGACTGTAGGACTCCTGTCTAATATTTCAATAGTTTTCCCCTATATATCACTCTAAGGAAAGTATCTGTCTTTTCTTCTGTCGTATTTGCAATGTTTTCTCGGAGTGAACTGGACCTTTTTTCCGATGTTTTTATACCAAAACTTTGTTTTTTTTGAAACCCAACTAGAGTGAACCGTATACATTATTTTTAAAACAAATTATTAATAGTACAATAATAATAATAATAATATTACTAAAATATTTTTTGTTGATCACAAAACTCCATTTTGGAATTAGGTATGGCAAGTTATCTGAAGGTTATCTAGAAGTCTGACTGTATCCCGTTAAGTGCGTTACCTGCTACTTGAAATACTGCAATCTTCCTGGAGAATATGAATCATCTTTACGGCTCATTAATTAATACTGTTGTTGTCTGGTTTATGGAGCAATTCTGCTTGATTTTTCTGAAAATGCCTGGCGAGTGATTCCCCTTACGCGCTGATATCTAGTGGTTTAAAAAAAAAAACACCTCTCAAAGTGTGTTAATTAAGGCATTGTTTACTCATTGTAAAACTCATTAAGCTGCCAGTCTTGGGCATATAACCCAAATAACAGCGGTTCACTCAAGATAGCAAATTCCATTCTTCTACCCGGGCGTCATGTCAGTTCTATAATCAGTTAGCATTCATTCAAAGAACAACTGAAGTGTGATTCCTATGTGCACCCACGGCGGGGGGAAGTGAGAGATGTCACCTCCTATTCTTCACGTATGTTTCCACAGTGACAGCCGTGCTGATCAGTAATAATAATGTTACAGCATATGGCAGCGACTGCGACGCTCAACGCTTCCCCATCTTGCACTATTGTTTTACTGTATCAGTCGACTCTCTTTTGTTTCCCCTCCAAGCACTGTTAGATTTATGCACTGTACCCCTTGTATTCAGCGTAGCACAAAGGAAAAAAAAGCCTGTCGCCGGATCCAGTGGGAGCTCTGATGGTTTGAGATTCCACAGAACAGATGACAACAGCCTTTCATCAAAGTTAATGCCTGCTCTTGCTTGTTCACCACGCGCACATCGCTCGACGACACAGTCGCGGATCCGTCCGTCCATTCACTCACATGAAATGTGCATATTAAATGCGGGCGCACACGTTTCTTATCTGATAGTGGGAATCAGAGCGTCTTGAGACCCTGATCCGAGTGCGTGCATACGAGTGTGTTTGTACGATTGGAGTTGAGCAGACGTCCACAGCCTCTCACTCACTCTCGCTTGAAGCAGCATCCAAAGACTTCCTCCCCGGGCTCCCACTGTGCGAGTCAACTCATCTGCCAAGATTCACCTCTGGTTCACTTGCACAATAGACGTAAAGAGAAGAGCTGAAGGAATCAAAGAGGGGTTGTTGTTTTTTTCAATCCTGCCAGACCAACATTCCTGGTAATTTGAGGAAAAAGTGTGGTCCAGTGTAATCTAGCCTCACACTAACTGTATAGATTTAATTGGAAAAGAATGTGTCAGTGTTACACACACACATTCGCTGGCTGAAGCAACTAACCACAACCAAGGCCGTCTGGTTGAAGGAATGGAAGGGAGACTTTTTTGATGGGTTGCGGGTGAGATTTCCTCACGCAGCAGATGTTTTGAATGGTGAAAACAGGAGGTGAAAGTTTCATTGGCAGCTCTGTCGTCGTCTCATTTATCACCCTGAAACACATTATAGCTACTGCACCATTTCATGTTTCAGACACAAAGTCCTGAGGTTTGTTCAGCGTTTAAGAATACATTTGTCACAATCTGGCTCTTTATTCCACACTTTTGACGTTTTAGAGAGAAATTTGAGCCAAACTTTTGTTACAGATGATAGTCAGTTGAAAGACCAGTATGGTAAAGATGTACTTTGGTACTTCAATCTTCATATATTATAGGCTAGGTTCACCCAAAATTCAAACTCATTTTCTACTCACACTCATGTCAACTAAGGGTTGGGTTTATTTTCAGAGTAATCTGTTCCCTTTTAGAGTTATAGACAAAAGTGTATGTTCATTTTAATGTAGCGTCTGAGGACCCAGGGACGAACTGCCTCCTAACTAACAGCGCTATAAACCTTAAGTACCTCGAAAGTACTCGTAAGTACGGGTAAATATCGTGACAGCTTCCAGAGCGCACACAGTTTACACTGGAAACGCTTGTGATATTACCCGGAGTACTTCCGGTTTATAGCACTGTTAGTACTTTGAAGTCTAAAATATATACTTGGAGTCATTGGAGTCTAATACAAGATGGCAATTACATACAAGCAGTATGGAGGCATATGGATGTTTTAAGCATCTTTTTGGAGGAAGTGCATCCCTGGGCACTTCACATTAAAGTGAACTTGCAGTCGACATGAGGGTGAGTAAAAAATGAGTGAAGTTTGAATTTCGGTTGAACGATCCCTAAAGTAAATAAACAAACTATTTTAAACATATTCACAGCGGGGGTTTTTCTGTTGCAATTAAACTACCGGCCACTGGATGGCCGCAGTCATTACGTCCTCTGCAGCTAAATGAACATTGATATCCCTCAAGTTCCGGGGGGCGATGACTGAGGACGAGAGCATACAGTCCACTCCAGCAGCTTTTAAGGCTGATGTTTGGACATATTTTGGTTTCAAAACAAATGAAAGAAGTTTCAACTTTGTCAAGAGTCACGTGGTCTGTAAATTCTGCAACACCAGAAGGAAGTACTCTGACAATACTACAAATGTATAGTTGTTCCAACAGTATCGCGATATATTGCAATCTATTGCAACCTATCTGATATATCCCTGTATCCTGATATGTATCCTTGATTTTCTGAAACTCCTGTGTTGGTCTCGGTGTTGTCTTGACCTTTTAAGTATATATTTTATTGAGTATTGTTTTGATTGTTCAGGCGCTTTGTGACCCTGGTCTCGAAAAGCACTCTACAAATATAAATGACTTACTTACTTACTTACTTACTGTATATCACCAGATTCTTGCCAATACACATCCCTGTACCGGTTTTCCCAGCCATTACAGTTTCTGCAGTCAGCCACAAGTGGAGACTCAATGAACTGCAGCTTTTTTGTATTGATTTAATTGTGTGATGTGTTTTTATTAAGCTCATTTGAAATAAGCTCCTTGGCGTAGGTGTACTCTGTCTAAGTGCTTTTTCCTAATCTGCGTGTTGGTCACTGTAGGAGCTTTGTCCGTTTAAGCCAAACACCATCGATAGCATAGATTCAGTTGTCAGACGTGGATTCCGCATGACATCTTTATGGTGAGGTGTTACAGCTCTGCAAAATCTGCTATAGAATTGATCAACTACTCTGTGGCGTTCTGAACAAAGCCTGTGCAGGATACGCCTCATCTGACAAGCCTGAGCAGACGGAGCTCAGCTCCTGTAATGGTGGCATCATAATACTGCATGGAAACATGATAATCAAGCGCGGTTGACTCGCTGTATTGAACATTACGAGGCAGGGGCGTCTGACACCCTCTTTTCTCCCCTTCTGACAGACAATGACACGGAGGTTGCCGAGGAGCCGCTGAGGGGAGGTGAGTGACAGAATCCTTCTCGGTTGCCATTTCACCTTAAATCAGCTTATTCAGAAAACCCGATTCACAGGCACACGACAAGCCCATGACTGATGTTGACAAGGATTAAAACAAATTGAAAAACATGTATAAAAAAATGAAGAATCCTGGTGTGACAAATGAGAGATTAAATAAACTGGGATTTGCTTTTGTGCCAGTGTTAAGATTAACGTAGGAAAGATTTCATTGTAGGAAATAGAAATTACAGTAAATTCTGGTCTATTTAAGATGAGAAAAGTTAGTATTTTACAGAAAAAAAAAGTCATTAAATGTTTTTTTAACTGAGATAAACTATGTTGTATTTGAGATATTTCTCTAATGGATGTGACATTTGAATCTGCGTATCTAATTTTAGCCGCTTTGCTTGGCGCATCCAGACAATTGCTGATATTTATTAGCGATAATTAGCAAGAGAACCCCTGCTGCAATAATGTCTTTTAGATCGGGGAGGAAAACAGATGCTTGTGTCAGAGATGTAAGGAAGGAACCATATGCACTTTTAAGAGAGGATTTATGTTGAAAGTAGCCTCTAATGACAGCAGTATGTTGAAACTGTGAAGGGTTAAATTAAAGGCCTTTGGGCAGAATCTGTCCGCCAAGTCATTTTGTGTGGTTGGCTGGATGAATGACTTGAAAAATGATGCAATGTCGGTATCATAACCTATACTAAGTCATTAGTCAAACTGATGATAATGAGTGTTTGGAGAGGGGCTACCAACATGGAGCTAATTTAGATTAAATAGCAAAATGGCAACTCGAAACCCATTAAACACAGTTTGGTAAATATAAATTTTGTTTTCCGGCCCCCAATGTGGATTGCTAAACATTTGTAGCATTTGTGTCATTGAGTTTGAAACTCCTGGTTAAGACTGTTATTACTATAAACGCTTCCGTGCATGTACTGTTTAGGGTTTTTTTGGCCAGAATTTGAAATGTGCTTAATAACGTTGGCAAGTTGTGAGCCCTGATTTCAGAATCAGAAAAATCTAAAACTTTTTGTTGCCAGTGTTGTAAACACAACATAGACATTTCTTTGTGGTGGCAGTACAGAATAAAAGAATGAAATAAGTAACACATATTTAATCCATTATTAAGTTGGGGTACATAATCTTCAAAACCTTTAAAGTCTTGTGCTGAAACTTTAATTTCAACCAGGAACCAAACCGTGTAAATAGCCAAACAATTATCAAAATATATTGATTTTAAAAAGTGACCCACTGATGAATTCATTTATTGATATATCTTTGAGATGTAATAGTTTCACAAGGAAAGTTGGCTGTAAATTCAAAAAAGGTAACAACATACTTTTCATTTACATTGCTCTAAATCAATTGCTGCGCTGAGCTGAATTTATGTGTTTCTGCAAAATAAATTGGACACACTGTCAAGAGGGCAACGTTATAAAGATATATCCCATGTAGATTGTCTTAAAAGGCATAAAAGGAAAACATACTTTAAAAAAAGGGCTAGAATTTAGATGGTTGGGATACTATCATGCTGGAAAATAAAGGGAATCAGTTGGTTAGGTTTGACTTAAGTGTGTTGACTAGCAAAACGTAAGTGCAGCGGTGACACTGTAAGTCACCGTTCAGGATGTATTTTTTATTTATTTTTTCATGTTGTGTGTGTTGACAATTTAAAAGTTCCCCGCCCTCCTTTTTGTTAATGGAAATCACAGTAGGAAGCTTTCAGAGCTTTTATCAGTCACCCGGCCACAGATACTTAACCATTTGACCACCTAAGGCGAGTGACAGAGGAACAAGAGAGCCGTGGTCCCTCAGCAGAATCCACCGGGCGGCACATAATGCTTTTATCGCCAACATCTTGGCGCGCAGCCTGCAACTCCCCGATACTGCTTATCAGTGTAAATTATTGACATTTGTCTACGCACTGATGTGCTGAATAAGCAATGGCCCGCAAAGAGCCGCATGAAAGTTTCACATCTTCCCATTTAGATATCAGCGGTAAATAGACTCACTATTTTATCTCCTAAAAACAATTCTAGTGCCTTGATGAGATTTACAGCATCTATCTGTTTCGGTCTAATGTTTTTACATCCGGCAACAAAATGGCTGCTTCGTGAATCCGTCATGAGCCCCCAACTCCAATTTCATGAAAGCATTACGTCGCACATGCAACTAAGTATGCCGTGAATGATGCTACTTTTACTGTCTGTCAAAAGGAAGTGTTGGTATTAGCACAGCTAAGGGACCCGGAGTGCTATGAAAATGTTTTTACCCACAAAAGTCACCACCATGATTTGCCAATTACACGCATCTGTGTTTTCAATGAGGTTCCATTTTGGGGCGAACATAAAAACGGGGTGTTTTATAAGCCTGCAGTAAAATGTCATATTCCAGAGTGACGCAATGTGGCACAATGGCTGGATCGTAAAGATTTGGCCGAGCGGCGCTGTGTTTCACTTCTGAGAGTCGGGTCTCATTGTTCGTGCTCGAGTGACTCTCCTTGTTGACTGTTATTCCACTCACCAGCTATTTAACAAATACAGTATAATGAATGGCCCCGGCTGAAATAATAATTTGGAAGTGTTTTATGGTCGTGCCAGCATTACCCGGTCCAGGCCTTGTTGGACCGGCCTCTGTGCCGGTGCCAATAACCAGCCTTTTATTCTTCCCGATCAGTCCGAGTTTGCATCAGTGCTGCCTGGAGCCTATTCAGAGGTTCCAATGACTGCCATTCTCACATGGAACGGTGCTTTTGTCCAGGATTATACACTGGAGTTTGTTTCAAAGCCACACATTCTTCTCTCGGGTCCCGTAGGAGACCTTTTTGTTAAGCAGGTATAAAACAAAGCAGGGTAATTCCACTGAGGTCTCGCTTCGGCTCTTTGGTCAGGTGAGACGGTGAGTGGCTAAAAATGTCCGACCTCCTCTCTGCTGAAAAAAAAAAAAATAGACACAATGTCTCAACGTCTGGGTCAAACGAGTGCTACTTCTGAATCAGCTAATACTCCTTTATTTTCATACACAGATGAAAAATCACCATCGATGAAATCCCCATCCATGGATGGTGAAATTCCCGAGGAAGGTATGTGTTCGGTTTTAATTGCTTTCCTTTTTCACCGTGTTTTTTAGAAACTTGTGTTCCGAGATTATCCTCTAAGTAGGTTAAAAGAGAGAAAGATTGAATAGAAAACCTTAAACTAGCCATCATTAAATGTTGGTCAAAAATGTAGTACTGCTTTTCAAGTATATATATATATATATATATATATATATAAATATATATATACAGTATATATATATATATATATATATATATATATATATATATATATATACGTACGTATATAGATAGTAGCTGTAAACATACTGTATAACTGACTAATATGTAACAGCAGAGGCGGTCCGTGCATTTCACACATCCTCTCAATATCTGCTTTAAGGTTATTTATACACTACAGGGATCTGAGCGTGTACTGTTATAGGTCAATAAGAAGTTTGGATCATAGTCAAAATGAACACAAATGATCAGTGAATAATATCAAAATATCACTCCAACTACAGTCTGTGTGGTTTCCATGATGATTTTGTTGTGTTTGTATGTCTGTAACACAACCACAACATACAACTGAATACAGGTGGTTATGAGGTGCAATTGAATTAGGGGTGGGGGTAAATAAAAAATAGGTTTTCTGGTCATAATGAGGGCTTTTTCAAATTATTTTTTTAATTTTATTTTATTAAAAGCTATTTGTCTTCTATATTTGATGGTTTGAAAACAATGGTCAGTTATGCTCTAATGTTGATCGGTCTGTTAAATTGTATAATGCTTTTTGATGTGTTAACTTTTAGCATTTAGCATTTAATATATGGCTGCAATTATTTATTTTTCTAATATTTAAAACAAAAGTACACAGCAATATTCAGCCCTGCTTGTGGAAACTAAAGATTGTGGGCAACACAATACAGCAGGATCCAAATGACTAGAACTGCATCTGTTCAAGTCTGGTCAAAACAATAAATTACTGTGTTAGGAAGTGTTGGTAAGACACATTTTTGTATATCTATCTATTAATATGATACATTAACATTTTTAAATGGAAAAAAAAACAACTTCACTTGAGGATTCTCTCAGATATTTGTAGACTAGATTAAAAATGAATTAGATATAATATTTTTCACTAATCAAGGAACGTTGTCCTCGAAAAGATTTAGTGTTTTTTCTTCATCAGCGCTGTTGGTAAAAGCACCTCTTTACCGCGTACGGTGCGGAGTGAATCCCACTTGATCTTTGATCTACACACATATACAACATATACTAAATACAAACAATGAAAACGAGAAACAAAGTGTCACTGAACTGGGAGAAAAACAAAACTGAGTAAGACGAATAAGAACAACCATGATTTAAACTCCAAAAGATAACGTAGTTGTCAAAACTAGCGTACAGTACAAAAGAAAGCAATACAGGAGTAAAAGTAAGGTGCCCTGCGGATTAAAATCATATACTCGAAAGCACTGAGTGATAATACAAAATAGTATTGCACAGAAGAAAGGGCATGGAAAATAAATAAAGAAATAAATAAAATAAAACACAAGATGGATCATGAAATTTTGTGCGTTTTTCATAAAGCTTAACCAGTATTTAATCCTCGAAGAAATGATTATGAAATATGAAAACGGTTTGTTTTATTTCTCCATATGTGAATAAAAAGTGTTATTTAAATTACAAATTAATTTTGTTTCAGAATATTCTGTTGAAGTAATTGTTTTAAATGTAGCATAATTAAATTTAAGGCATTGAAGTTATCGATGCGAAAAGAAGGACTTGGTAAAGGGGTTGTTGTTCTTGATGTAATTCCCCTTTAATTAACTTCTACTTTTCTTTTTGTCTGCCTCTGTTTAAGTTGTTCTCAGTTACCATAAGTAATGTGTAGATTGGTCAAGATTCCTCTGCAGGGAAATAAAAACAACAGTTTTTTTTTTTTAAAAAAAGGAATGTTTTCTTCCAGGCAAACTTGTTTAAGAAGCCATTATCTGGCTACTCTGCACTTTCAGCCCTGTGGATGTGTAATATTGAAACAATTATAGGCCTCTCCGATACGATGGACCAAAGATAATTAGATTCTTACACTAGAGGGTGTTCGTAGGCAATTAAACCCATACACCATGCATTTGTCTTCAAGCCTTTAGGTTGCAGACAATATTTAAAGATAGCAGTAATGGGTGTTTGTCGGTGAAAACATTTTCTTCTTGTCAGACTTGAAGGACGTGATGATGCTTTTTTTTTTTTTTGACAAAGCACGCTCATTTCCTGCCACCTATTCAGAATTCCTTTCATTATAATCCACTGCAGTAATTGTATTGGATTCACAAATTCAATCATCAGCATTAGCAGAGCATAAGTATTTCGTAATAATCTTTACAAATCCTAATTTATCAGGCCTGGCAGCTTAATAGTAACTAATCCACCCACAAAAGGCCTTGGCACAGCTTTCTAGCACGGAAAAAAAAAAAAACGCACAGTCCTTGAGACAACCTCTCGCTGGAATGATTTTCTTGTTCTGCCTTCGACATAAAGGTTGGCTTGATGTGGCACATAAGAGAGATTCGTCGGAGTGAAACACAGATGTCAAGATACGGCGGAGCAAGAAAAAAAAAAAAAAAAGGCACATTTAAAATTGGATTTTCACATCTATTATCATCACCGTAGGAGCGCTAGAGTGCGGTGTTTTGTTTAAAGAGAGCGAAACATCCACCTTGATATAATACAGAAGACACTCTTGTTCAGATGATACTGGTCGGGATATATATCTGTCAATAAGCTCCACGATGACCCATCACATCCATTATTCCCCCGCTGGGATTCACTCCGCATCGTCCGCGGGTCGAGACGTGCTTTTAGCAACAGGCGCTGATGAAGAGAAAACACTCAATCTTTGGAGGACAGCGTTCCTTGATAAATGCACATGTAAGTGGACTGCTGGTAATTATAGGGATGAACACCGGCACCGTGCTTCTTGTGTCTCTGGGGACTGAAAGCTACAAATGGTACACTATTAAAGAAAACAGGCGGCTGTGTGAAGGAGCAAAAAAAAAAAAAAGTGCGACAGGTTCCACGATAAATAACAACACCTTCGTCAATTTGCTGCTGATGTACATTTCTTTCACTGCGTCAGGCTATCTGCTTGTCAACAGCCAACGGTATAAGAGGCTGCGTGGGACAAAAGACGGATCAGTTTACATGCGGATAAAAGAGGCTATAATAAGTATGGTCCACTTGGTCTGGCCTGAGTCATTACTGGCTGAGGTAGAAGCGCAGAATTGAAACATTTGTTTCTTTTGGATTCGGAGGAAAGGCGGCCGGGGTTGGCTAAAGGAGGACATATTGATCATGATGCTTTTCTGGGGGTAGCCCATGGGAAAAATCTGGGACCCGCTTTGCCTCTCGGTTAGCCAGGGTAAGCCTCGATATTACCCAAGTAGTAATAAATGACTGCATATATAATCAAATTATATACAGTAGAAAACTTTTTTCCCTGATCAATCCTCTCATTCCCACCTACTTTGTTGCAATTGGACAGTGTTTCGGAAATATGTTGTATATTTTCGGAAATATATAAATAGAGAGAGAGAGAGAGAGAGAGAGGGAGAGAGAGAGGCTAGATTTGATGGAAGAAAAGGCATAAACCATGAACATGTAGATCCTGTATAAAAAAAAAACACTCGCCGAATGATAATTTAACAAAGACAATTTGGTTTAGAATAAGTTTTAAATGTGTTTTCATGACCCTAAACTAGAAAAAAAAAGAAAAAAGACTCTTAATGTACAATAATAAGAACATCGCTATCTTGCTATCTTATCACTACCTTCTTATAGGTTAGATAGATCCAAAAACCTACTTAAAATTATATTAATACATATCTACTTTTGCTTGTCATGCATTAAAGAGCAACTAATGTGTTTATTTAAATGTGTCTTAAATAGATTATTGTACTCTATTGTACTCATCAGTATGTGTCTGTTTGTACAAAACTCTCTTACAATAAAATAAAATATTTACGTTAGAAAATTATCTTAAGCCCCGCCCACTGTAAATGCTCTGTTTTTCTGGAGATTAAATCTTGTGTACCATAACCACTCCCACTCTACTGTGATTGGTCAAACATGGTTTGTCACCACGCATAATGAATCCCAAATATCTCCACCTCCAAGGGACTTGTTGTATAAACAAAGCGGGTGTGATTACAGCTGGCTGGAGGAGGAGTGAAGCCATTATTACATCATAATCGACTAGGCTCTCGCAACCTCTCTTTCGCCAAGATTTCAGACAGGAGAGAACTTTATAAAGTAATAACTTTAAAACATGGTCATGATGAGGGACTTACTGCATCTTGGAGAGGAATACTTCAACATTTGAAACATGTGAGTCGGGAGAGTTGAGTTTTCACATTAGTTGCCCTTTAACAAAATATTTTTTCTACTAAGCATAAAAAATCAAATCATCTTCTTCCTCTCGTCTTCTGGTTTTATGGAGTTGGGTCATGGGACTCTTCCTAAGGGATTCCCAGGCCAGCTGTTAAAATAAAGTTTCTTAAAAATATAATGATTCAATTCAGGTTCTGCTCTGTGTTTTTACAATTGACTGCTGGTCTCTAAGGCTACGGATGGCAATGAAGTTCTGTAAAAAAAAAAAAAAAAAGGAAAAAAAGTAATAATAAAATATAGAAGTGAAAGTGGCATGTGTTAATCTTTATTTTTTATTTAACTTCTTCCAATTGATCAAATCTACGTCTGAATCCATTTATAGGTAACCAAGTGTTTAAGGATTCCTTCTAAAGATCAAATATGTTAGATCTGCATGAGAACAATAGTATAACGGAGCTCCAGCTGCTCACTGTGAATGTCCTCAGGGCTATATATTCAGCAAAACCCTTTTTTTATTCTAACAATGGCATGTATTTAAATATTTAAAGTTATGTATAATGGATAAAACAAGCAAGTTTCAACTTTAAAGATAAAACATAACTATAGGTCTAAATTATCAGTTCCTTAGAGATTTTTAAATATTGGTTTGTGGAAGTTGAATTAAATAAGTTTTAATATCAGATCCTTACAGAGGCTTCAAGAGTACCTGTTTGGTAAGAGTTTTAGTGAAGATGACAATGCAAAAGAACTGTGTACACATGAAAGATGGAGAAACCCGCCCGATCCCGCAACCACTGCAAACACCCCTGCAGCATGTTTGTCTGAACAATGTCACACATAGAGCGTGTGATGAGATGCGTTGTGATGTAATCCTGGTGTAACGCAAGCATACAGAGCCCGTGAGCTGCAGGGATAATAAAAAAAAGAAGTAGCAAGCAAGAGGTAGATGTTGGCACCGAGGTCCACGGGCGGCTCTTAACAACCCACCTGAGCTGGCGCGCCGCCCCACGCTGTCTATTATGTGATATCAGACCGGTATTAGCGAGATTAGTGTATGTCACAGGGCATGGCAACTTCTGCAGCCAAAAATCAATGTCTGGCAGCTTTTTTCTGTTTGTCTTCTATGAGAGGTAAGACGTTCCCAGAGGACGGACTCGATCTCCCACCCTTTAACAAATGGACTCTGTGTAGACGATCTGTGTGACTGATAGCTCTTGGTCATCTCAGACGTCTTTACCTTTTTCCTCATACATCTTTAAAGAAGGACAAAAATCTCTGTTGTTATCATTAATGGACGGAGCGAGGGCTGTGTGATTCATATTCATTTCTTGGGGGGGGGGGGGGAGTTTTGCTTTTACATCCAACCCCGCTTTCCTCTCCTGTTGATGATGAAAGTGGGGCACAGGGGAAAGGTTTAATATCAACATCTAAATACTTTATGTCCTTTTGATACTTTACCCTTGGATCTGTAGCCATAAATAAATCATGTAAGTGTTTGTGGGATAGTTTTTCCTTTTACAAATCGCCAGTGCATTTTTTTTTTTTTTTTTGGTTTCCTCACAAGCAAACTTTCCGCACTTGAAGTTGAGATATAATACTCTGGGGAATTCAAAGAATGGGGCTCTATAGGTTTTCTAGGTGCAGCCTTTTGTGAGCCTCTCAATACAAGTCAAGAAAGCTGTGGCAATGCTGCCACCTGCTGGTTGAAGGAGGTGCCCAGTGAAGTGGAGGGAAAAAGGGGTCATAAGTTTGAGGAGGAGTTTTTCTTTTTTTTTTAAATTTCGCCCATCCTGACAGTGTTATAAATCACCGCTGCCCGGATGTATGTGTATGTATCTGCAAAGTATCCCTTTGAATCCTTTTCCCCCGCGAATTGAATACTGCTGTGTTCAGAGCTGCAGACAATCGCTCAAATAACAGGAGAATACACAAGCTGTCTGATTCTTTAAATGCATACTAATAGTCTAATCCACTGATGTTTTGTCATCCTCTATTTTTCGAGAAGACGAGGCTCCATCTTCAAATGCCACTCATGATTAATAGACGGGATTGCCATCTACTGTGTGTCACCAGCGTTCTGCGTGACGGACAGAGCGTCTCCAGACAAACATGAGGCGCGAGTAGCACTGGCCTTTTTTCCACATTTAATCGAGGCTGGCGTTTTTATTGTTCTGGGCAGAATTGCATAGATATGGAAAAATGGTTTCTCTCAGCTGCTTGTTAAAAAAAAAAAAAAAAAAAAAAAAGCAATTATAGAAGCGGCACAATAGCCATTGTGGAGCATGTTCTCTTATTGGTGTCATGCCTTTCATTTACTCAATTTGTCCCAAATGTCAGCGGTTTATAGAGCAAGTGTGTGCAGGAATGTCGCAGAGGACAAATGTGGCCACGATTATGGTTCTATTAAAAACTACTAATGGCTTTAAGAAAATGTCAGACTCTAAATTCTGGCGTCAAGCCAGTGCGATTGTAATGTTATGGTAATATATGTGTCTGTCAGGGCTTAACCAGCAGATGAAATACTGAGCAGCCACTTGTGACAGCTCACATCAAGGTTAAACATTGCTTTTCACCGCTAAATTCTCAAACTGCTATATTAGCGTCAATTGGTTGATGGCTTGATTCTCGTTCTGACGACTAAAATGTAAAATCCACCCCCTGAACTATGTCTTTCATATTTGAAGACATGCAGGGTTGTTTTTTTTTTGCTATTTAGGATACATCAAATACTTAAGAAATATATCATGGTAAGTCATTTTACAAGTTCTATTTTCATGGCATATGACTATAGTTTTTAGAAATTGTTTTACTAAAATGTCATTTTTAATCTCGAAGTTAAAGCAGTTGTGGTTAGCATGTTTATCTTACAGCAAGAAGGTTCGCTTCTAGGTCCGGAGGGAGCCAACTTGTGACCCTTCTGTGTGTAGTTTGTATTTTATCCCCGTGTAGCTTGGGTTTACTCCGGGAACTCCGGTTTCCTCCCACAGTCCAAAAAACATACAGAGGTTGATTGGTAACTTGGGGAAATTGTATGGTATGACTGGGTCAGTAAATAGTTTTGGGTTTTCGTGTTCCCTCTTTATATAATACTGTATGAAAGGAAACCCCTAATGCAACTCAATCAGGTCGAGATAAATGGGACACAACCATCAGTAGATTCTGATCCACAGACCTCAGAGCCCGAGTTGGGGTGTAAGGCTGGAATAAATCACTGATGTATGGTGTAGTCTGACCATGAATAGATCTGTAAGTAAGAATTTTAAAATGTATCCTGAAAGAAACTGGCCTCAAAAGCAGAATTTTAAGGATCGGGGAAATGTGAGTCCTCCTACTAGAGCAGGTCAGAATTCTCGCTGCAGAATGTAAATGTGAGTGATTATTTTGAGTACGATGTGAAATGGTTGCAAGGTAGGAAGGGATGGGTTTGTTTTTTTTAAGTGGTCTATAGTTGGATAGACCTTTGTGGAAATCAAGACATTTTTTTTTTCACCAACACATCAATTCACATTTTTAACGGATTTAAAAAATGGAAAGTTCAAGTGAGCCATTGTTGCATCAAAAAGGCAGCTCAGTTCACTTTCATTAAAGTATACAGAAGAATTATTGGGTAAAATAAGTGACTTAAATCATAGCCAGAAAGCACCCATCATAGTTTTAACATGATTAAATTGTTTATAATTAGGTACAAATGTTAATGAGCTTGATGTGAGGGGGAAAAAAGTGGCAGAAGAATTTCCTGAAACATACTCACGCAACCAAGTAGAAAGCAAGAGCAAATCGATTGAGCTGTTGCTGCACTGTTGACAAGGCAGATGTTGCCATGTGGGGGTCCAGATGGCAATCCAGAACACCCTCATAATTTTGCCATCAACATGTCCTGAACATTTCATTGAAGTCTGTTTTGAACTTTATATTGCTGACAGACATAAAACTCATTGGCAGAGGCGAATATAATTGCGGAAATATTCAAGAATATATGAATTTTAATAAAGATTTCTTGAGTTTGGTGCATTTGCAGTTATGAAGGTTTACACATAATAATAATACTTTATTATTTTTAAGACATTTTGGGATATAGAAGATGTTTTTTTTATAGGGTTTGATTTGTGTTTTAGTCATGTAGTCAGTTAAGTAGAATCAAAGGCTCTTGTTCATGAGTGAGTGAACAACTACAACCCCAAACTTAAAGCGAAAAATATTTCTTAATTTCATATCCAAACCTTCATCATCGCAGTTCTGAATCACGCTGTGGTCGGGGAATTAAGCGGTTAGCTTTTATTATTGGCACCCAACATGGAATCACAGCGAGAAGGACTTTGTGAAGATGTTTTGAAATCTTTTTTTTGACCAACTTCACTGTGGAGTTGTTACATTGCACTTGAAGCAACAGAAAAAAAAAGGAGAGAAAACTTCACTTCATTATTCTCTAGTCTTTCTGGTCTGCAGATAAAAGTGCTCCAAAATACATCGTGAGTGCGAAACGAAATAAGAGCTCGATATAAAGTTGCCGTTTAAAAGCGTGATGCCAACACGCAGTTTGTCTCCTTCGTCTATGAAGATCACTCGAGCTTTGCCGTTCGAAAGGACGACCGGATCCTCTCCTCGGCGTGTTTGTGTGATAAGTTGTTTCCCCTCTTTTCTAGATGAAAGAGAAGAAGAAACCGGTGAAAAAGAAGGCGACAAAGGTAATGTTTCTCCACGCATCATTAACATGCTCAGAGCTCCTCCGCTCCACCAGTGCTTCGTGGTGTCATTTGTCATCAAAAATTGAATTTGCTATTTGCTCCAGTTCAGTCTTTCTATCCCGTGTGCCTTCACTATGCCAGAGAAAGAAAGAAAGAAAGAAAAAAATCCCTTATCAGAGAAGCCCGGAACAAAGAAATCCCTCAATTATGTATGGCTTTAGAAGTGACATTCTTTTCCCCTCCTTTTTTCGTCACTTAATTTATGCATGTCTTTGTGGTTTCATTGCTCTCATACTGCAGCGCTAAGACAAAGCTACATAAAGGAGTAGAATAAAAAGGCTGTTTGAGGTGATATCAAAAGCCGAGCCAATCCAACTGGAGGCAATAGCACACAACTCCAAATGTTTCCCCCGACTTTGAATTTTTTTTTTCCCTTTTGTTTGCAGACGCCGCGGGAATTGAAGATGTGGTGATGGAGAGTCAGAACCTCGGTACGTTCCTCCCAACACAGACATGGTTTTGTATGTTTGTGTAACTGCCGGTGTTTACAAAACGTGATTCACTCGGAATCAAGCTGTGTGCATTGATTCTGAGATCATGAAGGGCGTTTGAATGCACATGCTGACCCATGTGAACCTCTGTTGTGAGTAGCTTTCCGGGTAGAATTCTCGTTTTAAACTACCGCTGGTGTAACTGGTGCAAAAGGAGTTGACTGATCTGCGTAGGACCCATCCGCTGTAAATGTGGCTTTTCTAAAAAAGGTGATTCTTTAGAAGATACATATTGTGATCCATAAATAAATAACAATTTAGAAGGATTTAGACATGGTTTCTGGATGCAAATCAATGATAAGAAAGGCAAGAGAAACACATTTAACTGATGGAATTTTTTGGCTAGTAGGCTTGGTCTACTCCAGTGATCCTTGGGGACCAGTACCGGTCCACGAGGCATTTGATACCGGGCCATAGAGAAAGAGATTATTGAATAAGAAATTATCAAATTTATTTTGCATTGATTATTATTGTCTTAAAGATGTTTTATTCCATCAAAAAGTGAATTTTAGCATGTGATTTTTGACATGTCAAGTTACTATTTCGTACAAATTTACTCAAAAGAATTGGAGTGAAACACAAACTCTTTATCATCTTGTAGAGTAACAAGCTCTGGGCTCTTGCCGACTTGGCGTTAACAATATATTCATGCACTAATAGGTTTTTGCAGGTCTTTTTATCTTTGTTTTATCTGTAGACTGGTCCGTTAAAATAAAGGCAACATTAAACCGGTCTGAGGTGCAAGAAATGTTGGGGGAACCCTGGTCAACCCCATGCATATATGTGTGATATTTTGCATCAAGGGAAGGATTTAATGTGCAAAGTAATTTTTTTTGCAAAATTTTTTGGGGAAATGAAACAATAACAGATCCACCAAGTGCCAAATGAATTATGTTGTGTCATTTTTCAGTAGAGGAATAACGATGAATGGTGAAAAAAACAGTCCCTTTTAACAGGCAGAAACCTCGAGCAGAACCAGACTCGGTGTGGACAGCCTTCTGCTGCGGGCTAAGATGGAGAGAGAAGGATGAGGGAGAGAGGAAAGACAGGGAGAGGAGAGAAAGAACAGTGTAGAGCAGGAGTAGGAGAGTCCATGAAGAGGATACTGGAACTATCAAGGCAAGGTGAAGCAGCATCTTTAATTTTTATTACAGCTATTGATATTGGACCCAATCGACCCGTCGTCCTCAACCCCCCCGTCTGTGAGGCATGTGTTACCAGGCCGCCCAGAAAGAAACGAATAATCGTATAATCTGATCCACTGATTGATATGAAAGGTGTTTCGTATTTTTTGTCTGAAGTAATATTAGCCTGTGACACCTCAAGAACCTGGTATCAGTCTAATTAAAAATATATATACTTGCTAACTTGTGAAAATAAGTAAAATACAAAATCTATATTAGATATTAAAGGTGACTGTTAAAAACAAACCTGGGAACCCCTGGAATCGATTTTAAAAAAATCTACAAATCAGAACCTGCCGCCAAAACAACACACACTTTCAGTTCTGTATTGTGTAAATAGTTAAACTGTATTTTTCTAAGTTTAAGCTTTTATTGCATGTTTAATGTTGCACAAAAGCAAATTCCTCATTGGTGGAAGCCTTACCCGATAATGGCATTAAAAATAATTCTGATTCTGATAAAGAAATGGCTTCCTTTTATTATGACTACTTTAAATTAAAGCATACTAGATCATCAAAAACATCAGGAAAAATAGTTGATTTCTTTTACATATATTCTAATTCCTTGCCTCCACATGTCCCTGTAACCATGGAAATGTCTTTCCATCCCAGGCATATTGTAACGGTTGCAACTATTAACTTTAAGCAAGAACCATTTCTCTTCCTCCGTGCAGCCTCCCCGACATAATTACCATTCTGTATTTGCATACAGGCAGCGAGAAGCGCTTCCTTGCCATACTTTCCTCTTTTTTTTTTGGATTTGTTTTATTCAAATCCCATCCAATTGACAAAGATTTGACAGATAGCACCTCTCTGAACATGAATTTTTTGCTTTTCATATTTACATGAAAGTGCGATGGCAGCCCCCGGGATGCTATCCAAGACCTGCAATATGTAATTACCGTCTCATGAAACACAAACAGAAAGGTAGAAGGGTGACAGCGTGCGGCTACGGGGAAGAAAAAAAAAAAAATTCTGTCGCAACAGTTGCATCACTTCTCGCTCACGTCTGTGGTGCAGAACGAGAGTCGACGGATCGATACAGATTTTCGTGGTTTGGATAAACAAATCTCTGACTAATTAGCAGAAGAAGTGTCTGTTTGTTTTCTGTTAAATCCTTGGTCTCATGATTCTTTGCAGAGATTAGGGATTAGGGTGGAGATCTGTAAAACACACATGGAAGCAACACTGTCGATAATACTCGACACAACAGGGAACCCCAAACTTATTTTTTTTCTTGGAGGATTTGAGACTTTCACGGGCCAATGTAGAGCCATAATCCCTCCATCTGGTCCTCGGTCTGCGCTGAACGCTACTGGACTATGTTCAAAAATTTGCCGACATGGGTTAAACTGGCTTTCCTAATCCACATTTACAAGCTCCTTCCCATTTTGGAAAATCAGCGAGTGAGTTTCAGTGCTCTATCTAAAGAGCCGTCCTCTCCGGAAAAACGCATTTTCCTCTGATTCATTCCTTCAGTCAACACACTTTATCATTATTATTGGGGCTGAAGACCAAATTGAAAAATGGCCATTTGTCACAACAGTGGAGAAAGATTGTGGAATACTGTTCCCACTGCTGCAATACATTCATTATAAAACTTCTCTCCCTCATTAAACCACAGCACAGTCCCGAACTCTGGACAGCCTGGTCGTTTTGAATTATAAAATGACTGAAAATGATGTAGGTTGAGGATAAGTTTATCACCTTGTTGTTTTGTTTTTTTGGAAACAGGTTCCAATAGGAGTAAACATAAGATAAGTACAGACCCAGTGTTAAGACTACATATTGATTCAGCAGTATAATGTACTGAAACACCAACTGTACTTTACTATCCTCCTCTTAAGTCTCATTTAAAATCCAAACCAGCTAAAAGGTTGTTTGTTGTCAGTTTTAAATCAGACTCATTTTCGGTTTGACCCCGTCAGGGCTGCCTTTTGTTTTTACTTATTCTATTCCTTACTTTTATTGACAACATTTCCAAACGTAGCTATGAGGGGGGGTCCGGTTTCGGTGGGCTTGGGATTGGGTCACCTCTTTTTGCAGATGACGTGGTCCTGTTGGCCTCATCAGACCGTGACCTTCAGCTTTTAATAGCGATGATAAAAATCAACACAAAAACTGTGGTTCTCGATCGGTGGGGAGCCTTCTCCCGGTTGGGGATGAGATCCTGCCCCATGCACCTCAGGGTCTTGTTCATGAGTAAGGGAAGAATGGAGCTTGAGATCGACAGGCGGATTGCGATCCTGAGGGGCAACACTTTAAATACGTTAGTGACAAATCCTTTTAACAGTGGTGACCTGCATATAGCGCCCGTGGGCTGAAGGTGCCCTCAGGGACCATAAGAGTAGCCCTCAGGTCTGTTCCATTCATGCCATTGTATTAGTTAACCCTCTTGTAATGTATGATTTAATGTTTTTTATCTGAACATACATTCATTCATTCATTTTCTTTACCGCTTAATGCGGGTCGGTCGCAGGGGGGCTGGAGCATATCCCAGATTATATGTACGACAGGCGCATGACACGCTAAACAGGACGCCAGTCTTTTACATGACACACAACGACACACAAACTCATACCTACGGAAAATTTCCCCAACTTCCCAATCAACCTCTGTATGTATTTGGACTGCAGGAGTAAGCCCACGAAACACAGGTGCTGTGTCTCAAATCGCATACTTCTCTTAGTATACTAGAAGTTAGTACGCATCAGGATAGTGTACATACTAACTAGTACGCAAATTCTCCACAGATAGTATGTCTCAAATCAAACACTGCCGCTACGCACTAACAGGAATTGAGGTGACAGCTTCTTCTTCTACTTATTACTTATTCTATTTAACGATGGTTTCAACCAGCTGTTGGAACGCTATCGCCACCTGCTGGCAGCATGTTTTGCAAGTTTGGAAAAAGAAATAAAGAAAAAATATGAGAAACGAAATATTCTCGAGATATTTAAGCTGGTATCAACACCGAAGACGTGTCATCCTTCTACTGCTGCTGAAAATACACCTGTAAGTATATGAATATATATGCATTTATATATGACGTAACTTCCGTTTAAAACGTCATTAAGATGGCAGCTGTTTAGGGTGGTTAGTGTCCATCGAACCATACTCAGTTTTGTGGCCGTTTTAGTACGCCAATTTAGTGTGCATGGCGCACTAAATTTCGCATACTAAGAATTGAGACGCACTTACGCACTAAAAATACTAACTTTGAGTACGCTAGTATGCGATTTGAGACATAGGAAGGGAGAGAACATACCAACTCCACACAGAAAGGTTACAAGTTTGCTCCCTGGAAGCGAACCGGAAACCTTCTCGCTGTGAAGAGATCGCGTCACAGAGTGCCCTTTTATCTGATTAAATAATTGTTCATTATTATATAGATCCAATAATACGCCCTTGAAGTTTTTCATTTAGCATTAGTAATAAACTGGAAAGAAGCGTTTGTTCCGTCGGAAACCTGTAGTAGCTCTTTGGATCACTCTTGGTGTAGCTTGGTGTAGTCATGTTGCAAACAAACAAATATTGGCGAAACGTTACTTTTTCATAGGCAATAACTATGTTTATTTGTCATAATTATACATTCCAATAGTAATAGTAAGTAGTAACTTTTTATTATTAAATAAAAAAAAACTATCATTTTAGTCACATGTTTTTTCTATAGAACATTCCTGTAGATGTTTTTTAAGTCCACGTGTTTCCGCTGCCTTGCAGATGAAGACTCAGGCACTGAAGAGCTGAATCAAGTCGACGACAAAGATGAAACCGGAGACAACTACGACAATCCAGGTTTCGCAGACAATAACGAGGAAGATCAGGGAATCGCCAACGACAAGGATAAAGATGAAGACGACGGTAGGAAGAAAAACATGAAACAATTTCCAGAAGCCAGTTCCACAGAGATAATGTATATCATCTCTACAGGGAAGAAAAGGAGACGCTCAAAAGAAATTGGTGTCTGTGGATATTTGTTTATTTTAGATTTGTTTGCTGACTGGAACAACTTGTTTTGTGAAACCATATACTGTATATGCAACTTGACAGACTGTCACAACAGTTGTTTTATCGCAAATCTCACAATTATAGGATCGTTTCGGGAATATCTGAACCTGAAAAGTTTTTTTTTGTATATTTGTTTCCTTTTACTAGAAGAAAAGGATGATCAACCTGCTGAGAAGACAGAGGATGATGGTGGAGGGAAGTCTTCAGTTGAGATTGCAGGTAAGTCTCATACGCTGCCCAATCCATTGATTGAACTACACCAACGTGCCCGACCTACTGGGACTTTCTTCACTACATTGCAAGGAGCCGTAGTTTTCTGCTGAGCCTCTTACGTGTAAATCAGCAGCTCATACTTTTTTTTAAGGTGTTTTAATCAATATATTTTCACATTACTACATCTGTTTTAATGCATTTCTAGCCATACGTTTTGGTGTCAAACACCAAACTTGATCCTGATCTGAACAAATTATGATAGCCCATTAGAGTGATTTAAACCTCAGTGTCAAAGTGAGGCCCCAAAACAAATGTGTTTGTGATATCCCTTGTGTTATCTCTATGTGAAGGTGAACGACTTCCACCACTGCATATGTTAAAATGATCTGATCACTCATCTTGTTTCCTACTTCCATATTAGATAGAGAACTACAATTCCGTTGCTCCGATCCACTATTTTGACTTTCCAATAGCTTTAGACCCATTCATAGCCGATTGACGACTCTTTTATAGGCAAAGTCATTCAATTGCTTGGAACGTAGGACCACTCGGTTGCAATTATCAAGTGTCAGGATTAGGCCATCGGTGTAAACACATCTCTAGGGAGGGTAAAGACAACTTATATTATGGTGGATAATATTACTTTTCTTAATTTATTTTCTTCTACCGAAACCCAGTGTCAGATGGTGAATTCAAAGATCACCAGAACACGGCTGTACCTAGAAATAATGTTGCTAAATGTTAGGATAAAATTACAATTTTACTGGAAAAGAGATCCAACTTTATCCAATAACTTCCTTGAGACTAAAGATGTATAAAGTTGTTTAGTCTGTGAAAACCTGTCATTTAAAAACTAAGCCCCTCTTGACTCTGAAGGTTGGTAAAAAAGATATCAATATTTTACAGATAGATTTTAAAACTCCAAGAAATAACCTACATTTCCAAGTTATTATCACGAAATAATGGATGTTTTCCGAGGAACTCTCGCTGACTTCTTCGAAAAATCCACTGAAGGGGTTATTTTTCTAATTCTGTGGAGGCCGAGCTATCAAATGTTTTGCATGCATTTGCATTCAGTCAGCCAAGCCTGATGATGAGGCAGGTCATTATCTAAAGACCTCTGCTCTCCCATCACAAGGCTATTTTTTTTCTCTTTGGCTCGAACGGTTGCTGATTAACCGTATTCTCCGGAGAAGCACAGAGCTGTGATCCCCAGCCAATCCCAAACACGGCACTAACACAGAGGTCTCAGTCACTCTCACCTCCATTTCACTTTGTTTTTGACTGACATTCTATTAATTTAGGCCTGGGCAGAACATTTCAGATAGATCTCTTTGTGATAGCCTTCTCCATTCTACCTGAAAAGCCATTGGAATATGTCTTACAAACACTCGAGACCTTCCATCACTGGAAAGTTTCAACCCCGCCTGTTGATTGTGTCGAGCCAGAAACTGTCGCTGTCCATCACGGTTGGGGGAGCGGTTCTGGGATTTGTGAGGCCCCCGGCCACGACTAGCTATTGGATTGTTGGGCGTCTTGTTTCCTAAAAAATGTACTTTGAAATTACAAATGAAATATTTAACAAACCTTAGGCATGAATACGTTTATTCTAACAACGTCAAACTCTTGACTTTTTTATTTCCTTTTATCCAATAATGTACTTATGTCATGAAATACCAAATGAATGACTGAGATATTTGTAGAGAAGCAAGATCGTGGGTCACGATGTTATAGGTTCTATTTGCAACGGTCAGACCTTGATGGGAGGTGAACCTAAATGGATATTTGTTCGCAAGAACCAATGCATTAAAATAAAAAACAATATATATGTACTTTATATACACTTTATTTAGAAGACATGACGTAAGTACTGTCTTAGCCTTACACCCCAGCTCGGGCTCTGAGGTCTGTGGATCAGAATCTACTTATGGTTCCACGCACACGGCTCAGGACCAGAGGAGAGAAATCTTTTCAGGCTGTTGCTCCTAAGCTTTGGAACGATCTTCCTCTCTCTTTGCGCTTGATGGTGTCTACTGACTCCTTTAAGAAACATCTTAAGACCTTTCTATTTGTTCAGGCTTTTCCTTGAATTTCTCGAACTCCTGTGTTGTTCTCAGTATTATCTTGATCTTTAAAGTATATACTTTTTTGAGTATTGTTTTGATTGTCTAAGCGCTTTGTGACCCTGGTCTCGAAAAGCGCTATACAAATAAATATTACTTACTTACTTACTTACTATTATTTTATTGTATTGATACTTTCTTTTGAGATGGCTTGCTTGCTTGTTAACTTAATTTATTGCAAGAATGTCTTAAGACTGTATCCTTTCTTGATAGTCTATAAGTTTCTGTAGTTTATGTGCAAAGTTTTTTAGGGTGAGCCTATACATTATCTCATGATTTTTAGCGACTATTTTTCCCTACCGTTGTCGAAAGAATCTTCTGTAATCACTTGGTCGTTTCAGGGAAAATTTACACCCACTTGATATGACTAAGAACAGATGTGACGTTATAATGCTCTCGTTGCATTTGCATAAAGGATTTGCCATAGAAGAAAAACAAAAAACATGAAAAATGTAAAACCCACCTTTTTTGTGGAGATCTGAATTGGCAGACAGTGGTGTTAATAAAGTTTTGAGACTGTGTTGTCAGCGACAACAAGCTTTTTTAAACGATTGTGAAAGAATAGGAAAAGTAAAACAATTGTATTTGTACATAAGTGTTTATAATCATACAGAGTTGAAATCCGTAATAGTAGTATTACTTTGTGCAGCGTATTACTTTAGAGCCTTGCGGAGTAATACTATAAAGCATCACAGTCATTTTTTTTATCTGATTACTACTAGAAGGGCTTTGCTGTAATGGGACTAGGAGGTGTTTGAATAGAGACAGAACCCTCTAGAGTTCAAATAGGGCAACTGCATGTAACCAGTTACACTACTACACATGTAGAAATAAATTCATACATTGACACCCCTAATCTGTTTATAGCCTAGCTTACCAATTAGCATTAGTATTTTAATGTTTTGAGCTTTTTCCTTTTTTTTACACGTTAATTATAAATGTTTCTTTTCTATTGTTGCTTTGTTTGTACAATGGTTTGAAGTCTAAGTGAGCTACTCAAGTATGAATAAAGTGGAGGTCCAAGCACAGGCTACATTAGGGAGTATATGTTATTCAATTGGCCAGGAAACAACTTCATATTCCCAAAGCGAGCGGCAGAAGGTTTTTAGGGAAAGGGTCGTCCAAACAAAGAGATAAAAAAAGATTGACAGACGAAGCCAGTGACTTCTCAGATACTACGCTGGTCTTGACCCGGAAAGCTCTTATCCGGGTCATTAGATAAGGTGTCTGGGTCGAGAGTTTATTGTCACATTTGCAACTGACAAATGAGTATTTACATGGCCGAGCATCAGGCAAAATATTCAATCTTATTCAGGTCCAGCTGACCGTGCGTAGCTGACTTTTCACGGAGCAAATGATTCCTGTGCAAATACCCTTTATTAAAAGTAATAACAGTAATCATGATGCCGGTGGACGTAGAGGTTATATCTGCGCCGCTGAAAGGAGTAATAAAAGGTCTCATAATGAAGGCCGGAGTCGGTAATGAAACAATTTGAAGCAAACAGAACGTGGGATTGCTTCACACGTACACACGCCGTGTGAGTAATTATCTGTTGCCTGTGTGGGCTTTTTGACATTTTCTTAGATTCGCAATCAAGTTATGTGCAAATTTAAAACCACAGAGGAACACTAATATATTCCTTTGTTTTGTCCTCGCAAAATCAATCGGCAGATGGAACATTAAAAGCAATTTTTTCTGACTTTGTTAGGCCCCGGAAAAAAAAAAAGAAAATGAATTTAGGGGGAAATTACCTGTCAATCAAAGAGACAAACATGCTCCATTTAGATGGGAGTCATCGCAAGCCTTTTGCAGGTTGAACGTTTTAAATTAAAAAAAGAATGATCAATTACAGATGTGGTTGTTGTGTATTTTCCGGCTATTACTTCAGTATTTTAAAGACGACTTCATGCTGTCGGATCAGTGGCTGGAGTGAAGATGCATATCAAATTGCGAAAAAAAAAGAAAGTTTTTATCCAACACATGCTGTTATATATATGCACCAAGTAAGGAAGCGTTATCTCAGGAGTGACCCCTATCTGACACCCCATTTCCGATGCTAATCTCATTTGACCCGTTTGCCACCAGGCCCGAACTTCAACATATTGATCCATATCGCTGTAGGTTTTCACAAAAGTACATTTCATGGAGTCAAAAAAAAAAAGAAAGTGAACTTTAAGTAGAGGCCATTTTTACTGCAACCTCATCTTCACTCCCTCCACCTGACATCGCCGCGTCTGCAACTGCAGCCTCGGACGCATTCGAAACACACATTAGCAGCTCTCGGCCCGACACTCTCGGCGCTTCACTCCTAAACCTTGGAATATGGAGGTCGCACTCGGTACACATTAGTGATCCCACACCGCAGGAAGTGTTTCAGGCGCACGTTTTTCTCTGCTATAATCACACACTGCTTTCTCAGCACTCGACTCATGGGCACGTTTGCAGCTTGTTTAGACATCAAGTGTTTCAGGAGGGCAGCTTAAATAAAAGTAACATTTATAATAATCCACTTTAAGTAGAGTAAAGACTTCGCCTGGATCGTTTGTCTCTAGCATTCTGTTTTTTATTTCTATAAGAACGATGTGAAATAATGCAGTTATGAAAAATATACTACAGTACGTTGGGCTCTTTTTCCAGTTCATATATGCAGTATATATACCATTGAAAGAATCGGTCGAAAATAGTCTTGGACAAATATTATTATTTATTATAATTAATGAAATGTTAAATTTAATTTAGAAATCAACACTTTTGATAGCTCATGGGGAATAATACTGTTTATTATGCTCCTTGTTTAGATGGAAATAAAGACACATTTTAATTAAACTATGACATACAGAATAAAAACTAGGGACCTCATAGATACTTAAATTATATTAAAATTATAAATATTATAAGTGCTACTAAGTGAGCTAACATAGCTAATATCATATTATTATTTACTTGCTTTGAATCAATGTAAATTTAGTTTCTCAGTGTCAAGACTTCTACAAACATCTACAAGCATCTACAAAATCCTCTGTGTTGATGATTATTTTCAAACAAAAAAATAAAAAAATAATACAAAAATAAAGTAAGAACGCCAGCCGTCACTGCTGTAAATATTTAAGGAATAAATAATTATAATGATATTGTTACAATGATTTGTGTTGCCCCTACATCCAGGTGTATTATAGAGGATGTAATAGCTTTATAATTGCACTTTTCACTTCTATTTTATTACAATTAAATGTCTCCAGCAGCAATAAGTTTCCAATATTGAAACTGCTGAAAAAGATTCCAGTATTTATTAATATGCATGACATACGTTGGAGGTTGTATTGTAACTGTGCCTGGAATATTTATCTGGCAAGCCTTGTTTCTGGAGTCTTGTGAGAGGGACAGGAGCGCTTCGCTAAGCCCCTGGAACATCCATAAATTAAAATGAGACCGGCTTTGCCCTAAGCTAGAAATAAATAAATCTAGGTTGTGAGCAGGAATTGTTTTCCCTTCATGCAGTCTGATTCTCTTAGCGGAGTCGATGGCTGTTGTCTGAGCTCTGAAGGTAAGATGTAATGGCTGCACAGATTCAATGCCACACGCTCGCTCATCCTTCTTTTTTTTTCTCTTCACACCTTCGCTCGGTTTTTACTGTAAATATAATTATTCATTTCCACTCGCTTGAACAGACTGGGATTTTTAATCATTCTAGGGTCGAATATGTCACTTATTTCAAACCAAAAAGTATTTTCTTCACCTGTATCGTTTTGTTTTTATTATTTTTTAAAAGTTGACTTCTGTTGCTGCATTTATTATGTCGAACTTTTGCCTTTAGTGAGTTTTCTTGTCACCTTTTCCATAATGAGATACAATTTTAAAATCTGTGATCTAATTTTACTTTTTTGACAGTGTAATGGTAAAATAATTGATAAGAAATGCCAGTTGTTTTAGCTAATGTGTGAACTGACACTGAAACTTTAATATTTATTTATGTATGTTTAACAGTGAAACTAATTATCACAAATGTGAAACAACACTGGCGCTATAAATGAAAAAAAATAATAACTCACGCTCCAACACCACTTCGTCTCACTCCCTTTCAGTGAACTCATCTCTTTAGGTTTGTGTGTTTAGCTTGTTTTTCCATCACCATTCCATCATCATCTCTCTCTTTCTAAAAACAATGTAAACACACCGTCTGTTGAAGAGTTAATCTACTGTAAAGCCTGCGTTACTCATGGGTAGACCTACTGCAAAAGAACTATGGACTTCCATTGAATACTCAGTACTTCAATGGCACTGGTTCTAACATAAACAGATATATTTAGGCTGAAAACCAAGACAGATTGCAGACCTTAAATTCAGTGCCTTATTTTGGTTTTGTTGATATTTTCGCAAATTAAACATCCAATACAATTTAAAAGTAAAGTAGATGCTATTTGTAATGTGTCTCTCTTTCTTTCCGCCTCAGAACTAACCCGAAGAAGCCCTTCGTGCACATAAAATTCAGCCCCAAAATTTTACTGGTAGCAAATAACTCATTAATAGATTGAGTACATTTGGCACTAGAATCTAATAAAACCTTAATAATAACAATCCTTATCTACTTAGATTGAAATTCTATTAAAATATATGTTTTCTTAATCTTAGTGGTGTGTTTTTTATATCTTTAGTTCGGTGTCGAACCGATCTTTTTTTTTTTTTTATTCCATATTCTCATATATACTCTCCACTTTATAAATAAGTAAGTAATAGTTATTTGTAAAACGCCTTTCTAGACCAGGGTCACAAAGCGCTTGAACAATCAAAAGCAATACGCATTTAAAAATACCTAAAAATATAAAAACTCTCAAAAAGGCAAACACAGTAGTCCTAGAAAATTATGGCAAAGCGTGCAGAAATAAAAAGGTCTTAAGATTTTTCTTGGAGGAAACATGATTCATTGTTATATTCTTAGTGTAAAATATGAACAATTTCGGTCCAAGTACTGACCATTGTGGTACTCCATATTTTTTTAGCCCTTTATAAAGATTTGGATTTAACATTAATCGCTTCTAGGTCATTTTGTCTCCAGGTTAACTGGCTTTATATCCAACCTTTTGTTGGACCTTTTTTGTTCTGTAAGTTTCTAGTTTAAAATATTATGTCGTTAAATAATGGCTGAATTTTAAAGATGGCATGAAACTAAAGCCTATATTTATTTTAGTGACTCGAATGATTCCGAGTTTGGAGTTTTCGTTTTTTGTTTTGTGAGTTTTTAATGGTTCGTGAACAGCAATCATTGCATGTCATACAAATGAATCCATCAAAGCATTAAAAAAACAGACAAGCAAATGCGAATATTATGATTCAGTGTTGGTAGTTCTAGCGACCAATCTTAAAAAATGTTGTTTTCATCCTGACCATATTCAGGGTCTTAGACTCAAGACCGGTCTTGACACTCATTGGTCTCGGTACTGTCTTGGTCTCGGTTGCGATCTATTTTATCGTTTAACATGTTTTGGCCTGACATACCTGTAAATTCTGCTCCATGGATTTAGTTTTTCTTTGCAATTTTTCCACTGTTGAAGTGAGCAACAAGCAAATATATACATTTGAAAAGTTGTCTTCGGGCTCCAGGTGAGACGGAAAAGAAAGAAACCTGCTTAAAGTGCAACACAAGGGAAGTCAGGTGGGAGCCTGCTGTGGAGATGAGATAGAAACAGGATGAAAACAAAAAGCAGCACAACAATCTCAGCCTCAAAACAACAGCAAGACACAAGTCACAATTACATCAAGCTAGAGGCGGCGGTAGACGACTTTCTCACCGCTTATGTCTCCCTTGATTCTTCGCTTCTACAGAGACCTGTTGTGATTCCCAGGAAACATGAGCACAAACTGGTCCATCTCATTACCAGCACCGGTTCACAGTGTTCTTTCTACTCTTGAGTTTAAACAATTTATCTGACATGTTTTTTGTTTTTTTTTCAATCCACCCGTGTGTGAGTAACAGACTCTGCCTGAAGAGCTAATTCTCCTGCTTTAATTGTGAAAAAAGTCTTTGAGTAAAAAAACCTCAACGGCAGCATTTATAGAGTTCAATCAGAACGAATCTGTCTCCATTGTTGCCGCAACTGAAATGGAATATCATTAGAAAAACTCAGTTTCTGTCAATCCTTCGGGTGTTTTTAATCCTTTGTAGTAACATTTCCTAATGCAGCGTTTTGTAATGTTCTTGTATGAGTCATAGAGAATATATGTGAGGTGTTTTTCAGTGTATTTTTAGAGACACATACTCTCAACTGTCTCTTACATTTTAAATCAAGCCGATAAAACTGTGTTAAAATTAATGTTAGGTTTGCATTGATAAGTAAGTTTAAGGCAACTAATTATGCAGATGAAATATTTAAATGTTAAACATAAACGAAACAAGAGCACAAGATGTATATCAAAACCATATTTACCTGTAATTTTAGTACGAACAGATTTTAAATTTTTTGTTTTTCAAAGACACAGTGGAAAACATAAAAGAAAACTCACAATTATTCACACGAAGTGCGTCTTCTGATTCCTCGACACACTGCCCCTTGTGTTTGTTGATGTTATTTTTCATCATTAATTGCGGCATCAAAGGTACAGTAATGTATTGAGAGTAATTACAACTAATATTAAGTAGGTAGTTACAGATGATCTTTCTTAGATATAATACATTAATCCCTCTAAAGATCTGCTTCAGGGAAATTAGGTTTCAGTTCATAGCAGACAATAGAAGGTACAGAAGTTTCATAAAAGCAAGAGCAAGAACAAAGTGCAAATAAAAAGAACAAGGACAAAAATAAAGAGCATAGTTCAAAAGAAATAACACAAAGACCTTAAAAGGATACAAATACTAACAACAATGTATCATCCCTTCACTCTGCTCCGGCTCCCAAATTCAGAATTATGAAAATAAATAATTGATTTTGGTTACAATACAAAAAACACATTTGAAGACACGGAATTAAAAAGTATGAATGTATATAAAATTCATGTTATTCCTGACTAGACTTAAAACTTGAATAGCTTTATTTTAAGGACTTTAAATTGCAGCCTTTTTTATTTTTTTATTTTAAGCCAGTCACGAATAAGTCAGAAAAGTTTAATTTCATTACGTTTATTTTGATTTTGTGAAGTCGTACTGATTAATAAGACGAGATATTTCTGGTTCCAATGAGCATTTCCGGTACTGGGAGTTTCAAACCTAAAACAATTGAGATATTTGAGTAGAAGTTGTGGTGGATTATGCAGACAGGTGCAGAAAACTTTGTTTATAACCGTCAAGGGATTCAAAAGATTAAAGAAATCAGTTGAATTTAGGTCAACATTGTATAGACAAGAATAACAATCAAAATCAATCAAATCTATTGGATCAAATCTTTGATATCTACAGATCTTAAAAACCTCTCTTATGTGTTTAATTTTTTTTTTTTTCAGAATTTAAACCACATGCTGAAATGAGATGAACAATTTCACTAAAAAAAAATCTACATTCAATACTGTATTATGGATTATGGATTATTGTTGTCATATCCAGGAAGGGAAACCCTAGTTGCCATGTAAACTCTGTTGTTGTCACCAACTCTAAACAACATTTAATCTATAGATTTCATAAAAAAAATTAAGCTAATAAATGTATTTTTCCAATCAAATAAACTTTTGCTTCACTATCAAACAAAGCAAAAATACGATAAAAGATATAGGACGACTGTTTTCTGACGTCCCATCTGCCTAAAGAAACACGTTGGTTAGAGTGTAAAGTTATTGATTATTCTCCAGTTAGTGGCAAAGAAATGTGCGACTGGTTATCGACACCTCACATCTTATCAACAGAATTGACCCGAACCACGATCGAGAATTGTGATTTCTCCTCTCGTCATAACAGCGGATTGTGGATTTTTTTTTTTGTTTTCATTGTTTCTGCTGCTGTGAGTCGAGGTGATGTTGTTGATTTATTTGTTTTTCTTCCCAAGCTGCTCCGTCTGAGTCCAACCGACCAACAATCCGACTCAATTGTCTCTTCAGGAATCCAGCCACAGGTGTTTTGCAAAAATAAAAAAACAGGTCTCGCGTAGAAACATGTTGATCTTTTCACCTTGAATGTGCAAAGAGTGACATTTATAAGAAACTTTCAAAATCCATTTCTTTTTTACTGCATTGTATTGAAAAAAACAAAGCTTTCAGTTGTTTAATTGCCCGACAGGTTTTATTCATCAAACAACCGAACAACGTGATGTTCATCTGATTCTGGAGAGTTTCGTGGCCAGAAGTTGTCGGCACGCAATTAACTTTTTGGCAAAAGATGTCTCACTTCGGCCACGGGCTCTAAAAATCTCCGGCGCGAGCCGCCATTGTCCAGGCAAATTCTGCTTTAATTTCCGTCTTCCTGCTTTTCACACTGACTGTGAAAGTACCGGAAAATACAGCTCCACCAATTATTGCCCTGCTGGGACATTGTATTCATGCCAGTGCCGTGTTTTGTCCGAGTACACCAGCATTGTTTTGTTGAAAGCATACTGGTCATTTACTGGGTTATGAAGAAAAGTCCTGCTGTCTGCTCGGTGTCCATTATATCGGTCACCTCTGACCCGAAAGCCGGCTTCAAAGATAGACTCTCTCGCTACACAGGACCCTTTTTTACCGCTTTTTTCCTTTGAAGCTCCGCTTTTGATCAGCGCTCTTATCCTGCATCTAGCCCTCTGTTTGCTCCACAAAAGTGGCTACTGAATGAATTCAGAGCCGAGGGAGTATTGTTTGCCGGTGAGATGCAACAAATTTGTGTTTGAAATGTCTGGAATAAATTTTCGAGTGGGACACTAGTGGAGACATGTGAGACTTATTTATCCGGTTCCTCCTTAGATGTTTTTTTTGCCTTTTTGCGATGTTAAAAGCAGATTTTGCTTTTTGTAAATTAATAAGTAAAAAGGCAAGAAGGAAAGCAAAGTGCCGAACTTCATGAAAATATTAACTATAACTTTTTTTTTTTTACTAATAAAACTACAAGACTTTCTCACTTAATGTAGTTTTACCGCTAGATCATTTATTAAAATACAAAGTATTTGCTACATGTGGTAACTCTTTCTATTTCTAAGCTATATAAGTGGTAGCGGTAAGACTCTATGTTGTAATTACAATGTCATTACAGAAAACTTTTTTACAATCTGAAAAGACATACAATTCAACTTAATACAGTGTTATTACAATGTAATAAGACAGTTTTTACTTAAAGTAAAATGTGCACAATTTATAATCCTTGTAATAATTCCACATACATGATTATAAACCTATAAATGAAGTATTTCATTGTGTCTTATGAATTTGTTTGCTATGGAATACAATCAAGACCTCATGAAAACTGTAAACAAGTGTATTTTTGTTTGTATATTATGAAAATTATATTTGTATTTTGTGTAATTCTGTTGTTTTAATTAAGGCAGTATGTATGATTTATTTCAAAATACATTAATCCCGAGTATCCTGAAAAATACTTGTTTCAATTTTCCACCTGGAAACATCTCTTCATAGATACTTGTGAAATACATCTTATTAATATTTACGATGCTTAACAATGATCAAGGTTTCAAAAGTGTAATGTTTTTATTTATTCGTCTGTTTTGGACATTTATCAACAACATCATGAACTATTCTTCATGTTTGTACATTTATTTGAGATTTTGAAAAACATCATGATATCTGTTAGACATCTTTAAGTTGTGCCGGTGAAGACTCGATGGTTGGAAACTGTTTTGCTGTGTTGGTCTCTCCAGAGCTTCAGCATTCATGTCGGGCAGCAATTAATTGAAAGCCGACCCGAGTGATCCCGATGATCGCTCTGAAGTGTGTTTGCTTGAAAATACCTTAATTGTCTCCAACATGGTTTGTTACTCGGATGGAAGTGTTGACCGTCACTGAGGGAGGGATTTAGTTCAGAGGAAAACTTCAGGGATGGATTCCATCTTTGAAACTCGTTCAGTCCCCTGCGGTCACCCCCCGAAATCCACTGTTTCAGATTCAAGTCAAACCATCAAATTAATTGTTGTTAATGATAAAGTGGTTTGCCAAAAAACCTTGCAACATACTTGATTACTCGTGACTACAATTTAGTTTAGTAAAAACAAATGTTACTTTCCACACTTTTGGTCCAATTGATTCACCACAACGACCACAAACTGAACAAGCTGTCTTTTATTTCATCTGGAATTGTACATTACATCAACAAGCCATGTTTCTAAATATATTCCTGATGTGCTGCTTTTTGTTTCATCCAACGAACACTCTATCCACAGACTGATCGATGTAGTTTACACATTGAATTTTCTCCAAATCAGTTTTAAATTTTGAAGAAAAAAAACATGAGGTGCTCTCTTTAATAAATGAGTTAAAGTATTTAGGTGTCAATTGTAATAAATGTAAACGACATTTCTCAAATTTATAGTTTAGTAAGTACAATTACACAGATTTATTTTCCATTCATTCAGTCATTCATTCATTTTCTACCGCTTTATCCCTTAGCCCATGGGGAGACTGGATTTTATCCCAGTTTCATAGGGCAAGAGGCAGGGGACACCCTGGAAAGGACGCCAGTTTATTTGTCACTATAATTGTGTGAATACTGAGCTGCATCTCCTCCTACAAATTTTATCCGATTTGAACCATTCAAACTTTTATCAATTTGTCTCGTTCCCGAAATGCGGGCTATCGTCTAGCTCTCTTTTATCTCTTTTAACTGTTTATTCTATTCCTCCTTTTCTACCCTTTTTTTCTCCCATTCACTTGAATGGTAAAACTCTTCAACTCATGTTTCAACTCCTTTCACTTTGATCTTCAGGTACATTCATGTACTCACTCAAACCTAGAAACTTCAACGTATATCAACACACTTGACTACTAGATACAATTGTATTATGGGATGTTTACCGAGTCAGCATTCACACTGCATTTTCTTCTGGAAATGCACATTTTTTAGTTTTGTTTTTGGAATGTTGTCTCCATGCTCATCTTCAGGTACTGTTATACCAGAACATATGCCAATAAAATAAAGAAATTCCTTTTTTTTTTGGAAACTCAAGTGTTGACTTTAAAGCAGCGTTATATGTAATCTTTTAATTCCTCTTCTCTAACACTGCTCTTCAAACTGCTTTGTAGCAGTGAGTCAGGATCTGAATTTGAATTAATTTCCTAATTTGTCCTCTCAATAGTTTTCATGATGTTAAAGTGAAATGTTGTGCACCAGTTCTAAACCCTGCTATTGACAGAGATTAAGGCAGGTGAATAAGAGAGTGCAGCCATGGTGGATCAGGTGGAGACGACAGACATCGAGAGAAGCAGCAATAGTTTCACCTTTGTAGTTAATTAATCATTAATGTGTGTAATGAGGATCAGAGTAGATAAGTGGGACAAATGCAGGTGAGAAGTTTGTACTAAATAAGTAATAAGGTAGGATGGAGAGAAGAGACATAGGATGCTTTGGATGAGGATCATACCAAGACATTTGAGATGATGGAGACAGTAAATCAGGTTTGTAGATTTGGTCATTGAGGGGATGGACGGGACAAGCATTGTGATCAAGGATGGTCACTTCCTTTTGCAACCTCCAATAGGAGATGACAAAGTTTGTGAAAATAGACAGTTGTGGCCTTCAGTTTGGTTTTGCCATGTTTGGACTGGAGGTTCTAGGGAGTCTACTGGCTCTTCCATGTCGATCCACTGCCTTGACCAGCATCCCCGGTGACCTCCCCACCCCCTACCCCAGCACCACCACCATGTGAACATTCTCGATCGTCTGCCCCATTTACAACGTATAGCTTTCCCCAACAATCCCTTTCCGTGTCCCCGACTGAACAGTTGATAGCGGGTTCACCGGCAGCACAGAGAGTCTCGAGATTATGTTAAGTAATTCAAGGCGCGATGAGAGACGAGCCGGCCACCGGTGACAGCAGGTTTAGAAGGTATGTAGGTCACTCACGGAGGGGTGGTGTGTGGGGTGTGGGGGGGGGTGCGGTCTCGTTTGCATTTCCTCTTCCTGTATCTATTTTTGTGTTGTCTCACCTCTACACTTAATCAGCTACACACTTTTATCCTCCGTGGCATCTCTCCTGTTCCGTGGTTCAGGTCTTAAGAAGTGGAAGAAGAAACAGACTGGAAACCGTTTTATTTATTGTCACTGGTCGAAAGAATTGTTAGAAAAAAATGTTTTTTTTATCCGTCTTTCTTTTTTAAAACCACCTTCATGTCCCCCTTGCGTCAGAGCCTAACCCCAGAGCAGATGGTGTCCTGTTCTGTTTCCGTCATTCACGCGAGCACTCTCTCCGTGGCTCCTCGTCCCGCCCGAGCCGGAGTAATGAGTCTTTTCCACTCACTTCAGAAGGACCCTCTTCCCCTTGTTCCCCCGTCCCCGGCCCCCCGTCCCACCGCAGACTCATTGCGAGGTCTCTCAAGGCCGCGGGGGAGCACACTTGTGTCCACAACCCCTCGGCCCTTTCACCAAAAGGAAGGAGAAAAGGCGGAATATTAATGAAGAGCTTTTTTTTTTCAGAACGGCAGTGGAGTGGGGCGGTCGCCTTGTGTTTACTGAGCGGACTTGTTTTCGTGTCTCTAGCCGGCAGGTTACAGCTCAGTGCTCTTTAATTGGCTCAGATTGTCAGACAGTGTTCCGTCTCAAAGAAAAGAAAAGTCTAAACTCTTAACCCACTGGCACAGAATTCCCTCTTTTTTTTTTTGTTTTGTCTTTCAGAGTGGCGGCCCATGCGGCTAAGCTATTCACAACAGATTACTTTGAAAAACATTAACATATGAAAATGAGCCGCTTTCCACGTTTATTCCGCTCATTACTTTCTTAGGGGTCGGTGGACTTGTTGAGCTTCACTTGTTATTGATTTGTTTAAGCAGGAAGACGTCTTTAATTATCCTTTGCTGTACACACAATGGGCACAAAGCTATTAATCCACTCTCCGAGACCACCCACTTTACGCTCTGAAGTTTCCTACTCGTGTACTTCCCAAGACACTCGAGCAAACTGTCGTGGAGTGGGACGCCAATTATTTGACCCGTCTGAGATCATACTCGGGTCACTCCACCATCCGGCGCCTTTTGTTTCTGTTTCATTAGTAGAACAATGGCAATTAAAATAGCTTGTTATTATGTATAGCACCTTTTTAAAGCTAACAAGGATGTTAAATTGTATCAAAAAATATTGAAAAGGTGAAATTATTGCATGTTTTTATGTCATTTTAAATGAGAAATCTCCACTTTATAATCATTTAACCCAAAGTCCTACGTATATTAAATCAAAATCCACATTTTAAATAATAACTATAAGTATTATTATTAATGTAAAAGTTAGAATTAAAGCCCTTCCCACTGTTTTAATTAACAATTATATGATATCGCTATTTAAAAGAACAAAGGGATTTCTTCTTAAACAATTTATATTGTTTTACGGTTTAATTACCTTCAATAACACGTTTATTTTTTCATGTTAAGTGAATTAACTTAAATATTAATTGAATTGTAATTCTTGGGTGAAGTTTACAATTTTGAATATTTGTAAAGTTTTGAAGACTAAAACTTAAATTGTGTTTATCTTCAAATACGTTAAAAAGAAAAAGGTTTTGTGTTTAAATAATTGTACATCAAATGAAGTTCATCTTGTCGAGTGGTTAAGAGTTTAATAGCCTTAAGGTTGTCCATTTCTTACAGGTCATATGTGCCTTACATAATCTTTAAAAAAAAAATACTTTTGTTCTACATGTTTTTAAGATAACCCACACACACACAACGTGCGCAACACAGTTGGTGTATAGAAGACAAGGGATCATTATAGAAGCACTTCATCCGACACTGGCTTTCGCCCAAGGCTGTTTTAGACAAACCACAATCATAAACATTCAAATATTCACTCATTAATCCAGAGAGAGACTTGCACTTCCACCGGTCAAGTCCTTCAACCGGTGAAATGTATCGCCGTGGGAAATCATGTGGGAACATCAGAGGTTAAAGCTTGAGCAAAAACATTTGTAAAATAAAATAGGAGCTCAAAGCTTTGATAGGAGGGGGAAATAGAAACGGATCAGGTATGTTTTCAGTCAAATTGTGACCTCGGAATTGTTATGAATTAACCTATAATTGTTAAATTTGGATGGATCTGAGTCGTTTTTAAGAACCATCCATTCATTTTTCTCCCCCTGTCCAAGGCCAAGTTGTGGGGCACTAGTCAGATACAGCCTTGGGTTTGATGAGAGATGATCAAGGCTGCACTTGGCAGTAGAATACCGTGGTAAAGATGTATATGAAGCCTTAGAGGGAAAACTGCTAAGGACATCAGGCTTCGCTAGTGGGATGAGCATGCTAATTCAAATAAGTCAAATGTGCAATTCCAGGTGGACATCGTGCTGTCCATCATCGTGGACGTTCAATCAGCACTTAAAATTCACTTTAAAAATCTTCATATCAAGGTAATCAAAGTGTAGTCACAGCAATATTTATTAGAGAAAACAGAACCACAGTCTTTATGCTGCTCATGAATACTGTATATATTGTATGGAAATACAAAATCAAAACACACAACATTAATGTTGCATCTCCAGTTATGAATGACCCGCAATTTCCCTCTTCCCTAAAGCCTCTTATCTCAAGACACTTTCCATTCTAAGTAAGACTATATGGGAAAAAAGAAAAACAGACCCCAGCGAGGGAAACACAGTGTGACTGTGGCGAGGAAAAACGTCCTTTTGTAGGGCAGAAGTCTTGAGCAGAACCAGAGTCGGTGTTGACAGCCTCCTGCTGTGACTAGGTGGATGGAGGGTAGACAGATGGATGGAGAAAAGGAACAGGGAGGAAAAAGAAGTGCCGTCATATCTCTGAAATATCAAGCACATGGAGTCTCTTCCTGCTGGAACATCTCGGAAATTAATCTACAAGAGACACAAATTAAAAGAAGATCCTTCTAAATAAAGACTGCAGTGGATCTAATGAGCCTGTTTTCTCAGATTTAAATTTCTTATCTAGTGAGATTTTTTAAAATATACTGTTTGCTTGTGGAAATTTACCATTTTTTGGCCGAGAACTTTGGCCCTGGATTTCTTCTAGAGTTTGATCCAAGAGATTTTTTTTTTCATAAAAAAGAACCTTAACCCTTGTGTTATCTCTGGGTCAACTTGAACAACCTTCTTGAAATACATATGCAGTGGTGGAGGTCGTTCACGTTGGCCCAGAGACAACACAAGGGATACCTCAAACACATTTGTTTTTTTGGCTATCGGGTCATCTTGATCCTGAGATAACACAAGAGACACCTCAAACACAGTTGTTTTTCTGGCTATCCAGTCATCTTGACCCTGAGATAAAACAAGGGATACCTCAAACACATTTGTTTTTCTGGCTATCCAGTCATCTTGACTTCGAGATAACACAAGGGATACCTTAAACATAATAGTTTTTATGGGTATTGGGTCATCTTGATCCTGAGATAACACAAGGTATACCTCAAACACATTTGTTTTTCTGGCTGTTGGGTCACCTTGACCCTGAGAAAACACAAGGGATACCTTAAACATAATAGTTTTTCTGGGTATCTGGTCACCTTGACCCTGAGATAACACATGGGATACCTCAAACACATTTGGTTTTGGTCTACCGGGTCAACTCAACCCAGTGATAACACAAGGGATACCTCAAACACATTTGGTTTTGGTCTACCAGGTCAACTCAACACAGTGATAACACAAGGGATACCTCAAACACAATTGTTTTTCTGGCTATCGAGTCACCTTGACCCTGAGATAACACAAGGGATACCTCAAATAAAATTGTTTTTATGGCTATCCTGTCACCTTGACCCTGAGATAACACAAGGGATACCTCAAACACATTTGGTTTTGGTCTACTGGGTCAACTCAACCCAGTGATAACACAAGGTTTAAAGCCTCTCAAGGCTGCATCCTGAATTCTTTCTGACACTCTCAGGCTTAAAGCATGTCGCTCTGGTGACTGTTGTTTGACTGCGAGCAGCTGGGCATCCATGTACGGCTCGATGGGATCAAAGCTCCAGGGTAGGTTTGTGCTCAGCAGATGAGCGCACACTGTCTTACGGTTTGTGGATCAAATGGAAAAGAACAAAGTCTGACAACGTAAAGCCGAGGCGCTCCTCCGCCACCTCCATCGATCCATTTCTCGCTCCTTCACTCCTTTGAACACCAAGAGTCGACTATGCGACAGGGAGATGTCATGTGGCTGCGTGACAAAAGGGAACCTCCTGCTCCGCCGTCAGCTTCTGTCTGGAACATTAGGCCGAGACAGTTTCCATGCTGCCATGTGCCCGGGACCGCTGGGGACTTCCATCTCTGCGGGCCCCGCTGAAGTCCACTGACAAGAACATTAATGGTGCAAAAGGGAACCACTTCGGAGTACACCTCGCGAAAATCAAATATCCTGCTCCAGCGAATAGAATATTAGACTTTTCTTTTTTTAAGCAAATACCAATTTATATTGAAAAAATAAATCATATACAAGAAAGCAAATCAGGACAGGATTAATCGAAGGGTTTATTTTGCCTGGGATTTCAGTTTTTGCATTGTTTTTGCATGTTTAAGCATTATTTGTATAAAAATGAGGACTTTGAAAGAGTTAAAAAAGTTTTGTTTCCAGAATTTTTGTTTTACTCATTTTCATAAATCAAGCATCACACGATAATGTTAATTCAGAGAAAATCAGTTTTATATCAGTATATATATGTCACAGTACAGATTGGAATCCAGTAGGGTCTGGAATCCTTCTAGTACAGATTGGAATCCTGCTACTGAACTGGGATCTGAATATTGGAATTCCAATCTGTCCTAGTAGGATTCCAGATTCTACAAGTGAATTCCAATCTCTACTAGGAGAGATTGGAATCCTACTTCTGTATTGGGATCTGAATATTTGAATTGTCCCAGGACAAATGGGAATTCTACGAGGACATTCTCCAATTCTAATAGGAGAAATTCGGATTACATCAAAATGTTTTGGAAAATAGACTGAATCATTTCACCACCTAAAATGTAAGCATAGGTAAGCCTACATTCGCCATTACTATTCTAGGTGAATTACTTCATATTTAAGATATCTGATAACCTTTCTCTCAATACACATTGTAACCATGGGGACAGCCGTCTGGTCCAGGTCATAGACCTTATTCATTTGGACCATTGCGGAGATTGGAATTCCAATCTGTAATAGTAAATATTGGAATTGTAGTAAAAGTTCTAGTAGGTTTCCAGATCCGACCGGATTCCAATTTGTACTGTGACATATATACAGTATATACAGTGATAATATGACTTTTTTTCCTTTTGTTCTGTGTGGTCCGGTAATTAATGTCTCACATACCAATACTGGTCTCTGAACTAGACGTCTGGGACTGCTGCTCAACATCGACAACAAATCAATAAACAGCTTCATTAATTTTGGTCTATTTCGGGATTAATTCCTAAAATAATACTGCGTACCCTCACAATAAAATTCATCAATAATTGTTATTAAGTATTCTATTAGAAAGGGATTATTTAATTGTTTGTTGTGGTTTTTATTCGTAACAAAACTCTCCACTAAATGCGGAAAATGGCTTATAATGAGTCTTGTTCAAATAAATTGTAGCTTCGCCTGAATTCTATGGTGCAATGCACTAATGCTGACCAACAACACTCCCTCGCTTGTCTAATGAATGATTAAAAAGAACTGGTGTGGGGGGGCGGGGGTGGAGGGTTGTGTAATTTTCTGCCTGTCTGCATACAAGGGTGACTTATGCCCGAGTCTTTGTAGAAAATATGACCCTGGCCATCTCAAACCAAGAGATGAAGAGACCCAAAAAAAAGCTAATTGAATCCCTTAACTAACTTTTTTTTAAGCGATTATTATTTTAAACTGGTTAATAAAATACTTTATTCCAACTATAAATATATGAACACCTCAAGGATGAAGGCGAAACCCTCGAGGTGGCGGAACTTTCTCCTTCCATCCTGTCTGCTGTTTTTCCTGCTTCCCGTCTTCGTCAGACCTCTGTGGACTGTTCCTCTCGTTCTTGGGAATGTTGACTGGAGGCGTTTTTTTTTTTTTTTCCCCTTCGCCGCCCCATCTTGTTTATGTGTTTACCACCCTCCGCTCACATCCTCCTCTAAATGATGGCCCCGCCACTGTCAGCACAAACAGAAGTCAGATTAGTTTGTAAGGCGGCCAACACTGCCCTCTCTCCTCAGGGCCCACATCAGCTTCATTGGACCCTAATCGATGAAAATTCAAAGCCTTATTTTGATCAGATATTAAACGACCAATAATGAAGGAGCATATTTCTTACAGAGAAGCTGGTTGTGTACTTTGGGGGGAACAAGGGTGTGTAATGAGAAAGAAAATGCTGTATCTTGGCTTTTTGAGGCCACTTTTTTGAAATGACTAAATCAATAGTTTAGGATATAACAGCTTTTCTTTTTTTTCTGCAAAAGAGAAAACTTTCTCAATTCTTCAGTTTTCTGCAGCTTGACCTCAGATGGTTTCATTTTACTTTTTCGCTTCTTAATGTCAACCCTCAACGGTGAACTTTTGGTGATAAAAGCAGATATTAAATCCTTTTTCCGGAGAAGACGATCAGTTTTGTGTGAGGACGTAACCAGGGCAGCATCATTTGAAGGTCTATCTGTGACGTCCATATATTTAGTCGTGACGTCTGCGTGTTAGATTAGTTTCATATTAGTCCCTTGTTACCTTATTGTAGTGAAGTGTTGATGAAGCTTCATGATGTGTCATGTTGTTTAGAGGTCAGTAGGTGGCGCCATCAGTTTAAAAATGATGTGATTTAACTAAGGAAAATAGTGCAAAGACCGCCATCTAGTGGACTCTAATAAGAAATAATGACACTGCTTCATGAAGCTTCATCAGACCATCACTACTTTATTGCCCAAGAACCGGCAAACATTTTCAAATAAATATAAACTCACTCCAAGTTAGGTTATAAAGCAATGTTTACTTCAGCAAAACTTTAAATATATATTGTTATTGGACTGTGCTTGACATCACTTGAAGCGACAATATTAGAATGTATAGTTTTTTCTCGCAAACAAACAATATTTGAAGCACCATTACCAAAAAACTGCCATATACATTTGTATACTCAAGGAATGTAAGGGCTTGTGTTGTGTCAATTTTCTCCCTTTCGCCCTTGCATTATCTCAGGTTGAAGCTGACCCGAAAAACAAACTTTTGGTTGTGGTATCCCTCTGGTTGGGTCAAGATGAGGAGCTGTCATGATGTATAGTGTAGAGAGTTGGTACCAGAGACAGAGTTGAAGATACTTAGGTCTTCATTTAGAAAGACTGGGCTGACAAATGTCAAAAGTACTTGAGATAAAGAAGGACATGAAGAAGAGAGATGACCTTAAGAGGATGATCAAGGTATGTTTAGTTGGTGGAAGAAGAACATTTAAGTAGTCAGTAACCAAAGCACTTCTCTTTTTCATTAGCCAACTTTTTTTCTTTTTTTTAAAGTAACTTTGCCTCCTAAACTATTGGTAATAAATCGCGCCTGTTTTCTTCCTGTTGTCACTATTTGCGAACACTGTCACTTCCTCCCACGGGTGTTTCCTCGCCCCCGACAAAACAAACGCACAAGAGTGAAATCAGGGTTGCTTCATCCTTCCTGCTCTTTAATCTTTCTTTCCTGGGAGTCGTGGGTCCATCAGGGATTTACAAAGCTAAACGCCATATTGTTGCATCAGTGTATTGTTATTCAGAGTCGGAAAGGAACCTGCTGGACCAGATAGACGCAAGAGTCGGGGATGCTAATTCAAGCAGTGCAGTTTAGTGTCCTGGACCGCAGGTTCATGAAATCGGGTAATCTTCCCGACTCTCGAGCTGTTAGCATCCGCGACTCCGCGAGCACCGATTGTTTTCTCTCAGAGCAAGCGGTTGTATTTGTTTACATCATCGCCGGACCGCCTGGGGAGGGTGGTTATTTTTATGATGTGCTTTGTTTGGTTGATTGTTGTTGCAAAGAGGGAAGCGGCGAGGTTAGCTGGGGGAGCAGGGGTAGAATGAGTTGTGCAACCGCAGAGATAACAGGCAGGATATAGTGGAGGGGGAACGAGGGGGGAAACGAGGGGTTCTTAGGCTGCCTTACAGGGATGGCAGTCTGTAATTAATTTTGCATGCATCTCTCTCTCTCTCTCGTCTCTCAGATTTGTGTTGTTCTTTAAGTTTATCCTTTTAGGAAAGAGTTACTTTCCAGGCAAGTTTCCAGAACTCATAATTTAAAGTTACACTTCAAGATTGTACGCTTCAAATTTTACTGGCGTATAAAAACAAGAAGTGAAAGTGTTTGTCATCGTAATTTATGGACGTAGAATCCTGTAGAAATTCAGAGATAACGTGATCTTGGAAACTTTGTCTACAATAATAATATGAGTTACACAAATGCTTAACTGGGTCGCTGTAATAGTAGGTGCGGGGTTGGTGGTTAAAATTCGGTCCTATAATGGGTGTGTTTTGGAAAGAATCTGGCGATACTACAGGGTAAACAATACAATATTTTTTGCGATATTTTAGGAACAAAGATATAAGATAAGGCATTATCCAAGAACTTGACTCTTGTGTTGCAGAATTTAAAGACCGTTGTAACTGTTTTTCTGTTTTGAAATCAAAATATTTTTAAGAAATATATATATAATATATAAATTGAGTCGACTGTATCCTCTCGTCCTTAGTCATTGCTGGGATCTTTCAGGGTTTTATTGTTCCTTTAGCTAAGGAGGACATTATGACTAAAGCCATCTAGCTGCTGGAAGTATAATTACAACACAAAACATAACAAACCTGTGTATATGGTAATATATATATAGATATATATATATATAAATCAACCAATATATTTTTTGATCATTTTATGACTTGAAAGCCCCAGAAAAAACAAATTGGGTAATAAAAAAAGAGTCGATGAAGTGCTGCTGAATATCGATACAGTATCGAGAAAAAAAAGATTAGGATGTCTTGCCGTATCTTTATTTTCTAGCACCACTAATGTGTGTATGACCATGGGGGGGAGCATTTCCAGTGTTCCCAAGAGTAGCTATGGCTACGAACTTAGCCTACCACCATAAATCCATAATGCAATGAGTAACTCATCCAAATGCAAACGTTTATCATAGAACTGATACAATGTTTTCTGTTTCAGATGTCGCTGAAATCCACGATCCTGGCACCAGCAATGACGGTAAGAAGACAACGTCTTCCCTGTTAAAATTGTCAAGATATGAGGGGCAGAGGTCAAGAGAGCAATATGAGCCAGGGGAAGATGAAGAGCAAACTGATGGAGCTGTTCGAGGACAGCACTGATGTGTGTTAGATGCTTTGTTGATAAACGAGACGGCCGAGTTTTGAACCAGTTGGAGTTTACGAGGGGATTTGAGAGGTCGACCAAATAAAGGAGCTTCGCAGAGGAGAGTATTAGTCGATATGAAGGTGCTTTTTGGGGTGAGACAACAAGGGTGGGACAGGGAAGTAAGGAGACGGCAAACTTTCTGAAATATCTTCCCAGAGTATATTACCGGTGTCCTAACCATAGTCTATGGGTGATTTCACTCTCAGGGTCCAGGGCCAAGTTAATTATGGCCCCAGACTTTGGCCACTTGACATGACAAGCCATTTACAGCAGTGTGGACTTAAGGTAATCTCCAACTACGCGTTGGTCTGCTCAGAGGTCTTTTTTAAATTTTAACATGACCTATAAAAACCTTGTTATTGGTCCAAACCAACGTCTTTGTCGTTTCTATTTTGCTCACAATGTTTGTGTCTTCAACACATTATTTTGGTATTTTTTACAGGTCATGCTTTCAAATCTTTGCTATGTATTTGGTAACTTTTGTCCTCTGTTTTCCCTCTTTTGTACTTTTGTACCTCTTTTGTTCAGAGGGGATAAAAGACGATGTCGCAGCCTCAGAAGAACCTGAAACTAATCTCACTGACAGCACTCAGTCCAAAGGTAAAAATGTCAGATTCCTTAAAAAAAAAAAAGTCCTTCGCTTGTTCGCCTTCTCTCCTCCACCTCAAAGTCCATCCGTCTGTCTCCATCTTGTAGCCTTCAGCTTGTTTGTTCCCTCTCAGGGCTGAAACGCATGTGCGAATCCTCTCCTCCCACTTCAGGTCCTCGGCAACGACCCTGATATTTCGGCGTAAATGTGTCAGCGCGTCTTTGGAGATTGAGTTTGATAAATTACCTGTGAAGTAAACTATCAGCATTTAATAAATCAACTTGTGCGTCGCCTATTATTTTAACAGACAGACGGTAGGCGTAATAATCATGCCAATAAATCATGGCTGATAAGAATACCACACGGTTGTTATGCTCCAAGTCTCCACCGAGATTCCCGGGAAATATCTCTCCACAAAAGTATTTATAGACTATTGTAATCCCTTTTTTTGACACAACTTCTGTAAACGGATTGTTGGGTTCAACAAGCAGAAGATGGTTTGAAATAGATTGACGGAGACAAACAGGTTGGTGTTGGATGTTGCCGGCTTAAACAATGCCAGACAGAAACGAGAAGTTTCCTGTTGAACAACAGGCCGCATCAGAGTGAGGCGCATTGAAGGGAACAGAAGGGTACACAGTGTGCGCCTGAAATTAGAGACGAGAATCAGATGAGACGACGATCCATCAGAGGAGTCAACCCCGTTTTCTGAAGAGTTATTGGAGGTACCGGAGCAAATGGATAAATCCCAGTTTCAGCATGTGTCTCATGCATCACTCTGTCCGTCAAATCCATTCACTGTCGCACGGAGTATGTGACGCAACCTTTTTCTTTAAAAAATCTGCTTCCAGTTTCCAGGAGCTTCAGAAAATCTTCACACAATCACCCATTTTGCAAATGTGATTTTCCACTCACCATCATGTTGACTAGGGGTGGGGATTATTTACAGAGTAATCAGTCTTTTTTTGGAGTTATAGGCAAAAAATGCATATCCATTTTAATTTAGTGACTGATGCCCCTTTGTCGTAGCCTTTATCTTGGTCCAAAAGGACACCTAAGACCATCCAAATACCTCTGGTAGTGCTGTGTAATATTTTTTGGGTAGATTTACAGATGAGCAGAATGAAGATATTTGGATGTTTTTAAGTGTTTCTTTTTGGATGAAGGTAAGGCCAACGTCAACTTAGCATCAGTCCCTACGTTAAAATGGACATACATTTTTGCCCATAATTTGTAAAAGGAAAACTATCACTTTAAGGTTTGACACTATTTGAATCATTTTAATTACTTTATTATTATTCACTATTAATGAATATTGAAAAAAAGAGTTGGAACATGTGACCAAACTGTTCATAAGGGTCCCATCTTGAATTTATATCTCACAAAGGTGATACTTTGGCAAAAATTGAAGTAGAAAGAGTATCATGCACATTCTATAAGTACCATCACCACTATTTTCTGTCTTTTCTTTCTGTTAGGATTTTTTTTTCTATTTTTACCCCACCCTGTGACTGCCCCCTTTCTAGACGTGTCCATACACCTAATTTAAGGAATTACCAAATAGCTCAGTAGCTGGTTGATTGTAAAAACTTGAATTAAGTTTTCGATTAATTATAGCGAAACATTATTGAAGGAAACTCACTGATCGAGAGGATTTTATCACATTTACTTAACCACATAAAGTACTCAATCATTGCCTGGTCTGAGCTGGAAAAATAATTTAGGGACACGACTCCAAACAACCCATAAGCTATTAGGGAGAACTATAACTTTCCTGTTCTTCATCTAAGATTTGCTGTAATTCATTCATGATTGTGTTTTTTTTCTGGTTGTGACAGTTGTTGTGTTCTGTCGTATATTTAATATCTTACGATGCGACATAAAGATGCAACCGAAACAGTTCTTGCTTCAGAGAGAAATCAGACCGACATGAGAATGTACGTTCTGTATTTGCTCTCTCCTTGTACAAGTAAAATCATTTTGACTTTGAATCATCTCTCATATCTGTAATTTGTGTTTAAGCTAAGAGTTAGATTTATATACTGGCAACCATTTAACTCTTTAACTCTTTTTTTTTTTAATCTACAGATGCTAAAGAAAAGAAAGAATGACCAGATGAGGGAAGGACAATCAACCTTATCTGACAGCCAGCAAACTGTGCAAGGGCCTACCACCTGGGGTCACAGCGGCCCGTCGGGAATACGGGGCTCTGACATTGGCCAACATCGTCATTCTCCCACCTTTATTTGGCTTTCTCCACCTTTGTTTAAACCTTCCTCTCCATTCAAGTTTATGTCAGAATGTACCTACTATAGGACTTGAACATATCAGCCAGAAAAGATGAGCCATACCTCACTGTGTGTTAGCCATTTGCTCCCGCTTGATGTGATGCGATTAACCAGGTTCAGGTGTGTTTTGTTTGATTTCTCCTGCCGTGCGAGCATGCTGAAGCTGTCGGGACAGACGTGTCTTTTGATTCTGCGGGCGCTAAACATCAAGCTACCTTTTTTCTTTTTTTTTGTTACAACATCTCAAACGCCACGGTGGCAGTCGCACTGACTTCCAACAGTCAAAATCACTGACGACATTCTGAGTTTGTAAAGCTGCAACCTGTCATGTCTCCTCGTGCACGGCTGCCGCTCCTGCTCCCACAAAAAAAAAAAAAAAAAAAAAATCAGCCGATGCTTTGAATCAGACAAAAGGTCTCGGAGGATCTAGAAAAAAAAAACCCCTTCAGGCCTTTTAACTACCAACATCTCCGTTCACGTCTGATCTTAAACGCGGCTTGACTCATTCGACCAGGAAAGAAGCTCATCGGCACACACGCATGCGAAAGAGGATGTGATTGTCTTTTTAACAAATCGGTTAGTCCTAAAATCTGTGCCCTTTATTTTCTAGTGCATGCCAGCTAATTGATTTGAACTTCATTCGAATTCACGCTTCATTTTCTTGTCCCCGATGGTATTGAATAAATCTGCCTTATTTTGTATTAAGCTCAAACGCTCACAATCACACGCATTATAAAGAGGGTGAGAGGAAGAATAATGTACGACCTGCTTGCAGATTCATTTTTAATTTTCACTAAACCATCTAATACTTAATTTCCCCCCCCATAATCCATCAATAATCTAAGTGTTTGTATGATTTATGTATTGCGTTTAGTGGTGCCATTTTAAAGATCGGATGAGTTCACGTTTATGAATTGATGCCTTCATAATTGTTTGCTTTGCTAAAATATAACTGGAACAACTAATAAAGTTTAAGGTGTAGGCTTTGTCTCAGCTTTGTTGTGAACGGTGTCACTTGTTTGTCTTGGCCTGTCACAGATATGTGATTGAACCCTCTTGCTTTCGACATGTAGAGCCAAAAAACAAATACTGTGTCTTGTGATCTCCACCTCCTGTACTGTACTAATGACCCCGAACCTCCATAAGGACTTCAACATCGTTCCTTGAATCCCCCTCTTTCAAAGTTCAAAGAAAATGGAGAGCCTCTCGTGCACCGAAATGGATGGAAATTGGCTAAGATTTGCTTTTCAGAGGCAATTTGAGTACTTTCTCTGACGGGTAAAAGCCGCGTTGAGCCTTCACCGACGGATGTCGCCACACGATGTCTTCTTAACTTTCATTATCATCCAAGTTCGGAGAAAATTCAATTACAGAAAATTAGCTTCAACAATTTACAACTTGTAGAGTTGTTTGAGAGCAAATCGTACAGTCGGAATTAAACAATTTGTAGCAACAATTTGTATTGTTTACACACATTCGACAAGAATTTGTAAACAAACAATGACGCAACAGACTTTGAAAAACACTTTATTTTTTAAACACATTTTGAACATTTAAAATCTTTGTGGGAAACTCTAAAACAAAGCGGGCACTTGGGCGCTTAATATAGACGACTGGTGTTTCTAAAAAACATAACAATGGTCAAAAACGATCTACGCATTATACAAAAAACTTTTTTAATTTAATTAAAATATAGATCTAGTTAGTTGAATAAATAAACAACTGATGTTATTGATACTACTTATTATTATTATTATTATTATTATTATTATTATTATTATTATTATTATTACAGTTTTATTATAAACATATGTTTCCTATGGCGCTTTCCTCGTACCCAAAGATGCTTCACATAAACACGCAAAATGATGAAGATACATACAGAACAAGATACTCAGAAGCACTAATTCAAACCCTAAAAAACCTGGAGAAGTAGAAAGGTAAAAAAAAGAGGGGGAAAATGATTTTAAAAACACAGTAGTGGATCAGTGTCGTGGATGTCCAGGTTTATTATTATTGTTATTGTTGTTGTTTATTATTGATATTGCAGCCTCATTTAATGAGGTGACGGAGCCAGGTTTGATAGATTTGGCTCCAGGGGCCTTGAGTTTGACGATGCAAATCGTTAGAAGGTCACATGGTGTCCAGAAGAATCTTCTTGTATTCTAGTCAGACCTCGATTGACCTTCGATCAACCGTCACGTGTTAATCTTGGAATATCTCGGCAAGAGACTGGAAAGAAGAATGAGTTCATCCCAGAGGTAAGTCTTCCCTTTACACCGTTGTCTGTCTTATTTAAAAACGTTCTCAGTTGACTTATAATGTCTCATAATAATGAACATTACGAGTTAAAAGCTGAAATATAATCAGTTACAAGTTTCAAACAATACTACTCTAAAATACAAAACATCCTCTGATATTCTGAATCATCACAAGCCAGGAGAAGATGAACAGTGAAATATTCTTCTTTTTTTTTGTTCATGCAATTTCACCAACAGCAGGCCTAGACTGGAACAGACTTTGTCAACTCAGGCACATATTTTATTTATTGGCGCCTTTGCTTCAAAGTTTGTTGCAATGCAGCTGAAGATTTTTTTTATTTTTATGTTTGAGCCAAAGACACAGTTGGATTTGGAGTTGTTCGGTCCTCCATTGTGAAAGTGAAAATCTCCATTTCTTAAACATATTGTTAGTTATTATCAGTAGTAGTTGACTCGACATCATCATCAGTATTATTGTTTTAATTATTATTATTTAACCATTTAAAAAAACAACTTTAAAGTTAGAGTCAATTCATTAAATCTGCTGTTTCTATATTAAATTCATGTAAATCGTCATTAGACCGGATTTTTTTTATTATTCGCCCAGATTTTAAGGTTTAATGAAAGTAAATTCAGAAGAAACCGTTGCAAAACTTTATTATTCAATCTCATTTTCCACAAAAACTTTGGGGATTTTAAACCGAGGTTATCTTGTAAATTGAATTAGGAGCACTTTTTTTTTTTGTCCGTAGATGAAGCAGGTTCAACCAAATTGTTTGCGACACACTTGGATGGAAAAGCTCCAGATTCGACGACATCAATCAATCAAGTTTCTCATCTGTTTACCTGTAACTTTGAGCGAGTCTTCGCTTTAGGAACCCCCCCCCCCCCCCCCCTCGTCTTCAGGCTTCTATTAACTTGTCGGCTGCCAAGCGGGTGTCGGGAGCGATTGTCCCGGCACCAGGGGATGGTTAAAATTTTAATGACTTCATTTAAATGTTGCACGTCAAAGCTGAGGCTTCCCTGAGCTCCATCAATGTCGTGGGAGTGGGAGAATCACAAAAGCTTGCAGCGTCTGCTCTGCATATAAAACCACTGCGTAGCTCAAATAATAAACTGCATTTATACACCACGAAAAAACAGCTGTCGCAGTTTGACGTTTACCGCCTGCTCAAGGTGCGACGTTGACGTTACTAACTCATGTCCTTCAGTGTATGTTCGCAGTAAGAGCTTGATAAAGCGAAAGGCCCCGGGATTCGTCGATTTTGATTGACCCGTGCCGCCGGCGTGGTTCTACCTGACGGCGCTTATCAAGTGGACGCCGCGATGAGCTGTTGCGCCGTTTATTCCATTTTCCAGGTGAAAGCCCCTCAGATCTCTTCCAACACAAACATGCATTACATGCTTCCCTTCCTCCTTTGAGCCGTGGCACAGCTCTCTCTCTCTCTGCAACAGCGCCGCGCTGTATGTTAACACAGCGCAAACAAATCAGAGAGGAGAAATAATTCCGCTCCAAAGCTTTAAATCCCAGCCCAAGATAAGCGGTTCTATCAGAAGTACAGTGTTTGTCCTTCATGAAAATTCATCAGCACCCCCCCCCCCCCTTGCGAGAAGGCAAAGGCAACACTATAGGTGAACTAAGCCCAGATAAACACTCTAATTGGGATGGAAATTGACGGCACTCATTACTGGAGTCTGTCTTCAAACGCTGCGAGAGCCGCTGAAATGTTGAAAGGGAAAAATGATTTGTAGCTTCACGCGTGGCTTTGAACAAGTCGGTGCCCACGATTCTTACCGACTCAATATTAGACCTTTTTTCTTCTCTCCCGTTTCCACATGATCAACTGCGGTGAAGTACTTTCTCTTTGGTAGTCCATCGTTGTTCGTACTTCTGGTGGTGGTCGTGATAGCGACGCTAATGCTACGTGTTTTCTGCAAACATGATCATCCTCTACCACCGTCTAGGGTCCCAAACTATAGGTATATTCATTTATTACCGCCGTTTATCGTGTCATGGTTGTGATGGCTCCACCTCCTGAGTCTATCCCAGCTACTCGGGGCGAGAGACGATGGACATCCTGAACCGTAACAGAGACAAAAAGTAAAGTTTGAAAAAACATACGTTTAAGGATGTAGGATGCTTCAAGCATGTACCAACTGTGTACCCCTCAAATACGGCTTAGAAATAAATCCATTTATTTTGTAAATTTTAGAAAAAAAAGATGTCCAAACACACCAGGATGTTTTTATATTTTGTGTAAATAGGACACACATCTCTGTTCATCAGGCTTCATCTACGCTCAAGTATGTGGAATGATTCCAATTTTCACGTGACCTGTTTCCATCATCGCGTAGTGAATTTTTTTTGTTGTTTTTTGTTTAATATAAACTATAATGACCAGTCTCGTAAAAGCAACACAGGAATTGTGTCGTGACATAAAAAACAAAAAAAAAAAGCGCTGAGGCAGCCATTGAATTGAATCAAGCTCCCAAAAATGTTTTTTTTTTTTTTAAATGTTAATTTTAAAGGATTATTATTATAATGATTCATTTTAATTAAGTAAATTGGTCGTTTTTAACAAGAACATAACCAAAAAATATAATTAATTTTTAAATTAGCTTTATTATTTTGCCAAAATTATATTAAATTTGGCCTTTTTTAAATATAATTCATGTCTATACCACCGTTATACATAATTCAATTTCTACAAATATAGTTTTTTAAATGATACCCAAAAACTAATTTTATTGCCTCAAACTCTTTATTGGAGCCAAGGTCTCAAGCAGGCAAGTACCCTCTTTTTTTTAATATATATAGTTATTTGTTGTTTTTCTTCCTGTAACATTTTGTTTTATTTTGTAGGATCACTTCCTGTTTTGTCTTTAGTCTCTTCAGATGAACTTATACATCTACCCTCAGCTTCCAGGCAAGTGTTCCAGAACAAAGTTGTCAATGGACTGCATGTCTTGTTCTATTCCGTGTTGACACTGGTTTCATGCCCCAGAGTATTTCAGTTTGATTATTCCTGTGAGTACTTTAACCTCCATATATCCTGTTGAATTCCGTGTTTTGTTTACCACCTCAATTTGGTGGATGCTTTTGGACTCCTTGTTGTTTTGTGTTGTGAGATATTGGACTCTTTTATATTTTGTGTTATTTGTGTTAAGGCTTCCGTGCGTGGGACGGTTCACCTTCACTTCCGCTCCCATATAAATTGTGACAAAGTTGAAACGTGGTTCCCCCAAAATGAATCTTTGATTCGCTCCAATCTCCACCAGAAGCAAGTTTCAGATCAAAATCTACATTCCTCTTCTTTTGTGACAAATCAGTGCGCAAGGCTCCGAGTCACATTGTGCCAACCCACGGTGCCAAAAGCAATTTGGCTTCAGAGACTTGAGTCGGGGTATCAAAAGGTAAACTTCAGGCTACGAAAGTAGAGAAATAACTCCAGAGCGCGAAACTTCTCTCAGACTGGTGCCGAATGCCAAAACACATATTAGAGGATCCGTAATGACGGAAACTACATTTCAGAGGGAAAAGAGTGAAATGTACTGTTTCATTTAATTCCATTCGTCTTGTTCTTATCGCTGTCATGGGGGTTAATGTGGGGAATGAGGGGATGGTGCGCCTCAGACATCGCATCTCCTTCTATTACACAATCTAATGGACTGGATCGCTGCCGTCACCAGGACGAAGACGCACTAATGTGGACGTCAACATGGACATGGAATTCTAGATCCTGCCATTAATCTATATTTCATTTATTTGCGAGGCACCTTTATACAAACAATTCCCCACTCCTATTTTCACCGGTTTGCGACAAACAGAAAAGATGACGTTTAATCTTTAAATAATTCAATTTTTTGCCGCATTGATTTCAAGAGGCCTTGTCCTTCCTAATCCAATCTTTAATTCATGATCCCAGTGGAGAATTTTTTAAGCTCTTTATTCTCCGAGTAAAAAAGTTATTTTTGTTGAAAATACATCAACAATGTAATATGTTTTCTTTAACTCACATTAAAATTGAAACTTTTAATTTTTCAGGACAGAACATTAAGTGATTTGAAGATTTTATTAAACACCCAAAAAGCCTTGGAAGCAAATAAAAACTTTTGTTAAAAAAAACAAAAACTTCACACGCAATTACGTTTAATTTGATAATGTGTTTTTTTCTACAGGCGAAAAAAATAAGCAGAAAGCCTAATGAAGGTGAACGAAGCCCAATAGCTTTAATTAAAGTGGACATTAATAAATGCATTAAACTTGTTAAGCAGTTACTTTGCAGTCGCTCCGGCAATGCTGATGTTTTCTCGCTGATTAAAAGTAAAATGTCACCGGAATCTTAATTTCCACGTGAATGACTCGGCGGAGCATTTAGAGATCCTCGGATGTACGAGTCAAGCGGCGAGGAGTTCATAGGTTCTCCCAAAAACCCTGCTGGTAATAATTTCTGCCCCCAACAGAAATGCACTTATCTGCAATTACTAGTGGGACGGGAGAGCAAGAGGCGCAGCAGGTCGGGACTATAAGAGCTTTTTTTGTTTCTTCTAAAACAAGTCGTTTCCATGGAGAAAGAGGGATCGTATTGACTCTGCTCCGACTTTAAGATGGTTTTCCGTCCGTAGTTCTTGCAAATGTGACTCCCGTAGTGTAGTACAGAGTCCCTGAAGTAGTGAGACGAGTGTTTCTCCCTCTTAAGTTTTTCAGTAACTGAAAACTTTTTAAAAGATGTCTCAGTTTATCTTCTTAAACCAGACTCGAACAAGAATGTATACGAGTTCTTGTCGAGAATCAGTGGAGCAAGTAGTGAGCGACCCAACCCTCCAACAGCAGCTCAACCTTATCGTCGATTCCACACCAAACTCTCCGATTGTAGCTTTTTATATTTGCCATGTTTGTGTTGTTGTGTGTAGCACAGCATGGACGCACACAAAATTTGTACGACATTGTTTCATTAAAAAAAAAGAGTTAATTTTAAAGGATCATTATTATAATGATTCATTTTAATCAAGTAAATTGGTAGTTTTTAACAAGAACATAACCAAAATTATAATACATTTTTAAATTAGCTTGTTTTATTTTGCTAAAATTGTATTAATTTTTTTTTAATATATTTTTTGTCTATACCATTGTTATACGCAACTAATTGTATTGCCTCAAACTCTTTGTTGGATCCAAGGTCTCAAGCAGGCAAGTACCCTCTTTTTTATATATAGTTATTTGTTGTTTTTTCTTCCTGTAACATTTTGTTTTATTTTGTAGGATCACTTCCTGTTTTCTCCTAAGTCTCTTCAGATGAACTTATACATCTACCCTCGGCTTCCGGTTTTGCACCCTTAAATGACGCCTGAAGTGGAGAATCTTTTTTTGAAAGAAGTTGCGAAAAGATGAAATGTTTCCAGGAGGTCAAGGAGCGTTTAGAAGCATATTGTGAATTGTTGTGGATTATGGTCTATCCTGGTGAAGGAATGTGCAAAGACTCGAATATACTATTCCTTCATAACAGATCAAGCAACGTGGACAGTCACCGACAAATGAAATCCAAGGATGGGCACACATTCAGCAGCGATAGAGTGAGGCCTTTGAGGAAGGGTTCAGAGAGACGGACTCAGGTGGTTTAGATTAGATTGACCGTATTAATCCCTCTGGAGAACTCCTTTGGGAAATCAGCTTTGGTCGCCTAGTAAGGATGGCTCCTCGACACCTACCTAAGAAAGTCTTAGTTCAGCCAAAATTCCAATTTTGAAAAATGTTTTACTTTATTTTTTAGAGTAATCTGTTCTTTATAGTTATAGGCAAAACTGTGTGTTAATTTTAATGTAGTGACTGGAGCAACATTTTCTTCCATAATGACAAAGTAAAAAACATCTAATACCTTGTGGTTTGTATGTAACGTCCATCTTGTATTGTATTGTACTCTGAACCTTGTAATGTGTTTGAATGAGGAAATATACAGACTCATTTAAGTTTTTTTCATTCCGTAGAGAACTTCTTAGTATTCTTCAAGGAGACATGAGGAGGCTTGTGGGGACTGATGGACATTGTTTAGGTTTTATTCAACATCAGTGTCACAACTTTCTCAATTGTAACAGAGTCGGAGTTGAGTTTTTACTGTACAATGTATAATGTTTGTCTTTTAGGCCAAAAATAATGATAATTAAGAAACCAATGTTGAAAATGAGGCACCAAAATCTGTGTTTCTTTTCGGTCTGGATACAAATGCCAATCTAGTACCAGTACCCATCTCTGCTCCTGGGAAGATGTTAAAGGTGAGTTTCTAAGATCTCTGTTGCCTTCCGACATAATAATAATAGCATCATTAAGATGTGGAAGTCAGTAAAAAACCCTAAATAGTCTCAAAAACAGATGGTTTTCCGAAAAAAAACACAAGAATCCAATTGTCTCTTTCCATTATCACACTTTCAATACTATTGTTTTGTCTGTTTGATTAAATGAAACATGGGAAAAAAAATGTTATTTGTTTTAATTTTGGTTCATTATCTAATTATGTTTCTTATCACAAAACTGGAAAATTATTCTTTCATTTTTTCTTCAATTTTAAAATGAAGAAAAACGTGTTATGCTTCTCTTTTATTGTGGTTTTATTTTGTTTAGTTACTTCCTGTTATCTCCCTTCCTCCCACATGAACCTGACTAATGGCACCGATCAACAAAACTGCGTTTCTTATCCTGGTTGTCTTCGTGTTCTTCTTAAGATAAGTATTTTGTCTTCCTACTGTCCAAGTATTTTAGTTATTATTCCCAGCGTGTGTTTTGACCTCTTCTCTTCTGTTGTTTCCAGGTTCCCTGTTCTTTCTTTTGTGTTTTATCCGAGTGACGTTTTGGCTTCTTGACATTTTTGAGTGTCATTGACTTGTTGTTTATTATTTATTGGATCGTGGACTTATATTATTTTGTGTTTTCATCTATAAGTTACATCAATAACGCTTAATATGAAACTAACATAAAGCTCTTTAAGTTTAATCATCTTTTAAATTCAAAGTTGTTTTTTTTATAATGTATTAAATCTTTTAATAAGTATTTAATGTTTCACTTACTGAAATTCTCCCTTAACTAAAAATAACTATTGTAATAAATATAAACCAATTTGTATGCATCATGTGAGAAGAATTTATACTTGATCAGAGAAGGATATTCTAAAAATAAATGTGTTTAATAGTTAAATAAGTTAAATATATTCTAATAAGATAACGATTGTTTAATAATAACCTGACAATCTTCGCACTGTCATGTTTCAACATTGTCATCTTTCCGTGATGCTCGGATGATTGTGTTCTGCTTCACAGAGAAGACGGACCTTTCTCACGATCGCAACCTTTCTATTGGAAGTCATTGTATTCTTTTGTAATAAAAGCTCTTGTAATAAAAGCCTTTTCTATCAGTGCTGTGCTCAAAGGGCCTGAGAAATGAAGCTCATGAGGTTAGACATATTAAAACTGAAATTGCAGAATCCTCTAACACGATTTCTACCTTTTGTGATTGCAATCATTCCTGTTGAGCTTAGAATTCTCATTAAATGTTATGTTATTTAATGCAAAAATGAGAATCCCGTGAGGGTTTTTTTCAATTCTTTAATTTTGCATAACTAATAAGAAGATCCGGTTTTACTAGAATGTAATATATTCTGTCTTCCCACTTTATTTATGTGGAAAATATCGTAGGATTATATTAAAATTACTTTTGCCTGCACTCATAATGAAAATTTAATTTCAAGTTGGCAAGGCTGAATGCCACTTAGTGTTTCTCAGCCCTCGAGAGTTTTATAAAATGGGTTTTTAATGGATCATATCATTGCCAAACCTGCAGAATCTAACAGCCAGCCACCGGGACTGGAATTTTTTCCAGTTTTTTGATGAATCTCCTTCGAGAGAATTCACATCGTGTTAGACTCTTATTTATTTAGTGCTTTTAATGAGCTAGAATCAACTTGTTGCGAGTGTGGATTTTCTTTACAACTAATTAGAGACTTTCTTAGAACCTGGTATGAAACTGAGACCTCTGGAGTTATCACGTTTTTTACTTTTGCATGCTGTTAATATTTAAAGCTTCCAGAACAAATTTAGATTCATATCTTCAGAGAAAGATAAGCTTGATTACTTAAGCATGACGGCATCTCCTGTAGAGATTTTGGAGTCCTTCTGTGATTTAGAGAGCCGTCTCCATAGCAACAGGCTGTATAGTAGGTAAAAGGGAAAATAGAGAATCCAGTAAATGGAATTTAAACAGAGAGAAGTAAACGTCTCTTGTGTGTTACTCTTTGTGGTAAACAACAAACCATTGCTTATAGCCACACAGAAAATATTAGAAAAGTTGGGTTCATTGAGCGAAAAGATGCTTTTGAAATGCTTCAATAGACACGCGTGTTTTATCATAATCCCTGTTTTTAACCAGGTATTAAAAAAATGATGTTTTGTTTTTTATAACTTCTAATTCTTTCGAGTTCTTTCTTTTTTTCTTTTTTGGGTGGTTGCGGGGGATTTAGCTTTTTGTATTAATTTATTTATTATTAAACTTAATTATTATATTTAACCTGATTATGTTTTCTTGGAAGGTAAATATTGTGTTTCTTTTTTGTCGATGTGTGTGTGCGTGTATCTTCAACTAAAAACAACCTTAAAAAATAGACTTTAATTAATTATTTTTAGGATTCTTTTTCTTCTTTGACATGACAAGTGCTCACGCCACCAGGAAGGTAATAGTTACGATAAACTTTGCACAAAAATCTCTGAATGGCCCAAAAAACGAAATAATAAATGGAGCTCAGTGACTGCAGGTCGTGAGTGAAATCGATGCATTCAAGTTGCTCGTCCTGGTAGTTTTAGCATTACTTTATTGCCTCATTGCCAAGATTTCAAATAGATTTCCTTTATGTGTTCATCACATTGTTGAGTAGGTCCTGAGGTCCAAAACACAAACGCCACCAACAGCATTTTTACTGAATAATTAAAGTACAGCAGACATATATTGATAAAAGAGAATAATCAAGTTAGTTTGAATGAAATATTAAAGTATGACTTTGTTTTTAAATGTATTGCAGTTTGATCGCAGTGATGTTTCCCAAATTTAACTATTCTGATTTCTTACCCGAGTTTCTTTTCCAGCCTATTGCATTAATGATATTGATAACTTTGAACATAAAAAACGTAAACTCAATTGCACCTTAACCTAAAAGGCTGTAAATAGAAGTTTTGCTCTGTGGTATACTTAGGAAACATGCAAGTTAAAAGCGGAATTCAGAGCAACTGGAGAAGAAATGTTGTTCAAAAGATAAATGTTAGCAGGCCTGACAAGATAGTTAAAAAATATACATGGTAGTACTTCGGACAGCCAGAGCCAGCTATTACTCATCACTTATGGCAGCAGTGATTTTAAAGAACTAGATTGAAAAAAAATCCTAACCATTGGAGAAAAGATTCAAGACCTCAAAACATCCTTTACTCTAAACCTAATTCATACTTGGAATTATTTCTACCAGAAAGTTATATTATTTCCTCTTCTAAATCAACAACATTTCGATTAGATCCAATTCCCAAATAGCTGCATTAAGAAGACATCAGTACTTGACATTATTAACTTAACGTCAATAACGTCAGGTTATGTCCTTTGGACTTTTAAAGTTGCAATAATTTAACCTCAATTCAACCTTTATCTTATCTAGACACCGTTGACCACCAAATTCACCTCCAGAGACTAGAAAACCAAATAGGTGGATAAATAAGTGTAACTGATTTAAAATTGTATTGTAATGTTATCTATCGGACAGAAAACATTATGAACATGTCAACCACTTCTCATCGACACACACTAAGGTCAGCTATGGGGTCCCACAAGGTTCTGTTTTTGGCCTGATCCCATTCACAATCTAAATCTTTCCAAAAGTTATTTTTTTCAGAAAACACTATACATGTTTACTGTTACGCTGATGACACCCGATTGTATCTGTCAATAAAGATAGATGAAAGCGATCAAATTAACTTACTTCTCATGGAGTTTCACCTTCCTAACATTTCAGAAATCCTTCCTTCGATGCTGCTATGACGCTCATCCATTAATGTTTTATGCATTAGATAAGTTTAGATATACTTTATGAATCCTTCTGGAGATCTCCTGTGGGCAATAAGGTCTATACTGTAAGCATAGATGTGTACATGTTGTTTTACATTTCTTTTGATATAAGGACGTTTTTTAAGTGTATTTATTATTTCTTTTTTTGGCATTTCCTTTATGAAAAAACACTAAGTCGTTTTTTTCTTCCTCCATTGATCACACACTTTACGTTGTTTGTTTTGGTTACTGTTTATTAAGCTCTTCTTTTTCATATTTGTTAAGCTGATATTGCAGTGTATTTTTCAATTTTCCCTTTCTACTTTCTGAGGGTGTGATCATTAAAGCATCAGAGCCGACATCAAAACACAGCCAGCACTTCATCTGGGCCTCCGTGTGTTCCTCAGAGAGAAACAAAGCTTCAGGTGAGCGACTCGCTTCGATCGACCGGCCATCAAAGCTGCTGGAACTATCGCCAGCTTAAATCTATTTGGAGGATAAATGACAGAAATCACACCGGTTTGGAAACAAGCCCCGCGGAGTCCAACTAATTAACTCAGAAACTCTCCGAAAGTTTGTGATAGTTGGTTTGTTAGCTGGTGATGCTAACACCTATGAATATTAATTATTATAATGTTTTAAACCAGGGGTCCACAATCTTTTTTGTACTGTGGTTTATTAATCATATTCACGGACCGACGTTCAGATATAGATACGCAAAAATACAATAGTGTGACCTACAAAAAAACAAAACAAAAAACGCTGAATTAGCAAGCTCTGGACTAGTGTTCATGTATTTGCATCTATGTATATTTGATCGTATGCTGACGATGGTATTCTTTATCTGTGTGTCTCCTAGCTTTTAGAGACTTTGTGCCTATGTGTGAGTTTTAGCTTTATTTATATTAAATGATAGAAGATGAATGATGAAGATTCTGAAACAGAGGTTTGGTTTCTAGAGTTTGTGTTTTACTCATTTTAAATATTAGAGTCAAATGCTAATGTTTTTTAAGAGAAAATATGGTGGAGTTTTTTTCAAAATAAAACACCTTCCGGGCAGAAAAAATCAATAGTATAGATTATTGATTGGGTTTATTGGGTATTTATATGGGTTCTTATTTCTTTGCGGCCCGGTTACTAATCACACAGACCAGAACCAGTCCCCAGACCGGGGATTGGGACCACGGCTAAAAACGACATGGTTGTAAAAAAAAAAAAAAAGTATATTAATTTTTATCCCAGTCCTTAAAGCAATTCTATGCGATTTGAAGTCGAGCGACACCAGTGGACGAAAGTGGTAGTGTTTAGCCTGACGTGAGACTACATTTCCCATGACCTCTTTCTAAACGTCGCAAAAGTTGCCATGTCCCAGCAGTTGGACGAGTTTTCTGTTTCCAGACTTCTATTGTCTGAATGAAGGATGGATACTGATGAGGTAATGAATCAGATTGTCGATAATGAAATATGATATGCGTTATGACGGCTTTGTAAATAACATAACTTCAACTTTGTTTTTGCACCGTAATTCGCACAACCAGCGCGATATGTAGGATGTTCACACCATCCCCAAGAACTTTTACAGTGAAAATAAGTGTAAAATCACACAAAACACCTCAAGTCACGGTGTATGACTCATTCTACTAGTTTTAAGTTGATGGGTCGTCACTAGTTATTTTAGTACAAAAATATTAAGGTACCCAAAACTACCCAGAGCCGCTTTAAAATATGAGGCCTCTAGAGGGTAATCTCGAAGGTTTAATATTCCTTCACATCACTTTAATACTTGGTTGAATTTCCTTAAATTTTCACTGACTTGCCTGAGAAAAGCAGAAAATCCTAACAAGGAAATAACCCATCTTGCCAAATGGCTCAACAGATGATGTTCGCCCTGTGCCGAGGGGAAGGCGAGCGCAATCATGACCATTAGCTGGTTAAGGTGACACGCTATTTTCCTTCAACCCTTGAGTCACTTTTATCAAATCCCCGGCAGCCATTACCTTCATCTCCTGCTGAAGACGCCTCTCAGGTAACAATGAAGAGCAGCCGCCTAATGTGTCGAGCATCGACGGAGGGTGGTGAACCTCGGGCGGCGAGTGAATGCGTATTTATTATTGCACGGCGAAGAATGGAGAGCCCAAGCTTCTCCCTACCAGAATTCATTATTCCGTGCTCCCAACTCCTGCTGGTTATGTTAATGCGTCAGGAATTTCCATAACAAAATAGGCACCAAGGTAGGAAGGAAATCACTTCAGCACAGCGTGCAATTTAAATGTGCCATTTCGCAACCAATCATTCAGAGATGAAGCGTGCAGAGTTACACAAACTCACACGAGTGTTGCTGTAAGCTGACACGAAGAAGAGTCGAGGCCCAAATTTAAGGAGACTGTACCCTCATTTGTCGTGTCGATTCGGGTTCACCATTAAAAAAAAACGTGTTTTTTTTTTTCCCCGGCAACGAGTCGAAGCAAGGAAGAGAATCTGTGGAAAATTGGTGATTAGGATTGTGTGGATGCACCCCTGACCCCTGGCATTTTTATCATCAGTCAAAACATTATTATGTGCATCCCTGACCTGTGAATGAAAGGTCGTCTCCCCCATTAACCCGCAGCTATGGTGTTTAAAATAAGAATGATTGCCTGATACCAGCCGCTACAAATGTTTTCTCTTGGAAAATGTGTTGCACAACAAAGGGCGGTTTTGCACTGGATCAAAATGATTGTTTCTAGGTTCAATTATATATCATGTTTTTCAACTAGTATAATATCTGTTGATTTAAATGTCTCTTAAATAGATCTTGTACCTCTTTCGTAGTCATCAGTATGTGTTTGTACAAAACTCTCTTTTAATTCAAATATTTACTTTAGAAAATTTGATTAAGCCCCGCCCACTGAAACCACTTTGATTTTTCTGGTGATTAAATCTTGTTTATCATAACCACACCCTCTCTGCTTTGATTGGTCGAGCATCAAGGTTTGTCACTGTGTGTCATCAATCTCGGAATTCTTTGTCTGGAGGAGGAGGGAAGCCTTTTTTACGTCATAATGGACTCCGCTCTTGTAACCTCTTGTTCGCCGAGATCTCAGACGGGGAGAACTATAAAGTAGTAACTTCAAAACATGGTCACAATGAGGGACTTACTGAATCTTGGAGAGGAATACTTCAACATTTGAAACATGTCAGTATAGCTATAGCCAGATCCAATACGATGTCAATTTTATTCTGACATGTGAAACGTGTTCAAAGGCTTAACGTGTCACGTGTTTTTGTCTATTAGTGTTTAATTTATTTGCCTGGATTAAATCTAACTCTGATTCATGAGCCACATGCTTGTTTGAGATTACAGGCAAGAATGTTGACTGAGACTCATAATGTTGCTGCAATTCAATTATCACAAAGGATAATTCAGTGCTTTAAAAAAAAAGCATTTGACAAAAAACATTTAAATTCAATCATTTAATATTATGATGTCACTGATATACTTCCATGTAGATCTTCAAAGTTTTCAAAGCTTCTTTAAACATATTTTCTTGTTAATCTGTGTAATTAAAAATCATTGTCATTCCCTTTCAAGTTATATCATATCATATATATTGTTTAAAAGCCTATGACATGACCTCTGGTCCTCTGGTTTAGTCTATATTTTCTCTCAGTAACAATCAGAAGGTCGGAAATACCATATCTTACCTGACATTAGAGGCAACCTTGTGTCCTGAGCGTCATAATAAAACTCCAAAGGTCTTTAAAAGTTACAAAAAATATATTTCTAACTGCATCACAATCATTCAAAGTATGAGCTCCTATCAATCATTTTTAAAGTGAAGTTAGAGACGCTTCCTTTTCAATACACGTTGATATCTCTCGTAACCTCTTGTTCGCCGAGATCTCAGACGGGCAGAACTATAAAGTAGTAACTGCAAAACATGGTCAAGATGAGGGACATACTGCATCTTAGAGAGAAAGATTTCAACATTTGAAACATGTGAGATCGTTTTTCACATGAATTACCTTTTAGTTACCCTTTTTCTATTGGACATCTATGTTTTGCAGCTATAGCCAGATCCACTAAGATGTCAATTTTATTCTGAAATGTGAAACATGTTCAAAGGCTTAACATGTCACCTGTTTTTGACTATTAGTGTTTAATTTATTTGCCTGAGATAAATCTAACTCTGATTCATGAGCCACATGCTTGTTTGAGATTACAGGGAAGAATGTTGACTGAGAATCTGCTGCAGAGGTCTATGTCAGTAAATAATGGTGACATCAGACAAAACCAAGTACAGAGATACTTGAAGATCCAAACCATCTTGTAATGATGTTGAAGCACCAGTGTGTCAGTTCATCATGTTGGATTCTAAAGCCTTGGTATTGTCTGGTGGCACTATTATACCAACATTTTTAAATTGAACATGAATTTTATTTTTTTTAATTATTGGGATCAGAATACACAATACTATTAGTAATAATAAATCGTTTAAAAAAATCTTTTTTACGTTATTATTTTAAAAACAAATTCAACCTCATAGAAACTATTTATTTCAATTATCACAAAGGATCGTTCAGTGCTTTAAAAATAAGTTTGACATTTGAAATGATAAATTCAATCATACAATATTATGATGTCACTGATATACTTCCATGTAGATCTTCAAGGTTTTCAAAGCTTCATTATACTTATTTTCTTGTTAATCTGTGTAATTAAAAATCATTGTCATTCCCTTTCAAGTTATATCATATTATATATATTTTTTAAAAAGCCTATGACATGACCTCTGGTCCTCTGGTTTAGTCTATATTTTTTCTCAGTAACAATCAGAAGGTCAGAAATACCATATCTTACTTGACATTAGAGGCAACCTTGTGTCCTGAGCGTCATAATAAAACTCCAAAGGTCTTTAAAAGTTACAAAAAATATATTTCTAACTGCATAACAATCATTCAAAGTATGAGCTCCTATCAATCATTTTTAAAGTTTAGTTAATACACGTTGATATCTTATCAGATGTCTCATGTTGTCGTCCTTGTTGAAGGACGTGTGCGGAGACTATAATCTCTGATGTTGATAATCTCCGCTTTAATATCAGCCTAGAGTTCATTGAAACCTTCTCTGTTCACGGCACCAAGATTAAGTAAATCGATTATACATGTTTGATCGTTATTTTAGCGGAGAACATGTTTGTTTATTACACTAAACTTCAATATTTTGTATTAAAGGAGATGAGAATGTGTGTATTTTATATTTCCAGTTAATAATAATAATATTAACAATAATGATAATACATGTTTTTTATAGTATTTTTCAAACTACTCAAAGACACTTTATGAAAACAAAAAAACAAACAAACACAAATCAGAAAACTTTTATTGGATACATATGTGAAATTTAAAAAGGATAAAAAGGATAAGGATGGATTATACAAACAGTAATACAGTGATTATAACTATCAACTATGACAATTAATAGTCGTACATTTCTGCAACACAATTAGTCCGATTCCCATTCAGATACTAATGAAGTGAGAGTTCATTATAGTTCAGTTGCAAAGTCTCTGATCATCTTCACGCTTGTTTCTCTATGTTTTAAATTATTTCGACTTCGCCCGTTGACGTCAAACCTAAAAATGTCCATTTTTCTGACAAAAATATTTTTAAAAAATCACCAGAAATTCGATCATTGCGTATGTTTACATAAAAACTACACAAAACTATGTTTAAAAAAATATTTTGAAGCAATTAATTATCCCAAAGGTAGGTTGAAAAAAAAACCTCCTTACCAGCAATTTAAAAAACCTACATTGAAGTGACAATTTCTTGCTTTGATCATATATTTTCTTAATTTTCTTCATGTCACTACAGACATTTTCTAGTGTCACAATATAGCCGATTGTTTTCCGTTTTTCTTTTTCCTTTTGGCAGCTAACAAGTAACAATGTCTCCCGATCGAGAGTTTCTCAAAACTCACTCCTTTCACAGAAACATCACGCCGCAAACGCCACGTCTCCTCATTCCCTTGTAATTGACGCGACTCATTCCTTCACGGGAAAAGGGAAGACGGCGACGAAGATTAAACACATTTTTGCAAACAAACTTTCCCTCGCTCCGACTCCGAGGTGAGACGGCTGGAGAGGAGAGAGAGAGGGAAGAGCTTGAAGAAGACGATCCACGCCACCCGTCTCTCTCTCTCTCTAGTCTAACCGCCTCTTGTCACAACTGACAACTTGTGCAATTGATTAAGTCAGTCTCGCTGACAGGAAGACACAAGGTCACAATTATGATGAATGCTCTGTTGATTCTTTTGATTTTATGCAGACTTCTTGAGGGGGAGAAGAAGAAAAAAAAAAAACTGTTGTCTGGTTTATAATGATCAGACTGGCCGGAAAACACAACTAATTAAATAGCCACTATTGTGCGAGTGAATAAATCAACTTCTCTCCCGGCTGTTGGGAACAGACTGCTGCTTCCAAGTTGATCTAATTCCCTCATTCTTCGTGCATCTACCAGCACGCCACTCTTTTAATGTGGCCCGTCAGTATTAAGCTCAGGTTCGTCCTACCTTTCGACTCCCTCGGTATCTCCCATCGCTCCATCTGCTCATGGCTCAATACACCTTTCTCTAATATATATACGAGCGATTCTTTCGGAAGCCAATTCAGAAGCTAACCCTCGCCACATTCCAGACTTCTATCAAGCCCGTTGATAACGCGAAAAAGGTTTGACCATCTGTCGGGTGTCGTGACTGTTGGCTATAAACTTCACGCTCCGTCCTTTTTTATTCATCTGTTTCTCAGAGGGGTTTGCAGCCACCAGCAAGAATCAGAGAGGAGAGAGAAATCAATTACTGGCGTTGCCGCCACAGCCTGAAATCTAACCGTGTCGAAGACCATCCACGAAAAGAAAAAAAAAAAAGAGGGTGGAGGACAAAAGGGGGGGCTGGTGGATGCTCGAATCCTCAAAACCCCAGGAGACAGGGCGGGGAGCTTCCTGTCAGGGAGTCGTCACTACAAAATAGGCTCCTGTCACAGCCAAAAATGGGATCCAGGAATTGCATGTTCAATCAGGCGGACATTACTGATTGATAACCCATGAAGAGGAGAACGTAGGGAGAGTTCAACTTTCCAAACATGTCGGGTTTCATATTACTAACCAACTATTTCTCATGAAGACGGGCTTTGTTGAGTTCCATTCAACTTGCTAATTTGTAACGTCCGGTTAGCTCAACAAAACTGTTGATGGAAACACCAGTTTACGCTGTGAAAATATACTGTACAGGCCAAAGGTTTGGACACAACTTCTGAGCTCATTCAAAGTAAAAATTTGAAACCAAATTTCCTAAAGTTATGATGACCACTCATTTCTCTTTACTTAGATTGTCCAATATGGCTGAATTAACCTGATGTCTGCACATCTATGGTCCCAACCCCATTAATAAGGCAAACCATTCGTCTAAGTAACCCTGAAAAGACACATCTGTGAAGTAAAAACCATTTCAGGTGACTATATTTTGAAGGGGATCAACTGAATGCCGAAAGTCAAAAATGTGGCGAAGAAACAAAGAATATGATACAATGATAGTCATTTTAACACTTTTTTGTTAAGTACATAATTACATGAGAAGTAGCTGTCTCGCCTGCAGTTAATACAAAACTCTGCAGTGAGAATTCTGACCAGCTCTAGTAGAAGAACTCACATTTCTCCGATCCTTAAAACTTATTGAATTGGAGGCCAGTTCTGGTTCTTACTTTCAGATCTATTCATGGTCAGGCTCCTCCTTACATCAGTGATCTGATCCAGCCTTACACCCCAGCTCAGGCTCTGAGGTCTGTGGATCAGAATCTACTGATGGTTCCACGCACACGGTTCAGGACCAGACGAGATAAGTCCTTGCAGGCTGTTGCTCGTAAGCTTTGGAACGATCTTCCTCTCTTTCTGTGTTTGATGATCTACTGACTCCGTCAAGAAACATATTAAGACATTTTATTTGTGCAGGTTTTTACCTGATTTTTTTGCTTCTGCTGTGTTTGTCTCGTCATTTCAAAGTAGGTATTTAACTCTGTTTTGTTTTGATTGTTTAAGCGTATTGTGACCCTGGTCTGTGAAGACACTTTACAAATAATAATTACTTTGTTACTTATTCATTTATAGTTTGATACTTTTTCTTAGTGTCATAATATAGACAAATAAAAACACTTCCTCTGTTGTTCTCGGTGTTGTCTTGACCTTTTAAAGTATATATTTTATGGGGAATTGTTTTGATTGTTTAAGCACTTTGTGACCCTGGCCGCTCTATAAATATAAATGATTTACTTACTTACTTACTTACTTACTTTGTCAGATATTTGAATAAGATATTTGTTAAGTATACAGTACAGGTCAAAAGTTTGGTCACAGATTCTACTGAAAGACCTTCAATTGAAGTAGTGATTCACACTTGTTTCTATTCTATTAGCCTGTTGGTTATTACCATAATATGAAAAAAGAGTTGTCAAACTCAACCTGAACTCTGCACAACACAACTGTTTGTCTCAAACTGTATTGATAAGGAACGGACTTCCACAAAGTAACCCAGACAAGACACACCTGTGAAGTGAAACCCATTTTAGGTGACTACCTTTTGAATTTTTTAGGAAACCTAATAAGTAACTCAGAGTGAAGTGTGGATACTTTTGAAAAAACTAACACTCTTTTGTTACGTACCTAATACCACACTGTGTTCACTCATAGTTCTGATGCCTTCAGAGAGAAAGCACCTGGAAAGAAAAAGTACAAACTTCTGGCCTGTACTGTATATATCACTAGAAAACTAGTGTGTATCATGAACATGATGTAAATGATAAACCTCACCTTGACTGTCCTAAAATGTATATTTATGTTTTAGGAAATTGTTATTTCTTATACTTTAATAGATTTAAATGTCATCATTCATCTATTCATTTGGCCATAAAGGCTTTTCTGCTTGTATACCAAGGTGTTACCAAGCAAAGCATCAGAAATAGAAAGTCCCAATGTGTCCTAGGTCTGCCCCGAGGTTACTTCCCAGTTGAAACGAGCCTGGAAAACCTCCCGATAGATCGATACACGAGTCCTCATGACTAAGATCAGCTGCACCGATCTGACTGTCAAGCATTCGCCATCAAGAAGACATGATGCCTGCAGAAGAATCTCTACTCCTATCTGAATTGGACATTCCTTCCCTTTTCTGGCTAGGGTCCTTAGGATATATAGGAGCTGTTTCTCAGATTTACAAACCAAATTTTACAACTTTACAACAGAAAAAAATGCTGGCCCTAGTCTGCAAATGGTTTACAGTGTGTGGTAAAATTGGTAGTTAAAGGCTGTATAAGACATCTTAAGGGTCCAAGAGTCATCATTCACACTCCGGCAGAGTCTTAACATCTGACTCAGCCTCACGAGCCGTGCTCTCCTAAGTTATTGTCCAGTGGGAAGAAGTTTTAAAGAAGCAGAAGCAGAAGAAGCACCTGGAGCTTGTCGAAAACCCTGCCTGAAGACCAGGTGGAAGACCCACCGTGAGCCTATTGCTGTTGGGGATTTGCAGGAGAGTCTTTACACCCCGGAAACTACAGAAAGTTTCAGAACAGAAAAACCACGATGAAGCTAAAGAAAAGGCTTTTGGGTGGATTCCCCTAAAGTCACCAGAATGAGTTATTAACAGGATAAGATTCTTCTCCAGATGTAAAACCTATTAAGTCTCTGATATTTGATTCACATGCACAGCAGTGACCCTTAAGAATTGACTAATCTGATCAGAAGGGGTGTTGAATTAATTAATGGTTTAATATTTGATTCCGTTTTAGTCACGCTGCTCTTGAAAGTTGAAAATCTTGTTTGGTTTGAGTCTATTTCTGTTCAGGTGATAGAATGAAATTGACTTACATGTTGTTCATTAATTAACAAATAAGTTTATTAAATGATCTTTGATATTTTTTTTTAATTGATCCATTTCCTTGCCAACCTGGCTGACATAACAAAATTAATTGATTTCTGGATCCCACTGTAAACAAGGAGAATAAGAACTTAATCTTTCTTTGAATCACGGCTTTAATTAAAACTCACAGAGAAACATTCACGCCATACAAACTCGCTGACATTTAATCATCATCATTGTATAATGATAATCATTAAAGTATAATCTAGTCATTAATGAACTTGCCAAGTAAAAAGGACAAAATATACATTGTATAACTATGCTATTTTCCACATTTTAAATAAATAAATGTATATGTATTCCCATGTTATGTATATGAGCAGAGAAGCAGATGGAGTGCACGAATGCTCCTCCCAAGATGCAACACTAATAGAATCAGGAACTCATTCATTCCTCGTGCTATCTATCTATCTATCTATCTATCTATCTATCTATCTATCTATCTATCTATCTATCTATCTATCTATCTATCTATCTATCTATCTATCTATCTATCTATCTATCTATCTATCTATCTATCTATCTATCTATCTATCTATCTATCTATCTATCTATCTATCTATCTATCTATCTATCTATCTATCTATCTATCTATCTATACCTACCTACCTACCTACCTACCTACCTATCTACCTATCTACCTACCTAACCTACCTACCTAACCTACCTACCTACCTATCTAGCCATCTATCTATGCTTTAACGAACTATAAACAGTTAAATATTCCTAGATATCTCAGGATTATATTTTTTCTGCAGTACCACTTTACAACATATAGGATAGCAATGCCATATTTCCACAAATAAAAATGGAAAATCAAATGGGAATCTAACTTCCATTTGTGTTGGGGCAATGATTGTGGTCAGAGAAAAGAAGAATACGTCAAGTCATTTTATTGTTGAATTTCATATATTATTGTTGTGAAGAAATAGTCAGTTACATATGGGGTACTCTAAGTGATAGTTCTAATTTATTTCTCCAAAACAACAAATAACTCCATACTGCTTGTCTTTGATGTCGCTCTTGTTCTGCTACACAAACAGGAAACACTCCAGGTAAAAAGCTACCAGTGTTTCCTGTCTGTGTAGGTTTGTTATCCATTAGCATCTGCTACAAACTTGTTTATTGTTTTCCGAATTTTTTCTCGAAGTATGGAGGTATTTGGATGTTTTCAAGTGTGTCTTTTTGGACGTAGAAAAGTGAGTCCCTTTCGCGACCGACAAATGGACATGCATTTCTGCCTAAAACTCCAAAAACAGAGGGATTATTCAGAAATGAATCCCAACACTTTGTCGACATGTAAACTTCCCCACAAAATGACTATGAAACTATACGTTGTTGTTCGTTCATATACTTGACAATTTAAAACCGAAATTTGTTGTTACTGTTACTCAATAAAGGTTCATCCTCAGTAGAAATAAACGTATAACTGTCCCTACAAACAAAGGTCAGAACAATTGTTGCAAAGTAAAAAAAAAAAGGAAAATCTATTAGAGTTGGAATAGCTTGTCATGCACTTAAATATTTACCGTGAAAAAAAAACCTAAACGAACTTACAGTTAAAAGTTGAAATTTTATTACAGCTGCAAAGTTAGTTTTTGGAGGTTTCTCACTCACGACCATGCATTAAAACACAGCGAGAGACAGATCATAAAGAGTGCATGCTTAGTCCGAACACACCCAGTAAGACACCTGGACATTGCATCAAGCAAGAAAAAAGGATTTAAAGAAAAACAAGGAACAAAATGTTGTCACGAAAAAAAAGGAAATTTCCTTTTTCTTTTATTGAAACAGTCAAAAACTAACATTACCTCTAAATCTCACTCATTGCACCTTTAACCGTTTTACAGCAATAAAATGAAAGTAAACATTCTGCTAAATATTTAACTTTTATCTAAGTTACTTTCAAAAACCCTTATACGGTGAGCCCTCACACGATGGGAAAATAAAAGGCGTATATAGTGTTTCAAACTGTGGCAGCTGTCAGTCTTTGAAAAGAGATTTGAAGAGTGCAACAAAGTTGTGTGAAGTTTGAACTTCCTTGCTTGAGTCTTTCCATCCAAACCAGCTGGAGAGGATGAAGACAAAACACAGCATCTGGCAGGAGACACAGAGGACCTCTCTCTCTCTCTCTTTCTCTTTCTCTTTCTCTTTCTCTCTCTCTCTGCAGCCTCGCGATGTGTGTGGATGGCATCTGCAGAGAGGTGACGCATCACAAATCTCTCTTTCCATCCACGTGCCAGGGACAGAGTGCCCATCAGCTTGGCATGATTACAGGCGTGAGAGGAGCTTTGATTTTAGGACGACGGAGTGAAAAGCCACTGGAGAGGAACATGAGAGATGTGGCAGTTTTTGTGAAAATGAACGAGGGAGGGATGGGGGGGGTGGGAGAATGGAAGGGAAACCCAGCTGGCGGCTGCGTCTAATTGGGCCGAGCAGGTTTCCATGGATGACCAGACCCATATGCAGCACGAAATCCAAAATAGAGAAAGGGCCACAAGCAAAGTAACAGGGCAGACCAGGTTTGAGCAGAAAGGGAGGCAGGCGGGCAGGAGAGTGGTCACACTCCAGCAGTCACAGCCTCTTTGTGGTGTTGGGGTGGCGGGGTTGGAGAGGGGGGCACTGAGAGCCAGCTGTCACCCACTGACAGGAGCGCACCATGTGAACCATACCAGGGCCCGGTGAACACACATTCAGACCCACAACTCATGAAACAACTATTTCAATCTCTCACAGGGACACGGAGGTGATCAGGTGAAACAAGAGAGGAAGAAAAGTAGCGAAAACAAAGGGCAGTGGGGGGGGTGTTTTTTTTTTGTTTTTTTTTGTCCTCTGGATATTCAGCGTGCAGTATTGGAAACAATTAGAAGTGATTAAAATGGAGGTGAATTGACAAGGGGAGTGTGATTCCTCACCAGTCTGGCAGCCCCACACACTGCCTGTTAGACGAGGGTGTTAGTGCGTGTCGTGCTCGGGGGGCAAATCGATTCACTTCACACGCTCAGCAGCATTAATTAATGATCTGCTCTGTATTGTACACCGGCTGCTTCTCATGCAGCACTTTCTTGACTTCCCTCCATCCTTCCTCCCGGCGTCCTCGTGTCACTTCGCGAAGGGCGACGGCGGGGCCGTAAAAAGCAAAACAAACGCTGACACCAACAGTAAATGTACCAATAAGGATTATGATATCGACGCTGGATATATGTTTGCATGCTACATAAATTCTAAGGGTGCCATTCATAGGCCTTTGCTTTTATTTATTCATTCCTTTTACAACGCAGCAGATGTCTGGAGGGCAGACCACAATCCTGTTTATGAGAGAGGGAAAAGAAAGAGGTAGGAAGTCAAACTTAATGTTTCACCTATGGCCCGCTGCTGCCCCCTACTGTAGCCTTATCTGCTGCATGATGGAGAGCAAATCTTTTTTTAGAGTGAAATTTTATTTGGTTTTCGAAAAAAGAAAAATCATCCTTTGTATTGATATATTATTTAGGATGTTTAACTCTTCCCTGTATGTATAAATATACTCTAAGTATGCAGCTTCTATTTTGATGGGTAATATTCGCAGAAATAAAAACTGTTACCAGTTAAATTAATAATTATCATTATTAACATTAATAATAGTAATTGAAATATGGAATGTATTAATGTATAACTGATATTTTAAAGGTAGAAAGCTCAACGAAAATTCAAACTTCACTCACTTTCTACTCACCCTCATGTTGACAAAAATTTGGGGATTCTTTTCAGAGTAATCTGTTCCTTTTTAGAGTTGCATTCAAAAATAGTTTGTTCATTTTAATAAAGCGACACTTAACCCTAGTGTTATCTGAGGGTCCCAGGGACTGTCAGGGAGGTCCTTCACCTTGACCCCTTAGAGGCACACAAGGGATACCACAAACACATTTGTTTTTAGGGCCTTTTTGGTCACCTTGACCCTGAAATAACACAAGGTTGAAAACATCAAAATACCCATATGATGCTCCTTTGTAAAGAAGCTTGACACAAAGGGAAACCTGCAATGTCTTTTAATAAGGATACACTTGTAGCTGGAGCCGAGAGACCTGGAGAATCCACTACAAACAAAAATAAATGTACAGATTTAATCAAGTTTTTTCAGAAAAATGTCTCATGTTGAGGCTACGATACGAGATGGACATTATAGACGAACAGTATAGTAAAGTTCTTTGGATATTTTTAAGTGTGTCTTTTTGGACGAAGACACCTGAGCATTAGCTACTACATTAAAATGAAGTGAAGTTTGAATTTTGTGTGGACTATCACTTTAATAATACTGGTGAATTGTATGTTCATACAGTGAAGAATATATGGATTTACAAGGTTACTATAAGTAACCGTAAACATGCTGTATTTGGCAATAAGTAAGAGGCCAGTGCAGTTACGCTGTTGTAAAACTAGGGGGGAAATGCTCAACACTGACACACCCACCTGTGTTTGAGTTTATTCATTAAACAAAATCTTGGAAAAGCATAACGGAATGAAGATTATAGCAAACTCTGTGTGTGAAAAACTTCAGATTTCAAGAGAGAAAATATATTTTTGGTTTTCTGGTTGAGCCTCTTCTTGAATCAAGGAAGTTTTGTTATTGAAAGTGTTCCTGGTGTGATGAACTGTGGCAGGAATCGCTTATCCTTGGTGGAAGCCCATAGTAAAAAATAACTGTACTCAAACCTTTTGGCTGGAAGGGTACAACACGAACCACTGCAGGTGAAATTCATCCAAATCAAATTTGGACTCTTTGCAGCCTACGTCCACCGGGATCGTCTTTGCTCTCATGTCTTGTTGTTGTTGTTGTTGTTGCGCTTCCATGTAACAAGTGTGATATTCAACATGTTTATATATATATTCCAACTTCCCAATCCCATTTGAACAATCAGCTGTGTCTCATTTCTGGCTGTGCATCATCTCCCGGCGGGTCGATAGCCATCATCCCAACTTACGGGAGTTCAAGATGGAAAAAGATGGATGTTGAAAAAGATAAGACGGGATGTGTTTATTTAGCCTGATGAGCAGCGTCGTACTCCGGGTGTGTGTGTGTGTGTGTGTGTGTGTGTCTGGGCTGGAGGAGGTGTTGCGGAGTAATTGGAGTGACTTCAGAGTCTGCAGGGGGCTGAGTGAGAAAGTAAGCCAGGAGAAAAAATCAGATCACCTTGAATTTGCATAAACAGTCTTCAAATGGCTGCGCAGAGGGTATAAGTGTTAGCCATCCAAGCCTGAAAATCTCCCAGCCTTCGGATTAGTATTGGGTTCGCTTAGGTCATTTAACACTTAAAGACGGTCTCCGGGGAGCCTACTCATGTCGGACAAATTGTTTTTTGCCTTTACAGCAGCGTCGTGCTGCACAGAAGGTGTTAGTGGACTTCTGAGGAGCAATTTGCCTCCTGCCGTGGAAGAGTCTTCGCAACCTTGTTCCCTTTTCGCTCAGAACGCTAGGCCACATCAAACATGCTATACGGCAAGAGGCGCAGCATCAGCACCAATTACTCGGAGAGAGACGTAGTCTCGGGGTTAAGGTCCCGAGAAATCCATGTCTCTTTTATTCCGTCTTGATACATAGATCATATGGCAGCACGATAAATGGAGCATGGATTATCTTCTCAAAGGTGCTATTTTGGTTGGAACTGCGTTGCTTTTTGAGGTTGACCTACAGAAAATGTTTTAACAATAGCGAAACTTTACAGATGCATGAATAATTCATCCACCCAATGGGTTTCATAAAACATCAGATCCTTTAGACAGATAAAAGTGGACGAGTTTTTGGATAGAAGTTTGTTGGAGACCTTATCTTTCATGGTGTTTAACAATGCTTTCGTTTGGTTTCTCTGTTGCCTACTACTGATTCTCATAACCTATGATGGGGTTTCTTTAGGTACTACAGAGCTCTTTTACACCCTCTGTCTCTGAAATCAATTTTGAGATTCATCGGTATCATCATCATCTCAAAGGGAGACTCCAGACACCCTGGAAAGGAAATCAATTCCGGTTCCTTGTATCTGCGATCTTGTTCTTTCAGACAACAGCTCGGGACTACAGGTGTAATAAAGTTGTTCAAATCAAGAGCTCTCTCTTCACGAGTCGTCGCTTTCTTTACTATACAATTGAACAAGAATGATGTACTTAAACTTCTCCTCCTTGTTGGGGATTTGTTTCGAAAGGACATTCTGTCCTTTTTCCTCGCACCAATCTTCGTCCTGGCTGATCAAAAGACAACAAAATAAAACTTTATTTGACGTTGTCCTTCTGAATCCACAAATCTTTTGAAGGACAAGTACCAGCAACTACCCATTCTTCCTGTCTCCTATTGTGAATTATGTTTCATTCAATGTCAGCCCTTTGCTAGCAACAATATTGGAAATGGTAAAAACGTTAAATCTAAAGATAAAATGGGCAATTATTTTTGGTAAAAATACAGATGGACCTTCGTAAAATTGCAAAAAATCAAACATGTCCTTTCCTTGACAATGGTAAAAGATCATCTATGCTTTTGTTACAACTTGGCTGGACTTCTGTAACTTTTTTCTCTCAGGATGCTCAAAAATCTCATCAGAACTCTTCAGCCCGTCCTCTGACTAAGAATAATAGTGCTGCCATTGGCCTCCAGTATAATTCAGTTTCATTTAAGAATGTCCTGCTAATGAACCAAGCTGTACATATCCGAGACTAAATCCAAACATCATTCTTCTAGGATGCTAAGGTTCTTAGATTCAGATCTTTTAGTTATACTTGAATCTCCAAAAGCAAATATTGAGACCTTTAACATTAAGCCTGGTTCTGCTTGAGATTTCTGCCTGTTTTCCCTCACCACTATCACACATCTGTATATAGTGTTGTCTAAACAGTAAAGTGTAAACACTTGAAGGCTTTAAATTGTGTAGCTACACTAAACCCAGTTTGAATAATGGTATGTTGCCAGCCTTGAACAAAAAAGTCTAGAAAATAAGTGTCCAATAATGGTTTCCTTCTCTCACACATTTCCTTTATACGTCTTTGTGCTATTAGAGAAAAGCTGGTGAACGTCCAAAGGATCGTCTATCTTACTCTAAGCCAGCCACAGTCTAAACAAAGAATAGAGTCAGATGATGCCAATTTTGCTTCACTGAGGTGATAATCATTCATTAAAAGCTTCAATGGGTCCAGCTTTTTCGACCCGATCCGGCGGCACGATTCATAAGATTTTTGATCAATAGCAATAATAAATGATTACCTCAGAGTTGGGTATCTCAGACTTTCATTACTCAATTTCATTTTGTTTTGGTACCAAAAGAAAAGAAAATCCAATTTATCTGTTCGCTGATGGAGGACACTGGTATTCTGCCAAGATGATTCAGTGATTCATTTATTTTTTGGGTTTAACAATAGCTGTTATTGTGAATATGATTATATGTCTCCATTTTTACCCCTCATTCGCAGAGATTTATCATTGTTTGGTCGTTAAATGTGTCTTTAATATTTATTTGGTAAATTGTAATGCTACTGTTCTTTTGTAAAAAAAAAACACGATAAGCAGGATGGTGAAGAGAAGAAATAAAACCTCAGCAATCAAGCTTTTATCAATTTTAATTTTCGTTTAATCCAAAGCTTCATTAATGTCATCAGGGGTGATTCTTCTTGATTCATTGTTGCAAATAGTCGACTCATTTATGTGGGAGCTTGATTCTGTTGGGACATTTACAAGATGTTTATTAGAGCGTTTTATGACTCTTACAGTACAGGCCAAAAGTTTAGATACACCTCAATCAATGTTTTTTTTAAATGTCTTCTTAGATATTGATTCTGACTGGATGAATTAAAACTATGAATTAGTACATGTGGAATTATGTAATTAACCAAAAAGACGGTCTTATATTCTAGTTTTTCAAAGTAACCCCTTTTTCTCTGCAGACTTTTGACATAGGCTGAGAAAACAAGGTATGGTATTTGACAATAGTACAACACAATAATAGTACATAATAGTGCAATAAACTGACCAAAAACATATTCCTCCTGCTCCAAAAAATCTCTAAACTTGAAAATTTCACAACATGATCTGGAGCTTGTAATACATGCATTAGTGTCTTCTCGTTTTGGACTATTGTAACAGTTTATTTTTGTGTCTAAACAAGAAGGAGCTGTCTCGCCTGCAGTTAATACAAAACTTCGTAGCGAGAATTCTGACCCACTCTAGTAGAAGAACTTACATTTCTCCGATCCTTAAAAGTCTGCATTGGCTGCCAGTATCTTTCAGGATCAATTTTTAAATTCTGGTTCTTACTTTCAGATCTATTCATGGTCAGGTTCCTCCTTCCATCAGTGATCTGATCCAGCCTTACACCCCAGCTTGGGCTCTGAGGTCTGTGGATCAGAATCTACTGATGGTTCAACACATTCTTCCGGACCAGAGGAGGAAAATCCTTCCAGACTGTTGCTCCTAAGCTTTGGAACGATTTTCCTCTCTCTCTGTGTTTGATGATCTACTGTGCAGGATTTTTCCTTGATTTTCTGGGCCTCCTTTGTTTGTCTTATGTTGTCTTGGCCTTTTAGAGTTTTTAAATCTGTAGGTATGTTTAACTATGTATTGCTTTTGATTTTTCAAGCGCTTTTTGACTTTGGTCTAGAAAAGTGCTTTACAAATAACTATACATACTTACTTACTACATTTTTTTGATGACCTTCAAAATATAGTCACTAAAAGTAGTATTTAGTTTCCAATTGTACTTATTAATCTGTCTTTCCAAAAACCCTTGTTTAATCTATATTTTCAATCGTTCAATTTTCAATATATAACTCATCTCCTCCCTGGTAAATCTCTTAAAGTCACAAATGTATTTCACAGTCGCATCACTTTGTCGTGATAATAGTAGCCTGGCTCTGTGCCTTCTGTGCTAACCAGGAGACACAGCAGGAGCAAACTGTCCAAGAATGGCTGATATGTATGATGAAAACAGCCATTCATTAGAATGATAACAGCCGTATCAAGAACGTCCCCTTTGATCAAACTCTACCCATGGAGCAAGACTAGGGGAACAACCACATCTGACTCCTTAAGCTTTTACTTTAAAACGGTAATTCCCAACCACTGCTGTGGAAAAAATCAGCTGTGACAGAGAAGATAATCCAATTTTATCCAATAAAGAATATTTACGCAGCGACAGGTTCTTCTCTTCGTGCGTCACTGATGCCGAAAGTTTGGTGCTGGCTCCAGCATCTTGAACTTCCTTCATTTTAAATCAGTGAATCATTGTGAGCCTAAATATTCTCCTTTTAATTATTTTTATTTTACTATTTTAACTCAAAAAGTGTTGGTGGAGAATCTTTCATTTAGGTATCATGGTCATCCACAACATAACATTTTTGACATCTCGGCGAATGAGAGGTTACGAAGAGTGAAGCCCATTATCACTTAATAATGGCTTCACTCCTCCTCCAGCCAGCTGTAATTACGCCTTTGTTTGTTTATACAACAAGTCCACTGGATGTGGAGACTTTCGGGACCGATGATGCATGGTGACAAACCTCAATGTTTGACCAACCACAGCGTAGTGGACGTGGTTAGGGCAAAAGAGATTTAATCTCCAGAAAAGTGTTTTTTTTAGTTCAAGCAGATTTTTTAATATAAATATTTCAATGAAAAGAGAGTTTTGTACAAACAGACACATACTGATGAGTTCAATAAAGGTCAAACATTCATTTTAAGAGACACTTAAATCAACACATTGAGTAAATTGAGAAAACGTTGTTTTTGTTTGGTGTGCCGTGTAAATATTCCAAAGTTAAAACAAAAAAAAAAACTCAAAAAAGGTTGCGAAAGACTGCTTTAGAAGTAATTCTTTATAAATGTTCCTCATGGAAATGTTTAATACTAATGTCGGGATAGTCTTGAAGACAACAATGCTCAACTTTAACTGCAAAAACATACATGGATAAAATATCATCAAACTACCAAATTGTAGTTTGCATCCATACGTGTCTTGGGTCAGAGTAAATAGAAAAGTAATAGAACTCAATAGAAGCCATATTGTGTCTTGTGATAAAGGTTTGTGAGTCTGGAAAAATGTCCTAAACCCCCAAATTAACTTATTATTCCGACCCGTACAATGAAGTCTCTTCATAAAGCCAAAGTGAATTAAAAGAGAACAACTCCGGCTTTACTTGCGGAGAATTCACTCATCTACCTCAACAACATTCCCCCTGACTGACTCCCAAATTGAATCAACGTCACAGTGGAACAATCATCTGCTGCGTGATGAACAGCGAGTTCCTAAATGAACTGTGGGTTCCATTCGTGAGCAACACCGTCTGAATGGGAACACAAAAGATGACGGCGACAATTTAACCATCATAAATGGTTAAACTTTTTATTTTATATAACACACAGTGCTTATTGATGGTGTGAATGGTTGCTAGTTATGATTTTTTTTTTAACAAACCATTTTCTCTTTACTTTTAAGTTATTTACTTTTAAAAACTCTACTGTTCATGAATATAACAAAAAGGCCCACTTTTCCCAAAAGCGTGCACACTTAAGGGATATTCATAATTTGAAATATAAAAAAGCTTAAACTATGTTAAATTAAATATCTACAAAATAAAAACAGTTAAAACCTTTAAAAGCCAATTTACAAGTAATAGGAACTCCAAAGAGCTGCAGTGTCTTTTTTAATTAAACTTTATTTACCTTATTATTATCCATTATTGTGTTAAGGTGTAATTTTGAAATTACATACTTTTACATACTTACTCACATGTTTCAAATATTAAAGTCTTCCTCTCAAATATGCAGTAAGTCCCTCATCATCACCATGTTTTAAACGTAGTTCTCGTCCGTCTGAAATCTGGGCAAACGAGAGGTTACAAGAGCGGAGTTCATTCAGACATAGTCATGTTCTTCCCTCCTCCTCCAGTCAGCTGTAATCACGACCCGCTTTGTTTATACAACGAGTCCCATGGAGATGTAGACTTCCCGGATTGATAACGCGTGGTGACAAACCTTGATGATTGACCAATCACAGCAGAGTGGGTGTGGTTATGGTAAACAATCATCCCCAGAAAAACATTTGTTTTCAGTGGGCGGGGCTTATGCACATTTTCTAATGTAAATATTTCAATAAAAAGAGAGTTTTGTACAAACAGACCCATACTGAGGATACAATACAGTTTGACATCTATTTAAGCCATACTTAAGGTTGCCCTTTAATGTTTGGAGAGATGGGTGGATGGATTATAAAACCTAAACAATCTCTTCTTGGTTTACAAGAAACTCTTTTGCAAAAAAAGTAAACTAAGTTCCATTATTGACTTAGTCAAGCAGAGTCTGAGGGGTCCGGCTGCGTGGCTTATTGGTAACACCTGGCCCAATGTTCCGATAAGGACAAGGGTAGGGGACAGACAGTCGACCTGCTGCTTCCTCCCCACGACGCTGCCATCACCTCTCACTTCCGATTATTGTTTAATGTTCATCTCGGCTCAGATTAGCGAATCCATTGTTCTGTCCACCCCGGGTTTTTCTTCTCTTTTTTTTTTTTTTTGGTTTGTTTGTTTAGCAAAATCCAACTCATGTGGTGGAGCTGCTCGTAAAGAAAGTATCTTGGCAGATTTCATACGGTAGAAAATATAGTAGATTTTTTCCTTTTGGCTTATTTACAAGCGTGCTATAAAAACACTGACACATTGTCACTCTGTCAGCGGTCTCTGTCGTATCACATATCATGCCATTTCATTGTGTCCGTCCTTCTGTGTGCCATAAGCATTCACTTCAGGGAATCTCTCTCTTGAGTCGAATAATAAAAAAATATCCCCTTGTTTTTTTCGCAATGACTGACTGTAATGGCAGTAAATAAGTGTTTTATGAAGCAATAAGAGGGTAAAAAAGAAGCGAACATATATTTTGAATGAGGTGTAGAACACTGAACCGCAATAGTAGAAGCGAGTGGAAGTACTGAGAGCAGCCGCTCGACTGCCAAGTGGAGCACAGCAGCTCTGTCTTCTCTTATTAAAAGATAATCAGTAAAACTTGCTTCCTGAAGGACTGCTGCGCCCCACCGGCTGACGAACTCAAGTATGAACTCCGATGCAATTCCAACACGTCTTCGTGGAGACTCCAATTTGTGAGTAAAACCACTGACGAGAGCTGCACATTGGGAAAAAAAACTCATTAGACTGGAAGATTCTTACATGCAAAGAAAAAAAGGGTTGAACGTGGTTAGTAAATCAAATGAGGGAATACATGAAAAATAAAAAAACGAATATGAATAGTTAAGTTTAATGGAATTTTTGTTTATTTTGTTGTTACATCATGAAAAATCAATATAAAAAAAATATATGATGCCATTTTACCTCCACAAATCAAGTTATGTTATGGTCTGTTTGTTAGTCACAAAAATAGATGGATTTAAGGACATTTTTCAAGAAATGCATGCATGATCTCAAAATAAACTAGAAAAATCTTCATGTGCCAGTGTTTACCCCACTGCAATAAGAATCATGAACAGCTGAACACTGCACTGTTGTCACTTTAAATCCATTTCATGTACAGTTCCCCTCCCTTTCTTATATTATTATTATTTTTTTTTATTTATTTTTTTTTTTATTGTTATTTCATCTTGACTTTTTTGCTATGTATATTTATATTTATTTTTATTTTTTTTGTTACGCCGATATTTGTGGAGGGACGGCAAAGAAAGAATTTCATTGCATAGGGAAACGTGTTTCTCGATGTATATGACAATAAACACTTTGAATCTTGAATCTTGAATTAAGATAAGATAAAGAACATAGTATCAACAATGAACCACAAAAGTAAAACTCTAGCTGAAAAAAAAATGAACATGTCGGGGCTGTTTGATGAACAAAAAGCAAAAAAAAGACTATATAGATAAATAATATACATTTAAATTGAGCTTCCAAAAAGGAAAAGACAAATATTTCCTCTTTTGTTCGTCCCACAAGCTGAGCACAATTTTAGCCCCTTGTGCGATTGAGTTTGACACAGGTTGTCTTAAAGTTTCAATTTTGGTGGATTCCCATTTATTTCTAAATTTGTTTTCTAACAATCTAATTTCCTTGCGAAAGATGCTAAATTCAATGATAAAAGAACAATGTGTCAAACTATATAGACAAAATATATGTAGGCATTTTCTTATTTTCCCCAGTTTTCAATTTTCTTAAAACCTGATTGCGAAATTAAATGATATAGAGATCAATGATTTTAAAAGAAGTACTCTAAGTAAGTTTTGTTTGGAAAATTATTAATTAATTGAAAGACCAGTAGATGCTAATGCATTATCAATGCTTTGATATTAATGTTTTTATGGAATTCTTTAATTCCGTGTCGCATTTTATGTTTAAAAATAACTTTTTTCTAAAAACCTCTTAATAAAAAGGCGTAAGACAACTTTCTAGTCTCCATCGTGGAGCTTTGGCAGAAGCCGACTGGTTATGGAAGTACAGTCTCCCCCAACAGATGGTGAGCTTTGCTTCCTCCCCCCAGGCCAACTGTAAAATTGAGCCTGTGAAATCTGTCCTCGTCCACGGTGGTAAGAGTCTCAGTTCCTGCGAGCGCTAATGAACCTCGTGTGTGGTCCACCATTGAACAGAGGTGGGCAGGGAGAACTAAATAGTTGTGCATAATGGCACCGACAAACTCATCCTTTTTCCGGAGGGCAAAGAGTTTCCTCTGGCCCGAGGACAGTTTTTTTTTTTTGCAAATGAGAGCAGCTCAAAGAAGCCAGTGACATTCAGGTCGCCATTGTGTCGGCGCCCTCGGAGACAAACTAGCCGCTCAACGCACGCCATTAGAGACGTGAATAAAGCGCTGCCATCGCCGGCCAAAGCGGCCCATCGTTAGATGAGAGTACGGCGATGGAGTTAATTATGTTGTGTGACTTCTCACTGGATTTTTTTTTTTTTTTTTAAACAGCGGGGATGCAGAGAGTGGTCATTGAAAAGCGGGGGCCACGCAGCTGGACCAGGACTTGGAAAAGTTGCCCTTGACGTGCAGCCTTCAAACATGCCAGTGATGTGACTTTGATTTAACAGAAATTTACACATCTGATGGCCTTTCTGGTGTGCACTTATTACTCGCTTTGTTTTTAACATTTCAATCACCAAAACTTCAGTGCTCGAAACTTTCAAACTCATTAAATTCACAGCAAAAAGGGTAAAAGTTTTTTTTATTTTTCAACTTTCAATTACAATTCCTTATTTAGCATTTGAAATATCAATGGGCCAAGTAAGTAAATAAGTAATATTTGTAGAGCGCTTTTCTGGACCAGGGTCACAAAGTAACAATCAAAATAATACCCAATAAAATATTTACTTAAAAGGCTAAGGAAACACCGAGACAAACACAGGAGAAAATCAAGGAAAAGTCTGCACGAATAATAATGTCTTGAGATGTTTTTTGAAGGAGTCAGTAGATCATCAAACACAGAGAGAGAGGAAGATCATTCTAAAGCTTAGAAGCAACAGTCTGTAAGGATTTCTCTCTTATGGTCCTGAAGCGTGTTCAGGAACCATCAGTAGATTGTAAACCACAGACCTCAGAGCCCGAGCTGGGGTGTAAGGCTGGATCAGATCAGTGATGTAAGGAGGAGCCTGACCATGAATAGATCTGAAAGTAAGAACCAGAATTTTAAAGTTGATCCTGAAAGAAACTGGAAGCCAGTGAAGAGTTTTAAGGATCGGAGAAATGTGAGTTCTTCTACTAGAGCAGGTCAGAATTCTCGCTGCAGAGTTCTGTATCAACTGCAGGCGAGACAACTCCTTCTTGTTAAGACATTAAAACAAACTGTTGCAATAGGTTAGATTAGGTTAGGTTAGGTAGAACTGTCTCCTTTGGGATAGTCCAGACGAGAAGACACAAACGCATGGATTACCAGCTTCATGTATGGATGTATCTTCAACTTATTTGAGGATCCTGATGGACCTCTAGTACGCCATTCAATTGAACGTGTTCCTATAATTTTCATCAACTACTTCTTAATAATGTTATATATATTTCGTAAAACAGATAAACAGTTAACAATCAAAACTGTCTCTTGTTTAATGAGGGTGTCGGTGATGATAGTGGACTTTGTATTGAGATACAGTATTGACTGACAATGAAGACAATAGCTGTGTCTCAAATTGCATACTTCTCTTAGTGCACTGGCGGTTAGTATGCATCAGGATAGTGTACATACTAACTAGTCCGCAAGTTCTCGACAGATAGTATTTCTCAAATCAAACAGTGCCGCTAGGCACTAAACGGAAATGACGCGACAGCTTCTTCTTCTACTACTATTTAACGATGATTTCAACCAGTTGTATGAACACTATCGCCGACACGTGCTGGCAGCACGCTTGGAATATTTGGATCATGAAGTATGAGACACGAAATATTCGCAAGATATTTACGCCGGTATCAGCACCAAAGGCGTGTCATCCTCCTTCTGCTGGCTGAAAATGCACCTGAAAGTATATGAATATATATATATATATTTATATATATGAAGTAAGAAAGTGTACATTGATCCTTACTCAGTTTTGTGTGCATTTTAGTACGTCAATTTAGTGTGAATGGCGCACTACATTTTGCCAAGAATTGAGACACATTTATGCACTAAAAATACTAAGTTTAAGTACACAAGTATGCGATTTGAGACACAGCTAATATATGAATAACCTTTGAATGTTGTCCCCTGATACTCGAGGGTCTTCCTTTCACTTGTAAATGTGTCATACGACTGTATCAAAAGTGTCAAGTCAAAGCACTACCTCCAGTCTATAAATGAAGATCAGACCAATAGGTGTCGCTCATCCATAATACATATCTATTTAACTTCTAATTTAATCTTCATCATCCGTCATTACCTGTTACAAACACTTTTCTTTTCCCATGTATTTAATGCCTCTGCTAAAAAATGTAATCCTTCCTTCCCTCGCCCTCGGTGGAGCCGGCGAGTGGACGGGCCAGTGCCGTCAGGGTCCATTACTGCCTCCAAAAGAGGAAGTAAACAAATCCTCATGATATGTGCCATCAATGACTTTGAGCAATTAGGCCGCGGAACCTTGTGGGAAATCACACGCGCGGCTGATTAGTGATTCAGAGGCTGCCAGTGAATGTCTATTCGCTGTTTAAGAAGGTGCACTGATGCCCGGCATCCGCTCAGAAAAAAATATTGTAATGCATTCCTGGACTTGTGATGAAATATTATACTTAATATCTAAAACACAATTACCAGTTGATCACAGAATCATTTCGCTAAAGATAAAGTCTATGGTTTCATCTGCACTATAATGCATTTAGTCTTCTGCACGCAATAATATTTGGATCACATTAGCCTTGCTAAAAAAAAAGAAAAAAAGGTGCAAATTAACCAGAGGGAAATTACATCCATAATTCAAGTGTCTGCCTTATTTAAGAGCATCAGCTTATTTCTCCGCCACGCCGCCGCGCTTTAATCACATGAATGCTAATAATTTGTCTGAACGCAAACCGGTGAAAACAAAGCAACGCTTCTAAACGCCTGAGGAATCGTTTTTCTCTCCAGAAACCTCCGAGCCCAGAGGTGTTAAGTGAATCACCGTCTTTGTCCTGCAGGCCTGGGGGACGAACAAGAGCGCTCGCCACCAGATGAATGACCTGAAACCAAGATAGTTACAAGAGGGAGTAAAACATTAAAATACTAGTTATGTGTTGATGATGCTTCATGGAACAGCTGTGTTTAAAGACACTGTATCATTTAGAAAGGCCACTAGATGGTGCTTTACAGTCTTTGGCGCTAATCGATTTATTCAATAAATGACTTAGAGTGCCATCTAGAGGCTTGTTAAAATGAAGACTATGTATCATGATACAGTGTCTTTACTACACAGCTTTTTCATTCAGGCTTCATCAACCCATTACTACTTAGTACCATAATGTAGACTCTAGTAACCAGACTAAAATGCAACACAGATTTCAGCTTCTTATTTTGGTGCTTCGCTTGGGTTTTGGTGTCAAAGTCCATCATTGCACACAATCTCAAAATTTCAGACACACAAAATGTGTCTGAAATTATGTTTTATTTTACAAAAATCAGCCCCTGTACATTACTGAAACAACGGAACTAAGAGAGAGAATTGTATTTATTTGGAAGCGAATTCAAATGTATTTTTTTTGTTAAAATCATAGAAAATAAACATTTTTAAATTTTGTTTCTGGATAAACATTGAATTCATTTTTTTAAACAGTGTTTAACTCACAGGGGCATTTTAAAAGTACTGATTAGTACCGGTGTGAAAAAAAAGTGTTGGTTTACCCAAAATATTCAAATTTCAGTCATTTTTAATATTGCGAGCGCTTCAGTCTCAGACATTAGACTGAAAACGCTTGCAATATTTATCCAGAGTACTTCCTGTCAGTGTAAGCTGATGGTCTAGCATTTAGCTTAGCAGCAGCTAAGTTAAAGTTTTTTTGGAAAATTCTTTTTGTCAGGGCTTCAAAACAAGAAGGACGTTACAGACCAGCAGTATGGAAGTATTTGGATGTTTTTAAGTATGACGTTTTGGAAGAATATAAAGACACCAAAGAAATGTTTTACTCAAAAAATAATACCAACCAATACCTTAGTCGACATGAGGGTGAGTAGAAAATGGGTGACATTTCGAACCAGTACTTTAACAATACCTATCCCCAATATAATCAGAACGTTGGTGATGAGTTTGTGTTAATCTTTCTAATAAGCTTAAAATCTGTCGATAAAAGACCACTGAAGGGATGAATCCAGTGTTGAAAGACTAGTGAGAGATAGAGCTGTAACATTGTTGAATCTGAAATGTTATTAAAACGGATCAAAATTCAAATCTAGTTTTTTCAAGTCTCCCACTTTTATGGCCTGGTTTTAAAAAGGTCGTGACCTATAATACACAGAATATGTTCAGATACAAAAAACGAGCCTAACAAAATGTTTTCACGAGCAAAGATCTGAGAGATTTGTTATTTCCTTTACCTCACGCACGACTTCACAGTCTACCTTCTCCGTCCTATCCTGCCGTGGCTGTTAATGGAGTGTTTCACAAGTGTGCCGTGGTTGCCTGAAGTAAAAGCAGAGGAAACTATCTGTAATTACAATATAAATTAGGTGTCATAAATGTTTTGAAAGAAATACAAATTCCATTAGAGGCTGTTCCCTCGCAGTGCCGTCATCTCTGACACAATGAAACTCATTATGAGGTGATAAGATGAGAGTTTTTTTTCCACCCTTTGTGTAACTGCTTGATAAAGAAAAGGTGATTATTTTCATGGATACTTCATATTATTACCATCATTCTATCCTAGGTCCATTTTCAGGGGCAGCAGCTGGAGAAAAGAAGCTCAGATTTCCACCCCTTAGAACTATAATTGGTCCTTTTGTCACTTGATATAAGAGTAACTAAGATACATACAAGTTTTCTTTTGAAAAAAAGATATAAACCATGAAAAGCTTTCCATTTGAACGTTGATCTATTTTTTTAGCATTCTTAAACTTCGGTCAAAAACTTAAAGAGAGTCCAAAAGAACAAGATTATGGACACTGAAATGCATTATGGGTAAAGAGTGAGATGCACAGAGCCCGTCAAGATAAGCTGGTCCCTCATGTAAGTTTCTCAGAGATGACCAGCATATAGCTGGAGGGCACAAGGAAAAAGTTGTTGGTTTGATTCTCTCTCCCCAGACCCATCTCTGTTTTCTCTACAAGTTGCGAGATGTTTCAGAAAGAGAAGGATCTTCCTCTTTCTCCTACCGGACCGGTACTCTGATGCTCCTTGCTGTAAAGCGTTTTGTAACTTTTCGGCAAGAGGATCCTGTAGAATAAAGAGTGTAGTGTAGTGTAAAGAAAATATATATATATTAGACACTTTCACTAATGAATATGTCACTTTTTTAAATGTGCATTTTTTATTAAATGAAAAAATGTATAAAAGAATAAAGAAAAGTCTTTTAAATGACCAAAAATACCAAATACCAAAAATAAAATTAAATATTTTGACCAGCCCAGTCTAAGCCCATATAGAAATGATTACACTGTTTAAACACACATGTAACTAAAACAATAGGCTCAAGACTATTGCAAAAGATGGATGACTGAAAAATGAACAAGGAGTATTTCAGTTAATATTCCATTTGTTCTATCCATTGCCTCGCTCCTTCTGAAAAAAAGGAGAGATGTTTTTTCAAGTTGACCGGTTCATTACAGGCCTTTCAATCCCCGATCAGATGTTTGACAAGTGATTAATCAGGCCGGCAGCCTCAGTGAAGCAACTGAAAGTTAATTTCCACGCTTCGGCACAAGGTGAAGAGTTTGAAGGCGGTGTCGGCAGGACAGCTGTGATAGTCGGGTTTTGAGGGCGCTTTCCCTGGCCTTTGGGGGTTTTTGCCGCGTGCACACAGTCATTCGTGGCCCCATGATATGATATTCTTCTAGGTATTTGAATAAAAATCACACATCAAACATTTGATGTATATAGCTTTGAACATATAGATAAGATGCAACATATTTCTAAATATAAATTAAACATGCACTTTTAAGTGGAAAAAAGTCCTAAATTAAAAATTAAAATAAAGCAAACCAAATGGTTTCCTTAGTCAGACCAAGATGACTCCAAAAATGGGCAACTTCTACACTTAATAGTTCTGCAAAAGAGGCAACAACACATCTTCCAGGCATTAAAACAGTGCTTTTGTTTGTTTGGACTATTGTAACAGTTTATTTTCGTGTCTAAACAAGAAGGAGCTGTCTCGCCTGCAGTTCATACAAAACTCTGCAGTGAGAATTCTGACCCGCTCTAGTAGAAGAACTCACATTTCTCTGATCCTTGAAAGTCTTCACTGGCTGCCAGTTTCTTTCAGGATCAATTTTTAAATTCTGGTTCGTACTTTCAGATCTATTCATGGTCAGACCTTCCATCAGTGATCTGATCCAGCCTTACACCCCAGTTCGGGCTCTGAGGTCTGTGGATCAGAATCTACTGATGGTTCCTCGCACACAGTTCAGGACCAGAGGAGAGAAATCCTTCCAGACTGTTGCTCCTAAGCTTTGGAATGATCTTCCTCTCCCTCTGTGTTTGATGATCTAGTGACTCCTTCAAGAAACATCTAAAGACAAGAAACAGCTGTGTAGAGAAATCGCTTTATTATTATAAAGTGCCTTCATTTTGAAAAGGACACTGCGATTCATAATCTTTTCCTCTGATCCAGAATTTAATAAAACCATAGAGTACCATCGAGGGTATTCATTTTCAGCTCAGTCTGAAAATGATGATTTAATTTGATTCGTAGATCGGAGTCAAATAGTTTAGAGCAAAGAGTGCCATCTAGTGGTCTTTTGAAATGAAGACGCTTTCTCATGATACACGGCTGTTTTACGAGGCCTCATCAACCCATCACAAGTGACCAGTAAGGTGCGAAGGATAACCTTAGTTTTTGTAGTGTTGTCATTGAACTGCTCATTGGTACTTTTGCAGTTTTGGACTCATCCTAACTTACAATGACATTTGATGAAAATTCTATTTTTTTTCTGTACAACTGAAAGTCTTAAAAAGCCAACCATGGAGGTCTAAAGGACCATCACTCTCTGTAGGTATACAACCTACATATTTCTCTACTCCGCCACACAACTCAGCTGGCCCCTCAAAAACATTTGCTCCCAGCAGAGCGCCACCTTCCTCGAGACTTGAGTCTCCTTCTCAAGTGCGAGCTCTTGTTCGCCAGTTTTTTTTTTTCTTGTGCTCTGAAGTTGGGACGTTGCGCCTAATGAGCTCCCACCAGAGCCGGGTCTCTTCTTGTAGCAACGAGCCACGACACCTTGGATCTCGTTAACATTCCCTCCCGGCTTTTCTGCCACATCCATCACCCGGGCCCAGGACTCTTGTCTGCTGGAGGCTCGCATCCCCCTGACCACAACCCCCCCACCCCCGGCAACTCCGGGACTCGGTCCTGTTCTCGGCTTTTCCCTCTCGCTGCTCAGACATGAGCTCTGGCCCTGATTTATGACACTGGCCCTGTCTCCTGCTCCGGGGCCATCCCTGGCGCTTACCCCACCCAGCAGCAGCAAGTCTCGGTCCGACCCAAAATGATTGCGAGGGAGACGTAGCCTAGTTTACATTGAGTGGGCGGATAAAAAAAAGCCAAACTTCAGTTCGGGGATCATTAAACTGAGAAAACAAACTTTTTTTTTTTATTATTGAAAACAAACTGTAAAGTGAATAAACAAATACTCGTTCAGTATCTTGTAACAAAAATGTGTCATTTTCTTTGAAACCCCCTGCAGAAAAGTGCAAGTGGGTTTAAATATGTGCATAATAAACCACCTGACTAAGCCCAGGGAAAAGGCATTTTATGCTTTATGAATATCTGTATTGGACCTGGCTGGAAGGGGACAGGCATTGACATTTTGTTCGCTTTAATAAAGGCAAAAGGGGATTGCTAGTTCAGTCCCACGCTGATGTGACACCTCACCTAAATGTGAGGTAATTTAGTGGCGAGGTGAGAAAGGTGTATAAATACATACTTTATTTGTTAGTTCTTTCATCGTGGGGGAATAAAAAAAAAAGGACCTGTGGAAGCTGGATTGATGCCATCTGACTGAAAACTGACCCAAAAAAAGATTTAAAAAAATAATAATCGAGTTTGGATATAAAGGCAGCGTTTGTATTCTTTTAAACAGTGCCAAGCACTATCAAAGCAAATAAAATTCATATGCTGCAGAATACAGGCAAGAGACACACTCACCCCCCCCCCAAAAAAAAAAAAAAACTTTAAAAAAGCTAGAATCCATTAGATTTGGAAAGCTAAGGGCCCAAATGGCCGGATGAGATTAGAGCCACTCAACTAGCTGTGAAATTAAATAGAATCTTTGCATGTTGATTCAAGGATTTACATACAATACCCAGTTCTCCTGAGGGAAGAAACATTTGCAAAACCACCACTATGACCAAGAAATGTGTTGTTGAGCTTAAGACGCTCAAAGAAAAAAATTTGAATGTTCTTCTCTCTCTCCTTCGCCTCATATTGTTCCAGATACAACTCTAAGGAAAGCCAAGTGAGGATTTATTCCATATCCTTGATATCACATGTCAAAAGCAAACACCAGTTTACTAGTGAGTTCCAAAAACACTGACATGTTAACTAGTTAAACCTAAATTAAGCTTATTTAATCTTTACATTTAAGTAACTAGTAATGCAGTTTTTCATTACTAGTGAACTAGTAAAGGTTTTAAAACGTACTAGTGGACTAGTGAAACGAAACACTCAATAGTTAACTAGTTCAAGCTGTTTTGCTCTTATTAGTAAACTAGTTTGATCCAATATGTTTACTAGTGACAGTAATGCAGTTGCTAGTTAACTAGTAAGCTTTTTGCGGCAGCACTAGTAAACTAGTGGACCTGAAAGTGTTTACTATTAAACTAGTGAAATGCATAATGCACACTTGTTAACTAGTTACAAAATAATAACCGATTAGAAGAGCATAAAGTGAGGAATACTAGTGAACATGTTGCCTCATAAAAAGCTAACATGTTAACGTGAGAGGGCAATTTAGTGAAAAACAGAACTCACTAGGTAACTAGTTAGGGTACATTGTATACATGTATACATACTTTTAAATTGTACAACTAGTAACAGCCACCGTTCGTGATTTTTGACATTTCTGATTTCACAAGTTAACATTTATGTGCATTTTGTCTTTCTAGTAAATCAATATACTTTATTGATCTCCGTAGAGAAATCTCACAAAGAAATTCAACAAAAACTAGTTATGTTTAGTATAATGAAAAGTTAACTAGTAGCACAGAGATTTCATTGACATGTTTACAAGTGGGAAACCTTTTTAATCACTAGTTAACTAGTCATGTAAAAATAAATGAACTAGTCACCATTAATGGCAGACACAGCATTTAACTAGTTAACTAGTCTCGTCTTTTTTGTCTCACTAGTTAACAAGCAAGTAAGATTTTTGTATTATAACTTGTTGCTCTTTTGGGTGATACTTGTTCACTACTAAGAAAGATGCTCTTGCACTAGTGAACTAGTAAAGGTCCAGTACAGTGACAACAGAAGACATTTTTTAAGGTCACACCTGTCGCACCGATCTTTGGAACGGATCAGGACCCCCGGCACAGCTGCCCAATCAGACGCCTGCCCGAGTGTAGCTGTCCCGGCTGTTGCCCGTTTAAAACCGTTACCCGCTAACAAGCTTCACGGTTGATCGAGATGCTTCTCACATGCCAAATAAATTAAACAATTGAAACAAAACAACCAAAATTCAAAGGGTGGGTGTTCCTTTTTAACCCCTTTAACTATATGTATCCCACGCTTCCAACCCAATGGTAGCAGTATCTTGTCAAACCATTTTGTATTCGACTCGTGTTTGATCGAAGGATCACGTATTTCCTCTAAAGTACTTCTGAAGTCCCCTTTTCTCTCTAAGCGAGGACTCTTGAAGTAGCCGCCAGTTTCCCTCCTGCTGGTCGAGCTTCCTGGACAACTCACTGTTCGTCACAAGGCAGACGAAACAACCTCCACTTTGAGACATGCATTTTAAATGTACAAGATTACAAAATATAACAATTAGACGGATGGATGGATGGATGGATGGATGGATGGATGGATGGATGGATGGATGGATGGATGGATGGATGGATGGATGGATGGATGGATGGATGGATGGATGGATGGATGGATGGATGGATGGATGGATGGATGGATGGATGGATGGATGGATGGATGGATGGATGGATGGATGGATGGATGGATGGATGGATGGATGGATGGATGGATGGATGGATGGATGGATGGATGGATGGATGGATGGATGGATGGATGGATGGATGGATGGATGGATGGATGGATGGATGGATGGATGGATGGATGGATGGATGGATGGATGGATGGATGGATGGATGGATGGATGGATGGATGGATGGATGGATGGATGGATGGATGGATGGATGGATGGATGGATGGATGGATGGATGGATGGATGGATGGATGGATGGATGGATGGATGGATGGATGGATGGATGGATGGATGGATGGATGGATGGATGGATGGATGGATGGATGGATGGATGGATGGATGGATGGATGGATGGATGGATGGATGGATGGATGGATGGATGGATGGATGGATGGATGGATGGATGGATGGATGGATGGATGGATGGATGGATGGATGGATGGATGGATGGATGGATGGATGGATGGATGGATGGATGGATGGATGGATGGATGGATGGATGGATGGATGGATGGATGGATGGATGGATGGATGGATGGATGGATGGATGGATGGATGGATGGATGGATGGATGGATGGATGGATGGATGGATGGATGGATGGATGGATGGATGGATGGATGGATGGATGGATGGATGGATGGATGGATGGATGGATGGATGGATGGATGGATGGATGGATGGATGGATGGATGGATGGATGGATGGATGGATGGATGGATGGATGGATGGATGGATGGATGGATGGATGGATGGATGGATGGATGGATGGATGGATGGATGGATGGATGGATGGATGGATGGATGGATGGATGGATGGATGGATGGATGGATGGATGGATGGATGGATGGATGGATGGATGGATGGATGGATGGATGGATGGATGGATGGATGGATGGATGGATGGATGGATGGATGGATGGATGGATGGATGGATGGATGGATGGATGGATGGATGGATGGATGGATGGATGGATGGATGGATGGATGGATGGATGGATGGATGGATGGATGGATGGATGGATGGATGGATGGATGGATGGATGGATGGATGGATGGATGGATGGATGGATGGATGGATGGATGGATGGATGGATGGATGGATGGATGGATGGATGGATGGATGGATGGATGGATGGATGGATGGATGGATGGATGGATGGATGGATGGATGGATGGATGGATGGATGGATGGATGGATGGATGGATGGATGGATGGATGGATGGCCGAACAGATAGAGAGATGAAGCAAATAAATTAATTATAAAAACAAGTATTTTTGGCTCTGTAGGCTTTTACAATCAAGTTTGTCTTTACAAAAATATGGACCTTAAGGGTCGCAAATCGTCCAGTTTATTTTTTAAAAAACGTCAATTGATTGGTAAAAAAAAGAGTGTGAAAAATGGGCACTATGTTGGGAACCACAACATTTATTTGCTTTATTCATTAAATTGTTTAACTGCAATAAATCATGAACCACATAAAAAGACGCTGTAAAAAAACAAAACTTTGTGCACAGTGTCAGAAGATAAAGGATAAAAATAAAAGATGCGATAGAAGGGAATTCTAAAATGTAAATTCTGAAGCCATCCATCTTGAACTTATCTTTCAAACAACTTTGATGCTCATTGTATGATGTTATAGGATGTTTTGCAACTGCTCCATTTACTGTTCCAAAGTCGGCCTTACAAAAACAAGTGTATATAGTTTTTTCCATATCTTTTTTTCAAATACATCTCATGCATATGAATGTACAGACAAGCTGTTCTTATTGTGATGCTCTTGGATTTCTGTCTTTAGGAACACCATGACCAAAATTGCAATACAAATAAAGTTGAATTATTCTGCCTGGAATAGTGCTACACTGACCATCATGTTCCAAACATTTAGCCAAATGCATGAAGTCCAATTTCTTAAGCTCTGTTTGAACTTCATGCCACAGTCAACTGGACTTTAGCGACAGTAAACTTTCAAATTCTTACTGGCCAAGATGTACAAAAGCAGTGTCTGCTCCAAACATCCATGTGAGGTATAGGCATATTATTGTCTTTCCAATAAGAGCATTTTCAAGTCTCAATGGAATCACTTTTTTTTTTTTTTAAATGATAACTTTCGGAACCAATAACTCCACTCAATGTTCTCCTCATGGATTCCCATTGTTAAGCCATCCCCTTCTCGTCCTGGGTTCTTCTGTCCCTGTCAACACCAGATCAAATAAAGCTCAGTTTAGTCACAATAATGTCACAAAGATCAACAAATAAACTCAAATATTAGCCACGTTAACAGTTGTGATACGAGAGGCAGTTCAGAAAATATCCATGATGAAGCTCATCCTGGACTCTATCCACTTATAATGGCGGTTCGTTTGGTGTTTTCTAAGAGCTGTGCAAGTTTATTATTTGCTCCAGCTATACTCAAAGAAAATGCTGAACCAATTCATGTTTTACACTCTCATCAATGTAAATATGGAGATGCTGACTACATGAAATTAAATCAGAATTAAGAATTCAGTCAGGTCTTATCAGAATTGAAAGCCAGATGGATGGATGACTTGATCAGATGGATAGAAAATATGAAATGAAATGTTCCTGGCTTTGTCAAGTTTTCTGGTGGCTAGAAAATAAAGGATGTATACCAGAGTGAAAACCACTTTCACTCTTCTAATAACAGCCCACACATCCGCGGTTTTGAAAAGCCAAATGTCAAGTGCCCTTGTGGAAAGACAGAGGACCCGGAGAAGGTTGTCAGATGAGCGACTTTTCTTTTTTTTTCAAAGCTGAAGGTGGTCATTAAAAAAGCCACCATGGTCCAACGTTAGCCGACTCGTAACATGACTAGGAGCTCTGAACTCACCTGACCCGACATGGTGTCGTCTTTCAGCTACGCGTTAATAACTTTGTCTTTTAACTACCTTTTTTTTTTTCCTTTTTTTTTCAAAAGCCAGAAGTCTCAGACATCAATGTTTTTCATCCCTCTTTTTAACTGCTTTAATCCCCCACTCGCTATAGGGTTATCCATCTTGGAAAAGTTAATTTTAAGACCTGCTCATTTATTAATTTGCATTCCCACATTTTACTGCTGCGACGACCCTGAGGGGGGGAAACTAAAAATCCGCTTTATTTTTTCATCCAAATCAATACACCCTTGAGGGAGATAACCGCTCCATCAGTACGTTCGACTCATTTTTGCACAAACACACAGAGAAGCAAAGCGGCAATTAAGGAGAGGATTTGAACAAACTTCGGAGTTGTTGATCACTGAACCGCACTTAGAAAGAAACAGAGACATCGGATACTAAGAGGGAGTCTTGTTTATTCGCACATTCTTTTATGGAGCCTGGGTTGTAATAGAGTGGATTCTGAAAAAGTCTTCATCATAAAAACATGATCTCCAGCAAGCTTAAAATATTCCGGAGCTGGACTCCGGATAGTTCATTACCTCCTGCGCTTCGGTTACTTGAGGACATTCGTGAAGAGGGGTGAGGTGATTCTCCCTGGCTCGGCATGAGGCACTTCAGAATGGCCTTTTGAATATTATAACTCATGAGAGGGGGGCCCCTGACATCATTAGCACTTTTGCACTGACAAATATTTCACGGTAAGAGATCACCATCCGGCCCTGAACGCAACACACTAACACATCCACTTTAGCATTCAAGTCTCACCCCCCATGCTGCCAGAGCATCACCTTGGGAGGTTTCTCAGTGCGTTTCATGTCAGTCAAGGACAGACTGGAGTCAGATATCAGGCCGCTCTGCAGAAAACAAATCAAGAGGGCGATGGGGAGTCAAAATCCGGCTCTGGAATTGAAAAGTTGCAACTAACCGCTCATGCGGGGAGACAACTGTACACATGTGGTATAGTGGTGGTTAATCTGATGATTAAAATATCAAACTAAGTTATGATTTTGGTATGAACCTTCTCACCTTTTCTATTGCAAAAGCAGTATAACTCACTGCTTGATCCAAAATGATTCACAGAAGGAAAAACAAAATAAACATGTAATTCAGATTAATCTTCTTCACCATGAGGAGTTTCATGATAAATGCATCTTCCCACGGGTCAGAGAACCTTGGACTGCACCTTCAATTCTCAGACTTTTTAACTGATCGACCACAATGTGTCAGGCTGAAGGACATCACGTCTGACTCTGTAGTGTGCAGTACAGAAGCACCTCAGGGGACAGTACTGGCCCCTCTCCTCTTCACCATCTATACTTCAGACTTCTGCTACAACTCCGAACTGAGTCTGGTCCAGAAGTAAAGACACTGCCTTTGTTGGATGCATCAGGGACAACAGCGAACACGAGTATAGGAGTCTGATACGTGTCTTTGTGGACTGGAGTGAGAGGAACAACTTTGAACGACTCAAAGACCAAGGAGCTGGTTTTGGACTTTGGGAGGTCGAGGACAAAACCACGTCCAGTGTCCATCAGAGGTGATGAGTTGGAGATAGTCGACAACTATAAGTACCTCGTGTGTGGCTGGGCAGTAAACTGGTCCTGCAACACAGACAATGTGTATAAGAAAGTTCAGAGTATACTTTACTTTCTTAGGAGGCTCCGATCATTTAACATCTGTAAGAAACTCCTCTGCATGTTCACCAGTCTGTGGTGGCCAGTGTCCTGTTCTATGCTGTGTTGGGGTGGGAATGTGTCCAAGAGGAGTGTCAACAGGTTGATCAGGACGGTTGGATCTGTGGTTGGCATGAAGCTGGACTCACTGGTGAGAGTTGTTGAGAGGAGATCACTGGAGAAACTACTGTCCGTAATGGATGATGATACAGTTGGCACGATTACCAGTTCGGAGACATAAAATCATAAAATTACGTGAGATTTAACTTAAAATAATAACTAAGGTGAAGATGTAGGTGAAGATGAGAACAAAGTCTTATAGGACACTAGAAAGACCTTGAATCAAAGTAAGAAGAACCATTCCGGTATTGGGGATGAAAAAAAACGACCATGTCAGAAAGAAGTTTGTAGAAAAAGTTAAAAATACCAGATGGTCTAGACATATATGATATTAGCATTACCATGAAAATAAGTCCATTTCAGTCCTACTTCACAGCATGAAAACAACAACTCTTGGATTTCGCTGCATTATCATGGAGTGACATCAACATTGAAACTATACTAAATCTTAATTGTGACTACTTTTCATTTCCAAGGTAGTGCCTCAACTATGGGCTGTTTAGCATGAAAAAAAACATACCAGAATCTTTCACAATACAAATGTAACAATTAGTAGACTTGTTCTTTTTTCATGGTAGTTATAAACTTCCCAGTTCTCCTCTGTTTTTCTTGAGAAGTTCAGATTTTTTTTCAGTTTTTCACATTTTCTTCTTCAATAATATAGAAAAAAAGAGGATGAGAAGAACCTATAAGGTGTTGATAGCAATGACATAAAGAAGATAGATGTGTGGAAGGAGAAGGAAGGGATTGTAAAAGCCAAAAAAGCAACTATAAATGTACTTGTTAAAAACATATGTAGTAAATATTTTTATACTCTAGTTAATGTTAATATCATTTGCATCGATGGTGAAGTTAAATTACATCCACTGTGCACACAGTGCCTTTTTGAGTTTATTCATGTTGTTTTTATTCAGAATAAATCAATATCCCTCCTGAAAACCACACCTTTGCAAAAAACAGTCCCCCTGAAGTTAGTAAAGGTCACGAAATGCTAAAGTTTGCCAACGTTTTATTTTCTCTAAATGGCTTCTTCAGTATGATTGAAGGCACCAGTGTGGTGATTTAGCAAAAGAAAATGGTTCAAACAGCACGGCGCGTCTCGGCGAAGACACGGAATTGCAGAGATATTAGGGTTTATATATCAGACGTGGCTCACGCGGTCACGTCCACAGATCTTCTGTGGCAACCTCCTCCAATCTCCACTCTGCTCTCAGCGCCGCAAATACTAATCTTGCAACTACTAATGACTTCTGACGAGTGACAAAGCACGTGAAAGGGCAGCCTGTGATGGATTTCTGCAGCTGTAGGAGTGAAAATTACTATCATTTGTTCAAGAAAATGGCCTCAGATGTGGATGGTTTACAGGGGGATATTGGATAAACTAAAACGGTTAAAAAGAGAAGAGTATATCCAGCTGATGCACTCCAGCATCCATGTTGTGTTTTGGTGTTTTTTTTCTCATAAACAGAAGCAGAAAACGAAACTGATAGGAGAAGGAGAGTCAACTCCCACGTCTTCTTGCAGGGGAAAGAGTTTTAACTTCACTTCTTTCAGAGGTTAATTCTCTGACCTGTGGAAACCTGTTGGTCTCATCGACCCCATCTGCCAATTAAACCAAAAAAAAAAAAAAAAAGGGCCGGAGGCTTTTTGTGCCTCTTGCCCTTCAGAAATGGCACCAACCAGCTGGAAAACAGGTTCATGATCAATCATGACCTGCAGACAAACTTTGTTATATGGATCTTATTAATTTTGCTAACTACATCTTAAATACAAAAAATGGCTGGATAACCATGACCTTGGTTGATCTTAAATAAGTATAAATCGTTGACCATTGGGAGTCAAACTCAATCATTTAAGGGGCCAAAATGTTTCAGCTGCAGTGGTCGTGGGATGAATGTAATGTTTATTTAGCAAATTGTCTTCAACAAGAAGTCTGACTTATATATTGCCTTCTTTTTCTTGTATGATTAATCCATATTTAATATATCCGTGTTGTGCCTCCTTCTCCAACCATTTTTTGATATTTAGAGTCTTAATGTATAACAATAGTCATGATAAATTCCTTTGCTTATTTTAAAAACTGCCATCTTTATTTGTCACAAAAACAACATGATGATTGGACTACAACAACCATTAAGGGGCCCACATAAAATCAACTACAAAAGTAAACATTGACACATGTTCAGCAGGAGGAACATGAATTGAACACACTTAACCATAAATATAAGTGGAATTACTGGAGTAATTTGTTATAAAATCGCTATAAATTCATAAGTAATGCAATGCAAGCAACAAAAAGTGTAAAGTTTGAACTTATTTCATGTTCATGTACATGATTACTTTTATTGGACTAAAACGTTTAAGATACAAAACTTGGCAGATTTTGTAAACTCACTCTCACAAAACCCATTAAATTTAGTTTAAATTATAGTAATATTATAATATAAAATTCCAAATATAGTTGGAAATTCCAATAGTTCAATATTTGAAATATCATTTTCGTTAAAAAAAAAAATAAGACTAGAAAAGCAAGGATTATATTTAAGTGGTAGGTATTTAAAATGCTTTTGATTATCTTAAGGTAATAAACAATGATTTCAGTCCTTCATCCATCCCAGATAAGGGAGCGTCTAGTCCAAGCAAAAATATTCAGCGAGGAAAATTCTCCCGGTAGCCTATAGCTAGGATGGCACACAATCTAAAATTTAAAAAAAAAAATGCTGACATTTAATAGAAACTAGCAGAAAACTAAATTCTTTATGACTGCTCTTCCTTGCCCCAAGGCCGAGCAGAGTGGTAGCGTTGCAGCCATGTGTCTCCGTGAAGCGTAGGGGGGGAGGCTATAAATCATTCAGATTATGATGGTGTGAGTCAAATTGTGCATTGTATTCACAGGGTAAAACAGAAGCGGTGTCAATGCCCCCGAGCACACGACACACCTTTTCTACCCCAGACACACACCACTGTATGTAATGAATGTGTCGTTTTCAGTTTATTAACAAATGTATTTAGCCAGCTATCTCTCTGAGAGTTTCTGGAAGACAACATGAAGAATTGACTGATGGTAATGAGCTCATCCAGACAGAAGGTGGCAGTAGCTCACTCAAAGCCACACAGGATTTGAACAGTGCGGCTGCAAGGCACAAGATCTACGATGGTCCAGAGAAAACGTGCTGACTTAGACTCAGCCCAGGAGCAGACTCTTTATGCAGCAACGCTGAATGGCCTGATGGTTGACAGCCGTGGATCTTGCCAAGCATCGCACTCACAGACTGTCAAGAGAGCAAACGAAATACCAGGAAACCCAGGAAAAGACTGGACAACTGGGGAACACAACATTTTCATTTATATTATTCTATTTGTATATTCCATAATGCAACAAAACAAATTCTAGCTTTTTGTTCAAAACACTGGCTATACAGTTTTCCGATTCTGATTCTGATGATTCAACACAATAACATACTTTTTCATAATATAATTTTAACATGAAGAGTAAACAAATATTGTAATGTGATGACAAATAACTGAACTGGAACCCCGTATTAAATACAGTTTTTAGCAACTAGCTCAACTGTGATTTATTTGGGACAGGAATCGACACCTGGAGAACCTGTTTAAGGACGTTAATAGCTTAAGCCCCGCCCACTGAAAACCCTTTCCTGGAGATGAAATCTCATTGAACATAACCACGTCCACTCTGCTGTGATTGGTGAAAACAGCCTCCAACTCCAAGGGACTCATTGTATAAACAAAGAAGGGTTTTATTACACCTGGCTGGATTAGCCTTTATGTCATAATGGACTTCGCTCTCATAACCTCTCGTTCGCCGAGATTTCAGACGGGGGAGAACTTTATAAACTAATAAGTTCAAAACATGGTCTTGATGAGGGACTTTCTGCATCTTGGAGACTTCAACATTTGAAACATGTGAGTGAGTCAGAAGTGTTGGGTTTTTATATTAGTTGACCTTTACTTGACTCTTACTGAAACTGGGAAATGATGCCATTCATGGTAGAGGAATAACATGGAAAAAAATGATGAAAGAAACGAATTAAAACCTTAAAGCGATTGGTTGAGCTATGATCTAATCCAGGCAGTGTGCCTGATACAAGCATGACTCTCATCCTCTTATGACTGGAGCGTCTTCAAATCTGCCTCATTCAATCACCTTTGTATTGTTATTCCTAATTAAATCAGTTCCACTCGTAATAAAAACGATGTGGGGAACAAAGAAACAAGATGAATTCTTTTAAAGTGTCATTAAAATTCTCGTGTAAGGATCAGCTGTGAGGCTTACAACAAAATATAAAGTTTAATGGCCATTTACTGATCATTTGGTTTTATCAGCTGAGTATCTCTTCCATCAACCACAAGGTCAAGCATTCCCTCCAGCTTGTGCAGTCACCTTGTTTGACCCCGTTGCTGCTTCTTCCTTCGCAATAGTGCTCGCGCATGTTTATTAGTTTCTTATCGGTTTGATTAAAAAAAATAAAATGACTTAATGCACCTTTTTTTTCATTTTATATACCATTATAGGCAGGCATGAAGGATTACCGGATTACCTGGAGCTCTTCGATTGGCCAGAGGTATGTATTATTTCAAGGCCAATATCTGTACATCCGAGTTACATTCTGCTAAAGATTCTATTTGTAAAAGATATCTGAAGACGTAAATATCGTGTCCTAAATACGGGATACACGGTAGAGATTTAAATCCAAACTCAATATCATGCGAAAGATCAAAACTAATGAGTTCACCCCGTTTTGTTTAAAGATGTTACACTTTGTTTTTTTATTGAATCAACATGGCTGCACCGTCGATACCAGAACCACTGTATGTGGTGAGGATAAATAGTTCACCCTTGAGGTGCAACAATTAAGGAATCAAATAGGAGATGGGAGTAACCAGCAGACACTTTTTAAAAGTGGAGTAAAAGTTTTTTTTATTTTTTTAAAGAACCAAAAGCCAATTGGGTACAATCAAAAAAAATACTAAAAAAAGAAAACGTAACAAAGTCGAATACCCCAAAAAAACATCCACTGAACCAGGATGGAAAAGGATATAACCACGAACCTGGAAAACAGAAAATATAGCACAGAGGTAAAAAGAAATAGCGCAAAAACAAGAACAAACTAAGCACTTACGCATAAGGGCAAAAATGCAAAAATAGTAGAAGTTAAACAAGAATTAACAATGGAAGGGAACAAGAGAAAACAACGACACAAAAGCAAAGAAAATCCAACGATCTCGCACACACAGGTCTGGACTCTCATTCGACGAGATTTCAGACCAAGGATGACTTTATAAAGTAACAATTTGAAAACATGGTCATGATGAAATATTTACTGCTTCTTGGAGAGGAAGACTACAACCTTCGAAACATCTATTTATTTATTTTATTTGTTACTTTAAATCATTAAAGAAAATCACACGAATGGGTTTAGGATATCATGTTTTTGGGGTTAAGAACAAATCTATTCACCGTCCATTGAGATGAAAGGTACATTTTTTTAGTGTGTTTGAGGGCGTATGGTTAAACTTTTTGTTCCTGCAGATAAGAAACTGACTAAGAATGACAATACAAATAATTGATGAACGAGTGACAAACGTATTTCAAAATATGTTTGTTTGAATGACAAAATTTCACCACTCAACCTAACAAACTTCTCATTGATCCACACTTCCTGCAACTTCATTCTTTTTTTTATTATTTTCTAGTGTCACACTTCTATCGGTGTGCGGTGGAGATCTTCGTGTTTTTAAGGCAACAGTCATCATAAACTCTCTTTTAGCCCAGCATCGTTCGAAAAAAAAGACCGGAGCGTGGAGAGAGAGAGAGAGACATGTCCTCCACCGGCGCCTAAGTCATTGGCAGTTGAGATTGAAGGAATCCTTTTTTTCTAATGGAGGAGGAGAGGCATCGACCTCAGCCCCTGCACTTAATTAAAAGAGATTCTTCACAGACTTCATTAGGGAAGGTTAGGAACAGCCTGGCAGATTAATGCACTGAGCAACTTCCCCTTAAACGTCGACACCAGATGAGATACTTTTATTTTTCTGCTCACATTTTCTGCTCTTAAGTTGGTTTGTGTGCTGTGATAACAAAAAAAAAAAAAAAGAGTCCCGGCTCTCGGTCGGAGGCAGCTGGTGAACATACTGTAATTAACTGTGACCTGGACCAGCGACCAGACTCGGGCAGCATTTCCACTTCCATTAAACGCCATCATCTGTGGTTGGGCAGAAATGTAATGGATTTTTTACTACGCTTTGACAATTCGGGTTTTTCATGCCGGTTAATGTGCTTTTCCAAACTGTTTCATGTTAAACCAACTGATCATTTTTGCTGACCATTGCTCGCAGAACACATGCTACAATCCACATCAGGTTGCTTCTGCTGCATCGACAAGTCCATTCTTCTTACTTCAGTGCCCTTAGGCCTGTTTTTGTCTTCTGTGCTCCTATGGCAGCCTGTAGGTGTACAATATAAACCCTAGCAATAATAATATTTCTGTACAGAGGTAGAAAGAGAAGTAGGAGGGTAACTCAAAAACATTTAACTTTTTTAAATAATATTATTCACAGGTTAAGTTTGGATTCATTTTGATGAATCATATTTATATTTATTTAATAAAATATAATGTTTCTTAACTTAAGAAACTTTTATTCAAGAAGAATGGCAATATATTGTAAGGTAAGGTAAAACTTTATTGATCCCTCAGGAGGTCTCCTTTGGGAAATTGTTTAACTGCATTGTTGTGTTGTGTGTATTGTGTATTAAACATTACTATAGCTGGGGGTTTTTACCGACAAAGCTAGTTTACAAAAGTGTTTTCATAAAAGTACTGAGAACATAATAAAACAAGAAAAAGAATCAATAAGAGCTTTAATCTTGGTTGATAAAAAGAAAGTACACATTGGCGAAGGCTCAACAGAGAAATTATGACGTTGCAGTTTAGATATTCCAACACTAGAGGGAGGAAGAGAACACATTTATAAAGCCTTCTTTTTGGCTATTTAAATAAATAGTTCCCCCAAAATGCAAACTTCACTCATTTTCTACCCACCCTCTACTGTCGACTAAAGGTTCGGATTATTTAATCTGTTCCTTTTTGGAATTATGGACAAAAATGTATTTCCATTTTAATCAGGTTCATCTTCCTTTAAAAAGACACTTAAACAATTAAATGTCTATATTTTAGCTTTGTTTTTAGCACTGCTATGCTAGTGGACACTTGTATTGTGTAAATGAGGAAAGATGTGAGCCAGGAGACTGAGCATTTCTACAGACCGATTTATAAAATACGGATTTATTAAAATTTTCAAGGAAGGATTTCTAATGCTAAAGTGTCTTTTTGGACGAAGATGAAGACAACTGAGCTCCAGTCGCTTCATTAAAATGAACAAACATTTTTGCCTATAACTCTAAAAAGAAACAGATTACTTTGAAAATAATCCCAACCCTCAGTCGACATGAGGGTGATTTGAAAATGAGTAAAAGTTTTAATTCTGGGTGAACTATCACTTTAATGTGACCCTTCTTGAAAAGAGGAGTGCTAAAGATTTAATGGGTTTTTCTTAATGTTAATAAACACTACAATTCCAATGCAGTGGGACTTTTGAAACCCAACAAAAATAAATAAATGTTGCTTTAAAATTGTAGATTGAAAAAGGTGCCTCTGTGCTGAGCTAGCTGTGTTAAAATATATATATATGAACCATTTTAATAATAAAGACATAATATTATGACAAATAAGCAAATATCCAGTCAACAAAGGTGTGAATTGTACCAGGTACTCTATGAGATTCTGTCTCTAAATTGTTGTTTACAAACCACAGAAGAGCTCTTGGAGCGGATCTCACCTTGGTAATTGGGAGGGAAATGCAATCAGGGAATTCAAATCAAATAAAAAAAACAAAGCTTTCAATCCAACAAACACCTTGTGATAACGTTTATCACTGACAGATTAAGGTCAATACACGTACGACAAATACGTGAAAGCGTTTGCAGATTACGAATGCATCAAAAAGATTTCAGTTTTTGATGTGAAACGGAGAAACTCGCACACACACCCACTCACACGGCAAACATGCTCACTAGTGTGTGTGTGTAAATATATTTTCCCCCTGCAGTCAAACACCATCTCGCTTCACCCTCTTCCTGTCTTTTTTGTTCCCTCAAAATCAGTTGCCGTCTCCCGTTTGGTAAGAGGCTGCTCTGGAATCCATCTCATTTTAATTACTTTCTTTCTCACATCCCTGTAACCAATCTGGGTAGCTGACGATGAATAACTTTGCATTTTTAAATCCGCTTTGAATACAGAATTCCAAATTCTGTTTACACCGCTTGTGGTCAACTTGTCTCCCCGCAGCCTGGGAAGAGACTTTCATCCAGCTCTTAGGAAAAGAATCAATAGAATTAAACATCTAATGCACTTGGGGGAGTTACAGAATTCGCTTTTACTCTGGTACTCGTGCAGAAACGGAGGCTAATTCTAAATAAAAAATATGTATTTTTTGTGTAAAAGAGGAAATATCTGTCATTTATTTCAAAACATTAATTACCTGCTAATGTCTAAAGTCTCTCATCAAACCAGTCCGGCCAATGCAAGTTGAATTAATGACTTTTTTATACAATTTAAATTCACTTTCAGACCAACTCAATCGATCAACCTCGACCAGCCTCTTGACGGGCTTCTGTTCCCAGATTAATAAAGCAAACGTCCAGTCTTTCGTGCAAGACTTTAGCTTTAATAAATATTATTTAATGCGTAAACACATATGTTATATAATCAAGACTTTTTTAATAAGGAGCAAAAGACAGCGGCTGATACACATCAGTCATGAATAAAAGCGCTGTCGAGAATTATAACAACTGGACAGAATGCCAATTAGTCGACATAGCAGATAATCACACGTGTGGATAAACGGTTGAAATCGCTGAACAGATTCAACATAGAAACAATTCAGAAGATCAGTCTTTCAATGTTTTTTTTTCAGTTCAATGATAGGATAAGAAAACCCGAAAACGTCTAGGACACAGTTTCGTTCAGTTTAAGGAGAGTTGAATTCAAGAACTTTTAATAATATTTGAAATTAAGTTTAAATGATGATGGAAATTCCATAGAATTATTCTTATAAAATATATAGTTTATTATGCTATAGTCGAGTGATGTGGCCAGCAGGGGGCGAAGTGGCGCTGACTGACAGTCAGGAAACATCACTTGTCGCCGTCATTCCTCCTGTTTTAACAGGTTTGTGATGGTTCGAAGCTCCTACAAATGTTTTCAAATTCAAATGATAGAATATTTAAAGTTTCATCTCATCGGAATTTATAAATGTGTGTTTTGAAACTTTGCCGGTCGTGTAATCTAAGATGGCGCCCTCTATTGGTCAGTTGTAAACTGTTTTTCCCTTTATACTATAGTGAACATGTTTATTTGTTTATTATATTTCTTGCTTGATAAATGTGCATTTGATTTTCATTACCCAACTACAGTGAGATAAATCTGTGATTCAGGAAAATATGCAGTAAGTCCATTATCAAGACCATGTTCAGAAGTTATTACTTTATAAAGTTCTTCCCCCGTCTCAAATCTTAGCGAACAAGATGTTACGAGAGCGGAGTCCATTATGACGTAATAATGGCTTCTCTCCTCCTCCTCCAGCCAGCTGTAATCACGCCCTGCTTTGTTTATACAACAATTCCCATGGAGGTAGATATTTAAAATTGAACTGGTCACACCTGGATCAGCTCCTAGATCTTTTTCGGCATAAACCACCTCGTTTTTTTCCTCATGTTTTCTTCTAAACATAGGGCAGAAAGAGGACCTAAAGCTCTTCATTGTTAAACTCAACTAGTTAGGTAAACTTATTTTTAAACAATTATCCAAATACAATGTGACAGCAGAAAACATACCCTTAAAGCTACATCTATAGAGTTGGTTTTAAATAAAAACAAATGTTCATGACTCCATAATATCACCCAAAAATCATAAACTTTTCCATCATATTTTATCATCTGTATTAGTTTTAGTAAATTTACTAAGGTAAGGTTTACTACAAATGGAAAGTAGCATTGTGCTAAATTTTGGTGCTGCCATCTTTTTAATGTAACTGCACATTGTCCTTTTAAATAAATTAAATAAGTAAACTATTAAATATCTACTTAGTTCTTTAACATTAAAGCTAGATCATCCGTTTGGATCATGATATCTGTATATTATATATATACTATATTTTGTGGTATTTTAGCAATATACATATTTGAAACTCTCAAGGCTTAAAGGAAACCAAACAATAATATTATTGGAATAAATATATTTCTACTTCCTGTTTATCGAGTCCAGTCCGACAAGGAGTAGAAATGAACTTGTAGTGTGTTGGCTGCTGCTGCTGCTACTGAATAATGCATCTGAATACTTGGCTAAATCGTACACGTTTCAAACAGATGACATTTGGTGTTATTTGGGAGGTTGGGCTCAATTTCAACAGAGCAAAACTGTTCACTTTCAGTTTGAACTGTTTGGGAGAAGAGAGGCATTCTTGCACTGGCTCGGGGGTTTTGTGAGATCCCGGCTTCATATTGAGCTGCAGAAAAGGAGAGACTCCTGCATTGTTCTCTGTGGCAGACTCCCAGCCGACTGTCACACTATATTCAATACGATTTCAAGGACCTTGCGTCCGGGTGCTATTTAAATTGTAATAAATGAGAACTTACATTTAAGTGCCAGGTTGACTTCATTTTCATTTTCTCTTCCAATTCATGAGCTGTTCTGTTCCAAGACTTACACTCCCACCAACTGGTGGAGTCATGTCATTACAGTTGTGCTTACAGAGATTAAATACGCACCAATACTTGGTTAAAATAAGAACAAGGAAGAATTTGTCTTTTTTTTTTTCCAAGAACCCAAAAGAAAGACATTTCTTTTTTGTGCTGTTTTGAATAAACCTCCCTTTGTTCAACCTTTTCTGGAGTGGATTCAAAGAGAGAAACCTGTCTGACCTTTGAGTAAATACCTGCTGTCAAAATCATGCATGGTTTGATTGTATTTTATGCAAGACTGAGTTCAAGTTGGAACTCTCCCGGTAGCTCTCCGGGCATGGTGACCTACACCTGCTGCTTTCTGATAACCTTGACGTCTTCGTTCACTGTTTTTTTTGCCATGAAGATGATACGTCACTCCTCCGGGAAACTCTCTTGTCATGCAGTTCATACAGTTTTAAAAATGATAAATCCCAAAGATTTGCAATGAAAAAGACTCTCAACAAGTTCCTTATCCGGTGGTTATTGTTGATGCCGATCGAATGGAATCATCTTTTTTTTTTGTTTCACTTTATCCCTCAGTGAGGTCAACTCAGAGGTCATAGCGAAAGAAGGCAGAAGAAACTTTAAGCATTTGGAGAGATTAAAATTGTTGCCAAACCGTTTTCAGTACTAGCCCAGGGCAGTGGTTACAAATCAGAAAAAGTGCAACTTCCCACTAAGATTCTTAAAAAAAAAGTTTTCTACAACAAAGTTGAGATGTGACCTCGGAGCGATCATGAGTGTAATATTTTGGTGTAACATAATTCTCTTTTAGTTTTATATATGATTTTAAATCAATGATCTTTTCATGATTAACGTCCACGTTGCAACTTATATTTGGAAAGGTTGCTGGTTCTTTTTGGCATTAAATAAGATGCAAAAACCCTGCAATTAATATGAACTTTACAAATATGCGTTGATCTTGGGTTGTTGAAAAAATTGTGTAAAAAAAACCCTGAAAAAGGTGTATTTTATTTGATTTAAGAGAGTGGAGAGGTCCTTTATAAGTTTAATATCTACCACATTTTAAGGAGACTCAAGGATTAACAATCTTCTTGTGTCTAAAGAGACTGTAGATTGTCACCCACCTTTTAATTCGTCATAAGAATGAATACATTTAACGCCTTATTTAGCATTTGAAATATCAGTCATTTGAATTTTACAGCATTGGTTGTCTTCAGGATCAATATACATAACAAATATATTGACTGCATTGACTCAGCTTGGAAAGAAAATTGGGGTGGGAGCAGGACTTTCTTTTAAGGTCTAGTACAACACCGAAAAAAAACTGTTTCCTTTAACTGAGAGAAATCTCAAAACTTAAGGAAATGGTGTCTATCTGGAGCTTATGATCCATGTGTTTGTGTCTTCTCGTTTGGACTATTGTAACAGTTTATTTTCATGGCTGAACAAGAAGGAGCTGTGTCTGCAGTTAAAACAAAACTCTGCAGCGAGAATTCTGACCTGCTCCAGTAGAAGAACTCACATTTCTCCGATCCTTAAAACTCTTCACTGGCTGGTGTGGTTAGGAGGAATAGAAAACTTGAGAATCCATAGTTCAAGAAAGTTTGCATGTTATATGCTCAGGGCAAATGGTTAAAAAAAAATATTTGATTAAATATGATATTCTATTAAATTAAATGGAATTCTTCCCTTCACCTCCAGCGCCCCCTGGCGGCCTCAACTTTAAAAAAAAAACAGACGGAAGCGCTATACAAATAAAAATTACTTACTTACTTACATCTATAGTAAACTAATATTTATCTTTCTTTGGTATATCTGGGTGATTATAATGTCAACAGTTGAAGTTAGGTAAGTATTTCAAATCAAAGATTGCAACTTTTTGATGATTTAAATAAAGATATTTTCTTACCCCTCAAAATACATTTAAGTGAAGTTATGTTTTTTTCGCCATCAAACCTTTCTTTCTTTGGTAAAATGATATTTCTCTTTTAAAGCAACATCCTCTTTTTGAGAGCAGTGGGGAAACTGTCACCAAGACAAGCAAAGGCCGACTAATAGGAAAGATACAGACAAAGAATGTTACTCTGTTTATCGTCCTCCTCTGTTCAAGCATTTGATTGGTCGGCAACCCCGTTTCTGTATTTCAACACACATGGAGTCAGGCATTTCAAGCACCTAAACTAGACCTAAAATGGTATATTGCCAGGTGGTCATATTGACATGATGACATTTGTTCAACATACACTTATTTAATTCGTATTATTTCATCCACTACTGTACAGTATTAAAGCTCTGGTTGGCCACATAGAATGACTTTGTGGGTCAGATTTGGTCACCAGGCCTTTGGTGTAGCTAGACAAGCGTATGTATGAATACCTCATTTATGTAAATCCCTTCCTCTCGAAGATAAGTGGGCCTGACCTCCACATGACACGACGTGGCATCAGTTCGTCTCTGGAGTCCAACCTTAATATTTCTGCCGCATTCACACTGAGAAGGTAAATAGCCTTTTTTCTCGCCGCGAAACTATTTAACGTGAACGGCAACTCGTCTAAAAGAGGTGATTATAAATGCTTCACGTACACATTTGGAAGGTCTATTCTCCGTCACTTGTCTCCCGAAACAACACAACAGCTCAACTAATACGAAGTTGCTGAAGCATGAAAGTAATTCCACTCAGAGTTACGCGCCTTCTTTTTTAATTACAAACTAACAGATAGTGAGCATTAAGAACCACGTGTAATTATCTTCCATGTTGACAGGAGTGCTGTCGATGACCTTGCTCCAGTCTCCTGGTGTACTAGAAGGAACCACTTGTGCAGGCTGGAGAGAGAAAAGCTGCGGGTTGCTGGCCTCATCACATTTTCTGATTAGCAAGAAGGAACATGGAGATAAATGCGGGAGAGTGGAGGCATTTCTGGCGATGTGGCCATCAGCACATTTGTTGGGAGAGTCACTTGTAAGTGAGTTTAAGCTTGCGCTGCAAAAATTATTGACGTTAAAGGTGAATTATTTTAATTTGATGAATCACATTCACAAGCAGCCTTTCCAAGAAGTTAATTTCCACTTGATATCTGATTTTCAGACCAATCTTTTTTTGATCCTACGTTTGTTTTATCCCAAGCGTTTAGCAATCTTTGTTGGCAGACCTTAAACATTATGGAATAAACAAACACAACCACGTCAAGTCAAACCAGAACCTTGTTAAAACATGTTTAAGCACATTTTCTAATGTAAATATTTAAATGAAAAGAGAGTTTTGAACAAACAGACACATACTGGTGAGTACAAAAGATGTCCAACATCTAATAAAGAGACGCTATAAGTGGTTTTGTTAAACCCATGGAAGGAAATGGTTTTTAACGGACAGTTGTGTTTACTATGTAGATGCATCGGCAAAGCTCATTGTGTTTGTTTTTTCACCCTTGTTTACGTGCCTCGGAGGCAAAATCAAACCTTGTAACTAGGGCCATTAACATGTGGTGCTTTGCTGAGCCTGTCTTCAAAAATCTAGCAGACTGAAGAGACGGATAAAATTCTCTGTTTTTATCAATTGAATCAAGCAAAAAAGTGAAAAGACTTCATATTCTATTCCACTTGATCACAAACATTTTTTTCAAAGGCTTTCTTTTTTTACTATTCACCAACTGAGATTATCATTTTTATTATTTGTATTATTATATGTGTTATCATTATTGATGTTGTTGTTGTTATTGCAGAAGCTCTTGTCCCATTTCTTATGTTTTTTATTTTTATTTATTTATTTAAACCCACAAATCGAATGCTTTTGCTTGGTAAAGAAAATATATATTTGATATTTTGCAGAATTCGTAAAACAGTCTAAAGCGAAAGCTAAAATATATGTACTTGATTTTATTTTTTTTGCTTTATTAAAAAGACGAATACGCTACCATTGTTATGCATTTGTGTGATAGCATAACGTAAGATGTTAATCGCTTATAAAAAATACTTCCTTAGAAACATCAAATAATATATGTATTTTAATACTAATCATTTATTTGTTTGTATTAAGTCGCGTATTATTTGTACTACAACCTTGAACGCCGCACCTCCCAGGGTGCATTGCGGCAAATCCAAGCGGAAACTTTCAAATTCGTGTAGCAAACATTTTTAAACCTCTGACGTCAGGTCGTGTCCACTCGATTTATATCAACGTCCAAAAGATGGTGAAGAAGCGCCTGTCGTTTTCTTCCTCGCAGAACAAAAACAAATCGAAAGAAGATGTCGCGACTCGTAAGGAAGAGACTTTAAAGATTTGCTCCGACGATTTGAACGCATCCAAAGCGGAAGTAGTTGAACCGACGACACCATCGTGTGTAGAAGAAAGTCCTCGAATCCACGCCAAAGAAACTGAGACAGATTTATGTGAAGTAAAAGTAAAAGATGATCAGTTATTGGTAATCGAAGAAGAATGTGATAAACCTACTATATCCTCTGTTGAAACTCCAGCTGGTAAGTTTCTTCCTTTATTCATATAGTCTGTGTAACTGTTCTCTTTTATCACAGTTTTCAACAGAAAACGGTGATTAAAAAACGATTATTTATCATAATATATATATATATATATATATTTGTACTTTTTGTATAGTACATTAAAGCGAGAGAATGATGGTGACGTTCATCTTACTCTTCAACTTCATGAGTATTTTAACATTTATATCAGTGTTGTTTCATTAATTTTGTTGAATATATATATATATATATAGCATTAAAAGTGTCTATGCTTATAATTTTCAGTGTTAATCTGCAGCTGGCAAATGTATTTTTTCTTAACATCTTGTATATTTTATGTCTTTATTTGAGATGGTATGCATCCATACATGGGGAAATCAAATGGATAGTAAAGCAATACACATTATACCCCCCCCCCCCTTAAATGAGTACAATAATAAACAAAATATATTGCTACAGAGAGATTCATGATAAATACAAGAACGACCAAACTAATGTAAGTAAATTATATTTTTAGAGCGCTTTTACAGACCAAGGTCACAAAGCGCATAAACAACCAAAACAAAACTCAATACAATATAATACTTAAAAGATCAAGATAACATCAAGAGCAACACAATGTAGCTTTTGGTTATTCAAAAGATGGTAGAGGAGTATTTGTTGAGTCAGCCATCATACTTTCATTAATCCGTAGTCATTTTTCTATTCAACGTAAGAACGTTTCCTCAGCTTCTCAAGGAAATCACAAAATAAAACAGTTTTATGGAATCAAGGGAAGCCTTTTTCCTTTGATCCACTTGTAAGGTTCTGGGGGGGGGGGGGGAATCGTCGGAGCTTATTTATTTTTCTTCATGTTACAGTCTCGGCTGTGCATTGGCGAGCACCTGGCAACATTCTCACAAACCATATCGTACACGAAGCCGTCCTTTGGTTATGGGAGCTAGTTTCTTGTTGGGAAGGGTTTTCACATCATATTTTATTTTGTATCATAGTTATTTTATTAATAATAATAATAATCTCTATTTATATAGTAAGTAAGTAATATTTATTTATATAGCGCTTTTCGAGACCAGGGTCACAAAGCACTTAAACAATCAAAACAATACTCAAAAAAGTACATACTTTAAAGATCAAGATAATACTGAGAACAACACAGGAGTTCCAGAAAATCAAGGAAAAGCCTGAACAAATAGAAACGTCTTAAGATGTTTCTTAAAGGAGTCAGTAGACTCCATCAAGCGCAAAGAGAGAGGAAGATCGTTCCAAAGCTTAGGAGCAACAGCCTGAAAAGATTTCTCTCCTCTGGTCCTGAGCCGTGTGCGTGGAACCATAAGTAGATTCTGATCCACAGACCTCAGAGCCCGAGCTGGGGTGTAAGGCTGGATCAGATCAGTGATGTAAGGAGGAGCCTGACCATGAATAGCTCTGAAAGTAAGAACCAGAATTTTAAAGTTGATCCTGAAAGAAACTGGAAGCCAATGAAGAGTTGTAAGGACCGGAGAGATGTGAGTTCTTCTTCTTGAGCGGGTCAGAATTCTCGCTGCAGAGTTCTGAATCAACTGCAAACTGAATCAGTTTGACAGACTGACCTAAGTCACCCAAGTACTGACTCAACCCTGGAACCTTATCATCAGGAGCAATCACCAGAGTTTCAGTTTTGTCCACATTTAGCTGTAAAGTGTTTTCACTCAGCCATTGTTTGATTTCTAGCAAACAATTGGCTAAGCTGTTCAGCCTCTGGGGCTCAGTTGGATCAAAAGAGCAGTAGAGCTGGATGTCATCAGCAAAAATGTGATAAGAAACATCTGGAAATCTCTGAATGATTTTACCGAGGGGAATCAAGTACAGCAAAAACAATAAAGGACCCAGAACAGAACCTTGAGGGACTCCACACAACAGATCCGCCGATTCAGACCTCATTTGAATGGCAGATACACTAAAACTGCGCCCAGAAAGGTAAGATGAGAACCATTCTAACACAGACCCAGACAGTCCCACTTCATCCCTCAGTCTTCTCAGCAGGATCTGGTGATCAACTGTGTCAAAGGCTGAGGACCGATCCAAGAGAACCAGAACAGTGAATTTACCAGAGTCAGCCGACATCATGATGTCACTGGACACTTTCAATAAAGCTGTCTCCGTAGAGTGATGTTTACGGAAGCCAGACTGAAACTTCTCATGGATGTCGCTCTGATCCAGGAACAAAGACAGCTGCTCAGACACCACCTTCTCCAAGATCTTGGACAAGAAAGGGAGCTTAGAAATAGGCCTGAAATTACTGAGGTCAGTTGGGTCTAAGCCTGGTTTTTTGAGCAGAGGCTCCACAATGGCATGTTTAAATGCATTGGGAAAAACCCATGTGGAAAGGGAGAGGTTCACCATATTGGTAACCCAGGGGCCAATTAAGGTAAGGTAAGGTAAGGTAAAACTTTATTGATCCCTCAGGAGGTCTCCTTTGGGAAATTGTTTTTTTACAATAGCCAGCAATTTTTCATAAACCATAAAAAATAATACATAAAAAATAAAATAAGAAGAACATAAAGAGGAAGAACAAGATGACACAATCTAAGTCTAAAGACAAAGACAAAGAACATAGGTCAAGGAAAGAAAAACAACAAAGACAAAGATACAAAGACTAACTATATAAGACTAACATGGAACAGAACATCCAGATACTCTCACTCCACTCCTGCCCCCGAACTCAGAATTGTACAATTTAATAGCCCGAGGGATGAATGAGTCCCTGAGTCTATTTGTTTTGCACCTGGGTAGGAGCATTCGTGCACTCATTCTGCTTCTCTGCTCACTGATGACAGTGCTCAGAGGATGACTGTCATCGTCCATGATGGACAGTAGTTTGTTCAATGATCTCCTCTCAGCAACTGTCACCAGTGAGTCCAGCTTCATTCCAACCACAGAACCAGCCCTCCTGATCAACCTGTCCAACCTGTTGACACTCCTCTTGGACACATTTCCACCCCAACACACCACAGCATAGAACAGGACACTGGCCACCACAGACTGGTAGAACATGCAGAGGAGCTTCTTGCAGATGTTAAATGAACGAAGCCTCCTCAGAAAGTACAGTCTACTCTGAACCTTCTTATACACATGGTCTGTGTTGCAGGACCAGTCCAGTTTACTGTCCATCCACACACCGAGGTACTTATAGTTGTCCACTATCTCCACCTCGTCGCCTCTGATGGACACTGGACGTGGCTTTGTCCTGGACCTCCCGAAATCCAAGACCAGCTCCTTGGTTTTTGAGGTGTTCAGCTGCAAGTGGTTCCTCTCACTCCAGTCCACAAAGTCACGTATCAGACTCCTGTACTCGTCTTCGCTGTTGTCCCTGATGCATCCAACAATGGCAGTGTCGTCAGCATACTTCTGGACGAGACTCAGCTCTGAGTTGTAGCAGAAGTCTGAAGTGTAGATGGTGAAGAGGAGAGGGGCCAGTACTGTCCCCTGAGGTGCTCCTGTACTGCACACCATAGTGTCAGACTTGATGTCCTTCAGCCTGACATACTGTGGTCGATCAGTAAGATAGTCCGTAATCCAGGAGACCAGACCAGGGTCCACATGCATCTTAGTCAGTTTGTCCTGCAGCAGAGTGGGTTGGATAGTGTTGAAGGCACTAGAAAAGTCCAGGAACAGGATTCTCACTGAACCACTTCCTTTATCCAAGTGGGAGTAGGTCCGATGCAGGAGGTGAAGGATGGCATCTTCCACACCAACTGCTGGCTGGTAGGCAAACTGCAGGGGGTCTTGCGCGTGCTGGACTTGTGGCGTGAGATGTTTGAGGACCAGCCGCTCCAGTGTCTTCATCAGCTGCGAAGTCAGTGCCACCGGTCTGTAATCGTTCAGCACACTCGGTCGGATCTTTTTAGGGACTGGAACGATACAGGAAGTCTTCCACAGAGTTGGTACTTTCCCCAGCCGTAGACTGAGGTTGAAGACATGCTGGAGTGGCTCAGCTAGTTCAGCAGCGCAGGTCTTTAGCAGTCGAGCAGACACCTTATCAGGACCAGCAGCCTTCCCTGGACGAATCCTCCGAAGTACATCCTGTACCTGGAGTGAGGTGAAGCTGGGAAGTGGTTCTGTGGAGCTGGGGGGGACACAAGAAGGTGGGGCAGGTCCTGAGGCGGGCAGCAGTGAGGGTGAGGTGACCTGCTCAAACCTGTTGAAAAAGTTGTTCAGTCCATTTGCCTCATCCACCGTGTCCACTGCAGTCAGAGAGGCCTTGGTCTTGTGTCCAGTGATGGTTTTAACACCATCCCAGACCTCTCTTATTTCTTCTCGGCTCAGCTTCTCCTCCAACCTCCTCCTGTAGGTGTCCTTTGCCTCCTTCAAGCATCGCTTCACCTCCTGCTGAGCTGACCTCATGGCGTCCCTGTCTCTGCTCCTGAATGCCACTTTCTTCCTGTTAAGGACATCCTTGACCTCCTTTGTTACCCACGGTTTATTATTAGGGTAACAGCGGACAGTCTTAGTAGGGGCGACAACGTCCAAACAGAAATTTAAATAATCTGTTAGACAGTGTGTCTGTCCCTCGATGTCCTCACCATGAGACCTCAGCAGCACATCCCAGTCTGTTGTTTCAAAGCAGTCTCTGATGGCGTCCTCCACAGCTGGTGTCCACTTTCTGATTGTCTTAGTGGTCACAGTCTGTCTCTGCACCAGAGGAGTGTACTGTGACTGAAGGTGGACCAGGTTGTGATCGGACCTTCCAAGTGGAGGAAGAGGTTTGGCTCTGTAGGCGTCCTTCAAGTTGGAATAAAGAAGGTCAATTGTCCTGTTATTCCTGGTGGGACAATCCACGGCCTGATGGAAAGTAGGCAGAGTAGAGTCCAGGTTGGCATGATTAAAGTCTCCAGAGATGATGATAAACGCGTCAGGATTTTGATTCTGAAGTCGAGCTGTCATTGTGTGGATCTTCTCACAGGCAGATGCAGCCGCAGCGCTCGGAGGAATGTAGACACACAGCGCGATCACGTGACTGAACTCACGCGGTAGATAATATGGACGCATGCTGACAGCCAACAGTTCTAAATCTTGACAACAAGAGACTTTCTTTACAGTAACGTGTCCCGGGCTACACCAGCGTTTATTCACGTACATGATCAGACCTCCTCCTCTGCGCTTCCCACACGCGCGCGCGTCTCTGTCCGCTCTGATGGTGCTGAAACCAGGCAGATCCACGTGTGAGTCCGGAGTCAGCTGAGTGAGCCACGTCTCTGTGAAGATCAACAAGCTGCTCTCTCTGTAGATCCGCTGGTTGTTGAGGGCAGACAGCTCGTCCATCTTATTCGTCAGTGAATTGACGTTCCCCATCGTGATCGTTGGGATCGTTGGTCTGTGACGTCTCCGATTGTCCGTTAGCTTAGCCTTTAGCCGCTTCCCTGCCCGACAGCCTCTGTAACGGCGCTGAAGTTCGATCGGGATCTCGTGGCGATCTCCAGCCCGTGCCATTGACTTCAGCGACAGTAGATCCTCTCTTGAGTAAACAAGACGATTCTTTCCATGTTCAAAAGTATCCATTTAAAAAGATTATAGTAAAAAATTAATAAAAAACAGAAAATTATAGAAATTGCTGCGGAGCTACTGGAAGAGGCAGCCGTCCTCGTCGGCGCCTTTAATGTAATACATTACATGTAATTACATCAAATACTTGGATAAAAAGCCTACAAGGAAGGACGTCATCTGAGCAAGAGGAGGGTTTCATCTTGTTAACTAGTGCCGAAATATCACCCAAAGATACAGCAGTGAAGGAGGACCAAGAGGAGGAGAGGGGCTCAGAGACAGTAGGGGTTCCAAACAAAGAGGGAGAGATTTTCTCTTTGATCAATTTAATTTTGTCAATGAAAGATCTCAACAATGCATTGCTGTCAGCTTCACAGAAGACAGGCGTGATTTGAGGAGCAGGAGACACGAGAGAATTAATCGTGTCAAACAAAACTTTGGGGTTTTTCCTATTTGCTGCTACCAGTTTTCTGATGTAATCAGATCTAGCAGTTTCTACCATCTCATTGTAAGAAGTCATCAGATCCCTGAGGTGAAGTCTATGCACCTCAAGTTTAGTGGACTTCCAGAGACGCTCAGTCTTTCGACAAAGTCTCTTCAGACTCAGGAGATCTTCATTTGTCCAAGGGCACCGTTTTTTCTGAATTTTCAAGTTCGATTTAACAGGTGCCACTTGATCCAGTATTTCAACACAATGATCAGTGAAACGGTGAATCAAACTGTCCACGTCTGGGCAGTCATCTAAGGAAAGACGGTCAAACATAGCAGAAAAACTGTCTGCAGTATCGGCTGAGATGACACGCCTCTGAGACCTAACTTTCAAAGGCTTAGGTTCAGGGATGAAGTCCAGGTTAAACAAGACAAGAGAATGATCACTCAGATGGACATCATGTACAGATACATTAGAAATGTCCAGGCCAAGAGTAAAAACTAAGTCTAAAATGTGGTCTTTTTGATGAGTGGGTTCAGAAACATGTTGCTCAAAATTAAAGGCTTCTGTTAAAGTTAAAAGTTCTTTAGCAGAACAAGATGTGACGTCATCAACATGAAGATTAAAGTCTCCAAGAATAAGGACAGATCCCATTTGAATAATGGAAGATAAGAAGTCACTAAAGTCTTTCAAGAACACCGCCGCAGGACCAGGCGGGCGGTAGATTGACACACAATAGAAAGGTCTTGTAGAACCAACCAAGATCATCTGAGATTCAAAAGAAGTGAATTCCTGTGTCTGAATCACTTTGCAAGAAAAACGCTCCCTAAAAACAGTAGCAAGACCTCCTCCACGACCAGAGAGGCGAGGCTTCCCCAGGACAGCGCTCCCTACTGGACAGAGTTCGTTCAGATGAATAAACTCTTCCTCTCTCTGCCAAGTCTCAGAAAGACATAATAAATCCAAATTAACTCTTGTGAAAAGATCATTAAGAATAAAGGATTTATTAGTAATTGAGCGAACATTAAGAAGTCCCACATTCAGCACCGATGACGTCACTGACGACGCCGCGTCACTGACAGGCGTGCAGAGCGGGATCTTTTGAAGCGAACAGCGGTCATGTGGGTACCAGCTGTCACTGAAGTTCAACTCGGTTGTAAAAGCCGAATTAAAGAGAGGAAATGAAAAAATCTTACCACCTTTCGTTGAGGTCTGGACAGACGGCAGCGCTGATGTGTCGTCAAGCTCTGCAGCTAGAGGAATGTCGATCAAACATCGAAGACGTCCGATGACGTCAGAGTTGTTCCGAGCGATCGCGACTGCACGTCTCATCCTGACCTGAACTCCAGACCGACTCGATCGCTTGTGGAAATCGCCCGGTACCCGAGAGATCAAACGATATTCCACAGAGTCCGAGTCGATGAGCAGCGGAGCCGGAAACATATTCACCGGACGTTGATAACGGTCGAGGTTATAATCTTCCATCGACTCTCTGATGTTGAAAAGAGCATCACGATCATAGATCCGAGATGCTTGAGACATATCTTTAGTGATATGAGCATAATATCCGGACAAGTAGTCGTTAAAACGACTGTTTTTGGCAATTATTGCAGGAGCTTACGTTCAAGCAGCCGATCAAAGGCTCACCGGAAGCGGAAAATATAGCGCCTTTCTAGACCAGGGTCACAAAGCACTTTGAAAACGCAAAGCATTCACACATACTGATGGGAGTAGGCTGCACACATGCGCCATGTGAAATAAAGCATATATTTGAAAATATGGTTTTTACATTTTGGCGTCACTATTACATTTCTATATGCTAGATGGCAGTCATAACGTCCTGGGCCGCAAAAAGAAAAATGGAATCCCAGAGCTGACTAAGGTCAAGAAGTTACCGCCGACTCCAGCTGCTTTTAAAGATGATATTTGGACATATATTGGCTTTTAGTTCTTTTAATTAAAGTAAAAGATAGTGGAACAATCTCAAGATGTCCCTTGAATTTAGTACATAATAGTTGTATATAAATATATCATACCGTATCGTGTGTGGAATATGTCGCATCATGACCACAGTGTATCACTTTAGGGTAACCAAGGGTTGATGTTGAACCTTAACATTCTCGATGCTTTGTTTTGCCAGGAGACGGTTCAGGTGTTCCGCCCGAACAACAAAACCAGGAGAGTAATGACGCAGAGGTGGCGAGGAAGGCGCAGGAAGAAGGGCTTGTGAAAGTCGCCTTCCCTGGTCAAGTCACGAAGGTCGCTTCGTGTCGCTTCGTGACCGAGATCATCAAGTTCATTCTGTACCAGAGACAGCAGCTTCCCACGACTTACGACCAGATGGTGCGTGACGAGAAGAAGAGTCAAGAGTCCATGCAGGTAAATGACTGGAATCAAATCGTGACGCGTGATATTCACTCACTTTGAAATTATTTTTTCAGGATAAGGATAGGATAATCCAGAGGCCGCTGAAGCCGGCCGGTATGAACGTGCGAACGCAACACAAAGCGCTTCAGGATCTAGAGGAGTTGATGAAGCAGCTGGAGGTCCTGTTTTCCCTCAGCGTGGTCCCCCGAGTGCTGCTGCTTCTGGGCGGATCCATCGTCCTGCCCACCGAGATGTACGAGATCAACATGGAGGGTCTCGCCCTGGCCTGCGGGGATCAGTGCCTCCGCGTGTCCTCTTGCTTGAGGCAACTTTTCAGGACCGTCTTCGTGGCGGATTTTCTTCTGGACGCCAAGCCGGTGCGGCTGATGTCGACCTCGGTCTTGGCTTTGGCCCACCGGGACTGCGGGGTGGACTGGTTTCGCCCCAAATTACAATTCAAAGTTCCGATTCGCGTGAAGAGAAAAGTAATCTCTCTGTTTACCGATGAAAGCCGTGGCGGCGACGAGGACTGGGATGACTACGTGTGGTTCCAGGCTCCTGTACCCATAAAGGGCGTCAGCTACTGACAATCAGTTCAAGCATGACAGAGCTTCATGTCTGTAGCATCAATTTTGTTTTGAATGTGTCAATATTTTATTAAGAATTATGTTTTAAACGCTGAAAATTAGTTTTTTTTAAATTCCCTAAATAAGGATTTGAACGTCACAATATTATGAATTCTTAAATAAAACAAATGGCATTAGTGCAATACATTTTATTGGTATTACATGAACACAGTTTTTATTTATTGAATATCAGATTTTTTTTCGAATGTGATCAAGTCTGTTAACTTTCATTAAAACGGATGAATCTGCAGCAGTGCATTTAATAAGAAAATGTTGTTCCAAAGGTTTTCTGGGGGCATCGTGTTGCATCAAGGAATGTGTACAGTACAACATTCAGAATGTCAAAATGTGTATTAATACAGAGTAACGATTTTTATTTCAATGTTCACTCATTCCCGTCACTTCTGTTCGACCTGCTTGACGAACTGATAGACGTCGTCGGCGAGCAGCTGCGGCTCCTCGAAGGCGGCAAAGTGACCCCCGGAGGGCATGAAGTTGTAAGACCGGATGTCTGAGAAACGTTTCGCCGCCCAGGACCTGGGTACGTGAGACACTTCATTTGGGAAGGCAGCTATTCCAGTCGGCACATGGATCCCTGTCCTAGAAAACGAAAATACAAATCTGTCACAAATGCATTTAATTAAATACCTAAAATAAGGAAAATGGTGCCGCAACATGATCTGGAGCTTATGATCGATGCATTCGTGTCTTCTCGTTTAGAATATTCTAACAGTTTATTTTCGTGTCTAAAAAAGAAGGGGCTGACTCGCTTGTAGTAAATACAAAACTGCAGCGAGAATTCTGACCCGCTCAAGTAGGAGAACTCGCATTTCACCTATCCTCTGCATTAGCTGCCAGTTTCTTTCACGATCAATTTTTAAATTCTGGTTCCTACTTTCAGAGCTATATATGGTCAGGTTCCTCCTTACATCAGCGATCTGATCCAGCCTTACACCCCAGCTCGGGCTCTGAGGTCTGTGGATCAGAATCTACTAATGGTTCCTGTACACGGTTCAGGACCAGAGGAGAGAAATCCTTCCAGGCTGTTGCTCCTAAGCTTTGGAACGATCTTCCTCTCTCTCTGTGTTTGATGGAGTCTACTGACTCCTTCAAGAAACATCTTAAGACACTCTTAATTGTGAAGTAATTTTCTTAATCATCTGGGACTCTTGTATGAAATGTTTTTGGATCTAGACAGTTGCAGTGAAACTGGTATCGATCCCCTTTTTCTCTACACAGTTTAACAACAAAGAACTGCAAGCAACATTTGTGAAGAAAGTTGGTTCTTCTAAGCAGATACTTCATGCACTTTTGTATTTTCTATTGTAAAAACCCTAACTAGATATAAATGAACCGCATACTTTAAGTCGAGTCTCTTCGTAAAGTTTCTAAAGTTCTCCTTGTAGAATCGCATGGACGACACGATGCAGCCGGAATTCCAGTAGATCATGATCCCAGTCAAGAGGTCGTCCAGGCTGAACTTACTGCAAACGGATACTGAGTGAATGAAGGTAATGATGGTAGTACGTTTTTTAAAAACTGAGATTTAGTTACCTCTCCAGTCCACCGTCTTCCAAGTCTCTGTTGTCCAGATGAGTGCCGGTGGAAAACTTCTCCAAAATATAAGCAGCCAATGCTAAAGGGGAGTCATTAACACCACAGCCTGGGGGAAAAATGTGAAATATAGGGTTTAAAACCGTACCTATTTAACCAAAACACAATTCTAATTGTCTCTTTTCCCTTTATTTTCATTTGTACTTCTCGAAAATATTTTTGTTCATTTATCTTTTATGCACTATATTCAATAATATAGAATAAAAGAACATTTTAGCTTATTTTATTTAAAAAAAAATACACTGTAATACACTTTTTTCTTTTTGTCATTACTGACCTATTTTATTTTTTATTTCTTTGTCTCGCTCAATTTAAAAGCCAGTTCTAAAGGGAAATGTAATTGCTCTTATCAAGCATGTTAAAGAAGGTAAAGATTAATAACATTATTTAATAAAATGAATGGTTATTACAGTAGTGAGTTGTGATTGATGGAGTCACAGGTTTTCTCACCTACTGTGTCTGGTTTGGTGGCCTGAATGGCGAGGTAGCCGCACTCGTTCAACATGACATTAATGACCTTGTGGAAAGGAAACAATCGCACGACGTCCTCTCGGGTCAGACCCACCAACCACGGCAGATAAGGACCGATGAGAAGATACAACAGCACTTTGAATCCATGAGGTGGGTTCAGCATGTTTAGGTGGAGACCTTTCACGCGCCTGAAATAAAAAAGATTGTTGAAGAGAAAATAGACATTTACCACATTTCAATGGTGCATGCTTACTCCGGCTTCATCTGTGCCATGTTTGTGGTGATAACGTGGCCAAAGTCTCCCCCCTGAAGGTAGAAATGTGAGAACCCCATTCGCTCCATCAGCTTCAGAAAGATTCTGGCGGCATCAAGACTACTGAATCCTGTATTTAGAAAATAAATCATGAACAAATTGACAAAAAAAAGGTTTTAAACCTTTGCGTCTTGGTCAAGTTGACCGACCTGCATGTGTATTTCTGGAAGCCAGGGAGGTCGTTAACCTTGACCCAGAGACAACACAAGGAATACCACAAACATAGTTGTTTTCAGGCCCTCGGATCACCTTGACCCAGAGACAACACAAGGGATACCACAAACATAGTTGTTTTCAGGCCCTCGGATCACCTTGACCCAGAGACAACACAAGGGATACCACAAACATAGTTGTTTTCAGGCCCTCGGATCACCTTGACCCAGAGACAACACAAGGGATACCACAAACCGAATTTCCCCTCGCGGGACTAATAAAGGTTTTCTGATTCTGATTTTCTGATTCTGAAACATATTTGTTTTCAGGCCCTCGGGTCACCTTGATCCAGAGATAACACAAGGCATACACAAACATATTTATTTTCAGGTCCTCGGGTCACCTTGACCCAGGGATAAAACAAGGGATACCACCAACATATTTGTTTTCAGGCCTTTGGGTCACCTTGACCCAGAGACAACACAAGGGATACCACAAGCATATTTGTTTTCAGACCTTTGGGTCACCTTGACCCAGGGATAAAACAAGGGATACCACCAACATATTTGTTTTCAGGCCTTTGGGTCACCTTGACCCAGAGACAACACAAGGGATACCACAAGCATATTTGTTTTCAGGCCTTTGGGTCACCTTGACCCTGAGACAACACAAGGGATACCACCAACATATTTGTTTTCAGGCCTTTGGGTCACCTTGACCCAGGGACAACACAAGGGATACCACAAACATATTTGTTATCAGGCCCTCGGGTCACCTTGACCCAGGGACAACACAAGGGATACCACAAACATATTTGTTATCAGGCCCTCGGGTCACCTTGACCCAGGGACACCACAAGGAATACCAAAAAAACATATTTGTTTTCAGGCCCTCGGGTCACCTTGACCCTTAGACAACACGGGTTAAAATGGATGTACCTTGTTTGTGAGGAGCTTCTGAGTAGCCGAAGCCAGGAATTGAGGGACAGATGACTTCAAACACGACGCTCTGGCTGCCCTCAGTGAGCAAAGGCAGGATCTTGTAGAACTCAAAGAAGGATCCTGGCCAGCCATGAACGAGCATGAGAGGAAGAACCTTCTGATTCGGGCGAGGATGAGCTCGCACGTGGACAAAGTGCACATCAAGACCTTCATTTGTAGAAAGATAATGCGATTTACCTCTGCTACAAAAATGGTTTCGAAGTGCACGAACCTTCTATCTTGGTCTTGAAGTGCGGGAACTTGTTCAGCATCGCCACCTGTTTGTTCCAGTCGAACTCGTGCCTCCAGTACGAGGCCACTTGTCTGAGGTAGTTGGAGTTGAATCCATAGTGGAATTTACTGTCCTGGAGCGGCTCCGTGTAACGCATCCTGTCGATGCGCTGATGGAGGTCCTGTCCAGTAGAGAGATTTAGAAGGAAAGTTTGTTCTTAGAGGAGTACAATGTTGCAGATGGAGGCTTCATTCTCCAAAAAACTAGCTGCTTCCTGCCTTCCAATGAGTTATGTTCCAGTTACTATTAAATAATTGTAATATTTAAAGGTCAGGATATCAACAGGTTTTAGCAGCACACGTAAGTAAGTAAGTAAGTAATTTTTATTTGTATAGCGCTTTTCCAGACCAGGGTCACAAAGCGCTTAAACAATCAAAACAATACTCAATAAAGTATATACTTTAAAGGGCAAGATACAACTGATAACACAACTGGAGTTCCAGAAAATCAATGTTAGTTTAAGCATACTGCACGCCCTCGTGGGAGACACATACAATGATTTGCTGTTGTTTTTAAGTATTAAATTATTACCTTTTAATCATTTAATTGAATATTTTCTATATAGAAAGGTTGAGTTTGTTTCTATTAATCAATTTAATTCAATAATGTGTATATTAAATGGTTGAATTTGTTGTTTTTTCTTATTTAATTAAAAATAGATATATTTTCAAACTGAATAAAGTTTTACACGTAGAGTTCAGTATTTAAGAATTTTTAAAGAAAAAACTATATTTATTTTAAAAGGCTTTGAATTAAATAAATATTATTGGAATAAGAACATCAGACTCTAAAAAGTTCATGAATTATTCAACCACAAAAAAACCCCGACCTTTTAACAAATAATTGAATTCATTTATTCAATAGCAACAAATACCAGCTTTCAATCAGGACGCAATTAAATGCAAGTGTTTAAAAAAAGCATTTCAATAGTAAAGAAAAACTTTTAACTGGTTAAAGCAGCACTGGGTAGTTTTGGATACCTTCATATTTTTTGCACTAAAATAACTTGTACATTGTTTTGTGTGATTTTTATTTTCACTGTAAAAAGTTGTTGGGGGTGGTGTGAACATGCTACATATTGCGCTAGTTGTGGTGTTGGGGAAGTGAGGGGGGGATTACGGTACAAAAACAAAGTTAAAGTTACGTTATTTACAAAACTGTTATAACGCATATAATATTCCGTTATCTCATATATATCCATCCTTCATTCAGCCAATGGAAATTCGTTCAACTGCTGCAAACCGGGACATGGCAACATGTGTGCTCATGGGAAATGTAGTCTCCCGTCGGGCTAAAACACTACCACTTAAGTCCACTGGTGTCGCTCGACTAAATCGCATAGAACCTGCTTTAAATTCATCCTGATGGCAATGATCTACTTTGGCTCTGAGTTTGTCATACTTTTAAGTATCCATCATCACCTGGATCTCCTCATCCGATGTTTGCACTTCAAACGAATGGATCCCTTCATCTTCTTCTTCCTCGGTGGGTTTCTCTCCTCTCCCCCACCATCCTTCTCCCAGAGGAATGACGACCCTCTCCTGCCTCCTCCCGAGCAGCATGTACGCAAGAATCCCGACCGATGCCACCCCACACCCGATCACCAGCTGGCCCTGGGCGTCCCTGGCAAAAAAAAACAAAAAAAAACATTGAATAAATAAAGGAAACTTAATCAAAAAATAGTTCCTGTACTTCACCATATTGACTGCAGTGTTTCCATGTCAAGACAAAAGAGGGTCGAAACTTTTTGGCTTTCAAACTAGACTAGAATGTTACGCAACTTTTTTTTGTGCGTAAGTTGCGGGGATCATTCTGATTGGCTGACGGAGCTCTCAATCAATCGTGACGTCAAGGGTTATATAAAAGTGGGCAGAGCCCTTGTTGTTGTTGTTGTTTTTTCTCTCCCGTCTTCGTCTATAAACGTGCGCGTCGAGTCTCCCGCGGATCCAAACAACAAAAAAAAACAATGACTCGTCAGGTGATCCTCGTGCTCGTGGCGGCCGCGTTCGCCGTCGGCGAGGCGTCTATCGTGGGCGGCTACAGGGACGTGGACGTGAACGACACGGGCCTCCAGACCGCGCTCAACTACGCCGTCGTCAAGCACAACAACGACAGCAACGACATGTTCCTGAGCCAGGTGGTGGAGACGGTCTCGGCCAAAAGCCAGGTGTGTGTGTATGAATTAGTAGATCTTATCTTATGGCTTTAAATACGTTTATTTATGTGGAATTATATTGTTGTGCGCCCCCTAGCGACCGTTACAATAGCAGCACCTCCTGTCATGTCATCATGTAGTTCTTTATTTATTTTTTTCTATGTGTTTTTTGTTGTTTCCTATCCAAGATGGTGAGTGGCATTAAATATGTCATCACGGTGAAGATGGCCAGGACCAACTGCAGAAAGGGCGGTGTTGATGAAGTCTGCTCCATCCACACTGACCCAGAGGTGGCTCGAGTAAGTCCATTTTTTTACTCTCATTTATTGTTTTAAATACAAACTTTATCAACAAGTGCACTCATGAAAAAAGGAAAAATGCATCCTAGAAGAAAATGCAGTGTGTGCAGCTTTTACCATTACTCGATAAGTTTATTTAATCCATTAAACCTATTCAATTTAATGTTTTACTTAGTAACAAGTAACATATTTAGTAATTCCAAATGCCTTTCTTGTTCGATACTGTTTATAAGTCAAGTGATCTTTGTTCAACATGACAGTTTACAGACACGTAATACTTCCCTTTTCTTAGTTTCCGAGGAAGAAATCAATCACATGACTTATCTGAAAGTTTATTGATCGATTTTTTTTTTTTTTGGTTGGCATGTTTTGACTAGAATTGATATAAACAAGTTTCTATTACAAGCATGTGTATGTTTTTTTTTTTATGTGTTTTGTTTTTAATTCTATTTCTCCATCTCTGCCCCTCAGCCCTTCCAGTGCACGTTCACAGTTTGGTCCAAACCATGGAATGGTTTCCTCAAGGTTGTCGAGAAAAAGTGCTAAAAAGATACGAAAAGGAAAAGTGGCAGCCGATGGATCTTCACTTCCCTTTTAGATGTTCTTCTTTTAGCCCGAAGCAGTATTTTGATTGATGCTAACTCAAACTCTGAGCCACAGTGAATCAACTTTTTACAATGAAATGCACACATTCTTCGAACAATCAACTTACTCAAATAACTGATTTATACAAGAAAATAAAGTGTTTTTAACATGAATAAAAAAAATCAACCCGATATGGCATTTGTGTGTTCAATTTATTTTTGAAGAAGTTCTTTTAGTTTACTTCCTTGTAATAGCTTTAAATCCATTTTAAGTTGCCTTTTAGAAGTGGACACATAATGACGGTCTTATATAAGAAGTAATAGAACTAGTTCAAATGTTCTATTTATATCAAAATGGGTTTCTATTTTTTTACGTAATGGAAATGTTACAATGACGGCAACCTAGTGATTTAAATCAAGTTAAATAACCGAAAAAGAATCCGAATGATTTCTGATAAATAAAACGATTAGCAGATGGAGTTGCAGTTTGCAATATGCTTTTCTAACGCATGGGGGCAGTGTTAAATATTGTTGCCTACACGGCAGAAACGAAACTGTTAATGTTTTATTAAGTTGTGTAAGAAGAACATACGGCTTCTCTCAGAGAAATAAAACGGTCAAAATGAAGATCCTGGAGAAAGAAGAACTTATCATTGCTGAGAAGGTTCTTTTTAATCATCGGCCAAAAAGTCAGAAGGTATGTGTTTACTTTTAAAAGTCGAGATCGATCCTTAGCTTCATTACGTCATTTTTATTTTATTTCTTTTCCAGGTTTACGGTTTCTTGTTCGGCATTAACAGGAACAAACCGACTACACTTCAGGTGCTCGTGGATTCATGGCCGGATTTTAAGGTCATCATTTGTAAACCTGATCCCACGGTGGGTCACGTTCTTGACACGTTGATAATAAACCTCTTGATCACTGAAACCCTAAAACAAATGTCTTTGCAGAAACAGGAATCTTTAAATTTCACGAACAAAATTTCTCTTTTTTGCACGGATGAGAATGTTTTGAAGCGACTGCTGACGAAGGAGAACGCAATAGAATGGAGCGCTCACTTTTTGGTAGGAGGTATGTTGAGAAAATGAATGCATGAAATCAAGAGCATTCAATGAAACAAGTGCCTTTTATGTCTGTTTCATTTCACAAGCTTTTGTAATTCAAATTTAATAATACGTATTTGAATTGATAAAAATACTGTTATTGAAGTGTGTTGAACACTTGAATTACCATTTAAGCACTTAAACATTACAAACATACCCAAAATGGAGAGTTAATAATCCAAACTTCTCACTTTTAACCATAGTTTTTATTACTAATATCCCATATGCCATTGATGCCATGCTATATTTATATATTGTTTGTATATATACCCAAACAATTTAATGCCTGTAGTTTTATATACCACCTGGTAACTCCAGGAGCCAAGGTTTCATATTTGCACTTTGTTATCTCTTTGAACTTTGTTCTTTTTTTTTATTTGCCCTTAGTTCTTGCTTTTATGAAACTCGCTATACCTTCTATTGTCTGCTGTGAACTGGAAATCTAATTTCCCTAAAGAGATCTCCAGAGGGATTGATTAATTCTATTTAATGTAATCTAATCTAATACAAGCAGGCTGGTTCCCACGCAAATTTAGATTATTTATTGTAAGTAAGTAAGTAAGTAATTTTTATTTGTATAGTGTTTTACAGACCAGGGTCACAAAGCGCTTAAACAATCAAAACAATATTCAATAAAGTATATACTTTAAAGGGCAAGATAAAACTGATAACACAACAGGAGTTCCAGAAAATCAAGGAAAAGCCTGTAGTTTATATAGGTCCATAGGCCCCTTTTATGAAGTGCTAAGGAACTGGAAAACATTTTTAACCTATAATGTAAATAAAGAAAACTTGAAACTGCAAAAACACGGTAACATGAAATCAAGAAAATTAAATAAATGTATAGATTATGTAATTTCTGTTATGTGATAGTAAATTCATTTGCTTTATGAAAAATGGCACCTGATGGAGAAAAATAGAATAGAAAAGAATAGAAAAGCTTTATTCATCCCCAGAGGGGAAACACACTTTCACAACAGCGCAGTTTAAAAAAATAAAGTGCAAGGAAAAAGAAATAATACAAAATAAAATAAAAACGATCTTAAGAATATACAATTATTTACAAAAATTAGAAATTTAACACTATTAACAAAATAAAATAGAATAAAATAAAATAAAATAGAAATAAAAACGGGAAAAAATAAAAATAAAAATAAAAAATAAAAATAATAAAAATAATAATCAATCAATTATTATTTAACTTGGAAAGTATATTTTCAGGCCATATTTGTCTAACATAATGTGAAAGCTTTTTAAAACTTCAGAAGTGGCACCGGGTTCATAGGATGAACCGCTGTAAGTTTATCATGTTTCTGTGATTGACCTTTGACAGGAATGGATGTTTGCCACGTTCCTTTGCTGACGCATGTAGCTTCTGAAAAACACGTCAACTTCAGGGTGTTTACTTCGGTGCATCTGATGTATTTAGAAGACGTCGACCAGCTGGTGTCACCAGAGTTGGACAGGTATTGGACTCTTTAATCCATTTGTATAACGGATGAAGGATTTGGTTTCATTCTTTTTTTTTACAGAGAAACAGAACAACGGATCAAATCCCTTGACCTTTCACATGTGGAAATGGTGAATAGTACCTGGAAGTTTGGAGGTGGCGAGGTGGGGTACCGGACCATTGAAAACCTCATCAAGAATTTCCCTTCTTGCTGCATCACCGATGAGACGGGGCAGCCGGTGTCATGGATCCTGGTGTACGATTACTGTGCCATGGGTTTGCTGTATACATTGCCAGAGCACAGGAACAAAGGTTACGCCAGAGTGTTGATCAGCGCCTTAGCAAAGAAACTTCACACTCTGGGATTCCCGGTGTACTGCTTTATCGAAGAAGAAAACGACGTTTCTCTCAAGCTTTTCAAAAGTCTTGGCTTTATTGAGGATGCGGCGTACAGGGCCGTGTGGTACGAGTTCAACTTTTGATTCAATGTTTTTAGTTGTTATCGTCCAATGAAATTGGCTGGATCTGTTGAATATATGTTTAATAATGTAAGATTTAATAGGAAATTAAGTTTCTGAGGAAACAAGATGTATGATAATTTTACATAACTTTATTAGAACAGTTTACAACTTGATTAAAAACAAAGATCTGAACTTCTGTCACTCAAAAAAAAAACGACTGTCCTGACTTGTAAATAAAAAGTGTAATAGTAATAGTGTCGCCGCCTTTAACCACCACAGTTTTTTCCAAACTTTAACAATTTTGCCCCCAAACTCCAAAACCTGTTATTGAACAACCATTAAAAAAACATTTGTGAGTTACATGAAAGTTGTTTTATCTTTTATTTATGCTAGTTCTTTAAAGTAAAGTAAAGGTTATTTGTAAAACGCCTTTCTAGACCAGGGCCACAAAGCACTTTGACAATCAAAAGAATTTACAGCTAAAATACACGCTTAATAGGCCAAGACACATAAGACAAACACAGGAGTTCCAGAAAATCAAGGAAAAGTCTGCACAAATAAAAAGGTCTTAAGATGTTTCTTGAAGGAGTCAGTAGATCATCAAACACAGAGAGAGAGGAAGATCGTTCCAAAGCTTAGGAGCAACAGCCTGGAAGCCCGAGCTGGGGTGTAAGTTTGGATCACTGATGTAAGGAGGAGCCTGACCATGAATAGATCTGAAAGTAAGAACCATAATTTTAAAATGGATCCTGAAAGAAATTGGCAGCCAGTGAAGCGTTTTAAGGATCGGGGAAATGTGAGTTCTTCTACTAGAGCAGGTCAGAATTCTCGCTGCAGAGTTTTGTATAAACTGCAGGCGAGACAGCTCCTTCTTGTTTAGACACCAAAAAAAAACTACAACTAAACTTACAATAGTCTTAGATACTAGGTATTACATTTCAACCGAAGTAAATGATGCAACCTTCAAAACATGCCTTTATCCAGATGGGATAACAAAATGAAGAATAGGAAAATTAAATAATTGTTTGTGTGAAAATTTGAGGCAGGCTGTATCGAAATCACACTATCATTGGACACAAACTATACCATTAAACGATTTAAATGTCAGTTCTCAAAATTTTAATGTCGAAATAAAAACATTTACATTAAAAATGTAATCTTGTGAAAAAATGACTGCCCCATCTAATTTTAATATATTTTCTTATATTCAGTTTTATTATATTACCAGCTGTCATTCAGCAGGAGCCGCAGAAACGTTTGCGCATGTGCACAACTTCTCTCTCCCGCCTGGTCACAGTTCCTTAGAGTAAAACACTTTTACCAGAGTAGAATCAGTTTTGGGATTCTTTCAAACTGTTCTTAGAAAATAATAATTGTAACGATCTTGATTTGTTGTGTTTAGTAATGTCGCGAGGCACTTTAAGAAGTTGGGTGTGCGCATGCGCAGTTGTTGTTGAAGGAAGTTTACGTTTACAACGTGGGTTGTGGCCGAAATAATAAAACCTTCTGTAAGGTACGGCTAATAAAAGAAGCCATCTGTGCAAGAAAATCGTCTGGTCATTGTGAGGAGGACCACACGTTACAATATTTAATCTAAAAATAGATTTGGAACATTGGATTGATGAAGAATCTTTTATTCAGTGGAATGACTGGAGAAAACCTCTGAAGTTTTAAGAATGGAATTGAATGAAGGACAACTGAAGTTGGCAGAAAACCAGCTCAAAATGTACTTGCCTCTCTCACAATCGGTAAGTTAGTCCTGTCAGTTGGACTCTGCTGCAAATACAGTATTTTCCTTTTGAGTTTTACCATTGATCTCCAGGTATATGGAACTTTGGCCCTGAGGAACCGGGTTCGCTCAGACCCACTGGATGTCATCGTGGACAAGTGGCCGGACTTCAGAGTTATTATCTGCAGACCAAAAGTCGTCCAGGTACATTTTAAGCAATTCATTCCAAATACAGTAATTTGTTCAACAACTAGTGTTTTATTTTTTTCAGAAAAAGGACCTCTTCAAGGACAGTGAGGTGTTCACCACTGATCCAGCAGCTCTGGAGGATCTCATCAGAAGCACCTCTGTGTTTGACTGGACCAGGTTTCTATGTCTTGGTAAATAAACATTTACGATCACACTGTGAGTGTGAAGTCCATTGAATTGAATTGGAACAATATATGTTGTATCTTTTTTATTACACCACAAGTACAAAGTTGCAGATGACTCGTGCCGTCTTGCATATTCTACAAATCTTAATACACCTACTAGCTAAATTAGGGATAACTAACTGTTTTCCATCAGCATTTTTGTGTTTTATCCACTCTTTATTGCTGCTATGATGTGTTTTGCTGAATTAAACACATCTTTACAGTGACCCTGAGTTTCTTAAAAGGCAACTTTAATTCAAATGTATTATTATAATCACAGACCAACCTTCAGATTAAAAAAACAGCACAAAATAACTCACACAGATTTAGGGTTTTACTAATTTTCACTAGTTAGTTAAAGGTTTGTTTGGGTAAACTTTACTGAAACTAGCCTTTCAGGCTAATGTTACTGAACTGTAACCAGTATTTTTTATATTGTTTAGAGTTGCATTTAGTTATTTTTCTCTATCATTTTGTTATTAGAGCTATTTTGTATATTCTATGCTTTCTATTACGAATATAATTCGCCGTATTAAAATATCCCAACGTCACCTGGACGTCAAGACGTCGTGGTGCATGTTGATGTTGCTACTACCTAAAAATGTGTTTACTTCGTTTTCATTTTTCATTATAAGTCAACTTCAGCTATCTTCCTCACCAAAATGTTGTGTCTGTCTCTTGGGGTCAACAAATGAAAATGAATAATTGTGTTTTTATTGCATATTTTTTAGGCACCGCTCTTCAAAACATTGGGCCGTTCAAAACAATAGCATCCGAAAAAAACTTGCCAGAGAGTGAACTAGCAATTTGTCACATGATGACGCTGGAGGATGTCACTAAACTTCCACCTGTGGACAGGTAGATTCTTTTTCATATCAGTTTTCGTGACTCATACTGACAATGGAAGTTGTAAGACCATTATATTTTTTTTTTGTCTCCTGTGCTTCAGCTCGGGGATCACACTCGGCAGCCTCGATGAAGCCCACGTTCAGCTGGTGAATCAGACATGGAAGTTTAGCCAGGACTCGGCCGTGACGATGATCCGCAACATGGTCCTCAACTTTCCCTCCAAGTGTGTTTTGGATGAGAAGGGGCAGCCGGTGTCCTGGATCCTGACGTACAACTCGGGTGCCATCGGCATGTTGTACACACAACCGGAGCACAGAGGGAAAGGCTATGCTAAAACCCTGGTCAGTGTCATGGCGAGGAGACTTCACAGCGAGGGTTTCCCCGTCTATTGCTTCGTCGAGGAGAAGAACCGAGTCTCGTACACCCTTTTTCGAAACCTTGGTTTTACTGAAGACCCCGACTACAGAAAAGTGTGGTATGGATTTAATGAACTCAACTTTTAACATAATTCAAATACCAAAAGTATATGTACAATGTGAAAAATCTGATGATCATATCAGCATCAGAGCACTTGGGATTTGTTCGAGGAATTCCCTTCGATCTGCAAAGTAAAAACATGTGATGATTTTTAAAATAAACAAGGCAACCAAGAGTTTATGATTCAACATGTTAATCAAAGGGTGAAACAAAACCTCAAAGCTAGGGGACACGATGTCGGAAAACAACACTTGAGAAATGAGTTTGTGGTGAGTTCAGACCTGGGCAAAGCCTGCCCCTTTGACTGTATTTATGCGGCAAAATTTGACCATGTATAAATGGTTCTAATGCATTAACAAATGTATTTTGTATTTATTATTCATTTACATTTCATTAATTTTCTCCTCCTTTCTTTTCTGTAATTTTTTGAGTATATATTAATCCCTCAAAACATAGTTAGTTGAAGAAATGTTTTGAAAAAAAACTCATATATACAAGAATAAAATTGCAGCTTATTTAGCTTAATAAATGTCATGACCTAATGACGAATGACGGCCCCTAACAACATTCACAGAATTTAATGTGGCCCTTGAAGAATTATAATTGCCCACCCCTGAGTTAGATGCTCAGCATATTGGTGTATACTTGTTCAGGAACCGGTTTCGAAGTGAAGGTATCGGCATTTGTTCTCATTTTTTAACAATAATAACAAAAAGAAAAATAATAAAATTCGTATTTGTCATCAAATGCGTCTTCAGAAGTTTAAAACTTTTTTTATCAAATAAATATTTAGTTGTGTTTTATTTACCATCAGCGCTATAACAAAAAAAACTCACTTGTTCGCTTTCTTCTCTTCTCTTTTCTATAAAGTCACCGAGGCGACTGAGCCACTTATTCCAGTACTTCAACATGGTCTCCTCGTCGAGTTTATGGACATGTGCCGGTGACCCGTCCTTGTAGCCGACGACGATGAGTCCTTTATCAACCTGTAATTTGATTGAACGGTCAAACATCATAATGGTGTTTTCTCACTTTATTGTTGGACACATTTTAAGAAAATCATACTGTATACACCATCACTTTACACAACATATTGAATATGAAATACAGTAGTTACATACGTTCAATATGTAAAAAGAGTTTAGTAGTTGTACCTGCCTTGAAGTTGTAATTTGTGTCACTGTTCAAAGCTCCAGCATAAGCTGCCACTTGAATAGGGTTGTCATACGTGTTGCTCAGGTGTGGTTTGGGTTTTTCCGAAGTCTTCCAGTCGATGAGACACAGAACACCTCTGAGAGAAAATTGACACTGTTATTAAAAAAACAACTTTTTTTGTAAACTTTTGACAGGACACTTACCTGTATCGGGCAACGCAGTCCACGATTCCAAGGTAGTTGAGGGTACCATGTTGAACTGCGCTCTCGATGGCTCTTGGACTGCGGACGTTTTTCAAAACATGGGAGACGCTCTCCATGTATCCCTCGATCTCAGACGGGGATGCTGATGGTGTCTCTCCTTCCACCAGGATGTTCTCCACAGCAGTGTGAAAGAGCTTCCCCTGTCGAAATAATTCTAATGGACAAGAAGAAAAAAGTAAACAACCTAATCAAAAGGAAAGGAGGTGTAAAGATCTCACTTCCTGGTTCTTATGCTTCGCTTTGTGGAGAGAAAGGGTCAATTCAGAATGTGTCACGGGTCGTTTATTCGCCGCTTCAAGTCGAACAAAATACAAGCTTTACGATCGATTGGGAGCACTTTCTGCCGGCGACTTTAAAGGTCGATAGCACCGGGAGAAAAGGTTTCGAACTATAGAAACATCGGTATATTTAAGGCAACTTTCCGGGCCCGAGAGGTCCTCCCCCTATCGCCATATTGGTTCCTTGCCACGATCCCCTGTGGAGATTCCTTCCTAATTTGTTTCCTTTTCTAAATCATTCAAATGTTCTTTGGTGGGGGTTTCTGTCTCCTAGTCCCCCCCTCACGGATGTAAGTAAGTAAGTAATTTTTATTTGTATAGCGCTTTTCCAGACCAGGGTTACAAAGCGCTTAAACAATCAAAACAATATTCAATAAAATGTGTGTGGAACCATAAGTAGATTCTGATCCACAGACCTCAGAGCCCGAGCTGGGGTGTAAGGCTGGATCAGATCAGTGATGTAAGGAGGAGCCTGACCATGAATAGCTCTGAAAGTAAGGACCAGAATTTTAAAGTTTATCCTGAAAGAAACTGGAAGCCAGTGAAGAGTTTTAAGGACCGGAGAGATGTGAGTTCTGAATCAACTGCAGGCGAGACACATCCTTCTTGTTAAGACATGAAAACAAACTGTTACAATAGTCCAGACGACAAGAAACAAACGCATGGATTACAAGCTCCAGATCATGTAAATACGCATGTAAATAAATTTAGAGATTTCTCTCAGTTGAAGGAAACAGTTTCTGGTCAGTTTTTTCTGCAGTGTTGAACAAGAGACATGTCTTTATCAAATACAACACCCAGGTTTCTCAGACTCAGTTTGACAGACTGACCTAAGTCACCCAAGTACTGACTCAACCCTGGAACCTTATCATAATATATCTAAACATAACATAACAGATCTAAACTTACTTTCACTGTACTCCTCGAAGCCTTTCTCTCCCAGCTTTGCGATCATCTCCCTCTTCCACCTTTCCAGGTAGTAGATCTGCTGAGGACTCAAGGTGTACTGGAGGATTCTGGACACACTCGGGTTGGCCCATTTGTCTCGTCGATCCCGGTCTAACGCTATCCGAAGCGGAAGAGTCGATTCGAGGTCATCCGTACTTTCGGTCATAGTGTCCTGCTGGTCGTGCTGAAAGGGATGCAGGATTTGGGGGGTCTTCCTCGTCTTAGGTGCCGCGACGGCCCTCGTCTTAAATGGTGCCAGGACCACAGGTCCGTAGACCTGCTCGTCCTCCGCCTGGAGACTCTCCGGCGATCGAGAGCTGACCCTCTTCGGGGACAACACGGATCTGACCAGAGACGAGTAGAGGTCACTGTTGTGTGAGGTGTAGGGACTGGTCTTCTTTGAGGTGCATGACGACTTGGCAAAGTATCTAGAGACGAGATGGGAGCAGTGGTGGTGAACGTCCACAAACCCAGCCAACCTGGTGACTTTTAAAGACAACATTTTGACAATGATAACATTTATGTCTTATATCAGTTACCACTCTATCTATTAGCAATTCGTGTTTTCTATATTTACGATATCATTGGCGCAATATTTCCGGGGAACTTTCCCCTGCAAGTCGCGAAAACACGACCATGTCTACGCGCCTAACTTGTGCGTCACAGACAAGCGATGCAAGGGGATGGGAATTGTAGTTTAATCTAGTGAGTCTTGAGTCCTACTCCGCCCCTTTCAAACTACATCACCCGCAATGCATCGCGCGTCACATCTACTTCCGTGTAAATATTGAATATCGAGTCAAGCGATTCGTTTTGCTTCGGTTTTTAACTTTCACTTTTTCCTCCGGCGTCCACCATAGATTGTTTAGAAGTAAAACCCGAAACTATAAACGCTGAAACTATAAATAAAAAAAATAAAAATGATTGATTTAGTCAACTGCCAATCGATACTTGTCCTAATTTGACATTGACCAATGAAATAAAATTGGGGGCGGGGTTTGAAACGCACTACTTTGCTGGAGGAGGAAAAAAACGAATTGACAGCACGTCAACCAGCTAACTCGATAACTAGCAACTTATTTCTGGTTAATTCTTTGTGTGTTGTTCTTCTTCAACGCTGGGAACACAATGACATCCACGTTAGACGAAAGGACGAAAGAAAAGGTGAGCTTTTTCTTTTAAAGCTATGGATTCAAATGGCAACAAAAAAAGTCGATAGCTCTACGTTAGCTAAACATCAAAGCCGGGGCTACGGAATTACTTTGAACTTGTGAGCTCTTTAAAAACATTCTAGTGGTAAACTAAGTGGTTAGTCAATGTTGTTTAAAAAGACGAAAACATATTTGATATGTGTTGTCAGTCGACATTATACACGGGAAGAGTTTAAAAAGAAGTGTATTCACAAATGTGTTTTTATCAAAGCTGTTATCTTGTCAGATAACCTTGTAGCGGCTATAAAGTCAACTTACTATTAAAGTACTCCTGAGAACATGGAACACAAATTTAAACTTTGTATTGGTGCAACTTCAGAATGACAAACGCCATGTTCTCATTCTTTAGGATGGAAAGTAAATAAATGTATTTGTGTCTCACACACACACACACCACCATTTGTTTATGTTTTGTTTCCAATAACGTACATCTTCTCATTTTTCAAGATGCGCTCCGTCTCGGTTGATCTGAACCATGACGCCTCTCTTCTCATTGACATTCCTGATGCTCTCTGTGAAAGAGACAAGGTCAAGTTCACTGTCCATACAAAGGTATAAAAACAATTATTTGTATCTACTTTGCTATCGTAACGTTGCGAAGATCTTGTATTCATCACATGGTTTTTTTCTTTCCAGACGACTCTTAGCTGTTTCCAGAAGCCGGAGTTCTCTGTTCCCAGACAACATGAAGATTTCATTTGGCTACATGACACTTTGGTTGAGACGGAAGACTATGCAGGACTCATTGTGAGTTACTTAATTGTGTTTTAAGTCTTAAAAATGTTTATTTTAAATATCCTTTCTCTATTCGGTAGATCCCCCCTGCACCTCCAAAACCGGATTTTGAGAGTCCAAGAGAAAAGATGCACAAACTAGGCGAAGGTGAAGCCACGATGACGAAGGACGAGTATGCAAAAATGAAGCAGGAATTGGAAGCGTGAGTTCAACAAATAGACACTATATATATATATTATTTGAGATGAATGATATTTATATGAAGTATTATTAAATCTGTTCTCCCTTGTTTTCCCTTTCAGGGAATACCTTGCTGTATTCAAGAAAACTGTCCAAGTGCATGAAATCTTCCTGCAAAGAGTGTCGTCGCACCCCATTCTTAGCAAAGACAGAAACTTTCAGATCTTCTTGGAGTATGATCAGGATGTAAGTGCTGCATAATGCTGACTTCCTTTTCTATGCTTTTCAGTTGGGAAGAGAGGAAGTGCAGTTTACTGAACACATGTGACATTCAGTCTGCATCCTGCTGGCATCAGCACTTGCGCTTATCTAGTTACTTATTACTGTCGGTGACTTTAGAGTTAAACCAACATGTACCCATTCTCACAAAATAATGTAAATGCTAAAATAATCGGGTTGTTTTTCTATCATTGCAGCTAAGTGTGCGCAGGAAAAATGCCAAGGAAATGTTCGGTGGGTTCTTTAAAAACATGGTGAAGTCAGCAGATGAGGTGCTCATCTCCGGAATAAAGGTGAGGCTTTTGCATAATATTTCTCGGTAATAAGAGTTTCACATTCAACTTGTTTAACCTAATTTTTTTGGTTTTATCCAAACAGGAAGTGGATGAGTTTTTTGAGCAGGAGAAGACGTTCCTGCTTGACTACTATGGAAAAATTAAAGATTCCACTACCAAAGCAGAGAAAATGACTAGGACACACAAAAGTATTTGAGAAAACTTTTTTTTTTTCCCTTTATAGATCATAAAGCAGTTATTAATATATCTTTGTTTTCAAAGCAGCTTCCTAACAGTCCGTGTTCTCTCTTTTTCTTCAAGATATAGCTGATGATTATATTCATATTTCCTCCACACTAAGCAGTATCTCGTCAGATGACACCACAGCAAGTAAGAAGTGAGTAAATACTTCAAGGTATCTTTGGGACTTCTTAATAGATGCAGGATCTAAAAAAAAAGATGAATTTAATAAGAATAGGTAGGTTTCTTTTATCCTGGCTTCTAGAATCAAAACAATAAAGGGTTGTTATTTTCGATGGTTACAAGAATTTCTCTGCCCTAAAGTGTGTTGAATTTCTTCAGTGATAATTGTGTCAATTTTGATCAAGTCAGCGATCTCAGCAATGTTTGTCTAGATTCTTATTTATCCATATTATCAATTAAATCAATTGTTTTTTTTATTTATTTTTAAGGCACCTTGAGAAGTTGTCGGACCTCTTTGAAAAGCTCAGAGTAAGTATACTTGGAGACCAACTGCTGCAGTGTAAGACTTATTCTTGTCCAGTTGATACACTTTCTTTGTGTTTGATTCAGAAAGTAGAGGGAAGAGTAGCGTCCGACCAGGAGCTGAAACTCACAGAGCTGCTTAGATACTACATGAGGGATATTCAAGCTGCCAAGGTAATTGTTTAATTAAATCTCTTGCTTTTTTTTTATACAGAGCTACAAACATGACATGATATTATCACAAACTGAATTGAAATTGATTGATTGCACATGACATAGTTTTTACGTTGTATTATAGACACCTTATTGTGTTGCGGCTGCAGCATCTGAGCATCTTTATTTGTTAAAGGCATTTATTCTGGTTACAAAACTTGTGTACCAATAATGTAATGTTCTTTATACTACATTATGCCTCCTAAGATATAGTATGTGATGTCATTTCCAGGACTTTAGTTTTGCCCAAAAATTCAGTCGCTTGTTTTCATAACTATTTACCACTATCCAAGCCACATGCGTCCGAATAAAGGCAATTTGCTTATTCATTGTAGCCTATTAAGATTCAACAACAACCACGGTATTGGCCTTTGTGCCCCAATTCCAGATTTCTAGTCTTGCACTCATGACATAGAATGTCACATCTCTGGCCTGATAGGACCCTCTGTTGTTGTGTTAAGGGTTCCAACTTGATATACCTGCTTCTTTTTGGAGTAACCAGATGGAAGATGAGCTTCCCCTGACGGTCTAGTAGGCCTTGGTATTGGTCCAGCTTTCATCAGATTCAAGAGAAGCCGCAGGGTGTTAGTCCTGGTCATGGAACATTAAAAAGGCTCTTGACGCTCCGCAGGGTCTTGAAAAGTTCTTCGGATTTTGCTCAACAAATTAGACATTAGACTTGGAGTAGATATTTCACCATGTTCAGGGGAGGGCAGGTCTTCAGTTGGGCGATAACGGGATATCATTGCTCCTTTTCTGCAGATGATGTGGTGCTCTTGTCTGTCAGGCTGTGACCTTTAGTTCTCGCTGGGTAAAGTCAAACCCAATTATCAAGTGGTTGGGATGAGTGTCGGCGACACTTAATCAGAGCCCTTGGTCCTCAGTCGACTGTCCTTAACTGGTTGAAGGAGCAATCATTCCCCATGTGGACGATCACGTGAAACCTTCTGTTAATAGAGGGCCACTTGTAGACTATTCGATGACTGTACATTTTGTTTAGCCTGGATGCTGGGCTGTTTCCAGGCAAATTAGAATGGCATTTGCAGCCGCATGCTACCACCGGAGTTCTGCCCATGTCTGTGTCTAATATTTCAGCCTCTCTGTGAATGAGTTTGACCATTTTTTAAAGGGAGGGTAGTGGTGCTGGAGGTTGATCGATCACAGCTTTATTTAGTATTGCTAATGAAATGTGCCATCGAGATGGTAAATAATCGTCAAGGGGTTCCTGCTTTTTTATTCATTTGACACCAACACCGGCTACGGTGTCTTTTGTCGTTTTTAAACAATGTAGATCTGCTGAATCATACCAAGCAATACATGTGTGATTACTTAGATCTTTAATAGAATCAGTGGCTGAATCTAATAGTTTGAGGCCCAACACATTTCCAGATCCTCATAGACGTGAAAATGAATATTAAAGCCTTGAAACTTCATTTTGTGCATTGGTTTAAATGTTAAAAACATAATTTGTTCCATAGTTTATTTTCATTAGGGACGTGACGACTGCTTTTTACCTTTTAACTAACCATTATTTTCTTCGGTCCTGTTTCACCTTTCCAATCACAATTTGAAGGATCTTCTCTACAGACGAGCGAGGGCACTCGTTGACTATGAGAACTCAAATAAAGCTTTGGACAAGGCACGACTGAAGAGCAAGGATATTCCTCAGGCCGAGGAACACCAGCAGCAGTGTCTGCAAAAGTTCGACAAGCTTTCCGAGTCCGGGAAGAAAGGTTCGGTCATCCTCAGGATCAATTTTCAAATGTATAATAAATATTTTCTCCTCCCTAGAGCTGACGAGTTTTAAAGGCAGACGAGTTGTGGCTTTTAGAAAGAATCTCATAGAGATGGCCGAACTTGAGATTAAGCATGCCAAGGTAGGTCAATCACAACTGGGAGTAGGTCCATTTTTATCATTTAAACAAGTGTATTTTTTTTATATTTATCAATATATATTTTTTTATTATTTGTTAAGTAATTCATTTTATTATTATTATTATTATTATTTTCATTGTATTGTCGTTTTTAAAAACTTTATGTCAAATGATTTGAAGATTAAATTCATTTTACTTATTCATATAATTTTAAAGTATTAAATATTTCAAACTTGGCTGAAACTAATGTCTATACAAATCGTGTCTTTCTTTTTTTTTGTCGCAGAACAACGTAACTCTTCTGCAGGGATGCTTGGAATTGCTCAAGAACAACTGACCGTTTTCAAGCACCCTCACATGACCAGCACTAAAAGTAACCAGTAACTGCAAAGGAGGTTCCTGGCATGGAGAGAAACTCCATGTCGGCTCCCAACTGAGGTTCTGATATACCAGCTGTCTCGTAAGCAAAAGTGTCTTCATGTTTACAGTGTGTCTTTCTTTGTTCTATGTTGTCCTAACTTTCCCATCTATAAAGTCACAGGTTGTTTAAAAAACAAAGGCATTTTCATCTTCAAGTCTTCCCTTTTGAATCTTGTCTTGTTACTGCCATTTTACATTTTGAACAAACATTGCGTTTGTTCAAGGTTCTCTTGATTCATGATCATCGTACCTTTTGCATTCACATTGTTCTACTTTATCTTACACCATTGATTATGTAATAAATAAATGGGCAATATTAAGCATTATGACAAAATAACTAATGTTTCCAATTATAACCTGCAGCATTGAAAAGTCATTTATGTTGGATTGAAACTTCTCCATCCAACTCCTCCCCATGAACACATTAAAGATATACAGTGCAACTAGGAAAGCACAACTTTCCTTTCATCAATTATATCGTAATATTTTCTTAGTGGCTTTCAATCCAGTCATTTTGTGTTACAAGTGTGCTTGACTGACAAGGTTAGGTTCTGAAGAAATATTGTGTTGTTAAAATGGACTGCACCTTTTAAAAAGACTAACTTGGACTATTACTAAATGAAATGACGGAACAATGTTGTCGATAGATGATGTTACTCAGTGCATATGAAAAGCAATATTGGCTCCCTTGTGACATGTGAAATAATGATAAAGCAATATCTTAATTTTGTCATATATCACCAATCTAGTGTCAACCTTCTGATTCCCTTGTTTTTCATTCTACTTTTTTTTATTTACACATCCCCTTTTTCATGTATTCATGTTCTACTCACTTTTTCTTTGCAATATTAGCTTATTAGCCTCATCCTTTTAATTTCGGTTGATTTCTCTATACATTACTTGAGTTATACTTGGAAAACACTTTCATTAAATCATTAAATATGTTCCTTGTGCATCATTGTTTTCATGATACTAGAACTCTCCACCCTTTTTGTCTCACTGCCCTTCTCAAAACTGCACAATCAGGATTTGGCTCGGTGGCATGTTAAAAGATAGTTTTTAATGAATGTATTTTGTTATGGATTCCAACAGTGTTGATTGTTCTGTATTTGATGCTTTTCTAAAAAAAAAAAAGAAAGAAAACACAACACGAGCATTTTATACATTTCTATGCCATTGAATAAATCCTCATATATCCTTAAGTTTCTCTCTCAATTTGTCAGCCACCATAGACCTATAATGGCAGAACTCTTTCGTTTTTTGGTCAAATAGCTCCTCCAAGTGGGCTTGTTTGATTTGCTTTTCTTAACCCAGACTTTCTGAAGCGTCACAGTATGAATTAGCTCTGACTTGCTTTGGGTTTACTATTAAATTAATATTTTTCCTTCTGTGTGAAGTTGCAGAACTAATAAAAGATTGATATTAAGGTTGAAACATGACAAAATGGAACAAATATAGAATTATTTATTCTTGCCCATCTGCTGAATGTATCATTTTTGGCACAATTCTATTAAATGTTTCTGTAATTATAATCAACCTATGACGCAGTAGCACCAGCTACTTGGAAATGGAACAGCGGTCAATGAAGTAGCATCCTAGGAATGAAGGCGTGGAAGAACGCTTCACTTTTAAAACCAACAAAAAAAAAAGGCATTCAATTTCTAACTCCGTTTCACCGTTAGATGGCGGTATTCGTCTCTTTCTCGCTCTGGCCAGCTGTGGTCGCCTTTTTCTGCTGAATCTATTGACCACTGTGGCTCCTGGGAGAGGGACTTCCAAACTTCTGCTGGATTAAGTAAGCCTTGCGGAAATACCAAAGCGCATGAGGGAATCGCCGTCAACAAAGTTTCCTGTTTTTGATATCTCTAAGCAACAGCCAAAACAAATGCTCTTTATTGTACACATACGTTCATAGTCTTAACACACCTGGGACGCTAGTGACACCAAGTGAAACTTGCTTTAATTTAATTACTCTAGTGAGTATATAGAAGGGAAAATTCAACATCCAGTATCGTAGAAAATGCTGAACCTTTGGCATCGTTGAAGTTTATCCAAGACATTCCAATACAAAGTAAAAAATGACATTGAAATTATGATGAGTTTCTTCTGACCAATCCAAGTTTTCTATAAATCCCTTCATTTTGAAGCTACGGTGTATGTTAAGTGCTTAAAAAGCAACATTTACAAGCTATGATTTATCCTCTTTTTTTTACACATGTATTTATTCCATAGAGGTAAGAGAATCTGAGGTATAAAACATGTTTTTTACCTTCTCTGGAAAACTTTGGACACCCCTTGATCAGATTATGGATCATTCTAATCATCAAAATCATAGGAACTGTGTTCAGTGTTGCAACGTATTAACTTCTGTGTACGTATTGATCTCAACTTTTCTCAGTGGCCTAATATAAATGATTGAACACATCCGACAACCTAAGCACTGGTCAGAAAAGTTCTTCAAATACAGGTCCAGATATTATCTACAATTTTAAACTTTTTAGTTTGCATACTTTGTAGACAAGCTGTCGAAACATGCGCCTTCAATTTTTCAACCTTAAATTCTATCAAAGACTAGTTCTGTAATCCACTAGCACTGGTTAAAAACCTGCGCTCTTAGTGGTGGAATCATTGATCTCAGTGGGGACTGATTCTGAAGGGATTAGTCAATATTGACAGCAGCGGTCAAGCAGTCACACTGACCCGTATTTTTAGGGCTGGCGTGTGATTGGACGAAGCCAAATACTCCAGCCAAATACTCAGCCAATCCGGTAATAACACTTCATCATAGCAAACAGTTTTGTAAGAGTGTTTAAAGCAAACAAGGAATCGGAGCATGTATCCTCGTGGGTGTTCCTGGAACAAAAAAATCTTCCTACCCGTGTCAAAAGTTTTTATAGGAATCTTAAATTTGAAATTCAAGGGAAAACGGAACAAAAACAACGGTTGTGGTTATCCAGGCAACAAACTTGATTGACTTTCTTAGAGCTTTTCCGGCTTCATCAATTAAAAAAATACAAGTACAAAGTACAAAAGACCATGTTGTCCTTTTGAAAGTTACCGCGTTGTCCTTCTCTTGTGGAGTCGAGTGTGCGTGGACTCAAAAGGAATGCTACATCGGACACAGGCTATGGATTAGAAAAACAGTAACAAGTTACTCTTGATTGGACCAAAATGAGCGGAACTGAATGATCTTTTCTTCAACAGTGAAAAATCTCAACTACAGCTTCTTTATTTAACACGTTTTTGTTTGTAATCCGAGTAATAATGTACCACTTTTTCTATAATTATTGTTATTTTCAGCTTTTTATTTTCTTTTCTATAAAATGATTTAAATTATATCATCAAATGTGTTATGAATACAAGAGTACTTACTTACTAATATTTTACTACGAAATGACATAGACAAAAGCTGTATTTTTTTTTTCTTTTATAATAATGGTGTTTGTGTGCTGTTCGGTGATGTAAATTATGGATATGTAACCAGAATGATTAAAAAAAAAAAAAGGGAGGTATTTTTGGTTCAAATTATTATCAAATGTTTATTTTTATCTATTTAAAGGAAGTGAGCTGTTTTTAGATTGATGTCCAGTTTCCTCTTTATATTAAGCATCTTATATTCTCGCCTGCAGTTGATGCAAAACTCGTCACTGGGAATTCTGACCCGCTCTAGTAGAAGAACTCACATTTCTCCAATCCTTAAAACTCTTCACTGGCTGCCAGTTTCTTTCAGGATCAAGTTTAAAATTCTGGTTCTTACTTTCAGATCTATTCATGGTCAGGCTCCTCCTTACATCACTGATCTGATCCAGCCTTACACCCCAGCTCGGGCTCTGAGGTCTGTGGATCAGAATCTACTGATGGTTCCTGAACACGGTTCAGGACCAGAGGAGAGAAATCCTTCCAGGCTGTTGCTCCTAAGCTTTCGAACGATCTTGCTTACTTACTTACTTACTTATATTCCACTATTCACCATTTTGTCGGTGACCTACTTCAGAAATTACACATTACCTCGTTGACACGTTACAGGTTGTGAGGATGTAGGAAGGATTGTCTTTTAAAGCAGCGCGACTCTCATCAGCAGCTCTTGCTGCCTTCAGGCTGAACATTGACATTCGTGATGGCCAATCTCAAAGACCCTGAGAGGTGATGTGTTTCTTAAACCGCCCGTCAAGGTGAGTCTCAGCGGTTATTATCAGAAAAAGAAACTATGCTACACACGTTTTCATTTGTGTGGCTGCGACAAATAGTTTCTACAGGAACTATTTGAATAAGGAAGGGTGTGTTAGAAAACCTTCCCGGAATAACCGATGAAACTTAAAGGTCATTGGATCGCTTGAAGTTTTACTGAGTAAATATAAAAGAACCTGTTTGATAGGAAAAACCAGGGATGTGTGACTGACTGTCATTGTACCATTAAAAATACATCTAGAGTCAACTTTTTAAATATCATGGCATACTGATTAAAATTGTGTTAAATTGCTAAAAATTATGTCTAAAGTTACATCTCAACATGTGTAACGACCTGAGCATATGTAATATTTGTTTAATATTGACTTTCTTACAATGTTTTTCCTTATGAAGTACCATACAATTACTTTTATTAATCCTTTTTTTATGTAGTATGTGGATCTGAGGAGTTTTAATCATTGGCACATTTTTTGGGGGACTGCCCAAGGCTGACAAAAATTCTGGTCGGTGATAAACGGAATAGTGGTGGACATATTACAGACTCAAATTGCAGACAATTTCAACAACATTCAACTTCAGAATTAAGACTTTGGCTATAAAGAAAACTGTTATAAGACACTGGTTGCAAGCTGATCCACTCCTGACAGAAGAATGGACTGAAATACTAAATTATATACTTTCTATGTAAAAAATATATATTTGCACTTCACTTCAAACTGAAGAATTGTATCATATTTGGAGGGAAATTGAGAAAGTTTATGAATAAAAATGGACATAATTAGAGATCTCTGGTTTTTGAATAATAATATGAACGATAATAATACAAATTACTTATTGAATCAACTATTGGAATAAATTAATAGACCCCAGTTCAGGGACAAATCATGAATCATGATATAGACTTTAATATTACACTCACCCTTACCTTGTTATTATTGTAAGTAAGTAGGTAAGTAAGTAATTTTTATTTGTCTAGACCAGGGTCACAAAGCGCTTAAACAATCAAAACAATATTCAATAAAGTATACACTTTAGAAGTCAAGATAACACTGATTACACAACAGGAGTTCCAGAAAATCAAGGAAAAGCCTGAACAAATGAAAACATCTTAAGATGTTTCTTGAAGGAGTCAGTAGATTCCATTTTATATTTATTCCCTTTTGAAAAAAATATCGGGCTTTAGCAAAATTCATTATTGATTTTATTTATTTATTGTAAATAAAGGATATGTTGAATTTGTGTTCTATATTTAAAACTCTTTTTTTTAAAAAGTTTTTAAAAAACACGTTGTAAATTCACTCTTGCGTATAAATCGTGGTGAAAATGTTCGCTTATTCAAAGAACCATCTTTAACTCAGCAGTCAAACAAGGCATCTTTGTGTGTGAGTGGGAAAAAAACTATAAACTGAGCCTTTTTTTTCATAACCGAAAGACTAGCAAAAAACTACACTTCCCACAACTCCTGTTTCCGGTATGTGCTCGTTTCGACCAATCAAAAGGCTTCTAGGTTAACGCTAGCTATCTGGGGCAGAGGGCCAGCTCGTCTAGCCAGCTCGAAGTGCCACGACTTCACAGGAGCAGACCAGATTCTCCAGCGGAGTGAGGGGGGGAAAAAAAGCAAGTTAGCAGGACAATAAGGAGGCTTTACCCAAAACTCATTCCATCGTCTTTCTTCCCTCTCTCCATTCCTTTTGATCCACGCAGACGCTCCCTCATCCCCGGCGACGTAAGTGTGTGGAAAAAATGGTTTTTTTAATATAGTTAATTCAAGCCAAAGATAGCTAGCTCGGAAAAAAATCCTCGAATAAACGAATAATAGTGGATTTGAGGATCATTTTAAAACCTTCGTGGATTCTTTTAAGAGTGAACTGCATTGATTTAAATGGGGTTTTTTTCTGTTCGCGTTTAAGTTAAAAAACCGCTAGACAAGTCCCATTGATTCATAAGGTTAGCTTCCATGCTAACCCTTTACTGTTAATTCTATTTCCACTATGATATTATTCCATCTGGTTTAAGGGATCCTGCTGACGTTAAAGTGGGATTTTCCCGTCTTTTATCCATTGAACCCTTTCGTCTCTCTGGCTAGTTTCCCAATTGACAGTTGACAAGAAACTTTGGTCGGTGAGTTTATACTAAAAAAGTGACTTTTAGTTGATCTTTTACTGTAAACAAGAGTGTTTTTTATTATCAGTGCAACGACTGAAGTGCCTTTTTACATAACCACTGCTGGACCAAGTCTATCGTATACGTGTACATGTTCTCTGCATGACGTGGAGAAAAAAAAAAAAGAAAACTTCTAGATGGAACCGTTATAGTCTACCTAAGTATCCACATAAAGTACTTTCTTTAATATATATTGCAAGGTAACCCTTTATAGATATTTAATTTAACATTTACATAAGACTATATTTGGTTGTTAAATACTCGGTCGTGAAAGTTTACCTAACATTGATCAGTCATAAGATTACTTTCATGAAGACTTTACCTTAGACTTCTTCATTTTATTTAGTTTTATTTTTTAACCTCAATGTGGAGATGTAGTGACGTGTGATATCACAGCTTAGGAGCCAGAAAAGGGGGAAAAAAAAAAGAAAAAAAAAGTCCAACTCACAGACCCTGCAAAGAAAAAGGGACTCTGGACTCTACCTCAACTTCGATCCATTAAACTCTTTATTCTATCTTAAAAATAACCAATAAAGCCATTTTTCTTTTTCTTTTTTTGTTTCTATACGTTTGTGGTTTGTTTTAAATGACATTTCCTCTACTCGGTCCACATTCCATGCCCTCAGGCTAAACATGGAGTTGTGTCTTTTGTGATCCTTCAGGTGATGGATACGTTTACATCTTCAAGTGTCAATTCCCTGCTCGGTGAAATCCATCTTTTGACCTGCCTTTTATATGAGGTTATTTAAGAAAAAAACCTGTGTCTTTCTTACTTTAAATAATTGCTTAATTTTTATTTTGGACTGGGTTAAATAAGAGCAAACATTTAAATAGTTCTACAACTTCAAATTAAAAACTAGTTGTCTTTTTCAGTTTAGTTTAGTTTCAGTTCAGGTGAAACTATAAAGTTTTTTGTTTTGGTTTCTACTCTATGATTGTTTCAACCAATTGAAATTTATTATTATTGCAATGTATTTTGTTAATTATTTGTTCACATTATGATTGTCTTTTAATTTCAAATTGTCATTCTGTTCAATTTTAGATTAACATTAACATTATGTGATCCCAATAGTTAGCTGTTCCCATCTTCAATTTCAGGATTAAATGTTGAAATTAAATTTTGATTAAAAAGGTAATTTATTTACTGTACTTATTGTATCGGAAAGAGATCTCCTCTGTTCCTACTGAATGGTATTAAATAAATAAAAAATCCTTGATTATGGAAAGATCTCGGCCCCCAAAAAATTATATAGAATTAATAACAATTATTCATTATTATTTAATAATAATTATATAGATTTCTATTAATAAATTGTCTAAAAAGATCTTCTCTGTTCCTAGTAAATGGTATCAAATACAGAAAAATATATCCTTGTTGCATTTATACCAGGAGAAAACAGCGACATCTTAAGGCGAGTAATGGTAACATCTTCTTCTCGTTAGGCATTTGAATATAATGGTATAACAAGGAACAAATCCCACCATAAAATCCAATTGGTAAACAAAGTTTTAATTCAAGTTTCCCTAGATTTATTAGTTCATTTCAGTTCGTTTGTCAGTTATAATATTAATGTTACCCTGAATTCCTCTTTGCTGAGTATTTAATTGTCCTGTTTTTTTCTGACGCCAGGTTTTCAAAAAACTTCAACAATGGATATCTACGACCCCCAGACCCTTGGGATGATGGTGTTTGGCAGCTTCATGCTGATCTCCGCCGTGGGGATCGCTCTGGTTTCAACTTTCTCCATGAAGGAGACTTCATACGAGGAGGCTCTGGCCAAGCAGCGCATGGAGCAGGGCAGGATCCAAACGGCTCGCACTGAGAAAAAGAAGAAGGAGAAAGTGTCTGAGAAGAAGAGCCGTGGAAAGAAGAAAGAAGACAAACCCAACGGGAAGATCCCAGAGCCCGATAGCAATGATGAGACCGCCGATGAAGCTATCGAGCTCGCCGTCTCGCCAGTGGTCGCTTGTGAGTCTGCCCCCGTTGGTGAGGTTAAGCCTAGCGCCACCGTAGAAGAAACATCTGCACCACCAAGCCCCGCTGTCGCCGATCCCTCCCCTGCACCGTCCCCGAAAGAGAAGAAGAAGAAAAAGACGGCGAAGGTAGAGCCAGCAGTGATCGCGGCCCCTCAATCCGCCAAAACGAATATCCCAACGAAAGCCGTAGCCCCCGTTTCCGCACCTGCCCAGTGTAAAGCTGCCCCTGTTGTCACCAAGTCTGTCCCTGCTGCTGCCAAATCGGCTCCTGCTGCAGCTAAACCGACTCCTGACGCATCCAAACCGACTCCTGCTTCAGCAAAGTCGGCTCCGGCCCCGACGAAATCCGCTCCCGCTCCAACCAAACCAGCGCCGGTCTCCGCCAAGTCTGCCCCTCCAAGTGCTAAATCTGACCCAGCCCCATCCAAGGATCCTGCTGCAACTGCCAAATCTTCACCTGCATCCCCCAAAAAGGCTTCTTCAGCGAAACAGACGGCTTCAGTGGCCCCTGAAAAACAGTCTGCCACCAAGCAGGCGGTTTCTGCTGCGCCCGCATCCACGAAGTCAGCTAAATCTGCTCCGGTGCCAGCGAAGGAGTCCGCCAAGTCTGCTGCTGCCCCAGCCAAGTCAGCACCAGCTCAATCCAAGTCTGCCCCGGTCCTCGAATCTGTCACTAAAGATGTCCCCGTGATGGCAGTGCCCCCGGTGGGAGCTCAGCAAAATGCACCTCTTGCAACAAAAGCGCAGGAGCCTAAAAAGAAGGGGTCCAAGAAGAATAAGGAGAATGAAAACGGTGAGTCGGCATATAAGAGAAGGCCCACTTCCATTTAAAATAGTTTTGTAGATAAATAATGATTTTTATCGTGACTCACTATGTGAAAAACGCTGATGTTTACGCAGGAGATGATAATAAATCCTCCTCTAGCTGCACATCTGTTGCTGCGATAATGATTTACAGATGTGATTGTGCGTCTCTGCACTTCAGCCTTAATGGGTACAAATCCATAACGTCTCGCTCCATGTGATAACATATGATGGTCGTCGTCCATTTCTTTTCACTTCATCGGTTTGATTATTGAAGACATGTTTGTTGAGTTTCATTTCTTGAAAGGTCAACATTGTGAACTGGGACTATTTTGTCTATTGGGCATAAAAACACATGGAACCAAGAGAAGGATTGATTGTATTTATAATTGATTTTAATATGATCCACTTATTTTTTATTTAGCTTTTTTGATAATAAGTATAATTTTTTTAAAGAAAAAGCTGTGTCTTAACCAAGGATTGAATTTTATATTTCAGTATCATTATTCATTGCCGTGTTAATGGAGAAAACGCAAGGATTCGAGAATAGAAATGATGATGAAACATTACATAAACCAGATGCAATTGTACTTTTTTTTTTTTTTCTAATTAAGCAACTTTATGGTTTTACTCAGTCTTATTAGGGCTGCACCAGTGTAGTAGCACACTGTCCTCGGGCCATACTTTGCTGGTTAAAAATGGCAAGTGTGGCATGATTGGTACTCTTGGGTTACTCTTGACACTTGGCCAGCTTGTTCCAACGTTTCTGCCCTGTTGTGTCAATCAACAAAGACTCTCACTGTGAGTGAAGAAGAGGCTGCAGTTTGCTTGTCAAAGGCGTATCTCCGCCTGGCGCTACAACGCTCCAACATTTAAAGCCATTTCATCATTCCCCTAATCTTTTATTTTTGTGTTCTAGTGCCATCGGTGAATTCAACGGAGGCACCGCTGTATTTGCCCTACAAGTCTCTGGTGTCCACGCTCCGCAGCATGGTGTTCAGCGAGGGAGAAGCCTCCAAGCTTATCGAGATCCTCTCGGAAAAGTCGGGCATCATCCAAGGCTCGTGGCAAACGGTACGTCATCGGGTCTGAGTGCCTGCTTTTTTTTTTGTTGTATTCTCTGGTGAAATCCAAAAGGGTCCCAGTTCTCATATCGTAGGCGTTTTTCCAGGCCACTCAGAAGGGCGACCCCCTGGTCATGCTGAGGAAACAACTGGAGGAGAGAGAGAAGCAACTGGCGGCAGAACAAGAGGACGCCACAGCAGCGAAGAACCGTCTCCGGGAAGTGACCAAGGTGAATACGTTTCCCTTCCTATCGTGATCGGTACAGCTTAAAATGTAACCGGATAGTTCTGAAGCCCTACGTTAAATAAAGACTGCACAAGCAAGTTTGTATTTTGGCCTCAAGGTGGCAGAAGAGCTGTGAAAATGGTGATCATGAAAAATCATTGGCAAAGGCTGTTTTTTAACGATTAAGAGTTCAGGTTTGTCAGCCTATTTGATGATTCATACCCTTTTCTGAATATGTAAATACACTTCAGGTCATAGAAAGTGACAAGTAGATGAACATTGTATATATTATTCAGGAAATGGAGCGATTAACTTTCAATGTAAATCAATATTTTACTAACATTTTTTCATTCATAATCTAAAACATGCTTTTGACATTATTCAGGTGTTATTGAATATTTGCCTTTTCTCCTCATTTTCCATTTTTCACTCACAAATTGACTTTTTTATGTGTTTGTCAGGAGCTGAACACGGAGAAGTCCAAGGTGGCCAGCGTGGAGACGAGGCTTAGCTCCCAGCTGAGCAAGCGAGAGCAGGAGATCATTGCCCTGCAAGCTCGCATGCAGGCCAGCTACCAGGACCAAGTGGCCCAGACTCAAAGTCAAAACGCCAAAGTGAGTGATGTTTTGACTCTGGCCAAAAATAGCTTTTTGTTACTTGATTTGAATAACAAATGTCTCCTCTAGATCCTGGGCCTGCAGGACCAGCTTGAAAAGGGTCCTAATGCACAACTGGCCCGTCTGCAGCAGGAGAACTCCATCCTTCGCGATGCTCTAAACCAGGCCACCAGCCAGGCTGAGAGCAAGTCAGTTTCCTTTAACAAATTAACTTTATCTTTGTCTGTTTCTGGTCGATCAGCAATTGAATTATTATCGACTTAGTGTAAATATTAATGTTCTTTTCACGTGCATCTTTAGGGCTTCAAATACTTATTCCATGGTATCTTGAGTTTTCTTTGAAGGCATTGTTTCTGAAAAAATCCTACTTGTTTATGTTTAGCTTCAGTGTCTTTCAGACGTCATTTCAAGACAACCATCTTAGACGGATCTAGATTACGTCTATTATGAGACGAGTTGAAAGAAAATCTGATACAAGTTATAACATGAAACTATTTTACAATTGTACGTGTGTTTATGTTAAAGTATTTGGTTGTTCTAAGACAAAACGCAGAGTTGGCCAAGCTTCGTCAGGAATGTGCAAAGCTCACGAAAGAGCTGGGAGAGAAGACAGAAGGTCGCCATGCAGATGAACACAGCAGGAAGGAGCTGGAGACCAAAATCTCGGCGGTGGAGAAGCAGCTCTCTGTGCAGCAGGTTAGCCACATCATCGTGTGTTGCTCGATCACCGACACGGGTTTCCACGGAAGAAAGAAGATGATTCCTGCGAGTTATCATTACTTGGTGCTCACAGAGCGTCATGTAAACTGAGACCCTGACATCTCCCACCAGTCTGCAAACCCTATAATGTTATGGGATGGTCAAGTGCTTTGTAATCACACATCCTGCGACTGGGTTGGAATGTGGCCATTCGGTGAATGAGGCTGCGGGGAAAAGGCTTCAGAGAAGCAGCTGGAATGTAGACGTGTCTGTGCACTTCTTTGCCTGTCCTGTGCTTGTCGGAGATGGACATTTTCTCTTACAATTTAACTAGATAAAATCCCATTTTTAAGTAGGAAATACTAAGAAAGTTTATAAATATAGTCTCTATAAGTTTCTGAGTTGGCATCCGTGACAACTTGAGAGATTGTGAAAACACTGTATAAAGCGTCATATTACTGTATATATGTGTATTTTCTTGGTGATAAAATATAAACTACTGTAATAATATTCTTTCGTTGACACATGGATATCGAATCTGTTTTTAACAATTACAGGCCAGTCACTTGGAGAGCGAAAAGGCGCTGCAGAGAAAACTGGAGGAGGTTTGCGAGGAGCTTCGAACCACTCAGACCAAGAACGACGGCCTTCAGGAATCTTTGAATAATGCCCAGCAAGAAGGGGACAACCTCTCAGGTCTGAGGATAACCGCTTCATTCATTGTTGGATGGAAACATTTACTGGGTGCTTGTGTCTTGAATGACTTGCAAGACTTTTTGTAAGCGCAACTATGGAGGAAAAGTTTCTTTCATAATCGCGTGTGCGTGTGTGTGTGTGCGCGTGTGTGTGTGTTGTCCATATTGACTACATAGTCAGGAGAAAACAAATTTTAAGTTTAAAATAAAATAAAGCACACTAATTTAAGTGTATATATATATATATATATATATTTTTTTAATTAACATTTTCACAACTATTTCTGTTTTTTTTTCTTCATAATCGAATTAAGTCAAAACTGTATACGATTCAACTTTTTTGTCTGAAACCCATGCTCTTTTATTACTTCCCACGTTTTGAAATCAATTCTTTAAGTAAAATGAAGTAAATTGTATTATTAATTCTTACATTTAAATTCATTACTGATACCTACATCAAATTAACTTGTTAATAATAGACAAATCTATAAAATAATGTTAAGTTAGGCCTTACTGAAGACAAAAAATATATCAGTTTTGAAAAATGTAGAAAAAAAACTTTTAGGCTTTTAGGGGGGAAAAGGGAAGCATCCTAATTTAGCCTCGTCTTTATGGCAGGAAAAAATAACCGAAACTGTAATCCTCCTCTTGCAGAATATCAGGTCCGCATGACAAAACTGGAGGCCGAGCACAGTGCTCAGGTGGAGGCGTTGAACGTCCAGCTCAAGGAGGTGCAGGAAGAAAAAAGCCAGCTCGTGCAGCAGATGGCCTCCATCAACGCATTGCTAGAAGCCAATCAGGACAAACAGCAAGACTCACAGGTATCATTATCAGTTTACCTTGTCTTGGAATGACCCCCCCACCCCCCCCCTGCCTGCAGACGTACTCAGATGTTTGTATTCTTCTCCATTTCAAAGGTTGAAGAACTCGAAAAACTAAAGCTCGAGTGAGTGTTCTGCCCTCATGTTTGCATTTACAGCTGCTTTACAACTGTTTAATGACTATGATTGACGTCCCCTGCAGCGTTCAGGACCGGGACACGCAGCTGAGTGCCCTCCAGGAGGATCTGAAGCAGTTGCAGATTAAACAGGCAGCCTCGGTAGGTGTTCCCAACAATCCTAATGGTGTCCTTTTGTTCTCGAGCATCCTTAACCTTTAACCAGAAAGAGAAATGCTGATAAAGGTTGTAGTTAACGGTAACAATCCTTCCTTAAAATAACCAAAAGAATTTATCTTTCTGCTCCAATATTCTTTTAGTTTTTTATCATAGTTACTTTGATATCCTTAGTCTATTATTTTAATTATTTCTTTTTTTCCCCTTAAAAAGGAAACGACAATTGCTGTGTTCGAGCAACAGAATAAGAGGTTTGTCAGCATTCTATTCTTGTATATTTTATATAAGAGTGTGATTCTGTGTGACTTATTTTACACCTGGAAATCTTTTGCAGCGAGGATACCAGCCTCGTCACATCCCTTGAGGATGAGCTTAAGGCCGTCAAAGATGAAATGGCGCAACTTAAAAACTCACCAGTAAGTGCAATTTGAATTGATTGTTTATTTTTTGTGATACACACTAACAAACAAATTTCACCCTCTGTTGTTTTCGCAGCAGTCAGATTTTTCTACAGAGGTCGGACAACTAGAAAAAAGGTAAAACAAACAGTGCAGTGAGTTATATTTAAAGAGAAACCACTGGTTTTACTATGAATACATTCATCTTGACTCTATAGTCGGATAACTTGCCTTCAACAACCAAACATTTTAAATGCTGTTAAATAAAGGGATGTTTATCAGAAAATCAAATCTATTGAGGTGGGTTGATTCAATAAAGATTATCCTTCTTATGTTATGTGTTCTACTGATTAAATCAGGGGCAACGAAATAACTTCTAAAACCTTTAATTTGACCGTTTCATTCTCTTTAAATACCCAAAATTTAAATCATATTTAAGGACAAAATCTGATATAAAGGGACTTTTTTTTTAAATACAAACGTATAAAATGGGGAAAATGGGTCCAATAAATTGTATATTTACAGTTGAGTAAGAAGAAATATTTGGGTTTGGTAATTTGATATTAGCAAATATTATCACATTAGTTTTATGGTCCTACTCAACCCAACGAGGACAGCATAAAAGGTGAATAAAATAAACAGCCCGTTTTGTGACGTTAAACGATTATTGCAGACTTTTACTTTGGATGAGTGGGATTATGTATTGTGTATCGAAGGAGGACAAATGCTTAATATCATTGATCTGTAAAGTATCAGAAATTCATGCTTCACTTTTTAATTTTATTTCTGTGATCTAGTTTAAGTGAAAGGGACGACCAGGTTACACAACTCCAAGAGAAGCTGAAGGAAGCAACTGAAAAACTGAACATTGAAGAAGTAAGTATTTACTCTTCTTTGTTTTTTAACCTAAATTGCATTTAATTTTTGTCTTTTTTTTGCAGAATATCATGGCACAGCTGAAAGCTTTCCAAAGCGAAGCGAAAGAAACATTCCAAACACTCTTTCCACAGATATCCATCGAGACGGAGCAGGTATGGACATGATCATTTTTAAATTCCAACTACCAAAAAGTCTTTTGGTTCTGTTTTTGTGAGTAACTTGGGACCGTTTGGTCTGCAGGCAAACTGGTTGCAAGAAGTCACACAGAAAGCTCAAGAGTCTCTCGTCCAACAATGCCAAGAATCTCAGTCCAGCAGTCCAGTGCGTCCACATTCAAATCATCAAGATGGAAAATGTTGATCAGGATTTCTGAAGGTGTATGTCTTTTCTTTTTTTTTTTGTTTATTAAGGAGTTGATGACAAAACTAAAAGAGGCAGAAGAGAGCCACAGCACCCTGCAGGCTGAGTGCGAACAGTACAGGACAGTCTTGGCAGAAACGGTATATAAGAGAATCTCTTAAAATGTTTTCTATATACATATATTAATGGGATTCTTGCCTTCCAGGAAGGAATGCTGAAGCACTTGCAGAAAAGTGTGGAGGAGGAGGAGCAGGTGTGGAGGTTAAAAATGGCTGACACAGAGGAACAATTGAGAGCGGTACGCCTGAATCTCCCAAATCTTTAGTCTAGGAATGCAGAACAAAGTGACTTAAATAGTTGAATATTTTACCAGACAAGAAGCTATTTTAGGATTCGATAGAAATGTTCTTTATTTTCACTCACAATTACAAGATTAATTGATTCATCTTAGTGGAGCAAAAATCACTTGATTTAATCATTATGGTATATTTAAAGATATATTTTATATTTATTCTAACAAAATGTGTATTTCCTCGACCAGGCCGTGGAGAAGACGCAGGCGCTCAAGGCGGAAAACGAAGGCATCGGAAAGGTGGGTTTGTTTTTCCAGATTATGGCGAAAAATGTGCCATTGAATATCATTGGTCGGTATGAAACGATTTGATTGGACGTCCGCAGATGAAGGAACAGATGATGCTGCTGGAGGCCCAGCTGGAGAAGCAGGCGGACGAGCAGATCGCCTCTGAACAACTGGAGCAGGTACATGGTCGAGTGAACGGCAAAATAAATGGAACTTCTTACACACAATGTGAACTTATTAATAAATTAATTTTATTTCATAATGACAACCTTCCTTTGAGTTGGAATCAGATTTTAAATGACCACAGACTTGCCTTCACCTGCAAGGTAGTTTTATCTTGATTTGTTCAACATGATATGAGGTATGGAAACTATGTTAAAATATTAATAGAGGAAGAAATAGAGGGGGTAAATGTTGGCATTTAAAAAAACAATGGCGCACAAAGCAAAAATTGTATTTTGGGTACAAACACAAATCAGAAAAAATGACAAATGACTAACAAATCAGTCGCGCAGGTAAGATTCAGAGACTGATCTTGAGTCGAACTTGGTTTGTAACTTGGGCGATACATTTTTTTTTTTAAAGCAACAATATGAAAGATTATTATATGTGAATTTGTAAATCATCGGTGTATTTTAATCGGTCATCATTTAGTAAAACTCACTCTTATTTAACTCTTTACTACATATTCCCACCCACAATTCTTTGATTGTGCTTTCTTCACCTCATACTGGTCAGCCGTCAGTGCAATCCTGTGATCATGTTTCAACTCTTTTTTTTTTCAGCTAAAGCAGCAGCTCTTGGAAAGTCAGAGCCAGCTGGCGATGGCCCAGAAGGAGGCCCAGGAACACAAGGAGGAACTCTCCCAGGTGACTCTCTCCAAAGTACTCGGTGGCGCGGCTGTGTGAGAAGCGGGGGGGGGGGGGGGGATACGTTATTCGAAGAAGCGGCAGGAAGTCGACTACCACATGGGTGCCACCGGTGATGAGTAACGACTTCCTGTTTCAGGTCAAGGAACAGCTGGGCGAGATGACAAAGACGGGTCTGCAAGAACAGAATGGCCCGACTGAGGTTAGGGGGCCGACGTTAATAAGCACCCCTCACTTCCTGTCAAGAGCACTGGCCCATGACATAATTTCAAAACTTTTTTTTTCTTTTTTTTTTTCATTAACGCCTCAGAACGGTATTTCCAGTCTATCCAGTACTCCTCTGACACAGGAGCTGTTTGTGCTAATCACTGTTTTTTTTTCTTTCTATTGTGTACACACGACTAACCAACACTGTCTTTTCCAGCATGCTCCTCAGATATTTATTTAACAACGACTGAGCATATTTATTCATTTCTCAACTGCGACTAATCTTGTCGACTTTCACCTTTTCGATCAAGAGGGCCTGCACAGGATCAGCAGCAGTTAGCTGGTGTTTGAGTCACTTTAAGAACGAGTTTATTTTCATTTCAGGTCCACGTGGAGTTGAGTCAGACGTCTGAGAAGCTGCACGGCGAGGCGGGTCAGAGGGTGAAGCTCTCGGAAGAGTTGGAGCAGGTTGGTTCCTCTTTTCAAGGCTCGGTCTTGATCGGTGTATTTATTTTTAATGAATAAACATGTTTCCCTGCCAGGCCCAGACTACCATCACAGAACTTCAGGCTCAACTGGATCTACTGAAAGTTTCCACGGAGACGCCTCAAGGCGACACCGAAGATGTGGCTCAGCTGAAGGTGATTCAGTGTGACCACACCCAAAACACACGTCATGTGATCAGTCCCTCGTGACGTTGTGTGTAGATGCAACTTGTTGACCTTTGTTAATGCTTATAGTTTTATGATATATATTTCGATTAGCTGCTAGCGACAGCCAAACGCAGACCAGATTCATGAGTTTTCTGTCCAAGGACTCTTGAACGATCATTTTGTGAAATTCGAATGCTTTCTGAAAAAGAGACGGGGACGTACATGTTCACAACACAAACTCTGTTTTTCTCTGAGGTGTCTTGACCTTTTTAAGCATTTTATTAGGTATTGTTTTGATTGTTTAAGCGCTTTGTGACCCTGGTCTAGAAAAACACTCTACAAAGAAGCCGCAAGATGAAGCATTTAGGAAATAAAAATTGCGTTAAAAATGGATTTGGAAAGCTAGTTGGGCAGTGTTGTTTCACGTTTTTGAGCCCTTGCCTTACTAGGTTGAGAGAATCCCGACTGCTCTGTCCTACCACACAAGCTAAAAAAAATAATTTAGATTTTTAGGATAAGTGTCGAACTGTGGCCGGTTGCTTTAATTCTCACGTCCTACTGGTTGTTTGTGCAGGAGCGTCTGGATAAAGAGAAGAAGTTGTCCAAAGACTTGGGCCAAGCGGCTACTAAACTCCAGCAGCTTCTCAAGGCCACTCAGGAGCAGCTGACCAAAGAGAGGGACACTGTGAAGACACTACAGGAGCACCTGGATGGCAAAGTGAGTCGCCTCGGAGCGTCGTTGAATCCGATCACACTTTTCTTCTCATTGCTCCATTTGAAACCATTCGTCTTTTCTTCTGGATTTCAGGGCGACTTTACCGAGTTGAAGGAAGGAACATCCGTCTGAGAAATCCAGCGACACACAAAACTGCCAAATATGCCTTATGATTACCATAGTTATGCATTCCAAAACAATTTTTCCTTTTTTTTTTTGTACTGTAAATCGTTGCTGTAGGAACCAAATGTTTGCCATTCTAAAGCATTTCAAAAAAAAGATCTGGGATCTTTACGAAAACCCACATTCCATCCAAAATTCTGGCTATGTCAGACGATATTTAAGCCCCGCGACCAAAAGTCCCGCCCCACATCGCATCCATAGTTCAGTGTTAAAAGGGAATTTGGTTGTGCGTCAGACGTGCATCGACCTGTGCAATTAATTTGTATGTTATTATTTTTCTATGTGGTTGAATGGTGCGGAACCTTCCCCGGGCCTGCTTCCCCTCTACAGCTGGTCAATAACTCATAATAAGAATGAATGAATAAACTACAGTGTAACAGTCTGTTGTGGTTTTTCCTCTTCCTTCCCAACTATATAGTATTCTATTGATAGAATTGTCTCTTAAGTGTGAGTGGTTTTCTATATGTCTCAGCACAAGTACAGTCCTTCACCATCTAACCAGCGAGCGATTATGGAGCACATCTAAGATGCCTCAACACCAGCTTGGATTTCTGTGCTTCCCTTTCTTGGTTCATCGTGTTTTAAAATGCATTTACCGCTCGTGTCAGTTCAGGGGACACTTGAGATGGCATCAGAAGTGGGATGATTGGCCTACATTGAAGTGGTCGTTACCGATACGAAACGACACTTCGGCTACACGCTACCACTTTAGGCTGAATTAATCTCTATAATGGCGAGTCCCGTACATTAACATTTTCCCCCTTTTCTGAATATACGAAAGTCACATCTGGTTCATAAATAAACATGCTTCCCTTGTGTCAATCATTGTTGGGTTACCGGCAACATATCCTAGGTGTCCTCCAGTATAGCTGAGATGGACTTTATCCTCTATGATCCTAGTTAGAATCACACCTTTTCCACATAAAAAAACACTTTTCTTGCCTTCAGTTGATACAAAACTGCAGCGAAAATTCTGACCCGCTCTAGTAGAAGAACTCACATTTCCCCGATCCTTAAAACTCTTCACTATCTGCCAGTTTCTTTCAAGGTCAATTTTAAAATTCTGGTTCTTATTTTTAGATATATTTATAGTCAGGCTCCTCCTTACATCACTGATCTGATCCAGCCTTACACCCCAGTTCGGGCTCTGAGGTCTGTGGATCAGAATCTACTGATGGCTCCTTGCACACGGTTCAGGAACAGAGGAGAGAAATCCTTCCAGACTGTTGCTCCTAAGCTTTGGAACGATCTTCCTCTCCCTCTGTGTTTGATGATCTATTGACTAATTCAAGAAACATCTGAAGACATTTTTATTTGTGCAGGCTTTTCCTTGATTTTCTAGGACTCCTGTGTTTTTCTCGGTTGTCTTGGCCTTTTAACTGTATATTGTCCTTGATCGTTATAGCACTTTACAAATAACATTTACTTAAGTCAGTAGAAATGCCCTTTTCTGTGGAGCCAACCTTTTTGTTGCAACCAAATAATATCTTCTATATATCTTACACAACAGATTACACTAGATTTACGCCAAAACTGGGGGGAGAAAACTCTTGTTTTCTTTCTTGATATGCAATTTCGAAAGCATCTCATCCCAAGTTTATCCGGACTATGATGAAATTTGGATTCAGGTTTTCTACTTATTAAGATCGGGACTTTGACTCCATCCCTTCTCGTGGCACTTTCCATGAAAAATCAACAAACTTTCTTCCTAAAGTGTCCAGAAATTGTGTGTGGTCGGCAGGATCCTCATAAAACAAAATATTCACATACAAATTGACACGGAAACAAGTCCAGCTGTAATGTTTTTGTTTTTTTAATTGAAGCAAAAATGTCAGGTGGCTATTATGACTGAAAGCATTGCAGTACAAGATCATTTCCCCCACATAGTGACAGTCCTCTTTCCGTTTTTTACGAACGCAAATACAGACAAAATCTAAATGGCATTTGTTGAATTGCTAAAAAGGGTAACTATAAATTTGTAACAGTCAACAGACTGACCTCAGCACAGTTTATACATTATAACTTATCATTTATAAAACGGTGTAAACAGGCTTTTGTTGAGGCGAATCTGATTCAGTGGATTTAAAAAGAAGGAGGCGTCTGAAGGGTCGGGTGTCAACAAATGCTTATTCATTGACGTCGTGGCCCTCAAGTTTGTTCATATCCTCTTCGTAGCCTAGCTTATCGGCAAAGCCTTTCCTGGTACAGATGTCTCCAAAATCATTGACCTCCAGATGGTGTTTGACACCTGGGAGGCACATAAGAAAAAGAAAAGAATATTCAGTCGCATATTAATGAAAATGTATTGAATAAAACACTCACCACATAATACCCTCTTGAACGAATCTTTCGACGAGGCGTACAGCATTTTGTCTGTTAGTTTAGCCTCTGTGGGGCACCTAAAACGAAAGGGATGACATTGTCGCTACAACATTGACCAAAGAAAAAAAGATGGATTTAAAAAGCGGACAACGTCACTCACCACATTATAGAGACAATTTCCTCTTTGTAAATGCCCTTTCTTTCAAAATGGCAGTCGTATAACATGTAGCAAGATGCATCCTCCTTGAAATATTTCAGGAACGTTTTAAAGATGTCTGCGTCGTCCTTCGCTTGACGTTCCCTCAAAATGTCGTCTTCGTCAGCGATGATGTTCCCGTCCCTGATTTTCATGATAACGATGCGTGGACGCAGGTCAGGGTCAAGGTTCTTCTTGGAAACCTTCATGTGATCAAACAAATCCTTCACATTGTCAGAGACTTTCACACCAGATGTCTGTTGAGAGAAAGAGGCAGGTTTGTTTTTTTTAGGAAGGTGACGACAGGAGTAAATAAACGCTGCACACGGCAGGCGACTTCTTTCATCATTTGTGCTTTTTTTTTTCCAACAAAAATGCAGAAGAAAGACATGTTAAGAAACAGGAAGTTATTCGGCAACAAGAGACGTTGCTGAAAAGGCAGCACAGAGAGGGCGGAACTTCCCACAGAGGCCTCGTCACATTCTTGTGATGGTAGAACAAGTTAGCACAGGAGAGTCTGCCCTGAGGGGGCTGAGCTCAGAACAAGTTTGACGCCCGAAACCCGCACAATTCAGTCAGAGAAATTAAAACTGTAACAACCCCCCTTAAAAAAAATATTATGTTACTTTGAAAACTGAGTATATTCTAATATCATTTTTCCAAAGAAACACAATTTTTTTCAAATTTTCTCAGGCAACAAAAAGTTTGATAAAACAAAAACATGAACAACAGTTTAGATCTCGGTGGTTCAGATAAAGACGAGCTGTTTTTTTTTTAAGCTTTCGGAGAGTTGACTTACCATGTTTGCTGATGGTGTAGGCGACACAAGCAGCGGAAGGAAAATGGCAAGTGAAAAAGCTGAAGGGACATAAGGAAGGAAAACAGGTTGACCTCCCAGCCCTTGGGGGCGGAGCTTCCTGAGCACACCTCCAAAAGAGAATCCGACCACTCCCTGCCAGTCCAGGTGAACTCAAAGTGAATCTTTTTTTCTTTTGCATGATTCATCAATTTTTGTTGGCTTAAAAAAAAAATAAAAAAAATAAGAAGAATCCTATAAATGCATATATTTTTTCCCAGAGCTACTTCCTTTAATCGTCTGCTCTCTGTCTTCATCGTTTGTTCAAGGTGTGCGTCAACACCTGACGTGGGCGGGGTCACAGTTCACAAGTACCATATATGGACACAACAACCCAGTCCAATTTTTTTTTTTTTTTTTTCACAAACCTGAGATGCGCTTCAAGGTCCTAATATGGTAAACGTACGCTTGGTGGAAAGAAAGAGGGTTGTGACTACTTTAAGACGCAGTACCAGCAGGTATTATGAACGCATGTCGGCCAATAAAACTGGATCAATGTGGACCAGGTGAGTATCGATGAGCCACGCCCTAAAAAAAAATAGGTCGTCATGAGTAATTCATATATATTTAGACGTCGTGTCACGCCTGATTCTAAAACAAGGGTTTAGTCATAATGGTGACGAGGAGAAATGCATAACAAGAAAAAAAAAGTGCTTACTGGCTCATGTTGACGAGTTTCCTTTAGATTGTCAATAAAGTTGCGGTGACACGGGGTTACTACGGTGGCCGAGAAGCGCAGAAGAGAATCACAAAAATCTAATTTACTAATTTAATTTACTTTATCTACAGTTTGGGATCCGTTTTGTCCATCTGCTAGCTACTTCTACTTAAAATTAAAGAAAGAATACGTACGTTTACTAGAACTTTTTTTCGTTATATATTTTTTCTTTTTTTTCCTTTTTATACATATGTTTCAGTTGCCTCTTATGTATCTATCTTGTTACATATTCTGGAGCTGCTAGCTGTGAATTTCTCTGTGAGATGAATAAAGTATCTATCTATCTATCTATCTATCTATCTATCTATCTATCTATCTATCTATCTATCTATCTATCTATCTATCTATCTATCTATCTATCTATCTATCTATCTATCTATCTATCTATCTATCTAGACATATATCTATCTATCTAGACATATATCTAGACATATATCTAGACATATATCTAGACATATATCTAGACATATATCTAGAAATCTACTAATGTAAAAGTAATGTGTTTTATTGCAGCAGATATTCATGGACTTTCTTGTGTAGTCCCACCAAGAATCATATTTTTTTTTTTAAAGAAAGGTTTTGGCCCATCTTCCTCAAAAAGACTTTCCTCCTTTATGTGGGTAGAAACGCCATTTTCTGTGGAGCCAACATTTTTCTTAACCAACCCAAATAATTTGATATACTTTATCTTCGTTGGGTGTTCACAACTATTGCACATAATAGAATACACTTGATTTACAGCGAATACTGGGTTAAGAACTCAAAAGGGTTCATTGATATGGACTGGATTAGATCCGTTGCATCGCAAAACAAAAATCAAATTGACAAAAAGTTTTTGTAGATTTTTAATTGTGTTCGTGAGTTGGTCCATTTGCTATGTACTCCTACTCAAAAGTAAAAATAACATGAGTACAAGTGAATTTTCTTGCCCAGTAATCTACTCAGGTAGAAGTAAAACGGTGATAAAAAATATATTTTATAACAGCCTGTGTTATTTTGTGTAGTGCAATAAAAACACAATTTATAAATCTTCATCTCGTGCTTTTTAATTTATCATCACATACAAAATAGTTTAGTCTTGGAGCAGGTATATTGTTTGTATTATTTTAGATCAGTGGTCACCAACTTCTTTTTTTTTTGCGAACGTACAAACAATACACTAGTCACATAATGTGTTCTTCTATTATCACCGATTGGGTAATTAGAAAGACACTGAAGTACAATTTAAAAAGTAGTTTAAAATCTATCCTTTTTTAAATTAAATAAAAAAAAACTACTTGATAACGCCTCGCAAAATCTTACAACTCAAGTTTGATCACATGACAAATGCACTCCGACGCTGTTTTTGCCAATGAGAAGTTGAAGAAAGCATGACTGAACAGGCAGTCAGTGGAAACACACATTGATTATTATGGGTCTACATCTGCTGCTGAGACACAACTCAACCTTTGGAAACAGGTAAACAAGGAATTGAAACACCACAAGGGGAGATTACAGGACTTGTTTTAGGAATGAGAGCAGAGTCCCAAAACACATTTTATTACCATGTAACAAAAAAAATGCCATAACTTTACCAATATACTTACTTTTAAGTTGGCTTACGAAAGCCATTGACACCAATTTGGTCAAAAAGAATCCACGTGCTGTTTTAAATGCTCTTTTGTTGAGAGTTGTTAATCAATTAATGTTGTTCAAAGAATACAAATCAAATATTTTATGGCAAAGGCAACCTGATATTTACAATCATGCTTCCTTTCTTTAAAATACTGAACAGATTTTGACTAAAAATGTTTACTTAGACCTGACAGAGGCCTAAAATTACCCGTCTGGGTCTATGGAAAGACCTTTTAGCCAAATTAACAAACCCCACAGCTGATGGAAAAGAAGTTATGTGCAATATAGGAAACAGGGAACAAGGTGTGACAGACTTTGTTCAGGTAGAGAACGCCAATTATTGTCTAAAATGTGGCACTTTTTAAATAAGCCAACGTTGCTTTCATTTCATTAAAAGTTTTGAAATGGGACACAGGTAATCAAAAATCACGAATCTTATATGTTTGCTGAAGAACATTGCTTCTTCGTTCTTGTGAAAATCCAAGTTATGCGAGCCAGGTGTGACTGAGTTCCACCCTACAGCAGAAGACAAAGTGTCAAGTCAGAGCTTGCTGAGAATTCTTCTGTCTGCAGTGGAAACTTCCTATCAAGTAGCTCAAGACTCACTCAGGAAGTAAATCGCAAACTTAAAATGATAAAAAATCAAAGCTTCTTTCACAGGAAGAGGAAACGGCGACCAAAAGTTGTCATAAAACCAATCTGGCAGGAAGCGGCAGCTAAAAGAATTGAACATGTTTTGGCACAACATATATTCTTACATCAGAAGGAATGTTGACCTCTGCTAGTCCAGAAACAGCTATTGAATGAAATGACAAACACTCTTAACTCATATATATTTAATAATATTTTTAAATGAGAACGACAATCATTTTCTTCTGATTGTTCCTACCTTTCCATTCTATAATCACCATTTGTTAGATACAGTACAAGCCAAAAGTTTAGAAAACACCGAACAGGCTCAGTCAACGTTTTTTGCAGTTTTCCAGTCTGCCTCACCTTTGTTTCTTAAAGTAACAACGGTTACTTGTTTCTCTGAATTTAGCGGATTGGTTCTTGTCAGAAAATTCCAGAAAAAGCTAAAAGTCTGCAAAGCAGTGGTTAGGAAAAAAATGTGGCTAATTTGAAGAAACTAGACTATAAGATATGTTTCCAGTTTTTTCGAATGTGTTTGTTGAGAACATATTTGCAATAGTTAGTTAGTAAGTAAGTAAGTAATATTTATTTATATAGAGCTTTTCGAGACGATAATCCACAATCTAAATAGTCGCAAAAATAAAGAAAACACAGGAGCCAAAACGTTTGCCCGTTTTGATTCACCTCAGTAGTTTTTTTTCCAACTAAAATACTTTCTTTTTTAAATTGCGTTTATTTTATTTCATCATTATTATTTTTAATTGAACTGAAAAACATGCAAAAAAAAAAAGGTTGATGTGATTGTTCTAATTTATACTAACTTTATTCGTTTATAGGTAAAGAAGGCGTTACTGAAATTACTTATATATATATATATATATATATATATATATATATTACTAATAAATGAGTCAGGCTTATTAAGGCTCTACTTACCTCTGGCGTCATCTTGTGGCTCCCCTGGTGAAAATCCGGTCATAATATATGACTATAACAAAATAATAATTAGTCATGCAATTTTTTTCTGTGTATATTTATTGAATGTTTAGTGGGATTTCAGATACGAAAATTAAAATAATTATTTTTTGGGCACATAAAATATCTTAAATGAAAACATGTCGTTTGGTTTTTTTTTTAATCGAACGTCAAAAATACATTTCATTCAGTGGAAAAAAAATCCACGGTTTTGTTTTGAGAGACTATGAACAGAAGGGTTAGTTGTTGAAATCGATGTTTTTATCGATTGTTTCTGTCTTCTGTATCTATGGAATGTTCACTGTCAGCGATTGGATTTTTCAATGATCGATTACTACTGTCTATAATGAGTCAGCGTTTGTGATGACAGGTGAGCATGACGTGGGTAACTTGTTTTGGCTTGAAAATGCGTCAAGTTTACTCGATTTACCTTTTCTTTTGTGTCAAAGCAACTTTTAAACGACGTTTGTACAATTTAATAGTGATTAAATGTTGACCTTCTTATCATAAAAAATGAATGAGAGAGTTTAACTGTACATTTTCATATATCCACTACCCTTTTCTTGTTATGCTAAATATATCATAAGAGCAAAAATACGACCTATTAAATATGCTTTAAATATAAGTAAAGAATTCCATATGATGGAGTCAAGGGTTTTTGGTTCTGTATAAAGCAAATACTTTATGTTTGGGCTCATGCTAACCAAGCTAAAACTTGTAATTGCTAGTTAGCATCGAACAGAATGTTTGAACCGCTTTATTGGCTGTAATTGTAAAGTATATTAACAACATGTTATTTTTCACTTTTTGTCTTCTTAAGGAGACTATCGTGCACAAAGGGTGGTATAATCCAAATAAAAATAAACACAATAGTAATACAATAGAATAATATACGAATAAAATAGAAATAAAACAGAACAATATACATTTAAACAGTGTAAAAACGGCAAAGAGCAATCTATAATGAAATAATAATAATCTACCATAAGTATGTAGCGGAGAAATAAGATTAAATAAATGGGCTTTTCTGAATCAGACCAATAGCTCATGACTTATTTTTTCAAAACCTTGCCATTGTGTACTGGAATAAACTGGGCTGGTCTGGTGACAGAGAGAGGGATGGTGTTGAGTCAATTGTTTTTAAGACGGTGTTGAGCAAATATTTTCTACAAGTTGGTTAAAATAATCTAAATTAATTGATTCAAATGAATCAAAACAAATCATGTCTTTTCCCTGAACAAAAAGACTGTTTTTTAGTAAAATTAACCCTTTTTTTATTGTGCGTAGTAGAGGTGTGTAGTGTCTCATCAATGTCAGAATGAAAGAAAAGAAAATGATGTAAAGGAAGAGTGGATTGGAGAGTACACTCTTTTGCACTTCACTTTTAACTCTTCTTTTTTTTAACTTCTCATGGTTGGTTCTGCAAAAGAGTTCCCGATATTTATTTAAGTCAAGTCAAATGATTCAATACATTTAATTATCATCCAGCCCTAAAAACTCCTAAATCTTGTGAACTGTGGGACAAATACCGTGTGCCGAACATGTGGATGTTACGTTCAGATTTCACCTGAACCGCTGTTAAAGAAGGAAACAGATTTACTCTTTAACTTGAGATTATAAAAATATAAAAGGCTATAACAGAAACGTACTGTTCTTGCTGTAACATCTACACCACATTATAAAATGAAATATGATGCCGTTCACGCCACTGACGACGCTGTATGACAAAGGGGACCGGTTCTTACATTTACAAATGTATAAAAACAAATGATTCAACTAAAACATAAGACTTAAAAAAGGCTTTAATTCAAAGCTGGACACTGAAAAAAAACTATTTACATTTTTACTTTTCAATGTACAATCTCTCAGCTACGGTAGCCATTTTGATTTCTGATCTTGTTGATTCATTTTTTATGTGAATATTGTTATAAAAAAAAGCTGCCTTTTAAAGATTCATGATCTGTGTTCAAACTGGAGGCAGAGAGACTGGACAGGATCAAGAATGACAATAGATGTATTTATTATTATATAGACAAACAAGAAGATGTATCATGACAGAAGCAGTTAATAATTATTGTCTGATAGTTCTTGACTGTTTCCCAACAAAACAACAAACACTACAATCTGATCGACTTCGCAGACTCTGTAAATAATTCCTTATCTTTTACACTACCTCTCTCTCTTAAGAATTTCCTCTAAAACCACCACAAAACTTCTACATTTGTACCAAAGAAAATTGACACTTAAGTGATGAGATAATCATTTATATATAATTCAAACTAAATTTTCAAACCCTTAAAGCTTCATGTAGGCTGAATAAGTTGCTAGCAAAGATCACCAGAAAGATAAATGCAGGACCCGCAGGAACGTCTTTTTTTAATGATCCCAGCTTTTCTACATTACTTTTCTACTAGCATACCATTGCCAGCTCCAGCCACTGTGGAAGAAAAAAAAACTGATGTAAAATGTATGATATATATCTCTCTATATATATATTTTAATGTATCGTACCTCCATATAGGACAACTCTATTTCACCGTGGCCGTCCTTGTCCAACGTCTCGAAGGTTTCTGTTTGAAGCCATTGTTAGCTTTTGAGCTTCCTCGTGTAACTAAAGTGCTATATAACATGAACGTGTTTCCGTTGTGGAAATATACATAAGACAAACTCACTGAAGAGCGACTCCAGTCGGATCAAGCAGCACACGAAACTGTCGAAATCAATGCTGGCAGCGCAGTCGCTGTAGCGGGCCACTATTACCTGATGCAGCGGGTTGTTGAGAGAGAAACCTGCGTGGAATCAATAGAAGCGATTGGACGTCAGAGCCACACAAAATATATAAAAGGATACCTGGATTATAAGATTTGCTAAGTGTAAGAGTACAGAATCATTATATTTGCAAAGCTAAAGCTTACAAAAAAAGTCAAATTGGATAATAAAAAAAAATCTATTCCCAACACAATATGACAAATCATTTATTTAATTAGTTTTTAATCTCAATGAGAACTACGTGAGTCCATTATATACATTATATGTGAAAATACATTTTAATTTCAGAAAAATATATATATATATAAAAAAAAGAAAATCTGTTTAATCAATTCTCATGTCCTTTCTGTTATTTTATATATCCCTTAAATATCTATACATTCAAACTAGAGGCCCGGGGGGAAATTGGGCTCCCAATTCATTTTATGTGGCCCACTGGAATTCAGTTCAATTCCCTGAGATTCTGAGAAGATTTAGCACTTTTATTCCTCTAGCTCATATCTAAATTATAAAAAGAACAAAGTGCAAGGTAATAACACAAAGAAAAGGTACAAAGATGCAATGATTAACATAGATTCTTTCTCCGCTCCTGACCCAAAACTCAGAGTTATACAATCTCTAATAGCAGAAGGAATGAAAGAGTCCCTGAGTCTATTAGTGTTGCATCTGGGGAGGAGCCTTCATGCAATTAGTTCACGTGCGTCTTAGTTGTTATTTATAACTAATCTGACAAACATGATAATAATAATAATGTTCCTTATTTCCGTTATAAAAATAATAATAGTATCCCTTGTGTTGTCTCTGGTTCCAGGTGTAGGACCTCCCTGCTTTCCAGAAATACATATGCAGTGGTGGAAGTCGTTCACCTTGACCCAGAGGCAACACAAGTGACACCTGAAACACATTTGTTTTTGGGCTTTTGGGCAATGTCCTGTATCAGTTTACTCTCATACAGATCTTTTTACTAGCTCATATTTTGTGGTATTGCAGCATATAACATATTATTCATCAACTTATTCATCGACAGTCTCTAAATATTAAGATGGAAATACTGTTAGCCAAGGCCTCACCAGCTTCTTCAATTGCCGTACGCATCTCGATGGCGCTCATACATCCACTCTGGTCCATGTCTTTAGCCTTGTACAAGTCCTTGAGACGATATTAAACACACATTTTAGATTCACTATCAACTGTCTCGGTGTTGAGTTTAAAACGTATGCATACCAAGTATTTTTCAATCTTGGTCCACAGAATCTTGAATTCTACCAGCCCCAGTTTTCCTGTCCCATCTTCCTAGTACAGAAAGAGTTAAGGAAGATTTGTTGGTTATGATGATGGCAATAAGTCCTTTCTTTTGTGGGCTCAGTCCAGACTTCATGAAAAACGTCCATGTAGTGTTTTGTGTAGTCAAAGGCACATTTTAGATGGTATTATGTGCTTACTTTATGGAGTATGCAGGTTTAACTTTGCCTTTTTTTAGTAATTACAAATACAAAAGTATCTCTAATGTTTAATGTTCTGTTTTAACGTATATTTTGAATGATATCATAGAGGTAAAATATAAAATCCAAACTAAAATAACAAGCAATTAAAGCAAAAAAACATGCCTAAACTGTGTCATACTGTTTAGATAAGTATGCCATCTGTCTTTTCTTAGAACACATTCCTTCCTCATGCCAGCTCATCTGCTCACCAACAGTGGAATTCACATCAGCGGTAAGAACATGAACCTTTTCTTCTATGTAATCTGAACAATTTAAATTTTTCTTAATTTTCCTTTTAACTGAAGTTGGTTTATTACCAAATTAGCTCTTGAATTATAAGTGAATACCAAACGCAATTATCAAAATCTTGAACAAAACTAATGCTGAAATAAAAGATCTATAGAAATATATTATTAAATGTAGATTGTCTACAAAATCTAAATGATTAGATATCAGATATTGGCAATAGCTCGAGTTTTACCTAATACATTATGGTTGTATTGCATTGATGTCAAGTCATAGATTGAGTTCTTTGGTTCATATTGTTTTCTATCAGTGGAACCTTGACTTTGCTGGGTAATAGAAGCATTCATCTGATTGATACTTCTGTTAATATCAAGGAAGTAGTTCTTTGTTTGCAGCTATAAGACAGCAGTGAAGGATACATCCAACAGGTTGACCATGTTGCGGCAGGTTGTGATGCTGAAATTGCCGGTTTTGATGTCTGTACCTGGAAAAGACAAATTCTCAAATTCACATTAGGTTTTTTTTTTTCTTTTTTTTGTCGGAAGAAATCAAAGGCGTCTCTCACGTCTTCCTATAACTCGGTTGAGGATTCTTTCCAGCTCGAACGCCGAAATCTCCACATCCTGAGAAACACAGTAACTGTTTAAGCATGAACCTAAACAATAGAAGCAAAACAATACAATCCAGGACAAGCTGCAAACTCGTACAGATGTTTTCCCTGAACATCTAACTGCCACGTTTATTGAGATGTAATACTAAAGGTTTGGCAATCTTCTGAAGAAATCCATCCCTTCCTTAATACTTTTTTATTGTAGTTTAAATGAGAAATGAGTAGAGGTTTATATCCATGAAGTCAAACCAGACCTGCTTTTAACCCTTTGTCTAAATAGCCAGCACAGAAAAAATGTTGCCACATTTATGTCTTAGCTTTGCACAATGATGTAGCTAAATAACTTCTTCAAGCAACAGTAACTAAAAATCTCTTATTCTTTTTCCGTGTTAATATTTTCTGTATTGATCTATGTGCTCTCTAGATATTACTTTGCCTAGAGAATCCGTCCGTAAAGTGTCATGTGACCTAAGAATGGATTTAAAACAGTGGGTCAAAGACAGTATTTTATTATGACTGAAGTTACAAGGACGATAAAATCATATAGAGAGTTTGCAGTTTCACACCCAGAAACAACATTATGAATCTTAGATGTTGTGGCTTTAACTAGCCACAATGTTACATTGATGAAGTTACTCACATGTCCAGCCAGTTGTCCGAATAGGGACTTAAATCTGTCGCTTATGTCATCTTTGTCGATTTCAATCTAGAAATAAAATTGTGAAAAGTTATTCTCATTCGTAGAGTTAGTGATAGATGTTATTACCTCTTCCACTCTACATTCAACTGGATTATCAATTTCCCTACAAAAAAAAAGTTACAGGTTAGATTATGGCGTCTGGTCAAACGTGCAAACTTTAGTGCTCGTACTCGAAGCCGGCCTGTTTCTCAGTGAACACCCTGACGTAGAAGTCGCCGTTCTTTTGAGGATCGAATGTGGACGGGACGATGAGGTATTCTCCGGGCGGCAGGGTGAACCGGGTACTGACTTCTCGCAGGTTGATAAAGGTCTCAGAGCGAGCGGCGGCCCGGTTGGTGAGGAAGTAATTTTCGTCCAGGTGCACGTTCTTTCTACCTGAATACTAGCGGATTTCAAAAGAAAACATTATAAAGCCCTTTTTTTTCCCTTCAAGGGACATTTAGGATTCCTTTACCTCCTCGGGCAGCTAGAATGAGAGAATGGCATAAATAAGAATCCGAATGTTTTAAAATGAGACATGCGCTCTCACATCATAGATGGCGTAGCCGATCGTTTCCATGTCCTCTCCCATCTTCCTCCTGCGACGCTTGTTCTTCTGCATCAGTCCCACGATGACCGTGCAGGAATCTTCGCCATCATAGGGATCGTCATCCACTTCTTGTAGATTTATGATAAACTGTGGATTGGTCCAGAAGGTCCCTGGACAACAAAACAAACAGAGGAACTGAAGTACAGCTCGAGTTCAGATGTCTAAAAAAAAATAGAGTTCAGATCAGTACTTGGAAAGTTTCTGCAGCCGCCGGCCGTAGCTCCTCTCCTCCATGTTTCGTCGAAGTCTCTCTGCGACCAGCATTTCATGTCGTCATCGGCGAGTGCGTCGGGAGTCAGATTGCAGATCTCCAGCTGGGAATATTGTCTTAGGAAATCGTCGAAGGACATCCTGGTGCATAGACAGAGACCAATCAATACATTTGATTTATTCCCGAATTTGCGTGTTCATTACTTAGAAATTTATTTTATTTTAATGTATTTTGTCCAATTATACTTCACTATCCAACTTGTGTGGATTAATGGTGATATACGTTCAAAACTACACCTGATAAAAAAAAATTTTACAACAAAAAGGAGCATTACACATTACTAACAAAGCTAGATATGTGATTATAATGGTGCATTATTGGGGTTGTTTTAGAATTTAAACACCTGTTTTTATTACAGAACAATGCAAATCATGCTTAAAGTAAAAAAATTAAACATTACTAAACACTGTGCGTAGGTTTTTCATAGAGTTGGAGAGTTGGTATGAGTTGAGAGAGGATACAAATTTGTGTTAGCAAAGTTAAAAAACAAGTTTAAAAGAAAAGTTTTTAATTTAAATTGTATTGATCTTAAAGGTAAACAAAGCATTTATATGTATATATTATATCTATGTTGTAGCTCAAGTTGTATCATAGGTGGGGATTCATATAAATATATGCATATACATTTTTAGCCAGCAGTAGGAGGATGACACGCCTTTGGTGCTGATACCGGAGTAAATATCTCGCGAATATTACGTTTCTCATATTTCTTGGTCCAAACTTGCAAAACGTGTTGCCAGCAGGTGATGATAGAGTTCCTACAACTGGTTGCAATCATCGTTAAATAGTAGCAAAAGAAGAAGCTGTCGTGTCATTTCCTGTTAGGGCGTAGCAGCAGTGTTTGAGACATACTATCCTGTCTAGAATTTGCGTATGAGTTAAAACGTACACTATCCTGATGCATACTAACCGCCAGTGCACTAAGAGAAGTTTGAGACACAGCACTGGTTTTCTGCTCCTGATGATGTTTAGAAAGTGTGATACTAATTTTGCTAATATAAACTGATATAGCATATCACAGCACACTGAGGAAACTTCTAGTAGTCAATGTTAGTGATGGGGCTTCTAGTTGTAACGTTGGGGTGTGTCTTTACCAAAACTCGCCATCTTCTGATTTGCATCGGAGCTCCTCTCTGTCCTCGTCGCTCACATAGTTCCACTCGGCGGAACTTAAAGACACACAAGCCACAGAGCAGCCAGATGAAAAAATGCATTCTTAAACACTGAGTCAACAGTGTTGTGATCTTGTGATCTTGGCACGATTCATGACCACGCCTCCACACCTCGAACTGCCAACCTATTTGTTTCAGGAAATTCCATGAAACCCAATGGGCGTTGGGTTATCCAGGCACACAGTCAAAATCAAGTATGCAACTTATTGTTTAAGCGAGTTTGTGTTTTGTTAGAAAATGTTGCATATTTGAGTTTTGCTCACTTATCACTCCAGGCGCCATTCCACTCCACCTGACCCCAGGGGTTACGAATCCTGACGAGACGCTCTTCGCGTCCTCTGTATTCCACCTGACACACACAAAGTAATAGTGAGCAAAAAGTGTGTTTTGAAAATTAAATAAACTTAAAGAAATACCATGATACATGACAAATACAACAGGGAAAGATTTATATTGATAAGGGGACAATAAGTCATAGAAAAATAATGCACTATTATGGAAAAAAGCACATATTAAAACACAGTATTTTGATATAAAACAACATTTTTGGACAATACCTTTTTTTAAAACACGCAAAAGTAATCGACCATACTTAAGTTCACGCTACCTTCTTAGCTCCAGTCAGGGAGTAGGCATGTCCTTTCACCAGCTTACGGTGGGTGACGGCTTCAGAGTCGCTTGCATTGGTGATCTAAGTCACGGAAAAAATATGCTCACATCAACCATCATTTAAATATAAAGAAAGTATGTCACACTTGCATTTATCGAGCATCCCAGCAGTGAACCTCTTTCTAAGGCCTTCGCCATGATTTGGAAGAGATGGGGGTCTGCTCGATCCAGATTATATCTTTCTGCAATCCCACCGGTGAAGTCCTCGAACCCCTCAGTAGTGCTTCCCCCAGAAAGTGCCTCGTAACATCCGTTAAGCCTGAAATGTAAGACATAAGAATGATCTTTTATAAATTAAGGATTATATGATTTATTTCAATACAAACATGTTGGGTTAAGGGACATAATGTTGTGTATAGAGGGACTACAAATGTCAAGCAAGCATGTGACCTAAAGCTTCTCTCTAATTGGTTTCTTTTTGAGTTTTTTGCCCTTTGTTTAATTTAATCTTTAATGGCAAATAATGTTAAAACCCAACTTTCCTGACTTACTCACACATTTCCAATGTCGAACTCTTCCTCTCCAAGATCCAGTAGATCTAGTCATAATGATGTTCTAAAGTTATTACTTTATAAAGTTCTCCCCGTCTGAAACCTCGGCGAACGAGAGATTATGAGTCCATATCTAATCCATAACCATATAATAATCCAATATTTTATCTCCAGAAAGACATTTCAGTCGGCGGGGCTTAATAGATATATTTTTTAATGTAAATATTTCAATAAATAGAGAGTTTTGTACAAACAGTCACATACTGATGAGTACCTGGTTGTTGTTTTGACAAAGACATGTCTTCTAGTAAAACACTGCTGTTTCCTTCAACTGAGAAAAATCTCTAAATTTAGGAAAATGATCTCACAAAACCATCTGGAGCTTAAAATCCATGCGTTTGTGTCTTCTCGTTTAGACTATTGTAACAGTTTATTTCCATGTCTAAACAAGAAGGAGCTGTCTCTCCTGCAGTTAATACAAAACTCTGCAGCGAGTATTCTGACTCGCCCTAGTAGGAGAACTCACATTTCCCCCGAACTTTAAAACTCAATTCTAAAATTCTGGTTCCTACTTTCAGATCTATTCGTGGTCAGGCTCCACCTTACATCAGTGATCTGATCCAGCCTTACACCCCAGCTCGGGCTCTGAGGTCTGTGGATCAGAATCTACTGATGGTTCCTGAACACGGTTCAGGACCAGAGGAGAGAAATCCTTCCAGGCTGTTGCTCCTAAGCTTTGGAACGATCTTCCTCTCCCTCTGTTTTTGATGGATCTACTGACTCCTTCAAGATGTTTTGGGTTTTTTTTTTTAGATTTTCTGGGACTCTTGTGTGTGTCTTGTGTGTCTTGGCCTTTTAAAGTATATATTATAACTGTGTATGGTTTTTGATTGTTAGAGTGCTTTTTGACCCTGGTCTAGAAAGGCGCTTTACAAATAACATTTACTTTCTCACTTACTTACAAAGAGGTCCAAGATCCATTTAAGAGACACTTAAATCAATGTCATTTAACCTTAAAAAAAAAGGTATTTGGATTGGCTATGCACAGCCTTTTAACGTTCTTACTTGGCATACGCTTTCTCCAATAATGCAGTCCAGTACTCAGCGTTGGTCTCGGAGTGAACAAACAGCAGCTCACCATCCCTGGTTGGCAAACGGTCGTCCACAACGACATCCACCCACTCACCAAACTGCCAGAACTGTTAGAAAAAAAATGGTCAGTAAAATCCAACATATTTAAGTTTTCTGCTGATGACAATACCTCAAAGTGAAAAATGCCGGCGTATTCCTCGTCAAAGCTTTGACAGTGCGGTACAACACGATGCAGAACCTTCTTATTAAGAGTCAGGGAGGCAATCGCAGCCAGAAGCCAGCAGTCACCTGAAGACAAACAGAGGTGAGTCAGATCTTCTTCTAACCCGGGCCACATATTCTATTGTAGACAAACCAATAGTTATGTGTCAAAGGTGTAGCAACCATTTTATTATTATTCCATCATGCAGCATGCTCAACATTCAAACATCATTTTTTTTCTTCTTTTCTGTGAAAAGTGATGTCAGTCAGTACACGATCTGGGAAATCTGAGCATGTGCAATGACATATTTCGATCCTATGTTTCGATCCTATGAGACTCGAGACAATACATCCTCGGCTATATGAATCAAATTAAAGTTTTTAAATGCAACACACATGCATACAAATGGATCGCTGTGGATTCCCGTGATCGTGAAGTGCGTTATATAGTACTCCGTTTTTTGTCCTATCGGTTTAAAGCATGGCAAATCCAAACAGGCCATTGCGATTTCCCAGATCTAGTACTGACCGTGTCAAAAGTAGCATGGTCAGGAAATACATTAGCCTCTTCCATAAACAGATTATGTATTTGAAATTGAATCCAGTTTTTGTGATGTTACAAAGCACTAAACTCTTTGTGACTGATGAAACAACTTCAAAGTGATATTCATCCGTACATCAAAACATATGCTAGAGCTTCATTTAGTCTGTCACTGGGTGTGCCCACTGACAAACCAGTTTAACTGAATCTTTGGAACCGGGAGATGCACTAGGTGTTCGATGAGTCCTGGATGGATGTCTTTGGCTCTCTGAGCTGTTGAGGAACCTCGAATCTTCACCTGGGCTTTTTATGGTCATGTCAGTCTAATGCAAACTCAACTGAACCTCAGTTAACATCTTCGGCTATCTGCACCAAAACTCTGCAAACCCTTGAAACTCAAAAGTACAGTTACAACTACTGGCTGTGAAACTATGTGATCATTGGCTGCTTCGTTGAGTTCTACATGTCATTCTGAAAAGGGTCTTGTGTCTGAAATCCTCCAAAAACCGTACTCTGAATGCTTTGTTTTGTTGATACCTGTTGCACCTGTACAAGCAGTTTGTTGTGTACAGTGAATCATACCTTTTGTCATAAGATCTGAAGAATGTATATTCGCTGTAAAAAGCTCTTCAAATCTTCTTCTAAGGTAATCTACGAGTTATTTAAATTCCTTCCAAAGTAGTCAGGCAACCACGTCAAACTTGATATACATCATCAGTTTTCAGACATATGTGTGTTTTATGTCTCTTACCGAGGGCTCCTTGGCAAATGTCAGTCCTGTTGGCATCTTCTGCAATAAATTGAGGCCTGCCCGACAATTCCTAAAGACGAAAGATGTGACTTCAATTAATGCAGCTCACAAACCCACAACCCGCACCATCTCTTAAAATGATCAATTTTGATCTTTCCTTTGGGGAACCAAATGTGGTTATGTACCAGTACAAACCAGCAGTTCTCATTTGAATAACTTCTGGGTGAGGTCACACCCAAACATGTAAATATAAAGCCAATTCATTCTAAAGCACCATCAATGTATTGTTTTGTTTCCTTTCTTAAATAATTAAATATTAGTATTTTGTAGATGAGCAGCTTCACCATGGAAACCGACTCTAGTGGTGACAGTACACCTGTAACTGTGGTCACTATGAGTACTCACCCCGGGTCTCTTCCACTCAATGCCCCTGACCTTGTAAGAACCAGGTCCAAGCTCTTTGAAGCCCAATGAAGAAGGCAGTGGCTCAAAGCAGTCATCCTCAAAGAGCCGTCCCATATCCAGGCAGCTTCTTTTAATCGCCTCATAATCCTGGTTGAGGTATTTCACCGCATGATCATTGTTTCCGATCCCACTGGATCTTTCTCTCTTGTGCTGGAGGCTTGCAGCAATGCCAGACATTTTGGAGAGGCTTGTGAGACAAGTCTGCTTCCCTCGATGAACAACAGGTTGTGTGCACCAGGAGGCAGTTTTCTCTTTAAGTCACACCCCTTATGTTCTTTTACAAACGGCGCAGGCTGCCTTCCTGTCTGTCCGGGTCCTCCTCCTAACCAGCTGCAAACAAGGTTCAAAACTCAAATTGTATAAATAGGGATATTAATAAAATGAAGCTGGGTTTGTAATATACTTTATTTTATTAAAATATTTAACATTATGTGCAATGAATGAATTGTTTGCATGAAAAAAAGAAGATTTAGAGGATTTTTTTTTTTTCATTTTGGCTGACAAGAACTACTAAATTCATGAGAAGAAGTATTCAGAAGATTATATTCAGAAGAAGAAGAAGAAGAAGAAGAAGTGTTCCAAGTGACCCACTTTAATCAGGTCCGGTCTCATTGAACTTGATTTTAAACGGCAACCAAGGTGGGTTTGTGACCGTTTCAGTAGCAAGGATAAAGATATCTGTACGAATAAGAGGGAGACTAGAGAGGGAGGGAGTGACAACAGAGGAGATCCATCAAACAGAGTCAGGAAGAGATTAAAAGAGGTGAAGAAGAGAGTGAAGCCAGGGTGGAACAGGGTGGGGACGACTGTGAGATATGTGGCTGTGACAGATGAGTGGCATTAGAGGCGACTAGAAAGGACGAGATTGGAAATGAGTCATGGGACAGAATGACATCTTATTTCAGACAAAAGAGGTGAGACTCGGATGGTGAGGAGGGAAGGATGGCGGAAGAGGAAGTTGAGGAATTGTTGAGGTTCATGGATGTGATGAAGAGGACAGAGTAATCCATTACATTTCAGATTTATAGGCAAAAATGTATGTTCATTTTAATAAGCGACTTGAGCCCAGTGGAAAAACTTCTTCCAAAGAGTCCCTAAAAACATCCAAATCATATAAATAATCTCGTATTGAAGCCTTGACTGGAAGAATTGTTCCGGAAAAAAAAAAATCTATATATTTTACGCTCAACTGTGGCAGACGTTTAAAGAACAATAGCGATATAAAGTGGAAGTTCTCTGGAAGAACTCCGGGTGAAGGTCAGTGTAGACCGTAGACTGTATGCGCTCTGGAAGCCCTCGCGGTGTTTACCCGGAGTTCTTCAAGAGTTCTTCAGGTGTTATCCTTCAACATTGACTTTAAACTCTTAAAAGGAACAGATTACTCTGAAAATAATCCCAACCCTAAATCGTCATGAGGGTGAGTGAAGATTGAATTTTGTGTGAGCTAACCCTTAAAGCTCCTCCAGTTAATTCTGTTTTCCATACCAACAAAATAATTCATCATATCTCAAGAATCTTCTGCTGATTGCTGACTGGTTGAGTTCCGAGGCTAACACGATTGTTGTGTTCATTTACTGGCGAAATCGGAACGCTTCTTTCTAGTTGATAATGGTCGTTTTGACACATTATCAATAAATGTTCGATTTCAAACAATGGTCCTGCATGTGGCGCGGTCACAAGTACGGGTGTGACTACACTTTAGGGTTGAACTGTTAGAGGTGTGGCTACAATTTTCTTCATGACTGAAAGCTGAGTTGTTTATGTCTTAGTTTAAGCAAGAATGATCCTGAATCACCTGATAAGTCCGAAATCGATTCTTATTTCAAGATATTAAGACACAAAAATGTATTGTTTCTAACAAATCCATTTCAAAATTGATATTTATTAATCAGTCACGTACAATCGTAGAGTGTTAACTACAACCCTGTGCCTTCAGATTAATGTCTTAATATGAAAAGAAAGGAAATAAGTTTTTCTCAAGCTATTGAGAAAGCTAGGCTAAGATTTATTTTACCGTTTACAAGCAATTCAAGTCTCATCAAATTTTTAAGACTTGTCAGGTAAATGTGACTTAAACTAAGTTTTATTTGAATGTTATACTTTAAAAGTAAATACTTAGATTTCAGCTTTTTCAGTGCGGACATCACTCAATTCCTCGTAAGGAAATGATAGCGGCTAGTTTCCTTCTGATGTATTGACTCTGCTGATCCTAATCATAACATGAGATAACCCTAACCTAATTATGAATCCTCACAGGAGCAGAAGTTTAAGACAGACTTATATATTGTGGCTGAATCTTACATAAACATGTCACGGAGAAGCAGTTTATTAACTTGATTTTTTGCAAACGAAAATAAATTTCAGTACATTTCAATCATCTTCTTTTTGTTGGTGTTGATTCTGAGGGAGTCGTAGTTGTTTTATCAGGAGGATCACTTGATATAAATGTTAAACGCATCGATGTTTGGATTAAACATTAGTAAATCGCCAAACACAGCCACTGAAAAAGAGCAAAAAAATATTCAGTTTAAAAAAAAATCCACAAAGATGTTTGAGACATGTTCTCAAACCTGTTGCATATCCAGCTCGATTTTCCCCGACTTGCTGTTCTCCAGGGTCTTGAACATCTCTGGATGAGGAATACATTCATCAGCTTTTACTACTTTGGTGTTGAGTTTTGCTTGCTGACACTTACTGAAGAGCATCTCTATTTTAATGAGGCAGCCGACGAAACTGTCAAAATCGATGGCGTACTGAGCGTCTGCGTAACGGTTGACGATGGCCTGCAGGACGGCACTGTTGACCTGGAAGCCTGGAGGAGAAGCAGAGGGTCACTCCACTCGTGTTTCAGTTTTTCAAGCTGCAGAGGGTCAGAGAGCAGTTTAAACAGGGTGACAAATGACAGGTCGGGTTACACAGCCGATCCCATGCTTGTACCACAACAAAGGAAGGAGGGAGGAGTGCGTTCATAGAGGAAGTCCTCCGACCGGTTTATCTGGTCCGGCTGTCTCCCATATTCTGTGTTAAGAAGGTTGGGTCGGTGTTTACCTTCTGACGGATGACTGACAGTGTCTTCTATGTGTGTCTGTCAGTGTCGCCTGATGTTCACAGGAAGTCATATTTCTGTTAAAAGCTTCATGTGAGAACTGGTTCATTCTTTTTTTCGACCTATATTTCGCTTTTTACCCTGTCGCCCAAATTACCTGGAGCCTGTCCCAGAAATACTCATATATGCAACATATTAGGATTTCTTTTTTCCACATTTTTTGTATTAATCTGTTTCAATCCGAACAGTCATGAAGTACATTGTTCTATATTAACGATACTTTTAGACGTAACTTCCTTAGTGTCTGTGAGTGTCTATGTGACCTCCTGCTGCTTCACAACAATAGGCCTTCATCAGTAGTTTGACATTTAAAATCAGAAAACAACACATCAACGGCATTTCTCTAATTATGTAAAGAAATGTGCATGCTATTTGTGTGAACCAACAAGTTCCGACATTGCAGTTCCACTTTTATGAAAGTGGTGAAGCGAGAAACATTGATTTAAATCTTCCAAATTGCTGCTTTTAGAAAATAAAAATGAATGAATTTAGAAAATGTAACCTTCTTTATTTACAACCTAAATGCAAAGTAAAAGTAAATGACCCCAAAAAAGGAGGAGAGGAAATAGTAAATTCAGGCTGAAATTGGTGAAAGATCTGAGTTATGGTAATCATCCTAGTTGAATATGTTATACATAAATTCAATTTTGGAATCTTCTGCCTCTCTTTAGGATCCTCTTAAATTCTAAGTAAAGGAGATTTCCAGAATTTAAGTGTGCGTTTTAATTTTGACATGATTTTTATTTCATCATAATTGGAATTATTTGAATTTTCAAGGGGGTATTTTGCTCTAAATGCAATACTAACACACACATAACACAAATATAAACCTGTAAAACAAGAAAAAACATAAGCTCTTGATGTGATATAGAATGTATAAGAATATGTATAAGAATAATAAACATATTTGAGGACAAATAATTAAAAAAAAACAACTATATATAACAATTATCTGTTTAACTTTGTCCAGACAGAATCCACGGATGTGTTTTAATGTTTACCTGCTACAGTGGCAGCTGTTCTCATCTCATGTGAGCTCATGGTGCCAGAGTTGTCTTTGTCATGATTTCTGAAGATTTTCTAAAGGATCACAAAACATAAAAAACACAAGTAAAACCTACTGTTGCAGTGCATCATGGGACATGGACTGTTTTTATATCATAAAAGTATCTGATGGGCGAAATATCATTTGAGATTAATCTAGATTAATCAAAGTTGATAAAGAAGATACTTTACCAGGTATTTCTGGATTTTGTCCCATAAACTGTGGAATTCTAAAAGCCCCAACTTGGAACTTTCATCTTTCTGGAGGAAGTTAAGAATTTAAACTTTAATTGATTTAGCTATCGTAATATCCTATTTAGATTTTACATTTGAAGTTGGAAAAGTTTGAATAAATGATTAACAATTAGCTATTTTTCTGTCCTCTGAGAGGATACATCCAGCAGACTGATGATCAGTCGACCAGTCTCCAGGGTGAAGCCGTCCGTCTTGATATCAGCTCCTGAAATAGAAATAACTAATCAGTCCAGGGGCCTCATGTACAAAGAGGTTTGTGGATCTTCTACTAAATACAGTCGCACGCTCAAAATCACAAAATGGGGCACCTCCAAAACTATTCAGATGTTTGAAACTGCGCGTGCACACAAATAAAAACCCTTTTTCCTTTGTACATCCCAACGTAGAATTACTGTTACAATTAGCCTTGTTCGTCCCTTTCCACGCCCTCATTTACATATTCAAATAAACCAGAGTCTGTGATTGTTCTCTCTGCGATCAGAAAATGAAAAATAAAAAATATGAATTTTAATATATCCGTTTATTTAAAACATTTCTGACATGGATCACATACTTAAATTTAAATAAGTGCAGACGAGCACTTGTAATGTAAATATTGTAAATGTTTATATTTTACATTCAGGGTTATTTTTGCGAATACTTTATTTACAGAGACGATCAGGGGCTTATTTGAAACACCTTAAAATGAAGTTTAACAAGAAGAAAACTGTAAATCCGTAACTCAGAACGCTTAGTAGTGATGACCATGTGAAGATGGTCTGATCGTCTGAGCTAAATATGAATGTATGGCACAATGTGCGAATTCTTATCACATTTATAAAATAATAGCGTTTTGTTTAAAAAATATAAATGAACAAATCATGTGACGGTGTATTTATATAAGTGTGTTTTTCAAGGAGATCGCTCCGATAATGTGATCACACGGCTCCAGTTGCTTTCATGGTACAGCTTCACTTTGATCAATCTGACGTTATGTTGTTTCACGTATTAAACGGATTAAAAGATTCAGTATAAAACGATCGATGTTGTCTTAATAAAAACAGATCATCAGTTTGGTGAATGAGAACATATTTATAAGTTGGTGAATAATTTAATATCCACTCGTGTAACTACAAACACGTGTGTGTGTGTTAATTTTTGATCGATATTGATCGTTAATGTAACTCTGATGTGAACATCTCAACATGACTAGTTTGGTTGACATGCATCTGAGCAGTAAATAAGGTCGTACGCCACCTTCAAACGTGTCGGGATGTCCGACCTTTTTAACACTTTTTTCCTTATTCATACATATGAACTTTGACTGGAAAAGTAGGTCAGTGCGTTTTTTTGTATGTACAACCTCTTAGTAAATGAGGCCCCTGGTGTTTTCATATAAAACTTGATTTACTCACGGTGAGAAACGATGTTGTTCAAAATCCGAATGAGTTCAAAGACAGACACTTCCATGTCCTGTTGAAATTAAACGTTTGATTCACGTCTGCATTGTTGGTGGATGATGTTTCTTGTACTTACATCTCCTGCAATCTTCTTGAAAATTTCCTTGAATTGAGGATCAACATCATTCTCTGATATTTCATTCTGAAATTAAAATGTTGTTTCGTCACTCACACAGGTTTTTTTTGTGACACAGTGTGAATTGCTCGCTGTTTGTTGTGTTTTCCGGTTGTCTTGACAAGTATACCTGCAGGACAGGTAACCCGGCAACTTTGTGCACACATGTAGATGTTTATTTACTCTTTTCGTGAAGAGTTTTCAGAAGATAAAGCTATTTTACTGTCTGTTAAAAGTGTACAATATTTTATGAAGACAGATAAAAACAGCTTTTAATCTCTTAACACCGTGGCAAATATTTCCGGTAACAATTATTTGACAATGGTCATTTCAAGATAAAAATATAAAAAATATAAACAAATTGACTTTAAAAAAAAATTACAATTTTGTTTTTTAACATTTAAAATAACAATGTGTTCCATGTATAGTTTAATTGGCATCATTAGTTAAATATCACACTGTTTCAGTTAAGCAGCCATGACTAAACAGCATCACTTTTATTGTAAGAAGCTTTACCTCTTTAATTTCAGCCTTGAGATCTTCTTCCAGTGGACTTGAAAAAAGATGTTGAGTGTAATTACTTAATCGGTCCACCAGGTGTCGACAGAAACTTCCTGATAGAAACATGGAGTGTCGTTACCTGGTGTCGGCCTTTTTCTCCGAGAAGACCCTCAGCACGAAGCTGCCGTTCCTGTGAGGCTCGAAGGTTGAGGGTATGATCGCATATTCCCCTGGAGGGAGCTTGAAGCGATCGCGCACCTCTCGCATGTTCATGAAGCTGCCACTCATGGCCACCGCTCTCTGGCGCAGGAGGACGTCGGGACCCAGGTGGACATTTTTGCGACCTTTGTACTGATGAAATACAATAACAAACAATAATACAGTATAATCCTATCATTTCATAAATGGTTTTAAAAATGCAGATTTGGTAAAATTTTCCTCCATTTTGAAAAATTTGGAGAATCAAAAGTTTTTTGATATTGTGTGATAATAGCCAAATAGTCGGTCGTCCATAAATATAACGTACAGTACATAATTCGGGTAATCCAGTTGAATGAAAACATTTAAAGTTTCACTAAGTCTATATATTTGTTTTATTTTTGCTTAGAAACTGCAAAAAAGTTCATCCAATTTAGTCGCCTCTATGTTTTACTTTAATTTCTTTTTTGCACCATTGGTCGGCAAAAAAAAACATGATAACTGCATAAAAAATACAACAAGACTAGACAAGAATAGAGTTTGTGTTTTATTAATTTTCACTAGTTAACAGGCTTTTTTTCTTTAGTTGTCAAGAGTCGCACGCTCATGTTACCTTGGATAAACCTGGTATTCTTTTAAATAATATTGGACATGAATAATGAATACATTTGACTAACATTTAAGCTCAATATTTGTTTCACTTAGTCCGAAAATGTTTGCACAAAGTACATGCTTAAGGATATGAAAACCAAAAAAAGATCAGCAAACCTCGTCTGGAACCTAAAAGACAAAAACAAAAATGTTAAAAATGTAATCAACCATGAACAAATGACAGGTCAGAAGTTGAAAATGTCTACCTTGTAGATAGCAAAGCCAATAGTCTGCATGTCCCGAGACAACTGCCGCTGCCTTCGCATATCCTTTTGCATCAGACCCACAAGGAAGGTGCATCCATCTTGCCCGTCCAGGGGGTCGTCGTCCACGTCTTCCAGACACACCACAAACTGGGGGTTGGAAGAGAACGTTGCTGCAGGGGTGGATAAGAACCAGGATTAATGTCATCAATACGTGTAGAACTAGTTTTGTGAAAGAGAACCAACAGGAGATATAGAAGATAATAAAATCAGACTAAATATTCAGTATTTATAAAAGCGACTTGGATGGCTAAAATATTCTGGCCCCTTGTGTGATTGAGTTTGAAAACCCTGCTTTAAAGGGGAACGTCCATCATGATTTGACATGACACACGTGTTATCATATCAACTGACTTTGTACCTGGGTTATTGCGACAGCCTCCCGCGGTAGATCCGACTCTCCACATGCCGTCAAACTGGTAATTGTTCCAGTGTCCAACGTCGTCGCTCAGGAGCGTGTCGGGGGTCAAGTTGCAGATCTCCAAAGTGGAGAATTGCTTGGTGAACTCCAGAAAAGACATCCTGAGTGGACACGTGATTCAAATTGTTGGATATTTTCCCGCAGCTCACCTGTTGAATTTACTCAAGTCTATGTGGCTGGTGTTTTTTCCTCTCTTAAGAAGGTGTTGTTTGAGTTGCAGAGTTAAAGAACATCCAAGGATGTAGGTTCTTAAGGGCAGGAACAGTTCTTTTATTTGGCTTCCTTCTCCATGTAAACTTAGTCCACTATTTCCTGGAATTGTGGCTGTCAAACACTCCCTTGTGAGGTGCCTTCGGCGTCTACTCTGGCAACAACCGTGGCAGCATTTTGAGATTCAGTGAACGTGCAGACGTACATTTGTATTCAGACTGTCTCTGTGGGAGTCCGAGCCACTTCTTGATGTAAGAACTTAGTGTTCCCTTTACTCTGGTTGCAGATGGAAAGACTCAGTTTTATCAATGCTTTGCTATTTTCATCTTTTATTATATTTATATTTTCCTAAATTTACTATTTTACTCTATAGTTTGAAACAATGATTCGCTCGGACCAATAGTCATAAAGTAGTGATTGTCTGATGAAGCTTCATGAAGCAGTGTGTTAGTAGAAGTCAGTAGGTGGCGCCATCCGTTTAAAAATAATGTGATGTTTCATTAGAACAGACGAAAGTAGTGCAGAGACCCCCATCTAGTGGACTCTGAAAATAATGACACTGCTTCATGAAGCTTCATCAGACCATCACTAGAGATAGATAAGATATGACTACTCTTTGGTTTTAATATATTTAATTGAGGATTTTTTTCATCCTTATTTAATTCTCTTTAGTCCATGCTTTCCCATTGTTAGTGGTTCCGAAAAAAGGCATTGACGGGCTGGATTGGATAGAAAATAAAAAGATTTAAAAAAAACAACATTAATTAAAAAAATACACATTTATTATTATTTCAAATTGATCCTATTAAGTAGAAAGTGGTGAATGGAATAATTAAATATACATATTAAATATTGAAACATTATAATAATTTTATATTTTATATAACAATAATGATATTAATTGTTCATCCGTTTCATTTTTTTTTCAACCAATATAGTTTTTGTTTGTCTGTGTTTATTTGGATGAAAAACATATTTGACATTAAACACTGGTGAGAACGACTTTGTTACACACATTCATTTAGACATTTTTACAAAAAAACTTTACTTAATAGAAAGTCCAAAGCAATAGTTCATGATATCCTGATGTTTTCTTTTTGTTGTATGTTATAGTTTCTATAATGATTGGTTTAATAATAGTAGAAATCACTAACTATTATTTTTAACCATCCTTTATAATTTCATAACTTTACAACAGTGGGTCAGAGAAGGTGTTTTTATTCAAGTACTGTGTTGTTGTTTTTGAATTTACCAGAAGAATAAAACAGAAAGAGACACAACAATAGCCTTTCTTTTCTTGTTAACATATGGTGCTAGGCACCGCTGAATGGCTGCCTTGTTTCCTGGTTCTGTTTTTCTATTGCTTATTTTGTGTGTTATCTTATTTCATTATTTTATTCCGTACTGACACCACAAAAGAAATCGTATGTTGTCTTTATAACACTGGCAATAAAACAAATCTGATTCTAATTATGATTCTGTAAATGACAGGAATTTTATAGACTGTGGAGCCGCAACATGGCATATATATATTTCTCACACTAGGGGGAGCCAGAAACAAGTTATTTCTAAATCCTTATTAAGAGTTTAATGTATTTATTTGTGAAAAAACATGAATATGTTTGTTAAAAAAAACGGATATTACCAAAACTCTCCATCATCTTTTACGTGATTCAGCTTCGATTTTTCCTCTTTTTCGATGTATTTCCACTCACTGGACCTAAAAAGAGATCAAAACATCACCTTTTAAAATCATCAAAATAATGAAACTGCACAAATGTGTTTACCCATCGCTCCAAGCTCCGGTCCACTCCACCTGACCCCACGGGTTTCTGACACGAACCAGCTGCATCTTCCGGCCTCTGTAATGAACCTGTTATGGCAGAAGGGTTGTGGGTTGGCTTCGCAAATGTCTTAATAAGATTAAATTAAAAAATCTACCTCTTCAGCTCCCGTCAGTGAGTACGCATGTCCTTTCACCAGTTTGAGAGCCGTGCAGGCTTCTAGCTGACTCTGGTTTGTGATCTGATGTTGATGTTCAATGTTAGCGTGACGTAATAATGAGCGGGTTCATGTGCAGCAGAGCTTACGTCAATAGAACAGCCCAGCAGCGAGCCCAGCTTCAACGCCCTTCTGATTATTTGGAAAAGATTCGGAGGAGCTTTTTCCAGGCTGTATATTTCCGAAATCCCCCCTGTGAAATCCTCGAAACCCTCGATGGTGTTCCCCCCTGCCAGAGACTCGTAGCTCCCGTTGACCCTGTAGAAGTCTTTATTGAGCGCTTGATAAAAAAAAAGAGTGCGTTCAATTTTTTAAATTTAAGTTTATACTTGGCGTAAGCTTTCTCCAGAAGAGCACTCCAGAACTCTGATCCTTCGGCAGAGTGGACGAAAAGCAGCTTCCCATCCCTGGTGGGCAAACGATCGTCGATCACAACGTCCACCCATTCACCAAACTGCCAAAACTGGAGATAAATCATGAAAAAACACATTTATGTCATTGTTATAGTTCATTTAAAAAAAGAAGAAAATGTTTAATCACGAAACAAAAATATATATTGTTTATTTTTGATTAAATAAATACATTGACAAAAAACTGCAATATTTTACATTCAATTTTAACATGTTTACCAGTTTAAATATTTTCTGTAATGATTGGTTTTATTTTAAACAGTAGCACTATTCTGCCCGGCAGGGAGACAAAAACAGAACTTTTAGCATAGCATAGCAAATGATTTGACTTTACGTTATTTTACGTGAAAAAGTTTACGTTGTCGAAGCAAAAAAATGTGATCATATTAGACAAGTAAAATGTAGTTCATAATTATATTAAATGAAACATTTTTACCATAAAATACTTTGCAACATTTTTATTATTTTATTTATTTTAATATTTGCAGAAATTAAAAAGTGTCAAGTGTATTTTTTTTTTTGAAAAAATTTAGCCTGAACCATATAGATTAAGATTTTTACTTATAAAATTGTTTTTATCTAAAATAAGACTCAGTTGCTACTTTCTACCTCTTTCTAGAGAATGTTTAGCTGAGAAGTATATAATTAATATAAAAACTAAAATGATACAAAGAAGACCATGGACCTGAAAGTGAAATATTCCAGCGTATCCATTGGTGAAAGTCTGTCCAGGAGGAACCACACGAGCCAAGATCCTCTGGTCCAGAGTCAGCGACGCGATCGCAGCGAGAAGCCAACAGTCGCCTGCAGAAGAAGTCGTTCCAAAACTCTTTGTGAAATTCTATTTGATCGAACTCACTCAGAATGTTTGAACTGACCCAAGCCTCCTTGGCAGATGTCCGTCCTTGTGGCTCCGTCATTTATGAACGTCGGGTTGGAACACAGATCCTGTTGGAAGGAATTGTGCTCATTAAGATTTCATGAGATGTCATGATAGGCATTTAAGTTTTCATGTAACTTAACGTTGCATTTTTTCATACTTTTATTCCCTGGCAGTGTCTTTCGGGATGACCGGGCTCCTCATGTTTCTCACATTAAAAATGTCAACCTCAGAAGATCAGAAGTGTCGTCCATCTTACCTTGGGTCTCATCCACACCACCCCTCTGGTTTTCGGGGAATAAGGTCCCAGGTCTTTGAACCCCAGCGACTTGGGTTCCGCAGGGAAGCGGTCGTCCTCAAACAGGCGTCCGCTGGTCAAACACCGCTCCCTCAGCTTCTCAAAGTCCTGCTGGAAGAACTTCACCGCATTGGTGTTGGAACCCAGACCTTGTTCCCTCTGCTTCTGACGGGCCAGTCGGCCTGCTGTGGAAGTCATCCTCGCCTGGGGTTCCTGGACGAGATGCCCGAGACGTTGCACCTGAGGCGTCGACCCGGGGACACTTTTATAGCTGAGGCGGGCGAGGATGAAATTACAGACAGGGAGGGGTCGACCGTGGACAGGTGAGCAAACGACAGGTAGCTCTGAGCAAATCCACACACGCGTAGATGTGACCACAATTACAGAACACACCTAATCCACAACATGATTTTGCAAACATGTTTTGACATATAAACTTGAAAATATCCTGATTAACTATCGATTATTCGAGGCTATCGAGGATGCACAGTCAGTTCATAGTCAGCAGTGTGTTACTAATGCCCCAAATAAAATATTAATACCATGTAATGCTGCCTGATGACGAAGTAAACAAGCCTTTAAAAGGGAAGGAATATGGCGTAACGACTCAAATTGTGTAAGAACAACATCTGCAGTTTCTAAAGATGATTGATTGATATATGATGGACACGCTTACTCCCACAAGATAGTATGTCCACAATGATCATTCTTGAGCAAATAAATCTAAAGTAAGTTTGTCAAGAGGAAACGGAATCTATAAGGTTGAACAGTACATATGTTAGCATACAGTCCTGTATGCAAGCATATGTGCTAAACAGTTAAGTCATTTAGAGGCTTCAAACTCCACTTTTTTTCCTTATTCTATTTTAAATTCTGCAGGAATTTTTATTGAAATTTAAGAATAATATGTTGGTTGTTCATTTTCCTGTTAATAAAACAGATTATTGTGAATTTAATTAAGAAAATGGATACAGACTCATTGGAAGTGAGTAATAGTTATTTGTAAAGCACCTTTCTAGACCAGGGTCACAAAGCGCTTTAACAATCAAACACAATATATGCTATAAAAGGCCAAGATACATGAGAAAGGTTGGCTCCACAGAAAAGGGCATTTCTACTGACTTAAGTAAATGTTACTTGTAAAGCGCTTTTCTCTACCAGTGTCACAAAGTGCTTTAACGATCAAGGACAATATACAGATAAAAGATTTACTTTAAAAGGCCAAGACAACAGAGACAAACACAGGAGTCCCAGAAAATCAGGGAAAAGACTGCACAAATAAAAATGTCTTAAGATGTTTCTTGAAGGAGTCAGTAGATCATCAAAAGCAGAGGGAGAGGAAGATCGTTCCAAAGCTTAGGAGCAACAGCCTGGAAGGATTTCTCTCCTCTGGTCCTGAACCGTGTGTGAGGAACCATCAGTAGATTCTGATCCACAGAACTCAGAGCCTGAGCTGGGGTGTAAGTCTGGATCAGATCACTGATGTAAGGAGGAATCTGACCATGAATAGATCTGAAAGTAAGAACCAGAATTTTAAAATTGATCCTGAAAGAAACTGGCAGCCAGTGAAGAGTTTTAAGGATCGGAGAAATGTGAGTTCTTCTACTAGAGCAGGTCAGAATTCTCGCTGCAGAGTTTTGTATTAACAAGTTATAGGTTTATTTTCGGTGGGGTGATTCATTTATTAAGGCAGAGAATGTGTGGGCACAATAAAGCCCTAAAATCTCATTTGAAATTGTAACAACAAATCTGTGAATGCTTTTGAGTTTACTGGCAGTGTTCTTTGAGGAACTAAAAGCGGTATCAGCTGGATGTTTATGTCTTTTTAAACATTAACTGGTGATCCTGTGGACACTGACACGTTTTGAAATGCACATTTTAAATTATTCTTTGAAGGTTTTTCCCTATCCTAAAAAGTCAAATAAACACAACTGATTCCAAACATAGACCATATCAAAAAACAAATCAGACTTTTTAACAAAATAGAAGAAAAAAGAACAGTGATGAAGCACAATGGAAAGTGTTTGAATTTGAAGGCGAGTAACAAGACTAAACGACCTACTATGATGCTCAGTCGTATAACACCAACTGAAAATAATGTATTTCATTATTTTATTAAAAATTAAATTAATGAAAATAATTGATTAACTGTTTACAATTGCAAACTTAAAATGTTGAAATAGGAAATAATATGTATACAATTATTGGTAGATATATATAAAAAAAAAGGGGGGGTGGAGAGACGTTGCTGCATTACACGGTTTTTTCCAGTAGGGGGCAGCGTTTGGCTCAGAGTTCATCTAACCTAACGCAACGTCGTCAATCATAGAATATTTCAGATTTATGCAATGTTTAGTAGACGGACTTTTAAACACATTTTAATACCATTTTGGATTAAATTCAAGCCCAAATGGACACCACATTAATTGGATAGGCTAAGGGACAATTATACCCAAATTATTATGTTATTAAAACATGAAATAAAATACTATTCCCTGCACAAAGTAGACCTCTATAAATAACTATTACTAACTCACTTACTTGCGTCATACTCGTAGCTTTGCGTTCAACTTTGAAGAGAAAAAACATCATTATTAACTATTATTGAATTTTGGCAATTTGATTCAAGACATTTTAAGGATTCATTTGTTTTATTCTGGAATATAATCCTTACAAAAACTTGTTTTAATGATCCACGGGAAATCATGACGTAGTCCTAATGGCAGCAACGCAGTTTTCACTGATAGTTTTCATGTGGTGCATATTTTTATTTAAATAAATAATTGACGTGGATTTGTACCTTGTACTAAAGTTCTATATTTCATGAGTGGTATTTTATTTGCACTATTCTACTATAATTAAGAGAGACAAAGCGAAACTAGAATAAATATATGTGTTTTTATAACTTGTAAATAAATGTACCACGTGTACATTAAGTTGTTTTTGTAATACAAAAAAGGGGAATCTATCAAAACAAATCATGTTTCAGTCGGGTAGAAATATTTTATATATGTCGCAAAAATAACTTCTAAAAATAATAAGTGGGTAATTATATTATCTTGTTCGTTTGTTTGTAGCAGTGAGTGATGTTTTCTTTACAGCATCATAGCGCCACCTGTGGCGGGAGTGCAGACTGCAGTGCTGGTTTATGAGGCGTGTCCCCCTCCTTCCTCGTGTGTCCTGCAGTGTGTGTGTGTGTTTTGTGGGTTGGACCTTCTCCCTGTCGTCCACGAAATCTCCCTGAACCCCCTGCAGTCTCCCCAGATTTCCACCCACCTACGATTCTGACGTTTCTCCCCGCGTTCCTTGGTGAGTTTGTGCCGCTCGTGTTCACGGGATCGAACCGGATAGTCTGGACTGCGCCGGTTAACGGTTTTACGGTTCACGTTTATTGTCGACGGGCCATCGAGACCAGATTATATCCGAACCTAAAAAAAAACTCGAGTCTTTGAACGATTTAACGTGATCTTCTTGCACGATCCGTGGATTATTGGTTGACTCTTGTCAATCTTTAACTTTTTTTTTTAAAGGCCCTTTAAACACACAGGGGCCTGTTTTTTTTCTCTCCCCCTGAACAGGTGCTTGAGTCAGAACCAACGTCAATGATATAAACAAATGTTTGTTTTCACACAAACGGGTTCTTGAAAGCAGCCCTGAGATACTGGCCTGTCTTCAGGCTTATAGGGTTGAAGTCCTGTTGATGACATCATCAATACAGGAAAAAAGCATCGATCAGCTGGTTTTTTTTTCTCAGTGGTTTGTTTCTATCATGATCCAGATGAAGCTTGCAGAGCAGAGGGACATTCCTGCACAACAGGCATGTGGGGGCCTCTGGGTGTTGGTGAGGGGGGTCTGGCACCAAAAACAATGTCCTTTGCCTGGGGAATTGTTTCTAACCCAATGCTTGCCCCAGCTTTTTAATGAATGGAATAAGGCGGAAATGAAAACCAAGACTTAAATCTAGTGCGAAACATGATCTAACATTGCGTTAAGATACTTTTCCTTGAGTTTGAAATTAGATAATAATAGACTTCTCATATCATAATGAAAACATGGCTAAAATGAGCAAGTGTTTCGCTCTTTATTCTAGAATTTTTTAACTTAGTAAGGTCTAAAACAAATTCTTTCTCATATGTGTAAAAACAGTAGATAATGAGCATTATAAAGGAAAAGTTATAGCAGTGACTTCAGTATATAATTAATATTAGATACTGTTACTGTTGTTAGGGTCTGTCAGGCCAAAAAAAAGAAGGGGGAAACAAATGTTTAATAAATAAATAAAAGGGTTAGTCTTAATCTGATTGTGTAGTATTTCATTTTTCTTAAAGATTCTAAAGGGAAAAATAACATTTCATATATTTATACATTTAGAATAGAATGCCTCAAATACACTCTCATTACTCAAAAACATGTTTTGGTCAGATTTTCAAGTGTGATATTAAATCACTTAAGAAGAAAATATTTCTTCAAACAAAGATCATACAAGTTATATGTAGAGTTAAACTAGTAATAAATAGAATTGTTAACTGTTTTATTTTGACCTAATGCAGGCCACACGGTGCACTTTGTCCAGGTCTGCTCTGAACACGGACCATAAAACCTTAAATGAGGAAGTATTGGGTTTATTAATGGTTAATATGTTACTCTTTGTTGCATCAAAATGTCTTAAGGTTCAACATGTTAAACCTCCTCAAATGTTTAACTAGTGGTGTCAGCGGTGCCTCAAGCTCTTTGTTACTAAAATATCTACTTTTCATTTTCATTCTTCTTCCATATCAAGCTTTGATACTTTACAGAGACAGTTTTAAGCGGCAAAAAAAATCATCATAATATGATAATTGTTGGTTTTAAGTTTCAATTTCTCTAATGTGAGGACCAGAGTGCTTTAGTTCCATCCTCAGAGGATCGTGATCACTTCTGGCAGCGAGAGCAGGACGGGTAAACACGAGTCCATTATCTCTGTTGAAAGCAGCAGCAGTTTCCCTCACTGTGCCGGCCGATCGCTGCTCCGCTGACGAGAAAATGACATTTTTCTCTCTTGTTTTTGTCTCCCTCTCAGCGCGCCTACACTACACAGGTATCATGTTACTCACTTGATTTTGTTTTTATCACCTGGTTTGTTGTGTTGAAGGTGGTGATGTTATCACACATTCTATGGAAGTATATCAGTGCCATCAAATTCATTAATGCTTGTATTTAACATTTGAAATGTGGAATCTTTGAAAAAAGAAAATTAAGCATTGAATTTTGTTTTAATTGAAAAGTGAATTTAATCATTTCTATATTGAAAGACATTCTTTTTTTTTTTTAGAATAATTTCATTCAGTTATTTGTAGGTTGAAAGGTATAATTGTTTTTGTTTTAAATAAAAGTAAAATCACCTTTTTTAATATTAGTTTTATAATTTTTAATTGCAAAAATCCTGAAATAAAAATTTTAAATTCAATATTTTTAATTCATAGCCATTAAAATTCAGTTAAAAGCTGTTGTTAAAATAGTTCTGCCAGACTATACAAAAGAGCCAATCATGCGACTCGCAGACGATCACATGACTGATGATCTGAGCTTTTTGCTTTTTGTTTTTAGTGAAGTGGCACTATTATTCCCAACCTTTTTATATTTAGTTCCTATACAATACAAGGCTATACAATTAAATAAGATTTATATTTTTTATATGTATAATTGGATTTGACTTCCAAACTATATGTGTGAAAAAAAATATTAATAGATACATTTAAAAAAAATCCTTTTGAAAATATATTTAAAAAAAAATTACATTAATCTAATTTACAAATTACTGAATTAAGTTATCCAATAAACATAAATTCAACCTGTGATATACAAATTATTGAATTCAATGATTAAAGAAACATTTCAACAAAGACAATTCAAAGGTTCATCATTTTAAATTTTACATTCAATCATTCTGATAAGATTCTGTTTGCAGTGAGATACTTGCATATTTCTCCCCACATCTCCCAGTTATTATGACTGTCATCTTCATTTGACGCCCCTTTCCTGTCCCTCCATTTTCTTACTCCTGTAGTACTAGTTACTAACATGCTTCTTATGATTTTGTCAGCCCCTGTGTATCAAATATTGCGCTCAACTTTATATTGCAGTGTGAAGAAAACTTGTGAAAAGCTCAGCAACATAGGATTTGTTATGAAGCCATTTCTTAAATGAGAAGCTAACAAAAGCATGTCTGTTTCAGTCCAGCTCATGGGTTGTCTCTTCCCAGGATGAACCCAGTTGGAGGGATATCGGCAACGATCCAGGCAGAGCGACTGCGAGCAGAAGGCATGGGCACCAACGAGAACGCCGTGCAGTTCTCCAGCCAGGACTATGCGGCGCTGAAGCAAGAGTGCGTGGAGTTGGGCGGCCTGTTCGAAGACCCTTATTTCCCCGCCGAGCCTCCGTCTCTGGGCTTCAAGGAGCTGGCGCCGCACTCCGCAAAGACACAGGACGTGGAGTGGATGAGGCCCACGGTAAAGAAGGGTCGCATTTACACAAGATGTTTACAGCAGTTGACCCGCTTAGGCTAGACTCATCACCGCATAGCATTAATGTCCCGACACAAACATGTCATCGACACCGGCGTGCGTCTGAAAAAACGGACTTGGACAAGTCTCGGCAGCGGTCCCTGAGACCCGTGCAGCTGTCGTGACTGTGTGGAATTCTAGACCACTCCCTCCTGTGACATTTGTTTACTCTGTTTTATTAATACACTTAATGTTTAACTCGAAATTCCCCCTGAAGTTAAGTAATGTTTGACCATTTCTCTTCTTCTAGGAAATGATGGATGATCCCCAGTTCATCGTAGGAGGAGCGACCAGGACGGACATCTGTCAGGGTGCTCTGGGTGAGAAGATGGAGCTTTCAATGCTTCTAAATGTCCTTCAAAGCTGTCAAGTTTACCAGAATTGTCGTCAAAATAATCCCCTTAGAAAGTTATGAACATTTTCAAGAGATTTTTCATTCTCTTTTGGAACCTATTCCGTTTACTCGTGGGCTGATTTATATAATGTGACTTTTGTGAGGGGCTTTGAAGCAAAAAAAATAGGAGAAATTTGGAAATAAAATTAAAAAAATCCAATGCAAAAAACTGACTTCATGTTCAATTGTTGTTAAAAGAAGAAAGAATTACTCGTAGGAAGTGGAAACCCCAACTAATTTTTAACAAAAATATATATATTTAGGGTTAAATAAATAACGAATAATACAGATTAATACAAAATAAATGCATATATTCGATGTTAAATAATGCATTTCTTTTTTAATAATCATCAAGTGAAAAAAAATACTAAATACACATATCGTGTGAGTGAAGTAACTGTGAAAGTGTATCTTTCAAATGTGTTACAGATTTTTCTTCTATTGTTTTATACAAACATAATTTAAACAATACTATTATTTGTGTTTAATCCATTTATATTTATCTATTCGAGGAAAAATGTATTGCATTTTGGTATCAGGAATACTTTTATTTGTTTTTTAACGGTTGCCAAGCAACGAAATTTCATTGCCAGCTTCACTGCTGTGTTTTCCGTGCAATGATAATAAAAGAAAGTCTAAAGTCTAATGTCATGTGCAGTTTATTTGGATTTTATTTCATTAAGATCATGAATTGTAGATAACTGCAAAGCATTTGCTCAGTTTTTTATGAGTTATCCTCTTTTATGTTTTGAGTCAGGAAGTACAGGTAGTCTATAGTCGGGACCAAATCACCACCGAGTGTTGATCTTGTGTGTTGTTCACTCCAGGTGACTGCTGGCTTCTGGCAGCTATCGGGTCACTGACTCTGAACGAAAAGCTTCTCCACAGAGTCGTTCCACACGGCCAGTCCTTCCAGGATGACTATGCCGGAATCTTTCACTTCCAGGTATCACACTTTTTTTAGGTCCTCATTACAGGGGCTTTGAATATTTAAGTTGATGGAAAAGTAGTTGAAACTAGGGGTGCACCGATCGTAGCAGATACAAATGGCCAATTATTGGCTATATTTGTTATTATTATTGATCACACAAACCATATAAATAACAACAATAAAAGTGACCAATGCTGTTTTAATAAAACACGACAACCTTTGAAGAAAGATAAATAACAAACGATACAAAACTCAAAGTGTTAAATTGAATAAAATGACTTGTTTGACAGTGTAACAGTGAACTAATCGAACCCACAACTTCAGTTGTTGAGGATTTTGCGTTCTAATATCCTTCGCTCTTGAACGCACCATGGAAATCCTCATTGAATGCATCATTCACTTGACAAAGTTAATAGAGATCCCGTTTCTTCGAGTCTCCTTCATCCATTGATTTATTTTAAAGGAGTAAAAAAGTTAATTGTATCTATCGTAGTGTAGGAATATAAATGGCAAAAAGGCGTAATTGTCATTTGATCGGCCGATCAGGATAACAGGAAAAGGTTATAGGTCGTATGAATCCTCTGGCTTGTAATTTGGTGCAGCCTTAGGTGAAGTACAATTGCTGCTTCAGACAACATTGACGTGGAAGAAGCTTGACTTGAAAATTCTGTGCTACAGTTCTGGCAGTTCGGTGAATGGGTCGATGTCGTGATTGACGATCGACTTCCCGTCAAGGATGGGGAGCTAATGTTCGTCCACTCAGCCGAGAACAACGAATTCTGGAGTGCGCTGCTGGAGAAGGCTTACGCCAAGTAAGTGCTGACGTGAATAATTCAGTGCGCGAGCATTAAGATGCTCAAAAGAGTGCTGCTGCTGTTTATGCTGCGTCCAGATTGAACGGCTCCTACGAGGCCCTGTCTGGAGGCAGCACCACCGAAGGGTTCGAGGACTTCACGGGGGGCGTGTCCGAGATGTACGAGCTCCGGAAGGCCCCCCGAGATCTGTACAGGATCATCACCAAGGCCTTAGAAAGAGGCTCGCTACTGGGGTGCTCCATCGACGTAAGTGCTGAGCGTGCAAAAACTCCAGCGGCAGTCGGTGAAAAGTTTCCGTTGCTTTCCCACCGCAGATCTCGAGCGCCTTCGACATGGAGGCTGTAACGTTCAAGAAGCTCGTGAAAGGTCACGCGTATTCAGTCACTGGGCTGAAGCAGGTTTGTGCGACTCATCAGCGATAAATGTAAGAAAACAGCAAGTGAATTTTTTGTGGTCTCAGGTGGACTACCAGGGTAGAGCCGAACGCCTGATCCGGATACGTAACCCCTGGGGCCAGGTGGAGTGGACCGGTGCCTGGAGTGACAAGTATAGACTGTCTTTTAGTTTATGCCTCCAGCATTGATTTTTAAACATTTTTATTTGTTCTCAAGTTCCCCTGAGTGGAATCAAATCGACGAATCTGAGCGGGAAGATCTGCACCTGAAGATGGAAGATGGAGAGTTTTGGTGAGTTTCTGGTCGGTAATAAATCAGTCCTTTAAGACTTACGTGTGTTTTCTTCTGATTCCAGGATGGCCTTCAGCGAATTTCTGCGTCAGTTTTCCCGACTGGAAATCTGCAACCTGACCCCGGATGTCCTGAGCGACGACGGCATGAGCCACTGGAACACCATGAAGTTCTACGGCACCTGGAGGAAAGGCAGCACGGCCGGAGGCTGCAGGAACCACGCGAGTGAGTGATTCTGCTCAGAAACTCACCCACGTCACGATGTCAGGATGGATGAACTTCATTATTTTAATGTATTTACCACCAGTGGCCGCTTTAGCACTCGTGCTCAATCCCTTGATTTAGGTTTAATGATAAATCATCGTCGTTTTAAAACGCCACTAGATGGCGCTCTCTGCTAATTCAAGTCACCTCTGAAAGGAAGGCGTCTACCTACTAATGACACTATATCATATAGGGGTGTTTATTGGCAAGAATCTGGTGCTAAAATTCGCATCACCATACAGAAGCAACATTGTAATATATTGCGAAACCGGTAGTAACAAGAATATATTTGAAGTATTGTCAAGTATTTGACTCTGGTGTTGTCAGAATCTACAGACCACATGACTCTTGATGAAGTCGTAGCTGTTTTGGATTTGTTCTAAAACCAAAAGGTGTCCAAACATCTGCTTTCAAAAGCTGAGTCATAGCCTGTATCTCGTGGTATTTCATTTCATCCTTTAGCTGTGGAGGAAGTAATTACTGCTGCCATCTAGTGGCCTGAAGTTAAATTGCAACACCAAAATAAACATGAATATTTGCATGTTAATTGTAAATAAAACATCAAATTATTTTATTTTACACATAATTTCATAAAATGTAAACCATAAAATCACTATGATAAATTAAAATGTGATTTGAAATCCTAAAAAAATACATATGAATATGGTGCCGTTGAATGTCGACATAGTATTGTTTAAAGATATTCGCTATATATCGCTGTATTAATATTTCCTTACACTGCTCGTATCAAGAAACCTCATTAAACCATTAGAGCTTCATGATACATGTTTTAATAGCTAGTCTGACTGAGATTATATGATGATGATGATTTGTTTTTTTGCTGAGGTCATGAACTTCCATTTTCAACCTTTATTTCACCAGGGTCTCTGTAAATACACAAACTAGGAAGTAAAGAAAGGATTTTTGAAGCTTCATCGGTGCAGATACTGGAATTATGATTCGCTTCAGTAATTGAAATGTGTTGTACAATTGAAAATCAACAACTTACATTTATTCGTTTCATCATATTTTCTGTACCGAATCAATGACGAATTTACGGCATTGCAATTGCAATTTTCCGACAGTGGGGGGTGCCAAAAACAAGTTGTTTTTTTTCAACGATGGGAAAACACTTTTCCTCTCCTGCAGACACATTTTGGATCAACCCTCAATACAAGGTGACGCTGCTGGAGGAGGACGATGACCCCGAGGATAATGAGGTGGCCTGTAGTTTCTTGGTGGCTCTGATGCAGAAAGACCGCAGAAAGTATCGGCGTCAGGGTCAAGACATGCACACGATCGGTTTCGCCCTGTATGAGGTGAGAGCTCGTCACTTGCATTTTAGTTTTTTTTTTTATTACTCATGTAACTCTAACTCTTTGTTTTTCAGATCCCAGAGGAGGTAAGCCAACATTCTGAATTCTGTAACAAAGTAGGAGTCATCCAACACATTTTTTTCAAACGCTCAGTTCAGAGGCTGCCAGAACGTCCACCTGAAGAAGAACTTCTTCCTGTCGCACTCGTCCTGCGCTCGCTCGGAGACTTTCATCAACCTGCGAGAGGTGAGCACGCGGCTGCGTCTGCCGCCCGGCGAGTACCTCATCGTGCCCTCCACCTTCGAGCCCGGACAAGAAGCCGACTTCGTCCTGAGAGTCTTCACTGAGAAGCAGTCGGAGACCGAGTGCGTCATTTTTGTCTTTTTTTTAGTTGACGAAGCCTGTTGTTGTTGTCTGCAGAAAGTGTGGGTTAATTTGATTTCACTTTGGTTGCAGGGAACTGGACGATGAGATCACTGCAGACTTGGAAGAAGAAGTATGTTCGATTGTCTATTGGCTCAACTTCCAGTCATTCACTGCGACATACAGAGCTTAAATATTATATTCAGCTGGTTTAGCGGTGTGCCACGCTTGCATCTCTGTGAGTGTGTGGTCAGTAATGGCCTTCAAATGAGGCTTCTGGGAGATTATGCAGCATGAACATTATGCTCGCTGATGACACCTAGTGTTAACAGGACGTATAGCAAACAAATTATCTCTTATCGTCCATTTAACAATTAGAAAAGACAGAATATTCATAAAATCTCTTTAACATTAAAACGATTTTTTTTAACAAACGCAATGATAAGGTTTATTTAATATAAGATTATCTTGATAGATGTATTTAAATTTTTAATAACATTACACATAGTTGGATAGAAAATATTTTTGATTTACCTGTGATTTGGTCGAACTTTTATAAACTCTTGGACTCCTTTAATGGCATTTCCTGGATTATCGTTTCTCTCGACAGGAGGAACTAACTGAAGATGACATCGATGATTCATTTAAGGCGATGTTTGCTCAGCTGGCAGGAGAGGTGGGTGCTGGAAACGTCTTCTCCACTTCACTTTAACGATGACTCAGCCGCGTATATCTAATGTAATTTGAAATCAACCCCAGTATAATCCTTTGGTTTCCTTTCAAGGATATGGAGATTTCCATTCGGGAGCTCCGGACTATTCTCAACAGAGTTGTTACCCGACGTAAGATTGTTCGATTTCATGTGGATTATTCATTTTCCTGGCATCCGCTGTTAAAAGGCGTTTTTGCGTGAATCTGTTTTTCGTGTTCAGATAAGGATTTGAAGACGGACGGCTTCAGCATGGAGTCCTGCAGGACCATGGTCAACCTGATGGACGTATCCTTTTACAAATCCAAACACTTTTAGTTTCATCTCCACTTCCCATGTAACAGTCACTTAACAGTTCACCAGAAAGACGGAAGCGCCCGTTTAGGTATCGTGGAGTTCCAGATTCTATGGAATAAGATCCGCAAGTGGCTGGTAAGACAACTTCAATTTGATTTGTTGTGTCGCTGGTATTAATTTATTTGGGTTCCAGCTTGTTTTCAGAGAGTTTGACTTGGACAAATCTGGGGCCATGAGTTCATATGAGATGCGACTCGCAGTGGAAGCCGCAGGTAAGGATCATAAAAAGAAAATGAAAAAAATGACTATAACTGACAAATGCTTCTTTCTCTCTTAGGTTTTAAACTGAACAACAAACTGAACCAGATTCTGGTGGCCCGGTACGCTGAGAATGAGATGATAGACTTTGACAACTTCATCTGCTGCTTGGTCAAACTGGAGACCATGTTCAGTGAGTATTGACAGGGAAAGGTTAAAGAGCTGAGTGAATTATGTAAAATGTAGCTTTATTTTTTAGGTTTTACTTTTGTACAATGAGAAACGGACATATGTTGAACTCAATGAAAATGTCTAAAGATTCCAAAGTTTAGAAACAATTATCATTAGGTTGTATTGATTTTAAAAAATATAATCCTTTAATCAGTGTCGTTGTATAATTTAATAATAGCGTTGTGGTTTAGCATAGATTAAATATTTTTCTTGTTTCGTTAAAACACTAAAAACCTACTATCACACTGTCTCACTTTTAATGTTTATAATATATTCTGTATTCATGAAAAATATTTTTCAACAGGATCTTTCCGTCAACTTGAAAAGGAGTCCGGAGTAGCGGAGATGAATCTTACAGAGGTATAAACGTCTTTTTGCATCCGAATATTTCGATGTTTTAAACAACTTTTCTCCTTGTTCCATCGGCAGTGGCTTTACTTGACCATGTGTGGTTAACGGCCGGTCGCTGGACCTGCAGACCACCAGTACTGTTCAACACTGAAGATGCTCAAATCCCCGACAAAGCCAACCTCGCTGTGCTTTGATTATCAGAATCCAAATAGACCTCCTAACCTCAGCTAGTATCTTGGCAACTATGCAAACCTACAGTATGACAGATGTGCCACTATAAACCGTCAAACAGCATGAGTCCCTGCATGTCTGGTAAGAAAAGAAAGATGTTCTGTGCTTTCATGAGTTCTAGTTTGGTTTGATTCTAACAACTGTAATGACAGCAGCAGATTCAGGGCCATTAAAAAGTTTGCTGGATTTATTACAGGATCATCGATTGTGAGAATGTTGCTCACTCACTTGCAAAATATTTTAAAGTTTGACATTAAGCTTATTTATGAGTTTTGTTATATGTAAGCAGCTAACTATCGTGGTTCAGTTTGTTTGTTTTTTTGCACTGACACTGTAGATGAAGGAAACATTTGAAAAGTAGCCTAACATAACATACACAAGGATCTAGTTACTGTAATGCCTTAAATTCATAAGTTCTGAAGAGCTTTTAAACTGTGCCAGTCTTGTGTTCATGTGTCGAATGTATGTTGTGCCTTCAATAAATATTTCACTTTAAAGCCGATTCACTGCCTCCATGAACAAAAAAGGTTTACGGATAAATGAAACTATTTGTTGAAAATATTTAATATATACACATGTTTACACAAAGGTAGTAGCAATTGCCAACACTTTAGAAAATTCACCCTCTCTCTTTCTCAACTGACTCGGTAATGGCACTCTGATTCTGGTGCCGGTCGGGTTCCCGTTTTCTTCAATCAGAACAACGTTGTTCGAGTCGAAGCGGGCGGTCATGCATTGTCCGGGCATTTTGTGACCGACTATTAACGCGGCCTTTTTCTGTCCTCTGATGGCCAGCAGGACCTTGTCCCCAACCTTTCCCACTCCGTTCTTGGTGTAGACGTGGATCACTCTTGGAGGTCTGTGGTAAGGTGTGGTACCAAGTGCGCTGTTGTCCACCACACGGACCCTGGCCATCCTCTGAATGGCAGAGACCACTGAGGAAACACTTGACACAAAAATAACCAATGTTAGAGTCAATATGTCTGTTGATGTGAATCAAAATAAGTGTAAAGCTGTAAGATAACGCTCCAGTAATGTGGTATTTTAGAATGAGTTCAACATTTTCTATTTTTAAATCGTTTACCTGAAGGTCCTAGAGTGATTCAAAGCTTGAGATTCCGTGATGATTCCGGGTAAAGCTTTTGAAAAAAGCCGCAAAGCCATGACTTTCCACTGCAAGGGTTCGCTAAAGAGAGTAGAACAACATTAGCAGTTAGCATGAAACATGCTACGACCAGTAGCTGCTTTAACGTCGACCACATCGTAACAATATCAAGACTAAACGTTAGCTCAATGTTATATTTATTTTTCAATGCTATACTTGGTGAAGAAAACCCCCGATTTAAGAACGAATTTATGCTATATTTACTCACCCTTCTGTCACGCTTTTCGTCCAATGTCAAATTGCGTCATCAACATGCGACAGCAACCAAAGCCGCCAGAGTACAAAAACAAACAAAAATATTTTTTGGTTTAAATTGGTTTGGAGCAGACGCATAACATAAATGCCTTACATTTGGGCTGAAAATATATATTAATAAATACTATAAATAAATAATACAATGAAAATACATTTTAAAATAAACGTAAGTCTTAATTCGATTGTATATGATTAAAACAAATATATTAACTTTTGGAAATTCATTAAAAAAATAAAAATAAACTGCATACTTCATATATTTTACAATTTCAAATAACATACATCCAAAATGCAAAATGTGTGATCATTGTTTAATATATCAATAATTTTAAAAATATGTTATAGCTCAATGCTACGACTAAAAATATAAAACCAATACCCATGATTGGAAAAAGAGGAGATAATGGTCTACAAACAGATCTACAACAAGTTGTATGAGGAGTTGAAATAGTAATAAAGATAGTAATCGGATACATTTCTAAATGGTTAGTAGCGCCACACTTTGCTGAGGGATACTAAAAACTATATTCACAATACTGCAATGTAGCAGTAGCTTTATCTTTCCATTGAGTGGCAGTAAGTAAGTAAGTAAGTAATATTTGTAGAGTGCTTTTTTAGACCAGGGTCACAAATCGCTTAAACAATCAAAACAATACTTAATGAAATATATGTTTAAAAGGTCAAGAAAACACAGAGACAAACCCAGGAGTCTCAGAGAATCAAGGAAAAGCCTTCATGAATAAAAGTGTCTCAAGATGTTTCTTGAAGGAGTCAGTAGATCATCAAACACAGAGGGAGAGAAAGATCATTCCAAAGCTTAGGAGCTGAACCGTGTGCGAGGAACCATAAGTAGATTCTGATCCACAGACCTAAGAACCCGAAGTTGATCCTGAAAGAAACTGGAAGCCAGTGAAGATATTTAAGGATCGGGAAAATGTGAGTTCTTCTACCAGAGCGAGTCAGAATTCTGCAGAGTTTTGTATTAACTGCAGGCGAGACAACTCCTTCTTGTTTAGACATAGAAACAAACTGTTGCAATAGTCCAGGCGAGAAAACACAAACGCATGGATTACAAGCTCCAGATCATGTTCCGACAACATTTTCCTAAGTTTAGATATTTTTCTCAGTTGAAGGAACAGTTTCTGGTCAGTTTTGAACTAGAGACATGTCTTTGTCAAATACAACACCAAGATTTCTAAGGCTCAGTTTGACAAACAGCCCTAAGTCACCCAAGTATTGACTCAACCCTGGAGCTTTATCATCAGGAGCAGTAGTATGACAAGAGGGACTTTACTTAAAGGCGTAAAGAGTCTGTACATTATTTTCATTATCAGTCAACTGCAGACGCTTCTGCTTTACATGATGCTGTTTTGGCCCCGGCAGTCTGGGAGATAACGTTGCAACAGAGGTTTGACTTGCTGAGCTTCTATTTTTAAAAAACCAACAGCCATGTTAACAGAAGGAAACTAACATTAACTGACATTCAAACATGTTGATTCTAAACTATTTTTACTAGTTTATTATGAGTTTAGGGCAGTTGTGAATAAGTGGTCCTTAAAATAGAGAATTAAAGCTCGAATTGCTCTGTGGCTTCTCTTTATACAGAAGTATAGTGGTTCTATTTTGAATCTCTCCCAGATGACAAAGCTTCCTCATCCTGTCTTTCTTTGCAGGACATTCTGTCCTTGTTTTTTGTCCTATCAGCTACTAAGCAAAGTTCATTACCAACGTCAGATGATCAGCTGTTTGTTTGGAAGTTAAAAAAAATAATACCAAAAGTAAATTACGAATTATTGACTTTTGGTATTTTCCAAACAAACACATGAAATACAGTATGTGGCAGAATGTTTTTTTTGCTTATTTATGCTACACGACGAGTTAACCTGATATTAAGGTTGATGGATATTTATATTTTGTACGTTTTAATCGAATAATTGTACCAAAAAAAAAAAAAAAAGAAATTCTCTGACGTTCATACCAGTGACGTACGTCTCCGACAGGCCACGCCCCCACGCTGGGCTGGTTAGGTTCAGAGTTGTCTAACCGGCTGTCACACCGACGCCACATCCAAGTTAGTATTCCTAGTAAAGCTTTATTCCGATCAACTAGTCCCACATGCTAACAGTCCTGCAGACAGTTATAGTCTCTGGTTAGTCGTCGAGCCACGTTTAGGAACTTTTAACTTTATGTATCATCGAGGATAGATCACTCGGTGTGTGGAAAAACAAGGTAAGTGTTACTAATGTTTTTTTTTTGTTTTTTTTAAATCAAGATCAGCAAATGATCTTTATCTACTTTATTGAATATTTCAATCCAGCGTCATGGACCCTGACACTACCCTCCCTTCGTTGAGTCGACGTCTCGACATGTTTGTTTTTATTACTTGTCATTGAGACATAATCTTATTATTCATTTTGAAACTCTAATGGGTCAAGACGAGGTTTATATATTTAACTATAGTTTGCTTTTTTCAGTCCAGCATTGCAATCTAACCTCCCTATAATGGGAGAAAAGGGAAAACGAATTCGAGTTTAATACAGTATTTTTGTTGCATAAATTGGCAGTATTATAACGGCAAATAAAGTGTATTTCTCTTGAGTCTTCTTATTGGTTTGGTAAAACCACGTGTTGGAGTTGAGAAATGTGACCCCAAATTAAAAGTGCTCCTCTATTGATGAATTAATCAGAAGGGAAACAGTTCCTTTCAAATGTCAGCAATGAAGCAGATAGATGCTTTTTTTCTTCTGTCACTTTTTTGTCCACTGTCACTTCCACTAACATGTGGTAATAGTGGCATCACTTCTGGACAGAGCACTCTATTTATGGAAATGTTCCAATAATTTCTTCTATAAATTAGCTTTAAAATAAACATTTTACTGTGATAATTAAATAAAATTTAACATTGAAAACTTCCACTATATTTAGATAGATAGATGTATAGAACTTTGGTGAAATAGTTTTTCCAAATCGCAATACAGACGATAATTAAAAAAAATAAAATAAATAAGAACAAGAACAAAGTTACTAAAAAAAGGTCTAAGATAAAGAACAGTTACTATAAGTTCCCCCCAAAAGGATTTAACATAACCTACTAACAAAGTAATTTATTGTGTTTAATAGATGCAGTTGACGACATATTGAATGGCAACACAATTCCTTGAATCCTTACATTCAGCTGTAATTGGGAATATTATATAGTATTTGCAAAAAGTGTTGTCTGCGACCTTTAGTTTCCTCCAGCAGGGGTGAATATTAATTTCTTCTTCTTTTGTCTGAATAATACTAATAATAAAAATAAAACTTCATGTTTATATAAAGTACTGTAAATTAACAAACAACCCAAACCCGTAAAGAACCCAGCATGTTCTTATTTTTTACCATCAGTTTGATTCTCATCTATTTATTTTTTTTAATTAATTAATTTTATTTTTATTCATGCAGGCTATTCCTTGATTTTTCTGAGACTCCTCTGTTTGTCTCGGTGTTATCTTTACCTTTAAGCATATATTTTATTGAGTATTGTTTTGATTGTTTAAGGGCTTTTTGACCCTGGTCCGGAAAAGTGCTCTATAAATATAAATAGCTTACTTACTTACTTCCTATTGAGTCCAACACTATAGCTTGCCTCCTAATTTATCCCGAGCAAAGCACTAGATTACAATATTAATTTTTAGAATTCATGGAAACAAAATATTGGCGAAAATATTTACAATGTCCAATTAATTTATTTTTAAAAATCCTTTCAAATTATATATTCCCTGTACAATATCTGTGCTCTGTCAAATGACATTAAAACAATAGTTAATTGTTAATTATTAATTGAAGAAATATATAATTGAAATCAGCCGCTATAACGAGGAGTTACCAATAAGAGATGTGTTGCATTATCACTCCTGTACGGCAGGCGGCGTTATGAGTCCAAAGTTGCCATTTGACAGCCCATTAAATAAAGAGAAGAAGAAAAACATTGGCTTTGATTAAAAGTTTTTAAAGGCGGTGATTTATAATCCGGACAGAAACTCACTTCATTAGTTCAAACAAACCACGTTAAGTTCGCGACTTTACCAACCGAGACCAGAACCAACAGGTGTCCTGGATGTGGACTCGTTTGTCGACTAACGAGCGAGAAAGAGTTATGTTTGCTGTCGGCAGCTACAAGCTTAACCGCTAAGTATCCAACAACACGGTAAGCTTCGATGACTTGACTCGACCGAGTAAATAACGTTTTTTATTACCAAACAATACTTTAAAACTTCCACTCGGTTTGCTCTTGTGTTACATTAAGTTGTTTTAATTACTGCGAATTCACCTGAAGCGAGTAAATGTACGAATGTAGCGACAGCAACATTGAAGCTAATACAGTTGTAATCATTAATGGAGATACTAGTTTATAATGCGTTGTTGACTCTCATAGAATCATATCTGCTGGAACTGTTTCAATGCAAATATTTGTTTTATATTATAATATGTGCGCGAAACTACAGTACACGTCTAAAGAACATGAAGCCTTTGTGTGAACACGCAATTTTAACCGTTTTAGATGCACCCAAAAATCTTCAGTGTTTGATTTTTAAATGTAAGAAGATGGCTGATGTCGAATAGGTTTTTTATGTTTATATGTAAGTATAACATCAGAGAATTGAATGGTTTAATTTAACAGTTGAAACATAAAAAAAATCGAATGTCTTTATTGAAAGGTTTTATTTGGTTTTTGGTTGAAAAATTGATTAAAAAAAAACTATTTTCTTAATTCATTTCTGTACTCAGAAAAGGTTCATATTCTGACTCCAAATATTTCAGAAAAAGTTTTTCTAAATTCAATGTTTTTAATTCATAGCTTTTTAAATTCAATATAAAAATTCCACACAACATATACAATAATTGAAGTAAAAATGCTACACATTAAAAAAAAAGATTTTCGAAAGATTATGTGTAAAAACAATAATACTATAAAATCCCCATTAAAATATTCTAATTCAGTTTAGAAAATGGATTCAAAACAACAATTAAAAAAAAAAAATCTTAGTTTAAACAATGAAAATGATGTCAATTTGCGCTTTTATGGACAAAGACAGTAGTGTAAATAGTATTTGTTTTTTATGTATATGTCGAGTAGAGTTTGGCAATATGTCATAAATATAAATCCCAATTTATTTTCTCATCATTCGAAATCAATTATTCTTGATTTGTTGTTTTTTGTGGGTTTTTTTTTTTTTTAAACAAAATGCCAGTTTAAGGTAGTTGTCAATCAGTTTAAATCTGCTCTGTCACCTCTAATTACAGAAATATATACCTTTCCAAAAATAACTACAAGTATGTGTAATGTATCATTTTGTTTAGAGAAAGGAAATCTATTGATGGTCATTTCTTTTTATATTTTAAGATTGTATTGACAGTAAAATAAACAAAGCAATAATATAAGAACAATTTCCGCTCAACAAAAGTATAAAATATAACGATAGTTAATTATAATAAATATAATGGTATAATTAGTTAATATGCCATTTTATGGTAATGTATTTTTTTTATTTATTCCATGTGTATTGCCACCACAACATATTGTTGTATTGTGTTTACAACACTGGCAATAAAAGTTTTCTTATTCTGATAATGAAACTGCACTCAAGAAATGTTTAGAAATATAACAGTCTTTAAACAGTGTGATCGCCGATAATCGATAAGTGTGATCGACTAGAAATTTCCCACAATAATGAACTGAGAAGGATCATAAACTCAGCCACTTGAGACCTCATAGGAAGACAAAGACCTTGAAATGATTATCATTTCGGGTGTGATGAAAATTATATGAAATGGAATTATTAAATAACAAGACTGACCACAAGGTACTCAAACCTTTTGAAAAAATGTCTAGATATACTTTTGTGCTTAAGGTCCTTTCTGGTGAATGATAATCAGTGTGAACAGTGGTGTTGGGTTCAGAATGCACAGCAGTGCTCCTCGAGGCACAGGGGGGGGTGTTGTGTCCTCCTTGGGCTGAGCTTGGTCCATTTGAACCCTGTGCTCTCTATCAGCTTATTGTTCGACTCGAGCTGCATCCCTTTGCAGTGATGTCACAGCATTCCAGGGACCGGATAAATGACTTAGTGTTGGGGCAGATGAGCAGTGTTGTTGTGTGTGATTATAATTGTAGGTCAAAGGGCAAAACTATAGCAGTTTAGCTGCGCAAATACAAACCTATCCTTTAAGCATCCTGTGAAGTATTGAGCCGAAAATTAAGTTATTGGGACTCTAAGTGACATGTAATGAACCTTATAATTACCTTTTTATTTTTGTTACTTTTAGCTTGAATACGTCATTAAGATACTGCAGTATTTTTGTCATCTTTAATTGTAGGATTGATTGACTTATCTTATGTTTGGCCCTGGGTGATCAAATTAAATGAATGCCTGAGATATACACTTTGAACATGGTCTACGTTAAACTGATAAAATTAAGCATTTTGTTTGTAATTTAAATATGATTAAGTAAACCACCAAAATTGATGTGACCTTTGTCCCAATAAGAAACATTGAATATCTTTATCAGCGGAAACGTGCCTGTTTGTGGCAAACGGGGAACAGAAAGTGATGCTTCAAAAAAAGCCGGTTTCAGATGTTGTCCATGTGATCCAGTCTAACATGTGACTCATGACAAGGCACAACTTGCACACTTTCAGAAGTAAGCTGTGTATTTGCTTTGTCTGTCAGTCAGTCTTCAGTACAGTCATGTGGTAAATAACAGGTTCATTCGCTACCGTCTTGTTTGTAATTTGTTTTTTACCAGAATTGTTTTTAATCTGGCTGTGTATGCATTTCCCCTTCTAACCCTAATTTACACTGTTGTTTCTCTCCATAAGGTGGAAGATGTGGTGATTAATGCAGCCCCAACTATCCGTGTTTATAATGGCCTTGCTCGCGGCACAAGCAAGTGCCAAGCCCGACAGCCAGTCCGAACAGATGCTGAATCAGTCAAGGGAATACTGCTACTCCGGTCGGATCCGAAGTACCGTGCTGCAGGGTTTGCCGTTCGGAGGCGTACCTACCGTCCTCGCTCTAGACTTTGTGTTCTTTTTGGTGAGTTCTGTATAACTGGCACAGCGTGACTTGTTTGTGTGCGTCCTAACATGCTCGGTTTGTGCTGTTTGTACTTTCAGCTGCTGTTAGGCCTGTTTTCCTTCCTCCGAAAAAAAGCTTGGGATTATGGAAGACTGGCTTTAGTGACAGACACTGAACGGTAAATAAAGAACTTGGTTCTCTGATTAATGGAAGTACGTAGAAGATAAAATACAGTAGTCCTCAATTTGTAGATCATTATTTGAAACTTTGGCTCTTGAACGTTGCATCCATTTTTGTCATACGACTTTGTTTTCGTTTTCGTTTCTGAGGTGTTTCGTTTTGTACATCATTACAAAACTAATCTGTGTGATATCCTTTGCATACCAAACAGTCTCCTACACCACAAAAGGGATTGCATTGCTAGGCACTCAAACATGTTTATTGACAGTGTACAATGATCACAAGACTTTAATAAATACTATTGTTATATAGAACAATATATTTTTTTAAATATTTTATTGAACGTACATTGTAATTTAAGTCTACTTTAAAGCTTTATGTTTTGGTTAATAAATATAGTTTAGTGAAGAATGTTAAACTGATCAAATTGTGTTTAAGAACAATGTAAATATTATAGCTTGCACTTTGATGTGAGCAGTTTCAAATATTGACAAAAAAATCATCTGACTGTTATATGAATGTGTATAGTATTTAAAAAAAATAAATTCCAGTCCATTGGAGGCATTCAAGATTCAATTTATCAGTCTAAAATACATAGAATACCTAATACCTAAAATACCTTGATTTAATTCCAAGACACTTTAATCAAGGAGGGCATGAAGAGGATTGACTTGATGAGGGAGGACACGTAGGTTGAGAGGTTAAAGTGAGGACTTGTCTGACAGACAGTTGTTGTTTTTTCTTTGTATTGCAAAATATTCAATGTTTGTAGCAAGATGAAATCTAACATTTACATTATGTAAAGTGTTACTCTTTGATTGTTATAGTACATAAGGTAAAACATCAATATGCACTATGGTTTGAAAGAGCATCTGGATTATTTTCACCAAGTCAGCTGAAGTGTAGGAGATGACCGATTTTAAAATGGTACGCCGGATTAAAGTTTAAAAAAAAAAGGATTGCCCATAGGTTTATTTTCCACCCCTAACTGCACACCAACACAAAGTTTAATGAAGACCTGTTGATTGTTGTGAGCGCCGATGTCTTTCACTCTAAACCCTGGAAGCACCATGACACTGCTCCATCACCCACTTCCCCCCCAGTGTTGCAGCTCAACTGTTTTTGCAGCTGTATGTGAAGAGAAAGGAGGATGCAACAGAGTGGAGCGATGGAATGGATCTGGAAACATGAGTGGAAGAATATATTCCTTAAGCAGTTTTAAATAGAACATCCTAAGCTTTAAAATATTTCCCTATTTTTGTTAACCTGATGGTATGGATCCAATGGGCATCTGTCAAAGTGCCACTCCATCTTCACTGAAATGATTGGATTTGAATGTTTCTGCTTTTAACAGAAGAGTGGATCAACGATACAGTCGCCTGGACGATCGGGAATAGTATGTTCCACCTAAAATCTCCCGCCGCCACTTTTTCAAATAACCTCACTAACAATCTCGGCCCGGGGGGAATCTTCTAGGTGTTCACAAGCTACTCTCGGCTTGTCAGTCTTGCTTGCACTAACGGTGTGGGGGGGGTGTTTATGGCCTTTCTCAGCTTTCTAATCTGTGTGCTCTAATCTCTGCATGAACCTCCTTACGTAGGAGACGGGAGGCTTACATGGAAAGGTAACGCCGTCTAGATCTGTCGTAGTTTAGTAGACCCGGCATGCATTTCCCCCACTGCACAGTACACATGAGTCTGGAAGAATGTGGGAGCGGAGCTTGCCGATTGCAGCTGTAGGCTCCTCATTCCATGAGCAGAACATTCCAGATGACGTCATTCCTTCATGCCATAACCCTCACTGCTTGCTGGAATTCCACCAAAAGCTTGTGTTCTGGAACTATTTTGTAATGTATAACAAATTGGCCGACAGTAACATGACATGTATGTCCATGTGATCAAAGTAATTATGAGGAAGAACACGGCTATACTGGGGGAACTACCAGTTGTATCCGCCTCCTTTTCATCCTTTTTTTTCAATAGAGCACGCTCCCTTTATCAAATCACATTTGTTGATTTTGTTTCTGTCTATTCTTCACTCACCTAATGAGCATGCATAGATATATATAACTTGTATTAAAATGTCTTTGTACTGACAGCGCCTCTCCGTCGGAAACGCCTGAACGCTATGAACGACTGACTTCTCTGTGCAGCTCAGTAGACATTGATCCAAGAGACACTGTGAGTACACTTCTGTTTTATACATGCTTTAAAATGTTATAGTCAAGAGGAAATATGAAAAATCTGTATTAGATACTTAAAACCCCTAAATGTAACGCACATCTCTGATCAATCTTCTGTCTCAGGGGGTTTGCTCATGGTTGACGGCTGTTTTTCGCATCAAGTAAGGCCAACTTTCTCACCTCGTTTATTCATTTATGTTTTTGTATTGTATTGTTTTTGTATTGAAACATGTTTTCTCTTGATAGGGATGAGGAATTGAGGGAAAAGTGTGGGGATGATGCTGTGCATTATCAGTCCTTCCAGCGGCACATTGCAGGAGTTATTGGCATCGTAGGCATTCTTTCTGTGGGCATTGTGCTACCGATCAACTTTTCCGGAGATCTACTGGGTAAGTAGAGTAGAATTTTAGATTCTTTGCTGTGTATTTTAACTTTCCACTTGATTGTATTGTATTTAATTTGGTCTTGTGTTTTACTACAGAGGATAATGCCTTCAGCTTTGGAAGGGCAACTATCGCAAATCTGAGTTCAGAGTGAGTATTGATGAGTAAAGTCAACTGTCTCTTAATTAGGCAATTTGACACCTGGGCCAACTTGTACTCGTTACTTTGATATTCTAACCATGATTTATTAGGTGGTTGACACAACCTCCAGAACGCCAAAATATAGGACTAGTTGGTCTCATTAGATGGTCTTGTGATATTCATGCTCCAAACAAGATAAGTTATTTTAAGATTAGTGCAATTTCATTGATCAGTCATAGATGACAGCTGACTAAACTTGAATAGCTTCTAGGCAAAGTACAATGGTATCCTTTTTATACATGTCTCAAATCCAAATCAAATTAAAATGAAAACTTGTTAATCTTTTCCTTTTCATTAACATTATTTCTTTGTTTGGTTAAATACATCTTCTTTTGTAAGTTTGGGACCAAAACGGAGTAAACAACATGTGTGTGTAAAATTAAATGTCCAGGTGTTTAGCTTGTAGATAAAACTATGAGTATCTTTGGAATACCAAAGTCTTGAGGTACAGATAAAGTAAGTAAGTAATTTGTATTTATTGAGCACTTTTCTAGACCAGGGTCACAAAGCACTTAATCGATAAATAAAAATACCCCAAAAAAGAAATACCGGTACTTGAAAGGCCAAGACGACACCGATATCTGACCATGAATAGCTCTGAAGGTAAGAACCATAATTTTAAAGTTGATCCTGAAAGAATCCTAAGTGATTTAAGGATTAGAGAAATGTGAGTTATTCTACTAGAGCAGGTCAGAATTCTTGCTGCAGAGTTCTGTATCAACTGCAGGCGAGGCAGCTCTTTCTTGTTAAGACATGAAAACAAACTGTTGCAGTGGTTCAGACGAAAAGACACAAATGCATGGATTACAAGCTCTAAAGTTAGATGTTTGTGTCATTAACACGTGCGTTTGTTTTTTCTTCAATACAGCAACCCACTTCTATGGCTGCACACCATATTTGCATTTGTTTATCTCTTATTGACGGTGTACAGCATGAGAAGACACACATCCAAGATGCGCTACAAGGAGGATGACCTGGTGAGGGACAGCAAAATAGTTCATTATTTATGACCTACTTACCTCTGTCTTTATGTCTTCACAGGTGAAACGCACTTTATTTGTTACTGGAGTCTCCAAAATGGCTTCCGAGTCAGACATCAAGGAACATTTCGAGTAAGCACTTTTTTTTCACTGTGCAAGCTTCAACTTGATGCATCATTATAATCTGTGTGTATGGCAACTGTCCGGCCCACGTATTCGACTGGCATGAGCAACATGGCTTTTCCTGTTAAGCCAGGCACTGCTCGTATACAACAATAGAAGTACTATATGTCAAAGTGTCCGTAATAGGAGATGGATGAGCAGCAACATGCAGGTCATGTGTGGTTGGTTTATATTGAGGGGTGTCGGCTTAAAGCCTCTGGCAGTTGACATGTATTGTTTAACTTTACACCTTTTGAAATTAAAAATTGAGCTAACTACAGTATTTGAAGTTAAAGATGTTATGTTTTAAATAAAGATGAAATACCAATGGGTTAATCGACTGACAACTTGCTGATCCTTGATATTTTCCGTTTCCAGGCAAGCGTATGAAAACTGCACTGTTGTGGAGGCTCGTATTTGTTACGACGTGGCCAAATTAATGGATTTGGATGCCGAAAGGTAACGGGTTAAATATTTGATGCCTGTCCGGTGGTCTGGTTCTAGCCTTCATTCAGTGTGACACAGCTGATGTTTTGTATGCAGGAAGAAGGCAGAGCGCAGCAAGAAATTCTTCCTCAATTTGCAGGCGAAGGAGCACATCACCCCCATGATAAACCCGAAACCATGCGGACACCTCTGCTGTTGCATCATCAAGGGCTGTGAGCAGGTCAGACCCGCCTCTCTCTGACCTTAATGGTCCCACATACATACATTTTCAGCCTTATTCTATTAAATGATTTATTTTACTGGTAGTCAACAGACAAACAAATGACTGCACATTTAAAGGATTAAAGCATTAAAATAAACCAATCTATCTATAAAATCTATGTTTATTAAATAAAAATAAAATAAATATCACAAGTTTAAAAAAAACAATCAGCCGAATTGTAAAGAAACGTAATTTATTTATGCAGAAACCACCATTTAAAATTAATATGGAGTTTTGAGAATCCAGCATAATTAATCCAGCAAGAAACAAACGCATCTTTCATTAATTTCACTTGCCTTCATGGGTTTTTTGTTGTATGAATTTCAAATGAACAACCATCTAATAGTCCATGTTTGGGGTCTTGCATGTAAACCCCTTTCTTGTTATTGCTGCCACCAGCGATACTTTTGTCATTTTTATTTTTTTCTTCACTCTTTTTTTGTGGTATCAGGGGAAAAAATGCATCAAATGTCAAAAGTACAGAATGTCCTACATAGCTTTGTGTATTGCTTACCATAATGTTTTACAAACTGATAGTCCAGAAAACATGTCTTTTTCATTTTTTAAATTTCTAAGATGGTAATTCATATAACGTTGACTTTACATGGCATTATGAGTGAAAGTAAAAAAGCGACAACTTGGATCCTCTTTTGCTTCACAGGAAGATGCAGTAAATTACTACACAAAGCTGGAGTCCAAGCTCCGGGACGATTACAAGAAAGAGCGGGAAAAGGTTAATGGGAAACCCTTGGGCATGGCTTTTGTCACTTTTGAAGACGAGTCCATCACTGCAATGTAAGTGCAAAAGACACTTTATCGTGTTCACATCACACATTCATGTTTGTTCTGATTCGATTTAGAATCTTGAAAGACTTCAACGCCTGCAAGTGCCATGGCTGGCACTGCCATCAAGAACCCAAAAACTCTCAATATAGCGCTGAGCTTTTGACATCCAACTGGACGGTCAACTACGCCCCAGACCCGCAGAACGTCCATTGGTGAGCTGACGGGTGGACAGCTGTGTCCATAACTGTGGGTGATCGCCCCGTGTTGGTCTCAGCACTTCATAACCTTTGTTCCACAGGAACCATCTGTCAGTGGGAGGATTGAACTGGTGGTTGCGCTGCTTGGTCATCAACATCGTCCTCTTCATCCTCCTCTTCTTCCTCACGACACCTGCCATTATCATCTCCACAATGGACAAGTTTAATGTCACCAAACCAGTCGACTACTTGAATGTATGTTCGATCTAGTCTGTTTTAGTTTGAACGTAGAGAACAACCAAACAAACGCTGTTAAGTTTTTTTTTTGTTGGTTTTAGTTCCGCTCAGCTTTTAACTTTTATCTCTCTGCTGCAGAATCCAGTCATTACTCAGTTTTTCCCAACACTCCTCCTGTGGGCCTTTTCTGCTTTACTTCCTACAATTGTTTACTACTCTGCTTTCTTCGAGTCCCACTGGACCAGGTACAATAAACAAGTGCATGATATAACTAAGTATATTCAACTAAACTTCTGACATTTTATCACTTTTTATCGCTTCCTCAGGTCTGGAGAAAACAGAACCACAATGCACAAATGCTACACTTTTCTTATTTTCATGGTCCTGTTGCTGCCATCTCTTGGACTCAGCAGGTATTGCAAAATTTCTTTAAGTTCATTAACGTTTTTGTTTACATTATTTTTTATATATCATTGGCGTTAAGATCTGAATAACAAGGATTTTAATACATAATTTCACTTTGTTTTATAACTTTAAAAGAGGTGAACGTTTAAATTAGTATTTTCAACCACAGAACTTTTTCCATGGATGCAAATGTAATCTTGTGTTTAATTAATTGTGTAAGTGTTTTTATTTTCACACATATTATTTTGTCCTTCCAGTTTGGACGTTTTCTTCCGTTGGCTGTTTGACAGAAAGTTCCTGGCGGACGCTACAGTCAGATTTGAGTAGGCAAAGCACAAACCAGTCTTTACACTTCGGAACCGCTCATTTACGCATGTGAATTATTTTTGTAGGTGTGTCTTCCTTCCTGACAACGGAGCCTTTTTTGTAAACTATGTCATCGCGTCTGCATTCATCGGTACCGCCAATGACTTGATGAGACTTCCTGGTCTGCTTCTATACATGATCCGGCTTTGCCTGGCTCGATCTGCGGCGGAGAGAAGGAACGTAAAAAGGGTGAGTTAGTTCTTAGTCTGCTGTAGAACATTATTTTATTTATACCTTATATTTACTTTTTCTAAAACTGTTGTGCAGCACCAAGCTTACGAGTTTCAGTTTGGAGCAAGCTACGCCTGGATGATGTGCGTCTTCACAGTGGTCATGACCTACAGCATTACTTGCCCGATCATCGTACCTTTCGGTAAGCCCTGCTGATTTAACTTTTTGGTTTGATTGTTCTGTTGTTGTCATTTTGTGAGTTAATAATAACGATCCATAACATTTGAAATAACTATGTCATCTTAAATATTCTGAAATGAAGGCATGTTAAGTGAGATCATACAAATGATTTATACAAGACAGAACACTGTCTGGAAAAGACAAAGTTGACAAAATATAATAAAAGTATTAAAATTATAATCATCTAATAAGGTAAAAATGTCATAGGAATCGGGCGGACAGTGGTCCCTCGTTATATGGGGGGGGATCAAGTTATGAACAGCCCTCGGAAAAAAAAAAAGTGACCGTTTCATTTTTCTCTTTGCAACTACAAACAACTAAACAATTTCCCGAAAGAGGCCTCCTGAGGGATCAATAAAGTTTTACCTTACCTTACATGTCGAGGCCTCATAATCCCTCCTGGCCCTCTTTCAAAATCCATTTCACGCACATTTTCTACGTTCTCAAAAATGTATATACGCTCTCAAAAATCCTACAATATTTTAACAACATGAAATTCTTAATGATTACTCAATAATGTTACAGCTCCTCCGATTGTCCCGACCTTCATTTTTATGCAGCTAAGATTTATTTTTTTTCAGTTTAGTTTGGGTTTTTACGTAGAAAGTTAACGTGTCATGAGCAACAAACTCTGATTGTCTGACTCGTATTAAACGGTTTTGGTTTCCGGGTTAAAGGGGGAAAGAGAGTTGTTGCAGTTTAGCATTGCGAGACAAAACATGGTGTCGGCTGTTGTCCAGCACCTTCTTGTAGCTTTCTCATTCGGGAATGCTACTAAATATTTAAATATTTAATACTGCGTGCAAAAAAACCCCAACATTTTAGAGATCGCAGAACGCTATATGGTCAGGGAACACCGTATTTTTATTTACTTTAGGGTCACCTGCCCTGAGAGGACGAGTAGCTCAAACTTTTAGTTCAAAGTTATTCTAAGTGTTGGTACATGGTTGAATTTGAATCCTGTTCTTTTTCAGGTCTTATGTACATCCTCCTGAAACACCTGGTCGATAGATACAACTTGTACTACGCCTACCTGCCCACTAAACTAGACAAGAAGATCCACCACGCGGCTGTGGATCAAGTCGTCGCCGCCCCCATCCTCTGCCTCTTCTGGTTCCTGTTCTTTTCCACCGTCCGGACTGGTAAGACCGTTTATGGCATCAGTCGTGATGTATATGTAATCGTCACGTCTCTCCCCAGGGTTCACGGCTCCGACCTCGATGTTCACGTTTGTCGTTTTGGTCATCACGATCATCATTAGCCTGTCTCACGTGTGCTTTGGACACTTAAAGTATCTCAGCGCACACAACTACAAGGTAACATCTGTAAATGAAGTTGGGGTTTCCAAGCTGATGCAAGTGTCGTCGTCTAGATTGACACACCAGAACCGGAGACTTTGGAAGACGAAGACACGGTCTGCGATGCTGCCGGCACCAAGGCTGCAGTGAGTGTTCCGATACATTTTTCTGAAAATCATTTAGGCTACCAAAGCAGCAGCTATCACCAAACTGTAATATCTTTTTTTAATTTGTCTCCTGCACCAGATGTACATTGCCGAGGTGCTACAAGATCCAAACTCTGAGGAGGCTGATTCAGGCAGTGGCAAGGAAGACGGCCAGGGTTCCTCGCAGGACGAGGATATAATCAATGTGGAAAATGATTTGATAGAGGACTTCCAATCTGGTGAGGACAGCCTCATAATCGATAATGAAGTGTGGCGTTGATGCTACATTTGATAGACGAGAATAGAGAAACCTTAGACTAGCAGTGCACTGAATGTGTAAGAGTAAGAACGGACAGTTCTTCAAAGTATCTCAACCTCCATTGAGGGATATAGACTTTTTCAATGAATTTTGAATTCTTAGGACTCATTTCTGTTCTTTGTGTATATATGTGCAGGGAATTGCTAGCAATGACAGCAACAGTGTAGTGTAGCCCGGTCCCTCCCCTAAAGTCTCAGCACATGTACGCCAGAAGAGAGTGCAAGTGAAGGTAGGAAGGCGTGTCTTTGTCCAAACGGCGCCATAAAAGTTTGAGGTACAGCAAAGCGCATTGATTTAGAGCTTGTTGGGTTGGTTCTGTACTTTGTCAGTTTTCCTTAGTCGGTCAATTTCCTGTATAAATGTCTGCAGGCACATACAAACGCTAAAACCAAAAACTTATTTTGCAGATCTACAATGATTTCTAAACCTTTTTTTGGCCCTTTTGTAATGTCGACTGATTAACATTCCCTTCATTTCTAAATGGGATCTTTCGTAAAGCAGAATGTTGACATGTGCATTACAATATACGGTGTTGAAATTTAACTGGAACTTAAAATGAGCTGTTGTTGGGGCTGCCGCCACATATGCTCCCCCTGGTGGTGAAACGGTGCTACCACAGCTCTAGAGTCTTCTGCGTCCCACACTGCTTTGTCCTATCATGGTGATGAAGCTGTATTTGTTGTATCCTTTTGTACATATTTCTTTGTTCATGTTTACGTCAGTTGTATGCACTCTGTCTCCGGCTGACTACTGGAGGTGACTCACCTCTCCGGCTGCCTCCACTGTTGTGTTTACACTCGGCTCTTACCAAGTCAAACACTTGTCGTTACTTTAGTGTTCTCTTCAAACCCTGCCCCTCTTTGTCGTCATATATCAAACAGGTGTAAACAAGACTTCTGCCACTGTGGTGAGAAAAAGCTTCACTTATAGCTAACTTTAACACGCAAGGTTCTCGTTTACTCACTTGTGACACAAAAGTAATCAACTCAACTCCGTTTGCAGCACATTTGGAAAAATAATCCAAACTCCACCACGAAAAAAGGTGACCAGAGAGAACAAAATCATCATCTACCGCAGCTTCAGCTTTATTCTCACTAACACGGAATTAATAGAGCCTTTATAAACTAGTCTTTAGTTGATCGTACTAACACTGCCAAACCCCCCGCGTCAGCTAGTCATGATTGCTTCTTTTGTCTTGAATCAGAATGTGGAACTAAAAATATTTCCTCTTCAGTTGCACATCCAGGTTTGACACACGGTCTTAATAAAGATGTGCACTAATCCATGTCAACTTGTATGACTGGCAGAAGGGCAACGGTCTCATGCTTTCATTCTGCTAGAACATGAGGAGACTTGTTGTTGCTGCTCTTCCAGCCACGAAAGGGTGATTTTTTTGTTTTTGTGTATATGTTTCTTTTGTTCACAAATTGTATCAGACACTATTCAGCTCTGCTAACCATGTAGTTTTACAACTGGATGTACGGACACCACTGATCACTCACTTGGACGAAAACACTGGAAAGGTTGTCTTGTTTGCTTGTTTTAAATGTTGCTCTTTCATTTTATGCTGTTGTCTCGTGAGTAGTACAAGTCCATTCTGTACATGTCTCTGTGGATTTTTGTTGATGTCTCTCAAAATCAAACAACACATTTTTTTTAAAGTTAATAATACTGTATCGACTGATTTGCCTTTTTTTTCCCCCAAAAAACATTTTGACTCTCACAGCATCACCACTAGTCTCCCAGTGTTCATGATCCTATAACGTTAAAAGACCTTCTTATAACATTACGAAATGAAGTGCTAATTGGATATTAGTTGTGTAAGAAAACCTTCTTCATTTTATATGTATTTTTTCAATTTTCTGTCCCTCTGAATTATTTGAAACAAAACTGCTTTTTTCTTTTCTAATAAGACACATCAGTTATATTGTTTCTTTTGTGATACAAAAAATACAATAGAAAATGCATTTAAATGTGTATATTATATATAATATTTGGAATAAAGATAATTATACAGCAATATGAAATAGAAAAGGAGGAAAATGTAGGAGTAAAGGGTTCTAGTTGCTAAACGAATTCATTTGTGAATTATATCAGTTTAGTAACGATTAAGTGAGTAACAATTACTCCTGCCAAAGTAACCTCTAAGCGAATCAAAACAGGCCATTGCGCATGCGTTAGCGTATCGCGCAGATCTATCAAATCGTGTAAGTTCTTCCTGCTCTTTCGGGTCGTGTCAGTAAGTACCATTTCTGCCCGCCCTGTCATTTTGGTCCGTGCGCTTCCTACGTCACATCCTGCATAAGCAATCGTATTTTCCCAAGCCTTTTTTTTTTGAGACTCTCCGAAACCGATTTGAGGGAAATATGAAGCATATATTTAAAACTTTTCTATCAAAAATTATTATCAGAGGTTATATCTCCTTTGTCACTTCCTGGTCTGACCGCTTCCTGATTGGCTGACATGTGCGGATCATTGTTTTTTTATTTATCGACTAATACACTACGGCTGAACCGTAGTCCACGTTTTCTGTCAACTACGATACAATCATTTAGTAAAAACTGTCACAAATGCGTGAACGATTTAATTAATGTGCAGGTGTAACTGTACACACATTTGTAATTTAGAAGAAATGTGCACATATCTCGAAACTGGCAAGTCAAGGAACACGTACGCCACCTGCTGGCGAAACCGCGTCATCGCATCCAAAAAATAAAGTGCTGCGAATACAAAACTCATTTTAAATGCGTCAAGAAAATTGGCAATTCTATTGTTTTGGATTTCAAAATACTTGAAATACTGTTATTCAAAAGCTAGGTTAGAATTAGTTCACTGGTATACTTTTAGTTTGCAAATTGATACAATTATCAAATTTCACCAATATATAGATACTGTTTTAATACAAATCGTTACATAAAGTTGTTTAAAAACAAAAACAAATACATTATCATTTCATTAGTTAACTAATGGCTCACTATGGCTCAACATTTAGCAATAACTATTTAGGTCTATTTATCTTTAGAATTTAGGTATCTTTTGGTTCTTTTAGCAATTTCATTTATCATATAATTTGATAATCTGATCTGAAAAAGATAGAAAGATGAGAATATTTCTTATAATTTATCTAATTTTAAGCAGCCTGTAGCGAAGTTAGAGACTTACCTATTAAAGTCTTAAAGCATCACAAGGAAAATTAAAAACTCTGATCTGATGGCAAGACCAGAATTTTAAGTTAACAATGTGGAACAAAAATTGGATGTTTCGTTTGATAAACATGTGGTGAAATTTCCGGATAAAGTTATCGTGTTGGTAAAATTATTACTCTCTCGACGTAATATTCTCTTCTTCTCATCCTTAATCAGCCTCGGTTGCTCACTACTGCCATCTATAGGTCGATGGTGTAACCTTGTCCAATATCACAAAACGAACATAAGAGTAACTATTAGATTATAGAAACGTTGACTACTAACTACAGTTTTGCTGCTAACAATTTCGAAGTCAGTTGTAATTTGTTAAAGGATTTCCCTTTTATTTTATTTCAAATGTAAGTGAGAGACAATTATTTGTGATTCCTCTGATCTATTCACCTTTTCATAAATATAAATGAAATATTTTCTGAATAAAAAGAAGGGGAAAAAATAATATAAAATAATATATATTATTTAATATACGTGTCTTTCTTAAATAATAAAGTTTTACCTTACCTTACCTATGGTATTGTCCATAATAAAGTACAAACCTTTGTTCGACAGATACTATTTAATCATTTGAAAATGTTGGTAAGGCTTTAATGAAAAGTAAACATGTAAATGACTATTTAAGACTTCTATTCAATTTATCTAAAAAGCTTTCAATCTACAAGTTTCAAGTTGCTGATGGAAGCGGTCAGCTGAGCCTCCATTGCCATCCGGTCGAACGTTCTACTCCGAGTCTGCAGCCTCACTTCCTCCCTCATGTAGGAGGAGGCCCGGGCTTGTCTCTGCGCCTCCTCCTGGATCTCTTCTCGTTGTCTCCTCAGCCTCTCTCTTCTCCACTCCTTCACGACGATGTGGCTCTCCCTGATCCTCTGCGCCGCCACCTCCTCTCTCCGGATTCTCTCCTTCAACCTCTGGTGGCAGAGGCGCCGGTGCTGGTTGTTCTGGCTCGTCTGCAGCGCTCGCTTCCTCAGCTGTGCCGATGTGTGCTGGGCGGCTCTCTCCATCCTCTGCTGGCTCAGCTGGACCAGGATCTGCCTGTGAGTGAGCAGCTGGACCTTCTGCAGCTGCGCCCTCAGCAGTGCCCTCTGGCCATCTAGCTTCTCCTGGGCCGCTCGCTCCTGCAGTTCCTTCAGACGTGCCTCGACAACCTGTGTTCGATTCTCCCTGAAGTTGTGCAGCTTCTTCTCCAGGCTGGTCCTCATCACCACCTCCTCCTCCTCCCATTGTTGCTCCACCTGCCGCCTCAAGAGGACACGCCGGAGCAGCTCCTTCTGGTTTTCCTCCTGAAGTCTCCTCCTCTGTTGCACCTCCAAAAGCAACCTGCACCTCTTCGCCTTTTGCTCCTTATTCATTCCTACCAGTCTCTCCTTTTCTTGGTGCTTCCTCTCCGTCTCTTCTATTTTTCTGAGCGACTTCTCCTGGTAGCTCTTCCTCTCCTCAGCCTGCCTAAGTACAGATACCGACCTCGCCCTTCGCTGGGCCTCCACCTCCTCCTTCAACCTCCTCCATCGATCTTCTTGCTGCAGCATCTCTTGCTCAAGCCGCTCAACTTTTTCCTTCTCCTGGCAAACTCGAACTTTCCTGCGAGCTTCCAGCCCCTCCTGCCAACGCTGGACGCTCTTCTTCAGCTTCCTCCTCCTCCTCCTCTCCGCCTGTAACTGCTGCTCCTCCTCTCGACGTCGGTCCTCGACTCGCTGCTGGTTCTCTTGAAGAGAGACCTTCATGAGCTTCTCCTCCTCCTGGTGTTTCGCCAGCATGAGGGCCGCGATCTTCCGATCCTTCTCCGATACCGTGACCCGCATCTTCCGAGCGATGTCCCTGGTGAGCTTCTCCAGTTTCCTCTCGGTAGCTGGCGAGAATTCAAGATCACCGAGACTGAAGCTACATATTGAGCTCCTCTCCGGGTGGCTATGACCTTTGACCGAGCACGAGGACCTGCTCATGGTCTTTGACTTGGAGCAGAGATCAGCGTACGGGACTTCCTCTTCTTCGAGCTTCACCTTTACTCCGGATCCTGAAACAAGCCCTTGAAGTCTGTTAGTCCTGGGCCACGTGTTACCCGTGTCCTTGACAACCCTCTCCCTTTCTTCTCTGCACATCTCCAAGAGCCTCCTCCTCTCGTTTTCATAGGACTGGTGCATGACTCTCACCGCCTCGATGGGGGGTCGATGTTGTTCGGCGATCAGCTGGTTCAGGGATTTGATGAGAAGCTGAACCGGCTTGACTCCCAGGCGTGCGCAGGACTCCAACGAGCGAGGGCTGGTCAAAACGCAGCGACCACGTCCCGCTCCAGGAGAGTCAAAGTCGGTCCGATCCAAGTGAAGCGTAGTCCTCGAGTCCCCCATGACGACGGGGAAGTGAGACGTGGCTCCGAGTGGAAGTAATTCCCCTGTCCAGTCAGGTGATCCGGGATTAGTGTTGATCCATGTGATCGGTTTCAGCTGCTTCTGCCTGTAAAAGAAACAGGGAGTCCATTAGAAAGTGTTTCTCCTTTCGTGTTCAAGAGGTCTATTTAAAGGTCTATTGAAGATGTGAAGAGCTGTCATTGACGTTTCTCCTTCTTTTTCGTCAGCTGGTACAGACATTTGAGGAAGTCTCTATTTGGCAGGTGTTACATATACTTGGACTATTCTTGGCTTATCGTCAGATATCTGAAAACAATGCCTTAATTGACATCAACATTTCTTAAATGACATTTTTAATAGTATTTAAAATGTGAACAAATGACAAGTAAGATCTATATTAGTAAACATTTATTTATTAAATTATTTAGGCAGGAAAATTTTCGTTATCAGCACAATGGTATTTGAAGAATATTTTACAGTTGACTAAAAAGTTGACAAGTTTATTTTATTTAAAAGTCTTTTTTTTATGTAGAATTGTCCCTAAACCTATGTAATTAATTTGGTGGGGGTTTTTTTTCATTTTATTTCCAAATGGTATTAAAAAGTTTTAAAGGGAAGCGGTAGGAGCCCTGATAAATACCCTAAAACAGGTTTGAAGATGAACTAATAATATTTATGTAAATGTGAACCTGTACAATACAATGTGTTTTGGAAATGAAATAAAAAAACGAATACGGATTGTAATTTAAAGCAAACACTAATAATCTGTCTTTAAATATTATATTTATTTGTATCCCCCTTGTTTTAATGTATTACTTATTAATTATGTCAATTGTGTTAACAACGTTTGTCCAAATTAATATTTACAGATTTGGACACATACAAATGTATGTTAAAATGTATTTATTTATGTTTTCTGTCTTTCTTTTTTTTTTTTTATCAAAAAGGTTCTATTTACTCTGTAGCTCATTTTCTTCCACTTCATCCCATTCACTTCAAGGTAATTGGTTAAATTACGGTATTTTAATAGAAATAAATAATGAATGTGTTTTTTTTTTGTGGTTTTAATTTAAATTCAAATGTTATCAAAAAGTATTGAATGCAACTTATCTTAAGCAGTAGAGACAATGATGCTATATGCCTACCCTAAAACGAGTTTAAAATAATAATAATAATTAATATATTAATTTAATAACTGAACAAATAACGATACAATGTGTTTAATTGTAATTTGAACAATAACAGTCTAATCTTGAGATATTATATTGATTTGTAACCCCCTTATTTTAAGTCCTTATTATGAAGAAATATTTATATTTAAAGTTATACAAATAAAAAATACTTATATATTTAAACTACATTTATATTCTTTAATCAAGTTTATATTTTCTCTGCATCTCATTTTCCATCTTTTAATCGAATTCGTAAACAGGAATGGTTAAATTCCTCTATTATAATCCTTGCATTTTTATTGGTCAATATAAATAGAAGAAAGCGAACAAGGAAATGTTGACAAACAGTAATACAAAACGTGACGTAACGTGTCGCGTCATCATGAGTACGGAAGTATTCTGGCGGGGTGTTGGGTCCTGCGGTGTAGAGGCTGCTGTGTTGTTTTAAATCATTATAACTCAAAATAAGATGTTTTTTCTCGTCATGGACAATATAGCCCAGTTGTGTAAGAAGTTTTAGAAACGCTAACCGTTGTTAGCTTGTAGCCGTGACGCACAGGGGAACTGCCGCGAACTTATTTGCGCCACCAGGTACTTTTATAAATGTGTTTTCATGTTAAATACGTACATTTTGTTTATCGTTACTAGTTCCAGTTCGAGCACTTTGCTTTATTAAATGTTATTGTTGATATTTAGTTTATACGTTCACTCTGTGCTGACTACTTTCACTTCACTTTTTAATACTGGTGTTTATTAGTCAACGGTGGTGAACGTTCTTCAAAAATAGCTTCTTTTTTTTTTTTTTTCCTCCCCAGAAACGTGTCATACCCCGAGTAAGATTTGCAACTGACACAATGAGGCGAGGAAAGACCAACAGCAGCGATGGAACCGCCTCAGACCGCGGCACCGAGGAGCAGGTGAACGGCTCTGGTTCTGTCAACGAGGCGGGTTCGGAGTCTGACGACGAGCAGGACGGCAACAACCCGGCCGTGAGGAGGAGGATTCGGATCCAATACCGAGGGCTCATCAACTCCATGAAACGTGAGTTCTTTTTTTTTTTTTTTTTACACCGAATGTTGTTGCAACTCAACTCCCAATAATCTTGTCATTCCAGATGACAGAGAGGAGTTTCTGAATGCGAACAATAAGCTGACCGAGGTCCTGCAGGAGGCCAACAAAATCTTTAAAACTGGTATGTAACTGTTAAAATAGGTGAAGGAATTTCTTGTGGATGAAGCAAAAATCAGACTCGAGTCTGGAGTCTTTGACAGCGCCTTTCTGCTTCCAAACTCTGTTTTAAATACGCCAGCATTCTCCTGTGCTTCCTTCACATCACAGTGTCATTTTCACAGATCATCGACACAAGATTATCATTCTCTCCGTCAAGCACTTAAATCTGTTCCATATCACAGCCAGGGCGTCACAAGGAAATGTAGCCTCGTTTCTCTTCCACACTGTGAAACACAAGTCTCCTCACGAGCCAGCCATTTTTACACAAGTTTCTCCGTTACTTTCTTTCTAGCTTTTAAAAATTAAAAGCATTACAGGCGTGTGTTTGCCGCCTGTATTTTGTCTGTTACTGCAGCCGACTGCACTTATTACTCAAGTTCAACCTTCGAACTTTTGGTGATCCCGTACGCTTTTTTAAATCTTAACCTTTGCCGATCGCCGATCGCTTTTTAAAATCTTAACCTTTGGCAATCCTTGATCGCTTTTTTAAAATTGGTGTAAAAGAGGTTCAAAGTGTTTTCTTATGCAAGAATATCCATCCACCTCGGACAAGCCAGACAAAATATCTTAAAGTATCTAATGCGAGAATTCGTTACATATAAATAAAACGGGTTTCTGCTTACCTTTAACTGAGGCCCCTGGTTTGTCTGGTCTGTCCTTGGTCCTGGTAGGATGTGGGTCGGGACTTCGTCCTCGCAAAATCGCCCCCTCAGACTGTATGTGACGCCAATTGTAAAAATAGGTTCTTTCTCCAAATGAAGGAATTTCTTGTGGACGAAGTTAAATGACACTTAAGTCTGGAATCAGCGATATTAGTGTATTGAAGAAAAAGTAGATAACAAGACTCTCTGGTACAACAATCGAAGCTTCGGACACATCTACGAGAAATGGCACCTGTGCGTCTCTTCCGCAGAAGTGCTACAGAGAGATCTCTTCTGCCATTCCCTCCCCACATGGAGGTGTTCATACTCAGATACCGTAAAATAAAACAAGATGTCCTTCCACCGGAGGTTCACGGGACATACGTTATCTATAAGTGGAGATAAGAAAAAGGAGTGTTCTGTCCTTTACATTTTTTCCGGAGACGACTAGAAATTTATAGTTGCAAATATCTGAGAGTAAGCTGTGTGAGTAACTTAAAATATAAGATATTATATAACTGTGAGCAGATGTTATGAGCTGCCACCTGTCGTTCACCCTAGGTAGCTGGGATAAGACTCGGTGAGGGGAATAAGGTGAAAATGAATGTGTTTGTGTTGAAAAGTTGTCTATGCTCTGACTTGTATCTTCAGACATTAACGTGAGTGGAAACGTAGGATTTTTGAGTCTTAAATTTTCATTTTAAATTTTTTTTCTAGTGACACAAACGCGAGAAGCCACAATGGATACTCAGCTTCTTGTTATGGCATCAGAACTTGGAAAAGAGAAAGCCACCCATCTTCTTGCCGATGGTTCTGCCTTTGACACCGATGCTTTCTCAGAACATCTTGTAAGTGACCCTCTCTACCCTAAAATATCTTCTTGCAACGCAACTCATATCCCGTCATTATCTTGCTTTATTTCTTCACAGCTACAAATAATAACAATTTTTTTTAAGCAAATGGACCAAATCAATATCAGAAACAATGTGTTCTCAATTCTATTGTCACTCATATTTGGAAGATATTATATTCAGTTCATCTGTTTAAGATGTGGTTTTGAATTACACCATAAAATAAATTCAATTTAAAAAACAAATAACCCAAACACTGTGAAGATAGGGGGAAGAGAAAGAAGAGTTCAGGTGGATTATCGGCTGTACGATGGCAAAAAAGGAACTGAAACTCCTAAACTAATATCTATAAATATGGTATCAACTTAATCGAAAAATAGATTGCCTCCTTTTGCACCACATACAACTGAAAGAAGCGGAACTTCTGGAAATCTCCTTTATTTAGAATGTAATAAACAAGGTTTAAATGTAATCGAAATTGGACTTGTATGAATTTTCAAGGGGGTCTTCGGCTGCTCCTGTGCCACCCTAAAGACACCCTTCACTGAGAGGCCAGTAGTCTATGCTTATCTTCAAGCATAATTCAAATGGCACTCTCCAACTAGATTTGTAATTAAAATAAAAACAAGGTTTTGAGTGGTACGGCTTGAGAAATTGTCTGACTTTGTGATGACGGCGCAATGGCCAAATTATCTGCTTTATGAGTCACAGTCATTCAAACATGTGCATGTCATATCCTGCTGTTACAGGATCGTAAACAATGGCTGATGTTCGAATCAAAATCAGAAACTTTTATCGCCAGTCAATAGACAATTTTAGAATAAAGAATGAAATAAAATGACATGCAAAATAAGCAATAGGAAAACAGAACCAAGCACCAAGGCAGGCGTGTAATTGTTGCTAAAAATAAAGTCAAAATATAATTAATGGCAGCCAGTAAAATCTTGAAAACAGATGGACAACTTTATTCTCTTTCTCTTGAAGTTAACCTTCATGGGTCTGAACAGACTGGAGAGAGATGAAGAAGATGAAGAGGACGAGGCTGTAGGTTACTTGCCACCAGACGCTTGGACCCGGGTGGCTCGGAGAGCCGAGCCGTGCTTCAGAACGGCACCGACCTTCCATTACATGTAGGATTGAATTCCTTTCCAAATAATTCTCCATCACTAACATGAATATACATTTTTTTGTTCCTTCTTATTCTTCAGGATGGGTTCCTTCCATGCTGAACCACCGCCTCCAAAGCAACGAATCGAACGGCAAAGGAAAGCACCGACCAAAGAGACGAAGAGAATCATGCCCACACAGGTACAACCAGTTGACGACTCTCATCAGAGTTTACTGGATTTATTCGTGACTTCTCTTTAAAATGGAATTGATCATCCTCCAGCTTAAAAAGATGGAAGAGTCGCACCAAGAAGCAACAGAGAAGGAAGTCGAGCGAATCCTCGGGTACCTCAAAGGATACCATCAGGACGATCGTAAGTATCGAAATGAAAGGAGAAAAGTTGCTAAATTATTTTCCACACTTCCAGTTTAAATTTAAACTTGTTTAAATGTACACTTTTACCATTTTCTTTTTCTTCCACAGCAACAACCCCGATTTCCTACTACGAGTTTGTGATCAACCCCCATTCCTTCTCCGAGACGATACAGAATATATTTCATACCTCCTTTCTCATGCGGGTGAGTGTCTGCTGTGGACAGTTTTGAAAATATCAAAAGAACGGTAGCTATATTGACTTTGAGGGGAATAACACGGCTCTGTGTTTCAGGATGGTTTAGCATGGCTGTATATGGATGGAGACAAACTTCCTTGTATTGGTAAGTAGATGCCAATGTAATAGGTTGTCCTCTGTGTTATCGTGACCTTTTATGTATTTATTTTATTGAGTTTTGTTTTGATTGTTTAAGCGCTTTGTGACCCTGGTCTGGAAAAGCACTCTACAAATATAATTACTGACTTACTTAGATTAGACTTTATTGATCCCACTGCGGGGAAATTCACTTGAGCAGTAGAAAAAACATTTAACAGGGACGAAAACGGAGACGGAACACTAAAGAAAAATAGACATGAGAGAAGAGTGAACTACGCTTCGTGACCCTGGTCTGGAAAGCGCTATACAAATAAAAATTACTTGCTGACATACATCACTGAAGTACTAGCCCAAACAATACGATAATTAAAGTGGTAAGAAGCTTACAGTGAAAAAGTGCATTATGCTACAGAGTAGCTGTACTTGAAGAGGAGGAAGTTATTTACTGGAGTTTAAGACGGGTTATTGTACGGGTTAAGTATGCGGTTGGAATGAATGAGCGTTCCTTTTTGCACCTGGGGTGCGAGAGTCTGACTAAAAGAGCTGCTCAAGGCTCCCACAGTAGTGTGGAGGGGGTGGTAGATGTTTACAGTTTCTATTCGTATAATGAGTCATGATAAACAGGTGGCATTTCTATTTTTTTTTTTTATCTCAAAAATAACGTGTGCTTAAATGTACTTATTATTTTTCTGACAATAAGGCGCAAAGTAATACTACGCGGCCTCGCGGAGTAATACTGAGCTGCCTCGCGGAGTAATACTGGGCGGCCTCGCGGAGTAATACTGGGCGGCCTTGCGGAGTTATACTACGCAGCATCGTGGAGTAATACTACGCGGCCTCCCGGAGTAATACTACGCGGCCTCGCGGAGTAATACTGGGCGGCCTCGCGGAGTAATACTGGGGGACCTCGCGGAGTAATACTGGGCGACCTCGCGGAGTAATACTATGTAGCCTTTCGGTGCCGCCTCATACATTGCCAACTTCTTTCACAGTTGTTTAAGTGCTTTGTACCACATCAAATTCAGATCAGTAAGTACATCTAGAAATAATGCAGAAGAAAATTAAGGACCTTGGCTCCTGCAAGGGCTTGAGTGATGTCGTCTGCTGTCTGTCGTGTGACTTAAAGAAACAGTGCTTCTTTATGGCCATAACATGTTCATGGTGTCAATGCCCTCAATGCTTTCAACTATTCATCATTGCAAGCTCAACGGTTTGGAAGGTCGTGCGTGATTCTACCAGTACAACATAAGTGTGCAGTTATTCAAACGACGAGGCTCCACAGTAGGACCCACTGATGCTGTGTTCACGTGTGTTCAGCTCCTGTGGAACAAAGTGAAGGAGAATCCGGGACTCCTGGACAATGCATTGTTTCAATGAACCGGAAGACATGGAAGGTAAACCAATTAAAGTTGTCTTCAGCATATTTTATTGATTACATTTCTAATGCGACACAATATGAAGATGTGGTCATGTGATCACTGTGGATGCAGAAATTAGACTGTAACAAGTATACACTCTATATCTTATGTCTTTTAATGTGTTTGTGATATTTTTTTTTTTTCCATCTTTGACAGGAATTCATAGCTTGCTTTGACATCGTGGATCCAATGATTCCGCCTCTTACCAAAGAGAAGGAATGACTTGTTTTATCGTCTGACTCCAGTGGAACGTTTTTTTATATCTGCTCTTAACGCTGTATTTATAGAATGTCACAAATAAACTACTTTTTTATTTGGTATCAACTTGTTTTTGCATTCAAACCTCAATTATTTCCTTCTTTTATTGAGTCATGTCATGGACATGGTGTCGCCAGAGCTCGCCACTGGACGCCCAGGACCGTACTGTAAACTGCAGACAAGAGGAAACCCCAGAAATCCTGGAAATAAAACAACAAAAAAAAAGTTACAGGAAGGGATTGTGATGAGTCGGTTATGATACACACTAGAGAACAAGCTTGAGAATCCCTGAGACTGCGCATACCACATTCAAGAAGATTGTTCAGGAAAATCTGTAAAAATGGATCGTTGTTCTTTTATGGTTTATATTACAAAAAACTTGTGTCGATTTAAAAAATGTTTTTAACATCATATAAATATTCAGTGTTTGTTCATTTTTATGTTGCGATTAAACTACCGGCCTCTAGATGGCAGCATTCACTATGTCCTCCGCAGTTATAGGATCAATGAAATTACACAAGATTCCAGCGATGACTGAGGACAAGAGGATACAGTTGATGTTTGGACCTATTGGTTTCAAAACGAATGAAAGCGGTTACGACTACGTCAAGAGTCATGTGGTCTGTAAATTCTGCAACACAAGACAAGTACAAGTACTCGACAATACTACAAATATATATCCTTGTTTTCACAGTATTACAATATATAATATTGTTAGTCTTGTATCATGAAGCCAGATTCTTACGAATAAATACTAACCCCCTTATTATTATTTTTATAGATGTTTTTCTATAGGAGTTCTAACATATTTCAGTAAATGCATGTCCTACATATTTGTGTGTTCATTTGTGTTTTTTTAATGTAGCTCCTGCTCAGATTGGCTGCATCTGACCAGATTTATTGGCTGAACGCCTCCTAACATCATCACGACGACGACTATGCTGAAGCGGCACCGTCCTCAGGCTCTCTTAAAGAGACGCACTCCCTCCTTTTTCCACTCCTTTCAACTCCTCCCTCTGTGTTTCCCTCCAAATCCTGGGTGCACTCAACCGTGATGTGTCCGACAAGAGCAGCATCTTCTTCACCGCTGATGTAAAGATGGGGGGAGATGACATGAGGAGCATTGAGTGACCACTGAGACGCACCAACACCGCAGCCTCGGTGGGCGATGCTGAACGAGAAAGATGCAGTTCTGCAGGAAGGTTCTCTGCAGACCATGTAGTGCCAGAGTCACTTCACCCGAGGAGGGAATGGAATACAAGATGGGGAGCTGCATCGGAATCCCAAACAGAAAGGTAAGGATGGAAGGGACCACGGTGGGGAGTGAGTGTGTGAGTGTGTGTGTGGTGTCGGAGGATGGGCTGCTGGGAGACGCGGTGGAAGATCCGAGGGAGGAGTTGGTTGTTATGGAGAAGGACGGAGCAGCGATGGGTGGAATGCTTGGCAGAGCCGGGAACCATCAGCTGATTCTGTGTGTCACATGTGGATGAAGGCTGGTGCGAGATGTATGCTGTAAATGAGGGCGGATGACTTCAAATTAATTTTTATAGCAGCTCTTTTGATTGTGAAAAGAGTTGAGGATCATAACATGTTTCAATGGTGGAAAATGGAATCTTTTCTTTCTGTGAAGCTGCACAGATTTTTTTTTTTTTAATGAATATTGGCATCATAATGTAGCAATGACGATATTATATAATGTGTTAGGGAAGCTTCTTTGCAAGTTCAGCTTGTAACCCTACATATAGTTAAGGTTGGTTTTGTAAGAGTAACCCCCCAAAAAAGTTAAATTAGGTAAAAAAAAAACCTCTATTTTCATGTGTTATTGCTTTGGGTAAAGAGGAAGGAGATGCAATTCTTTATCTGTTATTCGGTATAATTGTCCTCACTGGGCTTCTTAAAAATAGCTCTATTCCCAGAACCCTATCAGTATATACAAATGATGTATAAACTATAAAAGCCAACATAATATTCAATGGTTGTTGAATCTGTATGTAATTTGTCTTGGGTCCGCCACTGTCGTTTGGAGGAAGGCTACTGGAAACTTTTGATTGAACCAGCTTATGTTGGAGTTGAAAGTTGATGTGGACGTTTTGAAATCCTCGAAAAAAATATGTTACTTTAAAGTCAGATAATTAGAAAAAGTAAAGTCCATTAAATACAAAAAAAACACTGATTCTATTGATATTATGCACCTATGCCATATTTTCGAAGCTTAAATTGATCTTTTTTTTCAACCTTAGTTTCTGTTTCAGTTTATTTAAAAGGACTATGAGCAGTTACATTAAAAAGAAAAGAGGGCTGCACCATATTTAGCACAATGCTAATTTCCATCTGTGGTCCTCTACAAAGATGCAGACAGTTTACATAATACATCACATACAAATAAAGCAAAAACACAATAATATACAAAATACGCAGTCCAATCTAATAAGGTGCAGAACAAATAATGCATTCTGTTTTTTCACAGTTTATCTTGAGTTTAAAGTTCATCATTCAAAGTGTGGTGAACCTTTCATTTTAATTTTTTTTAATTTCAATGTTTTTTCTGATGGTCTTGTTTCATTAATTTAGTTCTAAATCTGAAGTTTAACATCTACGGGAAGTCTGTGGTGGACAGTGTCCTGTTCTATGCTGTGGTGTGTTGGGGTGGGAAGAGGAGTGTCAACAGGTTGATCAGAAAGGCTGGCTCTGTGGTTGAAGCTGGACTCACTGCTGACAGTTGCTAGGAGGAGATCACTGGAAAAACGACTGTCCATCATGGATGATGACAGTCATCCTCTGAACACTGTCATCAGTGAACAGAGAAGTGCACGAATGCTCCTCCCATGATGCAACACTAATAGACTCAGGGACTCATTCATTGTATAATTCTGAAATTTGGGGCAGGAGCAGAGAGAAGGGATGTGTTTAGCTGCTATTGCGCCTCAAGTGTTCTTCCGCATTGATGATTATTTTTAGATTAAAGTCTCGGTTCTTCTGTCCTCAAATGACGTTTTCTCAAGTGACAGTTTAAATCAAATGTCTTGTCTGTCGACGAACGACTTCCTCAGTGAATCAGTCCAGGCTCGTGACCTCAAGTGAATTCACGCCAAGTCACTTCGTCAATCTTGTGCCCACCTCACCAGCTTTCTCACACCCACCGACTCCAGAGATAAAAATAGCCAAAGACTCTCCTCACCAGAGCCTCAAACTCTGTCCTTGAGTCGGCCTGTAAACACTTGCGGGAAGTAAACAACTTAACTTTTTGGTGAGTAGTTGATCTTTGTCTAGGAAGGTTGATATTTTGAATCATTTCTATTTCATTAATAAAATGTTTTGTGCTTGTTAGAATACCATTACAAATATTATATAAAGTCTAATAGTTGATTTGTAGATGGTTGTTGTTTAAGAAACTGAGAAGGACTCTTATCTTCACTTCTCTGAATGAGACAACATTGCACAATGTGGGCTTTAAGTCACCTTACGTTTTTATTTTAATTTTATTTTGAGACAAAAAACACAACAAACTTTTATATATGATTTGTATTATGAGCAACAAACAATGTATTGACATAAACAAATTTATTGTGGATATTTTTGAAAAAGTTTGCAAAACATAAGCTAAAATAGTCAAATAGTTAACAAAATAAAACATGCACAGGGTCAAAAAAACAAACAACTGAATATGCTTTTGTAGAATATTGTGTATATTTTTATTTGTTTTCAAATTTGGTGGTTTATTTCATGGGGACAATATCTTCTTTTTTTTACTATACCGAGAGACATAATTGGTTGGTTTAGCAGTCTACTTCATCTACTTCATCACTTCTACTTTTCAATAAGGTACAATATATGAATAAAAACTTACACATAAATGACAAAAAAATGATTATTTCGCCACATTTCCCTGAATTTGTAGAAAAGCTTTATAATTGGTCAAATATTCATCCTGTATAATTAATAACTTGCACTAAATGTTTTCAATTGTAACATATATAATACAGATAAAGTAGATGTATGTTACTTATTAAACCTTTGAGTATAATAAAGTTAAAATAAAAAATGAAAAAATAAATAAAAATGAAATAAACCCGCAGAGTTGAATAACAAACAGAACGGATACATTTGTGATATCGCTGAAAAACAAACCTGTCAAAAATATTTTCTTATCCTGAACATTCTTTATTTTGTTAATTATTGGATATTTGGGGATTTTGAAAATTCCTTTTTTTAAAACAAGCACGATGTATTTGTTTATTTGTTTAATTTGTTATTTATTTTGCCTTTGAGTGGTCATTAAATTAACTATGAATAGAAGGAGATTTTAATGTTATTTTATTTTCGGATAGTCTATGTTTACTTTATCTTCTTCATCTGCAACCTTTGAACAAATAAAGTGCAGAATATAAATAAAAGTATATACAAATAATTTATAAACATTGATTATTTCGCCAATTTTAAAAGTTTTTCCACATTTCTTTCTTCCACCTTGAAATCCTACTTCCTGTTAGAATCAGGATCCTCTTTTTTTTAATCAAAGGGATCCAGATCCTGCTGAAAAGTTAAATACTCCTCTTCTGATCCCACCTGCAGATGATGAACACATACATAAACATTCGAGGAATGAAATGACACACCTTTCACTCGATAGTGAGCAGAGACGATATTTATACATTGATCAAATTCAATTATATTTTCAATCCGTCGTAACGGTCACACGACCGCTCAGTGCACAACAAATTGTGCAGAAGCCTGGAATAAAGAGTGACTTCACAGTCGAGGCCAATCTCTATTTATAAAGTCTTGAACATTCAGGTCAGTGCTTTTCAACTAAACACAGTTGGACGGATCTTTGCCTGCAGTCACACGAGCTTGTTCTGTGCTTATGTAAATATGTCAGGGGAGTTATGAGGCAACGACATGGAAGGGGTCGACCCAGGTTTCCTCCCAGGAATGGTTGAAGCCACGATCTTTCAGCTCATGTGACCGATGACCGATCAGTCTCTCGAGCTCTCCCCTCATTCTTCTTTCACTTAGTCGACTGGAACTTCTCCAATGCATATTTTGTCTTTTAATTTCTCTTAGCTCGGATGTTATTTCGAGCTGAAAGTTTAATTTTGTATATTTAGATTTCGATAGAAACAGTCTCTTAAATATTCTATTTAATTTCTTAAATAATGAATTAATAATGAGGCAATAAATGACTTAATAATTATGGCATTAATTCCCTATGATGCCACCTTATAAAAAGTAAATGTTTTGGAAAATAAATTGTAAAAAATACTTATCAAGAAACTACTATGCAGAAAATTATTTTTTTTAAAGGAAAAAAGAAGATGCATTATATAATTAAATCTTTTTTTAAATTATAGTTTATTATAAATATAAAGTTAGTTTTTAATTGTAAAATAATTACAAGGAAAAGAACACTCAAACTCTTCAGGTCTGAACAGTTTTGAAGCACGTCTGATCTCGGGAAAACTGATAGAGTCCACTAGATGGTGGTATGTGCAGGATTTTCCTTTTTTTTTGAACACCTGTTCTAATGAAACATCGCAGTATTTTTAAACTGAAGGCGCCAACTACTGACGTCTGACCAACATGACACTGTTTCATGAAGCTTCATCAGACAACTAATAATTATCAATACATAACTGACCACATGACATTGTTGAAGTCATTTACATCAACAAAAACATTAAGGAACAAATTATGCTCCATGATATGAGGACGTCAATACTAAGAATTGTTCTTCTTTCTGCTTCTTCTTAATATTATATGATTGTATGTACAATAACAGATTCATGTAAACGGACAAGATGAGTTTGAAACACTTTATCTATCTCATCCATCTTTATCGTTCCCGATTCTCTCTTAAGACAGAAGACTCACCACATCTTCAAGGCACTTTTAATGCAAGTCTTTTATTCTATTGCTCGACTCTGCTGTGTTTGAAACAAACTGTTTTCAAAAGTCATCTAACGACTGCGTCACATGCCAGTCGCTGCGAGACTAAAACCTGTGATTTGTCTTTAAGCCCACATAAGAACTTGCACTTTGGTCTCAGTGGGAGGTTTTTGCACCACAGGTCGCTTAATCACTCAAACGACATGCACATTTATGTTCTTTTCTGCTCAAAGCTCATACCGCAAGACCTCTAATCCTGAGCAGAAGGAGAGACTCGAGGTCCTGACTCACAGTTTGTGTCGGGCCAGATGAGAGATGGGGAACGAGAGCAGCACAGCCGAGGCTCCGGTAAGCAGAGATGGATGCTGCTTTTCTTGCTCTTTCGTAGCTAACCAGAGTGATTTTCAAACCTCTGCACCTAGAATCGTGCACGTACCGCTTCGATTATATTATGGACTTTTTAGATGAATTGAAAACATGTAATGGCTGCTATAGCTGCTTTGTTGGATTCAACATATTCATCTTTGCCTCTCTGCTGGTCCTCAACCGTTTCCTTTATCCAACTTTCTCTGGAGATTATTTTGTAACATTCTCGGGTCCTTTGGATTAACTTTGCATGCTTCAGATGAAATCATGTAGAAAAGTTTTATTTCTGTGCTTGATTATGATTTTATTTTAGGTTTAAATACCTTAATTATCACATGTCATTTCTCTATATAACTGTAGGCAATGACTTAACATCTTGTTAATATTTCTGGCTCAGTTTTATTGCTCTCAATTTAGTCTTCTTTCCTTTTATCCAACCTAAAATGTTTGATTTGATGATGAAATGATTTTTAAAAGCAGTGAAAGTATAATAGGTCTCATCTTTTTAAACAAGCAAATTGAGTAAAATATTGGTTTGTTTGTGTCACGCCGTGATCCTCTAAAATTACAGATAAAAACAAAGATTAAAATTAATCTGTCAATTAAAAAAAATCACTATCATTTTAATCCATTTAAAGAAATGTACAAACTGTAAAACAAAATTACAATTTCCTGACCCAAATTTTACTATTTTCTAAAAGGTACTTTTGTTTTTAGTGTTTGTTTTGCACTTCTGGGCCGTAACTGAGAGGCAAATACTTCTAACAGAAAATTGTGTGTGTTTTCGCCGCATTAACACTTTACACTAAAGTCTGCTAGACCCTCATTGATGTATTTCGTTACCATTTGCAGCCGGAAGAGGGCGCCACAGAAAATGTTATTCTGTTTCCCCCGCAGGATGCTGAGGATGACGCACAAAAGGTAGTGGCTTTGAATAGTTATTTTAGACATTTAACATTTAGACATACGCAGCTCTTTTGGGCAAGAACATGCGAGTCAATTAAAATCAGAAATATTCTGAGCATCTAAATAAGAAAACTAGACATGTGATTCTACTTCAGTTGGAAAATAGTTCTTTATTTTATATAATTGCTGCTGTAAATGTCAAAAGATGGGTTTTATTTTACATAATTGCTGCTGTAAATGTCAAAAGATGGGTTTTATACTTGACTAGCACAGCTACTACATTGTTGTTAAAAAGTTTGTATATGTCAATCCGTTGTCATGGTAGCTGTCAATGTCCATGCATTCTGGAAAGAGTGTTGGTTGTGGTTCCTCCAATTTGGGTATTTTTTTGAGCACCATTTTTTTCCCAGAATCCTCAGTTTTTTTGAAAAATAAACATTTTCTTTTGCCCACCCTCCATCGATTATCTGGCGTAGGATTGCGAAAAACTTCCGAACAAACTACGAGATCGTGAAAAACAGACAAAACCATATTTTCTGGGGACATCTCTGAGCAGTGGCAGTGACATCATGATGTCGGCTGACTCTGGTAAATTCACTGTTCTGGTTCTCTTGGATCTGTCGTCAGCCTTTGACACAGTTGATCACCAGATCCTGCTGAGAAGACTGAGGGATGAAGTGGGACTGTCTGGGTCTGTGTTAGAATGGTTCTCATCTTACCTTTCTGGGCGCAGTTTTAGTGTATCTGCCAATCAAATGAGGTCTGAATCGGCAGATCTGTTGTGTGGAGTCCCTCAAGGTTCTGTTCTGGGTCCTTTATTGTTTTTGCTGTACTTGATTCCCCTTGGTAAAATCATTCAGAGATTTCCAGATGTTTCTTATCACATTTTTGCTGATGACATCCAGCTCTACTGCTCTTTTGACCCAACTGAGCCCCAAAGGCTGAACAGCTTAGTCAATTGTTTGCTAGAAATCAAACAATGGCTGAGTGAAAACACTTTACAGCTTAATGTGGACAAAACTGAAACTCTGGTGATTGCTCCTGATGATAAGATTCCAGGGTTGAGTCAGTACTTGGGTGACTTAGGTCAGTCTGTCAAACTGAGCCTGAGAAACCTGGGTGTTGTATTTGATAAAGACAGTCTCTTGTTCAACACTGCAGAAAACTGACCAGAAACTGTTTCCATCAACTGAGAAAAATCTCTAAACTTAGGAAAATGTTGTCACAACATGATCTGGAGCTTGTAATCCATGCATTTGTTTCTTCTCGTCTGGACTATTGTAACAGTTTGTTTTCATGTCTTAACAAGAAGGAGCTGTCTCGCCTGCAGATGATTCAGAACTCTGCAGCGAGAATTCTGACCCGCTCAAGTAGGAGAACTCACATTTCTCCGATCCTTAAAACTCTTCACTGGCTTCCAGTTTCTTTCAGGATCAACTTTAAAATTCTGGTTCTTACTTTCAGATCTATTCATGGTCAGGCTCCTCCTTACATCACTGATCTGATCCAGCCTTACACCCCAGCTCGGTCTCTGAGGTCTGTGGATCAGAATCTACTTATGGTTCCACGCACACGGCTCAGGACCAGAGGAGAGAAATCTTTTCAGGCTGTTGCTCCTAAGCTTTGGAACAATCTTCCTCTCTCTTTGCGCTTGATGGAGTCTACCGACTCCTTTAAGAAACATCTTAAGACGTTTCTATTTGTTCAGGCTTTTCCTTGAATTTCTCGAACTCCTGTGTTGTTCTCGGTGTTGTCTTGATCTTTGAAGTATGTACTGTTTTGAGTATTGTTTTGATTGTTAAAGCGCTTTGTGACCCTGGTCTCGAAAAGCGCTATATAAATAAATATTACTTACTTACTTACTTACTTACTTACTCCAAGACTCTATGGATGGCCTCGCTTCTCACCCTACCTCTGAGAAATGCATGAAACGTTGCGTGCATGAGCTTTGTTTTTTGATCATGTAACAAGGCCTTTCAATCAAACGTTCCTTAATGACTCAACTTTCAACTGTGCCTTGTCACAACGATGTCACACAAAGTAGAACTAAGCAATGGTTCACAACGAACAAAGGCGCCTTTGAGATGCATCAAAGACCTTCTCCAAACATCTGGTTTATTTATATCCATAATGTTGAGCTGGCTAACTAGAATAAGAACACCAAAGAAGACTTGGCTAGGACGCCGACCAGCAAGAAAAACCGAAAAAGCAAAGCGGAAGTCGAGAAGAATCCGAGACCGCCCGCCCAAAGACTGAAAACGCAAAGGGGAAGTCCAGAAGAATCCGAGACCGCCCGACCACATCTTCACCATGTCCGACAGGAAAGCCGTGGTCAAGAACGCCGACATGACGGAGGACATGCAGCAGGACGCGGTGGAGTGCGCCACGCAGGCCGTCGAGAAGTTCAACATCGAGAAGGACGTGGCGGCCCACATCAAGAGGGAGTTCGACAAGAAGTACAACCCCACCTGGCACTGCATCGTGGGCAGGAATTTCGGCAGCTACGTCACCCACGAGACGAAGCATTTCATCTACTTCTACTTGGGTCAGGTGGCCGTGCTGCTCTTCAAGTCCGGCTGAGGAGGAACCATCTCTTGGAAGATTTTGTTCTTCGCTAGTTCACCTCCGACCCAACAACGTCCTTGGACTGATACTGAATTGCAGTCTACGCTTGAGTCTCCTAATATTGAAGATAATGAAGTTTGACTCAAGAATAATTAAAGTCAATTGTTAAAGCTAAACCTGCTTCTGTGTTCTCTTAACCACAAAAAGAGATGAACATTGTGGATAAACTTGTACAAAATAACTGCGTAGTGCAGTGGTCGGCAATTATATTTACTCGGGGGGGCACATTTTATGCAGGCTGTTGTTGGGGGGCCATCAACAGACTGCATGACTCTTGAAAAAGAAGTTGCTTTCATTTGTTTTTAAAACCAAAATATGTCCAAACATCAGCTTTAAAAGCTGCTGGAGTTGACTGTATCCTCTTGTCCTCAGTCGTCGCCAAGTCTTATGGGATTTCATGGTTCCTTTAGCTGTGGAGGATGTGACTGCTGCCATACATTTAATGCATTCATCCATTCATTTTATTAACCGCTTTATCACTTATAGATAGGTAAACTTTATTGATATGGGGTCACATAGATATGGAGCCTATCCCAGTGTCTTCGGGCCTGAGGTGAGAACACCCTGGACAGGATGCCAATCTGTCCCAGGGCACACAAGGACAAACAACCATTCACACACACACACACACTCATCCCTACGGACAATTTCCCCAAGTTCCCAATCAACCTCTGTATGTTTTGTGCACACTAAACAGCTGCCATCTTAGTGACGTTTTAAACGGAAGTTATGTCATATATAAATGCATATATATTCATATACTTACAGGTGTATTTTCAGCAGCAGTAGGAGGATAAACACGTCTTCGGTGCTGATACCGGCGTAATTATCTCGCGAATATTTCGTTTCTCATATTTTTTTTAATTTCTTGATCCAAACTTGCAAAACGTGCTGCCAGCAGGTGTCGCCGATAGCGTTCAAACGGTTGGTTGCAATCATGGTTAAATAGTAGTAGAAGAAGAAGCTGTCGCGTCATTTCCTGTTAGTGCGTAGCGGCAGTGTTTGATTTGAGACATACTATCTGTGGAGAATTTGCGTACTAGTTAGTACGTACACTATCCTGATGCATACTAACTTCTAGTATACCAAGAGAAGTATGCGATTTGAGACACAGCAAAGGACTCATTCATTCCTCAGGGGGGCAGGAGTGGAGTAAAAGTATCTGGATGTTCTATTCTATGTTAGTCTTTGTATCCTTTGTCTTTTTTATTTTTCTTTGATCTTTGTTCTTTATCTTTATCTTTAGATTGTATCATCTTGTTCTTTCACTTTATTTCTCTTTGCTCATGTTCTTATTTTATTTTGATTTATTTTTTATGAAAAATTGCAATATTTGCTGTGGATAATTGGAAAAACCTCCTGAGGGATCCATAAAGTTCTACCTTACCTTACCTTATAGTGGATTTTAATGTGTATAGAATATTAGTGACGTGTTGACGACGCTTCGTGGAAATGGTGTGTAGTGAAGACACTCATACAGTGACTCAGATGCTGCAATGAATACCAACAAAGTGACAAACTACTATTCTAGTGTAGTTCTTAGGCGTGTGTCGGATCAACCGATAAAAAGGTTCAAAGTCCATTTCCTCCCCTGCTCTGGTTCAAGGGCACAGCCTGATAGATTATGCATGTGTTGGAGTATCTATGGGTGACTGAAGCAGTGCACAGTGTAACGTGACCCTCTCGCCCGACCCTTGGCCTAATTCCCATCCTTCACCTGCAGAGGCAGTCACTTTGAAAACAGAGTAAGGGGGGAGGAGGAGAAGGAGGAGGTCCTGGGGGAGGGAGGGGCCAGGGAGGAAAACAGATGAAGCAAAAAGGGGGGGATGAGGAGGAGAGAAAAGACGGTCAAGGGGATGTGGCGCTCTTTCTCCCTGTGATCATTTTTAAAAAAGACAAGTCAGAGCGACTCCGTGTTGTGTTTCCACTACACACACTTACACACGCACGGTGGAAATTTAGGAGGGGAGGAGGAGGAGGCAGTACAGGAGGAGGAGGAGGAGGAGGAAGCTGAGTCAGTCCAGGAGTGTCAGCAGCATGTGTTGCAGCATGTTTGGATCTCCTTCAAAACACTGACTTCTGCAGAGGAGGCCCGTCGACTGTGAGTAGACGCGTCTGTTCTCCAGGGAGAAGTTTTGCTTGTGATCGGTCACGTGGTTGAAAGTGTCACAAAGCCAGAGGACAGTTTGTGCGTCAAAAAGTGTAGCCGTTAGCCCTCTGGCTCTTGACTTTGTGTTTAATGTTTAACTCTTTAACTCAAAGATGTTCCAAACAAGGTTGTGAGTCTCCACCCCCCGAGAGGTCTTGTGGTTTCACAACCAGATGTACCGAGAGGTGAACAGTGCGTTGAGATGTGACAGGAAACGGGAAACCAACACTTTGCTAAACATGCACATTTAAATGTGAGACTTGATGCATGACGTAAACCAGAAAGGCATCGAGTCGATGCATGCCTCTGCCAATGGGAGAATTTCACATGAGTTTTTATTTTTTCATTTTTAGAAAATGCAGAACAGAATCAAAGTGATAAAAAAAACTTCCATTATGACATAATATGCTCGATATAAAAAGAAAGAAGAAGTTTTTTAGTGGGAAGGAAACTGGGTGCAAACGGGGTTCACAAGTTCAATAATATTTGACTTAAATCTGGGATAAGTCACGCATTATTTTTTAAGTTGTACACATTATAATGTGCAAGGAAATGTTTTGTGCTAACATCGGCTTTAGAAGAGAATAAAACAAATATATATTATGATAATAAATAATTATAATCAATAAACTGGTATATGTATTCAGGTTTTGGTGTAAAGAGACAATTTCATTTAAAAATATAGCCATGAGTGTGTTTTGCAGCACACTCATGGAATACTTCGTATTGGAACAATGGAGTGTAAAACACACAATTTTATTGACAGAATGCCACAAAAAGTCAGTTAGAATTGACAAAATTAAGCCCCAAAATAAAACGGACTGAATGTAACTAAACAAACATGAAAACCTGTTTTCAACATTTCAGGTCTATTTGCGTGAACTCAAAAGATAAACACTAGAATGAGTAGATACGTTTGGTTCTTTCCACCTTCCCCCGGGGCTGGACCAACGTGTTAATTCGCATGAACAGAAAGGAAGTAACAAGAAATAAATATAAATGAATGATCAGTGATTCAGAAACGGTTTTGGTCGTTGACGGTGATGTGTGTTTTTTTTTTTTAAATGGCCCTTTCAATAACATGATTCATAATATTTGCATTTGATGTATCTTAAGCTTATTGTGCATTTTATTTTTTACTGTGGTTTAAATATGGAGGAGGTATTTTCTGATTTGGTACAATCACTTGTTATAACCTCTAATAAATGTTATTGACTTTCTTAGCTGTCTTTTCATGGACATAATGAACAAAAGAGATTTAATATATTTGTTAAATTGTCTTCTTTTTTGCAAATTATGATTCATATTTGAGTTGTCCTTGGGATTGTCCTGCTGTACACAGGATTTTATTTGGACTTAAACAATATTACGAAATATTTAAGGTCCTTAGGGCCTTTAAAAGAATGTGAATATCTGTATTTAAAATAAATGCTATAAAGTTATTTTGTGTGACATTCAATCTTTCTAGCATGTTTTCAAAACTTCACGCTCCATTCCCATGTGTCAATACATAACATTTTGATATTAACACACACAATGAAAGTGGGTTGAAGTATCACTTGAAAAAAAGTCATTTTATACTACAATATTCTGGAAAAAGTGATTTAATACCTACTACAATACTCTGCTATTTGACTTCTGTGTGCTGATTGTGATATTTCAAGATTTGTTGATGTTTACTCGTGACTTAACGTGGGCGATGAATGCAATTGCTGTGTCAACAACTGGTTTCCCTTTAGTGGTTAATTTCCATGGGTGCCATTATTTGTTCGGTCTCAGTAGGATCTGTAGGCGGATCCGTGTCGTCCTCCAGCGTGTTCCGTCATGTTTCAAAGTACAGTACACCTGAGTCTCACACGATTTTTGTCCTCGCCCAGGCCGGCTCTATCTCGGAGAGTTTGACCAGGAGAGACGAGAGGACGCTGCTGACGGAGGTCAACTCCAGCCAGCTGAGTCTGCAGTCGCTGCCCGTGTTCACGGAAGTGTCGACAGAGGAGGACGGAGGAGGAGGTGTCGCTCCAGAAGATGACAAGGAGGAGCTGGAGTTTCCTCACGATCTGCTGCCCAGTTTAGACTTTGGTAGTGATTTTAACCTCTGGGAGTCTGCTCTGGGGTGAGTTCCATGCTTCACGGAAAATAATATGCGACAAAAGAAATTCAGCTTTGTTGGTATATTGAAATGGAAGTACACCGTCCATGTTAGCGTTAAGCTAGTTAGCGTTTAGCTTGATAGCATTTCAGGTTACCTCGTGTATTTATTATTAAAAACTTAAAAAAAAAACTACAGTAAAACATTTTTTACACTTAACAGTTTTATATCCTCCAACAACAAGTGCTCTTGAATTACCACAAAATAATTTTAGTTATAGTCATTTTGTAAAGTTGAAAATCTTGATGGTTTCATTTAAGTAAAAGTTCAATTTATTTTTTAATTTGAGTCAAAATGACATTTATATTTTCAAAAATAATTCCCAAATATATTTCCATTTTTTAACACAATACACCTCACTATTATTAGTGTGTGTTTGGGAATTTTATGTTCATTCTCAACCGTAATATGTATATAAAAATTAAAACTTCATCTTTTTAGGTGATAAAATAATCAGTCCAATTTGACAATAACATTCTGAAAGGAAACTGATTTTACACTTTAAACAATGATGAGAAATACGATCTTGGTTCAAAGACACATTTGAAATGTAAGGGCTGCTGAGTTTCTAGTCCTGTGTCTCAAAACTTTCTGAGGCACTGATGGTTCAGGTTCCTGCTTCCCAGTTCTTACAAGCCATACATTATTTTACTCAAAAGGTTCCATACAATAACACACTTGGATAAGTTATACCATCAAGCGCACAGTTCCTGGCAAAAATTCACAATGATACAATTATATTAATGTTACATGTTTAATTCAATTTGATAAACATACATTTTATCAGAAACATGACAGAAAATCATGTACTTTACTCAATACCTATACCTATAGTGAAGGATTACTATTAATAAACATTTTATAAAGAACCATTTTATACCAAAGAAGGAAATACATTTTCTTTTCTTTCGTGTTAATTGTGTCAGAGAAAACACTAAAAGTAATTTTAATTAATCAAGAAATTTTAGCAATTTTTTTCATTGTTTTTTTTCTGAATTATTATTGCATAACACTAGAAGTATTACTTTATAACCCCACCGGTTCCATGGAGTAATCCCAATATAAATAAGAAACATAAATGGTGTACTGAAAAAGCTTATACAGGTGTTCTAAACATGTGTGGCTCTGTCAACAGACGTGACACTAGCACAGGAGAGAGGAAATGTGAGCTGGTGAACCCCCTACTGGTGGGTTTGCAGCATCACATGGAAGTCAGTGGGCAAGTGGTTGCTATAGATACGAGGTAACAATCATGTGATTGCAAGTCTGCTTGTATCGCTGTGCACGGATTGATGGCTAACAAGTGTTTGTCTGTGCTTGGAAAAAATAAATAAACGGTAGAAGATATGGCTGATTGTTGCTCTTGTAACCCAACAAAAAAGATGTTTTATTAACTGAATTAGCAGAAAATGCATTCTTGTTACTCTTAATACTATTGTTAAATAGTTAATAGTTAATTAATATACCGTGTGTATGTTTGAAAAAAACTAAATAGTCTAATTTACCCAAAACACTAACGCATACCCTTAAAATTCAATATACTTTAAAGCATGAGGCCTCTACTGGAGTAAACATGTGGAAACTGTGACTCATTAAAGGACTCAGAAAAAAATAATTAAAGAATATAAATGAGGAAATGCTCAAAATTAACCTACTTAATTTAAATTTCAGCAAATAACAGATAAATGTCTTGTGTCAATGTCTTAAGAACACTTTTATCATAAGTAATAATGTATTTATAAGGCTCTATAAAGGGCGATATGATGGTATATAATAATATTTTGCAGTTTGTAACAAGGTAACAAGTATTATAAGAGATTAACTAAATGCATTATTAAGTTCATGATCTCTTTTTTTAAAATCATTTCATGCCAAAGTGACCATTCTGTGAGAAAGTTCTGGTGCATTTTGACTTAATGGTACAAAAAATAATGCTTCGGTGTTAGATGGCTTTAACACTTTAATTTTATGTCATGTGTAATAACACAAGACAGATATTACTTCACCCAAAGCACTTAAAGTCATCAGCTATCATTTGTAATGTCTAATGAATGTGTTATATTACCTTCGTGGAAACTTCTTTACTTCAGATACTCAACCTGTTAAGGTACACATCTGGAATGTAACTATTTCTAAACATGGCTTATAAAACAATGCTTAATACATGCTTTAACACTGAATAGCTTCTTTATTTGGTGGAATATTTGGATATTGTGGTTAACATTTAATCTGATTAGATGTGATATACCATGTATAGATAGATGTCTGTGTGTGGTTGGTAGTCACGGAACTTGCAACAGCACTGCTTCAGTACTTGTTTGGATTTACTAAATATTAGAGCCGCCAGCATGGTTGACGGGGAATTACCCCTCTGAGAATAAACCGGACTCCGAGGAGGTGTGACGTGTGGCTCTTAACAGCAGCTTCGGTGCCAGTGCATGACCAACCATCTGTCTTGCCGAGACTCTAAAAACCCTGTCACCCTACCCTCATCGCAGGCCCCATGACCCCGGCACAGTTTTCTCGAATGCCCGGCCGCCGCCGCCGCCGCCTCGCCCTGTCGCCGCGCCTTATGCCTCTGCCAGACCCCTGACCCCTCCCCCAGCAGAGCAGCTTGACCAGGAGCTTCAGAAAGCCTTCCAGGAATGTGAGGAACAAATGGCCTCTCTGGGCTTAGCCAACCCCCAGGAACCTACGAAAAGAGGCAGAGAAGAGAAAAAAACAAGCGAAAGAATAATAGCAAAGAACGATGAGTCATCATTACAGCCTACAATTATAGGGCAGGCACTACTTGGAGGCCATAGTAACGGGAGTGGAAAGAGCGAGGCTGCACACAGTCGAAACGATATAGTTGTGTTTAGTTTTAGAGATTATATTCTAGGTACTAAAGGTGGTGTGGGTAAGGAACAGACGGATGTTAGTGATGACGCAAACGTAGAGACTGAGAAGATGCTAACACCTTCTCATGAGCAAGAAACGAGGCTTGTTCTTAATAATGAAGTGTGTAAAGCAACAATTGCAAAGTTGAACGCCGAGGGTTCTGGACATGTTGACACTGAGGAGATTGATGTTAGGAAAGATGTGAAACTTTGTCTGATGGATAAACCTTCTTCTTTGGAGGACCTGTTGAGTCCTGCTCTTGATGAGGCAAAGGTTTGTGAGGCCAAATCAGACGAACAGGCGGTATCGTCACGTAAACCTGAAAAAAAGACCAAAAAGAAGAAAAAGAAGAAACCGAAAAAAACCCTGGAAGTTGCGAAAAACTATAGCGACTCTGAGAACAAGTTTGCGGTGTCGTCGTCCGAAGGAAACGACCCAGAAGTCGTTGCAACTTTAGAACAAGCGCCAGAGAAGGACCATCCATCGGTGAACTCTGAGGAACAGACTCATGATGGCTTTAATGACAAGCAGCAGCTGAGTCCTGGGGAAACGATTATCTCCAGTCCGTCACCGACGCCTGTGCACAACACACCCGATCGTCTTACCGAGGCGACCACGACGGCCCTCGCTAAACAGTCGGACGCCCACAACCAACAAGCATCTTGCATTAATCAGAGCCCAGAACGGAAACCGGATCCCACTGTGGATGTTGTCAGCGGCCGAGATGCGAATGCCCAAACTTCAGTCATCAATCCAGCTGCTTTACTCGATAAAAGATCAGATCTCCAAACAGAAAGGGATGTTGTTACATTTCACTCTAATAGCCGCCCGTGTGTGGGAGAGAGTAGCGGAGAGAGGGATATAAAAGAGGCTTCGGCGGCAGTTCCAGCGTTGCCACTGACAACACCCACGATTCCTGAACTGATAAAATGCGAGGGAGAAAGTGTGAGGCGTGATTCGAAAGTGTCTATACAAGCGAGCGAGAAGGCTCCTGGATGTGCAGAAGAAAAGTGCTCCAGCCACGCAAAGGAGGAGGAAGAAGTCGTCGCGGATCCTCCTCGGACTTCATTAAGCATCACACCGGGGGTACGCTCGGAGAAAGACGAAGTGGACGTAACTGAGAAAAGCCAGGACGAGGAAATGCCGCAAAACTCGGTTGATTCGGGAGGACTTGAGGAGGCACACGACTTTCACGCTGAAGTGGGAGAGAAAGAAAAGGATCTCAATAATTTGGATTTGGATTCTTCCCCCATATTGATTGATACTAAATGTCTGGGTGACGGTGCTGCAGGAGTGAAAGGAGGAGCGCATGCTGTGGGAGAGGAAGAAACACCGGCTGCAAAGCACAGTTCAGCCTTTCAGCCGGAAGGGTTTGCTCGTGGGTTCTCATCAGCTGGGACGTGTCCACCCACCGATGTTGCCGAGTCACAGCTGAAGCCACTGGGCTGGACTCGGTCGATCAGTACCATCGCAGAAGAAACCATTTGCACGGAGCAGGACAGCCAGGAGGAGCCCAGGGAAGTGATTTCTCCTCTCCTCACGAAGGACAAACAAAACAATACAAGTGAAAAGGAAGGATGGAAGCTGAGTCAGTCGTCAGCGGAAGCCATATCTCCAAGGTACAGTTTGGAAAAACAACCTATCGCAGGGACAGTAACGAACAGCAGTGAAGTCTTTTCATCCTCGTCTGAGCTTTTGACATCTTCCCAGCAAATCTCGACTGGGCAACAAACTCAGATCCAGCCTGGAACTTGCCAAACGGAGACAAACAAAGTGATTCAGGATTCAGGTCAGAACAATAATATTAACTCCAGGTCCTGTTTGCATGCACGTGAAGGAAATAAAGGCAACGTCAGAGTGCACTTCGCCGACTCTGTGAAACAAGACAATAGTTTGGACAAAATGTCGGCAACTGCTTTGGACTTTTGCTCTCTGCCTCCTCTAACGGTACACGAAAGTTTGCATCATCCTGTGTTGGAGGCTAGTTATATTTATCAAGACTATCTCCAATTCATGCAAGAAAGTAAATGTGACGACATAAATAATACAGCCCAGGATGTAAAGCAGTTGGTTATTATCAAGGAAGAAAAAGAGGAAAACCGAGATTCACCAGCAAAAGATCCTTCAATTTCGGACAATTTTGACGTACACGTTTTGGATAATAGCTGCCCAGGTCTCCTGGCAACCAAACCGATTGGTTCTGACATTGAAATTTCAAAACATCAGGAGAACATCAAGACTGAAGATGAAGTCAAATCTGGAATCGCTCCGGCAAAGAAAGAACCTCAGGAGAAGGAATCGGAAACACTTGTAACAAGGGATAATACAGTCACAGAGGAACAAGAAAATAACCTTCTTGTTTCAGTGGGAAGTGATGTCGAAAAATCTTCTGTGTGCGACGTTTCCCTTTCTTCATCTCTATTAAGAGTGGTTTCAAGTACAACGCTTACGCCTTCAACTGAATTAGCCTGTCTGTCAACTAATGACTCTTCAAATCTGATAAAGGATGACTCGCCTCCTTCCGCGAATACTTCTATCGGCAAACATTGTGCCGGTAATAGTAGGCTCTCCCCGCTGCCCCATGATCAGATGTTGAGCCACAAAGAAGAAGTGACTGACTGCGATATCAACGTTCTTCAGGAGATGGATCATCAAAGTGCAGACTGTGACGGTAATTTGGCGACAATGGCGAAGCGTAAAGATGACTGTGTGGATCTTTTCACCGCTGAGCAAAGAAATGATTCCCCAGCATCTCTGGAAATGGATAAAATTCCACCTGAGATACAAATGTTAGAAAAAGAAGGTACCAAGGATGATCTAAGTGAGATAGTAAGAGAAATAAAAAATGATGGAGCTATTAATTTAACTGCTACTATGAAACGTACTGAAGTCATTATTGACGATTCATCAATTATGAATGAATCCATTAACTGCAGCCAATCATTCGACATATGTAATGAAGATTCGCATGGAGAAGAACTGATTATAAAGACACACAAAGACGACCAACAAACAAATGAAAACCAAAAGGAAACCGACGACAGCTGCGAAGCGAAGAAAGGAAGGACAGCCAGTCCACCACAACAGAATAATGGGTCTGATAAAAAGGCTATAGAGGAAACTGACAGTCCGCTGCCAGCTCATAACGATGAAAAACAGAGAAGTGAATCGACAATAATTGGTAATATTTATTTGGAAGCTGAGTCAGAGTCTCCCAATTTATGTCCATCGGAGTCGACTAAAGACAGAATTATAAATGAGGTAGAGTCTGGCGGAGAACTTCAATTAAAAAGACAGGAACACAAACGGGAGCACCTGGGATCAGACCATCCCTCTGAGGAATTGTCAGGAAATTTAACAAGTGTCGGTGAGAAGACCAGCTTTACAGTTGTCACCAAGTTACCGGATGAAGAGGAGGAGTCTGGCATGACGGAGGAGCACAGCTCTGACATTAAGACGGAGGAAGTGAACCCAAGTGACGATGGAATGAGTGAGATAAACCCAGCGACCACAGATGTAGTTAAGAATGAAGAGATCCCCGACTGTGAGGTAGTGACGGCGAGCGAGATTAATCAGCAGATGGAAAAAAGCTCTGAGTCAGAAAGGATCATATCAGATTTAATGTTCCTCGGCGATTCAGATGGGAAAGGTCAGCAAATAAGCAATCTGTCACCTCCTTGTCAAGACCAACCAGTGGACTTTAGTAACACTGCAGCCTCTGTTCTGTCGATGTCGCGAGAATATGAGACTTCAGGAGGAAAAAAGGTCAGCACACGTCGCCATGACATTCAAGATCTTTCAAGTTCAGACCAGACTGAAGATCTTTGTGGAGACATATCAAACAACCTTTCAAAGCAGCAAGGAATGCTGAATGAGGATTTCATGGCCTTTCAGACACCGAAGTGCACGCGTGGTGACGCTATAGAGCGTGAAACATTATTGGATGCAGAGTGGCAAGACTCCAGTAAAACATTATCTGCAGAAAGCGGCTCATTTTTACAACCACCCATGAAAGATCCTGTTATTGAAGGGAGTACGGAAACGACCTTGGATGAAAAGAAAGTGAGCGACCTCGGGGAGGATCACAGCAAGAGCAAAACACTGGACAGTGACACAACAAAAAATCTGTTAAATTTAGAGGAGGATGCAAAAGACGTCTCCCATAAAGCACCAGAAAAGAGCAATCTAAGTAACATTGTTGCTGCTGATGAAGTCAAAGAATCAGAAGATGGTGTTGAATCTCATGTCGACAGCAAACTGAAGTCATTAGGAAATACAGAAACAACATGTTCTCCAGTAGCGCTATTGTCTGAAGCTTCAGAAGAGTCGAGGAGTTCTGGTCATGACCCAGCAACTACAGAAATTGGGACCCATTATCTTGCCCAAGCTGAATCCGAGAGCACAGTGAAAAGGTAAATAGAAATGCATGAGTCTGAATTATTTTATATTACCTCAGCCTAGGAGGTAATTTTAAAATTGTTTTATTTCTGAGATTTGTTCATGCGTTTGAGACTCTCATCTCGACTTTAAGTGAACATGAGGTAACGTTTTCTGTTTCCAAGAAGTTGTTCTTTTTGGTTTATTATTCTGTGTTTAAGAAATGTCAAGTTAGATGACACGTTTATGCTGGGATCCCACATGGTTCCAATAGTCATCATCTGGTTAGGGTGTCGCTTCTTTCATCTGCTGTTTTTTAGGACAAAAACATGGCCGTGTGCACCAAGAAAATATCTAGTTCAGTTTGTGCGAGCCTTATTAAACAAATGTCACATGGACTTTTACTGAAATGCATTTCAGATTCATTGGTCATGACAGGATTCTGTGATCAAGATTGGATTAAGTTTGTTTTTTGGCTGTCAAGACAACGTGGTATGAAGGCTTTGAAACAAAAGTTTTTATTAATTAATAGTTATACAATTTTTTAAATGTACAATATATAATATAATACAAACACATCTTGTAGTTAAAGTGTTACTTTTAAGTTTGAAATGTTTCTGATTCTGCTGTGGAACAATGAATATGGATGAGCTAGTAAACACAAAGCAACTCTTATGCATTGACTGAAGCTCTTTATGTCTAAAAGGATGACCTCAGCTGTGACATCGTCTCTCTGCTCTCGAGGGCCAGTATGGCCCCCCTTTTCTCACACAAGACAGAATCTCCACATACTTCTGTACCTTTCTGCACATTTGTCGGTCACTTCCCGGCCCCGTGTGCTGTGAACTAACCAACTTTCCCCACCCCCCCTCTTCTCTTTTGTATTGTTTTCCCAGACCCCTCCCATCTTTGGAGTCTCCTAAACAGGACTTTCTAACACCACCTGAAGAGACCGTTGTTCCCCTGAGTCAAGGCGAGATAACGGCATCTGTGGAGGCAACAGAAGTAAAAATAAAAGCCCTGTTTTTGGATTTGGAGAAGACTGTTCCTGAAGCCACGAAACCACCAGAAGAGCTCTGCAAACCAGCGGTTGAGCTTCACTTGCTCAAGAAAGCAGAGGAACACCAAGAAGATTTTAGCAGGATATCGGAGGATCAAGCGGAGGTAACGGTGCTGACCAATAGCAGTGTGACACCGAAAGAGGAGCAAGAAGAAGTGGTCGAAACAAAGGGACAAGAAGAGTTGCCGGTAGAGATAAAGCAGCAAGTGGAGCACCGAGAAGAAGAAAACCTCTGTGTAGAGCCAGAGCAGCACAACACTGTCTTAGAGGAGACAGTTGTCCCATCAACTGAGGAGTTATCAACAAAAGATATCTTCAGAGGTGCATTTGAGGAGCTTCCAGATAACTTGTGAGTAATGTTATATATATATATATATATATTATTATTGTTATTAAAACCAGATCTTATTTTAAGGTTGCTAACAACCTGCCACACTTGAGAATGATCATGGGTATAATGTATTTATTGTATGCTCACAATTAAATCTGATCTTTCTATGAGCTCTTGACAATAGTATGACATATTGTTTAAAAACTTTTATGCAAATTCTTAATGTTGGGGCATTTTGGAACAGATTTATCACAGAGTTACAGAAAAAATAACCTAGAAAAGAGTTACAGCAAGGTCGTTTTTGAAGAACGATGGAAAAGAGAATCGGCACTAAAGGAGACGCATTGTAGCTCCTGGAAAGTTTCATGCTTTGACATTATTTGTTTTATTGCATTTAATGTTTCCAGGTCTATTTAGAAATGTTTAAGCTCTCCTTTTCGAACAACTCAAAAGAGAACTGAAAGGCTACTTTGACTTCATGTGGATTTAAATGTACTTCTTGTTGGGTTTTCATTTAGACTTCACTTGTACTCAAGCTAATCCCATCAGTTTTAAGTAGCTTTACTGGAGAAGTTGATTTTTCTTTGTTACACCAAACAAAAACATTCCCGCTGTGAGATGGGACAACTTTTTTTTTGTGTATTACATCTATCCCAACACCAAATTGTATCTCTGCCTAGTTGGCTTCTACCGTCAGCTGACCCGCCACTCTGCCACTTGTCGCCTGTCAGTCACAATGTGTTTGTTTGCTCCAGAAGGGACATAAGGCTTAAAAAAAGCTAAAAAAGACATATGTATTGACTGCTATTACAAATCTCAACAAAGAATAACAACTTTGGAGTATGAGATCCAACAATGTGTCTCCTTACGGTGGAGGGTTTAACTCGTGGTGCATGTGTGTACATATGTCTCCACCCCCCCGCCCCGTCCTTCTGAGGCCGTCCTAGCTGTCAGCTCCGCTCAGTCTGTGTTCTTTTGTGAAATGAAGCCTGTAGTGGGAGGAATTTGGACATGCCCTCAGTCTCACTATTCGCGCCGACTAGACTGAGTGGAAAAAACTGTTCAGAGAAACACTTCAGCATGTGCTCCGTTGCGTCTGTACACAGTGAGTTAAAGAGGAGTAAAAGTGTTCTGGAATGAAGAATCAGAAGCCTTTTTTTTAATGCAATAATGGATGACTTTAAAAGCTGAAATCTAGGTGAGTTTATCAGTAACGTCTTCATTTTCTGTAGTTTAAAATTCCTTCTGGTTCGTGTTGTTATGGACTATAAATTACAAGGCAGCTAACCACACACATTGGCAGATACAGGTAGGAAGACGTGGGCAAGAAAGAACCAACACACACTAAAAACAATTGAAGGAAAGTTGTAACTGCGAGTGAGAGCGCAGTAGAAAGCTTGCCAACATTATTCCTCTGTGGCAATAAAACTAACAAGCTTAAAATTGAAAGAACAGAAATCTAAGTTTCACAAATTAAGGTTATTTTATGGGGATGTGTTAAAGTTAAGTTAATGCATCCACTTTTTCATATATTTTTTGAGGAAAAAAGTCATTTAAGTTTCAGAATTCAGAATTATAACCAAATGCAATTTCCCTTTGAGGTTCTTTTGACAATTGCTGGCAAACCTTCAGAAAGCCCTTCTCTGGGATGATTCCCATCAATGTGTTTGATAAAGATAATACTTCAAATCTTTTTTCACATCCTTTTTTCAAGTGACTTCCTGGAAAATCTAAACAGCTCACTGTTTTCCACTCAATTTAATTATGTTTATAAATGTATTCCATTGAGTTGCTCGCTGTGCTGTCAACCTGAATATGTTTTTTTCCACTGTGTACTAAAGAACTGAGCAAGATCCCACAAGAATCTGTAAATAGATGGTTGCCATGGTAATCAAACTTTCATATAACCCAATCCAGCGAAAGGGGTTCAACCCAGCACGCGAAAGCAATTACTTAATTTGTTTTTGATGCTCAAGTTGTACTTATGCGTTTGTTTTTCAAAGTGAGTCGTGTTGTGACAAAAGCAATTTGCTACAGGGCAGAAATAATGATCACATGATTGCAGCGCTGTTCTGGAAAGGCTTGAGGTTGATTATATTGCTCCAGGATTCACATTGTTTGGTCTATCCAGCTGTTTCGCCGGTAATGAAGCTTGTTTTAGTGTTTTTAAAGGGGGTTGAAAAAAAAAAGGCTTAATGAGAAAAGCAACACAAGTGCTGCCGCTGTGAACCTGATCAGTCAGCTTTTAGAGGCACTTCTGAGTGTGTTTGTGTGGAGGAAGTAAGACAGAAAACAACATGTATTTGGAATCAATTTACGTCAGTTAATGACTCAAACAAACCCAGTTCCCTTCAGGAACTTGCACGTGACTCATTTTGTTTTGGTTTTATTGTCAGCATTCCTAAACAAGCGGAAAGGAATCTGGTGGTGATCAGTGGAGAATTGTTGTAGTGGGTGAGTTTATTGTGGATTCTTCACAACAGTAGTCCCGACAGGAATATTTTTAGAGCCAAACAGGAGGCAAGTGGGGCGGGGGGGGAACAGCTGCACGGCCGTCCGTCGCGTTTGCCTGTCAGATTAGGACGCCAAGCACTCCTGATAAGACGGTTCCTGGGCCGGCGCCAAATCCGCTCCTGCAGGTGGCCGGCGATGACGGAGACCTGGGAGACTCGGAGTAAGTCTCGCCGAGCAAAGGAAACGTAATGGGAGCAGGCTGATCACAGGAGTTCCAGCTTTTGTTTCCGGAGTTTCAAATAGGATCTTCTTAGGATGGTCGGAGGCTGTTTTTTATTTTTTTTCAAGTCATAATTTGGTTTAAGGGAAGCGACCGAGCCGAGGGATTTATCTGACGCGACAGGTATATTTCATTAGTGTCTCCTGTTTATGTTTATCCTCCCTTATGTTGCAGGCCCTCCCTCACTGCCCCTCTTCCTCACCTCCTCCAATCTGAAGAACTCCCCACAACTCCTTCCCCACCACCCTCTACGATACACCAACATCTCCCTGCACCCCCCCGCCGCCCTGACCCTGCCTGTACTTCCTCACCTCCTGCCCACCTGAGTGACATTCCTGCCCATGTCGCTGAACCGCATCAGACCCTTATAAGGTAGGAACACATGTGCCATGTCGCTTCTGTTCTGGATCGTATCATTCATGTCAGGAAGCTTCTGTCGATCTGCTCGGTTGTGACACTAGTCTCTTTAGCCTACTTTGACAACAAGTAGCCGTGGTCTTTATCCTTTTAAAGTCCAAACAGTGACATCTGGCACCGTCAAAGACCTTAATTTACTTTACAACTATGTCAGTGTCACTACAATGTAAACCTGAATGACTTATTTCTTATTGGCTTTATCACCATTAATTGTTTAGACTGTATATAAATGTGTTGGTTCATATAGAGGCCAAAGAAAAAAATATTTACTGGTTCAACATAATAATAAAGAAATAAACTAAGTATTTATATGGATAAAATAGTTTAATTTGTCCGAAGGATAAAGTATGACTAGGTGTGAGTCTTAACTATTAAGGATACGAGTGAATGACTCAGCCACTTACTTGATGTAATGATGCTTTCATCCAGTGGAGGGCGCAGGAGAAGTATGAGAAACAAATTCTGCAAAAGATGTGAATTGATAATGATGCAGCCAGTTGTTTTTTGCTTGGATGTAAGAAACAATGTTAAGCATTGATGGACAGAAGACTGCCTCTGAACTGTAGGTCGGGGAACATGTGGTTTTAAACTTAAAGCAGCCATGTCTCAGAAGACACTCTACTGCTTTCTGGTGACCTATAAAACCAGGCTAGTCCGCAGATGTCCAACAGAAGGATCAAAACCTAACCGGCTGTCATTGATCTAAAGCCAGGAATCCTGTTTACTTGTATGTAGTTTATTGTTAAAAGGAGACCTATTGTGTATTATCTCTTCTTAAATCAAATCTCACACAAATGTTGCTTTTCATCAAAACAACATCAAACATTTGTGTTAATCAATGAAACCGTAAAATATAATAAAAATAATAATTATTACTGAAAATGTTTTTTATTTAAAAAAATATTGTCTCGTACGTAGCATCACTTACTACGTAACGGCATTTTCCAAGGCCAAAAAAATGGTTTAAGCAGCATTGCTAAGTGTTCTTTATATATTTATTGATGTAAATATAATGGCTACAACTTACCCTCACAGTTGGAAAGATATGTAACCATGAATATGTGGAATTAATTCATTTTGTTGTCTCCAGAATTTCATAGTTTGAACATTTAGATGAACTTTAACTTGTTTTTTGTTCATTTTTTTTTCATCATTTTACAGTAGAATGCATGGAAGTTAGAACCGACCTTGATTTGACTTGATGCTTTAATGAATCTTTTAGAAACCTTCCCCATGTTCGAGTTCCCCTCTGCTCAGGATAGTGAATGTTTTATTTCTCTGCTCTTTGCTAGACCTCACTCTGAAAGAACGGCCAAATGAGCCGCAGCTACAGATTCAACTGCTTCTGTCGTCCATTAGTGAAATATAGGGTTCATGGTCTAATCAATATTTCTGCTGTGTCAGGGTCTGTGCTGCAAGTTTTCATTAGCAGGGTTTGGTTTTACAAGTCCCCTTAGGCTTTTAGATATTGACCATCTTGTTCGAACAGGACTCCATTTGGGTCAGATTTAAAAAAAAAAAAAAAAAAAAAAAAATCCATTACTCCACCCCCGACATTTGGTTCATAATGTGCTTCTGGGTCGAGTCTGAGTTTCGCATTAAGATCACATAGTCAGAGCTGTGACACATAAGACCGTCACACAGCAGGTGTGTGCGCCTCAAGTGCCACAGGCTGCAGTTTCTTTTGTGATGATCCCCGGACTCTTTCTCATGGGTTCACAATAGATTTATTCTCGTATATCAGTTCCCCCTCTACTCTCTCTTCCCCTCGACGATCAATTTTAAGACCCTGGACCTCCTCCTGTTTCCATCCCACAGGACATGTTCTCCTGGATTCTCCCAGGCGGACGACTAAAACTGACAAATTGACAGACACTGTTAGACAAGAGTGTCGTAATCGCTCTTCCAGTCTCTGATGCAAGTGGAGGTTAAATTTGAGTGCCGGTAAATTAGATCACAAATCCCACTGCTGTCCAACACCACTGTAAACAAGTGATTATGGACACTGTCTCTCTGATGCTGTATATATATTTATTTAGATTTTAAGGGTCTGTGACATTGTTAGTGCTGAATGTATAAGTGAAATGGAACTTTTCATGTTATTTTGCTACAAGTATAATCTCCTTGGCAGAGGCAACTAGAATATTGCTTCAGCTAAACACACATTTTTGACTGAATTGTTGGCAAAAAAGTGAACTTCACACAATTCATACATTATTATTGCAGTACTGATGTTGGCCAGCAGGGAAATTAAAATGCTCTGATCACAAAACGTTGATGCCTATAATACTGACCTTTTGTAATACCTGTTAATATGATTCATTTTAAGTTAATTTTACCCATCTATATTTTTGTATATATATATATATATATAAACACACACAGTATTTATGTTTCTTTTGTTTGTCTGTAGTTGGTTTTCACTTCATTACACAGTCTCTTTTCTTTTAGTTTCCTTATTTGCTTCTATTGTTACCCTTATAATTGTGCAAATAAACAATAAGTGACCACCAATCTGCTTAAGAGCAGTGGGATAGTGACAGTGTTTTCATATGACGTACTGAGAGAGTTTTACTAGAGACTTGCCTAGATAAAATAGGAGACTTGTACAAGAGCCCTTCTATGATTTTGTGAATGCATGCTTATGAGAACTACAAAGTACGACATTGCAGAAGCAAGAAGCAATAGTTTTAAACTTGTGTATTTTCACATTTGTGACCCTGGTCTAGAAAGGCGCTATATAAATAGAGATTATTATTATTATTATTATTATTAGTATTCGAAAAATACCAAAAATGTATATACAATTAATTCAGAAATAAGAGACTAAAAAGCACTTTGTTATCGTTTGTCTTCTTACTTACATTATAAATATATTTTTTCAATGTAAAAAGTTCCCATTGAATGGAACTAAGTGTATATTTGTAGAAATCACTTATTGAATCTGAAGAAAAAGTTCTTACCATGTATTCTCTGTTTCATTACAATTTTGTTAGGCAGAGTGACTATAACTAATGCTGGTTGTTGTTGCACGTGCCATATATTGTCTATTATTCACCTTGTTACTGCCTTCTAAGCTACAGTTACATATGGTGTCGAATGTATTAGCAAAAGGGGGTCACAGCCTTGACTGACACACATTCTATAGTTTCTATTGTTTACATGAGGCTGCTCGGACAATGGCAAATCAATGGACTCAAATGTTCAATTCAAATTGGTTATCCATCAATCTCTGTAATGGTAGGGAAATCGATTGTTGGAAAAAAAGAGAATGGGTCTTTTTTATCATCGTGCTTTTTTGGGGGTCCCATTGTTCGGCTTTCCTGTATGGTGGAGATAGAAAGAGCTGCTTGTTAAAGGCACAGGAGAGAGGATGGAGGGGGAGGAGGCAGCGTGAGCAGCCAAACAGCCTCGGTGCCTTCAGTCACACGCGGGACGGCGAAGAAGCAGGATTATCTCCACATGTTTAATTGAATCTGTTCCATCCATCGCAGCTTCTTCTTTTTTTCCATCTTGGAATTTTTTTTTTTTGAGAGGATGTTTCATTTGATGAGGATCATTTCTTACAAGACCTGAAGATCGGGGATGCGCGATGTAAAGTGAAGAGCTGCTTACTTCCATTGGCAAGCGAGCGCCACTTCTTCTTTCCGCCTGCACTGCAGCAGTCTCCGTGAGAGACGGCTGGAGCAGGTGGATGTGGATCGGAGGGCGAGAATATCCTAAAACAGGTGGGGGGTCGGAGGCAGAGGTAGACGAGGATGGGGGCCAACGAGTCCACGGAACAGGGGCTGAGCTCCTCTCTGTCTCAGGAACACATGTGAGTTGTTTACATTTTCCGCCTCGAAGAGAGCGAAGAATTGGAATTGACTAAAAAAAGTGAAACGACTGGATGCTATTCATTATTTAGAGCAGCTGGTTTGCTGTGGAATTGTACCACAGGGCTGTTTTATTAATGACCCAGAAGGTCTTGACTAGAATATTTCAGCACACGTTTTTGAACATTTCCTGATCGACGGAACACTGGTTGGATTCCGTCACATTCCACAAAGGATCCCAGCATTGTTGTTGTTGCTTTTGAGATGCAAATAAGGAAGAGGAGGGAAACAGTGCACAAGCACCTGCACTTTAGTGATTATACATTAATCCACTTCATGAATCATAGTGTGTTGGAATTTAGAATTGGGTAAGTAGACCAGTCAGCGCCACTGGCATGGATGGTGGGGGGGGGGTGATGTTTTTGTTCTGTACGAAGGATGAAGGAAGAGGAGCTGCTGCTGACTGTGTTCAAATAGAAACATGCTGGGAGGAGGAGCAAAGGTAATGCAGGAAGATGAGTGGACGAGGGAGCAAGGAGGGGGAGGATGTGGGGCGCTCCACTTTGCTTTATTTATATCACAGACTCGGCTCCACGTTTGCACACAGATGTGGAGTGTGACGTCGTGGAAGGCTTTATTAAGCACAGGATTTCAAGCTCAAAGATTGTATATACATTTCATGCCCTTTTGCTATCTTAGTAATAAGTAAGTAAAGGTTTCTAGACCAGGGTCACAAAGCGCTTTAACAATCAAAAACAATACACAGTTAAAATATATACTTAAAAAGGCCTAAGCAACACAGCGACAAGCACAGGAGTTCCAGTCACACTTGGCTTTAAAAGCACAAGGCTGCATAGCTATTCTCATCTCAACAATTATTAATAAGGCTTTTACTGAATTCTCTTCTTGACCTGTCACATCCTTTAACATCCCAGTTGCTCACGAAATTAGCTTATGCATGAATTCGTGTTGGTCCTCTTACAGAACCTGCCTGGCAACTTGTCTGTTTTGATGCTTAGAATGAGTTCTAAATATCATTATAGGATTGCTATTTCTGTATTACGTATATAAAATCATCAAGAATATTCATAACCTTAATGCATTTCAAGTTAATATTCATACATCTATTTTTAGAACTTCTGCTCTGAATGATGCAAATGCAGTGTGCAGTGGCTACTTTTTTACTGGGCATAGCCCGGGTTGATGAACTAGACTTCTGTGGGAAAAACTAGCAGAAACTCAGAGATCTACCACTGAGGGTTCCTGGCCACATATAGATAAAAAAAGGCTGTCATTGGGAGTAAATTAATACATATTGAATTTATGTTTAAAGGGATAAAGACATTAAAGCATCTATACATAACATGAACATCATCATGTAAAATATTTATTTGAATAAATACCAAAATTGTAATTCTGTTATGTTATTATTATTGTGGTGATACCTTTATGAATATTTTGTGTGAAAGGATAGATAATGTGTGGTAGTGATGATTAGTACATTTATAAATGAATTGATATACTTCTAGTAGTAACACAAAGGAGAGGAGGATGAAAGGTGGTATCGTGGGAATGATAACTTCGCTGCAGAGGAGAATCTGTGAACACTGAAATTAAAAGTAGAGTGAGAGAACAAAGAGTTGCAAAGCTGTATATGATGTAAATGTAAAGGCATTATTAGGTAGAAAAGGTTGTAGTATGGAGGTTTGTGTATTTGCAGAACAGATTTTTGAACACTGAAAATAAGTATTTCTACCACTGCAGTTACACTGTTGCAACAGTGGAGGGAGCAGAACAAAAAATGTTGCCTAAATATATCATAAGCTTGCTTTCTCAAAATACAGGCTATAGATCATCAATGACTAGACAAGCTTACAAACAATCTAGAACTAACTGAGTTGGCATTGCTTGGTTCCCCCTTCGTGCTTCACTTCTTTAGGCTCAAATGTGCCATCTGCTCAGTGTTCCTCAGATTATGGTAGATCGGGTATTACTCTTGGAGATTTACTCTCTCTGTGGGTTCTTTGTTTTGCGCTCTGAATTCTTAAATGTTGGAATATACCAGGTGATAATAAGATCACTGCGCTTAGTTTTTCCTCATTGATATTTATTTCACTTAACAGAAAATATGGTGGTAGTAACTAATGTTTTGTTATTGTAGATTGCTAGCAAAACAGTAGCATTTCATGGCCTATTTAAATGTGATAAACAATCTCCAGCGACCTAGAAGTTAATAAAGTTCAGACAAGATTTACAAAATATGAAAAGTTGATTAAAAAACAGGGGGAACAAAGGAATGAGGGAAAGAGGGGCTCTGACAGATTCATTAATGGTTGTCGTGACCTGAAGACATAAAAGTAACTTTTCATTTTTCTCTTTGAAAATTGTCTTTTCTTTAATTTATCTGGAAACTGTATTAATAGTTAAAAATAAATCAATTCTTAGTGTAATATATTTTTTTCATTCATTTATTTCATGCATGAAAGGTTATTTTTTTGTCATATTTGCGGTGGCATTTGTAAATACAGTCTACACCGCGGCTACTGCCGATAGCAAACACACAGTAGAAAACATTAATGCCACAAACAAAAAACATGATGTGGAACATGTGTTGTCTGAATACTCTCTCTCGCACACAGTCAGTTTCTCTCATCGTCTTAGTCCAGTGTTTGTTCTTCTCCCGCCCTCCGGTAAAACTGTGCAGACAAATGAGTCCATGAATGAGACCGGCTGTGTGCAGAGCTGTCTGGCTGTTTAAAATGTCTCTCAGCTTCACGCAGCTTGTCTCCAGGCAAGAGACGGGGAGGCTCTGCTGCTGACATCTTTGCCGTCATCGGCTCCAACCTCCAGCTTGGTTTCCCTTTTTAAGCTTTATTTGTAGCATCAACAAATATTGATGGGACTATATTCATCACCACACTTTCCGGTAGAACCACGCTATTCACAAATAGATCTGGTAACTTCATTCTTTTTCTTTTTTTTACCATTTTTTGCCATGCTCCTGTTTCCAGCTGCTGTTTTTCTTCCTCTGTCATCCTCAAAGACCTTCTGTTTCCATGGCGACAAAGATGATGTAGCACAGTGACTAATGTCTTCAATTAAGACATTGAAAAACAGAAGAGCATATTAATCCGTCGCCCGCTCTTTCAATACCCAACAGGGTTACAATAAGATTAAGGAAACCATCATAATGACATTTATACAGCCTTAAATCATAAATAAATGCTCTTCAAATATTTACATAAATAACATATACAGTGCATATGATAGATGGATAGATTGACTTTATGAATCCCTTCTGGAGATCTCCTTCGGGGAAATATGTGGAAGATACTTAGAAGATATATTATGTTCTTTTATTCATACCATCTTTGTGGAGTATTTTGAAATCATAATCTGCCTGTGTTTAAATTCATAATTCATTAATTTTCAAAATTAACTTCACAAAATATTTATCAGCAAAACATTTACTTTAAGTAAGTTGAATATTGGGGCTATGCGACTCCCCTTTTCTTTTTTTTATTGTATTACTATTTTATATATATTTACAGTATACTGTATACATTTTAAATTCAATTTCTTTTTACTTTTTTTTTTTACAATTTTTTTCCACAATACCAGGCAAAGTTTAGAGTCTGTGATTTAGTCTTAAATGACTGAGCGTTGAAATATCGCTTGAAACATTACCAACTATTCTATTTTGCCCTTGGCAATTGGATTTTTGTCTTAAAGGGATTTCCATAATCTTCATTTCCGCATTGTCTCTGATCCTGGGTCCAGTAGGCTGATCTAGTTGGATCTCCGAAAGGGAGCGGTCATGTCCCGCTGAGACACTGAGATTACAACGATGACTCCCTACTGAGCTAATATCTTAATTTCCATTGCTGTTCTTTATCATTGAGGGATCATTGGCTTGGTTAGTTTATTAAAATAAACACATTTATTAGGGCTGAAATCTGATCTTAAACCTGCCTTTCGTTGCAGGGAGCTAAAAACATATCGCACAAAAAAATCTCCCACGATCCAACTCCAGGACATGGTTGCTCCTTGACCTGAGAACACGGTCCTTCTTTTCAAGATTCTGGCCGGTGTGTCCCTAAGTGATTAGAAGCTTTGTCATCTGTCTGACATCAGAGCAGAGACGCCACTTTTCTAGAAGGAAGCAGATGGTTTTGGGGTCGGAAGGTTGTCCACGTGGAAGTAGACGACTATGCAGACTCTGTGGACTGAATTCATACCTCCGGGTCGACTTGCAATAAATATAGTAGATCAATACGGAGGACTTTCCTGCATATCAACATACATATTGGGTTCTCCAATCCCTGTTTCTTTCAGGTACTCTATATCACAAATTGCCCCCTCAGGGTGGAAGTAAGCTTTGCAATCACTCACTTATATACGTTTGTATGTGTGACACCATTCCTTGAGGCTATTGACGCCGTCTTTTATTGCAAATTGAATGGAACATGTGATGTTGACCAGCTCACAGAGACATCTTGATATCTTTTTTTTCCAAGAATACCTTTGACGTTGATTTTCCTAAGGTGATGCTGCTTTGATATATCTGGTGTATTTTTAAGAATATTGGTTTGTAACAGTCAAAATAGATAAATAGTTTCTGTCTTCTTCAACTGTCGCGTGGTTTTCGGTTTAAGCAACATTAAACAGCACAGCACGTTCGGTTGAGCGTCCATATGCTGCCGAGAGACTGGGGTGGAAGGATGCTGTGAGGGAGCAGAATGTGATGCAGGAAGTTCCAACGTGTACATGCATCAGGGGAGGTGGGCTTCCGCAGCATCCCTGATTCAGATTGGACGGCATCGCGCTGGGAGGAGCAGAGGCAGATTGTCATGACTACAGACCACAACGTGCAGCTCTCAAGACGAGCAGCGAGACGTTCAAGTGCAGGCGAGATTGATCAGGAGGAAGAGAGAGGGGTTTCCGACCTGTGTGAGGCTGTAGATTTGTCCAGAAGCAGACATGGCCGTAAGTGCGTGGCAGGTGCTGTCTCCACTGCAGTGGGCTCGCTGGGGCTGGGACTCGCTGCTGGGAGGGGCAGTCAGTCCGGACTCTGATCCAGGTTTGGGGCTCTTTCGCCGGCTTTCATGGAGCTCACAGTATGGCAAGATGATCAGGCAAAGGTGAGATGGAGTCCGATCGGTCTGGTGGTTAGATGACAAATTTGTTTTCAAATTAAGAATGAAATGGACTCTTGTTGTAGCCAAAGATTCAGTATTATGGGATTTTCTTTTATTTTGAGTGACATTGTGGCATGTAATAGGATCATTGGTGTATGATGATTGTTCTGGCTCAGGTTGGTGTGTCATTTCACCATAGTTTTCATTTAAAAATATGAAAAAGATTCAATAAAATCAACCATACGTCTGCATCGGCTCACTTGGCGTCCGAGAAAAAAGGGTAGAATGGGACCATAAATATAGAAAATGCACTCAGTAATGTATTTTTCTCTCATCCGCTAGGGGTATTTCTTCATCTGTAAAAATGATAATACTGAGATTAAGCTTTCCATCTCGGTTGTGATTGCTGATATGCTGCTGAATGCAAAACATATAATAAAATATATGAAATAATATGTTGGTACGATGTTTGACTAAATGCGTATCTTCTCTAACAGGAGCTCGGACTCAGATGGAGCCTTTGAGACCCCTGAATCCACAACTCCAGTAAAATCAGCTTCTCCTACGGATTTACTGATTCAGCAACTCCCATCTGAAGAAATAGGTACAATTGAATTAAGTTTTATTTATGTGTGAGTTTTTGGGTTGAGAATGCATTGGATGGATGGATGGATGGATGGATGGATATCATTTTTCTGAAAATGCTGCTCGAAATGAAAATCTCTCTTTGTGAGATCAATAGAAATAGCAAGTAAAAATATTCAATAATCCATATCAAATAAGATAAATACAAAATACAATCTTGTGCAAACGTGCTTATTAAAAATAAATAGGCAATAGCATTACTCACTGAAAAAAGTAGGACACTGGCACCACCTAGTGAGATGAAAATGAAGTACTGGGAGACTTTTTGATTTAAGGTCAAATTAAAAGATGACAGGACAAGAACCACATGCATAAAATTGGCAACTGCAAATTGGAGAATTGACAATATTGCAGTTCCATATTCAGACACTAGATTGCGCCAGAAACACTTTTTTTTTTTAAACCTACGCATAATAGCTCAGAATGTTGTGAGCAAAACGTGGGATTAAACTGAAGTTTAGTTGATAATTAGCTACAAGGAACTGAAAAAATATGTCTAATTCCACATTCTTTTGCAGCTTACGGCATCACTGGCAGTGATCCTGCATTGGACCGCGCGACCGCCTGTCGTTCTCCCTCCATCTCTTTTGACGAGGACCGGCCCATTGCAGCCAGCGGAGCATACAACTTTGATACCGGTTCTTCAGAAGCATCTCACACACTCACACGGTCCCTCAGCCTCCAGGGAGGAGAGTTCAATGATTCCGATCTAGTAGATGGATCCAAATCAGGAGGCTTCCGACCGCACTCTGAGTCCTTCAGTGTCGGGACAGAGAGTAACCCGGGGACGCTCCGGCGACCCAAGAAAGTGCTTACTGTGAAGAAAAAGCCTCTACAGAGACAGATTTCAAATCCAGAGAGGTCACGACCCAACTCGGCCAGCAGCACACCCGAAATTAAAAAGCGTGCCAACCTTCGCCAGACCTCAGAGGAGACCGCAGAGGGGGGTCCAGCAAACCCGAGCCCGGGCGGAACCCTTCGAAGAACCCGGAAGAATCGTGTGGTGACGCCTCCCCCTCTTCCTGAGGAGACCCCTCACACCAGCCCGGAGGAAAGTCCTGTGGCACCGTCCATTCAATGTCAGGAAGGAGCCCCTCCGGTGGACAAAGGCGTCGACTCCCCACCCCCCCCTAGTGCCACCTACAACTGGGATCCAGATAGTGTTGATATCAGCAACCCTTTCAAATCTGGAGGAAGTAAAATAGCAAACTCGCCCGTTTTGGGTCGGAAAGGCCCCTTTTGTCCCCAAACCGAAAAGCCCAGCACCCTGGTGGTGGAGCAAGACCACTTCACACCTTCACCATCGCCCCAACAACCTATATTAGATCCAGAAGAACAACCCATCCTGCCCAAACAACAGTCCGTAAGGCTGGAGTTTGACTACTCGGAGGAGAACTGTGAGGCATCACACCCGGCTTCTCCTCCACCCAAGAAATTGGGCAAGAAACCTGGTGCCAAGATGCCTCTGAGGAAGCCTCGACTGGGGCTGAAGAAGGCTCCTGCAGCTCAAACCGAGCAGCTGGACAACAACCCGCCAGCGTCACACAATGGCAACGAAGATGAAATCCCAATCCCCAAATCATCTTATAACTTTGATCCTGACAAATGGGAAGATCCACATTTCAACCCCTTCTCAAACAAGAAAGCCATCTCCAACTCCCCCAAGCTACCCAGGGCTTCCTTCGGCTTTGACCCAGATAACTTTGACGACTCCGTAGATCCTTTTAAATCCAATAACAAAATGGCTAACTCACCCCCTAAAGCATCCGCCTCCGCCGAACTGTCTTCTACTGACGGCGATGCTGAAAATGACAACGATAACGTTGGGGAGCTGCAGGACCAAAACCAGAACAAACCTGCCAAGAAGAAGAAGACCCCCATTAAATCGTAAGTTAATCTTCAACACAGTGTGTTTGTCGGTGATCAGTGAAAAAGACAGATGCGGGGAAATTCATTTTTCTCCTCCTGATAACCTAAATGTTAGGATCCTGTCTGCTGGTAAACGACTGAAAAATTTTGAATAGTTTATTCTAAGAGAGCTCAATGAGTTCTCCAGGCCATTGTGTCTTCTGTCTGTCTGTCCTTCTGTCACCTGTGTATTCTCATGTCTTAGGAAGTCCAAAGGTGTGTCTTCTCTATGTTGTCTTTTGTAAGTACAGAGGCAAACATGACACCCTCATTTTCTTTTCACATTCATACCCATTTTCTTCACATTTACACCTTGTTACTCTCTTATCATTTTTAATCCTTCTTGACTCTCAATCCCATTTTCATCATTTGTCATAAGCTGTTCATTCATTGAGCATTTTTTTCCTCAGCTTTCTCATTAAAAGTAACAAAATAAAAGTGACACAAAGTCAATAATTAGACATTGTGTCACTTTTATTTACTTCCATTTTTTTTAAAATTCAAGATTACAATTTTTTCCAAGAATCAAGTCAAATATAAGTGATTGACCTATTATTAAATATTTACTGCATAGTTTTGAGTTTTCAATAGAACATTACAACATTAAATGTGAACCTAGCGGTTCGCAGAGAAACAGCTCCTCCCCGTGTCCATTCTTGGTAGTTGTCAATTTAGTTGTTTTTTTTTTCTTTTTTCTAAAGCGTCATTTGTTACCTGGTCCGACATGGATGAATTGATTTTTTAAATAATAAAAAAAACGTTTTTAAAATATGTTCTTAGCATATTTAATTTAATTGGATTATTAATTGAAATACATGATTTTTTTTCTTTTATCCAGTAACACTTTCAGAGTAAAGCGCTCACCAAAGAAGACGGCAACATCGGACCAAACCCAGGTATAATAACTCTTCTATTTCCTTCTCCTGAAAAAGAATCCTCCATTTATTATACTTTTTAATTTCCTGTTCAGAATATATCAGACACAGTTGACCCTTCTAACCTCTCTTCCCCGCCACAGGACGACCACGCCACGGACGAGGAGAAACTCGCCTCCACCACCGGCCACAAGTGGAACAGCGTGCACGACATGGACACCGATGCGAGCTCTGATCAGCAGGATTATCCTCGTCCGTCTGATCTCACATCCTTTGTCAACGAGAACGGCCTTCCCCTGCAGGCTCCAGGTTAGCGGTCAACTCTCTTTGTGTGTCATTTGTGTACTTCAAAACGAGTCTTTTCAACGGCGAACACAAAAGAAAGTAAACACTGTTGTACATTGTGAGCGTTAAATAGCGATGGTCTCATACCATGGGCAGAATAATAAATGTCGGTGCCCAGTCCTTTCCTCCCCTCTGACCCTCTGATTCGTCATCTCTTCCCCGGGGCAGTTTGGCTCAGCCATTTGGTTCAATGCAGAGCGAACCGCTCTGTGTCAGTCTGGGATCACTGTACACTGTAGCACAGAGTTTCGAATTGTACCTCCCGTCGGTCAGTAGCATCTGCTTTGACTTTCTGTTTCAGGGCAGGACTATGAGATTGAATACATGGAGAAGATCGGCTCCTCGTCGCCTGTGAGTATCTTACGTCCGTAGAGAAGACGGGAAGTTATTTATCTCAAGAAAAAAATGCTGAACTTTTGATTTGTTTTTTTTTCAGCCGCTGTCTACTAAGAAACCATTGATGTACTTGAATTTGGAATCAGTTTCGGACACGTTAACTAAGAACTCGTGTCAACATGGGTCTGAACCCACCTCCCCCTGCACCGGGTATGACCCATTGTTTAATCTTAGATTTACTGTAAAATCTAAATCTAAAAACCTGTGTACACTTTTTGTGTTTAATAAAATATTTGTGTATATTTATGTAATTATGTATATGTATATATATTTATGTATGTATATGTATGTATGTGTATGTATATATATATATATGTATGTATACATATATATATATATATGTATGTATACATATATATATATATATGTATGTGTATGTGTATGTATATATATATGTATGTGTATGTGTATGTATATATATATGTATGTATGTATATATGTATGTATGTATATATGTATGTGTATATATGTATATATATATATGTATGTGTGTATGTGTATATATGTATATGTATATATGTATGTGTATTATATATGTTTGTATGTGTATATGTGTGTGTATATATGTATTTTTATATATATATATATATATTTATATATATATATGACAATTTAATTAACATTTTATGGTTAAGTGTAGCAAATATTGTTCATGTTGTCGCAAAGCCCCCAACAATTGCTGCCATTATATTTAATGTTGCATGTAATTTTCATGGCTTTTCTTTGTAGGAGTTTTGAAGAAATGGAAGCTCAGATAACGGCCAGCATGAAGTCTCCCATTCTAGGGTCCCGTCCTGGTCCCGAGGGTGCTGCGAGCGAAAAGGGCAAGAAGCGAGAGTGCGAGTCGCTCAGTCGCACGCAGAGCACAGAAAGAGACGAGCAGGTGAGCGAGGAGCCGTTTTGACCGTCACCATTTATCTGTCCAGCTGTCATCGTTGAATGTCATTTAATTTCCAGTCATTGAAATCATTTCACTGTATAACCACAAGAGGGCAGCTTAGACTCCCGAGGCAAACACCAGTTATTTACGGTGTGAAGTTACGGGCACTGCCATGCAAACACTCAGCGCTTGCTTTGCTATGCTGACCCTGCCCTCCTCCCCCCCGCCCTCCCCTGGTGCCCCTGTAGCCCCCTAGCCAGTGCACCGAGGAGGCCCCCCCGCTCCAGTCCCTGCCCCCGTTAGACAGGCTGTCTGAATGTGAGGATCCCGTGCAGTACCTGGAGCCCGACCTCGCTGAGACCAACCCCACAGCGTTCGCCCAAAAACTACAGGTGTGTTGACGAATCATATAAAGACCCCCCTCCTCCCTCACCTAACCCCCTCTTGTGAATCCATCCTGGTGGTCCACTGTTTTGTTGTGTCTTGTTTGCTTTATTATTATTTTCTCTCACCTTGACTAGCTTCTTACGAGGACAGCAGCAACTGTGTGTGATGAATTATATTTGCTTTTCCTTTGCTCTCTCCTTCTTGGGCCGCAATTTTTCCAACCCCCCCCCCCCCGACCGCTCTCCCCTCCTTTCTCTGTGCGGCCCAGGAGGAACTGGTGCTTGCAGCCCTGAGGATAGAGGCTCTGCAAGTTGCCAAAAACATCTCTCAGTGTCCCTTCCTCTCTGATGTAACCCCGCAGGTATTGAGCCCTGCACCTGCGCTCCGCCTGTGTTTGTGATGATTAGATGATGGAAATGTTGCGACAGTAGTGTGTGCATGAGGCTAGCGCAGCACTCTTTCCTTTTACCAAAATGCTACGACCTCCATGGCCTAATACATGGTGTCGGCGCTGCCGCTTCATCAGGTAGTCTAACAGCTAACACCTGAAACTAAACCAGCCTCCTGCTTTCCCCCCGCCTTTACAGCGCATGTTGCCTTTTTCTCAAAATGCTTCCAGAAGCATGAAAGTTAATAAAAACTCAAGATTACAATCACCACTTTCACATCGCTGAGGTTATCGTCAATTGAGTCAACAACTATAAAAGGCCATAAACTTGACACAGGAAGATGAGCCTTCAGCCTTAAAAGGTCTTATCTAGGTTTGTGTTCCTGAGTCTTACGGTCCGTGTGATTCAACAGTCTCGTCTTAAGAAACCAAGCACTCGGAGATGGAACATCAACGGTTCACCTTTTCTCAAAGTAAGGGTGGCTTACTTTAACCCCATAATATCATCCTTCTAGTAATCCTGACGCATTCCTTAAATTACTTTTTGGCTCTGCATCTCAGCTGAATTGATTTTTTTTAAAACCTTTTTTTTTTAGCACTGAAACATCTTATTTATCTCTAGTTTCCAAACTCTTCCCTCATCTTTTAAAAACAGTTTCAGCCACTACAACAATTTGACCTATTAATTTACTAACCTGTCAAATATATCCACTGGATACCTGGACATTATCCAGGTTGTACAATGTTTTTTTCATTTTATATATATATATATACTGTATATATATATATATTAGTTTGTATGGTGACTGCCAGCTGGAGTTTCCATTACGTCAGTCTAACAGTAGAGGGAGCAGTTCATCTTTATAACAAATCAAATATACTGTAGAATCGGTTTTCAGACAAAACCAAATTTTTCAAATGTTCAGCTTGTTTTATACGCTGTTATACGGAGCCAAAATCATTGAGGAATAACAACAACCTCTAGATCCCACAATTCCAGTAGTTCCCATGATAGTTTAGCTTTGTTTTGGTTATACATGTCTAGTCAGAAATACACCTGCATATTTAGAGGCTGGTTGCACAGGTTTGGAGCGTCTTACGAAGTATTTTAAAACACAAAAAGACAAAAAAATATGAGGGAAAGCATTAAAAAAAAGTTGAGAATGAAATCTCATGTTTGGAATTTTTTTTATTTAACACTGTTTCAAGAATACATTATCTTTGTATATTTGCTGTTAGTTAGACAGACAGACAACCTTTATCGATCCCTCTGGAGATCTCCTTCGGGAAATAGTTTTTCCAGGTCACAGCAACACAAACAATAGATTAATAAAAACAAGTTATTTGCACTGTAAAGATAAACACAACATAAACACAGAAAACCATGTAGAAGAATATAAGAAGGATACATTGACTAAAATGATTATACGTATATTTCAGTTTCACAACCGTATTTAAAACAACAAAAACATGACTATGTTTAACATTTTAACTTAAAGTTTAGATGACAATCAAAGAAGTTTGGACAAGAATTTATGCAACTTTGAACCGGTCGTACAATAAATTAGCTCTCGTCGTTAAATAAAATATGTTAACCCGTCACATTATTTTAGGATGAAGCGGTGGAATGTGCTTTGGCTCAATACTAACTCATCCGACTTGTGCTGCTTCCTCTTTCCTCCTCTTCTTCTATACGTGATGCAGTCTGTGCTGTATCGTTTCCATCGACCCCTCCTGCCTGGATCTGACAAACTTTTAAGTTCTTAAGATGATCCGCTGACTCAGCTGGGGGCGAGTCACCGGGCTAATGCTGCGATTAAGAAGCCTGTCGCGTCCAATCACGCGGCAGCTGAACACGGGAGCATCATCGGCTTGACTCATTTTTGTTTTTTGCGGTGTTGAATATTGTCGTTTCTGGTCAAATGCTGCCCGGCTTCAGGAGAGCGCGTCGCATGCTTCGGCTCTGAATTCTAATGGACCATGTTTCCCTTTCTGTCGCTGCTGTCCCTCGGCGCCTGGAAGCAGCACAGAGACGTGTCGTCTCCGGTGGAAGTCGGCGTCACCAAGAGCTCCCTGTACACCAGGACCAACAACAACAGCTACGTGGACGGGGAGAGTCCTCACCTGCCCAGGGATCTGGATCACTCACTGGGAATAGCTAGAGAGGAGGTGTGCTATAAATGTGTGTGTGTTTAACACTTGAACACATGAGTTCACCGCAAAACCTGTTTGCACAGATCGTGTCCAAAGAGAAGGAGGTGCTGGAGTGGCAGAGGAAGTATGAAGACAGTCGGCAGGAGGTGGGGGAGATGAGGTAGGGTCGTCGAATTAAACACTATATGTATATTTTCACCCATCTGCATGTTATCGAGGAAAGAGGAAAACAAACTAGTTAAACTTCCAACTCTTATTATTATTAAATGGAGATTTCTTTGCTTTATAGTCCAATTAGCCCAAAATGTTGCTTGAAAGTATGTTTTGTAATAGAAAAAAAAATTACCATGTTTTTCACTTCAATTATAAACAGTAGAATATAAGACGAACAGGTGGTATATGAATGGAATATGACTTTTCTTTATTGAATATATATATATTTTTTAGTTTTTGAAATAAAATGTATAGTTTACCCCTTTTAAAAAACACAAACCCCTGTTCCTCACTCAAAATGAAAAACTAAAGTAAAGATGAAGAAAAAACTCACTGCACCACAAAATACAGTTTGTTGATTTGATAATTAATTAAACTTAACAAAAATGATTAAGTAATGTTTAAATTAGAAACAACACATTTCAATCAGAATGTACTAAATGCATACAGTGATGCCATTAGTATCATGTAACAATATTGATATTGATATTAAGACATCATTTAATTTCTAAATGAATAATTACTAATAATATTTACTGCCATATCTCGTGCTTGTCTATCCTCCTGTGCAATAGCCAAATAAGGCAAGTGTTGCAGAAGGTTGTATCTTAAGATAACATACAAGTTTTTTGTCGACCAACAATGGAATATACTTTTCCAATATTCCTTTTTCTGAGGAATCAATTTTCAAAATCAAGTCCCAAAATTTAAAAAGGGAATGCATATGAGGAAGATGTCATGTTGCTCTTCATTACACAATTAACTTGTTTTATTTTTAATGATGTTATACGTGTTATTGAATGTTTGTGTCCACAAGTTGCTGTTGTGTCTCCGGCTTAGTTCAGTGAGACAGAGCTTAGTTCATTTGCTTGATTGAGCTCAGGATGAGATGCAGGCTCAGATGGATCATCAATCCTCTTATTCCTCTGGATTCCTTTTACCTTGTCCTGAGTCACCATGTTTGATATGATGAAGCAACATTCTCAATTATCTTCATCAAACTCACCTAATCTACGCTCCTCACATACATTGTCTGTCTCGCCTGCAGGAGAATAGTTGCAGAGTATGAGAAGACGATCGCTCAGATGATCGGTAAGTAAAGGAATGACACTGAACTTCTGAACTTATTTCACTGTCTATGGCTGCACTTTAGCAACATGCTCGCTGATACTCTTTTTTTTTTTTTTTTTTATTATGTTGGCTAGTTCCACTGTTGTGTTATACTTTTGAAAATGTAATGAAATGTAACTACATGAGCAGGATTTCCTTTGAAATGAAGAGGCTTAATATCATCTTGATGGTTAGGTCTGTGTTCATGAGGGGGTTTGAATAAAATCAATATATAAAATAAAAATAAAAAAGTTTTTCTATTATGTTACGTCCTTTTTTCTTCCCTGTATGGGTTGCAATGTGATCACCAACAGGCCATATTGTTAATAGTAAAGATAATAATGATAAATAAGATTACATTTGTTCAAATAAGTAAATTGAAATTGGTCTAGGCAGTGATAATTAGATTAGCTAGGTGAGAAACACTAACTCAAATTTTATTCAAGTATTCATTACTTACTGTATTGTATTTTCCTAATGATGTTCTCATTCTTATAGTACTTTAAAGCTATTTCGTTTTTTTTCTTCCAAATGTTTATTTTTAAAAGAATAGCTGTAACATACATATATATTTCTGGTCTATTTGTAGATGCTTTTTAGTTATAATATTATATTGCGATACTGTAGAAACAAGGATAGATTTGTAGTATTGTTCCGAGTACTTGACTCTGGTGTTGCAGAATTTCCAGATCACATGACTCTTGATGAAGTCTGCTTTTGCTTGTTTAAATACCAAAAATTGGTCGAAAAATCAGCTTTGGTCAAATGGAGTCAAGTGTATCCTCTGGTCTTTTCTGATCCATTATCTGCGGAGGATATAATGACTGCCGCCATCTAGCGGGCGGAAATTTAATTGCAACACAACGCCCTGAATGTTTGCTTATGTTAAATGTAGATTAAAAAATAGAATTATTTTATTTTTACACTCAGTTTATTGAAATATAAACAATAGAACAATGATTATAAGATAAATTTGTTTTAAAAGCAACAAATAAATGTATACAGTGCTGTTGAATATTGATACGTTATAAAAAACTATAAAAACAATATTACGAATATCCATTCTTTTACACCCTTACTAGATCAACTAGGAAACACACGTTTTCTGCGTTAATTACCCAAAAACATGAACATAAAAATATTTATTTCATTACATAACTACACATTATTTAGTCAGCCAACTCACCAGTGAATATTTATTTCCTGGCTGAAGATTCTACGCTGTAGTCCTGTAGTTTTCTCCACTTTTTAAAAAATAAATATCGTGTCAAGCAAGAGAAAAAAAAAAGTGCAAAACACACTTTCACTTTCTTCTCACCTCCACCAACTGTGTCCGACGCTCGACTCTTGTCACGTGCCCTCCAAGCTTGACCTAACACGACCCCTATCTTTTTTTTTTTTCTGTTCTGCCCCTTTGACTCTTTAATAACCTCGACAGGCATGCCGGGTGAGTATCACAGACCTCGCTTGTGTGTCACGTCTCTCCATCCGTCCGTCAAAGAATAGGGACGACCGTTTCTTTCCTCGACCATTGTCCACTTGACATTTGCTTGATCTTTTTGTGTTTGTACGTCCAAATGTTTCTTCCTAGAAAACTCAGAGTCAGGACATCTGCATGCTGCATCGTTCGTCTTATTGTTCAGTGTCGTACAGCACGTTCAGCAGGTTTAAATAAACGATAGATCGGACCATCAACTCGGCTTTATTGCTGTCCATTCGATGGTCTGCACGTCCTCTTATTTAAACCTCAACGCTGATCCAAACTGAGTATCATACGTTGTCCTTGTGTCCGTCAGAGGACGACCAGAAGGAGAAGTCTCTCTCGCACCACACCATCCAGCAGCTGATCATGGAGAAGGAGCAGGCGCTGGCCGACCTCAACTCGGTGGAGAAGTCTCTGGCCGACCTCTTCCGACGCTACGAGAAGATGAAAGACGTGCTGGAAGGTTTCCGCAAGGTGACGACATTAAATACTCTTCAACCCTTTTTGACGCACGGGCGTCCACGTCCATCACGTGACAGGTCAGAATCTTTTAGCAATTGATGTCAAGGGGACCAGGAGGGTCGAAAACAAACTGCGTTGATTATTATTATTTGAATTATGTGTTAAATCATTGGAATTAATAGTTATTTATAAGTAAGTAAGTAAATGTTATTTGTAAAGCACCTTTCTAGACCAGTGTGACAAAGCACTTTAACAATCAAAAACAATACACAGTTAAAATACATACTATAAAAGGCCAAAACACATAAGACATACACAGGAGTCCAAGAAAATCAAGGAAAAGCCTGCACAAATAAAAAGGTCTTAAGATGTTTCTTGAAGGAGTCAGTAGATCATCAAACACAGAGAGAGAAGAAGATCGTTCCAAAGCTTAGGAGCAACAGTCTGGAAGGATTTCTTTCCTCTGGTCCTGAACCGTGTTCAGGAACAATCATTAGATTCTGATCCACAGACCTCAGAGCCAGAGCTGGGGTGTAAGGCTGGATCAGATCACTGATTTAAGGAGGAGCCTGACCATGAATAGATCTGAAAGTAAGAACCAGAATTTTAAAATTGATCCTGAAACTGGCAGCCAGTGAAGAGTTTTAAGGATCGGGGAAATGTAAGTTCTTCTACTAGAGCGGGTCAGAAGAGTTTTGTATCAACTGCAGACGAGACAGCTCCTTCTTGTTCAGACACGAAAACAAACGTTTACAAAAGTCTAAAATAGAAGAAAAAAACGCATGGATTATAAGCTCCAGATCGTGTTGTGACACCATTTTCCTTAGTTTAGAAAAAAGTTGTGATTTGGCTGTGTAATAACAATTTTCATCTTTAAAAATCCAAATACAGTTAGAAATTTAGATTTGTATGATTTATTTTTTAGATGTTAAATTACAAACTCTTTATTATTGGCCTTTGATTGTTATTTTGAAACTGAAACGTTATTTCTTAATGCACGGTTTCAACCTGCAACCGAAAGAATAACTCAATAATAATCAGTGCACTTCAAACACATCAAGTCTCTTCCTACCCCCTCTCAGTGAACTCATCGCTTCAGACTGCAACCACAAGACCAATCTTGTAGAAATGTTTCTGACATCTAACAAATGTATGTATATATACTGTATGTATATATACTGTATAACTGTACATTCATTTTTATTATTATTTGGTTAATTAGTTACTTATGTAATAGTTATTTCGTGTCCCTTCTTCAAGGAATGATATTTATTATTCAATACATAAAAATGACACTTTCTTGTCACTGAAGAATCTTTGTTTGTCTTTCTGCCTGCAGAACGAAGAGGTGCTGAAGAAGTGTGCTCAGGAGTATCTGTCCAGGGTTCGCAAGGAGGAGCAGCGGTACCAGGCCCTGAAGATCCATGCCGAGGAGAAGCTCGACAAGTCAGTTTATAAAACTCTAGACGCCACAAGAACGTTAGATAGAAACTGCAGAAGTGAAACGAATAATGGAGCGATGGCTCCCTCTAGTGTTTGTTTTTTACAATGGTTTTTAACACATGATGGAGAAAACAGACATTATTTGAATGATTTGTTGAATTCTGTCCATTTGTTTTCAGGGCAAACACAGATATAGCTCAGGTGAGGATCAAGTCCAAGCAGGAACAGGCCGCCTTCCAGGCCAGCCTGAGGAAGGAGCAGATGAAGGTGGACTCTCTGGAGCGAACGCTGGAGCAAAAGGTCGAACATTAACTTTAACTTTTATTTATTTATTTTTATCTAAAAACTCCAAATCTGCTTCACAGAACAAGGAGATCGAAGAGCTGACGAAGATCTGCGACGAGCTGATCGCCAAGATGGGCAAGAGTTAGCGGCGGAAAAAACGCCAAAAATCACTTCAGAAGACAAAACTACTGAAAGAAAGAGAAAAAAAAGAACCGCAAACTTTGTAGATCGGAGTGTTCTTTTACTTTATTACCGATTTATTACTGACTTCTCCTCTTGAACGGCTGTGTATATTTTTGGATGTGTCCGTGAGGTCAAAGTGTAACCATAGCGTCGTGTGACGTTGCCATGACGGCCACCGCGGGAGAGAAGACTGTTCAACTCCCGAGTGAAGAAGAGCGACGTGTCGCTAACCTGTCGCTGGTCTTCTTCCATCACCGCATGTGTTGTTTTGTACATACTATCGTCGTCGCTTCCGTAACGTTGTAGATATTTTGTCGAACGTGTCATAGCTTGGGGTTTTTATTTTAATATAAAGTGTGGCCGCGGTCGTGAACCTCGATGTCACGCTGGGAAAAATCTTGTCTGCGCATCTACTGTACGACAACTGCTTACTAAGTGCAATAAAAGATGGCAATACGACACGTTGTTGTGAGATAAACTGCATGTTTTGTCACTAAAAACAATTTCACACGGTGTGGTGTGTTGACGAAGCTTCATGAAGAGGTGTCATGTTGTTCAGAGGTCAGTAGGTGGCGCCGTCAGTTTAAAAATGATTTTTTATTACATTCAAAACAAAGGAAAAATAGTGCTATCTAGTGGACTCTGAAAATCATTACACTGCTTCATGAAACTTCATCGACACACAGCACTGTGTGAAATAGGTCTATTTCGACCGATTTTTTTTTCTCAAACTTTAAAAAATGGGCAAAAATCGACGTGCCCGAAAATGGAAAAAAAGGTCGGAATACTTAAGTATGATATCAGACGCACCATATGAGCGCAGAAAATTGTTGCCTAAATGCTTAAAATGCCGTTTTTTGAAGGCTCGAAAAAAGGTCTATTTCGACCGATTTTTTTTTCTCAAACTTTAAAAAATGGCCCAAAATCGACGTGCCCGAAAATGGAAAAAAAGGTCGGAATACTTAAGTATGATATCAGACGCACCATGTGAGCGCAGAAAATTGTTGCCTTAATGCTTAAAATGCCGTTTTTTGAAGGCTCGAAAAAAGGTCTATTTCGACCGATTTTTTTTTCTCAAACTTTAAAAAATGGCCCAAAATCGACGCGTCCGAAAATGGAAAAAAAGGTGGGAATACTTAAGTATGATATCAGACGCACCATGTGAGCGCAGAAAATTGTTGCCTAAATGCTTAAAATGCCGTTTTTTGAAGGCTCGAAAAAAGGTCTATTTCGACCGATTTTTTTTTCTCAAACTTTAAAAAATGGCCCAAAATCGACGTGCCCGAAAATGGAAAAAAAGGTCGGAATACTTAAGTATGATATCAGACGCACCATGTGAGCGCAGAAAATTGTTGCCTAAATGCTTAAAATGCCGTTTTTTGAAGGCTCGAAAAAAGGTCTATTTCGACCGATTTTTTTTTCTCAAACTTTAAAAAATGGCCCAAAATTGACGCGTCCGAAAATGGAAAAAAAGGTCGGAATACTTAAGTATGATATCAGACGCACCATGTGAGCGCAGAAAAGTGTTGCCTAAATGCTTAAAATGCCGTTTTTTGAAGGCTCGAAAAAAGGTCTATTTCGACCGATTTTTTTTTCTCAAACTTTAAAAAATGGCCCAAAATCGACGTGCCCGAAAATGGAAAAAAAGGTCGGAATACTTAAGTATGATATCAGACGCACCATGTGAGCTCAGAAAATTGTTGCCTAAATGCTTAAAATGCCGTTTTTTGAAGGCTCGAAAAAAGGTCTATTTCGACCGATTTTTTTTTCTCAAACTTTAAAAAATGGCCCAAAATCGACGCGTCCGAAAATGGAAAAAAAGGTCGGAATACTTAAGTATGATATCAGACGCACCATGTGAGCGCAGAAAATTGTTGCCTAAATGCTTAAAATGCCGTTTTTTGAAGGCTCGAAAAAAGGTCTATTTCGACCGATTTTTTTTTCTCAAACTTTAAAAAATGGCCGAAAATGGAAAAAAAGGTCGGAATACTTAAGTATGATATCAGACGCACCATGTGAGCGCAGAAAATTGTTGCCTTAATGCTTAAAATGCCGTTTTTTGAAGGCTCGAAAAAAGGTCTATTTCGACCGATTTTTTTTTCTCAAACTTTAAAAAATGGCCCAAAATCGACGCGTCCGAAAATGGAAAAGAAGGTCGGAATACTTAAGTATGATATCAGACGCACCATGTGAGCGCAGAAAATTGTTGCCTAAATGCTTAAAATGCCGTTTTTTGAAGGCTCGAAAAAAGGTCTATTTCGACCGATTTTTTTTTCTCAAACTTTAAAAAATGGCCCAAAATCGACGCGTCCGAAAATGGAAAAAAAGGTGGGAATACTTAAGTATGATATCAGACGCACCATGTGAGCGCAGAAAATTGTTGCCTAAATGCTTAAAATGCCGTTTTTTGAAGGCTCGAAAAAAGGTCTATTTCGACCGATTTTTTTTTCTCAAACTTTAAAAAATGGCCCAAAATCGACGTGCCCGAAAATGGAAAAAAAGGTCGGAATACTTAAGTATGATATCAGACGCACCATGTGAGCGCAGAAAATTGTTGCCTAAATGCTTAAAATGCCGTTTTTTGAAGGCTCGAAAAAAGGTCTATTTCGACCGATTTTTTTTTCTCAAACTTTAAAAAATGGCCCAAAATTGACGCGTCCGAAAATGGAAAAAAAGGTCGGAATACTTAAGTATGATATCAGACGCACCATGTGAGCGCAGAAAAGTGTTGCCTAAATGCTTAAAATGCCGTTTTTTGAAGGCTCGAAAAAAGGTCTATTTCGACCGATTTTTTTTTCTCAAACTTTAAAAAATAGCCCAAAATCGACGTGCCCGAAAATGGAAAAAAAGGTCGGAATACTTAAGTATGATATCAGACGCACCATGTGAGCTCAGAAAATTGTTGCCTAAATGCTTAAAATGCCGTTTTTTGAAGGCTCGAAAAAAGGTCTATTTCGACCGATTTTTTTTTCTCAAACTTTAAAAAATGGCCCAAAATCGACGCGTCCGAAAATGGAAAAAAAGGTCGGAATACTTAAGTATGATATCAGACGCACCATGTGAGCGCAGAAAATTGTTGCCTAAATGCTTAAAATGCCGTTTTTTGAAGGCTCGAAAAAAGGTCTATTTCGACCGATTTTTTTTTCTCAAACTTTAAAAAATGGCCGAAAATGGAAAAAAAGGTCGGAATACTTAAGTATGATATCAGACGCACCATGTGAGCTCAGAAAATTGTTGCCTAAATGCTTAAAATGCCGTTTTTTGAAGGCTCGAAAAAAGGTCTATTTCGACCGATTTTTTTTTCTCAAACTTTAAAAAATGGCCCAAAATCGACGCGTCCGAAAATGGAAAAAAAGGTCGGAATACTTAAGTATGATATCAGACGCACCATGTGAGCGCAGAAAATTGTTGCCTAAATGCTTAAAATGCCGTTTTTTGAAGGCTCGAAAAAAGGTCTATTTCGACCGATTTTTTTTTCTCAAACTTTAAAAAATGGCCCAAAATCGACGCGTCCGAAAATGGAAAAAAAGGTCGGAATACTTAAGTATGATATCAGACGCACCATGTGAGCGCAGAAAAGTGTTGCCTAAATGCTTAAAATGCCGTTTTTTGAAGGCTCGAAAAAAGGTCTATTTCGACCGATTTTTTTTTCTCAAACTTTAAAAAATGGCCCAAAATCGACGTGCCCGAAAATGGAAAAAAAGGTCGGAATACTTAAGTATGATATCAGACGCACCATGTGAGCGCAGAAAATTGTTGCCTAAATGCTTAAAATGCCGTTTTTTGAAGGCTCGAAAAAAGGTCTATTTCGACCGATTTTTTTTTCTCAAACTTTAAAAAATGGCCCAAAATCGACGCGTCCGAAAATGGAAAAAAAGGTCGGAATACTTAAGTATGATATCAGACGCACCATGTGAGCGCAGAAAAGTGTTGCCTAAATGCTTAAAATGCCGTTTTTTGAAGGCTCGAAAAAAGGTCTATTTCGACCGATTTTTTTTTCTCAAACTTTAAAAAATGGCCCAAAATCGACGTGCCCGAAAATGGAAAAAAAGGTCGGAATACTTAAGTATGATATCAGACGCACCATGTGAGCGCAGAAAATTGTTGCCTAAATGCTTAAAATGCCGTTTTTTGAAGGCTCGAAAAAAGGTCTATTTCGACCGATTTTTTTTTCTCAAACTTTAAAAAATGGCCCAAAATCGACGTGCCCGAAAATGGAAAAAAAGGTCGGAATACTTAAGTATGATATCAGACGCACCATGTGAGCGCAGAAAATTGTTGCCTAAATGCTTAAAATGCCGTTTTTTGAAGGCTCGAAAAAAGGTCTATTTCGACCGATTTTTTTTTCTCAAACTTTAAAAAATGGCCCAAAATCGACGTGCCCGAAAATGGAAAAAAAGGTCGGAATACTTAAGTATGATATCAGACGCACCATGTGAGCGCAGAAAATTGTTGCCTAAATGCTTAAAATGCCGTTTTTTGAAGGCTCGAAAAAAGGTCTATTTCGACCGATTTTTTTTTCTCAAACTTTAAAAAATGGCCCAAAATCGACGCGCCCGAAAATGGAAAAAAAGGTCGGAATACTTAAGTATGATATCAGACGCACCATGTGAGCGCAGAAAATTGTTGCCTAAATGCTTAAAATGCCGTTTTTTGAAGGCTCGAAAAAAGGTCTATTTCGACCGTTTTTTTTTTCTCAAACTTTAAAAAATGGCCCAAAATCGACGCGTCCGAAAATGGAAAAAAAGGTCGGAATACTTAAGTATGATATCAGACGCACCATGTGAGCTCAGAAAATTGTTGCCTAAATGCTTAAAATGCCGTTTTTTGAAGGCTCGAAAAAAGGTCTATTTCGACCGATTTTTTTTTCTCAAACTTTAAAAAATGGCCCAAAATCGACGCGTCCGAAAATGGAAAAAAAGGTCGGAATACTTAAGTATGATATCAGACGCACCATGTGAGCGCAGAAAATTGTTGCCTAAATGCTTAAAATGCCGTTTTTTGAAGGCTCGAAAAAAGGTCTATTTCGACCGATTTTTTTTTCTCAAACTTTAAAAAATGGCCCAAAATCGACGCGCCCGAAAATGGAAAAAAAGGTCGGAATACTTAAGTATGATATCAGACGCACCATGTGAGCGCAGAAAATTTTTGCCTAAATGCTTAAAATGCCGTTTTTTGAAGGCTCGAAAAAAGGTCTATTTCGACCGATTTTTTTTTCTCAAACTTTAAAAAATGGCCCAAAATCGACGCGTCCGAAAATGGAAAAAAAGGTCGGAATACTTAAGTATGATATCAGACGCACCATGTGAGCGCAGAAAATTGTTGCCTAAATGCTTAAAATGCCGTTTTTTGAAGGCTCGAAAAAAGGTCTATTTCGACCGATTTTTTTTTCTCAAACTTTAAAAAATGGCCCAAAATCGACGTGCCCGAAAATGGAAAAAAAGGTCGGAATACTTAAGTATGATATCAGACGCACCATGTGAGCGCAGAAAATTGTTGCCTAAATGCTTAAAATGCCGTTTTTTGAAGGCTCGAAAAAAGGTCTATTTCGACCGATTTTTTTTTCTCAAACTTTAAAAAATGGCCCAAAATCGACGTGCCCGAAAATGGAAAAAAAGGTCGGAATACTTAAGTATGATATCAGACGCACCATGTGAGCGCAGAAAATTGTTGCCTTAATGCTTAAAATACCGTTTTTTGAAGGCTCGAAAAAAGGTCTATTTCGACCGATTTTTTTTTCTCAAACTTTAAAAAATGGTCCAAAATCGACGTGCCCGAAAATGGAAAAAAAGGTCGGAATACCTAAGTATGATATCAGACGCACCATGTGAGCGCAGAAAATTGTTGCCTAAATGCTTAAAATGCCGTTTTTTGAAGGCTCGAAAAAAGGTCTATTTCGACCGATTTTTTTTTCTCAAACTTTAAAAAATGGCCCAAAATCGACGTGCCCGAAAATGGAAAAAAAGGTCGGAATACTTAAGTATGATATCAGACGCACCATGTGAGCGCAGAAAATTGTTGCCTAAATGCTTAAAATGCCGTTTTTTGAAGGCTCGAAAAAAGGTCTATTTCGACCGTTTTTTTTTTCTCAAACTTTAAAAAATGGCCCAAAATCGACGTGCCCGAAAATGGAAAAAAAGGTCGGAATACTTAAGTATGATATCAGACGCACCATGTGAGCGCAGAAAATTGTTGCCTAAATGCTTAAAATGCCGTTTTTTGAAGGCTCGAAAAAAGGTCTATTTCGACCGTTTTTTTTTTCTCAAACTTTAAAAAATGGCCCAAAATCGACGCGTCCGAAAATGGAAAAAAAGGTCGGAATACTTAAGTATGATATCAGACGCACCATGTGAGCGCAGACAATTGTTGCCTAAATGCTTAAAATGCCGTTTTTTGAAAGCTCGAAAAAAGGTCTATTTCGACCGATTTTTTTTTCTCAAACTTTAAAAAATGGCCCAAAATCGACGTGCCCGAAAATGGAAAAAAAGGTCGGAATACTTAAGTATGATATCAGACGCACCATGTGAGCGCAGACAATTGTTGCCTAAATGCTTAAAATGCCGTTTTTTGAAGGCTCGAAAAAAGGTCTATTTCGACCGATTTTTTTTTCTCAAACTTTAAAAAATGGCCTAAAATCGACGCGCCCGAAAATGGAAAAAAAGGTCGGAATACTTAAGTATGATATCAGACGCACCATGTGAGCGCAGAAAATTGTTGCCTAAATGCTTAAAATGCCGTTTTTTGAAGGCTCGAAAAAAGGTCTATTTCGACCGATTTTTTTTTCTCAAACTTTAAAAAATGGCCCAAAATCGACGCGTCCGAAAATGGAAAAAAAGGTCGGAATACTTAAGTATGATATCAGACGCACCATGTGAGCGCAGAAAATTGTTGCCTAAATGCTTAAAATGCCGTTTTTTGAAGGCTCAAAAAAAGGTCTATTTCGACCGATTTTTTTTTCTCAAACTTTAAAAAATGGCCCAAAATCGACGTGCCCGAAAATGGAAAAAAAGGTCGGAATACTTAAGTATGATATCAGACGCACCATGTGAGCGCAGAAAATTGTTGCCTAAATGCTTAAAATGCCGTTTTTTGAAGGCTCAAAAAAAGGTCTATTTCGACCGATTTTTTTTTCTCAAACTTTAAAAAATGGCCCAAAATCGACGTGCCCGAAAATGGAAAAAAAGGTCGGAATACTTAAGTATGATATCAGACGCACCATGTGAGCGCAGAAAATTGTTGCCTAAATGCTTAAAATGCCGTTTTTTGAAGGCTCGAAAAAAGGTCTATTTCGACCGATTTTTTTTTCTCAAACTTTAAAAAATGGCCCAAAATCGACGTGCCCGAAAATGGAAAAAAAGGTCGGAATACTTAAGTATGATATCAGACGCACCATGTGAGCGCAGAAAATTGTTGCCTAAATGCTTAAAATGCCATTTTTTGAAGGCTCGAAAAAAGGTCTATTTCGACCGATTTTTTTTTCTCAAACTTTAAAAAATGGCCCAAAATCGACGTGCCCGAAAATGGAAAAAAAGGTCGGAATACTTAAGTATGATATCAGACGCACCATGTGAGCGCAGAAAATTGTTGCCTAAATGCTTAAAATGCCGTTCTTTGAAGGCTCGAAAAAAGGTCTATTTCGACCGATTTTTTTTTCTCAAACTTTAAAAAATGGCCTAAAATCGACGCGCCCGAAAATGGAAAAAAAGGTCGGAATACTTAAGTATGATATCAGACGCACCATGTGAGCGCAGAAAATTGTTGCCTAAATGCTTAAAATGCCGTTTTTTGAAGGCTCGAAAAAAGGTCTATTTCGACCGATTTTTTTTTCTCAAACTTTAAAAAATGGCCCAAAATCGACGTGCCCGAAAATGGAAAAAAAGGTCGGAATACTTAAGTATGATATCAGACGCACCATGTGAGCGCAGAAAATTGTTGCCTAAATGCTTAAAATGCCGTTTTTTGAAGGCTCGAAAAAAGGTATATTTCGACCGATTTTTTTTTCTCAAACTTTAAAAAATGGCCCAAAATCGACGCGTCCGAAAATGGAAAAAAAGGTCGGAATACTTAAGTATGATATCAGACGCACCATGTGAGCGCAGAAAATTGTTGCCTAAATGCTTAAAATGCCGTTTTTTGAAGGCTCGAAAAAAGGTCTATTTCGACCGATTTTTTTTTCTCAAACTTTAAAAAATGGCCCAAAATCGACGTGCCCGAAAATGGAAAAAAAGGTCGGAATACTTAAGTATGATATCAGACGCACCATGTGAGTTCAGAAAATTGTTGCCTAAATGCTTAAAATGCCGTTCTTTGAAGGCTCGAAAAAAGGTCTATTTCGACCGATTTTTTTTTCTCAAACTTTAAAAAATGGCCTAAAATCGACGCGCCCGAAAATGGAAAAAAAGGTCGGAATACTTAAGTATGATATCAGACGCACCATGTGAGCGCAGAAAATTGTTGCCTAAATGCTTAAAATGCCGTTTTTTGAAGGCTCGAAAAAAGGTCTATTTCGACCGATTTTTTTTTCTCAAACTTTAAAAAATGGCCCAAAATCGACGTGCCCGAAAATGGAAAAAAAGGTCGGAATACTTAAGTATGATATCAGACGCACCATGTGAGCGCAGAAAATTGTTGCCTAAATGCTTAAAATGCCGTTTTTTGAAGGCTCGAAAAAAGGTCTATTTCGACCGATTTTTTTTTCTCAAACTTTAAAAAATGGCCCAAAATCGACGTGCCCGAAAATGGAAAAAAATGGCCGGAATACTTAAGTATGATATCAGACGCACCATGTGAGCGCAGAAAATTGTTGCCTAAATGCTTAAAATGCCGTTCTTTGAAGGCTCGAAAAAAGGTCTATTTCGACCGATTTTTTTTTCTCAAACTTTAAAAAATGGCCCAAAATCGACGTGCCCGAAAATGGAAAAAAAGGTCGGAATACTTAAGTATGATATCAGACGCACCATGTGAGCGCAGAAAATTGTTGCCTAAATGCTTAAAATGCCGTTTTTTGAAGGCTCGAAAAAAGGTCTATTTCGACCGATTTTTTTTTCTCAAACTTTAAAAAATGGCCCAAAATCGACGTGCCCGAAAATGGAAAAAAAGGTCGGAATACTTAAGTATGATATCAGACGCACCATGTGAGCGCAGAAAATTGTTGCCTAAATGCTTAAAATGCCGTTTTTTGAAGGCTCGAAAAAAGGTCTATTTCGACCGATTTTTTTTTCTCAAACTTTAAAAAATGGCCCAAAATCGACGTGCCCGAAAATGGAAAAAAAGGTCGGAATACTTAAGTATGATATCAGACGCACCATGTGAGCGCAGAAAATTGTTGCCTAAATGCTTAAAATGCCGTTTTTTGAAGGCTCGAAAAAAGGTCTATTTCGACCGATTTTTTTTTCTCAAACTTTAAAAAATGGCCCAAAATCGACGTGCCCGAAAATGGAAAAAAAGGTCGGAATACTTAAGTATGATATCAGACGCACCATGTGAGCGCAGAAAATTGTTGCCTAAATGCTTAAAATGCCGTTTTTTGAAGGCTCGAAAAAAGGTCTATTTCGACCGATTTTTTTTTCTCAAACTTTAAAAAATGGCCCAAAATCGACGCGCCCGAAAATGGAAAAAAAGGTCGGAATACTTAAGTATGATATCAGACGCACCATGTGAGCGCAGAAAATTGTTGCCTAAATGCTTAAAATGCCGTTTTTTGAAGGCTCGAAAAAAGGTCTATTTCGACCGTTTTTTTTTTCTCAAACTTTAAAAAATGGCCCAAAATCGACGCGTCCGAAAATGGAAAAAAAGGTCGGAATACTTAAGTATGATATCAGACGCACCATGTGAGCTCAGAAAATTGTTGCCTAAATGCTTAAAATGCCGTTTTTTGAAGGCTCGAAAAAAGGTCTATTTCGACCGATTTTTTTTTCTCAAACTTTAAAAAATGGCCCAAAATCGACGCGTCCGAAAATGGAAAAAAAGGTCGGAATACTTAAGTATGATATCAGACGCACCATGTGAGCGCAGAAAATTGTTGCCTAAATGCTTAAAATGCCGTTTTTTGAAGGCTCGAAAAAAGGTCTATTTCGACCGATTTTTTTTTCTCAAACTTTAAAAAATGGCCCAAAATCGACGCGCCCGAAAATGGAAAAAAAGGTCGGAATACTTAAGTATGATATCAGACGCACCATGTGAGCGCAGAAAATTTTTGCCTAAATGCTTAAAATGCCGTTTTTTGAAGGCTCGAAAAAAGGTCTATTTCGACCGATTTTTTTTTCTCAAACTTTAAAAAATGGCCCAAAATCGACGCGTCCGAAAATGGAAAAAAAGGTCGGAATACTTAAGTATGATATCAGACGCACCATGTGAGCGCAGAAAATTGTTGCCTAAATGCTTAAAATGCCGTTTTTTGAAGGCTCGAAAAAAGGTCTATTTCGACCGATTTTTTTTTCTCAAACTTTAAAAAATGGCCCAAAATCGACGTGCCCGAAAATGGAAAAAAAGGTCGGAATACTTAAGTATGATATCAGACGCACCATGTGAGCGCAGAAAATTGTTGCCTAAATGCTTAAAATGCCGTTTTTTGAAGGCTCGAAAAAAGGTCTATTTCGACCGATTTTTTTTTCTCAAACTTTAAAAAATGGCCCAAAATCGACGTGCCCGAAAATGGAAAAAAAGGTCGGAATACTTAAGTATGATATCAGACGCACCATGTGAGCGCAGAAAATTGTTGCCTTAATGCTTAAAATACCGTTTTTTGAAGGCTCGAAAAAAGGTCTATTTCGACCGATTTTTTTTTCTCAAACTTTAAAAAATGGTCCAAAATCGACGTGCCCGAAAATGGAAAAAAAGGTCGGAATACCTAAGTATGATATCAGACGCACCATGTGAGCGCAGAAAATTGTTGCCTAAATGCTTAAAATGCCGTTTTTTGAAGGCTCGAAAAAAGGTCTATTTCGACCGATTTTTTTTTCTCAAACTTTAAAAAATGGCCCAAAATCGACGTGCCCGAAAATGGAAAAAAAGGTCGGAATACTTAAGTATGATATCAGACGCACCATGTGAGCGCAGAAAATTGTTGCCTAAATGCTTAAAATGCCGTTTTTTGAAGGCTCGAAAAAAGGTCTATTTCGACCGTTTTTTTTTTCTCAAACTTTAAAAAATGGCCCAAAATCGACGTGCCCGAAAATGGAAAAAAAGGTCGGAATACTTAAGTATGATATCAGACGCACCATGTGAGCGCAGAAAATTGTTGCCTAAATGCTTAAAATGCCGTTTTTTGAAGGCTCGAAAAAAGGTCTATTTCGACCGTTTTTTTTTTCTCAAACTTTAAAAAATGGCCCAAAATCGACGCGTCCGAAAATGGAAAAAAAGGTCGGAATACTTAAGTATGATATCAGACGCACCATGTGAGCGCAGACAATTGTTGCCTAAATGCTTAAAATGCCGTTTTTTGAAAGCTCGAAAAAAGGTCTATTTCGACCGATTTTTTTTTCTCAAACTTTAAAAAATGGCCCAAAATCGACGTGCCCGAAAATGGAAAAAAAGGTCGGAATACTTAAGTATGATATCAGACGCACCATGTGAGCTCAGAAAATTGTTGCCTAAATGCTTAAAATGCCGTTTTTTGAAGGCTCGAAAAAAGGTCTATTTCGACCGATTTTTTTTTCTCAAACTTTAAAAAATGGCCTAAAATCGACGCGCCCGAAAATGGAAAAAAAGGTCGGAATACTTAAGTATGATATCAGACGCACCATGTGAGCGCAGAAAATTGTTGCCTAAATGCTTAAAATGCCGTTTTTTGAAGGCTCGAAAAAAGGTCTATTTCGACCGATTTTTTTTTCTCAAACTTTAAAAAATGGCCCAAAATCGACGCGTCCGAAAATGGAAAAAAAGGTCGGAATACTTAAGTATGATATCAGACGCACCATGTGAGCGCAGAAAATTGTTGCCTAAATGCTTAAAATGCCGTTTTTTGAAGGCTCGAAAAAAGGTCTATTTCGACCGATTTTTTTTTCTCAAACTTTAAAAAATGGCCCAAAATAGACGCGCCCGAAAATGGAAAAAAAGGTCGGAATACTTAAGTATGATATCAGACGCACCATGTGAGCGCAGAAAATTGTTGCCTAAATGCTTAAAATGCCGTTTTTTGAAGGCTCGAAAAAAGGTCTATTTCGACCGATTTTTTTTTCTCAAACTTTAAAAAATGGCCCAAAATCGACGTGCCCGAAAATGGAAAAAAAGGTCGGAATACTTAAGTATGATATCAGACGCACCATGTGAGCGCAGAAAATTGTTGCCTAAATGCTTAAAATGCCGTTTTTTGAAGGCTCGAAAAAAGGTCTATTTCGACCGATTTTTTTTTCTCAAACTTTAAAAAATGGCCCAAAATCGACGTGCCCGAAAATGGAAAAAAAGGTCGGAATACTTAAGTATGATATCAGACGCACCATGTGAGCGCAGAAAATTGTTGCCTAAATGCTTAAAATGCCGTTTTTTGAAGGCTCGAAAAAAGGTCTATTTCGACCGATTTTTTTTTCTCAAACTTTAAAAAATGGCCCAAAATCGACGTGCCCGAAAATGGAAAAAAAGGTCGGAATACTTAAGTATGATATCAGACGCACCATGTGAGCTCAGAAAATTGTTGCCTAAATGCTTAAAATGCCGTTTTTTGAAGGCTCGAAAAAAGGTCTATTTCGACCGATTTTTTTTTCTCAAACTTTAAAAAATGGCCTAAAATCGACGCGCCCGAAAATGGAAAAAAAGGTCGGAATACTTAAGTATGATATCAGACGCACCATGTGAGCGCAGAAAATTGTTGCCTAAATGCTTAAAATGCCGTTTTTTGAAGGCTCGAAAAAAGGTCTATTTCGACCGATTTTTTTTTCTCAAACTTTAAAAAATGGCCCAAAATCGACGCGTCCGAAAATGGAAAAAAAGGTCGGAATACTTAAGTATGATATCAGACGCACCATGTGAGCGCAGAAAATTGTTGCCTAAATGCTTAAAATGCCGTTTTTTGAAGGCTCGAAAAAAGGTCTATTTCGACCGATTTTTTTTTCTCAAACTTTAAAAAATGGCCCAAAATCGACGCGTCCGAAAATGGAAAAAAAGGTCGGAATACTTAAGTATGATATCAGACGCACCATGTGAGCGCAGAAAATTGTTGCCTAAATGCTTAAAATGCCGTTTTTTGAAGGCTCGAAAAAAGGTCTATTTCGACCGATTTTTTTTTCTCAAACTTTAAAAAATGGCCTAAAATCGACGCGCCCGAAAATGGAAAAAAAGGTCGGAATGCTTAAGTATGATATCAGACGCACCATGTGAGCGCAGAAAATTGTTGCCTAAATGCTTAAAATGCCGTTTTTTGAAGGCTCGAAAAAAGGTCTATTTCGACCGATTTTTTTTTCTCAAACTTTAAAAAATGGCCCAAAATCGACGTGCCCGAAAATGGAAAAAAAGGTCGGAATGCTTAAGTATGATATCAGACGCACCATGTGAGCGCAGAAAATTGTTGCCTAAATGCTTAAAATGCCGTTTTTTGAAGGCTCGAAAAAAGGTCTATTAGGACCGATTTTTTTTTCTCAAACTTAAAAAAATTGCCCAAAATCGACGTGCCCGAAAATGGAAAAAAAGGTCGGAATACTTAAGTATGATATCAGACGCACCATGTGAGCGCAGAAAATTGTTGCCTAAATGCTTAAAATGCCGTTTTTTGAAGGCTCGAAAAAAGGTCTATTTCGACCGATTTTTTTCTCTCAAACTTTAAAAAATGGCCCAAAATCGACGTGCCCGAAAATGGAAAAAAAGGTCGGAATACTTAAGTATGATATCAGACGCACCATGTGAGCGCAGAAAATTGTTGCCTAAATGCTTAAAATGCCGTTTTTTGAAGGCTCAAAAAAAGGTCTATTTCGACCGATTTTTTTTTCTCAAACTTTAAAAAATGGCCCAAAATCGACGTGCCCGAAAATGGAAAAAAAGGTCGGAATACTTAAGTATGATATCAGACGCACCATGTGAGCGCAGAAAATTGTTGCCTAAATGCTTAAAATGCCGTTTTTTGAAGGCTCAAAAAAAGGTCTATTTCGACCGATTTTTTTTTCTCAAACTTTAAAAAATGGCCCAAAATCGACGTGCCCGAAAATGGAAAAAAAGGTCGGAATACTTAAGTATGATATCAGACGCACCATGTGAGCGCAGAAAATTGTTGCCTAAATGCTTAAAATGCCGTTTTTTGAAGGCTCGAAAAAAGGTCTATTTCGACCGATTTTTTTTTCTCAAACTTTAAAAAATGGCCCAAAATCGACGTGCCCGAAAATGGAAAAAAAGGTCGGAATACTTAAGTATGATATCAGACGCACCATGTGAGCGCAGAAAATTGTTGCCTAAATGCTTAAAATGCCATTTTTTGAAGGCTCGAAAAAAGGTCTATTTCGACCGATTTTTTTTTCTCAAACTTTAAAAAATGGCCCAAAATCGACGTGCCCGAAAATGGAAAAAAAGGTCGGAATACTTAAGTATGATATCAGACGCACCATGTGAGCGCAGAAAATTGTTGCCTAAATGCTTAAAATGCCGTTCTTTGAAGGCTCGAAAAAAGGTCTATTTCGACCGATTTTTTTTTCTCAAACTTTAAAAAATGGCCTAAAATCGACGCGCCCGAAAATGGAAAAAAAGGTCGGAATACTTAAGTATGATATCAGACGCACCATGTGAGCGCAGAAAATTGTTGCCTAAATGCTTAAAATGCCGTTTTTTGAAGGCTCGAAAAAAGGTCTATTTCGACCGATTTTTTTTCTCAAACTTTAAAAAATGGCCCAAAATCGACGTGCCCGAAAATGGAAAAAAAGGTCGGAATACTTAAGTATGATATCAGACGCACCATGTGAGTTCAGAAAATTGTTGCCTAAATGCTTAAAATGCCGTTCTTTGAAGGCTCGAAAAAAGGTCTATTTCGACCGATTTTTTTTTCTCAAACTTTAAAAAATGGCCTAAAATCGACGCGCCCGAAAATGGAAAAAAAGGTCGGAATACTTAAGTATGATATCAGACGCACCATGTGAGCGCAGAAAATTGTTGCCTAAATGCTTAAAATGCCGTTTTTTGAAGGCTCGAAAAAAGGTCTATTTCGACCGATTTTTTTTTCTCAAACTTTAAAAAATGGCCCAAAATCGACGTGCCCGAAAATGGAAAAAAAGGTCGGAATACTTAAGTATGATATCAGACGCACCATGTGAGCGCAGAAAATTGTTGCCTAAATGCTTAAAATGCCGTTTTTTGAAGGCTCGAAAAAAGGTCTATTTCGACCGATTTTTTTTTCTCAAACTTTAAAAAATGGCCCAAAATCGACGTGCCCGAAAATGGAAAAAAAGGTCGGAATACTTAAGTATGATATCAGACGCACCATGTGAGCGCAGAAAATTGTTGCCTAAATGCTTAAAATGCCGTTTTTTGAAGGCTCGAAAAAAGGTCTATTTCGACCGATTTTTTTTTCTCAAACTTTAAAAAATGGCCCAAAATCGACGTGCCCGAAAATGGAAAAAAAGGTCGGAATACTTAAGTATGATATCAGACGCACCATGTGAGCGCAGAATATTGTTGCCTAAATGCTTAAAATGCCGTTTTTTGAAGGCTCGAAAAAAGGTCTATTTCGACCGATTTTTTTTTCTCAAACTTTAAAAAATGGCCCAAAATCGACGTGCCCGAAAATGGAAAAAAAGGTCGGAATGCTTAAGTATGATATCAGACGCACCATGTGAGCGCAGAAAATTGTTGCCTAAATGCTTAAAATGCCGTTTTTTGAAGGCTCGAAAAAAGGTCTATTAGGACCGATTTTTTTTTCTCAAACTTTAAAAAATGGCCCAAAATCGACGTGCCCGAAAATGGAAAAAAAGGTCGGAATACTTAAGTATGATATCAGACGCACCATGTGAGCGCAGAAAATTGTTGCCTAAATGCTTAAAATGCCGTTTTTTGAAGGCTCGAATAAAGGTCTATTTCGACCGATTTTTTTCTCTCAAACTTTAAAAAATGGCCCAAAATCGACGTGCCCGAAAATGGAAAAAAAGGTCGGAATACTTAAGTATGATATCAGACGCACCATGTGAGCTCAGAAAATTGTTGCCTAAATGCTTAAAATGCCGTTTTTTGAAGGCTCGAAAAAAGGTCTATTTCGACCGATTTTTTTTTCTCAAACTTTAAAAAATGGCCTAAAATCGACGCGCCCGAAAATGGAAAAAAAGGTCGGAATACTTAAGTATGATATCAGACGCACCATGTGAGCGCAGAAAATTGTTGCCTAAATGCTTAAAATGCCGTTTTTTGAAGGCTCAAAAAAAGGTCTATTTCGACCGATTTTTTTTTCTCAAACTTTAAAAAATGGCCCAAAATCGACGTGCCCGAAAATGGAAAAAAAGGTCGGAATACTTAAGTATGATATCAGACGCACCATGTGAGCGCAGAAAATTGTTGCCTAAATGCTTAAAATGCCGTTTTTTGAAGGCTCAAAAAAAGGTCTATTTCGACCGATTTTTTTTTCTCAAACTTTAAAAAATGGCCCAAAATCGACGTGCCCGAAAATGGAAAAAAAGGTCGGAATACTTAAGTATGATATCAGACGCACCATGTGAGCGCAGAAAATTGTTGCCTAAATGCTTAAAATGCCGTTTTTTGAAGGCTCGAAAAAAGGTCTATTTCGACCGATTTTTTTTTCTCAAACTTTAAAAAATGGCCCAAAATCGACGTGCCCGAAAATGGAAAAAAAGGTCGGAATACTTAAGTATGATATCAGACGCACCATGTGAGCGCAGAAAATTGTTGCCTAAATGCTTAAAATGCCATTTTTTGAAGGCTCGAAAAAAGGTCTATTTCGACCGATTTTTTTTTCTCAAACTTTAAAAAATGGCCCAAAATCGACGTGCCCGAAAATGGAAAAAAAGGTCGGAATACTTAAGTATGATATCAGACGCACCATGTGAGCGCAGAAAATTGTTGCCTAAATGCTTAAAATGCCGTTCTTTGAAGGCTCGAAAAAAGGTCTATTTCGACCGATTTTTTTTTCTCAAACTTTAAAAAATGGCCTAAAATCGACGCGCCCGAAAATGGAAAAAAAGGTCGGAATACTTAAGTATGATATCAGACGCACCATGTGAGCGCAGAAAATTGTTGCCTAAATGCTTAAAATGCCGTTTTTTGAAGGCTCGAAAAAAGGTCTATTTCGACCGATTTTTTTTTCTCAAACTTTAAAAAATGGCCCAAAATCGACGTGCCCGAAAATGGAAAAAAAGGTCGGAATACTTAAGTATGATATCAGACGCACCATGTGAGCGCAGAAAATTGTTGCCTAAATGCTTAAAATGCCGTTTTTTGAAGGCTCGAAAAAAGGTATATTTCGACCGATTTTTTTTTCTCAAACTTTAAAAAATGGCCCAAAATCGACGCGTCCGAAAATGGAAAAAAAGGTCGGAATACTTAAGTATGATATCAGACGCACCATGTGAGCGCAGAAAATTGTTGCCTAAATGCTTAAAATGCCGTTTTTTGAAGGCTCGAAAAAAGGTCTATTTCGACCGATTTTTTTTTCTCAAACTTTAAAAAATGGCCCAAAATCGACGTGCCCGAAAATGGAAAAAAAGGTCGGAATACTTAAGTATGATATCAGACGCACCATGTGAGTTCAGAAAATTGTTGCCTAAATGCTTAAAATGCCGTTCTTTGAAGGCTCGAAAAAAGGTCTATTTCGACCGATTTTTTTTTCTCAAACTTTAAAAAATGGCCTAAAATCGACGCGCCCGAAAATGGAAAAAAAGGTCGGAATACTTAAGTATGATATCAGACGCACCATGTGAGCGCAGAAAATTGTTGCCTAAATGCTTAAAATGCCGTTTTTTGAAGGCTCGAAAAAAGGTCTATTTCGACCGATTTTTTTTTCTCAAACTTTAAAAAATGGCCCAAAATCGACGTGCCCGAAAATGGAAAAAAAGGTCGGAATACTTAAGTATGATATCAGACGCACCATGTGAGCGCAGAAAATTGTTGCCTAAATGCTTAAAATGCCGTTTTTTGAAGGCTCGAAAAAAGGTCTATTTCGACCGATTTTTTTTTCTCAAACTTTAAAAAATGGCCCAAAATCGACGTGCCCGAAAATGGAAAAAAAGGTCGGAATACTTAAGTATGATATCAGACGCACCATGTGAGCGCAGAAAATTGTTGCCTAAATGCTTAAAATGCCGTTTTTTGAAGGCTCGAAAAAAGGTCTATTTCGACCGATTTTTTTTTCTCAAACTTTAAAAAATGGCCTAAAATCGACGCGCCCGAAAATGGAAAAAAAGGTCGGAATACTTAAGTATGATATCAGACGCACCATGTGAGCGCAGAAAATTGTTGCCTAAATGCTTAAAATGCCGTTTTTTGAAGGCTCGAAAAAAGGTCTATTTCGACCGATTTTTTTTTCTCAAACTTTAAAAAATGGCCCAAAATCGACGTGCCCGAAAATGGAAAAAAAGGTCGGAATACTTAAGTATGATATCAGACGCACCATGTGAGCGCAGAAAATTGTTGCCTAAATGCTTAAAATGCCGTTTTTTGAAGGCTCGAAAAAAGGTCTATTTCGACCGATTTTTTTTTCTCAAACTTTAAAAAATGGCCCAAAATCGACGTGCCCGAAAATGGAAAAAAAGGTCGGAATACTTAAGTATGATATCAGACGCACCATGTGAGCGCAGAAAATTGTTGCCTAAATGCTTAAAATGCCGTTTTTTGAAGGCTCGAAAAAAGGTCTATTTCGACCGATTTTTTTTTCTCAAACTTTAAAAAATGGCCCAAAATCGACGTGCCCGAAAATGGAAAAAAAGGTCGGAATACTTAAGTATGATATCAGACGCACCATGTGAGCGCAGAAAATTGTTGCCTAAATGCTTAAAATGCCGTTTTTTGAAGGCTCGAAAAAAGGTCTATTTCGACCGATTTTTTTTTCTCAAACTTTAAAAAATGGCCCAAAATCGACGTGCCCGAAAATGGAAAAAAAGGTCGGAATACTTAAGTATGATATCAGACGCACCATGTGAGCGCAGAAAATTGTTGCCTAAATGCTTAAAATGCCGTTTTTTGAAGGCTCGAAAAAAGGTCTATTTCGACCGATTTTTTTTTCTCAAACTTTAAAAAATGGCCCAAAATCGACGTGCCCGAAAATGGAAAAAAAGGTCGGAATACTTAAGTATGATATCAGACGCACCATGTGAGCGCAGAAAATTGTTGCCTAAATGCTTAAAATGCCGTTTTTTGAAGGCTCGAAAAAAGGTCTATTTCGACCGTTTTTTTTTTCTCAAACTTTAAAAAATGGCCCAAAATCGACGTGCCCGAAAATGGAAAAAAAGGTCGGAATACTTAAGTATGATATCAGACGCACCATGTGAGCGCAGAAAATTGTTGCCTAAATGCTTAAAATGCCGTTTTTTGAAGGCTCGAAAAAAGGTCTATTTCGACCGATTTTTTTTTCTCAAACTTTAAAAAATGGCCTAAAATCGACGCGCCCGAAAATGGAAAAAAAGGTCGGAATACTTAAGTATGATATCAGACGCACCATGTGAGCTCAGAAAATTGTTGCCTAAATGCTTAAAATGCCGTTTTTTGAAGGCTCGAAAAAAGGTCTATTTCGACCGATTTTTTTTTCTCAAACTTTAAAAAATGGCCCAAAATCGACGTGCCCGAAAATGGAAAAAAAGGTCGGAATACTTAAGTATGATATCAGACGCACCATGTGAGCGCAGAAAATTGTTGCCTAAATGCTTAAAATGCCGTTTTTTGAAGGCTCGAAAAAAGGTCTATTTCGACCGATTTTTTTTTCTCAAACTTTAAAAAATGGCCCAAAATCGACGTGCCCGAAAATGGAAAAAAAGGTCGGAATACTTAAGTATGATATCAGACGCACCATGTGAGCGCAGAAAATTGTTGCCTAAATGCTTAAAATGCCGTTTTTTGAAGGCTCGAAAAAAGGTATATTTCGACCGTTTTTTTTTTCTCAAACTTTAAAAAATGGCCCAAAATCGACGCGCCCGAAAATGGAAAAAAAGGTCGGATTACTTAAGTATGATATCAGACGCACCATGTGAGCGCAGAAAATTGTTGCCTAAATGCTTAAAATGCCGTTTTTTGAAGGCTCGAAAAAAGGTCTATTTCGACCGATTTTTTTTTCTCAAACTTTAAAAAATGGCCCAAAATCGACGTGCCCGAAAATGGAAAAAAAGGTTGGAATACTTAAGTATGATATCAGACGCACCATGTGAGCGCAGAAAATTGTTGCCTAAATGCTTAAAATGCCGTTTTTTGAAGGCTCGAAAAAAGGTCTATTTCGACCGATTTTTTTTTCTCAAACTTTAAAAAATGGCCCAAAATCGACGTGCCCGAAAATGGAAAAAAAGGTCGGAATACTTAAGTATGATATCAGACGCACCATGTGAGCGCAGAAAATTGTTGCCTAAATGCTTAAAATGCCGTTTTTTGAAGGCTCGAAAAAAGGTCTATTTAGACCGATTTTTTTTTCTCAAACTTTAAAAAATGGCCCAAAATCGACGTGCCCGAAAATGGAAAAAAAGGTCGGAATACTTAAGTATGATATCAGACGCACCATGTGAGCTCAGAAAATTGTTGCCTAAATGCTTAAAATGCCGTTTTTTGAAGGCTCGAAAAAAGGTCTATTTCGACCGATTTTTTTTTCTCAAACTTTAAAAAATGGCCTAAAATCGACGCGCCCGAAAATGGAAAAAAAGGTCGGAATACTTAAGTATGATATCAGACGCACCATGTGAGCGCAGAAAATTGTTGTCTAAATGCTTAAAATGCCGTTTTTTGAAGGCTCGAAAAAAGGTCTATTTCGACCGATTTTTTTTTCTCAAACTTTAAAAAATGGCCCAAAATCGACGTGCCCGAAAATGGAAAAAAAGGTCGGAATACTTAAGTATGATATCAGACGCACCATGTGAGCGCAGAAAATTGTTGCCTAAATGCTTAAAATGCCGTTTTTTGAAGGCTCGAAAAAAGGTCTATTTCGACCGATTTTTTTTTCTCAAACTTTAAAAAATGGCCCAAAATCGACGTGCCCGAAAATGGAAAAAAAGGTCGGAATACTTAAGTATGATATCAGACGCACCATCTGAGCGCAGAAAATTGTTGCCTTAATGCTTAAAATGCCGTTTTTTGAAGGCTCGAAAAAAGGTCTATTTCGACCGATTTTTTTTTCTCAAACTTAAAAAAATGGCCCAAAATCGACGTGCCCGAAAATGGAAAAAAAGGTCGGAATACTTAAGTATGATATCAGACGCACCATGTGAGCGCAGAAAATTGTTGCCTTAATGCTTAAAATGCCGTTTTTTGAAGGCTCGAAAAAAGGTCTATTTCGACCGATTTTTTTTCTCAAACTTTAAAAAATGGCCCAAAATCGACGTGCCCGAAAATGGAAAAAAAGGTCGGAATACTTAAGTATGATATCAGACGCACCATGTGAGCGCAGAAAATTGTTGCCTAAATGCTTAAAATGCCGTTTTTTGAAGGCTCGAAAAAAGGTCTATTTCGACCGATTTTTTTTTCTCAAACTTTAAAAAATGGCCCAAAATCGACGTGCCCGAAAATGGAAAAAAAGGTCGGAATACTTAAGTATGATATCAGACGCACCATGTGAGCGCAGAAAATTGTTGCCTAAATGCTTAAAATGCCGTTTTTTGAAGGCTCGAAAAAAGGTCTATTTCGACCGTTTTTTTTTTCTCAAACTTTAAAAAATGGCCCAAAATCGACGTGCCCGAAAATGGAAAAAAAGGTCGTAATACTTAAGTATGATATCAGACGCACCATGTGAGCTCAGAAAATTGTTGCCTAAATGCTTAAAATGCCGTTTTTTGAAGGCTCGAAAAAAGGTCTATTTCGACCGTTTTTTTTTTCTCAAACTTTAAAAAATGGCCTAAAATCGACGTGCCCGAAAATGGAAAAAAAGGTCGGAATACTTAAGTATGATATCAGACGCACCACGTGAGCGCAGAAAATTGTTGCCTAAATGCTTAAAATGCCGTTTTTTGAAGGCTCGAAAAAAGGTCTATTTCGACCGATTTTTTTTTCTCAAACTTTAAAAAATGGCCCAAAATCGACGTGCCCGAAAATGGAAAAAAAGGTCGGAATACTTAAGTATGATATCATACGCACCATGTGAGCGCAGAAAATTGTTGCCTAAATGCTTAAAATGCCGTTTTTTGAAGGCTCGAAAAAAGGTCTATTTCGACCGATTTTTTTTTCTCAAACTTTAAAAAATGGCCCAAAATCGACGTGCCCGAAAATGGAAAAAAAGGTCGGAATACTTAAGTATGATATCAGACGCACCATGTGAGCTCAGAAAATTGTTGCCTAAATGCTTAAAATGCCGTTTTTTGAAGGCTCGAAAAAAGGTCTATTTCGACCGATTTTTTTTTCTCAAACTTTAAAAAATGGCCTAAAATCGACGCGCCCGAAAATGGAAAAAAAGGTCGGAATACTTAAGTATGATATCAGACGCACCATGTGAGCGCAGAAAATTGTTGCCTAAATGCTTAAAATGCCGTTTTTTGAAGGCTCGAAAAAAGGTCTATTTCGACCGATTTTTTTTTCTCAAACTTTAAAAAATGGCCCAAAATCGACGTGCCCGAAAATGGAAAAAAAGGTCGGAATACTTAAGTATGATATCAGACGCACCATGTGAGCGCAGAAAATTGTTGCCTAAATGCTTAAAATGCCGTTTTTTGAAGGCTCGAAAAAAGGTCTATTTCGACCGATTTTTTTTTCTCAAACTTTAAAAAATGGCCCAAAATCGACGTGCCCGAAAATGGAAAAAAAGGTCGGAATACTTAAGTATGATATCAGACGCACCATGTGAGCGCAGAAAATTGTTGCCTAAATGCTTAAAATGCCGTTTTTTGAAGGCTCGAAAAAAGGTCTATTTCGACCGATTTTTTTTTCTCAAACTTTAAAAAATGGCCCAAAATCGACGTGCCCGAAAATGGAAAAAAAGGTCGGAATACTTAAGTATGATATCAGACGCACCATGTGAGCGCAGAAAATTGTTGCCTAAATGCTTAAAATGCCGTTTTTTGAAGGCTCGAAAAAAGGTCTATTTCGACCGATTTTTTTTTTCTCAAACTTTAAAAAATGGCCCAAAATCGACGTGCCCGAAAATGGAAAAAAAGGTCGGAATACTTAAGTATGATATCAGACGCACCATGTGAGCGCAGAAAATTGTTGCCTAAATGCTTAAAATGCCGTTTTTTGAAGGCTCGAAAAAAGGTCTATTTCGACCGATTTTTTTTTCTCAAACTTTAAAAAATGGCCCAAAATCGACGTGCCCGAAAATGGAAAAAAAGGTCGGAATACTTAAGTATGATATCAGACGCACCATGTGAGCGCAGAAAATTGTTGCCTAAATGCTTAAAATGCCGTTTTTTGAAGGCTCGAAAAAAGGTCTATTTCGACCGATTTTTTTTTCTCAAACTTTAAAAAATGGTCAAAAATCGACGTGTCCGAAAATGGTAAAAAAGGTCGGAATACTTAAGTATGATATCAGACACACCATGTGAGCGCAGAAAATTGTTGCCTAAATGCTTAAAATGCCGTTTTTTGAAGGCTCGAAAAAAGGTCTATTTCGACCGATTTTTTTTTCTCAAACTTTAAAAAATGGCCCAAAATCGACGTGCCCGAAAATGGAAAAAAAGGTCGGAATACTTAAGTATGATATCAGACGCACCATGTGAGCGCAGAAAATTGTTGCCTAAATGCTTAAAATGCCGTTTTTTGAAGGCTCGAAAAAAGGTCTATTTCGACCGATTTTTTTTTCTCAAACTTTAAAAAATGGCCCAAAATCGACGTGCCCGAAAATGGAAAAAAAGGTCGGAATACTTAAGTATGATATCAGACGCACCATGTGAGCGCAGAAAATTGTTGCCTAAATGCTTAAAATGCCGTTTTTTGAAGGCTCGAAAAAAGGTCTATTTCGACCGATTTTTTTTTCTCAAACTTTAAAAAATGGTCAAAAATCGACGTGTCCGAAAATGGTAAAAAAGGTCGGAATACTTAAGTATGATATCAGACACACCATGTGAGCGCAGAAAATTGTTGCCTAAATGCTTGAAATGTTGTTTTTTGAAGGCTCGAAAAAAGGTCTATTTCGACCGATTTTTTTTCTCAAACTTTAAAAAATGGGCAAAAATCGACGTGTCCGAAAATGGAAAAAAAGGTCGGAATACTTAAGTATGATATCAGACGCACCATGTGAGCGCAGAAAATTGTTGCCTAAATGCTTAAAATGCCGTTTTTTGAAGGCTCGAAAAAAGGTCTATTTCGACCGATTTTTTTTTCTCAAACTTTAAAAAATGGCCCAAAATCGACGTGCCCGAAAATGGAAAAAAAAGGTCGGAATACTTAAGTATGATATCAGACGCACCATGTGAGCGCAGAAAATTGTTGCCTGAATGCTTAAAATGCCGTTTTTTGAAGGCTCGAAAAAAGGTCTATTTCGACCGATTTTTTTTTCTCAAACTTTAAAAAATGGCCCAAAATCGACGTGCCCGAAAATGGAAAAAAAGGTCGGAATACTTAAGTATGATATCAGACGCACCATGTGAGCGCAGAAAATTGTTGCCTAAATGCTTAAAATGCCGTTTTTTGAAGGCTCGAAAAAAGGTCTATTTCGACCGATTTTTTTTTCTCAAACTTTAAAAAATGGTCAAAAATCGACGTGTCCGAAAATGGTAAAAAAGGTCGGAATACTTAAGTATGATATCAGACACACCATGTGAGCGCAGAAAATTGTTGCCTAAATGCTTGAAATGTTGTTTTTTGAAGGCTCGAAAAAAGGTCTATTTCGACCGATTTTTTTTCTCAAACTTTAAAAAATGGGCAAAAATCGACGTGTCCGAAAATGGAAAAAAAGGTCGGAATACTTAAGTATGATATCAGACGCACCATGTGAGCGCAGAAAATTGTTGCCTAAATGCTTAAAATGTTGTTTTTTGAAGGCTCGAAAAAAGGTCTATTTCGACCGATTTTTTTTTCTCAAACTTTAAAAAATGGGCAAAAATCGACGTGTCCGAAAATGGAAAAAAAGGTCGGAATACTTAAGTATGATATCAGACGCACCATGTGAGCGCAGAAAATTGTTGCCTAAATGCTTGAAATGTTGTTTTTTGAAGGCTCGAAAAAAGGTCTATTTCGACCCATTTTTTTTTCTCAAACTTTAAAAAATGGGCAAAAATCGACGTGTCAGAAAATGGAAAAAAAGTTCGGAATACTTAAGTATGATATCAGACGCACCATGTGAGCGCAGAAAATTGTTGCCTAAATGCTTAAAATGTTGTTTTTTGAAGGCTCGAAAAAAGTTATATTTCGACCGATTTTTTTTTCTCAAACTTTAAAAAAATGGGCAAAAATCGACGTGTCCGAAAATGGTAAAAAAGGTCGGAATACTTAAGTATGATATCAGACGCACCATGTGAGCGCAGAAAATTGTTGCCTGAATGCTTAAAATGCCGTTTTTTGAAGGCTCGAAAAAAGGTCTATTTCGACCGATTTTTTTTTCTCAAACTTTAAAAAACGGCCCAAAATCGACGTGCCCGAAAATGGAAAAAAAGGTCGGAATACTTAAGTATGATATCAGACGCACCATGTGAGCGCAGAAAATTGTTGCCTAAATGCTTAAAATGCCGTTTTTTGAAGGCTCGAAAAAAGGTCTATTTCGACCGATTTTTTTTTCTCAAACTTTAAAAAATGGTCAAAAATCGACGTGTCCGAAAATGGTAAAAAAGGTCGGAATACTTAAGTATGATATCAGACGCACCATGTGAGCGCAGAAAATTGTTGCCTAAATGCTTGAAATGTTGTTTTTTGAAGGCTCGAAAAAAGGTCTATTTCGACCGATTTTTTTTCTCAAACTTTAAAAAATGGGCAAAAATCGACGTGTCCGAAAATGGAAAAAAAGGTCGGAATACTTAAGTATGATATCAGACGCACCATGTGAGCGCATAAAATTGTTGCCTAAATGCTTAAAATGTTGTTTTTTGAAGGCTCGAAAAAAGGTCTATTTCGACCGATTTTTTTTTCTCAAACTTTAAAAAATGGGCAAAAATCGACGTGTCCGAAAATGGAAAAAAAGGTCGGAATACTTAAGTATGATATCAGACGCACCATGTGAGCGCAGAAAATTGTTGCCTAAATGCTTGAAATGTTGTTTTTTGAAGGCTCGAAAAAAGGTCTATTTCGACCCATTTTTTTTTCTCAAACTTTAAAAAATGGGCAAAAATCGACGTGTCAGAAAATTGAAAAAAAGTTCGGAATACTTAAGTATGATATCAGACGCACCATGTGAGCGCAGAAAATTGTTGCCTAAATGCTTAAAATGTTGTTTTTTGAAGGCTCGAAAAAAGTTATATTTCGACCGATTTTTTTTTCTCAAACTTTAAAAAAATGGGCAAAAATCGACGTGTCCGAAAATGGTAAAAAAGGTCGGAATACTTCAGTATGATATCAGACGCACCATGTGAGCGCAGAAAATTGTTGCCTAAATGCTTAAAATGTTGTGTTTTGAAGGCTTGAAAAAAGTCTATTTCGACCGATTTTTTTTTCTCAAACTTTAAAAAATGGCCCAAAATCGACGTGCCCGAAAATGGAAAAAAAGGTCGGAATACTTAAGTATGATATCAGGCGCACCATGTGAGCGCAGAAAATTGTTGCCTAAATGCTTAAAATGCCGTTTTTTGAAGGCTCGAAAAAAGGTCTATTTCGACCGATTTTTTTTTCTCAAACTTTAAAAAATGGCCCAAAATCGACGTGCCCGAAAATGGAAAAAAAGGTCGGAATACTTAAGTATGATATCAGACGCACCATGTGAGCGCAGAAAATTGTTGCCTAAATGCTTAAAATGTTGTGTTTTGAAGGCTTGAAAAAAGTCTATTTCGACCGATTTTTTTTTCTCAAACTTTAAAAAATGGCCAAAATCGACGTGCCCGAAAATGGAAAAAAAGGTCGGAATACTTAAGTATGATATCAGACGCACCATGTGAGCGCAGAAAATTGTTGCCTAAATGCTTAAAATGCCGTTTTTTGAAGGCTCGAAAAAAGGTCTATTTCGACCGATTTTTTTTTCTCAAACTTTAAAAAATGGCCCAAAATCGACGTGCCCGAAAATGGAAAAAAAGGTCGGAATACTTAAGTATGATATCAGACGCACCATGTGAGCGCAGAAAATTGTTGCCTAAATGCTTAAAATGCCGTTTTTTGAAGGCTCGAAAAAAGGTCTATTTCGACCGATTTTTTTTTCTCAAACTTTAAAAAATGGCCCAAAATCGACGTGCCCGAAAATGGAAAAAAAGGTCGGAATACTTAAGTATGATATCAGACGCACCATGTGAGCGCAGAAAATTGTTGCCTAAATGCTTAAAATGCCGTTTTTTGAAGGCTCGAAAAAAGGTCTATTTCGACCGATTTTTTTTTCTCAAACTTTAAAAAATGGTCAAAAATCGACGTGTCCGAAAATGGTAAAAAAGGTCGGAATACTTAAGTATGATATCAGACGCACCATGTGAGCGCAGAAAATTGTTGCCTAAATGCTTGAAATGTTGTTTTTTGAAGGCTCGAAAAAAGGTCTATTTCGACCGATTTTTTTTCTCAAACTTTAAAAAATGGGCAAAAATCGACGTGTCCGAAAATGGAAAAAAAGGTCGGAATACTTAAGTATGATATCAGACGCACCATGTGAGCGCATAAAATTGTTGCCTAAATGCTTAAAATGTTGTTTTTTGAAGGCTCGAAAAAAGGTCTATTTCGACCGATTTTTTTTTCTCAAACTTTAAAAAATGGGCAAAAATCGACGTGTCCGAAAATGGAAAAAAAGGTCGGAATACTTAAGTATGATATCAGACGCACCATGTGAGCGCAGAAAATTGTTGCCTAAATGCTTGAAATGTTGTTTTTTGAAGGCTCGAAAAAAGGTCTATTTCGACCCATTTTTTTTTCTCAAACTTTAAAAAATGGGCAAAAATCGACGTGTCAGAAAATTGAAAAAAAGTTCGGAATACTTAAGTATGATATCAGACGCACCATGTGAGCGCAGAAAATTGTTGCCTAAATGCTTAAAATGTTGTTTTTTGAAGGCTCGAAAAAAGTTATATTTCGACCGATTTTTTTTTCTCAAACTTTAAAAAAATGGGCAAAAATCGACGTGTCCGAAAATGGTAAAAAAGGTCGGAATACTTCAGTATGATATCAGACGCACCATGTGAGCGCAGAAAATTGTTGCCTAAATGCTTAAAATGTTGTGTTTTGAAGGCTTGAAAAAAGTCTATTTCGACCGATTTTTTTTTCTCAAACTTTAAAAAATGGCCCAAAATCGACGTGCCCGAAAATGGAAAAAAAGGTCGGAATACTTAAGTATGATATCAGACGCACCATGTGAGCGCAGAAAATTGTTGCCTAAATGCTTAAAATGCCGTTTTTTGAAGGCTCGAAAAAAGGTCTATTTCGACCGATTTTTTTTTCTCAAACTTTAAAAAATGGCCCAAAATCGACGTGCCCGAAAATGGAAAAAAAGGTCGGAATACTTAAGTATGATATCAGACGCACCATGTGAGCGCAGAAAATTGTTGCCTAAATGCTTAAAATGCCGTTTTTTGAAGGCTCGAAAAAAGGTCTATTTCGACCGATTTTTTTTTCTCAAACTTTAAAAAATGGCCCAAAATCGACGTGCCCGAAAATGGAAAAAAAGGTCGGAATACTTAAGTATGATATCAGACGCACCATGTGAGCGCAGAAAATTGTTGCCTAAATGCTTAAAATGCCGTTTTTTGAAGGCTCGAAAAAAGGTCTATTTCGACCGATTTTTTTTTCTCAAACTTTAAAAAATGGTCAAAAATCGACGTGTCCGAAAATGGTAAAAAAGGTCGGAATACTTAAGTATGATATCAGACACACCATGTGAGCGCAGAAAATTGTTGCCTAAATGCTTGAAATGTTGTTTTTTGAAGGCTCGAAAAAAGGTCTATTTCGACCGATTTTTTTTCTCAAACTTTAAAAAATGGGCAAAAATCGACGTGTCCGAAAATGGAAAAAAAGGTCGGAATACTTAAGTATGATATCAGACGCACCATGTGAGCGCAGAAAATTGTTGCCTAAATGCTTAAAATGTTGTTTTTTGAAGGCTCGAAAAAAGGTCTATTTCGACCGATTTTTTTTTCTCAAACTTTAAAAAATGGGCAAAAATCGACGTGTCCGAAAATGGAAAAAAAGGTCGGAATACTTAAGTATGATATCAGACGCACCATGTGAGCGCAGAAAATTGTTGCCTAAATGCTTGAAATGTTGTTTTTTGAAGGCTCGAAAAAAGGTCTATTTCGACCCATTTTTTTTTCTCAAACTTTAAAAAATGGGCAAAAATCGACGTGTCAGAAAATGGAAAAAAAGTTCGGAATACTTAAGTATGATATCAGACGCACCATGTGAGCGCAGAAAATTGTTGCCTAAATGCTTAAAATGTTGTTTTTTGAAGGCTCGAAAAAAGTTATATTTCGACCGATTTTTTTTTCTCAAACTTTAAAAAAATGGGCAAAAATCGACGTGTCCGAAAATGGTAAAAAAGGTCGGAATACTTAAGTATGATATCAGACGCACCATGTGAGCGCAGAAAAGTGTTGCCTGAATGCTTAAAATGCCGTTTTTTGAAGGCTCGAAAAAAGGTCTATTTCGACCGATTTTTTTTTCTCAAACTTTAAAAAATGGCCCAAAATCGACGTGCCCGAAAATGGAAAAAAAGGTCGGAATACTTAAGTATGATATCAGACGCACCATGTGAGCGCAGAAAATTGTTGCCTAAATGCTTAAAATGCCGTTTTTTGAAGGCTCGAAAAAAGGTCTATTTCGACCGATTTTTTTTTCTCAAACTTTAAAAAATGGTCAAAAATCGACGTGTCCGAAAATGGTAAAAAAGGTCGGAATACTTAAGTATGATATCAGACGCACCATGTGAGCGCAGAAAATTGTTGCCTAAATGCTTGAAATGTTGTTTTTTGAAGGCTCGAAAAAAGGTCTATTTCGACCGATTTTTTATCTCAAACTTTAAAAAATGGGCAAAAATCGACGTGTCCGAAAATGGAAAAAAAGGTCGGAATACTTAAGTATGATATCAGACGCACCATGTGAGCGCATAAAATTGTTGCCTAAATGCTTAAAATGTTGTTTTTTGAAGGCTCGAAAAAAGGTCTATTTCGACCGATTTTTTTTTCTCAAACTTTAAAAAATGGGCAAAAATCGACGTGTCCGAAAATGGAAAAAAAGGTCGGAATACTTAAGTATGATATCAGACGCACCATGTGAGCGCAGAAAATTGTTGCCTAAATGCTTGAAATGTTGTTTTTTGAAGGCTCGAAAAAAGGTCTATTTCGACCCATTTTTTTTTCTCAAACTTTAAAAAATGGCCCAAAATCGACGTGTCCGAAAATGGTAAAAAAGGTCGGAATACTTAAGTATGATATCAGACGCACCATGTGAGCGCAGAAAATTGTTGCCTAAATGCTTGAAATGTTGTTTTTTGAAGGCTCGAAAAAAGGTCTATTTCGACCGATTTTTTTTCTCAAACTTTAAAAAATGGGCAAAAATCGACGTGTCCGAAAATGGAAAAAAAGTTCGGAATACTTAAGTATGATATCAGACGCACCATGTGAGCGCATAAAATTGTTGCCTAAATGCTTAAAATGTTGTTTTTTGAAGGCTCGAAAAAAGGTCTATTTCGACCGATTTTTTTTTCTCAAACTTTAAAAAATGGGCAAAAATCGACGTGTCCGAAAATGGAAAAAAAGGTCGGAATACTTAAGTATGATATCAGACGCACCATGTGAGCGCAGAAAATTGTTGCCTAAATGCTTGAAATGTTGTTTTTTGAAGGCTCGAAAAAAGGTCTATTTCGACCCATTTTTTTTTCTCAAACTTTAAAAAATGGGCAAAAATCGACGTGTCAGAAAATTGAAAAAAAGTTCGGAATATTTAAGTATGATATCAGACGCACCATGTGAGCGCAGAAAATTGTTGCCTAAATGCTTAAAATGTTGTTTTTTGAAGGCTCGAAAAAAGTTATATTTCGACCGATTTTTTTTTCTCAAACTTTAAAAAAATGGGCAAAAATCAACGTGTCCGAAAATGGTAAAAAAGGTCGGAATACTTCAGTATGATATCAGACGCACCATGTGAGCGCAGAAAATTGTTGCCTAAATGCTTAAAATGTTGTGTTTTGAAGGCTTGAAAAAAGTCTATTTCGACCGATTTTTTTTTCTCAAACTTTAAAAAATGGCCCAAAATCGACGTGCCCGAAAATGGAAAAAAAGGTCGGAATACTTAAGTATGATATCAGACGCACCATGTGAGCGCAGAAAATTGTTGCCTAAATGCTTAAAATGCCGTTTTTTGAAGGCTCGAAAAAAGGTCTATTTCGACCGTTTTTTTTTTCTCAAACTTTAAAAAATGGCCCAAAATCGACGTGCCCGAAAATGGAAAAAAAGGTCGGAATACTTAAGTATGATATCAGACGCACCATGTGAGCGCAGAAAATTGTTGCCTAAATGCTTAAAATGCCGTTTTTTGAAGGCTCGAAAAAAGGTCTATTTCGACCGATTTTTTTTTCTCAAACTTTAAAAAATGGCCCAAAATCGACGTGCCCGAAAATGGAAAAAAAGGTCGGAATACTTAAGTATGATATCAGACGCACCATGTGAGCTCAGAAAATTGTTGCCTAAATGCTTAAAATGCCGTTTTTTGAAGGCTCGAAAAAAGGTCTATTTCGACCGATTTTTTTTTCTCAAACTTTAAAAAATGGCCTAAAATCGACGCGCCCGAAAATGGAAAAAAAGGTCGGAATACTTAAGTATGATATCAGACGCACCATGTGAGCGCAGAAAATTGTTGCCTAAATGCTTAAAATGCCGTTTTTTGAAGGCTCGAAAAAAGGTCTATTTCGACCGATTTTTTTTTCTCAAACTTTAAAAAATGGCCCAAAATCGACGTGCCCGAAAATGGAAAAAAAGGTCGGAATACTTAAGTATGATATCAGACGCACCATGTGAGCGCAGAAAATTGTTGCCTAAATGCTTAAAATGCCGTTTTTTGAAGGCTCGAAAAAAGGTCTATTTCGACCGATTTTTTTTTCTCAAACTTTAAAAAATGGCCCAAAATCGACGTGCCCGAAAATGGAAAAAAAGGTCGGAATACTTAAGTATGATATCAGACGCACCATGTGAGCGCAGAAAATTGTTGCCTAAATGCTTAAAATGCCGTTTTTTGAAGGCTCGAAAAAAGGTCTATTTCGACCGTTTTTTTTTTCTCAAACTTTAAAAAATGGCCCAAAATCGACGTGCCCGAAAATGGAAAAAAAGGTTGTAATACTTAAGTATGATATCAGACGCACCATGTGAGCTCAGAAAATTGTTGCCTAAATGCTTAAAATGCCGTTTTTTGAAGGCTCGAAAAAAGGTCTATTTCGACCGATTTTTTTTTCTCAAACTTTAAAAAATGGCCTAAAATCGACGCGCCCGAAAATGGAAAAAAAGGTCGGAATACTTAAGTATGATATCAGACGCACCATGTGAGCGCAGAAAATTGTTGCCTGAATGATTAAAATGCCGTTTTTTGAAGGCTCGAAAAAAGGTCTATTTCGACCGATTTTTTTTTCTCAAACTTTAAAAAATGGCCCAAAATCGACGTGCCCGAAAATGGAAAAAAAGGTCGGAATACTTAAGTATGATATCAGACGCACCATGTGAGCGCAGAAAATTGTTGCCTAAATGCTTAAAATGCCGTTTTTTGAAGGCTCGAAAAAAGGTCTATTTCGACCGATTTTTTTTTTCTCAAACTTTAAAAAATGGCCCAAAATCGACGTGCCCGAAAATGGAAAAAAAGGTCGGAATACTTAAGTATGATATCAGACGCACCATGTGAGCGCAGAAAATTGTTGCCTAAATGCTTAAAATGCCGTTTTTTGAAGGCTCGAAAAAAGGTCTATTTCGACCGATTTTTTTTTCTCAAACTTTAAAAAATGGTCAAAAATCGACGTGTCCGAAAATGGTAAAAAAGGTCGGAATACTTAAGTATGATATCAGACACACCATGTGAGCGCAGAAAATTGTTGCCTAAATGCTTGAAATGTTGTTTTTTGAAGGCTCGAAAAAAGGTCTATTTCGACCGATTTTTTTTCTCAAACTTTAAAAAATGGGCAAAAATCGACGTGTCCGAAAATGGAAAAAAAGGTCGGAATACTTAAGTATGATATCAGACGCACCATGTGAGCGCAGAAAATTGTTGCCTAAATGCTTGAAATGTTGTTTTTTGAAGGCTCGAAAAAAGGTCTATTTCGACCCATTTTTTTTTCTCAAACTTTAAAAAATGGGCAAAAATCGACGTGTCAGAAAATGGTAAAAAAGGTCGGAATACTTCAGTATGATATCAGACGCACCATGTGAGCGCAGAAAATTGTTGCCTAAATGCTTAAAATGCCGTTTTTTGAAGGCTCGAAAAAAGGTCTATTTCGACCGATTTTTTTTTCTCAAACTTTAAAAAATGGCCCAAAATCGACGTGCCCGAAAATGGAAAAAAAGGTCGGAATACTTAAGTATGATATCAGACGCACCATGTGAGCGCAGAAAATTGTTGCCTGAATGCTTAAAATGCCGTTTTTTGAAGGCTCGAAAAAAGGTCTATTTCGACCGATTTTTTTTTCTCAAACTTTAAAAAATGGCCCAAAATCGACGTGCCCGAAAATGGAAAAAAAGGTCGGAATACTTAAGTATGATATCAGACGCACCATGTGAGCGCAGAAAATTGTTGCCTAAATGCTTAAAATGCCGTTTTTTGAAGGCTCGAAAAAAGGTCTATTTCGACCGATTTTTTTTTCTCAAACTTTAAAAAATGGTCAAAAATCGACGTGTCCGAAAATGGTAAAAAAGGTCGGAATACTTAAGTATGATATCAGACACACCATGTGAGCGCAGAAAATTGTTGCCTAAATGCTTGAAATGTTGTTTTTTGAAGGCTCGAAAAAAGGTCTATTTCGACCGATTTTTTTTCTCAAACTTTAAAAAATGGGCAAAAATCGACGTGTCCGAAAATGGAAAAAAAGGTCGGAATACTTAAGTATGATATCAGACGCACCATGTGAGCGCAGAAAATTGTTGCCTAAATGCTTAAAATGTTGTTTTTTGAAGGCTCGAAAAAAGGTCTATTTCGACCGATTTTTTTTTCTCAAACTTTAAAAAATGGGCAAAAATCGACGTGTCCGAAAATGGAAAAAAAGGTCGGAATACTTAAGTATGATATCAGACGCACCATGTGAGCGCAGAAAATTGTTGCCTAAATGCTTGAAATGTTGTTTTTTGAAGGCTCGAAAAAAGGTCTATTTCGACCCATTTTTTTTTCTCAAACTTTAAAAAATGGGCAAAAATCGACGTGTCAGAAAATGGAAAAAAAGTTCGGAATACTTAAGTATGATATCAGACGCACCATGTGAGCGCAGAAAATTGTTGCCTAAATGCTTAAAATGTTGTTTTTTGAAGGCTCGAAAAAAGTTATATTTCGACCGATTTTTTTTTCTCAAACTTTAAAAAAATGGGCAAAAATCGACGTGTCCGAAAATGGTAAAAAAGGTCGGAATACTTCAGTATGATATCAGACGCACCATGTGAGCGCAGAAAATTGTTGCCTAAATGCTTAAAATGCCGTTTTTTGAAGGCTCGAAAAAAGGTCTATTTCGACCGATTTTTTTTTTCTCAAACTTTAAAAAATGGCCCAAAATCGACGTGCCCGAAAATGGAAAAAAAGGTCGGAATACTTAAGTATGATATCAGACGCACCATGTGAGCGCAGAAAATTGTTGCCTGAATGCTTAAAATGCCGTTTTTTGAAGGCTCGAAAAAAGGTCTATTTCGACCGATTTTTTTTTCTCAAACTTTAAAAAATGGCCCAAAATCGACGCGCCCGAAAATGGAAAAAAAGGTCGGAATACTTAAGTATGATATCAGACGCACCATGTGAGCGCAGAAAATTGTTGCCTAAATGCTTAAAATGCCGTTTTTTGAAGGCTCGAAAAAAGGTCTATTTCGACCGATTTTTTTTTTCTCAAACTTTAAAAAATGGCCCAAAATCGACGTGCCCGAAAATGGAAAAAAAGGTCGGAATACTTAAGTATGATATCAGACGCACCATGTGAGCGCAGAAAATTGTTGCCTAAATGCTTAAAATGCCGTTTTTTGAAGGCTCGAAAAAAGGTCTATTTCGACCGATTTTTTTTTCTCAAACTTTAAAAAATGGTCAAAAATCGACGTGTCCGAAAATGGTAAAAAAGGTCGGAATACTTAAGTATGATATCAGACACACCATGTGAGCGCAGAAAATTGTTGCCTAAATGCTTGAAATGTTGTTTTTTGAAGGCTCGAAAAAAGGTCTATTTCGACCGATTTTTTTTCTCAAACTTTAAAAAATGGGCAAAAATCGACGTGTCCGAAAATGGAAAAAAAGGTCGGAATACTTAAGTATGATATCAGACGCACCATGTGAGCGCATAAAATTGTTGCCTAAATGCTTAAAATGTTGTTTTTTGAAGGCTCGAAAAAAGGTCTATTTCGACCGATTTTTTTTTCTCAAACTTTAAAAAATGGGCAAAAATCGACGTGTCCGAAAATGGTAAAAAAAGGTCGGAATACTTAAGTATGATATCAGACGCACCATGTGAGCGCAGAAAATTGTTGCCTAAATGCTTAAAATGTTGTTTTTTGAAGGCTCGAAAAAAGGTCTATTTCGACCGAATTTTTTTTCTCAAACTTTAAAAAATGGGCAATAATCGACGTGTCCGAAAATGGAAAAAAAGGTCGGAATACTTAAGTATGATATCAGACGCACCATGTGAGCGCAGAAAATTGTTGCCTAAATGCTTAAAATGTTGTTTTTTGAAGGCTCGAAAAAAGGTCTATTTCGACCGATTTTTTTTTCTCAAACTTTAAAAAATGGGCAAAAATCGACGTGTCCGAAAATGGAAAAAAAGGTCGGAATACTTAAGTATGATATCAGACGCACCATGTGAGCGCAGAAAATTGTTGCCTAAATGCTTGAAATGTTGTTTTTTGAAGGCTCGAAAAAAGGTCTATTTCGACCCATTTTTTTTTCTCAAACTTTAAAAAATGGGCAAAAATCGACGTGTCAGAAAATGGTAAAAAAGGTCGGAATACTTCAGTATGATATCAGACGCACCATGTGAGCGCAGAAAATTGTTGCCTAAATGCTTAAAATGCCGTTTTTTGAAGGCTCGAAAAAAGGTCTATTTCGACCGATTTTTTTTTCTCAAACTTTAAAAAATGGCCCAAAATCGACGTGCCCGAAAATGGAAAAAAAGGTCGGAATACTTAAGTATGATATCAGACGCACCATGTGAGCGCAGAAAATTGTTGCCTGAATGCTTAAAATGCCGTTTTTTGAAGGCTGGAAAAAAAGGTCTATTTCGACCGATTTTTTTTTCTCAAACTTTAAAAAATGGCCCAAAATCGACGTGCCCGAAAATGGAAAAAAAGGTCGGAATACTTAAGTATGATATCAGACGCACCATGTGAGCGCAGAAAATTGTTGCCTAAATGCTTAAAATGCCGTTTTTTGAAGGCTCGAAAAAAGGTCTATTTCGACCGATTTTTTTTTCTCAAACTTTAAAAAATGGTCAAAAATCGACGTGTCCGAAAATGGTAAAAAAGGTCGGAATACTTAAGTATGATATCAGACACACCATGTGAGCGCAGAAAATTGTTGCCTAAATGCTTGAAATGTTGTTTTTTGAAGGCTCGAAAAAAGGTCTATTTCGACCGATTTTTTTTCTCAAACTTTAAAAAATGGGCAAAAATCGACGTGTCCGAAAATGGAAAAAAAGGTCGGAATACATAAGTATGATATCAGACGCACCATGTGAGCGCAGAAAATTGTTGCCTAAATGCTTAAAATGTTGTTTTTTGAAGGCTCGAAAAAAGGTCTATTTCGACCGATTTTTTTTTCTCAAACTTTAAAAAATGGGCAAAAATCGACGTGTCCGAAAATGGAAAAAAAGGTCGGAATACTTAAGTATGATATCAGACGCACCATGTGAGCGCAGAAAATTGTTGCCTAAATGCTTGAAATGTTGTATTTTGAAGGCTCGAAAAAAGGTCTATTTCGACCCATTTTTTTTTCTCAAACTTTAAAAAATGGGCAAAAATCGACGTGTCAGAAAATGGAAAAAAAGTTCGGAATACTTAAGTATGATATCAGACGCACCATGTGAGCGCAGAAAATTGTTGCCTAAATGCTTAAAATGTTGTTTTTTGAAGGCTCGAAAAAAGTTATATTTCGACCGATTTTTTTTTCTCAAACTTTAAAAAATGGCCCAAAATCGACGTGCCCGAAAATGGAAAAAAAGGTCGGAATACTTAAGTATGATATCAGACGCACCATGTGAGCGCAGAAAATTGTTGCCTAAATGCTTAAAATGCCGTTTTTTGAAGGCTCGAAAAAAGGTCTATTTCGACCGATTTTTTTTTCTCAAACTTTAAAAAATGGCCCAAAATCGACGTGCTCGAAAATGGAAAAAAAGGTCAGAATACTTAAGTATGATATCAGACGCACCATGTGAGCGCAGAAAATTGTTGCCTAAATGCTTAAAATGCCGTTTTTTGAAGGCTCGAAAAAAGGTCTATTTCGACCGATTTTTTTTTTCTCAAACTTTAAAAAATGGCCCAAAATCGACGTGCCCGAAAATGGAAAAAAAGGTCGGAATACTTAAGTATGATATCAGACGCACCATGTGAGCGCAGAAAATTGTTGCCTGAATGCTTAAAATGCCGTTTTTTGAAGGCTCGAAAAAAGGTCTATTTCGACCGATTTTTTTTTCTCAAACTTTAAAAAATGGCCCAAAATCGACGCGCCCGAAAATGGAAAAAAAGGTCGGAATACTTAAGTATGATATCAGACGCACCATGTGAGCGCAGAAAATTGTTGCCTAAATGCTTAAAATGCCGTTTTTTGAAGGCTCGAAAAAAGGTCTATTTCGACCGATTTTTTTTTTCTCAAACTTTAAAAAATGGCCCAAAATCGACGTGCCCGAAAATGGAAAAAAAGGTCGGAATACTTAAGTATGATATCAGACGCACCATGTGAGCGCAGAAAATTGTTGCCTAAATGCTTAAAATGCCGTTTTTTGAAGGCTCGAAAAAAGGTCTATTTCGACCGATTTTTTTTTCTCAAACTTTAAAAAATGGTCAAAAATCGACGTGTCCGAAAATGGTAAAAAAGGTCGGAATACTTAAGTATGATATCAGACACACCATGTGAGCGCAGAAAATTGTTGCCTAAATGCTTGAAATGTTGTTTTTTGAAGGCTCGAAAAAAGGTCTATTTCGACCGATTTTTTTTCTCAAACTTTAAAAAATGGGCAAAAATCGACGTGTCCGAAAATGGAAAAAAAGGTCGGAATACTTAAGTATGATATCAGACGCACCATGTGAGCGCATAAAATTGTTGCCTAAATGCTTAAAATGTTGTTTTTTGAAGGCTCGAAAAAAGGTCTATTTCGACCGATTTTTTTTTCTCAAACTTTAAAAAATGGGCAAAAATCGACGTGTCCGAAAATGGAAAAAAAGGTCGGAATACTTAAGTATGATATCAGACGCACCATGTGAGCGCAGAAAATTGTTGCCTAAATGCTTGAAATGTTGTTTTTTGAAGGCTCGAAAAAAGGTCTATTTCGACCCATTTTTTTTTCTCAAACTTTAAAAAATGGGCAAAAATCGACGTGTCAGAAAATGGAAAAAAAGTTCGGAATACTTAAGTATGATATCAGACGCACCATGTGAGCGCAGAAAATTGTTGCCTAAATGCTTAAAATGTTGTTTTTTGAAGGCTTGAAAAAAGTCTATTTCGACCGATTTTTTTTTCTCAAACTTTAAAAAATGGGCAAAAATCGACGTGTCCGAAAATGGTAAAAAAAGGTCGGAATACTTAAGTATGATATCAGACGCACCATGTGAGCGCAGAAAATTGTTGCCTAAATGCTTAAAATGTTGTTTTTTGAAGGCTCGAAAAAAGGTCTGTTTCCACCAATTTCTTTTTCTCAAACTTTAAAAAATGGCCCAAAATCGACTTGTCCGAAAATGGAAAAAAAGGTCGGAATACTTAAGTATGATATCAGACGCACCATGTGAGCACAAAAGATTTTTACGAAAATGCTTAAAATGTAGTTTTTTGAAGGCTCGAAAAAAGGTCTATTTCGACTCAAACTTTAAAAAATGGCCCAAAATCGACGTCTCCGAAAATGCAAAAAAAGGTCGGAATACTTAAGTTAGATATCAGACGCACCATGTGAGCGCAAAAGATTTTTACGAAAATGCTTAAAATGTCGTTTTTTGAAGGCTCGAAAAAAGGTCTATTTCGACCGATTTTTTTTTCTCAAACTTTAAAAAATGGCCCAAAATCGACGCGTCCGAAAATGGAAAAAAAGGTCGGAATACTTAAGTATGATATCAGACGCACCATGTGAGCGCAGAAAATTGTTGCCTAAATGCTTAAAATGCCGTTTTTTGAAGGCTCGAAAAAAGGTCTATTTCGACCGATTTTTTTTTCTCAAACTTTAAAAAATGGCCCAAAATCGACGTGCCCGAAAATGGAAAAAAAGGTCGGAATACTTAAGTATGATATCAGACGCACCATGTGAGCACAGAAAATTGTTGCCTAAATGCTTAAAATGCCGTTTTTTGAAAGCTCCAAAAAAGGTCTATTTCGACCGATTTTTTTTTCTCAAACTTTAAAAAATGGCCCAAAATCGACGTGCCCGAAAATGGAAAAAAAGGTCGGAATACTTAAGTATTATATCAGACGCACCATGTGAGCTCAGAAAATTGTTGCCTAAATGCTTAAAATGCCGTTTTTTGAAGGCTCGAAAAAAGGTCTATTTCGACCGATTTTTTTTTCTCAAACTTTAAAAAATGGCCTAAAATCGACGCGCCCGAAAATGGAAAAAAAGGTCGGAATACTTAAGTATGATATCAGACGCACCATGTGAGCGCAGAAAATTGTTGCCTAAACGCTTAAAATGCCGTTTTTTGAAGGCTCGAAAAAAGGTCTATTTCGACCGATTTTTTTTTCTCAAACTTTAAAAAATGGCCCAAAATCGATGTGCCCGAAAATGGAAAAAAAAGGTCGGAATACTTAAGTATGATATCAGACGCACCATGTGAGCGCAGAAAATTGTTGCCTAAATGCTTAAAATGCCGTTTTTTGAAGGCTCGAAAAAAGGTCTATTTCGACCGATTATTTTTTCTCAAACTTTAAAAAATGGCCCAAAATCGACGTGCCCGAAAATGGAAAAAAAGGTCGGAATACTTAAGTATGATATCAGACGCACCATGTGAGCGCAGAAAATTGTTGCCTAAATGCTTAAAATGCCGTTTTTTGAAGGCTCGAAAAAAGGTCTATTTCGACCGTTTTTTTTTTCTCAAACTTTAAAAAATGGCCCAAAATCGACGTGCCCGAAAATGGAAAAAAAGGTCGGAATACTTAAGTATGATATCAGACGCACCATGTGAGCGCAGAAAATTGTTGCCTGAATGTTGTTTTTGGAAGGCTCGAAAAAAGTTATATTTCGACCGATTTTTTTTTCTCAAACTTTAAAAAAATGGGCAAAAATCGACGTGTCCGAAAATGGTAAAAAAGGTCGGAATACTTCAGTATGATATCAGACGCACCATGTGAGCGCAGAAAATTGTTGCCTAAATGCTTAAAATGCCGTTTTTTGAAGGCTCGAAAAAAGGTCTATTTCGACCGATTTTTTTTTCTCAAACTTTAAAAAATGGCCCAAAATCGACGTGCCCGAAAATGGAAAAAAAGGTCGGAATACTTAAGTATGATATCAGACGCACCATGTGAGCGCAGACAATTGTTGCCTAAATGCTTAAAATGCCGTTTTTTGAAGGCTCGAAAAAAGGTATATTTCGACCGATTTTTTTTTCTCAAACTTTAAAAAATGGCCCAAAATCGACGCGTCCGAAAATGGAAAAAAAGGTCGGAATACTTAAGTATGATATCAGACGCACCATGTGAGCTCAGAAAATTGTTGCCTAAATGCTTAAAATGCCGTTTTTTGAAGGCTCGAAAAAAGGTCTATTTCGACCGATTTTTTTTTCTCAAACTTTAAAAAATGGCCTAAAATCGACGCGCCCGAAAATGGAAAAAAAGGTCGGAATACTTAAGTATGATATCAGACGCACCATGTGAGCGCAGAAAATTGTTGCCTAAATGCTTAAAATGCCGTTTTTTGAAGGCTCGAAAAAAGGTCTATTTCGACCGATTTTTTTTTCTCAAACTTTAAAAAATGGCCTAAAATCGACATGCCCGAAAATGGAAAAAAAGGTCGGAATACTTAAGTATGATATCAGACGCACCATGTGAGCGCAGAAAATTGTTGCCTAAATGCTTAAAATGCCGTTTTTTGAAGGCTCGAAAAAAGGTCTATTTCGACCGATTTTTTTTTCTCAAACTTTAAAAAATGGCCCAAAATCGACGTGCCCGAAAATGGAAAAAAAGGTCGGAATACTTAAGTATGATATCAGACGCACCATGTGAGCGCAGAAAATTGTTGCCTAAATGCTTAAAATGCCGTTTTTTGAAGGCTCGAAAAAAGGTCTATTTCGACCGATTTTTTTTTCTCAAACTTTAAAAAATGGCCCAAAATCGACGTGCCCGAAAATGGAAAAAAAGGTCGGAATACTTAAGTATGATATCAGACGCACCATGTGAGCGCAGAAAATTGTTGCCTAAATGCTTAAAATGCCGTTTTTTGAAGGCTCGAAAAAAGGTCTATTTCGACCGATTTTTTTTTCTCAAACTTTAAAAAATGGCCCAAAATCAACGTGCCCGAAAATGGAAAAAAAGGTCGGAATACTTAAGTATGATATCAGACGCACCATGTGAGCGCAGAAAATTGTTGCCTAAATGCTTAAAATGCCGTTTTTTGAAGGCTCGAAAAAAGGTCTATTTCGACCGATTTTTTTTTCTCAAACTTTAAAAAATGGCCCAAAATCAACGTGCCCGAAAATGGAAAAAAAGGTCGGAATACTTAAGTATGATATCAGACGCACCATGTGAGCGCAGAAAATTGTTGCCTAAATGCTTAAAATGCCGTTTTTTGAAGGCTCGAAAAAAGGTCTATTTCGACCGATTTTTTTTTTCTCAAACTTTAAAAAATGGCCCAAAATCGACGTGCCCGAAAATGGAAAAAAAGGTTGGAATACTTAAGTATGATATCAGACGCACCATGTGAGCGCAGAAAATTGTTGCCTAAATGCTTAAAATGCCGTTTTTTGAAGGCTCGAAAAAAGGTCTATTTCGACCGATTTTTTTTTCTCAAACTTTAAAAAATGGTCAAAAATCGACGTGTCCGAAAATGGTAAAAAAGGTCGGAATACTTAAGTATGATATCAGACACACCATGTGAGCGCAGAAAATTGTTGCCTAAATGCTTGAAATGTTGTTTTTTGAAGGCTCGAAAAAAGGTCTATTTCGACCGATTTTTTTTCTCAAACTTTAAAAAATGGGCAAAAATCGACGTGTCCGAAAATGGAAAAAAAGGTCGGAATACTTAAGTATGATATCAGACGCACCATGTGAGCGCATAAAATTGTTGCCTAAATGCTTAAAATGTTGTTTTTTGAAGGCTCGAAAAAAGGTCTATTTCGACCGATTTTTTTTTCTCAAACTTTAAAAAATGGGCAAAAATCGACGTGTCCGAAAATGGAAAAAAAGGTCGGAATACTTAAGTATGATATCAGACGCACCATGTGAGCGCAGAAAATTGTTGCCTAAATGCTTGAAATGTTGTTTTTTGAAGGCTCGAAAAAAGGTCTATTTCGACCCATTTTTTTTTCTCAAACTTTAAAAAATGGGCAAAAATCGACGTGTCAGAAAATTGAAAAAAAGTTCGGAATACTTAAGTATGATATCAGACGCACCATGTGAGCGCAGAAAATTGTTGCCTAAATGCTTAAAATGTTGTTTTTTGAAGGCTCGAAAAAAGTTATATTTCGACCGATTTTTTTTTCTCAAACTTTAAAAAATGGGCAAAAATCGACGTGTCCGAAAATGGAAAAAAAGGTCGGAATACTTAAGTATGATATCAGACGCACCATGTGAGCGCAGAAAATTGTTGCCTAAATGCTTGAAATGTTGTTTTTTGAAGGCTCGAAAAAAGGTCTATTTCGACCGTTTTTTTTTTCTCAAACTTTAAAAAATGGCCCAAAATCGACGCGTCCGAAAATGGAAAAAAAGGTTGGAATACTTAAGTATGATATCAGACGCACCATGTGAGCGCAGAAAATTGTTGCCTAAATGCTTGAAATGTTGTTTTTTGAAGGCTCGAAAAAAGGTCTATTTCGACCGTTTTTTTTTTCTCAAACTTTAAAAAATGGCCCAAAATCGACGTGCCCGAAAATGGAAAAAAAGGTCGGAATACTTAAGTATGATATCAGACGCACCATGTGAGCGCAGAAAATTGTTGCCTAAATGCTTAAAATGCCGTTTTTTGAAGGCTCGAAAAAAGGTCTATTTCGACCGATTTTTTTTTCTCAAACTTTAAAAAATGGCCCAAAACCGACGTGCCCGAAAATGGAAAAAAAGGTCGGAATACTTAAGTATGATATCAGACGCACCATGTGAGCGCAGAAAATTGTTGCCTAAATGCTTAAAATGTCGTTTTTTGAAGGCTCGAAAAAAGGTCTGTTTCCACCAATTTCTTTTTCTCAAACTTTAAAAAATGGCCCAAAATCGACGTGTCCGAAAATGGAAAAAAATGTCGGAATACTTAAGTTAGATATCAGAAGCACCATGTGAGCGCAAAAGATTTTTACAAAAATGCTTAAAATGTCGTTTTTTGAAGGCTTGAAAAAAGGTCTATTTCGACCGATTTTTTTTTCTCAAACTTTAAACAATGGCCCAAAATCGACGTGTCCGAAAATGCAAAAAAAGGTCGGAATACTTAAGTATGATATCAGACGCACCATGTGAGCACAAAAGATTTTTACGAAAATGCTTAAAATGTAGTTTTTTGAAGGCTCGAAAAAAGGTCTATTTCGACTCAAACTTTAAAAAATGGCCCAAAATCGACGTGTCCGAAAATGCAAAAAAAGGTCGGAATACTTAAGTTAGATATCAGACGCACCATGTGAGCGCAAAAGATTTTTACGAAAATGCTTAAAATGTAGTTTTTTGAAGGCTCGAAAAAAGGTCTATTTCGACTCAAACTTTAAAAAATGGCCCAAAATCGACGTGTCCGAAAATGCAAAAAAAGGTCGGAATACTTAAGTTAGATATCAGACGCACCATGTGAGCGCAAAAGATTTTTACGAAAATGCTTAAAATGTCGTTTTTTGAAGGCTCGAAAAAAGGTATATTTCGACCGATTTTTTTTTCTCAAACTTTAAAAAATGGGCAATAATCGACGTGTCCGAAAATGGAAAAAAAGCTCGGAATACTTAAGTAAGATATCAGACGCATCATGTGAGCGCAAAGGATTTTTACGAAAATGCTTAAAATGTCGTTTTTTGAAGGCTCGAAAAAAGGTCTATTTCGACCGATTTTTTTTTCTCAAACTTTAAAAAATGGCCCAAAATCGACGTGTCCGAAAATGGAAAGAAAAGGTCGGAATACTTAAGTTAGATATCAGACGCACCATGTGAGCGCAAAAGATTTTTCCGAAAATGCTTAAAATGTCATTTTTTGAAGGCTCGAAAAAAGGTCTATTTCAACCGATTTTTTTTTCTCAAACTTTAAAAAATGGCCCAAAATCGACGTGTCCGAAAATGGAAAAAAAGGTCGGAATACTTAAGTTAGATATCAGACGCACCATGTGAGCGCAAAAGATTTTTACGAAAATGCTTAAAATGTCGTTTTTGGAAGGTTCGAAAAAAGGTCTATTTCGACCCATTTTTTTTTCTCAAACTTTAAAAAATGGCCCAAAATCGACGTGTCCGAAAATGGAAAAAAAGGTCGGAATACTTAAGTTAGATATCAGACGCACCATGTGAGCACAAAAGATTTTTACGAAAATGCTTAAAATGTCGTTTTTTGAAGGCTCGAAAAAAGGTATTTTTCGACCGATTTTTTCGTTCTCAAACTTTAAAAAATATGCCCAAAATCGGCGTGTCCGAAAATGCCTTTTTTTATAAGTTGGAGTGGTGGAAATGGTGCAAACTAACTTGAGTCCCACATTTGTGACCTTTGATGTATCCCACACAGCTGTGAGTACAGTCCTCTCCTAGCTTCAACAAAGGTTTTACAAGGCTTTTGCTTCACGGTCACCAACACCGACTCAACAGAAATAATCGCTCGGAGTAAAAGGTACACATGAATGTTAATGGACGATATTTCACCCTGAGGACGGACCACCAGGGAATGACTGCTCTACCGGTAACACAACAGGGTCTTGACACCAGTCGTCTGAACAGCTGCAAGTCTACAACTTCACACATTCAGTTAGACATCTGTAGGGGGGTTAATGGTGTTCCTCACCATCAGCGATTTGTACTGGGGTCGTATGACCTCCACTCTAATTTGCAAGAGGAAGCATACATGTCCGTCAAACTTTTTGTGCACTATTGGTGGTCCTGTGGTTATGCAAAGTACATCAAAATACATTGTACATGTAAAATGATGTCAATATACTCATAAATAAATACGTTTGCCATGTTTTTACTAGGAAGACCATTTTTATTTGCTCATTTTATAATCGTTGCATGCTGAAGAAGTGTGAGCACGACTCGTCTCAGCATCGTGTAAGAGGTGGACTGATCATCTGCGCTGTAACAACAGAGAAGTTGATCAGCAGTAAAGAGGGCGGGGCTTCAGCAGTGAGGTAAGGACACCCGGATCAATCCCCGTCATCCATGTCGTGGCAGAGAAGCCGACCGGACAACAGGGATCTGTGACTCTTGGGAGCAGCAGGAGGAATTTATTAATCCAAGGAGGGTTTTTTTTTAGAACCAACAACCTGCTTTAGTTCTTGTTATCAGGACCACCAGGACCATGAGAACTGTCCAGTACTGTCCACTCATGCTGCTGTCTGTTCTTCTACTTGCATCGCACAGTAAGGAAACACACTTCAATATGATCTTTCTCTGTTTCCCTACATTTCTTTCAATAGTTTCTGGACAGTTCTGTTATTCTTTCTCAGACTTATTTACTCTCGATCACTCCTTCTGTTGGTGCCGTTTATGCCTTTAATTCCTCTCTTGAACCAGTCATCCTGCACCAACCATTGTGACATCCCAGCCCATAATCTCTTAATAGGCCTCTGAGCTAATACTTTTCGCATGTGCGGCGGTTTAGGCTGAGGCAGCTCGACTCACGCCCGGTTGACTTGGTAAGCGTCGATGATGACTGGAATGAAATGGTTGATGGTCCAAATTTGAAATAGTTATAGAGCAATTATATAAGAAACACTTCATATGAGTTAATAAGAAGTCTATATGATTATGAAGTATTTCCAAGAAAGTCTTCATTTAAAATATCATCAAAGACTAATGGACCTATTAAAAAAAAAGTAAGGGAATAATAATTTGGAATCTGTCGACACATATGAGTTAAATCATGTTTTTGCACGTACATAATTATTTGATGTAACCTCTTGTCTTGAATTTAACATTCAAGAATTAGTTCCCTGGGTTTGGTACTGTTTGACAGTAGCTGGAGTATCTAAATGATGCTACAATACTTAATATTGCGATTTTCTATCTGTATTTAGTCACAGGAAAGACAGAACTACCCCAAGCACTTAAGATAATAAAAAAACACAGATTGACCATTAGTATCCTAGTTTATACAACATCTCCTATGATCTTAAAGAGAAGTCAATTACATTGAAATGTATCCCGCGAGAGGCGAAAGACCAAACTTCCATGGGGGGGGAATGGTTCAATGGACCCCAGAGAGAGGAAACATTTTCAAATGTTTCCGCCAAGGCAACAGTGGTTACAGGTTCTTAGGCATGGTGAGAGTAGCGAACAAGCTTAGCTCAGGTTAATAATGGAATCAATCAGCGGCTTAAAGTTCCACACAGTTGAGATTCTAATTTCCCCGGTAGATGGTTCACATCCATGCAGTAATAAACAACAATAATAAACAATACACTATTTATTGCAAAGAAGAGAGTGAGGGGTCCTCTGCACATGTGCAGAAACTATAGACACCGCTATCTCTCTGGTGGTTGTTCATGGGTATTGCATTGGGTGTTAAAAGTTACTATGATTCCTGACATGCTAATAAAGTTCAACCTGGATGCTGTGATTGGCTGGTGAATCTATTGAGGCCCAATTTAACCTGATGCACTGAGATCTTTAGAATTATTGTTTTTATATTAATTGATAGTTTTCTTTTATAGGACCACAAGAAGAAATTCCACAGATTGCATTACCATCATTTTTAGTCAGTGCATTAACTAATTTTAAGATTTAATTAAGATTTAATATGAGATTTTGGAAAGAAAAAAACACATATTTTGTCTGAAGTGAAATCAGCTTGTAATTCTTGACTCAAATATACTCCAAAAATAAGCATGTAAACTGTGAAAATGAAACACAAACTCAATGTTTGGCTAAACAAGCTAAACAAGATGCTAATAAGCACTTGAAAAAATATAATGATGCTGTTTATATACACTTGAATGATTAGTTTAATAATGAGTATTTTTTTTCGGGAAACATATTTCTTTGCTGAAATACTGGTTTTTAATATTTGGGTTTTCTTAATTTGTTTCATTGATGTGAAGATGAGAATACATTCTTTCTACTTGTCCGGCCGGATCAAAACAATTAGACGACAGATCCGGAGTTAAGTCGATGGTGAAGCTCCTTCTTTAAATACCAGTCTGTCTGATCCTCTTACGAAGCTGGCATTAAAGCCATGGAAATTCTGGTTTTGTGATATTTATATGAATGTGTTGTTTTGTCCGTCTACGCTTCCACTGGAAAAAAAAACCAAAGGCATCGAGGCAAAATGAAAATCTCTCGATCATTCCGTATTTCAAAGAATGGGCCATGTTTTCTAAGCTGTGATTCCCTAAATCTTTTTTCTGTTGGGAACTCCTAAGGGGACATGGAAGAAAAAAACATCTTAAGGAGTTAAAAGACTCAGAGAAGTTAAAAAATATAAAACTTTCAATCTTTTAAAGTTCTCAAGATCCATGTTGCCAGTACGTAGTGCATTTTGGAATCCAACCATCGACCTATCCATCTATCCACCCATCTATCTATCAAGTGCTACACCACATACCTCTTTGATGTGTGTAGAAAAAAAAGGCAAGCCATCTTCTCCATGAAAGATGGCGTCAGGAGTTGGATGGTGCCGTAAAGTAAACTAAAAATACTTTTAAAACGTTTATTAGCTTTTATCTCTACATCTATTCACGGTGTGATCTTGCGGTTGCTGAAGTTATTCTACTTGGCGGGGTGGACTATAATTATTGGTAGTCACACTATGGGTTGTATAGTTTAGAGTTTCTATCCCAGAGAAGCATTGTTCATAATGGATGTTTACCTTCTTAACAAACCAATTAAACCGTTAACTGGATAAGCCTGGAAGACACTGGTCTCAGAGCTTCGGCACTTAAACTGGATTACTTCTGATCTGATTTAATTTAACTATTCATGCTTTGAGTTTTTTCAGTATACTGTGACAAGTTAATAAAGATAATTGCAGAAATTAATGTTTTCTTTTTATTTTGCTCAGGTGAGGCTCTGACATGTTACACCTGCATGGGCGCCAACAACGAAGACTGCAACCGCCAGGGCTCCAAATCCTGTCCGAGCCACTCCGACGCCTGCGCTACCGTGGTCGGCCATGACAGTGAGTCCAGTCGTAGAGTAGCGTTCTCTCTACCGCTTCATCTTTAATTAATTATATAACTTATATCAACAACAACCACTCCTTTTATTTAATCACTCCGAGTCGTTTCTCAAAAAGCCATCTGGTGAAACCTCTCAGCCAGCAGGGGGTCTGAGACTCACATGTATTCTGCAACGTCAATATTCCTATAGTGCGCCATGTGTTCGCGGCTGAAGATCTCTTTATTTTGTGACACTTTTCAGTCTTCAGACTTCAAATGGTGGGAGCTATAGAACTTTGTTTCTTAGTTATTACTGCAATTCTTGTGGAACTTTAATGGATATATCAACTAATTATGTGTGAAAATAATATATAACTAGAAGCAAACATTTGTTAGTTTGTATGGCTTCTCTGTGCCTCCGAACAACAGGGTGGTGACAGCATCATACTGAGTATTTCCAGATCCCTGCACATAAAAAGCAACCTCAGAGTTAAAGAGAAGATTGATGGAGTCAAATACAATAGAAAGATAACATGTTGGAGTCAGAAAAAGACTGTTAAGGCTGATCTGAAATCGGGTGTTTAAAAAAGCTCTTCATCAAATCTGACTGAACTCAAGCTATTTTTCCAAGATAAATGGTAAAATTAAATTAAGTTTCTAGATGTGCAAAGTTGGTAGAGACAAGTCTGATATCCTGTGTTTTCCAGGTGGCGTGATGAAGTCCTGCAGCTACAAGTCTTTCTGTAGTCAGTCCAACAGCCAGGGCTACAAATCTCCAGGGGTCACAGTTCACTGCTGCTACAGCGACAACTGTAACTTGTCCGGCGGCTCACCTCCTCTACAAGGACTCCACTTTTGGTGTCTTCTTCTGACGCTGCTGAGCTGCTGCTTCTTCTTCAAGTGAGCGACGCTCAACCCTCTGCCACATCTTTTGCCGCCGACCCTCGGATATCACAAAGTTTTACCGGACTTTCAAGAGGCTCTTGGTGTGAGAGACAGTGCTCGGAGTTTTTAGGCATGGATTTTTGAGAGAAGGTGCTTCTGGGCGGGTTAGGAAAGTAGAAAGAAACTTAGTGATGAAGTAACTGAGACGGTGCTTCAGAGAGGAGTTGTGTTTCACTCTGGTGTTGTATTTGTGGGGAAAGTAAAACACAAAAATACATCAACCCAGTAGACGTTTCCTTTTTTTTCTTGAAGGCATAAATATTTATTTGTATTTATTTAGGACCATATATGTTAAAACTGTGGAAAAAGACTCTAATTAAGTTAAAGTAACTTTAATTAGAACCTAATTTTCATTTTATACTGAAATATTACTTCATAATATTGTTTTTTTCTTACCTTCAATTGAAAGATGTGAAGAAAGGTTTTAGAATTTACAATGACCTACGCCACCTTTAAATACGAGCTAAGGCTTGACAGAACGGCCACCGGAGGATCATGGAGGCTCCTCGCAGTAAAGCCAGATTAGCGCCTCACACTCTTGCCATAAACCTTTTACCTGCCTGTCACCAGGTGAGTCACAGCGATGAAGATAATCAAGTTACCTAAACAGTCCGTGAGCATGTAAACAGAGCCTCGAGTCACCTGCAAAGATCATCACGTGACCCAGGATTCTTGTCAAATTTGACCGTGATGAGCCACTCTCACTGCATACTTGAGGAAAGGAAGTAAACAGAAAAAATGCTTTAAAAGTAAGAGAATGTACAAAGACGGGCAATCAAAACGAAAATAAAAACGTTGACAAAAAAATAATGCGTTATCTTTGTCTTTCTTTTGAACGAAATGTATTTGAAGAATCAAAAATCCTCAAGTTTTGAAATAAAACAAAATTACTTAATTTGACTGTCATACTGTACACTCACCTCACGGTGGCGCCATTTAAAAAGAAAAACACGTCCCAGCACTTCAAAACAACACAGCCTGTTAAAAAAAACAAAAAAAAAACAAGTGTTTAATTACAGATTTTGAGGTTAAATATTGATCATCCATTCATTTTCGTTTCCCATTATCGGTTTATACATGTTTGCCAACGTCTGCCATTCTAATTAGATGTGTCCTCTGAAAGTGATATTTCACCCACATATCTGCCAATAATTTCAAAAAGAGGTATATTAACCTCCCAACCCTTGGTAGAGTAGTAAATTATTGAAATTTGACCCTAAACTCCAGGTCAAGGCCTGTAAAAGGCACATATTTATAGTTGATAAATATTTTCTGAAAGTCTCATCTGGCAATTCATGTTCGATTAAGTGGGTTTAGTTCACGCATCGTCCTCTAGAGGTCAGTATTAACACACTTTTACTCCATTTGGACAGCGAGTATGCATTTGACCTGTGTGACCGTGTAAGAAACATCAATATTAACTGACCTGTGTTCTCGAAAAAAAAATGTAAAAAGTTGCTGAGCTTCAGTTTCTCTCTCCCTTTGACGAGCAGGCGTGAGAATGTGAACTGACTGCCCCGGACCAGGATAAACACTGACCCCAAACCTTGAGCTGCTTCTGTACTTTCATGTCCTCAGACAGCCAGGAGAGAGGCCTTGTGTCGGCCCTCGTGAGCGTTATTAAAGCAAGTTCTCTTTAGTTTAGTTCAGACCTGGGGAGCCAATATTCTTCAGCAGTTAAAGGGCCACTTCAAAGTCATAGGTTAAGGTTCTGCATGGGAGTGTACAACGTCTCGAGAGGTTTATAGTTCAATTCGAGTTGTTCAACGTTACAATTCAGATTTAATCAACTGACATTCCGACGCACAATTTCCCGGGCACCTGTACTTTTCTCCAACATAGACTTTGGGTAGCAGTATTTGAAAGCACCATCATGTCCAGAGCTTCGGGTAAATTGAGGAGACGCTAGACAATAACAGCGGCAGACATTATTTGTCTGCAATAACTAAAGGTCATCACCAGGAGAGACAAAAATCGAATATATGATACAATTGTGCTCCTTGAGTCATGCAGAAAAAGTAAAACATTGTTGGAAACATACATGTGATGAACTAGAGCGAACTGGATTAGGGTAAGATACACAAACATCAACAATCTACTCATCACAACTTTGCTTTCATTTCCTTCTTTCTTTTATTTTAGAAGTTTAATGCAATGTAAATAACCAGGTGAAAAACCTTTGAACACAAACAAACACCATTTTACAAACAAGATAAACACATTCAGTTAAATACAAGTATTTAAGTAACCAAAATGAACCTCATAAATAAGTGGCAAATTATAATATTTTAAGTATACAAGTTAAAAACAGTTAACACATTCAATACATTTTCAGCGTGGAATTTAAATTGACCTCATGATTTTAACTATGCAATAAATCAATAGCTTTTTAAGATATTCAGCTCACATGATTTTTAAAGTTATTAGTTTTTAACTATATTTAATTGCCATGAAATAACCTTTAATTATATTTAACCAACATGATTTTAACCATTAATATTTAAAGTTCGCAGTCAGACCATGAAAATGACTGATTACAGCAATGAAACAGACAAGGCCCAGTTACATCCCAGAAACATGCTCACCGGCTGCGTCTTCCTTGAATTTGTTCTGCACAAACAGTCTTGTGCTGTGTCTCAAATTGCATACTTCTCTTAGTATACTAGAAGTTAGTATGCATCAGGATAGTGTACATACTAACTAGTACGCAAATTCTCCACAGATAGTATGTCTCAAATCAAACATTGCCGCTACGCACTAACCGGAATTGACGCGACAGCTTCTTCTTCTACTGCTATTTAATGATGGTTGCAACCAGCTGTTTGAACGCCATCGCCACCTGCTGGCAGCACGTTTTGAAAGTTTGGAAGAAGAAATGAAGAAAAAATATGAGAATCTAAATATTCGGGAGATATTTAAGCTCAGCACCAAAGACGTGTCATCCTTCTACTGCTGCGGAAAATACACCCGGACGTATATGAATATATATGCATTTATATACTGTATATGACGTAACTTCCATTTACAACGTCACTAAGATGGCAGCTGTTTAGGGTAGATAGTGTCCATCGAACCATACTCAGTTTTGTGGGCGTTTTAGTACGCCAATTTAGTGTGCATGGCGCACTAAATTTCGTATACTAAGAATTGAGACGCACTTACGCACTAAAAATACTAACTTTGAGTACGCAAGTATACAATTTGAGACACAGCATTGGTGCTTCAGTCCACATGACCACCTCTCATGCTGCCTGCTCCTACCGCTGCTCTGCAGAGATTCTGTGGTTGCATGACTTCGAACCCAGTTAATCAGCCTCACCTGGCACCTTCAGTCTGGTGCATTCAGGCCGGGAGAGGCACTCAACCTGGAGGGGCGTGGCCTACGGTTCAGCTTCACAATGATGTCACCAAAATGAAGCTTTTACATTTGTATAGCAATTAGAAATGGTGAAATCATGGTACTGAACACAGATGCTTAGGAGTTAACTTTTACAAGTCCAAGTAAAGTCTAGAGTATTCGGTCAAGTGTCCGAGTCGAGTCTGATGTCTTTGGTCAAGAGTTCAAATCAAGTCTAGAGTATTTGGTCAAGAGTTCAAATCAAGTCCAGGGTCTTTGGTCAACAGTTAAAGCCAAGTCCAGAGTCTTTGGTCAAGAGTTCAAATGAAGTCTAGAGTATTTGGTCAAGAGGTAAAGCCAAGTCCAGAGTCTTTGGTCAAGAGTTCAAATCAAGTCCAGAGTCTTAGGTCAAGAGCTTAAGTCAAGTCCAGATATTTTGGTTATGAGTCCAAGTTAAGTCTAGAATCTTTGGTCAAGAGTTCAAGAGATGAGAAGGTAAACAAAGTGAGTAGATCCCATATAAATATTTTTACATAAAGGTCGCTGCTAAGAGAAACCTACTCTGGATTCACGAAGGAGGAGGGAAACTCATAGATCTTCAGGTTGTTAACACTTGAGTATTCAATGAATCTAAAAGTGAGAGCAGCTCATGGTAATGAGTCATTTCATGAATGACCATATAAAGAGGTGGAGATGATCCTGTCCACCTGAAAAAAACTGATAAACATGATTTTGGAAGTTCGACCGGCCGTGATCACTGTCTTACTTTGGTATGGTGGTTGAAGACTCTGGTTCCGGAGCTAATATTCAACATCAAACCTTTACCTGCCTCTGTAGAAGAGAGAACATTTCACAGATTTAATATATTTGTTTGATCTGAAACTGTGGGCAAATAAATGAACGAAAGAAACACTTCACTCACAGCTACTAAAATATTGATGAATGACAAAATCCTGTCAATTTCCCACACAAATTCTTTCTGCGAACGATTTACGAATGAGACCTACAGAACCTAACTTTGTGCATAATTCACCAGTCAGAGTTGAATCTCATATCAGAAGTCCAAGTTGAGTCATTGATAAGTGCGAGTTAAGTGCAACTCAATTCCAAGTTGCTGACTCTTATTTGTACTCATTCAAATAAACCGTCTTGTATACTGTACTAATGCAGACTGTATCCTTTCCTCACTCATGAACAAAATCCTTATGTACTTGAAACTACCTGTTCATGGACTATCTTTAAGGTATTTTATCGCTAACATGCTCCAATGAAAAAAAACAAGGATAATGATATACAATGCACACAAAGAGAGTTTGACGTACAGTACGATAAATCAACAATGATGAGCTTCTGACACACCTTGACACGCCTTGCAAAGTACAACACTTTGGAGATTCAACTATGAGAATTGTCAGTCATTGACCAGTGGCCCAGTTCTCCGTCTAAAGACGCTGAATCGATACACAACCAAACCAGTTGTCTGCTGGTCCCGTAATGGCTGTCACGCTTTGATTGTGACATGTTACACACCATGCAGTATCGACCAATAAGAAGCAAGATTAGGCGGGTCTATCTTTCATTCAGCAGTTCATCTTAACCTTACAAACCACTGTCGTTTGGGTTTCTCCAGTCATGAGTCGCCCTTAAATCTGGAGAGTCAGCGCTCAACTTAACGACAAATTCAGATGGTGGAAATATATAAATACGGCTTTCATATTAACGCTCCGTCTGCTTTGTAATCCTTCATTTTCACAGTCAATATTTACTGTTTAAAATCCACGTTTCTTATTTATTTTCTCTGGTCTTTATTCATTATTTTTTGCCATATCTATTGATATAAAACAAAATAATGCACAAATTAATGGGCTACAGATAATCAAAGATAGATCGCAGGTCTTAGATACAAAATAATAAAACATCATTACATTGTAATGTAGAATTTTAGAGAAGTTGAACATGAACACATAATACTTCAGCTGTGATGCATATATTTAATTGTCAAAGACAAAAGGTTTATGACGCTATAAATCAATAATTATCCCAAGTTAAGATAAATGACTGCAAAAGATATCTTCTAGAGGATGTATGGGATGTAGACTACAATCCCACAAAATATTATAACAATTCAATGTAGACTTTTAGAGAAATAATTATAACGCCCTTTTTTTTTGGTGACACTCAAATCTCAATCTGGTAATTTTGTGGAATTAAGCAGCCTTGAAATGGTCTGTTTGTGATCTCTTAGAATTGTTATATTAACTGTTGACATCTGTTGACAAAAAAGAATATAGCTGTGTAGTAGAACGACTGCAAATACTACAATGAGTAGTGACACATTTCCTTAATGATCATTATATTAAGGTTGCAGTTTTTTTAAGGGTATAATGAATTCATCACCTTCTCATCAGAAACCACAGGATCTCTAACAGGTTAGCAGCAGGAGCAGGCCCGCAGATGCAAACACAAACAAACACTCAAAGATCAGCTCTAACTAAAACATCAAATACTTTGCCTCATTGTGCAAAAGAACAAAAGTACTTAGAGGGGGAGAATGAGAGCGTGTGAGACGATGGCTGTGTTTACAAGCAGCGGATTCCTCCCTGGCCAGAACGGGTTCAACTGGCGGTCATCGGTTCTGAGGTCTGCAGGTCTCGGGTCTTTTTGAAAAAGATCTGTGAAGCAGAATTAAAATGATCTACCTCCGGAGTTCGGCCGAAGGACCAAATAGCTGAAACTGGAGAAAGAAAAGAGGGGGACCAAAGAGGGATAAACGAGGGGAAGAGGAGAGGAAGAATGATGTGTAATGATTGTGTCCCCCTGAACCGGGCCACTTTGAAATGTGACTAAATGGCTCTCCTTCTGCGAGGCCGGTGGGCTGCAGGGCAACAAGGAAATGACAGAGAGCTGGATGGTGACGGGAAAATAAAGGCTCGGACAACAGGCCCCGAAACATGTCATGACCATGCAAGTAATGCTCTTGAGATGAAAGAAAACTAATCCTTTCTTTCATTCTGTTTTTTTTTTTCTTCTAATTTTGTACTCATTGAGTGCAATAAATTCTGCTGTAATTTTCACATCAGGGGAATCCTTTCCGAAGCAAATTTTCTCCATATGTTCCCTGTAGTTTATACCTTCCTTTCAGACATGTTTACACCACTTGTGTTGCGGCGCCGCAAGTCTATTTTTGTTACTCCCAGCAGGATGAACGAAGGATCAGTAGCGTATGGAGAAAAGGAGCTTGTACTTTTTTTGAAAGCTAATTCTGTGTTTGAAGCACAATATGGTGGTAGTCTTTGGATTATACAAACGGCTACCTTTTCTTTTTTTTTTATTTCTGTGATAGGTACAAAAACCAGCAGTGCAAGACAAAAAATTAAACTAAGAGAAAAGAAAAGTGCTGCTACAAACAAAGCTGGCTTGTGTTCTCACACTGACGTCATTTCTGTCTCCTTTCTTGGTAGCAGTACAATGTTGTTGTGCGTGTGATGGGATGACAAGGCCTCATGAAACGGCTGTGTAGTGATGAAACTGTATCATGAATCACATCCAAGAACAAAGAGTGGTCCAACAAACGGGAGATACAGAAGAGTTTCAGGGAATTACCAGGTAGATCTGATCACAAGCTGATGCTGGTCTGCAGAAAATAAAGCGTTTGATTAGAGCTTTGCACTTTTTTACGTTTCTGATCGCCTTGCATCTCCTTAGGACCACCCAGCGCCGTCAGGAACCTCCCCTGTCAACTGTTAAGCAAAAAAACGAAAGCAGAGGGCAGGAGAGGAGGTAACGAAAAAATTCATCATGATACAGTGTCTTTATTTTGAAAGGCTCCTAGATGGCAATCAAAGTTTGAAAAAGATACCAGGCATCATTTAATTATTTGATCAGAGACAAATATAAAGCAGAGAGTGACATTTAGTGTCATTTGAAAATGAATAAGCAGTATCATTACTACTTGTAACCATACTAACTCTTTCAGAAGAAGAGTAAGAGAGGTTCCTAAAACTTTAAAACCCAGCACATTCAACACTTATCAGCGAAATCCTTTGTACTTTGTTTACATATCATGGGTTAAAATGTTTCAATATAATTGTTTAAATAGTGTTTGTATTTATTTCCACTGTGTCAGAAGTACTCTTGGGATGGTCAACTTAATTTCAAGTAATATTAAGAACAAAACTGGATGTTTTTCATGCTGAAGTGGAAAAAAGCGATTGGTGCCATTTGCGGCACCAGTTCCGACTGTAGTAAAATATGAGAAAGCAACAAAAAGTTGCCCTTTTTTGCTGCCTCTTTTCAATATTGATGTCATTTTCCGTGAAAATGTTCTGATAATTTCTGTGGAATTCCTTTAAGAGTTATTAATCGATATTTTGTTTTTAATTTCGGTCACTTTTTATAATCCATGTGTTGTCTCGTTTAGACTATTGCGTTTATTTCCGTGTCTAAACAAGAAGGAGCCGTCTCGTCTGCAGTTAATACAAAACTCTGCAGCGAGAATTCTGACTTGCTCTAGTAGAAGAACTCACATTTCTCCGATCCTTAAAACTCTTCACTGGCTGCCAGTTTCTTTCAGGATCAATTCTCAAATTGTGGTTCCTACTTTCAGAACTATTCAAGGTCAGGCTCCTCCTCACATCAGTGATCTGATCCAGACTTACACCCCAGCTCTGGCTCTTAGGTCTGTGGATCAGAGTCTACTGATGGTTCCGCGCACATGCTTCCGGACCAGACAAACATCTTAAGACATTCTTATTTGTGCAGGCTTTTCCCTGATTTTCCGGGACTCCTGTGTTTGTTTTATGTGTCTTGGCGTCTTAAAGCATGTATTTTAGCTGTATATTGTTTATGATTGTTAAAGCGCTTTGTGACCCTGGTCTAGAAAGGCCCTTTACAAATAAACTTTACTTCACTATAGGTGAAATATATTGAGGCTAAATACATGTATTTTTGACAGCTCTGACTTGTTAAAACAAAGAGCCTTTACACCAGCAGTAGATAAAGATGATGGTGCTCTGACACCAGAGAAACAATTCTCTCAGTTTCCTGGTAATGGAATTGGCTGCGGATTAAGTACAGTTGGCATGAGCTCAACAAGTGAAAGTAAAGAGAAGGAGACAAAAGAGAAGGAGGGCCGACCTCCGAGCCAAACTTGAATCACATCACTAACTGCTGCGCCCTGGGGTGAGGGCAAGCTCAGTCAGCCGTGCCATGCAACTGGGATAATTAGTTTTGGAAGGCAATATCTACTGATATAATTGAGCCTTCTCCGCTAATGAAGATCCTCTGTGTTGTCACTGGTGAGGGCGCTAATTGATGGGAGAGGATTGGGGAGCTGGATATGATGACGGCGAAAGTGTTGCACACACAGACTCCCAAACATCTTCAAGTATATTTTATGAAGTCAGTGATTCACGCAGAGACCTGTTAGTTAGTTTAACATCAGCGGTCGCCGTGTTCATTTCTTTCAGAAACTTGCTAAAGGAGTTAGGACAGAGAAAAATAAGTTTAAGTAAAATACAACAAAAAAAAAACATGATGAGGATCAAGGGAGCTCAGGGGTTGCACAGGTCGTGTTGGGAGTTTCAATCGAGAGAAGTGAGGGGTTGAGGATTTGTGGGGGCTGTGGGGAGGGGTCATGGCAAAATCGGTTGAGGGAATAATAGGACGGTAAATTGGTTTTGACAAGTTTGGGGAGCTGGAAGTAATGCCGTCTTTTTCAAGGGGAGAGGAGGGAATATCCTGCAAAACTATGAGATAATCAGGGGCACCGTTAAAAAGTGAGGAGGGGGGTTGGGTCGTGAAACCTCCCTAGGTTTGTGTTTTTGGATCCAGCCGAAAGAGGGAGGTAATTTTCATTCAAATATATTTGAATTTGCGGGACATTGTCTGTTGCTTGGTTACATTATTAGTAAAGCTAGTGATGTTGTTGTTGTTGAATTGCTGGGATCTGTTTTTCCTTAATCAACTATAGTCTTACTTCAACTGTATAGTGTCTTGAGATAACTGTGTTATGATAAGACACTTTAAATAAAATTGAATTGAATTGAATTGAATTGATGTTTGAGGACTGTGTAGTGAATGCATCATGATACAGTTTCTTCATTTGGAAATGCCACTAGATGGCACTCTACTGATTTATAATATCTGTCGCTATTCTAGTAATTCAATGAAACGTGTGATAACTTTCAAACTAAGAGTGCCGTCTAGTTTCAAATTAAAGACATTGTATCATGATACAGTATGGAAGTCAATTTCTGACCTCCAACTTTAAATATGAATCTCTAACACTGAATTATTAGAGCATCAAAATCAATCTTTGAATTTGAAAAACCTTAAGGATATTTTTCAATGCATAATAAATAAATTCAGTGTCAAATTAATTGTGTAAAAATAATTCAATGTAAAAAAAAAATCTATTCATAATTCAATGTAAGAAAGAATTCAATTTCAAATGTAATTAAATGTTATAAATTCATATTCAAAGCCAGAGGACACAGATTTACTTCCATAATACAGTGTCCTTGTTGTAAGAATCAATAAAATTATCATGAGATTTGTTCGACATCAAATTTTATTACACAACTTACTCAGTGGTAGTTGGTTTATCTTTGAAGTTGCATCTGAAAAAGTAGACTGGGGCTAGTCTAGAGTCAGTTTTCAGTTGAAAGTCAAAATGGCAAATCCGGGAAGCAGAAAGTTTGAAAAAAGTGACAAATTAAATTAAAGCCAAAATCTCTGTATCGATTAAATAATTCAAAGTTTGACCTGTTCTGAGTTTATTTCCATTTCATTTCTTCATGTAGGCTACATATTGTTTATGACTGATAATGCCTTAATTGTTCATGTTTGCTTTGTAATGAAGGTAAATATTGCAGGAAGTTGATAAATATGTGGAGGATGGTTTACCTGGTGTGGAGATTGACAGGAAGGCACAGAGAGACAGACGGACTGGATTACAAACTGACTGAGCATGTGAAAATTATTGGAACTGGCCACAAAGGTAGTACATTCTCGATCTTTCGTCCATTTTTTTATGATTCATGGAATTTAAACATTGATCATGGTCATTCGATTTTTGATCGCGGGGGATTTTTCGTTTGGTTTCATTGTGGGTGTTTAGTTTGTGTAGTTTATTAATGAATTCCTCCACTGTGCAGCGCCGCTTGTTGATTCATTAAGGATCAGATTGTGACATTTTTTGTTTTCTTCTGAATCTGCTTTCTCTGGCTTCCTGTGCACATTATCATGAGCTCTGATTGGTTAACATATCTGCTGACATTCTGGAATGTTTGATACGACAGATGTTTCTGAAATGTGTCGCTATAAACACATTGAAGCTGAAACCCAAACGTGTTGCATTGAGTACTCACACATCATAGTGTTAACAGTTAATTACAAATAATGTCACCTATGGATTGGAGTCTTATGTGAAAAAATGTATTTTTGTGCATACACTACATCTAGTGTGAACAAAACTTTAGAAGCAACGTTTCAGCAAATGTACAACTCACACCAGCGCAACACGTAGGAGCCGGAATTTCCCAACTGATGTCCAAATTCCGAGGCTGCAGCTAATAGAAGTCGTATGTCTAAAGACCAAACACCGCCGCTTGTGGTGAGGTCAACAATGATAAGGCAGGATGAAATTTTCCGAGACACATTTGGTTAGACAGATAGAAACGCAGGAGGTTGGTGGATGAGCAGACAGACGACACCAATCCAATATCCGATGTCACACATCGCTCCTCAACAGGAGACCGGCTGTCAAATGCGCTCCACTGGAAGCCTGATGGACAGACTGATCTCGGAGGCATGGAGACGGACTGACACAGCTCGTCTCGACTGGTGAAAGCATTTGAACACAAACAGTGGATTAACTTGGAAATAATGAACCATCAGTAGAGAAGAAGTTCACATGCGAAACTAGCATCAAGTTTATATGATTTATTTTTTGTTGTGAAGAAATGTCTCTTTTGCTTTAACCCCACTAGTTTGTTGTTGATGAAAGATGACCCACAGATCAGATTCAGCTATCCACATGACAGTCTAGGTCAGATTGCCGTTTTTGGCTCCTGTCTGACAAACATAAAGACCACATTTATTGCAGTTTAACCCTTAAAAAAACTCCTTTTGCATTTCGAAATTATCTTTTTCCTCCCAAAACATTTATTTTGTTTCTTATATAATTTTTTATTTATCTTTCCTTTCTATTAAAGAAGTGTCCAGGAATATTTCAGGCATATTTTGCTATATTGCTTTAAACCCTCTTAACCAAACCAGATTGATATTAATAAATTAATATGTCCAAATTCATAATATTAAAAACTGAATCTGAAGTGTATGCAAGGAAAAAAAAAATGAATGAAAGAAATCAGCAAAAACGAATGATACAGTCCGCTTAAGACACATGGTTGTCCTAAAAACTGCAACGTGTGACCAGAGCAACAATGAAAATGCATTAAAGAAGTGAAATGTAGTGTCTAATGCTATTCATTATGCCGGTCAACCAACATGACATGCCTTTGACGCTAAGCTAACACTAGTTACGAGAAGAAGAGCATTGTATGCATTTCTACATCACTGGTCCTCTATGGATCATCTGACCTGGGAACAAACATCAAGAGCAGATTACACAATTACATTTATTTTATTACTGTTATTCTCTAAACAGTGTGCCAAATGAGATTTAAAACGACAAAGAAAATAACACATTTTTGTCATGTCCTGATGATTTTATTGTGACACACTTACTGTTTTGTTTATACTTGTTTGAGTTTGTTTAGAACCTCAGCGCCTGTTGCTGCAACAGCTGCAGCTCTTCAGCAATAACTCCAATCAGGTGGAGAGTATAAAGCCACGCCTTTCCCAGCAGCAGGCGCCAGATTGTAATCTACACCTCATGGCATGTCATGTTTGCATTCTGCTCTCGTTCGACTTTCTCGAATTCCTCTTTTGTTGTTCTTAGTTCACCTTGTGCCAGTGCCTGCTTTTTGCCATGTTTATTACTGTGTGTGTGTTTTTTCCCCTGAACCACCGCTCTCTTTGTTTTCCAGTCTACCTTCATTTGTTCTCCGTTTGTGGTGCGCTTTCAGTTGGCCTGTGATATGGACACTGAGGATTATGGAGAATTCCACGTGGGACTCTTGTTTATTTTGTGGTACTCTTAATAAACTTGTTTACAGAATCCTTTTTTTCCTGTTGTTCGTTGATTCCACTGCGCATTTGGATCTGCCTCATTCCCGGACATCAAAATTCTCACATAAAAAAAGATTTATCTTAGTGATACCATTGTGTTGTTTTCTAATGAAGTCAAGCTACTAAGGTTTTGTTAGTTCTTAACTTAACTAGGCATTAAACAGGAACAGTTTTAAGTAATACAAATCAATTATAAAATATTCCAAGACATGACAAGTTAAAACAAATGAAACTGAAAAACACCTCCAAGTTGTGTCTGTCGTAGTTCACCTACACGTTTGCCTGATGATTCTCTTTGTCTGTAAAACTAGATCCAATGACTTCCAGCTAAATTATTTTAAGATTCATTAAAATGAAGATAACATTTCACTCCTGTCTGCGCTGAACATCTGCTGTGAACGACCAGATTAACAGAGTGGGCAAATTAAAAGATGATGGGGGTCTCATGTATTTAATTAGGGGGAGAAGGGTGAGATTCCTTTAACAGATAACCAAGGGTTTCTTTATGACACTTTCTGATCCCATTGTTACCAAATTAAGTGAAATATGAATAACTGTTAATGCATTTTTCCATATAATTTGTGTTAAACTCAACGTCGGAGAGTCAAAACTGGACCCTTAACTGTTTGAGACCCGTAAGAGTTTTGGCGGAGTAGAACGAGGCACTGTTCCACAGGCTGGATGCCAATAACTTTTCAAAATGAATGCACGTAGAGGGGAATTGATGATGCGTGTACAATGAACGTACTTTGAAACTAACCCCACTGAAGCTTTATTCTATTTATTTCTCCCAATTCTTCACCAGATGCTTCTTTGTCTCAGTTGCCTTGTGTCTCCAGTCTGTTCTCCGCCAATTCCCACCGGAGGCTTCTTGTACCAGTCGGTGGAGGAGCGGTTCGCAAAATCTTGAGGCATAGACATTCATTTCATCACTGACAACGCGGTGTACAGAAATAACACAAAGACAAGATGAAGAGGAACTGACTAACTTTTTTTTCCTGAAGATTATGGTAAAATTTGAAGGTTTTACGAGAGTTTGAAAGGTTGGCACACATTATGATGTTGTTACCGTGCTCTACATCTTCCATCGATCATGCAGTGCTGAGCTGAATTTATTCGATGATGTGATCAAACTATTTTACTCACCCTCATGTTAATTAAGGGTTTGGGATTATTTTCAGAGTAATCTGTTCCTTTTTAGAGTTAAAGACAAAAAAAAAGTATTTATTTTAATGTAGCGACTAGAGGTCAGCTACTTTATTTTTAGCTTGTTTGTAGTGGATGCTGCTAGGCTAGCTGCTATGCTAGCTGCTACGCCAGCTTCATTTTCATTAGCAGCCTAAATCTTACGCGTATGCACTGTCAATTTAATTTTCAATGAGGAAAGACTTCAGGCAGGAGCTGAGAGACTACCGCTACAAACAAACTTGAAATACATAGACTTATTAAGTTTTTTTGAGCACAGATGTATTTTGATTTTTTTTTTTAATTGTGTATTTTGGAAAAAGATGAAGAAGAAGACCACTTGGCTCCAGTCGCTACATTGAAATTAACATGTATTTTTGCCTATAACTCTTAAAACAGATTACTCTCAAATGAATTCCAACCCTTAGTTGACATGAGGGCGAGTACTTTTCTTGATTTGTTAACCTCGAAACTGCAGTGACCATGACAATTGCTGTAGCATATATGCTATCAGTTGGGAACATTGGCTTTTAACTTTTGCTGCTGGGAATTTCACACCAAACAAAGGTCATGGTAACTCAAAACAAGCAACATAACAACTCTCCAATCCATTCAAATGTCAAACATAATTGAGGGTATGCATGCTGATACACAGCCAAATGGTTAATAAAATACATGGTGTGGGTGTATCTCAAAAAACGTATTTATCAAATCTCTCTTTCACTCGAAAAGGCCTATTGTCTCTGTTCAGCATGTGACTTGTATCCCTCCACATGAGTGCAATTCAGAGCAAAGTAGCTGCAAGTATCAGCATGTGGTCAACTGTGGTAATGGAAAAAAAAAGGAAGAGAGTGAAAATATTTTAGGCTTTTCTCCCTCCGTCAGCTTTCACCTCCTTTCCCTCCTTGTTCTTGTTTTCACAGCCCTTAATCCTGGCGGCTCCAACACGGAGCGGTCACAGGTTTTGACAGCAGACTGTAATGACCTAAGCTGTTCTCTGTGGGGGGTGAGGATGAGGTTGGTGGTGGGATTGAGAGAACTTAGAAGAATGTGTGGTGAGGGCCTGTTTGCTTTTTATTTTTTTTGTTTTAAGGTGTAACGCAGTAGCACATCCTAACCTCTGGAGGCTAAAAAGTTTCAAACAACTTCCCCAGTTGTCCTGTTCTGTGTCTCAAATCGCATAATTCGCTTCTCTAGTACTAACTAGTACGTAAATTCTCAACAGATAGTATGTCTATTACTAAACTACTACTACTACTAAATCTAATACTGCAGGAAATGACGCGACAGCTTCTTCTACTACTATTTGAATATGATTGCAACCAGCTGTTTGAACACTATCGCTGACACCTGCTGGCAGCACATTTTGCAAGTTTGGAAGAAGAAATGAAGAAAAAATATGAGAAACTAAATATTTGCGAGATATTTACTCCGGTATCAGCACCGAAGACACGTCATCCTCCTCCTGTTGGCTGAAAATGCACCTGTAAGTATATGAATATATATATATATATATATATATATATATATATATATATATATGACGTAACTTCCGTCGCTAAGATGACTGCCGTTTAGGGGAGATAGTGTCCATCGAATCATTTTGTTTCCCAGTTTTGTGGGCGTTTTAGTATACCAATTTAGTGTGCATGGCGCACTAAATTTCGCATACTAAGAATTGAGAAGCACTTACGCACTAAAAATACTAACTTTGAGTATGGAAGTATGCGATTTGAGGCACAGCATTGGTCACAACTGTGATATGACATCAACTCTTGGGGTTAAGATGGTTTGTTCAATAGAATTAAGTGATAGTTCACTTAAAATGGAAACTTTCTCTTTTTATACTCACCCTTATGTCGACTAAGGGTTGGGAATATGTGGTAATCTATTCCTTTATAAAGTTAAAGTGAAATCTATATCCATTTTAATGCAGCAACTATTGCTCAGTTGTCGGCATCTTCATCTTTGTCCAAAAATACACACTTTAAAACATCTAAATATGTCCATCATGCTCATGTTAATGTTACCCTAATTTCTTTGAACTTGGAAACACCTGATTGCAAAAATGTAGTCAGAAAAAAATGTCAATGTAAATGAGAAGTTGAAGATCTGACTCAGGGAGAGACAAGGGAACCCCATGGTGAAACTACTCAAGTGAAAGTAAAATAAAACTGGTTGTGCTTTGTGAAGCTTGATTGATGTTAGCCAAAGATAGCCTCAGTCCATGGCAGAAAAGAACACAAAATGTCTAACTGTGTGCTCTACAGTTACACAAACTGAGCATTCCAATTCACAGCACCTGTTCAGTCAAGTCACCTTCTTGGCGAAGCCTTACACTAACCCACTAACGCAGTAGGCCAAAACACCTGGCACATGTAAGATTTTGACATGTTGTTTTTCATTTTTAACAATAACATGTCATTTGTTATAATAATTGTGGCGGTGCAAGGTTAGTTGAGGTTTTCGATAAATATTGAAATTAACCTTAAAAGTTGGAAGGACCAACTACGTTCACCCATGAAGTCAACCTAAGAGGTACGTAGGGACGCCTTACAATGAGAGTCTACTAAGAGCATCACTTTACAAATCGTTTTTAAGGACCAATGGAACCAGATTGGTTTTACCAACGGTAAGGAGGAAAACTGGGGAGGGTCCAAAACAAAAGAAAACACCCAACTCGTTCGTGCACCACACCACTCCAGTGAAACTATCCCAACCAAGACCACACAGCACACGAAAACAAGGGACCCCGCCACCTCCTGGAACTCCACCACAATCTGCGCCAGCAGGCTAAAGAAAACACAGAAGACAGAATATTAATTCAGGAAACAAAATAAATCTTTTAACACAAAATCCATAAGGATTTATTAATTTATAAGCATTCAACATAAGCCACGGTCTCTGGCCAGAGGTACCGGCACAAGGAATTAACCAATTCATAATGACCTACCGCCAAACAGAGCTTAGAGACCACAAGGCCAAAAGGCAGGAGGTATCTGAACCAAGAAGTACGAGTGTAGCAGGGCTTTGCTTCCTTTTTTTACCCCTATAACAAAAAAAAAACTAATTCGGCTCACCTGATTTATGCCAGGCAGGCGTAGCCACTCCCCTGCATAAAACAGGCTGCACGTCATCCCGTCACGACACTTTTTGAAGTAACCAGGAATATTAAAAGTGTGATTGTAGTATAAATATGTGCTTTAAGGCATACATTTCAAAATCAAGGACCAATGAGTCAAATTTAAATACATATACGGTACTTGAAAATTAATACCATTGTATACCAAAAACAATATCATCTCTGATATATGTTGATACCATACCAATAAACTTTATTCCTCCTGTCAAACGCTGAATTTAATGCTCAACTGATCCTTACACTTCCACTCATTTCAATTTGCATATCATGGTAGCTGTTAGAGAATAAGTAAATCAAAAACGGTGTAAGAGAATTGCTGACTGTTAAATTTCCCAGAATCACATCCAAGAACAAAGGGTGGTCCGACAAACAGCTGGTACAAGACAGTGTCAGGGACTTACAAGGTAGATAACAAATTATTAGAATCATAGCCATATATTATAAAGCCATCTAGTGTCTTCAAAACCCAGCTGTTACACAAGTCTCATCAATCTATTACTAATCTATAGTGTTTCTCGATTGTATGATCAGAAATGCTGAAAAATCAGTAACAAGTAAATATCAGACAAATAGAAATGGTTATGTATTGTTACATGATTGTTTTGTAAACCTTAGAGGTTTGATAAATATGATTTATGTATTGACAAATAATAGAGCTTTGGTTTCGAAGGCATGGGAGGTGAAAGAATGTCACTGGTCCCCCTGACAGCCTAATCAGCGGCCAGCACGGGTTGCCATGCAACTGAAAGCGAAAGCAGGTATAAGTGATGTTTAAAATACAAGTTCCACCACATTACACAGTATGGATCTATAATTACCCCGAGTACAAGTTGTGTACCATTGTCGGAAGTTTGTGAAGTGATCAGTGTTACTGCACACAATCAGAACTGTCACAGCAGGCGACTTTCATTAGCGGTCCTTGCTCAGGGAACACCAGAAAAGCACGTGTTTCCGACAAGGAAACCCACTTCGATTCAGTCGCGACAATATGCCAAAGCAGTGAGCCGATCTGCCCTGGCATTAAATAGAATGTGATCATAATGAATCTGGTTAATTAAATGTGTAATCTGGACGCACGATAACTACGTGGTGAGGCGGGATGACGGGCAGTTTTAAACCGCTTCATTCTGCCGAAAGCACTGAACAGTTTCTGTCCCAGAGATGTTGGTTTAACCTTTAAATTTACCCTTTAAAGTATTCACCAAGAAAATTAGTCATTTCCTCCCTGTGCAGCTATATTTTATTCATACGACAATGATATAGTGTTGCTGTGCCGCACATGATGCCTCGATATTTCAAGGCCTGTTTCATGTTCAAGGAGAAAAATAATGGCTTAAATCACAAAATGAAGTTTATAGTTTCAATGTGTGTGGTGTTAAATGTTGGCAGAAAGGACATTTTATTTTATTTTATGCTGCTGAGGACACATGAAAATAATCAGCTAAATAATCAAGCTAAAAAAAAGAGGTGCAAAGAAAGACAGCCTTTAGATGAAGAATATAATTAGAATAAAAAAATATCAAACGTAAGTAAGGAAACAAAAAACGGTCTTGTTTTCTATCGTGTATATATCTAATGCTTAATATAAATCATTGAAGCACTGTCGTCAAAACATGTACTTATGATACAAAATGTAGTTGTCTAAACTTTGATTTATTTAAACAATTTAAGATAACTATAACTAATAATCTATTTCATCTGGAATAAATGAAACCAACAATGAGTCGATGAAAGAGGGCACTGAAATATTTCCAGCCTGGTGACTATCATTGATGTCAGAACAAGTGTTGTTATGGTACAAGGTATCATTTCTCGTATAAATGTATGTTTGATAACTACTGACAACATGCTGTTCAAAAGGCTACTTTTCTGAAAGAGATTTTGAATATCAGGAATTAATCTGAAACAATGCTGATGGAAGAAATGTGGGGATTTAAGGACCGACAAAAAGAAAATGTTTTAAAACTTTTTTTTTATAATAATTGGAGTTAAATCACCTGTGATTTATTTTTTTGTTCGTTTTTTTTGTTTGGCTGAATTTAAAATATTGCATGATGGAGTTGGAACCTCACCCTCTAAAAAATAGCACTTAAAGTATACATAAAAAGATTGATCAGTAGGCTGATTGATTTTCAAGACTGAGACCCGAAAAAAGAAAGAAGGAAAAAAGACGTCATCGTGAAACATGTTGTTGTTCAGCTTCAAAAGATTTGCTCCTCGCTGCAGCAACTGTAATTGCTTTCCACCCTCCAGCTGCTGAAGTCAAATGCTGAACTTGATTAGACTTCTCTTTCCCGATGCTGTAGACATCACTCAGTCAGGCGAAGTTACTCTTCTGAGGATATGTTAAGAAATAGTGTCTTAATAGTACAGTCATGTCACCGATATTGCTGGTTAAAATTCTGCTCCATCACGATATTTGAATGATTACTTTAACAACTATATCTTGGGGGGGGGGGGTGGATTTTTATTAAACTGTACAGAACCGGTATTAAAAAAATGTTGCTATCTTCATGTTTTATCTTGGAAAACCTCCTCCTTTATCTCATTGAGTCCATCGCTTTGATCTGAAGATGACATTGACATGACAGAATCTTTGGTCTTTTATTTTTGATTTTCCTGATTTTCTTGTGTCAAACTTTGAGATCCACTTCATAGGGCCGTCATAGTTGGATGGTAGAGTGCTTGCTTGGGGTCTGAGAGGTTGCGGGTTCAATCCCAGCTCCAGATGAGTTTGTGTTATAGTGTCTCTGAGCAAGACACTTTACCCTGATTGCTCCTGATGGCAGAGCTGGCACTATGTGTTGCAGCCTACAACATCGTTATGTGTTTGTTCGAATGGGGGAATGTGTGACTGTCAAAGTGCTTTGTGACCGAGGTCTAGAAAGGCGCTTTACAAATGGACATTATTATTATATTCAAATTAGTTTTGCTAAATGTAAAATTAAATCAAAATTTATTATAATTTCCTGACGATAGCAGAGGTTTTATGCACAAGTTCAAGCCTAACTTCACTCACTTCGAGTCATGGTATTCGTGTTCAGTTTTTTTTCCACATATTTCAGCTTGAAAAGGTTATTTATAGAGCAGAAAGTTTGCCTGATCTAAATGTATTATAGACTATTATAAAACCTTAATTTAAGGGGTGAGCGGAACTCCATCAGGTCAAGTTAAAAATGAAATGGAAACCATATGTATTTTAAGTGAGATAGATTTTTAGAATTGCAGCCTCTTTTGTTAATTGTAAGGGGTAGAAAAAGCTCCCCCCTCCCCCACAAATTTTATTTTTTTATTTTAAGTCTCATATTCCACCTGAACTTAGTTATACTATTTCGTTTTAATTTTGGGAAAATCTCAAGGCATTGTATAATTAATGTAAGTGAAGCCATACATGTCAGTGTTGCTTTCTTGGTCTAATATGTAGACATAACATTTATTTTGTATTATTTATTTTTATTTATTATTTATTTTTGTCTTTTTATACACATTTTTTTCTTTATCTATATTGTTTTCTAATTTCAATTTTGTAACTGAACCTTTCCACCACATGTACCCTCCTGTGGTGAGACAATGATCGCAAGGTTTAGGTAGGTAGAACTTTATTGATCCCTCAGGATTGTTTACACAACAAAAATGAGTTTCCACAGGTGGTTTCCTGACGACCGGCTGTCCTTTGGTTTTTATAGGTAGAAAAGCCAAATGGCTGCTCTTTTACTTAACTAATGTTAATCGCGTTAATCTCAAGTCTTCTGTGTCTAGAATGGATACAAGTTTTGAACGGTTATCTTGAGAAATGTGTTTGGCTTGAAATACAATTATTGTTTACCCTATGACACTATGTACTTGTATTATATTGATCAGGTTAAAACAAACTCTGAATACTATTTTTGAAATCAAAAACAACACAAAAGTAGTCATTGACACCTCTACTAAAATTATCTGACTTTTGGTTGACTGGAACTGAAAAGTAAAAAAAAATTCTATAAAAAGTGTTACTATACCCTTCACACCTTGTCCTTCTCAACTTTTTTTTCTTCGGATTTCCAGTTCAAACTTCCCCAGGAGGGGGCAGTTAACCTACACCCAAATATCGATTACTACTTGTATTCTTTGAATGGTCCATGATTTTTGAACTATCCAAAAAAATAGGTTTTAAGAAATTTACTTTATTAATTAAAATACTATTTAGTAGTTAATAAAAATAAGTACGCAATATGAAAGTTGTGTGGCTGAGTGTGTGTTTTTTCGGGTCCCGACAGTGGAATGACATCGTTTAATTGTACACGTGTAGAACATCCAAAGCATGGCTCTCTCGTAAGTCTAGTATTTGTCACAGCTTTTCTGTCTCGCTCTCCAGCCGCTGAGCGACGCACACGGTGAAATGATTGCTGCAGAGCGCCGACGATCGATGGGAACTTGCTTCAGATTTGAAAATGATTGCGATCATCTGGTAAAGAGAACAAGTTCATATGTTAACAGGAGCAACTGGAACAAACAGCTGCCAACAACATGTCCGCTTATTAGCTGTGAACAATGAAAATGGACGAGGCAAGGATCAGGCAGATCTCCGGTGCATTATAGACGGGTGCCAAATAGTTTTTTTTTTCATATTTTGCATTTAAATTCAACAAAAAGTAACTTAGTGGATGTTTTAAGATCATTAAATATTGTACTCATCAGTATGTGCCTATTTGTACAAAACTCTCTTTTCATTAGAAAATCTGCTCAAGCCCCGCCCACTAAACACACTGTTTTTCTGGAGATGAAATCTTGTGTACCATGACCACACCCACTCTGCTGTGATTGGTAAACTATCAAGATTTAGCATCGCGCGTCATAAATCCCGGAAGTCTCCACCTCCAAGTGATTTGTTGTATAAACAAAGTGGGGCGTGATCAAAGATGGCCGGAGGAGGAGTGAAGCCCATTATTATGTCATGGACTCCGCTCTCGTTCTTCAATTTTAATATTTTAATGAAGAACTTTATAAAGTACTTAAAACATAATCATGATGAGGGACTTAATGCATCTCGGACAGGAAGACTTCAACATTTAAGGAGGTCTAGTATTTACCTCAAACTAATTTTTTCGGGCCTCTGGGTCACCTTGACCCTGCGATAACACAAGGCTTAGAGCAAAGTCTACGAAGACAGAAGTCAGGAACATTATTTTTATAACAAATTAGACTTGATTTTTGGTGTGAAAGCCAGCGAACTCATGTATGTTATCATCAGTAAAGATAGTTGAAAATACAAGGGCCATTATAAAAGTCTCAGAGTACCAGAATCCCACTTTGCCTTCACTTTATGCGAATGAGAAACTGCTAATTTTAAGGCACGAATAATACCATCATCCAAGCAATAAAAATACAAGCTGGAAAGCATGCTGTTCAAATTATATTGACCCAATCCCTTAGGACAGTCAGGTTCCAATATGAGAATCAAGATTCAACCCGGCTCTTATATAGCAATCAGGTAGACAAATAAAGCTTTAATTAAGAAATCCTCTTTTAAGGGGCTTATGGTGACTCAGGGGTTGCTCCCTGATAACGCCGGGGGGTTATGATAAGCACTTTGGACATAGGACGCAGCACTTCAGCCTCACCTATGAAGTAAAGCACAATAAAGCTATTTTATTAAATAAGCTGAAGCCCAAGGGATGTTTGAATGTCACAGACAACATTGGACATTAATAATGAAAAGATATTAATTCCATTTAAAAAAAAAGAAAAAATCCATTACAGCTTGTTCATTACAAAAATGTATGAACTAATCAATTAAATTATTTTCCATTTCCTTACCTTTGCCAAAGTGCGGCATGCATCTTATAGGCGAGGCATCAGGATTAATTGCCGTGGAAATGAATTCAGAGAGCAATTCACATCATAAACAAAGTGACTTTTCCCTTTATCGGATGAGTCGGAGCCCGAGTTGTGTTGTGCCGTGTGGCTAAAACACTCACAGATTCCAATCTTTTCAGTGCTCGGTGTAAATGTGAACATTCCAAAATGATTGGATTGAAATTCTAAAGAAGAGGTTTAATAGAAAAATGTAGATAACTGACTGAAGGAAATTGGTTTGTATTAAGTGGCCGGTTCCATGTGAAAGCACATTCAGAGAAGAAGTGGTAGAAAATTAAATGAATAAACAAATAGTCCAACCGTGGAACTCTTTTGTCCAAGTGCAGATGTTGGTATCGGCAGAATTGCACTGTTTTTTCTCAGATAATAAAAACCTGACAGCTGTGGCAAACTGTGAGAATGACAAATTGGCCTTCCCGTCATCCATCACCACCGAGAAATGACAACATCGCTAGCAAAAAACTACCCAAAGAGCAAATGCTAGTCAAACAGCTACAATCTAATCAATCCAATAATATTCAGCCAAACATCATCGAAATGGTGTTAAGTTTGGAACCAGTGACAAGTTAGCTTACCAGTTATCTTGTTTTCAGAGAATTAACCCTTTCATTACTGTTGTCAACTTGACAATACTATTACAACTATATGTGAATTTGGTTTTGATTGTCTATTCCAATCACATTTCTCACATCCTTCGCATCCTGTTAACCTTTACTTCGGATAGTAGCATTTTGATAAAATCATAACGATCGAACACAATGTACCTTATACACTTCAATCCAAGAATATTGAACTGTTATCAAACATTTTTCAACTTTTCAATTAATCAAACAATTTAAAAAAAAACAACTGAAATGGTAGTTTTTTGATTAAACAGAAATGTATGTCACTTTTTATATTTCCCTTATTTCAATGCAGTGTTTAGATTAGATCTATTTTAGATGTTATTTTTTACATTACATACACATATATTTCTTGCACTCTGAATGTTTACTTGCGTCGTGGGTTTTTTAAGAAATGCATTTTTAATGCTCACATAATACAGAATTGACCATAAACCTTTCCTGAAACTAAAAATAATCTTAAATATTAAAATGTATATACACATATTTAGCTGTTTTAGATTGTTTTGCCTTCACTGAAGAGGAGGACCTGGGGGTTTCCTTCTTCAATCTTCATGTCATTACCATGAGCTGCATGTGAAGTTCATGATCTATGAGACACATATAGGCCATATCCCGTAATGCACTGCAACAGTTTGAATTGTTAGGGTCAAAGATTGATGCAGATTAAACATGACTAGCACCAGATTAAAAAAAACAAAGGAAGTACTCATATGCTTTTGAAACGTTATCACAAATGTAAAGAAGAGGGCCTTGCAGAAACCTTAACAGAACCAGAGTCATAATGCTCAAAAGTTAGAGTTAACTTTCCAAAAATGAACTCCAGGGTGATACAAGTCTACTTGCTCATAAAGTACATATCAGACGAGGCCTTTCTAGAAAAAAGAATTACATGCTATGACAGTTGTGGGCTGCTGCCAAGAAAATATACGGATGGAAAAAACCTTAATATGGTTGAAATATTCTCGAGGAAAATTGCAATCTTGACAAATATTAATAAAATAAAAATAAAAATCCTTTAATTTAAATATGTAAACATCACAGTAATGCACTTTATTGAAAAAAAAAAAACACTTCTTATTCTCATTTTAAGAATTATATACACAAAAAAGCATTGTTTTGGAAAATATTTGGTTTAACAAAGCTTCTCAACATGACCGTTAATAATTCAGGGGAGATAAAAACAAACACACAGAACTAAAACCGCAAACAAAAACTATTTTTGGAGTTAAAGTTATCTTTAAAAACTGTTATTGTTTTACATCAACCTCAAGAGGGCCGGTAAGATAAGGAAGGAAATGTATGTGGCCTGTGGACGTGTAAACGTCAGGGTTAAAAATGGTTTATAGGAGACGGTGGACAGGTTATTGTTAAGATTTCAGAAGTGTACGTGTGTTCTTACTTAACTTCTAGATTGTATTCTTTGTCCTACATAAAGACCGTCATCTCAGCAATCACACTATGGTAGATTCAAGCACCGACACATCTCTTTCCGTCGTCACAGGATGTATTGTGTTCTCTGATTAAATTGCCCATGTGTTGATTAAAAAAGACAGAAGTGTGAAAATGTACTTGAGTACAAAAAAACGCTCTGAAATTGCTTGTGGGAAGAAGTTTCACAATGTATATATAGAGCTCCAGTTGACATGAGGACAAGCAAGTCTGTTTGGCGACATTGATGTGGGATAATGGCTGTCTCCCGAATGATGGCCAATCATGCGGTTGTCACACGTTTGAAGTCCTGTATGTGTTTGAACCCAAAGGTGGAAAAATAAAGGAGCCACAGTGTATATAAACTCTTTCTCTACTACACATTTATTTTCAATGTATTCCCTTGAGGTTTTGATACATAAACCTTTCGACTAGGTTAAACATTTAGAACCTCTCACAGCACTTAAAAAAAAAAGAGATGAGATCTGACTGCATTTAAGTGGCAAACTAGGGTGATAATGAAGCTAAAAAACGATCATGTATAAGAGTACATATAATATATCATATCAGAATAATATTTCATTATTTTTTATTACATTTTTGTGAGAACATTTTTTTTTTTTTAAAAGCGCTTTTTTTTGTCATGTTTACATTTACATGTTTACATCCAAATTTTCTTTGACGAATCATTTTTAAATAAAATGTATATACTATGTTCATTATTATATATTGTATTATATACAATCCAATATTTGAAGGGTTAGTTCACCCGAAATTCAAAATTAATTTTCTACTCACATGTCGACTAAGGGTTGGGGTTATTTTAAATTTAAGTAATCTGTTCCTTTTCAGATTTATATACAAAAATGTATGCCCATTTTAATGTAGCAACTTGAAGTTGTCTTCGTCTAAAATTAAGCACTTGAAAAAATCCAAACACCTCCATACTGTTTGTCTGTAACTTCAATCTTGTAATGAAGCCTGGACATAAGGAATAGTTTAAAAAACTTGTTTAGTGTATTTTAAGCTTCTTTATAGCAGAAGCCTAAATGCTAACATGCTACGCAGACAGGAAGTACTCCGTTTAAATAACGCAAAAACTACGTCTACTGTCTACACTGAGAGTACTCGCGATATCTTTAGATTAACTTTAACTATAGCATAATTACACTTTTTAATAACTTTTCTTTCATAGTAGTTTTTTGGCCCTTTTTCCTTTTTGCTTGAAAAACCACTGTTAGCATTCACATTATATAACTTAGCCCACCCTTGTTGTGTATGTTTTTGTTCTGTGGGAAGAGTGCCCAGGGCAAACCCGTTACAATACAGCAAGCACTGCAACCCAACCAATACAATCTTTATAAAGTCAATATAAATCGAGTTAGCTGATTGGTTGTGCTTGATAATCGAAATATAATATAATATTATAAAAGGACTCGAAGAAAGTGTGCTAACAAATATGGCGCTGCATACTTTTGTCTAGTGAAGCATATTGAAGGCAATAGTGATTTTGCCTGCGGTGAGTGTGGACCTCCATCCGTGGCAGGTTCATCCCTGGGCCTTCACTCCCAACATCATGTCCTCCGGGGGCCCTTTGGGGGTCCGACTGACCCACCTCCGTACTCAGTCTCTGTCCCTCGCTGACACCGCTGGTACCTCCACTCCAGCTCCAGGCCACGAGTGACTTTCTCTTTAGTTTGCAGCGACACGGCATACGCAGAGAGAAGCCCCCATCATCCCTTCTGAGAGGAGGGTGCGCTAAGGTTGGCTGGTTTAACAGCTGCCGGGTAATACACAGAAAGTCATTTGTTAAAATCTAATTGATCGCTCCATTTCCACCTCTACACTGTGCATGTTCTGGCTGCTGTGCGTGCGTAGTTGAACAGCCGATGATGTCTGTCCAACACGGCAGGGAGAGCAGAGTTCCGTGTAGAGAGGAGATGGGACGTGTCCTTTTGTAATTCACATCACCACATCCACAGCCTGCACTGTGCCTTCCTGTGTGTAGTTTATGGAAGTAATAATAGCGGTAATATTGAATCTCTTGCACAAATGTCCTGCTGAGTCTAGTTAACAGTGGTATAGACAAACTATTAAAACAACCAATTATCTTGCCTGATGTTTGTTTGGATATATGTGTGTTTATATATTTGTATTACAAGGTTTACGACTAAACACTGATTACATGTCTACCAGGGAGGTCTTTTTAATCTCTTTTCTGAGACCTTTTACATCTTTAATACGTTCTCCGTCAGACAAATACCTTTTATTCTAGTATACGTGCATTTTCGCTATTTGTGTCAATTCTTTTGTTCGTAGTATGTTCACTATAACGCATAACACAGTCAGTGTTTTATGCACATTCAGTAATCCTTGTGAATCTGATTGTCAGTATAAGAATAATACAACCTTACTGTAATTGATCATCTAGATTTAATACACATTTCAAATAATCACTTGATTAACTGATATTGTTCATATTTTATTAATATTAAATAATTGCCTCTCTTTAGAATCCCTTTGCTCAGATATTCTTCAGGTCAAGTCGACACTCACACTGAGAAAGACAAAACAATCTGTAGATGATGCCAGCAAGTCTGGTTCCAACAAGGACAAGGGCAGACATCTGCGTAAGTCAACTGGCGACCAATCATACATGCTAAAATGACTAGAGGTGTTTTCCTGAATATCCATACTATTAAGATCTGCCATTTATTCAGAACTTTGCGCTTCGCACCCGAAAACGTTTCTGCGATATATCTCTGCTTTGCCAAGTTGTGTCTCTGATTTAGGCATATTTCACTAAACGAGCATTTTCTCTTCATTCCTGTGTCCGTGTCGTTTTTAACCACCACCACCATGTTTCAATGCCAGGCAGGGGTCGGTTCATCTTTTTAACTGAATGTTGATCGTGCTTTAGATTCCAACCTTAAAAAAAAATTTAAGTGCTTTCTTCTTAATACCAAATATAATTGCAGTTATATATAATATGCATCAGTCTGTTATAGGAAACTATAATATTATATAACACCAATATACTTAATACAAAACGATTAACGGTCAAGCAAATGTCCTTATCCATCGTCTCCATTTGTAATTTATTTGTAATGCGTCAAATAACACACATTTTAGCTTATTTTGGTTTAATTTTGTTTTCAATCATTCATTTTCTACTGCTTATTCCCTCCCTGGAGCCTATCCCAGTTTCTTTGGACAAGAGGTCAGGGACACCCTGAACAGAAAGCCAACTGTCTGTCAGAGGGCACACAAAGACACACAACCAAACTTATTGTGAGATATTATGCAACACAATTAAACAAAAACAATCTTTCGAATAATTTGTAAAAAAGTAAAAATAACAGAATGATACACCAAACCCATTCTCAAAAAGGGAGAAAGAAAAGATAAGGAAGGAGGGAATTTACACCTTTTATTATCAAAGAGTTAAGTTGACTTGATGGCCTGAAAAAAAAATGTGATTGTGGTATCCCTTGTGTTGCCTCTGGGTCATGGTGAACGACCTCCACCCTTGCATATTTGTTTCTGCAATCCAGGGACGTCGTTCACCTTGACCTAGAGACAAAACAAGGGCTACCACAAACACGTTTGTTTTTCGGGCCAGAGACAACAAAAGGGTTGAAAAAATAGGATTTGTACCTTGTGTTGAGGCTTCCTGATTGGTGTTTGTTTGATAAAGCCTTAAAACAACGAAATAAAACTTATGACGGTAAAATATATTTTCTAGATTTTTGCCCAGTATTAAACAAAATAATAACTCTGTGCAATGTATGTTTGTGTTGTATTTCGGTCGTTTGTATGGTTGGGTTTGACACTCGTGTCCTATAGGAACAGAGACACCAGTGTCCGTTCGACCTCTCCATGTTTCATTTTCACCTCCCTCCAGGCACAGGGGACAGACCTGGAGGTGCAACCAGCAGCTTCATTCTCACCATCGCACTCATCACACAGCAATGACATGTAGCACTGGGGAGCAGGTGAGGGTGCAGCTCTTGTTAACCTGACTGACCTTGGGCTGGTCGAACCAGTGCAATGCCTGTGAATTTCCCACCTCAGTGAACCACATTAAACACATACATTTGGCTTCAGAGCAATCAGCCACCTGCTCAAAACACAATTTTCACTTCTTTGTGAGCCGCGGACGTCAAACTCCGTCTATAGCTCCCTCTTCAGACCGAGAGAGCTCTTATTATTTCTAAATGTAACAAGCATTTCTAACAAATGTCGATGATTGACGGCATCATCGCGTGGATTTCTTTTGCCTGTGGGAGATCAATCATCGACCATACAACAACACAAAAGCACAAAGAAAAAGTTTAGTTTAAAGTACAAAAAGAAACTTGCAACTAATCTCTGAATGCATTTTAAATAACTCATGATTATAAATAACAATTGTGATATTTAGAAAATATCCTTTCTTGAGCAGCTTGTGAATTTATAAGGCTTTTATTTTGCAGTATTTTCATGTTCTTTAGTTGAATAAAACATATTATGCAGACTGGGGGGAACAAGCTCGAGGGTGGAAAAATGGAACCCAGACTTTGAACATGATTTATTACCTCAGTGAAAGGTTTGATAGCAAAATGACTTAAAAATAGATGAATGGAAAACATTTTGACCGTTTGTTATATGAAATACAATGGGAAATTACCATCTGGATGCCAGAATTCCTTTTAAGTATTTGGCAATCGGTTTAGCAAGAGAGAGCAAAAATGTGATTTTGACTTGACCAGCCTCCTCCCTCCACAACATTTCTGCAGATTAGTTGAAGCACATCAAAACGTATGTTGCTTTATTAAAAGAATACAATGTCCAAAATTAGGGCTGGGTATTCAAAATCGTCAATACCAGTACTGATACCTTCCCTTCGATACCGGTGCTTTTTCCAACACCAATTTTAACTAAAAACAAAATTACAGATATACCACAGATATATAGAGATAACCACATTTTTCCGTTCAGCATCATCAAGTCTTGAGGTCATCATTAACATCTCAGTAGCAAAACTTTACATCAAAAGACAAGGCAAGTTTTTGATACTTGTTACTACCCAAACATTTTGGTCGGTGCCATTACAGAACTGAAGTTTGGTACCGAGCCCCATCCAAACTGTATATGTCAAGTGATTAAAAACATCTTTTTGCCCAAGAAAAACTCAGCGGAACCATATTTGCCACTGGTTTGAGTCCCTGCAGATCCTTCTTTGTTTGTTGAACATGATCCGGTGAATATTGTCATTGAGGAAAAATCAACGTTGCTATCTGAAATAAAGATTTGTGACACGTTTCCTTTTCTGCTACCACTCTGTACCATTGTCGTTTTCAATATTTATTAGGATCAATATCAAAACTTGTCTTCCATTCTCTGTCCCTGGAGTATAAAAAAAATGAATTTTATCCAGTCACATATGCTATCGCTATGACTTAGCATTTCGTCTGAATTAAGAGTTTTTAATGTCTTTTCTTTTCTTTTCACACACATTAATCTTGTCAGGATTCAGTCGTAAAATAAAGTTGTGATATAGCAGGAGTTTTTAAGGAGGATATTCTGCTGGATGAAGGATGTTAGAGGAGATTCTGTCAGTGGATAGACATGAGTCTTTATGTGCATGCGCCCCGAAGCATCCGCAGGATCAGCACCTATGTGGAGTGTCTGTCAAACCACAGACGCTGGTTCTTGTACGTCAGCGGCAGAACAAGGAGCTAATTATAAAAGCGCTCTGGGTGTCTGGTAGTTTACAGACATTGCTGCTGTGCTGTTCCATGCAGAGTGGTGGAAATGAGCCTGTCAGCCCCGGTCCCGAATCGCCGTGATGAGTGCAAATGAGGTAAGGCCCTGGGAGCCTCTTGGGGAGTTCCACGAGGTGCCGTGACGCTGAAGGGCGGGTGACAAACACATGTTCCGACACAGAGGGCGCGCCGAGCAGCCACTTTGATTGGCGAGCCATCGGGGAAATTGGGTCAATATGTGGCGAACTAGAGGGACTCACACATTGTTGTTGCCAGCAAGCACAGTGTGATCGACCGATGGTTCTGAGACCGCCCAGGGCTGACTTCAGACACCCCAAAAGCCAAGTGAATCATTATGCTTTTTCCATATGGACAGTGTGATATTTGGTTTGTCGCCAGAGCCAACTTTTGATTTGAGATCATCCCAAACAGTATTAAATTGTATAAACCCAGTGAAACTGAGTAAAGTTCCGCTTGTTGTACATTATGACACCAGTTTTATTGTTGATAAACACGAACCAGTCATAGACTTCCCGCTACAAATCATTTTTGTTCAGCCTCTTTGAACCCAAGCCTCCATTAACGCTCGTTACATAACCTTCATCTGACAAATCTATGACTCAAAGGTCACTCGGACATTAGGCAAAGTGAACAGTGTCAATAAACAAATGTTCAACGTCGCTACTGTCCTGTCAGCCTGTGTTAGATTAGCGTGACGAGGTCACATGGATCACAGTGTCACAGGGGTTTTAGACTCAAAGGATGCAAAACAGTTGACCTGTGATCAATTAACCCAGGGGTAGCTAAACCGGTCCTTAACACCGATCAAGCTTGTACAGTTTAACCAATTACCTCTGAGCTGAAACAAGACAGACAATCAACTGATTACTCCTAGATTCCTGATTGGTGGAAAGTTGTCCTCTTGATTGGTTGGAACAAAAACCTGCACCCGCTTCAGCCCTTTGTGGAACACTTTGGAGACGCATGAATTAAGCAGTTAAAAGTTCGGGAGGTGATTCCAGATGTGGTGTTTAAATCTGGAAGCTGTTGCTGTGAACACACAACAAAAAAGAAGAAATATTTGAGAGAGAAACCAGAAAAGTTAGGAGAGACCAGTTAAGAACTTGGGAACTGAAAAAGGCCAGAGGACAACGGTGGTGGATGATCGCAGAATCCTTTTTTTGGTAAAGAAAAACCCCTTCACAACATCCACTGTACACTTGAGTCTCCAGGCAGGAAGTGGGTGTATCACCATCTTAGTCTAGCATTAAGGATTCTACCATTCACCAAAAGGTGCAAACCATCAATCTGCCTCAAAAATAGAAAGTTACTTAAAAAACACCGGAGGAAGCCAGCCCAGATCGGATACAGAATTCTTTGGACAGATTAGTCCAAGATCAGAATGATGGGACGAAGAAAGTTTGGGGAATAATTGGAAATGACCATGATGTTCTTTAAAACAAGTTTGCAGGCAGTGGGATGCCATGGGCATGCATGGTTTCCAGCAGCACTTCTGTTTATTGAATTGATGATGTAACAAAAGACAGAAGAAGCCGGATGAATTCTGAAGTGTATAGGGATATGTTTTCTGCTCAGATTCAGCCAAAATGCAGCAAAGTTGATTGGACGATTCACCTAGATGCTGGATTTAACCGGGTTCAAAGTGTTATTTCTTTCAATGTCAAAGACTTATTTCATGATCACAGAGTCATGCTAGTTTCATTTATCCCGGTCTATCATCACCTCTACGTCGACTCCACACCTCCAGCGACACGCTCTTAGTGGCTGTACAAACTTCATTTGGTGAGTGACAGCGAAGTTCATACCTTTCTCTCATTTGCATATCATGCCTTTTACTCAGGTTTCCTGCTGCTAATGGCGGCGATTCCCAGTCTGCTGTTCCTGAATTAGTATTCTCCGTCTTGGGAGTCAGGACTGCTAATCAGAGGCTGCGGTGAGCGAAGGACGGCTTCAAATTACAAACCCAGTCAACAGGAGATACACATGAAAGTGTGACGTCCTGTTGTTTTTCCCCTCCGAGCTGAGGAAGTCCGCAGATCAACAGTGACAGCACCCCGCTTCCTCAGAGACACCCACAAGAGCTTCTCCAATTAAAAGCCTCCTATGATTCCCACTATTAATAAAACATGTCAGAGGAGCTGCGATCGTTAGGTGTCCGTCAGTTGTTTTTTTTTTTTCTGTGTGTGTGTTCGCCACAAGAGCGTTGGTGTGCAGCGGCGTTTCATGTTTATTTTACGGAGGTGTATCGTTTCACGCTTCTACGCCCCCCTGACCGTGGCGGTTACCTCGTCATGACGAACTCAAGAGCCACCTCTATGGAAACACAAGACAGCCACATTGGATTCCCACAAGAAATCTGAGGCCTGGAGCTTTTACTCTCCCCTGCCGGGAAACTGGAGGCTGTCTTACTGGAAAAGAAAAAGCATGGCCGCCACTTGTGCGCAAGCATTGATTAGCTTCCTGGAGTGTCGCCGTGTACAGTTTTTACTGCCTTTGATTACAGATTATGGGTTCTGGTGTAGCGATTTAAATATGGTTCGCGATAATAACAATTATTGAGGGGACCATTATTCAGGCTCATTTATGAAATACATGCAAGAGTGGATATAAATGTTCACATAAAATCCTTTTTATGGCTTTATTCTTTTGAGGACAAAACCTCTATCAATAAATATCCGTGTCTAATTAGTGAGCGCGTATATGCTTTGCTGCCTCGTCAAACGTACGTTTAGGATCACGCACTGTTCAATTACTTATTCCAACTGTCTCCTGTAACGCCAGGCGTTAATCAATAGTCACGCCTCGAGGTGTCAGTTATCAACACTCCAGGATTCTTCAGGAAACATTATCCTCCCGCCGCCTCTGATTCATACGAGGATGCGTCATCTTTCGGTTGATGGTGACTATCACACTAGCGGTTCAATTTATCACGATGAAACTTTAATGAAACGGGCGGGAGTTATGTACTCATCGACCCTAATGTGAAAACCTAACCTGACTCACTCCCGTGTTTGAGAGCGGAGTCCATTATGATGTAATAATGGTGGTAGAGACTTCAAGGATTGATTACTCACAGTGACAAACCTTGATGATTGACCAATAACAGAGTCCAAAAAAACGAAGGGTTTTAAAGTGGGCGGGGCTTAAGCACATTTTAAAACCAGCACGATATGTAGCATGTTCACACCATCCCCGAGAACTTTTACAGTGAAAGTAAAAATCACATAAAACACCTCAAGTCATGGTATATGAGTCATTCAACTAGTTTTTAGTAAATGTGTCATCACAAGTTATTTGAGTACAAAAATATTAAGGTATCCAAAGCTACCCAGAGCTGCTTTAAATCAACACATTAGTTGCCCATTTTATTTTATTTTTTCTAATTCCTCAACATCATTATCAGAAGTTGTATAACAATAGCAACAAATAATTCAACTGTAAATCCAATTAATTCTAGTGTTTTTCATTTTTAGTAGTGATTATCAAAACACTTAATATACAATTTATCAAAGGCTCCAGCTATTTAATAATTTTGTAATGGGTATTCTGTGTTGTTTGACATGAAAAATAAGCAAGTCTATAATCTTAGAGTTTACGTAGAGGAAGCTAAAAGGGTTTATATACAGCGGAGAATAATTAAGATTGAAACCTATATCCTTGCATGCTTCTAATATCATGACAGTTATGCAGCTGAGGTCACGTCAATCCAGCATCCTGTAAGCAATTCTGTGAGCTATTTTAAAAGTCTATCATGCATCACAAGTCTCTTCCAAGAATCGTCCAACGTTAATGTCCTCGTGTTCATCCATGGAAGAATAAATAACCAGTGCTTGTGTTTCTGCTGAAGATAAAAAGGTGTCCACGATCCTTGACAGAAAGTAATGTTCAATACAGTCCACCTCCTAGCTCTTGTGTTTGAATAATCTCCGTTCACGATTACATCAAACAGATCCAGCCGTGTGAAGTCATGACAGCTAGCTCACCTCCATCCAAACATGATGTTTCTGGTCCGTGCATGTCGAAATGTTACGTGGCCACACACCCTTGAGGCACTTTGTTGAATGCCCGAGGTCTTTTCAACAGCGTATAATCCGGAAGATCCGCTTGAAAATGAGTACAGAACAGCTATGCTTGGAGAATATCATCACAACTTCCACTGGCTTTCCAGATCGAGCTGAAGCCAGAGAGGCGGCACCTAGAACAAGCAATAATAAACATTTGATCAACTATTACTATAGATTAAGGGTGATTGGAATTACAAGAAATACACCAACCCGGTTTCTCAGAAGTATTTGGTTAAAAGTTGTATTTACAATTACAAATTCACCTGTGTTTTAAATCTACTACCAACTCATACACAAAACTCATACACAAAATTAAAAGCCAATTTACTCCTACCCGACCAAATAATGTGGTTTATTTTTAAAAGAAACAAGAAGTACACTTAATCTAGAACACTTGCTAATCTCCCGCTGCACCTGTCAGCGGTGCAACTAATTGAGTTGAAAGTTAAGTGCTAGCTTGACAATACACGTGAGTACGGCAGCGCCTCGATGTGACTCATTAGCTAGTGACAGGTAGGTGTTCTTATGGCACCTATAGAGCATGTGTAGTGAATGAAACAACAATTATTGTGGTTTCATTCACTTAACGTTACTAAAAATATTTTAGTAACAACATGGTTCTTTATCTTTCTGATGGGTTTTTGGGCACATACATTTATTTGATTTGTACTTAAAATTGAACTTTTAATAAGATATTCAACGTAAAACACTTTTGTAATTGAATAAAACCACCAAAAGAGGCTACTTTTCAATAAAAATAAGTATTATCTCAGAGGGGTTTGTGACTTCATTAGAGACATAAGCAAAATAGAATTGTGGTCGCTGATCCTGCTGTGGAATTGTTATACAATTATTATGATTTATTAGCTATTATGCTAACTACTGGAAAGCTAATGCTTACTGACAAGAGAATCAAATAAGTCTTATCTTAACTTTTCAGATTCAGGCTGTAAGGATTGTCAACTCTCTATTACAGCACACACAACACTCAAAACATTGAACGGATGGTGGACAAAAACAGTGACAAAACTGCAAAAGGTTAATTATCAGTGTTTTCCATTATAAATAAGAAAAAAAAAAAAAATCAATTATTGCTTTTTATTTGGTTGAATGAGACGTGACATCGCCGCGAGCTTGACTAGATAAACTGAATGTATTTTCTTTCGTTCCCTCACAGCCTCGTTATCTTGGAAGGCAAATGTCAACAATGAGCGCAGTCAGATGGTAAATTAATGAGGATCTGCATCATTGACTGGAATTTTTATTTAATTTAGTATCTTTGTTTGTTTGTGTTACACCAAACAGGTCTTGGTGTTGGTACCAGGATGTAGCGGTGGGTGCGGATCCGGCAAAATAAACATTCAATTTGAAGATTAGTTGGAAAGAGAAGAAACATAGTTAATTAATGGATGAATTTAGTTTATTAGCTAAAATAAAAGATAAGTCGGTAGAATATGTGTTCAGGCTGCCGCTTGATGAGCTTTGTCACTTCTCGGTCTGATGAAGTTAATTTTAAAAGCAACACGAGTTTGATGAATACCTACACAATACTGATATGTCATCAGTGAATATGTTTTTGAGACAGATATTTGTCTCATCAGAGTTCATTAACAACTGTTAATGCTATCGTCTGTTGCATCCTTAGCAAATATGGAATAAAACAGCAAATGAACTGACAAAAATAAACATCTTCTTCACTAAAATAACAATCAAACATGCCTAGCCATGTATACGCTTAGAGTAATAGTTTACCTAAAATGTATATTTCTTTAAATACATTTCAATATGAGCGATATGGCTTATTGAGAGGACATGGATAAAGTAAGCATTATTTTAGTACCGGTAATCAGATAAACAGTGCTGCAAAGAAAATTACAAGGGTGAAATTTGAGTGTCATTATGCTTTAATGTCAATTTATACAATGTATGCATGTATATATATATGTATATATATATATATATATACTGTAAATATATACATGCATAGGATGGTTAAAATATGATGATGTTATTAGGAATTTCTCTAAAATCTACATTGAATTGTTATGATATTTATTTATGGGATCTTTTGCGATCACTGATCATAACTTGGGATAGTTATTGATTTATAGATTCATAAACCTGTCATCTTTGACAGTGACGTACAGTATAAGCATCATAGGTGAAATATTACGTTTTACTTGTGAAATCCCCCCAAAAAAATTCTATAATCAAATATTATGAAATTCAATATTTTCAAATCTTACACCTACCATTTGAAATGATCTCAAACCTTTTAATTGGGCTACAATATGAATCTAAATTTGTTTCAAACAATCAACAGATAAGATCATAATTAAAAAAAAAAAAAAGATGAACAAACATGGCTTTTAAACAGTAGACTATGCTTGTGATAATAAAGGATTGCAAGGCAGAAGGGGAGTGCTGGTGCGAGGCTCTTAATTTGAAAAACGGTTTGTTTCCTCCTTCTGAATCGCGTTTGGGGATTTTACTGTGAGCTCAAGAAAGTGTTGAACCCTCAGCAGTGATGGGCTTATGAAGCTTCATGAAGCAGTGTCAAGTTGTTTAGAGGTCAGTAGGTGGCGCCATCAGTTTAAAAAATAATTTAGTGTTTCACAGTTGTTCAAAACAAAGGAAAATCGTGCAGAGACCTCCATATAGGGAACTCTGAAAATAATGACACTGCTTCATAAAGCTTCATCGGACACTAGACCTGAGTATCGACTGTGTTTTTGACATATAGTGATGACATTGTCAGCATCATTAAGATCATTCACGAAAAGTTCAAGACTGGACTATAAAGGGAGTTTATTTTCTGGTGACAAAGAATAGTTCTTCTTTACACTCTTTTCTTTTTGTGTGACTTGACCTTTTATAGACGGTGAGCTCGACGAGAGGACAGAACTTATACGAAATGGCAGATCCGTGGCTGACCTTTACAAATTCCCTCATATTGAATTAAAACCCTCTGATCACCTTGATCATCCACCGCTGTCAGAGAGCTGGCTGGATAAATCTGGGTTGGCCATGATATAATAAGTATGAGAGAGAACATTTCATGCTTAATTAAAAATAACTTCCAAACCTGCTAATGTCGGAATTATATATGGAGCGCCTATGGAAGTGTAGTACAGTAGAAACAAGAATATCATTTTGTAAAATAAATATTTATCTGGAATATTTAATTAAACGATGGGTTTGAGAAATCGCTTTAAACATGTTAGCAGTGTAAAGACACTCAACTCACTTTAAAACCACAGCAGTTGATACACAGTGTTGTACAAGAACACGAAAATATCACAAAAATAAAGGCACTAAGAACAGCTACCGAGTCTCATGCTGTGTTAAAAGCCAGGGAATGAAAATGTGTTTTAAGGGGAGATTTAAAAAGTGACACAAGGTCAGTGATTCTCAACTGGTGGGTTGAGACTCAAAAGTGAGTCATGAACTTGCTTTAACAGAGTTTAAAATAATTTGCTTTCATCCTATTAACCTATAAATAAATAGTTTATTTAATCAACCAATCGAGAACCACAGCTGTAGACAACTACTACCACTGAGAAGCATAAAATGTCTCTTTAAACGTCTCTTTTTTTCTATCAAATCTCAAATAAAGTTTTTATCAGAAGCAGAAATGCTGAATGAAGGGAGAGCCCAAAAAGACACATCATGGAGGACACTTGTGGAGTAAAGGCGACAGAAATGAAGTCTCTACATGAGTTTAATGACAAAAAATTGTACGTTTACAACACTGGCAATAAAAGTTTCTGATTCCTGTATATATTCGATTTTTTTCCATGCTCTTACATCATGTTTTTGCAGCATTTGCATCTCAGGACAAAAACAATATTCATGACCCTCTAATAGACAGGTGTCAAACTGGTCCAGAAAAGGGCCTCGCAGATGTTTGAATCATAGGACAATTACAATGAGTTTAGGAAACAAGGATGTCAAATTGGATACAGAATCTGAAGGCAAAGTGAGGATCGGCTTCTTGTGATGCGACAATAAAAGCTATAATAATAGGCAGGTTGTTCTTGCTTTTATGAAACTATCGTCTGCTGTGTACCCGGAGGAAATCTCTAGAGTGATTAATAAAATCTATTCAATCTAATTGCATGTGTTTCAATCTAATCTTGTCCTTTACATCAGGGGGTCCCCAACCTTTTTTGTACCACAGAGTGTTCAATTGTCAGGATTAAAAGTAAAAATAAGATAGCGTGACCTGCAAAAAAATACAATTAAGATACATTTAAAATTATAATTAATTACTCATTTACACTTATGTTATTTCAGAGAAAATCAGTTTTCTAAATAACCCAATACGTTTTGGGTGGTAATAATAATACATTTCTTACTGTGCGGCCCCCGGTATCAAGGATTGGGGACCACTGCTTTCCCTCATATTCAGTATATCTTTAATTTGTTTTTATACAATTGCACACCTTAAATCTTACCCTTTTTGTTTTGTGTAAATCATGTACAATCTTAGAATCTCAGTGGATCAAACCCTTTAGATCAGGTCCCCAAACGATTTCCTGAGAGGGCCACTTCACTTTATTACTTCTCTGATGGGGATCCAGGGTCAGTTTCATAACAGAAAAAGTTATGATAACAAAGGGCCCTTGATGCAAAACAGTGTCATTTTCCAGAAAGCCACACATAACCAAGTAACCTTGTTTTGGATTTTTTTACAGAAACCGAGAGAAGAACTTTTTTATGTTAAAAATGATGTATGATATGTTCCTGACAGCTAGTGATGGGTTGACGATGACGACGGCGGCGTCGAAAACGAAGACTATGATGACGACGCCGACGACAAAGACTTCGATATGTGTTGATGATGACGCTGCTGATAACAATGACTCTGATGTTTACGTTGACGGCGACGGCCACGAAGAATACGATGACGATGATGATGCGATGATGATGACAATGATGATAATGACATGACGATGATGGCGATGATGGTGATGAAGAGGATGGCGATGGCGGTGACGACGATGATAATGATGATGGTGTTGATGATGACGGTACTGATGACGTTGATAATGATGGTGTTGATGATGATGTCGGTTATGAAGATGATGGTGATGCCGGTGACCATGACGACGATTATGATGAGGGTGTTGATGCCGGTGACCATGACGACGATTATGATGAGGGTGTTGATGCCGGTGACCATGGCGACGATTATGATGAGGGTGTTGATGATGGTGCTGATGACGATGATGTTGACATTTAAGTTGACGACGACAACAATGACAATAATGATGATGACAAGGACGACGATCATGATGACGATGTTGACAATGATGATGATGATGGTGTTAATGATGACGTTGGTGATGAAGACGATGGCGGTGACGACGATTATGATGATGGTGTTGGTGGTGACGGTGCCAAAGATGATGCTAACGCCGAAGACGACAACAGAGGGGTCATGAATCAGCTGTGTATCAAGATAGTGTCTTCACGACACACTTCCATCTAAATCCTGTAAATATATGGATATATTTGCTAGTCTTTGTACAGTTAATGTGACTAAATAGAGCGGATTACTTCACGACAAAGATTTGCAAGTTTGAGTGAAATGCTTATACGTCTCTACATTTTGTCAGGAAATAGAAGTCATTATCCAAAAAGATGATGAACATGTTAACAAACGTTCCACTGTGATGTAAATGTGAAGCTTTAAAATGAATAGGAGATGATAACAAACCGAGATTATTCACAAGCACTGTTTATATCCACCGCTGTTTACAATCTGTGCCTCGCATACATCTCCGACTCGTCTTGACAGGAAACATTTAACGCCGATAAAGGAGGTTTATTTTAAGAGGCTTCTCGCTGCCTCGCGTTCCTCCAGATAAGATGTTTGACAAGCGATCCAGTCAGATCACAGCCTAAATATCCCCACGAAAACCTGTCAGAGCGACGCCGCGGTAAACAGACGGTCCTGGCTGACACGTTGATGTCAACAATGGTGCTTTTATGGAGAATAATCAGTTCATTTAAAATCCACTTGTAGTTCTACATGTCAGAGCTCTTCAGAAATGTATGAAAAGTGTTGCATTGTTACCCATATGTTATGTAGCATACAGCAAATGTATGATTTACAGTTGGATTTATACATTTCGAACTTAATCAGGTCAAAAATAAGGGGGCAAAAGGGGTTGCAGAAGACCCCCATGACAACTAAATAGATAACTTTTCAATGATATAATTCCATAGTAATATGGAGTTATAATTCCAAATCATTTTCATAATTTCAGCTATTTTAAAACGTGTTTGTGGTATCCCTAATGTTGTCTCTGGGTCACCGTGAATGACCTTGGGCAACCGGGTCACCATGACCCAGAAATAACACAAGCGTAAAAATATATCTCAGAGGTCCATATCGTCATTATCTGTCCTTTCACTCAAGTTTATATCCAAAATATAATTTTTCTTAAATCGCTCTGAAAACATTCCTAACCCTTGTGTTATCTCAGGGTCGAGGTGACCCAGAGACCCGAAAAACAAATGTGTTTGTGTCATCCCTTGTTTGGTCAATGGTGACAATACAAAAGTTAACCAGTTCTAAGATTTAAAGAGGTCGGTTTAGTTTCCCACCACTGAGTGTCTTAACTCTTTACTAAACTCTGATTTCCACAAATAGACTCAAACCAACATAAACAATTAAACTAAAGTGTCAACATCATAATCAACAAAACCTGTTGTCAATAAAAAGCAAAGACTCTCAAAAGTCTCATTATCATAAAATGTTTGTTGCCATCGAGGTTTTTATTTCGATTCATAGTTTCTTGTTTAATTCTTAATTGGTAAAAGGAGACATCAAAGATGTTCATTTTCTCATCAAGTCGAAAAAAGATCAACGCAAGAGAGTATTTATTTTAATCTAAAACTCAAATCTCAGGCTTCATTTCATAATCAACCTGTTATTATGATACATTTTTAGATGATTATATTCCTGTGTAAGGCTGTAGAATTAAGAATACGTCTTTACGACGAATCCACCAATTACAAGCCGTTGTCCTGAAATATCTACATTTGTTTCCTTCATCATCATCTTCCCTCAAGTACTTTTCTGGGCTCCATTGTGTCCATTTTCAAAAAGTGTCATGATGGAAATGTGACGCTAATTATAAGAATCCCTGGAGCTTCAGGGTCTTTGTCTGTGGACCAGATGTTCTACGTCTACCACCTCATCTCACCTCCGCGCCCGCCGCCAAAGCTATCGCCGCCGCACAGACTCCAATCATACTCGGTCAGGTGTTAAGCATCGCCTTCAGGGACTCGCCATAGTTTGGGGGGAAGCCCCTTTGATACGGCGTCTTCACACACCAGTCTCCCTCTGTTTCATATCCCAACCACAGTTAGTCCCATATGGACGAGGTAATTGAGTCGCTGATTTAAAAGCAAACCGTGGCCACCTCCGTTCTCAGCGTGAGTGCCGGAGATAAAACATAAAAAAGATTGTTCCGTTAATCTCTTCTCGCCCGCCGCAGAAATCCGGTGACCCGTCAGCAATTCTAGATTAGCGCGGTGAGGAAAACACCCGTCTTTATTAATTGCAATGTTCGGATATGACTGGGAGTTGTAGGACCCTTCGCACATGAGGACGTATGTCTGCTTAAAGATTTGAAATGTGTTTGAATTCTGAGCTGATTATGTGCTTTGAGGTGCATTGCAGGTCACGCTGTAAAAAAAATCCGAAAAACATGGAAATCAGGCTTCAGCAGAGGAGCGACTCAAGTTCACGACCTGCTCGTTATTTTATTTGACTGTTTTTACGAAAACACTTTTGTGCTTTGTTTAGTGCTGAACCGGAGTCTGTGACCTCGTTCCTCAAAAGTTATAACAAGAACTACATATGTTCTTGTTTTTCTTATTTTACTCACTTTTTTATTTTTTTCCAAAACAAAAGATCAATACAAGCGTCAAAGAGTGCTCGGGTCGCTGAAGGGCAAAAGTGAGGAAAATAAAGTGCTGCAAAGAAAAATCTATTCATTAATTACACATCATGATGAATTATCTAATTAATCCATTTGTTTTTATCTTTTAATAAACTTGAGCTATGTTTATTTAAATTAATCGTTGTGATTTAAGATTTTATTTTATTTTAGAAGAAAAAAAAGCATCATAATGAGTCATTTATTGGTTTGAACAGATCCAGTTCTAGTCATTTAAATTATTTAAGACTCTAGTCCTGAGTGTTGCTTTCAATCTTTAGTTTGCAACAAAAGGGGTTGAATATTGTTATTTTGTCTATTTTTCATTAGAAAATAAAAGATGAAGCATGAGTAAATCCCTGGCCAGATTTGTACATAAAGGTCCTTGCTACGAAAACCCTACTCCAGATTCATGAACCAGGAGCATAACTCCGATCTGATCGTAAACAAGTGTTTTTTTTACGAATTCCAAAAGTGAGAGAAGCTCATTGTAAGGCCTTTTTAGCATAAATGTATGACCATATAAGGAGGTGTGGATGACGCTGTTTACCTGTCAGACAGAGAGAGGGATCAAATGGTCGTGACCAGTGATCGAACACTCGGCTGATTCCAGATAAAATATTCAATATTAAACTAACTTTACCTGTTAATCTTGTCTCTGTAGGACAAAGAAATACTTCAGTCAAAAGAGGAGTGATCCACATTTTGTGATTTTGACTCATTGCTAGACTATATTGTCATGTTTTAACATTGTTTTTTTAAATAAACATTCATCTTAAAGAAAGTATGTCTTATATATTGAGTCGATTAACATAGAATCATGAACATGATCATGAACATGATCTGGATTTTTTTACTAATTTTACTAAATGTGATTTACCTTGTTTTTTGTTATGTTTAAATCAGGTTTTTTGTGTAGTTCAGATAGAAAAATATGAATTAATATGTCCATTTACAAAAGTGACAAACATTATTTTAGTGCAATCTTGAATTTACAAAAACTCGACTCAGGAGCAAAGTTGAGTTTCTAAGGAACTATGACAAGATCCGAGTTAAGTTTCCCGATGGCCACGTTTTACACACAAACATATACATGTCTGTACACATCAAGTCAACAGACACATAAGATGAAAAGTTATGCATTTAAAAAAATTGACCAACACAGTTTAAAAGAAATAAAGCACAAATGACTACTTAATAATTCATTGCAATTAACGGCATTATTTGAAACTCAGTTCAGGTTTTCACAATCACTGTTTTTTCCTTCTAACAGTTGGTCACATATTTATGCTTCAGAAGCATCAGCGTAACCATGGCCACGGCTCGGTTATGAAATTATTGCCTTACACGCGTTAAGAATATTCAAAATCATTCAAGAACAGCAGGTGTCTTGGTGTATAATGTGTTTCTATACGTATCACTTTTCGCTCTCCAGTGAATAATACGAAAGTTGAACGTCCCTCCATTTAAAAGAAGTTGTCACAAAGGAAACGCTAATGATCCATTTTATCCATTTCCCAGGAAGCTACTGTGGACCGTAAGTAGGTCGTAATGTGAACATGAGACAAATTATGTGGCTGATAATAGCGGTGGCAGGAGATGGACAAATTGCTCCTGACTTCACGAGATCTGCCACATGTGATGATCACAGAAAACGTATCTCAGGGACCAAATTTAAAGGAAATCCAATATCTCATTACCAACAAGGTGCCCAAAAGAGTGTCACCTGTCAGTCAAATCTGTCTCATTTTAATAAAAATGGATTCCTTCAGCGAGTGTGATTAGTGTGTCACTGTCTGCCTTCCTTCGCCGATGATTTATGTGCTGACGTATTTTAATTGCAGTCTTGGCCAATGTGTGATGCTCGGAGGGAATTTACCCCCTTTATGAAAATGACAGATCTCAGACATGATGCATGTCTCACTTTTCTCTTTGGAAACGTAAATAAAAATCATAAAATCAATCTGGAAATTAGTTCAATTTGCCGGAGAAACTTTTTATAGAATTCATTTTAATCTTAAAACATCAGGGGAAAAACTGTTAAAACTACCTTCTGTAGATTCTGGCGAAATTGCAGGAGGAGGAAAACCATTTCCTGGTCTCACCGAATTACTTTAAGTATGCAGTGGTAATGGCTAAGAATGAGGCCCCTCAGGGCTTTGTTGTTTGTCTCTCCATTTTCAAACGACAGCTCAGGACTAAAGTTAAGAAACACCTAACAAAGTTATTTAAAGTTTTTGCAATTTTCCGGTCTGGCTGACCTTCGTTTCTTAAACTAATGATGGTCACCGTGTCTTTTCATTTAGCGGATTGGTTCTGGTCACAGTCGTCCAATAAGGCTGTCGAATGTGTTTCAACTTGACGCCAGCACAACACAACTGATGGACCCACTCCATCAAAAAGTCAAGAAACTCCACAAAGTAACCCGGGAAAAGACACACCGGTGAAGTGAAAACCATGTCAGGTGAAAACATCTTGAATTCGTCCAGAAAAAGATAAAACGTCTGCTAAGCAGTGATTAGAAAAAAAGGTGGCTGCTTTCAAGAAACTAGACATAAACTTCAAATGTGTTTGTCAAGTGCCTTCAGTGATTATCTACAATGTAAATAGTAAATAAACAAAACACAGTGAATAAAAAGGGTGTTTCCAAATGTTTGGCCTGTTCCTGTATGTACCTTGGAATACCTGCTACTAGCACCATCATTGACAAGTACAGAAGGACGTGTATTACCTCTTTCATTTTAAATTAAGGTAGAGAAAATTAACAGTGTTGTTATCTATTGTGTGTTGTTTTTTTAAGAATAATATAAACTGTATTAATATTTGTCGTTTGGGCCGCCGGGTCACCTTGACCCAGAGAGAAGATGGGGTTATGTTGTTTTTTTTGATTTGGTATTAATCTCATCACAACTCAACATATTTGGATTTTCATGGGGGTCTTACCCTTCTTGTTCCCCCTTTCACTGGACCTGATCCAGTTGCCCCCCCGCCCCCTACTCAAACCTTCACAGAGGGGTCAGTAGTCTATATGCTAATGTTTGAGCAATTATGTCTAACAGACCGTGCATGCAGGTACCATAAGCTTATTGTCTCCGGCTGTTATCTAGGCTTGTCTTTGCAGGAAGATGATCCAGTACACAATTGTTAGTGGGCATCTACGTTATGTAAAGTATGGACATCATTCTTGATGTCAGTTAAATATTGTACAAATGTCATCAGAATTACACATTTTAAAACCAAATATGTCACATGTATTATCAAATAGAATTTACAGCTTTAGATTTTATGATATTTGACATTCATGGGGGTCTTTTACCCCCCTTGAGTCCCTGACAGAGCTTCTGTATATAAAGACAGACATATGTCAAAGTACAGATTGGAATCCAGTAGAATCTGGAATCCTACTAGCAAGTAAGTAAGTAAGTCATTTATATTTATATAGCGCTTTTCAAGACCAGGGTCACAAAGTGCTTAAACAATAAAAACAATACTCAATAAAATATATACTTAAAAGGTCAAGATAACACAGATAACAACACAGGAGTTCCAGAAAATAAAGGAAAAGCCTGCACAGATAAAAAGGTCTTAAGATGTTTCTTCAGGTCAACTGCAGGCGAGACAGCTCCTTCTTGTTAAGACATGGAAACAAACTGTTGCAATAGTCCAGACGAGAAGAAACAACCGCATGGATTATAAGTTTAAAGATTTATCTCAGTTGAAGGAAACAGTTTCTGGTCAGTTTTCTGAAGTTTTTAACTAGAGACATATCTTTGTCAAATACAACTACCAGGTTTCTCAGGCTCAGTTTGACAGACTGACCTAAGTCACCCAAGTACTGACTTAAGCCCGGAACCTTATCATCAGGAGCAACCAGAGTTTCAGTTTTGTCCACATTTAGCTGGTAGAGATTTTAGTAGAATATATTTAGTATTACTACATTTAGTAGTGATGAGATTGGAATTCCAATCTGTACTAGCACAGATACTACTACTGAACTGGGATCTGAGTATAATATATCAATCCTAGGAGGGTTCCAGATTCTACCAGTGATTTCCAATCTCTACTAGGAGAGATTTGAATCATACTACTGTATTGGGATCTGAATATTAGACATCAACTTTGGAACTGGCTTGGGGGGGGGGAACTAGCTCTTTCATGCTGAGACACTAACTTACGTTTTTTCTCCGATTTACATATCAATATTAAGATCCCAGTTCAGTACTACTACAGATTGGAATTCCACTACTATTAGGATTCCAGATCCTACTGGATTCCAATCTGTGCTGTGACATATATACATTGAAACTTGCCATATTTTATTTCAACACTTCAACTAAGAGTTTAAAAAAATAAAATACATTTAGAAATACTTTTACAATTCTGGTCTCTCATTTACTGGTCCAAGGTTTCATGGAATCTCCCCAATAATTTAGTGACATATTTTGTTTGTGCCGTAAACAATGACTCTGTAAAACTACCAAGAATCTAGTGGACAAGTTCCACTCATACTACAAAACAGAAGCTTTTTTAACACCCTCCACTGTACGGCCACTCGTTTCACACCAAATAACAGTTAAATACAGTTTTAATAGCAGATAATGTCTTGGATTGTAGCCAATCACCGAGTCGTTTCATTCCGGGCTGCTCTAACAAAGTTGTCTTGAAGAGAAGCGAGAATCAATCATCTAAAACAATTCAAATTGGATTTTTAATAGCCACATAATCATGCACACATTTTCCAGAGGCATAAACGATACTGCAGCAGAGATGAACTGCAGCATCAGTGCGGAGTGTTTAAGCTACACTCATTGATCTGCTTCATCATCTCGTCCATTTCATACGACTTCAGTCATGAAATAGTGATAATGACGCTCAGTTTCGACGGTGACTACTGTTATAGATGATCTACAGAAACCCTGTCCATTTTCTTTTTTTTTTTAAAGGAGTTTTCAACGGGTTACTTTTTATCCATTGACCTTCAGCAGACCATTTAACCCTTTATTGTCATCATTGTCTCTTTTTAGATTTACTTGATGTCAATACATAGTTTAGAATATAAATACAAACATTGCTGCACAATACCTGCACAGTTGCTATATCTTAGAAATGGGAAATTAAACAAAGTTTTATCACAACAGTGTTTTAAGAAAAAGTAATACATTTATTTAATGAGCAAGAACATTAAATAAATGTACGGAAAATAAACCAAGAATAGATGGCCTTTTTTTTTTTTTTTATCAAAATCAGTTCCAAAAGGGTCTAATTTTGTAAACTATTGGTTTGAACATAGGCTTTGGCCACTGTTGATCCATGCAGTAATGGAATGATAACTTTCACTCCTGGGCTTTTACAGTATTATCCCATTGATAAGTGGAATGTGTTTTTATCTTATGTCGTCGGACTCAGCAGCCTGTTCTTCCCACTCAAAATTCAAAGTTGTGACTAGTTTTCTCACTTCCTTCTGGTAGTAGACATTTGAAAATTGATTCTAACAACCATTTTCTAAAACCTTTTCCTAAATCCTCCCAATGGTCCAGGAGTAAAGGTGCTAGATTTGGATAAACCTATCAGGAAATTTTGAATTTATAGATGGAAATGTAGTGGGGTCATTGTATCAAAACATCATTTTGATGACCATAAAATCAACCAGTATTGTTGTAAGTATTCATTATTTTTCCCATGTATTTGCTTGGTATCGGATCAATACCATCATATGGAATATTGCCTGTACTTTGACGTGAATAACACGTGTTGAAGAGACAAAAGTTTATTGTTTTCAGCTGTCAATCATAACGAGGTAAAGCACGATCTTCGTCTAACCTTTAAGACAACCTTTCAAACCAGACAAAATAAATCTCCTCTAAGCCCTCAGTTTATGTCCCTCCTGTGCACCGAATCAACCCCAGAGTCCCGGAGACAGAGAATCCAGAGAGAGAATCTCGTTGATAATGATTTGAAACCATCAACCCCCTGTGGTTCGTAACCTTCTATTCTATATGTTCGACTTCCCTTCACTCTTCTCGACATCCGTCTGATTTTTTTGTTCCAAAGTATGTCAACCCAGTAGCAAGAATATGTTTTTCACCCCACCCACAGAAACTTAATGCATCAGGACGTAGATCGGCCTCCAGACGAGTGGGTCAGCGTATCTCTCTGAGCGATCGATGGGCATTGGAGTTAATACCTCCTCTTGTTTTTGTCGAACTGCAGAATGTTTGCCGTTGAGGGACACACCGGTCGGCGACTCCTGTCCTACCGATCAAGGCTCGAGTTCGCCTTGGGACGGCATGTTGATGCCCGCCTGTTCAAAGTGATCAGAGTCAGTGTCGACACGATCAATAGGTGCCTCCTGTTCTCTTGTCTAAAATGTCCACTGTGACTGGAGTTAGTTTTCCTGTGTGTCCTAATGGAAAGAACAGTGGTGCGGTCAATAGTGGATAATCAATGACGCAGGCAGGATGAGGTTCCTCTGAGGAGGAACGTCGTGGGAATCAAAGATTGGGACACGTGCCAGGAAAGCAGATGGTCGTCAATAGAGATAAACAGACAGTTATTGGCAAACACAAACATTAATAGACTCAGATGAGGAATTATCCAGGACTGAATCAACAGAAAGTGTTTAGAGGAAGCCGGGAAATTCAAAAGGACTTTTTATTTTTTCATCCATCCGGTTATCATTTGAATCAAACCCACTAACCTTGCCTTGTTTGTTTTAGGTTTACTATAAGCATCGCTGTAGGAGACGCATTTTAAGATGGTTAACTGAGGGAGGTCAATCACCATGAGGGATTTCGGGCCACAGGGTCAAGTTGACCCAGAGACCTCACAAAGGCTAAAGGGCAACTAATGTAAAAATATAACTTTCCTGATTGACTCACCTGTCAAAGATGCAGTAAGTCCCTCATCATGACCATCTTTTGAAATCATTACTTTATTAAGTTCTCCTCCAATTGAAATGTTGTCAAACAAAAGGTTATGAGAGCAGACCCATTATGATTTAATAATAGCTTAACTCCTCCTTCATCCAGCTGTAATCATGCCCCGCTTTGTTTATACAACGAGTCCCTTGAAAGTGCAGAATTTCGGGATTGATGACACAAGGTGACAAACCCTTATGTTTGACCAAACACAGCAGAGTGGGCCTGTTTAGGGTATACAAGATTTGATCTACAGAAAACAAAGTGTTTTCAGTAGGCGGGGCTTAAGCACATTTTCTGACGTAAATACATCAATTTTTTGATCTGTTTGTAAAAAACAGACAGGTATTTATTAGTACAATAGAGGTCCAAGATCAATGTAAGACACACTTAAATCAACACATTAGTTACCTTATAAATACCTGGACACGCACCCACAGTGACAAACTGCATTCAAGTCAAGAAAAAAAAAATCATGAAGTCAGTTCATGACTTTTATACATTTCCTTCAGTTCGCCCTAATCCTATACCTAACTCCCTCTGAAGAGGCAATTAGTGCTTGCATTAGTTCTAGAAATACACAGTATGATCGCCTTTCATTGTATCTGTCAAATTGCCAAACTTGAAACACACATTTTTCTCCCACTTAATCCGACACTGATAACATTGTGAATTCTGTCTGACAATTAGCAACCCGACCTTTTTCGGTGTAACTACCGCTAATAAAGCTCTAATAAAACAGGAGCATTAGCGACTGAAAGCTTTTCCGATCAATACTCAGACACATTTAGTTCCCAATGAAACGTCACGACGGCTCAGCAGAGCGGCTATTTTTACTCTGAGGAAATAAAGTATTGTCTTACCCGCCAACTGCCAACAAACTTTCAGCGTGGTTAGTGCACTTTGCCGATTTAAAGTCATTTGCAAAGTGGTGAACTCTAGACTAACTCTGAAATAGAAGCGTTCTTTTCTCTAAAGTCACTGACTTTCTGCTTGTGCAACACAGAAGAATAATTAAAACCTGTCAATTACATACTCGTCGCAATCGTTGTGCAAATAAAATTAGTTTTAATGTATATAAATTGAGCCTCCTTCATTATGTGTAAACAGTATAAGAGAATTGTGATGTATAGTGACAGCATGGAATTAAAAGAAAAACAAGAGGATTTAACAAAAGCAATTTGTTAAATCTCTCATATAAAGAGGTATAATTAAAAATAATCTGACAACTATTTAAAATCACCCTATCCATCTATCCATCTGTCTATCTATCTATTTATCACCTTTTTAATGAGGCTTATCATATAGGTCCCATTACACTCATAGCAGCTTATGCCCTTGAAGTACATTTAAGGGATTCTCTCTTGCAGATTCATAAAAATTTTAACCACAAAAAAATGGCTTTCCATTATACACTGTGATGATTACCTATTACTTTACATACCATCCATTTATATGGGCCAGTAGGGCCCTAGTACGTCTCCTAATGTAACAGAAAGTTAGTAAACACCCAATTCTACGGCGTGTCCGTGAATGTTAGCAACCCTTCTTTTCTCTCTGTCCAATACTTAATAACTTATAATGCACGTTTTTAAGATAAAAACTGTTGTTTCATCTTATAGATTTATTGAGCAAATGTCTTTAGAACATTTTTTAAACGTGATGAATGGATTTGCAGAGTTTCTAAAGGATGGTCCCCAACCTTTTTTTGTACTGCGTACCATTTAAATGTCTGGATTATATCCACAAGCCAACCCGAAAATCAGAAAAACAAAAATGTAAATATAACATCATGACCTGCTAAAAAAAACTACAATAAAGTTCATGAAATATACATCTCACTAAATAAGCAATAGCTCTGGACTGGTTGCAAGAAGATCCTTTTGCATCTATGTATATTTGATTGTATGCTGATGATGTTGTTCTGTACGTGTGTGTCTCCTGGCTTTTAGAGACTTCATGTTTTAGCATTATTTATATGGAATAAGGGACTGTGAATGGGAAGTTTTGTCTCTTAAGAACTTTGACAAGTCAAGAGTCACATGTCATTGTTATTTTAGAGAAAAATATGGTGTTTTATTTCATAATGAAACACCTTTAAAGCAGTTCTATTCAATAGTAATATTATTTTTTGCTTTGCGGCCCTCACGGATCTGACAGACCAGTACCAGTTCCCTGACGGAGATTTAGTGGCCTGTTGTAAATGACAATGTTGCTAATATTGTAGTATTGTCTAATAATGTAGTCCTGATATTTACCGTCATGTCAGTACGCTGATACATACACAGACAAGATGACTATTAAAATGAGTACCAATGAAAGTTTAATAAAAAAGTGCTCAGTCATCCTTTGTTTTATAGATACCTATTTTGTATTGCTCTCATCTTCTCTCGTTGGACCATCTGTAATCTCTTTTTTTTTTTTGATCGATATGTGTCTCGTCTTTTTTATTAAGTCTCAGACACTTGGCGGCTCATATGTCTGCAGTAACCCCGGTGTTACTGTCAAATCATCTTTTTATTTTTGAGAATTTAATCGATTGAAAAGCACAAGTTCAATAATAAGTTAACATAAATTTAAGAACCTGGGAAAGTGGTACTTCACATCCAAATCATGAGGATTTAACCATGAGATTCGGAGTTTGTCTTCTTTGTATAGAACGGCTGATTTACATCATCCAGTAAATTGTGTTTGCAGTGGTGATGTAACGTTCTCATTAACAGTGTTTGTCTCAGAGGACTTTGATGAACCTTCACACTCTCGCTGCATCAAATTCAGCGCAAATAACTAACAGGAAGTGCCGGTTTAATTCTTGCAAATTCAACAAGCGTGGATGATGGATGCCGCTAATGTCCGCTTTTTATTGTCTTCTGCTGTCGTCTGTCTTCTGAGTTTTGTTCATTTCTTTGTGCAACATATAACATCTCCACTCATTAATATAACAGTGAATAATGCAGGTGGTTTTAATTGGATTTGTGTTGTCATCTTCAAACAAAACCAGAAAATTGATCTTTTTAATTACATTCCAAATTCATTTTCATGTAGCAGGCATTTAATCATGAGAATAACTTCACAGAACTTTGTTATATTCATAAAGGAATCCTCTCAGACACTCTCGTCGTCGACGGCTTCATCAGTGTCACCATCTTTATATTCATGTGTACTTACTGACTCCAGTTTTTATTAGCTTTAAATGCTCGGTTCTTATCAGAGCAGTCAAAACGGATGCTTCATCACAGATTATCCATTGTTGTGATTAATCTGATTTTAAAAACGCGATTGAATTTCACTGATCCGCGGCGCCGAAATGACTCCCGAGTCCCGCTAACATGCCGGGGAAAATGATACGTTGAAAAATGCTGCATCAGGATGATTTGATGTATCCGCCCTCCGACTTCAGAATGTATAATCCGTCTTGAGTGATTTAAAAAAAATCTGCTTTTTCATCCAAAACTTCCAAAGGACACTAACGTTTGATACAATGTATATTTACTTAAATCTGCTCTTGGGTGAAACAATAATCATGCATTAATAAATAAACGTTTGATTAAAGACTGATGGATTGATACAATATTAATGTTTTAAAGATACAAGCTCTAATTTAAATATGTTAATTTTAAATGTGGTTGGCTATTCAAGCTAATCTACATCAATAAGTGTTTTTAGTATGTTCTACGTACCTGCGTTAGATCCAGAAGTTTGGCCATGTATCAAAAAACAAGTACAGCGAGATTAAAAGACGATATTTCTGATAAATATTTCGATAACGTCATATTCTATGGACGACGTACTATGACGTATATCTGTTTTTAAGGTAGGTGGCCTCATTCCTTTGTTTTCGAAAAACAGCTCTGAGGAATGAGCTCCAGAAACGTTAAGGAGATGAATGGGATTTGGTCCAAGTCTCTTTCCAGTTCTTCTGGGGGAAATTGTTTGTATGTGGCAGAAGGTCAGAGACGGCGCTTGCATTCATTGCATTAAGACTGACGTACAGAGTTTTAAAAAAGTGATTTTAAAAGTAGAAAAAAAAAAAATTAAAGTCATAGTTCACCCAAAATTCCAGTTTCACGCTCATTCCACTCAACCTCATGTTGACTAAGGGGATTTTTTTCAGAATAATCTATTCCTTTTTAAAGTTATAGACAAAAATGTTCATACATTTTATTGAAGCGTCTGGAACCCAGTCGACGCACAAAATTTATGCACTTAATAACATTCAAATACCTCCATGGTGCTCGTCTGTAATGTATTGAACCTCGACGAGCAGAAAAAAAAATTGTCCATAAAAAGTCCATATTTTACGCTCGTTTGTAGCAGACATAACTAGAATATCCAGCGATAAAAACAGGAAGTACTCTGGAAGTACTTCATATTTACCTGGAGTACTTCCTGTATGTTCCATGTATTGTGTTCTTTTACAAATGTCTGCCACAAACAAGCTTAAAAATAAAGACTTGTTTAATTTTTTTACTGAAAAATTCTTCTGGTCAAGGCTTCAAGATGGACGATACATGTTTAATGTTTACAAGTTTCCATGGAGGTCTCTTTTTAGGAAGTTCGTCCACTGAGAATGAGTCGCTTCAGGAACATATCTTTTTGCCTATAACTCTTAAAAAAGAACAGAATACTCTGCAAATAATCCCAACCCTTAGTCGACATGAGGTTGAGTAAAAAACTAGTCAAGTCGGAATCTTGGGTGAACTATTGCTTTCAATGAAAAATAATTTCAATCTGCTGAGAACCAAAGTAGGGAAACATATCCTTATCCCGACCACTTCACTCTCAACTGATTAAACATCACACAAATGAAATCTTGAAAATCCCACAAGAAATCCTGTCCGTAAGAGTAAGAACCACTGACAAAGGGCAGCCTACCCTCCATGGAAATATACAAAAAAAACGAACAAATAGTAAACTTAGAGAAGGAAAATGCTGCTCCATCCTCTTTGCCATTCTGGCTGAAACCCGTAGAAGTCAATGATCTCTACATGGAAATGATCCGTCAACAGATGTTCCTTGTTAATTATTCATTGCTGCATGTGTACGACATGGCTCTCCGTGACGCCAACTGTCTGTTGGTTACAGCCCTCCCTCAGTATCCGCCTCTTAAAAAAAAGCATCCAGAAGACTAACTACTGTTTGGAAAATAGATGTGCTTTGCCTTTAAAGGCAGGATTTAGTACGACTCGACTGTCCAAGAAGGTCAACGACAACACAAGAACTCTGTGTCCCTATTAGAATGTGGTAAGAGTCGGTAATGCATCAGATTAAAGTGGAGCCAGCAAACGCTCAGGGATTTAGGACACACTCTGAACTTTACTCTGCAAAAACACATTATACGCTGCTAACAAACAACATAATTCACAGCAGTCTTTCCCACAGGACTCTGAAGTCATTCTTTCATCTCTTTATTGGGCTTTTACACAGGAACAGCTTCCTTTCATCACACCACTACATAGCTGACGAGGGGTTGATGCCAAAACAGGGTTTTTTTTCAAACGGATTCATGCGACCTGACGGTTTGTGAACACACTTTAACGGCCTTTAAAGGGAGCGTCTTGTAATGTTTTGTCACGAAACAATAAATAAATCCAGAAGTTTTGGAAATGAAAAGCCAAGGTATCACGCGGCGCACATCAGATCCACGGCGTTTTCAAAAATAAAACATTAGCCAGACTAAAAGCAGCTTAGTGGAATTAAATCACCATGTGTCCTGACAGCTCAATGGATTCGCCTTCACACCGTGAAACACAGGATGTTGCCATTAATCTGCCGTTGTCTCGGCCTGTAGTAAAACTCTAAATCACAGTAATCATTATCATCTCTGCCAATTTGAGGAAAAAAATCTGAGTAACGGCGCTTTCGTCGCCATCATTATTGTGCCGTGTCATTTATTGTGTCTGAGCTACTGTCGGGCTCATAAACACTCTGATCAGTCGTGTCATTCTCCGTGTCAGCGCTGTAGTCACTCTGGCTACAAGCATCCTGTGGCTGCGGTGGATTTACTGGCATCGGGACCCCCCTTCTTCTTCTGTAGCTCTTTAATTACCCAAGTCTATTGATCCTCGCAGGGACACGGCCCTCTGGAACTGACACTGGTCCCGCACCCGTTAATGACTGATTATTCTTCGGGCGGACCCTCGGGAGTCCACTGGCAGACCGGGGGACAAAGAGAGCCACCGAGTCTCCAGAGGCAGCAGTTCCTTTTACGCTATCTCACCTGAGTGTCATTTTCATACTCTTTGTAGAAAAGGAGGTGGTCGACTGTTTTCAGAAAATGCGTTTGCCAATGAGGATAGTCATTTTATTTTTTTGTCTGTGTGTATTTCTATGAAAGCATAGTACTGCCAAGTGCCAATGTCAATTTTCTTTACTGTGCTTCTCGTTGTAAACTTATTGTCAAACTCGTTTTAACGTATTGCAAACATGTTTTAACGTATTTCAAATACATTTTGACGTATTTTTAACACGTTTAAACATATTGTCCCACGTGTTTCAATTACGTCAAAACGTGTTTCAATTACAATTTAATGTATTTGACAATACATTACAAATGTGTATGACAATACATTAAAACGTGTTTGACAAAACGTTCAAACGTGTTTGAAATACGTTAAAACATGTTTGACAATACATTAAAATGTATTTGGATTAGGTTAGAACGTGTTTGAAATATGTTAAAACGTGTTTGACAATACTTGAAAATGTGTTTTAACAAAACGTTCAAACATGTTTGAAATATGTTAAAACGTGTTTTGACAATACGTAAAACATGTTTGACAATACATTAAAATGTGTTTTGACAAAACGTTCAAACGTGTTTAAAATACGTTAAAACGTGTTTGACATTACATTAAAATGTGATTGACATTACATTAAAACATGTTTGACAATACATTAAAACATGTTTGACAATACATTAAAACGTGTTTGACAATACGTTAAAACGTGTTTGACAATACGTTAAAACGTGTTTGACAATACATTAAAACATGTTTGACAATACATTAAAACGTGTTTGACAATACATTAAAACATGTTTGACAATACATTAAAACATGTTTGACTATACATTAAAACGTGTTTGACAATACGTTAAAACGTGTTTCACAATACATTAAAACAGGTTTGGATTACGTTAAAACTTGTTTGTAATACGTTAAAATGTGTTTGACATTACGTCAAAACGTGTTTTGACAATACATTAAAACGTGATTGACAATACGTTAAAACGTGTTTGACAATACTTTAAAACGTGTTTTGACAATACGTTAAAACGTGTTTGACAATACGTTAAAACGTATTTGACATTACATTAAAATTTGTTTCAACAATACGTAATACATGTTTGACAACATGCGTTAAAACGTATTTTGACAATACATCAAAATGTGTTTGACAATACATTAAAACGTGTTTGACAATACATTAAAACGTGTTTGACAATACATTAAAACATGTTTGACAATACATTAAAACGTGTTTTGACAATACATTCGAACGAGAAGCACAGTCAAAAACAATGTGATCACATTGGCAGTACTGCGCTTCCGTTCATTTCTGTATCTAGAGTTTAGTGAAAAATAGTTTACTCTTCATTTATTTCTCCTTCAAAACAAGAAATATATTTGATGGATTACCTGCTCAATTATCAACTCATTCTTCAATCGTGGATTTCCTTCGCTTGCCCTTAAATCTCAGAACGATCAGCGTGATGGTTTCCACCTGCAGCTCATTATCGCCTCCCTCCATGTATGATGTTGAACTCCTGCGGCGCTCTGACAAACACTGGTGCCAGTTAACAATCCCAACTTTACTTTTCCTTGCCAGGCAACCAAGTTTTGGCCCTAATCTTCTGATCATCAATTACTTGAAACTACTTTTTCTTTTACTGACTACTTAGAAAGGATACTTTTTTTCTGAAGTGCGCAACTGTGTACCCCATCGTTCTACAAAATATAATAGTGGTTTACACATTTCCACAAACTAATAGTTTGCCTGGTTTCTCTTCTTGTTCATAATAGCTTCGTTTCAACCATAATAGTATCTTTGCAACTTTTTCAGCAGATATTCTATTGTATTTGGTTCTTAATAGGAGCAGGTCTTTTTCTTTTTCCTGATTATATTCTCTATTAAGATGTATTTCTAACTCTTTGATTAGCTTCTCTAAGGTATCCAATTCTAATCGTTTTTGTTTTTATTTGTAACCGGTGTAACCAATAATTTGTCCTCTGATATGTGCTTTGAAAGCATCCCATCTTACACTGGCATTGGTTTCATCCGTGTTTCATTTCATTTAATAAACTGAATTTTGTAGCCAGCTCACCTGCAGGCGCCAATTTGGTGGGATTTGAAGAAGTTAATCTACGTGCATATTTATTTTAATAGGAGCCAGATAACTAATTGCTATTATATCATACCAGGAATCTCTCATTCTTGACAAAAGCTCTTGAGATACAAAGAAAAAATCAATTTTAAAGTGAGATTTGTAGCCAATAGAGTGACATGAGTATTGCTTTTTATCAGGGTTTTGTTCCCTTCAAACCTCAACCAGGCTTAAATCACTTTTATATTGTTTGATTACTTTTCTAGTCTGATTCTTGGTATTGTCAAAACCTGTAGAGCGATCAACTGCTGGGTCTAAAGTACAATTAAAGTCTCCCCCAATGATGTACTTTCCATGTAATTCCAATAAGAAAAAACTGTTGGAAGTATTTAGGATTGTCTTCATTAGGTCCATATAAACAGACTTAATTCAATTTAAGAGAGAGTATATTTCCCTGGACAATAAAATATCTACCAACTTCATCTTGACTTGTTTTGGAAATGTTAAATGGTCTTTTTTTATGGATCAAAATAATAAGACCTCTGGCATAGTTGTTATATGATGCATGCAAAAAGATGCAGATGGTCAGCTGAGATTCTTGGACAAATACTATTTTTTGATTTAAGATACTGAATCCTACTTATAACTTGTTTCAGTTTTGCTAACTTGACTTAATCCTCTAACATTCCAGCTAGTTAGCCTTATATTTTTGAACATGTTTAATTTGGCCATATATCAAATGCTACATGTGGAACAAACAAAGGGCACAGCTTAAACACATTCTTGTCTCGTGGAATAACACACAAACAAATACATGAAAAACATAAATAAAAACATGGAACTAACACCCATTCCCCCTCCCTTACTAAAAATGTACCCCGAGGCTGATGCTGATCCACATTTTCGGAGGAGCAGCCAAAACTATGGTAACCTTAATCACAAAAAAGTCACACAAAAAATAATTCTAGTTTTAACCTATGAAACAACAAGCAAATCTATAATGAGTCAAATACAAAACTAAATAAGACCTGTGTTTTAGAGTCAACATCGAGTCAAAAAGAAGTAAATATAAAAATAACACAAGAAGTAGCTTCACATTAAAGAAACACACACCATAAATGGTTATATGCGTTGCACTTGAGTTGAATATATTTCGGATCAACAGTTGAGAATGTTTTTGAACCTATTCTCACCGCACACTTATGTAAGAACGTCTGATTTTCACTGATTTCATTCTGCAGGGGTTGTTTGTAAATCTACGGAACATTCCTTTCTCAACAAACACTTTTCTCATGCGGTTGAAGTCGTGGTCGCCGTTTCATAGTTTCTGACGAGGAGTCCTCCATAAAGTTAAGTTTGATACCATCCACCGGGATTTCTTGTCATTTCGCCGCGCGGAAAGAAAACTCTCGATCCTGGAATTTCCGAAAGCGAAGTGATTTTAGCTCCATTAGCTCTGCCGATAGCTCTACCATGTTGCCATTAGCCTCCTCGTCTTGCTCAGCTGTTAAAGCACTTATTTCCGGCTTTTGGAGACCAAGTTTTCTTGTGAAAATGTCACAGTCTTTAACTGAGTGGGCTTTAGATATGTTCTAAGTGGTCATAGTGTTCAAAAAGTTGGGTTTTAGAGTTTTTTGTGCGAAGTTGGTCGGCGTCCACAAAAATACTCCATCCTGGATCGCGGCTCCACAGCGCCCTTAAAATGAAAGATTTTGAAGAATGTTGTTGTTTTCTTGACGTTGCCTCTTAATTTTCTTGGATATTCACTAGTTCCATCGTTTCAATTTCAATATTCATTTTTAAATGTTGAAATGTGAAGATGACAAATGTTAGTTATAATTTTGACAAGATGAAAAACATCTATGAAAAGAATCATGGGAACAGTGCAACAATTAGCATTAGCTACTTACTACAGCATTTGTTCATTAAAAACGTTTTACTACTTACTTCCTAGGTATTTTCTTTGGTGTTATACTGTTTGCTGAACCAGGAAAAAGGTCCAAATTAACATATCACACCTGCTAATTTTTTTCATTATGTAAGTTATGTAGGTTTTTTAGCGATAATTAGCATTAGCAGGCTTCCAGGGGTGTGTCCCGATTCGCACACTTCTGCACTTGCACTTGCACTTGTACCTGCGCGCAAGTACATCACGATGAGGAGTGTGCAAAAATGTAGTGCGCTATGAGCACTCACTTGGTGCACAGAAATGGCCAGAAAATTGAGTGTGGATCGATGGACAATTCCCACCCTCAACAGCCGCCATCTTAATGACACTAAATGGAAGATCCGTCACTGACGACGTGTCTTTGAACGGTGTAAATGTCTCGAGAAAACATTCATTTTAACCACAAAACAACAACAATAATAACACAAAGAAACACAACTCAATAACTTGTTACAATTTGCGAAAAGCTCTGTAAAGTGTCGGCGATACGATTCCAACTACTACAGCATTAAAAAGTAGTAGAAGAAGAAGTTTTCGAGTCATTTCCGATGACACATGAAGTGTGTAGTGGCAGTGATTGATTTGAGACAGTACTAGCGTTTTGAAATTTGCGCACTGCAGAAGTAAGTGCACTAAGAGAACTGCGCGATTTAAGCACTGGTCTTCTCTTTTGCAGTGCTTGCTGAATAAAATAGTATTTCATTTTACAAAAAATGTATTTTTACTTTTTCACTCTTTTAGTGATTCAAAATTAGGTCCAAATCCTATAATGATCGGCAATTCAATATTATTGGTTCACAATTTACACAAGCTTAGCAGCGTTACTGGTGTGTATTAATGTTATATTTAATGAATGTATTATTTGTTTCATTTTAAATCTTATAATACAATTTACCTTGTACTAGGAAAAATGACCTCTGTATTTTATTTCACTAATACCCCCTGGGATATTGTGGGGCTACTTCCACAATGGATGTATAGTAAACATTATATTTGTCCATTTTATATATATTTTTTACATTTTTAAAAATGATCACTTCTGCCTCCGATGATAGAAAAAAAAGAAAATGTAATTCTAGACGTTTGAAGGCTTTCTTGTGTCTTTTTCAAAATGCTGTAAAATGCTTGATATTTTCTATATTTTTTTTTTAAATCAGTTCATTTATTTACACTCTTTTACACCAACAACAAGATTGAAAACCCTCTCGGAAAGGTTTTTTAGCACATTATCATGACGCCTTCAACGTGTTTTTTTTTCGTACTGAAGAAAACAGCGAGATGTCATCAATGTATTGATCATGTGTCCTACTTAGTCAGACTCACCCGAGCCAGAAGTCGGAAGGATTCGGTTTGAAGACGTCCTCAGGGGGATAGAGAGAGAGATCAACAACATCAAAAAGAAGGTGTGTGGAGCTGGATCACAGAGAGACACGGATGTGATACAAACAAATGCTTTTACATGGATGAGTTTTCTATTCATACTTAGCCCATGATTAAATTCAAGGGTCTCATCTCTCCATATCTGTCCGATGTTGCCCTTGTGCCACCTTTGTTGTCAGTGAATGAGCCGCAGACACAACACCACAGCAAACAAAGGCTAAACATTTTGCAAACGCTTGCATATGATTAATGATCCCACATATATCATCCATCCAAGCCTAGATCCACCGGTAACAATGATGCAAGAACGAAAAAAGAAACAAAGAAATACATCTTTGCATTGCATGCTGGGAGAAAACTATTAGGAGTCATAAATTATCAAGCTTTACCACTTATATCAACAGAAGTTTTCAATTCAGCGTAACTATAAAGGCTTATTTTCATTAGTTTGTTACCAGAGGAATCTGAAATACGCGATAAGAGGCCGACGTTCTGCTGGTAATTGTTGATAAGAAGATAAAGTTAGTGCATTTGCCTCCCACTTGTTTGAATTAGTAATTATACTTTCATCTTCGGTTTTGTCACATTGAAGATTCAATTAGTGCCATTTTCCATGTACTCCTCTTTTTTTTTTTATCTGTTTTTTTTTTGTGGTTGGCTTTTCTGTTGTCTATACCTTTTTGTCATTAGCAAGTGGTGACAAATTAATTGAGATTATTATCTTGTCTGTCTAGCTGTAGCTAAAGACAGAATGGGTCTAGGGGATTTAAATATGCTGAAGATAAGTGTCTAATGTTAATTCCAGAAATGTGGTAGTATTAAGAAGAGCATTCAGAATGATGGGAAAAATGTGGGTTAATTATAAGACTGTCGTGCTTTTTCGAACGTGATCATTTGAATTACAACAACAGAAGTGGAAAAGAAATGTTGAATACAGTGAAAGGTTAATGGTCAGTCTATAAATTGCCATCATTTGAAAGTTATTATATATTGGGGATCCCATTCTGGATTTAGTATTATTACGTTTTAATTGCTAAATTGACCCTTTTTGTCAAAGCACAGAAATACATCAGCTGAATCCTACTTTACACAGGGATACCGTTTTCTCCATTGTTTATTACTGAGGTTGAAAGTTTAGTCTGACTTTCCTCCCAAATTCCATGTATTATCCATCAATGTGTGGTATTTCGGTGCAACTGCACTGGGACCAATTTGCAGTCCTTTCAATATCACTGTCAACCAAGAAATTCCACCAAAAACTATCAATTTTGTAAAGTAGTTAATGATGTTTATCAATCGCGTAAAAAACTTTATTACAGGGAAAATGTGAGTCTGTAAGAAAATCTTTTTAGGCTCCAGTTGTGTGCACTTGTTAAGTCAACTCCGCCAAAAACTGTCAGGGAGAAGAAGGAAAGCAGCAGCATAAGCTCACAATGACGTCGGAATATGCTAATAATAAATCCGAAAGATTCCCTCGTCACTCTTAAATCATTTAATCTGGCAGAATTTTGGGGGTAACTGGAGGAAATAATAAACTTTACTCGAGTGAAAAAAGTATGAACGGTTCCTAAGCAGTACAATGCTAAGACACAAACCTCCTGAACTTCTACGAAGAGTCCAAGAATCCAGTTTATGAAGTGATACAGTTTTAGAAGTAAAAGTAAACGTGAACACAATATGGGCTCTCATCTTCATAATGTTGAGGATGTAGTCACTGAGCTGCTCATGTCCTCTCTTTGGCTCCTATCACAGAGCCTCTCTGGGGGACAACATGCAGTCGGCCTGCGCTGATGGATGGATTTTAAACGATGTTGTGTGTCTGGTGTGATGCACTGACTGCCTCGCTGACGCTCACCGAGGCTGGTCAAGGCCACATCAGGTGGAACTTACTGATGTGGTCGAGAAATCAAAGCCATTCAGACTAAAAAATAGTTTTTCCGTTCTCTATTTAAGGGGACAATTAACAAGATTGCTGTTTGCTATAATTAAGAATGTTAAATTAAGCTCACACAAGGAAATAACTATTTGAGGTTGAGTTAAATGAAAGAACCCTTAAATAAACCCCCGGTTCTGAATTGTTTCTGACTCATTATGGTTCCAAGACTTTAATAGTCTTGCTTCAAAACAAATTAAGTCACATCAATATGACTTTGAAATTCATTTCAACTACTTTTTGGTTTATTTTAGTCTCTCAATTTAATGTCACTATTAATGTTGTTATTCATTATTTGCCAGTGACGTGCGTTGAACCCAGAGGATTATTATTATCACTTGATCAGAGACGAACACATTTCTCATTTTAGCATTCTTTACGCAAACATGTAAGACAAGTTTTATTTGATGTTTTAATCAAGTATATTAACTCAATTTCAAATAATAAAAGTTTGTAGTCTTGCCTACCTCAAATTAAAAATATAGTCATCCATTTTAATTAGGCAGGTGAAGGAAAAATGAGAAAGGATGAAGAAGAATAGTGTATGTAGTACTAGAATCTTTGTGCTCACACACGCCCTCTACCATAAAAACGCCGTACTGCATCGATCAGTAACTTTTTTACTCCAGTAAAGTTACAGATAACATTTTATTCATTATTCAGATTATGGAAAAAATGGATGTAATTGTGGGGTTGAAAATAATTGTATTTTTGATACAAAAATGGACACAATATGGACAGAGATTGTAAGGGATTACACAAAAGCATCTCCTCCCTGTGTTTAGGACATACTGAATTTCTGATTCGATAATTTTTAAATTTTATTTGAATGGAAAATTGGCTGTATAATACACACCAACTGAAAAATCTTCAGATTCTAACAGAATTTAATTTAAAAATTAACCCTTTCTTTGTCAAAAGAATGGCAGCTGAGGCTCCATTTTGGTTAAATAGCAATAGTTTAGTGAAAAAAGTAAGAATTTACATTCACTACCTTAATCCTGGAACTTTTAACCGTTTTCTCCCAAATGTTGTTATCATTATTTTCAATTTTAAACAACTCTTGCTTTATTATTTGATAACCTTAACTGAGGTTTGCCAGTTAAAGCTTTACCGAGATAAACTGATGTTATTTCTTTTGTATAAACAAGACAATAGTTTCAGTTTTATAGTCAATCTTCGTTCAACCTTCAAGACTTGGTCATGATTGAACAGTAAGGCAGACAGATAACATTGTTGAACTTTAATGAAATGACAAAACACCAGCGGAAGATAGATATAAATGAGCGGAGAACTGCGGGAAGAGAAATGGCAAAAAGTGAAAAATTTGCAAGAAGGCCAGTAAAACAGCGACGGGCATGATATTGAAATGTCGATAGCGATGCGAAACGATTAAATTATTGTTAAAGTCTATGTGGGAAAAGTAACCTGCAAAAACTTGAACTCTCTTTTATTAGAATGGATCACAGCCTCCGAGAGATGGAGACGTCGCCGTACACTCGATTTTTTTAATAAAAATAAAATTAATTATGCACAGATTCGGAAGCAGCCTGGATCCAGGGCCTCCACTACAAGATGGATTAGCATCAGGGCACCAAAACTCATCTCATGAGTCATCTTTTATCCTCTGCCATTTCTGAGCAAAGCTGTAAATGATGCTTTCAACCCACAAACTCTGCTGCCGACTGTTCGCCGTGGCTGCCGAGCTGTAATGGTAGACGAAGCCATCTACTGGGGATCATTAGCTCCGATGATTACTCTGCATGATTGCATAACAGCCGACGAATATGAAGCTGTTTTGCAGGAGCAAGTGCACCCCGTGGTGCTAATGCTGTTCTCTTGTGACACACCGGAATACCACCGCGATAACGCCACAGTGCACACTGCTAAATAAATTAAAAAGTGGTTCGTGAAACGCTAGCAAGGAGTCACATATCTTTTAATTTAGGAGATCTAAACTTCATTAGACACGTGGGATTTATTTTCCCACCATGAGCAGATGCTGTCATTATAGAGTAATGGTTTAATATTGTCGGCCACAGTGTGACACAAGCAGGTATGTTGGATGTGAGTCCAAGTATTGAGACTTAAAACTATGTTCCTTTGAAAAAAAAAAAACAGCTCAGCTTTGTTTCCATACAGGCATCTGCCCCCTGAGTCCACATGTGAGAAGTAACCTGTCGAGTGGAGGGGAATGATTTATGATTGTGAAATCTCATTTGTGCTCTCCATGCAGAACAGGTGTGCTTTGTTTTGTGGCGTGATACTTTCATCCGGAGATTCTATTCTTCTCTAACTTTCTTTCGAGTCGGCTTTCTCTCGAGGGGCTGGAAGTCTCTTTGAATATAAGCTCAAGATTTAGCCCAATTCTGACTTGAAGTTGTGGTCAACATGTTTTTTAAATTGATTTGAATTCCTTAACTGATACAATCTGATGTGAATCCGACTGAAGATAATCAATCATGGCTAGCATGTTATCACAACACCGCAGGAGAAATACAATCAGACTGGATGTTATTAAAGTTTTACACTTATTGCCACGAATATGATGTTTATTACATCCTCACGTTGTGTTTGCCAGAGTGTTTGTGGGTAATTTTTATATGTTTCATTCATTACAGCACCACTGTGGAGCATTGTTTTAGCAGATTAGCTTCATTAAAGAAATGTTTTCTTCCCAGAAACAACATCCTGTGGTCCTCACTATAAGAAAGCAGTATGAAATTATTTATATAATATCTTTTCTTTTGATTGTCACCATCTTAAATGTGTTTTGTTTAGAAAAAAATATGGTATTTTCACCAAAGCAACATTAACCTGTGACTCTTGACACATCGAGACACTCATTTCAATCAAGTTTACTCAGAAAATAAACCTGTAAACTAGTGGAAAATCTTATATAAAGGTCTGTCTGTGAATGTTTTTAGATAAAAAGCTTGTCACCCACTAAGATTAAAGCTCCGCCTTTTGAGAGGTTGGTTTGTCGTGGGCAGAGATCGAATATGTCATAGAAAATCCGAGGACGTCTGAAAAAGTTTGATGCAGATATAAGGAGATTCAGTGAAGGATAGCAAAGGAAATTTATGTTGTCGCTCAAAGGAGACAAACCAAGGTTGAAAAACACAGTTTCCTGTTACAGGGGTGATACTAATAGACATCATACTTACACCTCTGTGTCTTAAACTTAAAAAATAATTTGCCATGTGCTCTTGATAATCGATCAAATGTTTAAATGAGTGAAAATAATGCAGCTATTTCATGTCATGACGATCAATGGATGCCATTAAAACAGCCTTTTTTACACTTCAACGGTTATAAAATCCAAAGATATTTATCTAATTTTCATAGAAAATCCTCTGTTTCTTCATTGGTTTCATAATAAGCCTTTATTTATTAATTGTTATTTTCTAGTTGTTCGGAAAAATATGTTGCAAGTTTTCCGGGAGCGCCTGCTGTTTATAGGGACTGTTCCCTGACACGACACTTCTGCCTCTTAACAGCAACTTATGTTAAGACAAAGTATTGCTGACAGGCGGCTCAGGGGTTTAGCAGCAGCCCTTCTGGGCCCGCATATCCCCCGGAGTGTTTCCCCCCCGCTGAGCCACATGGCGGATCTTCGGGCGGTCCGACGACGGAACTTCGGGATCTCTGATCAGAGTGAAAGGTAGAGGTGATTTGGTCAAGGTTACAACTCGCCAGGAAGGAATAGTGTCAGAAGTTTAGTATAACTAGACCGTGGAGACGACACTTCAAACAGAGACGTTTGGCTCTTTTACTAGGAAACCCCTCCAGGCTGCGGACACTTTCGGTAAAAACTTTTTTAGTCACTCGCTGTTTATTAAGCCCCTTTGTAATTAATTCATCATTGGGAAACGCACAACAGGTTTTCTATTTTTTTTTGTTCAAAATAGTTTTTTTGCAAAAGCGCCTCATGAATTCATGAATAATTCTCCCGAATAAAAAGGGAATCAATCAAACTCCCCACCACAGTGTTTACTACCGCGGCGTGCGTTGATGTGGCGAAGGGGGACCGTCTGGTGCGGCTGTTGGACCGAGGGTGACGTCAAATGAGCTCACTCGCATGGAAACCAAGATTCCTGCTTTAGCAATATCTGCCATTAAGAATAGGGCCCTGTTTGATGTATGACTTATTCACGCTGCTCACTGGATGATGATTTGAGTGAAGAGACTTGGGATGAGCTGGACTCCTTCATCCATTGATGCTTCTCTAAGCCTGCAGATATTGTTATTGACACAAGCCTTTGTCTCTCCAGAGGTTCAACACTAACTGGACTAAACATGAAATAACAGGGAACCCCAACCCGTTTAATGTCGACATTTATTTCCACGGGGCCGACCTTTAGGTAAAAACTGAAAAAAATAAAATAACATGACAGGCTTTAAATTAAAAAAATAAAAAAAACCTCTCGCCATAACGCTGAGTCAGCAGAAATGCTGGTCTGTTGTCTCTGAAACAAGATGGCTCCAAATAGTGTTTGTGTTTTATTCCTTATCACAAGTTTACAGGTTTGTTTTTGGAGTAAACTGAATCAAAACAAGTGTCTTAAAAGTCACGTAAAACCTGATTCCGTTTTTGTTATGTGATGAAACAACTTCCAGACAATAATAATCAATACAAACTGGTATTATACAAAGAAAACACCGGTTATTTTGGATAGAAAAGAGTACAGTATACGAGTTTTATGAGTGATTATGAGACTTCATAGTATATGTTAATTGACTGAAACACACATGGTAGAGTTTATTTAAACTTATTTCAAGGACTTGATTGTTTGAACCAATCAAGTTTTTCCATTATCGTAGAAATATTGTGTATTTATTTCAATGAAACCATCAAATGCCAGTAAAGCCACTTTACTATTGCCCAGAGTTTGTTGCTATCGATCCACTTCATATTTAGTAAATATACTGTGAATCTATAGCAACCGATTAGCGATTTAGCAGCGTATGGATGGAAATAATTGTATTATTTTAAAATGGCATGTGTGCGTATGTGAAGTGGTTAAGAGCTTGGTAAAAAGCAGTCAGCTGAGATAATGGTGTGGTCAGTATCTCTTTATTATTGTTAAGAAAGTTAATAAATATTTTCTGTTTTCCTTTAAACTCATAGAACCTGGAATCTGCAGCTACAGACAACTAAATGATCTTCCATTACATAAATATATTTACTTGTATGTGACTGTGGCGATGAAAACAAACAACAGCAAATTTTGCCAAGTAAGCTAGGCAGGGTTAGAATTCAGAAATACAGCAAAGCTAACAAACTAGTGGGTTTGATTCCTGATTATAGAACATTTAACCAATGATTATGAACGTTTTTCTATTTGATTTAATGCTTCATCATTTCCTTTTTGGTGAAGGCTGTTTCAATCTTTTTTTATCTACAAATATGTAATTTTAAAGAACCGGGAAATGACACAGGGAAGTTTTCATCTCACATACCTATGAAATAGCACCAAAACAAGTGATGTGATCAATGTTTAACAAAGAGATGCCATTAACCTAATTGAATATACCAAAGGAAAAAAAGAGAGTACCTGCAGTATCAGGAGGACAATTAAGCGTCAGTGTCACTGGTGTAGTGTAGATGCAAGGTCGAGAGTGTGTGTAACCGAACAGCTGAGCAATATAAAGCTACTGATCCAGTATCAACATGGTCAAGCAGTGGGTGCCTTTTTATATGTTTATGGACATAAACAAAAACAAGGTTGGGAAGGATTAATGCTTGTTGTTTGTATTGAAGGCAGTGTTTCTAATGTCACCTGCCTCAGTAGAAATATGTTCTTGTCATTTAAAATTGCTGCTTCCGGTGCAACTTCTTGTTCAGGAAATTGTCCCTAATCAGGTAAATAATGGAGCTGTCAAAACAAATGAAACAAGTGATGCATGCATTTCCTTCATCGTCACCTGCCAGAGAATATTAAGCAGTTTTGTCTTCGTTATTCAAACCACGTCAGAATCTAATTATTTTGTGTAAATAGTGATAACTCTTAGAGGTGTTTATATTGATCCATAGCTCAGGTTTGATGATAAATTCCAACATGGTGGTGAAGCAATGTTCACATTAGCATGTTGATTCGTTTGATATTCTGGAATCGCCCTTATTTCTACAAAACTGCCACATACATTTTCTTCTGAAATAGTTTGATTATATACATATTCACAAAGAAAGGAAACGTGTTGCCTGGATACCAAAATGTGTGATTCTTTTTATGCACATTAGAAATTATATTCTTTCTATTCCCTATTCCAAACCATTTTTTAACTTGTCCAAGCCACCTTAGACATGCCTACTTTGGCCAGGCATGTCCAGAGACAGACATTTGTGTTCATCAATGAAATTTTAAGTGGCCCACAATCTTAAAAATAAATTAAATTCATTGTTTCTAAATAGTACCATCATCACCAAAATTTGCAAATTGATTGTTATTTTGGATCATCCCAGCAACTTTAGAATAGTGTCCAGACTAGAGAGAGGGTTGAGACCAAGGCAAGACCAAAACCAAGACAGGAGGAGTCAAGACCAAAACGAAATATAAAAATAGTACAAACGAAATGTACATAGTGACCTGCTCGAAATTGAAGAACATTAGCATCATATGATTTCAACAATATTCTGTGAAATACCAAGCGAAGATCATAGACCTTCAAGACTTATATAAGACCAAGATGACAAATAATGGTCTCAAGAACTACAACACTAGGAAAATGCAACACAATTGCTTTTTGTTTCTACAACTTACATTTTCAGGACTTAAGCAACAAAGCTAAAACTTGATGTGATGTCTACATAAGCAATCGCTTGTCCTTCCCAATGCTCCTTAAGATGTCAGTGGACATCAATGCTGTCAAAAAAATATATATATTTACTATATTCATGACAGATATAACACTTTGATGCCCTCTATTTTTAAAGCCAAAATCTGGCCATTTAAAAAACAAACCTTGTCTTAAGCCATTTGCTAAACATATGGACAAATGAATTACCTTGTTTTCGCTTTTCTGTGTCAACCAGGCATGAATACATTTAGCCCCACTTTTCTCTGGGTCTTGCGGACTTTGTTGTTCCATTGATCGTACAAGACCATCAATAGCCTTTAAATTCAGCCACCTTTTGTGACAACTGGCGCCTCAGAAGATTCCCTGCTAATTCTCTCTTTCTTCACGTACCAAAGACTGCCTGCTATTATTTCCAGTCATTTTGCCTTTAGCCAATTCTCTGTGTTCCGAGGTGAGAGGGCTTTGTCGCCAGACAAGAGCAGAGCCACCAAGACACCTCACAGAGCCGACATAGAAATGTTTCCATGGCACCCGGCTCAAGGTCATCTGGACAACAATATAAAATTAGCCCTCCAGAGAGAAACCTCTTCTGACACCGGCGCTTACGAGTCCTATTTGGCCACCGGGAGTCCTTTATATTTCCGAATCACTCCCACACGTACAGGACAGGAGAGTGTGGTGGACGGGATGGATTTTTTCGTTGTGCTCCGTTGGGATTGTGCTGAGCTGAAGAGTTGGCGCCCGCAGGGGGAAGATACGGGGTGGTATTGACCGGGATGGACAAAGTAGTCTGAAGCTTGAAGGAGAGTGAAATAGCTTGGCATTGGTGGCGGTGCAGGTCTCCCAGGTTTGGGGCTAATGGCCCCACTTGGCCCAAACTAGTGCTGGTGGTCAGATGGCCTGCTCCGCTGTGAAGTGAGAAGGCCAGGGGCGCACTTTCACATCCACTTCTGCCCGTCTTTGTCAAAGACTCTCAATGACTTTCCAAAAATAGGCAAGTGGGAATTCAGCAGGAGGGGGTGAAGTGCGCATGAGAGAGACGGTTGAATAAAATCCAGTCTCAAGTGCTGAGGTGTAAGAGTGCAGCATATGTTGTTTTAATGCTCTCATTAAAGACCATATTCTCTCCACTCAACGCTCTCGTAAGGGTCCTTTAATATACAATGGTTTCCTAAGAGACAAAGAGGCTCGTCTTGTGTGGGCGGCAGAGGAAAGCACTTACCTTACACGCTCAACATCATTGGCCATTTCTGAACCCGAAGACGGAGCAAAGAGCAGCAGGTAATTCAAGAGCAGTCAGAGGCAGCAGCACGGCTGCAGCCACAAGCTCACACTGTGCTTTTGAACACGGAATTTTCAACAATCTGATATGCTGCAAAAACATTTGCCTGGCAGGCACTGTTTATCTTAACGCAGCAGACAGGTTTCAAGATCGTGGCATCGCTTCTGTGACAATCTGAGCCCGACTGCCCCCTGCTCCACGCCCGGGCTCCCTGTCCCCCCATCAGTCCAGTTCCCTGGAGTATGAGGCCGATAATTGTCAGAATTCCCAGCAGGCAGTGGTGCTGCTGGTTTAATCTAGTGTGGGTGTAATCCGTGTGCGCTATCGGGTCTGGATGGGCCGTCACCAGACCTCTGGTACCTGGGGCTTCAGCAGGAAAACCACAGGGGGTAAAAGCTTTCAACTAAGATGTGAATGTGGTCATATGTGGGTTGGGGAGAGGGAAGAGGAGAAGGAAGCAGTATCCTCATGACAAATTGAGTCATATGAAAAGGAAAAATGGTGTTGCTGATATGTCATAATTGTTGGCTTCGATATACATATCAGCCTCAGGAAAGGGAAGATGAGACTTGACCCGAGTGGCTCGGTTCTCTGTTCATCATGCTGCCAAGAGACTCGAGGCTTCTGCCTTCTGGGCTTAATAAATGTTGCCTTTGGTCGACACAGCAGGTAGAATTTTTCTCGGAAACACTGGATAACGATTGTCTTTCACAATAATATCTGCACAAAAAAGGTGTGTGATGGCAAATGCTGCTGTATTGACAACAACAGGCTTAAACAAGAATCACAACAAATGAATCTCTGTTTTCATTTGATTCATTTCCTTAGTTTTTAGTAAACCGGCACAAGAAAATGAAGGAAACATATTCATGATTATCTTCAGCTCTGAGCATGGATAGATGGAGGGGTGGATGGATGGATGGGTGGATGGGTGGATGGGTGGATGGAAGGGTGGACGGATGGATTGAAGGATTGAAGGATGGATGGATGGATGGATGGATGGATGGATGGATGGATGGATGGATGGATGGATGGATGGATGGATGGATGGATGGATGGATGGATGGATGGATGGATGGATGGATGGATGGATGGATGGATGGATGGATGGATGGATGGATGGATGGATGGATGGATGGATGGATGGATGGACGGGTGGATGGATGGATGGACGGAGGGACGGACGGGTGGATGGATGGATGGACGGACAGACGGACGGACGAGAAAACTTTATTAAGTTATACCTGGGTGGAAACAGTCTGATATACTAAGCTTAAGTCATTTGCATTAAAAAATTAAAAATTATCCAATGTAACCAAAATAACAATTTTATAAATAAACCTCTAAGGATAAAGCAAATGATAATTTGGAACAAACACTGTGCGGGTTTGTGTGTGTGTGTATGTGAGTGTATAGCAAAGGGACCAACACCCCACAATGTGCTATCACTTACAAGCAGTATGTCTGATTAACCTTTGAATCTCTGGTGCATCGCCATTGTCTTAGGAGAGGCTCTCATTTGTTGAACTCTCTCCTGGATGGTGCATTTTAATGAGACCATTCAACGTTCCTGGCAAAGCTAACTGGCAACATTTATTTTTTTTAAAAAAAGGATGGGGTACAGCTAATGAGAACAGTACCATAGTCTTGGTCCAGGAAATCACTGCCCAGTTGGGTTGCCATTTTTAGATATTTCTAATCCAAATTCTCTTCTGGGATTCTAGTTATTCTGCGGGAAATATGGCTCATACTTTTCTTCAGATGGTTATTTTTCACAGTGTCACTGTATGCTGTCGATTCACAGACTGTTCCAGTCCCTGTGCTAACTGGTAAACAGGCTCCACAAATAGCTTCTTTTCACCACATCAAATACTATATTTATGTTCCTCCCAATGGACATTGTTCAGCAGAAATCCTGAGAAATTATGCAGAGATAATGCACTCATTCGGATATTTTTAGAGACTCATTATATCGTCACACATCGTAAAAAAGACAGCAAGGACACCCATGAAGAGACTTGCATCAGTGTACAATGATCCCCCCGGCTGCAACCTTCATTGACGCTCATAACCAGAGTGGGCCGAAGACGCACAACTCGTCCTGCGGTATTGATTTTTTCACACTGGATCTTCGGCTGAAAGGTCTCATTCTGTCAATCACACACCCCCACATGTGCACGCCGACACAAACACACAAATAACATGCCATAAATTAGCCAGAGAGATGGCCATTTTGACAACCTCCCCACTGGGCGCTCGATTAAAGGCGTTAAAGTGTTGCGTTAATGCGGGGACTTCATCTGTCGGGGGTTCACTTTTGTGCCTGACCGGGATGACTTTGGGACTCTCTGCGCAATCCTCGTCAATACGGAGCAGGAGCCCTGTAAAACTTTACAAGCCTGTGCCGCTAAGCGAGAATGCAAAATATTCCCTTGTGAGCTGAGATGATGTAAAGTTTACAGGCTCTTGTTCTCTCACTCACATTTAATTGGTCATGGGTCTGAGCATTTGCATGCAGCGGCTGGTGACAACTGAATCACTGCAAAACGTCTTTGATCTGATGCCTTGTTTTGTTGTTTTTTTGTCACCGTACATTTACACAGCTTTTCTGTCCTAATTTGAGCTTTCTGTTGAAAGCCTAACTTTTAAGGGAACTCACTCTAAGAACCCATGATGTGGTTTGTGCCTCAGTCAATTAGCAGAGAGGTAAATTAGCACCTCACAGGAAGGCGTTGTCAGGAGACGAAAAAAATCAGGACGTGCATGCCAATCCTAACATGTGTGGTGGAAACGTGTTAATTGCACCAACCTGCACGGCAATTACTGTCGGTTGACCTCATAACCAAAATGTGTGTCTGATTATCATGCTTCGCGGGGTCTGTTGTCGAGAAATCCCGACTGTTTGGACGTTGCCTTACACTGTCCATAGGGGAAAGTTCTCGAATGCACACTAATCTAATTCAAACTAATGAAAAATTATAATGGGGTTGTTTGTTCACTAGGATTCTAATTACATTCACTTGGATTTAGTCGCTTTATTATCGACGTTCTCCACTTCTTCTGCAGCTCAAATGGTTGCGTATGAATAAACATCATTTGGATTCAAATCTCGTGTCTCGGTCATTTTTGATAAAGCGCGTCGTAGTAACAGTAGATACTCGTGCTTCACTAGATTAAGGCGAGACGTCCTTTACTGTCTACGCTTTTATTCTTGCGACAAGATCAGGACACTTTTATCACCTTGTATATAAGTCAGGCAATGAGAACCGCTTTTTTTTCCTCAAGTCGTCACTCATCCGCGTCGCATTTCGCCTCCGAACTTTCCGTCTGCTCTTGTCTCCGTGGTCCTTGGCAGCCTTCAGGAGGAATCAGTCTTCCACAATGACCCGACTAAATATACAGAATCCATTGTCTCACTTTGGCTCTCTGCCTCGTTTATGGTATTCCTCGGGTTTTATAAATAGCTTGAATTCTCAAGAGCCTTTTTCTCATGTTCAGAGACATTTAACAGACTTTTCTTTGTAAAAAAAAAATTGGCAAACTACTATTAAAAGGACAATTAATGTGAAATCCCAACTTTCTCAATTCACTCACATATTTCAAATATTGAGGTCTTCCTCTCCAAGATGCAGTAAGTCCCTCATCATGACCATGTTTTAATTTTATGACTTTATAAAGTTCTCCCTCGTCTGAAATCTGGGCGGACGAGAGGTTACGAGAGCAGCGTCCATTATTGTGTAAGATTGTCTTTACTCCTGCTCCAGCCAGCCGTCATCACAGCCCGCTTTGTTTATACAACGAGTTCCTTGGAAGTGGATACTTCCGGGATTGATGAAGTGCGGTGAAAAACCCTGATGCTGGACCAATCACAGCAGAGTGGGCGTGGTTATGGTAAACAAGATTTAATCTCTAAAAAAACAAAGCATTTTCAGTGGGCGGGACTTAAGCACATTTTCTTAATATTTGAATGAAAAGAGAGTTTTGTACAAACAGACACATACTGATGAGTACAATAGAGTCCAAGATCTACAGTATTTAGGAGACACTTAAATCAACAGTTGACCTTTAAACATCGTGTTTCGTTCAAGACCTAATTTGAGAGAAGTTTAAAATATTTGATTATATCAGCTACTTGTCAATCAAACTTTAAGGTTTCAAACTTTGACAATTGACAATAAAACATATATATATATACATATATATATATATCTTCTTAATGTTGGCCCCTTTTTTCTTAAGAATGTGTTTCAATTAGCGCTGTATATCTAAAAGGTTTTAATGAAAATCCTTGACTAAATAAATTAATTTTACTCTTTCATGAAAATGTTTTTGATACACAAATATCCATTGTGTTTTCTCAGGGTCAGACTAAAACCTTTATTAGAACATACACTAGAAAATGTAACACTTTAAACTGTAAACAAAAAGGTTTTGAACATTAATCTCCCTGTAGGATTACATAGAACCATGTTAAAATGTGGTGCTCTTCGTCAAATCTTTTGGAAAATAAATGTAAGAAAAACCAAGCTAGACAGATATTTTTAGATGAAGTTTGTTTTTATGTTTTGTTTTTAAGTGGATATAATCAAATAAAACATTTAATCTTATCTAATTGAAATAATTATATTTTGATTGCTTCTCTGTAAATGTCGAGGGTTGTATTAAAATCCTTAAAATCATAGCGTCTATTATTGACTTTGCCTTCAGTGATTATTTGTTTTCCGTGAAAAGGGGATTTCAAGGCACAGACTCACAGCATGAGCGGAACTGTCAGCAGCCGAGCAAGCAAGGGGTTGAGCTTTGCGAGATGAAGATAGGTCCGACTGAGAAGGCAGGGGTTGTAAAAATTTGTTTGTCCAGGAGATTATTATCCAACACACACACACACTCTCCCCTGAGATAAACTCCGGCATGACAGCGCTCTAATAGTGTTTCACGTTTATCAGGATGCACAAATGTGCACTTTGCATCTATCTGCTCGCTGGAGCACAAGTCAAAGCACAAACGAAGACAAACATCAAGTGGTTCAGTAAATTGGAAATTCTTTTTTTTTTTTCTCCCCCATATCTAAATCCTTTGAATTCTCCAGGTCCCAAAAGTAATTAGAGTCTCAGGCGTGAGGGGCTCAAAGGGGTGCCCGGAGTCACACAAACAGAGGGACTGCCCCGTCCCTGGACTGAGAGGAAATTATGTCCTAACCTTACGCCAACAATTACGCACTCGTCTCAAATGAAGTGATGCTCAACACATCGTCCACATATTTTGTACTTGATATTTGAATGCATCAGTTCTATTATCTCTAATATAATAACTATTGCTTTGTGTGTTTGCACTGATTCAGTATCTCTTAGCAACTTAAGCAATCGCTGCTAATACAATGATTTTCAGTATAGCTATGTATAGAATAATTGGAAGTAGAGAAGCTTTTATGTAACGTTTTAAAACGCTTAGGAAATTAAAATGAAAAGCAACTTTAGCAATCACTGCTAATACAATGATTTTCAGTATAACTATGTAAGAAAGATTGAAGAATAGAAACATTTATGTAATGTTTTGAATATTTGGGTGATTAAAATTTAAGGCAATTTCATCAATCACTCCTATCTTTTTGTCTAATTATGTATAGAAAGATTGAAAAAGAAAACATGTATATTGTATATAATGTTTGATAAATAAATGAAAAATAAAAAGCAATTTTATCAATCGCTGCTAATAAAATATTTGTAGTATAATTATGTATAGTAACACTGAAGAAGATAAGCATTTATTTATTTTTTTATAAACGTTAAGGAAATGAATATTGAAAGCAACTTCTCAATCAATGCGAATAAAATAATTTTCAATAGTATTATGTATACTTACACTGAAAAAGTAATTTATCTTTCACTACTAATAAGATAATTTTCAGTATAATTATGAATTTAAAAATTGTGGATGATAGAAGCATTATGTAAAGTTTGAAAACGTTTGGGGAAATAAAAATTAAAGGCCCAATTCGTTGGATTGCCAAATGTGTTTCTGGCTCTCCCTAGTGTCAGAAATAGTGCAACTGCAATGTTGTAAATTCTGTTTTTGCATGTATGTATGAGAGGAAATTACACTTTAAAGAACAATTTTGCTATTGGAAAAACAACATTTCCCATGATAAATACAGTTTGTTCAGATTAATATGACAACTTTAACTGTTAAAACCTTCTTCATAGTTCAGTTGTCATAGAAAGTAGTATACAAATAGATTCTGAACTATTATACCTAAACTGGGAGTTAAGATTATACGTAAACAAGTCATGTGTCCTGCAGGCATCTCTAATGAGTTATATCTTCATTGAGCAGACGACCAGAAATAAGGGTCACAGTGCAGCGGCCTGCAGGGTGACTCTTATCTACTGGGTTGTGTCTAACATGACCCCTATGGCCTTTCCTCACCTGGCCTCGGGCACAGAGTCCAACTCCTTGTCCGAGAAAGATGAAGTCAGTGCCGTCTGTCCTTGCTGGGTTAATAGCCCTAAAAGAAAAGGGTCAGGGCTTCCATTATGGACCGATGCCTTATCAAACTCCGACCGGTCACCTGTCAATCACCCCAGCATACCTGCTACCCATCTGAGCGAGGCCTCAATTAAACCTGACAAGTGTTTACAAAGAAACACTATCTGTGAAGTCCAGCTGCTCATTTTTCGATCCTGTGTTTCCTCCGACACCTGAAATGGACAAATGTCAATCAGGGTTCAGATTTCCGCGAAATACAATCCAGGCGAGAAAAAATGTAATTATAGATATAACAAAACAAGAACTAAACCTCCGGGTCCATTTTCTCTGGAGTCACACTGTTCCCCCCCTCCATCTTTCGACCCCCCCGTTATTAGCTTGTTGTCTCCTGCTCCCCTACGTCCTCATGGCCGGATTATCTCCAGCTGCCTCTCCGTCCAACATCAGGACTCGCGACCAATGTTCAAGTGGACCGTGATCATGTCCGCCATATTCCTCTTCTTTCATCCCTCCATATATATCCCTCTCCACCTTTTGTTCTTACTTTTCCATTTCAGGCCCCATCCCTCCTTTCCTATTTTCCTGTCAATGGACTGATTTCTTTTTATCCGGGGGTGCAGCAGATTAACAGATATTGTATCATGGCCAAGACAGGCAAAGCCCCTCTCTGTCCCGGACATCTAATTAATGGTAATCCTTTAATCTGCTGCTTGTAGCGAAGACCCCTTTGCTCGCCGTCCCGTTCGCTGCAACAGAGGCGAGTCTGAAGACGAGACAGAGATACAATAGGTGGAGCACAACTTTGCCTAGTCAGCATGTCACAATTGTCGAAAAAACCTGGTGGACAAAGACACTTGAAAATCCAAAGAGAGAGAATGTGTTTTTCATTAAGGATTACGTGTAATCCATTTGTACGCCATAGTTGAATCCAGCTGTGTTGCCAGAAAGACATGTCACCTCCTTAGTCGTGAAACCAATATTCAAATCATGTTACTAGGGCTTGTTAAAGCAACACTAAGTAAGATTTCAACATTTTAAATTATTTTTTTATATTATTATGAATTTGGGGATTAATATACTCATAGTAGAACTCTAGGTCTCATCAACCTTATGACCACCATTTGGTTGCATTCATACTATCATGGTACTTTATAAAGTGTCCAGGCAAAAAAACAAAAACGACAGAACCTTTCCATATACACTCATATAAGTGTATATCGAGTAAACTGTAGTGACAGTTTATCTGCTTCCTGCCTTTAAAACTGACTGAGGAATGTGAGTCCCAGGACAGGCATTTATATACTTTAAGTATCTGGATATGCAGTTTCAGAAACTATACTTTTCAGAGTATTCATATTTTTGACACCATAAGGAATATTGACAGTGGTACCAAATGCACGCAGATGCGGTAATGAGTTCACTGAGAGGGAGTAAGAAACACAGACAGCTTGATGGAAAACAGTTTGGAACACAAGTTGTTTATTTATTTTAATACAAAAAAATGAGTCAAGACTTAAATATAAAAAAAACCCCTAAAATCATGGATAAAGATACAAGAACCAAGCCGCTCCGTCCAAATTTAAAGCTAAAAACTGCTGGATGTTGCACGTACCAACTATGTAAATATGTAAAATAATACAAAGCTGAAAATCAAATGGCCTTTTAATTTCCATACCATGTTACAAAGTTGAGAAATTCAGGTTGCTATCGCTTAGTTCTGTTCTTCTATTCTCTTCTATTATCTTACTTATTTTTTTTATTATTATTATTATTATTAACAAAAGATTCCCATTTTGTGTTTACAACACTGACAATAAAGATTTCTGATTCTGAAAATGTTCAGTTCAATTAAATCTAAATAAAGATGTTGAAATTTATTTTCAATCCATATGTTTCACTGAATGGACCCAAACCCAGTTTGTAAAACAAGCCACTAGGAAACAGCTCGGCTATTAAGTCATTGACTAGTCATGTTAGAGAGACCCTGACAATCCATATGTCCAATACATTTTTGTTTATCCCTGTTTATATCCTCTTTTGTAAAAAGAACAGTGAAAATCTCCAGGTCTATATGAACAGAGAAGTCGCCATTCTAAACTTTTACAGCTCAACTGTTTACATCTAAACAGCGAATATAAAACTTGCTAATGTGTTTGAAGTGTTCTTCGAGGGCTTCATTAAGTCGCTGCTCTTGTTTTTTTTGTTTTTTTTGCGTGGTGGTTCAAGAAGGTGAAGTTTAATTTGGAAAGCAATGAAGGATGGAGCCAACAAGAAGCATGGGTAGCAATAACAAAATGCCCCTGTCAAGTCTTCATCTGTGCTCACAATCTATTCCAAGTATGCATTCATCCCCCTCTCCACGGTCTGGCTTTGTACGTGGATGACATCTGCATTTACTGGCCTGACCTCACACTGTTGACACAGATGTAATTAACAACAGGGGAAGCAAACCAACCCCCATCTTAATTAACTTAATTAGCAAATATAAATTATCACTTTCAGTCTGTCTTCATTTGTTAGGCAATAAAGCCGGTATTAAAGCTTCATCTTGCTTCTGTCATAAACAATATGCAGCCGCTCTGTCTGGATGTGACACCACAGATGGTGTTTGGACGATCCAACAAATGCGTCGCACAGCCTTAATGTGGCCGTTTGGAACTTCAGACGAGAAATACTGCCACTCCACATGACACGCTCGAGTCAAAGCATACGTAGGAACAAACTGGTAAAAAACAGATTTGGCTTCTTATAGGTTTTAAAAGCCTCGATTCACTTTAAAAATTGAATGAACCTGAGTCGTAAAAACGAGTCATGCACAAATGTGCTGAAAACAACGTCCAAGGTCAGACACAACAAGGACAGTAGCGTAATCTGCGCTCGCACCATAGCAATTTCCCTAACAAATACACACAGTGAACCGCACATAATAGCCAGGTAGGTGTGTGTCTGTAACACACACACACACATGCACAGAGACAGCGAGGTTATAGATACCAGCAGACAACGCTTGTGATTAATGCATCAGCCTGAGAGCTTTGCTGTAGAAGGTGTCTGTGTCTTAATCACTCTCCGTGTGTTTCATTAGCTGCTCGCGCCGTCTGATGAATGGACTTGAATCTGGAGTCGCCGTCCCCACTCCATCCCTCACTTATGAGCGCAGACTTCTACCTAATTTCACACGACTTGGAAAAAGAAAAACACATCATATAATCAAAGCAATAAAATAACTCTAACCCAGACAGTGAAAGTGCTAAACCTTTGCTACTAGACTGTCAGCGATTTTACCAAGTCCATTTACGTCGCAGTTATTTACATTTTATTTTTAAATTAGGAATTAAAAAATGGAAATCTACCCGTTTTATCATCAACTTTATGGGGTTTTTTTTCTAATATTTGTGTTTCCCAAAAACTGAAGAGCGCCCCGACAATATTTAAGTTGTGGTAAAACATATGAATATCCAGGAAATGAGGTTCTTTTTTTGTTAAAGTGAAAGTTCAAAATGCTGGCAAAATGCGAAGGAAACATTGAAACAATTCAGTTCAGTCATTAATTAAAGTACAACAGGATTAAAAAGGTGTCAAAAAGTAAAAATTTAATTTAGAGTAAATAGATTTTTTTTATTTAAATCATTATTATTAAAATGCACACAACAGTGATAAAAATTACATCACTAATCACACCAGAGTATGCTTAACAGGATTTTATCTCCAGAAAAACCGAGTGTTTTCAGTGGGTGGGGCTTAAGCACATTTTGTAATGTCAATATTTGAATGAAAAGAGAGTTTTGTACAAACAAACACACACTGATGAGTACAATAGAGGTCCAAGATGTATTTAAGAGACGCTTTATTTATTCTATTTACAGTAATTATAATGGAGAAAAGCTTTTTGAGCTGAACTGAATTCCTAACAAAAAGATGAAAACAACAATAAAGAACAAATTCACGATCCATCGTCAACACAGCCAAATATTTTCTCACCACGGATGGACAGGTGTGCGAGTGGAGTTGCCAAGGATCTGGCAACCCGTCTGCTGCAGATTTCATTAACCTACATTTGAAGGATATGTCAGACACTCATCGCCGGCCATATGTGCTTTGAGTGCTGGAGTCGTTCCCGATGATGGGATTGAGTGTAAGGCGACGGCCAGCTTAACAACACATGCATACAGCTTTGGGGGCTTCTTTGGTTCTTAGTTAAATCTTATCTGGAACTCATCTGCTGAACTTCGCCGGCCCCTTCTAAGATGCTGCACTTCAGCTGTAAATCCTCCCAAAACACGTATCTCTTATTCTCATTTGCACTCCTGTGATTGCTCCTCGGCGCTCGACCATTATGCCGTTATGTTTTTCTAGTAACCTCAATTCTCAGCTGCTTTACAGGCGTAATGAGTATTTATGAAGCTTGAAAACAAGGTTATCATTGCATATATTTCTGTTTAAATCACCCAAACAAGCTTTTTAACTATTTCTCTCAAGGATGAATCTACTCATAGGCCGTTTTAGAAACACTTAAAATCCCTTTTGATGTTTCTTTAAATGAAAATCTATAATGTTTTCCGAACTTTAACCACTGTTTTCACTATTCAAATTGAAGGTTTGTGAAATTCCTTCATGCCAGTTCACTTTCCATGGAGGTCTTTTCCCCCTTTTTCCGCTCCTTAAAACAAATAAAATGTGAAATTCTGGATAATCGATAAAATTGGTATATATATATGGTTTCATATTAGAATTTTCACAGGGGTCTTCTTCCCACTTAATGCCCCCTTTTTCTTGACCTGAGAAAGTTAAAATCATTTCATGATGAGTGACAAATACATTTTGAAATTCTGGCTGACTTTAAAGATGAATTAGGTGGACATTTTTGTTTTTATGTCTTAACAAGAAGGAGCTATCTCGCCTGCGGTTGATACAGAACTCTGCAGCGAGAATTCTGACCTGCTCTAGTAGAAGAACTCACATTTATCCGATCGTTAAAAAACTTCACTGGCTGCCAGTTTCTTTCAGGATAAATTTTAAAATTCTGGTTCTTACTTTCTTCAACTATTCATGCTCAGGCTCTTCCTTACATCACTGATCTGATCCAGCCTTACACCCCAGCTCAGGCTCTGAGGTCTGTGGATCAGAATCTACTGATGGTTCCTGAACACGCTTCCGGACAAGAGAAGAGAAATCCTTCCAGGCTGTTGCTCCTAAGCTTTGGAACGATCTTCCTCTCCCTCTGTGTTTGAGGATCTACTGACTCCTTCAAGAAATATTTTAAGAGAATTTCTATTCTTGCAGGCTTTTCTGAGACCCCTGTGTTTGTCTCGGTATTGTCTTGACCTTTTAAACATATATTTTATTGGGTATTGTTTTGATTGTTTAAGACTGTGTGACCCTTGTCTGGAAAAGCACTCTACAAATATAAATAATGCCTTGAACCACCAGCCGCAGGATATTATCAGCCTCCTTGCTGTTGCTGTGACCATGGATACAGTTGAGAAGGCAGTAGTTAGAGCATTAGAGTTCCACTGGTCTATAGCATTAGCTGTGTGATGCCATTCTTTCCCTCCTTCCTTTGGTAATGAGCTCAGTGTTACCAAGAATACACTGAAAGACATTCAGTTATCAAACAAGTAAGGAGTGACCAGCTTAGACAAATAAAAGTACAGCCAGTGAAAGTCTCAAATGTTCCTTCCATCAATTACTTTATCATCCATAAAGCAACTGGTGACCTTACATAACCTCTCTCTCCTACCATTTGCAAAGCTATGGTATGCAGTGTTGCGGTTCACTCCGCTGATTTGAAAGGTACAATGACTCACAACTATGCCGAAAATGTAAAAGCATGTCCGAAAAAAGAATGTGTCAGTGTCAGACCCGGAATGCTTCGCTCGTTACCAGAAAAGCTATTTGGTCGTCCACATACCTGACTATTTTATTTTCGACAAAGTTACACCAAATAGGTGATTCTGTTGTGTTAAAATCTTAAAGAAAAGAAAAAACAAATGCATGGATCCTTTTCTCCTGTCGGGCTGCCAAAGAGACAACTTAGATGAGGTAGGGAATTATTGTAGCAAAAGATGAGCTCCACTGAGTTATGATGTAAGATGTGAGCGGTTGCTTGGCAACATTATGACAGGTAATAAAGGTGTAATGGGCGCAGAGCAGCTGTTAATATTTTCATTTCAATTGCTTAATAATCAGTGTTAGATTTCCTAACTTGATTTACAGGTGTTATGTTATCTTTCCTTACAGATCAGATGAGTATTGATTGAATAGTATATTCAGTTACTGGTTCTTTCCTAAACAGGTATTAATACTGTTTTTTTGGGGGTTTTTTTGGATAATAGATCTTTGGTCAAATTGTATGTGCTTTTACACCTTACATGATTTTCTAACATATACTGTCTTAGGAATTAACACCACACCCCAGCGTAAGTAAGTAAGTAAGTAAAGGGTATTTCTGATGCGCCTTTCTAGACTAGAGTCACAATCTAATACAATACACAGTTAAAATATATACCATAGATTTGCTTGGTGTCAAAAGTCAGTAGAAAGTCAAAATGGTGAATCGAAGATGCAGAATTGAAGCTCTTTATTTAACGTAAAAGAATGAAAAGATTTTTAAAAAAGCAAAAAAGTTTTGGTGGTCCGGCGGTTTATAAGAAGTTATTTTGAGCCAGGGATGTCCGAACCTTTTTCAAAACAGGGATGATGGTGTGAAAATGAACAGGGGCCAAGTGTTAATAGTAACATCTCATTCAGAAACATAACACAAAATTGTGACAAATAGCGTTTTCAGTGTTTACAAAAAGCATCAACACTAAATAGCTTCACTTTGTCATTTTAGTTTTTTTTTACTCATGGGAGCTTGTTTCACTGTGACTATTAAAAATAGTCCAATTTTAAAAAATTTGGCTGAATACAGTACATAACATAAGCTGTGGGCCCCACCGAAACTGCTTGAGTGCCTGCGGAGGGCCTGCGTCTGTAAATTTCATACTATTTCAGTTCTGCTTGGCTGGGATTAATTAACATGTGATCTGTTTCCAAAACACATAGAAACTGCTTTCAATTTCCATTGTTTTCGATTATTACTGACTGATAACAATAAAAATAAATCATATACAGATGTTGAGTTTATTCAAAAATAAGTCTATAAACTTGAACAACTTAAAAAAAAGAATTGCCATTTTTTTGCCAGTTGTGCTACATTGTTTTTATGTTTTTTATCTTAAATAACAACTAAACTCCAACTCTTCTGACTCACTCGCATCCAGCTCTACAGCTCGTTTGATCCAACTGAGCCCCAGAGGCTGAACTTAGTCAATCTTTTTCCTAGAAATCAAACAGTGGCTGAATGAAAACACTTTGCAGCTAAATGTGGACAAAACTGAAACTCTGGTTATTGCTTCTGATGATAAGGTTCCAGGGGTTGAATCAGTACTTGAGTGACTTAGGTCAGTCTGTCAAAACTGAGCCTGAGAAACCTGGGTGTTGTTTTTGACAAAGACATGTCTCTTGTTCGACATTGCAGAAAACTAACCACAAACTGTTTCCTTCAACTGTGAAAAATCTCTAAACTTAGGAAAATGATGTCACAACACCATCTGGAGTTTATAATCCATGCGTTTGTGTCTTCTCGTCTGGACTATTGTAACAGTTTATTTTTTTTGTCTAAACAAGAAGGATCTGTAGTGACCTACTGTGGTAGGAGAACTCACATTTCCCTGCTTTGATTGTTAAAGCGCTTCGTGACCCTGGTCTAGAAAGGCGCTTTACAAATAACCTTTACTTACTTAATTACTTACATGTCTTCTTCTCCAAGATGTAGTAAGTCTCTCATCGTGAAGATGTTTTGAAGTAATACTTAATACATTTCTCCCCCGTCTGAAATCTCAGCAACAAGAGGTTACAAGAGCGGAGTCCATTATGCAGTAATAATGGACCTCACTTCTCCACCAGCCAGTTGTAATCCCGCTCCGCTTTGTTTATACAACGAGTCCCTTGGTGGTGGACATTTCTGAGATTACACATCGGTACAAACCTTGATGCTTGACCAATCACAACAGAGTAGGCGTGGTTATAGTTTATAAGATTTTATTTCTGGAAAAACTTTTCTGGAGTTTTGTACAAACAGACACATATTCATGAGTACAATAGACGTCCAAGATCTATTAACAAGACACTTACACAAACACATAGGTTAACCTTCAAGGTCCTTCTTAAAAAATAATGCCAACATTAAAACAGTGTGATAAAAAGGTTTGGGAACCTCTGCTTCAAAGATCAAGCAGCAGCCATGATAGTCGGTAAAGTTCGTCCACCATTGAAGTCACATGCTGGCAAAATCAAAGCGTTGGGGAAGTTTCTAACATCTCCTGAAACAGTTCCACTGTGACTTGATCAGAGCCGATCATCTGAGAGTTGAAGGTTTGTACGGAGAAGCAGGTTTAATCGAGAAACTCCCCAGATGTACTCCGTCTCTTCAGTGTTTTCGTTTCTCTCTGTGCCATCACTCTCTCCCTTCCCCTCTGTGTGCTCTCTGCTACTCGGAGCCTCATCAGTCCCCCGTGCAGTTCCACACCAGACTGTTTAGAGAAGGCTAAAAATATATGTGTTTGGTTCTGTTCGTCCCATTGGACAACTTTATGGAGAACCAACCATGGCAGCTCAAATAACTTGTGAAGATCAAGACGAAGCAGCTTGAGGGAGTCCCTGCCCCCGCTGAAGAACATTACCATCGGATTATTGATTTACTGCAATGAATGGACGCAACATAAGTAGGGTTAAGCTCATTAATCCATTTCCCGCCTCTCTTATGGAAAATAATAGTTTTCTGTAATTGCTCAGATAAATTCACACAATCCTATTTTTATTCATGAAAGAAGGAATGTCAAAATGATCTAGGATATTATTCCTTCTCGTGATGTCTACACCATCCTTTATTGACTTCTGAAATCACCATTCATTGAGAAAATAACAATTAAAACTAAATAAAACTCCTTGCAAATACTTTTGTCGCCCAAAATATACGTCAAAAATTTCTATACATGGTTCTGATACATTTTTGCATAAGAATAGTTCAAGAAAAGTGTTGAAATAGTATTGAAATAAGAGCCTATCCCAGCTCCTTTGGGCACGAGGCAGGGGACATGCATTCACAGGGTACACAACAAATCCCACAAACACTCACACCTATGGACAACTTAGAGCTCACAATTAACCTCTGTATGTTTTGTTTTGTTTTTCAACTATGAGTAAGCAAGCATTGAGGAGCTCCATCAGTGATAGGATGCTCCATCCCCGGTGTGTGAGGGAGAGGTACCGCAGGTCCTTCCTCCCTGCTGCCATCAGACTCCACAACAAGAACACACCAAGATAACTATTTAACTGCACCTCTTGTTATTTATGTAAATATGATTGTGTATATATTATATAGCGCAGATTTATCTTTTATTCTATTTAGATTTTCTTTCTCGTTTTTATTTCTGGGTGTTTTTATTTCTCTTGCTGTTGTTAAACCGAATTTCCCCTCGCGGGACTAATAAAGGTTTTCTGATTCTGATTCTGATTCTGATGGCAAACTTCAGATAGAAAAGGTTGCACCCTCTAAGAGAAACCGAAAACTTCTTGGTGGCACAAAATAGAATTGACTACCTTTGTAAAAATGTTGGGTTTACCGACATGTTTGTTCATCTTTTAACTAGTTATTGAGTGGAATTGTAAATTAAGTATGCAGTTTAAAAGGCAGTTTCAGGATTTGAAATCATCAGCCATAATTATTGCTTGCTAATATCTATTGAGCTTTTCGACATTATTATTTATCGTTTATCCAGTTGGGTTCAACGGCCAGAGATCTAATCCTTTTTTTGTCTTTTAGTCTACACTAGAGGTCATCAACGTTTGAGCTACTCCAAGGGCGCCATATGAAAGAAACCTAAGCGCTGCCATCTGTTTGGTACACACTTCTGACCTGACTTAATAAATATCATTATAGATGATGAATGATATTCCTCTAATACACTTATCACATTAATGATCCCCCAATGAATGCGTATTTGCCAACAAGAAAGGAAACGCAAAATCAAACATAAATGTTTTGAACAGGCCAAAGGCTCTTAACTGCTTGAAAATATTTTTCTCTGGCGCCCCCCACTGTCAGTTCGGACTAAAAACTTTCGTAAAAAGTAAAAAGGATGGCCGCATTTGGTTCTTTTTTTTGTTTTCTTTTCTTGTTAAGTCATTAAGGAAGGAAATAAACGGAACCGCCGTCTCTGACCAAATGCCTGAAAACCATTGGGTGCTCACCTGGACACTCCCCACAAGCAAATATAGGGAGCTCTACTGTTCCAGTCATGACTGTTCAAAATGAAATCAGAATATGAGAATAAAAATCAAGTATTCAAGTATTGAAGGGAAGTACTGACAACAAAAGTAACTCCTCAAACCATTTAGGGCTAGATTTCTTTGCTTTTTAGGATTTAATTCTCAGGCGTATTTCTTTTCATAAAACTAAAGGTCTTGGTTAATTCATAGGAATAAAAAAACGTATGACTTCCAGACCTCAATCTTTGTCTTATGTACTCTTCCTGCCTCCCTTCCCTCTCCAGACTCCCTACATCCATCAGGGAGAGCTCCAATAGAGCGCAGCATTCCCAACGATTGTCCTCATAAATTGCGTGAGCGCTGGGGTGCAGAGGGGCTAAGTGAGCAGTAAATAACAAAGGGTCCGTCCACCATCAGCCCTCCGACCAGAGCGTTTCCGGAATCTGTCTTGTCACGCAAGATTACCCAGGATGCCCCGGGAGGGTAGTCGTCTTCTTCCGCGTGATGAATGCATACAGAAGAAGAGGCAACTGACCGCCCACGCCGTCTGGAACCTGGCAGAGTGAAGGTGAGGTCCAGGAAGGCGGCTGCTTCAAATTGATGAGCGTCTCCACTTCAGAGTGTAAAAGAAGAAGCTGTTTGTCTTCCTCCTTGTGTAATAACAGATCACTCTGCAGATATCTTTAACTGCCTACATTTTTCACTGTCAGGCCATTTTTCTTCATGTTAGTCACTTTCTCTTGTTGCCCTTTCGATTTTCCCAACGCCTTTCTTCGATAACCGCGTTAGTGTGTTCTTGAAGAATCACTGCCTTGGCGTCTGCATGGTTTTCATCCCTTAACTTTACTTTAAATCTACACATGGTAATCCAACATTTTTTCAAGATCACAATATCAGTAAACACTGTGTAGGATATGGTTCACGTTCTGTCATGTAGGGTTGAATTAATACTCACTGACTTGCCTAATACTTGGCTATTTCCTTATCGACAACTTTGATCTGCTGTCCTTTAGTTGACTATGTATCATGAGAATTGTTCGTTTTAAAATTAAGCGTGTTTTAATTAAATTTATAGATAAGAGCCAAAGATTATAAATCAAAGAAAGAAAATGGACATAAACCTTTCTACTAAAATAGCCAACATGTAAGTAAGTAATTTATATTTGAGAAGCTTTTCTCAGACCAGGGTCACCAAGCACTTAAACAATGAAACAAAATACAGTTAAATACATGTTTTAAACGGTCGAGACAACATAAAGACAAACACAGCAGCCCCAAGAAAATTAGGAAAAATCCTGCACATATAAAAATGTCTTAAGATGCTTATGAAGGAGTCAGTAGACAAAGAGGAAGAGGAAGATCGTTCCAAAGCTTAGGAAGGATTTCTCTCCTCTGGTCCGGAAGCATGTTCAGGAACCATCAGTAGATTCAGAGCCCGAGCTGGGGTGTAAGGCTGGATCAGATCACTGATGTAAGGAGGAACCTGACCATGAATAGATCTGAAAGTAAGAACCAGAATTTTGAAATTGATACTGAAAGAAACTGGCAGCAAGTGAAGAGTTTTAACTCGCATTTAAGGGAAATGTGAGTTCTTCTACTAGAGCGGGTCAGAATTCTCGCTGCAGAGCTTTGTATTAACTGCAGACGAGACAGCTCCTTCTTGTTTAGACACGGAAATAAATATAAATAAATACTCCAAATAATAATTACAATAGTCTAAACACGAAGATACAAATGCATGGATTATACGCTCCATAGACATTGTATCATGAAACAAAGTCTTCATTTTGAAAGGCCATTTCACTGAATTAGTATATAACAGTCAAAAGATTATGAAGCAGAGAGTAACATCTAGGAATTTTTAAAATTAAGTCACTATATCATGATACTGTGACTAAATTTTAAACACTGTTAAATGCAACGTTCAAGATCAGTCTGACATTAACAGAGGAACCTTATGTTCTCTCTCTTAAATAATGAGCCACATCTGTATTTTATTTCCTTTACTTGTATCATTTGATTATTGTTTTACTGAATGTATTACTGATCTATGTCTCATCATTTTTTATGTCTCATCAAGTCAATTTGTACTTATAATAATAATAATAATGAAACAGCTTTAAACACTACAGAGCACATATTTATATGATCATTAAAATCATGGATTGGTGATTGAAGATCACAAGATTGAGTATGTACAAAGACATGTTGGCTGTTGGTAGCAAGGTCTATGTAATTTTTTTTCTTTTCAGATCGAGGGCTCAGTACTTGTTCTTTCCACTCTATTTAAGAATTCCTTTTAAAAAAGGAAAATGTGGACATACAAGTACAAAGAATCCTCTTCTATTCCTAACAAAAAAACTTTTCTTTTTTTTAATTTTCAAAAGAAAACATCATCTCCCGCCATGTCCTTGGATGCTCCATGTTTCCCTTCTACCCCTAATATTAGTCCATCCGTCTCACTGGAGCGGCGTTTTCAAGTTCCCATTTGCCAGATTTATACCTGGCACACAAACCCACACACCTCCCACGACCCCACTCAACACCTGCTTTGGTGTTTCTTTTAAACGACTCATTTTTCAAAAAGATAGCGGCTGGTTTTTATCACAAACGGTGTCAGAGTTTAGCTGGATAACACGACTGCAGCTGCCGTGCGACGACGCCGGGCATGTAGGTGTGTCAGGAACAATAGGAGCTCACGTCGAGTTGAAGTTATTGACCTACTGTACATTTTTCTTCATCTAGTTTTCTCGTATAACAGTGTCTCGTCGTGCAAAAGGTTTGGGCTTGTATCTGCACCTGATTCCACCGATTCAACTCGATGGAAACCGACATTTTCAGGGCATCCGGCCAAAAGATAATACACTAGACAATCATGATAATAACTGATGTTTATTTCAGTTCCAATGGACAGAGATGCCACAGCCATAGATATCTATATAAGCAGCAGATATCAGATATAGATCAATAAACTATTTATTGGTTGGACGTGTAACCTTTTTAAGAATATTGATCAGCACAGTGTTCTGCATGAGGGCTCAATTTGAACGGTATTGACTGTGGTGTTGTTGTGATACGGCGAGGAAGGGCCTCGGGCTCCGGGCAGACGCTCTCCCCGCCACAGTTATTGACCCTGGCGACCTTCGTCTCTTCTGAAAATGAATTACATTTGAACGTCAATGCAGTGAAAAAAAAGGCAGGAGATGACACTGGGTTCTGATTATGAACGGGTTTGTATTCTCCCTTGTCATGGAGTAAAATGTCAAAGTGTGATGTCATCATCAGTTGCCAACCATGTTACTAACAGAGGCTAAAATAATCCATTTTTATAATTGAAATCTGAAATCTCTCGTAAGTTTACATCATTATTACACCTGCCTTTTAAATTCCCACTTTACGCATTTAGAAAAAAAAGGATCTTTGCTCGGAGACCAAAACAGAACATGAGAAAAACTTCTGATCATTCAATTATTTACTGGTTTGATACTAAGGTTCTAAAACCTTAATTAAAAACCTGAAGTATGTTGCTGTGAATCCTGAGATAATGACAATATCGTGAATAAACAAATGAAAAATGGGCTCTAAAATATGACAAGGATATCTTAATACACTGCTGAACATAAGTCTTATCAAAAAAATGTTTATTTCTATTATACAAATCTGTGATTGATGTTTTGATGCATTATCTCCCTTTAAAAATTTCAAAATTGTAAAAAAAATAAAAAAAATAAGCTTTTCATGTGAACGTGAAGCTGCTTAGTGTCAATGCAACTTCCTATCTAATCATACGGTTTTACCTGTCTGGTTGAATGTATAAGAACTTGTGTTGGAAGTGCTGAATGAGAAAACTCTTGGTATGATGTCACTATCCTCATTTGTCAGCTGCTCTTTATAGCTTCATCGAATGTGGATAACCTTGAAAAATGTTTGGACACTCGGACCGAAAGGTTCAACTAAAGTTCACTTATGATAAATTGTTGTTCTCGTGTTATTAGAGTAGTTCATGTTTCTTTGTTTCATAAAAATAGTTTGGTTGTCTTTAGTCAGGAAATGTCTTTATCGTCGTAGGAAGAAAACTGCTGGGCTAAAGGGCGAAGCTCTTGATTTACTGGTCAATTGATGGTGACCTCAGGGTGTCTGGAGGTAAGATCAAGGTAGAACTGCTGCTCATCCACATAGAAGGAACCCAGTTGAGGTGACTCTGGCACCAAGAATACATGGAAGCAGAAGTTGTTCTCAGGTGTCCACCATGCCGTCACCGGAAACACAACCAACCGAATACAATCTTTTTAACACAACTTAAGCTTGAGTGCCACTACTAATGTTAAGTTAAAGACCTGAGATTCTGCCTTGTTTTAGAGTAAAATTCCATCAGTTGCCAACAATTGTATTGTCTAACAGCGGGAGAACATCTAGTACTTTCACTAGTTTTAGTACCATTTCATGACCCCTTACTATCTAACAATGGCACTTCCTACATGATAACGTCAAGCGCTAGAAATCTGAACATCTTTTTTAAAAGACGTTTTATGAGTGAAAGAAACTTCAACTTAATGATTGGCGGACATTTTGTACCACACATAAAACATTTATACTATTAAAAAGATTTATGTGTTTACACTTCCTGTTCTGGCGACGCAGAATGTATCCAGGCTCTATGAGACGACGCCACGGATTTTTCCAAATGTCTTTCGCTAAAAATTATGCCCTTGTTACTGTACAATCCAACACAGACCTTCAAGGAATTACCAAATAAATGGTTGTTCTAACTTTTAAAGGAAATCTATTATGATGTATTGATTAGTCATAAGTTAAAAAAAAAAGGGCAAGGGACACAGTTTAGCCAATCAGACATTCAGTTTTGTCTTGTGATTGTTTTTGATAATATAAATATTTAATGTTTGTCAAAAATATCCTCTAATTGTACAGTTTAGGTTTCCTTCACTCAAAAAAGAAAAAAATATTTCAAAATACACATTTGCCATACCATAACAAATAATGTTTTTTGTGGCTTGTGTGAAAACCTTTACCAATAACTGGTACAAGGAGGAAACACCAACACTAAAAGAATGTACGAATGTCATTTTTGGAATTTACAAAATGTAATTGCTCTCCAATAAAATAAAAACAGGAAGAAAAATGTTATAAGAAATGTTGGAAAATGGACAACGATTTACATTTATACAACAAAATAACACTAAATGACTGTTTGAACTCTGTTTCACTGTGTTAAATATCTTTTGTATGAAATATCAATCCAACCCATTCTACGTTTTGTGTTATTTTTTAATTAATTTTTATTTTATTTATTTTTACGTTGTTTTTCTGTTGTTTGCATTTAGATAGTTTCTGTGTGTGTTGTTGTTTAATTAAGAAAACTAATAAAATGTGCTTTTAAAAAGAAAACTTGACATCATCACGTAGGAAGAGTCTGGACCGAAAACTCCGGCTGGACCGAAATGCTGCTCGGCGGCTTCTTGCGTGTTGTACAGGGAGTGGATCAAAAACCACAATTCTCCTCATACTGCCCCCAGCTGGGTACTGAAAAAGCGGAGAAGGCTCAGAAAACAGCGAGAGCAGAGTTGTGACGTTGCACAGTGGGAGGTCAAATGTCCATGAACCCCGTTGTGTACCAGGAAACGATGTCGTGCGGCGACAATACCTCTCCTTTTTTTTTTTTGATGCTGAAATGTTCATCATTAAAGTTAATTTGCTGGACAGTTGTACGTTTTGTATTCAAGCTTGTTGTGGACAGGTAAAGCTTTTTCTTTTTTTTACCGGTGTGCCCTGCACAGCTGTGAAGCAGGTTTATTTTTAAGACCTGACCAGCTGCACTAGGTGAGAGGCCTCCGCAGTATCGTTTCCTCCAAATCTCTTATCCCCTTTTCCACCATCTTTCAGGGGGTCTGTCAGCCTTCATGTTCTCCCCCTGCCTTCATGTTCTCCCTCTGCCCTTGCCATGATGACTTGGGCATCTGTGCTGAGGAAAGCAGCCTCCCTTGGCTGGAGGTGACCCCACGGATCCTATTAACATCACACACTCTGAATGGCCAAAACACACTCCCTAAATGAACTCTTTCTATTCCCTCAGCCTCCTTCGTTGGCAGCACCCACCACTGGGCGAATTAGATTGCAGGCTTTTTAATACGGCGCTTAATGGTTTATAAATTGCACATAATGATTACTCCTTTCCTCTCTCTCTCTCTCTCTCGCTCGCAGTGCTTTTTACAGCCCCTCAGCTTTTCAAAGGGAGTGGGTGGGATTTAATATGAGTTGGAGGAGGAAGAAATGAGAAGCCGGACCAACACAGCTTTCTGTCTGCTCTAACGCTTCCCCTGATAGAGGGAGGGAAGTCTTAAAAATAATGCTCGACACTGATACTATCGGGTGGAAGCATATAACCACCCGGGTATGACGATGCAGCAATGAAGAGACAGTCACCGGCCACGTTGTAATAATCAAGCTTCGAAGGAGTGGGAGAGCGATGTAAGGAAGCGGCAGGAAGCGAGCATACTGTACACAAACGCCATCATGGAGCGGTCAGGGGTTTGCTTCAGGGTTTGAATATCATCAAAATACTGTTTGTTATATCATGAGAATCAAGTGAGGAGTATATAAAGACACCATCTAGTGTTACTCTTTTTATTTTTCAATCTAATAGTTTCAAACAAACTAAACAAGGCCAGAAAAGTTAACGTTGCAATGATCTTTGGACTCGTATCAACGGAAAATCTAAAATCTCATTGTGATAATTTACCCAGAATATTGAATAAATCTAATTTTCTACTCACCCAAATGTCGAAAAAGTGTTGGGATTATTTTCAGTTAAATCAGTGGCTTTTTAGTGTTAAAGGCAAAAATGTATGTTCAATTTAATGTAGCAACTGATGCTCAGTTGTCATCATCTTTATCCAAAATGACAAACTTAAAAAGATCTGCTGATCTGCTCATCTGTAAAGTCTATCTTTTATTGAAGCCTTGATACTAGAAATTGTTCGAAAAAAAATGTAATAAGTGTATATTTTAAGCTTGTTAAGGGCAGTAGCCTAAAGGCTGCTGTGTACCAAATCGCGCACTTATATAAGTGAACTGTTTTACAGTACACTGCAAGACAGTGTACATACTTGCCCAGTGCGTAAATTTCGACATGGCAGTACTGTCTCAAATGAAACACTGTCGTTACACATTTACCGGAAATGAATCGACAGCTTCTACTTCTAATACTTTTTAACAGTGATTGCAACCAGAAGTTGAAACACTATCCCCAACAATTGACAGAGCTTTTCGCCAATTGAAACAAGTTAGTAAGTTGTGTTTCATTGTGTTATTATTGTTGTTGTGTTGTTTTGTGGTAAAATGCGTTTCCTCAAGACATTTTCGCTTGTATCTTCTCCAAAGACACGTCATCAGTGACGTAGCTTCTGTTTAGCGTCACCTACGTCACTAAGATGGCGGCTGTTAAGGGTGGAAAGTGTCTATCACTGCGCATTGGGACGCACTTGTGCACTCAAAATATTAGGTGTAAGTGCAGAAGTGCACGATTTGGGACTATTGCAACATAGTTTGTTTGTTTGTTTTCATGTCTTAACAAGAAGGAGCTGTCTGGCCTGCGTTTGATACAGAACTCTGCAGCAAGAATTCTGACTTGTTCTCATAGAAGAACTCACATTTCTCTGATCCTTAAATCTCTTCGATAGCGCTCAATATTATGCGGCCCAGGCTTAGCAGCTTTGGTAATATCTATAATCACATCTCTGTAATGGCTTCTCACTATTTACTTCCTTCCATATTCTCTTCAAATTCTATTTATTTTTCTTGATTTATCATTAGGATATTCTAACATCAATCTTGACTTGTAAATTATCCTAAATGTACCCAAATGTTATAATTATCATAGGCTCTATTCGGAAATTGTCTTCCTAGTTAAATGGTTATAAAGCTGCTTTTTTTGTGGTAAAGTAGGCTGACAAATATTCTTGATATTGATATTAAGAATGAGGTCAGGTTAATTAGGTTTTTAATTTTGAGGTGCTGCGTCAAACCTTAAAACTTTCCTGCAAGTAAAAGTGTCAGTTATCCAGTGCTTTATAGAAAATGTGTTTTTTTACAAGTCATTCTTTGGGCTCCCAAAATAAACCTCTCAGAAAGGTGTCTTTATAAAACAACTCTCAGAGGTGACCGAGGCACATAATATTTGCTTTGACTTCAAATATCTTACTTACTATAATGTTGTCGGTCGAGCTGTCAATCACCTTGGTGATGCACATGAGGTGTGAAACTGTTCTTAGCCGTGTGTGTATTTAGGTACATGCCTTGTTGTGTTTGTCTTTGTTGCTTTTTTTTTTTTCAATGTGACTTTGGATAAGAACGTCGGCTTGTGACTGTGGACGATGTTGTTCATTTCAATTTGAAGACATAGTACAGTCTACCCAACGTCCTTCATATCCTGCCCTTGTTTCATACGGTTCTGTCCACAGCAGGAGTCCAGAGGAGCCGTATGATCACATGTGTACTCGTGTTACTCGCATCAGGTTGAGGACGAATATCATTATTCACAAGGAAGTCATCCTTGCCTGAGAAGAATTTTCCTCTTGTATTTTAAGGTAAGGAAAGTTCAATTATTCATGCTTTAGTAGTCATTTCGAATTGAAGAATGAAACCACACATTTTCAGGATTAGAACCCTTATTAAAGTGCAATTTTAAAAAAAAATTGTGGACGAATCAAACTGAATATTTCTGCATTCTTGTTGCAACTAATGTTTTGATTTAACTGTGTTTTACACAGATCTTGGACCGCTATTGTACTCTGTTTGTGTGTGTCTGTTTGTATAAAACTCTCGTTAGATATAATATTTACATTAGAAAATGTGATTAAGCCCTGGCAACAGAAAACACTTTGTTTTTCTGAAGATTAAATCTTGTTTACCATAACCACACCCACTATGCTGTGAATCATATGAAGCTGGTTAATCATTGATGTTTGTCACCACGCATCGTCAATCCTAGAAGAAGCTACCTCCAGGGGACTCGTTGTATAAACAAAGCGGTGCGTGATAGACATTAGTTTACCTTTAGCCACGCTACCATTTGTTGCACTTCATTAAAACAGCTTTATGCTGACGATGAGGTGCAGTTGGCTTCATCAGGCCCAAGCTTAGTCCAGATGAAAACATTTATAAAAATATTATCTCCTGACATTTCAAACAATGCAGAGTGGTTTCAGATAGAATTCAGTGTCCTCACTATCCAGCTGAAAGCAATGAAGTTGTCCTCAGCCACTGGGCCATGGTCTTGTATCCGTCCACAAGGCATTTCATACAAAAATGGGAAGAAAGAAAAATGTATGAATGTATTTCTGTTTATTGATCGTAACAGATTTTTTCTTTTTTTGGGGGGAAAAAGAAATGTTTTTCTAAGAATTAACATTGACCTGTGACTCTGGACAGGTCAAGATGTTTTCTTAGGTCGAGTTTTCTAGCCTGTAAACATGATAATGATTGTAGTGTGATGTATTTTTAACGCAGAGGTTTTGCTTTTAACTTTCAAGGAAACAACGTTAAATTGAACCGATCATGTTGGTCTCTGTATCAGACTCTTCATGTGGAGAAGGTAAAAGTTACACTCTTTCTCTCACTAGTGATCACAGGATTCGGGAAGAAAGACGGGAAGGTGGACAAGACTTTGCATTAATAATGAATTAATGAAACACCCGTCAGCGAGATTACAACACATACAATACCTGTAACTATAATTGAACACAAAATATTCTTAGTGTCTAATGAAACTCGGGTGAAAATAAAACTAAAGTACACTAATATCATCTTTCAAAGTTGCTTGGTTCAGATCAAAATACTATTAATGGCACAATTAGAATTAATCAAACGTCTATCACTCATATTAACGCAGACATTTCTTTAATATATATTCACTCCAATGGATTACTCCCGCCAGTTGACTCAGTGGCCTGAGTATGTCTGGAGGACGGCAATTAGCGAAGTGTGGGAGGTTTTCAATTTTAAAGCATTACAATATGATGAACAGTAGCCAGCTAAGACTCAGCCTCTTGCTCGTCGGCTTTGACGGCACTAAGCGAAATTTCAATTAACCAACAGAAATGTCAGCATGAGGTGCTCACCTCGGAATGTGAGGACGCAATTACGTTTTCAATCATTTGCATGTCAGAGCATTTCATTTGTCAGTTTGTGTTACGAAGGAATGTCATTTTTAAAAGCTTTCGCTCTTGATTTTTAAAACAATAAATGGACAAAGCTGTCACACTATTTATTTAGACAGGTGAGAACATGAGAATCAGTTGGATGAGTGGATGGATCAAGTCAAGTTAACTTTTTTTATTTGTCAAATGTACTATATGCAAGACGTTCAGTACAGTACAGATGAAATTGCAGTCATCTCAGACCCACGGTGCAAAATAAGCAGTGAAAAAATAAAATAAGTAGAAAGGACATAAAAAATAAACAAGTCAACAAGACTTATATTAAACTGAATACAAACACAATTAAGGCATTTTGTTATTTACAGGGTGAAATGGAAAATGGGATAATTAAAGTAATTTACAAGTGAGGTTGTGCAGTTTAGTGCAAATATGTTTTGATGAATGGATGGATGGATGGGTGGGTAGATCGATGGATTGGTGGCTGGATGGTTTGATGGATGGTTGGATTGGTAGATGGATGTTATGATGGATAGATGGGTGGATGGTTTGATGGATAGATGGGTGGATGGATGGATGGTTTGATAGATGGATGGGTCGGTAGAAAGATGGATGAATGGGTGGTTTTGTGGGTAAGTCGATGAATGGGTGTTGGGTAGATGGATGGATGACTTTATTATTTGATGGATGGATGAATGGGTGGTATGGTGGGCAAGTGGATGAATGGATGATTTGATGGATGTATAGGTGGGTGAATGGACGGATGCATGGATTGGTAGATTGATGCATGGATGGGTCGGTGGATGGATGGTTTGATGGATAAATGGGTGGTGGATGGATGGATGGATGGATGACTAAAGATGCCTCCATAAACAACTCTAAATATTTGACCTGGTCTTAGTTGCAGTTCCAGTGACTGAAAGTGATCAAAATGAGTAAAATAACTGTTGAGAAAACTAAAGCAACACATCAAAAGTAATGCAATGATGGTGTATAGCAGGTAAGAGCAAAGAGAAAACTGGTCAACTGAGATAAGGTGGAAAGTCAACACCGAGACCACCCCTCGCTGGGCTTAAAGCAACTACTGGAATAATTTTAATTTGTTTAAGACAAACTCCTGCCCTACTTTCTTCTCCCTCCACTGCCTGTTATGCCTTGAAGACAACAGCCGGAGACAAACGTGTCACTTAAATTACAACCTCTGTATAGGAAGCAGGGATTCATTGGACTATAAGCGAGCAGAGGAAAGAAGAAACTCGGCGGTAACTAGAAGACAGCAGCAGAGGGAAATGCGGTTTGCTAATGGCAGACTGAAGGGTAAAGGTTGAGGAAAATGAGAACAACAAAGAGACACACAGCCACACACAAATACACACAGAGAAATGCAAAGCGATAAGCCATGGTGAGAGAAATTGCTGATTCATGCCCTCTGTCTGGTAATGCTAAAACAGAACATTGATTCTGCAAGATGCACAAATGAAAAATCCATGGGGGTGAGGATCTCTACAGCCCCCGCGGCGGAGACGGCAAGGAACCGGCAGTCGCGGCGCTTCGTATCGCCACTGACACCGAAACCGGGCCTCTGGCTGGGCGGCGGGTGGGAGGAGCCGGATCCACTGGACAACGGCCAAAACCAACCGAACCAGCAGGACGCCCGCTGGGAACAACGCTGAGAGGAGAATGTTTAGTTTTGAGCTTAGCAAGGAAATAATGATGAGTGTGTCTTTATTAAGAATGCACCGTTCTCGGTCCAATGAAACTGAATAGGGGGGTTTGATGTTCAAGCCAATTTTCGGGGTTCGATACACAATGCAGGTCTGGCAATTAGTTACGAACTTATGGTATATAAGGAAATAATAAGGCGGTCCCTAATGTTCTTTTGTTCCCCTGAATTTATGTAATCCACTCAAGACGTCTGGACATTTTTTTCTGGTTCAAGCTGCCATCAATCACCAATCATGGATTGTGAATTCGTGCAGCTAGAATGGCTTCATTAACTTCAAGAGCTTAATGTGACAAACAAAACATCTGTTAAAGAAAAAAGTAGCGTACTCATAGATTTTTCTTGTTGTTGGAGTAAGAGTTTAAGTTTTTTTTACAAGGTGGTTTAATAATGCCGGGAAACAAGGGTCCAAACCACAGTCGCAAATCAGTTTAGTTCAGGACTCATTGTGTGTAGACTATGTATACTAACAGTACGTCTGCAGATGACAACCTTAACATGGAGCCGAGTGGGAAAGACTAAGACCGCTAATTCCCTTAAGGGGGACATGAGGGAGCCTATCCCAGTTACTTTGGGTAGGAGGAAGGGACACCCTGGACAGGACTTCCAGTTGGTTGCAGGGTAGACAAAGACATACAACCATATACACACACCCTCATACCTATGGACAAAATTAACTCTGTATGTTTTTGGACTATGGGAGGAAACCGGAGTGCCCAGAGTAAACCCAAGCAACACTGGGAAAACATACAATGTCCAAGGTATTTTCTTTAAAGGTATTTTGCTATAAAAAACTTTTTTCTTTTTCCGATTTAAGTCTCTGGAGCTTAAGCAAGCGAGAAAGGGGAAATGAAGAAAAAAAAATGTTAACGTATTTCTGAGTTCGAAAAAAGCCCCCAGCAGAGCAGTTTCAGTTGAGTGGTACATGTTTTTTCTACTTCTATTTCAATGTATTTTGGATTTCAAATGGCCCACAGTTGTGCCTGGAAAGGGATTTATTCACTCACATTATGTGTTGTGCCACCAATGTTTTTTTTGTGTTTCTACTACAGTGTTAAATTTCCTAAAATATTTCCTTATAGGATTAATGCAAAGAAGTGTCACCACATTCTAAACCCCATGAGAATGATAGTATTTATTTAATTATTGTTTGCAACGCCATTGGCTTCCGCTTCCGGTGAGCCTTTGATCGGCTGCTTGAAACGTGAGCTCCTGCAATAATTGCCCAAAACAGTCGTTTTAACGACTACTTGTCCGGATATTATGCTCATATCACTTAAGATATGTCTCAAGCATCTCGGATCTATGATCGTGATGCTCTTTTCAACATCAGAGAGTCGATGGAGGACTTCACTCGCGACCGTTACCAACGTCCGGTGAACGTGTTTCCGGCTCCGCTTCTCATCGACTCGGACTCTGTGGAATATCGTTTGATCTCTCGAGTACCGGGCGATTTCCACAAGGGATCGAGTCGGGCTGGAGTACAGGTCAGGATGAGACGTGCAGTTGCGATCGCTCGGAACAACTCTGACGTCATCGAACGTCATCGGTGTTTGATCGACATCCCTCTCACTGTGTGTGACGACACATCAGCGCTGCCGTCTGTCCAGACCTCAACGAAAGGTGGTAAGATTTTTTCATTTCCTCTCTTTAATTCGACTTTTACTACCGAGTTGAACGTCAGTGACAGCTGGTACCCACGTGACCGCTGTTCGCTTCAAAAGATCCCGCTCTGCGCGCCTGTCAGTGACGCAGCGTCGTCAGTGACGTCATCGGTGCTGAATGTGGGACTTCTTAATGTTCGCTCCATTACTAATAAATCCTTTATTCTTAATGATCTTTTCACAAGAGTTAATTTGGATTTATTATGTCTTTCTGAGACTTGGCAGAGAGAGGAAGAGTTTATTCATCTGAACGAACTCTGTCCAGTAGGGAGCGCTGTCCTGGGGAAGCCTCGCCTCTCTGGTCGTGGAGGAGGTCTTGCTACTGTTTTTAGGGAGAGTTGTTCTTGCAAAGTGATTCAGACACAGGAATTCACTTCTTTTGAGTCTCAGATGATCTTGGTTGGTTCTACTAGACCTTTCTATTGTGTGTCAATCTACCGTCCGCCTGGTCCTGCGGCGATGTTCTTGAAAGACTTTAGTGACTTCTTATCTTCCATTATTCAGATGGAATCTGTTCTTATTCTTGGAGACTTTAATCTTCATGTTGATGACGTCACATCTTGTTCTGCTAAAGAACTTTTAACTTTAACTGAAGCCTTTAATTTTGAGCAACATGTTTCTGAACCCACTCATCAAAAAGGCCACATTTTAGACTTAGTTTTTACTCTTGGCCTGAACATTTCTAATGTATCTGTACATGATGTCCATCTGAGTGATCATTCTCTTGTCTTGTTCAACCTGGACTTCATCCCTGAACCTAAGCCTTTGAAAGTTAGGTCTCAGAGGCGTGTCATCTCAGCCGATACTGCAGACAGTTTTTCTGCTATGTTTGACCGTCTTTCCTTTGATGACTGTCCAGATGTGGACAGTTTGATTCACTGTTTTACTGATCATTGTGTTGAAATACTAGATCAAGTGGCACCTGTTAAATCGAACTTGAAAATTCAGAAAAAACGGTGCCCTTGGACAAATGAAGATCTCCTGAGTCTGAGGAGACTTTGTCGAAAGACTGAGCGTCTCTGGAAGTCTACTAAACTTGAGGTGCACAGACTTCACCTCAGGGATCTGTTGACTTCTTACAATGAGATGGTAGAAACTGCTAGATCTGATTACATCAGAAAACTGGTAGCAGCAAATAGGAAAAACCCCAAAGTTTTGTTTGACACGATTAATTCTCTCGTGTCTCCTGCTCCTCAAATCACGCCGGTCTTCTGTGAAGCTGACAGCAATGCATTGTTGAGATTTTTCATTGACAAAATTAAATTGATCAAAGAGAAAATCTCTCCCCCTTTGTTGGGAACCCCTACTGTCTCTGAGCCCATCTCCTCCTCTTGGTCATCCTTCTCTGCTGTATCTTTGGGTGATATTTCAGCACTAGTGAACAAGATGAAACCCTCCTCTTGCTCAGATGACGTCCTTCCTTGTAGGCTTTTTATCAAAGTATTTGATGTAATTGGCCCCTGGGTTACCAATATGGTGAACCTCTCCCTTTCCACGGGGGTTTTTCCCAATGCATTTAAACATGCCATTGTGGAGCCTCTGCTCAAAAAACCAGGCTTAGACCCAACTGACCTCAGTAATTTCAGGCCTATTTCTAAGCTCCCTTTCTTGTCCAAGATCTTGGAGAAGGTGGTGTCCGAGCAGCTGTCTTTGTTCTTGGATCAGAGCGACATCCATGAGAAGTTTCAGTCTGGCTTCCGTAAACATCACTCTACGGAGACAGCTTTATTGAAAGTGTCCAGTGACATCATGATGTCGGCTGACTCTGGTAAATTCACTGTTCTGGTTCTCTTGGATCTGTCGTCAGCCTTTGACACAGTTGATCACCAGATCCTGCTGAGAAGACTAAGGGATGAAGTGGGACTGTCTGGGTCTGTGTTAGAATGGTTCTCATCTTACCTTTCTGGGCGCAGTTTTAGTGTATCTGCCAATCAAATGAGGTCTGAATCGGCAGATCTGTTGTGTGGAGTCCCTCAAGGTTCTGTTCTGGGTCCTTTATTGTTTTTGCTGTACTTGATTCCCCTTGGTAAAATCATTCAGAGATTTCCAGATGTTTCTTATCACATTTTTGCTGATGACATCCAGCTCTACTGCTCTTTTGACCCAACTGAGCCCCAAAGGCTGAACAGCTTAGTCAACTGTTTGCTAGAAATCAAACAATGGCTGAGTGAAAACACTTTACAGCTTAATGTGGACAAAACTGAAACTCTGGTGATTGCTCCTGATGATACGATTCCAGGGTTGAGTCAGTACTTGGGTGACTTAGGTCAGTCTGTCAAACTGAGCCTGAGAAACCTGGGTGTTGTATTTGATAAAGACATGTCTCTTGTTCAACACTGTAGAAAACTGACCAGAAACTGTTTCCTTCAACTGAGAAAAATCTCTAAACTTAGGAAAATGCTGTCACAACATGATCTGGAGCTTGTAATCCATGCGTTTGTTTCTTCTCGTCTGGACTATTGTAACAGTTTGTTTTCATGTCTTAACAAGAAGGATCTGTCTCGCCTGCAGTTGATTCAGAACTCTGCAGCGAGAATTCTGACCCGCTCTAGTAGAAGAACTCACATTTCTCCGGTCCTTAAAACTCTTCACTGGCTTCCAGTTTCTTTCAGGATCAACTTTAAAATTCTGGTTCTTACTTTCAGAGCTATTCATGGTCAGGCTCCTCCTTACATCACTGATCTGATCCAGCCTTACACCCCAGCTCGGGCTCTGAGGTCTGTGGATCAGAATCTACTTATGGTTCCACGCACACGGCTCAGGACCAGAGGAGAGAAATCTTTTCAGGCTGTTGCTCCTAAGCTTTGGAACAATCTTCCTCTCTCTTTGCGCTTGATGGAGTCTACTGACTCCTTTAAGAAACATCTTAAGACGTTTCTATTTGTGCAGGCTTTTCCTTGAATTTCTCGAACTCCTGTGTTGTTCTCGGTGTTGTCTTGATCTTTGAAGTATGTACTGTTTTGAGTATTGTTTTGATTGTTAAAGCGCTTTGTGACCCTGGTCTCGAAAAGCGCTATATAAATATATATTACTTACTTACTTACTTACATTAAAACTTGGAGTCACCAATTATTTTGATGGGCTAGTAACAGTTTAATACACACTTTGAATGGGCTTGTACTAGTTTAATATACACTTTCAATGGGCTAGTACGAGTTTAATACACACTTTTAATGGGCTAGTAACAGTTTAATACACACTTTGAATGGGCTAGTACCAGTTTAATACACACTTTGAATGGGCTAGTACCAGTTTGATACACACTTTGAATGGGCTAGTACCAGTTTAATAAACACTTTCAATGGGCTAGTACCAGTTTAATACACACTTTGAATGGGCTAGTACCAGTTTAATACACAATTTGAATGGGCTAGTACCAGTTTAATAAACACTTTCAATGGGCTAGTACCAGTTTAATACACACTTTGAATGGGCTAGTACCAGTTTAATAAACACTTTCAATGGGCTAGTACCAGTTTAATACACACTTTGAATGGGCTAGTATGAGTTTAATACACACTTTGAATGGGCTAGTATGAGTTTAATACACACCTTGAATGGGCTAGACCAGTTTAATACACACTTTGAATGGGCTAGTACCAGTTTAATAAACACTTGCAATGGGCTAGTACCAGTTTAAAACACACTTTGAACGGGCTAGTACCAGTTTAATACACACTTTGAATGGGCTAGTACCAGTTTAATAAACACTTTGAATGGGCTAGAACCAGTTTAATAAACACTTTGAATGGGCTAGTACCAGTTAATAAACACTTTGAAAGCAACAAAAGTGACCAGCTTTATAATATATGCAGTCTTTAGTAAGTGACATGTGAAATGTGCAACACTCTCGGCAGGTACTTCCAGATCTAGAGCGGAAACAAGAAACATCAGGAACATTCTGCGAAAGACAAAGACGAGGAAATGGCTGTAGCTTATTAGTTACCGCAGGTAACAATTTAGGAAAATACATTTTTAAAAATTGGAGCATTGAGAACCTCCTTGACTTGCAGGGGTACATTTCTGAAAAAATATGTCAATTCAAATTACGCCTGGATGGCGTCAGGTGACTGGAAGTGACACCTGATTATAAACGCTAAATGGCATTCATTAAAAAGTCTAATCCTAGTTTCTTATGATAATTGATTATTTCACCAGGTTAAAAAAAACAACAAGTTAATTAAACAATATATGCTTGCTACTTTCGTGGCACAACCAGTGACCATGGACAACATGTTGGTGAGCCCTGATTTTAACCTCTATCCATCCTTGACCACAACAAAATTGGTGATAAAGGGGATAAAAACGTCTTCTATACGGCACCATTAGAGATTCCGGCAATAATAATTAACATCATCAATTCAACAAGAGTATTTCTTTAGAACAAAAAGTACCATGGTGCTGCATCATGATCTAATGTTTTTGAAAGTCATTGAACTAATCATGATGTAAGACCTTTAACATTCCAATATCAATTCACGGAAATAAAAAACGTAGGTGTCGAGAGTTTAATCAGGGATTTACCAAAACATTGTAAATATCTGATTACCAACACCAATTTGCTGAGCCTTTATACAAATCGTTCTCTCCTTTTCTTTCGGGAACATGCAGAAAAACAGAAAAAATGGCAGGTGCGAGCCAAGACCATCCCTCCATGATGACAAAAACTGTTGAGATCATCAAACAAGGAGTGAGTTAGATCGACTTTATTAATCCCTTTGGAAATCTCCTTCGGGAAATTAGTTAGGAATTAGAAAATCAGTTTTTTCTCAGATGTTTTTGCTTTCAAAATACAACTCAAAAGATTACACATCACTATAATCTTTGGTTCATTGAGACTTTTGAACTATACTTTCATTTTCGAGATTCACCATTAAAAAAAACCTCGGATCGACGTGTACATAATATTCTTGATCTTTCTTGTGCTTAAAATACAGTCGATCTCTCTCCAACTGTAACTAGGAGATAGGAGGCGATCAGTGATTTTATTTGAACTCCTTCCATTAAAAAGGGTTTTAAAGCATCAGAGCGTCAGGAGGAGGAGGCGGGGGGGCGGTTGGGGTCCCCTTTCCTCATTACCACCCTCCGTCAGTACATGCAGGCACCACAGAGGCTCTAATCTGGACCTCTGATATGCTAATCTCTCTGTCTCCTTCCTTCTGACGATGACGGCCACACCTTAATGCAGCGACGACTACGGGTGAGGAAGTCATTAAACTATGCCCCGCAGGAGTTCCCTCCGACTTTGGAATGAAGTGCCAATGAAAAAAGAAAAAAAAAAAGAAAAAAAGGTGAGTCTCTAGAGAGCAGCTGATCACGGCAGTAACTGGATCTACTTCAGTTCCCTCTGGGTTGGACCTGGTCCCACTGCAGCAGCCAGGAAAGTCATCAGACATTCATGGGGTTGGGTCTTAAATACAGGATGGTGTGTGTGTGTGTGTGTGTGAGAGAGAGCAAGGATTTTCATTAGGAAAATGAAGATTAAAGGTGCAAGCCCCCCTTGGAAGAAGAGGAAATGTCACATGGTTCTAGAGCTGGTGGTGTGTACGCTGGATCTCAGGAGACACATGTACAGTAGCTATTCAGGTCAATGAGGTACTATAATATTGGAACGGTATCCCCAGCTTATTTTACTTTGCCCCGCAAAGCCGCGAGGATCTATTATGACCCTCGAAATAGAACTTTCACATTTCAAATGAGTTCACAGAAGCAATTGAAACGTCTAACTGTCGGAAATGTAATTGTAATTTCTTTAATGATATTGAAACTGAACTACTTGCGTAATTTTAAAGAGGCATCCCAGAATTTATTTTAGTTATGGGGCTTCAAGGAGCTTCATGAAACTATCTCATTATCCATAGAGCCCACTAGATGGCGCACTCTGCTCTATATCCTTTTGCTATTATATTCGAAAAACTCAGGCACCACTTACTGACCTCTGAAAATAAGAACACTTAATGAAGCTTCATGATACAGTGTCATCTTTTTTTAAAGGCAACTTGATGGAGCCCCTCTGCTCTATATTCTTTAAATATTCTATTCGAAAAACTCTATTTTAAAATGAGGACGCCACATACTGACCTCAAACAAAATATGACACTGTATCATGAAGCGTCATGAAATGTTCTTATTATCAGAGCCAACTAGATGGTGCACTCTGCTCTATATCCTTTTGCTATCCTTTTTCGAAATAACTATTTTAAAATGAGGGCGCCACCTACTGACCTCTAAAAAAAACATGACACTGTATCATGAAGCTTCATCGGTCCATCATTATCAACGCTTGAGTTTATAAATCAAATAGTTTTCCAAATGTTCAAATTGAACAGATCCAACTTTGTGATAAGACATTTTCATTCTAATTGTTTTTTGCTTAGTTCCACTTTGATTGACTTTTATAATAATAATCATTTTCTGCAGAAAAAAATCAAACCATATATTTCCTTGTATATCTTTACACCTGCACATAATCATGTGGCTTTCTTTTCAAATGCACCAATTATTTTATTATTTTTATATTGGCAGATTTCTTTAAACCTTAAAGCTATTTTCAAGAATCGTTGGCTGGAACTTTTTGTATCAAGAGATTATTTGTATTATTTTTCTCCTTCAATCATGGCTGGCTGGTACCTCAGGGGGAGATGCTGGCACATTAGACAAAGATAACCATCTGTGGGCAATTTCTCTGTTAGAATCATTTGCATTTGGGGCTTTTATACTTGAAAAAAAGGTCCATGGCATATTTTCAGCGGCTGTCGGGCACTACAAAGAAGGGAGAGAAACGGTCGCTACCACATGTTGATAACCTTTTTAACTAAAACCCTTTAGTGTCATTCCACAAACCTGCTGTCGTTTCTGCCCACTTCATGAGCTCAGGAAGTCCAACATTAAGTGGTAATTTATCTATTCCATCCATCATTTTATTAATCCTATACTTGTTTGAATTATATCATTTATATAAATAAAGTAAAGTATCATTTATTTTATAAACATTTTTGATAAGCCACCATTTTTACATACACCCCAGTATGTACTTGCTTATGTTGTGGTGATTACAAAGACACTGTTTCTTTTCGACATTCTTAATTCATTCATAATATAATGCATTTGCTTATTTTGGAAGTAAGACAGGGTTCTGTAAAAGGGTCAGGAAGTAGTCCGGGTGAATATCGCAAGCGCTTCCAGTCCACCTTCGACAGGAAGTGCTTGCGATATTTACCGGGAGTACTTCCTGTTCGTGTAGCATGTTAGCATTTATTAGGATACTGCTACAAACAAGCTTAAAATAGAGCCTTGTTTTTCAGACAAGCAGCATGGAGGTATGTGAATGTTTTTAACTGCGATTTTGTTCACTAGTCACTACATTAAAATGAACATACATTTGCCTATAACTCAAAAAAGGAAAGGATTACTGTGAAAATAATCCCAACCATCAGCCGACATGAGGGTGAGTAGAAAATGAGTTATATTTTTGGGTGAACCATCACTTTAAGCTTAACGTAACTGCTCCATAACTCATACAATATTGAAAATATGTTCTTATTTGAGCCAGTTCAAGGTCTTTGGAAGGTCTTTGACAAATCCAGCAGGCACTTGTGACTGTCCCGGTACAAACGGTAACACACAAGGTCACAACGTATTGTGAAACACAACCTCATTGGACACAAAGTTCCATCAGCAAAGATGTGTCATGGTGCCGAATACGGAATGGAGTTGGACACATGGATGGCAGCTGTCCAGATTACATGTTTGCCCTTATGGTCACTATGGATGTATACCACCCATGTCTGTGTATGTCATCAATTAAACGCTACAATATAACATTTTCTATGGTATTCAGTGATTTCCTTCAAGCACAGAATGCGTCTCGAAATCAAGGTCAGTGGACCACTTTAGCTCAGCGGTATAAGTAATTCAAGGCTGTGATATAATTAAGTGATTGAAGACCGGTTGTGAAAGGAAGGGTCGGACAAAGTTGATGCACTAATAATGTATTCTAGTTTAGTATTTTAGGGCTTTTAGATAAATATGGTCATCCTACTCTCGGTACTTCACATCTATCCAGGGTTGACTGACCCACACTGAAAATAAGAAAAGCAGGAAAAAGTTTGTTTAATTACATTTATTATTTAATTAATAATTTTGACTCAACTAAGTAAATGAAATTTGTCCAAAAATGACCACAATACATTTAATTAAACCCAACTTTATAACTTTCCAGTGCACAACAATGGTACTGGTAACTTGGGGAATTAGTTTGTAGGTGTAAGAGTGTGTATGTCTATGTGTGTCCCGCAACAGTCTTGAGTCCTTTCCAGGGTGTCCCGCGCCTCTCGCCAAAGAAGCCGGGATAGGGCCCTGGCCCCTGCAACACCCATAAGGGAATAAGCAATAGAAAATTAATAAATGAATGAATCAACAATGCTAGTCAGGTTAAGTCACCATAGTGACCTACCCAGATTAGAGGGTAGGTTATGGGTTATCAATTGATAACTAAAATTACAGTTTTGTTGGGTCACTGGAACTGACATTTTTCCTCAACCAGGGGTCTCCATCACGAAGTACAGTAAATTTACCTTTGATTATTCTAAGCTATCCAAGGTAAACTAAACCACAACAATGCTAATCAGCTACGCAGGTTAGTAACCAGGTGACTGCAGGTGTTTCTCATAAACGCTTGTGTAAGAGGAGGGCATGAATCACAGTTATAAATAGTCAGAGAAGCACAAGGAAAGGAAAGAGCACCTAAAACGACAAATAGTACCTCTCAAGAGAGGTTCATCAGCCGGAATTAACCTACCATCACCAATTTAGAGGGTTAGTTAACTCATTTTCTACTCACCCTCGACTAAAGGTTGGGATTATTATTATCATAGTAATCTGTTACTTTTTAGAGTTGTAGACAAAAATGTTTGTTCATTTTAATGTAGCGGCTGGAGCTGGGGCGTCTTCTTCTTCATCTTCGTCCAAAAAGACACTTAAAAACATCCAAATACCTCCAAACTGCTCGCCTGTGACGTCCATCTTGTATTAAGGTCTCGACAAGAGGAAATGTTTAGGAGAAACTTAAATACGTCTTTACAGTATTTTAAGATTGTTTGTAGCAGAAGCTTATAGACTAACATGCTACACAGACAGGACGTACTAATATCATGAGCACTTCCAGTAGAATAAAATATGGACTTATTTAAGTTTTTTTTCTAACAATTCTTTTTGTTAAGGCTTCAATACAAGATGGACGTTACAGGCGAGCACCATGTTTTTTTGGACAAAGATGAAGACCAGATTCTTCATTGAAATGGACGTACATTTTTCCTGTAACTCTTAAAAGAAACATATAACTATAATCTGAACCATTAGTCAACATAAGGGTGAGTACAGTGTCACTGGAAGGCAACTTTTTGAAGCAAGGGAGATGGATTTGAAAAACTAGATTTCTTCTTCGTTCAGCCGAACCATTATTTTACAACAACGACATTGGAGCCCACTCTTTCTAGCCGTACCCCTCCGAAAGTTCTCACTTTCAATTGAATCAACAAAAGTTTGTCACAAACAAGTTGTTTTTTTTTCTCACCTACACAAACCAGCAGGACCACCAGGATCAGAGCGTTACACATAATTGTGTAGCGACAGTAGCAGCATGCAAAAGATAATGAAAAGAGAATTACAGAAATCCTTTCTCTGCTTGAAACACCTTTACTGATCATATATGTCTCCCATCAAAATCTATGAGCTGTTTAATAGTTTGAATATTTCCTCTTCATTTGTCACAGGCGATAATCACGCTGTAACTCAGCTTTAATGGCCGCGTGTGAAATCATAAAGTGAAATCCCACTGATTACCGCGCAGCCGTGGATGGCCGGGTTTCACTTTGGCGGCGTCTTCCCAATTAAAGTGGGATATAATGACAACTCCCCTGTTTTGACACATCATCGGCTCGATCTCTTTTTAAAAAGCCCACTGAGTTCTGGGATGTTTGGCGCCACAATGAGTCCTGACAATCATCGTTCCGAGTGAGAATGTGAACCGCAGTGAAGTCTTCGGATCAAACACTGAGATGATCAAATAATGAGCTGTCCATAGTTTTCTGTAAATACGTTTTCACGATCATCTTCCGATTGTAACGTGGGATAATAAGTGCTCTGAAACGAGGCGTCCTTTAATAGAATCACCCTCATTAAGTCTGTATTTTCATGTTTCATACTTTTCTCCACAACCTCCCGAAAAAACCTTCTCATTGCTACCTAACCAATAAACCCGAAATCTCTTTTGTCTAGCGCCATAGTCGCTCCTTAATCTGGTGTCATTTTATAAGGATTGATCTTTTGTCGACGCCTTCTTTTCTTTTCGCTGAAACTTACCTGCTACGGAAGGAAGAAAGAAAAACACTTTTTGTTCAAACACATTTCACGGTGTTGTGAAGCATCCGACGTCTGGACTCAATGATGTTCAATTATTCTCCACTGAATGTTTTGTTTTGACTTTTTCAAGTTGGAAAAGGTTCTGTTTCGAACCCTTGTTTTTCAGGAACTGACCATGTGAACCCCTAAATAAAACTGTTGCAGTGCATTATGGGAGGGGTTTGATTCACAGTTTCATTTCAATATTTTACTGTAGACAAATAATAGTTTAGCGGTCAAAAAAGGCGAGTTAACATGAGGGCAGTGACCTGTTCATATACCGTATTTCCGCTTATTTTTCACCAATAAAACAAACGCAAATTATTTAAAGCACAAACAAACCATTTATCATTGAAATATAATCAAAAATTAAGTAGAAAAATAAAACAATGGAACCCCCCCTCAAACCTTTTTGCAATGTGGAATTTAACAATAAAATAGTTTTTGAATTATAATTAGTTATGTTCATAAATAAGGTTAGGTTACGTTAGGTAGGTAGAACTTTATTGATCCCTCAGGGGGTCTCCTTCGGGAAATTGTTTTTTTTTTCCAAATTATCCACAACAAATACAGAAATTTTTCATAAAAAATAATCAAATTAATAAAAGAACAAGAACAAAGAGAAATGAAGGGAAAGAACAAGATGATACAATCTAAGTCTAAAGATAAAGAACATAGATCAAAGAAATATAACAAAGACAAAATAAATAATATACTATAGTTAATCGTGTTTACCTGTAATGTATTTGTATGCAACTTCATTTATTTATTCACAAACTATTTGGTACATACATTTATTTTAGGATCCATTTTGCTTTTCATACGTTAATTGTTAAAGCGAAACCATTCATACACTTTTAGACTTTTACCCCTTCAATTGTCTCATTCTATTTTGATGATAGTCTTCTTGTTTTATTAAGAAAACATTTATTGCCAGCGTTGTAAACACGATTGAATTTGTTGTGGTTACAGAATCCAAAAATCAAATCAAATAAGCGACATTTCCATAAATAAACAGCTTCCCATAATTTTGTTGTATCTTTATTTCCTTACACACGTTTTTCAATTTTGTTTCTAGGTCGATACATTTACTTTTAACGAAAAGATAAATAAAGGAGCATTTTTTGACATATTCAGCACGAGCACGTCGGCGTGAAGTCGAAAAAGCGTTTCCCTCGCCTCTGTCGTCTCAACCCTGCGGCTCAGGGTCACCTCCGAGACAGAAGACCGAATTACCCAGCAGCCCCGGCTGCTCGGAGGATCAGGCGGACAAGGGGAACGGACGACCCGAGTTAATGAGAGGACGAGACGGACCGGGTCCCCCGCGAGCCTCCGGGGCGCCAACGGAAAACCACCGCCACCTCCCAACCTGCTCTGATTGGCTAATTATCAACAGAGATTTCGCCTCCGGTCGAATCAATGATTGATTGGACGGTTTTTCAAATCTTGCCGGGGAGCCTCGGCTCCAGCGTGGGGTGGGGGGGGCGACAAGTCCCTCCTTGTTGAGTCTGTTGTTGGAATTTATTTTGCAAAATTTCCTTGGCGAGACCAAAGTGGCGGCGACAGACGGGGGGGCAAAGGTCACCACCTTCCGATAAAATAACTCAATAGGGCGATGATGTATGTCGTGAGCGGTGGCGTTAAGGAGGTGCCATCAAATTAAAAAAATAAATAAATAAAAGTCTGGCCGTGTACGTCCAGCATCCATTCATCAGTGTTTAAGTAGCTCTCGGTCCTGCAGGACTGCTGGCTCATTAGACTCTCACATGGACGGCCCGAGGAGACGCAGCTTATCTGTTTGCATTAGTCATGACGTTTCTCTTGAATTTGACTTTTTTTTTTCTCCCCACAGATCGACACACAACCCACTCCTTCTTTATCGTCTTCAACTGCTGTGTTTGAACAAAAAGTAATTAATTCCTACAACAAAGGCCGAAGATAATGTTGTCAAGCTGAAAAAAAAAAACCTAAAATGTAAATGTGACTGTGCACGATGTGTTTCTGGCCCCGGCGAGCATGAATATACATTACTACGTGGGAGTGCATACAGGAGGCTCGTGGGCTCTTTGCTCGTTTTCATCTTGCTACACTTCAGACGCTCTCTTCCGAAATAACCAGAGGAGGAAGTCGGTGGAACGAGCTGGGGAAACGGTGCTTGAGTGTGTGATGGTTTATCAACACTTTTCTTTTCTTTTTTGACACTTTATATAAATGGAGCTGTCGGGTGAAGACTAGAATAGGACTCACTTCATCTGTGTTCATGCAGTTTGTCTGTTTAAATAAATGTTAGTTGAAAAAGGATTTTGACATTAAATGCCATCACTTTTATGTCCTTTATCCAAATTAATTTATGATTTTTTTATTCATTTTCTACCGCTTTATCCCTTACCAGGGGTTGCAGGGAGACTGGAGCCTATCCCAGTTTCATAGGGCTAGAGGCAAGGGACACCCTGGACAGGATGCCAGTCTGTCGCAGGGAACACTAAGACAGACAACCATTCACACACACACTCATACCTATGGATAATTTCCCCAAAGTTCTCAATCAACTCTGTATGTTTTTGGACTCTGGGAGGAAACCTCTATTTTATGATTTATATGTTTTTTAAATGGATAAAAATAGATATGTATTAAAAAGAAAAAGTTTTATATAATGTCATGGTTTGAGTAAATCGTTGTTATTTATAGTCTATTTTCTCTTGTTAGTGTTTAAACATGTTTGAGAGCAAACCAAAAATGTAATGATTAAAATAAATAAAGGGTTTTTAATTGAAGTTTTATTCCTTTTTTATGTTTTGTTCATGTGAATTTGGTATTGATGTTCAAAAATATATATTTATACAAAAAAAGACTTGTTCTTATGAGTATTCCATTTTTATTCAAAGTCTCACTTTTCCTTGTTTGTAACTTGAAAGAAAATCTAAACATGTAAATAATATATAACATATAAAATCATTGCTAGTAATAAAAAAAAAAAAGGGTTTTGATGTTAAGTGCTATTATATGTTTGTTCCATACTTTATTATTTATATTCAAACAAATAAAGATCTGCACAAAAAATTTTAGATTATTTTCAGTCATAAAACAAGTAAAATGTCATGGTATATTATTCTTATAGTCACAGCGTTTGATTAGCAGTTTCTAATTTCCGTGTTACCAAAGTATTTATTTATTTTTATGTATTAAGGCTATTTTTGGGCCAATGCATCTCTTTGACTGTATATCTGCGGCTTTACTTTGTACTTATTTTCCTTATTCATTACTGTGTTTACTTTTACTTTCTAGATACAAATGCAAATCAATTAAAATTATGTACAATAAACATGATATTGAATAGCATGTTGTAACTAAGTGTCATAAATACACATTGTTTGTTTACACACATTATCATACGCATTAGTAAATCCCACCACCATGTTTTCCTAGACATCCATGGTTCGGGAGGAGATGTTTTTTTTCTTCATGCTCTGCTTACAGATTCAGCAGATTGAGCCTCAGAGGCTTGTGGAATACTGAGAAATGTCATCATCTGGCACCAGTGTGTGGACAGGAAAGGTGAGTTGAAGGACATTTCATTGATTACAATCTGGGCAGCAGCAGATTCCACAGCGAGATGCTCCACAATCCAACACAGAAACCCCTAAGAATTACACCGGATGCGATCCGTTCAACGGTTTACGAACCCACCATGCAGATCGGGGACGTCTCCCACGTTGTTGGTTTTTTTGCGGCGGTGCATCCTGGGACGGAACATCCATAGCATTCCTTTCGGATCCCCTCGGGAGGCTGGCGGATTAGAGGCGGCCTATCTCTTCAGAGCCGGGAATTAATTAAGTCATTATGAAAAGCAGGCTGAGAGATGAAATATGCATGAGCCCTGATTGGGACGTTTGTGATTGTGTAATCTAATTTTTCGACCAAGCAGACCGGCCGCCGTCAACCCCTCCGGAACAACACAACACAACACAACACATCCCCGGACACACAAACCGTGTTAAAAAAAAAAAGAAATCTGCAAACATTCGCCGCAGCTTGAGCAAGTATTTTGAGATTCCATTGAGTTAATTAAAAACGTAATCTGAGAGGATGAATCCGATTTATATTATGAATTAAACAGCAGATTATTCCTTAGTCCTGATCCGTGTAATTGTATTTGTGGAGAGTATTTGATTAATATCCACATTATGAGGAAATCATTGATTTCACTTTTGTTTAACTCCCAAGTGGAGTCATCAGTAGTGAAGTCGATGTTTAGGATTCTGCTCGGGCTCGCCGGGCTTTTTTTCATTCCAGTCGCCTCTCCATTCTTTTTATTGATGGACTTTTAGGGGCCGAAACGAGCGCCTGGTGCTCGTGAAAAAATCTGTTGGAGGCTTTGAACAGAAGCTCGGCGACCACAAGACATACCGGGTCTGACTTCAACCACAAAAAAAAAGTGCAGAGTTCAGAAATAGACAAAGATTCTGTTTCGACTCAATCACCTGCTCGGTTATCGATTCAGGTGCTTCCTCCTTCCTTTCATTTATTGTACCTTTTCCCTCGTATTGATTTTCTACTGCAGTGTATATTTGGGGAGCAAAATCCCATATTGCTGGAATATCAAGTTCTTTTTTTTGATCAATTGTCTTCTACTCTAGAGGCGCAGACTGCAGACTGGCCACAACATAATAGTGATATACTTCATTGGAGTTAATAAACCCAACGTCTCTTCAAATACACGATTGTTTTTTCAATGTGTTTTACATGTTTTCTACACAAATAATAGACATCAAAGAACAGTCAACTGAATTCAAAACTATTTGAGCTGTAGTCAAACTATTTTTAAATATAATGAAAACAGTTATTCCTCTGAGGAGAAATTATTTTGTCCAGCAGCAACAATAATACATTCATCCAAACAAACATCCATGAATTCATGATATATTCACTAATATTTTTTAATATAATCAAAACAATTCTAACTGTAATACAAAATAAACCATAATTGAACTATTTTTAACTAGAATAAAAACAAATCAATTATAATCAAACAATTTAAACTAGAATCAAACAATTTTCAACTAGAATCAAACTATTTAATTCTTATAAAACTATTTAAACTGAAATCAAACCATTTTCAACTATAATCAAAAAATGTAACTATAATCAAACAATTTTCAACTATAATCAAACCATTTTCAACTATAATTAAACAATTTTCAACTATAATCAAACCATTTTCAATTATAATCAAACCATTTTTAACTATAATCAAATCATTTTCAATTATAATCAAACCATTTTTAACTATAATCAAATCATTTTCAACTAAAATCAAACCATTTTTAACTATAATCAAATCATTTTCAACTAAAATCAAACCATTTTTAACTATAATCAAATCATTTTCAATTATAATCAAACCATTTTTAACTATAATCAAATCATTTTCAACTAAAATCAAACCATTTTTAACTATAATCAAATCATTTTCAACTAAAATCAAACCATTTTTAACTATAATCAAATCATTTTCAATTATAATCAAACCATTTTTAACTATAATCAAACCATTTTCAACTAAAATCAAACCATTTTTAACTATAATCAAATCATTTTCAATTATAATCAAATCATTTTTAACTATAATCAAATCATTTTCAATTATAATCAAACCCTTTTTAACTATAATCAAATCATTTTCAACTAAAATCAAACCATTTTTAACTATAATCAAATCATTTTCAACTATAATCAAACAATTTTTAACTATAATCAAATCATTTTCAATTATAATCAAACAATTTTCAACTATAATCAAACCATTTTCAACTATAATCAAACAATTTTCAACTATAATCAAACAATTTTCAACTATAATCAAAAAATGTGACTATAATCAAACAATTTTCAACTATAATCAAAAAATGTAACTATAATCAAACAATTTTCAACTATAATCAAACAATTTTCAACTATAATCAAAAAATGTGACTATAATCAAACCATTTTCAACTATAATCAAACAATTTTCAACTATAATCAAAAAATGTAACTATAAACAAACAATTTTCAACTATAATAAAAACAATTTTCAAATGTAAAAGAACAACTTTCAACTATAATAACTCATTTTTAATTATAATCAAACAATTAAACTAATTTTTAAGTTTGTAATCTAATTTTCTATCTCTGTAAGAATCAAACCATTTTAACTATTATTATACCATTTGTAACTATAAAAACGAAAAAAAAATCCCATCCGTAATCGAACAATTTTAAAATGTATTCAATAATCAAACTGCTTCTAATTTTCATTTAAAGAAAACTAAAAAATAGAGAATAACATGATTGTATCTTCCCCGTTTTCCTACTTTTCTATTTTCAGAGAACACAGTATTTACTTCATTGCTTTGTTTATTTAGTAGTGATGTAAGCGTTTCATGCGGACATTATAACTGTCATGTATTCATGTATGTTGTTTCTAATGGTATATATATATATATATATATATATATTTAGATATATGAGTATATATGCATCTATAATGATTTCATATATGTATACACAAACAATAAACAATTTCAATAAAGTTTTACCTTACCTTACTTTACACGTGTGTTTATATATATATATATATATATATATATATATATATATATATATATATATAAATGGTTACATTTATTGTTATAGCTGCATGAATAAATGAAACATTATTAATTGTAGGAATAATTCATTACATTGTGGGTTTCCGTGGATACAATAAGAAGGAAATTATGATTAGATATTTGAGCCTGAGGTGAAGATTAGATTTTTTTTTTTTTTAATTGGGCTAAAAATTGAAAACCATAAAAATAATCTTCTAGATTAAACTCTTTCACCGGTTGCTCAATTTGGAGTGAATCCATTAACCTCTGCATGTTGTAGGAGGATCACTGATGAACCCTGAGATGGAGAGACGTCTCTTAAGAAATGGATTAAATTGGTCACATCTCGTCTACAATCCACAAAAAAACAAAGAGACTTTCCCCGGGTGACGGCATGTTTTACTTTGTGCTCTGGTTCACTGGAATGCCGCAGTGGGAACCGCCTGTATTTAAAAAGGCTTCCAGAGTTTGAACTCTGCTCTGAAAGCAGAACACAAAGCAGAAAGATGAGATGATAACGAGAAAAGAGCGCAGATGAAAGGAGACAGTGTGTCCTCCAAAGGGAATGTGGGAGCTCCTTTACTCACACTGTAAGCTGCACGATTGTTCTTTTCTCTCTCTTTCAGGGCCAGAGATCTTCTTTAAAGCCTGATATGTGAGAGGAGAGGCACCCACCAAAGACCTTCTGTAGGACCAGTTGAATTCTGGGAGATTGTTCCTTTAAAAGGAGGGTCAGCATTCATTGAAGATGAGGCGTTTCTTTCCCCCGGTTCTGACGCCTGGTCATGACGCAAATAACAATCATATCAAAGATGAGAGCAGCAGTCGAGTCTCCGGGATCAGGTTTTCAACCTTCACCACCTTCGCCGGTTTGCCGTACGCAGCTGTGATTCTTGCTCATTAACGCGTTTGCAGGACTTGACCCCTGACTGGTGGCCACGACTTGTTCAGACTCCTCTCCTCCAGCTGAGTGGCTTTATCGCCTCCGCTTATAAAACGGAGGCAAATATATTAATATTTCAACAACACTTTAAATGTGTTTGGAGAATAAAATCCCAAGAATATAAGTGCACAACATGTGATGAGGCTCTGAACAGTTGAAGTTCTTAAGTCTGTGTTGACTTCGAGAAGGTCATGTGGTCGCCAGGCTTGTGTAAAAACTCTATTTACTTGATATTAAAACAACAATTAAACAATCTAATTGGTTCCAATACAGATGTTTTCTTCAGAAGACTTCTGTCCAAACAGAACAAAAAAGAAGACAAAAACATACAACCTTTGTTTAGAGGGTCTAATAACCCTTGTGTTGTCTAAGGGTCAAGGTGACCCAAAGACCCGAAAACAAACGTGTTTGTTGTATCCCTTGTGTTGTCTCAGGGTCAAGGTGACCCGAAGGCCCGAAAACAAATATGTTTGTGGAATCCCTTGTGTTGTCTCAGGGTCAAGGTGACCAGAAGACCCGAAAACAAAATGGGTTTGTGGTATCCCTTGTGTTGTCTCTGGGTCAAGGTGAATGACCTCCATCACTGCATATGTATTTATGGAAGCTATGGATCCAGAGTGACACAAGGGATACCACACACACATTTGCTTTCGGGCCCTTCGGGGTCACCTTGACCCAGACTCAACAAAAGAGTTATACAAATGTCCCATAAAGTAAACTAAAGCATCATGTGCAAAAAGATGACTTTGTTGTTGCTGTCGTTTTGCTTTTCCAGTTAAATTGAAATTATAAAATATGTTTGTAGAACTCAGTAACAGCAACTTTTAAATGATTTGCATCAAGTTGCTATTCAACTATTTAAATATAGGTTTTTTTACCTAAAAAATACTGTCCGACATATTTAATTTATGAAAATATTTTTCAATGATCTCTATTAATAATTCAGATTATTACTGGATAAGATAATAGGACAGCAGCATTCTAAAACCTGTCTGCACAACATACAGTAGATGTGAGCAAGAACTGGTGCGGAAGCTCCTTCTGCACCACAGAGAGTATGAATACCTTTGAATGGATCCAGACAGTGATCCAGACAGTGATCCACCATAATGTAACCAATATCATAATCACCAGAACTGGCTAATCTAATTAACATTATCTCTGGATGTTGTGATCATAGCCTTGACTGTTCTTCTTAGATGACGCATTAAAGAACATTTACATTTGTGTTACAAAAAGCACGATCCGTGATCACAAATCTATGAAAATGACGTGGAGCATAACTTCAGGTTCGACTCCGGCCTCGTCCTCCGCAGAATGTTTTGCATCGATTTGCCTGGAAACCAAGGATGGATTTGCATCACTTGAAGAGAAAACTGCCAAACCACAAAGGTTACAGTAAAAGTCAAACTCTAGAACGTCCGTAATAGCCTCTGGTTACCGTCCAATATATTGATTATTTTAATGTCCGCCTCGCTCGCGCCTCATTCGAAATCACCCCTCAGCCTTGAAGTTTGTTTCATCTCTAAATAATCCTTACGTACGGCGTTATTGTCGGACAACTTCCCTCCATCCTCTCCTCCGCTATTACCTTCCACCTCCAGGAAATATTGGTATGATGGGAGATGATGTCCAGGCAAACAAAACCCGCCCACACCCGGCTTTTTATGGGCTAATAAGATGACCCTCGGCTGGGCACTCTGCGGGGTCAGCTCCTCTGCTATCCGTCCCTCGTCTGCAGAAATCCAACCTATTATTATCACTGTGATCGTCTGTGTGTTCAGACGCTCGTTGATAATCTTCAACAACAATAAGGAAATGAAAAATCACACGGAGAGATGATTTGATATAACGTCTGCTTGCGCTCATCGATTGTTTTTCGCAAAGCGTATCTAAAGTCGCTCGCTGTTTCTAAACCTGCAATTCCCAATGCCAATTTATCAACACATTTCCCGGTGTGCTATTACAGTATTTTAAGATCTAGAAAATTGTTCTACTGTGCGTTTCAATCATTGGCAAAACGCTTGTATTCAGAGATTGAGACCCTCGCAATCTTTGTTGTGTTTCATTTGACTACTCTTTTTAAGCTTTAAAATTTTGTCACAACCAAGTCATTAAGCGCTTGGTAATCATATTCTTGGTATAAAAATATTGAAATTAAATTCCCCAACTTTAGCTCATCATGTTTATATGGATCCACAATGTACGAGCGTGGTCGTTTAAGAACCTCCTGTCGTAGAAAAATATTTTTTATTAAAGGGCACCTTATGTAAAAACCCAACCCTCCTGACTTATTCACATGTTCTTAACGTTGAACTCGTTCTCTTCAAAATGCAGTAGTTCATTCATCATGATGTTCCTCCATTTTGAAATTATTACTTAATAAAGATCTCTCCCGTCTGAAATCTTGCCAAACGAGATCACGGTTTAAATTATACATTCTGACGTCACAATGGTGAAAAGTCCTCCCCTAAAATCCCTAAATCAGTTAAGTACCTACATGTTAATCGTGAAACAAAATAAATATTTATGTAAACATGGTGAGAGTTACTTCTGCCTTAAGGTGTTTTTGTAATGTGTACATTAAGCAGCAAACCTTATTTTTATTATTCGTTTTTAATGTAAAAAAGGGGAGTTTCAGGGCTGAATTGAAATTTACGTGAATCCTTCAATGCAACATCACAGAAGAGTGGGATGTGGTTGCTTGGACGATATTTCTTCTCAGCCCAAACAGGGCATTTTAAGTGGGCGGGGCTTAAGCATATTTTCTTATGTAAATATCTTTATTAAATGAGAGTTTTGTGCAAAAACAAACATACTGATGAGTATAATAGAGGTCCTAGATCAATTTAAGAGACACTTAAATCAGCACATTAAGTGCCCTTTAAGCAGAAGTTGTAGAAATATTTCCAAACAGATCGATAGAATTGTAAATGTTAGAATTATTAATCATATTTTTGTGTTGTAATTACTCAATTCAATTTCATTTAAAGTGTCATATCATAACACATTTGTCTCAAAACCGTTCACAGTTTAAGTAAGACTATATTGGAGAAAAGAAAATCAGATCCAAGCGAATCAACAATGACGGTGACAGCGTGACAGTGGCGAGGAAAAACTTCTTTTGAGAAGGCAGAAACCTCGAGCAGAACCAGACTCGGTGTTGACGGGCTCCTGCTGCGACCGGCTCAGGGATATGTGAGTGCATACGACAAAATAAAAAAGATAAACTTATCTTTACTAGGAAAGATGAGGGTGCAATCGTTTGTGTTGTAATTCTGTCGGTGTGAGTAAGTGTTGATCATTAACGCTCTAAACCATGGCTGTCGAAGTCAAGATCTATGAGCGATATACAGTATATATAGAGGCAGCAGTTCATCACCAACTCATTTCAAGTGGCTCCAGATGCAATCCTAGTAATTTAAGGACTAATGCGCAAACCTTAACATGTGCTGCACCAGCTTCATTTTCAGTTATTAAAATTATTCTACTGATGATTACATTTTGTTTTCCGAACAGTGCCTAAAACACAGCAGTAAAACGAACATATGAAAGAAAAAAAACATTGTGAATATCCGACCATCTGCTTAATTACCTATGAAAGCTTTTGTTGTTCAATTCAATTCTTTATGCAGCCATCTCCACTGTCTATTGAGTCATTGATACATGCGTATTATTGTTCTTGCAGCTCCTGTTATACGCCTCCTGGAGACGGCTTGACTGTAAAAACATATACATTAGATGCATCGTTAAAGAAGTAGAAGCTTCTAGTCTGGAAATTAAAGACGGATGAAGGTAGATAATATTAAATTGTTATACAACACACACCAAAAACTAGATCACACCCGACCCATGTTGACATTTTAACTTGTGGACTCCAGACTCAAGTTTCAATCAAACTTAACCTGAAAAATTGGAACAAAAAAAACTCAGCAAAAAAAAGACAGATTGTACAAGTGCCAAAAAAGGACCATTTATGTATAGTGACCTAAACCAAAAACATGCTATATGTTCAAATAATTCAATGCACTCTTGTTATGGATTTCCTTCTGGTTTTGGGGGCAGATTCGATTATTTTTCATTTCGATTGACATACGAGGTATGAATGAATTTTTCATTCTTCTAGAAAATTTCGTTTGACCCCCCCTATATAAATAACCTGATACTATTCAACCTCTGATACCATGGGTGGGATGAATACATTGTCATAGAGTGTATATTTCAGTTTCTCATAGCCATTCATTCTCACATAGATAAAATAGATGAATAAAAAAAGGTCTATATTGATTGTTATTAGAAAAGAGAAATAGAGGAAATGGAGCTCATTCATATCTGTTCTTTGCTATTTTTTGCACCTTTATCACATCCCAGTTTAAATATATGAATCATTCACATTGACACGCTCAAAGACAACATTAGACAATCAAAGGTTTTTTTTGGAAATAATCATTTTTCTTCCTGCCTAACCCTGGTTGATGGCTGTAGTCTTAAATATGGGTTTAAAACTCAATCACACAAAAATAAAAACCAAACTTGTTAAACTTTCTTTAATCAGGAGAATCAAATACCTTTCCTTTAACCCCAGTTTTACTGTTATTGGACGTCTAATTGTTGACATCTAGAATACTGGCACATACCTCACCTTAAAAAGTTGTCCACTGTATCCTCTCGTCCTCAGTCATCGTCGGGATCTTGCAGGATTTATGCTTTATGTTGTCTTGAGTTTTTAAACAAGTATGTATTTTTAACTTTCTATTGCTTTTAATTGTTCAAGCACTTCGTGACCCTGGTCTTGAAAGGCGCTTTACAAGTAACTATTACTTACTTACCTACTTATCTTAGGAGTAGTCATGGTCTGGTGAAGCTTCATGAAACACTGTTATGTTGTTTAGAGGTCAGTAGGTGGCGGCATCAGTTTGAAAATAATTTGATGATTCATAAGAATGGTTAAGAAAACAGTGCAGAGACCGCCATCTATGGACTCGGAAAATAATGACACTGCTTCATGAAGCTTCATCAGACATATCACGACTTTTAAGGTCAGTATTACTTACTTACTTACTTACATATCAATATGAACATTTTGACATCTGGCGGGCCACATAAAATGACTTGCTTCTCTATAAATCCCCCTTGGTCTTGAGCGAGAAGCACACGATTATCGTTTTATTATCAAAATTATCCTAAAATATGGTAGTAAAAATAGCTGCAGGAGGAGATGAAAATGACAGTGAAAGTTCACAAAAACAGGCTGAAGTTCGCCTCGAGCTCTAATCGAACCACGGACTTCCTCGCTGTGAGGCTGCACCTCTAACCACAAGCTAGCGAAGAAGATTATTCTAAATCTATTCACTATTCCAAACAACAGCGTCTGTTACACATCAACTCGGTACAGCAGGACATGTTCATGCAATAAATATCACAGCAGGGGAAAAATGAGACAGTTTAAAACATGATGACACTTAATTAAAGCAAGCCAGTAAAAATCGGTGATATACGGCTACTGTTCATTTTTTTTTCGGTGGGACGCCTCCCTCAGGTCGGGTTTTTATTGTTATTATTTGCCGTTTTTTCTCATCCCACTGTGATGGGATCCCATTCTGTGAATGCTTGCATTTACCCCCAAATTGCCCCGAGAATGTAGGGATACTTCACGGGAAATGCAGAAAGAAGAATAAGACAAAAACGTTTTTCAAGACTGAGAATCCAACTGATGGGGTTTAGGGTTGATTTTAAAATCGATTTTACAAAAATGTAATTCTATACTCAAGCTGTATGTGATTTGTGAATTTTGTGGAAGTATTGTCATTTAAACTTTCACATTAAACATATTCATTGTTGTTGTTGTTGTTGTAATTATGACTATTTGATTGATTTTATCAAAGGTTAAGAGGGTTTGTTTTGCTCTTACCGGCGACAACAGAAAACCATTTGTGATCAATGATTATGATTTAATCGTGATTAATTACAGCCCTTGACTGTGATTAACTCGATTCATTATTTCCAATCCATTGACAGCACCAGTAGAAAAGCATAAATCATGATCAGTCATAGACCGTTTGCACTTCTTTTACGCTAAAGAAAGTAATAAATCTTCAAAAAATGTGTGAGATCTGGACACCTCTAAACATTTCTTGCAATTTAAGAATTTAATCTGAAGAAGACTTAAAGTTTTTCCTACTTATTCTACCCAAAAAAGATGGGTAATCAGAGGTAACATCGTTTTTAACATTCTAGGATATTTCAATGATGGAAATGCTTTCCCTTCCTTTTAAAAAAGGTATTTACATAAAAAGGTCATCAAATCTTGTTTGGTTTTCCACTCTGGGAAGTTGTGTTCCTTAAAAATTCCCCCTTTGACTGATCGATATCTGACTAGTCGCGGTAATTTACCGCCGTGCTGTGTTGGATCGAGGGACGCCACTGAACCACATCTAAGCGAGCAACACAGGTCATTAATCAGAAAACTAATAATACGTTGGCAACCACCGACTTCACACTCCAGAGCTGTAATACTTCCTGCTTTTGTCACAGCTTTTTTTTCCAGTTTCCCAGAGTGTGAAAACACAGCACTTCCTTCAAAACGGCTGTGGAAAATAACTGGCTTATCAATTGTTTGATGAATAAACGTTCTTGGACGTTGTTCTTTCCAAAACAGAAGTCTGGTAGATTTCCCCTGAAAACATTTTATTTCCAAAAACTGTAAGAAACATCCCATTAAGTCGTAATTGGATTACAATTAAAACGCATTATTTATTCTGTTTATCGAGCTGTTGAATGGTTGTAGATTGAACTTTCAACGCTAATGGTAATAAACCTTGTGAACTTGTCTCCATCATCGTCCAAAGTCATAACTTGTCTCAACACTTCCTCATTTACTGCATCCATGAGCCTTATTGAGTGTCTTTCTCTTCTCTTTGTTACTCTCAATTTCTACCATTTGTCAACATCCCTCAGTGTCTAAACCAACTGTCCTCCCTCGGTGTGTCCAAACTTCTCCACATGAGCCGTCGCTCTGATAAAACAACAGTATCTTCTTCTCTTTCCTCTCTATTCCCTGGCTCTGCAATTACTTTTCCCAAAGGATACTAGGACTGTTTTAAGAAAGAATATATATATATATTCCTAAATACTCTGAAACAAAACAATACCAATCCTGAATGGAGTCCAACAAAACCACTTTTATTTGAGCACTTGGCAGGCTTGGAAACTAGTATTATTGTTTCACTAAAATCAACGTATTATAAGGAAATTTGGCATCTTTATAATTCGGTGTTTAAGCCCCTGTTGATCGTCTCTTTCTTATATAGTGGTTTTCTATGCATATTCAGCAGCCGAAGCGGTTTACCACGAGTCAACCACTCTACCATCTGAGCTATGACGTCCCATGATGGTATTGTAAACAAATATACAGAGCATAGAAAATATTATTCAAGGGCATTCAAACCAATGTAAAAGACCTACTAAGGAAATAAATTTGATATGATAGTAACACTTACAGTAAATGTAATAACTGTATGCATTATATTTAAAAGAATACATGCAAAAGATTAAATTGAATTATGCCATGTCATTAGAAAATAAAAATAAATAAAATAAAAGTGTTTTATCATATATGATTTCAAAATTTTAAACTTGCATCAAAATTACAATGACGCTTGATTTTACCTTATTTCATTTGATATGTTATTGATATGTAATATAATGAGCAATTGTTTCCAAATATTTTCATAGTTTATTCAAGTACCGTGTGGATTGGAAAAAAATATGTAAGGAAATTATATATACATTATAAAATATAATACAGAAGAGAAAGGACAGTTATTTTACTTTATATTATTTAATTAATTTAGAGTATTTTTGAACATTGTCTTAAAATTATTTTCAAATGAAGGGATCCAAAACATTCTCTCCATTTACAAATCCCACATTATTTTGACATCATTGGTGAATGTTTTGTAATCATAAATACACTAAACAGATGGCAGATCCACAGTTTGATAAAAGTTTAGTGGTTTTTGAGAAGTATATGATAAAGAACGTTAGCTTGAAAATAAATAAACAGCTGAGTTGTGTCAGAATGTTGAATGTCTTAATGAGTTTGCCTAACATTATCTTGCTGTCCAGCTAAAGACAGAGTGGTTTTAGAACAAGATAGAAATCTGTGTTTTCCTCTGACCATTATAGTTTTAAACAATCACTCAGGTACTCACCACTTCCTGGTTTGGGGGAGAGAACCAGAGGGACTGAACCACCCAGTTAAAATAGGGGTGTTTTGGTGGGGGTGAGTGGCACGTTCCATTTGGACGGGGGTGTTTTATGGGTGATCTTTAACTTGATTTGTTCTCCCCAGGAGGTGTTTTGTTGAGATTTTCTATTTTCTGTTGTTTGGTATGGTTTATTTATGTTTTTCAATTGTGTTTTAAAAAAAAAGATTGTCTTTTGTTGATTAAATTAGTATACGGATTTGTCCAAGGGCGGGGCTAAAGTCTGGGCGAGGCTGTATTTCTTTTATGAATCGATGGAGAAAATAGTTTGACTTTGCTTACTAAAGAAAAGAACAAATAAACTGGATTTTTTATTTATTTATTAAAAACTCTCTTCAGCCTCATCTGCTGACTCCACCCCTGACTATCCTGTCACATTTAAACTGAAATATTTACATTAGAAAATGTGCTTTAGCCCCACCCACTGAAAACACTTTGTTTTCTGGTTATTTAATCTTTTTTACCATAACCACGGCCACTCTGCTGTGATTGGTCAAGCATTGAGGTTTGTCACCGCTCGTCATCAATCCCCGAAAGTCTCCGCCTCCAACAGACTCGTTGTATAAACAAAGCGGGCGTGATCACAGCTAGCTGGAGGAGGAGTGAAGCCATTAATAGGTCGTAATGGACTCTGCTCTCGTAACCTCTTGTTCGCCGAGATTTCAGACGGGGGAGAAGTTTATAGAGTAATAACTTCAAAACATGGTCATGATGAGGGACTTACTGCACGTTCACCCAACACTTTAAGTCTGACCTCCTTTTACGCTCAAAGGGCTGAACTTTGACCAAGTCTGCCTTGTGGCTGTGATTAATAAAAATGAGTTTCTTTTTTCTCCCCCTCCGGCCCATCCTCACCTTCTCTCCCCCTTCATCTCCACACAAGTCTGATCCTGTCCGGAGCCTCTCTCCTTGTTCTTATTCCCTCCTTTGGGATGTTGCTGCTGCTCTTCTTTTTTTTTTCTCGTTCCTGCAATAAAAAAGATTTCTTTTTCATCTTTCCCCTTCTTTTTGTCGCCTCTCCTCTCCCAGCCCTGTGGTAAGTTATGCACGGCCGCTGCCACTGAGCGATCATTAGCGAGGTGTTGCAGGTGAACAGGAGCGATGGATGATGTGGAGACGAAAGGGATGGAGGGAGTATCAGAGGACGACATGCCTCTACCCAGAGGCGGTAATGTATATTGTTACAGAGCTGGAAGTTGCAGGGCCCTGTTCTTGGCTTCCTGTGGTCATTAATCTGCATACACACACACACACACACACCTACACGTGGAACACCAGCTTCTCAGATGGAACTGTCGGTCGACCCTGCACTGCCGTAAAAAAATAAAGACTCATCTGGACAAGCGTAACGTATGTGCTGAGCAACCGATATTACAGAGCGTATATAATGCATCCCTCATGAAATATCAGCCGTCAACAATACCCCCATCATAAACAAAAACTCTTTATAGTTCCTATCAGGGCCAATAGACTGAGACATTACCCGGGAAAAAGGGGCCACCGTGGGTTGTAATGCGCCACAATTCAGACCGACTCCAGTTATTTCCCCCTACGATAAATCAGGAGGAACGCAAACCTCGGCGCTGATCGGGAATGACAGAAACATTGTTGTTTGTAATTGCAGATGATTTGATCATCAACAATCGCAGCAGCCGACGTCTTCCAACAGATGTTGTGTTTAATTAGTCTTCACACCCACTCCGCGTCCCAGACTCGACACCTCTCGGATAGAAGACGCTCTATTTTAGATCCCGGCTTGGAAATAGAGCTGAGTCGGTCTCTTGGCGGAAAAAAAAAAGGCACCAAACAATAAAAATATATAGATATGTAAAAACACTTTGCTAACACAGCAGCAGGTGTAGGTTTTAGTTAACCTGTAGGTGATATTAAAGCAGAGATGATAGCGGAAGTAACAGACCCTGACAACATGAACCTGTGCAGTCTCTTCTAGAGTCTTTCTACCACAATCTGATAGCTTGAAAGTAAGTCATGTTTGTAGAGCGCTTTTCTTGACCAGGGTCACAAAGCGCTTAAACAATCAAAACAATACCTAATAAAATAGATGCTTAAAAGGTCAAGACAACACCGAGACGAACACAGGAGTCTCAGAGAATCAAGCTAACTAAGCAGAGATAATGTTAAATATGTCTCTCCTGTATGGAAGTAAATCAATGCCATCAAAATATTTAACGGTTGAATTTATCTTTTCCAAATATTGAAAGGTTGAATTCATTTAAAATATTCAATATTTGTTATATTTAAATTTCTATAATTAAATATTTTTTTAATTCATAGCATTTCTAATTCAATATTAAAAAATACAAAGCCTTTTTAATTCAATATTAAAAAATACAAAGCCTTTTAAATTCAGCCTAAAAGGGCCACCGCCATTGTGGAGCCTCTGCTCAAAAAACCAGGCTTAGACCCAACTGACCTCAGTAATTTCAGGCCTATTTCTAAGCTCCCTTTCTTGTCCAAGATCTTGGAGAAGGTGGTGTCTGAGCAGCTGTCTTTGTTCCTGGATCAGAGCGACATCCATGAGAAGTTTCAGTCTGGCTTCCGTAAACATCACTCTACGGAGACAGCTTTATTGAAAGTGTCCAGTGACATCATGATGTCGGCTGACTCTGGTAAATTCACTGTTCTGGTTCTCTTGGATCTGTCGTCAGCCTTTGACACAGTTGATCACCAGATCCTGCTGAGAAGACTGAGGGATGAAGTGGGACTGTCTGGGTCTGTGTTAGAATGGTTCTCATCTTACCTTTCTGGGCGCAGTTTTAGTGTATCTGCCAATCAAATGAGGTCTGAATCGGCAGATCTGTTGTGTGGAGTCCCTCAAGGTTCTGTTCTGGGTCCTTTATTGTTTTTGCTGTACTTGATTCCCCTCGGTAAAATCATTCAGAGATTTCCAGATGTTTCTTATCACATTTTTGCTGATGACATCCAGCTCTACTGCTCTTTTGATCCAACTGAGCCCCAGAGGCTGAACAGCTTAGTCAATTGTTTGCTCAAATCAAACAATGGCTGAGTGAAAACACTTTACAGCTAAATGTGGACAAAACTGAAACTCTGGTGATTGCTCCTGATGATAAGGTTCCAGGGTTGAGTCAGAACTTGGGTGACTTAGGTCAGTCTGTCAAACTGAGCCTGAGAAACCTGGGTGTTGTATTTGATAAAGACATGTCTCTTGTTCGACATTGCAGAAAACTGACCAGAAACTGTTTCCTTCAACTGAGAAAAATCTCTAAACTTAGGAAAATGTTGTCGGAACATGATCTGGAGCTTGTAATCCATGCGTTTGTTTCTTCTCGTCTGGACTATTGTAACAGTTTGTTTTCATGTCTTAACAAGAAGGAGCTGTCTCGTCTGCAGTTGATTCAGAACTCTGCAGCGAGAATTCTGACCCGCTCTAGTAGAAGAACTCACATTTCTCCGATCCTTAAAACTCTTCACTGGCTTCCAGTTTCTTTCAGGATCAACTTTAAAATTCTGGTTCTTACTTTCAGAGCTATTCATGGTCAGGCTCCTCCTTACATCACTGATCTGATCCAGCCTTACACCCCAGCTCGGGCTCTGAGGTCTGTGGATCAGAATCTACTTATGGTTCCACGCACACGGCTCAGGACCAGAGGAGAGAAATCTTTTCAGGCTGTTGCTCCTAAGCTTTGGAACGATCTTCCTCTCTCTTTGCGCTTGATGGAGTCTACTGACTCCTTTAAGAAACATCTTAAGACGTTTCTATTTGTTCAGGCTTTTCCTTGAATTTCTCGAACTCCTGTGTTGTTCTCAGTATTATCTTGATCTTTAAAGTATGTACTTTTTTTGAGTATTGTTTTGATTGTTTAAGCGCTTTGTGACCCTGGTCTCGAAAAGCGCTTTATAAATAAATATTACTTACTTACTTACTTACTTACCACCAGACAAAACCAAAACGAGTACCGAGCAAATGGATCATACTTGCATAAACGATCCGATGACGTCATCACTGTTGCATCAGTTTAGATATTTTCAAGTATCAACTTTGTTTCAACGTCTGGAGTTCAAACATCTTAAACTACATCTCACGATCAATCAGTAGATTCTGATGTCAAAGGATTTAAACAGGAATAATGTTTTAATTTCATGGTCACACCCTATTCCACAATTTCTGTTTAGCTCAGTGAGTTAATGTTGTGTTTTTTCTTTTGGAGTTGCGGGTTCTAAACCTGCTCTAGAACTCTATAGTCATGTTTTACAATTATCTCTGGTGAGACTGACTCTCTTTGTAACGTTTGTTCAGTCAAAAAAATGCAATTTCTTCTAAATAAATCCAATGATTTCCCTTTTCGTGATCATAAAAAAAAATGCAACAGAAACATCAATTGAGACTGTATTAACAGTTTATAATCGTTCTTTTTACATATTTTTTGACATGGATCACACTGTTGTAAAAGAGTTGAGACGAGCCTTCGTTTTAAATGTTTATATTTGACATACATTAACTAAAATACTTAACAGAGACGATCTTGTTTGAAACCTCTTGAGAGGAAGTTTAACAAAAATAAAACCGCAAATCACCTTCAAACCTACTATAACATTAACTCCCTGAGCTAAAGAGACGTTGTGGAAAAGTTGTGATTGATCGTGAGATGAAGTTTAAGACGTTTAAACTCCAGACGTTAAAACACAGTTGATATTTTGTCATGAAAATATCTAAACTGATGCAGCAGTGATGACGTCACATGATCATTTATGCAAGTATCATCCAGTTGCACGGTATTCTTTTGGTTTTGTATGCCGTGTTTTTTTTTATATTGAATTAAAAAGGCTTCGAATTGTTTTATATTGAATTTAAAAGGCTACAAATTTAAAAAATATTGAATAATTGAAAATAAAATATAACCAATATTGAATAATTGAAATTAAAATATAAAAACTATTGAATAATTGAAATTAAATTATGACAAATATTGAATAGTTGAAATTAAAATGTAAACAATATTGATTAATTGCAATTAAAGTATAACAAATATTGAATATTTGAAATTAAAATAAAACAAATATTGAATATTTGAAATTATTTCAACCTTTCAATATTTGAAAGAAATAAATTCAACCATTCGATATTCTGGTGGCATTGATTTACTTCCACACTCCTGTCTCCACGTTCGGTTTTTCAGTGGACGCACACTTTTGTGCTGCCGTAGAAGTACCTCCTCTTTCATTCTTGGAGCCTCACATTGGTCTGAGTTCTCAGCAGGAGGGGGTTTCTAGGGCAACAGTCCTTGTGTTTGTCTCCACTCAGACTCATGCAATCTGCTAAAAGCCCTGAAGTCCAGATTTCTATGTCAACCAAGAATGGGCTCGAAAAAAAAAAAAAACACTCGTACACAAATAGAAATGTCGCTTTTCAAAGATTATATGATTTGAGTCCTGAATTGACATATAAATACTCGGGCGGCTAACTTTTGTTGGAGGACTTGCCTCGAAGCTCTGGTGTATCTGAGGTAATGTTAGGGATGTTTTGACCAAATGTTCTCATCAACAAACATTTATCATGTAAGGAAAACGCAGCGTAAATGTTGGACCTGTGACCAGTTTTTTTATTATATCATTTTTCCAAGTTTAAATAAAAACATCAAGATTAAGGGGAATGTTATTATTAAATTCATTGCGATTTCAGAAAACATCTTGGGTAAAAAAAAAATGTTTGATTACATTTTAAACTTGTGTAACTTGTCATGTGGAAGAGCAGGTGTCTCCATGTCATCATAGTCTTGAAGATTGTTTGAATACAGTTGAAAATTGTTTGACTATAGTTGAAAATTGTTTTAATGCAGTTGAAAATTGTTTGACTATAGTTGAAAATTGTTGGATTATAGTTGAAAATTGTTTGAAAACCGTTGAGAAAAGTTTGATTACAGTTGAAAATTGTTTGATTATAGTTGATAATTATTTGAATACTGTTGAAAATTCTTTGATTTTAGTTGAAAATTGTTTTAATACAATTGAAAATTGTTTGTCTATAGTTGAAAATTGTTTGAAGGCAGTTGAAAATTGTTTGACTATAGTTGAAAATTGTTTTAATGCAGTTGAAAATTGTTTGACTATAGTTGAAAATTGTTTTAATGCAGTTGAAAATTGTTTGACTATAGTTGAAAATTGTTTTAATGCAGTTGAAAATTGTTTGATTATAGTTGAAAATTGTTTTAATGCAGTTGAAAATTGTTTGATTATAGTTGAAAATTGTTTTAATGCAGTTGAAAATTGTTTGATTATAGTTGATAATTATTTGAATACTGTTGAAAATTCTTTGATTTTAGTTGAAAATTGTTTTAATACAATTGAAAATTGTTTGTCTATAGTTGAAAATTGTTTTAATGCAGTTGAAAATTGTTTGACTATAGTTGAAAATTGTTTTAATGCAGTTGAAAATTGTTTGATTATAGTTGAAAATTGTTTTAATGCAGTTGAAAATTGTTTGATTATAGTTGAAAATTGTTTTAATGCAGTTGAAAATTGTTTGACTATAGTTGAAAATTGTTTTAATGCAGTTGAAAATTGTTTGACTATAGTTGAAAATTGTTGGATTATAGTTGAAAATTGTTTGATTATAGTTGCAAATTGTTTGAACGCAGTGTAAAATATTTTGATTGAAGTTGAAAATAGTTTGATTACAGTTGAAAATTGTTTTAATGCAGTTGAAAATTGTTTGACTATAGTTGAAAACTGTTTTAATACAGTTGAAAATAGTTTTAATACGGTTGAAAATTGTTTGAAGGCAGTTGAAAATTGTTTGATTGTAGTTGAAAATGGTTGGAAAACAGTTGAGAAAAGTTTGATTACAGTTGCAAATTGTTTGAACGCAGTTGAAAATAGTTTGATTGTAGTTGAAAATAGTTTGATTACAGTTGAAAATTGTTTAATACAGTTGAAAATTGTTTTAATACAGTTGAAAGTTGTTTGATTGAAGTTGAAAATTGTTTGATTGAAGTTGAAAATTGTTTGAAAACAGTTGAGAAACGTTTGATTACAGTTGAGAATTGTTTGAATGCAGTTGAAAGTTTTTTTGAAAGCCATGATGACAAAAGTTACTTAGTTAGTATAAAAAAATATATATTTTTATTATTAAAAAGGACATCTTAAGGACATTATCTGCTTGTAGTTTAGCATTTTTACATATAATATTTCACTACTTTTTGGCCTGACTCCATTCAAACTCTGAAAGTTCATCCTAATTAAATTTGACATTAATTTTCGGGGACGCTCCCAGCCATCCTCCAAACTTATATCAAGAGTTCTGAATCAGAAAAAGATATCTTCAATTAAACAGCTCTGATCGACCTCCAAAACCCTGATTCTCTGCATTATTAATTTTCCAATGGAGTGTTTTTCTTGGTCAGCAAGAATGCCTGTTGGGCCGACTGCTTTTTCTCTTTTTTTTTTGTTGCCTTATTCAATGGCGCCGAAATCTATTAAACGAGGTCTCCTCTGGCCCTGCGAGAAATAATTAGTCTACGGGATAGGTCAACTTAATCATTCCTGGAAATAATATTCAATTATCTTCAACTTCTGGAGCACACGCGGCTCCTATTTTTAGGCGCCTCTGTTTTACCGAGATAGCCGTTTTGATTCTCTTTTACGTCGAGTCTTTCCGACGCGGGAGTGGAGAGTCGGCGGCGGCTAAACAGTCTTGGGCTGATGACTTATTATGTCTTAATAATAGAGCCGGGGCTTTCTTGTTTGTCTCCTCGGCTCTGACTTACATCCCACTCAATTACAGCACTTTAGGTGCCCTTGACTCGTGTTTTCTAATTAACCAGAAATCATAACTTGTGGTAAAAAAAAAAAGAAATGTTAAGAAAAATGTGTTGGAGCTAAAGTGCACATCACGGCGTTGCGTTAATTAACTTATTATATAATCATAATCGAATTTTAAAAAAAGAGACAACAATATCCCTCTCAGACAAAAAAAACCCTGCTAGCTTGCGTCTCTCGCCTCCTAATCAACCCCCAAAAATAGAGAGTAAACAAATAGCAGGAAATGTATTCGGCGCTTTAGGAAAACGACATAATTGCCATCAGAGCCGGGAGGTGTTGAAAGCCATCACTTGTCCAGACAGATTATAACCTTTGAAGTTTTTCGGTATTGAAGTGTCAAACGGGCGGCTTTTTTTTTTTTCATTGTCGTTTTTCCACCTCCTTTTTTCAACAGTATCCTTGAATGTCACTCTCCACTCTTTGTGTATTAATATCTTTGCTTGAAGACGCATCGTTCTTCACCGATGACGCCGAGTGATCCGGGTTATGACTCACTCACGCTTTCACTGTTCTTTAAAGTGCTTTTCATGCACTTCACAGCCATTGTCATTTTCCCATGGATTTACATTTTATTTTAATGAAGAAAACGTCTTGTTCCAGATTGTTTTAATCATGAACAAGTTAAAAATAAATACACAAAATTGACGCTGATTTGAAGAAAATGTTGATTTAATTAACACAAGTCAATTGATTAATTTCGGGGGCCAAACATGGTCACCGATATCAATATATATTATATGTTACAACATTATATATAGTCAATATTATATGAATTTTATTTACTGATTTATTGGGAAATTGTTTTTCCAGCAACACAGATGATAGATTCATAAAACAAGAACAAAGTGCAATAAAAATAAAGTGCAAGATGACATTATCTGAATCTAAAGAACAAGAACATAGAAAGAAAAAAGAAAAAGGATACAAAGATTAACATGGAATATCAACTTTTATCTCCTGACCCAAACTCAGAATTAAAGGGCACCTAATGTGAAAACCCAACTCTCCTGACTTATTGTAAATGTTGACGTCGTCCTCTTCAAAATGCAGTAGGTCATTCATTGATCCATTTTGAGGTTATTACCAAAGTTCTCTCCCGTCTGAAATCTCGCCAAACCAGATTATGGTTTGGCGATCCTATTCTGACGTCAGACTGGGGCAAATGTCCTCCCCTAGAAGCCCTAAATCAGTTAAGTACCTACATGTTAATCGTGAAACTAAATAAATATTTATGTAAACATAGTGAGAGTTACTTCTGCCTTTAGGTGTTTTTGTAATGTGTACATTAAGCTGCAAACCTTATTTTTATTATTTGTTTTTAATGTACAAAACGGGAGTTTTAGGGGTGAGTTTCAAATTTACGTGAGTCCTTGAATGCAACTCGTGTTTTTGTGACCAATCAGAGCAGAGTGGGCGTGGTTGCTCGGACGCGAATTGGTCTCATCGGAAACGGAGCATTTTAAGTGGGCGGGGCTTAAGCGTGTTTTCTAAGGTAAATATATTTATTAAATAAGAGTTTTTTGCAAAAAGAAACATATTGATGAGTATAATAGAGGTCCTAGATCAATTTAAGAGACATTTCAATCTGCAAATTAGGTGCCCTTTGCACGCCCTAATAACACGAGGAATGAATGAGTCCCTGAGTCTATTAGTGTTTCAGAAAAATGTAGTTCAATGTATTTAATATATTTGATGAAATATGGAAACACCAAACACCGAAATTTTCTAATGAGCCATAGTCTATGATTTTGATTAGTTTTTTTTCCTGTTTGTGTATGAATATTTAATATATTGTAACATGTTTTTTTTCAAGTTTAATAAACATATTTGTGGCTCACACTAGTGAGTTGTTTTTTTTAAACACACAGATTAGTTGATTGAGTCAATATGTTATGTGTTATAAACTGGATTTCTGTGAATAATTCATTGAATAGTATCAATTTACGTTCAGGACTTCTTTTTTTTTTAATTTAAATTACAAAAGTTTTTTCAAAGGTAAGAATATGTTTGTATATTTTAGTAAAAAAAAAGACTTTTAAAAGGGTTTTTAAAAATGCACAGAACTCTAAAAAAAAAAAAAGTTAAATAACAGTGTTTACCGCAAATAAACTTCGTTCTAACTAAGTATTAAATAGAAAATAAATAGATAAGAAAAAATAACTTGGATTATCAATTTTTATATTTATTCTCTCAAGTCTCGGGTCATGTTTGTGCATCACTTTTTCCACACTCGTCCTGCGGGTCCGACTCTAAGAACAGCTCGAGTCCGTCCTCGTGCTTCACATCTGAGCTGCTCTCCTCTTCAAACTGACCCCTGAGGTGTCCACTCATCAATCAGCTGCTGCCCTTCATCAGCAGAGCCAGCAGGATCCAGCAGAACCAGCAGAGCAGCCAGACGCCCACCACAGGACTGCTCTACAACAGTGCGCCCTCGTGCGGTGAGTAGGGGAACAGTTGATGCTGGGAAGTTGAATTGAATTGGATGGATAGATGGATAGATGGATAGATGGATAGATGGATAGATGGATAGATGGATAGATGGATAGATGGATAGATGGATAGATGGATAGATGGATAGACGGATGGATGGATAATAGACGGATAGATGGATGGATGGATGGATGGATGGATGGATGATAGTAGGAAAGATGGATGGATGGATGGATGGATGGATGGATGGATGGATGGATGGATGGATGGATGGATGGATGGATGGATGGATGGATGGATGGATGGTAAGACAGATAGATGGATAGTAAGACAGATAGATGGATGATGATGGATGGATGGATGGATGGATGGATGGATGGATGGATGGATGGATGGATGGATGGATGGATGGATGGATGGATGGATGGATGGATGGATGGATGGTAAGACAGATAGATGGATAGTAAGACAGATAGATGGATGGATGGATGGATGGATGGATGGATGGATGGATGGATGGTTGGATGGATGGATGGATGGATGGATGGATGGATGGATGGATGGATGGATGGATGGATGGATGGTTGGATGGATGGATGGATGGATGGATGGATGGATGGATGGATGGATGATATACAGATGGATGGATGGATGGATAGATAGATAGATAGATAGATAGATAGATAGATAGATAGATAGATAGATAGATAGATAGATAGATAGATAGATAGATAGATAGATAGATAGATAGATAGATAGATAGATAGATAGATAGATAGATAGATAGATAGATAGATAGATAGATAGATAGATAGATAGATAGATAGATAGATAGATAGATAGATAGATAGATAGATAGATAGATAGGAGGGGGAGGTCTACTCCTCTCTCCTCTCTCTCTCTCTCTCTCCTCTCTTCAATTCCCTCTCTTCTCTCGCTCCTCCAGACTCCACTCGTTCAGAGTGAGAGGAGGTGGATCGGAGGGCGCAGTGTGATTGGCCGGGCGGGGACTGGCTGTCCGGAGGCTGGCACTGAGCTGTGCGACCATCCCCGTGTTCCTTGTTGACACTCGCGGAGCAGGAAGCGAGACACCCGGCCGTCTCTCACTAACACCCGGCGGTCTCTCGCGCAAACTCTCGGGCGACCGGAGCGCGAACCTGGATCTCATCTCTCGGCTGCCGACGAATATCCTCGCGTTTTTATATGCGCTCGTCCGGGGACTCTCTTTTTATCTTTTTCTTTCTCTGGACGGAGTTGAATCTTAAAACTTTCTGTGGATTTCTTTAAAAAAAAAAAAAAAAAAAGATGTAAACGCGAGGATTTTCAACTTCTCTAAAGTTATTTGGATGTTTGCTGGACAACGAGACTGACGCCGCAACACCTGTTACTGAAAATATATATATATAAATATATATATATATATCGTTTTTTTTGGAGGAAGGACATTGTGGACCCCGGGACGAGTGGGAGCCGCGTAGCCGGGAAAAGATGCTTTCTCTTCGGATGCCGAGTGGATCTGGTGCCGCTGCTCTGGTGCTCCTGCTCGGAGTGTATTACGCGTCCGGAACTGGTAAGTTCTTTTTTTCTTTTTCTTTTTAACATCTTCTTCTTACATATGACACACCCTTTGGTTCGTATAATATTCCCGCTTCACTTCGAAATCCTTTAATGTAAAAGTCTCCTGCTGACATGCACTTTTAGGGGATCTACACAGTACCCCAGCGCTCATGGCTACTTTTTACTTGAAGCGGAAAAATCAAGCTCCCCTGGTGAGCAGAGAGTAATTAAAGTTTCTGATGCCTTCTTGGCCTGGTCCAAATGAAAAAAAAAGCCAAATGCCCTTTAACAAAAAAAGCAGAAAAGTCATGAAAAAGCAAGAGAGATCAGAGAGTTCATTGGAGTTGGATCAATCTTGTTGTTTCTTAATGAACCTACACTGTTGACATTACCACTCATTGTTTTACTGTCAGACTTTGAGTGAATCGTCCAGTGTTCATGGCACCAGGACTCCTGCCAGCTCCAGACATCACTTGGCACGAAGTTAAAAAGACCGTCAGTGAGATGATGGGATTTTGATTGCCAAGACAACAGTGACCATCCTCTGTGTGTGTGTGTGTGTGTGTGTGTGGGGTTGTTGTTTTTTTTCGAGTCTCTCCTACCAATGTCAGATCAGATTGAAACACAGGCCAGAAATCAGTGGGGTTTATGGGATTGTGGATTAAGCTTGCTTTACAGTTTGGGTAAAAGAACAATGACTGCATAAGCTTTGCATGAACGTTATTGCCAAACGTAAACCGAAACAATACCTTTTCTTTGTCCTAGTGACACTGTTAATCTTTTGGAGGGTCCAGGTTTCTGTGAATTTTCTTTTGAACGCAGACCCTCTCCTTGTCCAAGTCGAGGTCCTCATGTGTGTATTATTCCCTGAACAGGCAGAGCAGAAAAGCAGCTTACGGTTATTAAAATTGTGGACCATTGTTAAATCCCTGTGCAAGAAATGAGAAACGTTGATATTAACGTTTGGGAATGTGTTCAGTACCGATTCCTCCCACTTAAGGGACAATAGTTCAGAGTGTGCCCCAGTAAAGTCGGCGTCTGGGAGAGAGCTATTTTTAAGCTTTAAGCATGACGGAACAGACAGATAACATTTATCATCTCCCTTGTATTGTGTTGTGTTCCTTATTCCCGCTGCCTCTCGATGTCGCACGATTGGGAAGTGCTGAGCTCACAATCCGGCTCTTCCGTGTTGACATAGACATTAATTACCCAGACTGCCAGGAACACTTGTCTGGAGCAAAAGTCTCTCCGTCTTTATTCTCCGTACACATTGTTATTAATGACTCCTTCAGAGTCGCAGTCAGACATATGTGGTGTTGCTCGTGATGGATCAGGACGAGACTTGAAAACGACCCGAGGAGGTTTTTTTTCGCAGACGTGGAGGTCAAGACCGAGAGTCGCTGAATGTTCAGAGTTAGGGAGCGTGGCATGTCCGACACTCCCATAAAGGAGCTTGATGAATAGTGACACCCCCCCTTCCAAAGGAAACGCTCGCAGGAACTCGCGACGACTATGACAAACAAATCAAACGCCTTCCTGGAATATTTGCCTCCTGAGTCATTCGGATTGATTTTAAACTTTGATGACAGATGAAGAATTTTGAGGAACGTGTCGAACTCTTTCTCTCAATGACTCTTGTTCCATCTCAATTCTTTACGTCTAAATCTAGCACAACATATTAAAGGATGACATTTGTATACAGTTTAAGTTGAACAAAAAATATTCTTGAGAAAGTCCAAATTTTCCATCTAAGACTTTGGTCTGTAATACCTATATAAAGTATTAAGAAAAAAATATTTCATTCTTTAAAAAAAAAGTTAGTGGAAAAGTACTTAAATGTATTAACACGTTTTTTTTCATGGTTTTGATATTGACATATATTGCACATAGTCTAGTTTTTGGTGCACTTTCATCATGTCACTCATCTATGAAATGAAGTACTTTGAGTATTCTTGACAAAATAATGTAAGAAAATACCTGATGATTTAAGTTTCCTTTGACTTCTTTAGTCTTTGAACCTAACTTCTAGTAGTGACATGCCTTGAAACCTGGTCATTTTACCACAACTTCTTCTGGTATAAGATAAGTAAAGAGCCTTAACTTAATCAACATTTGCATCTGTTGCATCAGTCAAACTGAATCACATGAATGTCAGATAAACCTCAAGTTCTTAAGAGACCAAATTATTTTTGTTCAATTAAGTGGTGTTACCTCTTTCTTTTAAATCAAAACAAAAGACCTAGCAAAGTTATTTCACTGCCTCATTTTCTGAGACTTTCCAGACTTATTATGGACATTAAGACTTACTAAATATGCACTTTAAATTACTATTTAACCTTTATTTACTCACCTATAGATATTAAACTGTCTTATTGACCAGACTTTGACATGTGTCCTTGTGATTTAAAACATGTTCGGCTACAAACCGGAAAATAACTTTGCACTATTAGCAGGTAAATGCCAACGTCCCGACTGCATCAAACGGAAGAAAAAACGCCAACTTAATCTGGATTATTTCGCGGTCCCCGGAATCAAAAGATAGAAAATCCCTTCCTTTAGTAGAGCCGGCTTCAAAGCGCCGAGCAGATTGAGATGTCAGATTAGATAAAGTTTTCTTGAAACATGGAGTCATAACAAAAGCAGTGCCAGACGGTTTCGTGGGCAGAAGCGTGGAGGCGATGGACGGGCGTCCCGATAACTAGACAGACAGATTTCATTGGACCGGATTAGTTCCTCGAGCCTGGTCCAGACTAGACCCCGCCACGATCTGTCCCGCAGCAGTGCATTAGTTTTATGGCTGTCAGGCGGGATGGGATGGGATCGCTGGCCAGCTCCTGCCTCCCCTGCTGTATAATTCATATGTGCAAAGTGGTCGTTGTTAATATTTAAAATGTGCTTATGATGCTCAAATCCTTGACATAAGAGACAGCAAAGGAGAAAGAAGTAGGAGGAGACAGATGCTCTCGTAAGTGAATCTTTACCCGGGTGGCTACAGGGGGTAGTGGAGGTCTTTAGGGTGGCAGTAGGCATTTATAGACTGGATGAAGGAGTAGCAGCTCAAGCGTGTGTGCCAATTGCTGCCTGGGGCAATTGAAGAGGACGAGAAGTTAACAAGTAAAAAGGTTAAGCAGATGAAAGATCGTAAATGATTGACGCCGAACTGAGACTTATTATTAGATGGGAATACTTCTTCATATAAAGCATCCTTATCGAGGCAGACTTTATTCTGATGGATCTCCATGTAAGAAATTGTTCATGATCCATGTTGAATATGATAATAGCTACTTTACAACGGCGGACACAAGAACTTTTAATAAGCTCTAGAGAACAATTATATTTATATCTTTGTCCTAATCCCTCCAATCACATCGATCTGAGATTTTCAAAACCAGTACTAATACTGATACCTTCACTTCAATACCAGTTTCTGAAAGATACTTTTGCGATAGCCATTTTACAAGATTAATTGTAACAAATAAAAGGTACGAATCTCGACTTAAAATGTTCAGTTTCGGTAAATTTCCACTCCAAGCATTCTTCTTAAAGAAAAAATAAATGTTTCAAGGGCAAAAGAAGTCTATCAGGATGAAGATGAATCTGTTTAATCTGTTGTTTACTTCCTTTGCCACTTGTATCAGTACTTTTTCTACAGAAAATCCCACTCAGGTTTCTTGGGTCACGAAACTTGGAACCGAATCCGAAACTTGGTACTATTGTGCATTTTGATCGATGCCACAATACAAATAAAGTTTCGTACTGAGCCCTATCCACCAAAAAATACAGAGAAACATCATGAAAATCCGATACAACACTCGCTTTCCAGCGCTCAAAAACAAAAGTAAAAGGTGGTCTAGGTTAACTGTAAAAGTTTTGCCCAGTTAAATAGTCCCCCGCATTAAATCGGGCAAAAACAAGAACTTATTTGGGATATTGAAAAGTTTCAAAGGTCAGCACAGCTAATTAGTGCTCAAAATACCCCCAGTAACAAGGGAATATAAAAAGAAGACTTTAATGTTTGAAAGACACATCAAGACGTAGTGATCTGAGGGCATTGACTTTTAAATTATGAAAGAAAGAAAAAAAAAGTGCAAAGAAGAAAACTCCATGGCAGTGGCATTCAAGCGTCATTAAACCTCTGGCAGAGGCGAGAAAATGAGGCAGCAAGCAATGGGGGGAGTGGTGGAGGTAGAAATGGATGAGATCAAAAGAAGTGATGTGCATCAGAACCACAATAAACCGCGCTTAGGAACAGAAGAAACCAGAGTTAAGAGTGAAGGATATCTTCAAGGAGGAAGGTGGAGGGGCGGGAAGTGAAAAAGACACAAATCCACAAGGGGGATGTTTTTATTAAGGCTCTTATCGACAGAGAGAGCACACGGTATTCATAGCAGACATGTTTAATGCTTTGCCAATACTGGGCATGTTAGACCAGACCGTAAATCTGCAGCAAGAAGAGCTCTGTGGAAGAGGCGAAACACCGAGGTAAATGGAGGCGAGAGCTGACTATAAAGAACTGTGAGAGGGATATTAGCGGCTGAAGAAAGTTGCAGGGAAAAGCTTGGTAAGCCAAAAGATGATGCAGTTTTAAGCACACGCCAGGCGCGTTGTGATTCAATCAATTCTCAAACTGTTGGACGAGTCGAGCCGGTATCTTGGATCTTTATATATTCTTTTTTGATGAAATTATGTAAAGCTGTTCAAACTCTGAAGTGTGTTTTGTTGTTTTTTTTGTCACCAGATGGTACCTCAGACAGTTATGTCTTCCAAAAATGCAAAATAATTCAGTCCAGTCTCTCCCCTTTGTGGATCTTCCAAATCCCCCAAAATGTTTTGACCTTGCTTGTTCTTTTTTTTTTTTTTTTAGCAAATAACATACATTCATTTTACAGATGCTGGTTTAATTTTCAAGAATAAAAAAACAGCTGCTTTTCACTCTTAACCCAGATTTAAAATATTTATCTCTGTCAGTGTCTACACAGGCTGTTTTTTAAAAATAAAATAAGTGAAGATTTATCGATTTTTAAGCTTAAGAATGCATTTTTATCACCAGTTGAAGTTTTTGTGTATCTTAATATTCAGTAAAGTAAAGCTACGGTTTTGATTAATTACACCGCTTTTAAGTAAAAGCTTCTGACTCAGAACAAAAACTAAAAGCCAAAAAAGAGTATATTTATTTTGTATATTTTATTGATAAGCTATCTTTTATTTTATCAATATTTCTTTTTTTGTGGAGCTCAAACTCGGGGGCTTGAGTTTTCTCTTAACAGTGTGATTAATTCTTCAGAATGTATGTGGATCCAGATGGTAACTTAGGACACCACCTGAATATAATAATATCTTCTTTGTACCGCCAAACATCTTTTAGACACTTAACAACGTTTATATATTGTAGCAAGTCAAAAATGTTTTGGCTTTTCCAGATAATCCTCTGATTCAGTAATGTGTCTGAAAGGGTAATTTCAAAAAAATAAAGTTATTTTTGTAGCTTAGAAAACATCGACCAAAAGTGGACAACAAAATCAGAGAGAAACTAGAGGTGGTGAAGTTATGACGGTTTCAGCATTAGCTAGACCACCTAATAGACAATTTTCTTCCCCATTTTCAAGGGCAGATTAATCACATTTGACACAATATAGTTAGGAAATGGATGTTAAGTGAGTTAGGGCTTGTGATTTGATCAATGGTGCATCTCTGAGTCAATGTTTTCTGCGATGAAGCTGTTCAATTTAAAATCAAGGAAGATTTTTGGGAGTCGTTTTTCCAGTTATACATAAGTTGATGATGGGAGACCCATGGTGGAGGGAAGGGAGAGTTTCGGTAGCAGATGGGAGCTGAGTAGCTGCAGGGCCGGCAAGACAGGGTACCCCCTACCCCTCTGTCCTGCCCTGTGGGGGGAGATGGGTGGGGTCGACAGGGGAAACAGGAAGAAAACCTCTGTGGGGTTCCATTGTGCTTCACATGAATAGGAGACTCCAGAGAGATTCTTCTACCCCTCATGTGTTGTGGAGGAGGGGGTGGGGGGGGGCGGGAGGTGGTCTCACACACTTCAGGAATCCTTTACACTCTCAACAGGTCTTTGCTCAGTGTTGTCCTTGGTTCCTCGGAGGGCGTGTCTCGGTTTCATGTCAGGAAAAAAAAGACCACGCCTGCTTGTTACGGCTGAATCTCACCCTGATTGATATGCCACGACATGTCCATTGACATGTGACATCAAACAGAGCGGAAACACATGCCGGTCCTCCGGTGAAGAGGCAGCATTTAAGTGTATAAATGCAGGAGACCCGCTGGGTCGCTCGGGAGAAGCAAGTGAGCGACTGCAGGAATTTTCATTTAGGATCTCAGCGGCATTCTGAGCGTCGTGACCAATAGGATCAGGATTCACCATGGGGGGGTCGTGCCTGGATCCTCAACAACCCTGAAGACACACACACACACACAACAAACACACTCCTGGTTCCACTGGTTTGGACTGAGGTCCATAGATCAGAAGCCTGTGCGGTGGTCCAGAGCTCTGCGTGTTGTCTTCTGCTCACAGTGTTCTCTGGCCATTTAGATTCTCCTCATCTTCTTAGCTCGGGCAATTTTGTCTTCAGAAGTCAGTGGAGCCAAGTTCACTGGGAGATTAAGTCAATCTCTTAATGCCGATGTTTGTGTCTGTGTGTATACAAGTGTGTCTCTGGAGACTTGGCTGCCAAAAAAAAGTGTTAATCACATACTCCACGTCAGCAGCGTCGTTGGTGGGACTTGATATTTGTGTCTACTAGAACTCAAGTCCTGTTTCTTGTAATATCATACATGTTGTTTTTTCTGCCATGATGGTCCATGTATTTGGCTTTAAGATGTGTTTGGATATCGTTCAATGATTGTTTTTCCCAGGCATTGAGAGGGGCGAAGAGGAGAGTGCGGGCATAATAGAAAGTTACATAAGTTATCTCTTTGCAACAAAGCGAGACTAGGTGTCTCAAACCCGATGTTAGGGAGATAAAAACTTGCCATTCCAGTTATTTAATGTGGGCTACAAAGAGTTGGCTACAAATTCATTTTGCAAACTAGTATGTGGATATTGTGACCCTACATTTTCTTTGTTCAAGATTGAAGATTGAAGATTGTAAGTATTTGTAAAGTTGTGTGATTGTAAGTTGTTCTTTTAAAAAACTCTTTGGTTGGGAGGTTTCGTGAACCACAGAGATGCTCGAGTAATTAAGAGAGATAACGTTCAGACCAGGACTGCTTGAACCGATTAACTTTGTGCACTTGTTGTCAATACCTTACTCCGATCAGAATGTTTAATTCGGGTCATTTTACGAAAAATGAGCTGTTTGGATTTGACAGATGGCTGATCCAATCAAATATTTTAAATCGCTTGGTGGAAGTCATGACCTAATAAAATGGGCATTTTCCAGGCCAGCTAAGTTTTTCCCAAGTTGTAGATGTACTGATTGACACAAAGCATCAAAAAATAATTTCCCCAAAAGTTGTGAACATAATGTTTTCCAAAGGTTATCTTGTACAGCAACCTGTTGATTAATTCCCCCCCAAATTGAGCTTCTTTAAAACATCATGGGCTTCATCGCGTCTCATTGTAAACCTATTTAGAGGTTGTATTTGGTTTCGGTTTTTATCTAAAGTGGCGTAACGATTCCCTGAACCTTTCGATTCGAAGTAGTATTTTTGAATCACCGAACTGCTACTGTATCAGTTCTTGTTCCAGCAATAGATATTCTGTGTCATGTGCATCGTGTCACATCCACTCTCGCTCACGCCGCCTCCGTCTTCCCCAAAAAGCGCGTTAGCAAAAGACGTTTAATTTCCCACATCACCTCTTCCATCCATCACTTGTCTCGTCAGGTGCACGTATTGCTCTCTCAAGGCGCCGCCTCCCGTCATCCATATCTCTCCCTCTCCCCCCCCCCCCGTTTCCATTCAGCTCGGCGGCAAGAGTTAGGGAATTGCTCTTTAGAAGCCACCGTGAAGAATCCCATTTCTTGGAATGTAACGCGTATTAGGGTCCCATCTGCCCTGGAGGTACTTATGAATGTGGGGGGTGTCGGGAGTTGTCACGGGTCGGTAAAAGAGGAGAGTCAGCGCGAGGCTTTGTCATGGTGGTGTGTAAGTGGATGTGGGTTGCCACTGGGGGCTTGTGCGAGGTGGGAATAGGGGGCTCCCAACACTGGAGCGCACACCGAGCAGCTGGTGTGTCGAAAGTAAGGGAATGGCTCAGAGACCTCCCCTGAGTGACGGCTGTATTGATGAGCGAACACGTGCTCGTCTCCAGCTGAGCGAGGCGGCAGAAGAAATACTCTGCGAGCGTTTCAGGGACAACATGACTCAACTCTTCTGCCGTTGAGTTATTGTGTGAAGGTTGCGGAGACTTTCGTGGATCGGCAAGTAAACTATAACGTAACAGCCTGGGTGCCGTTTACGGCCCTTGAGCAGATTTAGATCGGCCCTCGGGTTTCTGTCATCCTTTTATTTTTCCGATAAAGATGATTAAGTTAAATAGTTCGACACGTTTTTACTCCTTTTATTGTTTCGTTTCCTGGCTTCAGTTGTTGTTGATGATGCTAATATCAATGTTAGTAATTATTGTAGTTGTTTGTCTGTGATGCTTTGTTATTGTCGTACTTAGGGCTGCACGATATATCGGAAAAATCATATATTTTTATATCGCAATATTGGCACGTGCGATTTATAATTTTTTATTGTATAGCATTTCCTAAATGCGCACGTTCTGTGAAGTTGTCAATTTGTACTTCTATGTCTCGTTGTTGTTTACGTGGCTCGGTTGCTATGGCGACGCGTCTTGCCGGCGCGCTGACTTAGCACGGCTCAGTATAATCAGGGAAGTATGACTAATTTATGAGCGCTACTTAAACGCGAACGATCCAGCCGCTCATCTCTTTCAACCCCCTTTGCTAAAGCAATATATTGTAATTACTTTTTATCTCGTCTCAGTTGTATTCAGCGTTTTTATAAGATCAGGGAACTTCCAAGTTAGTGTAAACCTGTCCGTCTTCGCCGTATGCTAATGAGCTAAGTTGTTAGCGTCAGGTCATTCATAAACTGCTATGTGTGTGTGTACAAGGAGGTGGGATTTATTATTGATTTGGTGATAACCTGACGCGCCGGCGGCTCCTCTCTGATGTCGCTCAGTTTCCTGCAGGTCCCTCGAAAACTGAGCCTTAGAAGTGATATTTTTTTCCGGTCAACAAAAGGTATATATCGCATCGTTTTACTTATCTAAACCTCTGGACCTCCCCTACAGTACTCACAGCTACATTTTTAGGTGAAAGAAAATATAATCGCATTTATATCGATATCGCAATTCAAGACTCAATATCGAATATCGCACTTATTTCCAATATCGTGCAGCCCTAGTCGTACTTAATCTTTTGTTGTTTTTAAGCTATTGTGGTAGCACTAAACTACTAAAACGCTCAAAAACATAACGGAAATAAATCACTTTCCGCCTCACGTTCTGAAATAAATAATCATTCTCTTACTGATGCTTAAGACTTTCAATAGCGCCCCCTTTTATGTTAGTCACATGGGCTACCAAACATCGGGGGTTTTTTTTCATTTCACGTTAGTACCGAAACATGCAAAACATAACTTAAAACGATGTATATAATATATATATATATATATATATATAATATATAAGTATATTTCTTTACCGTACTTGCAATTATATATACTCTAAAAACATTTCTTCATTTTTTTCTTCAAGTCGACAGCTGAGAGTGGAATTTTATCCTCCCAAAAAATTAATTTTAGTAATTTGGACAAGGAACAAGACAAATCTTTACCAAACCGACTGTGACAGGACTATGATGTTGTTGTCATTTCATTTTTGGAGGCTCGATCGATCTTCATTATGTTCGTGTTTCTTATCCGTTCACAAACAAACGTTCTGTCCTTCGACAACGGATGCGAGCTCATGCATATGTGGGCGACGCTGATCGCACCTCACGCAATTTGCATCAGAAAAAAACTTTAGGCACCTCTGACTTTAAGTGTCAAACTAAAAAAAGGCGCTGCCCCGACTTAGTGACGCAGTCGGTCCTCACCCAACCTCTTAATTCCTTCACCCTTAATTACGTTTAATTCCTCGTCTTCATTTTGTTGCTTTCATCCTCCGGTTCCCTCGTCCAGGTTTTTCTGCTTGCACAGGGGGAAACAAGCTTGTTCTATTTTTTTTATTTTTTTTTGTGCATCCTGGAGGCTGCAGAGCTCATTTAGTGTGTCATGTTTGAAGCAAGAGGACAAGCTCCGGCTTTATGTGGCAGATGTACCTGCATGTAATTAAGGTTAGATTTAAGTGTGTGTGTGTGTGTGTGGGAGCCCAAGCCTCTCACCTGCTGCTGACCAGATGGGCCAGACAGTCGACCTCGCGATCCCCCCTTCATCGTTCCGGTAAGATTAGCTGATGAGCTGAGCTAAGGCACATTAAGGGACGTCCTCCTCGCTGGCACATAATCCCGCAAACAAACTTCTCACCGACCACATTAAGGAGGACAATATGCTGTTTATTAGTGTGTGTTTGGAAAGTTGTTTGGGAAGCAGACTCAGGGCCTGCTGTTTATTGGGATTATGGCAGCAGATGGACAGCCATGCCGACTGGTGAAGGTTCATTAACTCGGGGGTGTCTCTGCTGCGACTGCTCCCCGGGAATGCACAGTCGAATAAAAAACACTATGAACGCTCATCGATTGGATACGACGAACGGCTCCGCTTTCCCGACGTCCGGCACAAATTCAATTAAGGGGGATATTGGCGCAAAAGTCGTGCCGACGTCCCGCCGTCCCAAATGTTGATGAGGATCATTTACATGAAGTTCAGCCCGGAGATGAATAGGTGAAGTTACAGTGGGTCATTAAACACAACAGTGTCTGTATGACTTCAACCTTCACGCTGCAGCGCTGTCCTCCTATTACACCAATGAGTGAAACCGAGGACGGACACACGGACGGATTCCTCGGCAGATGGGATGATTGGTGCAAACCAGCGCCGAGGCAGCCGGGCCAACACAAACGAGTCCCACAGTGTGGAGCCGGTCGGAGGAGCCACTTCACCTCGTGCGATCCAGATGGAGGAGGAAAAAAAACAGTTTAATCTTCTCAAGATTGATTAATGTCATTGATTATCAGTAAATGTCAGTGGCTAATGAGAAAATGTAATTACATCATAATCCGTCCATCTTTAAATCGACAGAAAGCGAAGAAATTACTGGAAGCTGAAGTTATTAAAGTAAATTAATGATTACAGGGGAAGCATTTTCCTTGGTTTATTATAGCATATTGGATAAAATAAACCATTAGAAACACAATCATAACAAAACAATTCATTTGTTGATTTAACATTTTGTTTATTCTTGCCCAGCAATGAACTTTAACTCATTATAATCTAGATTCTGATGTTTTATTTTAAAGGTAACTACATTGGAGAATCCCAAAAGATGAACCGACAGGTTGCAAAAGAGACTTAGATCAGGGGGCCACCCACAACTCGTGAACACCTTTTAAATAGCAGACAATGACATTTAAAATATGACATTGTCTTATAATACAAAGGCCAGTCTTTGGGTAAAAAAGGGGTCTCGAAGTTGATGAGTGAAGGCAGAGAAAGGGATTAAAGATCATCACATTTAATGTATATTTGGAGCATTTGCACAAGATTGTATTTTTGTCACAAGTGTATTTAGTATTGTATTAAGATTGGCTTTTTTGTAGCTTGGGTTTTATGACTTTTTACTCAAGATTGAATTTGTGAAGATTTTTGCTACTTCTCTTTGAAAATGGATGCGGCTAGAATTATGAATTTCACACCCACTTCTGTTCAGGATTAAAATCAGAAAACTATACTTTATAAAAGAAAACACACTTTTTTAAAATATATACACTTTCATGTCAATTGGGTAACAAAATGCGATGTAATCTTTATTGCACAACAGGTTTAAGTGTTGTTTAGTCTCAGGAATGCAACTGACCTAAATCTCTGGTGCAGTGGTTAAGATTGTTCTGCCATGAGGGTTTAATTGATTCGAATAAGCCCCTTGGCAGAGGAATGCACTGTCTCGGTGCATTTCTCGATCTGGATTTATTCCCTTTCATAAACCACCATTAAGGTTTTGAAGTACTCTTTTCATAAAAGCATCTGCTAAAGGGCATTTATTGTCATTTTTACGCAGCACTTGCGAGGGAAGTGATGACAACACATCTTTACTTACCAATTATAAACACTAAAAAAAAAATCCACTTACCATGGGAACAGTCTTGCAAGTTCCTGAAAAATAAATAAAAAGAAGTTTAACAAAGTGTGTTTGTATATGCGTTGAGTTTGAAATAAACGCTATGAACGACTCATATCTACAGGATCTGAAGTGACAGGACGTAGATTCTAAGTGCAGAAAGATTGCTTCTGTATATCATCGGCGAGCATGTTTACCCCACCCTCGACGGAGGATAATAATTCACGACAAATATTGCCGACTTACGTTGGACACGGTGACAGATTGTGTTTCCGTCGCCGCTGGTAAATCCCCCTGTAATGAGGTGAGGGAGTCTTTTGTTTAGATTTAGATTTAGGTGAGTCCGATGACAGGGAACAGAACGCCCGTCTGCATGTCAATGTCCACCACCCACATGTGTGTTTGTGCTGTAGCTGTGATTGACACGTTATACACGGGACTGTTTAAATCTCCCTCCACGTAAAAAGGCCCTTTTCGGAGCGACCGGACTTACATTAGCGCAACAATTTACACATCTGTCCCGAGGCGAAGAACAGGCCACTTTGAGAATAATGAAAGCTTCACTCAAAAGAGTAACTCTGCCCATGTGTGTGTGTGGAAACTGGGTAAACAAGAGACAGAGGAGGTTTATTAAAAAAAAGAACCCATCACCACTTATATCCCTTTTGTCCTCCCCTCTCTTGTGTGTCCCTCAACCCCATCTTCAGACACCGGAGCGATTACATGCCTCTGTCTCTCTCGTCTTTCATCTCTCTGTGGAGAGGACAGGAATGAAGGTCTTCCGTGGCGTGTAATTACAAAGAGACATCCTGGATGAGGGCGTCTGTCTCGACAAACAAAATAGCGACCTCCCCCCACCCCCCCGCCCTCCCCTCCTAAATACCTCTTGATAGGAGGGGAAGATCTGAGATGGGACACTTAAGAAGCTTTGATCCACCGTTGAGGGGCCCCCCTTTTCCTAACCTGCCATTTACCGAGGGCCAAACAAGTACCACGGCCAATCTGTTTATTTCATTAGGAGCCCTGACACTAACATATGCGTGGCCCTGATCCAGCGCCATGGGAATGGAATCGCGCCTTCTTGCCTTTTAGTCATAATCATGACACGTCTACAGGTCTCCCAGACTCCGTTTCCCAAGTGACGCCGCCGAAAGGATTCTGCAAAGGGGGGGTGGCCTTTATGGACCCGCGTGGGCTCGACCGCTAATTGACTAGAAGTGTATTTGCATCGGGGAAAGGTAATAATGGACCGACTTTTAAATGGAAGCCACTACACTTTGAGTTGATTCTGCTCAGAGAAGAAGCGCTGAGTCCTCCAGATGGGTTTTTTACTGTCTCTGATATGGACTTTTTTCTTGTGCATGATCGTGCACTTGTACGTTACGATGGGAAATGGTTGCTCGCCACTGTAGCCGCCGCTCCCATGGCGTCAATTTCGCCGTCATCAATTTCTCTTGCTTTTTTTTTTTTTAATTAGGTTGCAGGCGCTTAGCACAGCATCTTTGTTGCCATGACAACACATGAGGCAATAATGCTAAATTAAAGTGTTTTACAGCCGCCGGTCGTTATTATTATACGCTACCGTTGTGGACACTTAATGCAGGATGAGGCGTTTATTTTGGAAGTTTTCCGCTGTTGTGATAAATCAAACTTTATTTGTAGTTATTACACAGACAGTTTATGAGCGAAACTTGCACATAGAACTGGGTGTTGCGTCGGTTTGGGATCCAACGCGGTACTATCCACTTCACGCCAATATTCGTGGGGGGGGCAAAAGGTTTCGACTATGCGGGCTCAACAATTAAATGTTACCTAATAAAACCTTAATAATGCGTTATTATTATCACATCCAAAACAATAGCAATCTCAAGACTGAGATATTATATCGAGAACGTACACATGGAGTTTTCTGAAATTCGTTTTCTATGGGAGCATCTAAGGTACTGATCAATATTTTGGAATGGTGCCTAAAAAGAGCAAAAAAGATTAGCTGAAAAAACTTGTTGGTTTTTGGTCCTTGAATTGAAAATTGAGTAGCCTTGGCTATGCTTTCATTAAAGAGGTTTTAAAGACTTTTATTCCCTGGCTTTTAACACAGCATGAGACTCTGTGGCTGTTCTTAGTGACTTTTTACTTGTTTAATTTGGTATTGTAAGTAAGTAAGTAATTTGTATTTATATAGCGCTTTTCCAGACCAGGGTCACAAAGTATCTTCTTAGTGTTTGTAACTGTTCTTATTTTGGTGATATTTTGATGTTCTTGTACAGCTCTTTTTTTTAAGTGCTCTATAAATAAAGTTGAGTTGAGGTTGTAGTTTATATTTTTAAAAAGAAAATTGTATTCATGCATTAATACATGTTTATTGTAGCACTGCAGTTACACTCTCATCAAAAGTAAAGTTTTCTAACTTTAATAAAACAAAAACGTGTAAAAAATTCAGACATTTTATATATTATCTAAAAGAAAATTGGACTATTTTGTCTTTTTCTCCTACTCGTAATCAATTTTCTGTCCAAAATGTGTGACGAAAGCCAAAAGAAGAGGTGATATAAAGTGTTTTGATACGTGAAAAAGGTCAATTACTCTACTGTTTGTGAGCCGTAGTCGGCCTGAATGTGTTTAACGTGTCCTTTTACTCGTGTAAATCCGCCCCTATTCACCGAGACTTAACTGTTTCTGTGAACTCACAGGGAGATGAAGTGAGCAGCTCAAACAGACTGGGCGTCGCACAATAGGCAGAGTCCTTCCATTGCACTTAGCCAAAGCTGCTGAATAGCCTCTGAATGGACCTGGAGAGGTGCGAGCTCGCAGCTGCCGGACAATGGCTCGTTCAGCAGAAAAAAGGCAGCCGGTGACCCCGAGGTCCCGCTCCGGTCCGGGTCCACGCCGATCCCTGAACCTGCGTCACACAAGAGTCAGCGTTGGGAAAACCCAAAATAAAGAAGGAGTCCGGCAATAAAGCGACCACAATAACAGTTCGGAGCCGTAAACAGAGTTATGTAACGGGTCAGCGGCGAGGAGCAGTAAAACTTTTTTTGGGGGGGATTTACCCTCATTTGGAGAGTTTTATAGACTTGTTGGATATAAAACTTGATCCAGTCGAGGATTAGCTGCGCTTCAAATGTTAGCTCTTAAAATAAGATTTCTGAACTCTTTCCAACATCAGCAAACTTATAAATAGAGTCTCTTGGGAACTGAACTGACTTCTTAACCACATTTTCAATTATGATTTATTTTTAAATCTCAGCAAAAACTAAAAATTTGATTAAACCTTTACTTATTCTCGTCATCAAACCATTCACACAACGAAGGGCTTCGCAGCTCACCTTCCATCCCTTGATCACATCCCCCCCTCGCTTGTGTTTATTCTGGGGATTACTCCGACCTAATCTCTTTAGAGCATAATTCAGATTAGATTTTGCGTTGTTATTATTATTGCTATGTCCCGGCGCTGCGGTCGTGCCCGGGAAATCCTGGCTGCTGTAGTGTTCCTCTCTTATCTGAATTGATTAAAGCCGCTGACCGCTGTCCCAGATAGTTCCGATCCAAAATACAAAAGTGGATGAAAAATAATAGCATAATCAAGTGATACGCTGGCCTTATCTTACAAAAAATGATACGACCATGAATGTATTTTAATAACCACACATGTAATCTCTACCTCATCAAACCCTTTTTATATAACGTCAGGTTAAAAGGCGCTCAGAGAGTGCAGACCTCTGCCAAGATGCAGAATCAGAAACTTGTAACTTTAAAATGTAAATAATGAATAAAATAAAATAAAAATTTTTATATTATTGCCTGAGCACCAAACAAGTACCTTTTTTTAGCATTTGAAATGTCATTGATTACAAAGCACAGCAGGTGGCAGGAAGATTCCTGCAAGTGTTTTCACAATACACATAGTATAGGAGTGCGAGAAAACAATGGAGCTCAGTGCAGTATTCTCTCCACCACAGATTATGAATAATCCTTCAAAATATTTGTAGATCCAGATGATAATCCAGAGCAGGACCAGCATTTTATCATAGTCTGTTAAAGTGGAAACGCATTCAGTTACGCTTTTATATAGAAAACAGTAATTTTTTGGGAAAGGTTTTTTCCATTTTTTGCAAATTTCCATGCAGCAATGTTTAAGTACCTTTTTTATTTTAAGTACAAGATTGCCACAGGGTTGTGATGAAACTAAAATTACATTTTATATTGTTCCTTAAAGCAATTTAGACTCAGGATTTAAGTCTTAAAACCGCTTTATTTTATGTACAAGTTATATTAAGACATCAACTGCATAACGTTAATACAACATCAGCTTTTACTCTGGCTTCATGAGCGCCGCTTGAAAACTGCCAACCCTTTGCTATAATGAGCCTGAAATATAAAGTAAAAAGATCATTTAAGTCAGACACTGAACCACTTAAATACATGTGCTGCAGTTTTTTTTTCTTTTTCTTTAGCACGTATTAAACTTGTAAAAATAAGTTGAAAGAGTGACATCGCCCCTTAATTAAATTTCCTCCATTTATAATCTTTAGTGAAGCCAATTTACCGTGAAGTCGTCACGAAGAATTATGTCTTCTCTCGACAATTAGTCACAGTCATTACACAGTGTTGAAGAAACACCTCCTCGGTGAGCCCACTTGGACTGAAACAGACTGAAAAAGGTGAGTCCACGTTAATCACTTCTTTTTTTTTGGAGACACACTAAACAAACACAGGGTCCCAGAGTAGCAGGAGACACGGCCCCGGCTCTTCGCGTCCCTTCCCCCGGTGCCCTTGCACTGCTTGTTTTTCTAAATTAAGATGAATTATAGAATTGCATCGGGGAGCAGGGACGGGAGCGTTTATTGCGATGGTACCCCCGGGCCACCAGTCAACGAGTTGGAGAGAAAAAACAAAGCGCTGTGTATATTTTGGGTCCCTGCACGTCCTCCTCACACCTTCTGATTCCTCACGGGCCGCATGGTATTTATTGAGACACATATATTAAAGGTTCTGGATTTTAAAGGGAAGGTAATAGTAAGTAAATAAGTAATTTTTATTTTGCGCTTTTCCAGACCAGGGTCACAAAGCGCTTAAACAATCAAAACTATATTCAATAAAGTATATATTTTAAAGATCAAGATAAAACTGATAACACAACAGGAGTTCCAGAAAATCAAGGAAAAGCCTGAACAAATAGAAACGTCTTAAGATGTTTCTTAAAGGAGTCAGTAGACTCCATCAAGCGCAAAGAGAGAGAGGAAGATCGTTCCAAAGATTAGGAGCAACAGCCTGAAAAGATTTCTCTCCTCTGGTTCTGAACCGTGTGAGGAACCATCAGTAGATTCTGATCCACAGACCTCAGAGCCCGAGCTGGGGTGTAAGGCTGGATCAGATCACTGATGTAAGGAGGAGCCTGACCATGAATAGATCTGAAAGTAAGAACCAGAATTTTAAAGTTGATCCTGAAAGAAACTGGAAGCCAGTGAAGAGTTTTAAGGATCGGAGAAATGTGAGTTCTTCTACTAGAGCGGGTCAGAATTCTCGCTGCAGAGTTCTGAATCAACTGCAGACGAGACAGCTCCTTCTTGTTAAGACATGAAAATAAACTGTTACAATAGTCCAGACGAGAAGAAACAAACGCATGGATTACAAGCTCCAGATCATGTTCCGACAACATTTTCCTAAGTTTAGAGATTTTTCTCAGTTGAATGAAACAGTTTCTGGTCAGTTTTCTGCAGTGTTGACAAACTTTTTTTTCTATGGTTGCTGTTGTTTGTTGTTTTTTTTGCCCCTTTTTTTCTGGGATGATTAGATGAGCTGCCTACCCTAGTAAGTGGACACTATTGATCTCCACACTTGTTATATGGAACATCTCACAACATGATGAGTTTGAGACAAGACGGCATGAAAAATCGTGTCCAAAATTGCTTCAACTTTTTTTTTCCATCTCTCCTCTGATAGCCTCACTTTACCCCGGTCGCCTCAGTTCTGTCTTTTTTGTCAATAACCTGACTTTTTTTTTTCTTTTTATATTTGCTGCTCTGATTGCTCTCAGTGTCTCGGCGGTCATTAAAAATGATAGCAGACGCTGCCGTGTACATTATGTACTTAGAGAAGTCGAGCTGTTATACTTCACGGAGGAAAAAAAAAGCGAGAGCCGCTCTGTCTGGTAATTAAATTGAGCCTTTGTCTGCAAATCTGTTGTTTTCATACATGCCTATGCAAGAGCTGTGTGTCCGTCCTCGCGGATCATCCAGGAGACGCTTGTCTCTCTCGCATTGAGGTGGAGGGTCAGGGTGGGTCGCCGACGGTTGCGGGTCAAGGCCCGGGTTTTTTTCGAAGCGCTGATTACTTCGCTTGTAGCATCAATGTAGCGTGGGACTACCTCGTTCCGTAAAAGAATTATAACGTCGGAAGCGGGGGACTGTGACCTACACACTTTTGCCCAGGACAGAAATGCATAATGCATTACCGTGGCGGCATCGCTCTGATAACACAATCAACAGGAAGCTGGAATGTTATTAACTTGTTGCGGGCGGCGGCAGACGTGATAAGGCCGTGTTGTCACGGGTAAATATTGCTTTCTGCATATTTATGAAAGAAGCGGCATCCACTTTTCACTTTCCCCCTCCACCTCCCTTTTTTTGTTTTGTTTTTAGAATTTTTAAGAAAACGGTCTCGGTGCAAAAATTTTCATGGTGATGATTAAATGTTTATTTACCTGCGTTTCTATTTGCACAACCAAGACATGAATCACACTCTCGTGTTTGCTGAGATTTCCTTGCTTATTTGTAGATCTGTGGAATAATTCCTAATGTTAAAGCTGCAAAACAAGATGGCCGTTATAGACGAGCAGTATGGAGGTATTTGGATGTTTTTAAATGGGTCATTTTGGACAAAGATGTAGATGACAACTGAGCTCCAGTGACTACATTAAAATGAACATTTTTGTCTCTAAAAAAAGAACAGGTTTCTCTGAAAATAATCCCTACCCTTAGTCGACATGAGGGTGAGCAGAAAATGATGTATTTTTACGGTGAATTATCCCTTTTATAGAATGGATAAGATGCTTACTTTTGGAAAATAAAATAAATATTTTGGATTCGAAAGCTTTTGTGGATGTTTCAAGAAAAATAAAACACACACTAAAGCAATGTGTTCTCTGAGAGGGAGTGAGATAAACAGGTTTTGTTGTAAATCACCACTGAGAAGGTTTTAGTGAGTCGTGAAGACTTTTTTTTTGTCGTAAAGCATGCTTCAAATTTATGAAAAGTCAGTTTAGTTTAATTCCTACCATACCAGCTAATAACAGCTCGATACTGGATTTGGTCTCTCTGTGTTTGAGGCATATTCATTCTGGATTATGTCTAATGCAATACTTAAATGACATCTATCTAAAGTATATTTTGAGTTTAGAGTCAATGATAGTTGCAGAAGAACTCAACACACCGATGGAGGTGGTGATGATCATCTATGGTGGGGCTCAGTTTGCCACATAACCATCTTAATAATGGATCACATGACCCTTACCTGCGCCCGCAAGTGGGAGATCCTGTGGTAATGATCGCATGAAGCAGAATAAATGAATAATCCTGCCATTTTCTAAAATAGCTGAGAAGGATTTAATGATGTAATACTGTTTTTTTCCCACCAGCATGCCAGGGTAGTAGGTGGCTTGACTGACCCAGGTACATTAGAACAAGAGTGGGAGTATTTAGCCTTATATTTCATTTCATTTTCACAAGTTTATTTACTCCTAATACATGTCTCTTAAATAGATCTTGGACTCTATTGTACTCATCAGTATGTGTCTGTTTGTACAAAACTCTCTTTTCATTGAAATATTTACATTACAAAATGTGCTTAAGCCCCGCCCACTGAAAACACTATGTTTTTCTGGACATAACATTTTCTATAACGGCACACACTCCACTGTTATTGGTCAAACATTGAGGTTTGTCACTGTGTGTCATCAATCACGTACATATCCACCCCCAAGGGACTTGTTGTATAAACAAAGTGGGGCATGATTACAGTTGACTGGAGGATAGATAGATAGTGTAGACCATTATTATGTCATAACGGACTCCGCTCTCGTAACCTCTCGTTCGCTGAGATTTCAACATTTGAGCAAGTCAGGAAAATTGAATTTTTTACATTAGTTATTGTATACACATTTTATGGGCAGGACTCTTCCCAGGATGATCCAACTGATCCAGATAAATGTAATCATCCGTATTCATCTTCTGTACGTTCCCCTATAGAGTCATACAAGCATAAATTTAATCTGATCAAACTCCATCATTCTTGTTTTCTCTCTCCGCTTTAATCCCCGACAACAAAGACTTGTCAGATTCTGGCCTCAGCGAGCTCTGGAATTCATTCTTTTAGTTTACTTTCACTTCAGTCTTTCCTGTCTCTCAGTGTGAGTTCATTCATCTTGTCTCGGAGCAGCTTTTCACAGGGATCCGTCCTGGTCCTGCTGGCTCTCCTCTGTTCCCTCAGAATCAATCTCTGTCTCTCGACCCTCCTTCATTTCCACTTCATCCTCATCCCTCGCCATCCTCGTGGATCATGTGTTCAGTTCCTCTTCTGTCCTAATGGTCATCCTTCACCTCCTGGTCTCGGTGCTAAAAATGACTTCACCCATCTGGACTGAACCTCCGAGCGAGCTCCTCGACTGTCAGTCCTCATGTGTTAAAAAATACATCAGAGTCAGATTTAGATTCCTCTGCCTTGTCTGTCTTTCAGGCTCAAGCGGGCGAAACCCTTTTTTCGAAAAAACCCCTGAATCATTTAAAACCTCCCCGTCTTTCTTTGAATCTTAAGCAACTGTATGAACAGCAGCGAGTGTTTGTCGGTGTGTGTAGCGCCTGCGGACTTCTTCGCCGGGTGCTGTCTCATGTCAAGCGGTGTGTTTGAGAGGCTTGTCGACGTAAAGCTCCTGTCAGCGCACAGCCTGAGGGAGTGTACTGATGAAAGGCCTCTTCATCATCCTAATGGGATACACAAACCTCTTAACCAGCACCGCTGCCATGCTTCGGCTGGGCGAAGCCAACAGAGGAGGGAGAAGGAGAGACGCACTGGGTCGGCCACACCGGAGGTTCTCGGAAAACAAAAAAAAGCGGGTCAGGATACGACGTGTATAAACAAAAAACAACATGGGGAGCAGAGATATCGAGGCTCTATTACCGTTGTTCGTGGCATAAAACATTATGTCTTAGCTTTCCAAGGGAACCTTTTCTTTATTATCAGGTAAACCAGTGCGATTTTCCACTTTGAGGTTTGTTTTTTTTAATCATCCAGGACACAAATGACCTAAATCCATACTAATGTAATTTTCAATGTGCCCAAGGTGTGATTCCTTTTGTAGAGAAAGATAAATGGTTCTTTACCACCCTGTAAGATAAGATTAGTCCTTTATTGGTCCTGCAGGGGGGAACTCTGCCAGTATTTGGAAGTAGTAGACAAAACACACTTTGTTTCCTATCGGGGAAAAAAAGTTTGATTTTTAACATTTTAGTTTAGCTTTTGGCTGTTTTTAGAGTATGGATAATAATCGGCTAAATATACAGATACAAAGTGATACGAAACCGACAAACTGAAAGTGATTGAAAGAACAAAATCGCAGCTTAAAGCAGCCGAAATGAGTTTTCCACGCAGGGTGTCTTGGCTCTCTTTTAGGGATAGGTTAAGGTCGTTCAGGAGAGCCTCGGAGTAGAACCGCTGACCCTATATGTTGGGAGGAGTCAACACAACGTATGTCTCTCGGCTAGTCTGAAAAAAACACCTCGGGAAGAGCTGGATGATGTAGCCGGGCTGAGGAAAGTCTGGACCTCCTCGTTGAATCTTCTGCCCCCGAGACCCGAACCCAGAGAAGCAGAAGAAAACGACTTGAGACAAAAGTTCTGGGTCATCAAATCTCAGCAATAATCTCATTTCGGTTTTTAACAATCTAAGCTAGTTATAATAATAATCCATCTAGTTTAAAACTCCTTTACTTTACTTTGCAAACAAAAAATTGAGACCTCGGCTCCTGCAAGGGTTTGATCTGCTGTCTCAAGAAAAACAGTGTCTTTGTAATAGCCAGAAATTTGAGCGTTATAGGTTTGTGTGTAAAACTGTAGGGTGGAGATAAGTCATGATTATTAGATGTGTGGGTTTTCTTTAATACAGTTGATACATGTATTATATAGTCCATAACTCTTCAATAAACATCTTGATTTCATTAATATTTTTAGATTTTTTTTGTATCCTTTGTGTTGTCTCAGGGTCAACCTCCATCACTGCATATGTATTCCTGAGACAACACAAGGGTTAAAGTTCATGAAATGGACCGGACACAAAAAGAACCAAACCTAAAGGCCAAGTTGTCAAAGGCTTTAAGATCAGTTGTGTTCAGATGCTACAAAGTATCAACACTAAATGTTGTTAAGAGGGGTTTTGTAAGAAGCTAGTGCTACACAGCTAACAAAAATATACTTTTTCATGCGTGAAAAAATTAATGAAAACATGCTTCTTCTCTTCAAAGAACATTAAATTCTTCCCCGTCTGATCACCGACGCGCCACCGAATGTTTTTCCACGATTGCTGTTTGTTCCTACAGCTTTTAAAAAGCATGAAAGAATGGCTTGTTTACATTTGCGGCCCACTCTGCAAGATGGAAGTTTGTACCTCACAATTATGTCGGATTGCTGGTTTTTGTAACAACCCCTTGTCTGCAGTGCTTTAATATCACAGTGGACTTCAGGGGCGGCACTTTATGTCTCGTCAACGTCTAAACATGGAACTGAAAAAAATAAATACCAGAGATGTGAAGTCAGAACGTTGGATTCCGTCGCGATGACACAAAAGCTGTGGCTAATGGTGAAGATAGGATGTTGTGGTGAGGGTTTATTTAAAAAGAAAAATGTAATTTAAGTGCAGTGCTGTGAAAAAAAGAATAGCAGAAAGAAAATGCTTATAGATTACATATTCTTAACCTCGATATAAATGCAGCAGGTGAGAATAGGTTTTCTTTACAAGGTCGAACAGGCAAATGATGAGTCATTTTTGGTTTTAAAGCTGTTTTACAGACAGGTGGCCGAGGTTTCTTTTTTATTTATGAGCTCTAAACCTGTAAAAGACATCTTTGCCCTTTACAAGGGAAACTATATTTTCAAAATATGGTTATTTTCACATTGCTACTGAGATTTTGACACAAAAAAGGACAAAAACATCCTTTTTTAAAATTTATTGATTGTTAAATGTTTATATATTGACAGTGTTTTCCATCAGGGTCCCAGGTGTAATTAGCTGGTAAGGTAGGACTTTTGGGGGCCTTAAACTGAACTCACAAGCTTTATAAATAAATACCGATATCTTTGTGAGTCACTAAAGCCATTTAGAATTTTTAATTTACAATAAATCTGCTCTTTCATGTCACCCCTTCTCAGAGAACACGTTGCTTCAGTATGAGCTTTTGACCATAGAGAGCGAGACATAGTTTTCTCTTTTCAGAAACTATTCCAGTTGTTCTTATATCACCTTTTTTTCAGGAGTTATTGTAAGTAAGTAAGTAATTTTTATTTGTATAGCGCTTTTCCAGACCAGGGTCACAAAGCGCTTAAACAATCAAAACAATATTCAATAAAGTATATACTTTAAAGGGTAAGATAAAACTGATAACACAACAGTACTGAGAAGCGTGTGTTACTCTTGAAGCATATGAATCTGGTCTGTGTTTGGGTGGTTCCACTGCAGAAATAACGGCTACCATGATGAGTCGCACCAAGTCGAAGATGAGATGAAACCTTTTATTTAAGAGATACATCTCAAATCCCTGGTGTGGCCGGACCATCAAGGGGTTCATTTCCACTTCATTTCCCACTTCTGGTCTATTTAAAAGTGACGCAGGGTGTCTGGAGGTGGACTCAGGTCTGGGGTGTGGATCAAAGTCTGTTGCAGGGCAGTGAGTGATGCAGGGATCAGGAGTCTCTCATCATTATTGTCACACACTGACCACTCAGTGTCACCGTCAGTTTGTGACGGCCCTGGGCTTCTGGTGAGGCGAGGACTCTCTGCCGGCTCTTCTGTCCATCCGTCCTCCCTCTCTCTCTCTTTTCTCGCACATTCCCTGTCACCTATATATATATATATATATATATACACATCAATGCCGAAGGGACTTTCTCGTCATGCTCTCTTCATCACTGCCTCCCACTCCTGCCAGTTGGGTCCTACTGGTTCTGACCCATAGCTCTGGGATGTCCCTCGTTCACCGTCCTAGCCCAGTAACAGTCCTGTTTCCAGGTCAAGGACAGTGACTGCAGTGGGAAAAGAAAAAAAAAAAACTTTGACATCGGGCGGCAGATAATGCCTCATGAATGATTGATGTGTGTGTGTGTGTGTGTGTGTGTGTGTGTGTGTGTGTGTGTGTGTGTGTGTGTGATTGATGCTGAGTCATCATGCAGGGGGGGAAAGATCCAATACGTTGACCTGGATCATAAAAATTGTACTTGTATTCTTAGAGAGGAGATACAAATGTTGATGCAGCACTCCCACACCTAGGTGCAGTCGGTGAGCCGCTCTCACTGATTTTTTACCTTTTTTTTTAGTAGGGCTTCTGCACAGTGAGTAGGGATGGAAAAATAAAGCAGATAAATATAAGAAACCCTCACAACGATATGTTTGGATTTGTGGTAAAACACTTTAACTATAAAGTTGACTAGAGGCGAAGAAGAAGTTGCAGGCAGGGTAGGGAATTGGAGGAAGCAGCAGGCTTATTGAAGCCAGTGAAGAATTTTAAGGATCGGGGAAATGTGAGTTCTTCTACTAGAGCGGGTAGGAATTCTCGCTGCAGAGTTTTGTATTACCTGAAGGCGACACAGATCCTTCTTGTTCAGACACGAAAATAAACTGTTACAATACGAATCAACTTGTAGCTGGAGCTCAGGAACATGAAACTCTAAAAAAAAAAAAATAAGTCTACCTTAGTCTACACGAGGGTGAGTAGAACATGAGTAAAATGTTAGTTTTTGGTGAACTATTTATTAGAAACACACGTTAAATATTTATAATGAAAAAAAAAGTTGTACAAAAAGGAACTGAGACTATTAAAACAAAATTCAAGTCCTAGGTAGTGCAAAAAAATGAACATAAATATAATAAACAATTAGAATTAACAATATTTTGTATGTTGTAAGTTAGTTAGTAAGTATTTTTTATTTATATAGCGCTTTTCCAGACACATCTAAATACAAGGCAAGCAAGCCTGTTAAAAACTCAATTAATTTAAGTGGTTCTTCGTACTATTGTAACCGGATACAAAATTTCAGCATAAATACTTAAGATACTTTTGACAAGAGAATAATAGTATAATAATAATAATAATAATAATAATAATAGAATAATAGAATTATTGATGTTGAAATCACACCTTTTGGGGTTTGACGTCAACACATTCTGTCACAAAAGATGCATTACATGTTTATTTATTTCAGTGCCTTCTTTGTATTTTTAAAACTTAAAACTTGGATGTAACCCCAGAATATATATTAAATATATTTTTTTAAAAATAAGCCCAATCCTAACCGTCCATGGAAACAACATGAGCAAAAATCTTTTTTAATCGTGTAGATAAACAAACCGACCCAACATCTGCCGAGCGATGGAAGCATCTGTCGCACTATAACACACGACCACAACACCTCTGCGCCCGTCAGCACCCCACGTTTACTCTTAAGAGCAGGATTAGAGCAACATTTCAAACATGAAAAAAAAGAAAGCGGTGACGTATTCAAGCTCAGGCGCCGTGTTGCCATTCTGAACCTGGAATTAAAGCGAACCCCGCGGGGAGCGAGAGGAAACATTAGCCGGAGTGACGGAGACGTTCAGGAACCCGACACTCTGTGGGAAGAAGACGCAGCATCACACCTCCATCTTCTTCTTCATCCGTCTCCTTCTCCTCATCACCCCTCGTCATCTGTCTCATCCAACATGGATTTTCTGCCCTAATCCTTTCTGCTCATTGTTCCTTCGCTCCATCCGTCTATTCGAGGCCCTCTGCAGTTCTTTTCCCGCCGGGTCTGTCTTGAAAAGGTTTACAAGGAATGAGCATCATTTCTTTCTTTTTAAATACGAGGGTATCATTCGTATACCTTCTGTTTTTTAGTTAGGAATACATGACGTACATTGTAAAGCATGATACATAAGATATGTAGTCGAACCAGACACTTTATTAAGAAGAACAAAGTGATAAAGAATGGAAGCTAGCCAGGCTAACGCTTGCCAGGCTAACGCTAGCAATGCTAATGTTAGCATGTCATGAAACGAGACAGAAATGCTTCTGAACGCGAGAAATTTTTTTCACAGGTTACACTTTTACAAGAAACATTTTAATAATTGTTTAAATTTATTATTGAGCTTTTTATTATTTATTTAAAAAAATATTTTTTTTAATTTCCCAGTTTTATGTAGCATTTGCTACTTAGTATATTTAGTTCTGTTTTTAATTACATTCAATTGTGGCTTTTTTAAATGTATTATTTCTCTGTTATTTTTCAGTTTCATAATTGAGAATAGTTCAGTCATCTTTGTGTTGTAATCATATACTTATTTTTGTTTCATAATTATTTATGTAAAATATTACCTTGTTTGTTTAAATATTTATTTATGTGCCTTTTATGACACTTTTATTTCTTTGATTAATTGATTGATTGATTTATTGATTGATCGAAACACCTTTATTAGTCCCGTATTGGTAAAATTTGGAATGTGTTAGCAGTTTATACATACATACACATTATATTGAGATACAGTACACACGTTAAAAAAACAGAAAATAACAATTAAATCAATATATAGTAAAAATAATAATTAAAAAAAACAACATAATAATACTAAACAGAAGTGCACACACTACAAAAGTACAGGGTGAAGGATTCCTTATTAACACTATATATTTGTAATTTTATTAAATAGTCTAACTTCCGTGGGCAGAATCTCTCTGTTTCACTGTCACTGTTTCATACTGTGCTCACTTTTATTCTGCAATCTCCATATTTATCCAATATTTTACTGTCTTTTTAAACTACCAATAAGAAAAAAATGTTTAATTCAAGACGTGTATTTTAGTTCCAGGAGAAAAAATATGGGTAATGTCAACAACTAACAACAGAAAACCACATGGAAATGATTCTTTTAAATCGACAATGATCGGCGGTGTTCATTTGTAGTCCCTAATTCATGCCAGTGCATGTCGACACCCCCCCGCCCCCCCACTGACTTGTGACCGTCATTTGTGGGGGTGGTCATCAACAGTGTCGCATGTTGTTCATCACGGCGCCGCTCGCGACATGCGTCAGTCCTAACACCGCCGTGTTACATGGACGAGTGTGGAGTGTGTGTGTGGAGGATTCATGCTGGTGGTCTGTCGATCCGCCGTCAATCCGGCTCATCTTCTCATCTGTTCATTAGCATGACAGAGGAGCGCTGCTGCCAAAGCGGTTAGTCACCAGAATCAGTCTCTGTCACAACACATTTACAGCAGCAGGCTTCTCTAATAGCACCAGCAGTCGGAAAAGGCGAGCTAAGCCGAGGCCGGGAGAACACACGCGCCTTTACCCAGCGAGTGTTTTATCCCCCTTTTTTTCCTTTTTCTAGCGTGGCTACCCACTTACAGCAAAACTCCCCAGCCTTGTCTGCAATCTTTGCCCTTGTCGTCCATCTCCACCTTTACACCGTTTTTCCTCCTTCCATTTCTTTGTCAGTCCCTCCACGACTCTATTTCTGTCTTCATAATGCTCTGAGAATCCAGACTTTTTCATTTTTAATCTGCCCAAAGATTTCCTCAACGTGTTCCGCTCCTCGAAAAAAAAACTCTCCATCGCTTTCCTTTTGCTCTTCATTATCACCTGCTCGGTGTGTCTGATGCGATTTGCACAGGAAGTTTGAAACATTCGACTTCCTGTCTCCAGGGAAGACAAGTTGTCATATCAAATCATCAGAAATGGCGCGTGTTGTGACACGTTTTTTTTTTTCCGTCGGCTGATTCCGGCGACACGGTCCAGGTTTTCCGATCCGTGACCTGACAGGACCTGACAGGACAATAGCTAAAATCTATACCGCCGCGTTTTCATGTTTATTTATAGTTGCGTTATTATCGAAAGAGACAAGTGGAGACCGTCAGTGAAAACCTGTGATTGTGTTAACATTTAATAGTGTTCGGTTTCATCCTTTCAAACATGCCTACAAGTGAGGGTTCTTTTTTTCCCATCATACCTTTTAAGATATATAAGATGGTTGGAGTGGATCTTTAGAAGCGCGACTAACAGTATCTCCTTGGGAACTCCCCATGGCACACTGAGATTGACCTTAAACCCACAACCTCTCTCTGAATTGTTTTATTTATTTAATCCTTAAGGGAGGTAGAGATGAGAGTGTAAGGAAGGTTGAGAAGAATGTACAGTTTACAGACAAGAAGCAGATTTACAGAAAGAAAATGAATAGAAATAGCGGTAACGGTTGCCAGAATCAGGTCGTTAACCTTGACTCAGAGGCAACAGAAGGGATACCACAAACACATTTGTTTTTGGTGTATGGGTCACCTTGAGATAACACATGGGTTAACATGCAAATAAAAGTTCATTTTTGTTTTGCAATTAAACTGCAGCCCTTATTAAGTTCTCTGCAGCTGAAGGAACACTTAAATCCTTGTAATGACTAAGGACGAGAGGATACAGTTGACTACAGCAGTTTTTTCAAAGTGGATGTGTGTACATATTTTGGTTTTGAAACAAATGAAAACAGTACAGACTTCGTCAAGAGTCGTGTGGTTTGTAAATTCAGCAACACCAGAGTCAAGTACTTGGACAATACTACACATATATCCTTGTTCTTATAGTATCACAATATATTGTTGCCCCTGTATCGTGATTTGTATGGTATCCACAGATTCTTTCTTAAAAAATGTTATCGACACCAGTACTAATACTGCTACGTTCAGTTCCAAACCAGTTTTATAAGATCAGTTCTAAAGGTAAATGGCTTTGGTAAATTTCCACTCCGAGCTGTTTTCTTACAAAAATAGCGCAAAAGAACAATTCCAATTCAAGCAGCTAATCAATCTGTTGTTCACTGTGTCTTTCACTTGTCACACATTGTCAAATTTTGAACACACGTGGGTACCAAAAGCGTGTTTGGATTCTAGAAGTTTGTCCCAAATCGCGCACTTCTGCACTCAATATTTTGAGTGCACAAGTAGGTCCCAATGAGCACTTGTGGACTCAAAAATGAAGTTTACAATCAGCATTCAATAGGTGCACTCAAACGGCCAGAAAATTGAGTGTGGATCAATGGACACTTTCCAACCTTAACGGCCGCCATCTTTGTGACGTAGATGACGGTAAATACATTGCGTCTTCGGATCTGATACCGGCGTAAATGTTTCGCAAAAAAAACACAACTTTTACCACAAAACAAGGTAACAACACATTAACACAACTTAATTAATAGATTCAATTGTCGAAAAGTTGTAGAAGAAGATTTGTCGAGTGACTTGTGGTAAGTGTGTAGCGGCAGTGTTTGATTTGAGACAGTAGTACCTGTTAAAATGTTCGACTACGCTAGTACGTGCACTGTCTTAGCATGTACTGGAAACCAGTGCACTTGGAGAAGTGTGCGATTTGGGACACAGCTCCTATTGAAGCGTTTCGAGCGCTGCAAAAAAGGTCAGTAGTCCGATACACTGCCCTACCCCTACTGTACATTGAGAACAAATATCCCATAATAAAAGTTTAAAGGTAAAGTGAATAGTTCAGAAAATAACAATTGAATGATTTTAAAGTTATCTTTAAGCGTCATCGTGTCGGTCGGACAAAATAATGAACGGTTTAAATCAAGAGAGTAAATCGCAACAGACGCCGGTTTCGTGTCGCTAATGTGTCATTTAAAAAAAAAAAGGTTTCCGACTTCCTGGAATGCCGGAACGACGACCGGGGTGGACTTACTGGTTTGTGTGCGTGTAGATGTGAGGTCACGAGCGACGCCGCTCCGCCCTCTCTTTGTGCGACCGAAGTGGGGCAAGAGGCTTATGGAATCAACCCTCCTGAGGCAGGAGCTGTCATAATGTCTCCACTCAAGGAGTGGCCATCAGGAATGATTGACATTTGCCCAAAAAGACAAAAAAAGGGGGCTTGAGATTTCTCCGTGTCATCGAGGGTCCTCGTCCTTCTAATCCCATAATCAGCTGAAGAGGGTGACCTGCCGAGAGAGGGATGAGGAAGTCGGGGGAAAAGGTGGATCAGAGGACAAAGGTGGGGGGGGGTCGAGGGCCCCTGTTGAGGCGAAGTACAGTTGAATATTGGGTGAGGCGTGGGGGTGAGAAAGAAGGTTGTCGTGGGGGGGGGGGAGGCTGGAGTGGGTAATTACAGGGGCCCGGAGAGGAGAGGCCTATAATCAGCCTGCCCTCAGGAAGGAATGCAGCTCATCTTCTCATGTAATTACTCCCATTTAAACGGCCACGGCTTCCAAACACTCGTCCCACTGTACTGCTCACCTACTCGCCATGTTGACGTATAGACGCTGATGAAGGTGAAGGAAAATAAAGGAGCAACACATTGTTTTGTGTGTTTACCCCAGAGTTTCGACAACAGCTAAAACATTTATAGCACTTTATTTCCGCCCCATTCCTTTGTGAGTAAAACACATTTAGAGCAACAAAGCAGCTCCCAACTTTCGGTTGTGTTTGTTGCAGAGAATGGGGTTTTTTTTTTTTTGGTTTTGGTTTTTATCTGTACCACCATCAACGTTGTCCCTGAGCACCTCGCGCTGCCCCAAAACTTAATCAGGCCGGAGCGCCGTTAAATTATCTCGTAGACAGGAAGTATAGATCAATTGGATCCCATGGTACTTTGTTTTTTAGAAGGAGAGTGAACTTTATTTTAGTGGGTTTTGTTCTCATTTTGTAGGCGCACACTCCCGAGGAGCGACAACAAAGCCTGCAAAATGCATCATTATATGGAGGTTTGTTACATTTCAAATCCCATCGGTCGTTAAAATCGACATTTTGACACAAACGGTAGGTTTGTGTTCTCATTTGTAGGTCAAAACAATCCACTTAATGACTTTTATTTCAAACTTTAACAGTTTAAAATGAACTTCCTGTAACTTTATAACGCTAACAGTACATGGCATTGTTTTTTTTTTACACATTTAATTGTAGTGATCATGTTGTTTCCTCCCTCCTAGCAACAGTTCGTTCAACATGTTTTTGATAAATAGTCAATTAAGTTTCAGTCCTATATTATCAAGGACGACAGTCCAGTGTCAGGCTTGTCCAGTCTGGCCGGTGAGTCAGCTAAGGTTGGCTCATCTCTGAAACTGTTTGAAAACTTTTCCTTTTGCTAGCTTTTAGCTATCGTTTTATGAGGTAACGTAGACATTTTCAATCCGATATATTTACCTGCAACACGTCACACTTTGAGTTTGTGATCGTGCCTGAAAAGTGTTTGTGGTTGACTACGGTTCAGATTGAAAAGGTGTCAGGAAGTCGAAGAAATAAAGAAGAAATGCTCCGAAGCATAATCTCTGTTCACACTGTATTGGCAAATAATGTGTTATTAATTCTGCGATAAGTTTCTCCTTTCTTCACATTTTAAAGAAATATCTGAAAGCAGAGAACTGAGGCCTAATGGGCATCTTAATTATTAAAGTAGCCCGGACTACTGCTCCAGTATCATCATCTAAACAAAGGCCAGATTCACCTGCACATTCGTCAAGAGTTAAACAAGATTCTTTTAAGAAAAAACAACAACTTCTGAACATAAATTTATATTATAAACGACATTTCTGGAAAGAGAATGCAAGACACAAATTTATGTAAATAATGAAAAATCCACTAACGCAGGTAGCTGACGAGTTCACTGAGAGGACACCAGACATAAAGTATACGTTATTTGTTTATAACGCTACAAAAGTAGTCGGGAAGAAATTTTGACTTGACTTAAAAGAGTTGTTGATTCTGACCCAGAACCATGTTGTAGCAGTTAACATAAGCGACACCAGCTTAAATTCACATCATTTATAGCTTGTACCATAAAACTGATGAAGTTTACCCCTTTAAACTGTATTTATAACGAATACAATTTGTGTTTTTCAATCACAATAATGTTGAGTGATACGTTTCGGCAATAAAACTTGAGGTATTTGGCAAAAATAATCTTCATTTTCAAATTCTCTGTGACTGTATTCCGGTGGTCCTTATTCTCCATCTCATGAATCTAGTGTTTCATTTTTCTTTAAATGATGAAAGTAGTGTTAGCTAAAATATTAGCTTGCGGAATGATGACATAGGTTGCTATGGCGATGAAAAATGTATAAATCTGCTTCCCCGATCTCTCATTTTTGTAGGCCTATGAAACCTGAAACAAAATTCTAGATACACTCTAAATTGACCTTCTATTATACAGTTTTTTGTCATAGAATGTGTTTTTATTTAGGTAAGAAACTCGAGAGAAAATATAGAAATGTAGAACCCTGCATTATTCATGGTGGAGCAGATGACGTCCGATGTCGCACACGCACGGGAAGTTGACCTCCCTGTAATAGCTGTGACATTGCTCTGTAATTTCTTGAGGATACTTGAAAAATAACAGTCTCCACCACTTTGTCTCCTCCGCCTCCCCCTTCTCTGTCTCCCTCTATCTTACCCTGCCGTCTGCGAGGGTGATTGATGGTGTAACTTGTGTACCACCGTGTTCCCATGCGGTAGGTGGTCTGTAGGTCACGCACAAACCGAGAAAGGGCCAACTTCTTGAGTGGCTGTTAATATAGAGCTCCGTAGGGGGTGGCGCCCTCTAGCTGCGACTCCGCAAACATCCAGACAATCTCCCTCCCGGTGTGCATCCTGGAAAAAAATGCAGCACTGGCACTAGTGAACAAACAGAAATGTAAATCCTCTTAGGCTTCCCACGGCTGCAGGCACACAAACACCCACCTCTATTTGACGGAAAAAATGTGAATATATTCCTCTCAGCAACACGCTGCCAAAAATAAAACATTTGCAGAAATCTCGCACATACGAGTGAAAAATGTCATCTCTGCACTCGTGGTGTGTGTGTGTGTTGCTCCACTTTAAGCCTCCCGTACATTTATGCCTCTATACATTTATTTTATCCCGCTTTTGCAAATTAAACATTTTCCGCACTGTGGGAAGAAAACAGATGCCTTCGAGGAAGTACAAGGGGGATCAAAGTTTGCAGTTTGTTATGATACACTTCTGATCCGTAAATTAGGTCAGACGCTGTGTGTGATGTTTGTCAAAAAGTTCCGAACCATCGCTGCCCAGACTTGCCCAGGATTGACAAGCAAAGCTTTTCTGTCACCCTCCATCGTCTCCCCGTCACTCCTCCGTGTCACCCCTCTCTCCGTCTTCTCCTCTCCTCCTCCTCCCATCACATCGACTTTTCTCGGCCTAACTCGCGTCGACCCCCCAGACGCGTACGCTTCCTGCACACTCAATTATTTGCTCGCACTTTGGAAACCTGGTGAGGTTTTCTTCCCAACACAAACAGGAATAGCTGCGTTGCTTCTTCCTTCATTAACACGTCGGAGCGAATCAAGAGGTGTGACATTTTCCACCCCGACCAGGAACCATCCCCACATGACTGCATGATGCATAGAAGTAAACACTTAAACTTTCTTCCAGCAACTTACATCTACGACCAGTTTCCTATGGGCCCTCAGTTTTCCTCCAAACATATGTGCCCTTGGTGGGCTTTCCAGGGTGTCCCTCACCCACAATAGTTCTGAAAGTCACTTAAAGTGTGTTAAGATAGTCTTTTGATTCATATCCATGTTCATCTGGAGGAGAGAACATATATTTAAAAGGATATTTTTATTAAATCGTTGCAAATAAAAAAAAAAAAGCCTTTTCCAATGTCCTTGTGAATAAAAATACGACAATTTTGTCATTTCTACCAAGGAATCGGACGATTCCTAATGTTTTGAAAGCTCCAATTAGAATAACCGCATCGCATTTTTATAATCCATTTTTTATGATAACATTTCCCATTATTTGAATCCTTCAAAATGTAATTTTGACTCCATATTTGTACTTTTCTGTATATAAAATAGAATAATAATTAAAATAATGATTTATTAATCGAAATAATGCAATTGATACTTAGCTCTTGTGCTACAGCCGGTGTTCAAAATGTATTTAAGTGACCACATAGACAGCAGATAACTCCACTCAAACCCTTGCAGGAGCAAAGGTCTCAAGCGGGTACATTTCATGCTCAAATCACCAAAAAAGTAATAATTATGATCAATAACACATAACGGATGTACAGACTAAAATGAAGATTGGCAGCTGTAATGTATAGTGTATATAAAACGCCAATTAACAATTTTTCACACAACATTTTTACATTGAATATTACTTTCAAATAAATCTCTGCATGTGTTTCTTATTTGTTAACCAAGGAATTTCCCACCTTCACGAAACAACAACCCAGAATCATAATTAGTTCATGTTGTTTCCTGCTCCCTGCACTCTTAAAATAGCTGACTCGCTCCCTCAGTGCTCGCAGAGACTGTTCGGTGTGTGTTGAACTGCAAACATCATCACAGTGTCTGAAAGCGCCCGTGATTCTGGCATTGCGTTCTCAAAACTGACCCTTTTACTTTCACACGTCGGTACAAAAACATCTGCTTTTTCCTACGTACGAGACGTTCACTGTCTTTTCTCGAGGAAGACGCCGTCTCTGTCTCTTTTGACCAGCCTTCTCCATGATCTAGATGATGATGATGATAAGATGATGATAAGATGGATGTCGTCCGCCTCAACCAAAATACCTTAACAAAATGATAATCTTTCACAATCGAGATTTCCTTTTTCTAGGTGAAAGCGTTAGCCGCTAACTAAGTAGCACTTCAGAGCCGCAGTTAAAATATCATATTTTTAAAGTAACATTAAGCCAGTAATTGTGAATCCAAATATTTTTGGATTGAACATAAGAAAACACCAAAGCTGGACGTCTTGTTAGTTTTAATATACACTGCCACGTTGGCAGAAGAAACCACAGCTAAAGTTGTATTTTATTCACGTTGATATTGAAAGATGCTACACAAAATGTAAAAGGTGAAACAAACTGACAGAGCACTCGTTGTATACTTCTATCGAGTCATTTATAACACAATAAATACATTTTTCAAATCTACAGCTAGCTAAAACATGCTAAATAAGCTAAAAATAAGCCCTTAGCTTTAGTCATTGTTGTCAAGTTCTGCTACTTGCAATGTGTTTGCTTTAGCTTTAATAAAAATTAAATAATATATTGTTTTTGTCTTGTGTTTTCGCGTCATCGTCTGTTCAAATCTAACTACAAAAAAAAATGCACAATGGAACAAAAACTACAGAGTTATACTCGTTCCACAGGATATAGAAATTCTTGACCCAAAATATTCCACAAAATAGTTGCGAACAATGACTCATAGTGAATGGTAAACCTCAGCCTGCGTCGACACCAACATCGCTGTTGAAGATCACTTGTTTTGGCAATATTTTTGCCTCTTTTTTTAATGATAATTTATTTTTGAAAAGAGTAAAAATATTTGAAGAAGCTGCATTTATGCTGAGGAGTCTCTGACAGTTTTATGGGAACAATTACTCAAGTAACAAACACCTGTTGGCATAAAAGGAAGCCCCATAGGGAACCTAGAATAAAAAGCAAATAGAAAATCATATTTGCGGAACATTCGACTTTCATCTTAGCAGACGGTGAAGCTGTTTGTCATTTCAGTCCTAACATAAGGGAGAATAGAAAATACTCAACCTTGCCAGAAACCTCGTGACCTCAAGTATTTTTCTGTTGTTTGACGACTTCAAACTATTTAGCTTTTTTGCCTCATTTTTGTCCTTTTTGTCCTGCGACGTGAGGATTGTTTTGAGGGCACTTTAGGGGACAGTAATGACTAACTCTTTAGAGGTAATGATAAAGCACAGACGCTCCAGACTCCACTCTGGCTACAGGCTGTGTGGCTCGCCTAAATTACTCGTCCTCACGCTTGTGTGTGTGTGTGTGTGTGTGTGTGCGAGACGGAGGAAGATGATTCAGAAGACATGAAGACAGACATTGCTTCCATTCAGTCTCGTCACCCGTTATTGTCGAACGCTGCCCTTCTCGTGTCTCCATTAGTGTCTCTTGACCGGCCCCGGGGCCCCGCCTGTCTTGTCACCTCTGTCCAGATTCGCTTCATCTCCGTCTCCCACACGGTCTCGCCGCCTTGTGTGGCCTCGTTTCCACCGCTGTCAACCCTGGTCTGACCAAAAGTCGGTTGTTGCTGTGACGCCCACGGAGCTTCAGACGCTCCGTTGATGCGGTCGTGACACTGTAACTGTACGTCGTCACAGTCAAAGGCCTGGACGTATTGCTTAGTTTCGGTTCCCAGTGTCTGGTTCTCTCAAGGTTTCTGCATTAAATGACTTAAGTTGTTTTTAGGGTTGTTCGTGTGAAGATGAAGGACATTAACTTGGTTCCATCTATCCATCCATCCATCCATCCATCCATCCATCCATCCATCCAATCCATCCATCATCCATTATCCATCCATCCATTCATCCATCCATCCATCCATCTATCTAGCTATCCATCCATCTAACCGTCTATCCCTCCATCTACTGTATCTATCTATCTAGCATCCATCCATCTATCCATATATCCCTCCATCTGTCTATCTATCTGTCTATCTGTCCATCTATCTATCCATCCATCCATCCATCCATCCATCCCTCCATCCATCCATCTATCTATCTAGCTATCCATCCATCTATCCATCTATCCATCTATCCATCTATCCATCTATCCATCTATCAGTCTATCCGTCCATCTATCTATCTATCTATCTATCTATCTATCTATCTATCTATCTATCTATCTATCTATCTATCTATCTATCTATCTATCTATCTATCTATCCTTCCATCCATCCATCCACTAAGCTACTATACTCTTCATTCATTCATTCATTCATTCATTCGTTCATTCATTCATTCATTCATTCATTCATTCATTCATTCATTCATTCATTCATCCATTCATTCATTCATTCATTCATTCATTCATTCATTAACAAAAGCATTTAGTTGGAAAAAAAACTCCTTTATTTTAATCTATTTTGTGTTTCTGTGGTGGTCAATCTTGAACCGGGTTTGACTGATTTGACACTTAAAGAAACCTTGTCCTTGTAATAGTCATGTAAATACAAAACTCGATAGTGGACATAAATCATGATTTTGTTATGAGTAAATATGTTTTTGATGGCATAAATATGGTGTCCATGGCAAGTTAGATAACATTATTAATAAAAACGTTTTTCACTAATTCAATATCTGACTTTCCACACACTCTAAGTTAGAGATTGTTTATGTTTTGTTCCATTTTCTGAGCAAAATGGACAAAGGAAGTGGTTTTATCACTATTTTATTCTATTTTATTCTGTTGTTGCAGAGCAAATCTTTATAATGCGCCATTAAAATAAAATAATTGTCTCATTTGGAATCTAAGAAAACCTTTTGTTCACAAGTTAACGCCGCGTTACTTCATAATGAATCACAAACAAGACGTCCTTTCAAACTTTCCTAATAACTGTGTCTAAAGAAGTGGTTTTGGACGGCAGCTTGCAGCGAGGGAATAATCCCTCAAGTGTGTTTGGAGTCGTGATTGTATGCTGAAGGAAAGAATACCCAGAATGCTGTGTTTGCTTTCTTGCTGTCTATCATTAGAGTAATAAAAGGCTTGAGCTTCGCTGCACGACGAGGACGTCTTGGGTTTTAAGGCTCCTTCATTCCGTGCAAATTGCCGGCTGCTGAGCGCAGATGGATGTTTGTACGCTGGTCCAAAAACACAGGTTCCACTCTAAACCCCTTGCAGTTCCATTTCCCCGGAGACTCTGGAGAGAGAATCCCGGAGTCTGTCTCCTTTCCTCTTGTCATCCACAAGTGTTTTAATTAAACTGTGTCTCTCCGCTGAACCCAAACACAAAAGCAGAAAAAGTCCTCCCATCCTGTCTCAACCAGCATCGCTCAGCGTTTTTTTTCCTCTGGCTGCCATTCATTTCTCTCGTGCACGCTCTTGTCGCGTACGAGGACTGACAGGCTGTGTTTTGCAGCTGATGTTTGAACACAGGACGATCAATGCTTTACAAAGAAGAAGCGAGTGGTGGGGGGGAGGACGAGGAGGCGAGGAGGGGAAGCACAATTGGTTATTGACAGGGAATTCAAAGTCTGGAAGACTGCAGGCGACAGCTTAGCGGAGAGCAGAGGCGAGAGGATCGGGGCGACAGCCGAGAGACAGCCATATGATGAACTTCAATGGCTCGGCTTTGAAATGTGTTCAATTTGATTAGACGTCGCCGTTTCACCTGCGAACGCGTTCCTGCAGCCGTGTTGGATGCTCGGATTCTGAGGGATGACGTTCCTCTGATTGTTGAGGGAAATCTGCGACCGGAAGTGAGCGTCACTGGATTTGCTTTTCTCATGGGTTTTGAATAAAGTCCCATATTTAATAATAGATGATAGTTTGAGTCATTGACACCAAACCTTGGCCTTGCAGTTGTTTGCCTATATTCATGAGGCCCTTGTGAAACTTAAAGGCATCTAATGTAAAAACTTCATATTTCCTGGCTCTCTCACATGTTTCAAATGTCTTCAGAAAGTCATACTTTCCAAGATGCAGTAAGTTTTTCATCATGACCATGTTTTGAACTTATTACTTTATAAAGTTCTCCCCCATCTGAAATCTCGGCGAACGAGGGGTTACGAGAGCGGAGTCCATTATGATGTAATAATGGCTTCACTCCTCCTCCTGCCGGCTGTAATCACGCCCCACTATGTTTATTCAACGAGTCCCTTGGTGGTGGAGACTTTCAGGATTGATGACGTGAAAATTATTTTTGTTCATATTTAAGTTTTAACCTGAATTAGTAAATTCTGTTTCAACTATGTTTTTAGTGACATTTTTTACTGTTTTATGCGTGTATTAAATTCTCAAGAAACTTTTCTAGGTAAAAGATATTTTCAAGTAAATCTATTGCCCTTCGTCTGAAATCTCGGCGAACGAGAGGTTACGAGGTCGAAGTCCATTATATTACGTAATAATGGCTTCACTCCTCCTCCCGCCAGCTGTAATCATGCCCCGCAATGTTTATACAACGAGTCCCTTGGTGGTGGAGACTTTCAGGATTGATGACGTGAAAATTATTTTTGTTCATATTTAAGTTTTAACCTGAATTAGTGAATTCTGTTTTAACTATTTTTTTATTGACATTTTTTCCAGTTTTATGCGTGTATTAAATACTCAAGAAACTTTTCTCAGCAAAAGATATTTTCAAGTAAATATATTGCCCTTCGTCTGAAATCTCGGCGAACGAGAGGTTACGAGATCGAAGTCCATTATATTACGTAATAATGGCTTCACTCCTCCTCCCGCCAGCTGTAATCATGTTTATACAACGAGTCCCTTGGTGGTGGAGACCTTCAGGATTGATGACGTGAATATTATTTTTGTTCATATTTAAGTTTTAACCTGAATTAGTAAATTCTGTTTCAACTATATTTTTATTGACATTTTTTCCTGTTTTATGCGTGTATTACATTCTCAAGAAACTTTTCTCAGTAAAAGATATTTTCAAGTAAATCTATTGCCCTTCGTCTGAAATCTCGGCGAACGAGAGGTTACGAGATTGAAGTCCATTATATTACGTAATAATGGCTTCACTCCTCCTCCCGCCAGCTTTAATCATGCCCCGCAATGTTTATACAACAAGTCCCTTGGTGGTGGAGACTTCCAGGATTGATGACGCAAAAATTATTTTTGTTTATATTTAAGTTTTAACTTGATTTAGTAAATTCTGTTACAACTATATATTTTTTTATTGACATTTTTTCCTGTTTTATGCGTGTATTTAATACTAAAGAAACTTTTCTCAGCAAAAGATATTTTCAAGAAATTCTATTGCCCTTCAAAATACATTTTACACAACAAAAAAACATTTTGTAATAAAGTAAAGCTTGGTGGCGTAGAGAATAGCTGGTAGGCTTCCAGCTTAAAACAACTTGTGCCCTTTGTGTGTCTGTGTAGAGTTTGTTTCCCCGTATGGGTTCACTCTAGGCACTGTGGTTTCCTTCCATTGTACAAAACATAAAGAGATTTATCTTAAAAATCGAACAACATTTGGTCTGTTTAGAGTGACTATACACACAAATGAAAAGTGAAAAAATGAAAAATTGTGTGTTAGGATTTTCCCTATTCAACTTTTTGTTTATAGTTTACATGTTTTAGTAACGATAATACAAGTAATTCAAATCTGAACTTTGTTATTTAAGGTAAATCAGATGTGTCAAGACCTGTTGATGTGTTGATGAATAGACGCCGTTGTTTAAGATTAGATAAGAGACTTCCGATAAGAGTAAAACTGCCGCCGAAGGAAATTTGATAAAGAATAAACACATAGATATAAGTTTTAAGAGTGAAAAGAAAAATGTCCTATTCTGAGTTATACTCCAGACAGTTTGGTTGATATACCTTTTGTTGTTTTCGCGACCTTGACTTCTAAAAGTTGTCGATCTTATGTGGTTGACTTTTAAATCCTTGCTCAAAATGTTTTTAGTGGGAGGAGACCAGAGTTCCCAGAGGAAACCAAAATAAGCAATGTGGCAAATATCTAAAAAAAACTTTTTTAATTTATAATGGTGCCGCCCTTTTATTGTATTTTCTCAATATTACTTAGGTATTTTTTCCAAATGCTTATGGTTAATAACAGGAAAGGTATTTTAGTACATGTTTAGAAATTTAAGATAATTGGAATTGAGGAAGTGCTTCTGTATGATTAAACCCAAAATATATGCCATTTTTTTTATATTGATACTTTACTGTGAGTCTCTGAAGTCGTTTCACAGGCATCTTTGAAGGAAATATTATGTATTGAAGATAATAACATAGATGTCTCTTTGAGCTAATACATATGCTTTTAACACTTCAAAATAGTCATGACTAAGACAAATGAGTCCCAGGTAATTGGTCATTTCCGCTGCTTTATTTTCAGCATTCACGTCCTCGTCTGCCACTTGAAACTCAAGAAAGAAATGAATATTGCAGTTTTTAATTGTCTAATCCTGGGGGGTCAAGTCGGCGATGGTTCTGCCTTCATTTCGACGAACCTGACGGACGAGAGAAGAGGCTTGGGCCGCTGTGTTTGAACCACCTGTGTCAGAGATTAGGGTCAAGATGTAAGGCTGTTCAAATATCCCATGAATCCCTGCAGCCCTTTAGCTCCGAAGAACAAAGTCTGTGAAGAGGAAAAGAAATTAGACAGGGAGGGCGAGTTGAGGAAGCGAAAAATAGGAGACGGTATCCTTCTAAGTAGTTTCTCATGTTCGGCGGCCGCAGAATAACGGATCACGTGGGGCTTGATACATTTTGAAAGACGAACACCACAAAAATTTGTCTGCCTGACATCTCCAATGTTGGCACCGGCGTCCAGATGGATGGATGATGTCTTTTTTTTGCTGCTGCACTTTAAATACTCTCTGATACCGGAAGGTTTTGATTTAAACTTTCGCAAATCGTCACGACTTTTCGTGGAGAGTAAAATCACAACCTCGTGAATTTTTTGGCCCTTCCGTCCCCGTCGACGTAAGGGGGTCTCTCCATGTGTGTGTGACACCTGCAGCGTTTTGCTAATCCATGGAGAAACTTTTAAAAAAAAAACACAATCAAAAAATGCTACAAGCTCGGTTCTGTCTGTAAAGCCCAGCTGAGTCATCCAGAGCGAGGCAGGAGAGCTTCCGTCGCCTGCTGCGTGGATGTAATTGGAACAGACTTGTACGTGCACGTCATGGCTTCTGTCGTTCAGGTGAGCTCATCGAGAAAGTCGCTTTAAAAACTCACCAGAGACAGGAAGTCAAGTGTGTCGGAAGAATGATAGAAATGATAATGACACGTTTTATCAGTTTGTGTAGTAAATTTTGAACCGACGCATCGCGGACAGTAAGTGCTGAGAAGTTTGGAGTCTTGGGGGAGGACGGATGGTTTGTCAACGTTGACTAAGAATGTTGTTGGTGAAGATACCGGGAGAAAAGGAACAACAACTAGTGGTGTTCATAATAAGTAAAGTCGGACTAGAAGATGAGCTTCAAAGGGTCAAATGCTTGGGAAAGACCTTTAGTCCAAGGAAAATATTATTTCAAATAAATACTAAAGTCCCACTGTACTTATCAAACTGCTCGGTATCAAACCTGGTTCTTTTGTAGCACCGACCGAAATGCTTCTACAGTACAGAGTCACTTAGTTTTTCTGGACCAGGTTACCCACCGTGATCAAAACCCAATATTGTGTGAAGATAGATTGACTCATAAGGGACAAAGGCAGTGAACAATTTGAGTGATTTGTCACTTGTTAGCAAGTTTTTACTGGACATTATTTGTGTTTTTTTTCTATAAGAAGACAGATTGGAGGGGAAATTTACCAAACCCCGAAATCTGTTCAATGTGTATGGTCTTTTTCTATGAATATATCGAAAAAAATTGGTAATTAAAAAAAAAATGATGCTTCTGGAATCGCTATCATTAAGTGAAGGTATCAGTATCGGTACCGACAATTAATAACCAGCCCAAAAATCCTACACTTCACCTATTGCTGGTGAGGGTTTGATGAAGCTTCATGAAACAGTGTCATGTTGTTCAGTAGGGGGTGCTATTAGTTCAAAAATTATGTGATGATTCATTAGAAAATAGTGCAGAGAACGCCATCTAGTGGACTCTGAAATGAATGATACTTCATCAGACCATCACGACCTATTGCTATGAACTCACGGTAGTTACCTAAAAATGTACAAGGTCGTTGATACAAGACGCTAAGAGAAGTACAGCCACTTGAGAATGCTTGGGCACCTTAACCCTTGCGTTATCTCAGGGTCAAGATGACCCAAGACCTGAAAACCAATGTGTTTGTGGTATCCTTTGTGTTGTCTTTGGGTCAAGGTGAACGACCTCCTTGGCTTACAGAAATACATTTGCAGTGGTGGAGGTCCACCTGGACCCAGAGACAACACAAAGGATACAACAAACACATTTGTTTTCAGGCCCTTGGGTCACCTTGACCCTGAGATAACACAAGGGTTACGAATGGCTCCTTGTCATGCTGCCTGGTAGGTGCTGGAGGCGGCTTCCATGCCTTGGATGGACAAGATAAATCAGTTGAGGTCCATTATTTAGTGTCCTTAGACGGACGGTCGACCTTCATGCAACACCGTCTCCACATCTTAAAAGTCCAACAAGTCCTTTTCTACTTTCCCTCGATTAAAAGATGTGCACCACACAAAAAAAAAATGTGTGAAATGTAATTACAATTTCTTTGAGGTTGTGGGTTAAAACGCATCATTCCTGTCACAGCACATCTCCTGGAAAATGTCAGGAGATAATACAAAAACCACAGGAATCTGTCTGGAGAAGGTCACGGGCTCCTCTCTCCTGCAGAGGCCAGGACTCGGCCCGCTGGGGTCTCAGTGGAAGGTCTGCCATTGACCAGATTACCTCCCAATACAGGAGGTGAAAATGTCACGCGGCTCTTTATTTACCGTTGACCTGCAAATGTGTCCCTGATGGGACATAAACCGTCTCGTTGCATCCGCAATTATCTCCCAAATATAATGCTGTATTATTGTGTTTCCTTCAGAGAGCGCCGACTACAGCGACGCGGAGGTCCTCCCCGAGTCCTTCCCCTCGGCGCCGGCGGAGCCCCTTCCCGAGTTCCTGCTGGAACCCGAGGACGCGTTCATCGTCAAGAACCGGCCGGTCCAGCTGCGCTGCCGGGCGTCGCCGGCCACGCAGATCTACTTCAAGTGCAACGGAGAATGGGTCAACCAGAACGACCACGTGACCCGAGAGAGCGTGGACCAGATCACAGGTGCGGAATCTAGAAGGTTCCTTATAAGGTCACCTTGTACTTAACAGACCCCGACATCATAGTCGATTACGGAGAAAATCATTAAGCGACTACATAATCCATTACCTTCCATAGGACTTTATGAGATCGTTAACCAGACTCGGGGGCCAGGAGCCAATTTTCGCTTGTTTATACGCGAGCTGTTAAATATGCCCCACTAATTTTCTTCTTCCCGGGGGGACAGGTCTGGTGGTGAGAGAGGTGGACATCTCCGTGTCAAGGACTCAAGTGGAGGAGTTGTTCGGGCTGGAGGACTACTGGTGCCAGTGCGTCGCCTGGAGCTCGGCCGGAACCACCAAGAGCAACCGAGCCTACGTCCGCATAGCATGTACGTATCATAGCGGGGCCCGACCCATTTAAGACTCAGAAGGATTTTAAGTTGAGATCAGAGTCTCTACTTTTGCTCACAGTGTTACAAACACACAGATTCAAAACCGGGCGTCAGCAGACATGTTTGTTGAAAGTGTGTCAGTTTAAGTATATCCTGTATATCTCTTGTCTGTGATGCTTTATCGTCGCCGGAGTGTGAGCGACGTGTTTCATGAGGGAGTGTGTGACAAGTCAACTGTTGCTCGCAGATCTGAGGAAGAACTTCGAGCAGGAGCCGCTGGGGCGAGAGGTGCGCCTGGAGCAGGAGGTGCTGCTGCAGTGTCGCCCCCCGGAGGGCATGCCGGTCGCAGAGGTGCGTCTATGACGTTCTCTTTTTTTCTTATTATAAATTAATGATAAACATTAATAAAATGGGTGATTCTACAAGACATTAATATTATATAAAGCTAATCTGAATAAAAGTAAAGAATTGCACGACATTATTACATTATTAATATTAATAAAGCCATAAAAATCTATATTAATTATTATTATCATTACATTATTCATAGAGAAGGTTACTACTATAACAAGCAAAATACACTTTGTTTCGGAGACAATACATACAGTTACTATTAATATTTCCCCTGTAATTGTATTAAATGAAAATATTCTTGTTTTCATCGATTTCATGTATATCGAATTAGGTTGTTATTAGAATTAGTTGCTAATATTCTTCCTTGATTTTCTGGAACTCCTGTTGTGTTATCAGTTTTATCTTGATCTTTAAAATATATACTTTATTGAATATTGTTTTGATTGTTTAAGCGCTTTGTGACCCTGGTCTGGAAAAGCGCTATATAAATAAAAAATTACTTACTTAATATAAACTGGACGTTACTTTTCACACGCGAGGAAATTGTCCTTTTTTTTGGAAAAATTAATAATTTGAATCATGAGCAAAAAGTAAAATCTTAGCTGGGCTTGTAAGTTTGAATTGACTGGCAATTGGTTTTAAACCAATTCATTTTCTACAGGGATGGTTTGGGTCAACAGACCATTGTGTAGCAGGTTGTGTACTTGGTTTCTCTGTGCCTTAATAATCCTTTCAAAAACTGCTTAATAAATCAAGTAAATTAAGTACATTATAGAATTAAAGCATTTCTACCAGTCATACAACCATCATCAAATATATACTTAAAGTTGTTACACTTTTCTTTTTTTTTCGACAATCTATCATATTCCAAGAAACAAACTGACTAGTTTACACTTGTATATAAATATTGTTTACAGTCATATCTGACATCTCTCCTCATCATTCTTGATCCTGTCGCAATGCTTCCCTCAAGCATGTGTCTCCTAACACACCTCATCACAACTTCATTCCACGCTCGTAAAAAAAACCATATCAGAGACAGTGAGTGATGTAATGATCTGTCCTCCCTCAGGTGGACTGGCTGAAGAACGAGGACACCATCGACCCGTCGCAGGACTCTAACTTCCTCATCACCATCGACCACGACCTGATCATCAAGCAGGCCCGACTGTCGGACACCGCCAACTACACCTGCGTGGCTCGTAACGTGGTGGCCAAGCGACGCAGCAGCACCGCCACTCTCATCGTCTACGGTACTACCTCCCTTATAGCGAGTCTTAGAATGAAAACAAAGGTCATATGAGGGTCAAACAAGTGATGAGTTTTTTCTAAAAAAAAAAGGCTGTGGTGAACAAACTACTTTAATAACAAAAAAAGAAGGTAAAAGCACTGACAAAAACAGGCAAATCTCTATGGAGATTAATAAAGTGTTTTGAATTGAATCGAATTGAATGTAAGTCAGTCATTTTTATTTATATAGCGCTCTTCCAGACCAGGGTCACAAAGCGCTTAAACAATCAAAACAATATTCAATAAAGTATATACTTTAAAGGTCAAGATAAAACTGATAACACAACAGCAGTTCCAGAAAATCACAAATGACAAAGGCAGTTTATTACAGTTAAAATGTACAAATATATTAATTATCATCAGACTTTCTCCTTATTCCAGAATTAATATTTTTTGTCTTGGCAAACCCTTGATTTGAAAAGTGTTGTCCAAATGATGGATTAGCTAAACATATGTCTTTGTCCAACCGTTTGGACCGTGGGCCAACATTTCCAACAAATCCCATAAAGCCCTTCAGTCTCTGCTATAAATTGTGTAATTCGTAACTGTCAACAGCAAACACTTGTGGTAGTAAATTTAAAAGAATTTGTTGCAAAATACTATAGAAAGTTCCTGTATAACAGGAGTCGAGATTATTTTGGAGTAAACAAAAAGAGGTGGATATTTAGAACAAGCTTTGTTATATGACCTTCAGATATATTTTGGTAAATTTTCACACCTCCATTAAAGACAATTATAGCAGCAACAAAAAGCTGTTAAAATGGAGGAACTTCTTGTTATAACAGATGTGCTAAAAAACAAAATGGAAGCTGAATGTCAAGTTGACCCTTAAACAAAGAAACAAATGAAAATCCAGGAGCCCATTACGCCCAAGAGTCAATTAACTTGTGGTTTATGCCGCTTCACCTTTTCAGTTCTTCATCCTTGATGGAAAGTTCACGTTAAAATCAACACTGGTGCTTGTTAGTTTGTGCTTGTTACTGCGCTCAAGATTAATTCATGGATAAATGTTATGTATAAATCTTTTTTTTTAGTCTATTTTACATTTAGTTTTAGTTTTATTTCCGAATCAAGTGGAAAGACCCGAGAAACCAGCTCGAACAGTCTATTTGTAAGAAAACTGTAACTTTGTTTTACTAGTTCAAAATGAAAAATTCTCCACAAAAAAAAGGTCAAAGGTCAGATCACACTTAAACCTCAAAGTATGAGGTATTGCATAAGAATCCAAAACTTTTATTACCACACAACACTTTTTTTTCGTGGCGACATTACAGAGTAAACCAATGAAATAATATATATATGAAGTATAATTCCAAAATGAACTACATAAAAAGTAACTAGAGTATTGAACTTGTATGTGTAATTTACTGACCACTGGCCAAACAAACATTTGCTGCTTACAAACTACATTAAAGAACAAATTAAAACGTTATTCATCCAAAGAGAAGTTGGTTTGAATGGAACTGGAAGGAAGTTTAAACACTTGAGTCGACTGCTTAGAAATTAATAAAATATATCTATATATAAAGATATTGTGAGCTAAAACTACTATTCTATGAGGTATTTTCTGAAGCCTGGCAAGTTTCCCCAAATTTGTATTTATTTTTAATCAGCCAAACATTTGGGAATTGGCAGTAAGTTTTCCAGCTATAGTCTGAAAAAAAAAAAATCATTGAACTCTTTCTTAAAAAAAACTTCTGACTCATAAAGGTTTGTTATCTAATCGCGTTTGCAGATTGCGTTTAGGAACAGGCTGCCGCGTACCATTAACCTCTTTTTTAAAGCAGCTGCCTTAAATATCACCGTCAAAAGATGAAAAAGAGATGACGGTGGCAAAAAAAAAAAAGCAGGAGCAGAATTAAAAGTGAAATCTCCTCTTTAATTAAACAACTGGGGGAAAGGGAAAGAAAGTGTGGAGTCAAAAGGTTACAAATATAAAGTCGAGAATTTAGCCCCAGCAGGGAGACGCAGATGAAGGAGTGGATTATTATTAAACTTGTTATTAAAGCATTAGTAGAGAATTATTAAAGCATTATTAGAGAATTATTAAAGCATTATTAAACTTGTTATTAAAGCATTATTAGAGAATTATTAAAGCATTATTAGAGCGTCATTCATTCCTCGTGCTATTAGGCTGTTTAATCCTGAGTTTGGGGGCAGAGTGGAGGGAAAAGATGATATTCCATGTTAATCTTTGTATCTTTTTTCTTTGTTATCTTTCTTTGATCCATGTTCTTTATCTTTGGATTTAGATTGTGTCATCTTGCACTTTTTTATAGAAACTTTGTTCTTGTTTTAAAAATCTATCTTCTGTGTTGCTAGAAAAAACATTTCTCAGGAGGGATCATCTATCTATCTATCTATCTATCTATCTATCTATCTATCTATCTATCTATCTTTCTCCATCTATCTATCTATCTTTCTTTCTTTTGCTCTATCTATCTATCTATCTTTCTTTCTATCGCTCCATCCATCCATCCATCCATCCATCCATCCATCTATCTATCCATCTATCTATCACTCTATCTATCTATCTATCTATCTATCTATCTATCTATCTATCTATCTATCTATCTATCTATCTATCTATCTATCTATCTATCTATCTGTCTATCTATCTTTCTCCATCTATCTATCTATCTTTCTTTCTTTCGCTCTATCTATCTATCTATCTTTCTTTCTATCGCTCCATCCATCCATCCATCCATCCATCCATCCATCTATCCATCTATCTATCTATCTATCGCTCTATCTATCTATCTATCTTTCTTTCTATCGCTCTATCTATCTATCTATCTATCCTTCGTTCGCTCTATCTATCCATCTATCTTTCTTTCTTTTGCTCTATCTATCTATCTATCTATCTATCTATCTATCTATCTATCTATCTATCTTTCTTTCTTTCTATTGCTCTATCACTCTATCTATTCATCTATCTATCTATCTATGTATCGCTCTATCTATCGCTCTATCTATCGCTCTATCTATCTATCTATCTATCTATCTATCTATCGCTCTATCTATCTATCTTTCTATCGCTCTATCTATCTATCTATCTATCTATCTATTATTAAAGCATTATTAAAGCCTTATTAAAGGTTACTAGAGGGTTTGTGGTCAGGACAAGAAACAGTGTCTTCAGTTTTAAATGCCACTAGGTGTCGCTCTAAGTTTGAAAATGATGCCACGTTTCACTGAATTGGTCAATTAGAAGCAAAAGATGATAAAGCCGAGAGTGCCATCTAGTGGCCTTTCAAAAAGAAGACACTGTATCACGATATGTTTCATGAGGCGTCATCAACCCATCACTAGCATTCACTAGTTTCCCTCTTGTGTTTTTATCATCAGTGAGCGGCGGGTGGTCTTCGTGGACGGAGTGGTCCGAATGTAACACCCGGTGTGGGCGGGGCTGGCAGCGAAGGACCCGCAGCTGCACCAATCCTGCGCCTCTCAACGGCGGCGCCTTCTGCGACGGCCCTCCTTTCCAGAGGATCACCTGCACCACTCTCTGTCCGGGTGAGGATGACGATCACATTATGGGATGTGTTGTTGGTGTAAATGTTGAATCATCCATTTAAAGTAGCTTCAAGTTGCCCTCGTTCTCATCCCTTCAAACTCCGTCAGGCCACTCCAGCTCAAACTCTCTCTGAATGCTTTAGCAACTTGTTAAATGATGCACACAGACCATTACATGTTCATCCTGCCATGTGCTAACTTTATCAACCACAGCTGATGGAAGTCTGTTCCTGCCTTTCTGTGGCCCGGGTGGGTTTAAACCCTTCTTTGTCTCATTCCAGTGGACGGAGGTTGGACGGACTGGGCCAAGTGGTCAGCCTGTGGAACCGAGTGCACCCACTGGAGGAGCCGGGAGTGCCAGGCCCCGCCGCCCAGGAACGGGGGGAAGCACTGCAGCGGCAGCATGATGGAGAGCAAGAACTGCACCGAGGGTCTCTGTAGTCGAAGTAAGTCAACGCGTTAGTTTGGTCGCTGGTGAACTCACTGCTTTTAGAAACACAATCTACAGTATTTGGTACCTTCTAGCACTTGTATCAAGGACTGATTTTTGGAACTGGTATTTTGCAAGAACCTCCCTCGAGACCCAAGTCAACAAGAAACTTATCGCGAAATTAAACCATACCAACCAAAACTCCAGCTGATAACTTCTTTTTTTATTTTATAATTTTTTTGGCATTAATAAAGCATTATTAAAGCATTATGAGAACATTATAAAAGCATTATTAAAGCGTTATTAGAGCAGTATTAGAGCATTTTAAAAGCATTTTTTATTTTATACATTTTTATGCGTCCTTTAAAATCATAGAAATATATTGTCGTCTTTCTTGACCTCTTACTTTAATGTTTTTTCCATTGTTTTCTTTGTTTTCCATTTACATTAAATGATATGTTATAAATATTATAATTATTCATCTTTTTTTTTTTATTAGTTGATTTTTGAAAATATATATAAAAACGTAATACTGTTTAAGTTTATTTTGTTTCAGGTTTAATGGTAAACCTTTCAACAACTAAATTTACTTATTTTTCAAATATCTTCACATATTTACTGGTGTTTTTTTATTTTACAAAAATCAAAATGGTGAAAATGTGTTCAAAATGAGTGGTTGAAGAGGTTTTATGAAACAGGATGACATGGTGTACTCGAAACTTTGGTCACTAATTCAATGAAATCATTTTTTAAACTGAGAGAACCACCGACCCAGCTCTGAAAATTACATGACTATGGTTATCAGTGATGGCACTGGTACCACAGTTGTTTCTGACATAAACCGTATTAATCATTCATCATTTATTTCGGTTCTTTATTAAGATTTTATTTTAGAAAAATCTCAATACACAATAATAAGAAAAACTATATTTTTAAGCAAAATACTTTGATTAATCAGTTTTCCAGTACCCACTTCCTCCGTACGCTTTTGTGTAAGTCGTCCCACGCGATTTAACCCCAAAATAATACTGACAGAACATAACACATGTAAGATAAATTAGTAAAATTAAAATTGTATTAACTTTCCTGACTCAAATGTTGAAGTCTTCCTCTCCAAGATGCAGTAAGTCCCTCCTCATGACCCTGTTTTGAACTTATTGCTTCATCTCCGAAATCCCGTCGAACGAGAGGTTACGAGAGCGGAGTCCATTATGACGTAATAATGGGCTTCACTCCTCCTCCTCTGGCTGTAATCACGGCCCTGCTTTGCTTGACAGTGTTTCTCAGAGTTCTCGCACGAGCAGCTTTGAGGTAGAACATGAATTATGTTGAGAGAGATGATAGACAAGAAAAAAAGGGCAAAATCTCCACCAGATGTTTCAAGAGGGTGAATTTACAAAGAAGAAGAGGCGATGGATCCGTGGAAGCACAGATGGAGGGAGGAGGACGAGACACAGCGGTGAGCGCTCGGTAAAAAAAAGCAAAGCATGACACAGCACCGGAGTCGGGGAAGTGAGCGCCGAGAAGGAAGCATATGAAAGTGAGTCAGACGCTCGCTGACACCCGATGTGCAGCAAGTGATGAGCGCGGAGAAATCCAGCTGACAGCGCATTAGAGTACAGATCCGCAGAGGCGCTGCATTCAAGAACACACTTTAGAAAGACTCAAAAGAGCGTCACGGCGGAGCTCAGCGCACGTGCAGCCCGGATCATCCATGCGCGCTCAGAGTCCGACAGACAAGGCACGCACTTCCTGACGGAAGCTGGACGCCGATAAGTCGTCCCAGGAGGACGTCTGGGAAAAAAAAAACAGGAGCTCGACGGGCTGAGGTGAACCCGGGGCGAACGCGGCGCCGGAGACGCAATCTGTGACTGTAACAGTCAAGCAGCGTTTAACGAAACAAACATGTTTTTTTGGGGGGAATAAACCGCCAGATGTTTGGGCTTCACCACCGAGGCTGATATAATGTTGACGGAATTGTGATTCCATTTTCGGATTTTAATGAGCATTGCCTGGAGTTTTTTTTTTTTTTGTGCTGTGTTATGACAACAAATCAATCAAAGCTAAACGTTCATTGGCTGTGATTACAAACATTCTGGTGTATTACAAGAAAACAACTTGAAATACAGTAGTTTAATCAACACATTATTAAGATAATCCGAGCCACAGATTTTACAACGAGCAGCTGAAAAAACATACTAATCTTCACACGTTACTACAATGTTGGAGTTTTAATTAGTAAACAGAATTAAAGCAACGCTAGCGGCTTTTAGGGATAACAATTAGCTCTTTACCGAAAAATAAATGAATGAAATCAAACTAATTCAAGTGTTTTAAAACGATAAACATTTTCTGTGAGAAATGATGTGTCGTGACAAAATTATATTAGGAATAAATGTGAATTATAAAGACAATCATTAAAGTAAAATCTTATGATGATGTGAGACAATATTCATTTAAAAAAAAGTGATTCACAGTGAAAGAAAGGGTGATTTTTATCTCCAAAGTATGTATTTAAAAATTTTTGTGAAAACAACCTAATATAAACATTTATTAAAATATGTAAATGATCTAAAAACAGGCTTAGTAGTAAAAGGTATTTACAAATATTAGAAAATGGGGCCACAAACGAAAAGTTTTTTTATTTGAAGAAAAGCACTCTGAGAGTGCAGACCTCCATCCGTGGGTAATGAGCAGCATTTTCGTTATTGAAAAATAATGTTGTTTTTTTTAAGCATTTGAAATATGACACGAGAGTTGTGGCTCTCTGCACCACAGAGAGTTACAAATCTTTAAATCGTTAATAATGCAAACAGATAATTGGTCAAAAATTGCTGAGTTAGTCCTTAATGATGGACAAGAAGGCCATCAGTCCCTACTGGTCAACAACACCACGTTCTGCTCGTTTTGCCCCATTATTGCATAAACCTTTTCAGCGTCACAAATCCAGACAAAGGTTGTGTCCCAAATCACACACTTCTGCACTTAAACTTAATATTTTGAGTGCACAAGTAAGTCCCATTGAGCAGTGTGCGAAAATGTAGTGAGCAATGAGCACTCAAATGGCCAAAAAGTGTGGATCGATGGAAACTTTCAACCGTCAATGGCCGCCATCTTAGTGACATAGATGACGCTAAACGGAAGCTACGTGCTCAGATCGTATCCGGCGTAAATGTTTGACAAAACACAAGTTTTATCACAAAACAACACAACAACAGTAACAACAAAATAACACAACTTAATAACGTGTTTCAATTGGTGAAAAGCGTTGTCAAGTGTCGGCGATAAGGTTAAAATCAGCGTTAAAAAGTAGTAGAGGAAGAAGCTGTCGAGTCAGTGTGTATGGGTAACGTGTACTGTAAACCAGTGCACTCGGAGAAGTGTGCGATCAGGGGACACAGCCCTAGACGTATCAATTGTGAATGCCTGATTTTTGAAACTGAAAAAAGAAAATCCAACTACACACCACGGTTGCCGCACAACGCTGTGACACACTGTAATCTCTATGTTAATTGTGAAACCCGCTCATGTTTATTATTTTCCATCCGGATGATTCTCTGGTTCTGCTCGTCTCCTTTCATGTCCACATTTTTCTATTTTCATATTGATGAGTTTATGTTCCAATTCTGTTCCGTCGTCGCTGTAACTGTATAATTTGCATAATAACATCCTTTTTTTTTTTATTTATATATTTACTTTCTTCTGTTTGTTTTTGCTTCTCCTGTTCGAACAGATAAAAAGGTTTCTATTGAACATGCAAGCCATCGTAAGTTCACCTTTTCCCACGACTCTCACTTTTGTGTGCGCACATCTGTGCATGTTGTGAGTCCTAACATCTGTGCCCGTCTCCCCCTCGCTCACGCCACTCCCCGAAGCCGGCGTTCCTAATTGAGCGCTTGTTACGTAACACGAAGCGACGGAGGGTCGTCGGAGTAACTTAACAAAAAAACCCTCTAATCTGCTCCGCCGTCGCGCTAATCCAACATGAGAGAAGGAAGGGGGATCCCGGGGAAGCAGACCAAGTAATGTGACTCTTTGATCGAGGAGCTGTGAGGTGGAAGCAGATAAGACCTAAAAAAAAATAAAAAATAAACATTTTGAGAGCGGTCCGACAAGAGTCGATCGGTGATGTTTCTGAAGCGGACGCCGGGTCAGCTCGCAGTAACGCACCTAATTCAACATTGTTTCTGCTCCTTGGTAATAAGTGTGGACGGCTGTCGGATTGGGTTCCGTCGGGCCACGTGAGCGTGGGATCTCTCTCTCTCTCCGTCTGCCTCCAGCTCCTCCGTTAAGACTTCTTCTTCTGCTCTGTTAACACGGGGCCCGTAACACTTCTATCCTTATCTGCTCTCCTACTCACCTCGCTTTTTAAAAACCTCTGTGTTCTCGCAAAAAATAAAAGCCTCGATATCCTCCCTCGTCCTGCCAAACTGCTCTCAATCCCTCCCTGTTTACCCACAACAGCTTTTTTTTGTCCTTCGCCAACCTTGCTTTTTGTTTGTCTGTGTATTTCCATGGTGTGACTGGTTCACATGTGTCAGCTTGGCCCTGCAAGGTGGTCCTGCTGGTCTCTTCACAATCAATCCCCCCCCCCGTCCAGTAGGAGAGGAGAAGTAGGAGGCACAATCCAATAAGGATTATGTGAAGCTAAGACCAAGCTATAGAAGATATTTCAGCTGGACTTCAACAAAAGGAAAAAAAAAACGTGCAGGCGCCGTTTTGGCACTTCCTGTTTGGGTTCTTCTAAACAATATCATCGTTCTTTGTGTCCACTCCGGCCCGGGAAGTGATCCTCGCTTTCATCGGCGTCCAGCTACGGAAAAAAAAACTGTTGTCAAAAAACTCTTATAGAAGTTTCAGTTGAAGTAAAGTCCTTACTTTTGAAATCCAGAGGCCAAACTTACTACTAACTTAAGTACTAGTGGCTACAAAGAGTCAGAATGTCATAATAAAGACAGTTATAATTACATTTATAAAAGAGAAGTCATTGGGCTGTAAAACACTTGGACAGTGCATACTCCTGCCAAGGATCACGTTTTCACTTGACTTCATGAAAACATACAGTGTATCACAAAAGTGAGTACACCCCTCACATTTCTGCAGATATTTAAGTGTATCTTTTCATGGGACAACACTGAAGAAATGACACTATGACAGAACGAAAAGTGGTCTGTGTGTTGCATATATAACCTAATCTTTCCCTTATAACAACTTAAAATATAGCCATTAAGTGAAATACTGAAGCAGGAAACTGGGTCGCCGTGTTCCAGCATTATAACACACCTCTAAGACGACCACTGCTTAACTAAAGAGGCCGAGGGTAAAAGTGATCTACACAGACCTACACCCAATAGAACATCTTTGGGGGCGTCCTCATCCTCGAATAAACGCCAGCTCCGTGATGTCTTCATGGGAGGGGTGTACTTACTTTCGTTGCCAGGGGTTTAGCTATTAATGGCTATCATTTGAGTTATTATTAAATACATTTACACTGTTATATGAACTTTACACAGACTTTTTTTCCGTTGTGTCAAAGTGTCAAAGTGTCATTTTGTCAGTGTTGTCCAATGAAAAGATATACTTTAATATCTGCAAAAATGTAAGGGGGTGCACTCACCCTAACCCTAACCCGCTCCCAAAAAGAAAAAGACTGAAAATCTAAATTGTTAATGAGGTCATTCAATGAAAAGAATATGATTAAATTTCCCCCCCAATATAACACATAATTAATAAACAAGTAAACATTGCTATGGCTAATAAAAACCTACCCAGCTTACTATAAATAATGAAATGATGGGATATTTAGGTAAATTAAACAGTGGGCTGGAAAGGTTTTTATATTAAGGTGGTTTTGGGGTGCTTTCTAAAATATGATGCAAAGAAAAATGTCTACTTTTCACACATATTGCCCAACATTAAACGGGTCATGTGACCAGGTAGATGGGGAAAAAAAACTGCATATTCAGATAATATAATCGAATATGAAAACTTACTTTTGACATTTTAGTTTATTGAAAACTAATCTGGTTTCATTTAGTTCATCCAACTGGTCCTAGCGTTAGAGAAGTCCCCTCACAACATGAACAGATTCTTCACTCAAAACTGATGATGATTTTGTCGTCTTTAAACACCCTCTGTTGTGTTTCCAGCCGTCGCCCCTGGAATGGGCGTCGCCGTGTACGCCGGCCTGGTCGGCGCCCTGCTGCTGTGCGTCATCCTGGTGCTGTGCGTCGGTGTGCTGGCGTACCGCCGCCGATGCCGCCATCTCCACGGCGACATCACAGACTCCTCCTCTGCTCTCACCGCTGCCTTTCACCCCGGGAACTACAAACCCCCCAGACAAGGTGACCCACACCCCCATTTTTTTATTTTATTTCTTAAATCAACAAAAAAAAGCTCACTCGTCTCGGTCGCCCCACAGATAACCCACACACTCTGCATCCGTCGGCTCCTCCGGACCTGACGGCCGGGGCCGGCACCTTCCGGAGCCCCCTGTACTCCCTGCAGTACGGGGTCAACGACAGCCTCCACAAGATCCCCATGACCACCTCCCCGCTGCTGGACCCTCTGCCCAGCCTGAAGATCAAAGTGTACAACGCGTCCACGCTGTCCTCGCTGGAGCTGCCCGCCGACATGTACCCGGGCGACCACGAGATCCTGAGTCTGAAGTCGGTGGGGACGATGGGTAGGGGGGGGGAGTACCCCTGTCACACCCTGTCCAGGGAGGCGGGGCTCAGCACCAGCACCACTCTGGGTCACCTGGGGGGGCGGCTCACCATCCCCAACACAGGTGATTGACAGGCCTTTGGACTAACTAACTAACTAACACACTTGGCACCAGCCTTGTGAGGCTTTTCTTTTGTAGGGATTGAAGTAAAAAAGTGTATTTTTCTTCTGTCGCAGGTGTGAGTCTGCTGGTTCCTCCGGGCACCATTCCGCAGGGAAAGTTCTACGAGATGTACCTCATCATCAACAAGTGGGACAAGACAACGTGAGTGTGGATCTCTAGGGGGGAACTTAGACCAGGAGAGTGATGGTTTCAACTCTTTGTTGATGATCCCATTGCACCAACCAAACATAGAGCAGATTCACCTGCACACGCGTCAAGAGTAATGCACGGTTCTAAGTCTAAGTCTTGAAAAAATAAGGTTTAAAAAAAGAGTAGCGTGGTTTCTGAAAAGCATATTTCATGTTGCATATTGACGGTAAAGATTTGCTTCGGCAATGAGTTCTTTGGGAGGGAGTGAGACGAAGAGATAAAGAGACAGTTTTTATTTAACCGTTGTGTTATCTCTGGGTCAAGGTGACCCGAAGTGGCCCGTCTTTATCCTCGAGCTAGAGACGACACAGGGGATACCACAAACACATTTGTTTTCACCTTGAACCCTGAGATAACAAGTGTTAAGTTGAAAGAATAGATGCCTCCAACATCACAAATTAAAATAAATTAACAATGATGTGTTTATTGGGTAGTGTAGGATATTTTGTAAATAAACTTAATAATAATCACTTCAATGAACAAATGAACACATTAAAACACACAGGCTTTCTAACAATCTAACAGATTTGTGAAGAAAAACACTGTTATTGAATTGATAAGCGAATTTACATTGTGGGTTTAATTGAGTTTACTGTTGTCTGCACTTTATTATTTTAGTTTTCAAGTTATTTAATAGAATTTAACACTTTTATAGTTGTATTTTTATTTAAATTTGTTTTGTGTTTTTATACAGTGTTGTTGACTTGTATTCTTGTGTGTTTCAGTGATCATTAGTTTAAAAAAATAGTGACTTTTAAGTGTGTTAAAGTCATAAAAATCTGTTATCTCTGGGCCAAGGTGACCCGAAGTGGCCCGTCTTTCTCCTCGAGCCAGAGACAACACAAGGGATACCACAAACACATTTGTTTTCACCTTGAACCCTGAGATAACACAAGTGTTAAGTTGAAAGAATAGATGCCTCCAACAAAACCATTCATAAATTGCACTTGTTGTTTTTCAGAAAGTGATTAAAGGTCAATAGTGAATATATGCTGTTTATAAATTACCTCTATTTTGTCCATTCATGTCATTTTTTTAGGTGGTTTAAAAAAAATCCTTTGAGTTTTTGTTAAAAACTCTTGGAAGTGTAATTCTACTTGGCAAAAAGGGAAAGACGGGTTTATAATTGTGTAAATAAAGGGCAGAATGACCTTGAAAATATCATGCAACAACAGCTCCAGGCCGTGGACAAAAGGCCAGTCCCATGAGTTCTTCTTCTTCATGATGTTCTTCTGCTTCCAGTCTTCCCTCCGAGGGCAGCCAGACGGTCCTCAGCCCGGTGGTCAGTTGTGGCCCCTCCGGGATGCTGCTGAATCGGCCCGTGGTCCTCACGTTACCTCACTGCGCCCAACTGGACACGCCCACGCCCGACTGGACCCTCACCCTCAAGACACAAACCCACCAAGGAGCCTGGGAGGTGAGAGAGACGTTGATATTGAATTATCTTCTCACACGTTCATCATCAAATAGACTCTCTGTGGACATTTATTTTATTTTCATTTATGTTCTCAAGTTATTATTCGAGTTGTTTTTTTTATTATTGTATCACATTTTCAATATTAAATGTTTTTTCAGTTTATAAATCTATTTACATGAAACACATTTTTTTTTAACGTATCTGACATAAACCTTGAAGGTTTTAAATGTTATAAATAGTTTTTATTTGTAATTTTATTTAAGAAAAACATTGCAATTCAGAGGTAATTTAGTAGTAGCCAAAATCCGAAAGAAACATGTTTTTAAACAAATTATTTATGACGTTTTCAGGATAAATTCATAGCGGGACGAGGAATAGATGATTTAATTTGGTTCTGGATTACAATCTGGATCCACAAATAATCTGAAGATCTTCACACATTGTGGTTTCGGAAAAATCTTTTAATCACATGCAGTGTGTTGTTGCAAGTGACCTAAGTTTATTGTTAAGGTATTTATTTTTAAGGATACAAAAACATACTAAATAATAAAGAAAAATATAAATGTAGGGCAACTATAGTGAGGAAGAACGATCGTTTTTTTTGTCAAACAATTGAAGATTTTAATATTAAAAATAATTTCCCATTTTTATTTTTGAATATTTATATTATAAACATATTTTGTATAAGATACTATTTGTACATACAAAACAAAGCTATATACATTTTAAAAAGTGAACTGTTTAAACTATACTTCAGTTTGTATTAAATATTATCCAAATATTGTTGCAAATATATCAATATAAATGCATACTATATAAACACCCATATCAATACATAACATAAAGTATATACACTACATAAATATATATATATATAAACATATAATTGTCCCAATAAAATTACAACAATACATGGAAATTAATATAAAAATAAATATAATGTAAAACAATATTATGTAATAAAACATTATATAGTATTATATATATGCTTATACTAAGCAGATATTCATATAATTACAAATATTAACACACACTTACAAACATTATAATTGTAAATATATATATAACATATCATTGTGCCAATAAAATTACAATACATGGAAATTAATATAAAAATAAATATAATGTAAAACAATATTACATAATATAAAATTATATAGTATAATATATATGCATATACTTTGCAGATATTCATATAAGTGCAAATATTAACACATACTTACAAACATTATAATTGTAAATATATATATATATATATATATATATATATATATATATAAATATAATTGTGCCAATAAAATGACAATAAATAGAAATTAATATAAAAATAAATATAATGTAAAACAATATTATGTAATAAAACATTATATAGTATTATATATATGCTTATACTAAGCAGATATTCATATAATTACAAATATTAACACACACTTACAAACATTATAATTGTAAATATATATATAACATATCATTGTGCCAATAAAATTACAATACATGGAAATTAATATAAAAATAAATATAATGTAAAACAATATTACATAATATAAAATTATATAGTATAATATATATGCATATACTTTGCAGATATTCATATAAGTGCAAATATTAACACATACTTACAAACATTATAATTGTAAATATATATATATATATATATATATATATATATATATATATATATATATAAATATAATTGTGCCAATAAAATGACAATAAATAGAAATTAATATAAAAATAAATATAATGTAAAACAATATTATGTAATAAAACATTATATAGTATTATATATATGCTTATACTAAGCATATATTCACATAATTACAAATATTAACACACACTTACTACGTTATATCTCTGTAAATATATATTTATATATATATATATCATGTTCCAAGTTAACTTTTCTTCACTATGTATTTCCTGAACCCTCTCTTGACCGATCTGTGCTCAGGAGGTCCTGACGGTGGGCGAAGAGACTCTGTCGTCTCCATGTTACCTGCAGCTGGAGGAGGAATGTTGTCACGTCCTGATGGAGCAGCTGGGAACCTACGGTCTGGTGGGTCAGTCCTGCCCGCCTCGGCCCGCCTGCAAACGCCTCCAGCTGGCGCTGTTCGCCCCCAGAGCGCCGTGCCTGTCCCTGGACTACAGTCTCCGGATCTACTGCATCCACGAGACTCCTCACGCGCTGAAGGTCCTTTTTTTGGTTCCTTCACATGCGTCTTGTCATTAGTTCACCTAAAAGAAGTTCACGCTCGCACACGGGGCTCGTAAATCTTAAAGAATGATCGCCTCATTTTTACAGCTCTCTCTAGATTTATGGAGCTTTCATCACCAGTTTCAGTTCATTTGCGAAGCAGCCATTATTTCGGTTCTGTTTCAAGTCGTCACAGCCGCTCAGAAATGAGTCAATTAGAGTAAAAAAAATAATAAAAAACACATAGTTTGGACCCTGCAGGTTCATCTGCGTTTTCCTAAATTGAATTCTGCCAAACAAATATTGACATCTTTCATCCCTCTGGAAGCTGAAAGTGGCGAGTGTGAACCGCCTGATAAACAAAACAGAGTTCTGTGTTTGGGGAGAGAAAAAAAAAGGATTAAACAGTTTTCAGTCGCTCCGTGTTTTTTCCCGTTGATTTAAAAGCGTGGCGGGACTCTGGAGGCAGCTTGTTTGACAGCTGAAGAGATTTCAAATCTCTGTTTAAAGACGGCGTCACGCTGGTTCCCGCCAGACGACGACAGACTTATTTACTCTAATATTGCCTGAGATGACAGTCGATAGGCGAAGATGCCACCTGTTGGAGTTAAAACCTGCAAATTAAGTTTTTTTTAACTTCTTTTGTGCAGGAGGTTCTGGACCTGGAACGAAGTCTGGGCGGGGTTTTGTTGGAGGATCCCAAACCGCTGCTGTTCAAAGACAGCTACCACAACCTGCGTCTGTCCATCCACGACATCCCGCACACTCACTGGAGGAGCAAGCTGCTGGCCAAGTACCAGGTCAGACACTTTGAATGTCCCTTTTTTTTTTTTTAAATGGTGCTGTTGCCATGGAGACCGGAATAAACAAACGGAAGCTCAGATGCAAAGACGGCAGAATTAAATTAAAATCCTGCATGCAGAGACTTACTTTGGTCGTCCAGATTTATATCTAAAACCATACACGATAATAGATATAACTTTGAGTTGTTATTTAAAATAAATTAAATAACAATGATGTGGTTATTGGGTAGTGTAGGATATTTTTGCGACACTAAGAAGAACTTATATAACCGTCTTCAGCCAAAGGCACTTCAACACCAGCCCAAACATAGAGCAGACTCACCTTCACATGCTTCAAGAGCTACACTGGCTTCTGAACAAAACAACTCCTGAACCATCCAAGCAGAAAAATCAGTTTAAATCGATTTAAAAACTGCACACGTGTTTGAAAGTTGAAACCAAAAGCTTTTCAACCATAATAGCAGCAAAAACTTTGCTAAGGATGTGCAGCTGCAAAGATGAGTTCACTGAGAGGGAGCAAGACAAACAAAAATGCATTATTAGAAAGAAGAATATGTTTTCATTTAGATAGAAGGCCAATTATTGTTCATGTATTTTTTTTTTTTTTTTTTTTTCAAAATCAAACCGTGGCATTCAGCGAGAGTGAGAACACTTTACAAGTTCTAACTCACCAGCATAAACAACTTCTGGTTGTCAAGCTGCAGAAAAAGCAAAACATAAAGTTTCATGAAGCAGTGTCATTATTTTCACTAGATTTCTGTCCACTAGATGGCGGCCTCTGCACTATTTTCCTTTGTTTTGAACAACGGAAACATCACATCATTTGTAAACTGATGGCGCCACCTACTGACCTCTAAACACCATGACACTGCTTCATGAAGCTTCATCAGTCCATCACTAATCTGATTGTAGAGTTTCTATAAAGTAGATCTATCCTGATCTCTTATGTACAACTTCCAGCTGACTCCTTGTTACTGTGTCATAACTCTGGTTCTACGCTCCCCAACAGGAGATTCCCTTCTACCACATCTGGAGCGGCAGTCAGAGACCCCTTCACTGCACCTTCAGCCTGGAGCGCAGCAGCCTGGTCGTGTCTCAGCTCACCTGCAAGATCTGTGTGCGACAGGTGGAGGGAGAAGGTCAGATATTCCAGCTGCACACGGACATCCAGGAGGTACTGAACCCCCCGAACCATCACACCCCGTTACGCAAGTTTAACGTTCGTAACTGATCGTGTGTCCAGACGCTCCCGCCTCACTCCCCCCTGCCGTCCGGAGGAAGCTGCCCGCCTTCCTCTCAAGTGGGACCGTATGCCTTCCGCCTGCCGGAGTCCATTCGCCACAAGATCTGCGCCAGTTTGGACGCGCCGAGCGCTCGAGGCTGTGACTGGAGACTGTTGGCTCGCAGTCTGGGCTTCGACAGGTCAGGAGATACGTTTGTGAAATAAAAATGTATCATTTATTGAACAAATTTATAATTTATTTATTAATAAATAATATAATATGGGTCACACTCAGATTGAAGTAAACTTGAAACCTTTTTAAGACGTTTGTATGTATATTTGGAATATAACTGTAATTATAGTCATGATTCAAAATTAAGAAAACATATATATCATTTCAGATTATTTGAAATGTTTAGTTAAAGACAAACAAAAGTGACAAATATTTGCAAAATTTTGCAATATTCCAAAATAAAATGATAAAACTGTATCATTTATGAGACAAATTTCTAGCAAAATATGTATTAATAAATAATATAATATGGATACAACTTAGATTGAAATTTGAAACCTTTTTAAGACATTTATATATATGCATAATTTGTAATTTGTCACTGTATTTATAGTCATGATTCAAAATTAATTAAAAAAATATATATAATTTCAGATATTTTGTATGTTTTTTGGGGGGTTTTTTAATAAAAAAAACGTGAAGAAAAACAAAAATAATGAACATTTTTGGCTAAATTTTGCAATATTCCAAAATTAAATTGTTAAAATTTATAATTTATGAAACAAGTTTCTATCAACTTGTGTATTAATTAATGATATACTATGGATAACACTTAAATTGAAATAAACTTGACACCTTTATAAGACATTTCTATTTGTATTTGATTATCACTGTAATTATATTAAAAATACAAAAATAATTTAAACATATATATGTTATTTCTGTTATTTTAAATGTTTTATTGTTTTTTAAATTAAAAAACGTAAAGAAAAACAAAAATAATTAACATTTTTTACTCAATTTTGCAATATTCCAAAATAAAATAATAAAAATGTATCATTTATGGAACAAATTTCTAGCAAATGATGTATTAATAAATAATATAATATAGAAAACACTTAGATTGAAATAAACATGAAACCTTTATAAGAAATTTCTGTCGATATTTGGATTATCACTGTAATTATATTATATAAGATTTAACATAAATTAAAAAATATATATTGTATATAATTTCAGATATTTGAAATTGATATTGATATTTATTTTTACATAAATAAAGACACGTTAAGACTATTTTAATTCTAACTCTTTTTTTTTTAAGAAATACTTTTTACTACATATAAATTAAGCAAAATAATTTACAATAAAACAAAAAAGTTTAGCTCAAGTTTATTTTTCTAATTTCTAAGTAACTTTTTAGTCAGTAAATTAAAATGTAGTGTTAGAATTCTTAAGAGAACTGAATAGTTTGGAAGTGTTTCGTTGTGAGTGAATATTCAAGGCTTGATAAAGTATTTTTAATTAAAAAACGTCTTCTCGATATGAACTCTGGTTCCTCCCCCTCAGGTACCTCAACTACTTCGCGACGAAGCCCAGCCCCACAGGTGTTCTACTGGACCTATGGGAGGCTTGTCACCAAGGCGACGCCGACCTAGTCTCGTTGGCAACGGCGCTGGAAGAGATGGGCAAAAGTGAAGTGCTTGTTGTCATGACGACGGACGGAGACTGCTGATTGGTTCCGGGGCGAAACAAAAACTAAATATACACAAGGAATATGACGGATACCTGCCAGTGGATATGCACACGAGGCATCGGCGCACTTTTTTTTTTTCCGGCGGCGCCACCCGACCCTGTCGACTCTTCAGCGCCCTCTAGCGAAAAAGTCCACGCACGGGATGCCCCGCGGCGACCAGAATCCTTAAAAAAAAAATGTGGTGACGATCGAGACACGATGTGTGAGGTTGTGAAGCGTCATCTGTCATGTTGTGTTTCTACTTTTCTTGTACATAATCAACGGAAAAAGGAAGCAGCCAAGTACCAACACGGGCTAGCGACGGATTAGCCACAATTCAGTAGCAGCATGCGAGTGCATGATGGAGCCGCGTCTCACCTCAGGGCAGAGGGGCTTTTTTCTACTGAAAAATCATTGTCGCGGGTGTGTGTGTGTGTGTGTGTGTGTGTGCGCTCAATATCTGACAGCGACAACCTCCTCAGGCCGCACACACATCAACCGGTCATTAATGGACTCATCAAGAATTTATAGTCCAATTTCTCCGACGACAAATCATTAGAAACTTTCGCCTCGCGAGGTTTTTTTCGGGGGGGTTATAATCGCGGGACGAAACCTTTTTTTCTCTCTTAAGGGTTCGACGTTACATCGCTGTCCCTCCGAGGTGTGAGGAACAGGAGGCACCTTGGACATTTTTTAATCTCGGAACGTTTCGATCGTAGTCATTTAGCAGGACTTTCACCCGACATTTTCAGGAAGTGGCTGTGTTTACATGGAGAGTCAGGGGGGTCCAAGCTTTTTTAAAAATGAGGGTCGGATCGGATGAGGCGTCAATAAACGGGGGCCAACTATTCTTTAACTTTATACAACAGGTCAGCAGTGGTGAGTCTATGAAGTCCTGAACTAGCTCGACCGACCTGAAGATTGCTATCGACTTGGGTAATACAGTGTATTATTAGCGCTAACAAACTAACGCTAATATAGCTTCCATCCCCAGTTTGAAGTCAACACCCGGTCCACAAGTTGACCTCAGAGACAACCCTGACCTTGACTGGACTGGTCTCCCAAGTTCAGCTCATTAGCAATTCAAGATGTCGAGGCTAATTCTTTCAAGAATTAAGGTCATTTCAAATGAAAAGGTCGCGTTTACACCTTGGACAAAGACCTCAGTGAGGGTTTACTTCTACGCCCACTTTTCCCAGGAACTGGAGGAGCTATAATGAGATCCACACCTATGGATCGTTTCAGGATGACTCATTCAACGCCGACTCTGACTCATATCACGAGGGACCCGTACATTAAATCCACTCTATCATCGGTTACCTGTTCAGCGTCAAGAGTTCATTATCTCTGCTGGGAAAATGGAAAGGCGAAAAAACCCTGTAGTCCTTGTGGGTCACGACATCACCCTCCATTGAAGGTCCTTTTTAGAAGCTGCTGTGGGCTGAAGAAAGTGACTCTGGTTTTGGCCCCCGAAGCCTCGAGTCGAGAACATATGTTGAGTTCAATCAAAACACACTTTCAAAGAAGGAGGGCGAAAGACCCAAGAAGAAAGACCTACAATGACCTTAAGCTAAAGGGTAGACCACCACTTTCTTCTTAAGGAAGAGAAGGTACTTTAAAGACCATCACAGAGATGGACTCTCTTATCATGAGGTTCTTCTTCGGTGTCTTGAGGTTCTCTTCTCTGACTAAAGTCTCACTACTTTCCCCCCCTAAGTCACGGAGTCCATGTAAACGCAGCCTAGAACCTGAAGTTCTTCTCTCGTAGCAGCACGAACCAGTTCTTGCAGAAGACGCCGGTGGTTCATCCACACGTATGTTCCTCTCTAACCGTCTCTTAAAAGTTTCCTTTAGGGAACGCTCGGTGAGTTTTTATCCATATTTGTGGATTCTTTTTTCTGTTGGTCCTGATGGCTGCTTCTCTAGCTAAACTTGTCGAAGCTAACGCTATCAGGCGTGATGATGGATGCTGAGCTTGAAACGCTGTCTTTCTTTTTTTCTTTTTTTTATTCCATTCGCTGCTGGAGGAGTTTTTCGCAGAGATTAGTTTTTGCCTTGAATCTGCAGGAGAACATTACATTTACCTCAACATGAACAGTGTGTGTGTGTGTGTGTGTGTGTGTGTTTTATCTACCGTCACAACACAATCTTTGAAAATTTGATGACAGAAGCGTTTTTACGAAGCTTCCTGCTTTGTGGTCAGGGTCTTCAGGCTTTTTCTCCATTTCCAGTCTTAAAGCAAAAAGAAAAAACACAAAAAAAAGTCACAAAAACCAAAAGATGTTCTAGCAGTGAGTCGCCTTGCTGTGTGTGTGTATGTGTGTGTGTGTGTGTGTGTGGGTACTACGATGTGTGTGCGCAGGTGTCATCATTTTGTAAGTGCTATGCAAAAAGAGAAAAAGAGATGCGTTTGATTTCTTTTTGTTTCCCTGGAAGAGTAATTCTATTTTTTCAAGTCAGGGCATTGACAGGGTTCTGATTTTCTATCCTAACTTGTGACGCTGGCAACCGGCGGGAAAATTCTTGCGAGACAATAATGGGACGCTTTCGGAAAAAAAAGTGCGGAACGCAAAACGGAAATGAACTGCTGACCCGGAAGAGCTTCGGGGGAACCAAGGCGGTTGGATTTTGGTTCATCTTTTCTCGGACTTTGTTACAGAGACTGCTGATGAGAAAAGAAAAACTTTTTCTTTTTTTTTTTTTACAGGAAAAGTGGAGAAAATTAACAAAAAAAAAAAAAAAGGAATCCAGTGACATTTTATCTCTGAAAAGTATTGATCGGAAACATCTAGCCTTCTTACCTGTAACTAAATATAATTTTTATGCAATAAATTATATTTCTTAGTTTAAAGAAAGTGTGTTTTGTCCTTAAGCTTCTTGCCGATTGTTTTTGTTCAAGGTCGTTTGAAGGTCAGCCGTCACCTCTGAGGTGGTCCCGGGTCAAGTCAAAGACAATAATGGCTGTAAACTACCTAACATTTTATTTTGGTGTCTAAACAAGAAGGATCTGTCTCGCCTGCAGTTACTACAAAACTCTGCAGCGAGAATTCTGACCTGCTCTAGTAGAAGAACTTACATTTCCCCGATCCTTAAAACTCTTCGCTGGCTTCCAGTTTCTTTCAGGATCAACTTTAAAATTCTGGTTCTTACTTTCAGAGCTATTCATGGTCAGGCTCCTCCTTACATCACTGATCTGATCCAGCCTTACACCCCAGCTCGGGCTCTGAGGTCTGTGGATCAGAATCTACTGATGGTTCCTCACACACGGTTCAGGACCAGAGGAGAGAAATCCTTCCAGACTGTTGCTCCTAAGCTTTGGAACGATCTTCTTCTCCCTCTGTGTTTGATGATCTACTGACTCCTTCAAGAAACATCTTTTTAAAGACATTTTTATTTGTGCTTTTTCCTAATTTTCTGGGACTCCTGTGTTAATTGGACGCTTTATAAATGACTATAAATGACTTTCCTACTTTTTTGTATGCAGTAATTAATCCTGAATGTTTCATGAGTTCCGTGTGGATTCCTCACATCAGGTTTCGAAGCGGCCGGTGATTCATTTTCCGGAGGTTATTCTCGCACCGAGTGGCAACAACATCCTGCACCTGTTGGTGGAGACGGACGGCTAATTCAGGGCTGATACGTCACCCCTCATTAAACCTTCAGAGGGAACAAGCTGGAATTAAAGCTGATGGCTGCTCTCGCCCTGAAGTATGAGAAAAGGATGATGACGTGGCGGAACATTCAACACAGTGTGACCTTGACAGCTTAAGAAATGGAACAAGAGATTCGTAGACGTAAAAATTAATTACATACATTAAATATAAATTGAAAAAAATATATGTTTTACAATTATATTAGAAAATATGAAATAATTTCATTTATTAAAAAATAAATATTGAAATAAAAATGGAATAAAACAAAGAATGTAATAATTCATATGTTTTAATAGATTAAAATATAATTTCTTTCTCAACTAATGCTTTCTAAGTTATTTTTCATTTTTATGTTTTTAGAACAATTACTTATGCATACATTTTCTCTTCATTCTTGTCTTTTCATTCATGCTTTATTTTTAAATGTTTTTAAAATAGAAAAGTTGAAGATAAATTAAATACTGTATATTGGAAAAATAATAATATTTAAATTGTTAATCTAATATGGTATTGCAATACTTTTCTTAATTTATTAAATAAGGAGATGGACTAAAAATAACTCGTCAAATAAGAGTATTTTAATTAATTAGATGTAAAAACATAAATTGCCAAAATTCTTAATTAAACGAAATGGCAAAACTTTATGAATAAATGAATAATGACTGTAATAATTCATCTTTTAAAATACAACTCAACCCAAAAACACAACTTTTTCAACTATAGACAAAGTAACTTAAAAATAGTCATGTAATAATGTCAATGTAAAAAAATCAATATTAATTACCTTCTGTTTTTTTCTTTTGAAAATACATTTTTAGTACATACAGTTCATTCCCCACTGGCAATAAAAGTGTCTGAATTAATTTTCATTGTTTTAGTATAAGATTTATCTATTTGTTATTTAATTAAATCTGTAACAATTACATTTATATTTAATAACCTTTTTATTTATTTATTTATTCGTATTCTTTGATTCGATTATATAGTTAATAAATCTGCGTGATCGGGGACGTTTCTGATTCCAGAAGCTGGTTTATACTGACATCTGCTGGCTGTAGTATAAACCTAAACCTTTAAATTTAATATAAATTATTTGTGTTCAGTGCTAAGTTATAGAAAACATAACAAAACAAAATCAAACCAAATCAATCACAATAAATAAAAAACAATTGATTTGTTGATGAAGATAAAAGTCATGGATCAGTTGAAAGGTCAAAGGTGATTGTTAAGGGAATAATCTAAAAGTGTTACTGCTCACATTTTTTAAATATCAAGTTAAAACACTGTGACGTCAGTAAAACATTAAAATAGCAAATAGTTTACAAACAGCGACTGAACAAAGCTTAGTTTTCAGGAGAAAAAAAAACAGTAAATGTGAGTTTTAGGTTTCATTTTTTCAATCGTTTTCAATCGATCATCTTTTTCGTTATAAAAAAAGGAATAAAGTAATAAAAGTTGAATAGTTTTACGACTCAACGGAAGTATGCTTGTTGAAGCCGGGATTTGTATTTACAAAATAAAGGAGACATTGCTATAAACATTATTTAAAATAATAATTTCCCCAATAATTCTCATTTGTATTAAATCTATGTTCTATTAAGGTCTGTTTAAATCCGTATGCGGAATCATTTATGAGTTAAATCCGGGTGTTTTGGGCGGTTTCAAGAACGCGAGCTTTTATTCTGAAGAGCTCCACGCAGGAAGTGCATATGTTTTGTGTCCGGCAGGTTGAGTGTTCATCAGCTGACCAGCACAAGTGCGCCGTGAAATGGATTCGTGTGTCAGCGAGACACTCGCACAGAGAACAGTGTCTACAGTCGGGGAAGAACTCTGAGACGCCAAAGGTACGTTTTAACTCGAAACCAGGAAAATAAAACTCGATTTTCTACACGTTAGCTTATGTGTCAAGTTCACGTCACAGCGACAACAACATGACTTGGAGCAAACGAAGCTGAATCGACGAGTCTAGACGAGTTGTTTTGTTTTTTCAACTCTGGCTCAGGAATGTCTGGTCCCTCATCAAAAACACATGTGATGACTTGTTTTTTGATTTTTGTGTTTTGTCCTGAGACGCTGTGTGAGTGACTCCAGGTGCGATTCTCTGTCAACACTGTTGGATTTATTGTCGTGTAAGAGATTGAATATTTGTTGATAGGAAGTATTGAATTGACCTTTTAAAGTTCACTGTGGCCATGATCATGTGTGTCATTTTTCCAGCATGTTTTAAAAAAGCTAAACTCTTGTTGCACATGTGTAGAATTGTTGGAAATTGTTTCATTTAATGATTATTATTATTATAAACATGTGCAGCAACGTTACACTTGTAAGAAATAAGTTCTATTTTTGATGCCACAACTTTAGGAAGTTTGTAATGTAGGTTAACGTGATAATTCATCCAAATTTAACTAATTTTCCATTTCACCCTCATGTCGACTAAGGGTTGGGATTATCTTCAGATTAATGTGTCTTTTTTTGGAGTTACAGGCAGACAGGTGTGTTGATATGAGTATATTAGTTTCCTTCGTCCAAAAAGACACTTAAAAACATCCAAATACCTCCATACTGCTCGTCTGTCATGTCCATCTTCTACTGAAGCATCAACATGAGAAAATAACAGCATAAAAATCTATATTTAAGCTTGTTTAAAAGTGGTAAATCTTGCACATGTCACCAACTGGATGTTGTGTTTTTTTTGGACGAAGATGGCTCTCCATTTACGACCGTCATATGGACATACATTTTTGCCTGTAACTCCAAAAAGATACAGATTAAACCGGAGATAATCCTAACCCTTAGTCCCCATGGAAGGGAGTAGAAAATGAGTCCCATTTTATTCTGTATGAACTATCACTTTAGGATGAAGAGTGGGTTTAGGCTCTTGAAAAGGCTCTGGGCCTGTTTGTCAGCTGGGCCTGTTTGTCAGCTCCTCGTAGGTTGCTGATAGGACGCTTCGCAGTCACGCCTGAATGAATGGTTAGGTGTGTAAACATTAACAAAATAATGTTCTTCAGGTGTTTGAAACCATGATGCTTCACACATTTTTACAATGGATGATAAAACACAAGATCAATATTTAAATTTTTGTTGCCTTAAGAAATGGTTCTGAAATTAGCAAATACTCAACTTAAAATGATAAAATTAAAGTCAAATGAAATGGTTCAGTTAAAACAAATGTTTTAGGGTTTTGATTAAATTAAATTAGTCTATATTGAAACACACGTTCATGTAAAAAACTTCACAACCAGAGTATGTTGTTATCGCCGCGAAGGTGTAAGTAAGTAATTTTTATAGTAAGTAAGTAAGTAATTTTTATTTATATAGCACTTTTCCAGACCAGGGTCACAAAGCGCTTAAACAATCAAAACAATACTCAATAAAGTATATACTTTAAAGGTCAAGATAAAACTGATAACACATCAGGAGTTCGCTTTTCAAGACAAGGGCCACAAAGCGCTCAGAAAAGTCTCAGAAAATCAAAATCAAAAAAGGTTGTGTGTGTGTGTGTGTCAATAACCACATGATCACTTCTGTCTTTCAGCACCGACACATGTTAGGACGGTGAACCCCTCTGCTATGGCTGCCCACACACCACTTCAAGTTGGTTCCACTCACGCCACAGTGACTAACTCATCTTCTCACCACGCATTCTTCTCCTCTTTCACAGCGCTTGTTGTAACACTTCCTGTCGCCCCACTTCTCAATCCTTTCCTCCCGGGCCTTCCTCTTTTATTGTTATTTCTTTGCTCCGGCCGACCTCGTGTGTCCCTGCAAAGATGGACGAACCCGTGGCGCCCAGTCTTAACTCCGCCTACATCGCGGCTTCTCTGGCCGACCACCTCACGTCCGACGAAGAGGAGGAGGACGACGACCGCACTCCCTCCGCCAACCTCATCCCCAAACATTCCTCCGTGCCGCTGGCCGTGCGCTACAGTCCGAAGGACTCCTACTGCCTCGTCTACATCATCTTCTTCCTGATGGGCATCGGCTCGCTGCTGCCCTGGAACTTCTTCATCACGGCCAAGCATTACTGGATGTACAAGCTGAGCAACAACACGGGAGGGGGCGCCGAAGAGCAGCGATCTGACCTCAATGTGAGTATAAGGAGAACAACGAGTGGCCTGTACGCTCATGTGTCACTAAATGTACACGGTCGTGGTCGATTAGTACTGAAACATTTTTGTGTTTTAACAAAAAGGACACACTGCTTGAGCAGGTGTTTGCTAAGCTTTAGAGACACAAACTTTACCCAAATGTTGGTTTCTAAACGTGAACCATGAAGGTACTTCTATCATAAAAAAAATTAAGTTTATCCGAGAAATATTTTAGCGTTATTTACTTAGTCTGCAATCACTCTTATTTTTGGACGCTGTCGTATCATTTGCTATGTTTAACCGCAGCATCTTGAGAAAAACTGAAACGCTGCTCCCTAGTGGTGGAAGGATGTTAGTTTGATGTTTTTTTTTACTGCCTTAGGATTATCCCGGACAAAATATATTGGCGTCCTGGTGTATTTTTAACAGTCCCTCTAACATAATTTCAGCCTTTGTTAAACCTAAAAACAAAAAAATTATCTTAGTCAACGGAAGAGATTAGACTAATACTTATAACGGTAGGTGCATCGATACAATGTATTGTAATACTGTAGGAACAAGTATATATTTGTAGTATTTTCAAGTACTTGACTTTGGTGTTGCAGAACTTACAGACCAAATGACTCTTGAGTTTGAAACCGAATTATGTCCAAACATCAGCTTTAAAAGCTGCTGGAGTCGACTGTATCCTCTCGTCCCCAGCCGGAATTTCGCGGGATTTGATTGTTTATTAAGCTGTGGAGGACGTAATGACTGCTGCCATCTAGCTGTACAGTGTTGTGTGAACTATTTTATTACACCCATAATCGTGACAGTTACCAGTCGTACTGTTAACATTCAATAGTAAATAATGGTAAAGACCTGCATCTTTCTCACCAAGACACACATTGTTAGTAACCAAGTAATATTTGTAGAGCAGCTTAATCTGCTGCTTTAGGGGAAATCTCAAGCTCCACCATGTGTCAAGCAGAAGACTAGAAACTAGTGACGCAGAAACTTGTGATTCATCATGTTTCATTGCCAACAGAATGGCTTTTGTCTGACACGCCCACAATTAAAAACATTTGTTATCGCTTGGCAACAAACCTGTGGACGACTATGAAGGAATGTCTCTCCGACAATGGCTTCAGCTCGGGCGGCACTCGAAGAACACAGTGTTGTCTGCCGTGGCATCCGTCAGTTAACACATTAAAAGCGACACATGACCAGACCAGGTGCTAAATGAAGACTTGGGTCTTCACTGTGAGGCTCTTTGTCCCAGTCTTACATTAAAGAAGTGACTGACCACAAGCGTAAAATCAGTGACGAAGGAAACTGCAGCGGTCAGCGAGAGTTTCTGTCAGAACAAATCCTTGCTCACCGGTTTCACTTCCCTCTTCGGGGCCTGATTTGTTTGTTTAAGTGTGTCACGTTTTGTCTCGCCACAGGATTACTTTGAGAGTTACTTGGTCATCGCCTCGACCATCCCCTCCATGCTCTGCCTGGTGCTCAACTATCTCCTGATCAACAAGTAAACCAGGCGTTAGTCCAGTTAAAAAAAAAGTGATCAGCAAGCATTAATCAAAACATATTTCCACAGGTTGACCCCGAACTTCCGGATCCTGTCCTCTCTGGTGGTGATCCTGCTGGTCTTCATAGTGACCACCGTCCTGGTGAAGGTGGACACTTCGGACTGCAGGGTGCAGTTCTTCACCGGCACGCTGGTCAGCGTAGCCGTGGTGACCGGAGCCTCCAATGTCTTCTGTGGCAGCGTGTTTGGCATCAGCGGCCATTTCCCCATGAGGATCTCTCAAGCACTAATATCAGGTAGCTGAGGCTTTCTTTGTCCAGCAGGTGGCGCTGCATTAACGCATCATGTCGGTTTCAGGTTTTCCATTTTTTTTTACCACTAACTAGTACTAACTTGTAACTAACTAGACTAGATCCTAAATTATTTAAAAAGATTTGTTTTCCTGTCTGGATTTCTTCATCAATGTTAAGACATAACTATAGATTTAGAAATATTGATCTAGATTCTGATCTTCAAAATATACAATATCACAATTAAATAACCCTTAAATTGATGAAGCAGCAAAAACAAATGAAAAATGCAAGTAAATCAAATTTGAGTGAGTAAAACAAAGTTCAATCTCACTGTTTGTAACTTGTTCAAATGTCTTCTTGTTTCTTTTCTAACTAAAAAAAAGATGAATAATGAAGAAGTGAGAACTGATGTTAAAAACTGTAAAAATGTCATCTTTTATTTCATGTATAATACAAAACATTTGTCAGGAACTAATTGTTTGTAACATGGTATTGCATGGTGGGTAATTTCAAAAGCTTCGGCTAGCACTGGTATCAACAAGCTAATGTAGCTGGTTTATAAGGAAATATAACTAGTTTCTCTATTTACTTTCTGCCATGGGGTTGTACGGTTCAGGTTTAAAAATAGAGAGAAAACTAATTATATAATTTGTATAAAGTATTAGGAAATGGCACCTGGACTTTTTTAATAAATTATTGTTTAAAAAAGGAAAATTGTATCATATTTTGGTAATAAAATGATTGACAATTTGGTTAAAACAGTCTTTTAACATCTACACTCAAAACTAAGTGGTAATTTCTGGATATGAAAAAAAAAAAGTCACTTTTTGTATTTGGAATGATTTTGAAACCCAATTAATTTTCGTTTTGATGCTTTTTAAAAACTTTTTTTTTACATATTAAGGAGCTCATGAAATATATATTGTTAGTTTTTATCTTTGATTTCATTTTTAATCGTTCTAGTCCGTCGTGTCATTCCAATACCATGCATGTCTCAGGTCAGGCCATGGGGGGAACCCTGAGCGCCGTGGCGTCCATCATCGACCTGGCGGTGGCGGACGACGTGACGGACAGCGCTCTGTTCTACTTCCTGACGGCCGACGTGTTCATCCTGCTCTGTATCGGCGCCTACCTGCTGCTGCCTAAACTGGCCTATTCCCGGTCAGTCCCTGCTGTAACCCATGCATGCAGATGAAAACTAGATGATTTAAAACTGCGCCGTTGCAGATGAAGTAGAGTAGAAGTGTCCTACTCTGTTTTCAAAGCTTCTCGATGAAAGCAAAGTGTCTCCTTGAAATCAAGTGCCAAAGGAAACGGACATTCTGCCGAATGACTCCATCTAGTGGTCATAGAAAGTACTCCACGCAAATCATTTTGTCGAGTTTATTATTTATTTGTTTCGATCATTTGACTAGTTGTGAATTGACATGCCTTGTTTAATCCTTACAATTTTTTATTCATAGTCTTCCCTCTAGATGAAAAAACATAAGTTAAGGGAAGTAAGTAAGTCATTTTTATTTGTAAAGCGCTTTTCCAGACCAGGGTCACAAAGCGCTTAAACAATCAAAACAATAAAGTATATATTTTAAAGATCAAGATAAAACTGATGACACAACAGGAGTTCCAGAAAATCAAGGAAAAGCCTGAACAAATAGAAACGTCTTAAGGTGTTATTGTCTAGATTATTGTAATGTTATTTTGTATTATTTATGTATTTTATACACAAAAACTCTCAGTAAATCTTGTTTTTAAACTGGCCTCCTCCTGTCCTCAGACACTACATGACGGCAGCCAAGTGCACCGGTCCGGCGCTCATGACCGAGACCGGGTCGGCGGCCCCCTCGGTGCCACCGCTGAAGCCGATCTTGCGTAAGACGTGGGTCCTGGGGCTGTGCGTCTTCTACGTCTTCTGTGTCTCCATCACCGTGTTCCCCGCTGTGTCCTCCGGGATCGAGTCGGTGCACCAGGACAGCGGCAGCCCGCTCACCAGCACCTACTTCGTCCCGCTCACCAGCTTCCTCATTTACAACGTGGCAGACTTCTGCGGGCGTCAGGCCACCGCCTGGCTGCGGGTCCCGGGGCCCACCAGCAGGATCCTGCCGGCGCTGGTGTTGTGCCGCACGGTCCTCATCCCCCTCATCATGTTCTGCAACTTCCAGCCTCGCGACCACCTCCGCACCGTCCTCTTCCAACACGACGCCTACCCGGTGGTCTTCAACTGTCTCCTGGGTCTCACTAACGGCTACCTCGGAACCCTTCCTATGATCTACGGGCCTAAGGTGGTCCCGCGAGAACTGGCCGAGGCCACCGGGGTGGTCATGTCTTTCTTCCTGACTTTGGGACTCGCCGTCGGATCCGCTTTCTCCGTTCTGATGGTTCACTGCATATGACTGGTTACCCAACACTAACCAAGTCACCGGTGGAACTTGAACCTGTCCGACCCGTTTGTGCCATGAGGGAAGATTGTTTGAACCTAAATGTTCGTACCTCGCACGATGTGTTATGTTAACACTGAAGCCCTTTTACATTATTTGATATTAAAGAAACATGTGACCAATTAACCAACTGACTCATGAGACGCTTATTGGTCGACATTTCCACGCATGTCATTGAAGTGAAAGAACGTGAAAGCTTTGATTATCAGATTTTAAGTCATTTGTTTCTAGTGCCGTCAAACAAATAGTTTGAAGTTTAATTTACTCATTAAAAAGCTTTTTTTATAAAAAGAAATCATAACTCCAGGAAGTGACGTCATCATAAACAAACATTAGCAGTGTAATAGTTATAGGTAGGTAGAACTTTATTGAAATTGTTTTTTTTTCCAATTAGCCACTGCTATACAGCAATTATTCATAGCAAGAGAAATAAAGGGAACAAGATGATACAATCTAAGTCTAAAGATAAAGAACATAGATCAAAGAAAAATAAAAAAGACAAAGGATACAAAGACTAACATGGAACAGAACATCCAGATACTTTTACTCCACTTCTACCCTCAAACTCAGAATTGTACAATTTAATAGCCCGAGGAATGAATGAGTCTATTAGTGTTGCACCTGGGTAGGAGCATTCGTAAGTAAGTAAGTAATATTTATTTATATAGCGCTTTTCGAGACCAGGGTCACAAAGCGCTTTAACAATCAAAACAATACTCAAAACAGTACATACTTCAAAGATCAAGACAACACCGAGAACAACACAGGAGTTCGAGAAATTCAAGGAAAAGCCTGAACAAATAGAAACGTCTTAAGATGTTTCTTAAAGGAGTCAGTTCGTGCACTCATTCTGCTTCTCTGCTCACTGATGACAGTGTTCAGAGGATGACTGTCATCATCCATGATGGACAGTAGTTTGTCCAGTGATCTCTCAGCAACTGTCACCAGTGAGTCCAGCTTCAACCACAGAACCAGCCCTCCTGATCAACCTGTTGACACTCCTTTTGGACACATTCCCACCCCAACACGCCACAGCATAGAACAGGACACTGGCCACCACAGACTGGTAGAACATGCAGAGGAGCTTCCTGCAGATGTTAAATGATCAGAGCCTCCTCAGAAAGTACAGTCTACTCTGAACTTTCTTATACACATGGTCTGTGATGCAGGATCTGTCCAGCCACACACTGAGGTTCTTATAGTTATCAACTATCTCCACCTCGTCGCCTCTGATGGACACTGGACTGGGCTTTGTCCAAGACCAGCTCCTTGGTCTTTGAGGTGTTCAGCTGCAAGTTGTATACAATGGCAGGTGTCAGTACAACACAATTACAGTATTCACCCATACACACTGTCCTCTCTAACTCGTGTTAAAGCCTCGACCTGAGAAGAATTGAAAAAATACTTAAATCAAGTAGATATTTTAAGATTGTAAGAGTGGATGATACCAGGCCGTCAGCCTAAATCTCTAATGTCCAGGCTTCAATACAAGATGGACGTTACAGACGAGCAGCATTTCTTTCAGCCTACATAGAAAATATTTTGCGACGTCTGGACTAAAGTGGTAGTGTTAAGGCTGGCGGGAGACCACATTTCCCATGAGCACTTGGATGAAATAGTTTCCAGACTTCCATTGAATGAAGGACTGATATTGAAGTCAGATTGTTAATAATGAAATGAGTTATGATGGCTTTGTAAATTACATAATTTGTACCATAAATCACCCCTCACCAGAACGATATGTATCATGTTCACACCATGCCCAAGAACTTTAGTACAAAACTATTAAGGTACCCAGTGCTGCTTAAAACGTGTACATTTGATAGCAAACCTTTTTTTTTTTTTAATGTCTTTATTATGGTAGTAATGATACGATCATGTAATGACAAGTCAATGCTGTAGTGTGCTTGACGTGACGTTAAAGTAAAGCCTTCAATGGCTTAGTTTTCTTAAAGTGTTTATTCATGGGGAGGGGAAAAAAAAGTAGTCAATCAAGAAGAGTCAGTAAAAGGTTTTATTTTAACAAGTAGAGAAACAAGGAAGACGAGTCGATCCGGAGGTTTCTGGCAGGAGAGACTCAGTCGAGGAACGATGATCAGTCGTCTACTGTTGTCACCTGTAAGAGCACAAAACAGTTAATAGCAGATAAAAGAATCAACATTTAAAACTATACAAGTTTAAACACATCATATAAATACTTTCAGAAAAATATAATTTAAGACAAACACCTTGTATATAGAATTTAACCATTGTAGATCATGTATGAACACTTCAACCTGTTTTGAAAAACGTAACCTTGAGGAAAAAAAAAACTTTTGTTGAAACTTTTCAACCCATGTTGATTTATAAATGTCAAACCACTGTATATTAATCATTTCAAAACCATTGATATAAAGTATAAACATTTTCAAAAACCTTCATAGAAATTAACCTTTGAATATCAACCTTGTCAAACCATGGATAAAAAAAAATACCATTTCAAACATTGATAGAGTACATATCAAATGTTTAAACCTTTTGAAAGAAAAAAAGTCAAACCCTTGTAGAAGTAAACATTTCAAACCTTTGCTGAAAGAAACATTTCAAACCATTATGGATGTGTTTTTTTAAAGAGTAAATATTTGTACTCTTGTATTTAAAAAGAACCGTCATGTATAAAACATGTCAAACCTTGTTATACCTTTGTGAATAAAAGAAAAACATTTCAAACCCTTTGTACAAGTATAAACATTCAAGCCCTTCCGGTTGAAAAGTGAAGATTTTACCTTTGCGTACCAAAAAACATTTCAAACCTTTGTGGGAAAAAAATATTTCAAACCCCTTGTAGAAGATAATTTCAAACCTTTGCCGAAAGAACACATTCTGGATATAAAAAACAAAAAAAACACAACATTTCAAACCCTTAAAGTACCAAAAAGAAAACATTCAAGCCATTTTGGATGTAAAAAGTAACGATTTTACCTTTGCATTTCAAAAGAGAACCTTTGTGTATAAAACATTTCAAACCATTGTTAATAAACCTTTGTGAAAACAAACAAAACATTGCCAACCATTCTGGATGTAAAAAAGTTCAACTTCTTTTGAACATTTCAACCCTTGTGTTGAAGTTCAAACCATGACAACTTTCTTATCCACAGAAGTTGATCAACCATCCAAAGACCCGTAATATGTTCATATTCACCCTTGTCAGGTACTCCTGGTCACATGACCTACAGCACCCATCAGTCAATTGTCAAAGTCAACTACTCACCATTGCTCGCTGGAAAACACATGTTAGCAATAGCACCTGGGGATGGACCGTTAGCATCAGGATATTAAACCGTTATTTACACTTTAGGAATAAGAAACAACTTTGTACAGGTTGGAGATTGGATTTCTCACCTTAGCATAGCATTGATCCACTACAGAGAAAGTCAAAGTTAGCATTAGCACCTGCCTAAAAAACAAACAAAAAAGGACACATTAGCCAATACATACACAAAAAGTATTATTAGCATTAGCTTAATAAGTCACGTAACTAACCTAAGCATAGTAAGTGTCAAACTGCTGTAGATCAGGTCAAAGTTGGCTTTAGCACCTGCTGAAAAAAAAAAGTACATATTAGCCAATATACACAAAATGTATTATTAGCATTAGCTTAAGTTAAGTAACTAACCTTAGCATAGTAAGTGTCAAAGTTAGCTTCAGCACCTGCTTAAAAAAAAGTACACATTAGCCAAGAAATATAAACATCAGTTTTTTAGAGGAAGCTACTGACCTTAGCATAGTATGTGTCAACCAGCAGAGGGCAAAGTTAGCATTAGCACCTACAGAGAGAGTTAGTTAATACATTATATAAATATGAAAACTGTCAAATTAGCATCATATAAATGCACAATTTTGTACAACATTAGCCTTTTCATGTCAATGTATCTTTGTGTATATATATATAGAATCAAGTATATCCATAAGCATTAGCATTTCAACATTAGCCACTCATCCTTAGCACAGCAGTGCCCTTACCTGCAGAGAAAGTCTTAGCATTAGCATCTTGTGAATAAAAGTCAAGTTTGTGTCAAATCTACAGGTCAATTATACTAACATTAGCCTTAGCATGTCAAGGTTAGCTACTCATTCTTGGCACAGCAGTCACTTCACCCAGGAAGGCCATGTTAGCATTAGCTAGGAGAAAAAGTCAAGTTAGCATCATGCAGGACAATCATGCTAACGTTAAGCATTATGTACAAAACTAGCCTTAGCATGTCACTATATACAGACAATAAATCCATCATGTCATCTTTAGCATGTCAATAATAATGTATATACAATCAATTCTAACAATTAATGTTAGCATTTCAACGGTAGCAAATCATTCTTGGCACAGCAGTCACCATCACCTGCTGAGGAAAGCAATGTTAGCATTAGCACCTGCTGAAAAAAAATAAGGTCAAGTTAGCGTCACGATCCAAGTTAATGTTGGCGAGTAGCATAACCCTAGCTGCTCCTCGTTGGCACAGTCACTTCACCCAGGAAGGCCATGTTAGCATTAGCTAAGAGAAAAAGTCAAGTTAGCATCAGATCTGCAGGAAAATCATGCGTTTAGCATCATGTAAAAAAAAAATGAGCATTAGCATGTCTGTATATACAATAAAGTCTAACAATTAGCATTAGCATTTCAACATTAGCTACTCATTCTTGGCAAAGCAGTCACCATCACCTGCTGAGGAGATCAATGTTAGCATTAGCACCCGCTGAAAAAAGGTCAGCGTTAATGTTGGCTGTAGTATAAGCCTAGCTGCTCCTCCTTGGCACAGAAGTCACTTGACCTGCAACTAAAGTCTTATCATTCATTGTTAGCTTTACGATGTCAACATTAGCTACTCATCTTTGGCAAAGCAGTCACCTAAACCTGCAGAGAAAGTCTTAGCATTAGCATCTCCTGAATAAAAGTTATGTTAGCATCAGGTCTGCAGCTCAATTTTGCCAGCATTTGCGATCATGTACAATAGTCTTAGCATGTCAATATATAGACAATTCCTTATCAATTAGCTTTAGCATGTCAATGTTAGCCACTGATCCTTGGCACAGCAGTCACCATCACCTGCTGAGGATAATGTTAGCATTAGCACCTGCTGAAAAAAGGTCAAGTTAGCATCATGATCAGAGTTAATGTTGCTGGTAGTATAAGCCTAGCTGCTCCTCCTTGGTACTAGAGTCACCTAAACCTGCAGGGAAAGTCTTAGTATTAGCAGCTTCTGAAGAAAAGTCAAGTTAGCATCAGATATGCAGGACAATCATGCTAACATTTAGTATTATGTACAACATTAGCCTTAGCATGTCTATATACATTGACAATAAATCCATCATGTCATCCTTAGCATGTCAATATATACATTATACCATCAAATCCAACAATTAGCGTTAGCATTTCAACATTAGCTACTCATTCTTGGCACAGCAGTCACCATCACCTGCTGAGGAAATGGATGTTAGTATTAGCACCAACTGAAAAAAAAAAGGTTAAGTTAGCGTCAAGATCAGAGTTGATGTTGGCAATAGTATAACTCCAGCTGCTCCTCCTTGGTACAGGAGTCGCCTAAAGTCTGCACAGAAAGTCTTAGCACGTTCTGAATAAAAGTTATGTTAGCATCAGTCCTGCAGCTCAATCTTGCCAACATTTGCGATCATGTACAACAATAGCCTTAGCATTTCAATATATAGACAATTCATTATCTATTAGCTTTAGCATGTCAACATTGGCCACTGAGCCTTCGCACAGCAGTCACCATCACCTGCTGAGGAAATCAATGTTAGCATTAGCACCCGCTGGAAAAAGGTTAAGTTAGCATCATGATTGTCAAGTTAATGTTGGCGGGAATATAAACCTAGCTGCCCCTTCTTGGTACTAGAGTCACCTAAACCTGCAGAGAAAGTCTTAGAATTAGCAGCTTCTGAAAGAAAGTCAAGTTAGCATCAGATCTGCAGGACAATCATGCTAACATTTAGTATTATGTACAACATTAGCCTTAGCATGTCTATATACATTGACAATAAATCCATCATGTCATCCTTAGCATGTCAATATATACATTATACCATCAAATCCAACAATTAGCATTAGCATTTCGACATTAGCTACTCATTCTTGGCACAGCAGTCACCATCACCTGCTGAGGAAATCAATGTTAGCATTAGCAGCCGCTGAAAAAGGGTCAAGTTAGCGTCACGATCAGAGTTAATGTTGGCGAGTAGTACAACTTTAGCTGCTCCTCCTTGGTACAAGAGTCACCTGAACCTGCAGAGAAAGTCTTCTGAATAAAAGTTACATTAGCATCATGACTACAGCTAAATCTCAATAACATTTGTGATCATGTACAACAGTCTTGTCAATATATAGACAATTCATTATTAGCATGTCAACATTAGCTACTCATTCTTGGCACAGCAGTCAAAGTCTTAGCATGATTGATCCTGTGTATCTGATGCTAATTTGACTTTTATTCAGAAGTTGCTAATGCTAACATTTAGCATCATGTACAACCTTAGCCTTAGCATTTCAATACATATATATACACACAATAAATCCATCAATTAGCATTAGCTTGTCATACATTACATTTCTTACAGAGTTTTACATCATACATCTCTAGTACATACATTACATTTCTTACAGAGTTTTACATCATACATCTCCAATACAGACATTAGCGATTACAAGGTTTACATTTACGTCATACAACGTCACACTTTAACTTCAACGTTGAATCTTCATCGTCGTCTTCTTAGAACCTGCTCCATCTTCAAGAAGTCCAGCGGCGTCAACATCGTCCGCCTGAGGAAAAGTACAATGTTGTAACATTCTGGGAACTTGATGGAAATGTAGCTCAATTAAAATACAAGTTTAATTCAAATACTTTGACAAGTGTTAATTTAACATTTTAAAGCTAAATCTGCAAAAAACTGTTAAATTAACACTTGTCAAACATGTGGAAAAGAAAGTCTCACCTGGTGGTCGTAGATCCGGCAGGCCTTCAAGTCTTCCTCCTCAAATTGGAAAAGGAGTCCAAAAATTGCGTAAATATTAAGTTTTTTTAAACGCCCGTTTAATAACTTTTAGTGTGTGTGGGGTATGTGCCTGTCACTGCCCTGCACCGCGGTAGGAAAATAAAACGTACTCACGGTTAGACGCTTCAGAGATTGTAGAGACCGGATCAGAACGTTCCTCCTCCGCTGAAGACATCTGCAGCTCATGAGAGCTCATGCATCGCAGTCAAGATGTCACACTTGCAGACTATCAAGCTCCCGGGAGCTGAGGTGGCGTCTGAGTCTATGGGCCTGAGACATGGGTCTGCTGGGTGGGGACATGGGGGTCCTGCAGGTCGGGAGGAAACATGGGGGTCCTGCAGGTCGGGAGGAAACATGGGGGTCCTGCAGGTCGGGAGGAAACATGGGGGTCCTGCAGGTCGGGAGGAAACATGGGGGTCCTGCAGGTCGGGAGGAAACATGGGGGTCCTGCAGGTCGGGAGGAAACATGGGGGTCCTGCAGGTCGGGAGGAAACATGGGGGTCCTGCAGGTCGGGGGGAAACATGGGGGTCCTGCAGGTCGGGGGGAAACATGGGGGTCCTGCAGGGGGGGGAAACATGGGAGTCCTGCAGGGGGGGGAAACATGGGAGTCCTGCAGGGGGGGGAAACATGGGAGTCCTGCAGGGGGGGGAAACATGGGAGTCCTGCAGGGGGGGAAACATGGGGGTCCTGCAGGGGGGGGGAAACATGGGAGTCCTGCAGGGGGGGGAAACATGGGGGTCCTGCAGGGGGGGGGAAACATGGGGGTCCTGCAGGGGGGGGGAAACATGGGAGTCCTGCAGGGGGGGGAAACATGGGAGTCCTGCAGGGGGGGGAAACATGGGAGTCCTGCAGGGGGGGGGAAACATGGGAGTCCTGCAGGGGGGGGGAAACATGGGAGTCCTGCAGGGGGGGGAAACATGGGGGTCCTGCAGGTGGGGAAACATGGGGGTCCTGCAGGTCGGGAAACATGGGGGTCCTGCAGGTCGGGAAACATGGGGGTCCTGCAGGGGGAGGAAACATGGGGGTCCTGCAGGGGGAGGAAACATGGGGGTCCTGCAGGGGGAGGAAACATGGGGGTCCTGCAGGGGGAGGAAACATGGGGGTCCTGCAGGGGGAGGAACATGGGGGTCCTGCAGGGGGAGGAACATGGGGGTCTGACAGAGGCTCGAGCTTCGAGTTATAGCTCAGCGGGATAGGGGCTGCAGTTGCTGGGGATTCATTATCAAAGAACGAAAATGTACTCACGGTTAGACGCTTCAGAGATTGACGACAGGATCAGATACTACTCAGAGTAGTATTTTACTCACCTACTGCAAACATCTGGAGCTCTTCAGGTTCACAACATCATCTAAGAAGCACAAAAAAAATCTAAAATTCAGCTTCAAGAGTTGAATCATTTGCACTGCAATACATTTATTTAATTACACCAACCTTAAAAATTAACTCAGTCAAGTGTAATACAATTGAAATAAATTAAATCATCTTTACACCTAATAAAATATTTCTAAAAAATTGACATAACAAATGTAAATAAACCAATTTTTTTAGTGTCGTTTACATTTAACCAAGACAAAGTTTGAACCTCAGAGACGGACTCACCTGTGAGCACGACTGTCCATGAGTTCCTGAACTCACCTGCAGCCTTATATGCACAGGTGTGTCACTGATCAAGCGCAGCCGACAGGTGCGAACAATTAAGGGAAATCCTAGCGGGAGGAGTCACGTGACTGACGTCTGGTCATAATCTTTTGGCAAATTTGAGAGATATTTGATACTTTAAGAAAACTATTCGTATGAAGTAACCGAGTTTTCTTTTGTAATTTCAGAACTTTTCAATGAACAGAGTATTTGGGGAATAATCAGCGATCTATTTGTATTCCTGTATTTTGCATACAAAACACAATGTCATTTATATAGCTAAGAATTCATTGTCTCCGAGTCTCAAAATATCCATTTTATTTAAGATAAATAGGAAAAAAAATAAGACTGTGTACATTTACTCTAAAACGTCAGGACGTTTTCTGTGACGTGTACAATCGATTGAAACATGACTATGATTAAGTCAGTGATAAACTAAACACACTTTTTTTTATAAATAAAAATCGATGCTTTGAGATTCAAAAACGCCATGTCAACGGCCATATAATAAAGTTGTGTATTTTGAACTCATTGCACATGCGCACATGGATCGCCGATTTCCCAGATCGCGTTTACACAATAGTGTTTTGTCCAAATTTGCTTGCCGTAAAAAAAATGTACACTCGAAATGAACTACTGACAGGTTCTTTATTGCGTTAACTTTATTCAAAAGTTTAATACATCCTTACGCCATTAGCTATGTCCTTCCTAAGTTTTATTTATTTTATAACGTGGTTAATCTACTTTGTCCTTTGATTGACAGTCAACCAATTGAGATTTCATGGCATCATTTTTTTTAAGCAATGGTTTCATTTAGCATCATGGTTGTTTTTTGATGGGAACACAATAAAAATGGAGTCAAGAAGTGGATGGAAATCAATTTAATAGTTTGAAAGACAAGTCAACTCATCGATGGGATGTGAGATACGAATGCGTCTGTTAAAAACAATTGATTCACATTAGTGAGTGCAAAAAAAAGAAAAAAAAAGCCACTCTGGCATCAGAAAACACAAAAATTGCAACCGAATCAGTTTTTTCAGAAGGGATTCTTGCTAAAAGCTACAGATTTGTACAATTAAACCAGCAATCTGAGGAATATTTAAACATAAAAAGAACAATGAAAACCTCCAGTGAAAACACAGAAGCAGCATCACATCAATGCAGACCTTTCTTCACAGTCCAGTCTTTCATTAAGTTATAAAACTGAAGTCATTAAATCTCTTGTTAAAGAAACGAAGAAAATTCTCTTTAGGTTCCCACGAAAAGGTCGGACTGCACACGGCCGTCCTCTATACCCACATGTGGCGCTTGCAGTGATCCACAGCCTAGAAGAGGAAAGAAAGAGATTCAAATAAATGACAACTTTTTAAGAAGACATGGGGGATCAATTGTGGCTCCTGATCAAATTTAGCACAGCGCCCCCCATTGGTGGGTAACCAGTACCCTCACCTGGAGGCCAAAGCTACGACTACAAATAGAAACTTTAAATCTTTAAAAAGAGAAATGGCAGAACGCCAACCAATTAAAATGAAAAGTTCCATGTTTGAATATTTATCAACTATTTGACCAACTCCAGAAACAGCCCAGACGACCAAATTTTAGAATGAAAAGTTTAGGTTTTTAGATTACAACCAAAAGATAAATGGAAGTTGAGGTTACGGTTTTATGTTTTCAAAGAGTTCCACTTTAATGTCTTAAAGAGGCTTCCTTCGTTTGTTCCAGATTTTAACCCCTTGATTGTCAAAGAAAGATAAGCTCTTGTCCAAGTAAACAAGATTATTTAATAAATGATCCAAGTTGAAAAGGGTTTCATGAGCATGTTGCCTTTTAAAGCAACAATTTCATCAACAAGTTGCAAGAGTTCATTCAGTTCAAGGTTCTTGCAGTGTTCTAGAATTCTAATCACGCGATACTACGCTCTCTTAATAAGAAAATACTGGTAAAGTCAACTGCTATGAACATCACTGTAGAAAGTGTTGCTTCCTGCGTGTTTAGAAACGACACTGAACGGCGACTCACGTTGCACTGCAGAGCCGTCTGCATGTTCTTACACCAGTACCCGGGTCCTCGAGTGCACTGCTCTGTTCCCAGCAGGTGGCGCTGTGCCTCTGGGCAAGCTCCAAGTTTCTGAATAAATAAATTAAAAAAAACTCTGTGAAATCAATTCCTTGACTTTTTGGTCAGTTTCAAGATTTAAAAATCGCTGGTTTTTCATACCAGGCAAACAAAGTCTGGGTCAAGCATCTGCAGCAGCAGCTGCACCATCATGGGCTCGTACTGCTGGACCAGCTGGTCGCACTGTTGGGAGGAGCAAAGTTTAGAAGGAGCTGGGGAGAGAACGAGGAAACGTCAAACGTTAGCAGCAGCTCACCTCGGTCTGCAGAGAGTCGGGCAGGAAGCTGCAAACCTTCCTCACGGCCTCCTCGATCTGGGACTCGGTGGCGTTCTTCTCCAGGAGGGTGTCGATGTAGGCCACGGCCGTCTTGCACACCTTGCAGTAGCCGCCCACCTTGAACTGGGCCAGATTGAGTGCAGCTGGAAGGAAAAAAAGCAGATCCAAGAATGTGGCTTCAATAAAGCAGGTGTACATTATCTCAGTAGCGACAAAGATGTCGAGGCTGATACATCTGGAAGATCTCACTTGATCTCCTGACTTAATGTCGAGCAGGTGTGGTCACTTACGGACGAAGGCGCGGTGTTTGGCGTTGCACAGAGCGATGAGCGTGCAGACCTCTTTGGGGTCGGCCTGCTGCACCAGGAGCTCGATGATGGCCTTGCCGTACGCCTCGACCAGGTCCTCGCACTGAGTGGTCAGAGTGCTGGGCAGAAACGTGCACACCTTCTCCACGGCCTTGATCACTTCCTCCTGACATCACAGATCGACGTCACGATTGTTAGGAACGAGTGACGGAATGTGATCAAGACAATAACAAAAGGTGAGGCTCAGATTATTCTTGTTATGTGGATAATCCTGATTTTTTTAAGTTGTATTTCAACTCTATCGTGTTTTCAGACATGACATCTTTTTTTTAATGCAGGGATCTCAGTTTGGTCAAACTAAATTAGAGGAACAACAGCAGGTGAGCCGGGGGTCAGGGGCCCACAGGCTATTTTTAAATCCCAGAACCATTGATTTTATTAGCAAAATGTTGTCTATACTGTGGAAGCAATGATACATTCTTGATTGACAACCAGTTGAAAAATCATACAAAAGGTCTTTTAATAGTAAGTAACTAAGTAAGTAATTTTTATTTATAGAGCGCTTTTCCAAACCAGGGTCACAAACGATTAAACAATCAAAACAATATTCAATAAAGTATATACTTTAAAGGGCAAGATACAACTTATAACACAACTGGAGTTCCAGAAAATCAAGGAAGCATGATAATAGAATAATAATAATAGAAGAGTCATCTTTGACAATGACATGTTATGAAACATTTTATTTTTTGGGTGACAATCTAATTTAGTTTTAAACAATCAATAGATATGGAAAATGATCAAATAATTTTGACAAAAATATATAAAACATTGATTTTAAACAGTAAATCATGACTGTGATAATAAAGGGTTACAAGGCAGACAATTGCGCTGATGCTCTTAATTTGAGTTTATTTCCTCCTTCTGAACGGCGTTTTGGGAATTTACCGTAAAGTTTAGCAATAACTTAAAGTGCAACTCAAGACAGGAGAAACAACAAACTCCCAGCTAGCGGATTGATATTGATGTCGTGGTTAAGTTACAATGACTCCATCACACGCGGTTGTTTCTACCCGTGTGAGCAGTTATGCTATAATAAAATAAACATGTGTTGCCTTTTGAGTCTGGCTAGACCTACACAAAAAGGACCAAAGTTTATCGTTAAAAAAAAAAAGTTAAATTGGTGAATATAAGCGTGGGAAATGTTCAAGTGTGGCGTGAGAATGGCTTTCAAACTTAAAAAATAACATAATTTTAGCTTTAAAATTAGTGGAATTCCACCCAATAGCAGATATCAGGGATCATTCAACGCAGTTCTCATCAAGTACAACATAATTAATACTAGTACATTTGTCTGGTGTTTTACTGTTGAGCATTCAGAGTTGAAGAACCAGTAACTCGAGTAATGAGATACTGTCAAATAAGACTTTTAAAGTGATAGTTCACCCAAGATTCTCTAATTTTTATCTATTTTCACCCTCTTGTTGACTAACGATCAGGATTATTTTCAGAGTAATCTGTTAGAGTAAAGCATTCTGGGGAAACAATTACAGTAATCCCTTTGCCAGATCACGGTTCACCTGATGTGTCTTCTAAAATGTTATTTTTAATCTCAAAAATCTAATCTTGTTTTCTGCATTAAAGAAAATCTTGTTTACAGGAATCGGACTGTTTTGCATTCTACCCCCCATGGCCTTTGTCAACCAAGATCTACATCAGAAATAAGAGTCATGAGCACATGACTGAGGGCTGCATTTTATCTCCGATACCATCAACTAAACTGTCCAGGAAGGAAAAATATGGCGCGTTTAGTTTATAACAAGTATCGTTTTACCCAACCTGATTTTCTTTTACATTTGTGCCATTTGGCACAGCATGATGTTCTAATGATTATTTGTATAAAAAGAGGAAAAAATTCACTAGATGTTGTGTAGTGGTTTCCATTCATTTTTGGTTTGGTCATAATGAGATGACTTCTTCTGATGAGACTTCACTCATTGAAAAGGGAGGCCTGACTCTGCACATGGGACAGCTTGACATGAATATGCAACGTTAATCTCAGTGACAAGTAAAGAATAAGAAAAAGGGAATAAAAGTCACCAAAGGCAGACTATGTAATTTGTTGTATGCAACTTTTTGAACGTGTGCAATTGAAAATGACACCTCATACTTGAATTCTAATTTATCAATATTGTTATTTAAACATATTTATGGTAAACTTAACTTTTCAACTTATTAACTTATATTAACTTATTAACACATATATTTTTGGGTTTAATGTGCCAACACAAAATAAAACACAAACTAGTAATGTTTCTACAGCCCAAAGTGATGTATTTATAGTCTTATCACAATAAATATGTAGTCATGCTTGCTGCGGCTCACAATGAGCTGGAAGGAATGTGCCCAGTTAGAGTTTCGTTTCTTGAGAAATGACAGTTTGTGCATTAAGATACAGAGACCAAGATATGCGAGCTGGTCTCCCCGTGCAGGCTGTAATGCCGTGCTCACCGACTTGTACATAAAACTGTTTTTTGCTGGCTGCGTCCAGCAACAAATGAATAAACTGTTTGTATTTAAGTGTGTCATGAGCTTTAGAATAAAAAGGCAGCAAGAAGCGGAGAACAGCAGTGGTTTTGGACGAGCCGTAAGAAGCGACTCCACTCCTTGCTGGTACTGAAAGGTATTTGACTTAGTTGTTATTCTAACACTTGTCTTGGGTTTTCATTCCGATTGAAAATCCCCGACACAAAGAGTCATATATGCAAGTAAAAACAAGGCCAGGGCAACCGTCTTGAAGAGTTCTATGAAACTGAAAATGTCCAAAGCAGTCACGAGAAACAAAAATAAACAAGATCTCATGTGTCTCACCTCAGTGGCCTCGTCTTGAAGCATCTCTTCCAACTTTTTCATGACAAACTCACAGATGGCGCATGAGGGGGATTCGTTGACCTTCACCATGGTCTGGAAACAGAAAAAACAATCTCATGCCTACACTCCCCGCAGAATCATTAAGTAGCACTCGACACGTACCAGTTTGGACTTCGCTTTAGTGGCGGGTACAAGTTTGAGGGCCGGGATTTGTTCGGGAATGGGAACAGTTTTGGCACTGTGCAAGTTCATCAGGGGGGTGAACTTGTTGGTGGCAGTGCAAAAACCAGCACGGCAGCAAATCTCCTTGGGTTCCTGATGGGAGAGTAAGGTTTGAAATGCCGTCCACAAGTTTAGAATATACGATGTTGAACGTGAAAGTAATTCCAGTGAATAATTTTACATTGTGCAGAACTTCACGTATTAGTTGAGCGCAAGGATACAAAAAGTGTAAGGGACGACAAACATTAAAGGTCAACATCCATACTTTAAAATAGAGTGTAGTAAAAGGTCACATGCTAAGTTAGCATCACTACCACAGAACTCCTGAATTAGTTAATTAAGTATGGATGATGAGCTGTATAAGGCATTTACACTGAACAAACATTAGATATTAAACAGAAATCGCAAAGAAGCAGGCGGAACCGAGCGACCCACCTGTTCCTGAGACAATGGGGCAGCGGACAAAACCCAGAGCAGGAGGAAACAGCGAGACAACATGAAAGATTGTAAAGGAGGGAGAGATGCCGGAATCATTAAGAAGGTAATCAAAAAACAGCAGCGTGATTGACAAGTCATTGTTAAGGAAAAAAAAAACATGAAAGATGACGTAGTGGAATAATAAGAGGTGACTTACGACCGTCAGCAGCATTTGAGCAACAAGACTTCCATACTTGCTGACGTACTCCTTGCACTGCATTGTGGGAAGGATAAAGAAAGAACAAGGCATTAGACGTTTTGTGAGTGAGACCAAAAAATGAAAAAGTCAAACTCGTACCATTGCGGATAGACCAGGTCCGAGGAGGTCACACTGGTTCTCCATGTTCTCAATCAGGGCCTCGATGAAAGTTTCGTTGGTCTTGGCCTCGGCCTGAGCGTCCTTCAGGAACTTGATGCAATCCTCACACACGTCTTCAGTGGACTAGACACAGGATTTAACTCAACTAGTCAATATCACATGGAGGGGCTCAGCCATTATTCCTCTTTGACTCACTAAAAAGATGTTTTGATTATTTATACCTCTGGTTTGGGGCTTTCCTTTTTGGGGGTCTCCTGGGGGTAAAGGAGCTCTGGTACATTGAGAAGGAACGGTGAAACGCTCTTGGCCAGGTCCACCAGTGGGATCTCATTGGACTGGATCTGTTCCGTCTTCTTGAGCTCAGCCAGCGCCACTTGTTGAGATTTGCACATCCCCATGGCTCCGCACACAACTCCTGGATTTTCCTGTGACCCAAATTATTCAATCACTACAAACCATCATATCCAAACTCTGACAATCAGTAATAAGTGAAACGTTTAAGCTTGAAATAAACCATGAGAAGGTGGAAAAGAAACAGTAACAGCTCCCAGTCATGGGACTTGGTGACACACAATAACTGCCCTGTTTCCTCTTGGACTTTGACTCGCTTCCCCATCAATAGCTCTTATTCAGCTCGCTGCACTTTCAACGCTTACTGATGGGAGAGGAAGCTCATCTGGCCTTAGCACAAGAGAGTTGGAAAGGCTCCAAATAGGCTCAAATCAGACCCTTGAAATTATAAATTATATCAGTTATAATGAGGCCCTCAATGGATACTTATAGAGAGGACCAGCACAAGTCTTTTACTTTATTAATAAGTCTTATTGCTTTCCTTTCAACACATGCTTTCATCAAAACAAAGACAAAAAGACAAAAAAAAAACCATAACTGACACCATCTGTAAGTAGTTTTGTCCCCAATTCCGAGTCCAGCTTATTATTTCAACACTTTATGGCAATTTGGGTGAATCATGGCAATCATAAAGAGATTTTTTTTTCTTTGTCCAATAACCAGTAGTTTGTGATTACAGAATCTTAAACAACACATTAACAGACAGTGACTTACATTCCTGATTCAGTAATCTACAATAAACTCTTCTCATATGGGGGAAAATAATGAATATCAGCTTATATTATTTTAGATTTCTTACCAGCTCTCCGACAATTATTCCCATGATGATCGGGAAATATTGGTCAACCAGCTCCTTGCACTCCGCAGACAAACCCTGATCAGGAACCAGCTGGCAGGCCTTCTCCAAGTACCCAAGAACCTCATTCTGCATCAACAGAAAACAATGTTGAGCATATGTGAATGTTAGCCATTTATCTAAAAAAAAAAAGTTTTTTAAATGGAATACCTGAGTAGCATTGTCCTTGAGAAGCTGGTCCACCACCATCAAGACCTCTTTGCACAAGTCACATGTTGCGGTTTTCTAAAAAAAAAAAAAAAGAAAAAAAAAAGATATTGATTGATATTGAAAATCACACGAAAGACCTTTTGTAGGGACAAGAAATTTCAACACTTACCATCTGAGGCTGGTTCCATACGTTCTGTTGGCAGTGAGTCACTGCCTTGCATAGGTCTGCGGTCTTTACATTTTGACACCAATAGGGGGGGCCACGGGCACACTGCTCAGTCCCCAGCAGAGGACTGGCGACAGCTGCAGAGACAGAACAACACCTTTAAAAACAGGATCGTGGATGTATCCACTGGGGAGGCATATCTTAAAAGTAAGTAAGTAAAAGGAGGCCTTGCCACCCCTGCCGTCAGAATAATAGCTTTTTAACTGATTAAATTCAAACTAAAAGTAACTGTCCCCCCACTTAATGCCATATAATAAAGATGTTATTACATCTGCTTCTGAGAAGGACGTAAGCAAGTCCTGAAGTAGGCTTCAGTCTGCATGAAATGTTGTTGTTCAAGCAGGTTTAATGTTTGTTGAGAGCAAAGACGCCGGTCAGGAAAGGTGTTCACTGTTCTGCTGGCTCTCGTCTCCTTTTTGTCTTTGTGTGCAATGGTTCCTTTCGCCTTAAATGCATCTTTAATGTTCTTTATTCAAAGAAAAATATTGAAAACTTCTTAGTTGCTTGAAGTTTCACCATATAGACGCACGTCAGCCTTCTTAATTTGATATTTCCTTTTTTCCATGCACCAACATTAGCCGACTAATGCAGCCTATTTCCTGACAAACATGTGACCACTGAAGTGTAACCGTCACTCATGGATGAAGGAGAAAACTGCAGTATTTTCTAATTTAGTAAATATTTCATAATGCCGTTTCAACAGAAATTATATTGTATGACCTAGTTACAAAAGCTGCCGTTTAGACGTGTGAAAGTTGTTACCTGCATATTGTACTCTGGGTAAATGGGTCAGAAATGTTCCTAAGCAGATCTAATAATAAAAACTAAAGAGAAATTTGACTGAAGGTCGAGAAAATCTATAATTGCCCCTTCCAAAAAAAGGGTTAGCATTAATAAAGTAATAACAAATGTTAATATACTCTTATCATAGCTACCAAGGAATTATTGATTACTTTACTTACAATATGAGGACTTTCTAAAAAAAAAAAATCTGCATAAAACAGAAAGATATTTTTGATATGTTAATTCCTCTTTCACATTATCACAAGACAATTAAAAAAAGGAACTAGACTTGCCCTATGACCAACTTCCTGTTTTACGATCAAAATGTTTTTTTTCCTATATTAATAATTATATTTAATGCACTTTATGACTTAAGATTTATAAAAATAAATAAAACTCTAATGGAAATTAATCCAAGTCTAAAGTCAAGTTAAACCCCACCATGCATGACCCTTAAATTGATCATGTAGTTCTCCAAATTATTGGGTAATCTGGTCAAAGTTTGAAATAATCCTATGAGTGACCTTTTGTAGCTACAGTTCAAAAACTGCTGAGGCAGATCGGAGTACGCAGTAAAGAACTTTTGAGTCACCAAAGACACTCTTGTAAAACAGTTTACAAGCACAAACTGCATTAAGTCACATGAGCAAGTCCAGACGACAACAAAACAAACCAGATCATAGACAGTTATAATTCTAATAAAAACATACATTTTCAGCTTGATCACCATTTACATTTTAAATATCACATTTGTTTTTGAACCTTTAAAAATCGACGTGACATTGCGTCATAAAGACGATGAAAGCAGTCAAATAACAAGTAATAAAGCATATCCCAAACATGAAATCTTATGCCATTGAGACGATAAAACACAATATGATTTAACCTTAATCTTCAGAGGACAAGAATTACACACGGAATGGAAATATTCCAGGCAGATTAGACTGTAAAAACTTGTGTAACTAAAGAAGTACGAATAGCAAGATCCCTTTATCTTGGCCACGATAAGGAAATAGGTTATCGCGGTAGAAGTGTAAATAAAAACCGGATAAAGACTAACACAAAGCATTAGGTTGTGTTAATGTCGCAGATTGTTTTTATTTTTTAAGGATTTTTTAAGTTTTATGATTCAATACATCAGAGGCAACTTTTCTAAACAACAATCTTAAACTAGCTTACATGCTAACAATGTCAATGAAAGGAAGTCAACATCTGCCACCGAAATGTCTCCCTTTTCTTATATTTAACTTCAAAAACAAAATGTTTTATTTGTACTGGATCATATTGTCTAAAATCGTTGTTTAATTGTGAGAAGCTAACTCGCATGTTGTTGTTTACCGAAGTCACTTTGTGACGCTTCCGTATTTTTCTGATGTAGAAACAAGAGTTACAAAACAAAATGGCTTCGCTCGACGATGGACAAAGTCGTCGTTTAACGCAATGTTGAGCCGTCAAGAGAAGAGAGTTGGGTTTACCTGTCGAGACGAAAAGAAGCGAGAAAAGAAGCATGACTGTGCTGTTCGACGACCGCTGATCCGACGTGTTGACTGCAATGCAAGCTGCTGCCCCGGTTATCCACTTTATGTCTGGAAGTCAGGTGACAGGGCGTCACATGACTGTGTGACGTCACGATGGCATCATTTTCTAAGGCACTGCTTTGAAGCAGATTTTTTATTTATTTTTATTTTGCACAATGAATAGTTTAAATGGTATTAATATTTGATTTATGTATTAATTTATTAACTCTATAATTTGTTTTATTTGATATATTTAATTATTTGTATCCTTCTGTGCTTGATGAAGTCTAGGTTAGGTAGAACTTTATTGATCCCTTGGAATCATTGGAAATTGTTTTTCCAATTAGACACAGCAATACAGACGATTATTCATAAAAATAAATATAAGAACGAGAACTAAGATAATTTAAAAGAAAGAACAAGATGACACAATTAAAAAGAAAAAATGTTGTTTTGTTTTTTGTCTACTGACTCCTTCAAGAAACATCTCAAGATCAATTTTTATTCGTGCAGGCTTTTCCCAGATTTTCTGAGACTCCTGTGTTGTTCTCTGTGTTATCGTGACCTTTTAAGTATATAGTTTATTGGGTATTGTTTTGACTGTTTAAGCGCTTTGTGACCCTGGTCTAGAAAAGCGCTCTACAAATATTACTTACTTACTTAATTTAATTTGCTTTCATTCTAAATTTAATTTTTTTACCTTTTTTTTTTGTATTTTATATTCTATTGTTTTCTGCCCGCGGTGTAGAAAAACATAATTTCATTACACAGCACTGTCCAAACAAAGTTGGTTTGACAATGTAGAGATTCTAATATAATCGACCCACTTCCTATTTCGTTCGGTTAATTATGTTAACGGTCAACCAGTCATGTGAAAAACAGAAGATTAAAAAGTGATCTGTCCTAGTTCCTCTTTTGACTATGAAATCTAACTGCCAGGTTGTTAAACCCATATTGTTCATGTCAAAAAGAAGGAATTTTTAAAAATGCTACGTACACCATTGCGAATTTACTTGTTTGGGATTTTTAAAATATATTAAATACATTCTTATTTGCTTTCTACATGGATGAAAAGGCAGAATGTTTCTTTATCATATTCCAAAAACAAATGCTAGTTTATTTCCTGCACACAACTTTCAACATTAAGGCAACAATTGTTTTTTTCAAAATGTACTTTTTGTGTTGGTTGACTCAAATAAATAATGTTGTTATGCACTTAGATTATGCATTTATTGCTGGTTAACAAGATCATATAACATATGCCATACAAAGTCTGTTTGTAAGTTTGAGACTCACTCAGTTTTAATAAATAATTTGTACAAAAAAAATACAATAAGTGGTTTACAAAATTCTGTTAGTACATTCGAACAAGGATTTTGGTAAATCAGCCCTGATTTATTTAGATCATACTTGTATATGTCACTTTAGGAAAAAAAGATGTCTAAAAGGCTTTAGTGGCGTGTCAACTTCAACACAAAGACTTCTATGTACATTGCTGTAATGGGACAAGGATGGGTGGAGATTCAATCACTGTCCAAAGGGATGGGTTGAGTTTGACTCCAGATGTTTATGGTGAGGCTTTGCTTAATGAAGGGCAGATGTTTAATCATCATGTTCTCCTGACTATAGTTTCAAATGATGAAAACCCAAAGTTCTCTTTTTTTAATCAGGATGCACCAGTTTTGAATAGAAACAGATATTAGAGTCAACATAAGTTTTTTATTGGATTAGAGAAAGATACCAGATATAAGTTGTACTGTCATTGTTATATCTTTAGGAAAGAAAAGGGTACTTTGGAAAACTGTGGAGCAATAAACTGTCGAGGCCCAAATTCAATAAACACACTTTAGGAAGGAAGAGTCAAGCATTTATTATGTGTAATGATCAGACAAATAATTTAATTTACATAAAACGAAAAATGAGGAGCTGAGAAGAAAACAGTTTAATCCTGACGGTAGAAAAAAAGAATCCATATTCAGTCCAAGAAGCACAAGAAGCTGTTGGTCATCACTTTCTTGGACGGGAACAGTGAGCAACTGTAAAATGTGAGAAAAAGAAAAAAAAAGTACATGAACTCTGAACTTCTGCATATTCAGCAAATACCATAAAGGTAACAACCATAGGTTATAACTTTTACAAGTACACCATGTCAGATCCTATGGGGAAATGTTTTATTAGGAACCGAACAATTAAAATGTATACATGTCTTTTTCTATCCTTAAAACTCTTCATTGGCTGCCAGTTTCTTTCAGGATCAACTTTAAAATTCTGGTTCTTACTCTCAGATCTATTCATGGTCAGACTCCTCCTTCCATCACTGATCTGATCCAGCCTTACACCCCAGCTCGGACTCTGAGGTCTGTGGATCAGAAACTACCGATGGAGAGAAATCCTTCCAGGCTGTTCCTCCTAAGCTTTGGAATGATCTTCCTCTCCTTCTGTGTTTGATGATCTACTGACTCCTTCAAGAAACATCTTAAGACCTTTTTATTTGTGCAGGCTTTTCCTTGATTTTCTGGAACTCCTGTTGTGTTATCAGTTTTATCTTGACCTTTAAAGTATATACCTCATTGACTATTGTCTTGATTGTTGAGGCGCTTTTTGACCCTGGTCTGGAAAAGCGCTATACAAATAAAAATGACTTACTTACTTAAGACCTTTTTATTTGTGCAGGCTTTTCCCCTGACTTTCTGGGACACTTGTGTTTTTCTCGGTATTATCTTGATCTTTTAAGTATATATTTCATTGGGTATTGTTTTGATTGTTTAAGCGCTTTGTTGTGACCCTGGTCTCAAAACAAAAAAGAAGCGCTCTATAAATAACTTACTTACACTGGATCATTGTTCCAGAACACAACAGGATTTAGGGTCCACAGGGTCCCCCTTCTTTAGCACCGTGGGTCTCACAACGTCCACGTCCCGGCCCAGGTGGCCCAGTAAATTGCCGAGGATCCCGGGCGCCGCGTAGAAATCGATGAGAAAGTAGGACCCCCTGCTGTGGCGATGGTTGTGTTTGCTGATCGTGTAGGGCAGGACCCGCTCGCCCAGGTTCTCCAGGCCCCTCACCACGGCGCCTCGCTCCATCAGCGCCTCCACCGTCCTGCGCAGAACCGCGGCGGTCTCGGGCCGCTGCAGGGCCTTCAGGATCAAGGCCAGCTCGTACCGTGGCATGACTTCAGCGACGTGTTGTTATTACTAAACCGATCTGTCCGTGGACGACCATGACATGTGGGGGAAACGGAAGGGCGAACGTTGTTGACTTCATGACGTATAAATCCTGCGACGGAAGTCGATTTTTTTCCTCCAAAAACAATTTAATTGTATTGTTTTACTTACATCACATTAATCTTCCGTTTAAAAAAAAACATTGGATGAAATTGCGTCTTCATTTTATTTTATATTTCCATTTATTTATTTTCTACGATCTGTCGCGCATGCGCAAGAATCTACATCCTACGTATTCGCTCACTTCCTCCTCCTGTATCCTCAGCGTGGTGAAGATGGCGGAGCAAAAGTCGGTAACGAGCGACTTGTACTCATACGTTTACTCATTTCTACGAGACAACAAGTTCACTAAGGCGGCGGAAGTTTTCCTGAAGCAAACGAAAGTGGTGAGTGTTTATTTCTGGCGGGTGTGTTTGACGTGTTCTGCGTCTCCCGGTGCGGTTCGTCATCCACGTGGTGTGACGCACACGTTGTTGCTTTAAAAAAAAAAAAAAAAGAAAACGTCAATGTTTGAATTAATGTCTGATAATAAATGGTTATTTTTTTCTTTCAGAACCCACAGGCTCAAAGTGAAGAGAGCCTCACCAACATTTACGACTTTTGGCTTAAGTGAGTTGAAGACCTGGTTTTTCTTAATGTTTTTATGCTATTTTCTTTTAATATTCACGTTTAAAAAGAACCGTGTAATGGTTGTAACCGTGTAACAAAAAAAAAAAAAAAACACTTTTTCTTTAACCAAATGTAAGCCATGTATTTGGTCACATGTGGTGCAGTATTTGTGTGTGAGTACATGTGATAACTTTTGTATTGGTTTGTGTTGCTAGACTACAATAAAGGGGAAGACAATACAGAATCACTTAAGAGTAATAAACACATTGACTTACATTTATTTTTATTTACATCCCAAATGTAACTTCTCCTTTGAACTTCCTTTGAAGTTTATGGCGTAACTCTTCTTCTTTTTTTCAGGTCACCAGAATCCAAAAAACGAAAAGTTCCGGCTGACAATGTTGCAGCCAGCAACGGCCCGTCATCCAAGAAGACCAAACTGAATCCGGCGAAGAAGGCCGAATCCAGCAGCGACGACTCGAGCGACTCTGACGAAGAGGAGGCAGCTCCTGCCAAGGTAAATAGCTTAAGTCATTAAGACGCGTCATGTTGATGGTTTTCGGTCAAAAAATGCGTGTAAACAAAGGTTGTCTCCAGCAGGCTCCTGTGAAAGCTCCTGTGAAGGCTCCAGCGAAGCCTGCAGCAGCTTCAGCGACACGGAAGAAAGACGCTAGTTCCAGCAGTGAAGATTCAAGCTCTGAAGACGAGCAGCCGGCAAAGGCTCCATTATCAAGTGAGCTTTCTTAAGATGTGGCTCATCGGTAACTCTGTTAAGTGGTTTTTAAATGCGATATTTGCCTTTCCCTGCAGAACCTAAAGTAGCTCCTGCGGCAACGGTCAAACCTGTCGCCTCTGCTAAGGCGGCGGCGGCTAAGAAACAGGAGAGCAGCAGCGACGAAAGTTCTGACTCTGAAGATGAAAAATCGGCAAAGGTGAACAAATCGGTCCGTTACAAATGCCTCATGGAAAGGGTCTTGATTGCAGAATATAGTCTAATGTCCAGTTTGAAGACGCACGACTCATTTTTCATTCATTAAGCGAACTAAACACGGGCACATGTGCATTTTCTAATGTTCAAAACAGACATTTGATTTGGGAAAAAAATGTAAAGGGAAAGGTTTATCATCGTACGGGCATTAATATTGATATCTTCAATATGTTTTGGTAACTCTTCTCAATCTTATCAGGTACCAGTTAAAACTGTGGCAACGAAGGTTAAACCTGCTGCAGCTGCGGCAGACTCATCGTCTTCAGATGAGGCTCCCGCTTCTAAGAAGCTGAAATCTGGTGAGTTTTTTTTTTTTGTTTTTTCCAACAATGTTCAGCACGGTTGATTAACAACTCTTCATCATTAAAGGTCTATACAATGCAGTCCCGCCTCCAGCTTCATTCCAGAGTCCAGCGGAAGCAAAGCCTGCGACTAAAGTCGCCGCAGCCAAATCTAAGGAGGTGAAGAAACCCGTGAAGGTCACGCCTGCAAAAGAGTCAAGCTCAGGTTGGTTGTGAAAAATGTTTACATTCTAATGACGAGTTGTTTAAAATGTGGTTTTCTTCTCCATAGACTCGGACAGTAGCTCAGAAGATGAAGCTCCAGCAAAACCTGTCGTGAAAGGCAAGGCTGCGCCTCCAAAAGCAGCGGCTGTTAAAAAAGCAGCTGCCCCTAAACCTGCAGCAAAAGCAGCAGCAGCAGAGAGCAGCTCAGATTCTGACTCTTCCTCTGAAGATGAGGAACCTGCTAAAGCTAAACCTGTAGTTAAAGTAGCGACCCCTGCCGCAAAAAAACCTGCGACCCCTGCCGCAAAAAAACCTGCTGCAGAGAGCAGTTCGGACTCTTCATCTGAAGAAGAGGAACCACCTAAGGCCAAACCTGCAGTAAAAGTAGCAACCCCTGCCGCAAAAAAACCTGCGACCCCTGCCGCAAAAAAACCTGCGACCCCTGCCGCAAAAAAACCTGCTGCAGAGAGCAGCTCGGACTCTTCATCTGAAGAAGAGGAACCTGCTAAACCTGTAGCTAAAGCAGCAACCCCTGCCGCAAAAAAAACTGCAACCCCTGTTGCAAAAAAAACTGCTGCAGAGAGCAGCTCTGACTCTTCATCCGAAGAAGAGGAACCACCTAAGGCTAAACCTGTAGTTAAAGCAGCAACCCCTGCCGCAAAAAAACCTGCAACCCCTGCCCCAAAGCCTGCGACCCCTGCTGCAAAAAAAGCTGTTGCAGAGAGCAGCTCAGACTCTTCATCTGAAGAAGAGGAACCTGCTAAAGCTAAACCTGCGACTCCAGCACCAAAAGCAGCTACCCTTGCCGCAAAACCCGCAACCCCTGCTGCAAAAAAAGCTGCTGCAGAGAGCAGCTCGGACTCTTCATCCGAAGAAGAGGAACCACCTAAGGCTAAACCTGCAGTAAAAGCAGCAACCCCAAAGTCAAAACCTGTGACTCCCGCAGCAAAAACGGCTGCTGCAGAGAGCAGCTCTGACTCTTCATCTGATGAAGAGGAACCTGCTAAAGCTAAACCTGTAGTTAAAGCAGTAACCCCTGCCGCAAAAAAACCCGCAACCCCTGTTGCAAAGAAAGCTGCTGCAGAGAGCAGCTCTGACTCCTCATCTGAAGAGGAGGAACCACCCAAGGCCAAACCTGCAGTAAAAGCAGCGACCCCTGCCGCAAAAAAGCCTGCGACCCCGGCCGCAAAAAAAGCTGCTGCAGAGAGCAGCTCTGACACCTCATCCGAAGAAGAGGAACCTGCTAAAGCTAAACCTGCGACTCCAGCCCAAAAAGCAGCAACCCCAAAGTCAAAACCTGTGACTCCTGCAGCTAAAAAAGCTGCTGCAGAGAGCAGCTCTGACTCTTCATCTGAAGAGGAGGAACCACCTAAGGCTAAACCTGCAGTTAAAGCAGCAACCCCTGCCGCAAAACCCGCAACCCCTGCCGTAAAAAAAGCTGCTGCAGAGAGCAGCTCTGACTCTTCATCTGAAGAAGAGGAACCTGCAACCTCCAAACCTGCCACCCCTGCAGCAAAAACAGCTGCTGCAGAGAGCAGCTCTGACTCTTCATCTGAAGAGGAGGAACCTGCTAAAGCTAAACCTGTAGTTAAAGCTGCAACCCCTGCCGCAAAAAAACCTGCAACCCCTGCAGCAAAAACAGCTGCTGCAGAGAGCAGCTCTGACTCCTCATCAGAGGATGAAGAACCAGCTAAGGCCAAACCTGCTGCTGCTACTCCGGCAAAGTCCCTGGTGAACGGGAAAGCATCTACACCAGCTGCCAAGAAGACCGTCGCAGCCAAACCTGCAGAGAGCAGCTCCTCCGACAGTTCGTCCGAGGACGAGGCTCCTCCAAAAAAAGTCACGACTCCCGCCGCACCCGCCATGGTCAACGGTAACAAGAACACTAAACATGGCTCATAAAATCAGCAAATTTACGTTCTCTTCATCCCTCCAGGCACCAACGGAAAACGTAAAAAGGACGAGTCTTCAGAAAGCGAAGAGGAGGAGGAGGAAGAAGTGAAGACTCCAAAAAACAAAAAAATTAGCACGACGCCACAGACCTTTCCTAAAGAAAAAAGGAAGGTGAGTCTCGAGGGTTAATGAGTGTTAATAATAATCTCATCTGACTTAAATTTTTGGTTACAGACTAACGTTCCGTTCAGAAGAGTCCAGGACGAGGCTGTAGAAGTGGATCCTCGTCTCGCAGACAATTCATTTTTTGCTAAGGTGGGTACAAACATTATTTCTGCTCATAATGATGTCTATTAACTCATTGTCTGTCTCACGCAGCGGGGGGCCAGTGGCGACTGGGGGGAGAAGGCCAACGAGACGCTCAGGTTCACGAAAGGCAAAACGTTCCGTCACGAGAAGACGAAGAAGAAGAGGGGAAGTTACTGCGGCGGCGCCATCTCCACGACCATCAACTCCATCAAGTTTGACAGTGAATAGGAACCTTCAGATCTGTGACACCCTATCCTCCATTAACGACCTTTGACCCGTCAGTGGATAACTCAGCTGTGAGGTTGAGCAGAATCATTGCTGTTTATAGCCACTAGGTGGCTCAAGACCACCTCCTAAGGGTGACGCTGCCCCTCATTTTTTTTTTTTCTTTTTTTTTTGGTTAATCTTCTTTGTGCATGATCTTCATCCAAGTGAATCTGGATGTTTGTTTTAGTCCTAAAATACACTCATTAATTTCCTTAGAACAATGTGTAAGGTTCTTTTATTCTGTGTATTTATTAGGTTTTATCGCAGTCGCTCCATGTCATAATTAAGCCATTTTCAACACTTTAGCTAGTGCGTCGTATCTCTGCCTTTAACCCTTTAAGTGAAAGTCTTCAGTGGTTACAAAGTTCTTTTTCTTCGACTGTATTCGATTTGACCTAATTTTGTTTTGTATACTATAAATTGAAAGTGTCAATACATGGTTATGTTTCCAATCACATTTTTGTTGTGACTTTCTTGAAAGCCTCGACTCATTTCTACCAGCCTCGACTTGACCAACATATGATTTAAACTCTTGTCATTGTTTGAACCTCAAGAACAGGTCAGCCATTTTACTTAGCAATTCACTCCTGGTACTCGTGTTTTACACATAGTTACCTTGAAATGACATAACTTAACTGTTAACTACGTCACTAAGATGGCGGCCGTTTAGCATGGTTAGTGTCCATCGAACCATACTCCGTTTTGTGTGCGTTAAATTTCGCATACTAAGAATTGAGATGCACTTGTGCACTAAAAATACTAACATTGAGTACGCAAAGTATGCGATTTGGGATATAGCAGCTTGACCAAAAGCAAATCAGTGGGCGGGGCTTAAGGGCATTTTCTAATGTAAATATCTTTATTAAAAGAGCTTTGTGCAAACAGACACTGAGTACAATAGTCTATCTATTTAAGACACACTTAAATCAACACATTAATTGATCCTTTAACTTAAAAGTCTGTAACTAGAAGTTTTGCTCTGTAGGAAACGGGCAAGTTAAAGAGTTCGCGAAACTAGAAAATTGTTTCGAAAGTTGAATTCTATCACTTGAAGAAAATAAGAAACAGTTGTTTCCTCTTCTTAATCCACAACATGTCTCTAAATCCTATTCCCACATGGCTGCTTAAAGAAGCACATTCATGCCTGACATAATTAACTTGTCAATGACATCAGGTTATGTGCCTCAGATGTTTAAATATTCTGTAATTAAACCTCTGCTTAAAAAGCCCACCATTTAATTTCTTTAGAAAACACTAAACATTTGCACCGATGGCACTGAACTGTCAACGAAGACAGATGATGTTACAGTGGTTCTCATCATACCTTTCTGGTCACAGTTTCAGTGTATCTGCCAATCAAATAAGGTCTGAACAGCTTAGTCAATTGTTTGCTAGAAATCAAACAATGAGTGAAAACACTTTGCAGCTAAATGTGGACAAAACTGAAACTCTTGTTATTGCTCCTGATGATAAAGCTCCAGGTTTGAGTCAGTACTTGGGTGACTTAGGGTCTTTTGTCAAACTGAGCCTGAGAAACCTGGGTGTTGTATTTGACAAAGACATGTCTCTAGTTCAACACTGCAGATAACTGACCAGAAACTGTTACTAAACTTAGGAAAATGATGTCACAACACGTTCTGGAGCTTGTAATCCATGCGTTTGTGTCTTCGTCAAGAAGGAGCTGTTTCGCCTGCAGTTAATACAAAACTCTGCAGCAAGAATTCTGACCTGCTCTAGTAGAAGAACTCACATTTCCCCGATACTTAAAACTCTTCACTGGCTGCCAGTTTCTTTCAGTATCAATTTTAAAATTCTGGTTCTTACTCTCAGAACTATTCATGGTCAGGCTCCTCCTTACATCAGTGATCTGATCCAGACTTACACCCCAGATCGGGCTCTGAGGTCTGTGGATCGGAATCTAATGATGGTTCCTGGACCAGAGAAGAGAAATCCTTCCAGGCTGTTGTCTTGATCTTTTAAAGTATATTTTTTAACTGTGTATTGTTTTTGATTGTTAAAGCGCTTTGTGACCCTGGTCTAGAAAGGCGCTTTACAAATAACTATTACTTACTTACTTGTTTAAATAGATAGCTAGATACAAAAAACGTTATTGATCCCTCTGGAGGTCTCCTTTGGGAAATAGTTTTGAAGCACACATCAACACAAACGATAGATTTATAAAAAACAAGAACAAAGAGAAAGAACAAGATGACACAATCTAAGTCTAAAGATTAAGAACATGGATCAAATAAAAATAATAAAGAAAAGGATACAAAGATTAACATGGAATAGAATCATCTATTCACTCCACTCCTGCCCCCAAACTTAGAATTGAACAGCCTAATAGCAAGAGGAATGAATGAGTCCCTGAGTCTATTAGTGTTGCATCATGGGAGGAGCATTTGTGCTTCATCTGCTTCTCTGCTCACTGATGACAGTGCTGAGAGGATGACTGTCATCATCCATGATGGACAGTAGTTTGTTCAATGATCTCCTCTCAGCAACTGTCACCAGTGAGTCCAGCTTCATTCCAACCACAGAGCCAGCCCTTCTGATCAACCTGTTGACACTCCTCTTGGACACATTTCCACCCCAACGCACCACAGCAAACAGGACACTGGCCACCACAGACTGGTAGAACATGCAGAGGAAAAGTACAGTCTACTTTGAACTTTCTTATATACATGGTCTGTGTTGCAGGACCAGTTTACTGTCCAGCCACACACCGAGGTACTTATAGTTGTCAACTATCTCCACCTTGTCGCCTCTGATGGACACTGGACGTGGCTTTGTCCTGGACCTCCCAAAGTCCAAGACCAGCTCATTGGTCTTTGAGGTGTTCGGCTGCAAGTGGTTCCTCTCAATCCAGTCCACAAAGTCACGTATCAGACTTCTGTACTCGTCTTCGCTGTTGTCCCTGATGCATCCAACAATGGCAGTGTCTTTACTTCTGGACTAGACTCAGTTCGGAGTTGTAGCAGAAGTCTGAAGTGTAGATGGTGAAGAGGAGAGGGGCCATTTGTGTCCCCTGAGGTGCTCCTATACTGCACACCACAGTGTCAGACTCGATGTCCTTCAGCCTGACCTACTGCGGTCGATCAGTGAGATAGTCCGAGATCCAGGAGACCAGACCAGGGTCCACATGCATCCTAGTCAGTTTGTCCTGGAGCAGAGTGGACTGGATGGTGTTGAAGGCACTAGAAAAGTCCAGGAACAGGATCCTCACTGAACCGCTTCCTTTATCCAGGTGGGAGTAGGTCCGATGCAGGAGGTGAAGGACGGCTTCTTCTACAGAGACTCTCTCTTATTTGTTCCCCACTCAGCTTCTCCTCCAACCTCCTCCTGTAGGTCCTTGGCCTCCTGTTAAGGACATCCTTGACCTCCTTTGTTACCCAGGGTTTATTATTAGCAGCGTACGGTCTCAGCAGGGGCGACAACGTCCAAGCAGAAATGGAAACAATCCGTTAGACAGTGTGTCTCACATCAAGGAAATCAAGTTGTCTTTGACCAGCTTTTAACTAAAGTTTAAACACTTCAAGAGTAAATATCCGGCTTTGAAACGTCACAAGCCATCGATTCCAGATGATTGACGGGCAGAATGATGGAGACTTCTAGCAATGAAGACTCTGAAGAGAAGTCAGCTTCTGCCAAGGTAATAAAAAAAAGAATATTGAAAAATAAAATCTTAAATTTAGGGCGTAAATATAGATACTTTATTCATCTCAAAGAGAAATTCACAGTTCAGCAGCTCCAGAATATTTTACAAGATAGAAACATAAGAGGCATGCAAGTCTATGTACAATCTAAATATAAACTGAAACATATGTATAAAAAGGAAAAAAGAAAAAAAATATATAAAAAAAAATATTAAGACGTTAAAAGGAATGTCTTCAACAATAACTTCTCTGGCACCAGTTTAACTTGTGTATATATAAATTATTAAACCTGCCGCGATTGAAGACTAAAGCAGTGACGATTTATATTCTAGTCCTAAAATACATGAAGAATTTATTTTATTTTATAAATACAGGAATACATTTATTAGTGTTATATGATTTTTAGCATAACATGAGGACAAAAATAAGCTAATGTTCGGCTTTGGTGTAGTTTTTTGTAAAGTATGTCAATATCAGTATTCACAAAAATGTTGACGTTGCTATTTTTTAATTTATTCATGATTCCTCGAAACCGTAATATTGCAGCGTTTTTTATTTATTTATTTTATTTTTATTTCTTTTAATAAAAGACACAACAAAGGGCAGTAGGTTGACCCGCATCAGTTACGTTCTCCCAGAGATTTAAACGTTTTCTTTGAAATAACTTATTTAGTCCACAAGAGGGCAGTGTATAATAACATTTGTCAAAGCTTCTACTTAGAAACGCAAAAAACCTCAGATGTAGTTTTTATTTGTACATTTATTATTCACGGACAAAAAGCCTTCCCTGATGGTAAGTTCTTTATATTTTCCAACTTATTATTTTTTATGAGCTTCTCATTTTCTTGAAAGATTGACTCCGAGGAGTTAAGAATAAATATATTTGTTTTCCCACATGTTGGTATTGATTAATTTTGAAATTGATTTGATTTGTTTTGCTCTATTTTGTCCATATTTTAACATCAATAAATACAGGTAAAAATGGTTTAGCTTGTATACAAGAGAGAGACAAATATTTGCTTAACTCGTGCTGGTTTTGAGGAAATCTTTTTTTTTTAAATTAAAAGTATTAATTGTTTTTCAAATGAAATTATTATAAAATACACAGACAGTCATTCAAAGACAAACACTAAACACACAGCTTAAGGAGGCGTAAAAATACACAAACAGTAAGAGGCAACACAACTTTCAAAGTTCCTCCTCACATGTCGGTCAAGATGTGTTTATTCACTTAATTAAGTTTCTTTTTAAACTTGAATAGACAGATTTAAAGAAGTGAAAAGTGATGACAAGCCTTTCACCCCAATCTTCTGCACCGCAGTCATTCCCAAGTGCCACTTATGTCTGTCAAGAGATGTGTGTGTGTGTGGTTGTGCGAGTGTGTAAGTGGGAAGGCAGCTCGTGTCAAGCAGCCGCAGTTGTGTGTGTCAGTGTGTGTGTGTGTGTGTGTGTGTGTGTGTGTGTGTGTGTGTGTGTGTGTGTGTGTGTGTGTGAGTGTGTGTGTGTGAGTCGCTCTGCAGGACAATCTTTTAATGGTTTGTCGCGAGCAGGAACGTCCCGTTCTGTCCGATTCAATTTGAATGAGATGAAACCATTACTTCAGACTCTCTTCTTCCTGGACCACAGAATCACCTCCAAGAGTGACCATCACCACCTGCTCCACCACCGCTCGTGTGCGAGTTAAAAGTCAAGAATAGAGCCACGTTAAGAGTAATAAAACATCTTTAATAGAGGATATATATATATATATTGTAAAAAGCATCAGAACAAAACATTCTTGAAGAAAAGCGGACGGAAAGTAAACTTGGTTTTGGTTGATGATCCACAAGAGACACAAGAGATCCAGGAGATCTGGTTTAGTGACAAACACACCTGCTGCCATGTTCAACTGAGCCTCTAAAGAAATAAATATATATTAACTTTACACGTTTACCCTCCGATGTAAAAAGCTCCGTCAGGATGTCGAGGAGGTCGTTTCGTGACTTTTTGCTGAGTCAGCAGGTCTCATTATCGATGGAGGAAGTGAGCGACACATGCAGTAACGGTGCAGCTTTAATGAGCTCGTCACGTTCGTTTGGAAACTCTTCTTCTTCTTCTTCTTCTATGTCTTCGGCATGGCCAGGTCCCAGGCCGTGTCCTGGGCACATTTCACCATGGCTCGCACCAGCCGGGTGAAGCCCATGTCCTTGGGTTTCTCCAGGCCACGCATCAGACGCTGCTTCATGATGGCGATGAACTCCTTGTTACTCAGCTCTCCGTTCCCTGGGAAGAGAGAGGGAGAGAAAGAAAGAGAAAGAGAGGGAGAGAAAGAGAGAGACGATAAGAAACTTGTAAAGTGAGTGAAGTCGTCTCTGCTACGATCACAAGCGAAGAGGCTTCACGAGTCTCCATGGAGCGTCTCTGATGTTCCTCTGAGACAAACATGCAGATCTTAGAATTATTCCATCAGGTGAAAAATTGTTGAAGTGTAAAATTAAAAAGGAGTGTCTTCTGCGATAAATAAAATGCTTTAGATTTATTTTATAGTTGTATATTCATTCACTAGCAAACAAATGTTAAAATGATTTTTTTTATTATTATTATATTATTATAGTTATTTTTTAAATACAAGTTTCAATTGATCTTAATTTATTTAATTTACCATTTATAATTGAGATGGTGAGGTTAAATTATATACATTTAAAGTGTGTCTTAAAAAGATGTTGGACTCTATTGTATCATCAGTATGTATCCGTTTGTACAAAACTCTATTTTCATTCAAATATTTATTATAATAGAAAAGTTTGCGAATATGTTTTTCCAACAGTGTGCACTTGTGTTTAATTCTTTATATTTCTATCATATTATTGTACTTTTTTAAGAGATTCTTATTTTCTGGAAGATTGACTTCATGGTCAAACCTTGTCTGGAATATTCTACATATATTCGTTTCCCTCAACAAAATTAAGAAGTATTTTGTTCTTTTAACAGTATTTTATGTTTTTGTCTATTGTGTGTTTTTTGTTTTTTTTAAGTAAATTTTATTTAACTTGTATATAATAAACACCAATATTTGCAATAAGCTCCGGCTGGTTCTGGAGAAATCAAATGTTTTTTCTAAAGACTATATTTGGACGAAGAATTACCATCAAAATGTATTTCTATCTAGGAGTCTAAACCCAGCACTTGTAAAATGTAAAAGAGTGACATATACACTTGGAAATGAATGGATGTCAATGGAACCTCCATTGAAGGTTACGAAGAAAATAAACGCGTTTTCCTTCATCTCTTGAATTCCTTGAATCCAAGACTGTAGTTATTGCGAGTCACACTATTGAGATGCTAGTTATTCCTGCAACTTCTACATGTACTTCAGCTTTTTTTGGCCACGGAAAAATGTCAAGCCTTCGACCCTAAACTCACAACTACAAATCCGGGTGGAAATCATCCAATTATTCCTTCAAGATTCTCTCCTTTTTTTTCTTTTTCTTCTGAAGATCCATCTAAAGACGATCAGCGGTGAAGGAGAAGGTCAGTGGATATGATTTCATTCGAGTCTCACCGTCGCAGTCGAACAGAGCGAACACCACGTCGCACACGTGATCCGACAGCTCCACCTTGGCCACCGTCCGGGCCACCTGCTTCATGGTGACTGTGAGAGAGGGAGGGAGGGAGGGAGGGAGAGAAAAGAGGGGGAGAAATCATTGGTGGAAGGGAGTCACGGAGGTGCTCGCGGACACACTCGAAGCGGAGAAAACGGTTGGAAGTCAGACTGGGATGGATCGATGGCGGCGCCCTGACAGATATGAGGGAGAAAATGAAAGAGGAGAATCCCCGCGGAGGAAGGGAAGTGAGGCCGAGGCAGGAGGGAAATAAACACTGCGGACAAAAGAAGAAGCGCCTGATGAAATAATGGAAATCAATTTGGGAGGTATTGTCGAAAACGGCTCCAATCCGAGAGCGATGGCGACTAAAAGAGTGGGATGAAGGGGGGGGTCGTGGAGAATATGATCACAGAAGAATCTCAAGACGCTCTTGGAGGTTCACGGTTTCAAGGCCTCGCGAGAGACGCCGTGTAAAGGGCGTGAAATCATCCCGATGGAAGGAGGAGAGAATGGAGGTCCAGACGCTCGTGGACGGTTATAATTGGAAAAAAACTGTTTGTCTGGTTGGAGAAGTTTGTTTGGAGCGAAACCACACACACACACACACACTGGAACACACACAACACCCCGGGCGAGATTCTGCTCTTATAAAGCAGCATCTGCTTCACCAGTGAATCAAAGTTAATGAACGCCGCCGACAGGAAACATATGGAGGCGCGTGGATGGACCTGCTTCACCGATGATACTCTGTTGTGTTCCAGACGTCGTCACACGCGACGCTCACGAGCGACGATGGTTTTTAACAACACAACGTAGACGTCCAACAAGAAGAACACGTTTAGAGCTGAGGTCGATTTGCATTTTAGCTCCGGGATTAAAATAAGAAAAAAACGTGTTTCAACAACTACATTGTTACATTTGTGTACAGTAATCTAGCAGGCATTGATAAAAGTGTGGCACGGGGGCCAAATTCGACCCTTTGAATGCACTTATGCGGCCCAGACATCTAATTAACAAGTTTATTACCTTCTTTTTCTCTCTTATCATTAGTGAAATTCTATTTATTAAGTCTTACGTTTCTTGTTTAAGAAGCAGTATTTCAGTCCGTCAGAATAAATTGATTGAAATATAAAAAAACAAATAATTAAATCAAGTAACTTAATGGTCATACTGGCATGAAATGTGTTCAATTTATAACAAGAATATTTAACTAAAATATGATTTTTTCCCTCAATTTTCCCCCCTTGTTTTTCCTTCCATTACATAAATCACTGGTCCCCCATTCCTCAGACTGGGGGACCAGTACCGGTCCGTGAGGCATTTGTTACCGGGCAACACAGAAAGAAAAAAATATATGTATATGTATATATATTTTATAACTTCTGTGGTAAAGATGGTGTTTTCTCTGTAGTAACATTAGCCTGTAGATCTCGACGCGTCAACTTTATTCATAAATTAAACCTGTAAACTAATGCAAAAATGTTTTTTATGTGATGGTCCACAGTGGATAAAAGGTTGGGGAACCCCTGATATAAAGTGTCGTTTATTTTCATCTCTTCTTTTCTTTATTGAGCTCGAAGCAGAAGACGGCTCACGGTGCGAGTCTGGTTCTGCTCGAGGTTTCTGCCTGTTAAACGTAAAGTTGTCCTCATCACCGTCGCTCACTACTTTTGGTTTCAACCCGTTTTTTTGTCTCTGGAACTTTAATTTAAATAAAACAAATCACATCCTGCCGTGTGGATTGCTAATGGCTACATTAAAAAAATCCAACACATTAATGAATGTGAGTGATTTTGTTCAAACTGATGACAAACAAACGTGACATTTCAAAACGAGAGGCTGATGATGCCAGATCGTGTCGAGCTTGTCAAGTGCGAGAACCTGACGGGACCGAGTGGAAGTGACAAGTGTTGGAATCGACCCGAAGAGGAGTAAATTAAGAGGACGAAGGGAAAGTAGTACTAGTGTGGAGTACCTTTGTCTATTGACGCTCCGGCCATGTGGTAGAAACTCAGAGCGGTGTCCACGTCGTTGACATTCTTCAAGAAGGTGAAGAAATTCTCCACCTCCTCGAACGAGATTCCCTGCAACGACAAACAAACACAAGAGATGTCAGAGAATCCTCCTCTCGTCAGATGCCGTGCGAGCTGCCGGCGCCGATGCCGAGCGGCGCCGGCAGCAGGAAGTGGACAGAAGTATTTGACACGCATGGACGGTGGATGTGCCGCGGATGAACAGATACGCTCGTCCGAGAAGCCGCGGCTGCGAAGACGTTGATGGGCTCATTAGAGAGAAAAAAAGAAGGCGGTAAATAAACATGAAATAACATTTTTTGAGAAAATTGGGTCAGAAGAGAGCTGCAGCTTCCATCCCTCAGAGAGTTGGATCACGATGCATCCTGTCGTGCCTGCGAGGAACAGCAGCTCCTCTCATTTGATTTCCCTGCTAATCGTTGCACTTAACTATTAAACCTGTCTCACCGCGGCAAAGCTCACAGCTGCGCCGGCTAATCTGATGACGAGAGTGATCGCGGCGCGCCGACATTCATGTGCGATCATTTCAAATTGCGTTAAGAAGAAACGAGCATATGTTCAGACATAAATCAAAGATGTTGACGTGCAAAGACAGAACAACTCTAGACTCATAAGTCACACACCTGATTAGAATGTGGAACCATCTCAACAGAAGTTCATGTCGTTGTGATTTATTAAGAAAGGAAGACGATTTTTGTTGAGAATTGTATTTGATTCTATGCCCGGAATTTGGACCTTCGTACAATAAATGAATACGGTTTGGATGGGTTGAGAAATCGAACCTTTTTGAAAGTATTGAAGTACAATACATACTATTAAGACGTTTTTATTTTTGCAGGCTTTTCCTTGATTTTCTGGAACTCCTGTGTTGTTCTCAATGTTATCTTGACCTTTAAAGTATATACTTAATGAATATTGTTTTGATTGTTTAAGCGCTTTGTGACCCTGGTCCGGAAAAGCGCTCTATAAATACAAATGACTTACTTACTATCTAGCTGTTATCTGTACTCTGCTGAGTGACTGACACAACAATGTCACTACATGTGGCAAATAACAAATGGCGAAACACGGAACTTACATTATTCTAACACCAGGGGGTGCAGGGGGTAGTTTACAAGAACTCGGCAGGTGTTGTCGACAAACGTGTACTTGTGTTTTATATCGACCAACATCATGTTTATTCTTGCTTTCTTTAAAGGGAAACTAATGTGTTGATTTAAGTGTGTCTTTAACAGATCTTGGACATCGATTGTATCATCAGTATGTGTCTGTATGTACAAAACTTCATTTTTATTTAATTATTTACATTAGAAAATGTGTTAAGCCCCGCCCACTGAAAACCAATCCAATCCAGGAAGTCTCCACCACCAAGGGACTCGTTGTATAAACAAAGCGGGGCGTGATTACAGCTGGCTGGGGGAGGAGTGAAGCCATTATTACGTCATAATGGCTTCACTCTAGTAACCTCTCGTTTGCCGAGATTTCAGACGGGGGAGAACTTTATAAAGTAATACGTTCAAAACATGGTCATGATGAGGGACTTACTGCATTTTGGAGAGGAAGACTTCAATATTTGAAACATGCAATTGAGGTTAGTCTAAAGTCTAAAGTCTAGTTGCCCTTTAATACAACATAATTTCCCCTCATTGTGTACATACATTTGCATAGTACTGCAATGGTTTTCAAAAGAGGTAAAGTAATCTTTTGGAATCAATTTTCATCTGGGTTAAATTCAAATGACGCATCTGCCCCCTCATGGCCTCTTATTGAAACTAACATCACACTTTCTCATTTCAATACTTCTCCCTTTTCTATCTTACTCTCAAATACTATTCCTCAGCTCGGAGTTCTAAAAAATGATTTCATCTTATTCAATTCCTTTAAAATATTAAAACAAATTAAAAATGTCCTAAACTTGTCAGAACACTCTGTTTATACACCTATTTGCCATAACACTTCTTTTAAACCAGGACAGATGGATCCAGTGTTCAGTGAGTGGTCTGAGAGAGGTTTATGCTCCTTCAAAGATTTGTATTTTAGCGGTAGATTTGCTTCTTTTGCTCAATTGCAGTCAAAGTTCAATTTGCCGAGCTCTCACTGGTTCAGATATCTTCAAATCCGGAACTTTGTCAGCAAATCATTTCAGTCTTTCGAGCGTTTGCCAAAAGAACATACTTTTCATCATACAATGAGGAAATCCTCCACCTCAAACCATTTAATTTCAATACTTGTGTCTCTATTTTACAAGGCGGTCCCTTCGTCGCACATTAAAGAGTCGTGGGAAAAAGATTTGGGCGAGAAAATATCAGACGATGTGTGGACGAGGGGATTGAGCCGGATTAAACTCTGTTCGATAAATGCAAGGCTTCATGTAATTCAATTTAAGGTCGCTCATAGACTCCACTATTCCAAAACAAGGCTAAACAGAATCTTCCCTGCCATTCCATCCTCATGTGATCGCTGTTCAACGTCAGAGGGTTCACTCGGACATATGTTCTGGTCTTGCTGCAGGTTAAGATCTTATTGGTTGAGTTTTTCAATTTTTTCTCTAAAGCATACAAGGTGAATGTGATCCAGACCGGTGCTTTGGTTGTTTTGGGATGTTCTGAATCAACCTCTAATCTATCCAGCACTCAGCAACAAGCTCTAGCTTTCTCTCTGGTTGTTGCAAAGAGAGTGATCCTGAGTGAATGGAAATCACCATCTCCACCTTCCTTCAAAAAATGGCTCAATGATATGGTTTCTCTCCTGTATCTGGAACAAATTAGATACACAATGTCTAATTTACACTTGAAATTTGTCAAGATCTGGGGACCGTTTCTGGACGCTATCAGGAAATGACAATGAAGCATATGCCACCTATTGTTGCTGTCCCTCTAGAGGGAGTTTTGTGAACTCTCTGACCTCCTTGTAAATACTTCTTTTTTTTCTGCAGCATTGAAAATGTTAACTTATTTTTTTTTCTTTTGTGGTCTGGCACTTGGTTTTTCTTGTTTTGATGTTTCTTATTGTCCTGTTGGTTTTATTTTTTCTGTCTTTTACATATATAATATAATTTACTATACATATATATATATATATATATTTTTTTTGTTGTTTTTTTGTTACTCTGTACTGTCTTTTTTGTCTGAAATGAAAATAAAATTTGTAAAAAAAAAAAAAAAGAGGTAAAGTAAGAAAGGACAAATGAGGTCAATGAGGATAAGAGGGGCGACTACCAAGGATAGGTTATGTTGGAAGAGGAACCCTTTACTAGAACATACCAACAAAAAAGACGACAATATAATAATTCAATTTACCAGTTCAATGTAAAGCTGTCTATAACTCAACCCAAACTAGACTTTCATGAAAAGTTTTTTTTTTTTTTTTTTTTTTTTTTTTTTTTTTTTTTTTTTTTAAATCGCTGAAAGCTTATCCAATAAAGAAAAGCTATTTCAGCCACTTTCATTCCTGATTTTGTTCTTTCAAAGGAACTTCTTGACAAAAGGGAACTGGGGAGACAGAAATGTTCAAGCGATTGAAAGCTTTGCCTTCAGGCTCAGCTTTTTTTCTTTATCATTATAAAGTTGCATTACTGCTCCCGCTGCTCAATTCACTCAATTTCACGCCCCATTGTGCCCATACTTGGGAACAAAACCCCCCGATACTTGTACATTTCTCTTGATGTAGTTGATTATTAAAACGCAAAGTTTCGGCTCCACTGGTGTTGAGGGGTTGGATGGAAGCTCAGACACCATCGTCATAACTGGAGCTCTTCCTTTAAACTTGACCAGAAGATTGTCTTTTGTAGCAAAGGCAGGCGGTTTTTAAAAATGGCGTTTCTGTGTAACTGTGTGTCATAAATTCAATGTTACATCATTGACCATTTTCTTCTGCATATTTGTTTACAAAACAAAATACATGTTCTTGTTGTGTCAGTTTCTGGTTTCAACCTTAAAAAAAATCTCCAAGTACTTGTCTCTGAAACCACTACTGTAAAGCAGTTTAGAATATTTACCTATTGTTGAATTAACCACCATAGCTCCTAAGATTTCTACTACCAGCGTAAACAGCATTAAAATATTTAGTCAACTTTAAATTCCTGATCTACTTAAAAAACTAAATGTTTATACCTCATGTGTCAGGCCCTGGGAACAAAGCCCAATATCTATTCTAGCAGAAACTAGATCCCCCACAATGCAATTGGATATCATAACGCAGGCTGTTAGACAGGTTGCTATTCAGGAAGTGATAGATGTTATAAATGTCAGCAATTCATCTGTAAAATGCAGACTCCAGAAAATATGTTTGTAGTTTTGCTCCACAGACAGTACAGTTTTAGTATTTATTAAGCAATTTAGCCTCTGAACGTGAATAAAAGTATCTGTAAATATGTATTTGAGCCTCCCGAGTGCAGATAGTGGAAGACAGAAGTCTGTGAAAGAGTGCGTGTCATTCAGGAGGATAACGTCGGGCTGAGAATGTGCCGTCCTCTGCCGGTGATGTATTACCTCTCATCCCGTCTGTCGTACCATTCAACCATTCCTCAGTCCAATCTCCTCTCGCTCCCGGGCACAGTCTATCACGCGTACCCCTCAATGTCGGCCAATTATTTCAAACACCACTTATCTCGCTTTCACGTACCCGCTCGTAAAGAAACAACCGGCGTAAATAAGGCTCACCTGAGCATCCTTGAACATCTTCTTTAATCCCTTTTGCATTATCTTGAGTTTACGAGACTGCACGCCACTGTAGGCCAGCAGCATTCCCCCGAACTGTCTCTCGGAGATCCTGCCGTCCACGGGATCGTTCCTCTCGAACTAAGGGCGGGAAAACGTTGAGATTGATGAGGACCGATTGCTTTGGAGAAGGACGTACAAATTAACAGGCAAAAAGAGGGACTTTGAGAAGATGGGAAACCGTAAATAATGGTGTCAGACTTCACTTTAAATCATGCTGCAGGCAGCATTAATTCTGCATGCACATTTCCTTTTTTTTTTTACTGTGTTCCATCCAAGCATGGCTTAACAGCAAAAGGCCTTGGCCGTGTCAGGTCAATCCACTCAATATATATACGCTGCAACACAGCTGCCCAACTGTTTTTCCCACCAATTATGTCGACCATTCAATATGTTAATGCAGTAACCGTCTCACAATAGGCCGGTAAGAATAACTGAGGGCATTCACAAGTCATGTAATCCTCTAACACAAAGCAATGCAGTTAGAATTATGAATAGTCTAAAATATCTATTCAGTTTAGGTTTGTCCTAAAAGCTGGTTATTTCCTGATAGTCTAAACGTCATCCATTAGTGTGTGTATTTAAGCGATTTGAGTCCTAATTTGTGTGAGATATTGTCAATATTCTTCTGTTACATTTGGTTAACTATTTGGTTTTTCAATTACTTATCAATTAGATCCTTAAGGTTTCAATTTGCTCATGTTTGTTTAGAAGACTTTTTAAAAGCTCAGAACAAAAAAAAAAAATCCAATTTTGTTTTCACATTACTGGCAATAAAAGTTTTCTTATTTGACATTAAAATATTGTTGTAAGAAACGTATGCGATGTTGTTGAAAAACTGTTCTATTCTGTCACATGTGGTTAATAAGATTAAACCAAAGCCATGTAACTCAACCCTAAACGTAAAATGATTTAGCCACTAACAGAATTTAAAAAAAACAACACATTTTTACATAGGATTATTATTCCTGAACATGTAAAAATCTGACACACATTCAAACTGCAGTGAGCATTGTTGGAAAACCAATTTGCAACCTTTGTATCAGCAGGTTAGTATCAAGGTAGTAAGTAAGTATATACTTTTTTGAGTATTTTTTGGAAAAGTGCTATATAAATAAATATTACTTACTTAAGTCTGAGTCTAAACTATAAAGGATGAATCATTTCAAAATGTAAACTGTGGCAAATCCTGCCACACCAGCTAAAAACAAATGAACATTACACTTAATTGACAGAGAAACTGAATAACAATGAGCCAGAAATACAGTATAAAGGTTTGAGGTGCTACTAGAATAATTACTATAAATAAATAATCTCTCAAGAAAAAACATTGAATAATGAAAAAAGGTGAGATTTGCCCATCTGCTTTACTTCTGAGCTTTCCCCCCAACTTAAAAAAAACAACTGTTCACACCAGCAGGCATTTACAGTAGCTCTCAAAAAAATAGCACATCTAAAAAAAGCAGCAGCTTTATGACTAAACTGAGGCAATCCAGAGCTCCTGACACTAACCAGTTGTGACACACACTGTACACACCGTATTTGTTATTGTCAGACATTTTTGCTCACTGCTGCTCATTCATCACTGTCTCCTTTTTTATGTGCTTGCTGGCCAAAGAAGTGGACTGTTTGTTTTATTATGTTTTATACAGATAAAGGAGAACAGTATCAGCATTTGATCAGAATACATTTATAAGAGCAGGGGTAAGTTTTAATGCTTTTTATGGATAGTGGTAGGTATTTAAGAAAGTACGCTACTACTAGTATGAACATTGTTTACCTTTGGATTATTTATTTAAAAAAAATTCAAATTAAAAGGTTACTAATCCTAAAGTAAGCTGAGCTGAACCTCGAAAAAAAAATCAAAAAGAATCTCAAGATGAACAACACTTCATTACCTTATTTCCAACTCACCTCCAATTTAAGCACGTCGTGCTGCAGTTTCCTCTGGAACTCCAGGAAGCTTCCTATCGTCAGTTTTCCTTTGAGGTCTTGACCAAAAAAGTAGGTCGTGAGAGCGGAGCTGCATCCAGCTGTCTTGAGCGTGTTGCCTGTAGTGGAGCGGTCACGGTGACGCATCCCCATGCTGGTCTGGGATCGAATGATGCTTTGAACCTGGAGGGAGGTGAGAACAGTGTAAGTACAGTATTTTCCGGACTATAAGTCGCAGTTTTTTCATAGTTTGGCCGGGGGTGCGACTTATACTCTGGAGCGACTTATGTGTGAAATTATTAACACATTATTACCAGTATATCATTTCACATGTTATTTTCACACTAAACCGCAAGAGGGCGCTCTAGGCCTGTGTTGATAATTTCGACGTAGAAGAGGAAGCGCCGCATCTTCTACCTCCGGAGTTAGCGGAGTTGTTTAAAAGTGACACCGAGGATGAAGATTTTGTTGGATTTTAGTTATTTGGAGTTACACGGATGGTTTGGTAAACTTCTTAGCATGTTATTTATGCTATAGTTATCTGAATAACTCTTAATATGTTATGTTAACATACCAGGCACGTTCTCAGTTGTGTCATGTAACGTAAGCATATACCATACAATTATTCAGCCTGTTGTTGCCTCTATTCTATTTTAATTATAAATTGCCTTTCAAGATGACACGTCTGTTCTTGGTGTTGGGTTTTATGAAATAAATTTCCCCCCAAAAATGCGACTTATACTCCAGTGCGACTTATATATGTTTTTTCCTTCTTTATTATGCATTTTATGGCTGGTGCGACTTATAGTCTGGAAAATACGGTAATTAAAGCATTATTCAAGTATAGTAAATGATTTACATTTTTAAGACAAAGTTTATAACTTTAATAGCTGCAGCATCAAGGAAAAACTATGGGGTTATTTTAGATAGAAGTGGAATCGTCATCTCCGTAGGACTACTATTCAATGTTTGATGGTCTCTCACCTGTTCAAACTCCTCCAGGTCCACCTCGCCATCACCGTTCAGATCAAACATCTTAAATGCAATTTCAAAGTTCCTCTGGGGAGCTGCTCGCCAAGTACACAAAAAAAAAAAAAGACACAAAGCAGCAGAAGTTGAAATCAATACGACACAACATGGGAACAGCACGGAGGACTGGATCGACCCGGGAGCTCAATAAAGACTTGGTAATTACACGTCAACTGAAGACTGTCTCATTGTCTTTCATCGCTCTTTAATGCTGCGACATGGAGTGCGTCGCTCTTTTGAGATGACACACACACACACACACACACACACAATGTCAATAAGGAAATGAACGAAAACTAAAATCATTTTGATTTTGTATATGATGCACCAATTCAATGTAGGACTTTAAAATGACGTTGAAAAATGCTCTTCAAAAAGCAGTTTTAAATCCTCTTATGTATGTGCTGAACAATAAAAAAAAATTATATATATATACTGTACTGAACTATACTGGGTGTCCTGGATTGAGCTAGACACTGAAAGTGGAAAGAAAAAACCTATACCTTTCTGAGACCTCAAAAAGGAAGTGCATACTCCAGCATATTAGATATACTTTGAGGTGAATTAAGATCCTTTTGGCGATAAATGTCCTACATTAACTGTTTTTGTGGCCTTGTTAAATGGGTTGAAATGTTGGCCAGTCATCCAGTTTCAAAAGGACTTCCCTAAAGGCCCTCTCATTATGAATAGACGGTAATAAATGAGAGTCTGCAGGTGATAAAGTTTACTACTAGACATTGCAGGTGCAGCAGATGGAACTACATTTTCAATACAAATGGGGAAAAAGTGAAGCTTCCAAATAAAACTGATTGAATGACATATAATGGCTCCTTCTCTCGGACTGAAGAGATAAGAGAGTTGGGGTGAAAAGTAAAAAGAAGAAAGCATGTGAGCTGTGACACACTTCATCAGTGTACTTACTGGACAGAACCGTCGTGAGGAAGATGTAGTCGGAGAAAGAGATAAGGCCACATTCTCCCAGGGTGAAGAAGATGCTGTCCTCATCCGCAAACTTCTCCCGTTCCTGCGCGATCTTCTGCTCCCACGAGAGAACACAGTTATTAAACGACCACCATTTCAATGGAAAAAAGGTGTGTTTGTGTCCAAGCAAAAAAATGTGTGGATCAGGGAGCAGAGCAAGTCCAGCTCTGCTCAGACCTGAACGTGTAACACACACTGCTTACTTCCACACAAACACAGCGACACTATTCATCGTCAGGTGAGTAACAGTCATGCAAGTGCTGCATACACATGATGCCGTTCGGGCAGGTGAGAGTGAAGGTGACATTAAAATGCTCAGCTCGTGAACAGATAATCCACCAGAGGCTGTACTCACAGTGTGAAAGTGACACAAAGAGAGAGAGAAAACATCATGAGACAAACACCTATAATCATCACTACAAATGTACTTTTTTATCTTAACCAAAAACACGGATATCTGCAACATTTTGGGTTAGCATGTGTATTTTTCACAGCATTGCATGAAATTGTGACTTAACTACATGCAAACTACACACTGGGGGGGATAAAGACTTGAAAGACAGTGCCCCGTACAGCGAGGCGGTAAATAAAAGAGACAGAGTGGGCATGCCTAGGGAAGGGGGGCGGGTGTGGGAGAGTGGGCCACACTGAGCCCTCGTGGAGTTACCTCCGTCTGTAAGAGGTCCATTTCAGAAGGAGGGAGGAGGAGAGACAACTGTTAGAGCACAGCGTGGCCTCTGCCGTCTTTAGCAGGGCCTTCAGCAACACAACATTCTAACTGTCGCACATACACAAAAAACATCTGTTTAGAGAAGACAAAAGGGGAGCAGCCTACGTCTTCAAACCAAATCAAACTAAATTGAAAACATTACAAACATTATCTTTATCTATAAGTGGTTTAAACAGCTGTGAAAACACTATACTTAGCTGCTTTGACTAAACAGCTGGACGTTTTATCAATTTAAAAAGAGCAGGGAGGGAGAACACAATCAATACTAATCATGGATCCACACTGTTGGGGAATTTCTGGCAAAAATAATAACCACAATCGATTTAAAAAAAAGACACAGGACCACCTGGTGGAATTAAGATCCCGTTCTATTTATACACAACGGGACAGTAAATGTGACATCAAAATATCTTCTCACAGCTAAAGCATTTATTCTTAATTCATATTGTGAGTACAGAGGGAGAGTGGGAAGAGTGGGAAACAAGTTATTTTTACTGCGAGAAATAAGAGATATTTTAAGTCTTGGTGCTATGAGAGGTTGTGTGAAGCTTTTTTTCATTGGATATGTCATCAATTTCACGTGTGTTACAGTGTAAAAAGAGATTGAATCTCGATGTAATGAAGACGTAAATTAAAGCACGTACATTCTAGTACGCCATGACTGAAAATGATGCACCAGCGGCTTTTAAAGCGGATGTTTGGACTCATTTTGCCTTTAAAACAAAGTTTAATGTTTAAAAATGAAACATCACAGATACTGGAAATTGCATGTTGCTCCAGGTTGTTTGAGACTTTTAACACGCTTCAATGTGCATTGTTAATTTAAGTTTACACTTTTTTGTTATTATTTTGAGAAGCACTTTCCTGCAAGCACTTTTACATTTGAATAGAGAAAGTATATGCTCATTTCTTTGTTGTAAAACCCAGAAAAAAAGATATATCGTTGTTCCTACACTATGGCAATATATGGCAATACATTTCATCATTACACATGTATCACGATATGTATCATATTGCCAGATTCTTGCAAATAAATAGCCCTTGCACATACATAGAGACTATCGAGTGCATCGAAATGGTTCACACATTTCCCAGACATCATCCCACACAATCATGCACATGAGAGAAATACAGATGAATCAGAACCAGCGGCACTTAAGAGGACATCACATTCACTTACAGGGAAGAAAATCAAGGGCACAACGCCTCCGCAGCAGAACCACGATGGAATTCGAGACAAAGTGCATGGAGCTAATTACAAGCACTTGCACAGTGTATGGTCACAAAAATGTAAAATGTGTCCATTTAAATGTTGTCATCGTAAAGATGAATCGATCTAGAATCAAATGTGAATGAAACTGCAATTGAATAACTTACAAAAACAACATCTAAATTAAAATTAAAAGTGGTGTTTTGATACGACAAAATAATGTCGCACTTCCGTCCACCAGCAACTTATCGTAAGTGTTGCACCATGGCTATCATCTTTCATCCGAGACTGAATGAAAAGACCGGACGATACGTCACTAAACTAATCCCCAAACTATACAGGAAAGGTCATAGTTTCAGCTGAACTGTAAAGATGCTCCATCATGTAGATTTATGAACCCCTCGGAGGTCGCCCTCGGGTTATTATGCGTCTGAAAAGAATTGACCCTGAAAGACCCAGCTTTCAACTGGCTCAAAAAATTCCCAAATGAACATGAGTTTCGGTTAGGAATTAATCATTGTGTATTTTCCCAAAGCACCGTATAAAATTGTTAAACTAATTGCTGCAGTAATCTTGCTAATTAAACAGCCACAGAATCAGTAATTGCCTTCTGATGTGAGGGAGATGTCTGTGTACGCATCCAGAGAGTCAATATCTATTAGCTCAAACATGTCATTGGCCAGATGTTGCACTGGGAATTGAAACTGCAACCAGCCTCAGAGCTCGGTCAGATACACAACTGTAAAAAAAAAAACATACCGCTGGCAAATTTGTCCTGGCAGCAGTGTCGACAAGTACACTACACACACAATGACCAAAAAAAACATACTTGGGTCAGCGTCTGGCCAAGACTGATCTCTCAAGTCAACCAGGGAACTGAGAAGACCGTTAGCTGTGCTGGCAGCTTTTCAAATATCCCGAGTTTAAACAGACAAAACACACTCGGGCTATGCCAGAAGAGCCTATGGGTTGCGAGTGCGAAAGGCTAAATGTCTTTCTGCTCAGTTCACATGAGTGATTAAGGACTTCTATGACATATTTTAAATGCTTCTATGCGTATATTCTTCAGTTGTTTTTAATCTATTATTTTATAACTGTGGCTCCATTAGCTTTTTTTTTCTTCTTTTTTTAAAGGAAATGTATATCAGATCAAAGTGGCACACAAAATTTAAATTGTTTTAATACACAAAAAAAGTGCTTTACAAGCTCATGTCCTAGTCATCTTACCTGCAGTGGACTTGCAGGGTCTGTTTGTAAATCAGGAATGCATGAACAATTTTTATTTCGTACTTAAAATGCAGGCCAAAGAACCAACGAAAACCAAATAACAGCAAGTGTTGCACAACTTTGGCCGTTTAAGATTAAACTTGAAATAAAAAAAGGAAATCACAATTTGAATTATTTTGAAAACATTATATACGCTTGAAAAAAACTTGGCCTCATAACCGTTTCATATACATTGCAATGTATTAATTCATATAGCTTTTATACTAGTACTTAGAAATGCAATAATCCAGGCCAGACCCTGGTTTGTGAGCTTGGCAGGAACACTAATGCATTCGCTTTTCAACCTCAGTCCCAGAGGGCCAGGAGAGCAGGTGCCCGGTTAATAACTCGTAATTATTCCGGGAGAAAACTCACGACTAATGGGGCCTAAAGAGGACCACTCAATACATACAGTACTTTTTTTTTTCGGTCACAACGAAAAGGTAGCTCCTTCATAAGAGGTGAATTTGGGTGAGAAGAGAGGCTTCATCGATTATATGTTTTAGAAACTGCCTAAATACATTGAAGTCTGTGGTTTCTAAACTAGCTTTGATGTGAAACCAGCACAGACCACTTTGATTTCCTGTTTAAGTAAAGTGTAATGGAAGTAAGTAAGTAAGCGTAAAGTGAATTAAATAGTCCTGTTTTACGTGAACCCTCATAGACACCAAGACATGAAAGACCATGAAATCAGTTTAAGAACATAAAACACTTCATAGAAACATCAAAACACCAAAGCTTCCTGTGGAAAAAGAAAAGTTAACAGATCCCATGGAAACCCCTCTACGTGACCTTTTATAAACAGGTTCCGCATTAATCTCGGATCTGCCTTAAGAAACCATGCGTTCACTGGAATCATGCAGTTCTTGAGCGACCCAGAAGATGGATTGGATAAGGCTAACAAGCACATCAACGCAGCCTTGATGCTAACTAACAGCGTCAATTCCCAGTCCAAACCCACTCTGTGATGCCACCATGCGCAGTGAGTTGGCAACACCACCAGCAGCTACTATTTCTGTGAGAGACAAGCATATGCGCACAGCATGCTGGGAAAAAAAAGGCCAAAGCGTGCAGTAAGCCAGGGCTGCTCTTCAAAAAGATGAATAGATGAAGAAAATTTGTATTTAAGTAGCAAGACGGAGCCAAAGTTCAGGGGAACAGAACTGAATCTATTGAGTTTTATTTTATTTTCCCAAGGATGCCTTCAACGGAGCTCCTCACGGAATAATTGTCTAATTTGATAAACATCTCAGCCTCACGAGTCGTCTTACGTTTGAGGAATTCATTGAGCACTTCTTCACAGTTAAACTATCAACAAAGTAGCCCAATATTAAGAGGCTCGGGTGAGAGACAAAGGCCACTGGGATGTCTTGAAGGACCTGAAGAATAGGTTTGTATGCCATACAGTGGATACACACAAGTGGGTGTGTAGCCTCTTTTGTGTGGCACTCCCCGTCATTACAAGCAGAACAGGTCGTGACCTGCTCTTTTGCTGCACCTAGCTTATCTTCATTGCATTCTGTAACTGGACTAAAAGCCAATTGATTTAAGTGTTGAAGTTACTAAGGCTGGGTTTCAAAAATGCCTAACCCTTCCTTAGAACTGACAGATTGTGTTTAATGTTTTCCAAAAAAAACACATAGAAACAAGTGTAAAATCAAAATAGTCTTTGTATCCTTTGTCTTTGTTATTTTTCTTTGAACTATGTTCTTTATCTTTAGCTTTAGACTTAGATTGTATCATCTTGTTCTTTCTCTTTATTTCTCTTTGTTCTTGTTCTTATTTTATTTTGATTTATTTTTAATTTTTTATGAAAGAAAATGTGTATTTGCTGTGGCTAATTGGAAAAAAACATTTTCCCTCTGCTTCGGGATCAATAAAGTTCTACCTTACTTTACCTTACCTTAAATGTGTTAATGGTTGCATTGTTTGCCTCACAACCAAAAAAAGTAAGTGTTCCTTTTGCGACTATTTTACACTTTTCCTCATAACAAAATGGTTTAAATGCAGTGCCAACCAGTTGAAAATTAAAACTTTATATTTGCTTGTAATAAGGGTTTTAAGAAATATGGCTCTTTCTTAAGTAAGTTACAATAGACGCTCACTGCACCTGGTCAAATTAAAAAGTAAATATTGACAAACCAATAGTCACAGATTAAAAGTTGATCAATCTAACGCATTTCTACATCTCCTCCTTTAAAAATCAAGGTCCAAACTCAACACTTCATGAAGTGTAAAAGGTTTAGAAATACACACTTGATTATCATTCGAGGCTCAAGAGCTGAGGCGGGGGGACAATTACTGGAGCTGAGATGTAGAAAAAAATGCTGTTCCCCTGGACTAACAGCTGTGAATAGTAATTCCCGCCACATTCATCGCGAGGAGTGGGAGAGTGAGTCGTAGAACAAAAAAAACAGACTAAAGAGGGAGTAAGTAGTGACTACAAAGTAAAGTTTCCCATTCAAGTGCACACATGCTGCTCGGCACACACCCCATACCTGCCAGAAGTCCTGGAGAGAGGGAGGGAGGGACGCAGTACAGAAGGCGAGGAGACAGAGGAAGAGAGGAGCGAAGGGGTAACGGGTGGAAGGTGGGTCAGTAGATGGAATGATGGGGTTGGGGGGGGGGCACAGAGACAAAAAGTAGGGGGGCGGGGAGGGATTGGGGAGAAGGGTGTCGTCGATGATTTATCATAAGAGGGGAAGGAGAGAAAAAAATGGAGGGATTATTTGTTACGTGGATGAATCGGGATGATCATAGTTAACAATGACACCATTAGGACACTGTGGGGAAAATGGCTGCTTTAACGTTCAGGGATGAAGCACACGGCGGCGGTTTAATATACAGAATCGACCACCTCGAGTTCTCGGGACAGGAAACACCAAAAAAACAGGGTGAGTTCACAGGGAGCAGTTCTAGTTGAACAAACCAAAGCAGCGACGTTTGCCTTCTACACAGATTCAACCTGGAAGAGATTAGTGTCAGCGGGAGGGTCGAGGTGATGGTTAGAGGTTATTCCTAGCGTGGTGAGATTCTTCTCAGCAGCAACAGTCTGGCATATGCTCTGCTAGCATGTTTCTAAATCAAACAGCGGGGAACGATACACACAGTTGTTTAAAAAGAGCTCTCGGATTACGCTCGCTGCTGGTTTGTGCTTCGCGGTTGTTATTTTTGTCAGCCCGGGTCCCGGATGAAAAGGTTCCTGTATTCCTCACGTCTGCAGCCGCTTCAGAGTTTACACACTCAAGTTTTAACGGTTTTGGATCAAAAACTTTTTTCCCTTTTACTGTAATCCCCATTTTGAATGTTTAACCAAAACTTTAGTGATGTTTAAAGGGAAGAATGGATAATAATAAATCTAAGAAATCAATGAAACGAGTAAAGAAATGATGGGATCCCGGGGAAATCCCCTAAAAATGTAAATATAAAAAAAAACCGGTTGCTCTATTTTAAGATATTTAAGGATATTTAATCTCCCCAAAACTAAGGTAAGGTAAGGTAAAACTTTATTGATTATTGTTTATTTTGTTTGTTTTTATTGTTTAACTGAGACCAACCCCACAATATATTTTCATCGATAAGTCCCTCGATATATTTTCAGGCACATATATAATAATAAGCGTAAAAATGTTTAAAGGAAATTGACGTTCACAAAACACGACATTTAATACGCATATGCTTTCAAAATATCCACAGAATTCCGTTTTATCAGCGAGAAGCAGAGTCGGACAGAAGTGGCAAACTTTAAGAAAAGAGCACATTTTTATGATAACGTTGAGAAACACATGGACTAAGGCTTAAAGATTTCTTGCAAGTCACTGTTATGCTTCTTTTCCTAGAGGAGACCAGAAAACCTTTCCGGATGAAGCACAAGTCTGTGAGGCTGGAGAAGCCCTGGGCCAGCTCAGAGGATAATCCCCAAGGAAATTGAAACCAAAATATAACAAATGTGTCCGCGGCCGTTTCCAGAGATTATCAGCAGAACGGGGGAGAAGCATATTATCTAAAGATCCAGTTGACACCAAACTAACAGCGCCATGTACTCTACCCAACATCTAAGTAAATCCTGATTGCATATAGGAATAGAAGAGTACAACTGTAATGATAAGAAGTGCTAAGATTTGCCGTCTTCACTCGATGAAACACGAGCCCTAACTCATCACAGGGGCAGATGGATTCCGTAATTAAGTAGGAAATCTAAATGATGGGCCGGATGATTAGCCTTCTCAAATGAATGAGGGCCGTTCTGAGGCTCACTTGGATCAGCTAGGAGACAAATCATAGAAACATTTGTGCGGCAGAAGAATATCGTAAGCATTCGCTTTTCTCAGTGATTTAAAATGATCACAAAATGTCATTTTCTGACATGTCCCGCCATCTGTCTGGGGTTCGTAGTAATAATATCTTATTATTAATAATGTCACTAATGTAGTCGTATCTCAAAGGACAACAGATGGAATTTACCATGACTGCAAAATATATATAATTTGATCATGCAAAAACATGACAAAATTATATAAAATTAACTTGGGAAAAATAATAGTAATAATAATTTCATGTTCAATCATTTGAACTGATTTTGCCACATTGTTAAAAGTTGGTTAAAGTTAAATAAGCCAGATTAGGTGCCAAGATCAAATTAAAATACAAAATATTTTCTTTAATTCTGTTTTATAAGCTTTCCTGGTATAATTATGCTGTAAATTAGTTGTAAAATGTGGGTTCAGAATTCTAGGTATTGCCTGCACAAACTAACTCTAACTAAAGGGATTTAAAAATCAAACGTATCGTCTCAATTTCCTTAAAAAAGAAATAGTAGTTCCCAAAAGTTCTTGAAGTTCACAAGAAATCAAGGTTTTATCAACAAAGCCAGACCTCACCACGAGTAGCCGCGATAAGCAGAATACACTTTTTAGGCATTAAACTCAACTGATCTTATAAGCCACGGAGGAAACTAATACCCTCGGCTTTGTCCAAAAAAAAAGAAGTGACATCTTGTGAAATATTACTAGAAGGCGGTGTCTCTGAGAAAAGCGTTGCTTTAGTGTACAACATTTCTACCAAATCCAATAATACTTAATAGAATTGTAAAGTTACAAGACGCGTTATGTAATCACAAACGTAAATACATTACGGTGGGACGGACAGACATCTCTTACCTTTCCATCAAAGCGTTTCACAATAAACTGATCCAGGCCCAGATCTAGAAAACATGAAAAACAAGCAGAGACCAATATTAACATGTAGACCTCACATCACTCGGAGACAAGATGTATGCCGAGCAGGGAGCAGCGAGAATGTATTTACTCCGGTGACGTTATTGGAGCTCTGGTAAACGCTGACTTGCGGTTGAGATTAATAAGAGTCATTAACATCCCATTTCCGTTCAGCCGGCGCTTAAAAAACAATCATCAAGAGTCACTTTCGGTATTTGTAGCCATTAGTCTTTATCATTCTCTCAACCACGGTTAAGTAGCCGCATTTAAGTCGGGGAACGAGGACAAAATTAAAAAAGCCAATAACATTGAAACAAGTTATGAATTCATCGGAACCAAAGGGGACATAAAGAAAAACGACTTGTGTTATTTAATTTAATCAGAATTAGGAACTTTTATTGCCAGTGTTGTAAGCACACGGTGGGAATATTATGTGGTGTAAAGTAGGATATAGTGTCTCTGGGGTCATTTGAAGCTCAAAGATAACTACCACAAAGCCTTTGGGACCAAAATGTTCTTTCTGAAAATATTGAAAAAATAGTGAACCTGAAAGTGAGCTAGGTGGGCTTTTCCAAGAGGAATAAAATCAATATCATGGTTAAACGAATAAATAATAATCTCCATCAAGATCTCTGATCAAGCCTTAAAAATATGTGCATTTATAAATGAAAGAACTTCATAAATGATTTTTTTTTTAATATGTTAATTCAATAAAACACCAGATGATAAAGTGTGATTCAAAAAAATATTTATTAGAAGAATACATTAGCATTCTCCCAGAGGTTAAGAATTCACCCAAATATAGCTACAGGTATTAAGGGCCACATTTATGCCAAGTATTTAGCAATACCAATATTCAAAAGAAATAATAAATATAAAAATAAAACATCATTTCAAGCCATGTCCATTGACTCCAAGCCAGAAAGTCACTTATAAGTAAGTAAGTAAGTAATATTTATTTATATAGACCAAGGTCACAAAGCGCTTAAACAATCAAAACAATACTCAAAAAAGTACATACTTTAAAGATCAAGATAATACTGAGAACAACACAGGAGTTCGAGAAATTCAAGGAAAAGCCTGAACAAATAGAAACGTCTTAAGATGTTTCTTAAAGGAGTCAGTAGACTCCATCAAGCGCAGAGAGAGAGGAAGATATATAACGACAGAAAAAGATTTTTTTTTTTTTTTATCTTGTAATCTAATAACCCATTAGACGAGCCCTGGAATAAACTCGATTGTCGACCTCCTACAGCGAGGGATCAAATGTCTCTTATTGCCTCACTGTGTGAGCACTGAGACCAGCTTTGGTTGGAACCTGTTAATTGATACAGCAACTGCTGCGCGGCTATTCCCTCAACTCAGCAGGACATCGTAGCTCCGTCCCTTCACTTTGCCTCGGCTGGCTCTACTGAACCAAGCCAGGAGAACTTTCGTTCCATCCAACAACGACGGAACAGAATCAAATTTTACAACACACAGGTAACAGCAACAACCCTGGGTGTTCAATAACAAGAAGAGGGAGATACTCACTCTCGGGCTGCTTCTCATTAGGTGTGATGGAGCGTATGAAGTCCTGCGGCGTCATGTAAACCTCTGTATCTCCGTGCTCGCCGATGACCTTAAGTGTGGCAAAGTAGCGGAAAATCTTGTCCGGAGTCGAGTAAGCCCTTATTCTGTTCTCGTACTCCATCACCTGCCAGACAGAGGGGAGGGCACAATTCATGACACTAATTCTTCAGATTAAACATGCTTCAGTAGAGCCAGTGAGCATCAGGAAGTGACACAAAAAAAGAAGGAGACACATTAAAATGTCTAAAGAGTAAATATTTCTTCTATAGGTGATGTAGTTACTGTTCACCAAAACACTATTAAATTATTTAGTATCATCGATTATTTTTGTCAAGCTACATTTTCTTTTTAAATTACATAACATTTAACTGGAAGTGTTTCTAATTAAGACACACAATGAGAATATTCTATTATAAAGGGTTAAATGCTGTTAACAAATGTGACATCGGTGACTTTGGCAGGAACTTGAAACATGATGAGCTAGAAGTTGTGCATAAATATCGCATCAGACATTTGCCACGACACTTGAGATTAATTTGAGCTGAACAAGAGAAGCTTGAATGTAACTGATGCTTGTAAATGTGAAAAGCCAATCAAGTCAAGATCTTAAATACACTGGCTGGATGAATGGATAGGAAAATAAAGAGCTTCAGGCTTGAGGAGAATTGCAATTCCACTTTTACCTTTTTTTGAGACAGACTGTTGACTTTTGGTGAAGCACCAATAATCTTAAACCCATTTGATAGTTTGTTGTCTTCGATTGGCTTACCTAATAAAGCTTTATTCAAATGCAATGCATCCTGTCAAAGATTGTAATGGATGCAGGATAATGTTTGGTCGAGAGACCGCCATAAAATCTCCATAAATGTCGACGCAAAAAGGGCAAACATCCCAGCACGCCTGAGAGGTGACGGGACAAAAAAAAAGAAAAAAAGAAAAACGGGAATATTAAGTGATGGCAGCATGACCGCAGTAAAAGTGTCATATTCCACTGGCCCTCATGTCCTTAGATTTACAGGCCACAGATCTCAACATCACCCACAATGAGAATCAGTGATGTTATTTTCAGCTTCCAGGCATTTGCGTTCGCTCGACTGACTGCTCATCCACAGCCAGGCCAGTGGAAATCAAAGTCACAGATATTTATAATTATTCACACTTTCAAGAGGTTGAGGAACATCTCAGTACAGGGGGGTGGGGGGGCATTCAGGTTCGAAACGGTATTTAAAAAGAGAGTTCACGAATTGTAATGCATTATTAAGCAGTTGAATATGAATGAAGAAAATTTTATCCAGCATCTTGGTAGTACCTATTTCGATAAAGTACCATTATGGTCATTTCATTTTGTATAGAATAACAATCAGAGCCTCAGTGGGCGTTTCACACAAGTGGCCATTTTGGACTTTTAATCAGGCAGAAAACATAGTCTGTCGAGATCTATCCTGTGTATCCATTAAAACTCTTCTTCACCTCCGAGAGGCTTTTATATACACAGAAATAAAAGGACAGATTGACCTTTTACTCTTCTCTTTCTCATTGCAATGGGGAAGTAGAGACAAAAGCAAAATTATCGGACTAACTTCTTTCTCTGAAATGGAAATATTAGTCACACCGAGACTAAACCCCGGATGAATCTGCTCTTATAATGGCAATTGAGCGTTGAAGAGTCGCATTTTCTCTTCTACAACTACTGCTATTCTGTCGATTAAAATGGGGGGTAGATGATGTTCAAAGCAGCGTGAGAAAGCTGAATTTTGAATTCAAAAGTCAAACCCCTGTACAGCATTGATGCGCCAAGTGACCTCTTGGCTCTTTCATAAAGCAAATTTTAGGGAAAGGGATTTTTTTTGTTGGTTAAATGGCAGTTGAGTTTATACATATAATTATTTCAAGCAGGATGGTTAAAATGATTGGATTTATTTTCACAGTATAAATATAGTCAAACAATATTCCAGGAAAAATGTCAAAATGATGACATTACCCAATATTAGAGTGTAGATAAGACGGGTGAAGCAAGATTAGTTTAGTGATCCATGTGAATCTGATCCAAACCAAACCCAGAAAGTCGTGGTTCAATCGCTCTTCATGTCTAATTATAGAAAGTCAATGAGGCATGTGTTGTGTGTTTGTTGAGAGGGTGAGACCCTCTGTAAGCACTGGAGTCAATGAAGTAAGTAAGTAAGTAAGTAAGTAATAATTATTTATATAGCGCTTTTCGAGACCAGGGTCACAAAGCGCTTAAACAATCAAAACAATACTCAAAAAAGTACATACTTTAAAGATCAAGATAATACTGAGAACAACACAGGAGTTCGAGAAATTCAAGGAAAAGCCTGAACAAATAGAAACGTCTTAAGATGTTTCTTAAAGGAGTCAGTAGACTCCATCAAGCGCAAACGTATTAAGACGTTTCTTAAAGGAGTCAGTAGACTCCATCAAGCGCAAACGTCTTAAGATGTTTCTTAAAGGAGTCAGTAGACTCCATCAAGCGCAAACGTATTAAGATGTTTCTTAAAGGAGTCAGTAGACTCCATCAAGCGCAAAGGCAGTGGTGATCATTGATTATATTAGTTCATTGAACTTTCACATGAGGGGAAATGGAGCAATATTTTGCAACAGGCCAGTGTAACAAATGCTTCATGTAGAATCTATGAATACTAATATATGAATTAAATATACTTTAATAATCGGTGTTCAATAAAAACCATGACTATGGAATTTTCTTACTTGAAGATACAAAGGTAGATACCGTTTATAAATATGAAAGCATTAAAATGTGTTAAAACATATGTCTTCTTACTGCTTCTTACCATCCAGGTTCCTTCATGGTTGACTTAATACGTCTTCGATTAGCCCATCACCTTGTAGGACATGCGAAGTTAATTTATTGCCGTCAACCCATCGTGGTGAAAAGACCGGACAGAATTTATGGCAGAGAGCTGACACTTTTGTCACACGAGTGAATCACGGTGTGCTGCTGTGATTCACAAAAACAGTTTTTCCTCCCCCTGACATTTATGCTTTCACCTCAAATCCGAGAGTGAATCCGTTGCGATGGTAATGTATGATTCACATCAGACTCATCACATCCCCTCATACGTACGCCCTTAGGAACAAACTCCCTCAGCCTGGTTTTATTGCGCAGCCAAATTAAACGGAACAGCGTCGCATAGATGGTAAATCCTTGTTGTTTATGAGCAATGAAATGGCAAATGATTTCGTCGTGTAGTTTACCAGAGGTTTGCATATTGAGCATTGATTGGGGGGAAGGCCTTTCAAAAACCAGAGGAAGCTAATAGTAGAAGCAACACTTCGGTTGTTTATTGGTTATTGATTACCTTGCGGTCACGGAACCCGGAGCGTATCTTCTTCTTTTTCCCGTCTCCACCCTCTTCGTCACCGCTGGCCTCCACCGATTTCTCAGAGTCCGTCTCCGTGTCCGGACCCTTCTCGAGTTCCTCTTCTTCGCCGAGTTGGTTGGAATGTCGGACGGACTGCCCTGCATCTGCGTTCGCTCTGGGTTTTTTTTTTTTTAAAGCAGATGAAGACATTTAGGTAGATTAAAGACTGGGACATTATTATATAATTTGTCAAGAGGGTTAAGTGTTGCAATATCTCTGTTGCGGCTCACATAAAGTGAAGAGCAGGGGAGGTATGAAGCGGAATATCTTATGCAAATGAAAGAAGACCGATGCTAAACAGGATCTAACCCAAGAGAGGAGCCAAGAGATAATGTGCTGCATCACTTTCCGTGGCTTTTTCCAATAAGCGAAAGGCTTAAACATGGCAAATCTTCAGAGGGGGAAATCATACAAATAATAATAAATAGGTCTGTTGGGGCCAGATAAATAATTCCATTCAATAATAGATGGGCCGAATAAAGTCAGCAGCGAAGCCCTGGAACAGTCTCGTCCCATCAGTCTCAAACACTGCCAGGCATCATCCATCACACAGACTCGGGCTGCACAGTCATCGTGTCCCCGCAGAGCCTTCGAGTCAACACCCTCTCTAGTCGTTTGCCTTAACCGTATAGCTGATTCTTTTTAATAGACAGCCATGAAGACATTGTCACACCCTCAGGGTGGCGGCCTGGAATGTCAACAGCACTACAGGGCTCTGTTGCACTGTTATGTAATGTGGGGATTTCAATTTGGCAAGAGGTTAGGCTGGGTGTGAAGACACTTATGAGCCTTAAAATGGGGCCAATTAGATACAATGAAGAGAAAATAAATCATATGAAATACATTGTGTGTGTGTGTGTATATATATATATATATACACTTACTACATTTAACCTATGTATCAGACATATCCAGGCAATGCCAGGTATTTAAGCTTGTTAAATATTATTATATTTGTGGAATTTTCTGATTTTTTTCTACAATACAATTGGCTTAAAAATACCACACATGACATGAACTAAATAAAACTCAGATCAATGGTTTAAAATGTTCAGAATGCGTGAAAAGGTGCATAAATGAAGGTTGTTTAAGGTGATCGTTTCATCCCATTAGACTCAAGAGGGTAGTACAATTATTCCAGTGTTCTGTTTGACGTTATGAAAATATAAGTGTTTTTGTTCATCAGCTTCATTTTCTAAAATAAAAATAAAAGTATGGATAAGAAGACAACACAAGATTTGGCAAAAGTATGATGCTATAAGCCGTTATGTCATCTGTGGCACTACACATAAATAGTGCAATAAATGCTAAAAAGAATAACAACAATAAAACAAAAAACCTCATCCAGTGATTAAATCAATAGCTACCAATAGATCGATTGTTTTCTCCAAACATAAAAATGAGGGCGAAGTCGGTTTGTTGATAAGGAACGATGAATGACTGTGGAGCATTAATCTGGGCATAAATAATAATAACAAATGAGGAAGAGGAATTCAAACTGTGACTTGGGAGCGGTTGACCCATTGTCGATGAATGTGCAGCGTGTCTAAACAAATATGTTGAAATTACATAAGCATCGGTGATGTTTTATCACTTTTGAAGCTACCAGTTTTACATTTAGAGCTAAAAATGTTTTTTAGTTGTTTAATTACTGTTAGGTTGCTTAAAATCAATTACTTTATGGAATAAAATCACCATTTTTGTCTGTTGCAGCCGTGTAAAATTGCCATAGCAGACTTTTTAAATATGAACGGTTTTATCTTGCAAACTGTTTTTTTAATTCACTGATTTTCTGTATTGTGCACGAAACCATTCATTGAACGATTGTTCTTAAAATAGTTTATATGTTCATATGAACGGCTAATAAAAGTTACTGGTTCTGATTCCAAACATGAGCATAAATTAATCATACAAGACACTGGTATTAAATATAAGATAAAGCCATTACAATTCTACAGTAGTAGATGATAGTCATCCGACTCAATATTCCTGTTCAGATGGTCTTGAACTATAAGTGAGCAAAAATTTGGTTTATTGCCTGTAAGCATGCTGTACATAGGTTACTATTAATAAAGCACAATATATTTGTATTTCTAAAATGTATAAACAAATAACTACAAAGTAGTTTCTTTTCAGGATTGTGAACTCAGTTCCACATTTTGAATTATTAACTGAACTAGTACATTTTAAAATTTGAGAACTGAACTTTGAACCAATTCAAGTAGAAACAGGTTCCAACACTGTTGATTTCGTTTTTATGCAAGAATGCTAACTTGAATCATTCCTCCTAGCAGTTGTTTTTTTCTCTTTCATAACTATAGGAATGCTATAAGAAAGGTTTCTGTTTCAATTCTAAAGTAAAAAAAAGGGTAAACAGTATCTGCAAGAAAGTGTACTAGAGAGTTCTAACACACAGTTGGGGTCCAATAAAAGAGAATTGTGTTACCTTTTCCAGAGAAGACCAGCAGTGGCAGAATAACCCATCACACCAACCAGTGCTGCCAGCTTTAACCTTCTTCGCCCTGATCCATGGACCGTCCCGCTGTGATACGAACGGGAAAGTCGGACCAGGCCGAGAGTCACGGCTGACAACGCCCGCAAGCGGAACATTCTGCAGGCAAGAAAAAACACTTTTTAAAAAGTCAACTTTGAAACATTGGCAGCTTAGAAGACTCACTGACGCATACCAAACCTTGAGGCCAATATTCCAGCCTAACAGGTAATTTTTGTAGTGCACTAGAGCTTAAATACATAAACCTACATATATGGCGATATATTTCCAACCATCCACCTTCCTAGGAATACTTACAAAATAATGAATATGCTAAATTAGTCTGCGAAAGCACATGCCAACGAAATTGAGTTAATCTCTTGAGATTTTCCTTCATGCTACCTTGCACTGGAAGTTACCTATGACACTTGTGGCATTAATGTCATTGGATCGTCGCACTTTAATTAGGAAGCTACACAAAGATGGGCTTAAACTAATTGCCGCCCGCGAAGTTAAGCTGCAGGACTTCATTTTCTACTGGGCTGATGCTTAATTTATAAGTGTGGTGGCGAGATGATTATCAATTAAAGAAAGGGAGTTTGCGGTGTGTGTGCGTGCCGCGCGTCGGTTTTAGTGTGTGAACTTTTCAAAGTGAGTTCGTTGGGGTGACGCCCGGAGTCTCCCGTCGATTTCCCATTAGCAATTCAAACAGCGTCAAACTGACTCAGCAGAGGGAAAAAGGAAGACGCGGAACATACTAATTGGGGTGTTCAGTGGCCCACGACAGGTAGAAGTGCAGGAGTTTAATCTAAGCATGTTGGAACTATGCCTGAGGAATTACAGGCAGCATAGTGCACGGTAGACGGATATAAAACACCAGTATTGACTTCTGTATGAAAGAGGATGTTAGAAAAATTGTTCCTCTGCAAAATAAACCTTTCCAAATGTTAAGAAACCCCTTTTATTAAGTATATAAATGATGCCCTAATTGGACATTTCAAGCTAGACTATCGCATGACATATTACTTTGCATTTGTTTTCTAAATATCACAGGATAAAGTGAAACACATTTTATTCAGTGTCTGGTTTGTTCGCACCACTATTAAAAACGTGACAGTTAGAGCTTTCTATTAAGTGAACACTAGTGGCAGGGTTTGAAATTAAAAATGTTCTGGGGACCATTAAAACATCTCACCATGACAAAGTAAGGGTTTGTCTGGGACAATCCTGCGAATGTAGAAATGGGTGTAAATAGGGGTTTCGAGGATAATTGTTGTGGGACATTGAGGGTTTTATACAAGATAACTGAATTTCTTACAACAAAAACCTATGACAAGTAAACACTTCTATTGGTCTTTTATTGTCTCCAGCTCAGACGCTTACGATCATATCATAGAGATTGAAGTTATAAAGAAATAATGAGATATATATATATATATATTATTAAAGGGTGAGAGAAAATATCAATACAGCCATACAGCACTATTCATTTTTTTCAGCTTTCAAAGCATTTTTTTATTTTAGTCATAGTTTCTTAATGGTTTACATTTTCAATTTAGTAATAAAATAAATAAAATACGTTGAATTTTGATTTAGAATTGCAAATGTTCACAGCATTTGTTGATTTTTTTCCGTTGCAATTGAACTTCTGGGAGCCAGATGGCAGCATTCATTACCGCCTCCATAGATAAAGAAACAATAAAATCTTGCGAAATCCTGGCGATGAATGAGGACAAGAGGATACAATGACCTTCAGCAGCTTTTAAAGCTGAGGTTGGGACCTATTTTGGTGTTCAGAATAAATGAGGCAGTTACGACTTGGTCAAGAGTCACGTGGTCTGTTTAAACATCAACACCGGAGTCCAGAGCTCAGGCAATACTACAAATATATCCTTGTTCTGACAGTATCGCAATATATTGTATTGTTGCTCCTGTATCGTGATATGTATAGTTTTGCCAGGTTATTGCCAATAAACACCCTTATTAAGGTCGCTATTTTTTGGCCAACACTGATAACCATTACTAATGAAAAATAAAAACATCAATGTATCTTTGTAACTTTAATTGGCCAAATTCAATGGAGTAATAATACTTGCATTAGTCGCAAAAGATATGTAGGCAAATTTATTTTTGCTTAATCACTTTATCTAGTGGTTTTCCTGGGAATTAACTAGTTTTACCCAACATGAACTAGAGTAGGTTTATTGAAAAAAGTAAGTAACAAAAGAAATGAACAGATTGGTGGATGTGTTTGGCTGTCCAGACTGCTTTCCAGTGTCTCCTTCCTGTTTCCCCAAGTTAGTTCTATTCTCAAATGTCATACAAACATGTCAGTCTGTAATACCGCCTCATATATGTTTCTATGTGTGTAAATACCTATATTAACATAAAAACTGTGGATTATTTGCTAGTTTTTTTCCTCTTTCAGACATGACCTCAACTTAAACGAGGTCCAAAAAGTAAAAGCATTAGTAGATCAAAAATAAACAAAACAAGACCAAATGACAAAAAGTGTGAGTTTGATAACAAAAAAATCACATTTAAACAAAGATTATATTATGTCGTGGTTACTTTTCCAAACGAAACGAGCATCATCCTAACATGCATCAAGGGAATGTAAACAAAGATGGACGAGCCGATTCTCAGTATCTCATGTTTATCATCTAAAACTACGTCATTTTTCCATATCGTCATGTCAACATGTAAACAACATACGTGGATAAAACGTTTTAATGTCGCACCATATTTTAAGTTGACGCTGACAATTCCAAACGATGTTTCTTTTTTCACGTTTCGTTTTGACTCCTTCTGAAGCAGGTTGTTGTAAATAGTCTTTGCGCTTCACAAATACATTATAATCGTAATAATACCTTTAAATATACAATGTGACATGTTTGAGACTCGCGTAGTTATTTTGCTACTGATGCTAACGCTAGCTAGCGAGCTAATAACAGAGGTGACAGCTAACGGAGAAAGTGACTCATAAATAATAGTTGGAGAAAGAAAGGATATATTTTTTTACTCACACGAGCGGCACCAGGGACACCAGTCAGTCCAAAAACGAGAAGGTTCGGCGACTGGGACTGCGAGTGAGACTGCAGAGATCCAGCAGAGATCCAGCTGCAGTTCCGTGTTCTCCCAGAGCACTGAGGGGGCGGGGCCTAACGTTTGGCGAGGTCCGCTACATATTTTCTTAAACCTCCTAATATTGACGGATTCAAGTTCCTCACATTTCAATTAAACTTTTTTTTTTAAGCCTTTTTAATTGTACTCTTTTAAATATCTGTCTTTAAATTATTTATGATCAACAGCATTACTTTTTCTATACTTTTCCCCTTATTTTTCAACTTAAAAAATAATTATTATTCCTATTTTCTTGAATAAGACACTTCGGTGTCCAATTATAAACGTATCAAAATTATTTTTAAATGATCAAAAAATAAATATCATCTATTTTGATATTTTAAAAAATAATTTTAAGGTAAATTGGGGAAAAAAAAACATGCATTTTATTATATTTTATATTTCATAAAGATTGTAATAATAAAATGTTTTATTAAAATGTTTCAAAGGTTTTGTTCCTTCATCCTATTGGCTTGACGCCGCCTTACAAAAGTCACAGTATAAATAGTGTATTGATATTCAACAGCACTCTATCCATTTTTAAATTTTCCAAAAAGACGAGATAAAACGTTTATTTATCATAGTTATTTTATGGTTAATTTTTCAATAAAGTGTGTGTATATAATAATAATATAATAATAGTACATATAATAATTCGTTTTTTTCCAATTAACATACAAATATTGATAATAATTATTTAATTTGTTAATTTTGGTGTTGGCTAGAAGTTATTACATCCTAGTAGCTAGAAAGGAAAAATGACATCCAGGGAGATCCTGCCGATGACGAGAGGATATCAACAGCCTGCTCCAGCTGCTTTTAAAGCTGATGCATATTCTAATTGCTTTTCGTTGGAATCTTCTGGACAATTTCCAATCAAAAATGATGTATCCTACAGTTCTGCTATAATCCAAAAGCATGACAAAACATCGGAACTTGGTGGCGTTATCTGCACTAATACAATCCCCAACCTGGTGTCTGTTGGGTAGTCATGAATACTTGGTCCCTTACACATGGCTTATCTTTTCTTATGGGGTCCTTCATAATAATCTAAAAGATTAAATACACTTCTTTTGGTGTCATCACACTTCTGACACCATCTTCCGGACCTGGACACCATGACACCAAGACCACCAACCATCTTTTAGATTATTATGAAGGACCAGTATTCATGACTACACAACAGACACCAGGTTGGGTTGTATTAGGCAGTGCAGATAACGCCACCATGTTCTGATGTTTTGTCATGCTTTTGGATTATAGTAGAACTTGAGGATACGTCATTTTTGATTGGAGATATTTCGGATTTATATTAACTTAATTTAACCTAAAAACAATCATAAAATGTCAATATAATTCAAAGTACCGTAAAATCGTATAATATATATATAATTGTCTCTTGAGCTGAATATATCGAATCGTATCTTGAGCTAAATAAATCAAATTGTATCCCAGGCTGAATATATCGTATCGTATCGTAAGTTGAATATATTGTATCGAATAGTGAGATTATGTGTATCGCTACAGCCCTTGTGTTGGTTAAAGGTTAAAAAAGTTTATTTAACATATCTTATCCTCTAACAAAGCAACAGTCTGCGATATCACATTGCAATAATATTTGTGAGTCTAATATAACTGTCAACTGATTTTAATTATATGCTGAGCTTGATATCTGTTGTCAGTCAAACCTGATTGACAACCGCTGTGGCAAAAGAATACATTTCAAAGAAACAAGTCTGCTTTTGATCATGTTACTTACAAGTTTAATGTTATAAATAAGGTCAGGGTAGTGAAGCACCACGTCGTAGTCTTTTGGGTGTTTTTGTTGTAGGTCCTGAAACAGATCCTGACAAAGAAACAAGAGAAGCCTTGATGTTGAAGGTTTGGAATAATTAACTCTACTGTTGTAAAACGTCCACCAAACGTTGCTCTCTGGAGAATGGGTGATTTAATTTATTTATATATGCTGCACCGCCTTGAAAAGTGAATCTACAGCTTCGGCGTTCTGTCAATATCGCTCAATCAATACGACTATTAGGTTAACAAATGGGCGGTGTCAGGTGACATCAGCAGATTGTTGGGAGTAGCCTTTCCCGAATGACACACATTCACAAAAGAATATTCAAGAAAATACAATCTGAAGAAAATAGAAAATTTGCTATTTATTGTTTGTTTTTTCTGTTGATTTCTACAAATAAAGATTATTTTTTGTAAGAAGCACGTCCTCATTTTGTCTTCGTCTTTCATACAGTGAGAACATTCTGCTATCTACTGTATATATCTGTCTGTCCTCCTGGCGGATTTAGATTTAGGTCCAAACTCAGTGGAAAGTTAAAATCGCAGATCAGAAACGCAGAATTGTTTCACTTCTTTTTTTCTCGATAGATTAGTTTAATATTGGCTCAGATGGCTTACCACATCTCTGAGATAAGGTAAGGTAAGGTAAAACTTTATTATACAGCTAGAAAGGCGATGAGAAGAAGGAGCTGTCTCGCCTGCGGTTGATACAAAAACTCTGCAGCGAGAATTCTGACCTGCTCTAGTAGAAGAACTCGCATTTCCCCGATCCTTTAAACTCTGCACTGGCTGCCAGTTTCTTTCAGGATCAACTTTAAAATTCTGGTTCTTACTTTCAGATCTATTCATGGTCATGGTATTCAGCTCCTTCCATCAGTGATCTGATCCAGCCTTACACCCCAGCTCTGGCTCTGAGGTCTGTGGATCAGAATCTACTTATGATTCCTCGCACACGCTTCAGGACCAGAGGAGAGAAAATCCTTCCAGGCTGTTGCTCCCAAGCTTAATATCTTCCTCTCTCTCTGTGTTTGATGGATCTACTGACTCCTTCAAGAAACATCTTAAGACCTTTTTGTTTATGCAGGGTTTTTCCTAATCTTCTGGGACTCCTGTGTTTGTCTTATGTTGTCTTGACCTTTTAGAGTTTTTAGGTTTGTAGGTATTTTAAATTCATAATGCTTTTCATTGTTCGAGCGCTTTGTGACCCTGGTCTAGAAAAGGCGCTTTACAAATAACTATTGAGGAACACATTTTAAGGGAGCATGTGGAAACATTTGGTATTCAGAACATGTTTTGTTTGTACTTTATGTGTCCTTTTGTTATTAAATTATCCTCTGTCTTCACCTATCCACTTTGAGTGAATTCCCTGAAGGTTACCTGTGGAGCTCCACCTTGCTGTTCCATGAAAACACATTCTTTCTAGCGCCAATGCATGCTGATTGATGGCATTATCCTGCAGTGGAGGGGCAAAGGTGTGGCAGCAGATAAGACAAGAGCCTTCACAGCACGATAAGTGGCCAACGGCTGTTTGCGTCTTAACTCTGGAGTGTCGCATTAGAAGCGAAGGGATAGTGCGGAAGCAAACAGCAGAGATGCTTGAGCGCTCTAAACAAGTACTTTGTGTGATAATGGAATGACGAATACATGGTTAAAATGAGAAGCAGCAAGTTAAGTGGGAGCAGTTTAACAAAGCAAACCGAGAGTGTCATTTTACTGCATCTATTCTGAGTTTTGGGAGCCATTGTTGGAATTAACGGTCACACGCGGCCTCATTACGATAATGCTACTTTATGTAGTGCATGATTGGTGATGTGTCGGAAACACACTGCTGCGGCATCAACCTGCATTGGGCCAAAAGCACTTTAATTAACATAACAGCTTATTCTAGTTCATTTGAGAGTATTCAGTGCAGACTGACAGCTTTGTGGAATTCCGCCAAGTTATCCCAGTAACACAGTGCACTATGAAGATATCATGATGGAGAAATCGTTCGGCAGCCTCTCTGCGATGAAACAACGTCCCAAGGTTTACATACATATCCGTACAACTGTCCGGAAAATGGTGTCAAAAGTGTGATGACACCATTTTGACACCATGAATTTTCAATCAAAAATGACGTATCCTCAAGTTCTACTATAATCCAAAAGCATGACAAAACATCAGAACATGGTGGCGTTATCTGCACTGCCTAATACAACCCAACCTGGTGTCTGTTGTGTAGTCATGAATACTGGTCCTTCATAATAATCTAAAAGATGGTTGGTGGTCTTGGTGTCATGGTGTCCAGGTCCGGAAGATGGTGTCAGAAGTGTGATGACACCAAAAGAAGTGTATTTAATCTTTTAGATTATTATGAAGGACCCCATAAGAAAAGATAAGCCATGTGTAAGGGACCAAGTGTTCATGACTGCCCAACAGACACCAGGTTGGGGATTGTATTAGTGCAGATAACGCCACCAAGTTCCGATGTTTTGTCATGCTTTTGGATTATAGCAGAACTGTAGGATACATCATTTTTGATTGGAAATTGTCCAGAAGATTCCAACGAAAAGCAATTAGAATATGTCGTTTTTTGGAAGAGGTTGCAACATCCATCCGAAAGGCTTCTTCAGTCCTGAAGCGAAGACGCCCCTTGGACAAGAGGTGAAACATCCTAATGAAGACAGTACGTTGTTTATACCCTTAATGTGGTTTCATTAGATGTGAAGATTGTGGGTATTGCAACGGGCCGAATGGCAGACGGAACTGCAGATTTAACCGAGATAGGCGGAACCAACTTGCAAATCTGCCCATAGATCTCAGCTTTTGACGCACCCAGTATACAAATTGTAAAGTACATGACCTCCCTAGCCCGTGAAGAAATGAAGTAGCTACTACTGAAGAGCATTGTAGAAGTTGTTCTTTCACCTTTAACCCTTTTCACACATTTTAATGAACCCGATGATTTTTATTGCACATACTCCTCAACATATAAACTTAACCTTGAACACTGGCAATACTCTCTAGAGACTCTTGTCTATTATCTTTACGACCTTCATCCTGCATTGTCGATAAACCTTGTAACACCATCTTCTTTGTTTCATAACACGGTTTGGTGACTTGAGAAAAGAAGCTGAATGTTTGAAGAAGATTGCCTTTAATAGTTCTTAACTTATGTTCCTTTTTTGTTAGCTTTTTTGTCAAATATGTTGATATTCCTTTTTTTTTTTTAGTTTAATTTGCTATTGAGTTTTAATTTAAATTTAATTTCTCAGAATTCTTCCATTGAAAAAGGCTAAGCAGGTTTTGGAAGCAGCAAAGATTGCAATACAGTTGAGACTACATTTGAATACTGCATTTAAATGACATGTAGTCTGACAGGCAAAGTAGAAATGCACCAAAAAAACAAACATATACACATCAACACAGTGGCTTAGAGGAAAAAACAAAGTCGCCTGAATAGTACCTCTAGGATGATAGAGGTTTCCGAACTATGGCAATATCGTCAAGAAATCCCAAACTACTACTGAATGAACAATAAAATCACTTTCAAGTTAGTAATTTAATTGTAAGCTGTGCTTCTAGTTTTTTGTTTTTTTAATGAACCAGGGTCTTATAATGGTTAAAAGCTATAAAGTCGGTGGTAAATACATATAAAACTTTGAGTTTACAAATGAATGGATGGAATTAAAAAATGATGGATAAATAATGGATTCATGGGTATCAGATGGACGGACAGGTAGATAGATACATGGCTAGATGGATCAAATTCTTTAAGTGAAAATTAAAACCTGTGGGTGTAAATAAATAAATAAATAAAGAGGTGTTCAGTTTCACTAGTGGAGCAGTCGACTGTTGCGTGTTGGAGATTAAACATTAGACTAAGTATGTGTCACTTATCAACCAAAAAAAGGCCATTACCCTTCCCATTGCTTCCACTTACAGAATAATTCTGAAAGGAACAAACTCCCCACACTCCACTCTGAGCTCTTGATTTTTCTATTTGGGGATTCATGTACATTTGGAAATGCTGTAGGAGAGGCTTTGAAGATGGGTTCAATTAGACGTCCTGCTGTAAGATATACTTTTGGGACGGTGTCTCAAGAGTGAATGAAGGACAAGCTAATATTAGACACATGGTAGTAGAGGACATTATGACTGCCAAGACAGCCTGACTCACTGCTCAACAATTATCTCTACAGAAAGATCCCTATTAAGGTTGCCTTTGAGGGGTTTTGTTGTTGTTTTTCCCTTAAACACAGCACACCACAGAATCTTTGTTTAGCTAATATCACATCCATTTTGTTATTTACTCGAGATTATGTGTTAAATAACTATTATAGTCTAGAATGGAAAGCAGTCGAGGCCATGTCTGAGAAAAGAGATTCTATCGATGGACACTTCATCCTTAATAACAGTTGAATCCATTCTGTCTTCTGTGTTTTACTGATCAAAATCTCCGATCACAGAGTAACTGAAATACGCTTTGTATTCTTTTACCACCCTCTTACCCTTAGGATCTTTTCCACTGCTCCAAAGTCTAATCTTAAAAAAAAAAAAAAAATTGCCTTTCCCCGATTCACTGGCCTGATAAGTGGTTTCCTTGAGGCCACAAAGCTATTTCGTCCCAGTCCCAGGAGTTCTCCACGCAATGTCCATTGGAAAAATATTCTTTGTTTGCTCATTAAACATGTTGTGAGAAGGCCATACGTACCAAAGTACCTGTCAAAAAATCCACCGCCTTCCCAGTTATCTGAGACAAAAAAGGGGAAATCAAAAAGGGAAGTGACAGATAATGATATTTCTCACAACTTCAGTTGTTGTTCAATGGTTGTCCTTAATTCTCTAAACTTTTCAAAGTACCTCTCAGTTCCCTTGAAATAGAGTAAAATTGTTGTTTTCTATTGGGACCTCTGGAGATTGCTGTTCTTTCTATGTGACTCATCTATCTGTATCTGTCAATTGTAGGTGTGGACCTTTTGTTGGAATGATGTTTGCCTTTGTTGTGTTCTTGATGCCTTTGTGTTAGTGCAATGACAATTACTAATAATTACTGTATGTTCTAGTGTGTGTTTTATTCATTGCATTTTTTGTGTATAACACCTATGCTGTGTTTTTGGCGGAAGCTTTTATAAACGTTTTATATGACTCTTTTTTATGACTATTTGTTCATTGTATTCCACGGCTATATTTGGGTGATTTTGACCTTGGCTCCTGCAGAGGTTTAAGTTTAAGTGAGTCATTTTCAGGGAGGGGAGGGGTGATTTAACACTGGTGGTAGAAACTGGTTTTTAGGTGGTATTCAATTTTTAATGCTGTGTATCTTATTTCAGAGGGGAGGTGGAGGGGGAGGGAATATATGTACATTCTTTATAAGAAATCAGACGCTTTGATGCAAAGTAGATGAAGAAAATAAAGAGAAAACAAAGAGTTTATGATCAATAGGGGTCTTTTAGGACACTCCTTCAGTCCCGAAGTGGTCTCCAAAAAGATAAAAAGGGTCGAATTTTTAATTACAAAACACTGTGTAATTCACAACATTACAAATAATAGGTTTTGAAGAAATGACAATTATATATATATATATGTTTAATATGTTGGGAAAACCAAAAAAAAAAATATAAGGACATTTAAAAAAAAAACCTTAGTCTTAATTTGATTAAAAATTATTTCGTTTTGTTAATTCATTTTATTTGAATATACCAAAGAGCACCACATTTTTTACTTCATATACTTTATATAAGGTAAGGGAAGGTAAAACTTTATTGATCCCTCAGGAGGTCTCCTTTGGGAAATTGTTTATATACTTTATTTATTATATTTATAATATATACTTTATACGAAATGTTTAATAAATACCTTTAACGCAAAAATTGTTATTATATCATAAAATAAATTGTGGAATATTTTACCATACACAGATTCCATTGAAACATCTCAAATAAATTACTTTAATATCTAAAACATATGAACAAAATACAGATTAAAAAAGAAAAAACAAAGAGAAAAAAAAGTGGAAAAAATATCTTCAGAGGCAGATCTTTAACAAAGTAAATATATAAAGTTAAACCCAAATGTATAGAGTCAAAGGTACACATGTGGCCCCCCATAGGAACCCACTTTGCCAAGATCTGATCTTTAAAGTCAAAAACTTGAAATCGAAAGATCTCGACCTTCCTTTTATCTTCATGTCAATACTTCCCCCCCTTTAGTATCGTGACGTGTCATGGACCAGAGCCAGGGTTAGCGGTTTTTTTTTTGTGTTGTGCATCTACTGGTGCAACACTGGGCATGTGTATGAAGAGGGTAGTCCAGCCCCGCAAAAAAAAAAACCCGCCCACCAAACCCTCCCCTCTTCCCTTCGGTGCGTCTACGGTCCGCCCGCAGCAGAGTCTCCTTCCCCGGCGAGAGCTTCCACTACAGAGATGGCTGCGAAAGTGTGCAGATCGGTGCTCCTGTTGTCCCGGAGCAGCGGCGGAGCGGCGGTCGGCAGCCTCCCCGCACTAGTCGTCTCGTCCCAGCGACACCATCGGAACCTCAGACCGGTAAGTGGACCCGGAGTGAGAGAGAGAGAGAGGGAGGGAGAGAGAGAGAGAGAAGAAGGGACCGGGGCAGGACGGAGCGGCTAAGGAAGTAAAGCTAACTAGCTGTTTTTTTTTACCTGTGCCTTTTTTTTTTAAATGTTGTGTGACGGGTGGGACCGAGGCGAGACCCCCTGGGTGTCGATCCGTAGCGGGACGTTGAGGTCTTGACAGGCAATGCAGTTTTTTTTTTTTTTTTTTTTTTTCGTTTTTTTTTTGGAAGCCCATCAACACCCCCTGGCGCTGCCCCCCGACGCTCCTCTACCTTGTCACCTTTTTTCCGTCCTTCAACTTTGTCGTCACACATTCCGATCCGATCTGGAGGTTTTTTTTTTATTTTTATGGATTATTATTCCTCAGTATCTGCAGTGAAGGGGATTGGCTTCCTTATCGACCGCTTCTTCTCTTCTTTCTTTTTTTTTTCTTCCCATTTTCACCCAATTCAGGTCGCCACTCTTTTTGTGATACACCTCTTGTATCTGCGGTGTTATGTGTGTGTGTGTTGCAAAAAAACTCATGTCATAATGGAAGTGTGTGTGTGTGTGACGCGCACACACTTCACAGGAAACATGGAAGTCCACACTTGATGATGTCAGACTTTTGACTGCTGCTTCTCCCCTCCCTTGTGGGTGTTTCCCCATTTTCAGATGGGAGATCCTGGGTTTTCCTGCAAGGTTCTGAGATGTCAACTCTGTAGTTCAGAACTACTATTTACAGAAGCACTCTTACTCCGGGCGTAAGAATGAGGAAGTAGACTCAGTCGACCACAGCAAGCGTTTATATCCAAAAACACATTTTTGCTGTTAAACTCCCCGCAGGTCTTTTTATTTTTATTATTTTTTTGCTTCATTTCCTTTGACTCCATTTATCAAGTCCGACAGCACTTTTTAACTTTTGATTCTTTTTTTATTCAATCTTTCTGTTGATGCCTCAAGACCAGAACTGTAGTAGATGCAACCACAACTAATACAGACAGATTTTAGTTGATTGACAAATTCAATAAGAAACTGGCTAATGGACCTATTTGCCTAAATAAAAAAGAAGGTCTCAAGTGATGTTCAGTGATCTGCTTTAGCAGGCCTAGCTAAACTGTAATGAGCCTCCCACTAAAGAAATGAATAAGTAATAAAGTGCTTCTTCAAGTGCCTCAAAATTAGCTCACTTAGGAGAGAAGTTGCTGTTGGAACCCATGGAGATGCCAGTATGTTAGATTTACCTTTGCAGCGGGTGTTTTTCTTTTTAAAGTCCTGGATTGAACTTGAAAGTTGATGTTATGGTCGACGTGCTTTGAGATGAAACTACAAGTAGACATCTGGTTTATTGTTAAGTGTACTAATGTAGGAGTTGGTTGATACAAACTTACTTAAGGGTCTTTCTTGACTCCATCTGTTGTCTTTCTAGTCTTCACACTTTCTTGCTTCCTGTATTGCTAACATCCGTTGTCCAATACTGTATCTCCTCCACAACCTCCCTATCTTTTTTTGTCTTTTGACATTTTTAACTATTTTTTTGTTTTGGCTAAAAACTCCTTTCAACTTATTCGTTTTCCCCCCCAAAAGTTCTGCAACATTTACCAGTATGTCCTGAAGGTAAAAAAAACGCCCTCAGAATGCTGTAACCACTTGATCTGTCGTCGCACTTGTACGGTTAAAAATATGAGAAAAGGTTTCACCGCCGTTAAATATAAACCTAACATGCCTTCAAACAAGAATATATTCTCTTTTTTTTTTTTTAAATTAAGGACAGAGCAAGGGTGTGTCCTAAATCGCGCACTTCTGAACTTACACAATATTTTTAGTGCGCAAGTGCTTCCCAAAGAGCAGTGTGCGAAAACGTAGTGCGCAATGAACACTCAATTGGTGCACTCAAATGGCGAGAAAATTGAGTGTGGATCGATGGACTCTTTACACTCTCAACGACCTCCATCTTAGTGACGTATATGCCGCTAAGTAGAAGCTATGTCGCTGATGACGTGTCTTCGGAGCAGATACCGGCGTAAATGTCTGGAGAAAACACTAATTTTACAACACAACAACAGTAATAACACAATTAAACACTACTTAATAACTTGTTTGTATTGGTGAAAAGCGTTGTCAAGTGTCGGCGATTCGGTTCCAACGGCCGGTTGCGATCAGCGTTAAAAAGTAGTAGAAGAAGTTGTCGAGTCATTTCCGAGTGTGTAGTGGCAGTGTTTGATTTGAGACAGTACTATCCTGTCGGGATTTGAGCACTGTGCAAGTAAGTGCACTGTTTAACAGCGTACTGTAAGGCAGTGCACTTAGAGAAGTGCACGATTTGAGACACAGCACAGGTATTGGGGGTGTAAGTACACAAGAGCGCTTTCCCTACTGTATGCAGAATAAAACTGCGAATCCGCTTTTTAAATTATTTTTAAATGCACATTAAACGGTTACATCACGAAAAAAAAAAAGACAAATAAATATGACGTCACATACCTGGATTGGCCAAAATGTCCAAATTCTTAACCATCATAAAACATCTTGGTGTTGCTTTAATAAGGAATAGAATGCACCACAAAATATATTTTAAAATAAAACATCTTAAGACTTTCTTATTCGTGCAGGCTTTCCCCTGATTGTCTGGGACGCCTGTGTTTTTTTCTCGGTGTTATCTTGACCTGAAGCATATCTTGTATTGGGTATTGTTTTGATTGTTTAAGCGCTGGTCTAGAAATGCACTCTTCAAATATAATTGTACAGCAAAGTTAGCTTTCTACGGTTGTGCTAAAGTTGTACAACGGTCCCCTTAAAGTAAACTGTTTTTGGTATCGGGGGTTTCTTCTAAGCATGACTTGGTTAAAGTCAAATTTCAAGTCGTGTCGCCCCCCCCCTGTGAGACCGGTCAGGTGTTCTATAATGAGAGAGATCACTTCACCTGATCTGAAGAGCATCTTCTTCATGTTCAGGTTCTTCACAATAACTCTCGGGGGCCACATCAAGCTCCAGGCTTGCATCATGCATCTAACTAGCTTGGCTTGAGTGTTCCTCCCCAATCGCTGTAATTGACCAAGTCAATCACTCCCTTATGCTTGAATAGCTGTGACCCGAAGTCACGGTGCGCCGGATCCCCGGAGGGAGTTTCTACGGCAAACACTCGGTCCTCCGGAGGCTCACAGTTAACCTCTGCCGGATTACTATTGAGTCAACCGTCATATAAACGCCGGCGTTCTGAAGCCGAGCAGGGGAGTTAGGATCGTTGCGAATAAAACGGAGCTTATAATGGATGGTGAATCTCTAGTTTGAGTTTTCTCTAAATCGAGCGAAATTGAATCAACAAAGCTTTTTTTTTTTTTTGTTTTAAGACGACCGGCTCATTAAAGCCCAAATCGGTCCGCGGTGGCAGGGACCGGGGCCGGAGGCCCCCGATCCTGACATCTAATCCAATCAGAAGAGGAGTAAACTCATTTACTCGCAACTGCCTTTAAAACGGGCTCACCCCGTCCAAGTTATCCAGATGATCCAGATAAAAGAATGACTGTCATTTTTGTGTCGCGCTATAAAAGGTGATAAAAGCCATTCGACGATTGACGGATCGGTTCTTTTTTTTTAAGCGCCGCCATCCACGCGGTGGTACCGTCCGGACGGTATCTATGTATTCACGTGTGACGGTGCGAAACCGCATTGTAACGTAGACAAAACACGTTGACATTTAATGATGAATGAAGTGTCACCCTGGAAGGCGGGGACGACTAATTGATGATTTCCTCTTTGTGTCACAGCTGGATGATTGACACTCGGGTGCTGCTCTCCTTAATGCACGTTGGTCGGGATGAGTTATTAGTGTGAATATTAATGCCACTTATTTTTTATATAAATTGACTAGGGATTGGTTTCCAACAATCTGGTGAGAAGGATAATTGTTTTTGCTTGTGTAGGTTATTATCTGTACCTATAATCAATGACATTAATATTACTTAAGAGCAGGGTTGCACAACAGTTCTTGCACCCAAGACCTTTTTAACGTTGGCATTGATTTAACGATGATTGCAACCAGCTGTAGGAACGCTATCGGCGACACCTGCTGGCAGCAGGTTTTGCAAGTTTGGATCAAGAAATATGAGACGAAATATTCGCGAGATATTTACTCCGGTATTAGCACCGAAGATGTGTCATCCTCCTACTGCTGGCTGAAAATACCTTTAAATGTATGCATATAATAATAGAATACTAAACCATATTGCTGAATTAGTGGTAGTCCATGCAACAAGATGATATAGTATTTTTTTTATTTTTAATTTGCTAGTTTGAAACTTGAAAAACGACACCTTTCAGACTCATTTTATCAATACAATTTAAATTATATAAACATTTTTTTGTGTGTTCCCACTTTTACTGAAAAACTGTCTCCAAATACTTGTACATTTAGATCGTTGTATGAGAAAACTAAGTTACAACCAATCCTTTTTCTACTTTACATTAAGAACAAATCCAGTTCTAAGCGTTATTTTGCAAGACAAATGCTGTAAAACATGAATTCACCCATGAGACAAAATGTACTTTCCTTCATGAAAATATCAGTTTGATATTTAAGATTGGGTCTGTATCTACAGAGATGTATAAATGTTTTTTTTACTTAACAGGAATTTAAATTCTCCTCATCAAAAAATATAAAACCGTATATGTTGCTAAATGTTAGAATACTGTTAGCAATTAGCCTAGCTAGCGATCTTATTTATTACATTACATTCAGACCCCGTTTGACTACTTAAAAAGAGCGACTAAAATCCGAGCTGATTTTTTGTGGAGGACCGTTCTATTTTTAGGTTCCATCTCGTGTGGTCTGCCTGAAGAGGGGGGTCTTGATAGTTCTGGTCAGAGCAGCTTCATAGATCGTTTCATTTTTATGATACGATGACTCTCTCAGATCGCAAATCTTAATAGGCATGAAGTGCAACTGCTTTAGACGGCGCAAAAAAATGAATGCATCAAGAGCTTTTTTCCCTCGGGGTCGTCTTCTCTCACGCCACTTCCAATGATCCTTGCTTGAGAGTTCCTCTCGGTCAATAGGCGACTATATATTTTATCCAGTCTATATATCGTCTTCTCGTACATTAGCGAAGCCCCGGGGCCGACGTGGCGCCAATTCAGCGAAAAAAATCTTCTTTTCGTCGATACATTTTGGTGTTTGTTTATCCGTCGGCCGCGAATCGAAACGGGAAGGGATCTGACGAAGCGCTTTTCGTGTCGTCACCGAACGACTTGAGTTATCGTGATGGCGCGTCAGGAAGACGAGCGCTAATGCGGCGAGAGAACATCTTGCTCCGTGGCGCCTGAAAATCTCTTGAATAACCTTCGACATGTGCTGGCTTTTGCTTTCGAAATCGTGCTCCCAGTTCAATAGACGCGCTGCATATTATCCTGCCGACATTTCCATTAAAGTCGACAGACCATTTTTTGTTTGATTTTGGAATGTGAAAAGCTTTGAGCCCCAAGTTTTATTATTTAAAAATAAAAAAATAAAGCCATGGGGCATCAGAGAAGAGGAAGTGTTGAGATACGGCTCATCCTGTACTGCTTCGGTAGCTTTTTAGACTTATTTTTTAGCACTTAAATGTTTCTGTGTAACCGATTTAATCCACTGGTCACCAGTTGTTGAACCATCATTTTAATAAAATGTATTTTCTAATATGCCGAACTCACGGCAGGGAATATCCAGCTGAGCCTCACAAGAGGAGCTGCTTGGTCAGGTTTTTTGGGGAAATCTGATCCAGGCTCATGTAAATGACTGTCAGGACGGTCAATCGATGGGGAAAAGGGTCTAAAAGGGAGCAGCTGAGAAAATATCAATGGTATCGATGAATAGAAGTAAAAGATGTTGCGAGACGGAAAGAGACGACCTGAAGATCATCGTGAGCACTTATCTTTCAAGACTAAACTGAATTTTGGAAATGTTTATTTTGCTTCAAACTTTTTTTTTGTGTTGGGAAATGTTTTTTCTCTCCACTTAGACTTCCTCTTTTGATCCTAAAAATTAGAAAAAAATATGGAAATATCCAATTTCTGCTATATTATTTCGAGCTAAATAAATGGTAGCAAAGTAAAGCAATGTGTAACCACTTATTTAGGTTAGAATCAGAATGGGCAACACGTGTTAACTATTTATGAAGTACGTATCCATGTATTAACAGGAAATTGGCCACTTATTAACCGTTATAAAGTACTAACTCACACCTTGTTCATTGTGACTGTATTGTACCTGTAATAACCTGATAATAGGTAGTTCAAGCTGAACAACACCTTTATTACTGATTATTAACAGGAAATAAACAAGTAGTGAAAGAGTAAGATGGTGGTGGAAAAAAGCTTTTCCTTTATTTATCAATAATAAAACTGTATCTTTAAGTAAAAGCACAAATGTACGAGTATTAATAGCATTTTATATTTACTAAAAAATATGTATTTGGAATATTATTATATTATATATGGCAACATATTCATACTTAATTCACAAGTATTTTAATGGTTATAACGTCAAACATGGTTTACACTTTAAAGTATTTTTCTACTGGGGAAAAAAATGAACCTACAAGTATTAGTATCCTAATGACTAATCCACATGCTTTTTATCGAGTAATTATGAATCTAATTGGTATATGTTTGCTTTTTTCCTTTAAAAAAGACGGTGTTAATAATTGTGAATTAGCTCTTATTTACTTTATTTCCTGTTAATTATCATTAATTAACGTTTTGTTCAGATTGAACTTTATATCATGCTATTAGCGGTAGAATAAAATCACAATGAACACGGTGTAAGTTTTTGATAATCGTTAATAAGTGGCTTATTATCTGATACAGATATCAATAAGAAGCGTATTAATAGTTAATATGTGTTCCTCATTCTAAAGTGTGTTATTGTAAGAAAGGGATGTTGTCAAAAAAGGGATTAATGGAAAATTAAGTTTTTGTTTCAGGCCTTATTTTTAGATTCTACTTTGCATTTTCTATTTTATAATTCTTTATCTGGTTGTAATTTCTAGACTAGAGTTCACTTATTTTAAGATAAAATTATTTTAATGCATGAACAGATGTTTTTTACTTTCTATATGTACCTTTTGGATTTGACTGGCGACCTTTCCAGGGTGTCTCCAGCCTCTCTTACTTTACATCCCTGCGTCACCTTAGTTTATTCTGTCTTCCAAATCCCATATAGCTATCTAAACATTCCTGTATCCAGTGTCATGCATAGGAAACTTTTCTAGTCTGCAGCCAGTTTGCACAGTTGAGTCAACAGTTCATATATATATCGAAAATATTATATTTGTCTGCAAATATTTGGATGTTGGATGTTAGAAGACGAGCTCTTTGCTTTTAGGGTTTGCTCACACAAGGTGAAATATGGAACTTTTGGGATCTAGGTTTGTTCCTCACAGTTACTTGTCAATTTCAGTTGTTCGTTTTTGTGTGTTTTATTTACGTAGTATGTTTTTTAAATGAAAAAAATAGGTAAGAAAATGATCGTGATCATTTTAGTAACTTGGTTTTGTCAGAGCCATTGAAAAGGATTCCATGATCTTGTCGCTCCAGCGATGAAAAGCCGCTACAGAGGTCCTGTCAGCTCAGGTGTCGGGGTCCTCAGAGATCTGCGATGTCTGCTCGGGTTCTGAAGCGGCACGGCTCACCTGGCAGGAGTTTGGCAATGAACTTTCAAAGTGTCACGTTTGTTCAGCGGAGACCCGAATTTGACAATTCTCTTTTTTCCCACCGCCTCGCTCTCATTTGTTCACAGTCCGACAGGTCGGATTGGTTCGGTTATTTATCCAAGTCGAGGAGTTGGCGATTGAATTTTTTTCTGGCCCATGCGATGTGCTGCGACTGCAAGTGAGGGCTGTCAGGATAAAATACATCAGAATGGATAAGAAGAAGCCCTGATGTTGGAAAATAAGTACTGAATAACAAATTATATAAAGTTGTCCGTGATAGTGAGAGATAACTAAATATTTGCACTACCTTTTTTTATTAAAAACATTTTTAATTTATACATTTTCATGAAATTTACTTGCATTGCTTGTTAATATAGTATAATTTATTCTAAATATAAAATTGGAAAGAAGATTTTAAAAGTAAAGTAAGGGTAAAGTTAATACTTTATTATTATAACTTTATTTTGGCTTTTGTTTGGCTGCCATGAATATTTTTACATGGTCTAGTTAATTATTTTTTGTATGTATTCCTGAGGCTGGCTTAAATATACAGTATTTTTCTGATTATAAGTGCACTTTAAATCGTTTTAATTGTCTCAAAAACTAGTGTCTTACAATCTTGTGTGCCTTTTACTATTAATTCTGGTTGTACTTTCTAAAAATGGAGCAGATTTTATGTAGTACACAGCACAGAGAAACCTGTTGTTGTGTTCTCCGTACTAGTACTCTGCAAGGCTCCAAGGTATTGACTGACTAAATATAGATACTGCGTTTCAACATACTGTTACGGCACCTGTTTGGAAACACGCTAACTGAGCGTATTTTCGAACTCAAGGCTGTCAGTCACGCAGTAGAGTAGGGCTGGGTATAGAACATTGGTTCTGAAATGCTTCAGAAGTACCGACTATCGAAACAACGTTTTTTTTCAGTGCCAAGTTTCCAGTGATCAAAACTTGACAATGTGTGGATTTTTGTGGAAGAGAAAGGCAGTAAACGTCAGATTAATTTGTAATTTGTAAGTGTTCTTTTGCCATGGAAGTTATTTGTTACTGGTATTTATTATTTTCAGGAAGAAAACGGTGTAAATTTACCGATGCTGAAAATCAAACCCCAGATGTAATTCGAATTTTCTTTTTTTCCCTATTGAAAGTATCAGTATGGGTACAAGAATCTAAGATTTTCAAATCGATACTTGGCCCTTCTGTAGATTAAAAGCTCCTTTAATATCCAGTGCACCTTATAGTCCAAGAACTATGGTAGGCAAAGGGCCCTTGGGCTCCACTCGCTTCAGGTTTGATTAAACATTCTCTATCTTACTGGTGTTGGTCGACTCTCCTTTACTTGACTTTCCTGCTGTTACCTTTTCATTCCGACCTGCTGTTCGCCTCACGGGGGGAAAGCAAAAGGACAATGTGTTTGTGGTCCATCTGGCCTCTTGTTTACCCAACAATAAGGGTTTTATTTTCACGTTTGGACTCCTCAATGGTCCACCCTGACAGCGCGGCTAATCTGCCCTGAATTACGGAAAGCGATATAAAGGAACGGTTGCTGGTGGGATGGACTCGCTCCTTATTATAAACTGAGTGGGGATTTCACCCTTGAAGTGCTAAACGACTGGTGAACCGCGGCTGTCGACGTGGACTAATGAGCTGCTTTCCATGTTTCTGTGTGGCCCGGCGTGTCTCCGGTCCAGTCTGGGAAAAAGGACATTAAACTAGGCCAACGTGTGTGTGATGCGATGATGGATGGCGGCTACGCTCGGTCGCCCCCCAGCTCATGGCCGAGGCCAGAAGTGGCAGAAGGACAGGTGAGGCTCTTGCTGCAACCTCAAGGTCATGAGCGGCCAACACCCCCCCCTTCGTCCTTTGAGCTCAAGATCATTATCAGGGCGCATCGTTCGAGGTGGAACAAACCTGACACTGTTAATGTAATCGGCTCGAATCTGAAGGGATTGCAGGTCAAGAATGAAAACCGTGTATTTATTTGGCTTTCAACTAATGTTTAATATGTTTTTGAATCTTTTTATAATTTAATAAGGAATCTATGAAATACTTTTTTCTTAATGTACCTTACATGCTCCACTACAATTAAATCCTGCGGGATATTGTCGACGACTGAGGACGAGAGGATGCAGTCGACTTCAGCAGACCTTCAGACATTATGGCTTACAAACAATTTGTAAAGTAGTTACGACTTCGTAAAGAGTCATGTGGTCTGTAAATTCTGCAACACCAGAGTCAAGTACTCGGACAATACTACAAATATATATCCTTACAGTATCGCACTATATATTGTATCCTTGCCCCTGTATCCTGATGTGTATTGCCAGATTCCTGCCAATACACACTAATAGTAACGAAAAGAGTATTCAAGACTTCATGATAGACTCGATCACTTAATTGTTAAGAGTGTCTGCACTTTAAGAACTTTTTCTTTTGTTTTACTAGGAAAGGGCAGAACACTGTAATATATATATCGTCATCTTGAGTCCGCCTACATTTTTTTTTCTTTTTTTGCATTAACACATATACCATGGGTTACTTGAATGGTTCATTTTTTCATTATAAATTATTGGATATAATTGAAGTTTTTTGACTGGAAATATTTTATGACTGATATTTTTGTTGTTAATACACATGTACGTAATAAATACATTGGCTAACTACAGGAACAATATCATCCAAATACGTAAAATAAAAGTATAATTACATTAAAAAAAACCTTCAAAGAAAAATGAACATGTTGACATAACTGTATGTTTAGAAGTGGGCGAGAATTTTTGTGGTTTTCCGTAGTTACTTCACTGTTTCCCTTTTTTCACTTGAACCTTGAGTCGCTCTCTGACACTTCCCTGAATGTAGCCATGAACAGAAAAACTTCCTTCTTCTATCAACGTTTGCTGTCATTCAACCACCAGCACAATATGCAAAATGGCTATTGTTTATCCAAGATCAATACGTGATGGGCCTTTTTTTTTTGAAGAGTCTTGCACACGCTGCAAATTTCTCACGGCTGAGTTAAAGTAGTCGTAGGCAGAAAATATCAAGGCTCAAAATCTTTCACTTGGCTTTAAAAGGATTGACCTTCAAAATCTGAAGAACATTATGACCCTTTCAATTTGTCTGGTCGTTGTGCAGATAATGGAACTTTCAAAAACATTTTACGCTAATTGGTGACTTTGAGTGATATTTTAAAATGTCTAAATGGAAATATGTTTTTTATATTGACAAGCTTTTATGCTTCCAGTTGTGTGGCTTGTGTGTTTTGCTTTAATAAGTATTCTATATTTGTTTCCATATACTAATGATGGAAAGTTGGAAAGACTCCAAGTAAAAGGAAATGTAAATGATGACAAATAATGGAAAATAATTTACATAAAAGAAATTGTTTAGTTTTGATTTAAAACGCAATGAAAACTTTATTTACATTGGATTAAAACAAGAGAGTATGGCTTTGCTGCAGGAAAACAAACTTTTTCTAAATGGAATTTGACTCAAAAGAACAAATTAAGAAGATGATGGTGTGTGTTTTAATTGCAATGAAAACATCATATTAGTATATAATCTATAGACTATAACATCAATAGAGTAGATTAAGAATGCATTTTTTTTTTGGTTTAATATTATGTATTATTTCCCTCATCATTACCCTACATAGAATAAAATCACAGTTTTTTGGCCCTGGATGGTATTTGCTCGAGTTAAAAAAGTAGCACTCTCACCTAGAAGCTCTAACACTTATTTAATGAACAATAACAAAAGATTTTATCACTGCAGTAACATGAAAGTTTATTTATTTTACTTGATTTTATGCTGTTTTTTCTCTTCAACTCTTTTTTTCCTGTTTAGTGGCTCGAGCAGCGCCTGTGAAAAACTTTGTAGATCCAAATAAAATGTCACCCAAATTTTATCACCTCTTGCTTGTCCCTTTATGACACTGTGTGGAAATTGCATTGAAATATATTTTTATTTTACCTCGGCGGATGTAACAACAACTTATGCGTTTTGCCTTCAAATACCTGTGTATGCAGTATGAGTTCTGTTTTGTTTTGTGTCAAACCTGAAACCTTTACGTGCTGACATAAGATATTGCACTTTATTTAGTCAAAACAATTATTTTCTTCGTGTTCCTGTTTTCCTTTGTGACAAATTAATAAGCTGTTATTTACAAAAACAAAGTTTTACAGAAGGTTATGTTGACGAATTTCCTTGAAAGTAAACAGTGCCGATGGTATATTTGCTATGACGGGGCCATCGCGGGTTAATCCAACAGCAATTCAGGGGAAATAGTGGATAAAGAAGACAAATATTTATTCTTTTTTTTTGTGAAGTAAGAAATGTGTGGAGTGATAACATGGCTGGATGAATTGGTTTAATGCAGGTTGTGCCCACTTCCTGTCATTAGACCTAGTTTGCAAGCCACAGGGTTCAGAACTTCCAGAGCGTCGTCCTACGAAATGTCAAGACCATCTAATTCACAGATAATTAGCTATTAAGTGAAGGTGGCGCTGACCTCTCCGTCACCAGGTATTGATCGTTTGTAACCTCGTCGGTGCGCAAGTTCACGGTGAATTAATCCAGGAGGCAGAATTGAGCTGAAGTCTGCTACAACCAGTATTAATAATGTAGCGAGCGCTGAGTAAATCTTTGTACTGCGGCTGTCCTGAGGCTGACCGACTGAAGACGGGCTTGCGTTGTCCTTTAAGTACAAGGAGAATTTTAAGTACCGGTAAAAAACATGCTTTGATTCTTCAGTCATTGCAACATCATTATCATTGATATGTAATAAATGATTGATTTTGAATTGACCTTTTATTATTTAGTATTGTTAATTATTTATATTTATTATTTGTCTTTGTTATTTTTCTTTGATTAATGTTCTTTATCTTTAGACTTAGATTGTATCATCTTGTTCTTTTTCTTTATTTCTCTTTGTTCTTTTGCTCTATTTTTATTTGCTGTATTGCTGTGTTTAATTGGAAAAAACAATTTCAGTAAAGTAGGTAGGTAGAACTCAATAAAGATCTACCTACCTACCTACGTACCTATTATTATTATTATTATAAATCACCAATATATTGTTGGTGGTTCTAAAATGTCTGTGATTGTTTTTTGTTACAATTTTGCCATATAGACAGACATATAAGATGTGAAATTAATATATATATTTTTTGAAGTTCCTTAATGACTTATTATTTTCCCTTATTGTCATCTGGACTATAAATAAATAAAATCAAGACTTTACTAAGACTTTTAAAAGCAACCTTCTTGGTTCATTCCATTTATTTTTTTGTGTATTGCAGCGTAATAGCTACATGGCTAATGTAATGCTGAGTTTAGTTATCTAAGGACTGGCTCAATATGTTTCTGGAATTCCGGCTCCAAACTAAATGTCATAATAAACTAAGGTCTGGTTAAGAAATCATGTGTTGAATCTAATGCAAGCTAGCATCCGTGGAGTTTACTTTAGCCAACTCTTTCATCGTATTCCTAATAACAGATTTTTATGAGTCGATTCAAATTAAATACAACAATCATTTTAATATTACCTGTAAATTAAAATGTTAAAGTCATTGTTTCGTGCTGTTTACGTTTTCACTCATGGGTTGTCTTGTCTTGCACATTCAACCATTTTGGATAAAAACAGTGATTCTCAAACAACTCGTGACGTTTAACTGTGTGCTATAAACCTCTGCTGCTAATCAGATGCTAATAAATGACAAGGCTAACACCTCCACTTGGTCCTGAGTATGTGGTTACCACTATCTCTTCTCAGAAGGCTCTTCTGTGTCACAATAAGGATCTGTCTCGCTGGTGGTTAATACAAAACTCGGCAGCGAGAAAACTTACCCGCTCTAGTAGAAGAACTCACATTTCCCTGATCCTTAAAACTCTTCACTGGCTGGCAGTTTCTTTCACGATCAATTTTAAGATTCTGGTTCTTACTTTCAGATCTATTCATGGTCAAACTCATCAGAAATCCTTCCAGACTGTTGCTCCTTCTTCAAGAAACATCTTAAGACATTCATATTTGTGAAAGCTTTTCCCTGATTTTCTGGGACTCCTGTGTTTGTCTTATGTGTCTTGAACTTTTAAAGTATATATTTTAACTATATATTGTTTTTGATTGTTAAAGCGCTTTGTGATCCTGGTCCAGAAAGGCGCTTTACAAGTAACTATTACCTACTAACATACTTACTTCATCAAATAGTTTTTAATTAGAAATGTAAATGTAGATGTGGTTTAAGACAAGTGGTAAAGAATAACATATAAGGTTCTTGGCAAGCATGGCTTGTAAAATAAACTTCTGAATTTTAGGAACAACTTCTACTGATGATACTCACAAACTAAATTAACAATTTTATCTCTTAACTTGGTTACATTTATACGGCCTCCTGAGTCCACCGGATTCCAGAGAAACGCTACTGGAGGCGCAAGTAATGTGATCTAAAGAACATATTTCACATCATGGGTCGACCTTATAATCAAATCATGTGACCGACCAAAATTGAATTTTTAGATTCAGTACTTTAATAAAAGGGATACAAAAATGTGAATGTAGTTTACAGTCCAGCTAGTAACCGAACACTTCTTACCTAGATAGACAGACTTGTCTGTATATTATACATTACTGCATTTATTGTGCATGACTTTACCCTCATATGGCTGTGATTTATTGTGTATTAAGACGGTTGTTTAATGCCAATGTGTGTCTATCGGCTTGAAGGAAAAAAAAATGTCATGTTAACTGAATTCGTATTGTATTGACAAATGATTTATAATGGAAATTCTTAAGATGTGAATTAAAAGAAGGGAATCTTACAAATGTTGAATTATGAAGCATTCGTGGCAGGGCTTGAGAACTCATTAGAATCACAGAATGGACGACACAGGCGTAGCCTTTGGCTCGGAAGCTTCTTCCTAATTGGAAGCTTAATGTATGAATGAGCCTTATTTCTCCAACGGGCTGCTGCAGAGTTGGATGTTTTATGATGTGAGGAATCCCGCTGACACACTCTGGCGTCTGTCATTGACGACCGGGGAAGATTCCCCCCGTCCGTCTTTCAGGGAAAGGGAAATCATTTCATCATCCGTCCATACAATACCCTTCACTTTGACCTGGATTCTTGTCACATCTACCCATATTTCTAGAAGGAAAATGGTTCCGAAGAGAAAGGAACGTTTACTGGGACGACGTTTCTCAAATGGAAATATGGTTATGACTATGTTTGACGTAAACAAGTACATCAAAGATCTTTGGTGGGTAATATATTCATGTCTACAACAATGAATCTCAAAACTTAATGCAAACAATCCATTGACCTCAACATGTGTTTACTTCACTAGATTCTGATTGGCCGCCTATAGATGCCTTCACATATCAGCGTTAGTCTTTTTTCTTTCTTTTCTGTTGTCCTTGACGTCTATGAGGTCTTTGTGTGGCCTGCGTCACTATTATGTTGCTTTACATTAATCGAAATACAACAAAAGTTTGTCGTATGTTCGACGTCAGGGAAAAAAAAGTGAACGTAGACGATGTGGACCCACTTTTTTTTTGGTTAAAGGGATAGAAACAGGAACTTTAAAGGGCAACTAATGTGAAAAACCATCTCTTCTGACTCACTCACATGTTTCAAATGTTGAAGTCTTCCTCTCCAAGATGCAGTAGGTCCCTCATCAAGACCATATTTTGAAGATATTACTTTATACAATCTTGGCGAACAAGGGGTTACGAGAGTGAAGCCCATTATGACGTAATTATAGCCTTCCCTTCCCCTTCCCTCCAGCTGTATCATGCTTTGTTGGTACAATGAGTCCCTGGTCGGTGGGGACTTCCGAGACTGATGCTTGGCCAATCACAGCAGAGTGGGTGTGGTTATGGTAAACAAGATTTCATCTCCAGCAAAACAAAGTGTTTCCATTGGGCGGGGCTTAAGCACTTTTTCTAATGTAATTATTTAAATTAAAAGAGAGTTTTGTACAAACAGACACATACTGATGAGTACAATAGAGTCCAATATCTATTTAAGACACACTTAAATCAACAGTTGCCCTTAAAAGATTTGAATCATGATAACAAAGCAGGAAATGGTTGAATTAAGTCTGCAGTTGTCAAGATGCAGTAAACGGAGATCACTGGTTTAAACAGGCGTGACTTCATCCACTTTGCTTGTGTGTGATCTTTATCTAGGAGATTGTTACACCTGTGATTGTGACATGTTTTCGTTGTGTTTGTAATTCGAGCACACAGGCACGAGTCTCGCTGCTGATAAAACAAAACTCGAGCTTCCTTCCAGAGATTATCTGAAACACACTGGTGTAATGTTGCCAAGGAAATGAGGGCGCCTGGTGGTCACGCTTTAACAGGATGTAAAGTGTGCGGCTGTGTGTGTTTGTGTTGGACTTGATCGTTGTGTTGTGTATGTAGCCAGGGCTCACATCCGCTCAACAATGTTGTCACATATTTTATAGCGGCGTTGACACGCAACGGTGTCGGACGAATTACAATGCTTATTCCGAAGGTGACAGTTTAGAATTATTTCATCCAAACGGGTCAAACGTGAGCTCGACAACACCGCGACTGGGATTCCTGGGTCGTCATTTATATTCTCTAGGTTAGATACGGAGCGCTCGGATCGTAAATCATGTTCGATTTACACAACGTAGAATGCAATACAATGGAAAAAATGTTGTCTTTTGTGATTTATGGCCTTTTAAAGAAGATGTAAATCCTTCTGGTCGTAGCAGGTCAAAGACAAGATGACTGGATTCACCTATTTATTCACATATGTTTCATCCGTGTAGAGACGTGTGTGTGTGTGTGTAAAACAAAACAGTACTAGAAACACACTTTAGGACGATTCATAAATATCCAATCCTACTTAAACATGATGGACCACAATGTGTTACCAATTTAATAGTGAGGGGCTTTTATAAGCCACACAAATCTCTCTCTAAATGGTATTTTAATGATATTGTCTTGGGTTAAACAATGTGTTTTGCTGTAAATTACATGAAGGTTTTTTAACTGAACCCGAAGCCATTTTTTGGGGGCGGGATTGTGTTGCCAATAAGCAAGGAAAAAAGTTTGTGTTTAACCAGGACTTAAACTCGACCCTCTTTCCTAAAGTCCAGTAACAGCTTTTGTAATATCAAACCTTCTTTACTATAATATTATATATATACAGTATATATAAATATATATATATATTATAAAATATTGTTTATTTTAACCACCGTTTGTATTCTGTGTTCATGAAGTTTTCTCCTTTATTAATGACAAAATCTTCACAACTTTAAATCCACTTGTAATAACAAAATATTACTGTAATACATCAACCTTTGTTCAAGTAATTTTGGTAATAGATGGATAAATACAACAATCGCATAACCTCATTGGCAGCTGTAATGAATCATAACTTTGTTAATTTTTATTACTCAATAAGTTTCGTTCCTTCCCGCAAAAACTCATCAGCATCAGTTTCATTTTTTTGTTTTGTTGATTTATCAGGTTTATTCTCCTCATGACAGAAGCCTCTTAAATGTTTACCCTGATTTTTTTTCTAAACTGCGTCTGTGTTCGCCGGGGCCGCTCGGTCCCCCGAATGAAGCCTGTGACAACCTCATTACACAATCAGGAACTGCTCCTAACTGAGATTGATCAGATTCCGAGCACATTCCGCGAGTCAATGAACCCAAGTAGACGAGACTCCGTGTGATACCAGCTGGTTTGAAATGTAATTACTCCAGTTATAGTTGCACACGGCGCTTTCGGAATCATCTTTCCCAGACATTAGTATTTTGGTCCCGTCGTCTGGTGTCAAAATTGCGGTTGGTTCAGTATCTTGCGATCTTGTCTGAAGCCTGACTTCCGAAGCTGTCCGTTTTTTAAATGAATTAAGGGTGGTAAGACGCCGCTTTTCGTTCATTAACTTCCATTCCAGTTCCTTGCGGATCAATGGCTGTCACATTACACATCGACTGGTTGGTGTTAGAAACTTCTCAGCCTCTTCCTTTTTCCCAACTGGTGAAATAAAAAATCTAGTTAGAGGGATGATGACAGAATAATATTTGCTTTACATAATGTTCCCAGCTTCGTCTCTATTACCAGCTCTCCATGACTGCTGACTGATCGTATCGCGGTAAATTGAATTTTCGCCACTCTAACATGCGGCGTAGTTTCTCGGGACACAAAATGTAATACACTTTTGTGTGTGTTAAACTGACGGAAGACTTATCTGAGTGTTTCAGAATTTTACGAAAGGAAAGAAGTAATACTGCTAAGAATGTTTTTATACCATGCAAATCACTCTGTAATTTCAATTTGTCTTCCACTTCAGGCAGATATTAGGATTTCAGGATGTTTCCCAAAGCCTTGAAAATGGCTTTGAAACTTTTTTTCCACGATGATAAATTCAACTCATTGTTTCTCTCATTTGGCAAGATTCATTTCTTTTCTTCTATTTTGTCTTTAGATGGACCAATAATCTACAACTATGCTTAAGTGTACACGTCTTGTTGTGGTTTGCAGACGATTAGAGTCATTTGGTTTTATTTTTACTTGTATATGTTTTAGTGAGATGTTAAAATTGGTTGAATTATCTGACTAACCTAAACATAGCTAGGTTTTTTAGCACTATAAAAGCTGAAAATGTTTTACTTTGCTTTCCAGAAGATGTTTTTACGAGTATTAAATATATCCCAATGGGAATACTTTTTGTTTTTTTTGCATACCCCAGATCATATTCATAATGTACTTTGTCCCATAATAAGCTCATTGCGTAACAATTTCGGTTAAAAGAGGAAGAGATCTTGACTTTTGTTGGTCGGTGACAAATGGACCCACAAAGGGAAACATTTGCTGTTACTACAACACTAACTCAAAAAAAAGCATTTGTGGTCCCTCACAGGCAATTTTGGTGTTTTCAAGTTTACGGTAGCCATTCTTGCTAACGGCTTTGGTGTCGAGTACTGTTTCAGTGGTGTTTAAGTGTAAAAAAAAAAGTTGGGGTAAGGTTTGGGTGCTACACGAGGAAAAGAAGGCTGGTGGATACTGGATAATAGTTCCAAATTACTGCAACAATAACTTCAATGAGTTCAACAAAGAAAATGCATTATTGTTTCATAGACTGACGGACGGACAAATTGAACTATTAAGGAGTTAGCATTGACCCATGGATTATTGTCATCAAAAGCGTGTACGATAATTTCAAAAGTTGGCCTCAAAAGTGATGCATGGGCCATATGATACAAACGCATAATAGGCCCCCGGGCTGAACTTTGGAGTATTGAAATCGTCATCCCTTTAATATCTTTATGCCATACATATCCTCCTGGAAATATAGCCTCTTATTCGCAATCCTAATACTGTTATGAACCAGTCTCTGTAGGTGCAAAACTGACTCACTGTACATGCTCCACATTTTAAACCCATTTTCTACATTGGTTTAGCCGACGATGGCATTTTCTTCTCTGCGTTTTGTCACAACCTAGTGTTTCCTCCCCGTTGACACCAGCGTTCCTCAAAGGCACCTGCGGTAAATAGGACAGTCTGCACACTTGCTTATGTCAACAGAGGAGTCCAGTGTGTGGTGAGGTGACCGTCTAGTGCAGAACGATGATGAACCACTTCTCTGGACCAGACACATCAAGACGGTCTGAGGTCTATTGTGTGTCGGGCAGTGAAATGGTGCTTCGGTTGATGTAGAACAATGGCGACTCCTCGTTGATTTTGTTGACTCACCTGTTTTATGGTTCAGCTGCACTGATGTGATGTTTGCTCACGCTTGACGTAAACGGCGATGGAAACATCCAGGATTCATGCTGGTAAACTACGTAAAAATTCGAATCTTTATTTTTAAAATGGTGTAAGAAAGTAAATATCGATCCACTTAAATATTGCAATATTTATTTCACAATACTGTATTTATATTCAACAGCACTGTATAGATTTGATTATGTATTTATAACATATAATAACATAAAAGTGTGTATAGAATGAATTAATTAGAATTTTCTCAATTAACATGAAAATATGTACCTTTCCTCTTTATTTTAACAATTAAACTTTCAGATTATAGATTTCAGCACTTCATTACATCCTTTGCAGCTAAAGGTACAACTAAATCCAGCGAAATCCTACAAGAACTCTGGCAACGACTGAGGACGAGAGGATACAGTCGATTACCGCAGCTTTTAAAGCTAATGTTGGTTTCAAAACAAACAAATGCAGTTACGACTTTGTCAAAAGTCACGCTGTCTTTAGACTATGCAACAGCACCGTCAAGTACTCGGACAATACTACAAATGAATAGTAGTTTCTACAGTATCGCAATCATTTCGTATCGTTGCCCCTGTGTCATGATGCGTATTGTATCGCCAGATTGTCGATACACATCCCTTTACAACAAGGGTGGGCTTATAAAATTTTTCAAGGGCCACATTAAATTCTGTAAATGTTATTAGGGGCATGACATTTATTAAGCTAAATAAGCTGCAATGTTATTCTTGTATAGATTAGTTTATTTCAAAACATTTCTTCAATTTACTTAAAAAAAAAAATGTTTTGAGGGATTAATATATACACAAAAAATAACACACAAAAAGGAGGGAACTGTTATGTGAAAATGTAAATGAATAATAAATACAAAATACATTTGATAATGCATTAGAACCATTTATACATGATCATACTTTGACATTCCGAGGGCCCCATAAATATATACAATAATCAAACTACCTGTTTACTTGACTATAGACTGTTGGTTGTTATCCCAGTATTTTGAGTAAAATAAATCATTTTTTTACCCTTTTTTCAGCACTCGTAGTTTCATTGGTCGTCTGAAACTTGCTCATCATCAAGCAACGACCGTCCTGTGACCATATAAAACAAGTCTGGCGTTGACACAGAGCCGTCTATATGTGTGTCCACTCACCACTGCGGGGCTTTGGCTGGACATAACACGAAAAGTCTTTATTCCTCAATACTCATGGATTAGTGTTCTTGTGCGAGACGCGCTGCTGCCAGAGTGTCTCGGGCGGTTCGTCTACGATTCGAATCGAGGTTGCGAGTAAAAGGCGAAAGAAGCGTGACGGAGGATGGAGATGCTCGACGTTTCCATTCTCTCTGTTGTGCTTCTCATCCTTCGCCACCACACTAAAAATAGGATGAGAGCGAGAGAGAGATGGTGAAGGCGAACGTATTTCCATACGGCGATTAAAATAGTGTTTGTAGAGTGCGGCAGTCGTCGGTGTGTTTGAATTCCTGAAGCCGTTAAGAGAAACAAATATGTTTATGGAGGACAGTTGGATGCTTGTCCCGGGTCCCTTTGAGGCTCTTCTAAATGCAGCGCTGACGTCGTTTCTCTGCCTGAGAAAAAAAACCTACTCGATACAACACGAGTAAAGTCAAGCTAACCACACGCCTGCCTTAAACTGTGCCGTTGCTATTTGCGTAACCAGGAGCAGTCACATGTCGACCAAATTGCGGTAATGTTTGAGCGGTCCAGCTGTCACCCAGCCCAGCGAACGTCAGACGTCTCCGTGGGGAGCTGAAAGTGAATCGGGGCCATTTACTCCAAGTCTCATGATATCTCGGTGCGTTTTCCACAGTTTGTTTATACACATGGAAAGTTAGATGCACCAACACACTCCTTGTTTACGCTGTTGTCACTGTTGTGACGGCAACATGGAACATAAAGATATAGTGTTGGGTCTGGTTAAGGTGGCTGCACAGTTTCGTCTCCAAGTAGTAAATAAGAAGAAATTGAATTTACTTTAATCTGAAACTTCAGTAGACAGGAGTTCCAATGAGGTAATTTTAAGAACTCTGCTTTTATTCTCCAGAAATAACTGGAAGTAAACTCAATTTCTGCGAAGAAGTTGAGTTATTAGGTCCAATTTTTGAGCGTGAAATACGACTGAATATGACTATGGTTAAAGAATTGGTCATTTGGAATAGTGTCGATTATTATGAGAAATAAACAGTAAACAGACTTTTAAATTGAGTATTAAAACATTTTCTCATTGTCTGTACATGATCCAGGAAATCTGCGCGAAGCAAATGGTTCTTCTCGATTTGCCATGTTTTTATGGCCACTCGATTCAGACAAAAAAGGAATATTTAGGTAGAGTGTAGTACATGATCTGGGAAATCATCGATTCCATTTGTGCCTGTGTGTTACTTTACGTTATGAGCTATATAAATAAAGCTGTATTGTTTATTGTCCCTCCAGATAATGATCACTTTTATACCATCTTGTTCTTAAAACCAAGATTACTATTAAGGCCACCTTGGTTAAAGGAATGTTGTTGGCCAGCATGTCAGTTTAGAGGAAAACCTGCCGTGAGCTCTTAGGGCTGCAGCGATAGTCTTATTTTGCAATACTGTACAATACGATATTCAGCTCACGAGACAACATATTCCGCTCACAATACAATATATTTAGCTCATCGTATGATGTATTCAACTCATTATATCATGTATTCAGCTTACAATACTATATATTTGGCTCACGATATGATGTATTCAACTCTTTATATCATGTACTCAGCTTACAATACGATATATTTGGCTCACGATACGATATATTTTGGCTCACGATATGATGTATTCAACTCATTATATCATGTATTCAGCTTACAATACGATATATTCGGCTCACGATACGATATATTTGGCTCACGATATGTTTTCAACTCATTATATCATGTATTTAGCTTACAATACGATATATTCGGCTTAAAATACTATATATTTGGCTCACGATATGATGTCTTCAACTCATTATATCATGTATTTAGCTTACAATACAATATATTCGGCTTAAAATACTATATATTTGGCTCACAATATGATGTATTCAACTCATTATATCATGTATTCAGCTTACAATATGATATATTCGGCTCACGATACGATATATTCGGTTTACGATACGATATATATTCTTCTCACAATACAATATATTTAGCTCACAATATGATATATTTAACTTACAATATGATGTATTCAACTCACAACATGGTATATTCAGGTCACTATATTATGAATTCAGCTCACGATACGGTAAAATTGGCTCACGATACAGAATATGCAGCGCACAATACGACATATTCAGCTCACAATGCGATTCTTTGAGATATATATTTAGCTTAAGATGCAATATATTTAGCTTAAGATGCAATATATTTAGCTCAGGATATAACGTATTCAACTCTCGATATGATGTGTCTAACTCACGGTACAATATATTCAGCTCACGTCACGATATGTTCAGCTCAAGGTATGATATATTTAGCTCACGATACAAGTATTTAGCTCACAATATGATGTATTTAATTCACAAAATGATGTATTTAACTCACAACATGATGTATTTAATTCACAACATGGTATATTCAGCTCACTATATCATGTATTCGAATAGCTCACGATACGATATATTTTGCTTATAATACGATATATTCAGCTCACGATACGGTTGTTTGGCTCAAGATACAGAATATTCGTTTCACGATGCGATTCTATGAGATGTATATTTAGCTTAAGATGCAATATATTTAGCTCACGATATATTGTATTCATCTTAAAATATGACATATTCAGTTCACTAGATCATGTATTCACGATACGACATATTCAGCCCACATTACGATTCTATTAAAATATATTTCAATACACTTGCATAATTTTGGAAATTATTTGAGAAGACACAGCATTTTCTTCTCCACGAGGCAATCGAGACAGACCTCGCATGCTTTCACGGATCGCAGAGATTTCACGAGATTATCACACACACTAACAGAGAAACGCACACACGGACACATTTGCATCCTGGCGCTTTTATTTGACTAAAGAAACATTGACTTTTGAATTGTATATATAAGTAACATGCAAAGGCAACTGTAGAAAAACAAAGTAAAAGCTAAAGGTAAACCTTTTTGTTGCAAAGGAATCGTGAGTTTTGTCTTCACATCTCTTCAAGTGTGATCTTCGTCAGTCAGCTCGACACATGGAGCACTAACCTGAAGGTTGATCTCGGGGAAATCAGCCTCAAGGGACGCTTTAGCATCCGACTGAATGTGTGATGTTCCCTCGACTGAACCTCACCACGGAAACACAGATTCTGGTCTTAAGGGGGAACCCTGGAGGGGAGTGGGGGGACCCTGGATCATTCACTATAAACGTCTAAGAAAGCAAGTGATGGTTTTATAGCTTCTTACAAAATAGTTTTCATTCCCAGCCTCCGGTGCTTCTGTTTCGTTGCCACATTTAGTTGTTAAGAATAACCGCTTTTCAGCAGCTCTGACATACGTGACGGAGACAAGGAGGTGTAGGCAGGTTTCCCAGGGCTACCGCTCGCTCCTGATGCTGCCGTTGCCCGGGTAACTCTTCGCACATTCAAAATGGCCTTATTCCTGATGAGAAATGAAGGTTATCCATCTCATTGCTTCCTTCTTATGCAACTGTCCCCTCTTTCTCTCTCATTATCACACATTAAAACGTTGACTAGATACTTATTTTTATGCAACGATGATTCAGGCAAGTTTGATTTAAGCCGCACCCCTTACCACAGGTTTGACGTATAAATACAAAAACAGTCCTACGTTATTTACAGAGTCAGAACTATGATGGTATTAAAAAAATAGGAACCGAGTCGTGTTTTTTGGGGGGGAAGTTTGACCTTTACGTTTACTATGTCTTGGCTTACAAACAGATATTTGATCTGTTGCCGTCCTGAAATATTAATGAGCCCTTTAATGAAGCAGAAGACCCGCTCGGTGAAAGTTCTCGCGTTTCATCGCGGCTAATATTTCTCGCATCCCGGCTGCTCTCGTTCATAATCAACAACATTTTTTTTACAAGCGCCTCGAGTTTTAGGATCAGTAGCTACGCCACAACTTTCCTGTTTTGGTTGGAAAGCGTTCCTCGTTTTTTTTTCTAATGTCAGAAGTTAAGAATTTTAAAAATAGGATTCTAAATAAATAACTGATGGGAATATGATGGTGGTTCTCGACCCACGATCTTCCTCCGTGGTCCGAGTCTAAGTTAAGAAATGTGAACGTTATTAAGTTAAATAAATAATGATGTCGGATACCTCGCGTGTACAACGAGACACTTTTCACATGACTCCAATACAAATCATACAACAGAATAAATAAAACGACTATTTACCGGCCCGTGGCAAAACCCAACAAAACAAACGAGTACAAGTTCAATGTGTTGAGTATATGCTGTGTTTTACAAAGTCAATGTTTTTATACGTTATTTAACAGGGTTTAAAAAGCTAAATCACAAGCTCATTCATTTTTGCAAATATTAAAAAAAGCCTGTGACCCACTCAAATTGGCGATCATTTTTTTGGAACATTTATGTGATTTTCTAAGGGAACCATAGGTTTCTAAATGGAAATTAAGCTTTAAATGGTTAAAATGTTTATTTCTTTTTACTCTTTAGTGTGTTGGTTGATTGTTTTTCCGTCTAGGGAAGGGTATAATTTAGGTTTTATATGATACTGAAGTCAAAGATTACTGAAACTACTATTTTTGTTTTTAATACAATTTTAACTGTAAGTACGGTTCCTTTCTGAAAAAAACCCTATAATGTACCCCCACTTATTTACACCAGCATACCAATTCAGTATTTTTTATGACAGTTGGCTAATAGATGCATGTGGTTTTACATACGGCTAATGCAAGATTATAAAAGTTACTGCCCGAGGGCTACAAGAAGCATTTTGTTGTAATATGTCAGTCCCTCCTGTCAAACTACGAACCTGTTGTTGTATTTTTCTGACACTTAAGTCTTTTACCTGCTACAATTCATCCAATTATTTTTGCATTTTCTTCTTTTTACGTTGCATTTATTAAAATGTAACTTTATTATTTATTTTATATCTCCAAGTGTTTTCATCTCCGATTGAGTTATTGTTCAAGTAGTTCATGAATTCATAATCAGGACTTCCAGGCAGAAAACAATCTTTCGCAGACACCTTTTCGCCAGAGCTGCTGATGGTCCCGCGTATCGATGCCGCCGCGTGTTAAATTTCACCGCCTGCTATCACACGCCACCCTTAATGTGTTTCCCAGAAGGCTGCGCGTGTGACGGCGACGACGACGACTTGCCTTACAAGTCCATTAACGTTGTGTGTACTAAAGATTATATGGAATTAAAAATGGGAATCGGCAGGGTGTTGTGTTTGCTGGCGTTTTGTCCTGAGGGGATCTCGCTACCACATGTAAGGGGAAGATCCTGCTGAGTCAAATGACAAGCCCGTAAAAACAAGATTGATGTTCCCGACTCGTGTTACATGCTCGACGTGGGGGCCTTTGCCGTCGCGATGCAACCCGGCAGATTTCTTCTTTCTTAATGTCTGAATTATTGTTGAAGAATCCAACTGGTTGTCATGGTTGATTATATGTGCTGTTAGATGCACTGTCATGCTAGTGTTACATCTTAAATGGAAAACATGTTTTTATTTGTTAACACTTTTGGATATTCTTGTAGCATTAAGAACCTATTTGACCTGAAACTGTTTCCTTCAACTGAGAAAAATCTCTACACTTAGGAAAATGTTGTCACAACATGATCTGGAGCTTATAATCCATGCGTTTGTGTCTTCTTGTTTGGACTATTGCAACAGTTTATTTTCGTGTCTGAACAAGAAGGATCTGTCTCGCCTGCAGTTGATACAAAACTCTGCAGCGAGAATTCTGACCCGCTCTAGTAGAAGAACTCACATTTCTCCGATCCTTAAAACTCTTCACTGGCTGCCAGTTTCTTTCAGGATCAACTTTTAAATTCTGGTTCTTACTCTCCGATCTATTCATGGTCAGACTCCTCCTTACATCACTGATCTGATCCAGCCTTACACCCCAGCTCGGGCTCTTAGGTCTGTGGATCAGAATCTACTGTTGGTTCCTGAACATGTTGCTTGTTTGATGGATCTACTGACTCCTTCAAGAAACATCTTAAGACACTTTTATTCGTACAGGCTTTTCCTTGATTTTCTGAGACTCCTGTGTTTGTCTCGGTGTTGTCTTGACCTTTTAAGCATATATTTAGTAGAGTATTGTTTTTATTGGTTAAGCGCTTTGTGATCCTTGTCTGGAAAAGCGTTCTACAAATATAACTTACTTACTTACTATTTATGGATTTCTCTGAAGCTGAGCAGTAATGGTTGCACACATTGTAGGCCTGTAAACACACACATCTAAAAAACATTATGTCACTTCTTGGATGCTTGTACTTTTTCTCGGTGTCCCTGTAGTCACACCCGCATTTTACTTTCTGCTGGTCATCAACTCCCTCTGAGTGATGGCGACAATATGTTTGTGCCTTTTTCCGACCAGAGAACCTCTAAAGTGTTCTCTGTCAATCTCTCCTTGACTTTGCTCGGCGACCATGTTATTAACTCCCTTGTGCCTCTCCTTCCTTTTGTCCACTCGCAATAGATTCTGCCTGGAAGGAAGAATGGGATTGAAAAGTGTGTCAGGAAATGTCTTTCCTCGCCATCAAAATTCAATCTGGCATTGTTGGCACGGCACACATTTCAATTCTGACTTTAAAAACAAAATTGTTCTGCTACAATTGGTGTCAGGAGTAGGATGGCTGATGTATATCTTCTCATTGAAGATATAAGTAAGTAAGTTATAGTTATTTGTAAAGCGACTTTCTAGACCAGGGTCACAAAGCGCGTTAACAATCAAAAACAATACACAGTTAAAATATATACTTTAAAAGACCAAGACACATAAGTAAGTAAGTAAGTAAGTAAGTAATATTTATTTATATAGCGCTTTTCGAGACCAGGGTCACAAAGCGCTTTAACAATCAAAACAATACTCAAAACAGTACATACTTCAAAGATCAAGACAACACCGAGAACAACAAAGGAGTTCCAGAAAATCAAGGAAAAGCCTGAACAAATAGAAACGTCTTAAGATGTTTCTTAAAGGAGTCAGTAGACTCCATCAAGCGCAAAGAGAGAGGAAGATTGTTCCAAAGCTTAGGAGCAACAGCCTGAAAAGATTTCTCTCCTCTGGTCCTGAGCCGTGTGCGTGGAACCATAAGTAGATTCTGATCCACAGACCTCAGAGCCCCAGCTGGGGTGTAAGGCTGGATCAGATCAGTGATGTAAGGAGGAGCCTGACCATGAATAGATCTGAAAGTAAGAACCAGAATTTTAAAGTTGATCCTGAAAGAAACTGGAAGCCAGTGAAGAGTTTTAAGGATCGGAGAAATGTGAGTTCTCCTACTTGAGCGGGTCAGAATTCTCGCTGCAGAGTTCTGAATCAACTGCAGATGAGACAGCTTCTTCTTGTTAAGACATGAAAACAAACTGTTACAATAGTCCAGACGAGAAGAAACAAACGCATGGATTACAAGCTCCAGATCATGTTGTGACAACATTTTCCTAAGTTTAGAGATTTTTCTCAGTTGAAGGAAACAGTTTCTGGTCAGTTTTCTGCAGTGTTGAACAAGAGACATGTCTTTATCAAATACAACACCCAGGTTTCTCAGGCTCAGTTTGACAGACTGACCTAAGTCACCCAAGTACTGACTCAACCCTGGAATCTTATCATCAGGAGCAATCACCAGAGTTTCAGTTTTGTCCACATTAAGCTGTAAAGTGTTTTCACTCAGCCATTGTTTGATTTCTAGCAAACAATTGACTAAGCTGTTCAGCCTTTGGGGCTCAGTTGGGTCAAAAGAGCAGTAGAGCTGGATGTCATCAGCAAAAATGTGATAAGAAACATCTGGAAATCTCTGAATGATTTTACCGAGGGGAATCAAGTACAGCAAATAAGACAAACACAGGAGTCCCAGAAAAATCAGGGAAAAGCCTGCACAAATAAAAATGTCTTAAGGAGTCCTGGAAGGATTTCTCTCCTCTGGTCCTGAACCATGTTCAGGAACCATCAGTAGTTTCTGATCCACAGACCTCAGAGCCCGAGCTGGGGTGTAAGGCTGGATCGGATCACTGATGTAAGGAGGAGTCTGACCATGAATAGATCTGAAAATAAGAACCAGATTTTTAAAATTCATCCTGAAAGAAACTGGCCCCCAGTGAAGAGTTTTAAGGTTTCGGGGAAATGTGAGTTCTTCTACTAGAGCTATAAGATTATAAGGAGATATGAGGATCACAATATGAATGAAAACCCGTATGACCCCTAATGGCTTTAAATACCCGCCTTAGCAAATAAAAAATAAGCTACATAAAATATGTACAGTAATTGTAGTAACCTCGTATTTCTATGCTTTTGTCTTAAATTGTCTTTTCTTATTACGTTTTAACCTCTTTAATAAATACCCTAACAAATTATATTGTTTTCTTATTAAAAACGACAAAATTAGTATAATCATCTTTCTACTCCGCCACATTTCCCACCCCCCGACAAAACGTCTGTTCCTTGTTTCAATTTTAATTTGTTGCAATATAATGTCAATTTTAGCAAATCTTCTTTCGCAAATATTTCCTTTCTTTTTCTTCTTTATTTAAAAAATAAATATTAACTTATTTTAAACTTGTGTAACGCTTCAATTATCAATTAAAATGGCATGCATAGATGAAGATTTATTATTAATTAATTTTATTTAACTGTGTATGAACTTCTACTGTTATTTTATAGAAAATTAGTTTTTACAAGTTACTTAAAATTTCTGAAGACCTATCTTTTATAAACGGTAAACAACAAATACTTGTTTTTCAGATGTTTTTTCCCTTTCTTTTTTTTTAGTTTTAAGTGCCACCTTTTCTCTGGCAGCGTCCTCCTCGCTCTCGCCGACTGCTCATCAGCCCGTACAGTAACCGCTTGAGACGGAGCTTCTTTGTTGCCGTCTTCCATTATGAATGAAGGCAGTTTCCAGCCCACACATTCATCTCTGCTGCAGCTGGAGACGAGGCGCTGTCAGCCTCGCTCACTGCTCTCCTCCTTCTTGACCCTCTTTGCGTGAACGAGTGTTCCCGTGAAATCGCACATGCGATTGCATCGCGCCGTGTGGGCGTGACCACGCTTTCTCGGGGTGATAAATGGCGATGGCGCCCCGACCGACTGTGAATCGCCGTACTTGCTCAAGTGTGCGTCATGTATGATGTGTGTTTAGATTTTGTAGCTTAGCTTAAGCAACTGTCAATAGTAAAAGTTGTTTACCTAAAATAAAACCCTCCTAAATGAAGCCCTTGTAGAGTAGAGCATAGAATTTTAAATACTTTTCTCATAAATATGAATATATTAGGAATTCATTTAAATCATTAACATGTTTTAAAGCTGGCCTTTTAACACACATTCCATCATGGTCATGAATAATCTGATAAAAAAAATGTGGATGATATCAACACATCTTAAGTACCGGCCTGCAGCAGGAAGAGGAGAAAGTAGAGCACAGACCACCTATAGGGTATTTCCTATAGCTCACGTAACATGTTTGTTTTTCTCAACGTGTTTAAATACCGTGGGGACTCTCGCTTAAATACATATTACAGGTTGAGCTAGTTGGACAAATGTTTTAAGAAAAGTATTTGTCGACATAAACTTGCGACATTTGTTTAAGCAACACACTAAGGGAATCCCCTTCCTCTAATGATATGAATTAATTAAAATTAGTGCTGTTTAATCTGAATTTTTTATAGTTTTATACTTATCTTATTGAAGTAAATCCATATTAACCCCAGTTTTTCTAACTGCACTTATACTTTTGCATGTTTTAAACTCAGGTTTGTGTTTGTTGATGCTAATATACCTTGATGTAAAACCTAGTTTAACTAAATAACCTGTATATCCAGCTCAAAAATACTTGTTCTTTAGATGAAAGGGAATAGTTTGTGTTCATCTGGTTCGTCCAGTTCCTGCCATGTCAGTATCCAGATCAGGGGTGGGCAATTATAATTCTTCAAGGGGCCACATTCAATTCTGTGAATGTTGTTAGGGGCCGTCAAGCAAAAAGAAAGACGAGAAAAATCCCTAAAAAAAAAAAAGGACATTCGTCATTAGGCCATGATTTTTATTAAGCTACATAAGATGCAATTTTATTCTTGTTTAGTTTAGTTTATCAGTTTTATCCTAAATATTTCTTCAACTCACTTAAAAAAAATGTTTTGAGCGATTAATATATACTCGAAACATTACACACAAGAAAGGAGAGGAAAATGTAAATAAGTGTGAAAGTGTAAATGAATAATAAATACATTTGTTAATGCATTAGAACCATTTATACATGATCATACTTTGACATTACGAGGGCCGCATAAATACAGTCAAAGGGCCGCATGTGGCCCGTCTGGTCCAGATGGTTTTCTCGAAAATCGTGTGACTGCAACATCGTTACTTTAACTTGTTAATGTCTGCAGACCAACATTTATGTCTTACAAAAATGACAAAATTTGGCATTATGATGCTCAAGGGCAGAGAAAAATAAGACTTTTCTTCTCGCTCCATATGTCTAAGAAAGCTTCGCATCCCCTTGAACGTCATGCTAGGTCATATTTAATTATGCTTGGACCCTCCGCCTTTAAATGCACGTACATCACCAGCCGTCAACCTCAGAACCCACTAACTAGATCAATTCTCCTTGACTGAAAGACACTTATTGGCCATCAACGAGTCGGGCCGACCCCCTCTTTAGCCTGCACACGACAGGTCTGTTTTGAATCTGTCGGGAATTTTATTTAAACCATCTCTTATCGCCGTCTGTACGGGCAGATGATTGTCTGAAGCTTCTTCAGAGACGTAGAACTCAAGTCTATATTGTGTATTATCAGTCCCCTTTTTTTAAGTATTGATTTACTAATGCTAGTATATAGTGTTTCTATTAGTGTCTAAGTCAAGCATGCTGCGAACATGAAGATCAGATGGCGTTGGCCGGACGCTTGAATTGCCCAGTCGAACACTGACATCCACTTAATGGAGTCTCCAGGACGTGCAACAAATCTTCGCAGCAGGCTCTGGAACATGAGACATCTAACTCTCGGGGGCTGAGGTGACAGAACGCTAGCGTCAGACCCTCGGCTCGTTCATGTGGGGGCGGGTGGAGGGCACTCGGAACTGTGCTCATCCCGAGAGAATTTTTTATTTTCTTTTGTCCCTTAAATGTTGAAGTAAGGTCACTGTGGGATTGAAATATCTCTGGACACACTTGACTGGCAGCTGCACTGTCCGGCCTGTGGTTCCAAAAATCTCAAATCAAAGATGTTGTAGAATCAAACAGGAAGTGTTGCAACCTGACTCCCCCTTTGGGAACCTCGGGCTCGTGTAGCCATGAACGCAGGTGTCAGACGGGCGGGACTGACAGGCCGTAGTGGTCCAGGAGATGGACGGATTTGTGTCGCTTGAGAGGATTTGAGTTGCAGACATAGTGGTGAGCAGAAACAAGCTCGTAACGGCGGATCAATACAGGGTAGATGACCGCTGACTGTGGAGATGTTGATGTTCACCTGACCTGGAAGTTCTACCTTGTCATGTCCTGGATATAAGCAAGAGTCTTACAAAATTCCATCTCCTGTTGAGATTTATATAAGTTGGCATATATCCTGTCAACATTTAATTATTCCGTTTTTATTTCTGACAGTTCTCTGGCACACTTGAATTACAATTAAAAATAATAATTTGCGCGACACATTTAAATGAAAGTAATAGTTGTTATTCAATACTTTCTCTCCCTCATTTTCTACTTCCATCAGATCTTTTTCCCACTTTTCTTGTTTTCTTCGTCCCATTAAACATGTGTTGGTGTGTTTTGTGGCCACTTTGTCACCACTTGGCAATTCCTGCTCTGCATAATAATCACAGGATGATTTACAGGGAGGGAATAAATACATAATTTGTATTTGGAGAGTGATAGTTTCATGGTTTTTAGTAGAGAAACCCTTGATTTGAAGTTAATGGTTTAAAGGCTAATACAAACATTTGACATTTGTTTCTGCAATTGTTCCCAAACAAATGTTTTTGTTCCCCAGTACAGTTTTCTTCAGGATTCCGGGAAATTGTTAGTTTTCAACCATGTTTACTGAGAAATTGTAACCTCTCTATAAAATTTGATCCGTGCCATTATAATATTTATTAATTGAATTTAACACTTCCAATTTCTTGAAATGTTTTTTTCAAGCATTTCATTTTATTAATAATTTAGTTTAAAATAAATAAATAAATATTAAATCTATATTACAGGTATTGTATTCAAATATTCCAATAAATATTAGATAATTGCTTAAAAGAAAATACAACATACATTTTTTAAAACAATCAACATTCTGAAGGCACTGAAATAACTTCCATACTTAAAACATCAAGATGTGCCCAGAACATATAATTTTAAGGGAAAAGAGAGTACATACAAAATCCAATACTAGTTTACTTATCAATAATTGGACGCTAAAAAGCATTTGTTAAAAAGCGTCTCCATGGTTAGTGTAAAATAAAATTCTAACTAATGCTAAAAAATAAATAATAAACGCATGTTTTTTGAGTACTTGCTTTTATCAGATTTGTTTTAATATATTTTCTCAAATTGCCAAAGAAAGGATGATAAAAAGTAACAATAAACATGTCATTTAAAAATGCAGTAGTGCATCAGTTTTACGTCTGTTTTTTATTTCAGACTGGATTTGAAAGTCATGTTCTCTTTACTTATTAAAGACCATCCATCATCTAAAGAGAGTATTTTTTGTTCTTCTCTTAAACAGTTCCAAACACATATACACAACAAATGTTAAAACACAATCGTTATTAATTACCTGGTCCAGTATTTCAAAATGATTTATTGTTGTGTTATAGAACTAGAGATAACCATATCACTAAATACTGTTAGTTTTCTTTTAGTTTCTACTTCTGGTCCAATATAAAATGATTTGGCCCCTGGGTCATGAGTGTAGTAACCAATAAAACTGAATGTCCGTTTCAATTGAAAAAACTTCAGCAAGATCTAAAATCGATTTTTCTTTCTACTCCGAATGAATGGATTCCAAAAAGTCTGTTGGCAAAAAAAGTTAAAAAAGATCATTGTGATGCATTTACACTTGATCAGAACGACTTAAGATATATACATGTGCCCGTCAAGCTCCTTTGTTTTGTCACCTATGAAGCAAGCGTTTCCAGCAGCTGGGGCTCCAGCGTCACGGGACCCTGGGTGTGTCATGAGTGTGTTTTCAACTCGGTATCTGCTGAGAGCAGCTGTCGTCCCCTTAACGATCGAATCAACAGAAATAGATCGAGCGGCATGTCGCCGTGTCAGAGGACGAGTGAGGCCACGCGCCGGTTGGAAAGCAAGGAAAGTGGAGTGAAAAACAAATGGTTCATCTTAGAAAAAAAAGTCTTTCAAATGATTGAAGGGTCTTTTGTAGGAAAGCTGACAGAAGAGTGAGTACGAGCAGAAATCAGAAACTTTTATTGCCAGTGTTGTGAACACAAAGTGCGTTTATTGCCGAGGGGTCGAACTCCAGCAAGCACAGGAAGACATGTTTGACTCGAAACAATCCAAAGAATTCACACAAAACTTCCTCAGTCACGATCTATTAACTGTAAATAACTCATTTTAGCACAAAGCTTTTCTGTCCAAAATCTGACCGTCCTAGACTATAAAATAAAAGCACTAAATTATCTTTAACGTCATCTTTTATTAGGTCTAGTAAACCTAGAATTCAATAGTCGTTGACGGCTCTTGTCTAATAGATTCAGCCCCGGGCTTCAGTTTGATCTTTTGATAATAAACCGCATGTGTCGAACAGCAAGAAGCAACAGGTGAAATAAGCTGAACTAAAACCAGCCTCATAAATAAAAAGAAGGTAAAAAATAAGGTGGACGAACAGGAAGTAATAAAATCTAATATTAAAACTGGAGGCATCTAAAGGTCGTTGGAGGTAACGTCACTCACTAGGAAATTAATTAAAATGAATTAAAAGTTTTCAAAATTCGGATCAGGTTATTTAAAATTTTGCCCTCTTTACTTGAAGTAGTCTTCGATCCAACGGGATTAATATGAATTATTTTATTATCTGAAACTTTAGAACATCTTGTAACAGATCAGTGTTTATGGCACATTACAAGAGTTGTATTGGGGAGTTAAACAAAAAACAAAACATGTTCTAATTAAAATGAAAAGATAAATGATAAGAGTGTTATTAGTTTAAAAATATGGTTATGGATAATGGAGATAAACTGGTGATTTTACTAGCTCAATGTATTGACAAAATTAAGGGTTTGCTTACATACATTTTGTTTATTTTAAAGTTGAGCTTAAAATAACATAACAGTTTAATTCTGTTGTTAATAAACATGATTATATCGCCTACAATTTTGAAAAAAATAAGTCTAAAAGAAAGAGAAAATAGGCTGCAAAATGTATTTGTTTAAAAAACTTCACTAAGTTAAACATAAAAACAAAGCAAAAAATCTAATTTTAAGGTAGTGCATTAATGTTATCTTACGGCAATAGTTGATGTTTTAACCGACATCCTGAACAAAATCTATGAAACAGAAAAAGTTGAAATGATATTTATCTTTGGATTTACAAAATCAATTTCATAAAAACGAATTAAAACAAAGCTTTACAATAACAAAAGGCTCAACGCGTGATAATAAAGAGATGTTGAAGCAATAAAAAACCCTCAAAAGAAATGAATAGACTGAATTAATGAGTAAAAGAGAAATTCTAAATTGTTGCAGCAAATACAATACAAATACGCAAACTTGAAAATCAAGCGGCTAAATGCCTTTATAAAGATCTTTGTAGAAGCAGCAGAGGATGAAGCTCCAGCAGTCATTTCTAAACCACCCCTCCGTGGTAACAAGTCGACTCTCTCCACAGTTCATGACACCTTTTTTTTTCGTGAAGCCGCCGGCTCTCTCCGGGATTGACTGTGCGTGCCTGACGTGACACCGATAAGCAACCGGCAATAATCCTTCGCTGATTTGATTCCGAGGACCAAGGTCCCCTTTTCTTATCTCAATGTTGACAAGAGTGTAACTCTTTATTGCCGCTCACCTGTGTGCTGTCGTCGCCGCTTTAATAACCCGCTATCGCGCTAGCTAACCGTTCGCGACCGCGCGGCCAATTAAAAAATCTGAGTCACCGGTGAAAGTCAAACAGACTTGACGCGACTCCTGTCCTTGTGTTTGTGAAACGTAATCTCGCCGAGCTTGACACGTGGTAGAAAGGTAATTGTGTGTGTAATAACGTGTCGGGGGGGCGAGCGTTAAGCTGCCTGTCATTGATTGGATCACAGGACGGCGCCGGCGTGGCGTCGGAGACCAAGTGCTTTTGTGAGACCGTCGTCCTTTTTTTTTTCTCCGATTAGCCCCTGACGGGTTCGTGTTGAGCTCTGGTTTAATAAAGGCGACTCGATGTTGAAGCAGGTTAATAATTCTGTGTCCTCGCCGCGGGACTGGATCTATTTCTACATGTTTCCCCTTCGCTGGGTTTTTACCTGGCGCCGTTCACGCCTCCTGTCGTGTTCGGGTCGGAACGGATTTACTAGTTTAACACTCATGAATATTGTGATTCACGTCGAATGATTAACTCCATGTTGTAAACTTGGACGAATACAAGTCATGATCGGTCACTTTCATGTGATTTTGAAACGCACACATTACCCAAATATACAAACACACATCTTAACACGGATTAAAAACGCCAAACCAACCTGAGCACACAACCCCAACACGGATACAAAAAACATACACACCTACCAAAGACAGAAACGCACACTACCCCAACGCATGTAAAGCAAAACATACACACTTACCACACCATCACAGGAACACACACCACCTCACAAATTACAGTAAACGTATACACGTACAACCCCGACACAGAAACGCACAACCCCAACACGGATACAGAAAACCACTTGTACGCCAACCCAACACAGAAAACCACACACTGATTCAACACAAAAACAAACATAAGGTCAACACATACAGAAAAATATACACAAACACCACCTCAACGCTAACCAACCCAACACAGAAACTCACAAACCCCTAAATAAAATACAGATAACTTATACACGTACCACCTCAACACAAAAACACACAACCCCAACGCATATAAAGCAAGACATACACACTTACCACACCATCACGGTAACGTACACCACCGCACAAAAATACAGTAAACGTATTAACATACCACCCCAACGCACAAACAGATAACTCCAACACGGATACAGAAAACCACACACTGATTCAACCCAAAAACAAACACAAGGCCAACAGATACAGAAAAACATACACAAACACCACCCCAAAGTACACCAACCAGACACAGAAATTCACACCAACCCCAAATAAAATACAGATAACTTGGACACATGCCTCCTCAGCACAAAAACGCACACCACCCTAACGCATGTAAAGCAAAAAATACACACTTAACCATTAAAGGAACACACACACGCCACCTCACAAATAACAGTAAACGTATACACTCTGACGCAGAAACGCACAACCCCAACACGGATACAGAAAACCACTTGTACACTAATTCAACACAGAAATCACACACATTCACTACCTCTACACAGACACACATACCAAACCAACACATATACCAAAAATCATACAAACACCCCCCAACGCACACCAACCCAACACAGAAACACACACCACCTTATCACAGAAATTACAAACGTACACCTACACAGAAACACATACTCCATTTGAACACAGACATAAAAAAAAACATTACAACTAACAAATCCTACACCGAAAACACACCCTACCTCACACAGAAGTGTATATCAATAATTGCACACACAAAAACATACAGACACACCACCCAAACATACACTACGTCCAACATGGAAACAGCAACACACACACAAAAAAGACAGACACAACACGACAACATAGAAGACAAAACAGAAAAACACCCCGACACAGAACCTGAAGCATACAGACACACCATACCACCCCGGTACAGAAACGCACACACACTAAAGAAACTAAGCAGATTAAGTTGCTATTTCTTGCTTCTACGGTGTAGATTTCCGTCACACTGCTGAGCTAATGAGTCTGTCGCTAAAAGTACTGCTCGCATCTTTCTTGGCCCACAGTTTTATGATGTAAAGGTTATACTTGAAAAAAAACGAGGAGGATGGAATATTGTTGCGAGTATTCAACGATATTTAATGCCACGACTGAGATAATTGGTGATCACATTCATCCAAGTCATACAGGTGGAAAAAACAAAGGAAGGGAAGGACCGCTGCCATGTGACCCGTACTCTGTTTTTATATCAAGAACAAAGAGTTCATGCTGTCATTATCCGTGTATCCTGCATATAATGAAGCTATTATCTGGATGAGAAACCTCCTCTCTCTACCTTTCATGGTGCCGGAGCTCGGGTATTACTTCTGAAGTGTCTGAGGCTCGGATTTTGAGTCCGTCAACCTTAATTCCTGTGAGACTCGTTGATCTTTTGACTTCTTTTTAAACCATCGTTATTTTCGAGAGTTTAAATTAAAGCTAAAAAATGTGCTTTTTTAGTTGGCAAATTAAGATTTTAGTAACATTAGGATGTTAATGTAGAGATCAATCAATCAACATTGAGGGTTGATAAGCTGTGTGTCGCACAGGGCTTTATCGGAATCACAAGTTCAATACTAGGATAAAACTTCATATTGCATAGATTTTACTAAGAGGGAAAATTCAAGAAGACAGATACAGAATTGAACTGATTTGACCTGAAGTATTGAATGGATCCAGAGTTGGGTGGCGACCTTTCTTTCCTTCGTTCATACTTCCCGATTAGTTTAAAGGTTGTCTGGCCGTTTTGAGCGCTCAAACGCTGTCTGTGTTTGCGGGACAAAACCTTTTTTTTTTTTTTTTTGTCCGATGATTGATGAGTCATGAACGTGTCATCGATTCAATTCACCTTGTAAATTCTGTCATTTTTGTCCATTGCGGTTTGACTTTGTTATTTTATTCCATTTATATAAGAAAGTAACAAAAGGAAAGGTTATTTGTAAAGCGCCTTTTTGAGACCAGGGTCACAAAGCAATTTAACAATCAAAAACAACACAGTTAAAATATATACTTAAAAAGATCAAGATAACACCGAGAACAAAACAGGAGTCCCAGAAAATCAAGGAAAAGTCTTAAGATGTTTCTTGAAGGAGTCAGTAGATCATCAAGCGCAAAGCGAGAAGAAGATTGTTCCAAAGCTTAGGAGCAACTACCTGGAATAGATCTGAAAGTAAGAACCAGAATTTTAAAGTTGATCCTGAAAGAAACTCGAAGCCAGTGAAGAGATTTAAGGATCGGAGAAATGTGAGTTCTCCTACTTGAGCAGGAATTATCCCAGAAAATCAAGGAAAAGCCTGTTAAAATAAACGGTCTTAAGATGTTGTGAGTACAATAACTACTTTATTGACGCTACAAGGTGACGTAGATGACGTCACCATGTTAGAAAAAAGAACCAACAGTCTTTTTTACTTTCTTAATAAGCTCCGACCATTGAGTCAGCAAATTAAAAGATTTCATTGGATCAGCAAACTTTCAATTAAAAAAGCTGATTTGGCATCTCGTTGATCACTGGATTAAACTAATGTTATGATTAAGTAGAAGAAGAAGAAGCCAGAAATCAGAGCAAAGATCTGTCCGATGAAAATATCTTCTGAACTCAAACTCCTGTTAATCTTAACTGTGCTCAAATAGTTATTTCCCATCAATATATCATACACCGTCTTGCTGGAACTGCATCTCTCACCTTGAGTCGTCGAGCCAGTGCAGTCCCTCTAATAAACCCATCCGTGACTCTGTCCATCTTCATCACCGAAGGGGTGAGAATATCACTCTCTATTTGGAGTACTCTCCTGGGCTTTATTTTTTGCAATATTATGCAGTTTGTTGTTCTGAAACACATTTGTCACACATGACCTTTTTTCCGTGGCTCTTGCTTACGGGTGCGTCACAGCCGGGAGCAGGTGTGCCGGCCGGACTAAACAGATCCATCGTTCAACAATAGTGTTAAGCAGACACTTTGCATTCAACATATGCAGTCGATCTTGGATCCTGAGTGGGTTTGTTTTAAAGTTTTCACTGCCCCTTGTTATCTTTCATCTTCTGTCTCGCGACAAGCGGCTTGTTATCTTCCTCGCTGGCGCGATGGCGGTCAGATGGAAGTGCGAGTCGGGACGGGTCGGTTCGGCTTTCATCTATGATTGACAGTCGTTGCCTAAAGTGCTTGTCCCCCCACCGACGTTTACCTCTCTCCACTCTCACAGCTTTCACTTGATATTTATCTCGTCTCCTGCGCACACGAAGCCAAAGTTTATGTAATGCAGCACAAAAAAAATAAAGGGGGCTCACGATGAAAATGTGAAACGCCGTTCCCAATTTCACGCGTCATTATTTTAATCCTCTCCTCGGTTGTTGGGGTCGTGTGATGATATTTTGGATTCTACGGGTGCGTTTGCTCGAAGTCGCTAATCTAATGTTTTTCCGTCTCTTCAGCAGGAGGTACTGTCTGCTCCGTTCACCCGCCAGACCGTCAGGAGAATCCACGGCCTTCGGTCAGCAACCCGACCCTCGCTCTTTAACCACCCTCCCACCGCCTTGTCTCCGCAGGTTAGTGTGTACTTGTTTCTTCGTGTGTGTGTTCTAATTAATGTGACGACAAGCATGTAATTGTTATTCCAGCTGTGCATGTGTGCGCATCCGAGCTTAATCATCTCTGTCAGCGATCCCACTGGTCTTCACCTACACTTGCATTATTTTGGATCCAATAGATTGGATATGATGTAAAGACTGGACTCTGGGTCACATCCAATCTTCTCTGTGCTTTTCAGATGAAGACAGATTCAACCACTGTATGTTATGATACTATAATGATGCATTTTTGGACTCTGTCGCAGTAAACATCTTGTGCACATTATGAACTGGTGAGACCTAAATATGAATTCTAGTCGGTTGTCACCTCTAAACGATTTGTGGTACATGGTGCTCGATATGACAAAGCCACGACGCTGTGTCTCGTGAGACCGTGAGTCTCGGTAGTATTGCTCCGCAAGGTTCTGTGGTATTACTCTGCAAGACGCCTCCTTATTTCACCGAAAGGCGTTGTGTTATTACTCCGCAAGTTGCCAGGGTATTACTTCGCAAGGCGTCATGGTATTACTTTGCAAGGTTGTGTTATTTCTCTGCATGGCACCAAGGTATTACTCCGCAAGGCACCAATGTATTACTTTGCAAGGCGCCAGGGTATAACCCTGCAAGGTTGTGTTATTACTCAGCAAGGCGCCAAAGTATTACTCTGCAAGGGGCCAGGGTATTACTCTGCATGGTTGTGTTATTACTCCGCATGGTGCCAAAGTGTATTACTCCACAAGGCGCCAGGGTATTACTCCGCTACGTTGTGTTAATATTCTGCATGGTGCCAAAGTATTATCCCACAAGGTGCCAGGGTATTACTCAGCAAGGCTATGTTATTACTTCGCAAGGTGCCAAAGTAATACTCCGCAAGGCGCCAGGGTATTACTCCGCAAGGTTGTATTATTACTCTGCATGGCGCCAAGGTATTACTTTGCAAGGTGTACAAGGCATCATGGTATTACTCCACAAGGCGTCATGGTATAACTTTGCAAGGTCCTGTTATTACTCCCCAAGGGGCCATGGTCTTACTTTTTGGGGTTGTGTTATTACTCTGCATGGTGCCAAGGTATTACTCCGCAGGGCGTCAGGGTATTGCTCTGCAAGGTTGTGTTATAGCTCCGCAAGGCCCCAGGGTATTACTCCTTAAGGTTGTGTTATTTCTCCGCAAGGTGCCAAAGTAATACTTTGCAAGGCGCTAGGGTATTACTCAGCAAGGTTGTGTTATTACTCCGCAAGGTGCCAAAGTAATTATTTGCAAGGCACTAGCGTATTACTCAGCAAGGTTGTGTTATTAATCCGCATTGGTGCAAAGGTATTACTCCCCAAGGTGTCATGGTATCACTCCGCAAGGCGTCATGGTATTACTCCAAAAGTTGCCATGGTATTCGTTCTGCAAGACGGCAAAGTATAACTCCGCAAGGCTCCAGGGTATTACTCCACAGGGTTGTGTTATTACTCTGCATAGCGCCAAGGTATTACTCCACAAGGCGTTATGGTAACTCTAGAAGGTGCCATGGTATTACCTCACAAGGCGCCATGGTATTACTCTGCAAGGTGATTATTCTTCAACGTGCCAAAGTCCAGAGCCTCATGGAGTCGTAACATGAAGCCCCACTGTGCTTAATGCATCTCATAAACAGGCGTGCCTTAATATAAAATAAACTAGATCATTTATATTACACCCTATAATCTGGTTCGCCTTATAGTCAGACTCAAATGTTGTTTTCGTCTTCTGCCATTAATCTTCTTGTGGTAAAATTATACGTAAGTATCATTAAAAACCATTGATCCGGGTTAAAAGACTCGCTCACACACCAGTTCGCTAGTAATGCATTTTCGTCTTGAAATCAAACCACGCTAGCCTGCGTTCCTTCCATATATCCAATCTCATGATCTGAACCTGACACCTGAGTAGCAACACTCAGATTGTAGCATTACATCCTAACATCACACGTTTCTATGTTGAACTCTGGCTGTAGCTGGTGAAATTACTGACCAGCTACTGTATAAGCAACTAGAATAGTACTAAAGCGAGAGAGAAGAAAGAAGCTTTCAGGAAACACTCTGTACCTGTACTGTACCTTTTCCAATTCTTAAAAACATTCATGAAAATGTTGTTATTTTCCCGAAAACCATACAGACAATTTTAGGAAATTATCTTTATATCATCTGTTGAAAGTTCACAGTGTGGTTTGTCACCTGTCGGGGTGTTTACTTATTTATCCTTGTGCGAATAATGACCTCTAAAAGATCGGATTAGATTCGCAGCAACTTCCGAATCGAAGTCTATTTGCATTATTTCCCAAACTGTAAATGACCTGCAATCTTTCAATAATTCACGGCACAATTAGACCAACATCACGGTCATTAGTGTGAACGCCGACGCTGCTTTGATCGTCCCGACAAATGAATCTATTCAAATGTAGTTCAAAGTGTCACTGTTCAAAGCAGCGTCACCATCGGTGTGTTGTTGACGGACTCGCTTAGTGCTGCTGTTGAACCTTTACGCTGCCGTCCAATCACCGGTTTAACTAATGGATGTGTGGGAACATTTTGGGAAGAAAACTCACTTTCGGTTGTTTGGAAACTCTCTCCCTGTTGAGCTCTTTGTCGTGCAATGTCTTACAGTTCAAGTTACAAGTGGCGAACAGGTTGGTTTTGTCAAAGGTTGTGACATTTGCTCGTCAATAACAACCTTTGCCCGACAGCTCAACAAATGCATTTGTTTTTCTTTTCACGTCTGTTTGATTCATGGCTAAAGTTAGTTGTTAGTTCAATTAATTTTTTCCCAAGACTGACTGTATAACTCTGGTCATGATTACATTCATTTAATTTATTGTAAAGAAAACATCTATATATTAAGGTTTTAAATTCTGACACTTTTCGTGTTATATCTATATAAAAAGTATTACTCCGCAAGGCGCCAGGGTATTACTAAGCACGGTTGTGTTATTACGCCACCAGGCGCCATGGTATTACTTCGCAAGACTCCAAAGTATTACTCCACAAGGTTGTGTTATTACTCTGCATAGCGCCAAGGTAATACTCCGCAAAGTGCCATGGTATTACTTCGCAAGGCGTTGGGGTATTTCTCCACAAGGCGCCATGGTATTACTTTGCAAGACACCAAAGTATTACTCCACAAGGTTGTGTTATTACTCTGCATAGCGCCAAGGTAATACCCCACAAGGTGCTATGGTAATACTCCACAAGGAGTTGTTGTACTACTCCACAAGGCATCATGGTATTACTCCAGAAGGCGCCTTGGTATTTTTTTACATCTATTATTTATACAGAAATATTTTTATTGTCTGTTTGTACAATGAGCAATACGAACCAGTTTTTATTTATGTCTAATTAAACAGATCCAATCCGACTCACTTCCTGTCCGAACGTTCTACTCTTGCTTGAGATGGATGTATTTTTCATAGCAATTAACAAATGTATGTATTAAACAAAAAGTACCACTTCCCTGGTTTACACCAAACGCCAATTTGCGTTGTAAGGAAATGACAACTTTACTGTAATCAACCCCTAACAGCGTTCACCAAATCTATCACAAGATGTTTAATCCATAATTGGTTTTAGCGAATAATATACGATTCATTTATAATGCTAAGTGACCAAAACACTGACCTTTTGAAAATCACTGTAAAGAAATGCAGAGAAGATCATTTAGACCAGGAGTCCCCGACCGCGGACCTGTTTAATGTTGGCATTATATTCACAGGCCAAATTCACATGATAACAGTAAAAACAAGTTGGTGTTTCACTCATTTTTCGAGTAAATTCGACTGAAACTAGCTTCTTGATGTGTCAACACTCATAGTCGCATGTTGTTTGAAGAAAATACCATCTTATTAAAACATTCAAGGCGGTAATAATCAATAGAACAGTAATAATATAAATAAATATTATTATTATTTAATAAATAGAATCAAATTTCCTCAGGGGCCAGTTTGGCTGTTGTCAGGGACCATCGAGCAAAAATAAAAGAGCAAATAGAATACAATCAAATCAAATAAATCAGGCTAAATATGCAGAAATGTTGTGGCAGTCAAATGAAATTCCTTTTTTTAATTGGGTATAAAAGCTAATTTTTACAAATGTGTTTTTATATTTACTTCAATCCTTTTAAAAGGGATAATTAATACTCATTAAAAACCCTATCGTCAAACGTGTAGACTAGTAATGATTAATAATACAACATAAAAGCTGTAGGGGCCGCATGTGGCCCCTGGCCCGCGCTGTTCCCAGATCAGCTCTAAACGTACAAACTGTCCAAGTTTCTAATATTATTTTCTTCTTTTTTTAATCACCGTTTTAAAATATTCATGTCTCCGGGGCGGAGCAATAAACGAGTGCACCACCCAAGATTCATTTCTTCTCTCGACTTCCTCTCATCTCTGCACCAGCGGATATAAGTATTGGGTCCGACGCTTCTTGTCTCGTGTCCAACTTGGCTTGATCAGATAACAACTCTTTGCACTTGGTATTCCTCCGAGCCGGCGGGAATCCAATATCGCCGCCGCATTATGTTAAAAAGATCAGCTGAAGGTCAAGTTTTTTTTTTCTTTTTTTTCTTACCCGGAAGTTGCCGGCAAGTTTGCAGGCGATGAAGATTCCATGATGAGAACAGGATATTCGCTCCTTAAGTGCCGTGATGGCGGCGCATTAGCTCGTCTCGTGTTTCCCTCTGTGTGTGTGTGTGCTGCCGGCCAGTGAGTTTTAATACTCTTTGTTTGCATTTGTGTTTGTGTGTCATTGTGCGATATGAATTGGAGACGGCGCCCACGGGGGGGAAGGTTGGATAGTGTGGGGTTGTGCGATGAAAAATGAGTGGTTTTCCCCGACGTCTGTGTTTGAACGGTGCTGCAGTGGGAAAAACGGCAACCGGAGGAAGAAGGTTTGTGAATGAGTAGGAACGTTGTTTGACTGTGTCACGGCGAAGCGAAGGTCTTGTTCACGATGGGGTGAGAAACCTCGCACAAAGAGAGAGGGGGAGGTAGAGAGGGGACGGATTCCCAGGAGTTCCCCGTCTCCGTCTCCACGAAGCCTCCTGAGGAGCCGTGTTTGTTCGGAGGGCAGATCAGGGAGGCTCGGCGGGGAGCGCTCGCTGGTAGAGGGCAGAAGATCATTTTCGGTCGGATGAAAACAGTTTTTTTTCACATCTATAGCTCAGTGGGTTAAGAAATTAGATCATTTTTAAACTAACTTCCTAAAGTTGAATAAACAATTATTTCATTCATTCATTTTCCGTCACGCCTTATGGGGTTCGCAGAGGGGGGAGGGGGGCCTATCCCAGGTACATCGGGCAAGTGTTTGGGGACACCCTGGACAGGACTCCAGCCTGTTGCAAGACACACAAAGACACACAACCATTTACACACGCACACTCGCACCTAATGTGGAAGGAAACCTCCTGAGGGATCAATAAAGTTCTACCTAACCTATTGTCAAAGTGCTTAATGAACCTTTGTATGTTTTTGGACTGTGGGAGGAAACCGGAGTGCCCGGAGTAAACCTACGCAACACAGGGAGAGAACATACAAACTCACAGCATAATCTGGACTTTATATTCCATGTGTCCGTGTCTTCTCTTCTGGACTATTGCAAAAGTTTGTTTTTCTGTCTAAACAAGAAGGATCTGTCTCGCCTGCAGATTCTGACCTGCTCTAGTAGAAGAACTCACATTAACCCGATCCTTAAAACTCTGCATGGACTGCCAGTTTCTTTCAGGATAAACTTTAAAATTCTGGTTCTTACTTTCAGATCTATTCATGGTCAGGCTCCTCCTTACATCAGTGATCTGATTTCGCCATGTTAAAAAGGATAATTCACAGAAAAATTTCACAAATTTTCTATTCGACTAAGGTTTTGGATTATTTTCAGAGTAATCTGTTTATTTTTGGCGATACAGGAAGAAATGTTTCCATAATGACGGTCGCAAATGGAGCTGATTTTGTTTTTCATTATTATCGTTTATCGTTTTATTGAAAAATAAAAAGCTATTTTGGTGAAAACCTCTGAACAGGCCTTGTTACCCGCTCACATAGAAACCCTTCTCCATGATACACAATTCTTGAATCCATCAACCTGTGATGGAAGAATCGCCTCCTGGAGCTCCTGTTTCGTGGTGACCCGCCTCTCGCCCTCATAGATCTTTTGCTAGACGACACAAAGGTTCTCCATAGGGTTGAGGTCAGAGGGAAGTGACGCAGAGGTTATCTCTGCAGCAGGAGATGCATGAAGATGATTCTTCTTCTTGAACCCGAGGAAGAAAGAGGTTGGTCCGAAACGTTGTATTCTTTGTAAAAAAAAAAGAATAGAGCTGGAGAGATGTCGGCTTACTTTATCATGTTCTCCTTTAAAGTGTATTTGTGCGTAATGAAGTCAAAACTGCTCGATAAAGAGAACAAAGAAGAAAACTTCGGCCCATCAATGAATTGATTCAAGATCTCATCAATGTTTCTTAATTGTGTGAACGCTGAAGGTACTTTTTCTCTTCTGACATAAACTTTGTGCGGCGTCTCCTCCTACTAATTGTATCCGATTTGAACCATTCAAACTCTATCAATTTGGCTCGTTCCCGAAATGCAGGCTATGTTCAGGCTTTCTTTGATTCCTTCTAGTCTTTCTTTTATTCCTTTTTTACTACCCTTTTTTTCCCATTCACTTGAATACGAAAACTCATTCATGTACTCACACCTAGAAACTTCATTCAACTTTAAAGACACTTTTGTCTTCCTACTACTAATAATACTATTACTTCTACTACATGTTCTACCAATACTACTCATTCTACTACTACTTGTACGTCTACTTTTAATACTAATTCCACTTTAACTTTTACTACTAATTCTACTACTACTTCTACTACTTCTTATACTTCTACTACTAATTCTACTACTTCAACTTCTACTACTAATTCTACAACTACTTCTGCTTATACTACTAATTCTTTCACTACTACTTATTCTACTTCCAATACTAACTCTAATACTTCTTCTACTCGCACTACTATTACTTATTCTACTTCTACTCCTAGTTATTCTACTTCTACTACTTCTTCTACTCGCACTACTACTACATATTCTACTTCTACTACTACTTTATATATTTCTACTACTACTTCTACTCCCACTACTACTACATTTTCTACTTCTACTACTAATTCTTCTATTCCCACTACTTCTATTTTTCTACTTTTACTACTAATTCTTCTACTACTTCTACTACCACTAATTTTACTACTTCTTCTAATCTCACTACTAGTACTTCTTCTACTAATTCTTCTATTCGCCCTGCTACTACTTATTTTACTTCTTCTATTACTTCTTCTACAAATTTTACTTTTTTTAATCAGCATTTCAGTTTACAGATTCATCATTCACACTACATGCAAATGTTCTAGTTATATTCTGATGTTTGTTGTTAAGAGATGTTCTTAGCTGAACAGATCACCATGGTCCTGGTCCTCTGTCCAACCTAACCGAGCACCAACTATAAGTCCCGAGTCCATTTCAGTCGGGACCCGAAGTATATCACATCCATTCTCTCCAATTGACACCGACCTCTGGAAATCCTGCAATGCTGCAGCACTGGCTCTTGGCAGTCGTCTGCTCCTCCTTCCCTCCTCCCTCCGTCGCTCCCTGGCATCCATCAATTTAAGCTGCAGTCCCCCCATGAGGCTCGGTGGGTCATGGCTGTGCACGTATATACCGCTATATTCATCGGCGCTATTTCTGCCCTTGACCCCGCCACCAACGGGTGACACAAGCCCTGACAGATGAGGGAAGTTGGGGTGTCAAGTGAAGTTTGGTTGAGCCTAAAGGTCTGTGCATTGAGTCAAACAAGAATATACGTAGAATGAGTTCTTACCTTTAATTAATTTATAAACAAATTCTCTTTTTAAATTAACATATTGTTTGTTTGCTTAAACTTTATATATATATTATATAACAATATTTTATGTTGTAATAATAACAATATTTCACAGGTTCTAGTTTTTATATTTATACTTACAACAGGCAATTTAAAACCAAGATTAATTTAAATTTGTATTCAGTTATATGCATGCTAAGCTAATGATGCTAATTGTAATGTTAGTGTTTTTTACCATTATTTTGTTTGCTTAAACTTATATATATATATATATATATATATGTATAATATAACAAAATTCAATGTTGTAATAATAACAATATTTTACATTTTCTAGTTTTTATATTTATACTTACAAAGAGCATTTGTTTATTTAAGGGCAATTTATTACCAAGATTTATTTTAATTTTTTGTCAAATATGTGTATGCTAAGCTAATGATGCTAATAGTAATGTTAGCTTTGTTTATTTTTTTTACTATTATTTTGTTTTCTTGAGTTTGTAGGTCGTAATGTTTTATAATAACTTAGGGAAAACATACTTTCCATTAAAACAAATTAATATATCATTATTGTGTTGTTATTTGAGTGTAAACATGCTAAGCCAGATGCTTGTACTGTGTAATGACCAATAAATCCTAATACACATATAAAGTAGCTTTTGTTCCTTCATTGTAAATATTGTCTGTATTTTTATCATTATTATTTACTGCCAGACAAGCTTGCAAAACATGTTTAAGAGCTTGTGTGAACTGTGACCTGCAGAGTTATCATATGGATTGGGTTGCTAATGTTTTATCAGCCTGATAAAAGTCCCTAATAAACAAGGGGGTAAAGGTTAACTGCCGCTGTAGCTGTGCTCATTAATCACATTTCTGAGACTGGACCGATAAAGTCTTGAAATATTTGACTTTTTTGTTGTCAAAAGACGATGTAGAACAGAATCTTGTTGCCAGATTTAACAAATTAAATAATCTAATTTACTAGTTAGGGAATAATTAAGGTTTTAAAATCCCTTTAATAAGAAACATAAATGTAATACTAGCATTAAAAAGAGCGTTCACCACACTAGAGCTTCATTAAAGAACTGAAATTAAATAAAACTGTGTTGTATTCATTACCCTCGCTGCACTAATGATGTATTTCTCTGCTGCGTTCAGGAACCGGTTTCTGCGTGGGAGTCATATTTACGTTGGAAAAATAACGTGAATTAAATGTAAATAGAAGCGGCATCGTGGAGTTAAAACTGTTTACAAGGTCATAGGTCAGACACACACTGCTGTAAATGGCAAGGAGACCATTCAAACACTCATTCTACAAATCCCATAATGCACTGCAGCAATCGTAGCCCTTTAATTTAGGCTTAGCCTCGGTCTTTTCTATGTCTAAAGCCGAATATTTTAATATAGAGGTCTTTTAAGTAACAGTCGAACGTTCCACCTGTTTTTTTGTTGTTTTTTTAAGTTGAACTTTAGTTTGAGTCGACAATGTTTGGTTGACTTTGTGTATCATTTAGTGATAAACGATTTAGTTGCTACACAACGGAATGTTGTCTAAAGTGATAAACGATTTAGCTGCTACACAACGGAATTATGTCTAACAATTAAATCCTTATGTGATAAACGATTTAGTTGCTACACAACGGAATGTTGTGTTGCATGTTTAACATTGTTGTACAGTAGCAGCGGTTGGATGTTTGAGCAACTCTGTCTCGCAACCCTCGGACGTACAGAAGTTCTCGTTTTTTTCACTCCCACCTGAAGAAACGTTTGATCCGTTACGACAGAGAATTCTTAAAAAAAAAAAAACGAACAAGGAAGCGAGTTCCTTTTTTTACTCTGGTAATTGTCTAACTTGGATGACTCAACAGTGGTTGGCTTGTGAAAGCGTTGCAGTTTCCGATGGGTCACGAACAAGTCCTTTTCGCAGATGTGTCCTTTGACCCTTAACTATTTTTACTCATCGTTTCCACTCTCTGTAGCATTCCTTCTTCTCTCTCTCCTTTTTAAGCATTTAAGCCAGCGGAGAGGATGATCTCTTCCACGCTCATCAACTGTTTGGATAAGCCAGCACAAACATTTATTCTTATTGCAAGACCAAAAAAGGGAAGTCTTGATGTTACAAGAAAACTCTGGTTCGACAGCCTACTTGAGTTATGACTCGCGCTTTGTGATTTGGTTTCATAAAATAAAATTCCTTCTGCATATTTTACACACAGTTCTGAAGGCTTTTTAAAATGGTGTTTGGCCTTTTGCGGGTCATAAAACCTCTATTCAGGTGGAAAAAAAAACAGTTACTCAGATATGAGTCACTGACGGCACTAGTGTCTGTCTGGACTGAACAGGAGCTTTGAGCAAAGAGTTGTGTTTATCTCAAAACAAATCTTTTCAGCCAAACTTTCGTTCTTAAAAAATAGTAAACTTCATTTATGTATTTCTTACTTGTCCCTCATTTATATTTGAGTCAAAAAATGATGTCATTTATAACAAGCCCTTTTTTTTCCAACAATCAATGAGGCAGCATGTTTTAGTCCTGTTGTGTCTGTTGAAAACAAACATGAAGGTCAGATCTTTTTTCATTGTATAAAATGGTACAACAATAAAACCTGAACAGAAATAGAGAAAAATTGACGTAACATTTGTGCTCAACCAATATACAAACTGCAATCAAACAATTGAACTATTTTATTCTGCATTCAAACATATATTTTACTTTAATAAAATCATTTTCAACTGTATTCAACAATTTTAAATCTATCTTAATTTTTAACTCTAATCAAACACATTTGTAAATGCATTCAAACAATTTTGAACTATAGTCAAACAATTTTGAACTAAAATCAAACAATTTTCTACTGTAATCATACAGTTTTCTACTGTAATTGCACAATTTTCAACTGTAATCGTACAATTTTCAACTATAATCGTACAATTTTGAACTAAAATCAAACAATTTTCTACTGTAATCATACAGTTTTCTACTGTAATTGTACAATTTTCAACTGTAATCAAATAACTTTCAAATGTAATCGTACAATTTTCAACTATAATCGTACAATTTTCAACTGTAATCAAACCATTTTCAACTGTTATCGTACAATTTTCAACTATAATCGTACAATTTTCAAATGTAATCGTACAATTTTCAACTATAATCGTACAATTTTCAACTGTAATCAAACAATGTTCAACTATAATCGCATAATGTTCAACCATATACGTATAATGTTCAACATTATCGTACAATTTTAAACTGTAATCGTACAAGTTTCAAATGTAATCAAACAATTTTCTACTGTATTTAAAACAATTTTTTAGATACTTTTCTATTTTCACTGAACATAATTCATATTGTATAAGATTCCCTCACTAGTAATTAAAAGACTGAATGAACCAACATGACTTTCAAACTCTTAAGATAAATACTTCTGCTAGTAGTTTGGGAAGTAAAGGTATTTATTTGTTTATGCAAAAGACTGATCACATGATTAAACTTCTCAGTTCCAGTGAAAACATTTGCATGAAGATATAGTCAAATGCCGGGCGTGGCCTTCGACACCACCTCGTCTAGTCTCCGCGAAGCATCTCCAGACTTGTTTTCTGCTTCGTTCTTGTGATTAATGGCCACAGGAGACGCACTTTAAACTCCTGGTTAGTAGCAAAGGAAACTCTCTTCCTCTATCAGCCGCATCACCTGAAACATGTCGGGCTCTGTAATGAAGCTGCTGCAGTCAAAGCGAGCGCACCCGGGTGTCCTTGTCTGATCTCCTTCGCTGCCAGGACTGATTCTTGGCCAGGGAAAAAAAAGGAAAGAGAAACAAAAAGGCAGGAGAAGCCTGAGCATGAGGAGGAAGGCCTTGAGAACCAAGTCTAATCATCGCTAAAGAGAATTTTAGTGGGGTGGGCTGGGGGGGGGCACGCCAGCACAGCACCCTGCATACTGATGATGAGGATTAGGATATTGTTAATGGAGGCTGCGAGACGGATATGGAGCCGGTGAAGGATCCCGGTCTTCGATTTGATTTTAGGGCACAATGTCATTTAGGTGTTATGAAAGAGGGCGAAGACGAGAGCCGGAGCCGGAGGACGATCTAATAAAGTCGTGATGTCTTATAGAGTCTGATATGGTTCTAATAAAAGCTGGATTCACTCGCCACTGTTCGTTCCTGTCAATCTTCCTCCTCTCGCTCGTGTCTGCTCGGTTTGGTTTATTCCTGATCGAGCTGAACTCCTGATGACATGTATTCACTAGATTTGTGTGAGGATTAGTCTATGTTCAATGAATAAATATGTCCACTGACATTTCCAAGTTCTTTTTCCAAATCATCTTTTTTTTTTTAATATTTCCCCACCTGAGCCCCAATAATACGCTTATTTAATTGGTAATTTTAGTTCTCATACAGAAGGTGATCATATATATATACAGTATATATATATATATATACCCTGGCATAACAGACGCCTCAAGATTATTTAAAAGTATCCAATGTTTTCCTGTCATGAAATTTCCCCATTTTTTCTATTATCAAAGATATCTTCGTTTTTTTAAATAAGATTTTTATAGAATTTAGATTAGCGGTGTGTATTGGCAAGAATCTGGCGATACGATACAGGGGTAACGATACACTATATTGTGATACTGTAGTAACAAGGATATATTTGTAGTATTGTCGAGTACTTGACTCTGGTGTTGCAGAATTTACAGACCACATGACCCTTGACGAAGTCCTAACTGCTAAATATTTTAAAACATCAGCTTTAAAAGCTGCCAGAGTCAACTGTATCCTCTCGTCCTCAGTCTTGTTATCTGTATCTCGCAGGTTTTCACTGTTCCTTCAGCTGCGGAGGACGTAATGACTGCTGCCATCTAGCGGCCAGAAGTTTAATTGCTACCAAAAAATTAACTAAAAAAATCCTTGGTTTATGTTAAAGTGAAATGTTTTTTTTTTTTTGCTACCAAAATTGAAAATAAAAATCTTAATAAATTGTGAGGAAACTTTCCTCATTGAGACCTTGGCTCCTGCGAGGGATTTACTGATAGTATCTTCCGTTTTCTACATCATCTGAAGAAAGAGAAAACTTCCACATTCAAATTTACAAATAAAAATTACTTACTTACTTACATTACCGTGCGGAATTTAAAACTTGAGTATAAATCTTAATACTTCTTAAAACAAGAAATTATATTTTTAAATATGTATAGTACTGATATCATGATTTTATTAGTGAATTTTGTGAATTGTGCTCTAGAAAACTAATATATAGTAAAAGATTTCCTGTATATTTCCACTGAAACGACACAGCACTTCTTATTATAGAATATTTTGCTGTTAATCCAACACTATCTTCCCATGTATGAACCCGTCGGGCCCACTGGACTTCACACTCTTTCTCTCAGCCTTATCTCTTCAACAAACAGCAGCATCTATAAACTCTGTCATTCTTTCAGAGCTAGAACTTCAGCTTATTTGGAGGCTGAAACTTCAAGTGCGGTGGCGCCCCACAGGAGGGCCCCGGATGAATGACACTCTCACAGATGCTGCCCCACTTTCACAAACTGCTGAAGTCAGTGTGTCGGCCTGATTTCCATATGACCTGTGAATATATATCTGCTGCCTGTGCTGTGAATGGACTGGAGGGCGAGATGCTTGTCGCCTCTTGTGTTTGATCAATATCCCAAGATTAAAATCCAAAAAAAGTCATTTTAATGACGCCGGGAAATAAGAACCACCCGGGTCTAGTTTTGGGGGGGTTTAGCTTCTAGAATGTTGTCTGCAAAGGTTTGATGCAAAGCAGAAGAAAAAAGACTCGCTGACGCAGCCGCTGACTGTCCGGTCTGTAGATTCAAATTTCCACAGTCGCTGCAGTGTCAAAACAAATATGCTGTGATAAGAACAAACTTATCCAAAAGCTGCTGCCTATCACTACCCCAGACACATCCAGGATTGTCACTTCACCGCCTAATTTCACACAGAGAGGAAGACTATGAAATAGTTCGGTTGCATAACTGTTTTAGACTTTAAGAATATGTCCAGGGACGACTCAACAGGAGAGAAACATAAGTTGGATCTCCGGCGTGACAGCCTCGTCCATTTAATTTGACATTTCAAAAGTGTCTTTCACAGCAAGTTTCCTTCACTTTAATAAGTCCTTACAGTTGCTGAGAAAAGCTGCAGCGTTTCGTTCTTTTTTTACAGCTCGAAATCGGCAAGAGTTGTCAAGAGTTTTGTGATTTATAGACTGAATTAAATAGTTGTGTTTGTAAGAAAAAAACAGTGTAAACACTGTCGGAATTGTTCCATTGAAAAAGGTATATACTAGTTTAAGAGGTCACAATAATATAAAGAAACTTAAGAAATAAAGAGTAAAATATATTTATTCATATGCAAACACAAAGATGTAAAGATGTAATATTACATTATATTAAAATAATCTGAAACAACTAATATCCAAGTATTAATAAACGTATAATGCTTTGTGAAAGTGAATACAAGATCATTTCACATGATCATTTAATGATTTGAGTGTTTTCTTAAAATCGAGTTTTACAGGTTTTGCCGCTTCAGGGCTGACGTAGTTCTTTCAAGTTTAAGCACATAAAAGCCGTGTAAGTCAACATTTGTCAGTCAAGGTACATCTTTTTATTATTGATGGATCAGTTGGTAACTTTAATACATGTTGACTCGTTTTGGCAAAACTATAATTGGAAAATGTGTTCCCTTTTTACGATCAAACCATTTAAAAAATACAAATTATGCTCAAAAACCATGAGGTATTATTCAACCCGATTGTGTTTAATGAAAGCGATGGTGACTGTTCAGATGAAGATGAAACATCTTCCCTCACATTTAATTGAGTTTTAACTAAAGACCCCCTGCTGAAGCTTGTCTCGCCACAGGAAAAACCTTCCAAAAGTCTGTCCGACTTGTTTCTTCTCCAAATTAATTTTGACAGATCTCCCGGTGACTGAGCAAATTAGATAAACCTGACAACACAGGGAGGAGAGGGTGTGTTTATCTGTTGCCTTAAGTGCCATATTTATCTATTGGGGTCGTTTTTGCGAGATCTGATCGAATTCTTTATAGTAATTATCGCGCTTTTATAAGCAAGGCTACTTCCACTGCCCCCCCCGCCCCCCGGTCTCTGAGGGGTTTTTGTTGAGAGGATTTCGACGGCAATTTTGGGAAGAGTGAAGATAGGTGGCAAACTTCTTAGCATACTGATGCGGGAGGCAACAAAGGGAAGCGTAATAAGAATTAAATGGAGCTCTGTCAGCACCATTGATCAGCTGATGCTAATCGTTGGGACGGCGGCGGCTGGTGCTTCTGATTAAAAGTTGGTCCTGTTTATGTGCTATTTAAGAAACCTTTAACTAAAGCACCGAACTTTCCTTTTGTAAGTAAGTAAGTTAGTAATTTTTATTTGTATAGCGCTTTTCCAGACCAGGGTCACAAAGCGCTTAAACAATCAAAACAATATTCAATAAAGTATATACTGTAAAGATCAAGAGAAAACTGATAACACAACAGAAGATCAAGGAAAAGCCTGAACAAATAAAAACACCGCTTTCTAAAAATGGAAGCATATATAAAAACTCCTGTTCATGACTGGACTTCCTGTCTGGAGATGTTCTCTATGTGTGATACAATCCCAGTGAGTGTTTCCGTCAATATGCTCACTTACACGGAGGAAACCTGTCAAGGATATCATCTGTCATCCGCCTGTTCGCTCTTGTAAACGCTACAGCCCCCCCCCCCCCCCCCACGACCGGAGTAAAACATGTTGATGAATGACAAGCCTGAACCAAAAACCCGCTGCTTTCTAGATATCAAGAGGGAAAACAAACGTTCTGCTTCGATGCCTACGCACGATCTGTGAGATGGAAAACAAGAAAGACGGAAAAGCAGAAACACATTGATCATCTGAAGCTTGTAAGCTGCATGACTAGATTTGATCTCTGTCTGTGTATCCGAAATGGTGTCAGAAGTGGGATGGCCAGCAAAATCCGGTGGGTACACAGTGTTGCTAAACATGTTAGCATAACATGCTGTGCCCGGAATATTGGATAATTACTTGTAATGGTCCTTCATGAATAGTCATTAGAGACCACCGTGAGTCGGCGGACCCCTGTGTGGACGACACAAAAGATGTCAAAGTAGAAGCTGCTTGTGATCGTGACAGTTGGATGGTGTTGCCCGTGGGACGGATGATTACGGTTAAATGAAGAGTCAGTTTTCTAGAAGGCTGGGGATATATCTCTCGCTCTTGCTCTTATCTTTGGTTTTTAAGCCGGTTAAGAGGGTTTCACAAGAAGTGCTCGGCTCCAGATCAAAGTCCGTTTTGTTAAGAAATGCACGGAAGTGCAAACAGAGGTGTGATATTTTGCCGAAGGCAACGCAGAGCAGGAAACAGGAAATTACTTGATCGGCTTGAAAAAATCTAAAGTTATTCACAACCCAATAAAAAAAAAAAAATGTGTGCCATGTTTTTTGAGATTTAATGATTGACAAAATAACAGACTTCAAACAAAAAGGTTAAAACTGTAAAGAAGTACTAGTCAATAAGTCAGACATTAAGATGATATCATTTAATCTTGGTTCGGTACATAATGTCTGTGTTCCTTGTGTTCTTACTAGTGGTATGAATCGACAAGATCTGGCGATATGATGCGTATCACGATACAGGGACTACAATACCATATATTGCGATACTGTGGGAACAAGAATATATTTGTTGTATTGTCGAGTACTCTAAGAAGTCGTACCTAATTTCATTTTTTAACCAAAGTATGCCAAACATAACCTTTAAAAGCTGCTGCAGACATCTGTATCCTCTTGTCCTCAGTCATCACCCGGAACTCAAAGTATTTCATTGTTCCTTTAGATGCAGAGTAACAATGTAACAATGATCTGGTGGCAAGAATATTTGCAATTGATTAATATTGTTATTTACTAATTTGAATGTTAAATGTGAATTTAAACTAATTTATTTTAAGCACACTTTATTGAACTATAAACCATAAAAGAACATTAATAAAACATATTTTAAGCATTGCAATGTTTAAGTCTATCAATTTTCTTAAACCACAAATTTAAAACGCTATTTTCTTTCATCTTAAAACATGATATATTTTTTTCTCACTGATAAAATGTATTTTTTTAATTTTTTTATTTTTAAATTGTCTCTTATGGAAGATTTCAAGGATATCTGTTGTGCTCTGCTCACTAGGAAAAGGGAAAACATTGAGGTCAAAGTGTGATTACGTCATATTAACAGAAAATCAAACATTTAAAAACATAAAATAAAAGAGAATTAAGTATACTCTTGAGGTAACAATACAATATAAAATAAAAGCAAAGACTGTCAAAAAGTTAGTGAAATGCTGCTGACTTGTGTAGTAATTATGAAATGATTTTACGCGATAATAATTATTATAATATCATTATAATGCTTTCCTAATGATGCGCACGGACCATGAATCTGACACGCCTGCTCTTCACAGGCCATATCCTTTCCCTGGGTTTGCAGTGTGGCGCTATTATATGTTAGCTGGAAATAAAGCTGCTTCAGAAGCAGTGAAAATGCACCTAGAAAAGACTCCAGGATGGCGTGACTGCAGCTGAAACGAGCACAGACACCAGCAGCCATCACCATCTGCTGCATGAGCAGTCAAACCCTGTACATCAGAACAATGACTACACACACCTACTGTACACACACACACACACACCTTGCATGCATGCCATCAGCATTTTCCACCGTCATGTCGTGACCTCGTTGCTCGGCGTCAGAGGACGCAGATCCCACTTCTCAATGGACTTCCTTCAAGTGCTGCAGAACACAATGGTTTGACTGGAAGTGGAGGCGTGAATGTTCTTGCGCTGCTGCTCAATAATGCATCCAGTTGTTGGTCCAGGGGAGGGAGGGCCCCGTATCAACACCGGTCCGAGTGTTTTTCCTAACTCGTGGTGCTGGTTATTGAACGCTACAGTTGGCTCTTCTATGGTTGCCTGTCTTTCTTACGCAAAGGAAAAGAGGCACGACTGCCTGTCATGCAACATTTATCAGGTGTAAAAGCGGAAGAACAAAAGCTGGTTCCTCAAAATACAATTTCAATTGACGAGTTCAGCTGTTTCAGCTTCTACCGCACACACGTACGGTCTGATCAATATGTGCGACAAATACTTTCTTCCACCACTTCAGCTGCTCATCCGTCACACAACCACAAAAGTCTCATCTAGGATGGACAGAATTCCATTTCCTTCAAAGCCAACTCAGCCGATTATGAAGTGTCAGAAGATGTTGGAGTAGAGTCGCATTGATTCCTTGATCCCCCCCCAACCCCTATCCCCTGGTCACCTTTGGGATAGCATTGAATCGAAAGGATCTCCAGAGATCCTGATGCAACATCTAGACCATCTCAACTGACACTTGAGATCCTAGCCTAGTTGCAAACAAACAGACAAAAGTAATTTGAGACAAAATGCATTATTTTTCATTAAGGATTCAATGTTTTAAATTGAAAATTTCGTGTCTAACCATGTAAAAATGTACAAGTATTACGACGTGATATATTACACCTGACAATGACTTCAGCTAGTATTTTTATTCAAGCTAGGCTAGCAAGTATACCATTTTGTTGACCTCTGAGTTGACAAAAACACAAACTTTATTTTATTTATTCATTTAATTCAGATATGTTGCATCTATGGTGTGTTACATTGAGTTAAGGTGAACCCTGGTGAAGTTGGTACCAAAAAGAGTACATAGATCATAGAGTAAATTTGTTTAATAGTTTAGGATCCCGGCTCCTGCAAGGGTTTGATGTCATCTAATGTTTGTGATCTCACTTAACGAAACAGTGTCTTCGTAATAACCAGAGCTTCTATGGGCGAAAGCGAGTGGTAGGTTCTGCAACACGAGCATCATATTTTTTTGTTTATGAGAAATTGTATCTATATACTGTATGTATATGTAATCAATAGATACTGTAAATAGTATATAATCCTGGGACTTATTTTAATAATGAGATCAATTAAAATGTTTTGTTTTTTTAATTAATTACTAAATAGGTAATTTTACGTAGGACTTTCAGGATTTGGGGAAATTATCCACGTTAGAAAGTCTAGGTTTACATAAATATTGACATAAAAGCGTGTATTATGTCATCGACAACACTTTAATTACCATTATAAACACATTATTAAATTGTCAACAGCTCAACAAATGGTCACATAAGTTGGAACATCTTCGTCGTGGATGTGTGCAGTGATAGAACGTTTCTCATCAACAGTGGCTTTAAATCATAAATCCCTTCGCAAAGTATAGATGATTAACAAAAATGGTGCCAATGTCTGGACGCAGCGTGGAAATCTCACTAATGATGTTTCTCGAGCTGTGGCATTAATGAGTTTAAATGTTTACATGCCGAGCAATTACTGGAATGAAACAGCGGCGCAATCTGGTAACTGGCTCTCACGCGTCACGACGGTAATAACCTCATCACGGGAACGTTTGTCGTCGTCTGCCGGTGTCAGCTGGTCCCTGGTTTGAAACGGGGATTTCGGTCCCACTTCCTCTCAACATGTGAGATGGCAGATTATTACGACGATGACGGACACAGTTGTCGTTCACCTGAGAGAACTCGCTCTCAGACTCGCACTCGAATCCAACAAGCGCTGCCGCTTATCTGGTTGTTTCAGAGCAGGTGCTGTCGGAATGTTTGTTCGGGTTTTGTTCAATCGCTCAAGCGGGGCTGGGGGGGGGGGGGGGTGGCAGGGTGGGCGTTGAGGAGTTAGACTTGTGGGAAACGTGCCCATTCGCCGAACTTCCCCTGAAAACAATAAGAGCTGCTTATTTAAGTTGGAAATACACTTCATTGCCTCAGCTAAATATTTAATGCCCCTTAGTCAGCAGGTTCTCTATATATAATGAAGAAAATGCAAATCCTCCTGCTGCAGCTTCTCTAATGGAATTGGAAGCATTAAAATACTGGACAGGCTCACCGGAGGGCTGCTTAGTGCTGGGAAATCTGAAATATAATTTGGATGAAGTTTTGGCAATTATTTTATGACTTCTAAAAAATTTGAAGAAGAAATAATTCATGGTTGAAACATGATGATCTAGTAAAACTCTCGCCGTGGATGTCGTCTTGGCGATGTTGCGATAAATCATTGTCTTACACGGTCCAGATATTTGGAGCACAACTGTGGAATTTCTCAAGTGCCAACTCCCACGAGCGTAAAAGTACCTCCTTGGAGCGCAAAAACATTCCTATCCATACACTTTTTGAGAAAAAGACCAAGTCCAGACGTAGCTATTAACACTTTTTTTTAAGTCGTGTTCATGGTCTAATCCAACTGATACCAAGGTTAGCCCAGAAGGCTACAAAAAATATGTAACATCATGAATCGAGGCTCACAAGTTCTGGCTCTTACTGGGTGTGAGGTCTGAGCTGTGAGTATGTACTTCCTTCTCCTGGCCTTAATTTCAACTTTGACCGTTTCAATTTCTGGACACGCAGACCAGGATAACCATAGCAAGGGTTGCGATAAAACCTAATACACACCCGACATTGTAGCCACCAAACATGGTCACTTTCTGTACCTTTCTACACGATTGTCTTGAATAAAGATTTGGCATTTAAGGGGCGCCAATCCAAGGCAGGTTATCATATCATAAAATATATTTTCATTTAGCTTTCATGGTCCACGAATCTATCTATTTAATTAACTATTGTGCAAATTGGGCGCTTTTATGCACGTGGGGTTTGGCTCTAAAGAAATGGCAAACGTGGCTCTTTCTTGGCGTGGATGGTTAGCAGTGTTAGTGTGGTTTCAGCAATTTCTGTTGTGGAATCCCAGTGGTGGGTGACATTATAGGAGACGTAGGTCAAGGTCATCTGGAAAACTGAGGCAGATGCCGATAAATAGGAATTTCAGGGATTTCGCGTAAAAGAGGATCGAGTATCTCAAGGTTGTAAGAGACAATCTTGACAGTGAATTGAGGATTTTGACTTTGGTTCTCACCGAGGCACTCCTACCTTGCGATATGGAACCCAGAGTTTCTTATTTTTCTACGCTGGTCTTCTACATTTGTTTGTCGATCGTACCAACGACTCATCGGTCTATACTTCCATCTGTGTCTACAGAGGAGTTAAGAATACTTTGGAATAGCTTGGATACGGTGCATTCAAAAGCAGTTGATTAGTGAAGGATAAAACAAACCTTAAACATTTTTTCTTCCAAAAGCTTCTTACTTTTCCAACCTCTTTTTCCCCTGAGTCTGGTTTTGCACGTGGTCATGTTCCCTCCCTGTAGCAGAGGAGCTAACGCTAACACCACCTGGATTTCTCCACGTCTTCCTATAACAGGTTGTTAACTTCTTGCCTGGACCGCAGAAACGCTGACACTGTGTCACTGTCAAGTAGACTCTAGTTCATTACATTACTGGTAATAACCAGCTTGGGTGAGCGACGCCCGAACCATCCTTGAACCAAGCTGTTGGCGAGGAACTCCGTCATATTGATCACTGTATTTACAGTTACGACCCTCGCCGACCCCACCTTGAACGTTGGCTCGGCTCCTGGCTCTTGGGGCCTGTCACGGGTCCGGATGATGGATCGCCTCGCCTCGCCTTAGACCGTAGACCTTTATCTACCGGCTGGGGGGCGGCTGGAGGAATTGATCCCGGTCGCTTTGACGGTAAATCAAACGTGCACTGGAAAAGGGAAATGCTGGCTTGTCTGTTTAGTCAAATTATTGGAACACTTCGGTCTCGTTGAGACTTCTTGAGTTTTGTGAGTGATTTCTCCGGTGACTTTTGGCGTAGCTTCATCTTATCGGGGGGTTCAGAGCGACCGCCCAGCGTTGCAAATTACCGCCCGGGATGAATGCGGTCACGGGCGCTGATAAATGATGGAGGGATGCACTTTCCCAGAAGGGGCGTCCATGAAACAGGAATTATGTCAACAGTATTTTCCTCAGCCCTGGTGTGGAGCAACACCCTCATGAAATTCCTGCTTCTTTTATTTGCACCCAGAGGAGCGGCTGGAAAAAAAAAAGGCCACCTTATCATCTCTAGATAACTAAGACAAAGAGTCGCAGTCGGCGCATGTTTGGAGTCTCTTTTAAGTCGAGGGGGGTTGGATCAGCAATTTTCTCTTATTTTCCCTGAAAAGGCTGCGATTGTGTTTTTCGGGGGAGGTGGGAGAACCATTTCTTCAAATTGGTCCACGCACATAATCTGCTGTGAAACAAGAGCAAGACGGCGTTTATGTTGCCGTTATTCAAATGGAATCACATCACAGTGGAGCCCGCAGAGATTGATGGTCGTCACAGAGCAACTCCATGAAATTCTCGCCGGAATTGAAACGGCTTTATTGCTGAGGTTGCTGGTGAGAGAATCAGATCGGAGCGAGTCGGGAATATGTTCTTGGATGACATATTTTCGCAACCCTTATGTATTCTTTGAAATATTTCTAAATTTCCTGGAAATAATTGCTTTAAGGCAGAGGTTCCCAAACTTTTATTTTTTATAAAAATGCATAATAATAAAAAAAAAAGCCTCCTCCACAATTTAAGTGGTTCTATAAGTTACAACGTGTAGCTATATATTTCCTGCAATGCATGCTGGGTTGCCAAAAAAACTAGCGATTATTCAAGGCTGTGCCCACTCTTGTTTTTATGAGGTTGGTTAAAAAGTTCAATACAGATCATTTCTCATCCTTTTTGTCTGCAAAAGAGTTTTCAAATGTAAAAGTAATGATCGTGTCTGATGCAGAACACTTTGTTTTAACCTGGGATTTCATTTTACTTCTTCATTAATCAAGTTATATTCATTTTTCTAAACGTGCTTAAAGATAATGAATGGCTTTTTATGGCTATTAATCTAATTTTATATGAATGTTAAACGCGTTCTTTTTGCTTTTTTTTCCTATCCAGAAACAAAATGCGTGAGATATATTTTGCAAGACAAATTAACATTCATATATTTTTTAGGAAAATAAATCCATCATGCGTAGAAATGCGGTCTTTAATTGAATAATCAAAAAAAGCTTTTTTTTGTGGTCTTCACGGAATAAACTGTGACCACGTTGTAGACTTTGAAGAGTCGCACACGGTTCCATTAAAAGTTCTTATTAAAGTCAATTATTCATTAAAAAAAAATCATCTGAGCGGCAACTAATGATTCGAATGACGGCGGATGTGATCTTCCGTCCTCGGAGGACGGGTTGAGGTTCGGATTCGGCGAGCGGTTAAACGCAGTGCAGATGAGAGCAGATCAAAGCCGTGATGGCTGCACTGATTCACTTCAATTCAGATTGTGTGGGCGAGCGGAGGCGGAGGGGAAGGGGGGAGGGAGGAGGGCTAGGCTTAGACGAGGGGCAACCCCCCTTTCGAGACGAGGGATTCCTTTACTGCAGTGATCAGCACTCTCCCTTCCCTCCCTCTGTCACCCCCCCTTCTCTTCTCAGCTTCCATCCATCCCTGCCTGTCCTCGCACCCCTGCATCTACTTCTTGCTTCACACACAATCACGTTTTCCTTCTCTTCGAGGAGGGGGTTCTGCTGCAGGGTACGAGTGGATGCAGCACATGGTTGGACTCTTGACTCGTGACTCACTCGCTTTTTTTTACTCCAGCCCTTCATTCATCTCCATCGCTCTCTTTTATCCTTAAAAATTCCTCCCTCGGCCTCCTCGCGTCCATCCTCTCGTCCTCTTCTCGTTCCTCTCCCTCCCTTTGCTCTCCTGACATTGATTCCAAGGTTGCTGTGCTGTATTGAATGCTGCTACGCTGTTAAATATTTCAGGCAGCATTTCACTGGCTGCGTGCCGAGGGAGTGGGGGGGTTGGTGGGTGGGTTGGGTGGGGGTCTCTGCGACTGCCGCTGACAAACAGGCTGCCAAGCAGACGGTTGGACACACACACACACACACACACCGACACACACATATGCCACCTGCATGCATTCGCACGGATATAAGTGCACGGCTGCACGGATGGATCAGATGATGAGGATGTCGGTTAATGTTGCTGATGTTGTCTCTCTGCTGTCGACGCTCTTGCTCTGCAGTCCGGTCAAGAACGCCGTCGTCAGCAAGTTGTTTGTCAACATGAGCGGTGTTGGTTTTTTGTTTTGGTACCGTCAACGCTTTTAACGTTGTCGGGAATCATGTCTGCAAGAAATCTTACTTGGGGGAAAATTAAACGAGCAATAACGGGCTTTAGATGTGTACAAAAATACATGTTTTAGTATATAATGACTTGAGATGGACTCGAACAAGCTTTTCTAAATTAAATTTAGATGCACCACGACACAAAAACTGATATAATTCAAGATACACAATAACACACTTTTAGAAAAATATATAAAATTACTTGAATTTAGATTCACTTGAACACAATAACAAACTTTTTTCAAATGTAAAAAGCTAGAATATGATAATAATCCTTGTTATATCAAATGACTACGAAGCAAGCTTTTATTTATTCATTTAAAATTACTTAAATTTAGATTAACCAGATCACAATAACACAGTTTATCTGTATATAAGAGTTATATAAATAGACACACTAAAAGAGAGTTACAGAGTCTACACTACAACATAATAACAAGGTTTATTTTATACAGAAATCTCACATTTAGACTCACGATAACAAGCATAATACACTGATAATATATAGTCAATATTGTTGATTTTCACTTCCTAAATAGTTGAGGAAGAGGAAATTACCCAGAGATCCAACCAAGTTTACCTCAAAACTGGTCCTCGGTTCATGAACGTTCACTGATGACTAAGTTGTTGAAACACAACGCGAAAGAATTGTGTTGACATTTATATAAAACTCAAGTCATTGGAAAGTTATCTTCTCTACTAAACCAGCTATAAAATAATAACATAAAATCTTCCAAATAAAGCAATACGTTGTGAGAAAGGCTGATTAAAGAACGCTCTAACATGAGCTAATAGTATTAAAGGGATGATTGTTGAGGGAGACGAGAAGTAAAGTTCACATCAAAAAAAGCTCTGAGCTCACTTTAGCTGCACTTGATCTGATCCCAAGTGTCCGTGATCTGGTGAGTATCGTGCACTGAAGCGTCAACCCTCGCGCCTCGATCGTCTTTGTTGATTTTTATGGAGTGTTAATGATGTCCTGCCGTCATTGTTCCTGTTTCATCTTAACGCTCCCATGCGGCGCCTGTCAACGCTCGCTCCGTGTCATGGCGTGATGACGGTCCACGGTCTGGCCTCCGACTGGGTCCGGCGGGAGGACGAGGCGAGATGAGAATTAAGTTTCACCGAAAAGGACGGGGGTGACATTTTATTAATGGAAGCCAGTGGACGTCATCGTTTCCTGTGAAATGAATTAGAACTTCGGGAATTTTGGACTTCCTTAAATGGCTCAGTGGTTCAAAACCAGTCCAACGAGTCATTTAAATGTCCGTGAAGATCATTCAAATAAGTGGCAGAAATAACAGCAACTAAAATGTTTAAAAAAAAATGTAATATTCTAATATTTAAATCATTGCATGGCGTCCAACTTGTCAACAGTCTCAAAAACTCAAAATGGAAATAGACGAGAAAGAGAAAACATTTGCCTTCGCTGTGTTGGTTACGCTCGATGCATTCTTGTCTCCTGAAATACATTTATTTTTGACGCCTTTGACATTTTGTTTAATGTCTGTGAAGGCAGAGATTGTTTACCGTCACCGTGTGTCTTAAAAACAAAAAGTTCAACTTTTTATTGCTAAATATTACAAGAAAATGTAGATTTATTGGAGAAATGTAGTAAAAAGGAATCCACACACATTCACAGACAGGCAGTCACATTCACATACTTGGAGGCACACATGGACAGACGCACACAGACGCACACACATGCACATGCAGAAACAAAGACAGTGACATACATACACACACACAAAGACACAGAGGCAGATACACACACATGCACCTAGACACGCACCTACAGACACACACAAACACTTATACAATCACACACATGCAGACGCACACATGTACACAGACAAACGCAGACACACACAGATTCACATGCAGACACACACAAGGTAACATAGATACACACACAAAGACACACGCACACAAACACACACACACAATTATACAAACACACGTGTACACAGACAAACGCAGACACACACACAGAGGCGGATACATACACACGCACACAAACACACACACTTATACAAACATCCATGTACACAAACACATGCAGACACACACTGATGCACACGCAGACACACACACGGTGACATGGATACACACATACAGACTCACACAACACACATATACAAACACACAGGCACACACGTACACAAACACATGTAGACATACACACACGGATGCACGCGCACACACGTTGACATTCATACATACAAACACAAAAAGACACAGAGGCAGATGCACACACATGCATGTAGACACAGATACTGAAACACACAAACACACACACACAGACACACTTATACAAACACACAGACACAAGCAGCTACAAACACACACATGCATAGACACTCGCACAGACACACAAACACTCATGTATACACACTTGCATACACATAAAGACACACACACACTTGTGTGTTTAGTGGGGCAAATCAAGAATGGAACCACTGTTTCAAGCGACAACACTCGTACACACACCTGCACACCCAGTTACTCATTAACCTCCATTTTGAAACTGGAGTACCTGAAGGAGACCAAGTGGATTTCGAAAGAACCCTTCAGTGGGTTCCGCCCGAAGCTGGATCGTAAAACACGTGAGGCAGATGCAACATTTGATCATAATGGACACACACACACACACACACACACTCGGTGGTTCTGTGTCGTCGTATTCCTTGTGTTCCTCAAACGGTCACAGAGACAGTTAACGCCTCATTCCATCCCTCGGCTTCTTCATGCTTCAGGTCTCGTCATCACTTTTGAGGATCTCAACACTTGCAGCTTCTTCCTCCTCCTGCACCGGCCAGACGGCTCGTCGATGCAGGATCCGTCATGATTAAAAACACGTGCTGCACACACACACACACACTCCCTCCGATGTGTGTGTGTTGCAGAGGAGGGTTTCCCCGAGCTCTGCTCTTCTTCTCCTCCTCCTCTGTTTCACACAAGTAGTGAAAGCTCACTGAACCACACTTTTCTTATTTCCCTTTCTTTCCTTTCTTGCTATAGTGTTTCTGCCGTCGTGTGCGGGTGCGGCTGCTTCCTGTGATGACTCAGTAAAAAAAAGGAAACCATTGATATTGACTCAAGTCTGCAGAGAAAAACATATGGAAATATAGATGTTTATTTTAAGGTCTATGTGAGCTCAAGTAACCAGGCTCTTCTTCTTCTCCCTTCATTGTGTGCAGGTTTGGAGTGGCGCCCCCTCTTGGCATGGTCAGAGATTGTTGTGCACCGGCGCCGCAGCCCCAGAAGGTCGGTTGGAAAAGAGTCGCACACTTTAAGTACAATCCATTAAATGAAACGTTGTTTGTCGAAAAAAAGGTGTTGCCTTCAGGCACCTGGTGCTTCTCCGGTCACTCGGTAGGAGAGTAGATCTAAAAATAACCAACCTTTCGGATCTTTGGTTTCTGAAGGTTGGATCTGGATTCTTATCCCATCTTTTTTGTTTGTTTGTTATTTTGAAAGGACGAAAATATATTTATATTCCAATAAAAAAGTTTGCCATATTAGTAGGTCATGTAGGTGATTTATTTTATTAATATTCAAGATTTTGATTTCATTTATTCCAGGCACTTCTGCATATTAATACAGATAATATTTTACATGATATCAGAGAGTTTATTTTAAGACTTTTGGATGAGGGGTTTGATCTGTAAAGAGGTTAACCAGATGGGAAATATATTGTGAGTTTAATGTGGGAGTTTTGAAGAGGAAAAATAAATAAATAAATAAAATGTGGAAGTTTTGAATAGGAAAAAACAAAATGAGTCATCAGTTTCCGCTTAATTTTAGCATGAATATTGAATTTGTAAATGTACAAATAACTCATTTAATTTTACTTTCTTATATATTTATATCATTTATTTAAGCGGTTTCCAAAAAAAACACATTAAATCCATGCGTTGTTTTTACAATACTAGTATCAATTGGATTCTGATTCTGTATTTGTGTGGTTTCTCGCGGAATTACAGTTATTAAAAAGCAATTAAATCATACCAGCAATTACTATTGACAATGTATAATGAAAAATTCCACAACATTGTGACTTTACAATCTTACTGTGACCTTTAAGGCGGCTGTTCCCTGCCTTTTTTTGCACCGCAGTTCAGTTTAATATCAGTATTATGTCGACCTTTAGATCAGAACTGTAGTAATGAATCCCTTCATCCAACCAGTGCTTTAAGTTAAACCAAAAGATGACTTTAAAATCAATATCACTTAGAGATGACCAGGATTCTAACCTATATCAAACCTAGGCGTGTCCCAAATCACTCACATCTCTGAGTGCACCTGTTTATAGTACACATTAGGATAGTGCATGCCAGTGCACACATTTCGACAGGGTAGTACTGTCTTAAATCAATCACTGACACTAAGCACTTACTGGAAATGACTCGACAGCTTCTTCTTCTACTACTTTTTAACGCCGATCGCAACCAGCTGTTGGAACCGTATCTCACTTGACTGATCTTTTCGCCAATAGAAAGTTTTTAGTTGTGTTTTTATTGTGTTATTACTGTTGTTTTGTGGTGAAAAAATTAGTGTTTTTATCAAACATTTATGCCGGTACCTGCTCTAACGTCACTACAATGGCGGCCGTTAAGGGTGTAAAAGTGTCCCATCGATTCACACTCAATTTTGAGTGCGCCAATTGAGTGCACACTGCTCATCGGACGCACTTGAAATATTAGGTGTAAGTGCAGAAGGGCGCGGTTTGGGACACAGAAATACATGTTGTTGAATACTGTTTAAGATATATTTTCGCATTATTTCACCTATAAATTAGCATTTAATTCAAGTTTTATTTACTTATGGGTGGATGGATGGATTAAGTTATTTCTTGTTTTCTTTCTCCATCTTATCACCTGTTCTTATGAAAAGTTTAATGATGGTTTCCTCTCTTCAAATATTCAAGAACGAAGTTACACAACCAAAACATTGTGAGATCTTTTAGAACTCCTGTACCAACCATAAAAGTTTGGGGGGTGAAATAAACAGTTCCCTGGAGGACGGTGAGGTTTTAGGAGTCGTTTTTTTTGCGATGGTGTCTTTGGTGTAAGAAAACATAATGAAGTCCAATGGGTTACAGCTCGTCTGGGGTTCCGTCGATTTAATGATCCCCCTTCCGCACATTTGTGTTTCCCTCTTTTTTAGAAGGGAGAAAACCCCCCTAAAATCGCAGCATCTGTTTGCACCGGAGACGAATGAATCGTGAAATCTTTTTATCGATCCGACGGCGGCGGCGGCGTCGTGAAGAATAATGAGCCGGTCGTCCGCGATATGAGCAGCATCTGCTCCTCGGAATGAAATCCGGGGTGACGCCTCCGAGTCGCCGGGATTAATAGACGGTTTGCGATGACGGCGGAGGAAAGCAGGTGCGAGAGGGAGATTGTTTTCGGATGGGATAAGAAAAAAAAAACGTCTGCATCAGTGTTTTGAGAGTCCACTTATGCGCGAGCGATGCCAGCTGAGGATATTTTCTGGGTGCGAGCCCAAAGTCCAGATCTGCTGATTCACTGCAGTCGTTCCAGATAAAAAAGGTTGTTGATGCAGCAGCGTGAGATCTAACTCACGGACTCGTACTACAGCAAGTGTTGTAGGGAAATAATAAATGGACGCCTCGGTTAGTGTCTGTTTCATCGTAAAAAGCATCAACGCCGGGGTCCACTGGCCGTCCTCCCGGGAGGAGAATATCAATAACGACATCAGATCTGTCGAGTAAAAGGTTAGAAATATCAATCCGAGCTCATCTTCAGGATCTGCAGCGTTTCTCTCTCTGGACGCTCGTGACGGATCGAAGCTCGTGATTCTCTACAGTCGTTAGAAAACTGCTGCTCCTTCCCTTGTTTGACCCTCAGTGAGTCTTTCCTTACCAACGTTCACGCTTAAAAAAACTTGATCCAGGACTAACCTTCTTGGGAAATACGAGCTAGAAATCCTTCAGCAGAAACTTATCCTGTATGTGTTAATTTTTCTTTTGTTTTTTCCTCTTAGTCGTGACACAAAGATCGTCAGTAGACCTGGAGAATTTAGCAGCATCTGTTGTTCTAGGTGTTCATGTTTAAAAGTTGGATTAGTCCTTAAATAGTATTAAGGAATAATTATAGTAGCGGTTTAAGAAGTTAATTATTGGTAAGATTTAGCCTCACCTGTGATGGTAGTACAGGAAGTTGTTTTTTTTATAAACAAAAGACATTTTAATAAAAAAAATAAGTGACTTGTAAGGTAAGGTAAGGTAAAACTTTATTGATCGATTGATTGAAATTGTTTTTTCCAGTAGCCAGCAATTTTTCATAAACAATAAAAAACAAATAAACAATTTCCCGAAGGAGACCTCCTGAGGGATCAATAAAGTTTTACCTTACCTTACCTTACCTTAAAATAATACATAAAAAATTAAATAAGAAAAGAACATAAGAGGAAGAACAAGATGACACAATCTAAGTATAAAGATAAAGATAAAGAACATAGGTCAAAGAAAAACAACAAAGACAAAGGATACAAAGACTAACATAGAACAGAACATCCAGATACTTGGTATAATGACGAAAGCATTTGTTAGCAAAAGCAAAGGTAGAAAAAATATATATATTGGATAGTATGGAAGAAGACAATCATTTTAAATATAAATATATATAAGAAATATAGTAGGAATGGTAGTAATTGAAATTTATATTTAATATATATCAGTTTTTGCTATATCTATAGATTCAACGTCATGTATATCATCACTAGTAAAGACGTTACAAATGCATTTTAGTCATGAAAGAAGTAAATTCTATTGACTGTTTTACTAATAGTACACATTTGTGTAGTAATACATAGTATTAGTTATAGATAAAGAAGTATTATTACGTGTAAGGATGATGGTTGTTAGCGATGGAGTAGAAGTAATATTTGTATTGTAAGTTGAAGTGATTGATGTTTAAGGACGTAAAAAATATAGTATTAAGGAAATATTACTAATATTTGAAGGTGTGATATTGGTTTTCATGGAGCTGTTGTAGAATATTATATATTAGCACATTATAAATATTGTTGTCGTAGCATTTGTCAAAGTTGTTGTACCACAACTAACTAGTGATAATACTGTGTCTAATATATGAGTAGAGGATATATAGTTACTATTTACGTGTAGTTTATTCAGTAAATCTTACACTTTCTACATGTTTTTATTTCCTTGTGTTATGAATGTGACAGATGCCTTTTAGTCGACTGTGTGATGACGTCAGGTAATCTTTGTTCGCGCTAGCCTAGTTGCTTCAACACTGTTTGCATCTGTTACTTGTAACATATTTGATCATTAGTTAAGCCATATTACCTCTTCTGCGCCATTTAAGTTAGCATTTCATCCAAGTTAGCATCACGTCCGTCACTAACTCCAACCAAGTGTCTACTTAATCCAGGTTAGCATTACGTCTAACCTTCATTCCGTTGCTACTTAACTTGTATTAACATCATGTCTAACATTTAGCTTAATGCTAACATTTAGCTCAAGTAAGTAAGTAATTTGTATTTATATAGTGCTTTTTCAGACCAGGGTCACAAAAGTTTTCTGATGTAATCAGATCTAACAGTTTCCACCATCTCATTGTATGAAGACATCAGATCCCTGAGGTGAAGTCTGTGCACCTGAATATTTAGTGGATTTCCAGAGACGCTCAGTCTTTCGACAAAGTCTCTTCAGACTTAATGCTAACATTAGCGCTTTCACAAGTGATGTATTAACTTGTATGTACGAGGAATTAAAAGCAATGTTAAGAATTTAAACAGTGTAAAATGTAAACATGTGTGTTTTTGCTACTAACTAGCTTTTTGTATTGTTTTGTGTTTAAAAAATGGTCGAATCACAAATAAATATCACAATAGCTTTCTAGCTAATCTAGCTAACATAGTTGCTTTCTCACTCAATGGCTAAAAAAACATGCGTATGATTATATAAATACTAATAAAGTTCTTTTTTCACCCCCAATATATCCTTCTTTTATGTAGCATCAACAAATGCATACAATTTATAGGATTGATTTATAGTTATAAATTGCCATTTATGAGCAACATTGTCTTCGTACACAGTTAGAAATAAATGTTTGACACTTTTCCAATATGCAAACTGCTACTTGAATTGAATTCAAAAAGTTTGGGGGAAAATAAAAGATGAAAGTTATGATACATGTATATACAAACTTGTGTGTTACTATTAATATAAATGCATATAATATCACCAGTTTGTTTCATCGTGATCATAATAACAATAATTCTGTCATAATAAATACATAATGTGTTTCATAATGACATGTTTTCTCCTGGTAGAAAGTGACATTTTTATGTTGTTACTAAATAGTACTTCTCCCCGCAGAGGTGACGGTGGTCTATCAGAACGGGCTGCCGGTGATCTCGGTCAGTTTGCCGTCACGCCGCGAGCGATGCCAGTTCACCCTGAAGCCTCTCAGCGACTGCGTAGGAGTTTTCCTGCAGCAGCTCCAGGCCGAGGACCGAGGCATCGACCGGGTAGCCATCTACTCCACCGGTATTCTCATCAAACACACGCACACACAGATCGTGAATTCATTCTTCACACATTAGCATGCGGCTCCGCTCTTTGGGGCTCCGGCCGTCCCTCAAATAATCATCTTGCCGTGCGGATATACTTGTGTAATTCTGTGTTCAGTCAGACAGAAAGAAATGATTGTCAGGTGAAGTGTGTGTGGAGGTGTTCACCAGCAACGCTCCATCGCTCTTACCCCTCCTCCTCGTCTGTTTGTGTACCCCTAGAGGGAGCCCGGGTGGCCTCCTCCACGGGTATAGACGTCCTGCTGCTGGATGATTTCAAGCTGGTCATCAATGACACCACACACCTCGTGAGACCCCCGAGAAGAGGTGAGGACGGACGGACGGACGGTCGGCGACTCCGGGATCAAGTGGGGGGTTTGTTTTGTTTTTTTAAACCGGGGGTTGTGTTGCAGAACTGCTGCCGCACGAGGAGGCGGAGAGGCTGAACGATGTCAAGTTCCTGGTGCAGCAGCTCTACACCACTCTGCGCATCGAGGAGCACCAGCTGAGCAAAGAGCGGGAGCTGATTGGACGACTGGAGGACCTCAACACTCAACTTCGCCCCTTAGAGAAGGTTTGGAATTTGAATTAGTTTCATTTGTTTGTTTTTTTTTAAATCTTACCTTTTTGACTTTGCGACGCTGGTTCTGTTGGTGCTAAAACCAGCGTTGAGTCAACGTTTCAGATGCGACTCATCAGTTTTCATCTTCGTGTTCCCAAAGATTCCGAGACTTGACCTAAAAATTCCTGTCAAGTGAATTATGAATTTGGACCTTTCTTTCAAGAGAACTCTATTTTCATGTCTCATCAAGAAGGAGCTTGTCTCGCCTGCAGTTAATACAAAACTCTGCAGCGAGAATGCTCACCTGCCTCTTTCTGTCCGACATCTTGTCCTCTTGTTTAGGGATGTTGTTAGAAAATATCCATATGGCCGTATATATCACGATCATATTTTTCACGATTGTGTATCGATTATTAAAAATGTTTTTATTTTTCACTTGCAAATATTTTACATCTTTATCTTGTACCATAGAATTCTGTGGTTTATAGTTCAATAGTGTATGTATATATAATTAAATAATTTTATTGTTTTTTCAAACTAAAATGACCAAACATGCGTGCATACTTCCTATTTTTGTAGTTAAACTTCCGGCCGCTAGATGGCAGCAGTTGTAACGTCCTTGGCAGCTAAATGAGTCTTGATTTATAGACAAAAGGATTAAAAAAAGAGACACAATTTTATAGATCATTTAACACTTGTGAATTGAAATAGCAAGTTTCTAAAAACTATAAACTCCTTGTTGACAGCGCAGACATCATGCATCAGCAACATGAAAACAAAAGTCACACTTGAAATAATTAGTGATTTTCCTTCTTAAATCTTTAGTTTTTCATCTGAGTGCCATGTATGATTTTGTGCTGCATTCCAGTCATGATAAGAGTGGGGAACACACGTCCAGACAGAAGCAATCGAGCTCAAGTGTTGCATTATTTAAGCTTAAGCTCCTCGGTTTAAGTCAAAACAAGGCTTGTTAACGAAAACCAATGTAAAGATCGGCAAAAGTACAGATCGTCGACGCATTCATTATTTACAGTAGATGAGCCGGATCTGGAGTAGATTCAATAACCAGCTCTAGGTTAGTCCTGGGTAAAAAAAATTGTTAAGAAATAGTCAAAGAAATGATTAATGTTGACAATGGAACTAATAACATGCTTTTAACAACAGTTTCGACACAAAAAATACTGTCCAGTACTTTTTCCAATTTGTTTGTAAGAAGGTTTTGACCCGACAGTTAATCAACCTTCAACAAAAATCCTGAATCACTCAAAATAATGTTACGGTAGAAGTTTTTCAAGGGATCAATAAAGTGACATCTGTCTGTCAATATAAACACAGAGCAGATTCACCTGCTTGTGCGTCAAGAGACATTTCAAAGTTTTTTTAAGGTCTCTGAAAGCAGAAAGATATAATAATATTGATGGTACATTTTTCTTGAATTCAGCTGCAGTGATGAGTTCATTGAGAGGGGGCGGAGGACAAAGTTAATATGCGAGGTTTATATTACGTTATAATACTTCATGAATCCAATAAGAAGTTGCTGCACAAGGTGGACCTTTTTTTTTTTAATATTCACGCTTCGTCTCGGCTCAGTTGATATTTGAGTTCCGATATTTCTCGACTTCCTCTCCTGTCAATCAATCCTGTTCGTCTCTTTTCGAGCACATCTTGTGATTCTAGCTTTCATTACGAAATCCCCGTATCTGCAGGTGAGAGACGAGCTGAGCAAGAAGGCGGAGCGGCGCACCACCTGGGTGCTCTGGGGGGGGATGGCCTACATGGCAACCCAGTTTGGAATTCTGGCCCGACTGACCTGGTGGGAGTATTCCTGGGACATCATGGAGCCGGTCACCTACTTTATAACTTACGGCACCGCCATGGCCATGTACGCCTACTTCGTGCTCACACGCCAGGTAAGATGATAACCTTGTTTTTTTTCACTGTAATGAAGTAGTTTTCTTTCTAAACGCAAGTACTTTTTGTCATTTTACTTTTCGCTGAATTATGTTTTGTTTGTAGCTGTGTATTTTAAATCAAGACACCAAGAACACGTTTTGGTAATTTTAGTTACCTGAATAAATGTTTTTAAATATTAGTAAAAGTGAAGAAACTACAGACATTTCAATAAATATTCTCAAAAAACAAACGTACGTGTTTATACAAGAAAAAAATGTTATCAAGATTTTTGTGTGTAACTGGTTAAATGCACCGGAATATAAAACACAAAACTATTGCTTGAATCTATAAAAGTCTATCAGTGGTATATGTAATTCAATCATTTGTATATAGAAGGTTAACTTTGATATTATGAGTAATTTAATTAAAAAAAATATTTTGATGATATTTTCAAAATAGAGTTTGAATAATATAATATATTATATATATATATATATATATATATATATAATATATATTATAATATTGAATAATTGTAATAATTAAAAAATACATTTTCTAAATTTGATATTTTTTATATTCCCAACCTTTTAATTTAAATATTAAAACGTATGTAAGTAAGTAATATTTATTTATTTATGTACAGTGTATTAGTTCTCACATTTTTATACATTGAACTTAAAATGCTACGAATATTTTCTAAATGAATGAAAAAACCTTTTAATGTAGGAAATATTGATTGAAATGATTAAAAAAAACAACAACAAAAAAAAAAAAACTTCGATTTAAAAAAAACGTTTGAAATATTAAGTATGTAGTTTTTTTATTTATATAGCGCTTTTCCAGACCAGGGTCACAAAGCGCTTAAACAATCAAAACAAGTATATACTTTAAAGGTCAAGATAACACTGAGAACAACACAGGAGTTCCAGAAAATCATGGTATATCCTGCACGAATAAAAATGTCTTAAGATGTTTCTTGAAGGATTCAGTAGATGATCAAACACAGAGGGAGAGGAAGATCGTTCCAAAGCTTAGGAGCAACGGCCTGGAAGGATTTCTCTCCTCTGGTCCTGAACCGTGTTCAGGAACCCGCAGTAGATTCTGATCCACAGACCTCAGAGCCCGAGCTGGGGTGTAAGGCTGGATCAGATCAGTTTCAGTTTTTCAGTTTTGTGTTTTCACTCAGCAATTGTTTGATTTTTAGCAAACAATTGAATAAGCTGTTCAGCCGCTGGGGCTCAGTTGGATCAAAAGAGTAGTAGAGCTGGATGTTATCAGCAAAAATGTGATAAGAAACATCAGGAAATCTCTGAATGATTTTACCGAAGGGAATCAAGTACAGCAAAAACAATAAAGGACCTAGAACAGAACCTTGAGCGACTCCACACAACAGATCTGCCGATTCAGACCTCATTTGATTGTCAGATACACTAAAACTGCGCCCAGAAAGGTATGATGAGAACCATTGGAATACAGACCCAGACAGTCCCACTTCATCCCTCAGTCTTCTCAGCAGGATCTAGTGATCAACTGTGTCAGGCAGGCGACAGATCCAAGAGAACCAGAACAGTGAATTGACCCGAGTCAGGAGACATCATTATGCATATTTGTAACCCAGGGCCAAATAACATCAAATACTTTCATAAAAAGCCTACAAGGAAGGACGTCATCTGAGCAAGAGGAGGGTTTCATCTTGTTCACCAGTTTCGAAATATCACCCAGAGATACAGCACTGAAGGAAGACCAAGAGGAGTAGAGGGGCTCAGAGACAGTAGGGGTTCCAAACAAAGAGGGAGAGATTTTCTCTATGATCAATTTAATTTTGTCAATGAAAAATCTCATCAATGCATTGCGGTCAGCTTCACAGAAGACAAGAGCAGGAGACAGAGAGAATTAATTGTGTCAAACAACACTTTGGGTGTTTTTCTTATTTGCTGGTACCAGATCTAGCAGTTTCCACCATCTCATTGTAAGAAGACCTCAGATCCCTGAGGTGAAGTCTGTGCACCTCAAGTTTAGTGGACTTCCAGAGACGCTCAGTCTTTCGACAAAGTCTCTTCAGACTCAGGAGATCTTCATTCGTCCAAGGGCACCGTTTATTCTGAATTTTCAAGTTAGATTTAACAGGTGCCACTTGATCCAGTATTTCAACACAATGAGTAGTGAAACAGTTATCTGCCGTATCGGCTGAGATGACACGCCTCTGAGACCTAACTTTCAAAGGCTTAGGTTCAGGGATGAAGTCCAGGTTAAACAAGACAAGAGAATGATCACTCAGATGGACATCATGTACAGATACATTAGAAATTTCCAGGCCAAGAGTAAAAACTAAGTCTAAAATTTGGCATTTTTGATGAGTGGGTTAAGAAACATGTTGCTCAAAAATAAAGGCTTCTAAAGTTAAAAGTTCTTTAGCAGAACAAGATGTGACATCATCGACATGAAGATTAAAGTCTCCAAGAATAAGAACAGATTGTATTTGAATAATGGAAGATAAGAAGTCACTGAAGTCTTTCAAGAACATCGCCGCAGGACAAGGCGGGCAGTAGATTGACACACAATATAAAGGTCTTGTAGAACCAACCAAGATCATCTGAGACTCAAAAGAAGTGAATTCCTGTGTCTGAATCACTTTGCAAGAACAACTCTCCCTATAAACTGTAGCAAGACCTCCCCCACGACCAGAGGGGCGAGGCTTCCCCAGGACAGCGCTCCCTACTGGACAGAGTTCGTTCAGATGAATAAACTCTTCCTCTCTCTGCCAAGTCTCAGAAAGACATAATACATCCAAATTAACTATTGTGAAAAGATCATTAAGGTTAAAGGATTTATTAATAATGGAGCGAAATTCAGAAGTCCCACATTCAGCACGTCACTGATGACGCCGCGTCAAATAAGTCCAATTATATGTAATAGAGTAAACGTTATCAATACCAACTAAATATTTAACTACAGGGAAGATGTATTTGTACTTTTTTCTAATAGTCGTTTTATAGTAGCATCATTCCAGAATATTCTCTCTAGAGAAAACAGAATCGAAAACTGTCATCATCACTCTCTCTCCTGTCGTCCTGCAGGAGTACGTCTACCCCGACGCCAGAGACCGACAGTACCTGCTGTTCTTCCACAAGGGGGTGAAGAGGACACGCTTCGACGTGGAGAAGTACAACAAGCTGAAGGAGGACATCTCTGAGGTGAGACCTTTCCTGCCCGACGCCGACGACAACGAGCTCGTGTCTGACCCGTGCGTTTGCTCCTCCCATCCTGCAGGTGGAGCTGGACCTGAAGCGTCTCCGAGATCCTCTCCAGCTGCAGCTCCCGGTGCAACAGCTCTCCAACAGCAACGAATGATGGGAAGAGTGATCCCTCTCTCCGCTCCTGTAGTTCTCTCTCTCCCTCTGCTTCTCCTCCCTCGGCACTCCCTCCCTCCCTCCCCCCTTCCCTCTCTTCCTTTCAGTTGGTTTGTTTCTTCTTTTCTTCTTTTTTTTTTGCTTTCCCGACTGAAAGTGGGATCTGGTTTCAAGAGGGAAACGACCAGAAATGTTGGAAAAGAGGATGATGATGATGATGATGAAGATGGAGTTTTAAACCCCCTCCCCGGCACTATGGATAATGTGTCCGAAAACCACTGAAGGGAAACCTACAGGGACATCCTGCGGACAAAAACCAGGAACTTTCCTCACATCTGGACACTCCGGGACAGGGGGGACACACTGGACAGCAAGGGTGTGGAACTGGCGGGACCGGTCTAGTCCACCTCATCGCGGGCCTGGCGGATCTTATCTAATAAAAGTTTACAAGGAAGCCCTCGCCTCCGAAAAACCGTGCCACGTCGGAACCGCCGTCGCAACCATCAGAGACTTTTCCTCCGCTGGGGGGTGACCCCGCCGTGACCTTTGCAGCCAGGATGCCTGGACGGCCCGCTTCCCTCTCTTCCTGTTGATACCCTTGTAGCGGCCCGAGAGTAACTACCGACAACAACATCACTGTGTGTTCTTTTATTCCAAAAAAATATTTTGGCACTTTTTATTTTGAAAGCCATAGTATATTTGTTATGAGAAGAATATAAATAAATATATATATATATATAAATATATATGTATACATTCAATTAAACTGATGACCAGAGGCTAGTTTTTCCCCTCAATGGGGGGAGGAAGACAGGTTTTTTTTTTCCTGAACGCATCTTTCGTTGATTCATCACTTCATTCAGATGATGACCAAAAATATTCTTATTCAAGAATTTGCCGCTCAAATTTACTGGCTTACCACAATGAGAAAAAAGATCTGAGCACATTTTTAAGCAATTAATTCACTCAAATTGGCTTTTTTTAATCTTTTTTTCAACTGAAACCTAAAGACGCCAGTAAACAAACATATAGTAACTCTTTCCTAGCTGCGGATTCTTGGATAAAAACCTATTTTTGGTGTTAAATTGGAATAAAAACGATCCCGAAAATAGGGTCTTCCTCCCCCCACTGTGGCCGTGATGCCTCCCTGCTCCCTGGACGGCCCGGGCAGGGTAGACTGCATGCTGTGGTATGCCCTCAGTAGAACCTTGTGAATGTGTAGGAGCATTATCTCAACCGTGTACCCCATCGGACACTTTCTTTTTCTTTGTCAGTCGAGCTGAAGTCCCCGGAAATTAGTTCGTCCCGAGAGTCTTCAGAAGCTTTGTTTTTTCTTGGTCCATTCGTTCAGTTTTGCAATGGAGATCAACCGTTTTTTTCCCCCATTTCAGTCGTTTCTCATCTCCTGTGTGTGTTTGTCATCATTGAAAAACCTTTATTTTTTTTTAAAAGAGATTTTTTCGAGTCATTCTCGAGCGATAAACGATTCAATGGAACCGTAAAGATGGCAGTATAAAAAAAAAAGGTGCGTTCACTGGCCTTAATATCATTGGATCACATCAGCATCAACGTGCAAAAAGGAAGAAGACGCGATGTTGCGTTCACTGACCTGCGTTTCAAAAAAAAATTGTCGGCGTGACTGAGTAATAACATGTTATGGCGACGACGGCGAATCATATGCACACACAGCTGTTTTGACTGGCGTCGAACTGGTGCCTTGTGTGGCGGATCGATTACACTTTGCATGTTTCAGGGTTTTGTTTCAGTGACGGTGACATCGACGGGCGACTCGTTCATGAATCCCTGGCAGCTTTCTACTTCTACCAACACACACACACTCCGCTGACTCCCTCCATCATCTCCTCCTCCTCTTTTGTTTTTAATCACTCCATCTTTTTATTTCTTTTCTTAAAAAATACCTAAATATATAATATAAGGAACTTTACTATAAAAAAAGGGTGTTGCATGAATGTATGTTTACAGGGGATAATTATGTTAAAAGAAACGAAGACAAAAAAAAAGAAAATACAGGAGAAATCATGTAAGAGCGTCATTTCTAGAGGTTCAAATCTCTGATAAAAAAGGACACATTTGAGTCTGAGAATCTGTCCTGCCAAAATCCACGCCAACCAGCCGCTCTTCATATCCTTGTTTACTCCGGTAACTCCTCCTCAGCTTCTATTTATTCTCCCCCAGAGAATGGAAAAACAAAAGGGTGCGAGGCGTCACTTGCATCCAGATATATATCATTATTTACTTTGGGTTTGATTATAATTGTGTGTTTTTTGAATGTTTGTTTTCACATGCACTTGGAGTTTAAACGCCTGAAGCAGAATAAATTGGGTTGAAAATGATTCTCCATTCTTGACCTCTTTGTTTTTATTTTCTCGTCTTTTTCTGTTGACATATGATGCTGTAATGTTGGCAAAAAAGAACATGTAAAAATCCTGTATCATTTATGAAATATGTATAAAAGAGAAGTGTAATTCAATTATCAATAAAATCCTCATCCAGGTTTTGGAGCTGCTGGGTCGAGCTGAGTTTTTTTTTTTTTTTCTTTTTTTCTCCCACATGTGATTGATGTCCGAGATGTTTACAAGCATCTGCATTTTGGGGTCTTGGCCGTGTCCTCCGGCTTTTCCTTGGCCTCCCGCTCACACTCGAGCGGACATCCCTTTGAGATAGATCGCTGAGGAAATGTTTGAAGATAAATAAAAATGTTGTATACTTGTCCTCTGGCACAATTCTACTCATATTTTCCACTCGTTTCACTAAATGTCCCTGAACACATCTTTGCACTCGCTTTAAAAGTGGATGTTGAAGAATATAAAGTCATATTATGGTATGTTTTCAGGACAAAATGGAATAAAGGAAATATTTTTCATCAAAAAGAAAATCAATAAATAAAATCAAAATATGGGAAAAAAAAAATTTAACAAATGGATATAGGTAATAATAATAAGTAAATATTTGACAATAAAGAAATTAAATATCACATTCTTTACGACTTCGTAGGGGCCAAACCTTTCCCAGGAACCTTCTGAATGAAGCATCCAGAGGTACATTAACGTCTCCTCTGCTTATGGCGGCTCAACGTCCCATTTCAAGGAGTCATAATGAAGGGAACTCGCCGTTCACACCTCATCTCCTCCAGCAGCCCCGAGGATTCATGTCTCGCATTCATTTAATTCCATGTACGAGATAAAAAGTGCATGCATCGCTTGACGTGCATCGCTGCCATGGGTGAGTAATGAGGCAGACGAGCTCATGAAAACCCTCCTCGATAAGTGTCTGAATCCTCGTCTAAATATAAAGTCCGGAGCATCATGGGTGTGTGTTTTTTTTGCGGCGTGAACAATAGACTGGTGGTCTCTTCTCTGTGCGGCAGAGCAAAGGTCAAGGTCGCGTGGACAGATAGGGCGTTGGAAGGTTCAGGTCCGACTAAAGATGAACACAACAAGCTGCGACTCATGTCACAGCTGTCGGTGCAGAAGGAAACACAAGATGATGCTTTTTGTGGCGACAGTTCTCCTGCGGTGTGTTGTCGCCGTCCCAGCTGTTGGTGAGTTGTTTTTATTATAATTATATAAATATATTCTTTACAGTTTTTACTTTAAAGTAGTAATAAGTAATAAGTGCTTTATTGAAACATTTGGCTGTGGAGAAGAATTTAATTATCATGAAATTATCTGCCATCGTACATTTTTTTAAGACCTGTATGTGACCCACAATATATATATATATATATATATATATATATTTATGGCCATTTGTCTGTCATTTTATTCGTCTACTTATTTCTCTATTCCCGATCAAGGGTTCCCCTCTGCTAGCCAGCCTAAGATGATGTTAGCTTAGCAGTATTCCCAAGTTTTTTTTAAAGCTTTAGTGATGTAGTAACCCTAAAAAATGCCCAAAATGTAATTTCATTTGTCTACTTATTTCTGTATTTCCAATCAGGGATCAACTCTATAGACAGTCATAGATGAACCCTAGGTTTTTAAACCTTTATTAATGTCATGTAGTAACCCTAAAGAATGCTAAACGAACACTAACAGCCTTTATTTCTCACCACATCTAAACTGAATTTGTATTGATTTTATTATATGCTCTGATTTAGTTTGAGTCAAGTTTTATTTATTTTTATAGCATTGTAAAAATACCAAATGAACAATAACAGACTTTTTGCCACCAGAGTAAAATTTAATTGTATAGATTCTATTATATGCTGAGACTATAATGCAAGTTTTATTTGAAGTAAACGACAACCGCTCAACACAAATTGTTATAGTTTATTATAGTTTTCCGGATGTTAAAAATGGCTCTGATTCTGTGTTAAATCTCTCAAAAAGCTGCACAAGGAAAAAGGCCGAGGAGCAAACTTGTTAGCAGGATTGATTTCGTCTCCGTCCTAATGGGATTTGTTGATAAGAAGAATAAAGCTGGACGCCGAACATCTTCGGCTCTTTCAATCAATTATTTTGGGCCCCATCAGTGGAGATTGAGTGTTAGTACTACACGAGTCAGTGACGTCCTCCACCTCTCTGTTGAACAAGTGTCCTTCGCCCGCTCTCTGATTCACTCGGATCGCTTTTTTGACGACGGGTGACGCAGTGGAAAGCCTTGAACGAGTCGCCCAGAATTTTCTTTTCTAACCACAAAGACATTCTGAAAATGGATGAAAAAATCGTGACGATACACTTGTATGGCAGCTATTTTTATCTTTCTTTATTCTCATTTATGAAGATCGGTTCCGGATAACAGCGCGTTACCGCGGTAATGAGGTGTCGATGTCTGCGCGGTGGGACTTCATCGTGACAGACGCAACGGCTTTACTTTGTTCTGATCCTCTTGATCAGCATCTCTCTCTCTCTCTCGCCCGTCGTCCCACTCGTCTTCCCTGCATTGTTCTTCCTCTTAATCACTCTATAAAGAGGCGATTGATTGTTTTCCTTCTCACTTCGCGCTAATCTGCTTATGAGCTTCATGTTCCGGCTCCCAAGCTGGGATTGAAGTCTACGGTGTGACGCGGGCAAAAGTCGACCAGTTCTTGGTGAGCCCGGCGGGGTTTGAACAACTACATGAAGTCCCTCGACCCGAGACTGATTTTTGTGCCACTTATTGCACAATTAAAGCATAGAACCTGACTATGGCCCAAATTAAGACCAAACTCCAGATCCCCAACACCAGGACTGAGGCCCCAGACCCTTAGGGGCCCGGCCTTAAACCAGTATTACCTGATCAGACCAACACTATATCAAGAGCTTAATCCAAACCAAGCCTTACCCGCGATCATGAGGGCCCAAAACCGACACTCTGGGTCAAGGCCTTGTAACACAGCGAGCAATATTCTGTGGGGTGCATTTGGCCCCCAGTCTAGCACCCAATGTGTCCTTTATGTAGCACCAAGAATCGGTGAAGGCGTACATGGACACTTCGTGCAAAGCCACATATCAAGCTTCCAATAGGCCCAGTTGCAGCCCAAATAATATTGCTGACTGGGTCCAGACTACTGGCTGAGACCCCTGATACCGCCAACAGCACCACAGCAGGAAAACCATCAGACGGACCTCAGTCGTCCTCAGGACCAGATCTAGGCCATGACGATCTGGAGTTTATAATCCATGCGTTTGTGTCTTAACAGTTTGTTTTCATGTCTATACAAGAAAGAGCTGTCTCACCTGCAGTTAATACAAAACTCTGCAGCGAGAATTCTGACCTGCTCTAGTAGAAGAACTTACATTTCCCAGATCCTTAAAACTCTTCACTGGCTGCCAGTTTCTTTCAGGATCAACTTTATAATTCCGGTTCTTACTTTCAGATCTATTCATGGTCAGACTCCTCCTTACATCATTGATCTGATCCAGCCTTACACCCCAGCTTGGGGTCTGAGGTCTCTGGATCAGGATCTACTGATGGTTCCTGAACACGGTTCAGGACCAGAGGAGAGAAATCCTTCCAGGCTGTTGCTCCTAAGCTTTGGAACGATCTTCCTCTGTGTTTGATGGATCTACTGACTCATGCTTTCATGGTCTTGGTTCTTGGCCCTTCTTGGTGGAATTAGAACCGCTCCATGAAACTCCACTCCTGCCAGTGGGATTTGATTCATTTCCTGTTGGATGAAACTAGTTTAATCTATCCATCTATTCGCTTTATGTCTTTTAGGTATACCGGACCCCTGCACTGCCTACATCAGCCTGAATGAACCCTGGAGGAACACCGACTACCACGTCAACCAGTCGGCCGGCGTACCCCTCTGCGACACCCATGTGTCTGGGGAGTGGTACCGCTTCACCGGCATGGCGGGCGATGCCATGCCCACGTTCTGCATCTCAGAGAACCACTGTGGCACCCACGCCCCCGTGTGGCTCAACGGCAGCCACCCTCGACTCCAGGACGGGATCGTCAGCTTGTCGGTTTGCGCCAGCTTCGGGGATAACTGCTGCCACTGGAACGCCACTGTGAATGTGAAGGCCTGCACTGGAGGGTACTTCGTGTACCGCCTGCCCAGACCATCAGTGTGCTTCCATGTCTACTGCGGCCGTGAGTGGACATTTTTGTGTACTGCACTTTAAACCCTTATTTTCTGGGCGAACTGTCTCTTTAGTGTGTGTGTTTGGAACAAAGTCCATACAAAATATAGAATTCAATTTATATATTCTTTACATACAGTATTCTTTGTCACATCTGAATTCTGACTGAACACTTTTTACTTAAACAAAGAATAGAAATCAGATGTGGTTCTAAGTCAGTTTACTTGCAAGGAGAAGGAACAATACAGAGTTTACATGTCTTTATGAAGCACAGAGCCGTTAGATCTTGCCGTTATAGCTTCATTGCAGTTTGCCGTTAATTATCTAATTCCTAAACCAAAAACCAAAGCCACCCCTCGTCGAGGTTGGGGTTGGCGTGACTCCTTCAGAGACAGTACCTGACAAGAAGACGTCTTCAAACCTCTGATTCATTTCTCACACAAGCAGGGATGAAAACACCGTCAGTGATACAATTATAATAATATTATATGTGGTTAAAGTACATTTGATAAAGATACTTGAGCCCAGGACTTTCCCATCATTCCCAATATGTCAATTATTAACTACGATCTTGAAACCCATTCATATTTTTGAACATTTGTTGTGCATTCAACCCTATTATTTAAATCATAAATAAAAGTATGCTAATATATATATATATATATATATATATATATATATATAAAACCAAAAAAAATTAAGAAAATGATGACTTCCTTTATAAATGTTTTAGGTACTGAAGCGTGGAGCTGCCAATGTAAAAACACACCTACTATTAAACCCTCTCACACCTTCTATCTAACTTGCACACATCTACTTTCAAACTCTTTATTAGCATTTAACAGTACGTGTATGAGTATTTAATAGTGAGTGTAAGAGATCTTGTACATAAGTGCATGAGAACCTGGTAGTAAGTGTGAGAGAACTTGGTAGTTAGTGCGAGAGAACCTGATTACACAGGAAGCCATCTTGATTACACAGGAAGCCGCCCCCTTTTTCAAAATAAATTCAAAATAAAGTTGTTTAATCATTACTGAATTTCAGAGCTGCCAGCAGTGCAACACAAATGTTTGGTTTGGTATCACGTTATTTCTTATAATCACATTATTTAATGATATCAACGTTAAAACGGTAGTTTTTTTTAAGGTAGTTTACGCTTCTGATGAAGTACACCTGCCTGAAATGCGTCTAGATTCAGTAGAAATAGCATGAACACCTGATAAATCACAGATGGACTTTTAACAAAAGTTTCTGAAGAATGAATTCAACGCTTGAAAGGTGAGCATGTTAAGTTTATTAAATCAGTCCTCGTTGTGCACCTTAACATTACATCTTATTGATAATTCCACATTGTGCTTCACTTTTTATACACACAGAACAGCCTATTTGAAATCTAAATAATAATCAAAGCAAATAAGAACTTTTGAGTGTTGATGTCTGTAATATGAGTGATGTTTTCTAGTTGTCTTGTCAAAAGTACTGCAATACTTACAAAAGTTATGTTTAACACAACTCAAAAAACATTCTTTTGTATAAAGGTCTGTGAACAAAATTCAAGTTGTAAAAGTTAAAAGTGCATGAAGTGAAAGTTATTTATTGTTCAGTATATTTAGATAAAGTAAAATGAGTGAGATTCTGGAAGTGACCAGACTTTGAAGATAATACAACAGAAAGAACCACAATAATCACCTGATGTTTAAACATTTAAATGGTCAATTTAGTTTATAAACTCTGCTAGTTTATTAGATCTGCCTTTGTGTGTGTTTGAAATTGTTCCTTGTTTCCTGAGAGACTCTTGAGATGATCCAGCACCAAATGAGTTACATTGTGGTCCAGGATAAGTAATATTTTGCAGCTCTTCCTGTCGCATGTCCTGGTCATCTGTGGAGAAATAATACAACTTTTAAAGGATCCTTTTTTCACAGTGTTCTCATACAGATCCTAACATCATCTACTGTGAGGAGTAACTGAAGTATTAATGTTTACAACAACATTACCATGTTTCACACCTGAGGAGAAATAGGACCAAACTTTCTACATTTTTCAAGCTTTAGTTAATGAATGATTTGGTTTCTTTCTTTTCGAATGACATCAATCTGGAAAAAAAAGAAAAAAGGATGAGAAGTTAGTTTTCCGTGTTAAAGTCACGTTTTAATACTGCATTTGCAAACTATGACTCTTAAAATTATTTATACTATTTTTGATTCATGATCATTTGTAAATGTCTTCGACTCAAGATCCAACCGTGTAACATTAACTGGAGGAACAAACTTTAACAGCACGTAAAACCGCTTTCACTGGTGTCACACAAGTAACGCTCCTACTGGAAACATGCAAAAATGTTCCTAGCCAAAGCAATAATATTGCTGCAATAGTATATTAAAAAGAGACGATATAACGTTGATGTGCACAACGAGAGCTGATAATAATAAAACAACTTACATGCTCATCTTCTAAGCGTTGAATTCACTCTTCAGGCTCCACTGGATTATAGAAGTCAGGACCTTAGACGGACTTCAGGAGGATATGATGTCAGCAGAAACGTTTAATAATTGTGTTATTAATGCTGCGATATCATTAAATAACGTGATCATGTCAAAAATAACATAACAATCCAAACATTTGTATTAAACTGCCGGAGATTAAGTATTGATTTAACAACTTTATTTTGAAGTTGCTTAAAAAAGGGGCGACTTCCTGTGTAATCAAGATGGCTTCCTGTGTAATCAAGTTCTCTCACACTCATTACCAAGTTCTCTCACACTTACTATCAAGTCCTCATGCACTTATGTACAAGATCTCTTACACTCACTATCAAATACTCATACACGTACAATCAAGTACTCATACACGTACTATTAAGTGCTAATATAGGGTTTGAAAGTAGATGTGAGCCAGTTAGATAGAAGGTGTGAGAGGGTTTAATAGTAAGCGTGAGAGAAATTGGTAGTAAGTGTGAGAGGTCTTGATAGTGAGTGTGAGAGAACTTGATAGTAAGTGTGAGAGAACTTGGTAGTAAGTGTGAGAGAAATTGATAGTTTGTGTGAGAGAACTTGGTAGTAAGTGTGAGAGGTCTTGATAGTAAGTGTGAGAGAACTTGGTAGTAAGTGTGAGAGAAATTGATAGTTTGTGTGAGAGAACTTGGTAGTAAGTGTGAGAGAAATCGATAGTACGTGTGTGAGAACTTGGTAGTAAGTGTGAGAGAACTTGATAGTACGTGTGAGAGAAATTGATAGTAAGTGTGAGAGAACTTGGTAGTAAGTGTGAGAGAAATTGATAGTTTGTGTGAGAGAACTTGGTAGTAAGTGTGAGAGAAATTGATAGTACGTGTGAGAGAACTTGATAGTACGTGTGAGAGAACTTGGTAGTAAGTGTGAGAGGTCTCGATAGTACGTGTGAGAAAACTTGATAGTAAGTGTGAGAGAACTTGGTAGTCATGTGAGAGAACTTGATAGTAAGTGTGAGAGAAAAACTGAATTTTGTCTCATTGCCCTTCATAATAGTTCAGTATCATCTAATAACATAATACTTCACTATTATGTAATGACGTAATAACGTTTAGTTGCTATTTAATTTGATATTCACAGAATTTTCCCCCAATCTTCAAAATAAATTTTACTATTTAATAACATTCTTCCGCCTTCTCAAGTAGAGCATTTTATCGTAGCATCAGATTATGCTTCTCGGAAAAATCAAGAGTTACGCTTGAAATAAAACATGACGTTGCGAGAGTGTTTTAGGTGATTCGCGAAAAACAATTCTGTCCTCAATAAGTCAAGAGGATTTCGTTTGTTGTGATGCTTTTCACACAATTTTTTTTCATGTCTGTCATTGTTTCTCAGATTTCTACGACATCTGCGACGACGTGGTCTGCACGGGTCCCAGCTGTCGTGAGCCGGAGTGCCGCTGTGCTGCCGGGACGGTCCTGGGACCGGACGGACAGACCTGCCTGGGTGAGACAGGAAGTCATGAAAGGAAACACGCAAGAAAGATCCCGGGCACGCTTAAAAGACGATAACATGTCATAGCATTGAGCATCTGGAGGTCAGAGGTCAAGAAGTTTCCCTCCATCCATCATCTTATCTTTACTGCTCCCTCTCGGTAATAGAAAAACTCCTTTTAAAAGTTGGTTGAAGTCTATAAATCGAGCTCCACTCGGCAACTTTACCGCCCAATAAACTCCAGCGTCTTAATTAAAAAACCAGCCGCAAAAATAAAACTGTCGTGTGTGTGTTCAGACGTGAACGAGTGCGAGTCGGCCAACGGCGGCTGTTCGGAGGAGTGTGTGAACACGAAGGGGTCCAGACGGTGTGGGTGCGGACCGGGTCGGGTCCTGGCCGAGGACGGCATCGGCTGTCAAGGTGGATCCGAGAAGTCCCGACGAGTCTTTTTTTTTGTTGTTGTTGTTGTTGTTGTGTGTACCCTGACATCATCGTGTGTGTTTGTGGCAGAGGTGGCGGGCTGTCACGCCAACAATGGAGGCTGCAGTCACAGGTGCTTGTCACTGCCGGACTCGCACCGGTGTGGATGTCCCCGAGGACTGGAGCTGGGCGAGGACAAACGCACCTGTCAGGGTGTGTGTGTGAGGGTGTGAATGATCCAGACCACGGTGTACAGTCCATGCAGCAGAATAAAAAAAAAGAAAAACTTACATGTTCATGGACTTTCATTCCGTAACAAATGTCGTGATGATCCGTCTTCTGTGTGTGTGACGTTCCTCTGTCTCTGTAGTGCCGGTCCAGTGTGACCCCAGCTCCATCACGGTGTCGGTACCCAAGGACCTGGTGGGAGGACTGGATCTGTTCCTGTCAAACTCGTCGTGTCGTGGGATCTCCAACGGTACACACATCAATCTCGCCTTCAGCCTGAAGACCTGCGGGACCACAGTGCAGGTCAGAGTGTGTTTACTTTCTCCTTCTGTGCTGTTCTTCTGTTGACACACCTCGACACACCTCGTTTTCTTCTGTCTTCTGTACTTATTAGATTGTGTTTATAGCTTATCTTGCTTATCTTAGTGAAGTATACCTTAGATCGTTTTTGCCTTCTGTAATTTTATCTTTTGTTAATAGTTTATTTTACATATCTGATTATTGTTTTTTTTTCAGTTTTTATCCTGCCGGTTTATTGTTATATGTTATTGTATTTATTTATTTATTTTTCTGTACATTTCCCTAAAGTTTGCAGAACTTTTTATTCTTGCATTTATATTTTTTTAAGACGTATTTATTAGTGATGTGTTGATGAAGTTTCATGAAGCAGTGTCATTGTTTTCAGAGTCCACTAGATGGCGGTCTCTGCACTGTTTTCCTTTGTTTTGAACAACTGTTCTAATGAAACATCACATCATTTTTAAACTGATGGCGCCACCTACTGACATCCATCCATCCATCCACCCAGTCATCTATCCATCAAACCATCCATCCATCCATCCACCCATCTAAGCATCCATCCATCCATCCGTCCAACCATCCATCCATCCATCCATCCGTCCAACCATCCATCCATCCATCCAACACAAGAATTAGGAATTTTACATTTTTTTCATATGTCTCAACAATCCTCTTTTAGCTGCTACAATTTCGTTGTATATCCCTGTAGAATGAACTAAACTATAGAAAAAAACATTTCAATTCATCCATCTATTTATCTATATATTTCCCAGTGATGGGTTGCTGATGCTTTATGAAACATCTGTGTAGTTATTTCAAAAGTCCTCTTGATGTCGCCAGGAGACTCCAAGTACATATATACCATAAATATCGAGGTAGCGACGGAATGATCTGGAACAAACTTTACCATGTGTCGAGAAGCGATCTTCTGGCGATGCGTTCACGGACCGTCGGACCTTTCAGCATCGCTCCTTGATCGCCGATCGCCTGCAGCTGGGGATTCCTCCTCTGCAACAAAAAGCAAAACAAAGTACCATCGGAAAAATAAACATAGAACTATGACAGACACTTTATTATATTTGGCTCCAATATACTCATTCAAGGAAGCCTTGTGCCATCTAGTGGTCTTTCAAAATGAAGACACGTCATGAGGCGTCGTCAACACATCACTAGTGTTTACCATCTACTCTGCTTAATGCTCTTCTATGGTTGTCACACTTCTACATGCCTCCTAGTGATGGGTTGATGAGGCCTCATGACACATCTGATAAAGTATTGTGATACCCTGACTTCATATCTCATGAACCTCATCAGATGTTTCATGAGGCCTCATCAACCCATCACTAGTGTTTACAATCTACACTGCTGGATGCTGTTCTACTGTTTGCCGCACTTCTACATGTCTCCTGGTCATGGGTTGACGAAGCCTCATGAAACTGATGAGGTATCATGATACAGTGTCTTCATTTTGAAAGGCCACTAGATGGCACTCTCTGCTTTAAAATGATTTGGCTCTAATCTAATTATTCAATGAAACATTACATCATTTTCAAACTTAAAGTGCTATCTAGTGAAACATTCGACCGTATCATGATACAGTGTCTTCATTTTGAAAGGCCACTAGATGGCACTCTCTGCTTTATAATCTTTGGCTTTGATCTACTACTAAACCAATGAAACTTTACATTATTTAAACTTAAAATGTCATCTACTGGCGTCACAAAATGAAGACACAGAATCTTCACTACGCAACTGTTTCATGAGGCTTCATCAACCTATCACTAATATAATAATAACTTGTGGAGTCTGGATGTTCAGGTCACGGCGGACAAGATCGTGGGCACCAACATGGTGACGGGCCTTCCCCGGAGCAGCCCGGGCAGCAGCAGGGACCTGATCGTGCGCACCAGCAAGCTAGTCCTGCCGGTCACCTGCGAGTTCCCCAGAGAGTACCAGGTCTCGGACGGGTACCAGGCCAGTCAGCGTGGGTCGGCTCTGGAGCTGGCGGGACACAGCGAGGGAGTCTTTCCCTTCTCCCTGGAGCTTTTCAAGAGCGCCGAGTTCTCCGAACCGTACCAGACGCCGCCGCAGCTGCGCCTCCACGACTCGCTGTTCTTCGGCGTGGAGCCCAAAGAGCGGGTGGACGGTCTCTCCGCACTCGTGGAGAGCTGCTTCGCGACCCCCGGACCTAAAGCCGAGCAGGCCATCAAGTACTTCCTCATCAAGGACGGGTGAGCGGTTTCTTCTTTCTGCAGCTATTGCAGTTTAAAACTAAGTTCAGTCATCCAGTAGATCCTCAGAGTAGAACCTCTGCTACACAAGTTGCTGAACTGACCCCTGCTAGTGCAAAGGTAGACCCTTGCTAGCTGGGCGAAGGGTTAAGTCCAGTGCTGTGTCTCAAATCGCATACTTCTTAGTATACTAGAAGTTAGTATGCATCAGGATAGTGTACATACTAACTAGTACGAAAATTCTCCACAGATAGTATGTCTCAAATCAAACACTGCCGCTACACACTTACAGGAAATGACGCGACAGCTTCTTCTTATACTACTATTTAACGATGGTTGCTAACAGCTGTTGGAACGCTATTGACACCTGCTGGCAGCACGTTTTGCAAGTTTAGAAAAGAAATAAAGAAAAAATATGAGAATCGAAATATTCGCGAGATATTTACACTGGTACCTCATCCTTCTACTGCTGCTGAAAAAGCACCTGTAAGTACATGCATATATATGAATATATATATGATGTAACTTCCGTTTACAACGTCACTAAGATGGAGCGGTTTAGGGTGGTTAGTGTCCATCGAACCATACTCAGTTTTGTGGGCGTTTTAGTACGACAATTTAGTGTGCATGACGCACTAAATTTCGCATACTAAGAATTGAGACGCAATTACGCACTAAAAATACTAACTTTAAGTACGCAAGTATGCGATTAGAGACACAGCACTGCTTTCGAAAGCAAAGTAGTGAAGCTCTGTCTGTTTTAATCACATGAGCAGAACAAGAAGCAGCAGCTGGGTCGCCACTGGCTCAGCTGCTCGACTGAGAAAACAAGTGAAGAATGAACCTCTGAGATGTTAGAGGGAGTTCACACTTTGCTCTTCTTGATAGTAGTCCTTTGTTATGTTTGTACTTGGCGGAAAATGCACTTTTTTTTAAAACCCTTTTGTCACTGGTTCAGCCGAACCAGGATGTTTCGACGGCGCAAAACCGTACACGGAATTCCTGTTGATAATGAATGGATGACAGGGTGGATGGATGGATGGATGGATGGATGGATGGATGGATGACAGGGTGGGTGGATGGATGGATGGATGGATGGATGGATGGATGACAGGGTGGATGGATGGATGACAGGGTGGATGGTTGGATGGATGCATGGATGGATGATTGTTTTAATGAATGGATGACAGGGTGGATGGATGGATGGATGGATGACAGGGTGGTTGACTGAGTGGATGGATGGATGAGCTTTATTGACTCCTCTAAAGGTCTCCTTAGGGAAATTGGTTTTCCAGCTCATAGCAAGTATGAAGAACATAGATCGAAGAAAAGTCCCTGAGTCTATTAGTGTTGCATCTGGGGATGAGCATTCGTGTACTGGGGAGGTGTTAGATCAGGGTCAAGGTTACCCCAAAAGCTTGAAAACAAATGTGTTTGTGGTATCCCTTGTGTTGTCTCTGGGTCAATAACTGAGCGGTAATGATCATGTTCTACGTCATCTTCGTGATGTTAGTGACTGAAACACATATTTATAGCCATAAATAGAATTGTATAAATAATGACCACTATATTGTTTTGTTTTCAACCAATTATTTTTGTCATCGGCATCGTACTTGTCACTCAAAGATGTTTGTTTCTGCTCAGTTGCATCTCAGACGAGACGGTGACTCAGATCACCTCCAAGGACCAGCTCTCCAAACACTACCAGGTCCAGGTCTTCAAGTTCATCGGCAAGGACAACCGGGTGAGTCAGCGGTCTAAAGGGTGGGGGGGTGACTGTCTGGGACTGACCATCCTTTTTTTGGGGGGGTCTGCAGCAAGTCTTCCTCCATTGTCAGGTCCTGGTCTGCGGGGCCGGCGACTCCCGCTGCGCCCAGAGGTGCAGGGGACGCGTCCGGAGAGAGACCGGCGCCCGGCGGGAGCGACACACCGTGAGCCGCGGACCCATCGTCATCCTGGCCGACCCCTGACCCCTGACCCCCGACCCCTTAGGCAGGAAGAAAACAATCTCCCGCACGCTTGAGCGGAAGATATGACAGGAGGTATTATGATATATGCTGACTCGTATAAAGCTTACAGTTGATAATAAAGTAAACAAGATGAACACATGATTTAATTGAGCAAGTTATTGAGGAAGACCATGTGATACTTGATGTACTGTGACGTGTTATATATGCTGCGATGCATCTACTGTGAAACACGAAAATAAAACTAATTGTCGTCCACGCGCCGCACAACTGCATCGCCGTGTGGAATTAGCATCGTGAATGTTTGTGTGTGAATACTGAGTGGATGCAAAGCGTATGCGGCGCCACATCAGAGCCCGGCGGGTCGAGACCGGAGAAGAAGAAGAACCGCTTCAGTTTATTTAAAGCAGAAGGCAAAACAAACAGAGAAACACTCCTCCTTTGAACGACTCGTGTGTGTGTGTGTGTTTGTGTGTGTGTGTTCGTGACGTGTTCCCGCTGTCAGTCACGGTGTCAAGATCACAGGGAATTCTGGGTAATGCGGCCACTTCGGCCTGACAGCGACGTTTATCGACAGAACATTGAGTGACGTTTCTATTAGAGACTCGTTCACAGGCCACAGTTCATTTTCTGAGCTTCACTTCTGAACAAATCATGCATTTTACGCCTAAAACACCAAATATGTCACCAGTCTTCCTTTTCTTCTTTTTATTCAATTGTTTCGTCTGCTTGTAAATATTTTTGGACTTGTATACACTTTCATCTTAGTCTAATCTTTAATATAATTAATTAAAATATTTTTTTTTAATATGCACATTGCCCTGAAATTATCCTTTTTTGAACTAAAATTTAATTTAATTTATTGTTTCACTTGGATTTATAGGCTGCAAATTCTAACAAATCTCAAACTCTACTTTTTACCTAATTTCTACACTCATGTTCTACACATTTTATTTCTCACAATTTCTTTGTAGTAAAAAAGTATTTTCTATCCTTAAAAAAATAATTATATATATAATTACTATATATATAAACATTTATATGTTGACATAATATAAATATATATAAATAAAAATGTTTTTTTAAGGAATATTTTGAAAGGTTGAGGTTAATTAGTTCAATAGAAAAATAATAATGGTTAAACATAATTAAAATTAATTGACTAAAAATCATCTACAGTAAGAAAAAGAGGCGAATATTTCACACGCCAGCACGAACCACGTCCCAATATGAATCCGTTACATCATCCTCCCGCGCCGTCGTGATGTCACACTTCAATTAGTGAAACATTTATTCATTAAAATCTTAACCTTCGTTTAAAAAAAAAGAAACGAGACATGTTTGACTAATGCGCGAGTCCTCTAGATATCAAACAACTTTTAATCGATTCCATAATGAGGAAATTAATCCCTTCTGCAATATCCTTCCCATCGGGCGCTTTTGTTTGGAGTCATCGCAGTCGTTTATGCTAATGGAGTCATGGAGCCCAAACGGGAATTTAACAAATGATATTCTAGCCGCCACATCTGGCGCCATTAGAAACACTTTCTCAGTTTTTAACCGCCGGTCTTTTTCACCCGTTCGTGTCACAGTTCATCCTTCAACTCGCCCGCACACACGCACGCCGCCCGCTGGCTGTTCATGTAGGGTCTGCAGCCGAGGGTCCACACCGTGTTGTACAGGGCGTCCGCCATCGTCTCGCAGGCTGAGGAGGAGGAGGAGGAGGACGGGGGTCAAGAGGTCAGAGGGTTCATCTGTGAACTCGACCTTCACGTTCACTTCTCACCTTTGGCCTCGGACATGAAGCCCAGGCTGACCTTGAGGTCGGCGCAGAGGTCCTGCAGACACGAGCGGAACCCGTGGTCGCACTGGTACTTGTCGCTGCCGCACGTGTCGTAGCAGACGTCCAGGAGGTCGCAGCACTTGGTCATGGCCGGGATTCCCGGGTCCATCTGTTGATAGACCACCAGGGGTTAATGGGGAACATCCCATAATCAAGAACGTTCTATAATCAAGAAGAAGATGAGGATTAGGTTAACCTGGAGGCCCACCAGAGAGGAGCTGCACCCGTTGGGCTCCTGGTGAACGTAGCCGGGCCGAGGCTCGGGAGGTTCTCCTGGAGAAAGACACGTTGATGAACTGAGCACATCAACACTGGTTGTTCGACAGCTTCAGATAAGTTGTACCTGATTCTGGGTCAGTATTGATTATGCAAGTCGAGGCGAGTACAGTCGAGTGCGGAGCATCAGCAGACCCGAGAAACTTATCTTAACTGATAGAGACCAGACTGATAAACCCCTTCATGTGATAACAGTACACATGTACTGTAACACATGTACTGTAACATATGTACTATAATATAATTGCTCAAACACCATTCTTTTTACTTCAAAAGTATTTCTAACTTTGATAAAACATAATTGTGTCTGGTCTATTATGTCATGTGCTTGAAAATAAAATAAATATGTTCATTAAAGTGTTGAAAAATCAGAGTGAGTGGAAATATAAACACTAAATTCATGTTTAAACTGTTTCTTAAGAAGACATCCCTTGAATTCGTTCAAACCCTCATAGGAGCCAGGGTCAAAATCAGGGACACGTCATCACACAATTTGTTGTGAGAGTCATTTTAAGCCGAACCTTACGACCCTGTAACGCATAATAGAACAAAACTGATCATTTTTTTAATGTGAAGTAAATAAAGATGTTAGCTTGTTAGCTTAGCTTGTCATTAAAAACATTAAATCTTGTCTGAGGTAAACATGTCAAGGAAGGTTAAAAAATTATGTTCATGATAAAGTGGAAAAAGCATTGGTTTCATAGAATGAAACATACATTCATTCAAGATATTATTATACATATTTCTATTATAATTGTCATTCTTTAATAGAACATTATGTGGCAATTCGTTTCCAATATAGCTTCTCTCATACTAAGATAATTTAAGACCCAGACTGATGTATTTACTGCTATTTTTGCTTATTTTAGAGGTTTAAGATCAGCTGTCACTCAAATACATCTCATTTATAGCAGGTTAACCTGAAATGCTAACCATTTCAGATAAAATTATAAGACAATTATTATTTTTTACATGATATTAAACATGCTTTTTAGATTAATTTAATTGCCAAAAAAAATCGAGTTTTAAATAACAAAATGCATTTTTTTTGCTATTTCTATATTAATCTTTGTTTTTATTTGGATGTGTATAATTCAAAGACTCTTAAATAGATAAGATATTTGACACGATGATCTGGTAAATTCACCATAACTGCTCATTTTTATTTATTGCTAAATGTTGGGATTAACAGCCAGTTTAAAGCACAGTTGTGACGCTTGTAGTTTTTAACTTGATTATTTCAATCATTTGAAACTAGCGACAGGAGCATCACTTCTATATGAAGATCATTATTTATTGATGACTATTGATCAGCACGTTATCAGATCCTGGTCCTGCTCACGACTCACCGTATCTGCAGTTGTACCGACACACGCCGTCGTGTCCTCCGGCCAGCTCCACCAGGGAGTCGAAGTACCCGTGCACGGTCTGTAGTCGGCTTCTGATGGAGCTGATGCTCCAGCCGCTCGCCTCCTCCTGAGCTGACGTCGAGTTCTGCGGGACCGTCTCGATGTCGTGCTCCTCTTCACTGGGTTCTATGGCTGGATGGTCAGGTTCGACCAGTTCTATAGGATCTAGTATGTCGGCGACACCCTCCTGGAGTCCCCCCTGGAGTCCCCCCTGGAGTCCCTCCTGGAGTCCCTCCTGGAGTCCCTCCTGGAGTCCCTCCTGGAGTCCCTCCTGGAGTCCGTCCTGGAGTCCCTCCTGGAGTCCGTCCTGGAGTCCCTCCTTGAGCTCCACATCCGGGGTCTCGTCCGTGGCCCCGGCCTGGTAGAGACCCAGGGCGGCCCCCCGACACGGAGACAGGGCGAGGAGGAGAAGGACCAGAGTCCGGAGCAGCATGGTGATCGGTGCTGGTGTTGTTGACACTGAAGCTCACGCAGACAGGAGCGCCAGCTGATCAGACTTTGACCTCTGATCCGACAGACAGCAGGGCTGCGAGGGGGCAAAGGTCAACTTCTATCAGAGATACAGTATCTTCTCTCTTTCAGGAACATGAAGGAGAAGATAACTTCATCACACGTTTTTTTGATCGGGAGGCGCTGGTGAGAGTCATGACAAAGATTAATCACATAAAGAAACACACAATACTTTCTATGGAAGCTTTAAATATGCGAATCTAAAGATGAGAATCTAATGCTGTCGATTTGAATGATTTGTTTTTTTCCTCTGATCGCTGCTGCTCTCTAGTGGTCAGAAATAGAAACACTATGCAAAGGTTTCAGAGGAGAGTAACGATTAGGCAATAAAACAATGTGTTAATGAATAATACATTTATTTATTTGAATGGATATTTATTTCGAGCTTTTTTAAACAAAAGAAAATGTGTACATACAAAATAACAAAACACCAGTTAAACGAAAAGCAGAATAAGAAAACATCACAAAAACCCTGTAGTTAGAAAAAAAGGAGTAGGAATAAGTACTTTTGCCACATATTTTTACACAGATATCCATACAAGAAATACATAACATAATATAGCGTAATGTATAAGCATATGCTAAATAGGTATGAATTCACATGATATACATAATATACATTATACATTATTATCATTGTTGTTTCTCCTCTTCCATATACTTATTTATAAATGTATTTATTATTTATCTAAAGCATTAAAATCAAACACTTGATCTCCTAAACAACATTATTAGCCTGTAATACTTCTGTATAAATATGAAAATCTTTAACAAAATAAAATGTAATATCTCTTCTCGTCAAATCTCAGTATTATATTCTTCAGAACAACCTCTCTGGTGTAAATGATATACTAATATAAATGTTTAAATTACAAATATTTGGCCCATCACTCAAAATAGTTCCTCTTATTACGACTAATGCAAAATAATAAAGAATGCCTTAAAAACTGAGCAAAAAGAAAAAGATGGGTACATATTGTTTTCATTATATTTATTTAGTATTTTTTGTAGAAGAGTTGAACAGCTGTAAGTATTAAAATAAAAGTCATTACATCGTAGATACATAAGTTGTGTAAAATTAATTTACTGAATAAGTAAAGGAGCCCTAAGAGTGCAGGTCATCTACTGCAGCCGCAACACTGTAAGATCTCTATAATAACCACATTGAATTCCAACATCGGGGATCGAACCCGCAACCTCAAAAAATAGAAGTGGTGGCTCTATTGTTTGAACTTTCCGTGCCTATGATAACTTTAAAGTAGATCGTAAGATTTAACGATGAATAGGTGACGATGTTTAACTCAATTTACCATAAATACGATGGTCCTTATTGCGAAGGTGATTTCGCCAATTTTTTTTTAAAGATTTAAAAGAAAAAAAGGAGAGTACACTATTCTTTTCTGTTACTGTATCCTACCTCACTCTTCTCTCCATCTAACTGTCTACTGGTCACAGCAGGAGGCCATAACAGGGCCTGGTTCTACTCAAGGTTTCTGCCATCTAAAAGTTTTCCTCGCTACTGTGATTCACTCATTATTGATTTGCGTGGATCTGTCTTCAACTTTAAGTGTGTCTTCTGATGACTTTCCTATTATTTGACACTTGAAAATAAGTTAAAGGCCAGGAAGGCACCACAAAAGAGGGGTTTGGTCACCCTACCATTGCCATCTTGTCGGTGTGAATATCTGGAAGGCTCACAGGATCTTAGTTGGCCATTCTCCATCACCTCAGAAGGTGCTTCTTATCTTGACCTCATGGTCTCCAGTTGGTGTCAACTGCTAAACCGTGTCATGCTTTGTTAAGCCGACACCTGAGATCTCATCTGGTAGATCTAAGCCTCTGTTGCTCTGGTGCTCGAAGCCTGATCCTCACTCCAGCCATTGGTCAGATTTGATCCAAAATCAAAAACATATTCATAAGTTTACTGTGCTCAAAAACGTATTCATTGTATCCGTTATGTTTGGAGAACGTTGGAGACGGAGATAAAGATAAGCGAAGGACATGAAGGAGAGATGATCCAACAAAAAATCTGTTATTTAAAACCCCCCCGATATTTTCAGCCTCAAGCTCCTCTAAAATAGAACCTGTTACTCAACTTCATGGCTGCTTCTCTCATGACAAGCCAATGACCCGGAGCGGATGTGGGAAAAGCAACTTCTGTGGTGAGATGATTTCCATGTGATTCCTGGAGCACACGTGTAATTTTAGACTTAAAAAAAAAAAAAATGTCATGAGCCGTTATCTATGACACGGATCTCCTGGATTCATCATGAAGTTGAACCAAAAGGCTTGTCAACTCCTAAAAGCCAAACATAAAATACTCGTGTCCAGAAGTGTCCACTGAGGAGATGATTTGTTCACTCGCTCACAAGCCACTTATTAACTATTAATAAAGGAGCATGTGCTGCCGCTGCAGGGCCGGGAACATCTAGAAGTCATATGTGGTTCACCACCAGTTTGATCTCGAGACTCCATCCCTCGCTCCTCTGGCGCTGGGATGGTGGAGACATCCTGTTTCTGTTTTTTGGCTCCAACAGTGAGATCTTTGTGGATCACCAGTGGACCTCATGAGAGTAAATATTCTCGATGTTTGGTTCATGTTTGTCTTTGTGCGTTGAGCGATCTCGACCACTGGGGGCGCTACAACAATCGTCCAGTAGAAGTGGTTGGACACTGACAGAAATACATATTTGAAATATATTTTGATCAAAACTGTTTTCTCAGCTAGAAACTGTTGCAGTGCATCATGGGACTTTTAGTCTGATGAAACCAGGACACGATGATGGAACCACACGTACATATTTTCTATGAAAGTCACAAAGTTGCTGAATTAAACACTAAATTTAGTGCATTTCTTCCCCAAAAGTGAGTCATCATGTCTTCCTGAACATTCAAATGATCAGGTCTTTTTTTTTTGCTAAATATCAACTTGCTCTTCATCACTCCATCATACTTCTTAAAAATAAAATCAAAAATTGTGCAAAAATCACGCACAACATCCTGAATACCCATCATTCATTAGCGAGCATTTTTTCAAAATAAGTTCTTATTGATCCTAATAAAAATAAATCATAGTTTAAAAAGCCTCAATACTAGTAATGAAAATACAAATTGTGCCATTTTCCTCTTCGAAATAACTCCATCAAAATACAATTCAAACTATTTTAGGTTGTTAGCATCATTAGCAAGTCAATAGGTTTTCCCATAGGCGTTAGCTTTTAGCTAATTAAATAAACAAATATTTAGAACACATACAAATCAAAGGTGAGATGCTGATATAAATAGTCATGATTATCAAACCCCCCAAAAATCTCACATGTCAACACATGATACCACATAAATTCCCATCATTCATTAGCAAGCTTTTTTTTTTTCTAAATAAGTTTTAACTTATTGATCTGAATGAAAATATCAATAATAATGATAAATAAAATCAGTGTAAAAGGGCCTCCATACCAGTAATGAAAATAAAAATGATGCTAATAACTCCATTTAAACTATGTTAGGTTATTAGCATCATTAGCAAGTCAAAAGGTTTTTCCATAGGCGTTAGCTTTTAGCTAGTTAAATAAACAAACATGTACAACATGTATAAATCAAAGGTGTGAGAAAAAAATCCAAATATAAATGGTGATGATGATCAAACGCAAAAAAAATCTGATAATATTCATCTTTTTTTTTATAGTTTATAATTTACTTTATGCCTCTCTTTTGTAGTGTGAAAAGAACAAGAAATGAACCCTTATCATCAAGTCCACCTCTTGTTCAGGTTCCAAAGGACACAAGGACAACTCAAATGTTCCGTTCAATCACTTTTATTTTTTTCTTTCGGCTTCTCAGTAATTGAGTTGTAAACCTTTAAAGACAGATAAACAAAAAAACCTTTTAATTATCAATTTAAATTAAACATTCTAAATTCATTTTAAATTAACTTGAACATTCAAACATTTTTAATTCAAACAATTAAACATTTCAAATTCATTTAAACATTCAAATATTTTAAATTCATTTAAACATCTTAATCAAACATTGTAAACGCATTAACAAGCACTAAATCCATATAGTAAATGGGCAATGTGTTCCTAAACTAATATTTACACGGTTAAACATACATTTGAACATCTCAGAAGCATTTCAAACACAATCAAGGTAAATCAAACATTTCACCGACCATTGGCGTCTCTGGACTGAACCCATGGTGAACCTGGAGCATCTTCTCTCTCTGACTGACTGAACCTCCATGAGGTCACAGTTCACAGGTGCTGCTCATTAGAGCCAATGACTGAAGCAGCTGGTCTGCTGCTGCTGGTGCACTCTGGGAAGTGTAGTTCTTTGACACACTCTGAGATTCAGCTGAACTCTTATCTAGATAGTTCAACAAGCAACATTATACATGTCAACACATGAGTTCCAATCATTCATTAGTGATTTTTTTTTCAAATAAGTTAGAACTTGTTGATCCGAAGAAAACAATAAATAAATAATACAAATAATTAATAGAATTACAGGTTGTTAGCATCATTAGCAAGTCAATAGGTTTTCCCATAGGCTTTAGCTTTAAGCTAGTTAAATAAACAAATATTCACAAAATATACAAATCAAAGGTGTGACATTAAAATGCTAATATAAAAAGTCATGATGATCAAAACGCAAAAGAAATCTCACATGATAACACATGATAACACATGATAACACATGATAACACATGATAACACATAAATTCCTATCATTCATTAGCAATCATTTTTTCTAAATAAGTTGTAACTTATTGATCCGAAAAAAAATATACACAATAAATGTTAATAATAAATTAAATCAGTTTAAAAAGGCATCAATACTAGTAATGAAAATAAAAATGATGCTATTTTCCACTTAGAAATAACTAAATCAAACTATTTTAGGTTGTTAGCATCATTAGCAAGTCAATAGGTTTTCCCATAGGCGTTAGCTTTAAGCTAGTTAAATAAACAAATATTCACAACATATATAAATCAAAGGTGTGGGATTAAAATGCTAATATAAATAGTCATGATGATCAAACGCAAACAAAAATCTGATAATATTCATCTTTTTTTTATAGTTTATAATTGACTTTATGCCTCTCTTTTGTAGTGTAAAAAGAACAATAAATGAACCCTTATCCAGATAGTTCAACAAGCAACATTTTACAAACATGTCAACACATGAGTTCCCATCAATCCTTAGCGAGCATTTTTTTCAAAATAAGTTATAACTTGTTGATCCGAATAAAAACAATAATAATAATAAATTAAATTACAGGTTGTTAGCACCATTAGCAAGTCAATAGGTTTTCCCATAAGCGTAAACTTTAAGTTAGTTAAATAAACAAATATCTACAACATAATCAAAGGTGTGAGATTAAAATGCTCATTTGAATTGTCATTGATGATCAAACATAAATAAAACTCACATTTCAAACACGTCAACACATCATTGAGTCGCAAGCATTTTTTCAAAATAATTTGTAACTTCTTTATCCGAATATAAATATAAATAATAAATAATAATAATAATAAATGAAATCACAGTTTAAAAATGCCTCAAATATCGTAATTAAAATACAAATGTTTTCCACTTAGAAATAACTCCATTCAAAAGGTTATTAGCATCATTAGCAACTGAATAGGTTTTCCCATAGGAGTTAGCTTTTAGCTAGTTAAATAAAAAAATATGTACAACATGTAAAAATCAAAGGTGTGAGATTTAAATGCTGATATAAATAGTGATGATGATCAAACGCACAAAGTTCTGATTATAAACATCTCTTCTTTATAGTCTGATATAAAGTATAATAAGTTGTGTTAACTTGTATTTTTAGTTAGCACGCTCTCTCTCTCTCCTATTAAAGTGTAGTTTCTAAAAATGTCTCACTGGGTTGAGAGGAAGTGGAAAAAAAAAAGTCTTAATTTCCCTCCGGCTGTTTCTAAATACTGTTGAGGCGTCATCGCTGCAGACGTCAGTGATCTCCGCTGCGGCAGTGGGTGTCACAGCTCCGTGAAAGTGGTAACGAGGTGAGCGATCTCTGGGGTGAGACGACCCGTGTTTGGACCCGAGTGCTGACAGTCTGGGTGTCGTTTCCACGTCAGCGTCTTCCAAACACCTGACCTGCCTCCATAGCCAGGACCTCTTAGATTCATTGAAGGTTGGTTTGAAACCCAGGACTGAAAAGTAGTTTGATTTGCATTTAAGAAGGTTTTGGTCATTCAACCTGTATGGCTTCTCACTGCTGCTGCGCTGTCCGTAATGACCTTAAAATGGGAAAACTTGACCTTGTAAAATCAAAGATACAACCTCAGTGTTATCTTGACCTTTAAAGTATATACTTTATTGAATATTGTTTCGATTGTTTAAGCGCTTTGTGACCCTGGTCCGGAAAAGCGCTATATAAATAAAAATTACTTACTTACTTACTTAGTTACTTACATCTATATGATAAATGAACTTTCATCTGCCTGTGTTGACAAAATGTGTCGTTATTGTTCATTAAAACTAGTTTTCAGAGACTATTTTCTTTCATTTTCTACGTGTAGTTGCAGGATAAGAAAAATACGCACAGAAAAGACAAATGAAAATAAAGAAAAAGTTTAACGTATGTTTTTCTCTGTCAGCAAACACACCATCTTTTCCTAGGCTACATAAATAGTAACTGAAGATAATTTAATAGATAGATATGAGAATATTCTTATCATAAACATGTATTTGTGCTTTTGTATCTTCTTGTTTAGAATATAGTTACAGTTTATTTCGGTGTTTAAACTAGAAGGAAACAAAACTCTGCAGCAAGAATTCCGACCCGCTCTAGTAGAAGAACTCACATTTCCCCCGATCCTTAAATCTCTTCACTGGCTGCCAGTTTCTTTCAGGATCAATTTTAAAATTCTTACTAACTTACTTACTAAACTAAATGAATAAAAAAAGAAATAAAGCAGAAAGAAGGACAATCGCACACGGAGATGTTTTCATGTAGTATTTATTAAAAGTCATTTGGGCTACTGCTCTTACATTAACATTTGAACATTCCTCAATTCTTCTGGGGAACAGCGACACGTCAAAGCTGTTCTTTTTTTTTTTCTTTTTTTTTTACAAAAGGAAAATGGACAATATTCTTCTTTGTATAAAAAATATAAGTTAATTTAAATTTAAGAGTAATTCATGAAAATAACAACAGTAATAATAGCAATAATTATAATAATAATAATAATGATAAAGATCATAAGCTGAACATAGTGCAGACAATATAACTGGTGCTGACGGTGGGTGGGGTGGGGGGGGGGCAGTGCAGTGTAATGGACGTTATCCATGTTGGGGGGTTTGGGGGGTGAACGTTCGACACACACCTTCTCTAGCGCGCACACATGCAAACACACAGTGAAACACACTCGTAAAAGTGCACGACTGCCATCAGCTTAGCACCACATGCTAACATCTACAGTTTTCTCCGTCGCTACCAAGAGTTGGATCAAGACGCACAGACGGAACAGGAAGTCGTCGCAGTGAAGTGCACACTTTTTTTGGGGTCCGGAACGACACTGGAATGACTAGAGAGAGTTTGTTTGTTTTGTTTTTTTTCGATTTTGGAAGATCTTGGAAAAGCGTGTGATCGATGCTTTTGAAAGGGAGTAGCAGAGTTTTTTTGTTTTTTTTTGGATAAAGACGAGTGGACTCCAAAATAAAACAGGTGGAAATGACTTTATAATGAATAATTCTTGACTCGCTTCCAGTTGACAGTGAAATAAGAATTATTTCTTAACTATCAAAAAAGGGTTTTATTTAAAAAAACAACAAAAAAAACCCAAAACCAACAAAAAACCCAATATATATATATATATATATATATATATATATATATTGGGTTTTTTGAATAATTAATTTTATATATATATATATATATATATATATATATATATATAAAATTAATTATTTATTTTTATACATATATTTATATATATAAAATTAATTATTTTCCAACTTTTTTTGAAGAAAAAAATAAATACATGATTTTATTTATCATTAATATATATATATATATATATGATAAATAAAATCATGTATTATTTTTATACATATATTTATATATATATATAGATAAATAGATAGATTTATTTGATAAATAAAATCAAAAAAGTTGGAAAATAATTCATACATTTAAAACTTACTAGACAACATGTTGCTAGTAAATAAAAAAAAATAATCTTCCAGTAAATTTAGATTAAAAAACTTATTTCCATTAAAATATCTAATACAAAACAGGATATTCTAGAATGAAAATAACCAAAGCAAGTTTGAATTATACTTTTAAAAATGTAGATTTCTTTATAAATGGTCAGAATTGATTTGATCTGGAGTTTAGAAAAAAAGAAGTTTGGAGGGTGAACCCTGTTAGCATGTGTGGCTGTAACACTTTTAAGAAACAAATAAAGATTTAAAATGTCAGAACTCAAGATACGTAACAATGTTTTTTCTAGCGTCACGACTGGAGCTGTGATCGTCACTAGTATAAACGAATAAGAAACAGTCAGAGCTGGCACCTTTTGTTTAGTCGGTGTTTTCGTGGGTGAGCAAAGGGCTGTGAGACGCGTCCTCTCGGAATATATTACTTCATTTCTCGTACAACAATAACTCCACTTAGTATAGGCTGTATATGTATTCAAGTACTGCAAAGGATTTAAACATTCTGTCGTCCCCGATCACGAGAGGGTGTCGTCTCGTCTGCACATTCCTTCTGTCTGTGCCTCGCCGTAGTAGTACCAACAGTACCAACAGTACCGCTTCACAAAGAAAAAGGAGGGTCTCTCGGGCGGAGACCAGAAAAAAAAAAGAGTAAAACGATAGATAACGGAGGAGGGGGGGGGGGGGTCGTCCCAGGCTGAGCGGGCCAGTGGTCAGTCTCTGAGACGCTGCAACAGTCAGTGTACGTCACCCGGTGAGGTAACTGTGTTTTTTCAAGGTCACCTTCAGAGTTTCCCCCGATAAACGTCGGGCAGAATTTTCGGTGTGGCGGAGCCGGAGACCCCCCCCTCGAGGTCAATTGTCCACTTTGACCGGACCTGAATGAGACGGTCGGCTGGGCAGGACGTCCTCCAGCTCGCCCTGTGCTATCTTCTCCCACTGACACAGGTTCTCCCTGAGGACACAAGGGAGGAACTTTATTGACACCCCCGTCATCGACGACGACGGGATTTGACTTTCAAATTCGAATGACGGCATTTGAAAAATTAAAACTTGATTCAAAAGATTAAATGTGCTGATAGTAAGCAGGTGCGGTGATGAATTTACTGAGGGGGAGTGAGACAAACAGAGCACTGTGTTCGACACGTTTGTTTAACAAAAAATGAACGTTTGTCAAGATGATCTGAAGGCCAGAAAACAAATGTGTTTGTGGTATCCGTTGTGTGGTCTCTGGGTCAAGGTGAACGACCTCCCTTGCTAACAGATATACATAAGCAGTGGTGGAGGTCGTTCACCTTGACCTAGAAGCAACACAAGGGATACCACAAACCCGTTTGTTTTCCTGCCTTCGGGTCATCTTGACAATTACGTTTGTTTTTGGGCTTTCGGGTGATCATGACCCTGAGATAACACAAGGGTTAAGCACATTTTTGAAGTGAGGATGAAGCTATAACACTAAACATGTGCTGCTAATACTTTATAAAATATAAAAAGCCTTTTAAGTTTTATGGGTTAAGATCCAGAAATACATATAAAAGAACAAAAACGTGCAGTTTGAGCTTGTTTTGTTTATGAGCAAAAAAACAAACACAAAATATCATCTGGTAATTATTCAGTTTCTGCACATATGTGTCTTTTGTTTTTGTTATATCTAAAACGATCAAATACATGAATTCAAAAGTGAAATTAAGGTAGTCAAATGCCGCTGCGGCAGAACTATGCTAGCTAGCACGAGTCTATAAGTAAACAGGGGTCGGGCACAAAAGTATTTTTTTAAATTCACAAATGAATCTTTACATCATCCTCCTCTGGTGACGAAAATAAGTCTGGTAAAGCTGGTTTATCCTTAATGATGAGGTATGACATAAAAAAAACCAAGAAAAAATAAAAGTCCAGAAGTAAAGGTGTATTGTGAATCTGTAAACTAGTTCCTAATCTCAGTTTGGATCTTCATATCGTGCTATAATGTCTGGAAAAGTAAACAACACTTGATCGATCATGTTGAATGATTGATGAAACAAACACTTACTTGCAGGCCTTCAGAAGAGGACTGGACGGAGGAAAGAGCTTCGATAACGTTGTGTAACAAGGTATTGCTACGGAATTGTAGAATCCCATCTGCATCGACAGAGACGTGGAAACATGTTATCATGGATTTTAGACAATACAACGACTATTTAAAAAAAACTGTAATATTATAACCCCTCATACACAAACGCATAGTTTTCTAGGTTTGTTCAAAACTTCAGATTAGAGGAAAGCATTTATCTCGTATTTTAAAAATATTATTTTATATAAATATTGATATTTATATTGTATTTATTTCTATATCGGTTTAAAAAATCATTAATTTAATCTCTCTTAATTACGAGGGATACATTTTATTTTATTTTATTATAAAATTAAAGTTGTGTAAAATACATGTATTAAGGGATTAAAGTTGTACAAAAATACTGAATTACGAGATTAGAGAGAAATAAGGGAATCCTTCATCTTTTGAACACATCAGCATCAAGCAAGAACTTTCAAAAGAATATTCAAAATCATCATCATCGTCATATCTGCCGTATTTTCATACGACTCAAATTTCATAATAAATGATTTTCCTAGACTTTATTCTCATAAAAAAGTATTTGCGTACGACTTGCATCTGGTGATAAAGTATTTTGTATGAATTTAATCTGGTCAAAAAATATTTTTGTACGACTTTAATTTGGTAATAAATTATTTTCGTAGGAGTATTTTGTACAACTTTAATCTTGTTATAAAGTATTCTGTACAAATGTAATATGGTAATAAAGTATTTTTGTATGACTTTAATCTGGTAAAAAAGTTTTTTGTATGAATTTAATCTGGTAAAAAACTATTTTTGTCTGACTTTAATCTGGTAAAAAATTATTTTGTACGACTTTAATCTCGTAATAAAGTTTTCTCTACAAATTTTATCTGGTAATAAAGTATTTTTGTACAACTTTAATCTGGTAAAAAAGTATTTTCGTACCCAATTTTTTTCTCGTAATAAAGTATTTTGTACAACATTAATCTCGTAATTAAGTATTTTCGAACAACTTTAATGTAGTAATTAAGTATTTTCATACCACTTTATTTCGGGTAATTAACTATTTTGTACGACTTCAATCTTGTAATAAAGTATTCTGTACAAATTTACTCTGGTAATTAAGTATTGTGTACAACTTTAATCTGGTAATAAAGTATTTTGTACGACCCTAATCTATTAATAAATGCATTTTCTAAAACTTTTATCTCATAATACAATATAAATTCTTTGAGTGGCCCTAATACTCCGTCATATTTAATTCACCTTGAATGTTTAAAAATTTAGGATTTATACATTTAGGATTTTTATTTCCTCCCACATCACACTTAAAACAACAACCAGCTAACCATGATGAAAACATGTTATCTCCGTCATACTTGGTATGTAATTGAAGCGTGATCAAGCTTAATTTATTCCGATTGTCTTTGAACGTAACATGGTTGTTTCTCTCTCAATTCTACACGCAAATATTGTTATTTTGAAACAAAAGGTTTTGCTATTTCAGATTGACAAAAATTACAAGACCAATTTTTAGTTATTGGTCGATATATCAAAAAACAAAATAAAAGACGTCTTACTTGGCCTTGAGGAACCTCATCCTTCTTGTCTCGGTCCATCATGGGCATGGGCTGCATCCCGATCTTCTTCATCTCGTCGCCCTGTCAAGAGGAAGGACGTGTCAGAAGTTCTCGAGCCAGTTAGAGATCGGCCGGCGCTCGTACCTCAGCCCAGAACTCGGCGTAGATGTCGTTGGCCGTGAGTCGAGTGATGCTCCACTGCTTGGTGACGGAGCACAAGTCGCACGCCGTCATCATCAGGCCGATCACGCGATCCCTGCAGGAGACACGAGCGTCACCTCCAGAGAGACTCCCTCTCTCACACTCTCTCTCACCGGTGGGTGTGGTTGCTCAGGTCCAGAGCTCCGGACGTCAGGAGGTCGGACAGCTGCTGGTGGTTGTTGAAGTACAGGGCCAGGTCGGTGGCGATGATGGCCTTGCGGATGATCTCCAGCACCTGCTCATACTCGCTGGAATTCAGGTTGGAGAAAATATTGTGCCCTTCCAGCTATGAGAAACAAAGAGATCAATAAAAAGCAAAAGCTCTACTGATGAGGCTCCACAAACCACCGAGGTTCTCAGCTCCTGGGGGGGCGACACTGAAAAAGTGACTCCGGGGCGAGACAGTGGAGAAGGTATCGGAGCTCTACCTGCAGGATGGAGACCGTCTGGGAGAAGTGGTGCTGCTCCATGGTGGACGTGGAGTAGAGGGCGGCCAGAGGATGGTCGAACTTCTGCAGGTAGGTGTTGCTGTAGCCTCGGTGGTCCAGGTCGTGACACAGACACGCTATGAGAAGACCTTTCTTCTGTGGACCACAGCACCAGGAGGGGTCAGGAGAGCAGAGGAGATGGACAGGAGGTACTACTGACCTCTAACTCCGTGAAGGTTTCCGGGGTTTTCTGCAGGATGGCGAACATACAGTGGGCCACGGTCACCGCATGCTTCCAGTTGTGGTACGGAACCCGTCGGTAGTTCTTCCGGACAGACATGGTGAACCGACAGAGCTTCTCCAACTCAAAGCTGTGGAACCAGATTAACAACTTCTTTCAGATTACAGCTGGAATTACACATATTCATCTGTTGTGTAGGTGGTGTAAGAACATATTAATACACTTTATTATTTTCCTATATTTTTGCCTAATTAATTGTATTATTTTATATATAACTTTATGGCTTATCTTTCAATTAAGTGCGTACAAAAAACTAGAATACAATTAACATGCCAATATCTCAGGGTTTGTTCATGCAATTAAACTTCCGGCCGCTAGATGGCAGCAGTCATTACATCCTCTGCAGCTACAGAACAAGAAAATCCAAATAGATTCCAGGTGACGACTGAGGACAAGAGGATACAGTAGATTTTGAGGCTGATGTTTGGACATATATTGGTTTCAAAACAAATGACAACAGTTACGACTTTATCGAGAGTCAAGTAGTTTGTCTCAAGTACTCGGGCAAAACTACAAATATATCCTTGTTCCTATAGTATTGCAATTTAAAGTATCGTTGTTCTTCTACTTTCTTTTTCTTTGGGTGTTGTTTGTTTTCTTTAGTTTTTCAGGATATTGACAGCATCTTTGTTGTATAAATGATTCAACATTTAGTGGTTGTTGTGTTTGTACTTCTGAATTAAATAGTTGTTGTGTTAATTCTTTAGCATTAATTGGTTGTAGTGTTTATGACTCTGCAATAAATAGTTGTGATTATGCCTCAGCATTAATTGGTTGTTGTGTTATAGCTCTAGCATTAAACAGTTGTTGTGTTTATGCTTTAGCATTTAATGGTTTTTGTGTAATTGCTTTAACGTTAAACGTTTTTTTGTGTTTGTACTTCAACATTGAAACATTTTTTGTTCATTCTTTTACATTAAATTGTTGTTGTGTTTATGCTTTAACATTTAATGTTTGTCGGGTTAACGCTTCGGCATCAAATATTTGTGTTTATGCTACAGAATTAATTGGTTGTTGTGTTCATTTTTTAGCATTTAATTGTTGTTCTGTTAATTCTTCAGCATTAAATCGTTTTGTTAATGCTTCAGCATTAATTGGTTGTTGTGTTTATGCTTCAACGTTAAATAGTTGTGTTTATGCTTCAGAATCGATTCGTTGTTGAGTTCATGTTTTAGCATTTAATCGTTGTTGTGTTTATGCTTCAGCATTATTGCTTGTTTTACTAATGCTTGAGCATTTAATAGACGGTTTATGCGTCAGCATTAATTGGTTGTTGTGTTTTTGTTTTAGCATTAAATAGTTGTGTTTATGCTTCAGCGTTAAATAGTTGTTTTTTATGCTTGAGCATTATTGCTTGTTGTGTTAATGCATCAGCATTAAATAATCGTGTTTATGCTTCAGAATTATTTGGTTGATGTTTTCGTATTAAATGGTTGTTGTGTTTATGCTTCAGCGTTAAATAGTTGTGTTCAGGCTTCAACATTAAATGGTTGTGTTCATTCTTTAGTTTGTGTCTTTTATGTGAATCATTGTTTTTGTTTTTTTCCCCATGTTGTGTTTCTACCTGCAGTTTTATAGTTCCTGCAGTTCATTAATACATTGTTGAGGAGATTAAAAGTTCTGTGATTTCATCTTCAAGTGTTTTCTGATATGTTCTGTTTTTCCAGTACAGCAACAAAACAGCAGACCTGGTCTTCCCGCAGGAGTTGTGAACCATGTAGATGAAAACTGCAGGCCAGATCTCCTCGAACGGACTGATGTCAAAGTGAAACCTGCATAAAAAGAAAAGAAACTCATAATTAAAAAATAAAAAAGGGAATTCAAAATCAACACTGACAGTTCGATCTCCTTGTAGATGGGTGCAGGAAGGTTGAGCTGGGTGAGGGTCTTCCACTCCTCCGACGTGCAAATGCTGTGATAGGACAGCTTCTCCATCGTCACTCTGTAGATGCACTCCGAGTGTCGGATCCTGTGATACATCTGCCCACAAAAACACTCGCTCTGAAGTTGGCAGAAAAACTTCCTTTCTGACTATCACATCTGGAAACATCTGCTTCGGATCCGAGTGCCTGGCAGGAGCAGGTAGAGACCCACACCTTCTCAACATCTGGTTCTGATCCGTGACGACGTAGCATAAATGAAATATTAACACTCCTCATCCATTTTAAAAGCGTCTTTGTGACGTTGGTCGAGTGAGGTGTGAGTCAGAGAGACGAGAGAACCTACAGTGACTCATGAAGAGATCAAAGGGTCGCTTTTTATTTGGGCAACAAATAACAAGGCATGGAATAACTTTTGAAGAGTTAAAAGACAAACTAATAGTGAGTAATCGTGCAGAAATCATTGTTATTAACAAAGTCCAACACATCACTTGGATATGGTTTGTACTTCACTTAAAGTCATGTTGAATAAAAAGTGTTTCTCTTTCATCTAAAATTACTTTACATTGTATTTCCTGATTAATAGTTCGTCAAAAATATATTATCTATAACATATTTAGAAGTCTTTTTCACCTTTTATTTTATGCACCAATTATATTTGTCTTGCATGTTAAAACAATCAAGTTCACTTATATTTTTATATGTAAGCCAAATTACTTATTGAATTTATTTTAATCCAATTGTACTGTACAAGAAACAATACAAAACAAATCCATATTTAAATATCTATTTTAAAAAGCTAAATCGCTTCATCCTATTAAAGAGCAGATCAAAATAATCGATAGTCTTTAGTGATAAGTTTTGGATATAATGTCTGTATTTAATTCCAAAATGTATACATTTCTGTGCTTCACCAGAGACTAACATAGAGATATTTTACTCCTTGAATTACATTTTTCTAAAAATTCCCTAAAATGTATTCATTAAAGGTTACAATTAATCGGCAACTTAAAATCAGGGTTTTATTAAAACTGTAGTAAGAACGATATATTGCGGTACTGTAGTAAGAAAGATATACTGCGATACTGTAGTAAGAACGATATATTGCAATACTATAGTAACAACGATATATTGCGATATATTGCAGTACTGTAGTAAGAACGATATATTGCGATACTTTAGTAAGAACAACATATTGCAATACTGTAGTAAGAACGATATATTGCAATACTGTAATAAGAACGATATATTGCGATACTGTAGTAAGAACGATATATTGCAATACTGTAGTAAGAACGATATATTGCAATACTGTAATAAGAACGATATATTGCGATACTGTAGTAAGAACGATATATTGCAATACTGTAGTAAGAACGATATATTGCGATACTGTAGTAAGAGCGATATACTGCAATACTGTAGTAAGAACGATATACTGCAATACTGTAGTAAGAACGATATATTGCGATACTGTAGTAAGGACGATATACTGCGATACTGTAGTAAGAACGATATACTGCGATACTGTAGTAAGAACGATATATATTGCAGTACTGTAGTAAGAACGATATACTGCGATACTGTAGTAAGAACGATATATTGCGATACTGTAGTAAGAACGATATATATTGCAATACTGTAGTAAGAACGATATACTGCGATACTGTATTAAGAACGATATATTGCGATACTGTAATAAGAACGATATATTGCAATACTGTAGTAAGAACGATATACTGCGATACTGTAGTAAGAACGATATATTGCTATACTGTAGTAAGAACGATATATTGCGATATATTGCAATACTGTAGTAACAACAATATATTGCGATATATTGCAATACTGTAAATAATAACGATATACTGCGATACTGCAGTAACAACAATGTACTGCGATATATTGCGATATATTGCAATACTGTAGTAACAATGATATATTGCGATATATTGTGATACTGAAGTATCTACAATATATTATTTCTTTTAAAGAAACATCACTTTTTCTGGCTTTTACAACAAAGAAATAAGCAAATACTTTCTCTAATCAAATGTGAAAGTGCTTGTAGGAAAGTGCTTCTTAAAATATTTACAATAATATAAACTTATATTAACAATGAAGTGCATTAACACCTCAAACAACCTGGAGAAACATGTAATATCCAGTATCTGTCAGTATTTAATTTTAAAACTTGAAACTCTGTTTTAAACATCGATACAGTGCCATTGAATATCGATACAGTATCGTGTATAAAAACATCGCCATATATCGTTATATCGATATTTTCTGACACCCCTAATATAATCTTCATTCAACTAATACCATGGAACATGTTGTATATTGTACCTTCAAGAAACTTGTTCAACCAAAATAAAAAGCCAAGAAATTGTCTATATTACGTGTCGATTTAAGTTAAAAGTTAAGTAAAAGACGTTTTCTCATGATTATAAATTGATCTTCTGTCTCCACTTAGTCTGGTTCTGCTTGAGGTTTCTGCCCTTTTTTCTCTTTACTGTTGCCCATTGTGATTCGCTGGGACCTGTTTTTCTCTTCTCTTATATAGTGTTATTTAAACTTTCTTGAGATAACTGTGTGGACACTTTAAATAACATAGAATTCATATAACTTGCTAGAAAAAAGCTGTTAATCGCATTTGTGATTTTTATGGTTCTTAGGCTGCAAAAAACATCTCATAAACACGCTAGTTTTGAGCGAGAAGTGTGGTGGTTTCTACTCACATTTGCACAGTGTAAGGCCAGAGCACAGAAGACGGCAAACATCTTGAAGTTGTTCTCGTCGGTTTTCGTGAAGGCACTTCCGCTGAGCTTGTTGACCATCTGCACCACGCCGATGACAGTCCCTCGGCTCACGATGGGCATGCACAGGATGTTGCGCGTCGTGTAGCCCGTCTTCAGGTCCACCTCTCTAGGACGATTTAAGGAAATATTGCTGTGAAGCGCCGTCGTTTATGTAACGTCGGTTCTGGTGTGTCTAGGGTTACCGGTTGAATCGTGGGTCTGCATAGGCATCTGGGATGTTTAAGACTTCCCCGGTCTGAGCCACCTGGCCAGCTATTCCCTTGTCTATAGAAAACCTGTCGAGGGGCAGAACGTTATCACAGAAATAGACGTTGTTGTGTCTTTACATGATGTTCAACTACTCGTCTTACACTACAAATACTGCCTTGCAATACCTCACTTTACTCCCTTTTAAATCAATAGGAGAGTAAATTGATCCAGATTAATATACTTGTTGGGCTATTCCACAAACCCACTCAAATTCGTGCAGGAGCCAAGGTCTCGAGCAGGCTATCACTAGTGGGCTCCATATGATTTACCATAGTTTCCATAGACTTAAACTTAATAAAAGTCGCACCAACTCAATTAAAAAAAAGGTAATATATAGTCAGTATCCATGTCACATTTTAACAGAGAAAGACGGTAAACAGAAATATTATCTAATATTTTTAAATTCTAATTAAATGAATGTGTTGCCAGAGCCTCCAACAAAAAAGTAATTAAATGATACAAAAGTAACAATGATAATTTAAAAAAGGGCCACCGTAACAGTCATTGTCAAGTTGGGTTATCTGATTTTAATTTTGCATTAGGTCAAAATTTTAAGTTTATGCTTCAAAATGTTGTAGAGTTATTGTGCAGCTTAAACCTTTAAAGCTGAATCACATGTATTCCTCTGTTTTCATCATTTCACTTTTTAAAACAAAATTACGACTATAACTATACTATAAACGCACATACTTACTATATTTACTATATTATTACGACTATATTAGAGTGTATCAAAAGAGCAGCAACTTATGGTGCCCTTATTATACTATTAGCTCAATACTATAAACACATAATAATGTACATTTTCTTGAGATGATTGGACATTTTGAAGGAAATAAAATAGAATCAAAATTGTATAAAAGATACAGTGTTAAAGTTTTATACGTTCTTTTCAACTGTGAAGTAAAATAAGGGACTTTTTAAGCATATATTATATTGAGTATTGTCGGAAAAGCACTCTAAAAATATAAATTACTTATTTACTTACTTACTTACTTACTAACTTTTCAAAGGGAATTCAATTCTAGTGTCAATCTGAGGTACAAAATACACAACCATGTAACACTTTTCCAATAAAAAAATATAATTTATACCTTGTAATTGAGGCCATTTTGATGGCCTGGAAAATATATTTTTAAACAAATGTATGCATCAAAATGGAGGTCACAGACCAAATGAAACATCGCAGGTAAAAAAAAAAAAACTGACCTAATTTCTTTGGTTTTTCTAAAGACAGGTTTTCCTTCTTTCTCCTCTCCAATGTCAAACAGGTCAGAATACAGTTCTTTGTTGCTGTGATCTACCTGGAAAAGTGCGCACCTGTCTGCGTTCACCAGGTTTTTTGCATATATCTGCAGGAAGAAAAAAAAAAAAACAGCACAGATGGATTTTTTTAGAGGATGTGGTGTGACGGCAAGAAGTAGAGCAGCATGCACGTCAAGATAGAAGTGCTCTGGTTTTTTGAAACGCACACGTTTGAAATTGTACGTGAATTAAAAGAAAAAAAAAGAAGCTTTAAAGCAGGGACAGCAAACAAAGTCACACAAAAGGGCCGGATAAAATCAAGGGCCGAACTGTCAATCGTTCTTTCCTCCTTTAACAGGCAGATTAGGGACTTTTTCCAAACTTTTTTTTTTCTAAAATATCATAATTTTAACAAAGGTCAAAGGTGAATTTTTGGTCGTCTACAGCGACTTGAGTTTGGCGCGTCTGCTTCAAAGGAAAAGGGAAATCAAAAAGCCATTAAGCTACATGTGCTACAAGCCCGCCGACTTCACAGCATAACAAGAGACCAATTTCACTTTATTTGCTCGTTTTCGAACAAACAAACTGAATAAAAAATCCCTGTTATGACGAGAAATAATAAAATAAAGCTCCTAAAAAGAGGAGGCCAAAAAAGAGGGACGTCACTACCGGCTAAACATAAAAAAAAAAGTAGTAAAAATGTGATTTATCAGCAGCCGGTGCATCAAGTTCAAAGAAACACAAAAGACAAGATGTGCAGCCGCTTTTGTTTTTCGACAATGTGAACGCACACAAAACTTGCAGGAGTCGCACTCACCATAATATGTTCAAGTAGAGAATCTATTGCCACAATGTTATCAAAGTATGTTCTGTGCGAAAAGAAGAAATGGTGCATTGAGATGTTTGACAAAAATGGGAAGCACTGATGACACATTCAGGACGCCACGCTGTTTTTTTTTCCCCCCACAGACACAAAGAGACGTTACTTCTTGAAAAAAAATGTCTGCTCATGGTGGCACCGGGTCGCCGCCTCTTACTTTGACACGTCTAGCAGGAAGTCGTTGAGCTCGGTCTGCTTGGCGAGGCCCCGGCACACCTGCAACATCAAGGTAAGTGGTGACCTCACGGCTGCCGTGGGATGCTACATGTTGTGCTGCCGCGCGTTCATTAAAAACACCACTGTGGCATAATGACGTCCTCGGGGACATGTTTGCTAGGACTGGGCCTTGTGAAAACCCAGTTCCTGTACACAGTGGATTTCCCCCCCCCCACCATTACAAAACACCTGTGCAGGACCAGGACAAACAAGACGCTCGAAACTCACCTGCACTTGATGAATCGCAACGGACGCCCATGCTAGGTTAGCTGTAGCAACCTAAAATGTAGCCAGAAAAAAACATTTAAAAAAAAGAGATAAAATGGTTGTAACATTTTAAATAAAGGTCAGGAAGAATGAAAATAAGTGTAATGATGCAATAAAAATAACTTAAATATATATTTTTTTAAGGGGGAAAATGTAAATTAAAGAAGCCTGTTTGTTAGCTAAGCAGTTAGCATCACTATTTAGCATTGATGTAGCAAACATCCCTCACAGTTGAAAGAACTAAAAAGATGTTAAATATCTAATGTTAACTGTCTCTACATATACAGTATATATATTAACATTTGCTTTAGAATTCATAAGAAATATTTTAGAGATTCGCTTATAGCTGCCGGATGTGAAGTTGTCACTCGCCTTGGAACGATCTTCCTCTCTCTTTGCGCTTGATGGATCTACTGACTCCTTTAAGAAACATCTTAAGACGTTTCTATTAGTTCAGGCTTTTCCTTGATTTTCTGGAACTCCTGTGTTGTTCTCAGTTTTATCTTGATCTTTAAAGTATGTACTTTTTTGAGTATTGTTTTGATTGTTTAAGCGCTTTGTGACCCTGGTCTAGAAAAGCGCTATATAAATAAATATTACTTACTTACTTACTTACTTTTTAATATTTGGATTCTAGTTAAGATTTAAATATAGATTTAATTTTAAGGTAAAGTTAAAGACAAGGTTATTCAGCACATGTTTGCCAACGTGACTTTAAAAGTGACTTTATTAAGTAAGAAGAGTAGTTTTTAAATTTTTATTTTTTAAATAATAAAGTGACTATTAAAGTGACTTTATTAAGTAAGAAGAGTATTTTTTAAATGTTTTTTTCTAAATTATAAAGTTACTTTAAAAGTGGCTTTATTAAGTAAGAAGAGTAGTTTGAAAATGTTTATTTTTTAAATAATAAATTGACTTTAAAAGTGATTTTATTAAGTAAGAATGGTAGTTTTAAAATGTTTATTTCTCTAAATAATGAAGTGACTTTAAAAGTGACTTTATTTAGTGATAAGAGTAGATTTAAAATGTTTTTTTTTCTAAATAATAAAGTTACTTTACAAGTGACTTTATTAAATAATAACAGTAGTTTTTAAATGTTTATTTTCTAAATAATAAAGTGAATTTAAAAGTTACTTGATTAAGTAAGAAGAGGAGTTTTAAAATGTTTATTTTTTAAATAATAAAGTGACTTTAAAAGTGATTTTATTAAGTAAGAAAAGTAGTTTTAAAATGTTTATTTTTTTTAATAATAAAGTGAATGTATTAAGTAAATAGAGTAAGTTATAAAATGTTTTTTGTGTGTTGGTACTGCCTAAGTACTACCACGTCGACTTAAAACTGAATAATTAAGAAAAGCCAAAAGTTTCCCATAAATAATTCTGTAAAGATAGTTTAAATGTATTATCTTAGTTTGTGTATTAGAAATGTTGCATAACTGCCAGAAAAAAAAGTATTTTATCTTGGAAAAATAACAAAAAACATCATATTAAAATGAAATTAAATAAAAAATATATAGATTACAGTGATTAAAAAAACACTTTACTATTCAATATATTATCCTTGGCTCAGACTGACCTCCTGATGGCTGAGGTTGAAGGGTTCCTTGCCCCAGTGCCGATGCAGCTCAAGGATGGCGATGAGGTCCCCGATGGCAGTGAGGATGGGGAGGCACAGTGCAGAGTGAACATGGATCCCTGAGTCCTGCCCTGTGCCGTCGGGGAAGCGCTCGTCCTGGAACAGGCGGGTCAGAGGTCACCGACAAGGTCCAATTACGCTACGTGTTGACGTTCCCTCAGAATTATTTTGGGGCTAAATTGAGTGTTTATGACAAGAGGTCAGCGTCTGTCTCACCCCCGTGACGTCCTCCACCAGCAAAGTTTTGCGAGTTTTGGCAACGTGAGCCGCGATGGTGGTCCCGAAAGCGACGGGACCCGAGGGGATGAGGCTCGGCGGGCCCCCGTTGGCCCCTGTTGGCGTGAACAAACATATACTCTACGACGCAGGAGAACAGAAGTCAGTCACTTTTAAACTGAAACAGAGGAAAAAATACTTACATTGTTGCATTCTCCCAAAAAGTAAAGTGCAAATCCATCAGCTTTTGTTGCTGCAAAGAGACGAGTCATGGTTTAGATCAGAGGTGGAAATTATCTTCAGGAGTTACTCTTGTTGTGAGGAAAATGTTCTGATGATGACTTAAAGCACTTTAAATACAAATAACTTTATGAATATTTTATTAATTTGTAGTAGAGTCTGTGTGTACTTTTGTGTGTTTCAGTGTGTGTTTGGATGGAAATTCATGTGTGTGTGTTTCTTTTTATGTGTGTTTCTGATGAGTGTATGTGTGAGTCTGCCACTGTTTGTGTGCACGATTGTGTGTTTCAGTATGCGTTTGGATGGAAGTGCATGTGTGTCAGTGTGTGTCTTTTAATGTGTGTTTCTGATGCATATACACATAATGTGCATTACATTAGTCTGCAACTGTGTGTGTGCACAAGTGTGTGTGTCACTATGTTTGCATCTGTGTGTGTTTGTACGTGCGCGTGTGTGTCAGACTGCCTGAGTATATGCGTGTGTGTGACAGTGTGTGTGTGTGCGTTTCTGTGTATCAGTGTGGGTTTGCATGTGTGTTTGTGTATGTGTATGTGTATGTGTGTGTGTGTGTGTGTGTGTGTGTGTGTGTGTGTGTGTGTGTGTGTGTGTGTGTGTGTATGTGTATGTGTGTGTGTCACAGTGCCTGTATATATATGTGTGTCTGTGACAAGTGTGTATGTCCACATTTCTGTGTATCAGTGTGCGTTTGTGTGAGTGTGTCTGCGCGTGCCCATGTGTGTCAAAGTGCCTGTGTATATGCTTGAGTGTGACAGTGTGTGTGTGTGCGTTTCTGTGTATCAGCGTTCGTTTGTGTGTATGTCTATGTGTGTTCGAGAGTGTGTTTACATGCTTGTGTTTGTGACAGTTTGTGTATGAGAATTTGTGTGTGTGTATGTGAGTCTATGGGAGCATGTGTGTGTGTTACTGTGTCAGAGTACACATGTGTGTGCGTCAAGGGTGTGTTAACAGGGTTGTGTGTTTATAGACGCATGACTGTGAGTGTGTGTCAGTGTGTGTCCACGCGTGTGAACTCAAAAAACTGAGATAAATAATATTTAAAGCCGTTAATGAAATTTTCAAATGATCAGTTTTGTCCTTTTAACTTAACATGGAAACTTTGTCCAGGTGTTGTGTAGCTGAGGGCGACTATAGTGCGACTAAACTAAACTGTATGATTGAAGAATACAAAACAACATTAGCGTTAAATGTTGTTGTTGTGTCTCCATCTTTCAATATTAAGAGCAATGCAATATTTAAACGAGTCCAAAGTGTAAGTGTTGTGTCTCCGGCGTGTGTGTGTGTGTGTGTCGTGTCAACACCTGTCTTGATGATGTTGCACAGCTCATAGAGCAAGAGTTTGCTGTCTCCTCCAGTGTCTAGCCGCTGCTCCATGTAGCTGTTGAGCTCGTACACCACACCCTGCATGTTCGTGTCCTGGTACTGCCGTGGGGGGGGGGGGGGGGGGCGAGACGACAAGACACACACACACAGTTTTTTTTTTTTGCAACTCCAACACAACCTTCCTCTCGTTATCGCCGGCGATTGAATTTTCCCGACTCAGCAGATTTGTGGCGAACCTGCACTGCAGCCTCTCCGGTGTCACTGCAGCGACTCGGCTGCTGAGATGGCAAGATTTTTTTTTTAACATCATTTTTTTTTTTTTCCTCAATGAACTCGGATCCATTCATGAAAAACAGTTCATGCTTACATCTGCCCTCACCTCACACCCCCCCCCCACCCCCCTACTCTCCCTTTTCTTTTTTACATTGCAGCTTTCTAGCCCAGGGAACCCCACAAGTCTATGACTCCAGATCTGGCAGCCTGAGCGTAAACGTGTGGTTATGTAAGAGCTTCTACGCACGTCTTTTTTTCTTTTTTTTTCTGCGGAGAGGCTGAGGACAGGACCGCAGGAGAGTGCCCCCCCACTTCTATCCCCCCACATCCTGTTTGCACAGACGTATGGATGACGCACACAGGGGGGGGAGCAGCTTTCTCTCTGTTTAATGCGTATATTTGTTTGAAAGACAATCGTATTGAGCTCCAGGACCACCAGCCTGCAGTCGATGTAATCATGGAGACCGGTCCAAAGAAAAATAAGCGTGAAGTCACCTACCCTGCTGACTTCTTTAGATGACGTGTCATCTGTGGAGACAAAAAAAAAGAGGAGGACAAATTACAAATAAAGACAAACTATCATTTGTGATCAAGCGGACTCATATTTTTAATTCCATTTACTGATGCGTTCTTGAAGTGTAGCAGTGGTGCTTCAAAAAAAAAAAAAAAGGTCAAATACTTTCATGAAGAGAATAAATATCAGTTATTATTTCAATACACTTTTGAATTTTTTAGACACTGTCAATTTGTTGGGATAGAAAAAAGCTAATATTGAACTGAATCTTTGTAGTAGTAAGTAAGTAAGTAAGTCATTTTTATTTATATAGCGCTTTTCCAGACCAGGGTCACAAAGCGCTTAAACAATCAAAACAATACTCAATAAAGTATATACTTTACAGGACAAGATAAACTGATAACACAACAGGAATTCCAAAAAAACAAGGAAAAGCCTGAACAAATAAAAACGTCTTAGTAATAACAACAACAACATCAATATAATAATCATAATAATTCAACAGCAATAGTTCCTTTTTAATTCAAATTATTTTAATAAATAAGAAACAATAATCTATAGTCATTTCTAAAATACGCTTTAAATGCAAAATTCAGTTTCATGTCAATACAAGAAGGATCTGTCTCGCCTGCAGTTAATACAAAACTGACCCGCTCCAGTAGGAGAACTTACATTTCCCCACATTTCTTAGGGCTGCTGCGTTTGTCTCTATGTTTGTCTGTATTTTAACTGTGTATTCTTTTTGATTGCTAAAGCGCTTTGTGACCAAGGTCTGAGAAAGGTGCTTTACAAATAGTAACTTACTTACTTACTTACTAACTAACTCATAATATAGTTGTTTTTTTTTCTTTTTCACTTTTAAAACATCGCAGGTGCAAATAAAAATGCAAAATTACATTGGAATAAAGTCACTATGATGGCGATTTATACATTTAGCTTATTATTAAATGATGTCACTTATAAATTCAACAATATAAGTAGTTATATGTAAACATGGGCTATCTAGATGATGTGAATATTTCCACAAATGTATTTTTAAAGATTGTAATTCCAAGGTCAAAGAGGCTTCAATGGGAGTGACATTCTGTTTGACATGTTGAGCCTGTCAATCAATCCACAATATAAACTCATGTTAGTCCCAAGGCTTTTGAAAACCAGATGGTTTAAATGTAAAGATCCATCAGAAAACCATTATAAAGTATGAAAGTATCTAAATACACAAATAGTAGTAAAGTTGAATCATGTCTTTCTTGGATGCAGATGAAAAACCAAGTCTTTCTTCACAGTCTTATCTCCCGCACAGGACTCATGTGATCCTCCAGAGCAGCCGCTGCGCCGGTCATATGTGCGAAGATAGAAATTACATTTGTTGTTTCGAACATGCCTCCAGTCTGCTGCCACTTTCCTAACTTAGCCACGAGAGCTATTTAGGAGAACACCCCTGGCCGGGCGTGACGTCAATCAGAGGACAGAGAGCTGCTCCAGAAACCATGTGGAGCAAAGATGAACAGGAGGTTGTTTTTCAACGTTTTATCCCCGAGGTCCAAACATTTGTACCGTCGACGGATGGACTTCATAGACCAGCTTTAATGTCAGCGTATAGAACCACATATGTGGTGTGTGTCAATGTGTGCCTTTGTTTGTGTGGGTTTGCATATGTGTTTACGTGTGTGTTAGTGTTTGCATGAGTGTTTTTGTTTCTGCGTTTGTGTGCGTGTCCATGCGTGTGTGTGTAAAGGGGTGTGTGTGTGCAAGTGTGTGTATGAGTCTGAGCTTGGTTTATGAGTGTGTGCGTTTGTTCATGAATTAGTGTATGTGTCTGAATGTGCGAGTGTGTACGTGTGTTCATATGAGTGTATATGTGCGTGCATGTGAAACTGTGTTTGTGTGTCTGCGTGTGAAGGGTGTGTGTGTCTGTCTACGTGTGTATGTGTGTGTCCATTTAAAGGTATGTGTGCAAGTGTATATGTGTGTGTCCATGTAAAAGTATGTGTGCAAGTGTAAATGTGTGTGTCCATGTAAAAGTATGTGTGCAAGTGTATATGTGTGTGTCCATGTAAAAGTATGTGTGCAAGTGTATATGTGTGTGTCCATGTAAAAGTATATGTGCAAGTGTATATGTGTGTGTGTCCATGTAAAAGTATGTGTGCAAGTGTATATGTGTGTGTCCATGTAAAAGTATGTGTGCAAGTGTATATGTGTGTGTCCATGTAAAAGTATATGTGCAAGTGTATATGTGTGTGTCCATGTAAAAGTATATGTGCAAGTGTATATGTGTGTGTCCATGTAAAAGTATATGTGCAAGTGTATATGTGTGTGTCCATGTAAAAGTATATGTGCAAGTGTATATGTGTGTGTCCATGTAAAAGTATATGTGCAAGTGTATATGTGTGTGTCCATGTAAAAGTATGTGTGCAAGTGTATATGTGTGTGTCCATGTAAAAGTATATGTGCAAGTGTATATGTGTGTGTCCATGTAAAAGTATATGTGCAAGTGTATATGTGTGTGTCCATGTAAAAGTATATGTGCAAGTGTATATGTGTGTGTCCATGTAAAAGTATATGTACAGTACAAGTGTATATGTGTGTGTCCATGTAAAAGTATATGTGCAAGTGTATATGTGTGTGTCCATGTAAAAGTATGTGTGCAAGTGTATATGTGTGTGTCCATGTAAAAGTATGTGTGCAAGTGTATATGTGTGTGTCCATGTAAACGTACGTGTGCAAGTGTATATGTGTGTGTCCATGTAAAAGTATGTGTGCAAGTGTATATGTGTGTGTCCATGTAAAAGTATGTGTGCAAGTGTATATGTGTGTGTCCATGTAAAAGTATGTGTGCAAGTGTAAATGTGTGGGTGCATGTTATTCAGTGTGTGTGCGTGTGTGTGAATGAGTGTGTATGTGTGTTTGCATGTGAATAAGTGTGTATCTGTGTGAATGAGTGTTTATACGTATGTGTTTGTGAATGATTGTGTATGTTTCCGTGTGTGTGGGTGTGTATGTATATGCCTGTGTTTGTGTGTTAATGGGCATGTGTGTATGCGTGTGATTGTGTGTGTATGCGTGTTTTTGCGTGTTTGTTTGTGAAGGAGGATGTGTGTATGCGAGTGTGTGAGGGTGAATGAGTGTGTGTGTGTGTGCGTGTGTTTGCACGTGTGTGAAAGAGTGTGTGTGTATGTGTGTGTAGGTGTGTGTGCAAGTGTATGTGTGTATGCATGTGTTTGGGGGTAAATGAGTGTGTGTCTGTATGCATGTGTTTGTGTGTGTAGGTGTATGCGTGTGTGTGTATGTTTTATTGTGTAAATGAGTGTGTATGTGTGTGTGTGTGTGTTTGTGTGTGTTATGTGGTAACGTCTGACTCTATATCTTACTCTGACATGTGAAACTATGCCAGATGCATGAGATACACGACTGTATAAATAAACCTGATCCAACTATTCAAATTGTCCTGAAAAGGACAAACATAACAACTTCAACTCCTATTTTGGATCCCAGCCGTTCTGCGCGACACAACTAGTGTTGTTTAATTAACTAGTGAGTCGACTGGTACGTAACCAACATCTTTGCTCAGTATCAGAAGTCACACTGAAGTAAATGGAATTATTTTATATCCCTTTTCTCTCACAACGGACTAATATTGTCTTAGCCATTGTGTACATCATTTAAAATAATATATCATGCAATCTATGACCATCTCATAATTATTTCACTTGACTTATTTTCCTCTTCCCATAACAAGAAGAAAAAAAAAACCTCCTTAAATATATATTTTTAAGCTCTTGTGACAGTGTTTGTGTTCATTTTAAGCTCTCTTTTGTTTATAACTTTAGTTTTTAGGCAGCAAAAGAAAAACATACCCAAAAAACACTATAGAAGAAGATGTTTGTTGTTGGGTTGTGTCACAGCAATTTTAAAGCGCGTAGAAATGTATGAGTTATCTTGGACTATGATGTTTGCTGCTTATATAGTGATTTGTACGAAGATATATATATATATATATATATAAATATATAGTATATATTTACAGTATTTATATACACGTAATATATAAAAGTAGTTTTACAATATTTCAGACTGAATCCAAGGTTGCTGTGTAACATTTTATCAACATGAACGAAGACCAACCGTCTGCACTAATGCCTTCCCGTATTTTCAAGAAGCCGTTCTGCTTTTAGTAAACACCGGATGAGCGTGAGTTCTAAGAAGAAGCGCTGTTGGCTCTCTAGACACGACTGTCTAACAACGTCTGAGCGGAGAAGAGAAAGCGCACAAACCTAAATCGAGATTTTCTTCTTGTGAGAAGCTAATTCTTGAAAAGATTCTGCTAATAAAATGAAGAGAAGCAAAACTCAGTTTACTGCCTGTTAATAAATAATAACTGACTGACACTAAAATGTACATTTAATTTCCTAAAATAATAATAAATTGTATTATGTGTCGTTAGCTAGCTAGCTAAATTATCCAGCGAATAGCTTGAATAAGCCTGAAAATAGCAGTTAGCTTGATTAGGAGAGGACTGAGATATCGGTGGTGCGAAAGCTAGCTTAGCGCCACCTGTAGACCTTAGAAAGTGAAACAACCGAAGCAAAGATGATTTCGCCTCATTATATATGATTTGACAAAACAGTTTTTTTTAGTTGTGTTGTTAATATCAACCATGCAGTCTGAAGAAACATGAACATTAATTTCTAAAATATGCTTTGAATACAAAATTCAGTTTCATGTCTAAACAAGAAGGATCTGTCTCACCTGCAGTTAATACAAAAATGACCGGCTCTAGTAGGAGAACTTACATTTCCCCACATATCTTAGGGCTGCTGTGTTTTTCTCTATGTTATCTTGTCTTTTTAAAGCATGTATATTAACTGTGTATTCTTTTTGATTGTTAGTGAAGTGCATTGTGACCTTGGTCTGAGAAAGTAAACAAATAACAAATAATTACTTACTTACTTACAATAAAGTTTTGTTTTTTTCACTTTTAAAACATCGCAGGTGCAAATAAAAAAAGCAAAATTACAATGGAATAAAGTCCGTATGATGGCGATGTATACATTTCGCTAATTGTTAAATGATGTCAACAACGCAGTCTGAAGAAACATGAACATCACAGGACTAGCGGCGCTAACGTTAGCTCTGTTGCTACACTTACACAAAGTACCTTTAAAAACCACCACTAAATATCTTTCAGTGAATTCAATACTATACAAGTTTTTTCCCAATTATATGTGAAGAAAAATGTACCAACTCTAGTATCCAGTGGTTAAAGAAGCAGCGCTAACTAGCTAACCACCACATGCTAAAACCTGTTGTGTTTTCCCCACCCATCAATGGGGGACATTTATGAAGGTTTTAAAATTAGACTCGCAGTTTGATTTCACGCTCGTCCTTCTGAAACTTTCCCACTTGTGCTGTTCTCAGACCTGCACTCGCTCCTTCATGGAAAGCCCCTCAGGTGAGGCAGCTCTCTTATCACACTGCTCCTGGTACACAAACACATCTTTGTCTGCTGGAAACTGTGTCCAAATTAAGCTGAGAAACTGAATCAGCTGCTCCACAGCTCGGCCCCAAATCTTGCCCTCTGGACGCCGGGGCCAAGAAGGGCCACAGATCCTTGTCAAAAAAAAAAAAAAAAGGTCTGCGTTTCAAATCGGGAACCTCCAGGCTTGTGAACATTTAACTTCTCCTTTAAGCGAATAATTCAAGTTTAAATGATGATCCGGGAAAAGAAACAACGATGTTTATTCATTAATATTTGATTTATAATAACACTGTACTTTAATATAGAGCCAGAGAAGCTCTTATCATCGCACTTATCGATCTGTAACATGAGCCCTTCACGCGCTCACACACACACACACACACACACACACACACACACACACACTAGTGAGGCCTTTGTGGTGATTTATGTAAACCTATGTTGTCCATCACATGATACGTGAAGACAAGCTCCAGGCTCTGCTTCCAGGAAGACACAGAGCTCTCAGTGACGGTCACATGCGCTCGCTCTGCTCCCGGGACAACAAAAAAAACTCTTAGTCAAATACAACACATAAAGTGTACGTGATATTCAATCTTTCTTTTGATATTTAATTGTAAAAAAAATCCTTAAAATTCAATAAAACACAGGGTAACTACATATATCGATGCATGAGAACATGTATCTGTTTCGCAAACCTCTGCCAAGGAGATCATTTTCTTGACCTTGTAAAAAATAATTAACCATTTTAATCAATAAAACAAATTTGATGATTTGGCCTAAAGGGTCCAAGCAAAACAAATAAAAAATAAACGATTAATCTTTTCAACTTTTTATGATGCAATGTGATATGCTAAAGTCACATTTTCGGTTTTAAACGAGTTGTGAAGCTAGATTTATTAGCAGCAGCTAAATCCTTTATAAATCAATTATCAGCACATGGTTCATTATCATTTTCAGGAAACTTTCCTTTTGAATACATCCTGGACATTTGGATGATTTGGTAAAATAAAGTGTTTACAATAAGACATGGTGGTTAAATAACACGTCGTCCTCAAACTATTTAAAACTATATTTGTTTAATATCACAGGGAATCAGAATTTTTTTCTTATTTAGTAGCGTGTTTTACCAGAGCAGCAAAAGCCAGTTATTCAAGTTGATATTTAATTTTTATTTGACGTCTTCTCTGTTCTGTTCGGATCCTGAAAAAGTGGCGCTGTTAGATCCTCACTTGTCAGACCGTATCGTAGGTTCTCCGACTCAGAAATACATTAGTCGTGGATTGGGTTTATTTATGTCAACACACGGTTCTAACTGAGTTGACTACCTACACCAAATACTATTATTTGAGTCTCATGTTTCCAAATACATGAAACGTGAAGCAGCTCGTCCTCGCACGGATGTAGAAATCCCTCCATTGGATGTATCTTGTGTCTCCTCACTCGGACACTACATGTCCCATAATGCTCTGCAACTGCTGAAGGTTTAAATCAAATTTGAATGTTAAATTAAGAAGTTAATTTTGTGTTTATGATTAAGTGAGAGGAGAAAGATTAAGAAGAAGAGATTGAATCAACCTACTATATATATATTTATTTATTTTTACGACGTAGCCATTAGCACTGCTGTTAGCAAGCACTGTTGCTTCTACAGCCTTTGGTATCATTTAAGGAATTTTAAAAACATCCAGAATATTGCAAGTCAATATTATATAATATAATATAAATATTTATACTATAAAAATATACAATATAAATATTATATAATATTATAAAAATAATATAATATACTGTGAAGATGAGCTAACAGAGCTAGCTATCAACAATACTCAAATCCTATGTCTGTTTTACTTTAAAATGTTGTCCATTGCTGTTGATTTCTTTCGAGTTATATTGACTGTTTGCATGAATGAATGAATGGTTGTCCAGTGGTGACCTTTCCAGGGTGTCCCCAGCCCCCTCACCCCAAGTACCTGGGATAAGCAACAATAAACGAATGAAAAATAAAAGGTATAAACCAGACTTATTAGAAGGAAAGCACTTCATGCTTTTATCGACGTAGCTTCTATTGTGCTGAGAGCTTGACTTTTAAACGTGTATAACAAATACTCGCTTTTCCGTTAACCAAAAGAAAACTGAAACCTTCAACCTTTAAGTCAAGATTGGGTTCGCTCTCGTTCTGCTCCAGTTCCTCTCGCTCTGATTCAAAGTCAATGGCTGAATGTTCCAGAATTGGCAGCAGCAGGTTCGATTCTTGGACTTCTTCAAGGAACAAAAACGACTTTATTTAATCAACGTTATTTAATAACAGCAACGGATCTCTGTTTACAAAATATCCTCGAAATAGTCAGTAAATATGGGAAATGAAAACACAAGCATTGAAGAAAATAGAATGTCCAAGATTAAAATAATAATAAAAACAATAGGCATTGTGCACCAAATGCTGCACAGAATTTAAATTAGATTTGAGTTGAAAATATGAATTAAAAAAGGCAAAAATTTGATATAAATATAATTAATCTTAACATTCCAGAAAGAGGATCAATCATGAATCAAAGAAAACTAAATATTATTTAAAACATATTTAGAAAATTAAATAACAAGCTATAAGTTGTTCTTTTTTTTTAAGATTTTTAACCAGACTATAACTTTCCCTATTTTACTGTAATAATACTTTGTTAAATTGTGGTTGGGAATGGATTTACCTTTGTATTTCTGCAATGATACATTAATAACATATTGTTTATGAAGATAAAAGTAACTTTTTTATCAATAGAAAAAAAAACAAAGTGAAAGAAAAGTATTCAAATAATGCACAACATTATAACAGTTAAATAACAAAAGTAAAAGTACTAAATATTAAATGTAGTGATAGAATTCAGTGATTGAAAATATAAAGAAAAAATAAAATAAAATAATATTAAGTTAATGATTTAACGTGTGATCACCGCAGTAAATAATCATATAAAGCTTATTCACTATATATCAAAATGTACTTCATGCTCTCAACCCTTGTGATATCTGAGGGTAAAGGTGACCCAGAGGCCCGAAAAACAAATGTGTTTGAGGTATCCCTTGTGTTATCTCAGGGTCAAGGTGACACGGAGGCTCGAAAAACAAATGTGTTTGTGGTAGAACAAGCGACACCTCAAACACATTTTGTTTTTTCGGCCTCTGGGTCAAGGTGACCCGGACTCTTAGATTCTCAGTAAATGTAACAATTTAATGATTCCATTTAGGGATTTAAAAATATGTGTAAAACTAATAAAACTAAACTAAATAAAAAATATACTGATATGCACATGTTTTTGATGAAAACTTTAAAAATCTGTTTTATATCAAAAGTATAAAGATACAGAATTTTTCCAAGAAATAACATGGATATAATCTGGAAAAAGGAATTTGAGAAATTGTAATTTGCACTCACTAATAACATTAATTTCAAATAACATAGACCTAGAGGACCCGTCTTCTTCAGGGGCCACATGTGGTCCCCGGATTGAACTTTGACCCGTCGGCCACAAGTTGTTTTCTACTCGCACAGATGGAAAGTTAATGAATGAATCCAAGTTATTATGAAAGTCCTATAAGGCTTTTCCTTGAATTTCTCGAACTCCTGTGTTGTTCTCAGTATTATCTTGATCTTTAAAGTATGTACTTTTTTGAGTATTGTTTTGATTGTTTAAGCGCTTTGTGGCCCTGGTCTCGAAAAGTGCTATATAAATAAATATTACTTACTTACTTACTTACTTACTATAAACCAGATTGAATAATTATTCAATAAAAAAGTTTGATCGATCATGAAGAGAATTAAAATCAATTCATCGTTTCTTTTAAAACACCACCCCCCGCCCCACTCCCAACCGGCCCCCCCGTCGCCCCCCCACCGACACCTCCTGCGGGCCCCCTTCAGCCGGCTGCATGTCTCTGGAGGTCGCCTCTGACGTCAGCAGCTCGCCCGGGCAGGGTGCCAGGCCTGCGGGCCCTTGATGGATGCCGTCGGTCTGCAGGAACAGTCCCGCGTCCCCCCTGTACACACTCGCCCAGACACATCCGACGACCCGTGAACGCTCGGCGGGGCCGGGGTAAGTATTTCCGGGGAAGCCTGCTAACCCCGGGGGTGTGTGTGTGTGTGTGTGTGTGTGTTTACCTGCAGGCTTGCTGCTCGTCTTCCTCTTCAGCCATCTGTCCAACGTCTCCGCGCTCACGCTCTCCAGCACGAAGTCGTCCAGCATCTGCGGGTGCTGAGAGAGGTAGGCCTTCACTTTCTCATCCGTCAAGCCTGAGGACCACAGAAACCAGAGAGAGCCTTTTAGTTCTTCACGCTCGTGCCCCCCCCTGAGTCGGACGATGATGATGACGGATGTGTTGATCCAAACGAGTCCCGTCGGATGCTGGTGTTGGTGACAGAGACGCCGACAAAAGTTATAAAACTATTTGGTTCTAATGTTCATGTTGATATTGTAACGTGTTTAGATGTTTTTGAGATAAGGAACAAAGATAATCATTATTGGAGTCATCAATAACAGATCTATTAAGTAAATGATTTTCGTGATATCAGTCTATGGTAAGTATATTATTTTAATTTGGCTGATAAAAATGTTGTCTCCCTTTGTGTAAACTGAACGTTACACTCCTGTTCTACAGCAACACGTGATTTAGTTATTAATTTAACATTAATGCGCATTTTAACTGTTTTAAAAAGTGTATAAATATGGGAAAAAGACAAACTACTCAACATTTAACAAGATTATAGGTTGTTTTTTTTTAACTTCTGGACTTTTATATTCATTTTAGGTTGGTTTAAACAGTTTTGAGTGAGACTCGAGTTTAAAAAAAAGGTGTAAAAACGTTCCAAAAACTGCTATTTTCATTGGAATAAAAATCTCTTTCCTACTCATTTATCAACACTCTCTCTGACTCACTCCCTCTCAGTGATCTCATCACTGCAGCTGCGTCCTCGCCAGTTGTTTTCTGCTTTAACAAATACTTTTTTTTTATTAATTACACTGAGGGTTCGGTAGTTATTGGACTGAGAAGTTGAAACATAAAGCAACAACTGGATTCAAGTTAGCAGCATCTTCGCTACGTTAGCCTAGCTAGCCGTTCAAAGAATTATGTTCTAGAGAGGACGCGAAGTGCTGCTGTTCAATGTGTTTGTTGTCAAGGAAAAAAGCTTTTTGACCGACGAAAGAAATTAGTTAAAAATATTTTTTTTTTGGCAAGAAATACTTATATTTTAATTGGGTGAAAAAAGAAACAGGTGTTGGAGAGAAATAGTGTTTTAAATAAACATCTGAGACGTCAGAAGAAAAAACAAATTTGAACAAAAGATACAAAACAGATCATGAAATTTTTTCTTTTTTTATGTGATGGAATTCTGCATCTTCCTTGGAATAATGATTTTTTTGTTTTCATTTGCTTTTTTTCTGAGGTTAATTTCTTATACACACACTTTCCTTGTATATATGGATGAACAGATATCTCACGATATTCATTGTATATATATTTCAATAAAGTATAAAATGAAAATTATTCCATTAAAAAAATTTTTTTTTTTACAATAAACATACAAATGTTCACGGTTTATGTTCATTTTTGTGTCGCAATTAAACTTCCGGCCGCTAGATTGAAGCCCTCCGCACAAGTAACAATATAACAATCCTGTGAGATCTCTGTGATGAATGAGGACGAGAGGATACAGTCCATTCCAACAGCTTTTAAAAGCTGATGCTTGGAAATATTTCGGTTTCAAAACAAATTTGTCAAGAGTCACGTGGTGTGTACATTCTGCTACACCAGAGTCAAGTACTCGACAATACTACAAATATATCCTTTTTCTCTCAATATTGCAATAAATCGTATGGTTGCCCCGGTATTTGTGAGGCCAATACACGCTTCTATATACGAGATTATCCATTTAATCCAAACTTTTGTAGTGTTACAGTTCATTTTATTTCATATTTCCTATTATTTTTATTTTACTTGTTGGACTAAAACCACGAGTCAAGACAATTATTAAATCATTTGAATTGCAACAGGTATTTGCTCACAATAAATAGAGAATAAAACCACTTTTTTCAATTTTATAAACTTGATTTGCTTCACAAGAAACTAGATCTCAAAATAAATCAATATTTATTCATATATATTCTTTTACATTTTCTGCACCCATAAAAACATGACAAATGATTCAATCCATTTTCTCGGGATTCTTCACTAAACAACACTCTGTGTTTTCATACATATCGTCACACACACACACACACACACACACACACACACACACACACACACACAAACACACACACAGACACACACACACACACACACACACACACACACACACACACACACACACACTTCCATATTCAATAATCAACGTGGACGTCCTTCCATAAGAAGCATGGTCTTCATTCGGGGGGAGATAGCTGGGAAAACAACAGTGACCTTTGATCTATTTCCCTCTGACTAAAAAGATTAGATCTGTGTGCGATGGATCATCTGCTCGCTGTGTGTGTGTGTGTGTGTGTGTGTGTGTGTGTGTGTGTGCATGAGTGAAGGGCTCGCGGCGGCTGAAGGAGGCAGGCAGAAGTGGGGGTAAGTTGGGAGGATGGAGGCGCTGCAGGCTGATGCTGTCCAGACACGAGACACAGCTCTTCAGGAGCGGAACGCCTCACGAGACTCCGGGCCAGCTCTGACGCACATCGGCAGAATAAGGCTTAATAAATCAGCGAGAGTCGGGCGGGGGGGCGGCCGGGCGAGGGGGCGGAGGGCGAGGGGGGGGGGAGCCTCAGGAACAGAAAGACACTCAGAGAAGAGTAAAACGAGTGCAGGACAGGGTTTTTTTTTTTTTTTTTTTTTTTGCAACTTTGTCCTATTTGCAACACAAAGGAGGCTCTGTGATCTGTGGAAGTACAAATAAAGACGCGAAGGATACGACGCATGAATACGAGTCTTGTGTTTCAAAAGCACTGGAGACATGTCATATGTGTGCACTGGAGGAAAAATATCACTTCTAGCTGTGATAGCAACTCACCACAGCCAACAATCGCATCTAACAAAACTGGATCCACGGCCTTTCCAGCTCTGACCTTCAACACCAAAACTTATTTAATCATCCATATTTACCAGGTCCGAATAAAGGTCCAGGTGCAGTAAAAGGTACATAAATATAAATACATCATTTATTTATTGCAATTTAAGTCTATTTTTCTCCATATATTCACACAAATTATTATAAGTTAAATATGTTGAAACATGTTTAAATCTTGATTGTTTTTTTTTTATTAGAATTATTACTTGTCTGTCAATTTATACCAATTTTTTTTAAATCTAAAATTAAGGTTTTTCGTTCAGTTAGAAAAGAAAAAAGGGGTGAATTAAAAGTTGAGTTGAACATAGAGGAGCAGAGAACGTCTATTGATGAAGATGATTTTAAATAAAGATTGAATTTACATTTAAATTCAGTGTAATTACAAACATTTCTGTTTCCCTGGAACAATTTAACGTTCGTTTTTTTAAGTGTATAAAATTTCTATTTGTCGCTCAATACGCTCTTGATTCATGCAGAATCATTTTGATTTAAAAAATATTTAAATGCAATTTTAAAAAAAGTTAAGAAGCCAGATATATAGGTTAAAGCTAAACATTAAATATTAAACATAGATTCAATTCCCTACTACTGTTTTTTAAAAAATCTCATAATCTTTAAAAACCTGAAAATTAATCTTAGTTACTTTTAGTCAGGGGCAGAAACCTTAACAGAACCAGACTAAGAAAAAACCTGAGAAATAATTAAATTAAGATTAAATAAAATGAAATCCTTGGTTTTTGTTGGTATCTGGACAAAAGTACAACCCAGGGTCTTATTTATACAATATTGTTTTTAAATATAATATATTATGATTCTGTTCATTTGATATCATTTTAAAAATCACATTTTTTAAAAAAAGTTTAGTATAAGATCACATTCTTTTCTTCAAAATATTTATATTAACATGTCTTGACTTTTAAAATACAATTAAAACAATAGAAAATGTGCCTTTATATTATCTTTATATCACATGTTTGATCTTCCTTTTACAATTTATGTAAGATCATTATAAACAATTTCCATGTTACGTAATTAACTTCCCAACATTTCATCTTCGTTTTTAAATGTTCTCTTTATTGTTTTTAACCCCTGTATTAACTCTGGGTCAAGGTGACCCGAAGGCCCGAAAACAAATGTGTTTGTGGTATCCCTTGTGTTGCCTCTGGGTCAAGGTGACCGACCTCCACCACCACCATTTCTGGCTTTCGGGTCACATTGACCCGGAGATAAGGGTTTAAAACAATAAGGACAACATTTAAAAGCAAAGATAAAATGTTGGACATGATAATTGTTTATAATAAATCTGATATAAATTGTAAAAGGAAGATGTGATAGTCAAGACATGTAAATATAAATATAATGAAAAAAAGCCAGATTGATTTTCAATTTACTCCATTTCTTTTTCATCATATTTAGCCTCTTTTTCTCGTATTTTCTGTCGTATGGCTTGACAACGTGGCCCCTGATGTTAATGAATTGCCAACTTTTTTTCGGAACCATCTTGAGTTCTCTGCACAAAGAAAGACATGCTGTGTAGCTGGAGAAAGTGTTCAGTAATAAATAAAAATAAATGGTCTCCACCTCCATGATTTACTCTCTGACATTTATTTCTCGGCAGCAGTTATAAAAAAAAGTACAAGATTAGATCATATAAATATACAAGTGTTATTAAAGATAGAACTTGTATCCGGGCTACAGAAAATGCTATATCATCAATTAAAGAGAAAAACCCACGACATTATCCATCTTATCTCTCGCCTCTTGTTTGATGATCTATTCTGCAGCCAAGCTCAACCATGAATCATCAACAAGTGGAAATAATGAAAGAAATGTTTCTCTCTCTCGAAAAAAAATACTGTAACCTTCCACGGCGCCCGAGACTTTCTGTCATCCATTTGGACTTCTGAAGCTAATGTGACCGCAGTGACACTCGCAGCCGAAGGATGTACGTCAGTGTCCTGAGACAGCGGCGGCTAATCAAAGATCCAGCCAGATCTGTCCCACAGGCTGCGGTTCAGTTTATTAACCCCAGTGAGAAGCACATGTGCTCCTTCAATCTAGGACTGTGTGGCAGTTGTTCCCTGGAAGAACCAGGATCCTCGGTCCCACTTCTGGAGAAACCTCCGGAGAACTGGGACCGCAAACGTCCGAACTCCATCCTTCATAATCGTCTTCTTTATTTAACAAGGATGTTGAGTTTGAGCTGGAGATGTGAGAAAGCATTGATACACTTAAATACCTGGATTTCTCTCTTTTTTTTTAACGATATAGTGTAGAAATTCAATGGCACTGTGCTGAAAAATCAGAACATATTTATCTATTTAATTTTTGTCTTTCAAAAACATTGTTTGTCATATATTGTTTATGGTTAATATTTCAATAAAGTGTGTTTAAAATCAAATAATTCAATTTTTTTTACAATTTTTTTTGTGTTGCAATTAAACTTCTGGCAGCTGTTCGGTCCCCCGTGCCAAAGAAACAGGGGGTGTCTGAGGACGAGAGGATACACCAATTATTGTTCCTACAGAGATCATGAACCTGTAACACGTAACCGGTTACACATCGGTTAGAAGCTTCGGTTACAGGCGTAAAAATTGTAAACGTAAAAATGTCAATGAAACTTAAATGAATAAACTAATGAAATATATTAAACATTTAAATAAAGGTTGACAAGACTTGAAACTGTCAAAACAAAAACAATTTGAAGCTTAAGTTCACCCAAAATTCAAATTTCACTCATTTTCCACTCACCATCATGTGGACTAAGGGTTGTTATTATTTTAAGAGTAATATGTGCCTTTTTAGGGTTATAGGCAAAAATGTATCTTTATTTTAATGTAGCGACTAGTGCTCAAAATCGCCGCCCAAATATTTCAATAAAGTGTTTTTAAAATCAAATCATTTTTTTTTTTTAACAATTAAAATGCAAATATTCACAGCGTTTGTTCATTTTTTTGTGTTGCAATTAAACTTCTGGCAGTTGTTTGGTCCCCCGTGCCAAAGAAACAGGGGGTGACTGAGGACGAGAGGATACACCAATTATTGCTCCTACAGAGATCATGAACCTGTAACACGTAACCGGTTACACATCGGTTAGAAGCTTCGGTTACAGGCGTAAAAATTGTAAACGTAAAAATGTCAATGGAAACTTAAATGAATAAACTAATGAAATATATTAAAGATTTAAATAAAGGTTGACAAGACTTGAAACTGTCAAAACAAAAACAATTTGAAGGTTAAGTCTACCCCCAAAAAAAGTCTGCCTTTTTAGGGTTATAGGCAAAAATGTATCTTTATTTTAATGTAGCGACTAGTGCTCAAAATCGCCGCCCAATTGTTTCAATAAAGTGTTTTTAAAATCAAATAATTCAATTTTTTTTTTACAATTAACATGCAAATATTCACAGCGTTTGTTCATTTTTTTGTGTTGCAATTAAACTTCTGGCAGTTGTTCGGTCCCCCGTGCCAAAGAAACAGGGGGTGACCGAGGACGAGAGGATACACCAATTATTGTTCCTACAGAGATCATGAACCTGTAACACGTAACCGGTTACACATCAGTTAGAAGCTTCGGTTACAGGCGTAAAAAATTGTAAACGTTAAAATGACAATGAAACTTAAATGAATAAACTAATGAAATATATGAAACATTTAAATAAAGGTTGACAAGACTGTCAAAACAAAAACAATTTGAAGGTTAAGTCTACCCAGAATTCAAATTTCACTTATTTTCCACTCACCATCATGTGGACTAAGGGTTGCGATTATTTTAAGAGTAATCTGTGCTTATTTAGGGTTATAGGCAAAAATGTATCTTTATTTGAATGTAGCGACTAGTGCTCAAAATCGCCGCCCAAATATTTCAATAAAGGGTTTTTAAAATCAAATAATTCCATTTTTTTTTTACAATTAACATGCAGATATTCACAGCATTTGTTTGTGTTGCAATTAAACTTCTGGCAGTTGTTTGGTCCCCCATGCCAAAGAAACAGGGGGTGACTGAGGACGAGAGGATACACCAATTATTGTTCCTACAGAGATCATGAACCTGTAACACGTAACCGGTTACATATCGGTTAGAAGCTTAAGTTACAGGCGTAAAAATTGTAAACGTAAAAATGTCAATAAAACTTAAATAAAATAAACTAATGAAATATATTAAATATTTAAATAAAGGTTGACAAGACTTGAAACTGTCAAAACAAAACAATTTGAAGGTTAAGTCTACCCCAAAAAAAAGTCTGCCTTTTTAGGGTTATAGGCAAAAATGTATCTTTATTTTAATGTAGCGACTAGAGCTCAAAATCGCCGCCCAATTATTTCAATAAAGTGTTTTTAAAATCAAACAATTCTATTTTTTTTTTTACAATTAACATGCAAATATTCACAGCGTTTGTTCATTTTTTTGTGTTGCAATTAAACTTCTGGCAGTTGTTGGGTCCCCCGTGCCAAAGAAACAGGGGGTGACTGAGGACGAGAGGATACACCAATTATTGTACCTACAGTATCGCTATATATAACGTGTCGTTGCCTATCTATCTGGAATAGTATCGTATCGTCAGATTCTGGCCAATACACACCCATAGTTTGTGCGCAAAAAAATACTCTCCAGAGCGACTGAAGTACCAAAACTAGTCGGGTATCAGTCAAAAAACATGTACATACATGTTCAGTTTGTGCACCTTCTTAGCTCGTGTTTGTGTCCAGCATCACGCTCTCGGCTCAGTTGGCAGATATTGGGGCGTCTGAGTCAGCTTCCTGTGTCGGAGCTGAAACCGGCCTTCATGCGGTGAGGTATTGTTGCGTAAGACTTATCTTGACGGAGGAGCACCACACCCTGGGACCGGGAGAGGAAGGCCGAGTCTGTCTGGGTCTCACTTTCTGCATGAGCTCACCATCCCACTCGCTGCTCAACAGTGAGTTCCTGACGCTCATTTAGAATTTATTTTATTGAGGAAGTCAATGAAACGGTTTCAGTTTATATAGGAACGTAGGAACGTTTGCACAGAACTTGAAAATGTAGTCTTACATCTTGAACATCTTGAAGAAAATTGTTATTTTTCTCATGGTTAATTTTAATTATATGAATTATTCAAGTTCTAAATCAACCTCTGTATGTTTTTGTACTGTGGGAGGAAACCAGAGTACCTCAAGTAAACCCACGCAAACACAGGTTTCCTCAGACTAAACGGTCTAGCTAAGCGCTTATATATTTTTGTTTAAACATTTAATATCATTCATAGTTCTGCCATCACATACTTTGATTTATTAACCCTTGATACATTTTTCATATTCAAACAAATCCATATTGAAATATGTATATTTAAAGAATTAATAAAACTAGTTTTAATAGTACGACTCTTTAATATAATGACTTTTCTTTCTTTTTTATCTCCTCCTCATATTTATTTTAATTAAATATCTACATGAAAATATGTTTTTAAAGTTCTTACTAATGTATATAATTATAAATTGCGTTTTTTTTCTTATGTAATTTGTGAAATATTTATAGACTTAAGTTGGCTCACGTTTCTAATTCTGTAGAAACACCTAAGAAACAACACTAAATTAAATTTAAGTAAAATGAATGACTTAATTCGTATTTATTGAATAAACTCAAATTGCTTTCTAAATAACATTGGCCAATTTTCAATCTTAAAAAAATCTGGATTTTTAAACAGTTTTCCATCTTTCCACATGTCTATGACTCGACATCTCACACACTGACCCACATGGAACATTCTGCACAAATCTGTCCGACGGCTGACGTCCGACGGTCCAGTTACAACAAATCCTGCTTCCTCGTGTCGAACTGAAACTCAATCCAAACTACGAGTTACAGGAAATGTAATTTTGTATGTATATTTTCAGAGCCGACCGCAGCGTCAACGACGCCTCACCACCGTTTTCTCCCAGTTAGCTCTTTCAGGTGCTAATTTCCTTCTCTGAGGTTCAAAATATGCTCTGGTGAACAGAAAAGAGGAAGCAGATGAGAGAGAAAAGAAAAAAAGAGAATTTGGTGAGTCAATGTCTACACGTGTCAATGTCTACACGTGTAAACTATTAACTGGATATTGTTTTTTATCGATTGCTGAAAGATACGAGAAGTGTGTGACAATTTTATTCATACGCAAGTGTTGATATATTTACTTAAACAGTGTTTAAAATGTCTGTAAACAATAAAATAAATATAGTGTGACTTTGTGATATTAACTCCTCACTATGAGCCAACAATCATGACAAGTTTGCCAACATTTTGACAGATTTTTTTAAACCTCATGTACAACATTAAAACAGGTCGAGGTCAGTAAGTACAACCAGAATTAATAAATGTGGCTTATAAGGCGATTTTATCTGTTATATTGGCGATAATTTAGTACCTATTTAAAGGGGGTCTACAAGAATAAGTGATTTGTTTTGTCTGACCACTGGAAGAGCTGGAAGGGATTAGGTTGGAGGTGTTTGAATAGGGAAAGAACCCTCTAGATGTTTTAAAGTTTAACTGCAATAGAAATATGGCATAAATCTGTAGCACGTATCCGGTTACACATCGGTGAGAAGCGTTGGTTACACGCGTAGAAAGAAATTTAAACATAAAAATCCAAATAAAAAGTAGAATTAAACTAAAACGAAGAAACTAATGAAATGTATTTACCATTTAAATAAAGCCTGAACGGACTTGAAACTGTCAAAACAAAAACAATTTGAAGGTTAAAGTCTACCCAAAACTTCAAATTTCACTCATTTTTTACTCACCCTCATGTCGACTAAGGGTTGCGATTATTTTAAGAGTAATCTGTGCCTTTTTAGAGTTATAGGCAAAAATGTATGTTCATTTTAACGTAGCGACTTGTGCTCAAAATCGCCGCCCAAAAATACACTACAAAACTACGTGGTGCTCGTCTGTGACGTCCATCTTGTATTGAAGCCTCGACAAAAGGAATTGTTCCGGAAAAACTTAAACAAGTTTATTATTGTAAGCTTGTTTGTAGCAGAAGCTAAAATTCTACACAGACAGGCAGTACTTCAGGTAAATATTGCGGGCGCTTGTCTTCAGAGTTTTCCCTACTGATGATGCAGGTCTTTCTAAAATAGACGCCTCCTAGTTTGGAATGTACCGAGTTGTGTTGACGCTGCAATGCATGGATGAATGAAAAATGCAGATTGGATAAAAAAAAAAGGGAAAAGACCACTTCTGCTGAAGCTCACTCCTCCTGGCAGGAAGTCAAGGGCGGCCCGCCAAGGTAGTACTTTTCACTTTCCTGACATGAGTCTGGAGGTAGCGCGAGGAGAGTTGGGGGGGCTGCAGGGTCCGTGCGTCAGCAGCTCTGCCTGGGACTCCCTTGCCAGGAGGTGGGAAGTGCATGTGGTTCTTATCTTATCCGTACAAATGTCGGATCTACGGCTGACATTCAGCGAGCGGCGATGAAAACGCTCCTCTTGAACGCGTCTTTAGACTTTATCCGAGCGTCAGTTCAAACCTTTAGCTCGACGATGGGATGCGTCGGCGTCAGAAGAGCCGGGAAAAAGTGCTGCTTCACCCTTTCACAGCGGCACGGTGAAGGAAAGACAACAATTAGGACGGTTGACTTTCCGAAGCAGCTAGACTGAATTATTCAGAGCTTGGGAGTGAAACGGTAGAATCATCATCACGCTCCAGTCAATGCAAAACTGACTCTAGAACCCGGTGTCACCTTTTGGTTTAGCTCTAGTTGGTCTTTTTTTTTTAACTGGTCAAGATGAGGGATATATTTAACGTTTTATTAGTTCCAGCCCCACAAGTAAGTAGGACTGGCCCGCGGCCCAATCGTCCATAAATAATGGATTTGTAATCAAAGAGCCGATAAAACGTTTTCGCCGATCTGATGTACTTTTATGACACTTTGTGTCACTTTTTTCGGTGAGTCGTGAAGCTCGGGTTTAGCTAATGCAACATGGTCCTGTCATAGCAAAGTTAAGTTGGTACTGAAAAAATAAGGGGTGTTTTTTGGTAAGAATCTGAGGCCTGGAGTACAAAGAATATGTGGATTTTCTACTTAAAACGGTCGTATACTCAAATAAAAAATATGGTGCACGCACAAAATGATCAGTTTGCTGAACGAGAAAACATATTTATAAGTTGGTGAATAATTTAATATCCACTCGTGTAACTACAAACACTTGTGTGCGTTAATTTTTTATCACTATTGATCGTTAATGTAACTAATAGGAACATCTTAACATGACTAGTGAGGCTGACATGCATCTGAGCAGTAAATAAGGTCGTACGCCACCTTAGAACTTGTCGAAAAGTCAGAACATTTTAACACTCTTTTCATAATGGACACCTATGAACTTTGACGTTGTCTGTGCATTTTTTGTGCGTACGACCTCTTAGTACATGAGGCCCCAGGCGATACGCATCACAATACAGGGCCACGATACAATATATTGCAATACTGTCGGAACAAGTAATATTATCAAGTACTGGACTCTGGTGTTGCAAAATTTACAAACTTCAAGACTTCTGAGGAACTTGGACTAAAATATATCTAAGTATGTCTTTAAAAGCTGCTTGAGTCGACTGTATCCTCTCATCCTCAGTCTTCTCTCGAGTGATTTCATTGTTCCTTTAACTCCGGAGGACAGAGTTATCTAGCGGCTGGAAGTTTAATTGCAACACAATAATGAAAGAATATGAATATTTGCATGTTAATTGTCATTTTAAAAATATATGTATTGTATTATACACACTTTATTGAAATACAAACCATAAAATAACTATGATTAAAAGATTTGAAAATGCAAAGAACATCTTTAAAAAATATATATATATATAGCAATATAGTTCCCAAGTATATCGACATTTTCCAACACCCCTAATATGGAATACACAAAATAAATATTGTCAGCATTCTGATGTTTTGATGAAGGTCACTCTGTCAACAATAAGTAAAAAGTGAGGAGACACTTTCAATTCTTTTATAAAGCCAACAAGTTCCCAGAAATACTGAAGCCGGTTCACACACATGAAACAACGAAGGTGCGTTTCCAGCTCGGTTTAGCAATTCTCACAGTAAGAGGACGTTGACTAATGACTGCTGTGATCATCACTGAGTGCTTGGACTTTTTAGGGGAGGAAGGAGAATACAGTGTAACAGGCGCCTCAGGAACCTTACGCAACCGAGCTCCAAACAGAAACGAGATAGAGAAAACTTCAAAATACACTGAGGTCACTTGAACACTATATGCGCTGGCGTTTATTTTACTATCGAAGGTCAGGACTACATACATAATATACACAAAGCTTTTTTTTCCCACAGAATCAGTTGTGTAGTCTACACGCAGACGCCGGTTTGTAAACCCATATATACTCTCACATCCATCTTCAGCAGCTCATCCGTTACAGAGGAGACAACTACTTCCTTTTCTCGAGTCAACACTGACCAGTACAGTTGAGAAATAATGCTCTGGTTCCGTCGGGGCGCCCCGCAGAGTTCCATCGAGCCGACTTAAAAAAAAAAAGATCAACAGAAGTAATGTGCGAATGTTTAGAGTCCCTTCCCAGCCAATCAATCTCTTCATACACTCCAGAGAGAACCACCCTTTTACTTAGTACCTACTATGACCATCTGGGGGCGCTGTGTGCAGTTTAACATTTTGAGGGCAACAACACAGAAGATATTTTTTATATTTTCACAGACGATAAATGACATGTAAATACGATAAATAAATGTATAAATAAATGTATAAATACGTAACAAAATGTATAAATGTATAAAAAAAAATTGTGGATAAATATCAATATATCAAAATAAATAAATGACTTCTTTTTGTCAAAGAATGGAGCTATTTTACGTATAAATATCATTTATACATGTTGACTTTTATTTATACATTTATACATTTTATCTTCTATTTATTTAGGTATTTATACATTTTGTTGAGCGTATGTAAATTAGGTGGGCGGGTCGAACATCAGTCTAAGGCAGTGATTGGTTAAAAAGGCGAAACAAACTAAAGCAATTGATGTCGATCTCAAAACTAATCGCTCCTGCAGCAACTGGCCTAAAGCATCTATGCCGCACGAAGAGTGAAAGAATATTTTCTGAAATCTTAGCAAACAAACTTGATAAGTTGTCCGTGTTGTTCATGCGCATGAGACTGATTTTTTTTTTAACAACCACGACCCTAATGAATGAACTACGTGATCTCACAGTTATGGCACCAGATCATTGGCCTCAGTGTATCATGTTAAAATACAATTGATATTGTAATATAGTGTTGTGCTCGATTAAGCAAATATTAAGCAAATGTCAATTTTATTAAACACACATTATGGATTAAATCCAATGCTACCATCAGTACTTAATCTCTCCTGTCCTGTTTGTTGGGACAAAATCCTGTAAATGAGGGTTAAATGGGCATAAAAAGCGGTCATTGAAGAAGACCCTTTAAGAAAAGGTGGAAAAGGATGCAAGAACGATGGAAAATACAAAAATTGAAAACAAATCAAACACCAACTCAAGTTTCCACTGTAGGGTCGAGACCAACTTTGGCTTTTATGATATAAAATACCGAAGAAAATATCACAGCAACTCTACAAATCTGCATTTGATTTAGATTATCTTATTTTGTTCAGAAATAATAATAAAATTGGCCAAATTTTACATTAAAGTTGCTTCTCACAAGAAAGCTTGTCTTGATGCACATTAAACATTCAAGTGATGTAAGTAAGTAAGTAAGTAATTTTTATTTATATATAGCGCTTTTCCAGACGAGGATCACAAAGCGCTTAAACAATCAAAACAATATTCAATAAAGTATATACTTTAAAGATCAAGATAAAACTGATAACACAACAGGAAGGCACTTTAACGTGTTTAGTTTTGTTTGATTTAATGTCCTATCAGTGTAATATGCCGTCTATGTTTCCCCCGGAGCACTTTAATATTCCCAGGTCTCAGGTCCTGGACAGGTGAACATAACTCTGCACACCTGTGATTGGTTGTTAAAGGAAAGTTGAACAATATTCAATTAACTTTTTTTATTACAGAAAGAACTGTATGTTTATAACTGTTTATAAGACATTTTAATAATGATCATGCACACATTTATTCATTTCTATAATAAATGAAATAATGGAATTAATGCATAAAACAAGTTTCCCTGATTATGGGTTTTTTCTTCTTTTTCAGTCACATGTATCTTGATTTAGTTGCATGTTGGTTAGCGCGAATCGCCTCACAGTAAGGACGGTTTTCGGTTCGATTCCAGGTCCGGAGGGAGCCAACTTGTGACCTTTCTGTGTGGAGTTTGTATGTTCTCCTCGTGCTACTTGGGTTTACTCCGGGCACTCCTTTGTCCTCCCTCAGTTCAAAAACATACAGAGGTTGATTGGGAAGCGGATTAGAAAATAAATATCTAGATTCATCGCTGAAGTATATCGACTATCGCAGATATAATATTATTATTATTATCGTGGGTCACCTCCACAAAGGTTTACTTTCTCTTTGACCCCTCGCCCAGTTTTCGAAGTGAGTGAATGTTTAATGTTGGACAAAATCTACTTTTCTTTTTATTTCCAAACGTATAAAAGGGCTCTGGTCGGGTGTGTTCTAAACAGACGCCCAGCCGAAGTTGCGTAGTAATTAAGCTCCATTAAAATAATAGCTCGAGTCTTTCTGAATCTGAATAAAACCATTACTGAAAATACTGTTATGTAGCAATGTAGCATTGCCTAAAGCGAAAATAGCTTTGCGGGCCATACATTTCTTTGAAGGAAGTCAAAACCAAGTTTTTTTGCAACAAGATGGAAGATTAAAATATTCAGGGAAATTTTTTTAGCATGAAAGTGTCATCTGTGGACGGCAAAGTGTACACGATCTGTAAGTAATAGTTATTTGTAGAGTGCGTTGCTAGACCAGGGTCATAAAGCGCTTGAACAATCAAAAACTCTAAAAGGTCAAGACAACATAAGACAAACAAAGGAGACCCAGAAGATTAGCAAAAAGCCTGCACAAATAAAAATATCTTAAGATGTTTCTTGAAGGAGTCAGTAGATCATCAAACACAGAGGGAGAGAAAGATCAACCTGGAAGGATTTCTCTCCTCTGGTCTGGAACTGTGTTCAGAAACCATCAGTAGATTCTGATCCACAGACCTCAGAGCCCGAGCTGGGGTGTAAGGCTGGATCAGATCACTGATGTAAGGAGGAGTCTGACCATGAATAGATCTGAAAGTAAGAACCAGAATTTTTTAATGGATCCTGAAAGAAACTGGCAGCCAGTGAAGAGTTTTAAGGATCGGGGAAATGTGAGTTCTTCTACTAGAGCGTCTCAGAACACTGGATCGAAAGCTTGGTGGAAACTACTGTAAAAAGGCTCATCATTTCCAGCCAGAGAAGTGGGTGTCCGTCATGTGACAGTCAAAGCATGCCTAGAGGCGTGTTGGCACCATCAGGTGACCACAGAGAAGATCTGATGTGGACCAAAAGGATAAGGAGAAGAACTCCACACCAGGAGCTTCCATCAAGTCATGGAGAGCGGCTCCTCCTGTGGCAAGTGCAACACTACACCACCTCTCACCCCAATGGGTGATGACGAGGAAATAAAAAAAAACTAGGTCTCTAGTGCAGCATCTCCTCCAGCCTGTCGGGAGGTCATGTTCCCGTCTCCACATCTGGACCGCTAGCTGAACTCTGCAAGAGGGTCCGATGGGAACATGCTAATGAGAAGCGCAGATCTTTGCTTCGTCTCCACGCCGTCGTTCTTTTATGAGCTTTGACAAGAGAACAAGTGGTTGAGAAAATATCAATGTATTTGGCCTTTTCCCACCCCCTCAGATATCAGGGTCACCAGACGCCGTAAAAAGAGAATGTCGTCTACTCGACTGAACGTATCACACACTCTGGCGCGGATCCAGTCCTACACAAATCTTGATATAGAAAAAAAAAAAGGGTTCAAGCGGCGTAACAAGCCCATTTCCGTCGTCTCGGGTTTCCTGCAAAAGTTTAAACAAACTCTGACGATGAATGACAAGAGACGAGGAATTGGAAACGCGATCCGTCAAGTCTGGGGTGGATATTTTAGCCCGAAAATTAAAACTTGAATTCGGGGACATTTCTTTTTCAGCAGGAGGAAGTTTTTGTTTGACGAGAGAAGAGGAAACGTTCGGCCCGGAGTACTTCCTGCCTGACAATGCTGCCTTCTTCACCCGGGTCAGCCGATTCATCGACATGGGTTTAGAAAAAATGCCTGAGAGATCACATTAGGAACCGCGGCGACACGCAAACAATGACACGCATCGACGACACGCCGAGCTACAAACGGACGCGTCGTCTTAAACGAACTGCATGTGAGCTTCAGCGTCATATGAGCTCGTGGGACATTCTTGATGTAAACATTCAAGAAAACATTCATTTGGAAAGAAATATTAAGATTTTTTACTTTTTGAAAGTGTTTTATAAAGTTATTTTACAAATATGCACCGGGTGCACGAAGATAGAAGTGGTCATTCAAAGTGACGCAAAAATATCTTTAATTAATATCCTTTTTTTTATGTTAAAACTCTATTTTACTTGTTTTTTAAACGTTTTATTGAAGGATTCTTGATCAAATCAATCAAATATTCAACAAGATATAAAAAAAACTAATTAGGGCAAATTTCTGATAATACCTTTAAAGATTATGATTTAATAGTCATTAATAGTTACCATATTATTAATAGCTTGTGAATTAGTATGTATTTAAGTGGCCCTCACAAGACCAGAGTGACTTATAAATACACTAAGAGCCGCATTCCTCCCCCGGGCCCCTTATTGTTGGATGACTTATCAGAATTAGAAACTTTTATTGCCAGTGACGTAAAGACAAAATCTGATTTTTTTGTGGTGTCAGTACAGAACAAAACACACAAAAACACGCAAAATAAGCAAAAATGTAGATTAATACATAATTTTAAAGATATACTAAATGGTACGTTAATTACTACTTTGTACATGTTTAGATATTCCAGTTTCTTTTATTTGATTTTAATCAGAATACGATCCAACTTTAGTCAAATGTTCTATAGTTATGATGACATTTTTAAGACTTTATGTGATAGTTATTAATAGTTGTATATATTGAACCTTTTGAAATAACTTCAAAAAGTACACAACTCAAATGAAATCAAGGTAAATTTAAAGTCAAATACAACGATTGATTGTTTTTCGTATGTATGAAGAGCCAAAAAGACACCAACATAGACGCGATATTAGTGTTTAAATATTCGAGTTAGTTTCCAAAGTTGTGTAAATATACCACGTTATTTATCAGAGCCCACGTACTGCAGGTCAACTAAAGGTCAGCCGTGGGTCTTGAAGCATCTTTTTGTTTTAAACAACTTTTTTTTTTAAAGTGCATCATTTCGACATCAAAATGCATCTCACGCTTTATTTAAAATATTGAATTGATGCAGTTGTTTTTCAAAAATCTGATGCACATGGAAGTGTATTGATCATTATTTTGAGTTTAATTGATTATGTCATGTCGAGGAATTATAATAATTGACATTTAAAATTAAAAATGAATAAAAGGATGAAGGGGTGTTGTATTAAAAAACGCCTTTACTTATATTAGTTTTTTTTATTTTAATAAGACGTAAAATGCACGTTTGTTGTTGCCTCTAAAAGGCAATAAAGTGTTTTATGAACTGTTTTGATGTTGAGGTTGTAAAATAACTCAAGATGTTTTAAATCAAAAAAACAATTCAATGCAAAACCTGGCTTTGGTTTTTGTTTTCAAGAAGTTTGAGGAACACGCTTGAGTGGCCCCCCCACACCCTCCTCCCTCCATCCCGTCCACACCCATTCACATCTTCCATCAATCTGTCATTCATAAAAAAGTTCTGATGGAAGTCGCTGGAAATAAAAAAGATCTCGGGGGTCAAACACCTACTTGCACCCAGGAAGCAGTCCGTGAACCTTCTGAAACAGCTGCTGGAAGACGGACCATCTTCCATGTCGGAACCAAAAAGAGTCTCTGCGAACTAGTCCAGGACTTGCTGCGAGGATGCTGCTCCTGACGCGCGAGGAGGGATAAAAAAAAAGTACTTTTCTTTTTTCTTTCTTTTCTTCTTCTAAGGAGGGGAGGGAGCACGAAGAGCAGCGGCGGCTGAGCTGGACCTCGCACCCGTCCAGCTGTGACCCGGCACCGCTGGCCGAGGTGTCGCTACAGTCCGTCCGCCTCCTCGGCGTGTGAGCTCCGCGGGGTGAAGCAGCAGCAGCGGCGGGTCTGACTGACTGACTGACTGAGGAGGAGACGGAGGACGGGAGTGTAAACACACGCGCGCACGCGCACGCGTAAGCGTCCGCGCGCACGCACGTCAGCACGCTATCAAGTCGCCGCTCATCACAACCCCCGGGTTCTTCCTGCCAGGGTTTCACAATAAAAGCCCGGGCGAAACCGAAGATTTGAATAAATAAATTACAAATATAATTCACTCGGAGGGAAATATACAAGTAATTGAGCGATCGTACTTTAGATATTTTTTCAATTTTTTTTAAAATATATTTTTATTCCATTTTTTTCAATATTTCTTTCCATTTTTTTTCTATATATTTTTTCTATATTTTTTTAAATATTATTTTCTATATTTTTTCTATATTTTTTTTCTATATATTTTTTTCTATATTTCTTTCTATATTTTTTTCTATATTTTTTTCTATATTTTTTTTAAAGTGTCTTATCATAACAAAGTTATCTAAAGAGACTTTACAGTTGAAGTAAGACTATATTGGAGAAAGGAAAAACAGATCCCAGCAATTCAACAATGTTAATTCCTAACAATTGTTTTTTACAGGAGCACATTTGAAATACCATTTATATTCGATAACAGTATTATTTTTTAATTTGTTTTAATGGATGAATCAACTAATTTCTAAATTCAATACAAAAAAATGTGTTGTAAAAGCATCAGGGCAACGGAGGAGAAGTAATCAATCCGCTTGATGGATCTAGTGACTCCTTTAAGAAACATCTTAAAACATTTTTATTTGTTCAGGCTTTTCCTTGATTTTCTGGAACTCCTGTGTTGTTCTCAGTGTTATTTTGACCTTTAAAGTATATATTTTATTGAATATTGTTTTGATTGTTTAAGCGCTTTGTGACCCTGATCTGGAAAAGCGCTATACAAATAAAAATTACTTACTTACTTACTTACTTATATCCGATAACAGTATTTTTTTAATTTTTTTTTAATGAATCAATCAATTCATTTCCAAATTCAATACAAAAAAATGTTAATAAATTCAGTGTAAGAAATGTGTTGTAAAAGCATCAGGGCAACAGAGGAGAAGTTATCGATCCACTAAGTGAAAAAAAAAACAACTCATAAAATATTTATTATTATTTATTTATTTATAATTTATAATTTTGATGAAAACAATGATTTCTACTATTACTATTATTACTTTTATTAGTAATGTCCATAGGTAAGTGTTCGTACAAGAATTAAAGCTATCTTTTATGACTTTTCCACATAACCGCAATAATAGTCTTTTTTTTTAACATGTATAATAGAATATCACACTAATATAATGACCGAAAATATATATTTTACATTAGATTATACTTACATTGAAATCTGAGTCATGCACATACATGTTTTAACTACACAAACATGTTGATTCTAGGTGATTAAGGGGAAAATGTTGATTAATATGACTTTATTTATTTATTTATAATTTATAATTTTGATGATAACGATGATTTCTATAGTTACTATTATTACCTTTATTAGTAATATCCATAGGTAAGTGTTCGTACAAGAATTAAAGCTCTCTTGTATGACTTTTCAACATATAAAAAAACAAATTAAATTCATTTTGAATGCAAGTTGTATTTTTATTTTAACAGTCACATGTACATACAAGTGGAATATTATCATCTTGTGTTTGCTCGCAGTCAAAATAGTTAAACACATAACAAATACAACTTTAGTCTCTGTTTTCGCATCATTTAAAGGCAGGTGGGTATTTGTACGAGGATATATTTGTGTGTATTTAACAAAACAACCTAAATTCATAATTTATGAATGCAAAACTCGGGATGATTGCTGACAGTTGCTATTTAATAATTCATTGACAACCGCTTTATCCCGGGGTCGGGGGTCGCTGGGAGACTGGAGCCTATCCCCGAAATCATAGGGCGAGAGTCAGGGGACACCCTGAACAGGATGCCAGTCTGTCACAGGGCACACAAAGACAGACAACCATTCACACAACCTTCTTGCTGTGAGGCCACCGCCATCCACTTCACCACCGTGCACCCCAGACCGAAATTTTGAAACCAAAATATGTCCAAACGTCGGCTTTAAACAGCCGCTGGAGTCAACTGAATCCTCTCGTCCTCAGTCAACGACGGGATCTCGCGGGATTTAATTGTTGGAGCACGTAAAGACTGCTGCCATCTAAGGGGAAGACGCTTTATTTAAAACACTGAATATTTGAATGTTAATGAATATATCAACCATAAAAAACTATGGATAAAAAAAGATTTTGATAAACAAAACAATAAGGTCTGAGAGACTACAGGGTCGCCAAAGAAAAGCTGGACAAGTAATTTCAGAGCGGAAAGTCTGGGCCTCTCTGATAAAACTGCTGCCCATTTGACCCCCGGATAAGGAAAACGAGACAAGATGTGAGAAGATTAAAAATAAATAAATATATATATATATATATATATATATATATATATATATATATATACGTCTTTATTATTTGACACGTAACAGAATACAAAGTATAATTACAGAACATTTATTCAATCCTGCCTGAGTCAAACAATACATTACATCTGGAAACTTCCAAAAAACGGTAAGATTTAGGTTAGTTTCATTTAAGTATGAGGAGGGATTTTATTGTGAAAGTTTTATCTTATTGTTTCCTTTGTTCCTCCTGACTTGACCTGTCAGTTTAGTTGTTCATCTTCTTCATTTTGGCGCCATGAAAGGATGTGACCTCAACTATCACTGACCCCCGGATCGATAAAAGATGTGTAGTATCTTCTCTTGTGTGAAGAGACACCGCAGTGAGAATATATCCAATAATATAGAGTGTGACTCAAACGAGCAGAAACACACGTCCAGCCGTGGACTGGCTTATCAAGCTCTGGTTGTTTAGTCTGGAGAAAATCGGTTCTTCTTCTGGAACATCTACGTAGCACCTTCTGACTTTAAATATTTGTGCAGCTTTGCTGCTCAACATTCCGATTCATTGCACCTAAGCTCTGGCAATATTGACTTGGCAAGAAGGAAGAGGAATGAATGGGGAAAACTTACGCAAGAACAAGAGGTTTTATCTCGCGATAACCACAACAATAGTCTTTTTTTTAACCCTTATAATAGAATATCACAGTAATATAATGACTGAGAATATATATTTTACATTAAATTATACTTACATTGAAATCTGAGTCATGCACATACATGTTTTAACTACACAAAACATGTGAATTTAAGGTGATTCAGGTAGAAAATGTTATTATTAATATGACTTGTGTTAGAAACCAAGAAATTATATTAAGAATATATTGTGTTCATGATTAAATATTTTGATGATAATGATGAATTCTACTGTTACTATTATTACTTTTTATTAGTAATATCCTTATAGTATTCATACAACAACGAATGCAATATTTTTTATGACTTTTCAACATATAAAAAAACACATTAAACTCATTTTAAATACAAGTTGTATTTTTTATTTAAACAATCAATTCAATTCAATTTTATTACATTTTATTTTTTTTTAATTTATTTTAGTTGTGAATCACATCGAAAATATTTAGTATATATCTTTTTTTTAAATATATTTCTGTGTTTGTTTCAGTCAAAATAGTAAAACACATAACAAATACAACTTTATTTCATTTTAATAATTCTTTGTTTTCGCATCATTTGAAGGCCTGTATATTAAGGCGGGTGTGTATTTATACAAGGATATATTTGTGTGTATTTAGCAAAACAACCCAAAAAAAAAAGTTAAACAAGCAGCAGGGAAGGGAGCGTCACATTTGAACGTGCACCTGAACGCACCACCAGCATGTATTTATGGACTGTCTTTAAAAAAAATAAATGAATAAACGTGAAAGAAATGACAGAATCAATCTTGTGAACAAAGACAAACTACAGAGAAACAAAAATGTGCCTCTAATAACTCAGATATTTGTTCCAGTTTCGGGCAAATTTTTATCATAGTTGTGAAAATGAAGTGCCTGTCAGAGGATTTCCTGCATTAGCTAAACTCTGACGTAAGAAACTCTTCCTAAGAATCCATCGCCGTCGCTCGTGTTTCCACTCGGAATAGATCCGCTCGGAAAAACTCCACGCGTTATAGAGATAGGAATATACGTTTAAATCTCAATTACAGTCGCACAAATGAAGTATGTGGTGTTATCGTGAACATGATACAGCATTAGAAGAGAGAGGGAGGTGTGTGTGTGTGTGTGTGTGTGTGTGTGTGTGTGTGTGTGTGTGTGTGTGTGTGTTGACGTCAGCATCAGTCGTGGCATTTCTACGCCGAGAGGTCACATATAATGAATTCTCTGTGACGTACTTGACTTCAGGAAAATCCCTGTAGAGTCAGAAATAGAGTTTATGAGAGTTTGATGTGGCAGACGTATCAGCAGATGGCAGAGAGGGATCATGGGTAATATTAGCACAGAAGGAACACGAATATTAACGTGAATAAAATGAATGTTCTTAGAGCTGATGCATCTTAAATCTTGTGTCACTTTTGACCCAATATTTCTCGGCGAATTAAATATGAGTTTCTGGCTTTTTTTTTATGAGTATAAGTATAAAATACACACTTTCTTTAACGCATGTGTCTGTGAAAGCTTGAAGTTTGTACCATCATCTCAAAACTACAGACTACTGTAGTTTCAGACTTAGTATGTAAACACACAATTTTAATTAAGTTGAATTTTCAGATCAATTAAGGGGCAACTAGTCGAGGGGGATCATATTATATAAATATATCAAAAAAATAATAATAATTACCCTGATAATTGTCGTATAAATGCTGATGCATGACTTGTATTTTCCGAGGTGTCTTTGAATGCAGCACGGTTGTTTCTTCCTTAGTTTTACATTAAAACATATTTATAAAACTATATATTTCTCAATATTAAATATATTTTTACTGGACATTATCTCTTAATTTACTCATGGAGTGCAAAGTGATTTTACATACTTAGTGGGGCTTAAAAACATTCGGAAACTACAGTTTTTGACCCTGAAATTCATCTAATAAGTGGAAATGTTCCCCATAAACTAGGAACAATAATGTTCAGTCGAAGATGTGAAGTACTTTCTTATTTAATATGGATTTAAAGACATGTATAAGTATCTTCCAGACTCAAGCTTTATCATCTCAGGGAAGGAAAGACAGTGGAGAATATAGTATTGGGAAGAATCTGGCAATACGACGTTGTGATATATTCGTATACTTTAACAACATATATGTAGTATTGTCTGTGTATTTGGAGAATTTACAGACCACATGATTCTTGACAAAGTCGTAACTTCTATAATTAAAAAAAAACAAAAAACAACAAAACATGTCCAAACATCAGCTTTAAAAGCTGCTGGAGTCGACTGTATCCTCTCGTCCTCAGTCATCGCCAGGATCTCATTTGGTCCTTTAGCTGCGGAGGACGTGACGACTGAAGCCATTTAGCGGATGGAAGTTTAATTGCAACACAAACAGTAACAAACACCGTAACTATTTACATGTAAATTCAAAATAAAAATAATTTTATTTTATATCAACTTTACTGAAACATAAACCAGTGAAACAGTGCTGTCGAATATTTTAAAATTGTGTGATATTTAAGTGTATCAATTTTTTTCTTTTACAAAACGAACAAGTGCTGTGAATATTTCCATGTTAACTGTAATTTAAAAAAGAAATCCAATTGTTTGATCTCATACACATGATGATAATAATATAAACTATAAAAGAACTTTAAGAAATTAAGATCTACACAGTGCTGTTGAATACAGTATACATTGCGATATATCGAGGTATGTATATTTTGCTACAGATCCCACATAAATAAGTGAAACATATATTGTGGTTTCAGCGAACACACCAGTAACAGCACATTCAGATACAGTTATATTTAGAGACTGTTGCCTACAACACAAGTACAACACAAAGTAAGGTAAGGTAAGGTAAAACTTTAACCACAACACAAAGTACACAAACATGTTTCTGTTGGGTTTTTTTTACATTCATGTTCTTCAGCCTCTCCCTCATGTGCTTCATGACAGGGTGTTCGCAGCTGATATGAGGAGCGTCAGTCGATCACAAGCCCCTCGACTCTCTCAACCCTTCACTGAACCCTTCACATGCCAAGCAAAGCTGCCGCGTTCTCACACACAGGAAGAAGGTTCTGGTTCTTTCATATATTCCACCTGTCGTTACGTTTGAGACGAAGAACGTGACGTGTTCTTCACCAGCACGAGAGGGAACATACATTATGACCACCTTATGTGGTTGAAAACAAATGTGTTTGTGGTATCCCTTGTGTTATGTTAGGGTCAAGGTGACCCAAAGGCCCGAAAACAAACGTGTATGTGGTACCCCTTTTGTTGTCTCTGGGTCAAGTTGACCTGAAGGACTGAAAACAAATGTGTTTGTGGTATCCCTTGTGTTATTTCAGGGTCAAGGTGACCCAAAGGCCCGAAAATAACCGTGTATGTGGTACCCCCTTTGTTGTCTCTGGGTCAAAGTGACCGGAAGGACTGAAAACAAATGTGTTTGTGGTATCCCTTGTGTTATTTCAGGGTCAAGGTGACCCAAAGGCCCGAAAATAAAAGAGTTTGTGGTATCTCTTGTGTTATCTGAGGGTCAAGGTGACCCAAAGGCTTGAAAAAAATGTGTTTGTGGTATCCCTTGTGTTATCTGAGGGTCAAGGTGACCCAAAGGCCTGAAAAAAATGTGTTTGTAGTGTCCCTTGTGTTATGTCAGGGTCAAGGTGACTCAAAGGCCGGAAAACAAATGTTTTTGTGGTATCCCTTGTGTTATGTCAGGGTCAAGGTGACCCAAAGGCCGGAAAACAAATGTGTTTGTGGTATCCCTTGTGTTATGTCAGGGTCAAGGTGACCCAAAGGCCCGAAAACGAAAGAGCTTGTGGTATCCCTTGTGTTGTCTCTGGCTCAAGGTGACCCGAAGGCCTGAAAACAAATGTGTTTGTGGTATCCCTTGTGTTATCTGAGGGTCAAGGTGACCCGAAGGCCTGAAAACAAATGTGTTTGTAGTGTCCCTTGTGTTATGTCAGGGTCAAGGTGACCCAAAGGCCGGAAAACAAATGTGTTTGTGGTATCCCTTGTGTTATGTCAGGGTCAAGGTGACCCAAAGGCCGGAAAACAAATGTGTTTGTGGTATCTCTTGTGTTGTCTCTGGGTCAAGGTGACCCAAAGGCCCGAAAACAAAAGAGCTTGTGGTATCCCTTGTGTTGTCTCTGGCTCAAGGTGACCCGAAGGCCTGAAAACAAATGTGTTTGTGGTATCCCTTGTGTTATCTGAGGGTCAAGGTGACCCGAAGGCCTGAAAACAAATGTGTTTGTAGTGTCCCTTGTGTTATGTGTTATGTCAGGGTCAAGGTGACCCAAAGGCCCGAAAACAAATGTGTTTGTGGTATCTCTTGTGTTGTCTCTGGGTCAAGGTGACCCAAAGGCCCGCAAACAAATGTGTTTGTGGTATCTCTTGTGTTGTCTCTGGTTCAAGGTGACCCAAAGGCCCGAAAGCATGTATTAATGGAAGCCACATTTGTTTGCAATACGGTAAACAATATTGCAACAACTGTCTTCCCTACAGTTAAGACACACAGAGGGAAAGTGTGGCCCTGGGGTCACTTGTGGCTTCTGACTGTATTAATGCGGCCCTCATGAGGTCAGAATGTAAAACCCATCATGTAGAAATGTTTCTGACGGTAACAATTCTATTGTCGATTTCGAACTCTTACTACTAGTGATAGGTTGACGAGGTATGATGATATAAAAAAGACAGTGCCATCTAGTGGCCTTTAAAGATAAAGACACTGTATCATGATACCTCATCCTCTGTTTCATGAGGCCTCACCAACCAAACACCACTAGTTCATCTGTAAAAAATATCTTTACTAAAAGAAAAATTGAAGCAAAAAAAACAACTTTTCAAATAAAATGAATCGTACAAGATAAAATAATGTATTTTGCTTCAATTATATAAGCAGTCGCATTATTTAAACGTGATATTAAGTCTCTTTTTCTTCCATATAACCCGTAAGCAAAGTTGTTTGCCCACTCGAAGATCAAATGCCACGTTTGACAACCCGCTGTGAACAGAACACATGCTCTCACTCACCACAGCCTCATATTCAAAAGGTTATTTTTATCAGAAGCAGACAGATAATAAGAACAAAGTCGTTATAAAAAACAGATTTTTTTTTTTTTTGAAGCCAGCGATTAATCATGTCAACAAGACAAACATCAATAGCATACCAGCGTGACTGGTTCTGGATTCTCCCTCCCTAAGTGATGCTGCAAATAAAAAAGATCATGACCGGATGGGACGAGAAGACTTGAAGAGGGAAGACTATCTGAGAGGAAGATGTTCCATCTTCAGACTGTCGCGCTCAGATGCTGGCGATCGAAACCATCAGGAAGTCTGAGGGACGTGTGGTGGTGACGTGGGAGGCGGCACTTGTGATGAAGTGGCAGCGACCTGACGGTATCTACACAGGATTGTACTTGAGTAGGTGTGAAACAACATGAATCACACAGAGATGGAGGTTTTCGCTTTTGTGCCACGGATGGTTGCCGGGCAGAACATAGGCGTAGTAATTGACAGAAAACAGTTGAATTGAATTCTACAGCAAATATTTCATCATTTTAATTGTCTGCCTCTAGAATTGTGCTTTTGTCTATTTTGTCAGAATAAATTTAATGTAAAAAAAAAAGATTTTAAAACTGGTTTATTTAACATTGTGAGATTATAATGTAAACTGAGATTATTAATTTAATCTTTTTTTTTCTTTTTCTTTTATTTCTCTATTACTCCTAGTGATTCTTAATTAACCCTTGCTTTATCTCAGGGTCAAGGTGACCCATTGGCCAATATATTTGTGGTATCCCTTGTGTTATCTCTGGGTCAAGGTGAACGACCTCCTTGGCTTTCATAAAAACATGTAGTGGACATAACAAAAGTGATACAACAAACCCATTTGTTTCTGGCCTTCGGGTCACCTTGACCCTGAGATAAGACAAGGGACACCACCAACACATTTGTTTTCAGGCATTTGGGTCACCTTGACCCTGAGATAGCACAAGGGATACAACAAAAACGTTTGTTTTCAGGCCTTTGGGTCACCTTGACCCTGAGATAACACAAGGGATACAACAAACCCCTTTGTTTTCAGGCCTTTGGGTCACGTTGACCCTGAGATAACACAAGGGATACAACAAACCCCTTTGTTTTCAGGCCTTTGGGTCACGTTGACCCTGAGATAACACAGGGGTTAAATAGTACCCAGGTAGCCTGGTTACTAAATAAAATCATTAATCTTCGTCTCAATAAACCCTCAACTGATTCCAGTGTTTTTGAACACAGTTCTTTTCATCTCACTCCCTCTCAGAGAACTCAGATTATTTTTTAAACATTTGAACAACGGGATCATTAGAAATGAGTCAACATCTGCTCTACTACTACTACTACTCTACTGCTCTAAAATTATTAATAGTGACATGTATAACCTCCATAACGTCAACTCATACCAACTCAACCATACTTTTTTGTTGCTATGACCACGTTTCCCCACTAGATGGCACGCTCCAGCTCGGTGACTTTCGAAGGGTTGTGGTACGGGACGCAAGCTCGGAATTGAAATGGACTCTGTTGAATCGGAGGGTTTTGCAAAAAAAGAGGACAACCTGGCACATTTTCATGGACTCAGTAATCTCAACCGTAATGGCTGGCGCTCGCTGAAAAGATCTGCCAAAAACTGCGTGCACTGGTGTGTGACGGTCTGGCAGCGTCCACGACTCCCCCGTCATTTGACTGACTTACATAAGTTTGGTTCGTACTTCTTGGGACGGTGGCGCGTTAAATGAATCCACCTTACATACTTCTTAACGAAAAAATGTGCCGTCTTGGTCGTTTGTTTATTGATGCGAGGTCTGCTTTTCTATACACTCACCGAAGCCACGTGTGCACAATTACACATGAGTTCTCTCTCATGAGTTCTTGCATGGAATGTTTATGAAGCGATTTATTCAGGGTAATGATGGAATGTATGGGGTGTCCCTGGAAAGTAGACGTCAAGTGAGATGCCTACATCGGAGTGACTACGTGGTCATTAATGAAAACTCTATTTTCCTCTTATTCTTGATGAAAAAAAGGTGAATTTTTAACAAATACTGAGACTTAAACAGTTTAACTAAAATTGGTTTAAAGACGCAATAGTTTCTCATCAAAGTAAATAACAACAATGAGCTCAAATTATTGAATATATTTATTGCGAATAATTAATAAGTGCTTTATTTTCTTTAACCACCTTAGTGAAAATTTTACTCTACAACTTTACTGAGTTTTTTGCATAGTTTTATTTTGGTATTCTTATGATAGGGTTGTTGGGTGAATACAATAGATTGATTAATTAGATCAGTTAGTTACAGATAATTATTAATTAATCTCTCTTTTATTTTAATCTGTTGACGGACAGAAATAAAACTAAAATTAATTATCTAGGCCGTTATTATGGATGCATGATTATAGGGGCGCAAGAAAACACGGATACACTTAAATATCGCAATTCTTTTTTACGATATCATATTGATATTCAACAGCACTATTTCGATTTATTTCAAATTTGCTTTCAAACCAAATTACATTTTTATGGTTTGAGTTTATAGTTTAATATTTTTATTTTGTACACACTTTATGCAGTCATTACATCATAAAGGAGTAATGAAATCCCCAGAGATCCCGGTGATGACTGAGGACGAGGAGATACACTCGGCTTGCAGCATGATGTACGGACATATTTTCGTTCCGAAACAAACAAAAGCAGTTACAATTTCGTAAAGAATCATATGGTCTGTATATTCTTCAACCCCGGAGTCATGTACTCGGACAATACTACAAATATATACTTGTTACTACAGTATCGCAATACTACGCAATACATCGTACCGTCACCCACTGTATCGCGATACATCGCCCGGATTCTTTCCGAACTACACAAACTACATGATGACGTCTCTGACTTTTTTCATTGAAAGTATGCAGTGAAGGAAGATAAATTATGGGATGTCACACGGCCGCTGGTATAAAAGGAGCCACTTTGCTTAAAGGGAGGATCAACAGCTGACAGGAGTGCGAGGAGGTTCTGCTGCCGTGCTCTCGGCTGTTTTTAGCAACGATGACTCGGCCTTCCGTCTCCGACACAAGGAGGTGCACATCTTCAGACGTGCACATCTTCAGACGTGCACACAACCCCTTCCCCACATTACACGTCTCATCCACTTAAGCACATTTGTGATTCAGCGCAAGCTTTCCTGCACACGCCGCTGAACACACACTCGCCACGAAAATGCAAGTGAAACATTTACAGATCACATGCGAGCGCAAACACGAACCAACGGCAGCATAGTTACAGACGCACACATGCTGCAGATACACACAACAGAGACTTCCAGTCCCCTCCCCCCCCCCCCCCCGACTGAATAGTCTGTTCTGACAATCCACAGGACAGCCGGAGCATTGACGTCAGAGGCAGGCCCATGAAAATACAGGGTCCCTGGGGGGGCCGAGGGAGTTATGCACATCTTCACAGCTTGGCTCACGACTAGTTCAACGACCATCCAGCAAACATTTACCGCCTCTGCTTACTTGCATTGGGTCCGCCATTAAATAAAAAGAGTCCACATTAACACGCATTTGCATACGACCGCAATGCGGACGTCCCCCCCCCCCCCACACCCCCCCGATGTGACGTCAATGGACGTCACGGCCCCGAGATCCATTATGAGGACGAATGTGCGAGAGATAGGTAAATCATTTAGGTTAATGGACGCACTGGGCTCGTCGTCACCTGGACCTCCTCCGTCCACCTAATCGCTGTGACCGAGGGGGTTGGTCCGGGGGGGTCTGGGGTCTGTGAAGACACGGGTATAAATAAAAAAAATAAAAAAAAGGTTTGCTGCTCCTCAGTCCCCCCTGGAGACAAGATGACATCTTTGTTTATCACTCAATGTTCTGAACATCTTCCTGTTTTTTTTTGTTTTTTTTCGTCTTCTGACTCATTAGCACAGTCGATCCATCCTTCGTCTTATTGTTCCCTCGCTCACCTTTTTCCCGAGATGCTTGACGGCACATTACGTAACAGCTACGTCTGCCCCGGAGCCACACGGCTCCATAAAAAGGTCCCTTTGCATCCATCACCCGTGATCGTTCACCTGAGACTTCAGGAAGTCTACTTTTGAGGACGCCACATGGAGAAGCAAAGACGTTTGCAGGTGTCATTGGACGAGGCCTCATGAAACAGTTGCATCATGATACAGTGTCTTCACTTTTTTTTTTTTTTTAAAAAGGCCACTAGATGGCACTCTTCGCTTCCAAATCTTTGGCTCTGATCTACGGGTTCAATGAGACATCATTTTTCAAACTTAAGAGTGCCATCTAGTGGCCTTTTCAAAATGAAAACACTGTATCATGATGCCTCATCAACCCATCAGTAAAATTTACCAAACTGTCTTAAACAGAAATTAACAATATATTTTCAATGTCCTTCATCAAACATAAATACCTTCTTTTTTTTAACCTCTGATGTTACTTTTATAATAATACTAAATGTAATTCTTTAATTTTAAGCCAATCATCCAGAGGGCCACATCAAATGACTTGGTGGGCCAGATTTGGCCCCCGGGCCTTTAGTTTAAAAGTGCAATGTGCATTATAACATATTTAATTTTCACCCATTGTTGTTTTAAATATCTGCAAATTTAAAATTGAGAATCTTTGAATACATTTAATTAAAATTGATTTATGTATTGTAAAAAATTCTTTATAGTATTTTAATAACTAAAGTAATAATGATGATAGTTTTGTTTGATTTTGGCCCAATGGCCCCAAACATAGAGAAGGTTAACCTGCACAAGGCTCAATAGTATTGCACGCCAATAATTTATTAGAAATGTAGGTGATTTAAAAAAAACTTGTACAATAATTAATAATAAATAAAGTCCGAAAAGAGAGTTTTGTTGTAGTTTAGATCAATGGTTGTAGAGCGTTTATCGAGTCAGAAAAACTGTTTTAAAGTGACTATATTTTATCTAAATTATCTCTATAACAAATCATGATTCAAAAAAAGAATTGAAGTTATCAAAACCATTTAGAATAATTTCAATGTTGTAAAGCGGAACATTCCAGTTGTAGATTTTATTATTTTTAGTGAGAAAAATCATGGTAATGCCGAATTAGATATTGAAAATGTAACTAGAAATAATAATGACTTATGTCATGAAAAAAATACACTGAAATAAAACCAAAAGCGTTTTTTCCAAAGGTGAGAATCTGAAAACTAAGTATAAAATAAATGTGCATCAATTACTACAGGTAAATATATATATTAATTTGAATTCTTAACAGTTAAATTTGTCTCAAAGAGATGTAGAATGTGTCTATGTTTGCTTCCCTGTCATTAAAAAACCTGATCCAGTATTTAACACGTCTTTCTTTTTAAAATCAGGAATACTCTGATGTCCACCGGGACAGACGACCAAAGACATCCACTGTCTCCACAGAACCACGTCAAACTCACGCTCCACACAAGTGACTAAACACACAACAACAATGAAAAGCGTCTCCTCTCTGCCAGCGCGATGCTCCGGAAGAGTTGCTGAGCTGGTTGTTGTCAACAGGAAACAGGATCATCTGGAGAAAGTTTTCCTTTTATGGACACGATGAAAGATGAGGAACAGTTTTCGGGTATGGCTACATCTGCGAGTGATGAAAGCCATCACATGACTCCTGTAAGTGAGGTCGTGTCAATCAGGAGGGTCGGAAGGTCAAGCTGAACACGAGGATTTTCAAGATTGTCCTGATAGTTCACCGCCTTTCATGTTACCATGAGAAATAACACAGAGCGTGCTCGCAGACCACCATCAAGCAGCTCATGGGCACACATAGTATCATTTTAAACCCAATATGAATGCCTTAAATACATTTTTATTGATATCCCAGTACCTTTGAAGGTATGATAGTTATGAGCTCATTGCGACAGAAAGTTGCAGAAGCGTTGTATCTACTGTCATCAATCCCTTTTTGACTTGTTTTGACAACCAAAAAATAAATGCAAACAATCACGCTACCTCTCGACAGATCGGCATCATCTCCTAATTCACCTGAAAGGTGGGGTAGATGATCTTTAAAGCGGTGTGAGCAAGAAGATTTTAAATTTAAAAGCCTAACCACTCTGTTTCCTGACTCCTTATTCCTCTTTTTTTCATAATTTACATTGAGGGGAAACCAAACCTTTTTAATGGACACATCACACCATCCTTTTTTATTATAACAGGCTGCTTTAAATGATTGGAAGATGTTTTTACAGTCATGTACGTACTACCTGTGATTACGTTTTTTACTTTTATTATTTGAAAATGTCATTAATTGTCAGCAATGGAGGTTTAAAGTAGATATTAAAGCTACAGACCCTTAACTTCTGTGCATCTTTGCATCAAATCTAATTATGGGTGTGTATTTGCATGAATTTTTTTGATACAATACAGAGTCAGCACAAGGATATATTTGTAGTATTGTTCAAGTACTTGACTCTGGTGTTGTAGAATTTACAGACCACATGACTCTTGACAAAATCGTAACCGTTTTCATTTGGTTTAAAACCAAAACATGTCCAAACATTAGCTTTAAAAGCTGCTGGAGTAAGAAAGTAAGTAAGTATTTTTAATTTATATAGCGCTTTTCCAGACCAGGGTCACAAAGCGCTTAAACAATCAAAACAATATTCAAAAAAGTATATACTTTAAAGGGCAAGATAAAACTGATTGTATCCTCTCGTCCTCAGTCATTTCCGGGAATCCATTGTTCCTTTAGCTGCGAAGGACATAATAACTGCTGCCATCTAGTGGCCGGAAATTGAATCGCAACACAAAAATGAACAAACGCTGTAAATATTTATGTGATAATCGTAAATTACGGGTTTTAATCTAATTATTTTATTTAAAGTGAGAGATTAAACCGGAAAATAACTATAATGACAATAAAATGTGATTTAAAAAGCCCCAAATAATAGTAAGTAAGTAAGTATATTTATTTATTTTTCGATTGATAAAGTGTTGCTGACTATCAATAGGGTATCGTGATAAAAGAATATTTGTAAATAAGCATTTATGTGAGTCAACATTTTGTTTTGATTCTCTGGTTTTCGGCCGACGCACACCAGCGTCGGGTCACCTGCCCGTGACAATGAGAGGCAGCGTCATCCTCAATCACGACCTCTCGCCACAAAGCACAACGCACGTCACCACCGTCACGAATTTGAGCTTGACCCCTGAACCCGACGGCGCGACCTTGAGCCACACGTCACGACTCCCCCGAAAAACACTTGTTGGATTTGATGAACGAGGGATTTTTTTTTTTGTTTAATAGTGCAGTAGAGGTAAAAAATGGTTGTGGAAGAAGGAGAAAGAAAAAAGGGGTGAAGGGGGGGTGAAAGAATGGTGCTGCCTGGGCGAGCAGGTGGAGTGGGGAAGAGGGGGTGCATCTGCGTCAGAGCGGGAGCCAATGGAGTCGGCGACGGGGCCGCGGCTCGAGCTGCAGACGCTGTTACCGCCACTCACAGCTCCCGCCTGGGCCTCATGTCCTCGACGTCACCGAGCTGGCACCGAACATCGCTCTCACACACACACACACACACACACACACACACACACACACACACACACACACACACACACACACACACACACACATAAGGACGCCAAAAAACATATTTTCACCACAAGCTCAGGGTCAAAGGGCATCCGAGGATAAGACCTGATGTAAAATATATACATTAATTGAATATAAAAACTACTGATTCTGGATTTTAAAACGACCTCTGTGGGCGAAAGGTGAAGTTTTTTTAAACACACACACAAGCAAACGTAGTTCCTGTCTTACTTCTCCTGCGCACACATTTGGATGAAAAACACAAAAGCGGTTAATAGAGGAACAGCGTGTGTGTTTGTGTGTGTGTGTGTGTGTGTGTGTGTGTGTGTGTGTGTGTGTGTGTGTGTGTGTGGGGGGGTGTGTGTGTGTGTGTGTGTGTGTGTGTGTGGGGGTGTGTGTGTGTGTGTGTGTGTGTGCGAGTAGTCACTGAGAGGACCAAGAACATTTGAAAATACGTTTTTGTGTGATGAAACAATAACGTGTGTTACTGTGCCTTTTTATAAACACACACAAAGAGGTACACACATGCACACACACGCACAGGTACTCTCTCACACACACACACACACACAAACACAGAGGTACGCACACACACACACCCATAGAAGTACACGCATACAGAGGTACACACATACACACACCCATAGAAGTACACGCATACAGAGGTACACACATACATATACACAAACAGAGGTACACACACACACAAACACAGAGGTACGCACACACACACACCCATAGAAGTACACGCATACAGAAGTACGCACACACACACACCCATAGAAGTACACGCATACAGAGGTACACACATACATATACACAAACAGAGGTACACACACACACACACATAGAAGTACACACATACAGAGGTACACACATACATACACACACAGAGGTACACACACACACCCATAGAAGTACATGCATACAGAGGTACACACATACATATACACAAAGGTACACACACAGAGGTACACACAGACACAGGTACTAAGAAACATCTTAAGACCTTTCTATTAGTTCAGGCTTTTCCTTGAATTTCTCGAACTCCTGTGTTGTTCTCAGTATTATCTTGATCTTTAAAGTATGTACTTTTTTGAGTATTGTTTTGATTGTCTAAGCGCTTTGTGACCCTGGTCTGGAAAAGCGCTATATAAATAAATATTACTTACTTACTTACTTACTTACTTACAAATAAGTAAACATAGATATACTGTACACACAGGTACACACAGAGGTACAAATATACACATACACACAGATATTTCTCTGTGGATATCAATATAGTATATTAATTGATTGAGGTACACACACAGAGAAGTACACACACATAGGTACACACACACATACACACAGAGGTACACACATACATATACACACTCAGAGGTATGCACTCACACACACAGAGGTACACACATACACAGTAGTACACACACAGAGGTACACACATACATATACACACACACAGAGGTACGCAAACCTAAACACACAGAGGTACACACATACTCAGAAGTACACACACATAGGTACACACATACATATACACATACACAGAGGTACACACACATACCTATACACAGATGTACAGACACTCATATACACAGATGTACAGACACTCATATACACAGAGGTACACACACATACATAAACACAGATGTACAGACACTCATATACACAGAGGTACACACACGTACATATACACAGATGTACAGACACTCATATACACAGATGTACAGACACTCATATACACAGATGTACAGACACTCATATACACAGATGTACAGACACTCATATACACAGAGGTACAGACACTCATATACACAGATGTACAGACACTCATATACACAGAGGTACACACACATACATATACACAGATGTACAGACACTCATATACACATGTACAGACACTCATATACACAGAGGTACACACACATACATATACACAGATGTACAGACACTCATATACACAGAGGTACACACACATACATATACACAGATGTACAGACACTCATATACACAGATGTACAGACACTCATATACACAGAGGTACAGACACTCATATACACAGATGTACAGACACTCATATACACAGATGTACAGACACTCATATACACAGATGTACAGACACTCATATACACAGATGTACAGACACTCATATACACAGATGTACAGACACTCATATACACAGAGGTACACACACATACATATACACAGATGTACAGACACTCATATACACAGATGTACAGACACATACATATACACAGATGTACAGACACTCATATACACAGATGTACAGACACTCATATACACAGATGTACAGACACTCATATACACAGAGGTACACACACATACATAAACACAGATGTACAGACACTCATATACACAGAGGTACACACACGTACATATACACAGATGTACAGACACTCATATACACAGATGTACAGACACTCATATACACAGATGTACAGACACTCATATACACAGATGTACAGACACTCATATACACAGAGGTACAGACACTCATATACACAGATGTACAGACACTCATATACACAGAGGTACACACACATACATATACACAGATGTACAGACACTCATATACACATGTACAGACACTCATATACACAGAGGTACACACACATACATATACACAGATGTACAGACACTCATATACACAGAGGTACACACACATACATATACACAGATGTACAGACACTCATATACACAGATGTACAGACACTCATATACACAGAGGTACAGACACTCATATACACAGATGTACAGACACTCATATACACAGATGTACAGACACTCATATACACAGAGGTACAGACACTCATATACACAGATGTACAGACACTCATATACACAGAGGTACACACACATACATATACACAGATGTACAGACACTCATATACACATGTACAGACACTCATATACACAGAGGTACACACACATACATATACACAGATGTACAGACACTCATATACACAGAGGTACACACACATACATATACACAGATGTACAGACACTCATATACACAGATGTACAGACACTCATATACACAGAGGTACAGACACTCATATACACAGATGTACAGACACTCATATACACAGATGTACAGACACTCATATACACAGATGTACAGACACTCATATACACAGAGGTACAGACACTCATATACACAGATGTACAGACACTCATATACACAGAGGTACACACACATACATATACACAGATGTACAGACACTCATATACACATGTACAGACACTCATATACACAGAGGTACACACACATACATATACACAGATGTACAGACACTCATATACACAGAGGTACACACACATACATATACACAGATGTACAGACACTCATATACACAGATGTACAGACACTCATATACACAGAGGTACAGACACTCATATACACAGATGTACAGACACTCATATACACAGATGTACAGACACTCATATACACAGATGTACAGACACTCATATACACAGATGTACAGACACTCATATACACAGATGTACAGACACTCATATACACAGAGGTACACACACATACATATACACAGATGTACAGACACTCATATACACAGATGTACAGACACATACATATACACAGATGTACAGACACTCATATACACAGATGTACAGACACTCATATACACAGATGTACAGACACTCATATACACAGAGGTACACACACATACATAAACACAGATGTACAGACACTCATATACACAGAGGTACACACACGTACATATACACAGATGTACAGACACTCATATACACAGATGTACAGACACTCATATACACAGATGTACAGACACTCATATACACAGATGTACAGACACTCATATACACAGAGGTACAGACACTCATATACACAGATGTACAGACACTCATATACACAGAGGTACACACACATACATATACACAGATGTACAGACACTCATATACACATGTACAGACACTCATATACACAGAGGTACACACACATACATATACACAGATGTACAGACACTCATATACACAGAGGTACACACACATACATATACACAGATGTACAGACACTCATATACACAGATGTACAGACACTCATATACACAGAGGTACAGACACTCATATACACAGATGTACAGACACTCATATACACAGATGTACAGACACTCATATACACAGATGTACAGACACTCATATACACAGATGTACAGACACTCATATACACAGATGTACAGACACTCATATACACAGAGGTACACACACATACATATACACAGATGTACAGACACTCATATACACAGATGTACAGACACATACATATACACAGATGTACAGACACTCATATACACAGATGTACAGACACTCATATACACAGATGTACAGACACTCATATACACAGATGTACAGACACTCATATACACAGATGTACAGACACTCATATACGCAGAGGTACACAAACATACATATACACAGATGTACAGACACTCATATACACAGATGTACAGACACTCATATACACAGAGGTACACACACATACATATACACAGATGTACAGACACTCATATACACAGATGTACAGACACTCATATACGCAGAGGTACATACACATACATATACACAGATGTACAGACACATACATATACACAGATGTACAGACACTCATATACACAGATGTACAGACACTCATATACACAGATGTACAGACACTCATATACACAGATGTACAGACACATACATATACACAGATGTACAGACACTCATATACACAGATGTATAGACACTCATATACACAGATGTACAGACACTCATATACACAGATGTACAGACACTCATATACACAGATGTACAGACACTCATATACACAGATGTACAGACACTCATATACACAGATGTACAGACACTCATATACACAGATGTACAGACACTCATATACACAGAGGTACACACACATACATATACACAGATGTACAGACACTCATATACACAGATGTACAGACACATACATATACACAGATGTACAGACACTAATATACACAGATGTACAGACACTCATATACACAGATGTACAGACACTCATATACACAGAGGTACACACACATACATATACACAGATGTACAGACACTCATATACACAGATGTACAGACACATACATATACACAGATGTACAGACACTCATATACACAGATGTACAGACACTCATATACACAGATGTACAGACACTCATATACACAGATGTACAGACACTCATATACACAGATGTACAGACACTCATATACGCAGATGTACAGACACTCATATACACAGATGTACAGACACTCATATACACAGATGTACAGACACTCATATACACAGATGTACAGACACTCATATATGCAGAGGTACACAAACATACATATACACAGATGTACAGACACTCATATACACAGATGTACAGACACTCATACATATACACAGATGTACAGACACTCATATACACAGATGTACAGACACTCATATACACAGATGTACAGACACTCATATACGCAGAGGTACACACACATACATATACACAGATGTACAGACACTCATATACACAGATGTACAGACACATACATATACACAGATGTACAGACACTCATATACACAGATGTACAGACACTCATATACACAGATGTACAGACACTCATATACACAGATGTACAGACACATACATATACACAGATGTACAGACACTCATATACACAGATGTATAGACACTCATATACACAGATGTACAGACACTCATATACACAGATGTACAGACACTCATATACACAGAGGTACACACACATACATATGCACAGAGGTACACACACATACATATACACAGAGGTACACACACATACATATACACAGATGTACAGACACGCATATACACAGAGGTACAGACACATACATATACACAGAGGTACACACACATACATATACACAGAGGTACACACACATACATATACACAGATGTACAGACACTCATATACACAGATGTACAGACACTCATATACACAGATGTACAGACACTCATATACACAGATGTACAGACACTCATATACACAGATGTACAGACAGACATATACACAGATGTACAGACACTCATATACACAGATGTACAGACACTCATATACACATATGTACAGACACTCATATACACAGAGGTACACACACATACATATACACAGATGTACAGACACTCATATACACAGATGTACAGACACTCATATACACAGATGTACAGACACTCATATACACAGAGGTTCACACACGTACATATACACAGATGTACAGACACTCATATACACAGATGTACAGACACTCATATACACAGATGTACAGACACTCATATACACAGAGGTACACACACACACAGAGGTACACACACATACATATACACAGATGTACAGACACTCATATACACAGATGTACAGACACTCATATACACAGATGTACAGACACTCATATACACAGATGTACAGACACTCATATACACAGAGGTACACACACATACATATACACAGATGTACAGACACTCATATACACAGATGTACAGACACTCATATACACAGATGTACAGACACTCATATACACAGAGGTACACACACATACATATACACAGACGTACAGACACTCATATACACAGATGTACAGACACTCATATACACAGATGTACAGACACACATATACACAGAGGTACACACACACACATATACACAGATGTACAGACACTCATATACACAGATGTACAGACACTCATATACACAGATGTACAGACACTCATATACACAGAGGTACAGACACTCATATACACAGATGTACATACACACATATACACAGAGGTACACACACACATATATACACAGATGTACAGACACTCATATACACAGATGTACAGACACACATATACACAGATGTACATACACACATATACACAGAGGTACACACACACATATATACACAGATGTACAGACACTCATATACACAGATGTACAGACACACATATACACAGAGGTACATACACACACACACACATGTGGATGAGAATCCCACTAGTGTGTGTGTCTATATTCAGTTGAAATTCTCCTCATTATAGAGCGACACACCCATACAATCACACACACACGCACACCAATGTAAATCCCGGCTGTTTAGATTAGCAGGCTGTGTTTCTGTTGGCATCACATCTGACCCAGATTATCACATCTGTAATTCTAGAGGGTGATTATGGTCTGCAGGGAGGAACGGAAGGGAAAACCGAGCGGCGCTCATTTCTGCTGCTGACGTCACCGAGGCGTGTAAAACGCCTCAGTGCTCCATCCCATAAAAGTGCTGGTCCAACGTGGCGCTCAGGTGTGCGACACGCACGAGTAAATAAAACAAACCTTTTCTAAAATGTATGTTATTGTCAATTAAGGCCACAGGAGTGTTGTTTCGACGGCGACACGAGCAGCTGCAGCTCGGCTGGAACCGTCACTGAGGCGGTGACGCAGGCGGCAGCGATGACCTCAACGAGATCAAGTGTGTGTGTCGTGACTATATGATGCACAAATAATCATTTATTTAAAACATATTTGTCTCATCTATTGGAACCTAAAACCACAGTTTTTTTTAACACTGATTCAATCATATTAAATCATATTATAATAACACTATATATTGTGAATATAGAATATATATATATATATATATATATATATATAGAGAGAGAGAGAAAGAATTGTGAGTCTTATTACAAATAAATAAAACAAATATTATGAGATATGTTTAAAACATTAATTCTGTAGTGTTTTATGTTCCTTATCAAATTAAATATGTTATTTATATCAATAGTGTGAAAATAAAAGTAGGTTTTGGATTTAATTAAAATAAAAAATATTTACTCAGCATAAACAGCACATAATTAGCCATTTAAAAAAAAAACTCATAGTGAAAGAAAAGTATATATTTTAATATTTAATATTTATTCTCGTGATTTGGGAAATACAATATTCAAAAATATACAGTACATATTATTGAAAGTAATATAGTTTATTCTACCTTTTAAATACATTTTGTTCAACAATTACATTTAGTCTAAAAACAAAATGAGAAGCAGCTTCATAAGAAAACATATTTATTATTATATATTTTTGTAATTTTTCATTTTATTAACATAAACTATACATATACGTTTTTTGTTTTCCATATTAAAATATTTAACTACTTTTACTTTTGTTTATGTTGGAGATTTTCGGCACATTAAATTGCGTACATAATGCAATTTAAAAATAATTTATTTGTTTACAAATGCAAATGTATTTGACAATTACGGATATTTTTAATTCAACAATTAATGAAACATCCCTGGATTATAAGATATATGACTTTAGTCTTCTGGCTCAGCTCTTATTCATCACCACGTCAAGATTCTTCTGATTCAATCTATAATAAATCCCTGGATACGTTACTTCTAAAGCTAATAAAAAGCACAGCTACAGGAAATAAAACACAATTAAACAATTTAACTAGTTTCAATAAATAACTGTAAGCAGTGATTTTGTATTAAAATAAATATAATTCAATGAGTCAAAGATTATGATCCAACGTTTAACGGCACGGCTACTGTTTTTTATTTTTTATTTTAACACTGTAGCTCCACCTAGTGACTGGAAGCGTCGGGAGACATTTTGAGGAGATTAACAAGAGGTCAAAGGTCAGCATTTGTCAACGGTCAGACAGTTTGAAGTTCAATAAGGTTCTGATTTAACACACTTCCTGTCGCACTCCGGCATCATTGTCTCCGCTCACATCACACTCACACTCACACACACACACACACACACACACACACACACACACACACACACACACACACACACACACACACACACACACACACACGTCTGGAAGTGTGCGGTGAGTCCACTAAGTGCTTGCCGTGGCGTCACCGGAGCTTCTAATGCACTTCCACGCTCCTCCAGCATCGTGGGCAGGAGGCCAACGACTCTCACACACACACACACCGACACACACACACTGGAAAAAAAACACACACACATCGGCGTGTGACGCTGATCCACTCGACGTCGTAATCCACGCAGACAAACTGCCGCTTCACGTCGGACGAGAGGACACGAGGAAACACAGGAAATAAAGTGGTCAGAGACTGGACCACGCTGGTCAGTCTGACGCACACTAACACTCTTTTATTGGTGATGGTCATTTAAGTGTACTAGTTTACTACTGGATACTTATACTCGAGCATACTTCATGAAATGTACTTCTAGTAAAGTATATTACAACAGCCACTCCTTTTTTTTTTACATTGCACCAAACTAAAGAGCCGTAATATAACAGATATAACATAAAATAAACGACATTGAACATTGTTTTTTTTTTTATCATTCACTTAAAATCATTTGAGAGAAAGATTATATAATCTTAAAAAAAGTTAGAGTTAGAAGTTAGAAGAAGGAAAATGTATGATAAAAGTTGTGTTTGTCCTGTAGCATTACATTGTTGTGTTGTAGCATTACATTGTTGTGTTGTAGCATTACATTGTTGTGATGTAGCATTACATTGTTGTGTTGTAGCATTACATTGTTGTCTTGTAGCATTACATTGTTGTGTTGTAGCATTACATTGTTGTGTTGTAGCGTTACATTGTTGTGTTGTAGCATTACATTGTTGTGATGTAGCATTACATTGTTGTGTTGTAGCATTACATTGTTGTGATGTAGCATTACATTGTTGTGTTGTAGCATTACATTGTTGTCTTGTAGCATTACATTGTTGTGATGTAGCATTACATTGTTGTGTTGTAGCATTACATTGTTGTCTTGTAGCATTACATTGTTGTGTTGTAGCATTACATTGTTGTGTTGTAGCATTACATTGTTGTGATGTAGCATTACATTGTTGTGTTGTAGCATTACATTGTTGTCTTGTAGCATTACATTGTTGTGTTGTAGCATTACATTGTTGTGTTGTAGCGTTACATTGTTGTGATGTAGCATTACATTGTTGTGTTGTAGCGTTACATTGTTGTGATGTAGCATTACATTGTTGTGTTGTAGCATTACATTGTTGTGATGTAGCATTACATTGTTGTGTTGTAGCATTACATTGTTGTCTTGTAGCATTACATTGTTGTGTTGTAGCGTTACATTGTTGTGATGTAGCATTACATTGTTGTGTTGTAGCATTACATTGTTGTGTTGTAGTATTACATTGTTGTGATGTAGCATTACATTGTTGTGTTGTAGCATTACATTGTTGTGTTGTAGCGTTACATTGTTGTGATGTAGCATTACATTGTTGTGTTGTAGCGTTACATTGTTGTGATGTAGCATTACATTGTTGTGTTGTAGCATTACATTGTTGTATTGTAGCATTACATTGTTGTGTTGTAGCGTTACATTGTTGTGATGTAGCATTACATTGTTGTGTTGTAGCATTACATTGTTGTGATGTAGCATTACATTGTTGTGTTGTAGCATTACATTGTTGTGTTGTAGCGTTACATTGTTGTGTTGTAGCATTACATTGTTGTAATGTAGTATTACATTGTTGTGATGTAGCATTACATTGTTGTGTTGTAGCATTACATTGTTGTGTTGTAGCGTTACATTGTTGTGATGTAGCATTACATTGTTGTGTTGTAGCATTACATTGTTGTGTTGTAGCATTACATTGTTGTGTTGTAGCATTACATTGTTGTGTTGTAGCATTACATTGTTGTGATGTAGTATTACATTGTTGTGATGTAGCATTACATTGTTGTGTTGTAGTATTACATTGTTGTGTTGTAGCATTACATTGTTGTGTTGTAGCATTACATTGTTGTGTTGTAGCATTACATTGTTGTGTTGTAGCATTACATTGTTGTGATTTAGTATTACATTGTTGTGATGTAGCATTACATTGTTGTGTTGTAGCATTACATTGTTGTGTTGTAGCGTTACATTGTTGTGTTGTAGCATTACATTGTTGTGTTGTAGCATTACATTGTTGTGTTGTAGCATTACATTGTTGTGTTGTAGCATTACATTGTTGTGATGTAGTATTACATTGTTGTGATGTAGCATTACATTGTTGTGTTGTAGCATTACATTGTTGTGTTGTAGTGTTACATTGTTGTGATGTAGCATTACATTGTTGTGATGTAGCATTACATTTTTGTGTTGTAGCATTACATTGTTGTGATGTAGCACTACATTGTTGTGATGTAGCATTACATTTTTGTGTTGTAGCATTACATTTTTGTGTTGGAGCATTACATTGTTGTGTTGTAGCGTTACATTGTTGTGATGTAGCATTACATTGTTGTGATGTAGCATTACATTGTTGTGTTGTAGCATTATGCTGTTGTGTTGTAGCATTGAGCTGGTGTGTTGTAGCATTACGCTGTTGTGTTGTGGTGTTACATTGTTGTGTTGTAGCATAAAGCTGTTGTGTTGTAGCATTATGCTGTTGTGTTGTAGCGTTATGCTGTTTTGTTGTAGCACTATGTTGTTGTGTTGTAGCGTTATGCTGTTTTGTTGTATCATTATGTTTTTGTGTTGTAGTATTACGCTGTTCTGTTGTAGAACAGCGTAATTGGAAAAATAAATACATACTTAAATTATGTAATATGACCATTTTTAATTAAAAAAAAAAGAAATAATCTTTACAAACTAAAGAGCTTTTTTAGCATCATTTAAGTAGTTTGATTAAATCCCTCTGATGCGCAGCAACAGATGTTTGGTCGACAAGCTTGTGCTCCGATTCATAAAAAGCAGATTTAGTTTGTTTTTAGCGCCTCACGATGCAATATGTGGAGGGAGGGCTTCGGCGGGTGTGACCCCCCTAAGTGCTCACATATGCCAGTCACAGGCGGGGAAGGAAGCGCCGGCTCTTCTGCTTTAGCGAGGGGAACTCACTTGGGCGTGGGCCCAGAAAGAGCCTGTGATGCTAACATGGCTCCTCATCATCATCATCATCATCATCATCATCATCATCATCGTTCCTCAAGTACGTTCATCAGTTTGAAGAAGCCTTAAAGGGACAGGCCGCCTGATTTAAAGGCTAGATTGTGAAACAGAAATGAAAGAGATATTTGAAACATAATTTAACATCTTGCGACTGCAGCTAGCATCAAGCTAACTTCAGTTAGCAGTTTATATCCTAATGAACACATTAAAAATAATGATCCCAAAGAAGAATTTAACCAGTAATGTCTAATATTGTTTGAAAAATAAATAATAGTAATGAAATCATTAAATAAATCTAAACATTAGTAACATTTCATTTTGAATACATTTAATTCAGAATCATGACACATAAACACTATTTTTTTAAATGTATTTCCCCAAAAATATCAGATATAAAGAGGAAAAAATGAGGGAAAAAAGTCCTCAAACTAAGTTCCTTAATGAGTTAAATTATGAAATCGTTCACCATCAGTAACATTTATAGTCTGGGGCCAGTAAGTAACATTACTTTGCACTGGTCTATAGTGTTTGTTTTAAAACCATCACTAACTGGTAATATTTTCATAAGCAACTAAAAGATTTTTTTATGTATAATTTGAACTGCTGATATTCATTGATAACATTCATGATAACTGTTAGTTCGGGTGGAAACACTGCCATCTAGTGCTGGGAGGTTGTCACTTCAAGTATCATGGAATGGAATGTAAGTATGTAAGTCATTTTTATTTGTATAGCGCTTTTCCAGACCAGGGTCACAAAGCGCTTAAACAATCAAAACAATATTCAATAAAGTATATACTTTAAAGATCAAGATAAAACTGATAACACAACAGGAGTTCCAGAAAATCAAGGAAAAGCCTGAACAAATAAAAATGTCTTAAGATATTTCTTTAAGGCGTCAGTAGATCAATCGAGCGCAAAGAGAGGAAGATCGTTCATATTTATTAATAAACAGAAGTGTTTGCTCAATTAATAAAGAACAGCATTCAATTTCATGTTTTATTTTTACTTTATGTAAAATGTTGATTCTTTGTAAAGCATCAAAGACAATGGGAGCCACACACATGAATCCACACGGTACTAGTTAGACACCGGACACGAGCCAGAAGAAGAAGCCACTGCGAGCGTAGTTACATCACGACCACCATTCTAACTAGAAGACTCATCCTGCTTGAATCTCAGAATCTCCTTCTGCGGCTGCTTGGATTACCATCTTGACAACAGCAGGATCAGTATCTCCGGTCACCTCTATTGTTACATGATCATGGAGGCCGTGAGCACTGGTGACTCCTCCCGTTTCCCAGAGTCTACGTCAGCCTCACTCGCACTTCCAAATACTGTACGTGGACGGAGGTTTAAGGAGGTTAAGTTGAGAGCAGACAAGAGAACTTCAAGAGAAATTAAGTTTCATATGTGTCGTATCGCTAAAAAAGAAAATACATTTTAAGGAATATTTTTCCAACCTAAATATTATTATAATAATATATACAGATGTGTTTTTAAACATTTTATATGAGATACTTGTGGCTTTACATTACAGTGCAACATTATATGTAGCTATCAGGAGTTATACATAAATCACATCTAGTTACGCAGGAACTTTGGCTCTAGAGATCTTGGCTCCGGCCATGATGTGAGTGATTTTATCCTCTGTGTGCAATGCCACTTAATGAAACAGTGACATTGTAATAGTCGGATCACGTAAGAGTGGGCTGATACCTAAGACTCAAGATCAAGGATATCATTTATGTATATTTAATTTTAAAGATCGACTAATGTGTTGATTTAAGTGTCTCTTAAATAGATCTTGGACCTTTATTTTACTCATCAGTATGTGTCTGTTTGTACAAAACTCGCTTTTCATTGAAATATTTACAATAAAAAATGATCTTAAGCTCCGCCCACTAAAAACTATTCTTTTTTTTGGAGATGAAATCTTGTTTATCCTAACCACGCCCACTCTGCTGTGATTGGTCAAGCATCAAGGTTTGTCATCGCGCATCATTATTCCAAGAAGTCTCCACCTCTAAGGTACTCGTTGTACAAACAAAGCGGGGCGTGATGACAGCTGGCTGGAGGAGGAGTGAAGCCATTATTAGTATATCATAATCTGCTCTCGTAACCTCTCGTTCGTCCAGATTTCAGACGGGGGACAACTTTATAAAATAATAAATTCAAAACATGGTCATGATGAGAGACTTACTGCATCTTGGAGAGGAAGACGACAACATTTGAAACATGTGAGTGAGTTAAGAGAGTTGGGTTTTCACTTTAGTTGGCTTTTATCATGAAATGATTTCAATCTATTAACTTTATTTATTTATATTTAAAGACTTTATATTTAGGTGTTAATTCTATGTGAGATTATCCCAAAACTGGCAACCTTGCACTTGTTAAAAATGACTGAAAAGTTGGATTTACTGTATATTAACAAAGACAATACAACACTTCAATTAATAGTTTTGCTCTGTAATTGCATTTTGACCAATCTATGCATCTTCTAAAGTTATTTTTCTTTTTGCAGAATCCCCTGAGTAACTTAAAGAGAAATACACACAAAAAAGCGTATTATAGATGAAAGATGGACTATAATAAACTGTTAGAGGGTCGAAGGGATTTATACTTTGTTTGTGGTTTAACCAGAGATGACCGGTAAGAGTAGGATCTTGACATTGAAATCATGGATTTTCTGACAATTCAAAATTCCTTGTCGCGACTCTGCTATTAATTTGGAAAAACCACACATTCTGCATCCCTGATTCATTTTTTCCTGGAAAGCCCGAAAAAAAATGATGTCACCGCAATTCCAATTCACGACAGTCAGTCCTCCAACGTCATATCAGCGCGAAGATAAGAGCATTAATCCCGGAGCAAAAACAACACAGAAGATTGTTTCTTTAGGGATGAAAAAAATGACTTTCAGAATCCAGCACTTGAACGCATCATCATCATCCTCCCCAAGAGTGACCCCGGCTCTGACTCCTACCTTCCTCGCTGCCTCCTGCTGCAGGGGGGGATTCCTCAAAGTCTCCAGGACTTTTCCGTTTCTTCGACATTTGCCGTCCCCGGGCTCAGGGGTGAGGGGGTGTAGGGGGGTCTGTGGGGGGTAACTATCCGCCGCTGAACTTGCTGACGACGCGCTTCGAGCAGCTCACACACACACAACCGTCTGCGTGGAAGAGACGCGCAACAACATAAGCGGGTGTCAAAACATGGAAATGTGTCGAGAGAAGTTACCGTGAGAAGTCCAGCCCAGCATCTGGAAGACGGGTCACAGCTCCTTCCTGCTCCCCCAAGTAAAGCGTCTCCAAGGATCAGATTTTGGACGAGGGTCGAGGGTTCGGATCCCCACGGCTCAAGACGCGGCGGAACTTGTTGAGCTTTATGCACAAAAGTAGTTTTCGTCACTCCCGGGAGAGGGTGGGTGGTGGTGGTGTGGGGGGTTTGCTTTCAGAAAGGCAGACACTTTCATCGGCGGGTGATTTGTCTGAATGGATCGCGGGCGACGTCAGACTTGCGAGTCTCGTCATGCGTGGATGACGCACGGATGACACGACGGGAACTCTCGAGCACGCGTGTTGGACTGAGAGGATCAGGACCCCCCCCCCCGCCTCTCCTCAGACTTCGATTTAGAGAGCCTCGGATAACCCGCGGAAATATCTACATTTTTTTGCAATATTTAAATGAGGGGACGTCATTTGGATTTTTCACAAATTAAACCACCCCCCTTACGATCGTCTTAAATCTAATTTATAGGGGAACTCTCGCGAGGACCATAGATTCTCGCTTCTCGTTCTGCAAATCCACAGTTACATAGATGCCACTAATGCGGGTGTTTGGTGGTATTTCTGAGGGCAAATACCCCTCAGCCCCCTCCTCGACCCCCTCTCTCATTCTCCCCCCTCCCATCCCGCTTTCACTGCAGCTGCTGACGTCAACACTTGCTGACGTCAATGATCCATGCTTTCAAAGAGAGCGGGGTTTTTTTTTTCATCAGGATCATAATGGGTTTATTAGGTGTAGAGAAATATGGGCATATTTTTGTCTCACTAATATTTGAACCGCAGAAAGCGTGATCTGCAGATATTGAATGGTTGCACGTGTGTTGTGATATCCACTGATGTACAATTCATATTTGTATCTGTATTGTATTGTATCTTTTGTATTTAAAAAAAAACATTTGTATGTGTAAATATATCATTTTAATGAACAAAAACAAAACATTTGTAAAAATTGAAATACTGTGTGTGAAATGACACTAAATGTGGATCAGCAATTACACGGATTCTCCATTTACAAATATTGTTTATTTTGAGACAATCGTTGCTCAAAAATGGCAAAAACTAAGATTTGTAAATCTCCTTGCAATTCACATAACAGCCACTAGAAGGCAGCGTAGTAATCAACATTGACCAATCGTCTGTTAGTACAAACTATTAACCTTGCTCTGAAGTAGGTAAATTGTGATTAAAGTCAACTTGACTGATTTTTTTGGACAGTTTTGTTCTGAAGTAAAAGTATCCAACGCTTCCGTGATCACAGTCAAGCCATCAGACGCCAAATTTGCAGTGCGCGTAATGACAGAACATTACGGTAGCAGTGAAAAAACTTTAAAGAAATGTCCGAAGTATCGGGGGCTTCGTAAACACGAGAGAAGATGCTTTAATTAATAGAAACATGATTAAAACATTTATCATTTTACTTTCATTAGTGTTGTTTTCGGGACATCTGGACATTTCTTAAAAGCTTCTTCACTGCTACCGTAATGTTCTGTACAACACGCGCACTGCAAATTTAGCGTCTGATGGCTTGACTGTGATCACGGAAGCGTCAGATAGTTTTACTTCAGAACAAAATTTGTCAAGTTGACTTGAATCGCGATTTACCTACTTTAGAACAAGGTTAATAGTTTGTACTGACAGACGATGGTCAATGTTGATTACTACGCTCCCTTCTAGTGGCTGTTATGTGAATCGCAAGGAGATTTACAAATCTTAGTTTTTGCAGATTTTGAGCTAGGATTGTTTCACGATGAACAGAACTTGTAATTGGAGAGTCCGTGTAATTGCTGATCCATATTTCATATAATTTCACAAACAGAATTTTTAGTTTTACAAATGTTTTGTTTTGTAAATTAAAATGATTTGTTTACAAAATGAAATTATTTGTAAGTACAAAAATACAAGTTACAAATATGAATTGGACAGTGGTGGATATCACAACAGACGTGCAACCATTGAATATTTGCAGATCACCCTCTGTAGTGTTAAAAATATTAGTGAGACAAAAATAGCTCCATAATTTTTAGACTTCAATCTTTTTTTTTTCTAATAAAAATTTGCAAATAAAAGCAAATTCCAGCCCACAAGCATCCTCATTAACAAGTTGTTCACTTTGTGATAAATGCATACGTTTTAAATTGGCTCAAAACCATGTTAGATATTTTAAATTTCAATGATGATATGAAACAACAAAATATAAAATATAATGACTTGTATAAACTAGTTCATAAAATCAGTGTCAGTTGAGCCTGTCAACTAGGTCGCCTGTAGTGATTTCTAAGGTCAGTATTTCATGACACAGTATCGACACAGTATCAACACAGTGTTGCTGTGTGTTGAAACGCTTCATGACGCCTCATCGACCCATCATTAGAAGTTAGTTTATCCCTTTCTATCTTCTTTTGACCATTTGTTTCTGCACTTATAGTTTTAAACAATCACTCAGGTACTCACCACTTCCTGGTTTGGGGGAGAGAACCAGAGGGACTGAACCACCCAGTTAAAATAGGGGTGTTTTGGTGGGTGAGTGGCACGTTCCATTTGGACGAGGGTACAGCTTATTGTTTATTTGTTTATGTATATATATATATATATATATATATATATGTAACCCACTGTTTACACAGATGTGCTTAGTGTTGTGATTAATTAAAATCTATAATATTCCAGTGATGAACACTTTAACTAATCATTGAATATTTATTTTCGTTGATGGCATGATTGACAGCTTGTGATTGAATGATTGACAGCTGTGCTCATCATGTTCCCGCGTTTTTGAGTGAGACTGGGCGGGGAATAGGAGGAGACTGGAACTTTTTAAACAACGATATATATATATATATATATATATATATATATATATATTAGTCTAACCATACCAACTTCTTCTTCTATTTTGTGACCTCAAAATAAAATACTATCTGTAAAGGGAGTGAACACCTGTCTGACACGATTTGGCGTTAGAAAAAAGTACCTTTTCCTAGCTGTTTTCTAACAATAGTTGTATTATACAATGTAGCCACAAGAACACAGACAACAATGGAAACTCCTTCATAGACATCTATTAATTTAGGATTAATGAAGTCATCGTAACATCCTACTCCTGGAACCATTTGTGACAGAGATAAAAACTGACCACATTTGTATTCAATTAAAGTTCGTCTCTCAACATTTATCTGTATTTGTTGTACTTGTTGTTTGTGTAATAACGTCTCACAAAAGCACACGTAAGTGTGTGACAGCATGTGATGGAGGCGGGTCATGATGTTCTGGTGTCATATGTTGACCCCGTAACGCCGGCCTGAATGGGCTCCTGTTCCTTTTTGCTTTGACTATCGTCACTTGTGTCCCGAGAACAAAACACACAAGGCTTTTAACATGTTGTTTACAAATGTTCACCTCCTATATTTGACCGTAAGAGGGCGAATAGATATACAACCAATTTGAAAAGATAGATAGATAGATAGATAGATAGATAGATAGATAGATAGATAGATAGATAGATAGATAGATAGATAGATAGATAGATAGATAGATAGATAGATAGATAGATAGATAGATAGATAGATAGATAGATAGATAGATAGATAGATAGATAGATAGATAGATAGATAGATAGATAGATAGATAGATAGATAGATAGATAGATAGATAGATAGATAGATAGATAGATAGATAGATAGATAGATAGATAGATAGATAGATAGATAGATAGATAGATAGATAGATAGATAGATAGATAGATAGATAGATAGATAGATAGATAGATAGATAGATAGATAGATAGATAGATAGATAGATAGATAGATAGATAATACATACAAGTTTTTTATTCTGGAGGTATTTCCTGAATGCAAATCATGTAGTGCAGTGGTGAGCGATCACATTCTCTTCAGGGGCCACATCTTATGTAAGGGGCCGTCAAGAAAATTAAAGGAGCGAAAAGCCTTTATATAAGTGGTATAAATAAAAAAAATCAAGCTTAATATACTAAAGGGACAATACATAATACAATATTAGCATTAGGATACACACAGCTAACATTAGCATTAGCTAATGTATACATAAGTGAGTAAGTAATGCCATCTATACAAAAAAGACTGTGATAGCCATAATACATACTGGTTGTCATGTAGTATATAATGCAAATTGATTACAAATCATACAATGTGATTTTTCAGTCTTTTGATTTAGGCCCCATTACTCACAGTTGAAGTGTATCTATAAAAAGGACTGAGCCTTGCATGCTCTGTTAGTTGGGTTGTAAGATGTTTGTCTTGACTTTTTAGAGTTTAAACATTTTGTAGGTATTTTTAAATGTGTTTTGCTTTTGATTGATTTGAAGTGCATTGTGACCCTAGTTTAGAAAGGTGCTTTCCAAATATTACTTACTTACTTACACTTGGGTTTACACAACAAAAATGTGTTTTAGGACCAGAAGGTCAACCTGAGATTAAGTTGTTAATTTTTGTGTTGCATTTCAACTTCCGACCACTAGATGGGAGCAGTCATCAAGTCCTCAGCAGCTTAAGGAACAATGACTGAGGACGAGAGGATACAGGTCACTCCAGCAGCTTTTAAAGCTTGTTTTCGGTGTCAAAACAAATAAAAGCAGTTACGACTACGGCAAGAGTCATGTGGTCTGTAAATTCTACAACACCAGAGTCAAGTACTCAACAATACTACAAATATATACTTTCTACAGTATCACAATATATTGTGTCATGATACGTATCACAAACTGGCCAATACATCTGCATGAACTGTCTCTCTTCTCTCCTGCATTTCGGGTCATTTATTTTGAAAATACTTTTTTAATACCCAGTCAAGTATTTCGGCCAGTAAACATGAAAGAAATGCAACTTGTTTACTTGTAAATGGTACAGATGATCGGCTACAAGTCCCTTCAAATGCACAAATCATTCATCACCCATGTGTGTTAAACAAATCTGTATTTTAATCTGTGTTGACACTATATGTTATTTATTATCATGTTATATTTAATTTAACAAGCAATGTCTTGAAAGTTAAAAGAAAATTGACAACATAAAGTCACAGAGATCCAAGTGGAGACGCAATCTCTCCTAAATATAAACTTTATTTGTTATCATGGCTACTTCAGGAGCCAATATTAGTAAACAGTTTCACTCTTGAATCATTTAAAAACAACAAAAAACATCAAATATTTTAGCTTATTCCTGCCAACTGTGCTTAATATAAGCACGATTGAAACGACATATCATGTGTGATGCATCTGATAATCATAAATAAGATGATTGGTTCATCTTTTTGTACTAAAACACAAGTAACATCTTATAAATAAATTGCATTTAAATTTGTTTTAAATAAGAAAAAACGATTGTCGCAGCGAGGGAAGTCCTTATCATCATCATCATCATCATCATAGAGACGTGGGGCTGATGTGTGTCCAGCCTGGTGACGTCCTCACGTGCACGTCATACTGAGTTGAGTCGTGCACGTCTGCGGCTGTGCTGTTGTCGTACAACGGGGAGCCAGCAGAGGGCGCCGTGACGGAGTGGGCCAGGCTGGAGTAGTGATTGTTGGAGCCTCGCAGGAACTGAGAGCTCAGGCTGGAGTTCATCCCTCCTTGCTGGGACCCCGGGGTCAGAGGGGTGTTACCCACCGACCACAGGCTGGTGTACTGACTGGGGTGACGCAAACAAACGGGAATTTTAACATATAATCAGAAAAACTTTTTTTTAATCATCAAAAAATCACGTTTTGTCTCTTGTCTAAGTACATTAAAATGCTTTTTAACGCTTAAAGAAAAGGAATTATAAGTAGAAAATTTGTCTCGATATTTTGAAATTTGACTTATCTAAATGCTTTAAAAATATATATATATACTGTATGTCAAATTATTTTTGAATAAGCTTAATATTCATATTTGTACCAATTTTACTTTCAGAATTTAAATCTGTTGACACGCCCTTTTCTGTAAGAATTATTCTTGTTTAACTTTGCACAATTATTTTAAAACAATATGCAAAGAATAAATATATACATTTAAAAAAATGCTTGAGGAGCAATTAATGAAGATATTTATAATCTAAATTATAAATGGCTGTTAAACAAAAACACTATAAATACACATCTATAAACTACACAACTAAAACATGTGGTTATTGTAACAAAATAGTAATAATAGACAAATACTTTGGCACACGTATATAAATAATAGCAAATAAACCAAATAGCAAGTCGGATGTTTTCAGTGGTGTAAGAGATAATTAAATAATTTTAAATAATTTAAAACATGGAAAATACGCCGTGTTAATAAATTAAAAGTCTGGATTCATACACGGAAATAAAAAAAATGTTCATTGAATATTTATTTCCCCAAAAATATGATCAAAAATGTTTTTAATGTATTTGGTATTTTATATGATTTAATCAAAGGACAACTTGAGCCTTTCAGCTCAGAAATCATCTTTTTATTGAGTTAATAAATTAAACTATCATTAAAAAAAAAAACACTTTTAAGGGTCTCACCTGGTGCTGTTCCCTGTACTCGTGTTGTGGGTCACGGGCATCATGCCGGTGTGTGTTGGCATCTGTAGACCGGACCAGGTGTCATGGCTCGGGAACATGGACAGACAAGGTGACGAGTTGTCATGGTAACCGGCTGCAGGGAGAAAAATAAATCATCAAAAAACGATCACTCAGTAGTAGAGAAGTAGGTTTTGATTTTTTGTAACAAAAAAAAGGTGTAAATTCCTGGTCTGAGTGGCTCACAGTTTACAGCAGTGAGGCTCCACTCACACAAAGACTGCAGGAATGCAGAGCATCCTCTTCGCCACATCATTTGTTTGACTTTCTTGTTAACGGCCGCGACAGGAAGTCGTCGTACTCACTGGGAGAGTTGGTGCGATGGCCGTACGGGTTGGTGTACGGGGCCGATCGGTTGCTCTTCAACGTGGAGTAGCGCTCGCAGCCGTGGGACGGCGACGCAGACAGAGGACCCCCGAACTGAGTGTGAGGGGCCGAGGTGGGACACAGGGGTCCGGAGCCAGGAATGAACCAACCACCCACTGAACAAAGAAGAGGACGAAGAGAGATGTGTGAGCGCCGGATGATCCATGGCAGGCGAAAATAAAAGCTTACGTTGAGAGTACGACTGGTGGTTTTCATGAGGGTCCTCTTTGATTTCCTTATCATCCACTCTGGTAAAGGAAGAAACAAATAGGTCAGACCATTTAAAGTCGCTATGGTATAACTACATCTCTAGCTTTTCAGGTAGATCCATTTTATTTGCCTTTAATCTTGATGAAATTTGCTTAAACATCAACGTGAATGTCTTACCTTTCTTTAGCATCCAAGAACGCTTTGGCAAACGGGTTATACTTGATTTTTAGAGCTGTTATCTGAAATTAAACAAAGAACTTTAATGATATGATGAGGTAGAACAAGGGTGGGAAAATACATTTCCTCTGGGGCCATACTGTTATATGACCATTAAGAAAAGCAAAAGTAATACAATTAAATAAAAATAGCTTGAATATATCATGTTTACAACTCTGGCAAAGCAAGTTTCTGATTCGGACCTTTGTATCTGTTCTCCATGAGGCACAAGATAGCTTGAGACAAATAGATTTAAAAATAAAAGTTGTTAAAACAATAATATTTTAAATTCTAAATTCTCCAAAAATACACAACGAAAAAGATGTTGATCTTGAATTGAAGCCCAAACATGATAAATTGTTCCAAAATAAACTAAACAAGTTTAGGTTTTGAAATATTTGTATCTGTTTTAGCTATAGCTATAGCTTTAAACACAGAGATAATTAAAAGTTGTTGAAATTAAGACCATTTAAGGAAGTTATTTTTCCTATTTTTATATTTTATAATGTCAAAATGTAAATCAAATTAGAATGCAATATATAATGTTTAAGAAAATTATTTAATCTCTAAGACCAATGCACCTAAAGAAGAAAAACAAATATTTTTTAAGCTGGGGAAACGTAAATAAATAAACATTCTTAAATAAGTTTTGGGGTTAATTTGGTTGTATATTATTTAATTTTCCAAGTTGTATTTATATATTTCTTATATTATACATATATTAGTTCATATACAGTATACATTTTTAATTAAGGCATCAAATGAAAAAAAAAGGTTAATATACCATGAAATAAATAGGGTAACATTTGAGAGTATATACATGTCATTTAAAATATACCGTATGAAAAAACCTGGGGAAAATAAGAATATAAAACCCATAAAAAGGACAAAGACAAAAAAAGGTATTCAGGTCGAATAATTGTTAGAATAAAAAGGATTTGTTATCGGAAATATTTATCGATAGTCAGTTTTAAAGTCCGCACGACACAAATCCGTGCGTAAATATAGCACGCTCATATTTTTACGCACGAAAGACGAGGGTTTAAGTTGATGTAGACGTTGTTTTTATCAACAATTAAATATTAATAAAAGTGATTTATGATCGACTGACCTCTTAATAAGGTGAGAGTATATACTGTACATGTCATTTAAAATATATCGTATAAAAAAAAGCACTGGGGAAAATATAAATATAAAACCAATAAAAAGGAAAAAGACAAACAAAAGGTCTTCAGGTTTGTAATAATTGTTAGAATAAAACAGAATTGTTGGATAGTCATCGGAAACATTTCTAAATAGTCAGTTTTAAAGTCCACACGACACAAATCCGTGCGTAAAAGACGTGCGTAAATATAACAGGCTCGTCTTTTTACGCACGACAGACGCAGGTTTAAGTGAATGTAGACTTTTTTTTATTTAAACAAACTTATTATTAAGAAAAAAGTAATTTATGATCGACTGACCTCTTCATTCTGATACGCGGTCACTGCGATAAACTGCGTCTCCTGGAACGAGTGGGTCGTGATCATCCTGCGGGGGCCCCCCACTCTCACGATGTGGATGCGAGGCTCGTACTTGTGCAAAGAATTCAACATAATCTGAAACAACAAAAGCGTGTTATTAAATAAAAAGAAATAAGGAAATAAGGAATGTTTTTTCTTACCTGTCCTCCTCCGTTGAGTTTGTTGGTCAGCTTGACTTTGCTGAAGGACACCGGAGCCTTCATCCAGTGCGCGCCGAAGTTCGGGGAGTCCGGATGGATGTAGACGCAGCTCGGGGTCTGCGGTTCTGGTTTCCCTCCAGGGACCCACTCCCCGTTCACGTACTTCCACCGGTGGTTGTCCGCGGACACGAAGTCCAGCAGGAACGAATACATGGCGTTCGGGTCCAACCCGGAGACGTTGACCTTCAACACTGGAAACATCCTCCTAAAAATAAAATAATGTTAACTTGACTTATTATGGGATTTAAAATCTTTTATTCCACTCGGGAGAAGACTCACCTGCCGTTCTTGGTCACGATCATCTCATTGGTGAGCTCCTTAAACTTGGTCCACAGCTCGTTGTCGTCCAGGCCCAGCTTCAGGTCCCTCTCCGTGGGGTCTCCCTTCTCGCTGCCGGCCTGCAGCTCGCTCTCCACGGCGCTCAGGAGGTGGTCCACCCGATGGTGGCTGGTCTTCACGGTACACTCTCCCACCGACATCCTGCTCGATTTATGAAGAGCTTTTTTTTTTAGGATTTAAAAGTTCTGGTCCCGGTTGACTTGTTGGAGTTTCTCGGTCTCAGCTTTTATACCCCGCAGTGAACGCTCCATGTTGAGAAGGACTGCGATTCGCTCGGCTTTCCTCTTTGATCTCCGCGGACTGGGCTGTGATTGGCTGATAGTGGGAATCACCTGGTTTTGAATAAACTTTATTGTAACAGCCTGTAAACATTGACACGCACTTCAAAGACACACCTGTAGAGCGTTGGATCGCAGCCGCTTCAAGACGAAATACAAATAATTTAAACTTTGTTTTCTAAAACTTTTAAATATAAGGTAAGGTAAGGTAAGGTAAAACTTTATTGATCCCTCAGGAGGTCTCCTTCGGGAAATTGTTTTTTACCAATAGCCAGCAATTTTTCATAAACAATAACAAATAATACATAACAAATAAAATAAGAAGAAGAACATAAAGAGGAAGAACAAGATGACACAATCTAAGTCTCTCTACTTTAAATATCCTGATGCTAATCCGTAGTGTGTTTTTCTTCTTGTGTGTTTTTTATTTTTATTTTTATTTTCCCGTTTTTATTTCTATTCTATTTTATTTTATTCTATTTTATTTTGTTAATAGTGTTACATTTCTAATTTTTGTAAATAATTGTATATTCTTAAGATCGTTTTTATTTTATTTTGTATTATCTCTTTTATTATTTCTTTTTCCTTGCACTTTATTTTTTTAAACTGCGCTGTTGTGAAAGTGTGTTTCCCCTCTGGGGATGAATAAAGCTTTTCTACCTTCTATTTTCTACCTTCTAAAGCTAAAGACAAAGAACATAGGTCAAAGAAAAACAACAAAGACAAATGATACAAAGACTAACATGGAACAGAACATCCAGATACTCTCACTCCACTCCTGCCCCCGAACTCAGAATTGTACAATTTAATAGCCCGAGGGATGAATGAGTACCTGAGTCTATTTGTTTTGCATGTGGGTAGGAGCATTCGTGCACTCATTAGAACATATTAAATAAAAAACATATTATTTAGATTTCTGCGACTATAGCGTCCATCTTAAACACCGAAAATAATACAATTAAATAAAAATAGCTTGAATATATCGTGTTTACAACACTGACAATGCAAGTTTCTTGAGGTAAAAGATAGCTTGAGACAAATAGATAAAAAAAAAAAAGTTAAAACTTTGAATATTCAAAGTGTTAGTTCACGCAAAATTAGTAAATTCTCCAAAAATACACACTGAAAACATCCAAATACCTCAATATACCGCTCGTCTGTAACGTCCCTCTTGAATTGAAGCCCAAACATGATAAAAAGTTCAGGATCTTGAGATATTTATTTTCCATGTTGCACAAGCTACAGCTTTAAACACAGACATAACTAAAAAAGTTGTTGAAATTAAGAATATTTAAGGAAGTTCTTTTTCCTATTTTTCTATTTTATATTGTCAAAAGGAAAATCAAATTAAAATGCAATATATGATGTTTAATACAATTATTTTATCTCTAAGTCAGCACAAATACAAAAAAAAGTAAAACAATTTATTTTTATTTTGAATCATTTCTGAATTATAATAATAAGAACAGTTTGGTACATTAAGTCTTTTAGATTTATATTTCATTAAAAAGGTTTAATGATGAAAAAAAAGAGATAGAAAGTAAAGCAAGAAAGTGATAAAAAACAAAGCTGAATAAATACAATATCATAATAATTAAACACTTAATTTAGATCATGCATAGTTGACTAAAGCATTGTTGCCAAATACCAAGTTAAATAAAATATTGAAAATAAAGTTAAAGTGGCAGAAAAAGGTGCCATGTTGTTTGTATTCATCTGCAGTCGTCCAGTGTATAGTTTGACCACAGTTGACTTCCACAGTCAATGACCTGGAAAATATAATTAAAATACTTGTTATTATAAACCTTAAGTTTAATCATGAGCTTTATTACTTTGACATTAGTCTGCTGACAGACATCGTCTATAGATAAAGGCTCAGGTGTTGTGCGTCTCAAGACTTCTATGCAGCACAAGCACAACAACAATCACACACTAGATGATTTCAAACGCAGTAAAATAATGTTTTTGAAAGTTCCACGTCTCTCTGTGTCGGCGGCTTCACAGACTCAGACTCACAAGACTTATGAATCTTCTCTCTTTGCTATCTGGACACACCTATGGAAGAGTCGGTCGTGGAAAAACACAGGTACAGTCAGAAAATAAAACATAAGATCTGACACACAGACATGTCCCACATAAGTGTCGAACACACAAATAAACACGAGTGCCGGTAAAAAAGTATTTGGTGTAAACTGTTACCAAGGAAGTTTCTAAAAAAGAACACAAATATTAAAGGCGCGCAGTGAGTGGCGAGTACGTGTGAGCTTCCATAGCTGCGGCGTGTTGTGTTGTGGCCGGTTTGTGTTACCAACCAAATCTTGGACTCCTGGTCGCTCCGGCCCACAGAACTCTGAGTCCGTCTCTCTGTCCAAGTTCACAGCAGAGAAAAACAAACTCAAGTCGAGTAGATTATCAAAATAATACACTATTCACAATAAATGTGTTTGTTTGCTTACTTCCGTGTGAGAAGCTGGTTGATCGTAAACTCTCCTCAGTTCCTGCACGTAAACATCTATGTCTCTATAGAAGTCTGGACAGTTTCATGTCTCTTCTGGAGGAAACACAGAGATCGTTGCTTCAAATTAAATTCAGTATTTTCTCGCCGACCCCAAGAGGTCAACATAAAAAAACAAAACATTATTAAATGTGAATTTATCTGTTCAGAGTTTTTGTCAAATTAGCATCTTAACGTTTCACTTTAGCTCATGAGACACTAGTCTTGTTGTTTTTTATTTCGTTCATTTTTTATTTTATATTGTGTTTCCACAACAGCACACAAAGAAAATAACTTGTTTTTTTCCCTTTTATTGGAAACATTTAGTTGCCTATTTTATTAATTTATCTTTTTCATTTACTTTATTTATTTAATTTTTCTTGTTTACCTCATTTACTCTTTTTTATTGTATTGTTTGCAGAAACAGAAATTCATTGCAAAGAGCAGTAAAAACAAAGTTGTTCATTAAGAGATCATTTTCTATTCTATCTTCTCCTAATTATATTTGTATCATATTATCTTTCAATATTATTATTATTATTTTTAATTGACTTTATATTTCAATCATTAAAATATTAACCACATTAAAATGGTATAGATGGTTTTATACTTTGTATTTTATAATTTGTGATACTTACTTAAGAAAACTTTATTTATTGATAGTTTTTAATTGAGCTCGTCACACACACACACACACACACACACACACACACACACACACACACACACACACACACACACACACACTTACTTAATCAGGCCTCTTGCTCTGGATCTTCTTGACAGTCTTGCAAAACCCTCTCGTCCGCGGGAGCAACATTTATTATTTCCTCTCGTATTAATCGTTTTATTCCTCCGACAGCTTCATCGTGTGGCATTACGAGCGTGGCTGACTGTAAACCGTCGGAGGTGTAATAGACGGCGTCATTTCCCACAGTCCTGGTGTCCCATTTGGCGCCTTCTCCCTCCTCCAACACCAGGGCCGACCGTCACACTGGGCCACTTCCTGCATTTAAACTGCAAGCCTGTGAATTAATGTTATTGATCTACGCTGCGCCACGAGGCTCCCACACGCTCCCCCAACCCCTGCTCCTGTCCCGGAGGACAATGCAGGTGCAACCGAAATTAACGTAGAAGACACATTCAAGTCTATTTCCTTCCTCTGCTTTCAAGCTTACGGGATCATTACGTCCACAGACTTTACTGTGGGAACTGACTTTAGAACTTGATAGACGTATAACTTAGAATTATTATAACTACTCTTTAAACTTGGCTAAGCTAGTAGAAATGTGAGTTGGAAAGTCAACAACTAAGCAAAACAAAGGTAGTGGAACTAAACCAGTGGTGGGAAATTACATTTCCTTGGGGGCCACATTTCAGTGGCTGTTGTGAGGGCCCGTCAAGCAAAAATAAAGCAGCATAAGTATAAAATCAAGTAATACAATCAAGTAAATATGCTTAATCAACTTATTGTATTTTATATATTTTTTGTTTAAACAAGCACTTTGTTTACATATTTTTATATTCACTTTCATTTATTTTGTACTTTAATCTTCTTTAAGGGCAATAAACACTCACAGAAATGAGGATGAAAGTACTATAACAACACTATAGTCATATTTAGAGACCAGTAATGAATAATATCAATAAATCCAAATTAAAATTGTTAGTTTCTAAATGATCATGACTGCAAAAGGGCCAAATAGATAAAGTCAATGGGCCACACTTTGCTAAGTTCTAAACTAAACAAGCTGGAGTCAAAAACAAATGTATTTTTCCTTTTTCAATTTATTTGTTAGCGTTTAGCATGTTAGCTCGATCCCTGGTTGAATAACATGGAGCTTCTTTCATCGTCGGACATCAGGCCTTTTTTATTTTAATGTATCATTCTTTTGAGAAACTGAATCTATACAATTATACCATTTGTCAAAGCGATTAATTTTATTCCTTAACCATCCGACATTGTGTCAAACTCATTCACAAAAAATATCTTTTAGCGGTCGAGGGTCAAATCTTAATGATCTCTATGTTGTCTTTGCTTCAATTGTCAGTTGTTGAAATATGTTATCTCAACATGAAAATTAATCTACTTTAATTTAGAGCCAACCGTCCGGCGTGGCCACAGTTTAGTAATAAAATAAGCTCTACTTTCATTTGAATGCGTTGCTCAAGGGCTCTTCGACAACATGGCTTCAGACCATTCAAGACATAAGGGTCCAGGCGTCGTGATCTCAATTTCCCACTGATGTAAAAAAGTGTTTTTCAGTCGAGCCGCTGATGCCTCGCAGTGGTCAGTTCCTCCGCTCTGACCAGTGTTTGTCTCCCTCTGTGTTTGCTCAGGCCTAACACTGGGGTGAGAGAAGCATGTTTGTGTGAGTGAGCTCGACTCAACAGTCTCTTACACTTTGTTTTGACTCCATCACTGACGCCGATATCATCTCAACTGATTTTCTTTTTCTTCTGCAAAACTGATCCTATTGTTACATTGCATTACAAAAAATATCGAGGAAAAAGTAATTTTCCAAGACAGAGAAACATTTACCACCTTATAGGCATAAACCCATATTAGTATCTCATTTTTCCTGAATTAATTCTTATAATATGAATAATAAATGGTTGAATATAAGTTTTCAAATGTTGAAATTGTTTTTTTAATTTTTTTTATGTAGTTTGTTTTAATCATTTTATTATTTATTTAATACTTGACATAAATCATTTCTTAATTAAAAACATGTATTTGTTTTTATTTCAAATTTTGTTTAAGCCATTTCTTTAATGACAGGTGAAATTTGTTTGGTCAATAATCTAATTTCAAAATTCTAATATTGTAAATATCAAAGGTTTCTTTCTCTCAGTTTGATATGCTCATTAAGGAAATCGATATAAAACTCTATATCCTTAATTTGTAATTGTTTTTGTATAATAACACAAACATTTTATAACCGAATTTAAAGGGTAACAAAATATTGGATTAAAAAAACGTATTTCAGACCAATTGGAATAAGAAAATCAAACTCTATATCCCGAAAAATGAATAATTGTTTGGAAAATACTCGATTTTTTAATAATTCAATGATTACAAAAAATAATAATTTAACCAATCAAATGCATACAATACCGAATAATAACAATACCTACACATTTTCGAATTCAATTACTTTTTTATTTTAAATTTTATTTTATTTTGATTTATTTTTTATGAAAATAATTGCTGTATTTGCTGTGGCTAATTGGAAAAAAATAATTCCCGAAGGAGACCTCCTAAGGGATAAATAAAGTTCTACCTTACCTTACCTTACCTTACTTTAAAAAAAAGAATGAAATGCTAAAAATACTAAAACAAGTTTCAACATTTAAAATGTTAAATTCAATCATTCTATGTTCTGGCACTGATCCACTTCCATATTGCACATTATAAACTAGCCAAGCCAACAGGTATTTTCACACGAGTCAGAAAAGCTACTCGTTTTCAGGGAAGTCTGTAAGTGTTCTTACGGCAGGTTTGTCCACCGAGGCAAAAGGAAGCATCGTGATGTCGTCACTTCCAGGTGTGTTTGTCCCTCACAGCCTCAGCTCCGTGAGTTCGACCCCTGTGGCTCAAGACTTCAACCTTAGGAAATATTTGTTCAATCGCATCCTCGTCTTCAAAAGACCCTCTTTCCTGATCTCAATCCTTTCATCCTACACACACACCAAACACACACACTTAGAAAAGTCCCCAAAATAATCGTCCATTTAACACAACACGGATAATCAGCGACACTTTTCCGCAACAACATCGTCACGCCGCGGTCAAGTGTTGCCGCCGCTGTGATGTGCGAGCGACGCACAACATGTCGACTTGTTAATATTTTCCTAATGGTGTGTTACTTCTCGAGGGGCCGCCCCGGTGTGGTGCGACTCACACCCGATAACACTGCGCACTCGGGTGACAACACACTTTGTCTGCTGGGTGCAAACTTTGGCTGCTCGCTGGGACCCTTGAGCAAGGCGGCGCTCGCTCACACACCGGTGGTGCAGCAGGTCACGTCTACACAACACACAACGGACGAAACATTTGAACGGATCTTCGCAAACATTGACTATGATGAACCTTTTATTGTACAACATTTAAGTACTTCTTATGCAATGTTGTCACACACTACAAATGCAATGAAGAGTGTATCAAACACAATACTATGATTCTTTTTAAATACTTTTATTTACTGTTAACCTGCAAATATCATGTTGCATTTTCGTGTTGTAATTAAACTTGCGCCTGCTAGATGGCAGCAATCTTTACTTCCTGTCCGGCAATGACTGGGGACGAGAGGATACAGTGGACTCCTGCAAATTTTCTTAAAGCTGATTTTTGGATATATTAGATATAAACAACTTTTAAAAAATCTTTTTAATATTTGAACAAAAGTTTAACTGAGCGATTCAACAGCCTTTTTTAAAACAATCGTACGAAACCGAAAACTAAACAAGGAAACAGAATTTAAATAAGAATCATACGAATTTCGGTTGATACTAAACCCTACTCACCGGGTTGAGAAAGAGAGAACCACGAGTGAAGGAGTTTAAGTGTCTCGGGAAGTGGCAGCTGGCCAATATAGCTGTGTTTTTTAATTTCTTTAGCTTTTTTAATTTGTGTTTTTATTATTAGTTACTGTTCTTACGTTTGAAAATAATCATCAACAGTGAGAATTTCGTATGTTTATAGAAGTCTTTACACACTGATCAACTATATTTTCAATTGATTCCCATTTTCATTATAATGTTGGTTTGTGTCATCATTCGTCATTTTCGGTCTCTATGGGGACGATTCTTTGAAAACTCAGCCAATCATAGACGCCGCAAAAGTAACAGAGAAGCGTCTTCTCTGAATAGTATTTTGGGGAGTTACTATACATGAAGTAAGTAAGTAAGTAAGTAAGTCATTTTTATTTGTATAGCACTTTTTCAGACCAGGGTCACAAAGCGCTTAAACAATCAAAACAATATTCAATAAAGTATATATTTTAAAGATCAAGATAAAACTGATAACACAACAGGAGTTCCAGAAAATCAAGGAAAAGCCTGAACAAATAAAAAGATTGGTAACATGTTTTAACTTTGGGGGGCGCAGGGTTTCGTCGTTTCGATCCCCACTCTTAGCATTTAACTTTCACAAGTTTTTAATAAAAACTATTCATTTTTATTCGCAGTGTCTTTGTTTCTGTTTTCTGACGAGTGGGGAGAAAGTATCTGTGATGTTCTGGTGCAGAGGACAGTCAAGACTATGTTTGGCTGATTCTTTCAAGGCGGGGAAATTAAACGTACTGGAAAAAAGCCACCCCTAGAATATTTTGATCTTGGGGTCTTCGAGCGAGTGGGGAAAATAGAGCTTTTGGTGATGCATCAGCAGTTATGTACAGATTCATGGTGGTCAAAACAGGGCCGTGGCAAAAGAAGACAAATATCTTGGTAAGTCCTAACTCTCTTTGATGTTCATGAACATTGGGGTTCATCATGAGTTTTCTCCTGAAGGTCCCTGAGAAACATGGTCATTCAAGGGAGTAGAGCCACTCCTAAGGTGGCATCCTTTAGGATGCTGCTGCCCCCTCGACCCCAGGATAGGCTGAATGAGAGGTTACATGATTTAAAAAGAAGAAAAAAAAGGAAGAAACAAAAATTAGAATTACAGAACATTTACTTAATCTTAAGTATTTTTTTGGAGCTCTGTGAGTCAAATATTTAATTTCAAAACATTGTGACGCTCACGTGTGATATTTAGCGACGCAGAGAAAAGTATGAACACATGACCGATCGCTCCTCCTCATCATCACCGACATATAAATACACGGATTGAATCAGTGACGGTACAACCTGTGCAGGTTCATATTTTGGCGTCGGTTCTAATTGCAACATGGAAATACATTCAGGGTATTTCTCGTGGATGTGGGGAATGTGGTGGTGGAGCAGATGAGGTGGAGCTCCAGGGGAGTGGGGGGGTGTCTGGCTGTGTTTGCCTGTGGGATGGTGAGATTTCACACCGGTGAAGGACTTGTCAGCAGAAACTTTAACTCATCGTCCAAAGCGCCGAAGCGACAGCAACGATCCGACTGACAAGTGGAAGAGTTGTTTTCTAGGTTTGAAACATTCTGTCCACGCCAGCGTCCATCTTTGAATATCTGTTTCCTTGTGTCAGCCATTATTAAAAATTCAGCTGCAAACGTTAGTTTTTTCTGTATAAATCTTTGTGCTCACCATTTAAAATCATGTAGTACACATGCCAGGCCTGTATGTGGCGTTGTAGTAATCAAACAAATGTTATATTGTAACTAAATAATTATCATTTTCAATAGTTTCTTAAACAACAATCATGGATTACGTCAAGATTTTATTCCCCGTAACACTTGTGTTACTGGATACTACATAAACAATGCAGTGTCAAGCAGGCATTTTCGGAATATATTATTACCGTAGTTAGGCTTAAAAATACTACCTCATAAAACGCAGTTAATATGGAAACTTTTTCCAGCTGTAAAATGACTGGTTAACTAGCTAGCTTAGCTGGTTGAGTCAACAGTCATTCTGATCAAAGTAGATTAATGTCCATGACCTACACATATACTAATATTTAAGATAAGATAAGGAGCATGAATGTTTACAATTAAGCAGAGGCTTCCAGTAATAGTAGTAGATGTGTAGAAGGAAAATGTATTTGCTTGGTGAGTTTTTGATAGAGGAGGACAAACACAGAGATAATTAAGATATATTTGACCTTAAGGAATAAAAAAATATATATATATAATCTTGTTCCTACTAACTATTACTTACATTTTGGTAAATATACATTTTGTTCGTCCTTATTCGTTAGATAAACTTTATTTATCCCTCTGGAGATCTCCTTCGGAAAATTGTTTCACAGCATACAAAGACGATAGATTCATAAAAAAAAAAAGAAAATTAACAAAGACCTTTAAAAAGAAAAAAGGATGACAAAACTAAGTATAAAGAACATAGATCAAGGAAAAGAACACAAAGATTAACAAAGAATATCATCTTTTCACTCAACACTTTCCCCTAAACTCAAATCTAATAGCACGAGGAATGAATGAGTCCCTGAGTCTATTAGTGTTGCATCTGGGGAGGAACATTCATGCCCTTTTTTTTTGCACATTTTTGAAAATAACAGTCGAGATTTTATAAAATCCTGTAGTGAAAGTAAACTCTCTGGCTCTTACGTCGTCCGACTGATCACTCATTAATTGCAGGAGTTTCTTTTCCACACCTGAGTGACACCACAGCTCAAAGTCTCCAATGACCCCCCCGCCCCCCTCAGTAAATCCCAGACTCTTTGCCTAGAAGCTCATAAACGCCCTCACATCACATCTGCCGGCATGAAGTGACACCGTCGGGTCAATTGCCAGTTTCTTTTGTCCAGGACATAATTACAAACATTTCCCCCCGTACGGTGTTTGGAGGAGTCGCTGTGGCTCTGGTCCAGAGAGGTTACTGTCCACAGCGAGAGAGGTCGCCCCGTGTTTGGTCATCTGTGAGTGATCATCTGGCTCCTTCAGGAGGGTCTGCACCGGACCGCCCTCCATGTTTGTTCTCTCTCTAGAAGAGCAAACATGGATGCAGAGGCTCAAAGTTAAGAGAGGTTTGTCACAGTCCAGCTGGTCGGTCGAAGGACGCTTGACCTCAGGTTAATGCAGACAGAAAGAGTGTCTGACATGTGATCATCTTCTCAAGTGTCCAGGGCCGAACAAAATACATATTTTTATCTAAAAGGAAGTATCAGTCTGATTTTAACCTTGTCTTTTCTTACTTTGAGGATTTCTGACTCGCTCTAGTAGAAGAACTCACATTTCCCCGATCCTTAAAACCCTTCACTGGCTGCCAGTTTCTTTCAGGATCAATTTTTAAATTCTGGTTCTTACTTTCAGATCTATTCATGGTCAGACTCCTCCTTACATCAGTGATCTAATGTAAGCATCTGAAGTTTAGTTCCTAAAGGAGGAGCAAGAAAAGACACTTGCTAAAGAAAAATAATCTAAAAAGAGTGTCTTGAAGTTTACCTTTAGAAGGAAATGCTTCCGCAACGTTTGGACTGGCTCTGTTGAATAAAGAGACAACACATTTGAGCGTGACTTGTAGTAATTTGGACAGCATATAAATAAAAATAATAATAATAAATAGAGGTTTTGTAATAATAAATTGAAATTAATCACATTTTGAATTTCCCGTCTATGTACTGTATATTTGGTGGGTGATGAAGTTTTTATTGTTAAAATGTTTGGTCCTAATCTTTGGAATTAATTCATTATAACTAGCATTTTAAAGTTGCATCCCTTTTTATCACTTAACTTAACTAAGTCATGCATTGACTAATTTAATTCTCATGTTCTACTGTCTTAACCCTCATGTAATCTCAGGGTCAAAGTGACCCGAACGACCTCTACCACTACATATGAATTTATGGAAATCAGGGAGGTCGTTCACCTTGACCCAGAGACAACACAAGGGATACCACAAACACATTTGCTTTACAGGCATTCGGGTCACCTTGACCCTGAGAGAAACCAAGGGGTACCACAAACACTTTTTTTCTGGCCTTCAGGTCACCTTGACCCAGAGACAACACAAGGGATACCACAAACAAACTTATTTTATATTTCCCGCCTTCGGCTCACTTTGACCCTGAGATAATACAAGGGTTAACTCTGGGAAAATGTTGAAACTAATCTCCTAATATTTTCTTTATAATGTATTTACAGTATTTCAGTAACACACATTTAAAAATGGAACATTTAACAATTAAACAAAACAAATCTACATCTTCCATATCATGACAGATATTTTCATTATTTATATTTTCCGCAAACTTATTTACTACATTTTTTCTCGACACACGTCGAAGAGTCCCACCAGTTCCTGTGGGTATTTTAAGATATTAGTCACCGGCTCCGTCCTGGGCGACAACTCTTGTGTTTGTGAGCCGCAGACAGACAGGAGCTGATGGGAAAGGAAGGTTAAAAGTGAGGCGTCCTCGTCTCAGGGGCTGGGAAACGGCAGCACACAGAACAAACGAGAAGTAAACATGCAGCCACAGGAAGCCATTAACGGCAGCGAGGACCAATTAGGCCTCAGCAGGTGTCCCCGGGCCTTCGCCCCGCTTTTGGTCCCTGCCTCACCTCTCGGTCTGAGGCCCCTGCATCTGGGGGCTGAGGAAACAACGGGGCAGTTTCATTTGTTCAGCAATTTGAAGCAAAGGATTCCTGCTGAAAGGACTTTACGGCGTCCTCTTTGTCTTCGTCCTCAAGTGCAAGTCATTAGACGAGACAATTACATCCTCCTGGAGCAGCGCTGCTTTTACAGGAGGGGGGTCTGGGGGGAGATAAAACAGGATCTCCCCTCATGTTAGACCCCCTCAAAGCAGGAGCTTATTGCTCTCTTCACACCTTCGTCCAGCTGAGACGGGACAGTCAAAATCAAAGTCAAACACATCCAAGACCAAGGGACTAGATTGTCATATCTAACAAAAAAAAGTGCTGCCGTCGCTGTTTGTGTTTCCACACTTTGGCCCCCCCTTGATGTCCGTCCACCGCTGGACATCGAGCCCCCCTGTGTTTGTTATGGTAATGTCCTTCACGAGACAGCAGGGGGAGAAGGAACGTGTTGTTGTCTCACGGTCGAACCAGGCCTTTGATTTCCCAGGGTTGTGTATTAGAAACGTGGAGAAAGTGTTGCGAGTGCCAACAACTCGTGTCTGACTCGTCTTTCATGAGGAGGTCGAAGGAAATACTCAGATGACTGTCGCACACAATACGTCTTGTATTCATGGTTCTGGAGTGAGTGACAGCTTCTACGTTCAAAGTGATGGTTCAGCCCAACATTTAAATGTCACCTCTTTTCTACTCACATTCATGTCGACCACGGGTTATTATTATTTACAGAGTAATTTGTTTCTTTTTTAGAGATATAAACAAAAATGCAATGTTTATTTAACCGTCACAAAGCATGCTCACTTTTCTTTAAAAAACCTTTACACTGTATTGAAGCCCCGACAAGAGAAAAAATAGAAGCAAAAATGAAAGTTTTATTTTGCCATATAAATGTCCATCTTGAAACCATTAATTGAAATTATATGGATATATATTTTCTGTACATTTAAGACGATAAAATAAATTAAAATTGTTTGGAAAACAAATCAATTATTGTGGATCATTTTTGACATTTTAAGCTAAAACGACACGTCGCTAATATAAAGAAACCATTTTAAAATCATTTTAAAATGTCACAATACAGCAAGTTTTTACAAAAACAGAAATAACAATAATAACTGTGAAAGTGGATAAACAGGGCAACCATTTTCTTTTGTAACAATTGTATTAATGGGTTGAACCAGTTTAACTGTTTGAAACGTTAATAAAAAGACATGCTAGTGTCAAGAGCTATCAAACAACGCTGTTTTAATTTTAATTTTCTCTTTTTACTTTTTAGAAATAAAACTAATATGACACAGAAAATAGCTTTTAAGCATTACGTTGATGTGTTTGCACAGTAATAATCTCTGAAAAATTGATCCTCACATTATTTGTATTTTTCCTGACGTCATTCAGGGGTTGAATACATTCCAAGCAGAAGGAGGTGATTGTGGTTTGCGTCATGACGTCATTGTTTCCTTGCGTAAAATTGCGTCGCAAAAAAATGGAAAAACAAATATTGTAAAAAGTTATGCTATTAAAATTTAGAATTAACTGCAAATGTTTGCTGCCCCACATTTTGATACATACTTTTTAGAACATTTTTTGGTTTAATTAAAATGAATTGGTCTGTGTGACAAGTCGGAATTTTGTTTGAAGTTTAAATGAAAAAGAACAAAAAATATTCCTGTTTTCTGTTTCTATGTCATTGTTAAATGTGTATGGCAGGAATAAAAAAAATAATTTAAACGTGAAACAAAATCTGCTAGAATTTTCTCAGTTCTACAAGTTGTCCACCAGAGAGCAACACAACTTACTTTCTGATGCCGTGATACCAGTGATCGTTAACGTCTATTTTCTTTCTATTGATATGTATAATTTGGAAATAAATACATGTAGAAAGACCGGGATTGATTTCAGGGATAGACAATACAATATTTTGTATATATATACTGTATACATATATATATATATATATATATATATATATATATATATATATATATATATATAGTATCTACAATATAATATATTATATTGTCATTAGACACTCAATAAAGTTCTACCTAACCTAACTCTAATTATCTTTGATTCTTAAACAATAATTACAATAAATGAATCATAGTATTTTTAATCAGTGGTGAGAAGATACATTTATAGTTTATACTTATTTTTTGGTTTACTGTCACATAAAGTGAGGTGGATGTCTCAAAGCTTAAATCGTTATTCAGACAAATTTCATTCAAAGATGTAAACATTTGACTCTATTCGTTGTTGTTTCTTGCTTACACCGCTAGAGAGCGCCACTGTCACATTCTAACAGAGAGTGTACTTAAAAAAAACAACCGTTACATTAATACAAGATACATTAATGAAGCTAGAACAACACATTTATTCCAGTTATTTGGTGACTTTCTGTTTTCTTTTTCATTTTTTTCGATTTAGTTTAAAACTCTAATATCAAACAAGAACAAAATGACAATTCAGATATATCAGCACTAACCATTATAAGGAGTTTCTTGGAGGGATTTAACACTCGTCGATGATTTACTACAGGTCAAACCCGGGTCTTGATCACAAATCCTCCAAGAAGCCACTTCCTACCTCAACCGTCAACAACAAAAACCCAGTTTAGCTGCCGTGGGAGTGAATCCTGCCTGGAGATTTCAAGAAGAAAGTCATTTTTTGGGAGTTTCTCTCGTCCGCCAAGAGCATCTTCCCACTCACCAGCCTGACACCATGTTCTCTCTCCTCCTCCTCATTGTTCTTCTCTCACCTTCTCATCGTTCACACCAACTATTTGGTGAAGTCTGGACGTGCTTTAAGCTCATCATCTTGTTATGCAACAGATAATTGATGGAGGTACAGAGAGATCTGTAGAGATGGGAGACTTCTCTCAGTTTCTCTGCATCAATCCTGAAGAACACTTCCCTTTCACACACTCCACGGGTCTGTGGTGCGTTCACTGACGTAGGACTTGGCCTCAAAGAAGAGGAAGGGAATCCCTCCTACACATGCTGCTGTGGTTCTAGTGATGAGAAGGGTTGCCGTGGTAACGGCGGGTGACGTGAGTGATGGAGCTGCATCCGTCTGCACCTTCTCGACTGTAAGGATCAAGCAGACTCGTCTCCAGACCGTCGGGGATGAGTAACAGGAAGGAAACCTCTAGTTTGAACTCTGAAAGAAGATCCTTTAAACCCCAGAGTGAAGTTTCACGATGAATCCGGCCTCTATGAGCGAAGAGGAAGGGCGGGAGCGACGACAACAAGGCCGCCGTTTAAAGCGCACAATAGAGGATGACACAAGTTTTGGTAACGGGCCGGAGAAGAAAGCCCGACTTGTGACAAACTGTACCAGTTGGGCCCACGATGTCTCGGACCCAGAATTCAACGTCCATGAACACGTTGAGTTGAACTCATCTTTGGTGTCATGATGGGATCTGTTGAAATGCATTATGGGACTTTTAGAGTCATCAATCATTTGGGACTTTATCATGATAAGTTGTGAGTGAACGCACCTCATTTATTTCACCTGCAACAAAGAGGTTATGGTTAATAACTTGAAAACGTATTAACAGATTTTAATAGAATTTCCAGTTAATGTTGAAAATGGTAACAGATGGTTCCGGGGCGTGGTGTTCAAGGTCACATCGGTAAGTTCCAGACTACAACTGCAATTCGGCTCTTTAGTATTTGCCTTTAAAGACTTTCATTCATTCATTCATACATTCATTGTCTACCGCTTTTTACTTTACCGGGGTCACGGGAGACTGGAGCATATCCCAGTATCATAGGGCGAGAGGCAGGGGACACCCTGGAAAAGACGCCAGTCTGTTACACAAACACAAAGACAGACAACCATTCACTCACACTCTCATACATATGCACAGAGTTGGACAATTTCCCAAAGTTATCAATCAACCTCTGTAAAATTATCAAATTATATAGATGAAGCAAACGTACAACACAAACATAGAATGAAAACTAGCTGCTTTTATAGTTTCTTATTTTAATTTATTTGGTTTTACTATATATTGATGAAGTTTTAGAGAATTTTACTAGTATATCATAAAAATAAATTTAATAGATGGGTGGATTTTTTTTCCCTTTGGAATGGCTATTAAAATAAAAAATATTTTAGTTAATAATAAATAAATAATAATGACTTAAGCCATTCAACCTCATGAATGAATTGAAATATATATTAAATCAATGAATCCATATATTTTCAAGTATGGTTTCATTAACAAGAAAGATGTTCAGTAATACTTTGTATTACTTTTCTTTAGCTGGATTCCACATAGCAAAAAAACATTCTCACAGCCATGGAACTAAAAAATATTGCACGACATTACAAGGTACTAAAAAACCCCACGTTCTTTCAAACAAAGACATATAAAAATACGATCCTACCAGTTGTTGAGGGTTGTGAGTTTGTTTTAATTGAGCTCAACGGCGTTACTCCAGTAAAACTTCGGTCTCTTGGCAACTGTTAACAAAAGCTTTCCTCTTTTAAAAGCCGACACTTTAAGCTAAGACCCCGGAACAAAAGTCAAAAGGTTTTACGCATCTTTTTTAATCTGAGGATAAAGAGAATATCTTTGGACATCAACAAACTATAATGGTTTATCTTATTCTGAGAAAAAGATATGATATGAATTGAAAGATAAATTACATGGTGATTAGAATGTATTTATCAACACCTATTGTATATATATATATATATATATATATATATACTGTATATATAATGTATATATTTTTTCTTAAAGTTCTGATTACATTTAGACGTAGAAAAGCCTGATTTAAATGATGACGAAATGGGTCAATGGTATCATTGCTTGAGAAGACATCGAGGTTATCAGACAGACTTCCTCCAGACTGAGCTTGTCCCAGATTAAAGATGCAGTTTGATCATTTTGAGGTAAAACCGACTGAGGCTAATTTCCTGAGGGGATCATGCACCTGCAGCACACTGGTCCGACCTGCTTAACAGGAAATCTAAGAAGATTACTCGTCTAATGCCCGGTCGGCCTCTGAGGCTCCACATGGACCGGAGACGTTACGCGTAAACCATGTAAACCAACAAACTCAAGCATCACATGCGTTTATATGAAGTTAGCTTTTGATGCTAACAGACTTCTCTTGGGCTCAGTTAGCAATAAATGCTACATTAGTTCAATAAACACAAGTAACAAGCAACAATAGTTCAAGGATGTTCAAGTGACTACAAGAGAATTCACACAGGATTAAAAAATAAATGAATAAATGCTTAATTCTTAGCAACACCCCACAGACGCCACAGAAAAGCTAGATGCTAACGCTTAACGTCATTAGCGACATGTGCATAGTTCTAACGCCTCCAGGAATAGTGTTTTCTTTAGCATTAACGGTCAAAGTAAAACAACACAGTATCTCAATAAGAGTGTTTGTATAAGATAATAATGTAAATTACGTGTAAATCCTCAAATCCCTAATAGAATAGCAATTAAGCTATAAGCTAGCTAGCCAATAGCAACATGAACATAGCTCTAATGTATCCTATTAGAGTGTGATACTATAATTACGTATTATTATGTTTCTTGGGATGTAAACAAACCGTTCGAACTCATAAATATGAACCATAACAGCAACATAAACTGAAATTGAATGAAATTAGCGACATAAAATGTGAATAAATGTTTTTATTCTGAAATACAATTGTTAAGAAGAAGATGCTAGCATTGTTAGCATATGCACATCTTGCACACTCCAGATGCGACCTAGTTTGACAATATTGCTGTTCATATTTTTATGGTTTTTTTTCCGATTGTTATCATTACATTTGTCAGTCAGTCGACACATTATTGACCAGCTGCCTAACAAGCGGTATAGCCGGTTGGTTTAATGAGTAAACAAAGAGATGCTTCAGGCGTCTGATCACATCCTCACTACAGTACCAAAGACTGACCAGATAGTGTGCGATTCCTGCAAACGTAACCAACAATAGACACAGGATTTGGAAAGAAAGCTTCGGACCACCATTATTCTGAGGTTCTGCTCTGGACCTTTCATGCATATTGGAGTTGATCTCAGTCGATAAACTGGACCACTTGGCTTTTCTTTCCACACATATTATTCACCCAAGCAACAGTGTTTGTGCGTCACTGCTTTACTTGAACATTTCAAAAACTGGAAACACAATCACAAGTTGTCAATATTTTACTTCAAGTTTCCATTGAAATCATGGGCCAGTACAAATATTAGTTCAATATATCAGTACACATCTACAAAAAGATTCCACACCTTCGTAGAGGGGAAAAAAATAAGAGTCTTATTTGCAGACGAGTATAAAATCCCTGTTGTCGACAGCGTATTGTTCTCCCACACAAAGGGATGGTTTCCAGGCCCTACACACACTCACACACACACACTGTGGCGCCACAATGGCAACAGAACCCATGTGCAAAGAATAAGTGTTTTTCCATTTTATTTTAATTCAACTCAAATGTTCAGTTTCAGAGGCAAAAATGGCGAAGCTTCATCCCAGAGAGCGGAAGATTCCAAAATGGGTCAAAATAACTTTTTAATCCAAAAGTTTCTTGGAGATGAGACGACCTCTGAGGGAAAAAAGGAGCCGTGACGTTTGTGCGCAGGTTCAACATAAATAATCATCACCTGAAGTTTGCCATGTGGGTCATTCTACGAAACCGACCCGCTTCATGAGATCACCATGTAATGTAAAAAACAAAAAAACAACCTTAATCTGATTAAACTATGATACTAGTATGTTTATTTCTAACCACGATGTTGATGCTGTCACCAAGTGGCATCACAGGCGGCATCACTCAAATCCTCAAAGGAGCCAAGGTCCACGGAATGAAGTGTGTTAAGATTGCATTATTTTAACTGCAATGCAAAATGTAATGTATAGAAATTTGAGCTTAGCTAATAGAAGAGATGCTGTCATTCTTGTGTCAAATAAACCACCTTCAATCTATGATAAATTAGAGGAGATTTTGCGTGGATGTCTGTGAATTTGGGTTATTTTTTGTTGAAGAAAAACCTCAATCTTAACCATATACTCAAATCTATATAAATGGCAAAATTTGATGAAGATGATCTTTAATCCTTAACCAATAAATGGAGTCCCTGGTTCTGACCGCGCTTAATAAATAGATAATAAAATACAAATACAGGTTTTGGGACCCCTCATTTTGAAGTTTTAAATCTAATTTCTGTAATTTACCAATGAAATAACACACTTAAACATCGTTCTACCAAATTAAGGATTGCATATGAAAAGATTGGACGCTGTAAAATGGGGTTTTATCTTCATTTTGGTCAGGAAAAGATGAATGAATCTGCCTCATGAAAAAAAAGCCACCGGTTTCCTAGAATGACCCAGATCGTCTTTTTTTTCTCCCAAACCGTCCTCAGCAGCCTTTAAGGTGCGGTAGCGCCGAAAGTTTGTCCACCTTCCCCAGAGCCGCCGCGTTCTCGACCCCCTTCAGCCACTCTTTACACTTCCGCACCACGGTCTCGTCCACGTCCCCGTCCTCGTCCTCGTACTCCACGTCGTCGTACTTGTACTGGTCGTTGAGCAGCGAGATCTTGACGATGGCGGTGATGTCCTGCTGCTGCTCCTGCGCGCCCCCGCCGTTGGACCCCGCTGGCGGCGGCGGCGGCGCGCACTTGTTGGCGCCCCCTGGCGTCTGCTTCTTGGACGGGAAGACGCGCCGGTGCCGGAAGTCCGCGGACCCGCAGCACTTCTGCTGCCGGGCCAGCATCTGCTTCTCCAGGTTCCGCTTCTGGATGACGAGGATGGCCTCCGGCGTGAGGCTGAGCGTGAAGTGGATCTCCTTCTTGGAGTCGTGGAGGAGTCTGCTGGAGTCCATGGAGCTGGAGCGCCGGACCCCCTCCAGGGGGTCCTGAGGTTTGGGGAGCCAGGAGCACTTGACCGGCGGCTCCTGACCCGGCTTCAGCCCGGGACTCTTGCTCTTCTCCTGCTGGCTTTTACGTCCTAGATTCCTTAGATTCGCAGAAGCCCACGACGTGGATCCTCTTTCTTTTTCCGAGCCGCTTTTATCGGGTTTGGTCCCGGACTCAGGAGGCACTCCGGTGGGTTTCTTCTTCCCGAATAGATCCCTGCCCGGGGAGGAGATCCTGATGGGCGGGAAAGGCATCTTCAGTGTCTGATGTAAAAAAGGTGAGGAAGCTCCGCGCAAAGCGAGCGTCGTTTCCGAGAGTTCATGTTCCGGCTTGAAGGCGCAGAGATGTCGGTCCTGAAGGCGCACCTGTCGCGTCCAGAACCCCCTCGAGCTGATGCTGCTGCTGCTGACTGAATGACTGACTGAGGCTCGTCTGAGCTTCAGAGGCTTTATGGTCTCGCTGGCGAGGGGGCGTGGTCAGCGGTGGAGTCAGACAAAGCCCCGGACTCTCGGTGATGATGTCATTTGATAAAAGCACTTCCGATTGAAAATGTGAATCATCTCCTAGAGATGGAGTCTGACTTCAGCAACAAACTTGTCTCCATCATTGGCCAAGTCTTTTTTTTTTTTATTGCCAGTATTGTAAGCACAACACAGTATTTTTTTAATTACATTAATTAAATAAAACAAAATGAAAGGCATTACAATAAAGTGGCAAAACATTTGTTTTAAATTGATAATAATTCATTAAAAAATAAGAAATGGCTGCTGCTGGGATTGTCTCATTTTTTCAACTTCATCTTCCTGTTTTTAAAGACGTTTTTTAAACCTAAATATAACTCATAGGCTCAAAATGTAAAGTAAGATGGAGTCTGACTTTAACAACAAACTTGTCTCCATCATTTGTTTTTTTATTGCCAGTATTGTAAACACAACACAGTATTTTTTATTTATTTAAATGAATTAAATACAACAAAATGAAAGGCATTCCAATAAAGTGGCAAATAAAAACATTTGTTTTAAATGGATAATAATTAATTAAAAAATAAGAAATGGCTGCCGCTGGGATTGTCTCACTTTTTCAACTTCACCTTCTGGTTTTTAAAGACGTTTTAATACATAAATATAACTCATAGGCTCAAAATGTACAGTAAGTAAGATGGAGTCTGACTTTTACAACAAACTTGTCTCCATCATTGGCCAAATCGAGCCTACAAAGTATTTTTTTTTTCTTTCCAGAAACAGAAAACCGTTGTTGCCAGTATTGTAAACACAACACAACATTTAATTTCAGGAATTAAATACAACAAAATGAAAGGCATTACACTAAAGTGGCAAACAAAAGCTTGATTATAATTAATTAAACAATAAGCTGCTGTGATTGTCTCACTTTTTCAACTTCACCAAGATAAATTCTTGTTTTTAAAGTCGTTGTTATACCTAAATATAACTCATAGGCTCAAAATGTAGCAATTTGAAAGGCTCCAAATACATCATGATCCATTAAAAGATGTGCTTGATTGGTTTTACCGTAAATGAGAGAAATGTATCTAGAAATGTCCCAAAAGAGTGGATCAAATTATATAATTTATTTGATGTTTATTGAATACGACAACCCTGACAAAACATCTCAAATATATTTTTTATATTTTTTTAATAAAACCATGAGATGCTCCAACAGTCATTTTAAAGACACCAAGACCTACTGAACTCATAAAGAAAATACGATAAGCTTCAACTGTATTAACGTCGCGCCTCATAGTGGTTTTGTATTAATGTGGGGGTTTTTTTTATGTTGTCTTCTATCCTTAATGTGTACTCATGCAAACATTTTGCTTTATTAACTAGAAAATACTAATTGGTGCCAGACAACATTCATGTTTTATCATGAAGCAGTTCAAAACGACAAATGCATAAGTTAAAATTATTAAGTTAAATCTACCATTTGTTGACTTATTGTGGAGGTTTATCTTTGGACTAGTGTGACTGGTAGAAGTGCCTCTTCTATTGTAGTCTTTAACTATAACAAGAAGCAGCTGTCTCGCCTGCAGTTACTACAAAATTCTGCAGCGAGAATTCTGACCGGCTCTAGTAGAAGAACTCACATTTCCCCGATCCTTAAAACCCTTCACTGGCTGCCAGTTTCTTTCAGGATCAATTTTAAAATTCTGGTTCTTACTTTCAGATCTATTCATGGTCAGACTCCTCCTTACATCAGTGATCTGATCCAGCCTTACACCCCAGCTCGGACTCTGAGGTCTGTGGATCAGAATCTACAGATGGTTCCTGAACACGGTTCAGGACCAGAGGAGAGAAATCCTTCCAGGCTTTTGCTCCTCTCCCTCTGTGTTTGATGGATCTACTAACTCCTTCAAGAAACATCTTAAGACCTTTTCATCTGTGCAGGCTTTCTCCTAATTTTCTGGGACTCTTTTGAACCTAATCCTGATAATGGGACAGGTTCAATTTTCTGGATTTCCATTAAAAAGACCTCTACGGTTTACTGGTGACCCAACTAACATATTGAAATTTTTGACGGTTTCAAATGCTTAAAAATCAATCACTAAAATAGAGAGCAATACTATTGGGTAATAATGCATGTGTTGTCTTAACATACAGTAAAATATATACATTTGATCTGACAGTGAACAACACCATATGCAGGAACTCATCTTCCACATTGATTTTTGTCTCTTCCTCATGCTGTTGGCTAATAACGGCAGGAATCAATACACGTCCGCATGAATCCCAAATGACTGGACTTCGTTGCACCAAAACTGGAATAACGCCAGCGGAGAGAAACAGAATATTCCCCGTTGAACCGTCATCTTTTTTTTTTGTTGCAAATGCAAGTACATTAGTCGTCTATTGATGAGAGCAGGAAATAAATGGGCTAATAGAAGGTCGGATGCTACTAAATTTAACATTGTTCTGAATGACAGACAAAACACTGAAGCTATAGATGACCTTCACTGTCCTTCAAACTCAACTGTCAGACACAATGACATGGAGTTTGATTTTTTTTTTTTTTTTTCAGTCAATACTGTCTCGTATGTCAAGTCACTGACACGTATAGCAGCACCGATGTCTCGCGACCTAGAGATAAAACACAAATAGTCCTAAAGACAATTTTCATCTGCCGTTGTCAGCACTTTTAACATAATACGACCAGGTCAGAAATCAAAACCTATAGTTTTTTATCATAAAAAAATAAATGCAGATATTATGTCAAAATCATAAACTGGGGAAAGTGAGGCCTCGGGGCTAAAAACGGCCCTAACCTTTGATTTATGCGGCCCTCATGAGTCCAGAGTAAAACCATAGCACTGATAACATTTATCACAGCAAATAAACCCTCCTTTTAATTACATACAGTTATTCTGGGTAATTCTTTAGTATTTTCTTCTTTTTAACGAAAAAAAAATACTAACAAACTTTTAACAGAAATTGTCAAATACATTTTACAAGTTTATGTTCTTTGTTTGAGGACATTCATTTTTTTTATTTTGAGTTTGTCTTCCCCAAGAGTATTAATAACATTCAAATGTTGGACAAAATGTATATATTTTTTGTGAGTTATGAGACTTTAAAAATGAAGTTTTTAAAAGCAACTGGATTTAAAAACAAAACAAAAACGTTTTTCTATCCATAAAATGTTATTTCGTCTACAACACCTTTCCAATCATAAAATAAAAAATATAAACTATTGAAAAAATATACACATTTAATAAAATAACAATGAAGATTTTCATCCAAAATGTGTCTTATTCATGGTATTTAATCAGTTTACACCTTTGTTGCCCCTCACAACAGTGGCAGTACATACGGCGGCCATTACACCCCAAGCACAGTCGGTTCTTTATCACTCAACGACTGTTACAAAGACGCCACAATGTCGTGCGAGCGTCTTCGCCGTGACGTACGGAAGAGACGTAACACAGAAGGGAACTGATGGGACAACAACAGCTTGGCGAGGTCATCCCCAAAAACTCTAATCCCAAAAAACTTGCGGGCGAAGAAAAGCCAAAAAGCATTCAAGAGAATTCATCCTGCGGATTACTTGGAAACTATAAAGGGATTTACAGGGTCTCTCTCCGCCCAAGTTAGTCGGACAAGAAGTCCCGAGTGGAGATTTTGTCGCTGATAATCTCTGATGTTACACAAGAGCCTAATGAAACTGTGAGGCCGGAACAGGAAGTTAAATGCAACGGTCTTAAACGTTCCATTTGTTGGTGTAATAATACACAGGAAGTGTTTGTTAAGATGTTTTACTTCCAAGTACTTAGTGTCATAATGTAGCCCGCCTTCAAGGACACCATCTCTAAGATGCTTCTTAGGACCCTTTCAACAAACAGACCCGCACTACAAGGTACAAAATTAACCACTGAAAAATAAAACACATAGGATTCCAGGGAGGAGTTGGGTTGAGAGTTGCTTGAAAGACGAGAATTGGGCTGTAAAGAAGGACCGTGGGTGTTCGGTTTAGGGAGACCCAAATGGAATGTCTTTTGTGAACCAAAGGATGAATTGAGCTTTTTGTTTAAAAGGACAACCAAGTTAAGTTTTCAAGAGCTTCCACCATTTTTGCCAGTGTCCACAGCTATTCAAAATGTGGCTGTACGAAAAAGAGATTTGATACAATTAAAAAAATTGGACTTCGCCTCAATATGTTTACAATCAATCAGGTCCAGAAGATCCCGGTTTCAGAACTTGTTTTACCCGTTACTTGAATTATAATGACAGAACCACCGCATTGCCAGCTTCTGTTAACCCATTATTCAGTATTCAATCTAATATATGGTCAAATTATCTTATTTTAGTTCATTCATTTTCATATCGCATTTTTACCACGCGCACACAAAAAATCCTGTTTATTTTTTTAATAGTAGGTAATAAACGTTTTCAGATTAAATTCTTTAAAACAATTTTGTCAATTGATTTCAAAGACTGGCTAATAAAAGACGTTTGGTATGTTTTGAGAGGGAAAAAGACAAAAAAATCACATGGCAATGTTAAGACAGATAGATCAACTTTATTGATCCAGCGAGAAAGGAAACTAAATCGTTAAACTTGTGACAAAAAGGAATCGTTCTATGGGTATATTTCCTATATATATATATATATATATATATATATATATATATATATATATATATATATATATATATTAGTATGCATATACAAGTTTTTAGGAAGAGTCTCTTGATGATAAGAGAATAAAATACGTTTTTAAATCATGCACATTTTGACAAGAAAATAAATAGATGGTTTGTCCTCTGGTCTCCTCTGGTCTACAGTGACCAGCCGTAGATATTTCCTCGCACCGAAGCGTCCTCCCATCAGTGCAAAAATGAACATCTGCAGCACGAGTGGGGGTAGATCGAGGTGATGCTCCTTCCAGAGGGTTGTCATGACAACGTCTTTCTCGGAGGGCTACGCTATACCGATGCGAGCTATATTGGGTTATTAGGTCACATCAAACTCACAATGCTCACAAGAGCGTAATTAAGTGGGTCATGAATACATATGGCAGGAAATCAAATTTTTAAAAGGAGATTCTAATGGAATTTGCTGAGCAAAAGCGGGGGGGAGGGAGGGGTGTCATATGAAAAATTATGTCGTTCGTAACCATCGTGCAGTTACATGACTTACAGTATAAATGGTGTTTGTGAAAAGAAAAATAGCCTCACACACATGAAGAGTGGAAGAAAGTGTTTTAACGCTTTTTTGTTTGTACAGACGAATGAAACTCTGTGGAAAAAAGCAACAAAGGTTGGTTGTGTTTTTAAGCACCGATACCCGTTTAAAAACCCAAACAGATTTAAATATATTAAAGTCTAAGAGTGTATACAGTAGTTCATCGAGGAAAAAAAAGAAAAAAGAGACACGTGATTAGAGAAAGCAAGAGATGACGAGTACGAACAATAAAAATGTCTGGTCAGCACTAGTGGCCGACGGATGTACAGTATATTACACAGCTTTTTTCTTCTTTTTTTTGCGTTTCAGGACCAAGTCTCCGCGGGAACCAGGAGACTCACAAGTTCTAGCTCAGACAGGTGGTGAAGCACTTCATCACGGCGTCCCTGCAGGAAAGACTCATGTTAGTGAACAGAAGGCTCGGACCGATGACCATCTTATACTCTCTGATATTACATTTTATTATCGTACGTTAAATTCTGATGGATCCGAGGGCCACACGAGGCCCTTTGACTGTGTATAAGCGGCCCCTCGTGAGGTTAGAATAAATCAAGGACTTTTTATCTTTGGCGTTTATGATACGTCAAGTTAAAGTCAATTGAAAAACTATTTTTTAAATGTACTTTCTGTTGAGTGATGCACAACTTAGCGCATATAAACAGTATTTATTATGGTCTCAGTACTGCATATTTAAATATACTGTTGTTTCTGACCAATAATGCTACCAGACAATCTGTAGTTGTTATAACTTGATTTGGTAACTGAAGCACAGGCTCCTGTAAACCTGTGCCAACAACAAAACTTATGCTATTTTTGTCTTGTGTTCGTCAACAACGACTTTCTCTCCTTCCCTTTAAGTAATAATAACAGACACTTCCTCAAACTCAACCAGACATCAGTCATTCTCATGACACCTTCACCTATGACCTATGACCCAGAGCTTAACCACAACAAGCTTAACCAACCAAAAAAAATATATATATACAGTATTTATATATCCCTATATCTATTAATATATCTCTATCTCTATATACCATTAAAATGACATATCATTAAAATAAAATAGATATCAAATTTTAATGTTTTGCCAATAAACTGGCCTTTCCTCACCAACACTAAAAGTAAAAAAGAAAAGTGTTTGTCAAGTAACACTTATTTCTGTTAATAAAGTCTTTTTTAAAGCAAACCCCTAAAACTGACAAGAGACTCATTTACTGCTTTAGCTAAGCCGTGTATTTTATCAACCAATTCATCTTAAGTGGCTTATTTAACTTGAATCGATGAGGTTTTAAGGGGTCATGGACTGCAACCTTTAAATAAGATTTATTTTAAACGACAAAGGTCAAATTTCTCAACAATCCCTCTTGATTTTGGTTTAATGTTTACCGTCCACGTGAACCATCACTTGACTCTCTTATCTGCTGAGAGAAAACACCCTCAGCCCAGTCTATTGTGCGAGGAGGAGGAGGGTGTGTTCGGGGGTTGGGGGGGGGGGGAGATACTGAAAAGTGATTTGGATAATCTCTTCTGGGAATAATCACAATGTGATGCAATCGTTTGATGGGATTGAGTTTTTGGGGGGATTGGTCTAGAGGGTTGGACATTAAAACCACTGGTTGTTGCTTTTAAAACCGCCGTTTAATTTTTAATAGGAGATTTGTCCAGCTTGCTGATGATTGAAGACTGGGGTGGAGTAGATGTTCCGCTGGGGCTGGAATCCAAAAAAGCCTTTTGTCACCTTTGATTTGGGCAGAGACGTTCATGAATAAGTCAATGTGTGATTCAGGGGGGCTTCCTTATCCAGGTGAGCCATGTTGACCAATGACGCAACACAGGAAATCACCATGGCAACCATAGGCCGTTGCCAATTCGAACCCCAGCCACTGTGTGTGTTGCTATGCAGACTTTTGCCAAATTGACTCGGGCAAATACCGGTGGAGGAGGAGGAGGTGGGAGATCCTTCAAGGTTAAACAGGAGAGGTGGGGTCAGCCGTGGGAGGAGGGGGAGCGCGTCTTTTTTGTGCTTTTGGTTGTGAGAAGAAGAAGAAGAAAAAAAACCCACACGAGCGCCGTAACGCTTTCTTTGATGTTCTATTTCTGCGCCGGCTAAAAAAGGCATGAATATGACTCACACGTGTCCCATTTTTCTCAAACGCAGCAAACGTGGTTGAAACTTGGCAGCCGAGGTCTGATCTAGTGTCGAGGAATTTCAATTTAAAATAAAGAACACAAAAAATCTAGAGATCATGTTGTCGAGCAGGTATCGCACGCCGACGACAAAACATTTAATTTTAAAGTGTGTCTTCAACTAAGAGGCTTAAGGCTGAGAGAAGATATTTGAATAGGCCTTTAAAAAACACCAGGATTTAAAGGGAAAAAAATGGTGTTTCTTCACGTGGGTCTTGTTGTTCTGAAGACTGAAATGAGGGAAGGGGGCTTTGTCTCGGCCGTGTGTTCGTTGATGTCGGGGGGAGGGGCAACGTAGGCTGGTTACTGAAGGTTTCTCAGCTGTCAGGATGGATTATAGGACTCCAAAACACATAAGGCACTTAGCAGCAGGGGGGCTGGGGGGGCGGTGGCGGGGGGCTCGGGTCCTCTCGTCGAATCAGACGAAACTCTGCTTACAGCTGGACTAGCAAAACATCATCACAACTTTCAGCATATGGAGGAATGTATGGTCACCTGAAGAGAGTTCAATTGACTTCTGAATAAAAAAAATCCACTTGTGTATTTGTTTCCATTTGTCAAAACATCTCCATCTATTCTAATCTAATTAAAATATTCTTGTTTTTAGAGCTTAAAATAATCCCATCAGTGATGTGACGGCTACATCGGAAGGGAAACACTTAAACTAATCTGGCTCAGAAAGCTTAAGAGCAGAGAGAAAACAATTTCGGTCGGACACCAGAGATAAACGGTAAAAACAAATCGGACAAAGCGACAGCACAGCGGTGGTTAAAATAACAAGCGGCCATTTGTTTGTCACTTAGTGTGGCCATAGATGTGGATCTGTGGGGGGGGTTGAGGGGGGGGGATTACAGACATATGGTGAAAGCAAACATGTGAACGTCACGGGGTAAATAACAAAACATGTTGTCGCGTCGGGGTTGTCTTCGGACGGAGCTTGTTGTTGGCGGTGAAACTGCCGTTTGTTTAAGCTCACGTCGACGGTTAGCAGAGACTCTGTTGTTTGAGAGCGACCCGAGCAAAACCAGTCATGTTTAAACAGTTTAAGTCCGTCTATCTCATTAATAGTTCTACTGTTAATAGAACACTTCGTCTTTTTCTCTTTTTTCCTATTTCTTGTATGTTAAAATAAACCAAGAGAACATTAAAAAACTACTTAGAAATAAAGTTCCTTGCTATGATATCAACATGTTTTTAAAACATTTAAATATAATGTATACATAAGACAGTTAAAATACATATTCAAAAGGATATTAATACACACAGGGTTTGAAAAGTACGAAGTAAGATATTGGAAGTGAGTAATGGGAAAACTTTGTATGTATATGATGTCATGTTTTAGGGCAAATGGGTGTTTCTTACCTGGCAAATGGAATGTAGGAGATGCTATACCTGAAAGAGAAAATCAAATATTGTGATTTCCAATTATAAAAATGCATTTGCAGGGGTATAAAAGTTTAATCACAACGCAAAAGTGGTCAGAGAAGTGTTAATAAAATACAATGAAGAAATACAATGAAGAAAAGCTAGTAAAGGATATTGTTTACAGTTGAACTAAACCCTTAATATATCAGATTTGAAACAAAGATTAATGTATAACATATTCTGAAACTGATTTAAACATCATAAACATTCCATATGAAGGTTTTCGCTCCCAATTTTGACTTAAATAAACAGTTTATTATAAAAAGTATTTGCTGGAGACAAATCAGAACAAACTGTTGCATTTTTAAAGCAATTATTTCCATGGCATCTTCAAAACAAATGAGGAAATTTTGGTCTATCCTTTGAAATTCTAGAGAAAATAAGTATAGGATAATCAGGTTAAGAAAAACAAGTGATGTTTTTGAACAGAGCAGCATTTTTCAATGATACAAAGAGATTACAGATTAAAAGTAATTAAAAAAAAACCTCAATGTATATCCTGCAGCAGAGAAACACACCCAAACACGCACTCAAAATCTGTTTTGCGTTGTTTTTTACTAGAGGGGTCTGATGTAATTCATCAAAGAGATTAACGACACACGCCTGTGTAATCCGGGCGAACGTAAACTGGGGTGCTAACAATCCAGGGCGCCGTGTGAAACGGAGCAGCATATGTTGGTGTACTTGGGAGAATTATTGATCAAGAACAGATCGGGCCCCTTCGGCTATTTCAAATATGTGAGGAATCTTCAAGCGGTTTAATCATTAACAAAAGATTGCATAAGATTTCCATCATATTCAGCTGCGAGCAAAACAAAAACTCCTGTAAGAGGCTTGTGGGTCTAAAGGGAGCTAAAGTTAAGTTCCCCCAGTCATGTGGTCAGAGTCTGCGGGCCTGGACCTTGCCCACGTCTGCGTGGGTCACTGACAACATCTTATTACGGAACCACCTTCACACGGACGGCCGGGTGACTGCGTGGGAGCAAACTATGCTCCTGGTGTGTGAAGACTCGGCTCGGGATGTGTGACTTGCCGTAACCATGGCGACGCCTGGAGACTCGGTCAGAACGGAAGTAAATGTATTACAGTGGAGGTGCTGGCGAGGACAGTTGGTCTCGCTCGGACATGGGTTGCCAGGCTTCGAAAGTACATTCAGACAAAAAACCGTTGGCGAATGTAAACACACACTGAGGTCATGCATGTTTACCTTTCTTTAGTGTCTTTTATTTACTTCTTTATTATAAAAGGTCTACAGACAATCATTTTTATGACTCAAGCTTTACACACAGGGAAACGTCGCAGCTCATATGTAAACTTGATAATGATGAGTCATCGATTTTGTTAATTAAAAAACAAAAAATTCTTTATGTAATTGTAGATATTTATTAATTGGACTTTTAGTAGATTAAGTAAAAATTCTCAATCTGAATATATGATCCTTCCGAATTTCTATTTATAAACTAACCCAGCCACTGCTTTTCCTGACAGAAACATGGGATTCTCTTCACATTTTTATTTGACAGTAACATGTTTAACCCTGGGTTCTCGCCAGGGCCGTTCAGCATAGGGGCCCCCTACGCTGTGATTTTGATCCCCTACGGTATGAATTGGGCCCCGACGCTGTGACTGAAGCAGCATAGGGAGGATTTTCTCTATTTTCCGCCTTTTTTTCAAAATATTTGGCCCTCAAAATGCAAGAAATAGTGTTCAAATAGTGTTACAAATTCAAAATCTTCCCCCTACAAAACCTGCGCTGCAGATCACCCTAAACTGTGGAAAAGATCCTGGCAAGAACCCTGTTTAACCCTTGTCGCCTAAAGGTCAAGACGAATGCCCTCCACCGCTGAATTTGTATTAATCTTGACACAGATGCAACACAAGGGATGAAACAATTACATTTGTTTTCGGGGTCTTTGGGTCATCTTGACTCAGAGATAAAACAAGGGTTCAATTTAGCTGTGTAAAATTCACCCTTTGGTAGATTTCCATAATCTAAGTGCTTTTCTTGTTATGCACAGTATGGCATGGAAAATAATTTACAGAATATTTCTAGTAAGAAGGAAATTTATATTTGTAAAGCGCCTTTTGCAGACCACGGTCATAGTACGTCAAAAACGATATCATGCATTTTTTTCGCAGGTATCTTCAGTTCTTAAATAATCAGGCGATATAAAACATAAACAAGTAACAGAAACACATTACTCATACGTCATTCACAGGTTTGAAAATAAGAAGGTGGAACAATGAGGTTTCCTTCATCAACGCTCTGATAAAAAGTAGGTCTTGATTCTGGCACCTCCACCGTCGGCCCAGAATACACTGACCTACCTGGCAACCTGCCCCGAATGACGCCGACTGCTTTGTCAAGCTACGCTAAAACACACACACTCGAGCTTTCAGTCGGTTATGCTCGATTTGACTCGACTATTGAGAGAGATTTAAGGCACTGTTGCGTAAGCTAAGCAAGCATGTCGACCGCGATTAAAAGTTGACACGTACGGTCGGACGCGTGGAGCAGCGTGATTAGACGGCGGCAGACGGGAGGAAGTTCTGAACCACCGACAGATGTCTTAATCTGTTTACTGATACCGCCACAGATGGGACGGGACTTACCATGTCATGGCCAAAAACTGCATGATACAGAAGATGATGGCCAGTACCTTTTTTCCCCACTTTAAAAAGACAAATGTATTCAAACATTAAAACCAGACAATACAAGGTGAACTTGAGTGATTATTGACAACTTACCCAAAAGACCGAGCAAAGTGTTAAGATGAGGCAAAGCTGAAATAAAAAAAACATTTTTTTAATATTAAAAAGATTCTACAGCAGAAGACAATGAATGCAACACTGACCTACATTTAAAGTCCACCGGTAAAAAAAAGAAGCTATTTTTAAACAGTTGATAGAAAAACTAGTTACCAGCATGACAATCGTCGCGATGAGTCTTGTCGGTTCAAACATGCGCTTCAACTGCTTAAGCGGTCCCATGAGGAAGCAGGTGCTGTAGAAATAGATGTGTGGATTATTAAAATACATTTCCAATAGATCTAAAGCATCCTGGGCAAAGTGCCCGGGGGCCACATGCGGCCCTCATAATGTCAAAGTATGATCATGTATAAATTGTTCTAATGCATTTAAAAAGCGTGTTTTTTATTTAATATTCATTTACATTTTCACATAACACTTATTTAGTTCTCCGCTCCTTTTTGTGTGTAATCTTTTGAGTATGTATTAATCCCTCAAAATATTTTTTAAAAGTTAGTTGTATAAATGTTTAAAATAAACAACTCGTATATATAGAAGAATAAAATTGCAGCTTAGTTATCTTAATAAATGTCACAGCCTAATGACGAGATGATGTCCATTTTTTTAGGGATTTTCTCGTCTTACTTTTTTGCTCTCCGGCCCCTAACAACATCCCCAGAACTGAATGTGGCCCTTAAAGAATTTTAATTGCCCACCCCTGATCTAAAGGATCATCATAAGGGTGTGATTTTGGTGCTTGGCAAGTGACTTTTAACTATCACTTTACTAAACCATTTCTAATGGTTCCAGTGGATTTTAAGCACCACATTTCATTTCTAAATAACACGTCATCCATCAATTTGTGGCGTGACACACGAGACCAGGTGTAATTGTGGAGCCATCGTTTAAACCGCTTGTCGACCCAGCTAACAAGGTAAATATTTAACTCGAGAGCCTCGGCTCACGCATGTACACCTTCGGCCTGTGACGTCAAGTCATGGCAACGAGACAAAGGCTTTCCCCGCTGAGCAGGAACGCAGGCTCAGAAAGAGGGAGTCCGTGGAGCGTCACATCGGCTGTTAGATGAGACGACGACAGCAGCGCGTCTTGACGCAAGCGCTCACTGCTTGGTCTGCGGGGAGGTCTGGAGGATTCTCTTCATCGCGCGGAAACACTAATGAAACCCACGCACGCACACACACACACACATTGTGATGCCACATTAGCTCTGAAGGAAACCATTCATCACTGTATGAATCACCACCTTCTGTGATGCGAGTAAAAGAATCATGTAACAGAAACCAAGGCTTTGCTCAAATGTCATTTGGGCTTCAATATAGTACAACTGTCTCAGCCAAATTGACACAATAATCTAAATTAAAGTCAGTTTTTATATCAGGTACAGACCTTGACTAGACAGAGAAGGTGACCTGCTTTCATGATGTAAACCTACATGTCATATGATACCTGGAAACAGAGACTGTACACAATCCCCAGTCACTGCCTGTTTGACAAGCATGTGGAAGCAGAGACTCAATTACTTCAATCAATAACCAATAAGTGGCCAAATGCCAGCTATCATATTGTCCTTACATTAAACGTCACAAGTAAGTCATTATGCTCGGTGTCGGTTATTGACTTCATGTCCACTATTTCCAAGTATTGCTGATGGTAAAATAGTGTATTTCCCATAGGAATACAAAGATTTTATTCCCATTCATGCTCATAATCCCGACAAAGATTGGTTTCCACATAATCTCTTGTTTGCAAACCCAGTGACTTAGACGGCATTAAAAGAAAGCCTAAATCATTCAAGCCGCACAAGCAGACCAAACCCGACGATCGAGCGACTTGTCATGATTAATTCAACCCAGACCCGATGCTAAAGTGACGCCGACAAATCCTCAGTACTAGGCGACAGCCACTTCTAGTGTGTTCAGAATTTGAAATGGACATTTTATATACACATATATTTAAAAAGAACTTGACAAATATTTGCTCATTTGAATAAACTGTTCAACATTAACAAGAGTTAAAAATAACCTATTTTCAATATGTATTTCACAAGGTGGGATCCATATGCTGATTTATATACAAAACTCGAAAGAGAATTCTGACCTGCTCTAGTAGAAGAACTCACATTTACCCGATCCTTAAAACTTTGCATTGAGTGCCAGTTTCTTTCAGGATCCATTTTTAAAATTCTAGTTCTTACTTTCAGATCTATTCATGGTCAGAGTCCTCCTTACATCAGTGATCTGATCCAGCCTTACACCCCAGCTCGGGCTCTGAGGTCTGTTAGAATCTAATGATGGTTCCTGAACACGCTTCCGGACCAGAGGAGAGAAATCCTTCCTCCTAATCTTTGGAACGATCTTCCTCTCCCTCCGTGTTTGATGGATCTACTGACTCCTTCGAGAAGCATCTTAAATGCAGGCTTATTCCTGATTTTCTGGGACTCCTGGGTCTTATGTTGTCTTGGCCTTTTAGAGTTTTTACATTTTTTGGTATTTGCTTTTGATTGTTCAAGCACCTTGTGACCCTGGTCCAGAAAGGCTCTTTACACTTAATTACTTATATTCTCAAAGGTTTCAAAAATACAACAAGTTTTTATTTAACTACTGAAAATGTGTGTGTTAACTAACATCATGATAGTGTCTTGATTTTCCAATGGCCACTAGGTGGCACTCCACGTTTAAAAATGTTCATTTTAAAATGCCATGTTAATTAAATAAGTAGATTAGAGCCAAAATTATAAAGCAGAGAGCGCCATCTATGAGGCCTCGTCATCCGATCAGTAGATAATAATCCTGAAAATATCCAAATAAACACGCTTAACACACTATATGTCCAAACATTTGATGAACCAGCAACCTACCTGGAAAGAGCTGAGACGTTCCCTAATGTGTAGAAGACGGCAAATAACTTGATTCCATTCGGCAGGAAAAGCAGAGCCGAACCCTAGCGAGAGACAATTGTGAACAATCAGTCAGACACCAACAGCATATACTTTTAACCATTAATATATAGCTTTAGAGTGACAGTTGTTAAACATTTTTAAACTAAAGCAGTCTAATAGAAATGTAGCAAATGAAAGTGAAAGTTTAATCCTTTTTATTTCCTGGTTCTATCGTAAAGTTTAGTTTTTCAAATACAGATCAATACTGATGTGACGTATATTATTAAAACCTAATGTTCTGTTAGCAGACATGAGTCCTTTTAAAAGTACCGTCATACAGGTAATTGAGAGACACATTTCAAATGAATGACAAAACAGAGCCTTTCCTTGTCATCGGACAAGATCAAGAAATGTCATAATGTAATAATATAGCACACAACGCTGGAGATCACAGTGTGTCCTACTTCAGATGTCTGCGGCATATTGAGATATTTCTCCTGCAGTCACAACAGAGCGTTCGACCTACTTTTACAGTTTCATCGACAAGTCATTTCAAATGTAAAAGCGGAGTGATGTCAGAAATGTGGAGGCTCCTAAAGCCATGTCATAGTTCACACACCGATGGGTTCGGTGGGTTCAGACTTCCTCTCCCTCGATGCACTTCAGGGAGATCTGGTTTGCTTTGCCTGAATTCACTTCGTGCATGAGTAGTTCCGAGTCCCCCCAGGGGGGAACCCTTTTAATGTGCTTTGGTTTAAGAGAAAACAATCTATAAATATTTTAACACCGAGCACTACACCCCCCGTCATATACTGCTTTAATTTCTGCATGTGCATTAGGATTGGTGTTAAGGGGGGAGTGAGACACTCGCTGGTGTGGCTGACATTTCATAGATTTGAAGAGCTACATTTGACAATTATGTGTTAGCAAATAATACTGGGTTAACAGATGATCCAACGCAAAGATACATTTTTGACTTATAATGTAGATATTTTCTAAACTATTTGAATGTTAATTTGAAATCTCATATAATTATATATATCAGAATATCTGAATAGCTGCTCAGGATCATCTGCAGGGGACAAGGCAACCACATTCTATAAGAACATATTCCTGTTGTTTTATGCTATTTCCATCGCTACTGTCGCCATTTTCATGAGTTTGAATGTGATGATGTTTTTAAATGTCCTCTTTACGGTGACCTTAAAGGGTTAGTTCACCCAAAATACAAACGTGCCTCATTTTCTACTCACCATCATGCGTTTTAGGCAAAAACGTATGTCTATTTGAATTAAGAAAATGGACATAATTCATCCAAAAAGAAGCTTTAAAAGATCGGAAGTACTACTACTACACTCCCAGAGCACACAGTCTACACTGCAAGCGCTCGCATTATTACCCGGAGTACTTCCTGTCTGTTTCGCATGTTATTATTTAAGCGTCTGCCAAAAACGAGCGTAAATATAGACTTTTTTCCCCCCAGAATAATTCTTCTCAATTCAATACAAGATAGACATTACAAACGAGAAGTATGGTGGTATGTGGATGTTTTTAGGCGTCTTTTTGGAAGACGGGATTACTCTGAAAATAACCCCAAACCCTTAGTCCAGTGAGGCACACCACCACCCAAAATGTTAAAAAACAAATGGTACTGTGTAGATCTCTCTTTACGACTGGACGTCAACCAATCGGTCCACTAACCACTTGATTGACATACAGAGCAGCCAATCTCAGCTCTCTTCTCTTTTATTTGCAAATAAATAATGTTTTTTGACTAATTAGGTCAAATTTGATATTTTTCCGCAGCACACCTGACAATCTCTCAAGGCCCACTGCCTTAGTCGACATGAGGGTGAGTGGAAAATTAGTGAATTTTGGGTTAACTATCACCTTAACCCAGAAAGGTGCTTTTAAATAGGATATTATTATTATTAATACATTGGTAAGGTTCCTCCTATGTGGATGACAACTGTTGAGGGTAAACCATGTATCCCCAATCTGGCCTACTTGATTTTCTGGAACTCCTGTTGTGTTATCAGTTTTAGCTTTTATCTTGCCCTTTAAAGTATATACTTTATTGAATATTGTTTTGACTCTTTAAGCGCTTTGTGACCCTGGTCTAGAAAAGCGCTATACAAATAAAAATGACTTACCTTCTTACTAACTTACTAGTGCAGCTTTAATGACTTTTTTTTTTTAATTCAACAGGAATCCTAGTCCTCACATTTATCCAATTGACTTTAAACTGCTATTTTTAGTTTGACAGTCACAAGACGTGAATCAGCTGCTCAATAACGAATTTAAAAAAGGGTGTTTATCGCAGCGGTTTCACTGGCGGTCCAACATATTTACTCTACAACATCTGTCCGATTGAACATTAATGAATTGTTTTGTTTAATAAGGTAAGGTAAGGTAGAACTTTATTGATCCCTCAGGAGGTCTCCTTCGGGTTATAGTTTTTTTTTCCCAATAGCCACAGCAAATACAGCAATTTTTCACAAAAAATAAATCCAAATAAAATAAGAATACCATACGTGACAACGAGTGAGACTCACAAGTATCGAGCACAGGATGCCGCCGGCGAAGCATATGACGAACCATTTGACTCTGGTGCTGTAGCTGAGAGAGCTGGCATCCAGAACCTTCAAAAGGAACAATGACAGGATGTCACAAGATCATTGACCTGCTGCCCCCTCGTGCTTCCTCTGCTGGCAACATGGTTGCTTTGAATGATCACACTTTAAAAAAAACACACTTTTTTTTACATGAAAGAAAGCAGAAAAAATAATGTTCAAAGTCAAAACTTACCCCAAATCCTCATTCTGAGAGCGTGAAACGAGTTTAAATAATAATAAAAAAAACAATTCAAGTACTTACATATAGAATTATGAATGCTAAAACTTCTTAAAAAGAAGGACTATTAAAGTGTTAAATACGTTGTTTTTTTCACAGGAAAAACTACAAATGTGGGGCAAATACATGTGCATTTAACATAGTATTCGTTTCATGTCGTAGAGCAGAGATAGCTAATGTCTTATCTTTGTTTTGGTTTCGTTAGCATCGACCAGTAAAACTACCTGCGCCGTCAGTCCGAGCTCCTCGTTGTCCTCGCGTCCGTTCAGAACTCGACGAAGTTTGTCCATTTTTTCTCTGACCGTCGAGTCGTTTTTTAAACTTTCGTTGAGCTTTAACTTTTTACATGAAGCTAATGCAGTTGTTCGGCTGTCAACTGGTGTTTCTCACCAACTTCGACTTCCTGTATAGAGAGAGAGAGTGTTGCCAAAACGGCTGACTCAGGATCAGCTTCCGCACACGACTTGTAAGTGTGGACGGGCTGGAGTTGTGCAACAGTCAGCTGACTCTGGATCAGGGTTTGACAGGCAAATTTTTTGTATGAAAATGTCGCGAATGCGTCGCGTTGAGTCAAACAGGAAGTTACTTAAAAAATGTTTCCCAATATTATAGTATTCATCAAACGGCTTTAGTATATTTTCTAAAGTATCGGTAACTGTAAAACTCAAGTTGAAAGAAAAAAAAAAATTGTTTAGAAAAGAAAGTGTACACAAATAAATACTCCAGTGGAATCCTTAGTGTGGAGTTTTTAAAGACGACTAAATTTAAAAATAGGTCAAACTATCAGTCACTAGAAAGTTTTAAAACCACCATAAAAAAAGGGTGTATTCAGTAGTTATTGAAGTGTCAAAACGACTTCCTTATTAGTAAAACGGCCATTGTTGGCGTTTATTCGTTAGCACTTTTTTTTATTTTGATTAAAACTCAAAATGGAAATTGATGTGAAATCACTAGAAAAAAGGGAAATAAAGCAGCGCCAAAAACTATAAAGTTTAAATAAATAAATAAATGAGCAATAAATTGGACAAACTAGACCTGCTGGTACTTTGGCGCCATCTAGCGGAGAGGATACAAAAGTCGCCTCGCCTTGCGTCGTTGCCAAACCACAGAATGTTACAGAATTGTTATTTGGATTTGAGAGTGTTTTGACTGATTCCAAGGCCAATTGTATCGTGAGCTAGTCCTAACAACTGGCAACTGACATAAAATAAATAACTGGGTCTCCTTGAGACTAGAAGAAAAACACTGTCCATACAAATGCATTCAAACTGCGATCTTTCCTCAGAGCTTAACCTCATTACTTTGTGTTCTTCTGAGCTGTTTTTGAAGACTGTTCTGTCTTCATCATCAGGATCGTCACTAGTGCCAGATGAGATACAGGAGGCTCTTCAGCTCTGGGTCACGGTGACCTCCTGTGGCAAGTGGTCCTTAACATGTCTTTTTTAAGTGTATACCCACTGGTGCTTGCGTCAATCAAGATCAAGTGTGCTGTCATCACAGATCCAAGTGTAAACAAACAGAAATAAATGAAGTGTGACAAGTTCTGAAAAAGCCGCTTTTCTGGTTATATAAGTAAGTAAGTCAGTAATTTGTATTTATATAGCGCTTTTCCAGACCATATACTTCAATATATTAACAATATAGAAACTAAGAGATGAACTGGCTATGATTTTACAGAGTGCGTTTCGTTTTTTAAAGATACAAATCTACATCTAAATTCTGTCGGTTTTGGTTACATTTGCTGAATTCAGACATTTTCTTAGCTATTCAGTTATATATATATATATATATATATATATATATATATATATGTATGTATGTGTATATATATCTCATATAAAATCTCGCCATGAAACAAAAAATAGGGTTTTGTGTATCATTAACTAAGCCAGGATTGACAAATTAATTAAACTATTGTTTTGCACTAAATTGACCCAATGTATTTAGGTAACCTAATAGAAAACGTCATACTTGAATATGTATTTTTTCATAGTAATGAAAATGGATCTGCAGCAGCCATGTGTTTAAATGGGTCTGATCTGTTAAACAATTTGTTTCAGTTAAACCATTTTATTTTAACATGACCAGGAGTACATTCTGAAATTCTGTCCTATGAAAAACGACAGCACACTATTTATTGTAGGAGCTTAAACATAAAAAGTGAACAGGTCATCTTTAATAAAAAAATAAAAAATTGCGAACAGATCTCAAACACAAACTTTCAAAAGTTTTAAATAAGTATTTATTTATATGAGGTATATGGTATAAGGTATAATAACGCAATCTCAGAATTTTGAAAACAAGTTTGAAAACTTCTAAAACACTAAAATCAGATTAAGTAACGTTTATTGCCAGTGTTTTCAACACAACGGGGTATTTTTTGTGTGGATGGTGACATGTTTGGAATTCAAACTAAAAAACAAAGCACCTCAAAATACAGAAAATACAGAAAACTGTTTTTTTTTCTGATGTTTGGCCGGTAAAGCCCACTACCCCCATACAGATTCCAGATGAATACAAGGTCTGCTTGAATTCACTCTAAAGTCACTTATTACACTTTTTGTCTACTTTAACTTTTTAGGGACCTACACTGATGCAACCAAAGACACCAGCAAGTGGATGTGGTTAGTAAACACCACCAATGTGTTAAAGGAGCAATGCGTACCCTGCAGGATTAAACTTGCACATAAACCTGGTTGTTGGAAATGTTGCTTTTTGTGGATTTTACAAAGCCTCCACCAGTGAATTTTTGTTTATTTGTGTATTAAAAAAAAATAGAAAATTAATTTTAAAAAAATGGTTTGCAGCATATATTTAACAATTTGCACTTTCTTGTGTGAGGAGCAGACTTTTCTGAAACCTGACAATCAAGTATACATGGTGAACATGTACAGTGATATGAATGAAATCATCAACACATAATGAAGCCACTGGCAGTAACTTGGATGAAAACCAAGCATAAACTGTAGCACAGATTCTTACAGTTCGACTTTGGTACAAAATGTGTTATTTGAAATTATGAAACCAGAATAAAGTAGAATTCATTGGAAAATGTCTATTTATCAGTTGCCATAAATGTGAGGGCAAATTCACTCATGAACTGGTCGACAATTGAAAAGTATTGACTGTTCTAATCAATGGTTTATTTAAGTGGCTAAAATGTGAAAATCACTCTTAATATTAAGTTACTATGGTGTAATCAGTCAGTTCCAATGGGTCTTTTCAACGACATCAAATTTTGCAGAAAAAAATGAAACGATTTGCGATTAATTGCGATTAATTAATCACAGTCATAATCAATCTTTAAAAGTTGCCAATTTTTTTTTAATTAGTTGTGTTTGTGTTGTTCTTATTGTGCTCGAGTTGTCAGGTTGAAAACTATGTCCTGGTGAATAATAAACTTGTTCTTTGACATGTAAGTTTACAGCACTTTACTATATATATTATTTGTATTTCAATTTGTTGGCGAATTTTCGAATGTTTTAGACTAAAGAACGCAGCAATATTCACCCTGCTTTACTTTAAAAAATACTTTATAAATAAACTTTTTTCTTATTTATCTGTTTCACTTGAGTTTAGCAGTTCTCTCCCCAATTTGTAGGTTTGATTAAAATAGATTCATTAGATTAATTAATCGCACACCCACTTCAGATCCAGCCATTTCATACCGGGTCCTGGATGTCGAGAGTCGATTAAGCATTTTATTTTCAATATTATTTAACTTGCTATTGTCTTCACTTAAATACAGTAGTAGTCGCTACAGCAATACCAATGTTACTTTATTTCCTTCTATTGGGAACTTATTAAATACCTTTTTCTTTATTATTTTCTTTAAAAAAATTTTTTTTTTAATTTATTTTAATTTATTTAACATGTTCATTATATCTTCATTCTAATTTATTTTGGGTTTTCTCGTGTTTTTTTTGTTTATTTAATATACATATCCTCCAGTAGGAATCTGGGTGAGGGGTTACAAGGTTCTAAATTGAGTGGGTTTAAATGTTTTTTAAAGGGCAACTAATGTGAAAACTCTCACTCACTAACATGTTTCAAAAGTCTTCTTCTCCAAGATGCAGTAAGTCCCTCATCATGACCATGTTTTGTACTTATTACTTTATAAAGTTCTCAGTGAAACAAGAGGTTACGAGAGCAGGTTACATATTTTCTTCCCTGTTGACACAAGACTGTTATGTGCGCAACCTCTTTTTAAAGTAAATCAGTTGCTGTTCGCGTAAAACACTGTTCATTTTGAATATTTTCCAGGTTTCTTCATCACCTGTCGCTCCACAGTATCTCAAGCTTTACTTTTAACAGATTAAAAAGGTGTAGAGAATGTATGTATTATACAAAATTCACAGATAATTACTTGTGTTTCTTCTTGTGAGTCATAATCCGATCAACTGACTCCCATTTACACTTGATCACAAGAGTTGAATTCTCATTTTAAATGTTGAATTCAGGATTATATGTTGACCCTACAATCCGCTTATTATCTTCCGCAGAAGAATTTCACACAGTGTTGCCCTGGAAACCACTGAGACCTGGGCTGTTCATGAACTTCCCAAGGTCGCCGAGATGTGAGTTACTTTCAAGATGTGACCAGCAAACCATTTTGTTTTCTTTAAACAATGTTTTGATTTTCTTGCAGCTCCATCCAGAACATGCTTTGTTTAAGGCACATCAAGAGAAGGGCGTTTAGTAACAATACTTGTAAGAATCCTCCATCAATCCTGAAGCAACTCAATAGTTGAGATTGTAAACATTTTACAGAAGCATCTCAAACACTAGAATTACAATTTTCCTGACATAACCTCCATCAGTTCTCTTCAATCGGAGTTCATATTGTAAGTAACTCAAACAAGAACAAGGATTTGAAGTCACATGTTCGTCTGGTGTCAGGGATATCTGTGACAATCCATACGTGGAATAAATACCTCCGGAAGCTTTCAGTGGAATGACAGAGGGCTATATTACAATGTAAGTACAGATAACCTTGAAATAAAAATCATGTTCATGTAATGAAACGTATTAAACGGGTCAGTCTACTGTCATTCCAGTACAACAACGGTGTGAGAGAGATACATAACCGAGCCTTCAGTGGGACGAATATAAATAAACTGTAATATATATTCAATCCATTTCTTCACTTACTTCTCAGTCATGCTTGGATTGTTTCTCTTGTGGTTGCAGGGTTTTAAAGAACAACCACATTCTTAGAGAGATCCACACGGATGCTTTTAAAGGAGCGAGGGGTCCAGAAGTGTTGGAAGTGACTTCTGGATTTATAATTTTTCATTTTAGTCTCTAGGAATCATACAAAATTAGTTAAGGAGGCTCAACAAGATGACAAAACAAGTAATAATACTAATTCTATTACTTCCACTAATCTTTTAATTTAATTCAAATCATTTCTAATAGTGCAGTCTATATGATGATAATATAATTCACAGGATAAGCATTGTAGCAGACAATCTTCAACTAAGTCTAAACAGAATGTGAGTTCAGTTTTTATCCTTCAAAGTCTAAATTTAAATAATAAAAATCTTGGCATGAGATCTTGGCATCTCTGGTTTGTGTGTTAAATTAATCGTCTCCTTCAACACACAAACCAACCCACAAAACAACATTCTTCTTAACATCTCGCAATTAAATCCACTATAACATCGACATATGATTTTGAAAGTTTTCAGTAGCTGGAAATGTAATATATATATATACTGGCTATTAAAGATCTTGAGGAACACTGTTATCGCTGTGGGATACAACATGAACATGTAAGGAGTTGATTTTTATTTAATATTTAATTGTTTGTATTTATTTTATTATTTAATTACTATTTGATTGGGTATAACCTGGAGAGAAGTACAGGTATAGATGAAAAATAATACAAAAACAGAGATTGTGTCAATTCAATTCAATTATTCCTATTTAAGTGTCTTATCATAACTGAATACACTTTACAGTTGAAGTAAGACTATATTGGAGAAAAGAAAAAACAGATCCCAGCAACTCAATAATGAGTGAATCACAGCATTGCAGTGGCGAAGAGAAACTTCCTTTCACAAGGCAGAAACCTCGAGCAGGACCAGACTCAGTGTTGACGGCCTCCTGCTGCGACCGGCTGGGAGAAAGGATGGGGGGATAGACACATGGATGGAGAAAAGAGTGAGGGGGGGATACAGTGAGAGAAAAGGGGAGAGCATAGAGTAGAAGAGTCCATGGAGAAATCTTCTTCTTCAGCCCTAACAAGCTCACTGTACCCCACTTCCTCATGTGCCACCTTGCTTTCGCTGACCTCTGCATTGGAGTCTAGCAAGATTGCAAAACGCATGGCTGTACTCGTCTTCACAGATTTTCTCCTGGTGCTCTTTTTCCCCCATCAACTCCTTCACCAATCCCTTCCTGTACGCCTTCTTTACAAAGGCTTTCAGGAAAGATGCGAGTCGCCTCATGATTTCGGCCGGATTGTTTAAAAGTCCTTCATATATATTCATATATATATTTATCGCACTCATGCTAACGGATCAAGTTAGGAGTCAGAGAGAAAAAAATTCCATGAACACACCATTAACACATCAAATGATGAAGGGTTTCCATCTCCCATGTTTAAGTTGTTGTGAGTTTATATCATCAGTTTATCAGTTTGACGTTAAATAAACACTTCCGGTTGTTGTGCATGTCAATGATTGTGTTCTTAGTGTTTTGCTTTACTTGCTCGCTTGCCATGTTTTTTTCAGTCGAAGAAACGCAAAATTAAAATTTGGAATTTTTATGCATCTGTGTACAAAGTAGTTGCCTTTCCATATGTCCCGGCAACGGACTGATGACCTAACCAAGGTGTTTATTACTAAAACACCCCCCCCAGGAAATGTGAGAACAGCTGCAACATTATTGCATTCCTGCTTATTCCCAAAACTTGAAAAAAAAAAGTGAGCTGGAACAGACTTTGTCAACCAACCTAACTGTATAATTCCTTCCATGACACTTTCATTTTATTTTCTATTTTCTTTCTGATAACATACTTACAATGTTATATTATCATCATTATCATTACATCTCATGTTCAAACAGTTTGTTTTTTCATTTCATATATTTTTTTCAACTTTTCACTGGATCACTGCTTGTCATTACAAAATGTTTTGTTTATTTATTGAACATTCTGACACTCAATTTTCATAATCCAGGTCTTTACAACCATGGAACAGATGTTGTTTTATGTTTCTTGTATGTTTTATACATAATACATATATTTTATAATTATATACTTTTGTAATAAATGCCTTAATAATATATTATAAATGGTAGCTTTATACTATATATTATATACTACTGTATATATAAATATGAAGTATTACTGGATGGTAAATCTCAATTTAGAATTACTGCAACAAGCATTGTTTTCTAGCTGATAGAAAGTAAAATGTCCTTCCGTCAAAATAACAGTTAGGAAAACAACATTCCTAACTGTTATGTGTTGAGGAGAACAAGGTTGACTTCACAGACACTATGTTCCAAAAAAAAAGAAAATACATCATGTCAAATTGTCTGTGAACTTGCCTGCCTCAGACCTTGGCTCCTGCAAGGGTTTGATGGATGTGGTTACTGTAAATTATTAATTATTGTTGATGATTGAGTTCAAAGAATGACTAATGTTTACAAAGTTTACATGAAGAGGTTATATGTTTTTGCTGCACTTTAAATCAGTTTTGTTTTTGGTACTAAAGTTCTTGTGGGGCCACGATAAATGACTTGTGGGCTGGTCCGGCTTTTGTCACGTGTTTCGGAACATATTCCTCAGAAATAAACACAATTCCTTAAATGTTGCAATAGTGTTGTCTTTGTGGATGTGTGCAGTTGCTTAAACTGACCACGTGGTGGAGAAGTTGGACAAGCGTCTCTCGTTTAGTTTAGAATATTCATTTAATTGTATTTCCCCGTTACTTTTGTGCTGTATTTCAAAACTATAAAGGAAAATTTACCAGATTATTATTTATTTTAGTGTTTTATTTTTCTTAATGTTATATTTTTTAGTCCCGCCTCCTGCTGTGACGTCATCGTAGGCTAAACTTTTCCTCTGCAGACTTTGGATCTTGAGTCTTCGCTCAAACACACAAGATGACGATGCCCGTGGTTTTTATTTGCCAATGACCCACGTCTGACTATAAATCGGAATATTTCGGGGGCCTGATATTTCTGGGGGCCGCAGGTACTGGACATGGCTCACGGGTCAGCTGGCTGGTTGGGACTTCTCTTCTGCGCCACAGCCATCGCTGTGGTCGCGGGTGACTCTGGTATGTTGTTGCAGATTTTTAAAACTTTTAATCTCACCCTATAGCCAGAGCTTTTTTGTGGTCGAGATGTCTGCCTGAGTGGAGGTCTGGAATGTTTCATTTCCTCCCCCTCTGGCAGAGACAGTAACAACAGAGAAGACTCCTGAAGAGTCAACACCAGTGTCTCTTATATATCTTTGTTGAAGTAAGAATCTCTGGAAATCCTGGTGTTTTTTAAATGTGTTAATCTGAACTGTTGATGGTCTTGCATTAAAACATCAAGTCACTTTCTTGTTTTAAATGATGATTAAGTGAATGGAGGTTGTTTACATTTCTATTGAAGAATTTCTCGGCATATATTCCAACCCTCTCCAGCAACCACGTCCCCTAAATGATCTACATTTATATGTTATTCCACCCATAGTTTATTTAAAGTTATAGGACGAAAGATGGCATTATAAGGATTAATTGTTTGAAAAATGTATTAAATATAATAGTATTAAATTGTGTATCTGATCTTGTCAAATTGAAAAAGTAATGATCTTGTTTTTCTTTCTTTTTAATAGCTTATGAGTTTTTTTTAAAGTCAGCATATCCCCTTTTTCATTTTAAATAGTATCGAGTACTGTGACAACATATATTTATTTTCTTCTCATCTGTACAGCTATATACTGTTCTCTTAATGCACATATTTTCAGTACACACATGTTTCTTTTGACCTACATTAAAGAAACAACTCGACTAATGAATAATGGGTGGTTACAAATGGCCACTAAACAAATGGATAGACATCAATTACACTTGTTTTTTTCCTTTCCCGTCTACATTTATTTTCATTTACAGCCATTGTCGTCAGCACTGTAGAAACTACTACCACACATCTCTGAAGAGTTAGTTTCTTGTTCCTTTCTTTTTAAAATCATTAAACAATGGACTCTGTTTTGATTAATTTATATTTATCTAAACATAATTACATGGATTCGAGTCACTTTAATGAGACATTTAATTGCAATGAGGTATTTAATTTAAATAGAGTAAGTAAGTAAGTAAGTAATTTTTATTTGTAGAGCGCTTTTCCAGACCAGGGTCACAAAGCACTTTAACAATCAAAACAATATTTAATAAAGTATATACTTTAAAGATCAAGATAAAACTGATAACACAACAGGAGTTCCAGAAAATCAAAGAAAAGCCTGAACAAATAAAAACGTCTTAAGATGTTTCTTAAAGGAGTCAGTAGACTCCATCAAGCGCAAAGAGAGAGGAAGATCCATTCAAGTCAAGTCAAGAGTTGACACCATTAGCTATGTAAATGCTTTAAGAAGACTTAATTTTATGTATCATATTCAATATTATATTGCTTTCATCACTGTGATCGCCGTGTGAATTTCCAAAAGTGTATAATATTATGAAGAACCTGTCGATTAATTTGAACTTCCAAACAGTCCAGCAAACAGGAAGGCGACCGCCCAGAGCCTCTGAGCCTGTCGTGATCCGGAGTCACACCTCCAAACTCCACATGAGCCGAGATGAGATCAACCGTCTTCGCTTCAAGCCCACCATCGACACCCTCCAACTCTCCGAGGGCCACGAGGCCAGATTCAACTGTTCCATCGACGTACCCGACTCCAGGCTGGAGGCCACCATCGTGTGGGTGAAGAACGGCCAGGACTTGTCGGTGCTGGCCAATGAGCTGCAGACCGTCGCCGACGGGGTCATAACCCTCCTCTCCACTGTCAGGTGTGTGTTGAACCTTGTGATCAATGTGAAGCATCTTGTGAGTAACACTCTACTCCAGCATCCTTCAGGTGCAGCAGGCGGATGCGGGAGAGTACCGATGTCGACTCATTATCAGCGACACTGTCGTGGAGTCTCTACCCATCACCGTCAAGGTGGAAGGTAATCGCTTCACTCTCTTCTGCTTATGTGAGGTCGGTCAGGGGGCCCCTGTTAGGGCCTCCACTTAGAGCTGAGAAAATACTGATTGAACAATAGTTGATCTTGATTTTATGGCCATAGAAATTTTAAAAATGAATGTGCAGAAAGTGATTTTTTTGTTTCGAGTTCAGTTACAATTTTAACATCTAGTAGTTACTAGAAATTATCTTGAGATTTAGTACTTACTTATAAGGAACTTTATATATAACAGCTTATAGCATGCTAATTTTCGAGAATCGGACCGAGAAATATAAACAAGATGATATTATATATAACATAATTACAAAAACTTTGTGATATTTACTATTAATTTTGCTAAATAATCAAATAGTTTTTTTAGTTGGTGTGGTAGGACTGAGCAGCCTGAATAGTCTCACTCTTGCTGAAGTTGTTACTAAAATAAACGTTCTAATTTATTTTCTAATATATTAAACACTCTAAAACCACTAACTTTTTTAGATTTACAAGCTTGTCCAAGTACGTACATTTTACTAGGAATTTCAAATGATTTATTTATTGGTTATTTACAATAAAAGCCAAATATTAATAAAATGGGAAAATATAAAAATGGTTAGCTCTACAACCTATACTTCAGCACTGCTTTTTTCCTTGTCTAGCTACCTCTCAGTGAACTCATCCCTGTTTTTTTCACTGTCAGAATGCATGCAAATGTCACATACATCGTCGTATGTGTAGCCCAATGAATTTTAGAGCAGTTATACTTGTTCAAGTGCACGTGAGTGGCGACAGGATCAGTGACGGGTCACGATGAAGTCGCTGAGAAGTGTTCGACGAGAGAAAGAAGAAGGGAAATGACAACGAACCACTTTCTGGCCGCTGCTTAGAAAAAGAAAGAGGAAACTTTGGTTAAAAGTGTCTCACGGCCTCTGTTGTACGTCCTCGGCAGGTCTTCCCACGTTCACTCAACAGCCAGAAGACAGAAACGTGACCAAGGACACTCCCTTCACGCTCTTCTGCGCAGCGGTCGGACCCCCGGACCCGGTGAAGATCCGCTGGCTTCGGGATGGATTACTTCATAGGGAGTTTTATAATTCTCCCAGCAACTTCACGGTGACAGGTTCGCACCTACACACTCAAGGAGGATCTACTCCTTCTTTAATTTTCCGTGAATGTTCCACAACACAATGAATCACATATAGTTCGACTCGCTTGAATCAGATGCTGTTTTAATGGTAGTCTTAACCGTAGCTCATCACTTGTTTTTAAGTATCACAGGCTAAGTATTTAAGTTCCCCATGTCTGCGACTTTGACGCTAATATGTTTGAGCTGTCATCAAATTCTTGTTGTTTTTTTCCATTCGGCCTCGCCAGTGCTGCCTCAGCATCAACCGCTCATGACTAACTGTTCAGCTACTCTTTTTGTATCTGACACTTGAGTGGAGTTCAAGTCACAAATCAAGCTAGTTGACCGGAATTATTTCCGTTAGGTTCCCAAACTACAAACCAACTCCCCCATGGAGAGCTGTACGGCCAAAGAGATATTAAAATATGACTATAAAATTTGCATTTCCAGAAGAAAATGCAGTGCGAATGCTGAATCTGCTGAATCTGTAAACTGAAGAAAGAAATAGAAGTAGAAGTAGTAGTAGTAGTAGAAGTAGTGGGAGTAGGAGTAGGAGTAGAAGTAGAATAAGTAGTAGAAGTAGTATATGAATTAGTAGTGGGAGTAAAGTAAGTAGTTGAAGTAGTAGTAGAATTAGTAGAAGTAGAAGAAGTAGTAGAAGTAGTAGAGTTTTTTAGTAGAAATAGAAGTAGAAGTAGTAGTGGAAGTAGAATAAGTAGTATAAGAATTAGTAGTATAAGTAGAAGAAGTGGGAGTAGAATAAGTAGTAGAAGTAGTAGAAGAATTAGTAGTAGAAGTAGAAGTAGGGGTAGTAGAAGAAGTAGTAGATGTATAGTTAGTAGTTGTTGAAGTAGAAGTAGTAGAAGTAGTAGTAGAATAGTAGAATAATTATTAGTAGAAGAAGAGGTAGTGGGAGTAGAAGTAGTAGAAGTAGAAGTAGTAGAAGTAGAATAAGTAGTAGAAGTAGTAGGTCAAATTATAAGATATTAAAATACAAAAATTGCATAAAATACCAAGGTGAAATTATTATCTATATTATACTATTGAGAAAATGTATAATGTACAGCTAATGAAAATAAATGCAATAAGGAAGGTGTGTAATATAATAAAGGATTTGAAAAGTTGAAATGTTAATACGAGTTTCCTCTGATAATAATAATGTAATTTGCTTACAAAAAACATCTCACTCGCTCCAAAAAATTCCTCCCGATGAATCTGGTCAGAGCGCCAAACACATGTGGACCAGATCCTCACACCTGCGTCCAGAAGTACTCGCACAATGCAGTTGTACTCTTACTCTCTTTCTTCATGTTCCAAGTTGTTCTGAACATTACAGGTATTATTGGGGGTGTTTATTAGGTAACACGTCATAAACGATTACCAATAAGCATTAGAAGAATTCAGTTACCAACCTAAACCCGGCCATCATCTTAGATATAAACTTAATCTCACTTTTGATTAAAATGAGGATACGATACATTTTTTCGTAGAGCAGATAATTCATCTTTTCACCCCTTAATAGACAAGATGAGAACCATTCATTTCAAAGTCAGTGTTTCATCGGAGAGCTACCAGTTCTCTAGAATTACCCAGAAGACACTTGGGATTGGATTGAGTCAAACAGCCCAACAAACCGTAGACTTGTCCACCTTTATCTCTTATTGACTGTTTTCTTATCAGTCTATGTTATTCAGACTAAACACGTGTGGTCCTTGAACATCACACCAGATGGACTGGGTTTGCCTCCACAAATTAAGAAAAACAAAAGCACTATGCCTGCAATTATTAGAAAAAGAAAACAGTTAACTTCCCCTTTACCCTTTGAAACTTAACATTTGTTGATAAATGCACGACCTCTGCTCTCTTTATGTTCTAACCCTGAGTTTACAGCCGGTAGCTGAGGGGGGTTAAAGGTTCAGAGCTTTGGTCCTGCTTGTGCAAGGTCCCTGGCAGAGGCGGCGTGGGGTTTTGCTGTGCAGGGAGTCTGTTCGGGGGTTGGCCGCAGGGACAAAGAACCCTTTCAAGGGACGTCCCACTACCCAGCCGGGAGGGGCTGGACATAGAGGCTGGCAGAGTGCTGGCTCACAGAGCTCTGTCAACAATTCTTCAGCAGCTCTGCTGTGTTTACCTCAACTTTTCTCAACACCCTTTAAGGTTTCGTACGTCTGCAAATTCCTTCGTGACAAATACATCGGGCCAGATTGTGAGAAAAGGGGTGTTTTTTTTGGCTGGTCTAAAATAATCTTAGTGATTAATAAAAATAAGTCACGATTCTGCAAACCCTTGTGTTATCTCTGGGTCAAGGTGACCCGAATGCCATGAAGACAAACATGTTTGTGGTATCCCTTGTGTTGCCTCTGGGTCAAGCCCTCCCTGCCTTCCAGAAAAACATAAGCAGTGGTGGAGGCAGTTTATTACGTACCTTAAACACCTTTGTTTCGGGTCACCATGACCCAGAGATAACACAGGGATTAAAATACATACCCTCTTTTCAGACTATAAGGTGCACTTAATTTTTTTTTATTTTCTCCAAAATTGAAGGTGCACCATATAGTCTGGTGCAACTTATGAATTTATTTTGGTTGTTACGGACCTCGAACCCATTTTATCTGGTACACAGCGTGGTGGGAACCCATCAATTCCCACCATGAGGCTCCGTAGAATTTCTCGTCAGGAGCCTCCAGTAACTATGCAGTAAAAGAAAATGTACCTTATGTATAAAAAAAAGACACGTTCATTGATACTGCCCCCTATAGTCTGTTGCGCCTTATTGTCCGAAAAATATTGTAATATAGAATTGAAGCTTCTTTATTGAAAAATAAAAGAATACTTTTTGGTTATTTTGGTGGATAAAGTAAGTAAGTAAGTAAGTCATTTTTATTTGTATAGCGCTTTTCCAGACTAGGGTCACAAAGCGCTTTAACAATCAAAACAATATTCAATAAAGTATATACTTTAAAGATCAAGATAAAACTGAATTCATTAAGTAAGACACACCAGGCAGGGAAGTTGAAGAAGTAAGTAAGTAAGTAAGTAATATTTATTTATATAGCGCTTTTCGAGACCAGGGTCACAAAGCGCTTAGACAATCAAAACAATACTCAAAAAAGTAATGCAGTCATGGTGCAATAGGTGAAGACCATGAGGTCAAGAAGTGAAATGGAAGTTTCATAGCACACTAGTTAGCGGTGACGTTGTCATCATGATTCATGGGCACAAGATCATAAAATGAGTGTATTAGGCGAAGGGCTTGTGTATGAAAGTAAGTGTCTAAACAAGAAGGAGTTGTCTCGCCTGCAGTTAATACAAAACTCTAGCTCTAGTAGAAGAACTCACATTTCCCCGATCCTTAAAACTCTTCACTGGCTGCCAGTTTCTTTCAGGATCAACTTTAAAATTCTGGTTCTTACTTTCAGAGCTATTCATGGTCAGACTAAACCTTCGCTTTGTTCTTGTCTTCAATTATATAGGAAGTGTTGATGACAACATTGGCTACCTTTGCTGAGTCAGTGTTACTGAACTTCCTGTCGTGTCTTTGTTTGCTCTGCTTTTAAAAGTACAGCTGTTTGATTTGCACAGCTTGACTTAAAATTCAGTGATTTTTTTCACACCGTAATGACTACTTTCAAGACCTTCAGCACTTCAGACCAAGCACTTCATCAAGCAAACATATGATGAAATACAACCAACAGATCGTTTAAGAAAGAAATCATGGAAGAAATTAATCTGGAATACTTTAACTCATGAGGCTCCAAGTATGATATCTCTGAAGCACATTTGGCCTCTCAAACCTTTAAACCAGCAGGGAAAGTATGACAACAGTATCCGAAGAACTTTCCAATAACTTTTTTTTTTTTCGTGTGTGTGAATGGCGTGAGGTAATGTTTCCGTAAGGGAGACAGTGCAGAGAAAAAAACACAATAGCGACATTGTCGTTGAGTCGCTCTCCAACTCTCTCTGTGTTACTGGAGAGTCCGAACGACAGGAACTGTGTGACCAGGAAAAGGAAGGATTGTAAACACATAACAGGGAAGAGGCAATGATTCAAGTCTCAAACCTTTGACGCATCGTAAAACAATGAGTCACTTTTTCACTTGGCACAGTCACAGATTCCCCGAAATAACACGTTTACCTCTCATGTCAAATATGTCTGAGCTTCTTTTAAGGTCCAAACTCACTTTTTTTTTAATTGTATTTATTTCTTATTTTTGTCAACTACAGGTGTGGACAAGTTCACTCAGTTCAGCTGTGAGGCCCATAACTCAAAGGGGCTCACCACCTCCAGAGAAGCACATGTCCAAGTCAAAGGTAAACTCAACAAACTCAACAGTTAAGAAGGTCCTTTATTCCTGCAGATAATCCAGTTATTAGCTCGGTTAAGCCTGCATCGAACCACTAGCATGTTCTAGACAGGATGGTGTGCTTCGCACCTGTTTTGGCTATGGAGACATCTGAATTTTTCAAACCATTCTGGGATTTTAATCTTCTAAAAATATTCATTGTACATCCTTCATGCACACAACGCGTCTGATTTATTTGAAAACACTAGTATTTACGGAAGAATTCTAGGAAGAAAGGAATCAATAGTTGATGCTGTGATTGCTAGCAAAGTCTTTTATTTTAAAACAATATCTTCCAGACGTTTTAATTTTTTTTTTTCTGAACGTCGTATTGAAGAATGGGGTAAAAATAAAAATGTATTTAACCGTTGTGCGGCCTTTGGGTCAAGGTGACCCGGTGGCTTAAAAACAAATATTTGAGGTATCCCTTGTGTCTTCACCTGGAATACCATAAACGCATTTGTTTTTAGGCCTTCGGGTCACCATGACCCAGAGGCCACTTAAGTGTGCTCAACATAATGAGGGAAAAACTGAAATCTAATTCAAGTTAGATTAGTCAAAGCTCTGTGTTCCATGTCAATTTAAATGTGCCCATATAGCATTTCCACATATTCATACTTTTCTACTCACAACATAGAACGAACAGTCTTCATAGGCAGACATTTAAAGTCAAGATTTATTTTCAGCTTCCTCTGAGTAAATGGTTATTCTGTAAAATGTACATTTTTAAATATTTTCCTCTTGTATGAATGGGTTTAAAGTGAAATAATACAGTGTCTTTAATGTGAAATGCCACTAGATAACACTCTAAACTTGGAAATGATACCAGGAATAATTGAATTAGTAGATAAGAGCCAGAGTTTCTTAACCATCTAGTGGTGTTTTTAAAGTGAAGACACTGTATTATGATACTGTGATCAGATGTTTCATGAAGCTTAATCCTCCCATCCTTTACCTCAAACGTAGAGATGTTTATCTTCTTTGCCCTGATCCAGGATCTGATGTGTGAATCCACATCCACAACCATTTATTGTGTTCACTGTCTTGCAGTGCCTCCTAGTCCTGTGTCCGATGTTGTTGTAACCGAGAAGCAATCCAGCAAACTACTGCTGAGCTGGACACCCGGTCACGACGGCTTCTCTCCCCTGTCCCGGTGTCTAATCCGGGTAATCTCACGGTTCTCACGTGGACTGGCGTTTCATCTGAGATGGAATCTTGACACGCTCTCTCTCTGCCACAGGTCAAAGAGGTGAGCCGGAGGATCGGCGAAGTGACCATCACCAGGTTCGTCAACGCCACCGTGCCGCCGTTCCGGTCGGAGATCCCGGGACTCAAGGCCATGACGTGTTACAACATGAGCGTTTCCTGCAGCAATGAGGTGGGGACCTCCCCTACTTCCGCCTGGATCCAGAGCAACACCACCGAAGGAGGTGTGTTTCACTTGTAGGAAGAGATCTGAAAAAATGTTGACGAAAACATTTCATTTTTAGCAACAACTTTGATAGGATAAGAACATCTTTAAATACATGATTTTGGGTTATGGTCGACCTAATTTTGAACATGTCATTGAGCCGGCTCCGAAAAAAACTAGCTGGGTTTTTTGGTCCCTGAAGCTCCTCAGCCATCATCGTAAATATGTGGTTCACCAAACGTCTCATTATGTAATTACACGACTGCTGTCCCGGGTCAAACTGCTCTTTGCTTCTCTGTTTATTTTAAGACATATTTGATTTTAAGTTCATACATTCTTGTTTCATTACATACACATATTTGGCATATTTAACCTGAAGGATTCCACACAATGGATGTGAATTGTTGTTTTTCTCATGTTGTCCAGAAAGGTCAGAAGGGGAAATAGGAGTGCCTTGCTGAAAAAACACAAGTTCGTAGAGGGTGGAGTTGTGTTTCCTTCCTAAAAAACCACACAGAGGGATATTTTAGATCAGACTTTGATGGTCTCGTGTAGGAAATGAGGACATTCCAAACTTTTCAAATGACTCTACAGTAAATAGATCTTGTTTTGATTTTCTATATTGAGGTATTTTGTAATTTGGAATGAACGTAACTAAACTGATTATTAATAAACAAATTAATTACTCATAGGTATCATTAAAAACACAGTGTACATTCAAATAATAAAGTAAACTTCAGTCCTAAATGCTAGGTTGCCAGATGCGTTAGCTTAGCAACATCCCTGCCCAAGTCAAAACCACAGCAGTCTTATCTTATAACTGAATTCCAAAAACATTTTTCTTTCTTCGCAGTCCCATATGATTTGAGGAATTCTGTTTCATAATGTGTTTTTATAATTTTATATCGTTCATTTTTTTTAACTAACTTTGAAAGAAGCTAGGTGTGTTAGCAACTAGAAGCTATAAAAGTGAATGATTGCTACAAAACTGAAACTACAGGACAACTATATTTGAACATATTATTGAAATAAATAGATTCTTTTCTTACCGATAACACCAACAAAACATACCTTTCTTGGTGGACTTCATAAATAACTCGTAGTCTCTAATGGATTCATCTAAAACGGTGTAAACGTAGCACAGCGTTAGCATTATCGATAGTTAGGATTTATTTATTAAGAAATATTGTTCTCAACTCTTCCTCCATCTCCCCGACACAGTGCCGTCGGTTTACCCTCGTAACGTGACGGTTCAGAGGAACGACTCGTGGCTGATGATCCGGTGGAAACCTCCGCCTGAGGACAAGATAAACGGCATCCTGCAGGGATATGATGTCATCATCAGACACGGGACGCAGGTCAACAAGGTGAGGACGAGGAATTTTTATTTCTGTGTGATGATTTTATTGTGTGTTTTTTTTGTGGGTCAAAATGTTTTATGGCTGAGATAATGTTGAGTCATGTGAGGTGAATATATATATATATATATATATATATATATATATATATATATATAGTGGTCATAAACAGTGTATAAAATGTTAGTTTAAGAGTTAAAGAGAAATATAAATGATTAGATTACATTATAAACACAATATAATTGTTAGATATAGATATACAGTAGATATATAATAGATATAAATATATAGATTTAGATGTAGATGTACATATACATATACATATACATATACATATACATAATATACATATACATATACATGTAGATATAGATATAGATATATAGATGTATAATAGATATAAATACAGATATAGATATATAGATATATATAGATGTATAATACATATAAATATAGATGTAGATATATAGAGATAGAGATAGAGATGTATAACAGATATAGATACAGATCTAGATGTAGATATAGATGTAGATATAGATATATAGATGTATAATATATATAAATACAGAAATAGATATAGATATAGATATATAATACATTAGTTGTCATCAAGAAATAAATTGAATTACACAAAAAACTGTGTCAAAAGTCAAATATAAGTTTCTACATTTGCCAACTGATCCACTTCCTTTAAAATAATCCTAAACAAGGGTCATGAAGACAAAAGAGGAAATCTTTATAATAACAAATGAATGGTGATGTAATTACTCAGCATATGATCCTGTCCAAGGAAGCTAATATGACGTGAAAATTGTTTTTACTTTGGCTCGTGCTGAGTCACAGGGATGTGAATGGAATATAGTGCAGGATGTGGACAGAGGCCTGAATATCTATTGTTCAGTCAGGTGCTGGGGTCACAATGGATCTGTCGTCACAGCAGTGACGGGAATGTGTGAATCGCCGATACATACTTGCCTTTTTTTTTCCATTTGGTCGTTATTTTGCTTCCGTTTGGATTTAGTTCCTTTAGATAAGGTCAATCATGTGCCCGCCACAGAGGAACTCCAGATGTGCTCTTGTGAAAGACAGTCTCATGTTCTAATGTGACCCGACGTTTTCTCTCCTTCCCCTTTTGCCACTTCCAAGTTTCACATTGATGAGGCTGCTGTCTATCATATACTGTAGACACCAGGCAGGTGCATGTGGTGTCGAGGTCAGCGTTCACTCCACCTCATTGATTTATTTTTTTATTCAGGCAATATCAAGTCAGTTTCAATTTATTTAAAAAAATGTCTCTTTATGAACCAGGTTTGTTAAAAATCGAAGTAGTTCTGAGTTAAGTGAGGTAACTTTAGGTTAAGAGCTCGGCCAGATCTGGTTCTCTGTCTACAGTTATCTGACCCTCATGAGGTCCAAGTAAAACTCACTAGAACTTTTTTTATTACTTTAGAGTTTCAAATTAATATACAATTCAAACAATGCAGCTTTTTATGATTTAGATCATTTTTTAAACTGTTTTTGTGTGTATATTGAATATATATTTTTAATTTGTATTCATGAAAATTCTCATTATTTATTTATTCAAATATGCTATTCAAACAAACTAAGTATATTTATTTGCTACAAACATACACTCAGATGCACTTACACACATTCATATAAAGTATATACAGTATTTATTTTATAATATCTCTTAATTTAGTTTAAAAATCTTTCATATTCTGCTTGTAACTTTAGTAAATAGATTAATACTACTTTATTTATCACAATGTATAAAAAAATACAAATTGATCTTTTTGGCCTTAGATTTGACTGCTTATTTTATTGATTTTAATCAAAAATAGCAAATAATTATCTTCAAAAACATGTATAATTTTATATATATTATATATTTATGGAATAGTTCCAACAAATTTAACAGTTTTTAAAATTAGTATTTCAATAAAATTACTGCCATTGTATATTGTGGCTCCTCTAGAAATGTCAGGTCCAAAGTCTTTTTTCAACTTTTTTCAAGTACACAATGACTCAAAAGGAATGTTTGATTAAAACATTACTATGGTGCTGGAACAATGTTTCACTGAAGAATCATTTTCAACCGTAAAAATGTGCTTTCAGATCCGCAGGTCCACCAACACGGCCTTCGTGGCTCTAGAGGAATTCAACACCACCTACAGCGTGGAGGTGGCGGCGTGCACGCAGGCGGGCAGCGGCATGGTCAGCCCACCGGTCTATCTCTTCGTGCATGAAGACAGTGAGTAGCTCTTCACCTCATCACTGGCCACATGTGATGTGTCTTGTAATAAGTTTAGAAACAGTACGTCTGATTGTAAATCATAAGCCAGGTGTTTTTATGAAACTGACATTCTCGTAATCTAAAATCGTACCCTCTTTTTCACTTACTTCGGTGTCATGTAAAGTACACGATTATCGTTGGATTATTTAGTAGTTTTGTTGTGTGTTTTATATAGTTGTGTTTTGGATTAATACAACTGAAACCATACAGTTTACAGAAACACATTTATTATACCTACAAAAACAATAAAATTATTTTTTAATTGACATTATTTCTACATCAATTGATTGCTCCTGATGGTTGAGCTGGCGCGCTGCGTCGCAGCCTACTCCCATCAGTGTGTGATTGTGTGTGTGAATGGGTAAATTTGTAACTTAGTGTAAAGAGTGCTGAATAAGCATAGAAAGCGCTATATAAGTAAGAGCCATTTACCATTTAAAATAAATAACAAATATCGGTGGAAAAAAAATGTGATAAAAATATGTTTAAAAACCAAACAAACAAAAATAAATTCATAATATTATTATATTATTAGAGAACACTAAATGTACAGTAGGTGTAAGCCGTTCCTTGACCATAATGTTCCTGTTATATCTTTATAAATTAAAAAGTGATGCCCCCAAGTGAACTTTTCACTTTTCTTTTTCCGAATTTAGTGTAAGTTTTTGATCAATTTTGCAGACTTTTGTTGGTGCACACTTGAATTACTCAAATGAACATCCTTCAAAGGAACTCCTAAATTGGGTCAACCAAAGAAAAAAAAGCTCTGCTCCAATTCCAGTAGGATACAGTTTGCCAGCTATTGGGAGTTCTTGGCTGCAGCACTAAAGACAAGAATAGCCAAAAGAAACTGTTATAAATCTAAATAAAGCTCATCAAAACACTCATGAATGGAGCAATTAAAAGAAAAACTTTTTTTTATAATATGATTAGAAACTCTTTGAAGATTTTTTTTCTACATGCTTGAACTATTTTAACAGCCAGACAGACGGTAGTAAAGTCTGGCTTCTTCCTTTTAAGTGCTGCTCACCGTGGTAACCAGCAACTTCACACCAGTTTCCAACCTAATGTTGCTATAAAAAGGGTAAAGCTATCTTAACGTTCAAAATAAATAGTTTAATCTTTCATCGCATGTTTCCCATTTCTTTCCACCACAGGGTCTCTTCAGTCCCCAACTTCCAGTCCTGACACTGGGTTTCCAGACGCTGTCAACGTGGTTTTAGGCGTCATTTGTGGCATTTGTCTTCTGCTCATCGTCCTCTGGGTGGCCATATTTGTGCACAACAGGACCTCTGGCTCCTGGTGTTGGTGTGTATGTTTTCTTCTTCTCCTCAACTCAGAGCTTATATAACCACTAGAACTCTTCAAAGCCTATTTTTCTATGGAAACAAATTGGCTTCTGGATGTGAATAAACTCTTTTATGGAGCACCTTGAGTACATTAAGTCTTCCTGCTTTTCTTAATAAACTGCTGCTTCCGTTTAGTCATTGTTTCCTGATGTCTGTAATGACAGCACAGCTGCTCGTGTTGACAACAGCCAGACAGAGATTGTTTAAAAAAATAAATAAGGAGAAAACATTCTTTACGAAACAGTGGAAATGTGTCGCCACCTTGTGTTGAGATGAGGAAACTGCATCTTTCAGTATATTTTCTCAGCTATTTTTTTCTTACCATGGCTCTCCCTTCAGGCGGTTCTTTGCAAGTCCAGATAAACTTCAACCTGTCGTGCAGTACAACGCCCAGAGAACCTACAACCGATCCGCCGTGGAAGTAACACGTACGTAACCAGGATTACTAGTGATAGTTCACCCGAAATTTCACTCAATTACTACTCACCCTCATGTCGAATAAGAGTTGGAATTATTTTCTGAGTAATCCTTTCCTTTTTAGAGTAATAGGCAAAAATGTAAATTTTAATGTAGCAACTGGAGCTGAGTTTGTCTTCATCTTTGTCCAAAAATAAACACTTAAAAACATCCAAATATGGAATGAATGAGTCCCTGAGTCTATTAGTGTTGGATAACCATATACGATAACATTAAACAAGTTAAAGTTTTAAAGGTATTTAAAATAATAATTCCAACCCTTCGTCAACCTGAGGGCGACAATAAGTGACAATTTTATTTTGGGTGAAGTATCATTTTAAGTGTTATATACCAACAATCGGCACAGATATTAAAGCTAGCTTTGTTTGCAGTCGCCCATCTCGGCATCTGCGAGGAGCTCCAGGCTAAACTTCGAGATGTGATGGTGTTGAGGAACCTGCTGTCCATTGGAAAGATTCTCGGAGAAGGTGAGGAATGATAATAATCCATTTTTAAAAAGTTAGCTTACTCAGTCCTAGTATTGTTTATTTATGTTTTGCTCAAAGGTTGAGCGTCCCCTCGTGAATGCCTCCCGGTCCTGGTGTCTATATGTTTGTATTAGTGTAGTAAAATGTATCGAAAAACGTATCGCTGTTTTATTTTATAATTACATTTGAATATGCATCATCATTTTTTTGTATTTTGTACCTCAAATATTGTGTTGAGGAAGAACTTATTTTGTCTTCGTAGGTGAGTTCGGGTCGGTGGTTGAAGGACAACTTAAGCAACCCAATGGAACCACCGAGAAAGTTGCCGTGAAAACGATGAAAAGTAAGTGACTCTTTTCCCATTCGTCAAAGGGTGTGTTCGACTTATTTATATTTGACGTGTTATTGCAGTGGACAGCTTTTCTCAGCGAGAGATCGAGGAGTTCTTGAACGAGGCGGCGTGCATGAAAGACTTCAACCATCCAAACGTCATCAAGCTGCTCGGTGAGTTAAAGTCAGCCACACAATCGTGTGGATCATTACGATGAACGTACTCGTTCTCTCAGGTGTGTGTCTGGAGGTGGGAAATGGAAACTGTCCTAAGCCGATGGTCATCCTGCCCTTCATGAAATATGGAGATCTCCACAGCTTCCTGCTGCGCTCACGGCTAGGAGAGAGTCAGATTGTAAGTTTGGGTCAATTTTACTAAACTGGCTGCTGTTGAATTCACCTTTACCCTATAATGGACCAAATAAACTTAATTTAAAAAATCTTTTTTAGCTTTTCCTGTCGTAAAATGTTCTTAGTTTGATTTAAGATAGTATAGCTTTATTATTTAATAAAGCATTAAGAGAATATATTCCAAGATACAAAGTGTTAATTTATCCACAAGCTAAGCTAAAATGTATACAATTCAATTCAAGATTTACTTCACTTAATTTCACGTTTCACCATTTAGTACATGTTACAGGGTGGAAAGGTTAACCCTAGCAAACAGTGTCTCTGTAATATAGATATATAGATGGACTTATCTGCAAGGGATGACAAAGTGCAAGTTATAAAGAACATCGATTAAAGGAAGTAACGCAAAGGAGAAAGATACAATCATTAACATAGAATAACATCACACTTTCACTCCATTCCTGCCCCCGAACTCAGAATGAAACAGCCTAATAGCACGAGGAATGAATGAGTCCCTGAGTCTGTTAGTGTTGTATAGCTATATACCATAACATTATACGACAATAGCGTCAAACTTTATCACAAACAAAATGTACATTTACTAGGAAGTATGACTATGATTGCTGTGTTGACTTTTTATTCTGGGAGGCTCGATATATTTTAAATCGCAACTAATGGTAAAACCCGACTCCCTTGACTCACATGTTTCAAATGTTGAAGTCATGTCTCTCATCATGACCATGTTTTAACTTATTAATATATAAAGTTCTCCGTCTGAAATCTCAGCAAACTAGAGGTTACGAGAGCGGAGTCCATTATGACGTAATAATGTTATTCACTCCTTCTCCAGCCAGCTGTAATCACACCTCGCTTTGTTTATTCAATGAATCCCTTGGAGTGGGGGACCAGATAAAAAAGGGAGCAGTTTTAACGGTTGACCCACTTAACATCATGGATATGAAGACGAGTTTGATAATCTACTCTTGCTTGTCCAGTTTCTACCCACTCAGACTCTGCTCAAGTTCATGGTGGACATAGCGATGGGGATGGAATATCTCAGCGGTCGCAACTTCCTGCACCGAGACCTGGCTGCACGGAACTGCATGTAAGTCTGTGTGAGAAGACTTCGGTGAGACTCCTGCAGGGTCGATATAATGCTCTCTGTTCTCTTAAAGGCTTCGAGATGACATGACGGTGTGCGTGGCGGACTTTGGACTGTCCAAGAAGATTTACAGCGGGGATTATTATAGACAAGGCAGGATAGCAAAGATGCCTGTCAAGTGGATCGCTGTCGAGAGTCTGGCAGACCGAGTGTTTACTGTCAAGAGTGACGTGGTAAGAATCCTATTAAGACCCGGAATTTGTCTTGTGATTTAGTCGCCATGGTTCTTGTAATGTGCTGGTACTACAAATTCATCATAGATTTAAGTTTTCACGTTAATCGCAGAATGTACTAACATTTACTGCCACGATAAACAAGTGGAAAAGTAATATTTAAGAACATGACAACACAAGACTGAAGGTTAAATATTTCAAGCTACATTAAAAAAAATGGCCTTTAATTGATCTCTGAGTATCTTGAGTATTAGGGCCACTCAAAGATTTAAGTGATGTAAAATACATTTTTTACTAAATTACATTTTTTTTTAAATACTTAAAATCATTACGAAGAGTCAATAGAGGGAAATGTTTTGTTGTTTTTAAAGCCAAGACAAATCTCCAAATATTTATTTTGCAATGCTAAAATGTTATGTACATTTGTGATATTTACATTATAATCCAAACCATATACATGTTCACAGTTCAGTGACTCTTAACCTTATATAAACATCTCCTACATGAACATGAACGACTGCTACTCCCCCGAAAAAATATCAATTTTTAAAAATATTTAGATTAAATACGACTAGATTAGATCTGTTAAAAGTATCATCCTGAAAAAAGATACATTATTTGAGTAATATTAATTCAATTATTATATAAATAGAAATTCAATTTTTGTAAAATATTAAAATAAAAAAGGGAAAATTGCCAATCATTAGAAAAATCTAGTTTGACGGCTAATCCTTAAAAAAGTATTCATTGCGATTTCTTTTGCTGCTCGCAGTGGGCGTTCGGTGTTACCATGTGGGAGATCGCCACACGAGGCATGACGCCGTACCCTGGCATCCAAAACCATGAAATCTACGACTACCTGCTGGAAGGACACAGACTGAAGCAACCTCCGGACTGTCTGGACGAACTGTGGGTGTTCCTATTCAATTTATACGTTATAAATAAACACTATCCTCATTGATGGATATTGTTGTTTTTTTTGTAGGTATGCCATCATGTTCAGCTGCTGGAGGCCTGATCCTCTGGACCGCCCTCTCTTCCCACAACTGAGAATAATGTTGGAAAAAGTAACGGAAAAGCTTCCCGAGGCCTTCAGTACAGATGATGTCATCTATATTAACACCAGCTTCCCCGATGAGGATCCAGACGGGAACCCTCTTCCTCCCGTGTGCACATCCTCGCCCTCCTGCAGCCACCAGGCGGCTGCAAATTCCGTGGTGACTGTAGACATCCACGAAAGCATGGAGGACGACGAACACGACGATCGTTACGTCATAGTCATGTCGTCGGATCCTTCCACGAGACCTGCGGGGATGGACACCCCACTTTTATCCGGCCATAGATCGGGTCGTACGAACGGAGATGTGGTTTCAGATGGAGTGGATCACAGCTCAAGCGACAAGTCTCATCTGCTGTAGAAAGCGGTACTAGAACTTTATATGGTCACAGCAAAAGTGTTTCCTAATTTCGACGCAGGGCAGAGTCATGTTCATGTTTATGTTCATGTAGGAGATGTTGATATAAGCTTAAGAGTCACTGAACTGTGAACATCTATATGGATGGTTTGGATTATGATGTAAATATCACAAGTGTACATAACATTTTAGCAATGCAAAATAAATATTTGGAGTTTTGTCTTGGCTTTAAAAACAACAAAAACATTTCCCTCTATTGACTCTTTGGTTCACGTGGCAAATACCATAATGTCCTACTTTTCTTTTTTTTCGGTTTCTTAACCGACTTTATCAACAAAAAATATGTTTTTTAAAATCTGTTTTACTAACCGTATATGAAATTGTATTTTGATTCAACACTTGCATCTTATCATATTTTATCCTTTATCAACTCAATTTTTGTCTACTGAATATGATGTTATGACCAAAAGATGGTTAGGGACTGTGAAATGTTTTTCTTTTCATTTAGCTTTATTGTTAGTTGTATTTCTGTCCTTTCTACAGTATATACAAATAATTACATATTTTAAACATGTTCGAAAATAAAATGTGTTCATTTTTTAGGGCGGGGAATCCGTTTAAAACTGATTTGTAATGTAAAATTCTATAGATTCGAATGCCAGATAAGATCCTGTTCAGACGAGCACTACCGGTAAAACTGACGCGTCCTGAGATGTTGCGTTCACGGAACCTCAGCTGATGACAACAAACAACATGGCTGCTGCAGTGAGGTTGCGGACGTGGAGCTCTCTCCTTCGTGGACTTTTCTATCAATGGATATACATTTTTTTGCTTTTACAGAGCATCACGAAAACAGTGGTTGCAGCGCCCGAGACGGGTATTTGGAAAATCACGGTCGTAAATGTGAGTTTCGGGAGAAAACCAGCAGTGGCTTGTGTTAGCATTGTTATGCTAGCTTGTCGCCTACTACAGATGTGACAGAATTCCTGAAGCATTTCTTTGTTTAACGAGCGTTATTCGTCATCTATTTAATTTAACACCAGGTAGTTCCATGTTTTGCAATTCAGTTAAATAACCTCCCTTAGAATTAAGACGTATTTTACATTTTTAAATGCTAGCCTGTAGCTAAGTAGCCTGCACTGTCACATCAATAAAACAGCTGTTCATAGGAAGATTAGTATTTTTAGCTTTTAACTTCTAAGCTTTAGGTTACTTCTAACTAGGGCAGTTCAAGTGCAAGTTTATTTTTAAAGAATTGATTTTAGTGAGTTATTATTAACTTGGTTATTATTATTTATACACAGTAATCGTTTTTTTTATGCATAAACTAAACTTTTTCTGTTTTCTACAGTGTTTAAGAGTCGGGTTCAAACCCCCTTAAAAAAATAGTGAGAGAACTGTTGCTAAATAATTGAAGAGTCTTGAATTACTTCTCTTAGTATCACATTCCAAATTCAAGTCTATCAACATACCAGATCCCTTTTTTCTTTTATCACTGTCGTGCGGTGAGGTTTACGACTCTATAAAAGTCATATTTTTAAATACGAATTAGCCTAACATTATATAATGTAGATCCATCATATAAATGACAACAAACAAGGGTATACTTTACATCTTATGCCAAAAGTACATTATGCAAACATACTTCACTTTGTGCTGATTTAAGAGAAAAAAAGAATAAAAGTTTATGGTCTTCATCCTCGCCTTGACTTGTACAAGAAATCTGTGAGCTGATCCTTCTGAAAAAAATCTTAATGGTTTTTATATAAGTCGTCCTTGTTATCCTTTATTTTAAAAATGTCAACCATCACCATGGATGAAAGCTGTCCTTGATCAGTCCTGTTCCCACTGAATGTTTTGTTTTTTTAATGCAGAGAATGATCTTTCTGTATTTTCTGCTGTCCTAGTAATTAAAGCAACAACTCTAGTAACTTTGATGCTTTAGGAACTGTCTTGATGAAGATGTTCCCGGTCCAAAAAAATGAGAAGCTTTCCAGGAAATTGATCATTTACTCCTTACAGTTTCTGAGCAATTTAAAATCCACCTTTAAATCTCGTAAAGTCATCTCAACTGATAGTGCTTACTTTATGAAATGCATCTACCAAAAGGAAAAATATGAAAAAATATTTATGAACAAAGGACATTTTTATTGAAGAATAATTCACTTTTTTCCATACTTGCCATTTTAGACCTCAAGACCCCTGCTCTTACGTAAATCTATGTTTGAAAACACAGACATACAGTTGAAAGGTAAGACTTGTGTAATTACCTGGTACATTGTGTCAATTGATTCCTAAAATTAAACATGTCTTTTTCTCTTCTTAGTTGTTTCCTTTGGCTGTCCAAAGGACCTGACCTTCACCATTCACTGGTTTCTAAAGTATTACCGCTGTCACAATGAGTTTAATAATATAGAAGCAAGTATTTTAAAATTAGTTTTTAGTGGTTGAGCTTCTGTTTTTTCTGTTGTACTAATATGTAAATGTGTGTCACTCAGGAAATGTATGAGAGAACGCCTCTGAGTCATGGAGGGCTCGATCCAAACCCGCTCGTCCAGGGAGAGTTTATAGAACACAGGCACAGTCCTGTAGAATGCAATGAGTTACTGCACACTTTCCCGGTGCTCAAGGTAAATTGGTTAAATGACTCTACAATTATTTTAGTTTCTAACTCAATGTTTGTGTTCTTAGAAAGCAATGGCTCTCCCACGAACAGTCATGCCACCGATAGAGAATGCCCCACCGGTAAGTGAATACACTGTACTTGAAGATGAACGTGTTCGCCGTATTCCGATCAGTATTCTCCAGGTATTCTAATAATGTCTCTCTTGTGCACAGAGTGAAAGTGACGACAAATTGATCACAGAAGAATACGAAAGCGGCGCGAAGAAGAACAGCAGCTTGAAAATTAACGATGACGTCATCGCCACCACGTGGAAGGACGGGCCGTACCTGCTGGTGGTCAAAGTTATATCCAGCAAACAAGATGTCAACTGGAATTTAACAGGTATGTGCTTATCTTAAACAAAATGATCAATGTTGTAATCATGAATTTAATGCACATTTTTTCTTTTATTTCTTAAGTCAATGTGGTGATGAAGGGGAGCCACGGATACATTTCCATCACAGAGTACCCGCTAATGATTGTGAGTACATTATTTAGTTTAAATATTTTTATTGAGGTTTTGTAGCTATAGTTTAACATGTTTTTATTATGATGATTCTTAAGTTGGACAAACGAATATGAATGTGTGAAATACTGATTGTGCTTGAAATGGTTTCCCAGCGACTTGTTACAGTTCTCACTCCCTCTCAGTGAGCCCATCACTGTCTTAATGACAGTCATATAAGCATTACATTTTCTCGATATGTCACTGTAGTTTGTGGCAACAGCATCATCAATAAAGGGGTTAAAGAATTGGCTACACGAGGGTTCGACCAAGAAGGGTTTTTTGAACAATGTGAAGCAGGAAGTTGTTGTCATTTCCTCTCTTTAAGATTAAGATCTCAGCAGCTCTGTGGGCAACACTCTTGAGGAAATGGGCTTCATTGTGTATCGAATAATTCGAGGTTGTTTTCTCAAAACTACTTGAAAAATGAACTATGAACTAGTTAATAATTCTTAAACCTTAACTGAAAGTTGAGAGATTTAGTTTCTGTTGGCGAGAATCTCGCAGTGCAATCCATATCACAATACTAAATATAGTGTAAGTAAGTAAGTCATTTTTAATTAAATAGCGCTTTTCCAGACCAGGGTCACAAAGCGCTTAAACAATCAAAACAATATTCAATAAAGTATATACTGCAGGAACAACAATATTTTTGTAGTATTGCCCAAATACTTGAATCTAGTCTTGGAGAATTGACCTTCTCTACTTTGTTTTGAAACCATAATATGTAAAAAAAAAAAAAAAAATCAGCTTTACGAGCTGCTGGAGTCGACTGTATCCTCTCATCCTCAGCCATCGCTGGTATTTGACGGTTTGCTTAGATGCAGAGGACTTAACGTTTTAATCTTCTTTGTCTTCGTTTGTCAAATGTGCTTCATTTTTCCGTCTGAAGTTCTACATGGTGATGTGTATCGTGTACATCCTCTACGCCCTGCTGTGGTTCATCTGGGCCGCCTGCTATTGGAAGGATCTCTTGAGGATCCAGTTCTGGATCGCCGGGGTCATCTTCCTCGGGATGGTGGAGAAGGCCGTCTTCTGCGCCGAATACGAAAACACCAACACCGTGGGCTACGCTTGTACGGGTCACTGCCGCCTGGTTTCTCCCTTCAAGCCAGATTTCTCAAAGGCCGCTCTTGTCGTCTTTCAGCCCCGGGACTGTTGATCTTTGCCGAGCTGGTGTCTGCTCTCAAGAGGACGCTCGCCCGCCTGCTGGTGATCATCGTCAGTCTGGGCTACGGCATTGTTAAGTAAGTTGTTTTGTTTTTTTCAAACAAGTATGTTCTAAGGTAACAGTGGTTTTACCCGCAGGCCTCGTCTGGGGACAGTCATGCACAGAGTGGTGGGACTCGGGGTTCTTTATTTCGCCTTCGCGAGCATAGAAGGAGTGCTCAGGATCACAGGGGTGAGTCTAAAGCTGTGCACTTGATGCCAAACATTGCAGTTATGATTAGGACTGACTCGTGCTTACATTGGGCTGTGGTGCGTTCAAGGGCAGAGACAACGGTCCAGCTCTCATTACAGAAATTGTTCTGGCCGTGTTTGACTCCTGCTGCATTTGGTTCATATCCTTCCACCGTTAACGTTAACAATAATATTGACGTGTAACTCAAAGCCCCCGCCGCTCTTTTTGAGGTGTTAACGTTTTGCATTTTTGTGGCTTTGTTTTCTTTCAATCACTCACCCTCTCCCCGTTGCTTTCCCTCCTGTGTTGTGTGTGTCTTGCTCTGTCCTTAATTTGTAGGCAAAAGACTCTGACCTGGCCCTGCTGGCCAACATTCCCTTGGCTCTGCTTGACTCCTCTTTATGCTGGTGGATATCCTTTTTTTGTGCACCTCACACTTTCCCTCTGTGGTTCATCTGCTCCTCACCTTTCACCTGTGGGACACTTTTGACAGATAAATATTAGTAGAAAAGCTATAATGATATAAATCTAGAAAACGAAACAAGTTGAAATAGCTGTGATGCCATCTAGAGCGGAACGTTCTGGTGGAGTTCGGCTCATGAAGCAGACTTTCCTCTCCGCTATGATGAGAAGCAAACTCAAACTCAGGAGTCCCCAACCCCCGTTTCAGTGGACTTTTTTAGTGGGCCACACTAAAAGATAAAACGATGTATTGATTCTATCTATCTATCTGAAAGGTGTTCTGTTTAAAAAAGTAAGTATTTTACTCTAAGTAACCGACGCTTGTGACTCCTGACACATCGAGATGCTAGTTTCCGTCAAGTTTACGCAAAAAAAAAAACTATTAACTAATGAAAATGAGTAAAACACAAGCTCTGTAAAATGTGTTTTTACAGACATTAAACTGGTCCATGTTGAAAAAGAAAGAATGGGTTGAAACTAGCAGCAGAATCGATACAGTCACAGATTTCCTGACAGTAAACATGTTAATATTTGATTCAAACTTTCGTATTTTATTTTTTTCTAGAAAATGTCTCTTGTAGGTAGGAATAACGTGAGCCATTTATTTAAAAGATTCTCTCATTTTAAGAAAACAAGTTCTGAATAAGAGTGGTTATCTACATCTACATGCTAAACATATAATTACAAAAAAGGTTCTTCACATTGAGATTAAGATCTCAGCAGCTCTGTGGGCAACACTTATGAGGAAATGGGCTTAATTGTATATCTAAGAATTCAAGGTTGTTTTCCCAAAACCACTTTTACAGAATTTACAGAATCTTAATAAAGTCGTATCTCCTTTCATTTGTTTTAAAAACCTAATATGTCAAAAAAAAATGCTGGAGTCGACTGTATCCTCTCATCCTCAGCCATCACCGGGATTAATTGGATATAATTACAAAAAAGGTTCTTCACAATTCTAATGAGCCATTTAAAAGACTAGACATATCAAGTCAAACTCAAGTAATTTGATGTGGCCTTGGATAGTTGGCCCCAAATTAAAGTAAATTAATGTCCATGTTCATATTATGACCTATAATGATATCAGCGTTTAAGATAAGGAACAGAAATCATCTTAAGAGTAAAATGTTGAAGGAAAGGAATTTTCATTATAGGAGATAATTGAGTGCGATCGTGCCTTTTAAAATAAATATCACTTTCGATTCATACTTCGTGTTTAGCAAATACTCATTTTATTCAGCCGGCAACCTTGACTACAAAAAGATTTTGGCCCCTTGGTTAATTGAGTCTGACATCAGTGACCTGAATGAAAGTGTCTCAGTCACGAGATGGCTCCATAAACAAGAACCATCATTGTTCATCTTCTCGTCAGTTGGACTATCCACTCATAGAGGACAAAGCACGAAAATGTGTTTTCAAGTTCTCATTAAAGTGTTTGCCGTGAGTTTTCCTTGACCGCTACAAACATTTTCGTGAGCCTGGCTCAAACCATCAAGACCCTGAAGCTGAGAAGAAACCCAGTCAAGCTGTCGCTCTACAGGCACTTCACAAACACGCTCATATTTGCCGTCCTTGGTAAGTTACAGACTTCCTGTTGTTCCAAACTGCTTGTAAAAACACACCTTAACACCTCACGTCTGTCTCCTCAGCTTCTATCATTTTCATGGGTTGGACCGCGAAGAAGTTCAGGCTCGCCGAGTGTCAGTCGGTGAGTTTTAATTTGCATCTTTGATACAAACAGAAACTGATTCTTGACCCTCGTTGCAGGACTGGATCGAACTCTGGGTCGAAGACGCCTTCTGGAGGTTCCTGTTCTCCCTCATCCTACTGGTCATCATGTTCCTGTGGCGACCGTCTGCAAACAACCAAAGGCTAGTACAGAGCGCCCCCTGTTTCCTTGAGCAGTTTTGTTTCATCGATTTCACTCCTAAAACCCTTCAGGTATGCGTTCACGCCGCTCATGGACGACTCTGACGACGAGGAGATCGAGGAGTTCATCGCCTCATCAAACATCTGTACGACTGCAGGTTCTAGAATCTTCAATTCTGTATTTGACTTTTCATTTTCTTTCTCATCAGCTGATGGCATCAAACTGAGGACTTCGAAGACTGAAACGAACGGGACAGCGAAGCCTGCTGAACACAACAATGTAACGCTTTCCATTTACTCCTGATAATCATATGAAAACAGATACATAAGTAAATCAATAACATGATTTGATAAACTATAATAAAATTAATAATAAAGATAGATTCATATCTTTATTATTCATTAAAAAAAGTTTGTTGCTTCAAAAATCAAAACTTTCAATAAAGAAAGAACTTATTTTAATGAAAATTAAATAAATGAAGTTTATTTATAAAAGTTCTATAAGGAAATGTACTAAAACAAATTTTGTTTAAAAAACGATTACAAAATACCTTTTTTTATTTTTAAAGGAAATTGTTTCTTTGAAGTCATTATATTTATTTATTATTTTAATAATAATATGGGTAGGACATTTGTCATGTGATTGAAGTGGAACAAGTTTTGAAGTTGTTTTTAAATTGTTTTAAGAGAATAATTAAGAAACAAATCAATCTCCATATAGAATATCTATAATAATTTGATGAGTCTTGATAACAGCATCTTTAATAACTTAAATTCAACTGCATTTAATTAAACCTAACATTTTTAAACCTGTAATGCAGTATTTGGCCAGCAGATGGCAGCATTTACACTTTTCTTCTCTTGACCAGGATGAAGACTTGAAATGGGTTGAGGACAACATCCCTAGTTCCTTGACTGACATGTAAGGCGTTGCATTTTTCTTGTTGTTTTTCGTAGCTGTGTAACGGTGTTCTCTGTCATTACAGCGCTCTTCCAGTGCTGCTGGACTCGGACGAGGTACTGTAAACATCCGACACGTCAGAGTGAAACTCTTACTTAAAACTCTTTAAACTTCTTCTACTCCCCAGGAGATTATGACCACCAAGTATGAGATGTCAAAGCTGGAGTGAGAAGTTCGGCTGAGGCGACGCTCAAGTGCTCATAACTGCAGGTTGTCACCAGGGTGTTTCAACAAAAGTGCTTCAACAAGTACCTGAAGTTTCTTAAAAAAAAAGAAGAAAAAAAAAGCCTTTTGTTTCCAAAGAGATGATTTGTTTCATGTTAATTTATTTTTTATCTAGACAAAACTTATTTAATGCTGGGTTAAGAATCATCGTGTGCATGCGGAGAAATGTCTTAACCCAGGCTTAAACACCACCACATAGTTTGAAAAATCTTAACTGAATATCGATGTGAAGAACAGGTTTTCGTGTTCATTATGGAGGTGAGGAAACTGTCTCAAAAGATTTTGGTTTATTAAAAAATTGGATTTGAACACGAATTGTCTCCAAAATTAGACATTATAAATTCAAACTATTATCGGTCTTTAGGACGTTTCTAGTTTCAGATGAAGAGTTGAAAAAAAAAGAAAAGAACTGCCACAGGGTCCCAGACATTACGAATCGAGCAAAGATAAAATGACTCAACAATGGCAGATGAACAAAACAACAACCATATGTGAGATATTTTAAAGTTAAAAACACTGTTGCGTTAAAGTGCAGTTCAAGTAGAGTCAAAACATTTGAATTATACATTAGCTGATACATAATACATGCGACCCTCTTATGTAGTCGCTTTTTAATGTGTTTATAATCTAGACACAAAAAAAAAATGTTTGTTTGTAGATCATCTGTAAACAAATCTAAAAATCTTCCTGACATCATTCCTAATGTTGAGCACGGCTGTAGTTGGAGATTCAGTGAGCAAAGAAATGTCATTTAATCGTGCACGGAAGAGTTCAGCACCGACGCTCTCTCAGAACGTAACCATAAGTGAGTTGAATGGAGATGGAAGCCATTATTGCAAACATACAAAAAAAACAACCCCGAAATGACAACATCTGCCTCTCATGCTAACACAGTCATGTGACCACACTATCTTTTAGTATTTAAGGAGATTTAAATGCATTTATTTATAAACAGAATTCTTCTAAAAAAAAATCAACTTTCTTTTTCTGATCATCTTCACTGTGTGGGTTTTTCCTTTTCTTCCAGCGCTGAAGATCTGAACAGCATTCATTCTATGCACTTTGGGAGTCAAAGCTGTGCCTAATTTTCTGTTCTCATGCGAGGCCTGATGCAAGAGTGAGTGAATGAGTGAAGAATAAATGACCCTTTTTCTGGTGACTGTGGAGATGATGTGGGAGCAATATATACTGTCCATGGAGTCAGGAGGTTCTTTTTTTATTTCGTTATTTATTTGTGTTTAAAGTGTACTTACAACACGTGTGTTTACAATGTGGTGCAACCATCTTAACTTTCTTTTTTTTTTTCCTACAGCACACGCGTGTGTGTGTGTGCGATCATGTCGCTTCTGTTGTGTAAACGTGCAGACACCTGTGTGCACGACTGGCGGTTTGTTAAGATGTGTTCTTCAGAATTCCAGGAGTGACACAGCAGATGTTTGGATAAAGTGTTTCTGATCATTGCCGTGACAACAAAAGCTGTTTGAAATGTACTTCTGTATGCAAGCAGGCGTGTTGGGATTAAACAGAAAGTGTTTTCCTTAGACTGTGTGTTGTGTTTGTTTGAGATTAACTTGTTTTAATTTGTTCAACCTCGACACCTCCAGGTCTTTACACAACTCTAGAACAAAGATAAGACGGTCTAAGAATGTAGAAAGAAACTAGAGACAATTTAAAGTTTTCTGGTTTCTAATTATTTTTCAGATTTTCATTTGGTAGCTGCTCTAGAAGTCCTTTGCTGACATTGCGTTTTCTTAATGTAATGTTGTGATATCTCTACATGACTGCTTAGAAAGCAACGCTTCATAAAAATGTACATTTATAGGGCACGTGTTGAAAAACATTTGTTTTAAAACGTAGAAACACACACACAAAAAACAACAAATTAATTTACCAAAAGTAAATTGCAAGAGTTTTAAAGAAATTAAGATGTAAAGCGCAATAAAAAAAGAAGCACAAATAAGAAAAATGGAAATGGAAAATAAACGATTGTATATTTAAAAAAAAAAGTACACTTACCGGGTTTATTGTTTACCGAAACAAAGCCTATATTTACCTCATATTTATCCCACGTATAACTGTAAATAATTAAGGTTGTTACACGTGGAAATATAAAAAATAAATCTTGCTACGTTCATTTTACAACCAGGAAGTGCAGCGTGATGACGTCACTGAGGCGTTCGAGGACAGCGCGGAACTTCTGGCTTCCTTTAATTTAGCTCCACGTGATGCATTCGGCGAGAATTTACGTTTTTGGTGATTCTCCTCTTAAGAGTTTAAAAGTTTCAACAAACAAGAAAGAAATGACAGAGAAATCGTCCGTCTGAGCTGCGATGGACTTGTGATTCGTTCAGGGTGTCCACTGCCTCTCGCCCCGGGTAACTGGGATAGATAGACTGCAGTTGATGATACAGTTTATTCATTTTCAAAACCAATAAATGAACTCTTCTTTATAGCCTTTACTTTATTATACTATTTCAATTAAACATGGAATCATTTTAAAATGTGTTCTACACTTCATCGTCGTCTCCTCATGTTTCCCTCCATGTTTCATTCAACACAGTCTCAAACCTTCTGAAAGAGTATTTTCTCTGCCGGGTTATTGAGTTTCTATCCTCCATTATCCACTCTACTCTATTTCCCTTGGAATTCCAAGAATCTGTGACATGAGATTGTTTTCCCCTTTTTTTTTTCTCTCTGTCACAAACGCCCCATGTTTTTTTGTCAACTACAAAGCTGGTCTACAATTTTAACATACTTTTAATTAGAAAAAACTGAGTCAAATGTTTCATATTTGAACATGGAAGCCTTTGAAGATGTCACCAGACTTCTGGTCCGTCCAGGACGACACGTGAACGACAAACGTTCAGACTGAATGTTCTACGAAAGGAAATTACGTCTGATGTTCAGACATGCTGTCGTTTTCTTTTAGTTTTGATTATTCATTCCTCTCTTCCTCCAGTGAACAACTCCAAGACTTTCTTTCTTTTTTTTTATTGCCGTGTAAATCCCTCGATGGAGAAGATGGAGCAACACGTGTTCAACATTAGTGCGAGCACAGAAAGTAGCTTTTGGACAAACATGACGTTTAACTTCGATCAGAGATTTACTTTCTTCATTGTTAACCCTGAAGACAGATGTGGATGAGACTCACGGGGAACTGACAGTATTTCCACTTTTTTAGAAATGTGTTTGTTTTTACTAGTTTTTTATTCAATGTAGCCATTTTTGGTTAATTTTTTTGCCAATATGTAAAGGGTTTGTGAAAATGTATTGGCGTGTTTATAAATACTCGAATTATTAAAATTTGAGTGATTTACAACTTTTTTGAGTTTGCAATTTTGCAACTTTTTTTTCATTTGCCAAGTTTTTTTTATTTGTACATTTTCTAGAGGGATTTGATCTTTTGTTCAGCAGGTTTTCACATTTGTTTGAAGGATTAGTAAATTGGTCAGTTTGTAAAGTTTTTTGTTTAGTTTGTAAACTAGTATGAGGATATCCAAATTAGTTTTCTGTTTTTGTGTAAATTGTTGTTGATAAACACTTGTTTTGCAAGTTAATTGTTCATTTGCAGAATTCGTTTTTTTTTCCTATACATGTGTGGTTTAATTTTAATGGATTTGTACATTTGTTCTGCCAGTTTGTACATTTGTTGCGAGAGTTTGTTTTGCAAGTTTCTCAATTCAAATTCGGATTTCGAAAGTAGTTTTGTTAGTTTGTAAACTGTTCTGCGAGTTTGACACTTATTTTGCGAGTTTGTAAATGTGCTCGAGGGATTTGTAAATTTAGGTGATTAGTAAGTTGAGTCGAGTTTGCAATAATGTAAATTTTCAAGTTTGTCAGTTTCCTACTTTTTTTTAAAAAAAAAGGTAAATTCCCTTGAGGGATTTTGATCATTTGCTCTCCCAGTTTATGAATATTTTCTAGTTAATTCTAAATTTGTCCGGCAAGCTGTACATTCGTTCCAAGGATTTGTGAAACTGTCGATACGTAATATTTTTGTTTTTGTTTTAAATTACTTAAATTACAAGTAATTCTGTCTGTAAATTGAAGTTTTACACCTGTTTTACAAGTTAATACTTTCAGGAGTTGTTCTTTTTTCCTTTTTTTCATTAGTTAGACTTTTTTTTTAATGTATTTGTTCATTCTGACAGTACGTCAATTTGTTACGCAAGTTTGTTTCAATTGGGATTTATCGAGTTTTTGTTTCGAACGTCCCAGACACAGAAAGCAAGAAACTTCGAGATCAATCACGAAACATTAATAAATACTAAATTACTATATTCTCTGGATCTCAATTCAGAAATATAAATATGATACAAATGAAATATTCGGTTTTAAATGATTATTTTTACTTTAATTTTCACCAATAAAACTTTATTTCATTTTTTTTATTACAGATATTCAACATGTATATAAAAATAGAGACAGATCAGCATAAATGTTATTAGAAGTTAGGTTTGGAATATGACTTGAAATATCTTGAGACTGACATAACTGAGATGAAACACGAGATTTAGCCCCAAAATATTTCTGAGAGAACACTAGTGATGAAGCTTCATGAAGCAGTGTCATGTTGTTTAGAGGTCAGTTGGTGGCGCCATCAGTGATGTTTCTTCAGAACACTTGTTCAAAAGAAAGGAAAATAGTGCAGAGACCGCCATCTAGTGGACTATATATGAATATAATGACGCATTCATCAGACCATCGTTGCAGTACATGCTCTGTTACCATGGAAACACGTTCCAAAATGTTGAAGTTTGAAAGCCGAGAACTACCGTTTACAAAAACTCCCTTAGTAGAACCAAGTCTAGTGTCGCTACAGTACAAAAAAAACACAAATGTACAAAACAACAGGAGCAAACAAATCCTTCACTTCTAATCGATCAACTGGTCTTTCATTCGTTCTTTTCTACGACTAGTTAGTCTAGTTCTACTTCTCCTGAACCAGAGGTCGACCAGTGACTCGCTACTCGTGGTCTGGAGCTGACCTGGCCTTCAGAAGTTGTACTGAGACACCAGGATGTGGACTCTGGCGACGTGCTTGGCCTGAAAGGTTCGCTCCATGTACTCGGACATGTCCACGTCCACGCTGACCTCCTGAGGGCCGCGCAGCTGCTGCACCAGGATCAGCTCTCCGGTCTGCCTGTCCGAGCGCTGCATGACAAAGGTCCCCCTGGAGTTCCCCCCGACGATGCCGAAGCGGAGGCTGTCTGGGCCGGTGCGCCCCGGGGCCGCCGCCGTGGCCATGCGGAAGAGGGTGGCGGGGGTCTTCAGGCTGGAGGGCAGCGACAGGTAATGGAAGGAGAAGGTCTTGGGCGCCAGGTGGCAGGAGCGACTCTCCATAGGGCACGGGTTCCTCTCACACTGGCTGCAAGAGAGGAGAGTCACACCGAGGCATGAGTTCTCTGTGGAGCTGATCCATCACGTGAAGGGACTGAACAACTTACATCATTAATCTGCCTCTGCTGGAACACAAGTACACACTAACATGTGTAGACCTACAGAGAACTACATAGTTCCACCTCAGCCTGAGTGAGCGTGGTTATGTTTAGGTTCTTCTATGACACACTGTGAGGTTGTTAGGTAAAGTTGTGAGGTTGTTTTGAACAAGTTGTGAGGTTTTTTGGAACAAGTTGTGAGGTTGTTTGGAACAAGTTGTGAGGTTGTTTGGAACAAGTTGTGAAGTTGTTTGGAACAAGTTGTGAGGTTGTTTGGAACTAGTTGTGAAGTTGTTTGGAACAAGTTGTGAGATTGTTTGGAACAAGTTCTGAGGTTTTTTTGAACAAGTTGTGAAGTTGTTTGGAACAAGTTGTGAGATTGTTTGCAACAAGTTTTCAGGTTGTTTTGAACAAGTTGTGAAGTTGTTTGGAACAAATTGTGAGGTTGTTTGGAAAAAGTTGTGAAGTTGTTAGGAAAAAGTTGTGAGGTTTTTTGGAAAAAGTTGTGAGGTTGTTTGGAAACAGTTGTGAAGTTGTTTAGAACAAGTTGTGAGGTTGTTTGGAACAAGTTGTGAGGTTGTTTGGAAGAAGTTGTGAGGTTGTTTGGAACTAGTTGTGAAGTTGTTTGGAACTAGTTGTGAAGTTGTTTGGAACAAGTTGTGAGGTTGTTTGGAACTAGTTGTGAAGTTGTTTGGAACAAGTTGTGAGATTGTTTGGAAGAAGTTGTGAGTTTTTTTGGAACTAGTTCTGAGGTTTTTTTGAACAAGTTGTGAGCTTGTTTGCAACAAGTTTTCAGGTTGTTTTGAACAAGTTGTGAAGTTGTTTGGAACGAATTGTGAGGTTGTTTGGAAAAAGTTGTGAAGTTGTTTGGAACAAGTTGTGAGGTTGTTTGGAACAAGTTGTGAGGTTGTTTGGAACAAGTTGTGAGGTTGTTTGGAACAAGTTGTGAGGTTGTTTGGAACTAGTTGTGAAGTTGTTTGGAACAAGTTGTGAGATTGTTTGGAACAAGTTGTGAGGTTTTCTGGAACTAGTTCTGAGGTTTTTTTGAACAAGTTGTGAGCTTGTTTGGAACACGTTTTCAGGTTGTTTGGAACATGTTTTCAGGTTGTTTGGAACAAGTTGTGAGGTAGTTTTTGAACAAGTTGTGAGGTTGTTTTAATGAACAAGTTGTGAGGTTGTTTAAATGAACAAGTTCTGAGGTTGTTTGGAACACGTTTTCAGTTTTTTGCAACAAGTTGTGAGGTTGTAGCAACCAACAATCATTTCACCACCAAGTTTGCCAAAAGATTCTGGTAGATCCACGTGTCCTGCCAATGTGTTGCACAGATTCAGTAGCTTCGGTGAAGTGAACCCAATCTTCACCAGATGTGGCCTCCATAAGGCTCGTGGTCATCAGAGGGTTGCATGAAACCCAAATGTTTAGGCTATAAAGTGAGAGGTTCTCTTCAATCCGTTAAGTCATGCGAGAGACTGTTATTATGCCTTCGTTACAACTTTCTCGATTGACTTTTTTTTTTATCGATCTGGCAACCGTGTCGGCCATCACACCCAGACTTGTAACCGCTAAAGCTTCCCCTTCCAACTGTGACTCACGCTCCTTCGGCTTCCACGTGGGACATGGCGGGTCACTTACAAGGGAGAAGTCTTGACATAGCTGACGTTGCCATGGGAACGCGGACACTCCGGGTTGACGCACTGGAAGCCTCCGCCCGTGTTGATACAAGTCGTCCCTCGGCTACAGTTGTGCTGCTGGCTCAGACACTCGTCCACATCTGGAAGACAAAACACTGGCTTTAAGGGAGAGACTTGCCAGAAGGGCTCTCGGCTTCCTGGTTACCGTGGCCGGACCTGGAGGGGGTTCTATGCTCTGATTGTTTATTTATGTTTCTGTAGTTTAGTCTTTGAGGTCCTTCTGGGAGACGTTGAGGTCATCGACTCCACTGTAAAGTTCGCAGACCCGGCGGCCATCACTCACTCACCCTCGCAGCTGCGACCGTCGGCCAGCAGCTTGTAGCCTCCGGGGCAGGAGCAGTGGTAGGAGCCCGGCACGTTGACGCACTCGTGGAGGCACAGCTTCCCACCCTGGTCCAGTCGGTACACCTCACACTCGTTCACGTCTGTGGAACGAAAGGTGAATTGTTTACAATTCCCTCTGTACCGTGACCCCGAGTCAACGGTAATCAGCTTGTGAGCTCAGGATTAAAGATGTTTGCGTCACACTTTGCTTCTGCATTTCGTATCGTCACCGTGGAGACGGTGAATGAATGATGAAGGGAACACTTTGATGAGCTTACTAAGAGGTAGTTAAAACAAGCTGTAGCGTAAATTGGTCCATAAGTAAGAAAATAAGTTAGAAACGGATTTATTTTTAGCCAGAAGGCGCAGTGTTGTCTCACTGAAGACCATGGTACAGTGAGAGACCACCAGGCTGCTCAGTCCTACCCCACCAGCTAAATGACCAAAAGGAAAAAACAGAAAATGAAAATCTAGAAGTGAAAATTACTGTAAAAATGACAAACACTTAAAAGTCTTCTCAATATGCTGATCAAGTTTCTTTTTGAATTACATTTTTTTTAACACATAAAAAAGTTCTCAACCCACCACACAAGAAGAGAGGGGAAAACAAACACATACATATAAAAAGAAGCAAACACAACATACTGGTTGTAAATGTCTATATTTATGTCCAAAAGTTATTTAGTACTGATGGTGTCAAATTAAGTAAAATTTTTAAATCGCCATAACTAATCATCTTCTTTCAGCCTGAGTTTAAAGGTCAATTGCTCCAAATCATGGAGCGTCTTCTTTATATCAGTTTATAGCTATAGCCTCTTTTTTTTTTTAACAGGCAACAACAATGTTTTCGTTTGAAACATATCACATGAATTAACACAATCACTGACAGTATGTTTCCGAGGTTACATTACAAGCTGAGTACATTATTCACATACATTCTCCCAGAACACCCTTATTTTTGTACCAATAACTGTGAGCATGTTACTTCCCCTCCACATATTCTCAAACGTGAATCATCAGATTTGTCAAATCTGCTTTTTATTTTAGGAGTCATTTAAAATATTCTTCCAACGACATTCCCTTTGGGCGAGGTATTCGTTTGTTGTTTTGCATATAAATTTCCGTCTCTGATTTTGGTTTTTATACAAGTGGTTAAGAAAGGACCCATTTTTTTTCATAGATTTATATAGGGCGCTAATTTCTCTTCATTTTACCCAGTGTATGTATCATACATCATTCCTTGCAGTCCCCCCGGGTCCTGAGCGCCTTGATATACTAGTCTTGTATTTGCAGGTATCAACCTTCCCCGATCTGTACCAGTTTTTTTTAAACCTCTTGGAAACTCATTATTCTATCCTTTTTAGTTATTGGACAAATTGCTGTTAATCGTTTGTCTCCCAAATCTCTGAATCCTTTATCTTGGCTCAATTTGAATTCCTCATCATATGTTAACCAGCAAGTTTCGAAAGTTCAAATTCCTTTTTCTGTAATATAAACTAACAGTTATTATAAAACAAAAAACTTACTTTAAAGGTGAAAAACTTTTTAAAGGCCTCATGAAACAGATGTGTAGTGAAGACACTGTATCGTGATACAATGTTTCAATTTTGAAAGGCAGCAAGACTGCACTCTAAGTTTGATCATGATACTGTGTGTTTGCTACACAGCTGTATCATGATACATTGTCTTCACTACACAGCCGTATCGTGATCCAGTGTCTTTACTACACAGTTGTATCATGATACAGTGTCTTCACTCCACAGTTGTATCATGATGCAGTATCTTCACTACACAGCCGTATCGTGATCCAGTGTCTTCACTACACAGTTGTATCATGATGCAGTATCTTCACTACACAGCTGTATCATGATACAGTGTCTTCACTACTCAGATGTATCATGATACAATGTCTTCACTACACAGTTGTATCATGATGCAGTGTCTTCACTACACAGCTGTTTCATGATGCAGTGTCTTCACTACACAGCTGTATCATGATGCAGTGTCTTCACTACACAGCTGTATCATGATACAGTGTCTTCACTACTCAGATGTATCATGATACAATGTCTTCACTACACAGTTGTATCATGATGCAGTGTCTTCACTACACAGCTGTTTCATGATGCAGTGTCTTCACTACACAGCTGTATCATGATACAGTGTCTTCACTACTCAGATGTATCATGATACAATGTCTTCACTACACAGCTGTATCATGATGCAGTGTCTTCACTACACAGCTGTATCATGATGCAGTGTCTTCACTACACAGCTGTATCAGGATACAGTGTCTTCACTACACAGCTGTATCATGATGCAGTGTCTTCAATACACAACTGTATCATGATGCTTTATCAACCCATCACTGGTGTATCATTATAGTCATGAAAAGGTTAAATATATTCGGTGACTTTATCTCACCCTGGCAGATGCTGTTGACTGAGGTTCCGCTCATGTGGAAGCCAGCATCGCAGCTGCAGTGTTGGGCCTGGTTCACCTGAGCGCAGCGGGGTTTCCGGTTGAACGCCGGATCGTTCACGACGCTCCACTCGGGCGGCGCTGTGATCACACAGAATGAGTACGGGTAATAAAACTTAAGGTCAGGAGGTCTCGTTTCCAAGGGGGGCCGACCTGTTTGCGTCTGGTGCTGGCAGTGGGAGCCGCTCCAGCTCTTCGGGCAGGTACACTTGTACTGGTTCACGCCGTCCACGCAGGTGCCTCCGTTTTGACAGGGGTTGCTGGCACACTCGCTGATGTCTGAGGTGGAAACAGGAACCGTTTAAAGGGTTGTTTAGAACAGGGGTCCCCGACCTCTTTCGCACCGTGGAGAGGTCTAATGTCAGTATTATATTCGAAGCCACTGTTTCTTTATGTGACACCGCAATAAAATGGGTAGCTCCACAAGGATGGAGTCATGGGACCAGATCCAGTCTCTTACTTGACTGATTTGGAATTTAATGTCAGGAGCATTTCTTAAAAGACATGTAGACTTTAATAACATTATAAATCCATTTTGTATCATTTCTCTTCATCACATGAACAAATTGAACGAGTCAAACTCTGCCCTATGATAAGGCGTCTCCTGTTCATCGCCTCCAGGTATAAATAGATTCAAACGTAAATTTAGCTCCTGTGGTTCTGTGGGCAGATGTCGAGGAAGATGAAAGATCCTCTGCCCTCACGACCACAGTTTACTGGACGGACCCCAAACCTCTCTAATATTTACTCGGCTTCTCCAGGGGCCACCCTTTGAAAAAAGGCCCCGCTTCACTTGGCAAGATATTTATAAACGCTTTATAACTTGTCTTTTTTCTGGCTAATTTTAGATCTCTGGGTCCGGACGAACCCCCGGGAACAGAGATACGTCTGTGGGGCCTCAGAGCCTCCTGGTGTTGCTTTAACCAGCGGTTCTGGATAAAAGTATGCTCGGCGTGCCGCTTGGAATTTCAGGGAAAGTGCCTCGGCCTCATTCAATAGCATACCTGGCATAGCTGGCTGCCATCGGACCGGGGTGTCGGTGTGATATCTGGGACAGATCTTGTCAGGAAGAAACATGAGCAAGAAGCAGGGGGAGGTGGTGTACAGTAGGAGGAGGAGGAGGGACCCCACAAAGGAATGAGGTACAGGTGTTTTTCCAGGACATTTAATGCCATTTTAACGAGGTTTTTTCTAGGAGGTTTCCGATGAAAGACTCTTTTCTTCGCCCCCTTGTGCAAGGAGATCGATTTCACCCCCGAATGTCGCGGCCATCTCACCTCTGCAGGCCGCCCCGGTGCCGCTCCAGGTGCCGTTGTCCCGGCACACACGTGTGGCCGACCCGGCCAGGGAGTATCCCTGGGAGCAGATGAAGTGGACCTCGTGTCCCGCCAGATACTTGGAGCCGAACTTGGCCCCGTGCAGGGGCTCCTCCAGGGCGGGGCAGGCGGGGGGAGCTGCAGGAGAGAAGGTCCGGTCACATGTGCAAGTAAAGCCGTCAGACATCCTCTGGCATTCTCTGCCCGAGGACGAACACGTGTCGACCGGGGCAGCGCCAAGCTTTCGTGGGAATGGACCCTTCGACGCCTCATTTACGTTGAAGCAGCGCAGAGCCGCTGGAGTCGCACCAGCAGCCCAGAGAAAGTGGAAAGTTTGCATCCTTGAGACGTAGAAATATTATATAATGACTTGAACGTGTTGCAATGTAGTACTTTTTTCCCCCCCTCGCCCGGCGTTCCTTCCACTTCTTACTGACGCATTGTTGTGGCTGCATTACCAGGCTGTCGCAAACTCATTGCTCGTGGGCAAAAATCATGGCTGCTTAGAGACATTTTTATTGGCTCTTCCATAAAAGTGTAAGCGTGAGCAGGAAAACTTTAAAACCCTGTCTTAAGATTGTTAAAAGAAAACCTTGGTGAACAACCAATACTTTGATGAGTGAACATTTTATTATACTTTTGTAATTTTTACCTGTACTGTATGTTGAGCAAGAGAGACATTTTGAGGTTTTTAATTTGCTGGTATCAAGGCCTAAAGTGGATTTTAAAATACTCAATATATTTTACAGGAAACAAATCTCCTACTCTAACATTCATCATTTAAGAATTGTCCCTAATCTAAAAGTAAAATAATTGGGTTTAATTTATAAGTTTTAGTAACTTTTCAACCTAAATATAGTTTCATACGGCTTCTTTGTGTAGCTGTTCTGCTTCAGCTGCTCCTCTAACTGGTCACTTTTACGGAACATTTTCTTCAATATTCTCACGTTAGTCATGTTTATCTTTTAAGTTAATGGTGTGTTCTACATTTTTACTTTAAAGTGAAGATTCAAATATCACTCATTTTCTACTCACCCTCACTAAACTAAGGGTTTGGATTATTTTCAGTGTAATCTGTGTGTTTTTGTCGCCAACAGCCCTTGTTTACTACGTCCTCCTCGAACAAAAAGACACTTAAAAACATGTGTGTGGACAGTAGACACAGGGAGCTCACGCAATATTTACCCGTGAGTGTTTCCTGTCTGTGTAGAAAGTTAGCCTTTTAGCTTCTGGTACAAACAAGTTTAAAATAGAGACTATCGTCTAATGTCGAGGTTTTTTAAGATGGTCTTTGTTGACGAAAAAAATTCAGGGCTGTTTGCTACCCTCAAATGAACGCACATTTCTGCCAATAACTCTAAAAGGATTACCCTGAAAATAATCTCAACCTTTAGTTGACATGAGGGTGAGTAGAAAATGAGTGCAATTTGAATTTCACACTAAATTCTAAACACAGTAAAGTTCGTACATGTTGGTAGAAGTTAACAAAAGTATTAGCTAAGATTAGCATAGCGAATTATAGCAAAGTTAGTAAGTTAGAAGTAGTAACCTTTCAGGTCGAAGATTTTAATCAGGTGTGAATGTGTCAAGAAATAGAGTTGAAACTTTAAAAGGAGAATAAAATCAAATCAATAAACTTTCATGATGCAAGAATTGCGTTGCTCACAACCACAAGGCCACCAGTAACTTAAGCTTTGTGAAGTTCCAAAGTTTTCAAAAACTATAACACATTTTGTCACTACTATAACATGGAAGTTGACTGTATGCTGTGTTTAAATACTTCATTCTGTTTTTTTTGGTGCTAGTTCTGAACAGACCATGTGAGCGACAACACTTAAGAAGCCATTTGAAAACATTTCAAAAACTTCAAGAACTTCAGAAAACAACATTTTGTTCAAAAACATTTCCTGAACATTTTATTGAAATAAGTTAATCTGATCTCAAGTTGTTTTTGTTAAAGACAGACGGGTACACAAGATGATCGCTAACCTCCTTGGCAGAGTTAATAATAGGATTAACATTGTTATAGTATAAGTTCATCCAACGAGAAAAAGAAAGAGAGAACATAAGACATTTTTACCAGATTGTTTACAGAATGAAGGGTGGTGGACTTTTTCTGGAGCAAATCTTCCTGTAAATCACTACTTCCTAAATTCCCTAGTCATAATATAGACACACTAGGTCCATCTCTCACAAATAGTCTTCGGTATCTGCTGCCAACCAACATGATTTTACAAATCCACTTCCAGTTCTGTAACTGAGACGCCCTTGTGCTTTTTTGGAAGTCCTTCTAAGCTCATAATAGCCAAAGTTTCGGCATTTCTGGAAAGAAAGAAATGTCTCTGTGTCTGCTACCTTGAACATGTAAAGGATCTCAATAGAAAGCAGACAACCTGTGCCACATGTGGGCTCACATCCTGCTGTCTCCTCATATCATGCATTCGTGCTGGAGGAGGAAATGATGTGCATTTGATTGGAACAATGGAAGTAGTGTGGTAGAAAACATGCACTGAAAGACAGTTTAAAATGGAAGTTACTTTGATTCTGCACTGCACATACAACTAGAAATTAGCGAAGTATTCAAAATTCTATTGAAATTCTTAAAGGGCGACTAATGTGTTGATTTAAGTGTGTCTTAAATTGATCTTGGAACTCTATTGTACTCATCAGTATTTTTAAATTTAAATATTTACGATAGAAAATGTGCCCACTGATTTTTTTTTATTCCCTTTAAGCTAAAAACTTGTTTACCATAACCACACCCACTCTGCTGTGATTGGTCAATCATCGAGTTTGTCATTACATCCCAACAATCCAGGAAGTCTCCACTTCTAAGGGATTCGTTCTATAAACAAGGCAGTGTGATTACAGCTGGCGGGAGGAGGAGTGAAGCCATTATAACGTCATAATGGACTCCACTCTCGTAACCTCTCGTTCGCCGAGATTTCAGATGAGGGAGAACTTTATAAAGTATTAAGTTCAAAACGTGGTCATGATGAGGGACTTACTGCATCTTGGAGAGAAATACTTTAACTAATATTTCCAATGGTTAAGGATATGCTTTGCCAGAATAGAATACTTAAGAATATTAAAAAATAAAGAGATTTTATTTCACTTCATGTGGATTTATTTTTAAAATAGGAAAAGTAATTTACGTCTTCTGATTTCTTTAAACCATGGTATAATACTCAATCACACAAGGGGCCAAAATATTTTAACAATCTCGGTCCCTGGACGAACGAGTTGTAACTTAACCAAACTGTCATTCTCCGGGTTTTTTATAGCATAATTATCCCTGTGGTGGTCTTCCTTCCCGAAGAACTCTTGTGAACTTATTTTCCTTTGATGTCGATTTCAGTGTTATTGGAATTCACTGTATGTCTTAAACACTGGCATCTTTGTAGGTAAACTTGAACATTAATCTTCTTTCATTTTAGAGTCAACCTTCCAGCGGGCCATATAAACTCACTTGGATTGGCCAAATTTGATTTTACAAATATTCTTTCTTTTGGTTTGGTGTGACTCACCGGCCGACTGGTCCGCCTGAGGCAACTTGGATACGGAATTCTGAAGCGTCGCCAGCTTGGACTTCATGATCCGCAGTCCCTCTGTGAACCGCATCTCCTGACCTTTGAGAAACTTCTCCATTTGTCGCAGGACCCCGACCACCTGGTGCTTATCCATGCACGTCTGTAGGAGACACGGTCAGCAAGACGAAGCCAGGAAAACAGGAGGAAGGAAAAAAAAAAATTCATTTATAACTCAGTTTTTGGTAACTGCTGGTGTCTGTTCAAGTCATTTGGTTAAAAACATATTTTCCGTCCCACTTTATGTCAGTTATAAAAACACAAATTTTCCATTTCCATGTCATGTCAGGGATAAAAAAAAGAAGCAGAGTGAAGCTAAAATCGTTTTCACTACTTTATAGATCCAGACTTTAAAGTTTGAAACATCAACTTAAATGTTCAGAAGTATTTAGACTATGTGCACGTGTTCTAGTAACTTGAAGGTCATAATATGAATTGAATGGTGAATATATCATTAGTCTTCTTAATTATGATAGAGACTCAGATTAGAGCGACTGCCTGTAGAAAAGTATCCAGTTGAGGTAGTTCAGGTATTTGATCAGCATCACTTTTAAAAGGCGTATAAAATAACTTGAAGTGATCAGTTGTAGATATGGAAAAACAACAGCCTAAGTTCAATAAAATGACATCAACTCCAGCAGAACGTGTATTTTTTTTTGAGATTTAACGTTTGAAATTAAGTTAACAGGAGGGCCTGAAGTCGAATGTCTTAGATTATACATTGAAACCAAAATAATGTATTCTTCTGTCCTCCAAAGCCTTCAAGCCTTCATTTCCTTTGAATTGACAATGTTTAATTATTGCTATTATACTATTATTATTTACAGGAGTTTGTAAAGATGCACCTGTGAGCACAGGAGTAGCCAATCCACAGCTGCGAACCACAATAAACCATTGAAGGCAAGCTTCTAGAACACGGGTCAAACAGACCCGCCAAGTCCTTTTCATTTGGCTTGCCAGAAAGTTCATTAAAGTTTAAGTTGACTCTTACTTCCTATTAAGTGAATGTACATTTTGTCTGGCTCATGACTTGGACTGCGTAAACATTTTGACCCTTATGTTATCTCAGGGTCAAGGTGACCCGAAAGCCCGGAAACAAATGTGTTTGTGGTATCCCTTGTGTCGTCTCTGGGTCTGGCTTCCAGAAAATACTTACGCCGTGGTGGAGGTCATTCACCTTGACCCATAGACAACACAAGGGATACCTCAAACACGTTTGTGTTCAGGGGCACATTGACCCTGAGATTAAAAAAAAGGGTAAAATATGAAGTTTTAATTTAATGGCAGCCATGAATTAATTCAAAAGGCTCTTCCAGTATATCTCCAGTTGTGTCACTTGTCTACAACAATCACTGTTGACATCAGTTTGTCATCCAGCTTCTGTAACTCAATTCAAAAGCCTGCTCATGTTCAAATCCTGCATTTCTCCAGCGGCTCACAGAAAGCTGTCCGACAGATGTCTGTGGGACAATCGTCAAAAATCCTTTTGTATATTTTGGGCGGTGGTGGGCTGGCCCAGACTATGAATCTGAATGGGAGGATTTTTTAAACAGCCTTGGAACCGCCAACACTTTCTTCAGCAGAGTAATCCCTTCAGGAAGGTTTATCGATCACATGCTCATTTTTTGAAATAACTTGGTTCTTTAAATCCCTCGAATGTAGAATATCCTTACAAAAACAAGATTAGCTAGAATAGTTATAACTTGATATTTTTAAATGGTCTTTACTTATGTTTTATTTCATGACAGACAGCTGTTAGCTGTTAAAAAACATTATTTTTCCTAACAAATCAAAAGCTTTTTAACACAACAATCCAGGTTCATCAGGTTGTGACTCACCTGTACTGCAGCATGAGTGGGATGGATGGCTGACAAACACAGTAAAAACAAACACCTGTGTGGAAAATACATTTTTCTGTCGTGGTGATGTGGAGCAGCTCTCCAAAGGAATTCTATGACAGGACAAACTAGCGATTAAGTCCAAAAAAAACTGTCTCAAACATGAAAGTTCTATCAGGTGTTTGAAGCAGATGATGCTCTCCCAGCTGAGTGTCTGAGCTCCAGCAGAGTTCTGAAAGTGCTGCTGCAAGAATCCCTCCCACTGAGATTAAACCCAAGATTCCCTGCATCTTCCCAGCTCGCTTCTGAACTACTTGAAAAAAAAACCCTATTGCAGAGAAAGATGTACATTATTGCAACACATAAAAGGACGTTTATTGGTGCGTGTGCAACAGTTAAAGTTTATTATGGATTTTCATGAAGAAAACATGTTAATATGTGACACATTCTTTTGAATTATATCGAATATGGAATCGTTTCGATCTACGTATGTATTTTTGGTTCTGGGTTGTATTTAATAAAAATAAAGACGACAATAAGACCACATTTCTAATGTGACGAACCTTAATAAACTCTGTTTGGACGCGGTTTAAATGTGGAGCTGCCGTAAAGTAATTTTAGTTGATTGTTGTGTTTTGGCGACACCTGCTGGAGGAACGTAAAACAAAAAAATTAGTTTCGATCTACGTATGTATTTTTGGTTCTGGATTGTATTTAATAAAAATAAAGACAACAATAAGTCCACATTTCTTTGCATCCAGTCGAATGTGACGAACCTTAATAAACTCTGTTTGGACGCGGCTTAAATGTGGAGCTGCCGTAAAGTATTTTTGTTGATTGTTGTGTTTTGGCGACACCTGCTGGAGGAACGTAAAAAATAAATAGTTTTGATCTACGTATGTATTTTTGGTTCTGAATTTTATTTAATAAAAATAAAGACAACAATATCACCAAATTTCTAATGTGACGAACCTTAATAAACTGTGTTTGGACGCGGTTTAAATGTGGAGCTGCCGTAAAGTCTAGAGACGTTAATTGTTGTGTTTTGGCGACACCTGTTGGAGGAACGTAAAAATAAATCGTTTCGATCTACGTATGTATTTTTGGTTCTGGATTGTATTTAATAAAAATAAAGACAACAATAAGACCACATTTCTAATGTTAATAACCTTAATAAACTGTGTTTGAACGCGGTTTAAATGTTGAGCTGCCGTAAAGTATTTTTTGTTGATTGTTGTGTTTTGGCGACACCTGCTGGAGGAACGTAAAAAATAAAGCGCACAAAGAGCACTTCGTCTTTGAATTCAGAAACAAAAACGGGCGTATTTAGAATTAAGAGAAAAAAAATCCTAAGATTCCATTCCGTGGGCAAAAAAAGAATTCCAACACTGGTCTGGTGATGGTGTCAGAAAGCACGTCATCGTTGCAGATGTTCCTAAATGACGGACAGCTTTTTCAGCCAATGAGACGCGTCCATTCTAAGCGCTCAAATCCCAACCCACCAATCAACGAGCTCGCATGGCCGTCTTCAAGTTAGATGGATCCGGAACGGAATATATATATAAAAAAAAAAAAACGCTAACGTCGACCGTTGAAGGTGCTGCAGCAGCCTAAAGAACCGCAGAAGCCATCTTGGGGGATGATTCCCTCTGTTGAGAAAGAAGATGCAGACATCTCCGAACATTGGTTACAACACACGTCTGTTTTTACTTCCTCTGTTTCCACCGACGGGACATTAGAGCGAGGCCGAGTTAAAACGTCACTGTCATGACAGAGGAGAGTCACACAGTCACACCGTGAGTCTTTTCTCCAGCATCGTCTCCCACAGACACACCGACTGATCTGGGGGCTCACACTCGCGATAAGGGGCGTTTTTTTTTTTCTCTCTCAACAATGGCTTCTGTGAGCCTTGTTGTTTCCAGCCCCCCAGCCCCCGCTCACGACAGTAACATGGCAGGGAATGAAAGGTCGAGTACCGTTCTTGTACTTGTGCTGTACATGCTTGTGATCCATGTGATACTTTTCCCTACACACACGAATATCTCTGCATGTTTTTTTTTTGTTCATCCTCCACACGCAGCACATCCAGTCACTGCTGTTGTTGTTGCTTTACAAACAGGATGCATGAACTCAGACGATTTGCAAATGCGTTTTTGACATTCATTCTCATCCCTGAGCTTTATTGCCCTCTGGGTGGTGGATGTAAACACAAAAAAGTTCATGCTGTACATTAGGGGTGTGTATTGACAAGACGATATGTATCACGATACAAGGACAACGATATATCGTGATACTGTAGGATTATATTTGAAGTATTATTGTCGGGTACCAAAATTTTACTGCCCTCTGGGTGGTGGATGTAAACACAAAATAGTTAATGCTGTAACTGTGTGTACATTAGGGGTGTGTATTGACAAGACGATACAATACGTATCACGATACAGGGACAACGATATGTCGCGATATTGTAGGATTATATTTGAAGTATTATTGTCGGGTACCAAAATTTTACTGCCCTCTGGGTGGTGGATGTAAACACCAAAAAGTTCATGCTGTAACTGTTTGTACATTAGGGGTGTGTATCGACAAGACGATACGATACGTATCACGATACAGGGACAACGATATATATCGCGATACTCTAGGATTTTATTTGAAGTATTATTGTCGGGTACCAAAATTTTACTGCCCTCTGGGTGGTGGATGTAAACACAAAAAAAGTTCATGCTGTAACTGTGTGTACATTAGGGGTGTGTATTGACAAGACGATACAATACGTATCACGATACAGGGACAACGATATGTCGCGATATTGTAGGATTATATTTGAAGTATTATTGTCGGGTACCAAAATTTTACTGCCCTCTGGGTGGTGGATGTAAACACCAAAAAGTTCATGCTGTAACTGTTTGTACATTAGGGGTGTGTATCGACAAGACGATACGATACGTATCACGATACAGGGACAACGATATATATCGCGATACTCTAGGATTTTATTTGAAGTATTATTGTCGGGTACCAAAATTTTACTGCCCTCTGGGTGGTGGATGTAAACACAAAAAAAGTTCATGCTGTAACTGTGTGTACATTAGGGGTGTGTATCGACAAGACGATACGATACGTATCACGATACAGGGACAACGATATATATCGCGATACTGTAGGATTTTATTTGAAGTATTATTGTTGGGTACCAAAATTTTACTGCCCTCTGGGTGGTTGATGTAAACACAAAAAAAGTTCATGCTGTAACTGTGTGTACATTAGGGGTGTGTATTGACAAGACGATAGGATACGTATCACGATACAGGGACAACGATATATCGCGATACTGTAGGATTATATTTGAAGTATTATTGTCGGGTACCAAAATTTTACTGCCCTCTGGGTGGTGGATGTAAACACAAAAAAGTTCATGCTAACACTGTGTGTACATTAGGGGTGTGTATTGACAAGACGATACGTATCACGATACAGCGACAACGATATATCGCGATACTGTAGGATTATATTTGAAGTATTATTGTCGGGTACCAAAATTTTACTGCCCTCTGGGTGGTGTATGTAAACACAAAATAGTTAATGCTGTAACTGTGTACATTAGGGGTGTGTATTGACAAGACGATACAATACGTATCACGATACAGGGACAACGATATGTCGCGATACTGTAGGATTATATTTGAAGTATTATTGTCGGCTACCAAAATTTTCAGACCGCATGATGAAGTCGTAAGTGCTCACGTTTGTTTTGAAACCAAAACGCTACTGAACATCAGCTTTAATAGCTGCTGGAGTCGACTGTATCCTCTTGTCCTCAGTAATCACCGTGACATCGTAGGATGACTGCTGCCATCTAGCAGCCAGAGGTTTAACTGCAACACCGAAGCGAACGATCGCTCTGAATATTTGCATTGTAAATAAATACATTGAGATATTTTATTTTATACACCGTTTATTAATATAAAAAACATCAAAGAATAAATAAAAAATAAGATTAGATTTTAAAGCAAAAAAAAAAATCAACAAAAAAAATAAAAATCAATACAATTTCGCTATAGTATTGTGAAAGAAATTCCGAAATATATCTTTGTATCGATATTTTCTCATACCCCTGGTGTACATAGTGTTTCAGTCTTGTATTCTTTATTACAGAGAACAAAGTAACACATGTGCAATATTAGAATTCTATATTCCCTTTCAGACATGTGTTGTACTTTATTGAAGAAGTTCTCTTTCACCTTTAGAGCAGCTGCATTACTAAGTATTTCATCTGACCAATAATGCATATTCTTAATTATATTTAACATTCAGAAGCGTCTTTACAAAAGGGTTATTAAACGATGCACGAGTGAAACCACATCATTCATGTGTGTCCAACTTGAAGCTAAATCCAACCCTTTGTTGTTGCTTTTAAAGTTAAATTAAAAATGTCAATGTCGTGACCTACGTACAGGAGCTTTAATGATGCGGTTTTAATGAGCTGCTTTTGATGGGAAAGTTGGGGGTTTAAATCCCAGTGTGGGAACTTGGTGCTACATACTCGCCCGTTTTAAGTTGTTTTGAAATAAGTAGTATAATTGCTTAATTACATGTAATAGGAGTATAATTATAATTTCAAGTTTAGTATATTTTTGCAAATATACATTTGATGACTTCCCCTCACAAGTAATGATAATATATTTCTATATAATGTTATAAAGTAGTTTGTGTAATAATATCATATAACATTCTTTATCAACAAACAGGTGTTTATAGGGTCAAATTTAAAGCCTAAAGTATGAATTTCATGTTAAATTTCTGATCCTGTATTACATTTGTCTGATACATGTGATGCAATTTATATGGTTAATGATATTTTCTTTTCTAGTTGATGTTGGATTATTGTGTCTGTTCAAGAAGTGAATTGCATCATTCCAACAAATGTTTGTATAAATAGATTCAAAACTATAGCATAGAGATTTTCGAGATTTTAAATCCATATTTGTGTTTGAGAAAACAAATCTTTATCAGTTTTCTAAGCAGCTGCAGGACAGGTTACCAATGGAAAAGCAAAGATAAATGATTACTAGTGAAGCAAGACTATGGAAAAACGTGTGGACGTCGACTTACAATACCTGCAGTTATATTACTGACTTAATTAAATTTCAACATGAATCTTAATTGATTAAATATTGCTTAAAAAATAAAACATAAGTCTTAATATATCAGATAAACTAATCATCATTGCTTAGAACGTATAAGTTTTCAATATGTTCTTAAGAAATTTAAAATTAATTAACGGACCATTTGTTATAATATGAAAGAAATTGATCATCACACTTGTCAAATACAAGAGATTGCTTGAACTGTTTCAACATAATGAAGAATAGCTTCTTAGATAAAGCATTAAATTCAATCTTAATCAAATAAAACAATGGATTGTGGTTGTTATCTCTAAAAGTCTTCATTCTATACTCAGGGAGGACGGAGAGCTGGAGGACGGAGAGATCGATGACGAGGGCATCGGCATTGAGGAGGAACATATGGAGGTCGCCGACGCGCCAGAGGAGAAAGAAAGGGTGAAGGAAAAGGAGAAAGTGAAGGAGAAGGAGGAGAGGAATCACACCCGACACAGCAGGAAGCGCTACAAGAAGACCAAAGAGAAGAGGCGATCCAAGCGGAGGAGACGGGACAGAGTGAGCATCAATGTGTTTGATAGAAATGTTGGTAAACGAAAAAAATCAAGTTTAATTATCTGAATTTAAATACTCCCAACAATCTTCTTTCATTAGCTTGAACTCGATTAAGATCAAAGTTAGATGAAGCTTCACACGTTATTAGTTTTACGTCTCTTCCTTTTTACAAGTACAATAAAATAAATGATGTGTTAATTTGAAATCCCTCCCTCCGTCAGCATCACTCTCCCTCCAGCACCTCCGACAGCTCCGACAGCTCCGACTCTGAATACGACGAACCAGAAAGGCCCAAAAAACGCTTCGGCCAGGGCCGCGAGTCCGAGAGCCAGGTGAGAGTTCCTCGCCTCCTTTTTTTTCAACCAGTCCAAAATAGTGACCTCTCGTCTTCTCTGGTCGCAGCACGGGCGCGACTCGAAGGGAGGTCACGGCGTCTCGCAGAAGTCTTCGCCGCACCGCGGCGGTGGCGGCGGCGGCGGTGGCGGCGAGTACGAGAAATACAGCGACTACAGCGAGGACAAGTACGACTACGACGAGGAGGAGGAGGACTACGACGAGGAGTCGGGGGGTCCGGGGAGGGGACGGTACGGGAAAGACCAGATGAATCGAGGGAACGCCAGAGGCCTGAAACATCAGCAGTGTAAGTCCTCTCGTCGTCAAGCTAGCACGTCTCGTTTGAAAAAAAGTTAGCATCCTTGACGAAGTGTCACTTTCTCAGTCGGGCAAAGGGGACGAGGCAGAGGAAGCGGACCGGGAAGAGGACGAGCGATGCTCATGAAGAACAAGAAAGGGAAGCCCTGGGCAGGACGTGGACGAGGAAGGGGAGAGCAATGCTCGGAGGACATGTCACTGGTGAGTTAAAACTAGTTTGGTTTCAAAGAACCTCTCGGTCATCCATTTCTCTGCGTTACAGGACGGGAAAAATCAATCCGGCTTCCAGAAGAAACGTCCGATCATGAGCAAAGAGTTCATCAACCAGCACACGGTGGAGCACAACGGGAAATATATCTGCAAGTATTTCCTGGAAGGACGATGCATCAAGGTGTGTGAATATCTCGTGTTTGTATCTAAGCCTTTAATAATGTAACAAAACGTGTCGTCCGTTCAGGGAGATCAGTGCAAGTTCGAACACGAGCTGGTCGTACCGGACAAGAAGAAGGAGCTGTGTAAATTCTACCTCCAAGGATACTGCAGTAAAGGAGACAAATGCATTTATATGCATAATATCCTTTTCGCCACAGATACGTCACATTATTTCTCTTTTGAAGAACCACAGTTTCAGCATGAATTTGGTCGAGATACCTTCTTTTTTAGTGACACAACATAGTATTACTATCAGTTCAACAGCCTAATTTTTATTTAATAACAAACTCAATAGTTATGAATAAAGCTCACACAGCACAACTTTAGATCAAGCAAAACAAACTTGGCTTTTTTAACGGCTTTATTTCTATTTTAAAATGTTGAACGCCAGAAAGATACATTATTTTACTTAAAAATCAATCATTACCTATCAATTTTACAACATGTTTAATAATTATAAAAGTGTATATTTAGTATAACTTTACATGCCATATTATTTAAAATGTTGTAAATAAAAAAAGTTATTCAGAAGTTTTGCAGTTTTAGCTTTCATTTTTGAATGTGTTTAATGTGGAAGCTGACTAGTTTGTATCATAAAAGTTTTTTTAAATGATTCCTGAACCTTGAATCATTATACACTTTCAAGAAACACTTTTTAATAACAAACTTTATCTTTAAAATAATTACAACACCCATCCTTATTGAACCATATTGAATGATATACTGTATATCATGTGAAATAATAACTGGTCAACCGTGCTCAGTTTCTCGCATCAACACTTCTTTTTGCTGATTTGTCAAAATGTAGTTTTCCCTGATCTTCCGCTTTCATTCTGTAGCTCCGCCCACTTTTTACTTTAACCCTTGTGTTGTCTCTAGGTCCAGGTGAAACGACCTACACCACTGCATATGTATTTATGGAAGCCAAGGAGGTTGTTCATCTTGACCAAGAGACAACACAAGGGATACCACAAACACATTTGTTTTGGGGCCTTCGGGTCACCTTGACCCGGAGATAACACAGGGGTTTAAGTTTAATTTTATTTATTAGTTTCATATTTTTCCTTCTTTTCTCGATAGCTGCTCACAGATATTATACATTAATAAGGTTTCTCAGCCCTGGGTTACGTGAAGCCGCTGTAGCAGTTCAATCCTACGTTTCTCTTAACCCGGCGTGCACGTCAGTACCCCTGCAAGTTCTTCCACACCGGAGCCCAGTGCTATCAAGGAGACAACTGCAAGTTTTCCCACGAGGACCTGAACGACGTGACCAGGGAGCTGTTGAATAAGGTAACGGCGAACTGACGGAAAAAGTCCTCACGCCACAGAATCTTTTACGAAAATCCTTTCGTCGTCAGATCATCTACACTGAAGAAGAGAACGCTCGGGAGGACGAGATGGAGCTGGAGGACCTGAGGAAACAGGGCATCGCTCCTCTTCCGAAGCCTCCTCCTGGGGTGGGCTTGCTTCCCACTCCTGGCCAGAGCAGTCCCACAGATCAAGCTAACGCAGGGAAGAAGATCCCTTCCCTCTTTGAAATCAAGGTTCTCCCCACCGACGACTTGGTGCACAAGATTGCCTTAAGGTAGGAAGAATGAACGCAGCTTTCAGGAGCATCGACTAAACTCTGAGTCTATTTTCAGCGGGAACTACTCGGAGGACGGTGACGAACAGTTCGCTGGAGATGCAGAGGAGACCCAGAACGGCCAGACCTCTGCGTCCGTGTCCGTCCCCGCCGACCCTCCAGGGCAACTGACATCCCCGTTGCCCCTGAGCCCCCCGGGATTGAACCCGCCGCTTGGGTTTCCGATGCCGCCGCCGCCGTTCCCGCCGAGTCACCCTCCTCCGCCTTTTATGGGAAACCAACAGAATCTGAACCCTCAGATGAACATGCCGAGGCCTCCGTTCCCGCCAATGTCGGAGCTGCAGATGCTGCAGAGTCTGATCCAGTTCCCGGGCCTGAGTCAGAATCCTCTAGAGCTCATCAGCAACTTACTCCAGGGTCAAAGCAACAGCCAGAAAGGAGGTGAGCAGCTTCCATTGGGTCTACTTTTGCTAGCTTGAGTTGCAACTAATAAGAAAACTCTCCTGACTCACTCACATGTTTTAAATGTTGAAGTCTTCCTCTCCCAGGTGCAAGTCCCTCATGACCATGTTTTGAAGTTATTACTATAAAGTTCTAACCCGTCTGAAATCTTGGTGAACGAGAGGTTACGAGAGTCCTTTATGACTTAAGGTCTTCACTCCTCGAGCCAGCTGTATCCACGCTCCGCTTTGTTTATACAACGAGTCCCTAGGAGTCCAAGATCAATTCAAGAGACACTTGTATAAACACTGACTCTTTCAAGAAACATCTTAAGAAGTTTGTATTTGTTCAGGCTTTTCCTTGATTTTCTGGAACTCCTGTTCAGTTTTATCTTGACCTTTAAAGTATATACTTTATTGAATATTGTTTTGATTGTTTAAACGCTTTGTGACCCTGGTCTTGAAAAGCGCTATACAAATACAAATTACTTACTTACTTACTTACATTAGTTTCTCTTTAAAGTGATTGCTGTGATAACTCCTATAAAAGGTGGTTCTAAAAGTGACGTGATGATTTGTAATTTCTTGATTCAGTCGACCCGAGCGTAGCCTTCATTCAGAACATGCAGCAGCAGATGAGTGTGGAGTCGCAGCTTCAGTCTTTACCCCCAGAAGTCCAAAAGGCCATTTTTCTACACCTGACTCAGCAGCAGCAGCAGGAGTCAAAGACGCCGGAGTCCCAGAGAGCAGAGAGTCAGGACTGCTCCAACACGACCAGAGGTGAGTGACAACCATGACCCCGAGACTGTCGGTGGTGAGACAAGTCTTTCTCTTTCTCTTCTCCAGACGAGATGACGAACTGGTACTCCAGCGAGGAAGAAGACGGCGGCAACTGTGTGTCCTCCATCATCAAATGTCTTAAGAAGCAAAGCGAGGCGTCCAACGCGTCTCTGTCTGGAGCAGCAACCAGTGATCCACGTCTGGTCAAGGAGCGGGCGGCACCCACTGACCCCCGGGTGAAGCTCGACCCCCGACAGAGACCCCCGGAAGTAAAGAAGGACTCTGACGGAGTTTGCCTCTCGAGGGATCCGAGGAAGCCGAGACCAGTCGGGCAACAGATCGCCCCCCAAAAAGCATCGCTGGGCGAAGACGACGAGGACGGAGAGAGGGAGTTGAGGGAGAGAGCCGTCGTCATCCCGCTGGACGCCATCCAGGGGGCCCTGCTGCGAGACCCTCGGTCCCAGTTGAAGCAGTTCAGCCACATCAAAGTGGACATCCTGCTCCTGAGACCTGCCTTCGCCCAGTCGGTGGTGTGGGCACCCGAGGACCTCATCCCATCCCTGGTGCCCAAGCAGGAACACTCCATCAACCTCCCGCTCCCGCCTCTGATCGCAGACGCACAGATGAAACGCTCGGGGCTGACGGATCACTCCAGTCTGTCCAGTCCGCCCCTGACCTCCGACCCCAGACTGGCAGCTGCCCGGGTCAAGGAACGCAAGGGTCGGCTGCCGTCTGGATCCCCCACAGATAGACCCGTAGACCCACGTCAGCAGAAGGCCATTGATCCCAGACTAAGGCGGACCGGAAGTCTCGACTCCAAATTGCAGACGGACTCGTCCGGCGGGGGAGGGGGGGTCGACCCTAGACTCCTCAAGGTCAGCCCTACGTCCACGACCCAAGTAGATCCGTGCAAGTCGGAGCCAGAGAAGCTTCCGCCGTACGCGCCTCGTCTGGCCTCTTCTGGTCTGGAGAGTCCCACGACAATCCTTGGAGGCATCAGCCTGTACGACCCCCGCGGTCAAACCGAGCCGGCGGATTCCGTCAAACGACCCGGAATCCTGAAAGTCCCCGTGACCAAAGAGGAACCCCCCGCCGCATCCCTGTCCCCGACGCAACACAGCAGCTCCAATCAGGAGACAAAAGCTTCGGAAAAAATTCAGACTCCGCCATCAAACCCCGACCTGCCAACCGTCAAAGCGCCAGCCGTGCATAATCTGCCCGTCCAGGCCCTCGCGGGTCTGATAAGACCTCAGTACAGTGACCCACGACAGGCCAAACCAGGAGGACAAAGTGGTTCAGGAACACAGGAAGACACCACCGCGGCTAAGAAGGAGCAGGAGGACGCTTTAGAGGCGACGACAAACGAGGAGGACTCGGAGGACCGGACTCTGAAAGAAGTCTTCAAGACCTTTGACCCGACTGCTTCTCCGTTCTGTCAGTAAACTCCAAAGTGATGGTGCAGAAATGTTGGTGCAACAAGCCTTTCACATGTCAACTACGTTTGTAGTTTTGAAGTATCAAAGAGGACTGAACATCCCATGATTCCCCTGAACTGTGGGCAGAGAAGAATTCAACGTTTTCCTGTAACCGACAGAAAAGTGCAGCAAACTTCAAGGTTTCTATCAAACTTTTGAGAGACACTTGCTTGTTTTTAATCATTCATACCTTTTTCATGTTTATAGGAAAGTTGCTCATTGTTACCTCACGTTCACGCTTACTATCATTCCACTGATGTTATGTTTCTCAAGCCAATATGTAAAGTGCACACGGCGGAAAAGCCCTTCCAGTCTTCGAAGCTGGTGTCCTGACAGTGTGACCCCAAAAAAAAAAAAACAAGAGGTCTATGAATATGTTTTTTATCAGATGATATGTCCTGTTATTTAAGTCATGTTTGTTTTTACAAATGTTAAGAAAGTCTGTTTTTTAATGTAAATACGGTTGAGAAAAGGTTTTTAAATGTCTCTGGTTTACATTTATTTTATTGTTCTATGAGATTTCCAGTTCAGTCGTTCAGTAGTTTTTAGAGTGATCTGTTGACAGTATAATCTGCCTTTAAAATCATATTTTACAATAAATGACTATGAGATTATGAATATTGAGGTGTTGAACAATCCATGAAAAACATACGAGACATTGAAACATGTCAATATTTGCCTTTGGAGAAACAAACCCCGCTCGTCTTTTGAATCATCTGCGGTGACCTGAAGCCGTCCTGAGCCTGTGAAGCCAGGCTGGGGGCGTCGGGGTGAGAGGAGGTCTTCCTCAGTCCCAGATCGTCAGTGTCCGGGTTACTGGTCTGCTGGGCTCGATGGATCTCCAGGTTCCTCTTCCACTGGAAACACAGAGCGGTCGCCTCGGCTCCATCCGAGTCGGGCTCCGGCTGCTTCAACCCCTGAAGGAAGAAAATCAACATCAGCAACAGGAAATGGTTAAAACTTTCCCCTGAAACATTTTACATTATATTGAACCAGCAACAAATTGTATAAAAAAAAAGGATTTACAGTTTATTTTATTGATGGATTCTTTATTTGTTACAACATGGTTTAAAATGATTTGAATGTGAACTCTGAAATAGAAAAGTTGTGTGAGCCAAAGAACTGTCACAAGTATTAATGATTTGAGCCACATTAAACTTTCGATTTAACCTCCAAACGTTCAAGAGGCTCTTGGTTTGTTGAGCGGCTGTTTTTTACCGAGATGCACGCGGTCTCCGCGGCGTGGACGCCCTTGAGGACCGTCTGCAGAAGATTCTGGGAGTTCTTGACCAGGATTTCGTCGGAGGATTTACAGCCAGGAGTGACTGCGTTGACACTGAACATGGAGAATGTCAGTGAGCACGTTGTGAATAAAGAGCAAATGATGGAGTCATGCATCTACAAGATGATGTGGGCGTTGATGACATTAACTGGTTTTAAATCTAACATGACTCCCAGTTAAACCTGTTTCACCATCTGTACTGAACCACAAGTTTTATTATTTCCTTACACAGTATTTTTAGTTTAGATTTCCAGGGGAATTTTCTTCGTGTATTAACAACACGTTCATTTGGTTTGTGAAGTGCTTTTGGCAAAATTGTTTCTCCGAAAATTAAAAAAAATGTAAAGTTGCAGAAAGAGTTGAAAGGAAACTTGGACGGAGAGCAAGAATAAAATACAGTAATAGTGTTCAAAGTAGATAAGAGAACAGGAAAGAGAAGATAATGAAAGGTTAAATAAGGAGAATAAGAGTCACGAGTCATTTTCTACTCAGCCTCATGTCAACTAAAAGTTGGTATTATTTTAAGAGTAATATGTTGTTTTTTTAGAGTTATAGACAAAAATGTATTTTCATTTTAATGTAGCGACTGGAGCTCAGTTGTCTTTGTCTTCATCTTCGTCCAAAAAGACACTTAAAAACATCCAAATACCTCCAAACTGCTCGTCTGTAACATCCATCTTGTATTGAAGCCTCAACATGAGCAATTGTTTTGGAAAAACTGTATTTTAAGCTTGTTTGTAACAGAAGCTAAAATGCTAACATGCTAAACAGACAGGAAGTATATATAATATCGCAAGTGCTTCCAGTGTTGACACAATGAGTAGAACAATTCCTCACGTCAAAGCTTCAATACAAGATGGAAGTTGAAGACGAGCAGTATGGAGGTATTTGGATGTTATTGAGTGTCTTGACTATAACAGATTACTCGAAAAAAAATCCTAGTCAACATGAGTGAATTTGTCAACTAACACTTTATACAAACCTGGAGATGATGCTGAGCTGGTTTGTGATGGTGAGAATCTGCTCCACTGTGAGAGACAGCTCTTCTGCGCACTGTTTGTCCAGGCAGTGATTTGCGATCACCCGAATAAACTTAGTCACGGACTGGGAGTCGGCCATCACGTCTTTCGCCGCAGTTACAAACGCTTCTTTGCTCTAATGGAGCAAACAAAACAGTTTCATCGGTGTCAGAGTCTGAGTCTCCCTGATCCTCACCAGCAACGGGCCCTTCTTCCTCAAGTACTGAGTCATGTAGCAGATGGTTTCCGCCATCTTTCTGGTCACCTGGACGATCCGGTTGTCTTCTGGATTCCACCGGTCGCTCTCTTGCTTCAGGAAGATTGAGTTGTCGGTCAGTGAAGTCACCATTTTGAAGGCACTGGAGCTATTCTGTGAAGGCATGGGATAAAAATGATTAAAAAAAATTGGATGAATATATTGACAGAAAGTAGCTCTTATTACATTTTACGAGGTTTATCATTTTCCAATTGTCGCAGGAATACATACAAATATTGAGTAAAACAGTCTGTATTTCTGAGTTAATACTTACACTTATTTCTGTAGTTCCATACTTGACCACCGAGGGTAGATGAAGCTCTACTGCTTCCTTGCGTTCTTTAATGTTTTGCTGCCACACTGCAGTTTGAAGGACAGCTTCTGCCTCTTTGACGTGAGCCACCACTTCCTGGATCTCCGAAGCCTCACCCTGCAGAGCCACCCGGATGTTCTCTTTGGCCTCCTGGTGGACTCCGTCCTGGTTTGCGATCTGCTCGGCCAAGTAATGCGCTTTCGCCGACCAGCACTGGATCATCACGTCCAGGGTCAGCGTTTCACAGACGTAGTGGGTCTCCACCATCATCCTGGCTCTGCTGATGATCTCAGAGATCTGGTAGGACAAATGATCACTGATGGATCTCAGGCTGGATCGTACACGAGCATCTCGGATGAAGTTTAAGCTTTCTTCAATATTTTTTGTGGCGGATTTGACGCTCTCGCAAAGTAGCCGAGCAGAATCTTCAAACCTTCTCTCTGCGTCTTCATCCTTATTGTGGTGCTTTGATGCAGCGTAAGCCAGATTGACAACGTCATGAAGAGCGGAGTCGTAGCACTTGTTAGCTTCGCTTAAATGACCTGAAACCGCTCGGATTTGAATCATGAGTTGCCTCATGGCAAGCTCCGATGTTGCTAGTTGGGTCACGCTCGATGTCACGCTGACGTCTTCAGCAGCCTGCAGGTAAGAGTTGGTCAGTGTCCTAAGTTCTTCCTGTTTTTCCGTCAACTGTATGGACCTAAAGCTACTTTTACAGGTGAGACCGGCGAGTCTCGCTGCCTCCTGGATCCTCAGCGAGTTTTCAGCAAGCACAGTACGCTGCTTTTTGGCACTTAATCGGCCCATTGCAGTAGATGTTCCCAGTACCTTATCTAGAGAACGGAACAGAATCTGGACCGAGATACTCCACAGAATGCAGAGGCCCTCGAGTTGATCCTCCTCTGGGGAACCCACAAACTCAACCAGACGTTTGGTGCTGTTCTGGGCTTTGCTCAGCTTGTTGTGTAAACTGTTGATGGTTTCCTGCCCGTCACTCTTTGGGGGTACTTCACAAGAAAGCTGGACCAAGTCGGCGCACGAGTTCACCACTAGATGGAGCTCCTGTGCGATTGCAGGATTTTGCCGCAGTTCTTCGTACACCACGTCAAACCAGCTTCCTGTGACTGGAAGGAGAACCCTGCGGATGTTCCTCACCAGGTCAGAGAACTGAGAAATGTGTTTGTAGATTCCCTCGGTGGTCTTCGCCGAGTTCATCGCCGTCTCCTGAGCCGTCTGGACCAGCAGAGGGGTCAGCGAAACCAGCTCTGCGCGGAAGCTCTCCAGAGTCTGATGGTCCACGGCATCCACGACAGCGAGGGCTTCCTTCACTGCCTGCACGTAGCAGTTGGACATCTCCAGAACGCCAGTGCAGGCTTGGCTGAGTGCTGTGATGTCTTTTTCTTTAGTGACCATCAAGAATTTACGCAACAGGGGCAGAAGGTCAAATCCTGAGAGCTCCGGTTTGGGCTCATCAGGGACAGGTGGTGTCTTTAAATCATCTTTATGAGTCTCTTCTTCAGTTTCAGGGTAGTGTTTCAAGTCGATCTCGTGCAGAGGACTAGAAACAGATCTCACCACATAATCCCAGTCACAGGTGTCTTCCATCTCATCCAGTTGACGCGCAGACTCCCGTAGAGGGCTGAGAAGATGAGGGTGCATCTCCCCGTCCAGTCCTTCCCGGAGAACTTTACATCTTTGTAAAGCCTCGGAAACGTTGTCAGAGAATGACGGATATGCGTCCACGTTCAAGTTCCCGCCAGAGAGCATGTCTTTCACCGACTGTCCAACTTGTGTTTTACAGGTGTGGACCTGCTTCAGCAGGACCAGCAGGCCGTTCCTGTAGATGGGGTCGTCGCTTTTATCCAAGTGCCTCCTCACCGAGTGGACCGTCATCTTCATGTGACCCATCAGGTTAAAGGCCTGATCGCAAAACAACTGGTAGCTCTGATCTCGGTAAGCGTCGTCACAGCCTCGCCGGTCATTCGCCATCTCATGAATAGCGATCGCGGTGAACTCCTGGACATCAGTGGCGTTGAAGATAGCATCCTGCAGCTGCCATTCCCCTTCCTCCCACCGTCTACAGGTATCCAGAAGCTTCTGAAAAGTTTGCACTGAACTGTCCAGCAGCTCCAGGGAAAGAGGTGCAGTTTGGGCTCTCAGTCTTCGTAGGTGCACCTGTGAGTTCTCAAGAATTTCTAGACTCGGAGCATCCGCGGCTACCCCTGAGACAAAAGAAGCCACTTGAATCAACCTGTCAGAGCAGGATATCAAATCCTCCACTAGAGGTTGAACCACATCAGTCTTGGTCGGCGAATCCTCCGCTAGAATCTGTCTCAAGACTTTGGAAAGCTGCTTATTCACCGAAGACACGATCACGAATGTATCCAGGACTTGGTAAAGAACGGTTCTCATCATTGTTTGGTCAAGTTGATGCAGTTGCTCTGCTAACAAAGAGCAGCTATTTGTTGGGTGTCCCTGGAAACAATCAGGATTGACTTTAATATCAGACCAGAGGTGCAGGACGTGTCGACAATGAAGGACCAGTTGTTGCTGAAAGTCTTTCCGAGATGCGTTTGCGACAACCATGCAGTGGAGGACGAGGTCTCTCACCAGGCTGTCCAAGCCTCGACTGGATGCAGGATAATGTACGACTACCGTCATCAACTGGTTGCTTCTGTCCTTGTAGAACCCACACAATCCAGAAGCTGCCTTCTGCCCGTCACTCTTCACCGTAGTGATGATGTCACACACCGTCGCCTGCACCTTGTCCAGGATGTACCTCTTGGCCGCTCGGGTCTGTTCGCTGGCGGGGTGCCTGATGGTGGTGCAGGTGGCTGTGTGGAGCATAGAGAGACATTTCTTGAGGGTCTCCAGAGAATCCAGGAGCTGTCGGGTCTGAGTCGGGTCCTGTAAAGAGTTGGCTCTGTCGAGGGTCAGCTGATGGAGATGAAGGAGCGCTTTAGAAAACCCCTGAAAGGCTTTCAGCAGCGACCTGACGTCCAGGCAGGAGGCGAGAATGGAAAGACGCTCCGACACCTGCTCGGCAGCATAGACCACTTTTCTGACAGCAGCGTCGTCGTTCACCAGCAGAACCTGAAACACATTCACAACCACAACAGATTACGAGGAAGACAATTAAAGGGATTTATGCCAAGATATAAAAATATATACACATTCATATTAGCTTCTTGGTGGAGGTATGCGTTGTCAAAGTGCTTTTCTAACCGAATAATTCTTACTCTGACTACTGCCAGGAGGACACTCTGGGTGGCGGCGATGAGCTCCTCTCTGTGTTCTGTCAAACCCGGCTGGATGCCGAGTTTCTGGGCCGCCAGCAGCACATGTTGCCCCGACACAGTGACCGGCTCCAGCAGGGACGACAGCTCCATTTTCAAAACTTCATCTTCCGTTTCCGTCATTCGTCTTCAGAGAAAGAGCGTGTTAGATACAGGTGAGCGCATGAGGATTGGGTCGCGTCACCTGGAGGCCGCGGCGGCCATGCTCCGGGTCGCCAGGGCCACCACATGGGCCGCCTCCTCCAGTCGAACCGACTCTTCCGGGTCTCCTGCGGCGTCGCACAGCAGCACCAAGTGACAGAGATGACATTCAATGGGAGCCACAACCTGCTCGACCGCCGCGGTTCTAATCGAGCCTCGATCCAGGAGGGCGGACATGGTCACAACTTAGAGGAGAGTGAGCGACTGCCGCGGCAGAACCTCTTTTTTGGTCTTTGATATTAATAATTCAGTCAAAGAGAGCCCTTCTGTCGATGTATCGTAGCAACCACCTGTGACTCTGCTATCTTGTTGAAACATTTCACTAGCCCCATTAATGTTTTAGTGCACCAGTCGAGCAGCTTTAAAAGCTAATTTAATGGATCTTTATTATTTGTAGTATTTATATTGCAAAAGTTTAATGATTTTGTAGCAAGAATGTCACTGTTGTGGCCAAAACTAGGAAGTGCTCAAGGGTTTTAAAATTCATTTTCATTTTCATTGAAATTCATGGAGCGACAGTTATTTTATAATTAATATTGAAACATATAGTTGTGTTGTTGAATTAATTTTATAAAAGCAAAGAGGAAAAAACATTTTATGTGAAAACTTTAATTTCTGAATAACAGTGATGCTAACCGTTAACATCCACTTCTTACATGTTTTTTAAAATGGCAAATCCATTTGCTTCTGCAACATGTGTTTGCTCTCTTTTAAATTGTTACTAACATGACAATTTAAAAAAATTATTACGTTTGTATGTGTTTTAACCTCGTCTGAAACATCAGCTTACCAGCTAGGAAACAATAAATTATACCTTTAAACTAGAAAATGTGCATTTCCAGAAGAAAATGCAGTTTGAATGCCGACTGCAGAATCAGTTAACATCCCAGGGCCGGGTCTAGGCAGGGGCAAGAGGGGGCCTGGCCCCTCAAATAAATGTTGTGCCCCCTCAAACTTACATGTAAGTAAGTAAGTAACAGCACAATGCCCCCTCAAGATTTGTGGCTGCCCCCTCATACATGCCTGCCTAGACCCGGACCTGTAACATCCCATAATAGAATTGTATCTAGTAGTCGAGTGTGTTGATATACTGTAAGTTTCAAGGTGTGCGTAATCTAATGTACCTGAGGGTCAAATTTGAAGGATGGGAAAAAAGAGAACAGAAGAACATAGCCCGCATTTCGGGAACGAGCCGACCTGATAAAAGTATGAATGGTTAAAATCGGATAAAAATTGAAAGAGGACTTTAGGTCAGAAGAGAAAAAGTGGATCTCAATAGTTTTAATGCCTTTACACAACAAAGAAAACCTCAAACCACATTTATTTGATTATCAAATCATTTATTTTTGAATAGAAGACACAATTCAAATAGTTTTACTACAATTATACATGTCTTTGTCCACAGATCAATATCATGTGTATCTCTGAAATTCTTCTTCTAAAAGGAACTGCATAGACTTTACTTTTGCAGTGATTCAAAGACAACATCTCTCTCTATTGAGCGCAGTAGATACTGAGTCATTGTTACTCTTGTCTCTTCCAAATCTCTGATCTGTGCAATTAAAAATTCAGATCAAAATTTGAGACCTTTTGACATGCAGAATATATAGATGTTTTGCTAGCAGTGTTGTAATGTTGTAATTATTTACTTATTGGTCATTAATACATGATGCAAATTCACAGTTTCGTTTCCAATTACAACCATTGTTGTAATATAAATGATCTTATCTGGAACATTAAGATAGAATAAATAGATTTTTGTTTTACCCAATTCATCGTGTAGTTGGAGAAAAGGAGGGAAAATCTGATGTTTGGAATGAATCTTCAATGAAGAATCTTCACCTGTTGACCAAACACATCGCAGGTGCGCGTAATTGCCCTGAAGTGCCCTGAGATGACGTTACCAATTGTTGTTTGTGTTTAACATTGAAGCGCACACTGCCCTCTGCTGAACACGTATGTGTACTACATGACTTTCCATCAATAAATGATTCATTATTTGATTCCACGAATGTTTATTTAGTTTGGAGTTTGATCAATAAGTTTTGATGAAATGTCGCCCTCTGGTGGAGACCAGACGGAATTTCTCTTTTTCATGCAGCACTCGTTTACGCTTTTACAGCATTCATTTATTTTTGCTTCTTGATGAAAATATTACAAATAAAGTGTAAAAATGTTAATAAACTGTTTATTTTTCAATATACACGCTGCGCCCACAACCCGACCAGGGATGGATAAGCAGAAGAAGAAGATAAAGAAGAATTATAACTTAATTTCACAGTTGGTCTGGTGTCCTGGTCGTATTCCTCCATGACATGACTCCAGAGTGAAAGCTCACTCAGGTAATCATGTATCAGCAGCGAGAATCAGAGGTCTTGGGTTCAAGACCTGACAGTGTCCTTAGTCTTAGAGATTTTTAACACAGATTTACAAGAGTGAAGGAAGAATTTCATTCATTTTGTGATTGACCTTCAATTATGAACACAAATAAACAAGAAGGACAAACCCCTTTCATACTGGATTCATTAAAGTCTTTTGGATTCATGAAAATCTCTAGGATTCGTAAAGTCCGTAGGATTCATGAAAGTCTGTATGATTCATGAAAGTCTGTAGGATTCATAAAAGTCTGTAGGATTCATGAAAGTCTGTAGGATTCATTAACATCAGAAGATTCATGAAATCGGTACCATTCATGAAAGTCTGAGGAATTCATGAAAGTCTGTAGGATTCATTAGTGTCTGCAGGATTCATTAGCGTCTGTAGGATTCATGAAAGTCTGTAGGATTCATTAGTGTCTGCAGGATTCATTAGTGTCTGTAGGATTCATTAAAGTCTGTAGGATTCATTAGTGTCTGCAGGATTCATTAGCGTCTGTAGGATTCATGAAAGTCTGTAGGATTCATTAGTGTCTGCAGGATTCATTTGCGTCTGTAGGATTCATTAGCGTCTGCAGGATTCATTAGCGTCTGTAGGATTCAGGAAAGTCTGTAGGATTCATTAAAGTCTGTAGGATTCATTATCATCTGCAGGATTCATTAGCGTCTGTAGGATTCAGGAAAGTCTGTAGGATTCATTAGGGTCTGCAGGATTCATTAGCGTCTGTAGGATTCATTAAAGTCTGTAGGATTCATTATCATCTGCAGGATTCATTAGCGTCTGGAGGATTCAGGAAAGTCTGTAGGATTCATTAGGGTCTGCAGGATTCATTAGCGTCTGTAGGATTCATTAAAGTCTGTAGGATTCATTATCATCTGCAGGATTCATTAGCGTCTGGAGGATTCATTAGCGTCTGCAGGATTCATTAGCGTCTGTAGGATTCATGAAAGTCTGTAGGATTCATGAAAGTCTGTAGGATTCATTAGCATCTGCAGGATTCATGAAAGTCAGTATGATAAGTATATACTGTAAGTAGTATAAATATAAGTAGTAAAAGCAGAAGTAGAATTAGTAGTAAAAGTAGAAGTAACAGTAGACGTAGTAGTAGAATAAGTAGTAAAAAAAACAAGTAGAAGTAGTAGTAGAATTACTGGTAGACGTAGTAGTAGAATTAACAGTAAAAGTACAAGTATAGGTAGTAGTATAATTAGTAGTAAAAGTAGAATTAGTCATAGAAGTAGTAGTACACATATAATTAGTAAATGCAGAAGTAGCATTAGTAGTACAATTGGTAGTAGGTAAGTAGAAATAGTAGTAAAGGTATAAGTATAAGAAGTATAAGAATTTGTATTTTAAGTATAATTAGTAAAAGCAACCTTTTACACAAAATACAAATAAATAAAGAATCTCATCAGTTGTGTTTTACAAGTCACCAGCAGAGGGCGGCATACACCCAAGTGTAACAAGGGAACAAAGACCAGGCAAAGGTGTTTATCTCTAGACTTTATCAACATATAGACAAACAGCTGGAACATCATCTTTGACATCAAACAAAGTAATACGGAAACGATATTCAGTGACAGTAGTATATTCAGAACACAAAAATAGACAAAGAAAACAAAACATGGTGAGATTACCGGTGACGAGAAAAAATATAACCATCACAGTTACATTCAACGACACACAAAAGTCAAGTGTCAAACTCTCTGCATTCATGGGTCAGCGTCCACTGACCGGGACTGGGACGTGAAGGTACAGTATATGCCATCGTGCCAGTGGAAGTAATGCTTTCAAATAAAGTGTATCTGCTAACACATCAACAATGATACAGCACAAGAGAGCAAACACAGTGAGCTATAAAGTGTCTGGGGAAACTTTGGCATTGCACTTTTTATTTCTGAACAAACTGCAGGGATTTATATCTATTTATATATATATATAAATATATTCGCTTAATTGTATTTGGTGTCATGTGAACTGTGAGACACTTTCAGGATGTTTTTGTTTAACACAAAGTCCTGACATTCAGCGGGAGCTCCGAAGAAACGGGGTCAGAACTTTGTAACCAGACATGCTGACTGAAAACAAGCTTTTCCCAGAAGGCCCGGAGGAGCTGGTTTATGTGATGTGATCGAGCGTAGCACATTCCCACCTATTTTGGGGTATTACTCATAACCCCCCACCCCTGACTCGGCCCCCCTGACTCTGGACTTCCATCACATCTGGCCCCGTCTCGTGTTTCCTACTAAAACATTTCACCTGATAACTTATTAAATCGGCGAGGGTGAAGTCTGGATCAGCTCGCGCATAAATCTCGAGTCTAATCTCCGATGGATGTCGAATCGTTTTTAAGGGGGAGTCGTACGTTTACTCAATCCTGGGGAAGCTACTGTGAGTGACAGGAGAGATAACTCTCTTATCTGTACTTTTTTACATTCAACAAAATCAACGTTATCAGACGAGCACTGTGACAGGAAGTTGATCAGGTTTCAACGACTCACCCATGAGTAACAGATCCGGTGGATAACGCAGACGACGACGACCAGTAAAGCGTTAACAGGAGCCTGCAGCGGTCGAGGTCTTCAGGTCATAATGACCCCCGTAGAAACGGGGGGTTTTCTGGGTCACCGGATCAACGATGAGTTCTGACAGGAAGGATCCGGAGGTTTTAAATCCGTGTTTGTCATGGGTGTTTTAAAGAGCAGTGTTACGGTCAAAACAAACCCCTAAACCTTTACCTGACACGTCCTTCAAACGCCGTCCGGAAAATCGCGATAATCGACTTCCCGGACGGCTTCTGAACTCTGTGGTGGGAGAACTGATGACGACGGACATCGTAGGGATTATTGAGGTGCGACGTCAACACTCGCACCCGGAAGGGATCCGGTATTCCGCCAAGCTTGGCGCCAGAAGTAGGATGATCAAGTTAAAAAAAAAGAAGTTTTGGTGTAAGATTACGACGTGTTCAAACTGTCGCACATTATTGCAGGAGCGGATGTAGCCAGGTTTTTGGGGCGTCAGTTGAGGGAGCCAATGTTGGCATCAGACGCCATCTGAACGTCTGCGAAATTTTACAGCGTATTAGTTTATCAGAGCCCAGATCCTACGCTGTTATCTGCAAATAGGAAAAAAATTCAATAGCTATCACGGAGGAGGAGATGTTGTAACATTGAACAGTAAAGGGTACGAATCCTCGGCCTGTGGAGGAATTAAAAGTGAGCTGAAAGTTGGTCTACAGTTGCGTGAGTGTAGCGACTCAAAGAACAAGAGCGTGGCTGACACAGATGACGATGTGTACTGACTGTATCTTGGATCGACGGGGCGGTCATTTTTTTGGCCGACAGTTGTGCTTTTTCTGCTGAAAAATCCTGAGGGATTTCAATTGGTTTCTCTCGATAAAGGGAAACACAGCAGCTCTCTTACCGGTTGAATCTTTCTAGGTGTGGGTGAAGATCAGGAAACTAGTCCAAGGCCATCAGAGGAGGCAGATGTGCAGAGAAGATATTCAGCCTTTTTTTTTTTCTTCCGTAAGCGGATACGATCTGAGCTCCCACGACGGACCGAGTAACACAAACACATCTTCGGCATCAGAGGATGAAGCTTTTGCAGAGGATTCAGTCTTATCAGTGCTTTAAGGGAAAACATGTCATAACTGCGCCTCCTCGGGACCCCAAAATGGAAAACACAATATGGCTTAAAGTGTATAAAAATAAAGTTGCTATGTAACGCAGCCCTGAGGGTTATCTAGTCCGACTCGACGTCTCAACAGTCCGCCAGGCTGGCTGGGAGTTCCCTCCTTTGAGATTAGCCCAAAATTCCACAGCAAGTGTCCTCAAGCACCTCCGGGGGTTTCCTGGACCCCCGCCGCAGCACAAAAAAAAAAATATAGAGTCCCCAACAATATGGAGAATAATCTTCTCTTCCACATATGGAAGACTGAAGGTGCCACTGAGGCGGCTGGGCTTGCCATCGGATCCGACCCCGACCCAATCCCTAATCTCATCGGCTCCACCGGGACCCCCGCCGCCGTCCTCAGTGGTTCTTTTCCATCCAGTCCCAGCTTTCATCGCTGTCCTTCCTGTTCCTCTCGGCCTCGATGATTTCTCTGTAGCGCCGCCGAAAGAAGCCCATCTGTCACGGAGCAGAGTGACAAACATCGAGAGATAAATCAGCAGCTGGACGCCAGATTCAGACACACTTGGACATCTATCATCAGTACTCACATATTCAACTAATACTACTCTGGATTAATTTGACATTTTTCTAGAAGTAGAAGTAAAGGTAGTAAGTAAGTAAGTAATAGTTATTTGTAAAGCGCCTTTCTAGACCAGGGTCACAAGGCGCTTGAACAATCTAAAGCAATACACATTTAAAAATACCTACAGATTTAAAAACTGTAAAACGTCAAGACAACATAAGACAAACACAGGAGTCCCAGAAAATCAGGAAAAAGCACAAATAAAAATGTCTTAAGATTTTTGAAGGAGTCAATAGATCCATCAAACACAGAGGGAGATCATTCCAAAGTTTAGGAGCAACAGTCTGAAGGATTTCTTTCCTCTGGAACCATCAGTAGATTCTGATCCACAGACCTCAGAGCCTGAGCTGGGGTGTAAGTCTGGATCAGATCACTGATGTAAGGAGGAGTCTGACCATGAATAAATCTGAGAGTAAGAACCAGAATTTTAAAGTTGATCCTGAAAGAAACTGGAAGCCAGTGAAGAGTTTTAAGGATCGGGGAAATGTAAGTTCTTCTACTAGAGCAGGTCAGGATTCTCGCTGCAGAGTTTTGTATTAACTGCAGGCGAGACGGCTCCTTGTTGTATAGACACGAAGATAAACTCTTACAATAGTCTAAACGATGGATTATAATCTCCAGATCGTGTTGTGACACCATTTTCCTAAATTTAGAGATTTTCTCAGGTAGAGTTTTTGTCAAACATATTTTTAAACCGGATGCTTCTGGCCGTCGGAATTTAACCACCATGGGACGTCTCCTCCTTCCTTCAACCCAGACTTTCTCCAGGTGCGTAACTCTGGATTTCAGGGTTTTTTCGCCGAAACCTGCTGACTCGGCGGTTCCCCCTCTCGACTTCAGTCACTTATCTGCTGTTTTGGTTTATTGATAAAGAGCTTCGCGCTCCTCAGGCATTTCCTGGAGACGGCAACACAAGACATGTGTCGCCCATGTAAAGGGAGTGTGTTTTGGCAAGATCCAAAGATTTTTGGGGTATGCGGGGGGTGCATCGCAAAAGACCAACATTCCGGGGTTTAGTCGTGGTATTCCCGACGGACCGGCAGTGGGAAAGAAAGGGAGTTCTGTGCTAACCGGGCCCCTGGACATCGGGAGTAATTGACATTTCCTCTCAGATTCTTCTTTCATGCGAGCGCTGTGGTGTGTATTAATGTCCAGACTGAGATTTGCCCATTTCACGGTGGTTAAGGGCCCTCGGGAGCGTGACCTCACAGCTGTCGCCCCCCCAAAAAATGGCTCCGAAACGGTGGATCAGGAAGTGACGTTACCTTCCAGAGCAGCACGGCTAACAGCAGGAAGATGAGGATCCCGATCAGGAGGCTGATGGCGATGATCCAGCCCACCACGTAGCCCCTCGGCTCCTGGCTGTGGAGGGCCTCGAAGATCAGCTGGAACACACACACACACACACGGGTTGATTGAATCCAGCTAATGATGCAACGCCGAGCAACAGCTGTGTTGAATCCATTTAGCTCGTGCTAAAAATATGAGGAACATCAGCGTGAAGTGAGATCAACATTATCCAGTCACACATAAACCAGGGAAAGACAAGAAACGCCCTTTTTTATTTTCCATGACTGGACGTTGAGACGCTCCAACAATGGTTCATTCTAGGGGTCACACCCAGACGGACAGCTGCCATGACCTTTGACCCCCGATGTAAATGCATTCAGCGAACTAATAAACATTTAATTATTATTTATTATGATTTTTTGCAGGAGAGAAACCAACCCAGAGGTTGATGATGTTTTGTTTGGCAAAAAAAAAAAAGAAGTCACAAAACATCTGGGAGTGTTTTAATAAACTTTCAGGAAGCTTTACAGTGAGTGAGTAAGTAGGTGATGAATGGATTGTTAGAGGTGCTCTGTAGTTCCATAAGGATTAAGGAGGGTTTCCAAAAGTTTCGTCATGTATTTGTATGGCTTCTCACCGCTGCTGCGGCTAATGACTCAGAACTAACGGGAAAAAAACTGCATCATGAAAACGCTACGTAACCTCCCCACCCAAAGAAATATATCATAATATGTTTTTAGGCCATTCTTTGTTTCTTTTTCTAAACATCAACATTTTAAAAATACTTGGGGACGAAGACGAAGACTTTTTTTTTTATTGCCTCGATTGAGTTCCAGTTTAGTTTCAGGTGAATTTTGAAATAAAATACTGACTTTCAAAAAAATCTGGTGCCGGAACATTAAGAGGCCAACAATTTTGATGTTCTTAAAATAATACAAATGAAAACAGACATTAGTTAACTACACAGGAACATCCTAAGTTTGAGAAGATCCAAATATTGGTTGCCAAAAAGCCTTTTACGACCCCTGTCCTCCATTAATAAATGTGTTTTTTCAACCCCAGAATGTAAAATTGTTAAAGCTTTTTATGAATGAAAACGTATGGAGTGAAAACAGTACAAAGTTGTTTATCGCTTAATACTGGAAAAAGCTTTTCCTGCCCGTGAAGATAGTCACAACATATAGATGCATCATATTTTGAACCTCTGAAAGACATAACTCTTGGTACGCTGTCACTCTGATAAGCGATTACGGATGCAATCATTCAAGTGAGACGCCTCACATGTGTGTGTCCATCATCTCAGTGTATATTAAAATAATCCATCACCAAAAAACATGGAGCGACAGATAACCTTTTGGTCTCATAATAAAGCAGATCCAGAGGGCAAACTCTTCCGCGGGGAGGCATCCTAACCAGAACGAATAGTTCTCTTCCATAATAAATAAAAGCTATTTCGGCTCGCTCTCATGACACTGACCTGTCGGACAATCTGTCACGACAGAGACCAGAAGAAGAGAATCTGCTGACTCATGCTTAAGTCCCTGTCGCACCAGGAAGTGATTTTTTTTCTAGCGTTTTCTATTAGACCTGTTGATGCGGCAAGTCTGGAGGAAGACGTTTCAGGAAACCTGACACTGGATTCATTTGCAGCTCTGATGATTTAACTGGGAAGATTCACTCTCTGTGGACATTCAGAGGCTTCAGCCGAGTTAGAGCAGCTTTGCACCAGTAAAATGAGGCTTAACTCCACATGGACACTGACGCCGCTTTCATTTCAGGCCTCAAATAGACGTGCACGACTAAATCTGCTTTAGAAAGAAGACCGGAGTAAAGAAGACTTCTTCATGTCACGGAAACAGGAACTGCGAGCGCTCGAAATGAAGAAAATCTCAGATACTTTCTCACATTAACGCCTTCGCTCCATCACGGGTCTCGGAATCTGAATGTGACTGCATTGTTATGCATGCCTCGCCGCCGATGCGTTACGGAGCACCACGAGAGCCGCTCCGACTTCTCTGGGATTCTGGGAATGTGAGGTTCACTCAGCTGTGCGGCCTGCTTGTGCGAGATGCTCGTGCTGCGAGCGACGACAAGCGGCGAGCGCGAGTCACGGTGTTGATCATCATCACGTCCCCGCTGGGCCGAGAGAGAGGCCTCGATGGATGCTCGGTTCTTAAGTGACGGGTCAGCACCTCGGGACCCGGAGACGGATCCCGCTGGGTGGGAGACTGGACGCTGGGGGTAATCATCACGTCTGATCTGTGAGCCTTTCAATCAGTCAGCAAACAACGGAGGAGGGGGGTCTGTCCTTGAGCACAGCTGAGGGTCCTGGAAACAACAAACTCTCTATATACCCGCAGACCCAGCTGTTCCCCCGGTTCATCACTTTTAAAAGCTCCCACTGACTCTCCCTTCACCAGAATTTTGAAAAAGATTCCATCAACAAAAGAACCTTCAAGCACTTAACATTGCGTCCGTTACTTCTGGCGTCTTCGCCGCCATTGCTTTGTTCACGACTAGTGGAAAATAGTTTCATGACAAATGCAGGATTAGTTTGCGACAGATTAATGATTTCTGGTCAGGAAAGGTAACTTTTGCTGGCAGCTAACACAACTCTTGAAACATCAAAGTTGTTTGAATGATTGATGAAATAAGGCCATTGGCTGAGGCATGCGCCTCGTCTGTGCTTTTCTTGTCGTGATTTCTCTTTTGTCGTTTTCAAACCATACGTTTGACATTTTTATTTTCTCCGCATGTTTAGTTAACAGTTTTTTTTTTGATGATGACAAGTAACAACAGCCCAACAAGTTCGCCTTCTTGACCTCAAAATGGTGGAATGTTCCATATTCTTTTGATGCAAACATAGACATAACCTCAATATTTTATCATAAATTGTTTATCTATTAATATAATCCATCCATCATCTATCCATCACTGAATTATCCATCCATCCATCCATCCATCCAACCATCCATCCATCCAACCATATATCCATCCATCCATCCATCCATCCATCCATCCATCCATCCATCCATCCATCCATCCATCCATCCATCCATCCATCCATCCATCCATCCATCCACCCAACCATCCATCCATCCAACCATCTATCCATCCATCCATCCATCCACCCAACCATCTATCCATCCATCCATCCAACCATCTATCCATCATCTATCCATCACCGAACCATCTATCCATCACCGAACCATCTATCCATCATCTATCCATCACAGAACCATCTATCCATCCATCCATCCATCCATCCAACCATCTATCCATCCATCATCTATCCATCTATCCATCCATCCATCCATCCATCCATCCATCCATCCATCCATCCATCCATCCATCCATCCACCCAACCATCTATCCATCCATCCATCCATCCATCCATCCATCCATCCATCCATCCATCCATCCAACCATCTATCCATCATCTATCCATCACCCAACCATCTATCCATCCATCCATTCACCCACCCACCCACCCCTCCTTATTTAGTATGAATTGAATAAAGAGTAGTTCATTTGATATTGGATATATTTTAGTTTTCCTGTTGGTCTTCTGCCCTTCTTGAACCTCTCAGTTTCTCTTGGCCTACTGAGTTGCCAATTCAATAAACTTTTATTTAAAATTAAAAAGGTCAGTTGTTAGTATTTTTCCTTTTTTTTTTTAGATTAGTGACACACACAGACGCAGAGAGACATACAGTTCACCTAATATTTTCTGCATATAGACTTTTCCCTATGACTCATAAATCTCATCGTCATCAAACATAATTCTAGGTAGTCTTTATTATTTCTTCAAGTACTCACAGAAATGTCCTCTGGCAGGCCGTTGGGAACCTCCACTGCCCTGTCACTCACTTGCATGTTTCCCCTCGTCACAAACTGGATCACAGACGAACTATCCTGTGAGTCCAGAGAGCACAGATCCGTGTCAGTGGTCGGGGTCACGATCACCTGTCAGTGGCTGACGATTCAAAGGTGCTGACAGGTCTCTTACCCTCTTCAAAATTTCAGTGTTGAGCAGCAGTTTCACATCTATACCCAGGGCTTCCTCTTTCAGCTGAGGGCCCAAACTGCAGGAGATTGTCATGCACGCTCGTCCAGGTCGGTCACAGTCCTGCGAACAATAACAGAGACCAGGAAGTACAGGAGGAGGGAGAGAAAGGATGTGTGATAAACAGATGTTGCAGAGTGAAAAAAAAGAAAAACAAGGGGTGAGTGTCCGTGACCTGGAGGATGTCAGAGCAGAGGGAGGGCTGTATATTTACCAGGACTTTGCGGCCAGACTTGGTGAAGAAAGCAAATATGGAGTGGAAGATGCTCTCGCGGTCCTGGGGGATGGTGCAGGGTGTGGGGTTCCTGTGCGGGGTGCAGTTTCCTCGTCCGTCAGCCACCTGAGGAGGTGGAGAATATGGATCAGTTGAGGGGATCAACAGCAAAGTTAAGTGAAGAGTTACAGATGACAAAATAGTTACAAAGAATGCATTGAAACTGTCAGTTTTATATATGAAGCATTCTTCTATAATATATTAAAGACACAAACTTCCACAAATACCTCATTTCACATCTTTATAAAACCTGGCATTAAATTAAATAAATGACAAAACTTCCATCTGAGTTTAAGACTTTAAGTACCAATGACCAGAGTGTTTGGTGCAGATGCTAGATTCTCTGATTTAAAAAAAATGCTCTTAACACAATGATGGAAAAACAAAATCAACGCATCTTAGTCACATAAAAGGTTTTTTTTCATAATGTATTTGTTTTGTTGTTTTTATAAAGTTACATTTTTCCTGATTGTGATAGTTCTTACCAGAGCGGCAGCGCTGAGAAGCAACACAAGTGAATAACGAAACCTTAAAAACCTTCTCAAATCTAGACAAAACCAAAGAACAAAACTAAAATGTAATGGATATATAAAGTGAGCCCATTCTAACCAATCCAGGCGAGAGGCGGGGGACACCCTGGACAGCACAATCATTCACACACACTCTCATGGACCTATGGACAATTTCCTTAAGTTCCTAATTAACCTCTGTATGTTTTTGGATTGTGGGAGGAAACCCACACAACACAGGGAGAACATACAAACTCCACACAGAAGGATCAGAAGTTCATGACCTGGAAGCAAACTCTTAAACCCCTGGATCCTCATCACTTTATGAACTACATTTTGAAACTAATCATTTTAAATTGACTCAAAGAGATCAACTATCGGTTGAATTACTGCCAGAACCTTCTCCATTTAGTGACCTGCTCTGTGTCTGGTCTGTCATATATCTGACAACGTTCAGCTCTTTTGTCCAAGCCCTCCATTGTTTTCGAGTCTCCTGGGCTGACAGGAAGCTCTGCCCACCAAGAGGCTGGTATCCCTCCTCGACAGATTTCCCATATGGAGTGATTTACAGCCGACTGGTTTACTGCCCAGACCCCCGGGGAGCACTTGGTTCGGTCTGGTCCTGATACTCTGGACGTTCTTCTGCCTCCGTCGAAGCTACCTCCCAGAATATGGCTTTTTTACTGCTGCACTTTCTCATGTCTACTGTAGGCGTGAAAAATTCATGGACCTCGATGGTGAAAATCCCACACGTGAACAATCCAGATTATTTACAGATGGTGTCAGTCTTATCAGAACAAATGTGAGTTTGAGTGAAATGTAAGATAATCTCCCTATAAAACCAACGACTGTCCAGTGTGCCGCCGGCTGGACGCTGCGTTAACAGCGTTTATGATCTCTGCCTGCAGGCAAGGGATGGTACGGAGCAGTAGCCGTCTCCGCAGGTGTTCCCTTCCCCATTCCGTGCAAGCTGTCTGATCCCCTGAAAGTGATTCCAGATGGAGTCAATGAGGGTGGGATATAGTCCACCCAGTCTGGCCATTCATAGTAAATACAATTAACAGCTGACCCCCCCCCCCCGAAACTGCCGGTAAGAAAGAAGCGATGCAAGGGTTAAGAAAATATCCAAGCCCATTGGGAATATTGTGTTTCTTAACCAAATGCGCAATGTTTTGAAACAAAATGGTTGGCTAGCTTCGGTAGCACCTTTTCTTTAAAGCTGCCACACACCAGGTTTTCGTCCCCAGCGTGGCGGACGCATAAACTTCTCCAGCACCACCGGCTGAATAATAATTAAATACGAGTGTACCCTGCAGGCCAGGCAGGTGAAGGAACAAACCACGCTGATTTAAAGAAGATAAACATTGAGGACGGACTGCCGCTGACATCCACCTGCGTTTCTATGACTTGGAACATGTCGGCTCCGTTGCCAGAAAGCCGGTTGGGGATCCTGATGTCCACGGTGGAGCCGGGCAGCCTGCTGGGTCCATTATTTATCGCCTGGAAGCAAAGTGAGGGAGGAGGAAACAGGAAACGTGTTAGGAGAAGTATATCACGAGGACAAATGTATTCAAAGTTTTTGTTTTAAAAACACAAGTGGAAAGAGTATTGACATATTCTGTTCAAGTAAAAGTACTTCAATCATCCTAAAAATCGAAGTAAAAGTGGAAAAGTATATAACTCAAAATGTTGTGTAGTGCAAAAATGACTATAATAAATTATATATTAATCGTAATTGAGAAGTTTTAAACAAAACAAAATAAAACATCCATCACAATTTAATTTGTTTGGAGATTATTTTATCAAGCACAAGTGGCTAAAATCCTTCAGACGTCTAAGGAGGCCAAACAAAAGGTTTATTTACCAGGAAGTACAAGTCTGATTGTGAAATATATTTCTATTCTTGGAGGCTCTTTGTATCTTAAAGTGTTTGTTCTGCTTCACCAAATACTCAAATTTTCCTTCTAAGCCGAGTAATGCTTTAAGAAATCTTTGTATAATTATTGAAATGTATAATCTACGTATATTCCTGAACTTACCTCTTCAGAGAGCCTCGTAACAACATGAACAATAATATACGTTGATGTGAGGCAACCATCTGACACTTAGTAAGCAAAGTTTTAACAGTTTTTCAGTAGTTCATTCTAAATATATACAAAAACGACAGTTACCAAATATCAATGTATACACAGTAAAAATATCTTTTAACGCAGAAAGCTTTAACGGTGGCAAAAAACTAATTAAAAGTTCAATACTAAGTAATTAATGAGTGATTTATGTACGTTGTTACCTGGAAAGTCAGATTAAGGGACTGAAACTGACACTCCATGTCATCAAGCAGGATGAATCGTGAGTCATCAATAGAGTTTCCATACGTGAAGGAGCTCGGTGTCACCATGCTGGCAGAAAAACAAACAAACAAAAAAAAAGATTATTCGTTTGTATTTGTACTCAATCAAACCAAAGGGTCTTACAACCTCTTAAGACTGCGCTTTTGCCATCAAAGAAAAATACATTTATTTTTCTCTCTCTCTCTCATTTCTCAGTTCTATGGACTGAATGAACAATTTATCAATGACAGTCTTTGTCATGACCCACTTTTAGTCGTGTTTTTTCGTGTTTTTTTGTAACTTCCTGATTCTGTCCTAGTGTCCAGCCTGACACAGGATGCAAGTTGCTTGGAAACCCAGCTGGAGCTGATCTGTTGATTATGTCAGGAAACTTGGGAAAAGATTCAAACTAAAGTTTTTTTTTTTTTTTCTTCGTCACCTCTGCTGCTATTGGATTGTTGCTAAGTCAGCAGCCTACTTAGGAGTTATTCAATGTTGGTAGTGATCTGTAGTTTAATCTAAAAATAACTGCTTTTCTAGTTTCAGTAAAAACATTTTCTTTGGCATTTCCTGATAGAATAGATTTAAACTCTCGTTTTTTCTTCTGCTGTTGGGTTCCACTCTTGCTCTATCCCTCTTCTTGTGAAAAGTTCAGCTATAATTCATTATACATTTTTTAACATTAAAATTTAAAGCAATTATTTGAAGTTGTAGTTAAATACAAACTTATACAGAGTCATGTGAACTCGTTTTTTATTGTTTAGTTCGTATTCTGGTTTGAAACACATGAAGGACTGGGCTGTAGGGTTGTTAGAAAATATCGATATTGAGAGGTAATGCTATTGCACTCATCAATATATATATTTTTTAATTAGTCACTTTTGGCTTGCAAGTCATATTTTATATGTTACCGTGGATGTTTTATGGTTAATAGTTAAATAAACTGTGTCTAAAATAAAATAATTAGATATTTTTAAATCTATGAATAACATGTAAATATTACCACCGTGTTCATTTGTGTAGAAATTATCATTACGTCCCCATTATAAGGAACATTGTATCCCGCAATGACTGAGGACGAGAGGATACAGTCGACGATGTTTGGACATATTTTAACAAATAAATAAATAAAAGCAGTCACGACTGCGTCAAGAGTCATGTGGTCTGTAAATTCAATAGAAAGTACTACAAATATATACTTGTTTCTAGAATATCGCAATATATCTAAATATATTGAATGTTTGTTGTGTGATAAGCATCATACCACCAGTTCTTCCCCACTGGGCTGTCAGCAGCACTTGAAGGCTTCAGAGTGAAGTGAGAGATGCTTTGAGATTTGAGTCGGTCGCCTCTTAAGCACCCAAAAGAGTAAATAAGGTCATAACCAGCTTTGAAAAGCAAGTGTTAGTCGTCGAGATGTTTGCCAGATGTGTCCAGCTCATCCCTCATAAAACACAGAGCCTTATCAGATGTCAGAGTTCTGGTGGACCTTTGCTGTTTCAAGTCCGACCCCCCCTTTTTTTTCTTCCTCTGAAGTGGCGCTCTGATAAAGCGTGCAGAGATAAGACCGGTTCAAGATGATACACTCACTCCCTTTTCTTTGACTCAACACATGGGCAGCAGAGGCTTATAAACGGAAGAGAGGTTTGTGGGGCAGTAAAAAACGAAAAAACGTTACTGGTTTTCATGGTTCTTACCCGGTGATGGTCGTGTCTGTCTCATGAACGAGAGGGATAGAGAGATCCAGGATGTTGTCGGAGAGTTTGTGCTCTGGATTGGCACTGCAAGAGAAGAGTTGGATTAGAAGCTTCAACATTTTATTAATAAAGGCAACTTGTTATTGCCTTATAATCTTCTTTAGCCTCAAATAAGTCTACTTTACTGGGCTTAAAAAAACATTTTAGCAAAAAACCTGAGAAACATCTGTCTGTTTGTGGTCAACAAATGAATAATAAATAAAAACAGAAACAAAGACTGACCTCTTTGCCTGGACCAAAAACTGCAATGTGTCGTTTTCCCCCGAGAGTTGACTTGTGTCGAAAATCACCGCAAAGTGATACTGAAACAAAGAAAGAAACAGACCCGTGTCATCCCGAGGTCACGGATATTCCTGCGTGGTCGGGCCAGAGCGCCACAGGGCTCCCCTCCGAACACCGAGACCAGCGACACGTGTTTTACTTGGAGTATAAATGTTTTTACATTCCGTGGACCTATTGTCAATGAAAGTTCATCTATCACTTCTAAAGAAGATAAACATTCGGGACAGACTTTTTCCAAATGTCCGCTGCCAGGATAATAATCTCCATCTTCAATTTCTCCAAATTCAGTCTTTTTTTTTAAGAGGTAAAGGGTTGTGCATTTCAAAGGCCTCCTCCGAAGATTAAAATAAAGCTTTGTATCCAAAGTGTTTCTATGAACAGTGAGTTCTTCCATGTTGGTTTGCATTGGAAATTTTCCTTTTAAGGAGAACCTTTAGTAACAGTAGCATCAACCCAATGTATTTTGAATTCTTAGATTTGGACCTTTTGTCTCAAATCAAAAACAGTTCTGTTACGCAATTTCTCAACTCTTGCCAGTTTAAACAAGAATTCGATTTCTCCATTAGAGCCGTTTCTCGGTCTTCTACGGATCTGACATGTTGCGTGTTTTCTGGGCAGAATTCGAAATATAAAACCACTGTTTATTGCTCGGGGAGAATTTTTAAAACTGCGTTACCTTCGTCTGCGCTCTCATGAAGGGAAATCCCACGCTGCACTTAAGGGAAAGATCCTGATCGACGAGTTCGCAGGAAATACCCTTCTCTTCCTGCAGAGAGAGATAGACACAGAGTAAGAGGTGGTGACGGAGAAGGAGAGACAGACCGGAGACTCTATGAGTGACGGACCCCGAGCCAGAACAATGCTCCTGATATGATGTCGGTATAAAAGCAAGTAGTATCAGCGGCAACCATTGTGTTCATTTATCGTTTAGATTTTTATCCAAAATTGTATTAATTTCAGTAGACACATTATGACCTACATACTTTTTTTCAACATGTTTCAGTGATTTATTGTCCCATAGTTTGTCATTCCCTCCCATAATGCTTTGTGCTGTTTATGTTCGGGCTTGAACTCTGTAACTTCAGTCATTTTCTACTCACTCTCACGTCGCCTAAAGGTTGGGAATATAATGTGCGATTGTTTGAGTCTTAATCATTGTTTGATGACAGTCATCAGTGAACAGAGAAGCAGATGAAGAACGAATGCAACACTAATAGACTCAGGGACTCATTAATTCCTCGTGCTATTAAATTGTATAATTCTGAGTTTGGGGGCAGGAGTGGAGTGAAAAGATGATGTTATTCTATGTTAATCTTTGTTTCCCTTTCTTTGTGTTATTTTTCTTTGATCCATGTTCTTTATACTTAGATTTTGTCATCTTGTAGTTTGTTCCTTTTTAGTGCACTTTGTTCTTGTCTTCAAACGTTATTTTTTTTTTCCCAACTGTAATATGGGTAAGGTAAGGTAAGGTAGAACTTTATTGATCTTATTAAATAGTTTTTTCCAATAGCCACAGCAAATACAGCAATTTTTTATATAAAAAAAAAAAGGTATAAAAGAATACTTAAATCCTAAGGTTGTATTTGCCAACAACAATGTTGCAGTCATTGTGAGAGGAAACCACCATTAACACATTGCATGTTTGTGTATTATGAATATTTGAATCAAATGTAAATGTACAACCTAACGTTTTTAATATATAATTTAGGAAACTTTATGACAAAAAACAATGTGTATCTCATCTGTAACCTGCTGGTGAAGAGTCATTTCTAGATGTAAAGAACTTGCAGGTTTTCATAGAATGGATCCAGTCTCGCGTCCTTTGAAGTGGACTCGGTTCTGATGGCACACACACACATTAGCGGGCGAGTAATTGGGCCCCGTCCCGACCCGTGTGTTTGGAAGCTTGTCTAAACAATACGGAGATTCACCGGCTGCGCTGTGTAAACACTCGGGCCTCGAACCCTTCGAGGAGTAAAGATTCTATTCGGTGAAGTTCAAGGAGGAGGATTTTTTTGGCTCCCGAGGAGCGTCGAGAGAAAGCGGAGATGAACGACTGCCTGAGAACAGAGGAGTTCAACGGATCGTCTGGAGGTGCTGAAGATAAAGCTGTGAAGCATGACGTCCTTCTGCTCCCGCATTCTTCTGATTCAGCAGATTCTCAGACTGGGGTGTGGATCTTCATTCAATCAACTTTCATAAACATGGCTGCCTGAGGGGGGAAGTGAGGGTGGGGGGCTCGAGCGCTAACTGGCAATGATGGAATTTCCTCTATTTCCTGCGACTCCTCCGTGCCGCTGTGCAAACACCGCCTGTCCCTCGGGGCTGGGCAGTCGCAGCTTGTTTACCCATCATGCACCTGGCCGAGCCGTCGGACATGTGGCGCTCTGTGCCTCCATGGGGAGAAGGGTGACCCGGGTCCTGTTTGTCCAGCACTTTCTTTTTTGTTTCTTCACTCCTCTCTCTGTCGGGAGCAAACACCCATGGGGGGCAAATGGCAGGGCCGTTAAACCGGCAGAATGTTTGCTTTGCTCCAGAATGATGTGCCGGCGACGACTTCATCAGCAGCGAGAATGTTGTCTTTGTCACGGCAAACAAAAGTGTCAGTTGAGTAAAAAGGAAATCGCTTTTTCTCCACCTGAAGTGTGAGCGCTCAATGTTATATATAAATAAACTCCCTGTGACAAAGTCATAGCATTAAATAAATAACTATATCCCTAAATACAACAAAGTATATTATCTGACTTCATTTACTTTTACACAGTAGTCGAATAATAATTTACTGTTCATTAATTTAAAGTTAATTGTTTGAAATATAGAAATAAAAAATCTGTCTTTTATTGCGTTTCAAGTCCAAATATATATTATTAATTCATTTTTATGTTTCTCAAGTACATCGGGTACATGAGAATACCGTTTCCTTTTAAAAAAAAAATCTGTTGTATACAAAGATATTTAAAAAAAGATAAAAACATAATACATCGTCGTTATTGATTGTAAATTGATACCTAGTGTCGCTGTAACTATTCCACCTAAGATTTTCATCAACTTGGAACACTTTTATCGAACCAATTAAAAAAAGAAATCGGACTTTGAATATATTTTTCTACCGCTGAATTTGAACAGCATCAGAAGTAGAATTTTAAATACATCTCTAAATTCAGCAGAATATTCAAAGTAAAAAAAAATATATATATTGTGGCAAAAATGTAATGTAAGAAAAAAAATCTATAAAAATTACCTTAATGTAAAAAATAAATTTAAACTATAAAAAATCAACGTGAAAAGTACAAGATTTACTTAAAAATAAGCCTTTAAAGTTGTAAACTAATGTAAAATAGTTTAAAAAAAACAAAAGACTATGAAATCTTGTTGCAGAGAATGGGCTCATGGCGAGTTATGGTGAGTTGCTTTTTTTCAAGCACATAATGTTTTTTTATTGTCGCTCTTGCTTTTTTTTATCCGTAATTAAACCAGTCTGTGGTCCAACAAAAGTTGGGGACCCCTGCTTTAATCCAGCTAGAATATTCCTACTCACTCCATTCTAACATCTGCTCAGTTGGTCCAGAAGGAAAAAGGTGAAAAAGGCAAGTTAAGCATTTCACAGATAATAAAAGCAAAACACAGAAGCCAGAGCGGCGCTCTTCGGGTCCCGGAGGAGGTGAAAGGGCTCCTGAAACCATTTCACCTCTGAGGCTTTGTTTCGAAACAACAACACAGATTAGACACCTCAATCTCATGTGGCCCGAGTCTGGAGTTTATCGCGGGTCGACCACAAGATGGATCACCAGGTCCTTAGAGGACAACAAGAGGAAAAAAAGAGAATTCTAAGAGTCCTTTATTTTTGAAATCATCTAGCTTAAATTTAGAGGGAGTTGAAGAAAGAGCTGTGTTTCTAAAGTTAGAAAAACGAGTCAGAAAGTGATTTTTTTTTTACTTGATGAAAGTCAAACATTGGGTTATGAAAGGGGGAGGAGAAGGAGAACAGGAATACCTCAGTTATCATTTATGATAGGGTTTTATAAGGTGCCAAATGGTGTTTTTTTGAAATGCGCTGTTGCTCGAAAAATAGATACGAAAACATCGTATTGTTTTACAAATGACTCTCATGCTTAGAAAGTTTCATTGTCACAGACAAGTTCTTTCTTTATCACTCTATTTTGGGGTACATGTTATATACAGAATAAACAGTATATTAATCAGGGAAAATTAAACTCTATATAGGTTAAAATAACCCATCTCCTGTCCTACTACAGCAACTATAAAAAACACCTGGACATCGCATTTTTATTACAAAAGTATTGCAAAAGTTATTACCATGTTATAAAGTTGAAAAAAGGTCTAAAATAATATTACAGAGTCAAAAACTCCCTGTGATGCTGAATAGCTGCTGGATATCGAAAAAGTTAAAACAAACTCGCTCACTTTTTAAACAATTCTACAGCCACTAAATCAAGATAAACAAAAGTGAGCTGGATATATAAAATGTTGGCAGCACTATGTCCCTTTTGTTGAAGTTGCTACAGTAAATAATTTCAAGATCGCCTTTTAACTCAAGTTGATGTATTGTGCGGACGGACGAGCAGCCGTGTCTTTGGAAAGTACGGTGAGTTATGGTATGTTCTCGAGAGCACGCTGCACTGCAGTGAACATGTCCAGTCTGTCAAGGATGAAATCTAGAAGTGAGACGGAGGAGCTGAGACCAGACAGCTGCGTCTTCATCATCTCACCAGCGGCAGCAGCAAATGTATATCTGTGTAATTGTTCCTCATGAAATCTCTCAAATCTCCATCCAGAGCGTTCAGCAGCTGCTCTGGAGTCTGATTTCCCCGAGGTTTGTGTGTGAGCTTCGCCCTCATCTTCACGAGTGCAAAAAACAAACATGTCGGTGTAAATAAACAGCAGGAATCGACTGACCTTCTGCCAGAAGTTGATGTAGAAGATTTCTCGGGAGATGTTGAAGTAGATGTTGGTGTCGTAGGCGTCGTCTCCCGTGTTGGAGATGGTCAGGTTCAGGGAGACGTTCCTCACTCCTCCGAGCGCCAGGTGGGGTCTGACGTGCTGCCTGAGGGGGACGAGAAGATGGAGGGGGAACTCAACAAACATTTCCGAAGGAGTTTATTTGTAGGCTTCACCTTACGTGCATCTACTTTTCTTTTAAAATAATTACATGTTATTGTTACAATGTTTAACATCTACATGCTCACAATTTAAACATATTTTCTGCACAAACTCTTCTAGTTTTAATAGATTTTTGATTTCACCCTTGTCTTATTTCTGGGTGAAGGTGACAGATACGCCCCAAAACAAATGTGTTTGTGGTATCCCTTGTGTTGTCTCTGGGTCAAGGTGACCCATACCCCCCCCCAAGAAAAATGTGTTTGTGTTATCACTTTTGCCGCTCTGGGTCAAGGTGACGCATACGCCCCAAAACAAATATGTTTGTGGTATCCTTTTTGTTGTCTCTGGGTCAAGGTGACCCATATTGTATTTGTATTTATATAGCGCTTTTCCAGACCAGGGTCACAAAGCGCTTAAAAAATCAAAAGAAAACTCACTAAAATATATACTTTAAAGGTCAAGATAAAACTGAGAACAACAGAGTGGTATCCCTTGTGTTGTCTCTGGTTCACCTTAAACCAGACGTCAGTTAAAACTGGAAAAATATAATAACTTACTTATAAAATTAAGTGATAATTTGTTGAATAAAGATGATGATGATTCATTTATTACTGCAGTACTATTAAATTCAATTAATTAATTTATTTAAAATGACTACAAATATATCGTTTTGGTGACTTATTGGTATTATAGGTTCAGATTAAAAAGAAAATCGGTTATAATTATAAAAATGTGTATTTTGAGAAATGTGGTATTTTTTACTAGTGTTTAGATGATCTTTAAACGAAGTAGCCACCGTTTAAATCATCTCTCACTGAGCTGCCGTGTAAATATAGAAAAACATATTGCGTTCGTCAGAAGTTGAACGGCAGGGAAGTGAAAAAGAAACACAGTAAAAAAGAGAGGGAACTCCCTGACTATGGAAAAACATATGGATTTCCTCCAAACATGCGTCATGGTTCCACTCCCCACACCCACATGGCCTATGACTTCAGCTCGCTTCCACAACACTGCAAGTGACGGCCAAGAAGAAAAGAGGTTGTTTTTTTTCTCTCGTACCCAGAAAGCAGCAGTTTCCCATGAAGCCTCAAGTCTGCAGCGCAGTCGTCCGACAGGCAGTTTTTCTCAAACCAAGTCTGAAGAGGAAACAGTAAAACACACACTTCATATGACGTCATAGTCCATGGACAGTCTACAATGACTCACTATCCAGCATAGGGGGCAGTGTTGGGTTGTTTATTGGAAGCATTTTATGTTCAGCCTAATTAAAGCAGGATGTTGGGAGGAAAATTAAAAAAAAAAAGCTGAATAAACTTCATGAAAAAGCCTCTGTAGATGCTGAAGTTTGCCATTTCTTAGTCCTTTTCCTCCGCAGATGCAGATGGTGGCGCACATGAGGGGCATGTTAGGGGTGGTTGCAAAAGAAAATAAATGAATCAGTCTCTTGGATTCCTCTCAAGAAAAGCTACCGGAGACAATAATAAGCAGGTAACCAACACTGTCATCATAAACTCACTTGCAGCCATTTCCTTCATTCCTGCTGCGGTTTGTCAGATGTTACTCAATATTAGTCCAATCAGTTGAAGAAATAAAGGAGAATTGACTAAAAATAAATGATGGAGAACATTACACGTCGTAGATTTATGTCGAACCGTCTGCGGCATTAAAGTGATTTATTATATTTATAATACAGACTCGATTAATAAACTTGTATCTACCAAATGATTTCCTGTCAAAAGGTTTGCAGATTTACTTGTTGGAACTGAAAAGTTGATCTGGTGTTGTAAGGGGAGGAAGAAGGAAGCCGGTTTACCTCATTCCTGACTGCTATCTTGTTCCCCTTCCTCCACCGCAGCACAGGGGTGAGCGCCGGAAGATCTCGGTCCGGGTGTCCCGACACAAAGTGCTTCCCCAGGCTGTACGAGACTTCAAATCTGATGGGAGCGAACACGTCTTTTACATCTTTCTGTAGAGGAAATAAAGACAAGGCAGAAGATAACATTAGGGCACATTGTTCTTTCCACTTAAAGGAGCCAAAAGTATATTCTGGAGGACTTAATCGACAAGGATAAGATTCTAAAATGATTCGGAGCCTATCCAAGTTTCATTGGGCGAGAGGCGCCAGTCTGTTGCAGGGCACACACAGACAGACAACCATTCACAAACACACACTCATACCTATGGACAAGTTCTCCATCAACCTCTGTACGTTTTTGGACTGTGGGAGGAAACCGGAGTGCCCGGAGTAAACCCACGCAACACGGGGAGAACATAACAACTCATGTTTAAATCAAAACTCAAGTAAAGTTGTGCAGCCGATAATTTATATTAAAACATCTGCAATAGTAGAAAAAATAAAGCTACACAAAAAAAATGAGCATCATCCACGCTAACTAAACCACAACATGAATCTATTTACATAAAGTTCAGAAAATAAAACACATTACTACAGAGAAAAATATTTATAGCATGAAATTATTATAATTGATTAAAATAACACATTGAAAGATGGAATTACAGGAAATTTTTAGATTAATAAAACTGTCTGTGACAGAGCCTCACTTTCAATTATTTCTGGCATCAGTTCCATCAATCTCTGATCCTTATCTTATCATATCTTAAACACATTAACAAAACACTTAATCAACATAATCAACTTTGATTTACAACACCGGGGGCTCAAGTTTGACACGTGTGCCTTAAGGCAGGGGTCCCCAAATAGTTTCTGTGAGGGCCACATAACATTTCCCTTCTCTAATGGGGGGCTGGGGTCAGTTTGTAACAAAAAAAGTATGATGATCCCAGAGGTTCCTAAAGGTACAAATGCAATGTTTTCCACAAGCCACACATATCCAAACAACCCTCTCTGGGTTGTTTACAGAAAAAAAGTCAGGAAAAGTAATTTTAAGCCCTAAAATATTAACATCAAAATGGGCTGCAGTTTGAGGACCACAGCCTTCAGGGGTAACAAGGGCTTGAGAGGTGAGAATCTGGGTGCGACGTGATATGGTCACGATCACAGGATACACATGAACACATATGTTCAACGCAAATAGGAAACTAGTGACGTGTATTGGCAAGAATCTGGTGATACGATACGTATCATGATACATTTGTGACGATACCGTATATTGTGATATATTGTAGAAAAAAACGATACATTGTTTCAAAGAAACAACATTTTTTCTGGCTTTTGCAACAAAGAAATTAGAAATCAAATGTAAAAGTGCTTGTAGGAAAGTGCTTCTCAAAATACAGAATCTAAACACAACCTTTTTTTAAACAGATCTAAACTTATATTAACAATAAACAATAACAGTCTGAAACAACCTGGAGCAACATGCAAAATCCAGTATCTGTCAGTGTTTATTTTTTTTAACTTTAACTTTTGTTTTAAAGCCAAAATGAGTCCAAAAATCAGGTTTAAAAGCAGCTGGAGCCTAGTGTATCCTTTCCTTTTCAGTAATCGCTGCCATTTCGCTGGTTTTGTTGTTACTTAGGCACGGAGCAAATGATGTATGCTACCAACTAGTGGCCAAAGGTTTAATTGCGACACATAAATGAATAAAGGTCATGAATATTTGAGTGTTAATACGGATACATCGCTATTGACTATCAATGCATTATCGTGAATAAAAACATTGCGATACATCGTTATATCAACATTTTTTCAACACCACTATAGGAAGCCAACGCAAATCTAAACAGAAAAATCTTGGGTTCAAACCAAAAGTTGCCTTAAACTGGAGTTGACCCTATGACCTTCTCTCTATGCAGCCCGAGCACTTTGCTTTTAGGTAACATGTCGATTTTCTAAATTAATTCTCCAGCGATAAAGAAAGCCTTATTTCAACCTGAGAATTTTCTCGAGGCCAACATTGAAAAATCAGCTGAGAGGAAGTGATGTTATCAGCCAGAAACTGAAGCCAAAGATCCAGCGAAGCCCGTCCAGGATCCTCTTCCAGCTCGATAAAAAACCATGCGTGCATTTAAAGCACTCCTAAAAATAACACCGCTGCAGAAAATGTTGCCGTGCGTGTTGGCCGACGATCTTTCTCATGTGATCGTTGTAATTTTTTTAATCCAGCTGGCTCGGCCTCTGACACGTTCCCGGTCGGTCAATCTGGACCATGAAAGAAGTGTTTGGGTTGGCGACGTGAATGGAAACAAAAATCAGGCTGAAGGGAAACAGAGCTAAATGAGATCAAGTCTTATATCTTCATTAGAAGACAGCGCCGAAAGACTTACATGGGAAAAGAAGATAGTGATCCTTTCATCTTTTCTTGCCACCACGCTCTTTGAAAGTGGATCTGGACTACCGTGTTTTAAAGCTGCAGGAACAACACACCACCGTGGATCGGTGCCCGACTGTTGTCCGTTGAGCCAAACCCACAGTGTCAACATAATGGCTTCCCTGTGTTTTCCCCGGTGGCCCGTCGTTCTTTTACGCGTTCTCCTTTTTTCGCCCGGGATAAAAAAAAAAGAAAAAAGTTTTCCAGCGTCCACCCATCCATCCGCACTTTGAACAGACTGCCAGGAGAGAACCACCCAAGTCATCCGCACCAGAATTACAACAGGAAAGAGAAATCGTTAGCACAGGAAGTGGGGAGGAAGATTTAGCGCTCATATAGGAAATGGTGTTTCAGGGGAGATAACGAGTTCGTCGTCAGAGAGTGAAATATTAATCAAAAAATCAAACTAAAAATGTTATTTCAAGCGTCCGCTGATAAGATCAGGAGTGAGAACCGAGGCACGTGGAGTTGGTTTGGACCAGTGATTTTCAAAATGGGGGTCACCTGGGGTCACCTCAGTAAAATTACAAGACAATTATAGAATTTAATATTTTTTTTAACCATTTGACCTCAACATAAAACACACAAACTGCCTTGAACTGCGGATTCTCAAGTCTCTGCTTTGATGATGTGACATTCGGTGTCAACTGTTTACATGAGTTACCAAGTAGTTTGAAGCTAATTAGCGAACAGGAAATGGACAGGTTTCTGACAGGAAATGGACCAAACAGCCGTACAGAGAAATGGCCACAATTTCCCAGAATGCTTAGCGAAACTAATACAATTTGAAAGTAAGAAAATACATTAATAGTTGATGATTCTATATATATTTCAAAGCAGTTTCTGTGCTTCTCAAAGGGGGTCCTTGGCCACTTGCTAACAGTGTTTTAGGGGAGGGGGGGGCTTGGCGTGGTGAAGTTTGGGAACCCCTGGATCAGACAACACAAAGAGTAAACACAGAGAGGTTCATGGAGGATATAAGCAACAAGGAAATGCCGAAAGAAAACCTCTGAGGAATTCAGCCGAAACAAAGTCCAGCAAATTAATCACGTAAACAAATAGATTTTCATTGGAATCCCCCAAAAATATTTATCTTCAACAGTTTGTTTTGGTGAGTTTGTGGATACAAACAAAAATAAATTAAACGGAGGTGCACAAATAAAATGATCATTTAATAAATGAGTCGAAGATTCCACTGGCTGAGATTCAAGTAGTCGAAGATGGGACACCCTGGAAAGTCCAACACAATGTTTTTTTTTGGTAAGGAAACAGGAGAACTTGGAGGAAACTAATGCTTCTAAACCACTGACCTCATTGCTGTGAGAACACAGAAGTCAACAGTGAATCCATTAGTTGTTACTTTCTGGGATGAATCTGCACTTTAAGAAGAAGAGAAGCTATAATCTGTGTCGCACACATGTGATCCTCCTCAGGAGGCGCTCGGAGGGCTGCACTAATTGACTTTATGTCGAAGCGCTCTTTTCTCACAGTAAAACATATCAGTAATAAAGCTGATGAGCAACGACGCAAGAGGTCGAGCCCCCCCCCCCATCCATCCATCACCGGGGCTGCTGTTTACGGCTCATTTGGCGTACAGAGAGAGCGTTGTTCTGCTCGTACGCCTGCTCGGCCGGGAGGTAACATGACCAGCGTGGAGCCGTGGTGGGCGATCCCGGCAGGACCGTCGGCCCCGGCGGTCATTAAAGCAGAATGCCTTAAATGGCCCCTGTCCGATGGCCTTCCAGTGAACTGACCCCCGTGGGAGTTCAATGCTCGGGGTCCCTTGAACTCCCCCCTGCTTATCTCACATTTTCACAAGAGAAATGAGCTGAAATATTAGGTCTGTGCTCGTAAGGAAGACGTTTATATACGACTTAATAAACGTCATATTTCAATGACCAGGAGCACAGGACCTCCATTGTGGTCTCAAGAAGTGCTGGACGTTGTCTGCTATCACTTTTTCAACAGCGTTTGAAGTCAGCCAGGGGGGCAGCTCGAGTCACCCACTCCCCGCTGCTGGTCCCGCTCCGAATTCCAGGGGAACAGAAGAATTCCTGGGCGCCAGCTGAGAAGGGCACACGTTGCGTTTACTGCCGGGTATCTGGATGTAAAGGACAGACACTGATCTGGAGTGGACGGAGAGAGGGAGGCGCAGCAGCAGAAATAACCTCTTTTGTATCTACATCTCCTGTCAAGTCGTCCTCCTTAGTGATCCAAACTTACTTGTCTTAATATTTTATTTATTAAAGACCTAAACAAGTACTCAAACTGAACACTGAATTAAGCTTGAACAGTAGGAAAGTGTAATTTTAAAGAATGTTTTTTGAAATAAAGGGATAAAACAGAGTAAATATGACAACATGATGTACAAAATAGATATTATAAACTTTTTTTTTGGATAGAATAGAACTGAAACAAATGGTTAAATATTGTGTCTATATTGTTAAAGTACTTTACAATATGAATCCTCTTTGCATCTCTAACCCACTGACAGCGAATAATACAATAAAAACATACAAAAAAAGTGTATTTTTGGAAAAAAAAATAAACAAGCGTGAGTAAATATACAAAATATACAAAATTAAATAAACAATTTTAGAAATTAAATAAATAAAAATGACTATTTACATAAATACAAATGGATGGATAAATAAATAGATAACTTTATTATTATTATCATTATTATTGCGCAACTAGAAAGTGTAAAAACATATCTAAGATAATTGTCTAAATGTGCAGTTTTATATAAATAAAAACATTAAAATTAAATGGTCTGGTAAAATAGTCTGGATCCACATTACATCACAAAAAGTGCCATAATGCTAGAAATAATATTTAAAAATGTATAAAAAGGTAAGCTAAACTTTTGATTGAATGACATGTTATTCGTTTAGCATGTCATTCATTCGTTTATTTATATATCTACAATGTAAATCATAAAACAACAAACTTGTCAACACAATTTAAAGGTATTTAAACAGGAAGTGTAGCCTTACAGAAACACCCTCTCAGATTAACACACATCCTCACCATCAATAACCAAACTAGTCACTAACTTTAACTCTACTTTTCTTCATGAGACGCCCCATCATGTGTTCAGTCAAAGAGCCATTTTTCCTCGTCACGGATAATCAGTCGTCATTTGAAACTCCATGAACGGCGTTTAAGTACAATTTTCTGTCAGTGGATGTATTTACAGCAGCACCGCTGATAAATGACGGAGAATTACTTGAGCTATTTTCATGTAATGACCGCTGCTGGCCCCAGAGGCCAGTTAACACAATTTAACTCGCTGCTGTAGCCTTGTGTGGCCTTTAACAACTCACTCTCTGTTCACTCCATTCTCACTCTGGCAGACGCAGAGATAAAACAGAGCTTGAACAACAAGATTTTTTGCTTGTGTATCACAAACATATCTACAGATGAAACACTTTCTACTGGAAAACAAACAAGATCAATCACTAAAAATGCACCCTTTCATCTGAGAAGTAAGAGAATAAAGTTCTTTCACATGATCCAGATAATGTCATATTTTGAATTAAATTACATATGATACAATTATATTTACCACACAGCAAAGTATTTTTATACAAAGGAGCACAAACTGAATGAAATCTCATTTCTGAGTCATGAGTCACATCATATCCCAGAATTTCATTGAGGGCCTGTGAAAACAAACAAGCTGTATAAAAATGAATTAAAAGTACATTTTTATAACTTTAAAAAAGACTCAATTAATAAATTAAAGAAATTTAACATGGGTTGATACTTTAAAAAATAAATATGCTAAACAACGATCGTGTTTCTATTCTAGATTGTTAATATACATAAAAACTTTTCTTTTTTTTTAATCAGCAAATGTGCACTTATTGATGAAAATGACTAATATAAAATATGAATAAAATAAAATCAGTTAAAATTAGATGTAATTGAAGAGTAAAATACGCCAAAAAACAACAACTCGTGTTTAGCTGAAGAAACAAAACAAACATTTTCTGGGTTTAAACTGAAAAGATTTGTTATAAAATTGAATCATATGATTCTATTTCCCGCTAATCTGATCAACCGAATCAAAGATGACATTATCATGAAAACATCTATTTATCAATGTGCATCTGACTTAAGATGAAGGATGGAAAATTCAATCACAAATGGGGCCACATTATACCATGGGATTGCCTTGAGGGCATGTGAAAATACTGCTACATAGAAGTATGTAAGTAAGTAATAGTTATTTGCGAAGCTAGAAATACAAGAATCAAATATAAATAAATATTAGTACTTTATTAAAAAGAAAATAAATGGCAGCATTAGTAAGATGGAGAAATTAAAAAACAAAACAAAGACAATACTATTGTTAACACAAAAAACAAATGTGCACCAATTGATGCAAAAAAAGTTTTCAAAAACATCAACTATGTATGAAATTATCAATAAGATGCTATAAAAGCAAAAATAATATAAAAAAAAAAAAAATCTTAGTTTGTTAATGTTTAGCTAGTTTCTGTTTGTGATTACTCTTTCAAGCAATCATAAAATATGACCAGATAGTGCACAATTATATATATAAAAAAAAGATAATTCAACAGAAAAAGCTTCATTTACAGTCAGAACAAGACGAGACTCTTCATATTCAGTTTCTCAGTGTCACACAGACCTCATTAGGGATGGACACAAGTGGCCCCCAGGTCGAAGTTTGACCTGATCATTACTCCACTCAACTCTTTTCAATAAAGCTTGAATTGTTTCACCGATTTCAAGCCTAGTTATACAGTAGACACGTTGCACTTATATCATCTGACGCTATTTCAAACCCAGCTCGTTCATCTCTTCATTACAAAGCAGGAACATTTAGGAAAACATGAGCTGAATAACTCATCATCGGAGCTGACATCAAGATCAAGAAGAAGGTTCTTAACAATGAGAATCTGTCGGCGTTAACCCTCTTTAAAACTACACATATGTTCTAAACACCCAGACTGCCGTTTTCTGCATATAAAGTTTAAGTTCCCGCTTGTGATTGACAACATGGCAGCACTGCTACACAGCCTGTGGGTTCCAGGGATGACGTCGAGGCAAAGGAAGCTCTCTGATCTTCACTTTTAACGCACACAAACTCTTCTCTCAGCCAAAAACCTTTCCCCCCCCAAAAAGCATACAGCTTAAGGGGTGATCATGGGAAGTCTTTATTAACTTGTGAGGGAGACACTCTCCGCCGCGCTCCTTTTTAGGACAATGAATGTTTGGATGACTCGCAGGTTGAGGCCCTTTCATTCAAGAGCTCAACTCCTGGGTTTTTAAAATGGAAAAACAGACCTTTCAGTCCGGCGATGAATCGCTTCAGTGTGTCGAAGGGGAGGATGGTGTGAGTGTGCAGCGAGACGCACGAAGACGAGACGTACCCCTCAGTCATTGTGTTAAATATGTGGAACTTTTGGCGAGTGAAATTTTCACATCAAACAATAGCAGCTGGAATTCTCAGCATAACCCGACAGAATCAGTTTGCAGATGTCGAGTGACGAAACACGTGGGAGGAGAAGCGAGTGTCGTTCCAATTATTCCATCTTGAATCCTTCATTGGATCAGGTCTGCTCTGCGAAATCGATCCTCGACCCACAGAATTTTTGTTTCCGTCTCACTATCAGAACTGCAAAATCCATCTTCCTTGAATATCAGGTTCTCTCCAGCTGGAACCAACTGAAGATTCTGCTTCTGAAATATCCCGATTCTTTCAGAGATCACTTCCTGTTTAGAAAAAAAATTCAGTGGAGACGAATGTCGCCAGTGACCGGATATTTTCAGAAATCTCTATGACTTCCTTCAAGGACTTGGTCAAGGTCTAAGAGGGGAGTGTGTTGTTGGATATTTATGTGCTTTCCTCTTGTTGTTTCTTGAGATATGCTGCTCATATCCTGGTGTTTACACCACCATTGTCTTCATACGAATAACTCTTTTCTCAACTTTTCGGGAAAATCGGGAAGTCTAGAAACCATTTGAGACCGAGATAAACTTTCTGTGCTGAAATTGCTTGTTGGATCTTCATGGAAGTCTCTGATGAAACACAAAGATTTGTCAAGAAAGGTGCGACTTATCCAGTTGATGAATACATTGAGGAAAAATATAGTTTATTAAAGCTCACTTCCATAACCAAGCTTAAACCTGTGACACATAGATACTGATTGTAATGTAATCATCTTTATACTTTTCTGTTCCATTGAAATAAATAGTACATCTAATGTGAATTTATATTTCAGTATATTTCAATCTTAAATTGTGTTAAAAAGCACTTTCTTTCACACATTTTACAAATAAATAACATTTGATGCACGATAGACGTGAATCGAAAAAGTGACTTATATTCTTTAAAAAGGCAAGATATATTAATGTGTATCTAAGTATCTACAAACTCGTTCAAATTACTCAGCTTTAAAATGAATATCACTGATAAAAATTAAATAAAAACAGAGCTCAAGTATGTATAAAAGGGAACAGAAAATACATTCAGTTTACGGTGTATACGAACCATCTACGTTTATGTACGGTGCAAATTCAAATAATGTTGAATTAATATTCTTATGTATGCTTAAGAATCTACGATGACTTGTAATAAATCAATCAATATATTTTGTTCAATCAATAAAACTACATAAGTTTCAATCTGAAGTCATTATCTCCTTCCATTGACACTTAAATACCCCCCCACACACACACACACCAAAAGAAGAAGAGAAAATCCTATTTAAGATCCGTTCTGGGGAAATACTGTGACTTAATCTCTCCAGTGTGTCCTGGATTAGCCTCTGAGCCCCCCAGCTGGACTGACATGCTCCGGGCACCTCACATGGGAGGCATCAACTGACTTCTGTCAACTTCAAGAACGATGAACAAAGCTCTAATGGCGTGAATATAAACGGTAAAAAAAAAAGAAGAAAATTCATCCATTGAAAATGAGGAACAACGTAAAACTTCTTCCTCTCTGTTGATTGCACAATCAGTGATGAGTCATTCAGTTTCTCAACTGATCCTACTCTTGCAGACTCATTGGTGAGCTACACTGCACCTCAAATATGAATGAAGTATTAGTAAGAAAATGGGTTTCAAAAACATCAACCACAGCCCATTTCGGCAGCACGTCTTCAACATAGGTTGACCAGTACAAAAAAAAGTTACAGTATCTCATAAGTCAATTTACGTGACCCTGTCCTTCAACACGTGGTTTATTTACAGGTCTGGACTTCAATTACGAAAAACCGATCTCAACATCCGTCATTTCTGGGCGACAGAGTGTAACTAAATATAAGCCGCACCTGTATAAAAGCTGCATGTGTTCTAACATTGCAACACGAGATAGTTACACAGAAAGATGCTAGAAATACTTTTTTTGGGGTTATATTAAGGTATTTTTGAAAGAGTCCTTGTAACAGGGAAGTAAAACAGATTAATACAGAACAAAAAACAGACAAATTCTGATTTTACTACCTCTTTTGAAAGCCAAACTTATTATTTCTATTTCCTTCTCAAAAAACCAGATCGATCGCCTTAAACTTAAAACCCGCATCATTTATATGCGTCGTGAAGGTTGTCCACGATGCATAAATTGATTGTTCAAACAATGAATAATTTTTATCTCCTGAAAACTTGTGGTCAAGTTGTCCAGGGCTCCACTCTGAGTCTTAAAATACTTATTCATGTGTGTTAAATTATACACAGTAAAGACTCAAACTCAATCATACTTTCAAGTTGTACTTCAATCAAAATGTCCCTGTCTTAGTCGCGTCCTTTAGGTTCTTTCGGTGTTTCGCAACATCACTCTTGAGCAAGCGTCATTCCTCGAGCGGAGCCGGACCGTCAGTTAACTGACAGGAAACGTGAACCATCTGTGCTGTCATGCTTGAAACTCCTCCGCAGATAAACAGCAGTAAACAGGATTGCTCTTCACTTAAAGCTTGAATAACTTTAAATACTGCTTTAGATTGTGCAGGAAACCTTCAGCGACACCTCCCTGATTTGACTCTCACTGAAAAGACTCCCCAATAAAACATCCCAGGGGGTGAGGAGGAGGGGGGGCTGAGCAGATATACTGTACGCTGCTGGTGATTTACTAGAAAACTCAAGCCTATTTAATTTATGTCGTTTAAAAGCAACGTTGCGTAAACACAAATTACAGGAAACTTTTACGGCTTTACATGCATCACGAAGAAGGCATTCGACGGTTGACCCCCGGACAGTTAATGTCACAGCTGGGATTTATAAAGAAGAGAAAAAAGGTGCCTCACTTCCCCTGGTGGCAGATGGAACGAGTTTTAAACGGGCGAACGTGCCAAAATCATCAGCGTCCTTTTACAACACTATCAACAAGAACTTGATTCGACGCCAGTGCTAATAACGGCTAATATCTGGACGCGAAGGGGCCGGGCCAAGAACCTGTAAATGTACAGATGTGCTCCTTCGTCTTCTACCACATCTCATCGGCAACTTTCTGCGTCATTACTACGACCCGCTGGAGAGTCTTCGCTCGGGAAACGACCTCAGCGGAGAAGAAGACGCACAGGATCGTTGACACACTGCCCCCGTCATCATCGTCGCTGACCCGGTTCAACTTTCTTCGTGTCTTTTTTTGGGGGAAAAAAAAACAAAAATAATGAATTTTGGAGACGGGTAGTCGCGCTTTGAGCATTTTTTGCAAAGATTCCCATAGCCTTCATTCTTTTCCACGCTAAGTGGTTTGGTGCCAACAGTGTCCAGATGTGGTTTTTTACACACCAACGTTTATTGCGAGTCGCACAGTCACGGGAGTGATTTGTTCACATCTGGTCAAGTGCTGATGAATTCATATCCCAGCTCGTTTCTCTGAACTTCACGCGGCGCGCGGAACATTCACACGTCGAGACTTATTTGTACTGGAGGAACGGTGTTACTTTCAGAAGGTTCTAAACCTTTGTAGTCGTTCGACGGATTCTTGCGACACTGTTTCATTCATTCTCTCAATATTTTGACATTTCATTCATTTACCCTCCATGTCTTCTTGGGAGGAAACATGAGTGCCTTGAGGAAACCGAGGCAAGTGTAGTTGTCTATTTAATCATGTTTTCCATGGATATCATGAATTTAAGTTGTGTATTTGTCGCAACATCAATGAATATAATATTGATAAATAATTTCCTATAATTGATCACGAAAAAAATATACATTACAACCATTGTGACCTTTCTGTGTGGAGTTTGTTTGATCTCCCTGTGTTCTGTGGGTTTACTCCGGGCACTCCGGTTTCCTCCCACAGTCCAAAAACATACAGAGGTTGATTGGGAACTTGGGCAAATTGACTGTAGGCTTGAGTGTGTGTGTGAATGGTTGTTTGTCTTTGTGTGCCCTGAGACAGACTGGTGTCCTGTCCAGGGTGTCCATCACCTCTCGCCCCCTCGTGACCCCCATTAGAATTTTAGGCCAAAGCTGAAGATGAGTTGACTGTGACCTTTTTTCAAAATAAAACTGGCCAAAGATAATATTAATGAATGAAATGGTTTTGTAGCTTCAACAAAAAAATGTTAACATTTGTCTGTTTTCCAGTTTCTATTCACCCCAAATCTCACGTTGAATTGTTGTCAAAGAAAACAAAAGTGTATTTATGAGCTCCTCCTGTTTACAGACAACAATCTGAGGAATTCATAGGACGATTAACGACATGTCAACATCCTGGTAAACATTCGTGCGTAAACAGGGAACGTTGTTATCTCCGTCAACAAGCTTCAGCCATTTCACAAAGATGCCGATTCATAATGTAACCAAGAGCAGCTGATTTCAGCTGGGCAACTCTTAATTTTCCTTTTGAGGCGAAACCAGAATTTTAAATTGAATCTGAGCCGCCATGATGGTGGAGGACGTTTCCAGATGCTTCCTGCAGTTGATGTCGTGAAGCTCCTCAGAAGTGCCTTCATTGTTTTCATTGACTGAACTATGCTAAACCTTAATAAATCGCCTCAATGGCCTCATGAGACGCGCCGCCGTCTGTGCCGGATACACACAAGCGCCTGCAGTGTATATTTGTCAAGTCTTCCTTTGAGGCGTATCTTGTGCAGGAACCGCGATGTCGCCCGTATCAGAAATACACGCCGCTCTCGACAAACGGGTCAAGATTGGGGGAAGTGACGACGGGGGTCACCCGGAGAACTTTCCTGTTTCTGCAGAAGGGAAGTGCATGCCTCGTCCCCGGGGTTGCAGAGTGGAAGTGGGAAACGTTGCAGCGTTGTGGTCAGACTTGGCCACGCGTTTGCTTCAAATTGCGGCGGCTTTGTGCGGCAACCGCGTGGTCAAAACACTGTGGAAAAAGATTCTACCCGGCAAAAGCTCCGCTCGCCAAAGTCAACAAAGCATCAACTCAGCAGGATTTTCAAACACTTTTTTCATGTTGATTAACAATGACGAATTAACCGTGGCAACGAGTCAAACCGGGCTGTAAATCTCCGGAAACTTCAGGAGTTTGCTTGACTGAGACAAAGAAGTGTCTGCTCCCACAGAAACTCTTAGCGCTGGCACGACCATGTAGGGAAATCCTGACCAAAATATTAGACAGAGGCTAAAAATAGCCTGAATTATTCCTCCAAATCGCCATTAACTAATGCCCTTTGAATCCCTCTGTATCTGTGTGTCGGGCAGCCAAGATGACATTTTCGTTTAAGATTCCTGCTCGAGTAAATATCAGACTTTTTCATTAACTTCTTCATAAATTCATGCGAAAGAGAGGACAGCTGGATATCATTACCCTCTTGCTATATACTTCCATTGTATCAGCTTTCTTGGCCCGGGGTAAATGAAACCAGGGGAGCAGCATTGAGGGAATTAAAACGTCGTTTTCTCTGAACTGTAAGCAGGAAAACAAAGCCGGCAGTGTGACAGCAGCAAGAGCAACAGTTCTCCACGTGCAGGACTGTGTAAAAGTGGGACACAACAACAGGAACTTCTGGAAGAATTAAAGTGGGACAAACCGTTGTCGCTAATGGAAAACATGTTTAGTATGAAGGAATGGATCAACAACTCTAAGTACGAAGGCTTGAGAATCACAACAGCAATGACTTTGGTCATGAAATTAAATTGAGAAGATCTCAAATAGGCGAAATAATGATTTATTTAGGCAGCTTTAGTTGTCAACTGCTAGATATGATATCAATCTGTAACTTCTCTACAAAGAACAAAATCTGTGCGCCAATTAAAAAACACTAATCCAAGTAATTGTATTTACGTCAATCAAACACTAATTCAAAGCACAAAATAAACCAAACACCTTGAATCCATGTTGACATGATGACTTACAAAGGTCGAGGTTAAACTGGGAATCTTCCAAAAAACAAATAATGTTTGTAGATGGAAGGGAATTTAAAGAAACACTGACACAGAGCCAGAAGTTTTATGATGAAAGTTGCCTCCAGGCTGAAATCCCAGTAGTACTCTTAAATATGTTTGATGGACTTCAACGTGTGTTTGTTTTGTTTCCAGTGTTTTTCATGAGTTATTAGCATTGATTTATTCATATTTATAATGTTCTCGTTATTTCACAGTGGCTTCATCATAATGACCTTATTCTGCTTATGAATCATACATTCTATCTAGAATTTATTAACTGTGAAATGAGGTTTCATGGTGACATTAGCCTCCTGCCTCACACATTAGTCGTGTGTCTTAGAATCTTCAGTTCGATGCCATTGGTCTAGAAGGAAAAAAACACATGAATACATTCATGTTCTCACAGATTCAAGACTAAACACAAACAAAACTAGAAGCTTCACCATTAAATCGGTTTAATTCAAGACTAGAAACTAATGACTCACATGTTTTTAATAGTTAATAATCGACTCAAGTTTGCCCTACTTCCTACTCAGCTTATAGAAATGTAAAACACAGTAAGACTTTAAGATATAAATGGGCGTTCAGATAGGAAGTGCAGGAACCAGATGCAGCTACATTAGCTCATGGCAACAGATCATTTTGTCATCCTGTTTGGTTGTTACTATGGTGACGTGAGAGTGTTTACTAATAACACCCTTTACAGGGACCACTTTAGATCTTGTCACAATCTAACTGTTTAATATCATTGTAACACTTTTAAATTAATACATCACAGCACAGCAGATATTATACACAGTTAATTCAAGATACCAGTGATTTCACTGGTCCAAGCCTTATAGAACGCAGGCTGGCTAACTTTACTATTAAAAATGTCAAAAAATGACATGTATTTCAGACGATAAAGAGTGTCAAACCTTTTAGTTTAGAAATATTTTTTCTTTTCTTCAGGAACACCTCTCTACAATTAAACTGACGTTAAATAAGAATAACAACCGATTTATTTTACTGAAAGTGGGCTGTCGCACTTACTTTAAGTCCTTCTTGTTTGTTTGGGTCGTAACTGTTGATCATTAAACTTGTTTGGGCCGTGAATGTTGCATGAAAAGGTTACAATGAATGCTCAGAAGTTCATCTGGACACAATTGAAAAACCTCAGAAATGACAAAGATTCATCATCTCCTTACTCTGAAGACACACAAACACAACTCTTAAGTACTCTCATTTTGTCAAGAGTTTTTGGTGTTTATGTCACCAGTAAATGAGGCTACAATGTTATTTTATTACATTATTAAAATGTAATTTTCAAAAGTTGCCCATACCATTAATGAATGTCACCTTCGCAACTTATGTTGGGGTCACCCAAGGTGAGGCTGGGCCACATCCACATTTTTTAAAGAAAAAGGTAAAAAAAAAAAAATTTTAAGAAAAGGCTTGTGAAGATCAAATGGAAAAGTTGATAAAGGGGAAACACAATTTCTAATATCGCAATTCATAAAAAAAATACAAACTGAAAATGGTTTTAAATGAAATTCATGTATTAAACATTTTCTCAAATATTATCTTTTCTTTAAAAAAACAACATATAATTAAGAGAAACACTACAAAGCCTAGCGTATTTATTCGAATGAGAAGACGATAGAGCAACCAGACTCGTACATCCTGTTGGAAAATGAAATTTTTTTGAATCTGTTAAAATTAACTTAGTAGCTTTAAAAAGTATCGGGCTACGGTCATTTAATAAGATATAATAATAAAACACTTTATTACGTTGTAACAAAAGTCCTGTGACTCCCATGGCAGAGGGCAATAAAGTACAGAAAAATATTTAATCTTGAGTATTTATCAGTCTTTATCACTGTCAGGAGATTTAAGGACAGATGCAACAAATGTTAAGAGACTCAATGCAGCGAAGCTTCTCTTAATCTTCAACTGATGACAACATTATCCACGAACACTGCCTCAACAAATCTCCGATCGCCAAGTTAATTCAATGACGGAAACTCCAGTAACTCTGAAAACGGTTATGATTTTGGAGAATCTTTCTCAGGTTACTTCATAAAACCATCATCTAAGAGTCTTCCGTGTTCTAACATCTTCATATGGTCTCAATTTTCCATTCCGTGTCTGTAACTGGAGACGATGTGGGTCCATGTCTCCTGACGGATGGGCACTCCGGCTGCAGACGCCCGAACCAGAATCCAATCTTTGATCGACTTAATAGAGGAGCAAACGTGGGGCCGCATGAGGAACGGGGCAGTGAAATATAGGCCGAGAGGAAAGTGAGCGTGTGTTTGTGTGTAAGCAGGATACTTCACAAGCTAAATTAAACGGACAACTGTTGGGCTCTGAGCTGGCCTATTTTAGCTCCTCCTTGGAGACCGTGATGCTTCCATTGAGCGGCACAATGGCTCTCATGACCACAAATGGACTTGGCACGGATTCAAGGCACACGTGCACGACGCTGTAACGGCGCCTGCTGGAGTAAAAACACACGTATGGTGATGGATGAGCTGCCAGAGATGTAAACACACACGTCGAGAGGATGAGCACACTGTCGGGAGTTTGGATGAAGAGCAGGAGATCTTAACAGAGTACCATGTTTTGGACTGAGGTCATTCATTACAGACACAAAGTACTTCACCTGAGCTCACAGTCTTACGCTTTAGCAGTATGTTTACATTACACCTGCTCGGACTGACAACCTGCTCTGACACGGATTACGTCTTAAGAGATCTTGTCTCGTAAGAGAGAGAGGGAGTCAGATCTTCCTGCTGGATCCTAATTTTATCTCTCGAATATTGACCTGGTGAACGTGTCACGTCTATGGCGCACACATGGGAGATTTACTGCTGGAAGGTATAAACAGATGAAATGAACCTCTTAAAATAGTTCGCCTCAGAAGGCACTGTCTTGCCATTTTATAAACATCGCGTGCATATGTGTGTGTGGGTGTGTGTGTCCACACGGCAGGTTCAGGAAGTGACTCAAAAAGCTCAAACACAGTCTACATCTGATCTCTTTGAAAGTGCATTTGAAATTCTTTAAGGAAAATCTTTGAGCCTATCCCAGCTTGCTTGGGCGAGAGGCAGGGGACACCCTGAACAGGATGCAAAAAAGACACACTCATACCTACACACAATTTCCCAATCCACCTCAGTATGTTTTTGGACTGTGGGAGAAAACCGGAGTGCCCGGAGTAAACCCATACAACAAGAGGAACACAAACTAACAGAAAGGCCGCAAGTTTTATTCGTCTATTATGTACTGACACCACAAACATTCCTAAGTTGTGTTAACAACACAATTAAAGTTTCTGATTCTTTCATGCAAGGATGAAAACAAGTGTCCTGAAACATAAGCAATTAAAAGAAACTACGTTCATTCTTCTGGCGAAAGCAGGCGACCTCCACACGGAATGGAACTGACAACCTTCTTGCTTTGAGCCAGAAGCTCCAAACGCTACGCCACACGTACAAACTACATTTAATGTAAAACTACAGTTTCATGCCATCCATCCCTTATCCAAGGCTGAAGGCATTAAGATGCCAACGTTCTTAGGGCTTCTCAATTCCTGGTGGTCTCGAGCCAACACCATGGAGGTAAACCCAACGTTAAGGCTCTATGTGTTTGGTTAATCAACCTTGGCGGGCAAGTCGAATATGGGAATTATTATTCCCCCCCCCCCAAAAAAAAAAGTCTGCTTCACAAAGTCTGTCAATCTTTTACGCAAATCCCAGCTTCAGTTCACTGTCCTTGATCGCTTCATAGTCAATCAACCTTCAAGCAATTTCCCCCACCGCGTCTCAGTCTGGCTGGACGAGCCTAAACACCACAAAAGATAACATGTCAGGGGTCCAAAATCCCTTAATAAAACACATAGCTGAGGAATTCTTGCGTTAAGTTTCATGTTCTCTTGGGATTATGAGTCAGAGCCTGTCTCGCTCCGCGCACCCCCTTGTCATCCAAATCATAATTATTCATCAGTCATCTTTTCCAGGAAGGGGTTTTCTCCCCCAAACCTGAGGTGCAACTGTAGAAAAAAAAAAAAAAAAAAGAAACCTTGTGTGGTTTATTTAGCTAAAAATACCCAAACACAGAACATCTGGATGTGTGGGCGATGCCAGTGAAAACATGTTTCAAATGATCGACATGAAAGACTTGCATAATTTCGGGAGGAATTACTTCGGGAAAGAATGTGAGCTTCTTGCACTCGTGCCTCTCGTGAGGTTCTGTGATTTACTGAGGCCGGACCGACCCGGACGGTGAGAATCTGAGCGCGTCTGGTTCTGCCGCTTCGCTTGTATCCCAACGTGTTTGACTTAAATAAATATTTAGACGATTGGATTCATATAGCGACCGAACCTGGATCAGCAGTTGGTCAGAGTGGCTGCGACTATGAGAGCGGCTCAGAATAGCTCGTGGCTCGTGTCCACCAGCACTTCAGAACCCGAGCAATCAACCTTGACTGCAGGTTTTCCATCGGCGGCTCCAACTCAACTGGACTGCACCCTGCTGCACCCGCTCCCTTGTTTTTTTTTTTGTCGAGGGGGTGGGGGGGGTAGGGGGCTGCCAAGCCACCCCCCCTGACGAGCAACCAGCTGGTTTCCATTATCATTCCTCTTTCGGAGAATACTTCATGTGGGCAGACACACGAGGAAGACAAACGGCCGGATTGATCGGGAAGACCAGACTCTCCATCAAAGCCAGATCACTTCTGATTACAAAGATGCAAAGGTCGTAATCTTTGCCCCTTTTTTAAGGTTGAACCGTCCCAGGCTTGAGCCACAATTCAAGGAAACCACACCTTTAGTGCTGCCATTTGGTGAGGCTTAATTTGGAAAGTTACACTTTGGACTTGGCTGCCGGGCAGGTGAATTTTTCGAGCATGGATGCAGACCAGCTCAGCTGGACTTCACACCCAGCAACCAACCAAAGCAAACAGCTTTGCAAACAAAAATCCAGAAGGTGTCCATGGAGAAGTACTTTTCAAATGAGAAGAAAGTAAGAAGGCCATTGGACACTTTGCCTCTCACCAAAAACATTTGAGGTCCTAATTCTACTTTCAATATTTAAAGCTTTTTGGAGAAAAATGGCTGAGAACAGGTTTAAACTTAAATATAAAACAAAGAGAAAAGAAAGTTTCCAACTTGTTTTTTTCTGCTGTTCTGCATTGAGTATATTATAATTAATATTATTGTAAATGTAAGTCGTCTAAAGTTATTCATTCCAACTCTTTTTATTCTTGAATTAGAAATTAAAAAATATTTCATTATACTACAACAATAAAAGATGGTGGCAATTCCACGATATACATCATAAATACGATAGAAAAATGTCCATCATTTCCATCACCATTTTATCAATTCAAGTGAACAGTGTTGGGCTCCAAATAAAAGGAGAGAAAAAGTCATTCTTAAGTTATTCTATTCTATAAAAACGAGAACGTGGTGTATCATGGCATATCATTATCGTGATATAAACTGGTTCATATCAAGAACCTAGTAATACATTTTCCCCCCCATCACCCACCGCTGAAAGCCGCTCTATTCTTTCACCCGCTGTCTTTTCCATCTTTCCGTTATTTACAGTTGCTTTAACTTACAATTTCTTCTGATTCAATGTTGACTTTAGGCTAAGCTTATGGTGGGCGACAATATCAACAGGCTTTGGAGGTGAACCAGACACAATGTTGACGGCCTCCTGCTGCGACCAGCTGTACTACATAAAATGACTCGGGGAGTTTAACCTCGAGTTTAACTTGTGGGAATATTTTCCTTTTAATATTTACTATGACATTAGCAACTGGAAATATATATAGTAGAATGTAGAAATGATCTGGATCTACATTTCAGACTTACGACCACAAATAAATGACAAAAAGGTCAGACCGATGTTGCCTTTTGCATGTTTTGAGCATTCATATAAATAAATATCAAGTCCTTTCTTGTCCGATTACATAAAATGTAATAAAATGAATCTTGTCAAAATAAAGAATATATTTAGTAAAGGATAGAGATCAATAAATCACAGATTAAAAGGATCTCTAGAAAAAAATTCAGAGTCTTGAGGAGGTAAATAAGCGAGAGGTTCCAACATAGTCTTGGATATTTCCGAGACCTCACAGAAGACAGTAAGATAAAAAAAGCAGCTTAAAAGCAGTTCTAAATGTAGGTTTGGCTAAAGGGACTCATATTCAGAGGTGCGACGACGAGGAATATTTAGTCTCACACACTGGGCTCGGTCAAACGTTGACAGGTTTAATTGACTTCAGTCGTGAAGACTGTCATCCACGTTGTCTCTGTTGAATCTTTAATTCCCGCCGAGCATGTTGAGGGGCCGCGAGTCGTGTCAAATAATAGTGCTTTACTGCGTCTCGGCAGTGATGGATCCTCATTACCGCAGGAGACGCGTGATGACCCCCCTCGGTCGACAGCTCAGCCTCCCACAGAGCGAGCGCCTGCAGTGCTCTGTTAAAAAGAACGCCAGTGAAATTTACAGGCCTGCTGTGGCCTCTGTTGTAGAGGTGGTGAAGCATGGATGGAGCCCTCAGGACCAGGAGGGTTTAACTCTCTCAGGGACACAATAGAGGGACTATGAAATGACAAAGGGCACTCTTGTTTTACTGTTCCTGTCACTTTTTCCGCAGACTTGAGGCGGGTAACACACGCTCCTGTCGCACAACGAATCAACAAGTGCCCGACTGTTACCTTGACCTCGCCCAGCAGGGCGACACAAATAGCTTCGCAGCAGATGCCTGCAGATACTTCAGCAAGAGTAGCAGCTCCTTTGAGTCTCAAATTGGTGTCTTTCTTATAATAAAGTTAAACTGTTATGCTCCAAAAAGACGCTCAGGAAACGAATTAAACATTTCATATCGACCGTCAACAACGCAGCAATGATCTCATCTGGTCACGGGAAAGCGATGTAGAGCTCACATGAGGACATGAGCCGCAGAAATAATTCCCCGTCAGTGGAGAGCGGAGGCGTTACCTTGACGTAGGCCGTGAAGCGCTGACACTCCTCCCGGTTGATGTGCAGACTGAGCTGTTGACTCATCTGGCTGATCTGAGATCCGCCTTGAGTGAAGTAGACCCGCGACTTCTGTCTCTTGTCCACGTCGGCAGTCAGGTTGTACAGTATCTCTGCGTCGGAGGAAACAAAAAAAGTTGAATGAGCCAAATATATTGATGAAGTTTTAGTAAAATTGACCTAATTTTACGTCAACCAAACAGCCTTTTTGGGGCCAGATCCTTTCATAAACTCTTTATGTTTAAAAAATGTGCATTAAATACATCAAAACCCTTAGTTGTGCTGTTGTGAACTACATAATGCATGTTTTTATCACATTGTAAATCTTAAACTCACACTTTTTAGCCATTATTACAAAGATCAAAGACACTTTATCGTTATTTAGCCCTTTAACATGTTACGTCTATTTAAAATAAAATATTATTTAACCAAATGTTTATCAGTGTCTTTCTTTGCAAAAGGTTTTTCATAAGAATTCATATTTATTATGACGATTACTTAATGCTGTCTCTCTGTAACACTTCAATGGCCTGGTGGATCGACTTCAGACGACATCACTCAACCAAATTCACAAGCAAACAAACTCCTACATATTTTCTTTTACATGTTTGTGCTTCTTAGAAGTGAGATGGAGGAGTTTGAACTGAACCATACCGCCCTGTAAGAAGTTTGTTTGGGTGATGTCAACTAGACTTTATGTATGAGATTGGAAAATAATTGCTTGTCATATATGTCTTGATAATGAGAACGTCTTTAAAAATACACTTTGACCTTGAAAAAATGCAAAAAATGCGAATATATCATGTCTTCCAAGAATGACTGGAGTAACAATAAACTCTAATTTCTGAACCCTTCAAATCTGGATTTGTACCAGAAGATGTTAAGAATCTTAGCTTTAACTTGCTGAGCCCTTTTCTACTTCACTCTGCTCTTTGACCTCATCACCTTGAGTTCTGCTTTTCAAATGAAAACAGGTGCAACATTTGCTTGAGGATCATCTATGTTACAATGTCGAATTTTTTTTTAACTATAGCGTTAGGATTGAAAAGTCATTAAAAAGTTGTAATAATCTGCTGTAAAATAAACCCGTCTCACTGCTGAGGTAAAAGCCTCACAGTATCCAAAAAGAATATTCCAATAATAACACGACTGTTTGTTCTAGCTCTGGCTTCGGTGACTCCGAACAACCTTTGGATCTATTTCGGAGAGAAAAATCAGAAGCATGAGGTCAAACACTATACTAATGTTTCCGAGAAGCCCATATTGGGGCGTCTGGCTTTTCAACATCCAACCGAATGAATCAGCCTCAGTCTGTAGTAATTGCTTCAAGAGGGTGTCATACTGGTAAAACACTGGGAGGGGCGTCGCACACGCCCCAGTCACACCGAAGCCTACTGTTTCCTGCGCGGAACAGAGGGAACGTCATGCGCTCACACCGGGGGAGGCTGAGGAAGGTTGGAAGTCGCCGAGCGCATGCTGCTGAAGTTTCCATGGTGTTTGCCAGGGCGGCTGAACAGAGAGCCTTTATTCCTGGGACTCTTTATGTAACAACAGTGTTGCCGCTCCCCCGGGGACTGAGAGTGACCCCGCCCTAACACCGCAGCAGGGATACACCTCACTTGGAAGAAGGTTTAGAAACGCGTAGCGTGACTACATGGTCTTTTCTGGAAGCGGATGTTTAAGGGCTTCGATCGTGAGCTAAGAGTTGATGGTAGTTGTGTCGTGCGATGATCAAATCCAAGAATAGATCATCTTTTAAGATGAGATAAGTTTGTCGCTTGTGTTGTTGATGATCATACCACGAAGCTGCTGCATTTTGTGTCCACTTGGACCCTCAACAATCTAAAACTGTTGATTGAAGTGTTGTCAAAAATCCATATTCTCCTTTGAGCATGTTGAGAAGACAAGTTACTGTATTTTTCACTAAAAGTCGCACTTTTTCCTTTAATTATCAATTTATAATTAATAACATTAATTATATCAATTAAAAATTCTCATTTGATAAGCACCATTTCATCATTAAAAGGGTACACTAGATAATATACTATATGTTTTAAAAATGTGTAAAATAAATATAAATTAAAAGGCAAATCTGTTAGCTTTGCCAGTAGATACAAGTTATAGTTGGTGTCATTCTGAGGTGGAATTTATCTCTCAATAACTGGCTATTTAAGATTAAAACGTTTTTTTTTAATCTATTAAACCAGGGGTTCCAAACCTTTTTTGTGCCACAGAACAGTCAAATGTCAGGATTATATTCACGGACCGATGTTAAGATAGAAATAAGTAAAAATACAAAAGCATGAAATGCAAAAAAACTACAGTTAAGTGCATAAATACGACTCACCATAACACTGAATCAGCAAGAGTTCTACAATACAAGATGTGTATTTGTATCTATGTATATTTGATTTTATGCTGACGATAGTATTCTGTATGTGTGTGTTTCATAGCTTTTAGAGACTCTGTGCAAATGTGTGAACATGTTTGTGTTCGATCATTATGTCTATTGGAATGAGGACTGTTAAACATAAGTTTTGTTTTGTTAATCATAATTTTACTTTATGATTTCCACCTGACCTGGGGTTGGGGACCACTGTCTTAAACAAGAAATGTTTTTTAATCCACGATATTGTAATGACAAGAAAACAATTAAATATATATATAAATTAATTATTACATTATGGATTCAATGGAGTTAATCTACTTAGGGGTGGTTAAGATGGGGATAATAATACTATTAATATTAAATTAAGAAGCTGGATGAAGATGATTTAAAACAAAGTGGAACTAGCACCACTTATTTATTGATAATTTATTTGTAGAACTTCCTGCAGCATTGAATGCATCATCATGTGCAGTGACCTGGAAATAACTGACATACTAGCAAGCCTTCAAGAGTTCTGTTTGGATTCTCAGGCAAGAGATTTTGGCATTCAAAAATATTTTTCCATCAAGTACTGACCAGAAATCTGCTAAAATGCTTTTGACTGTAACCTTATATTCTGATCTCAGGCCACAAAAACTCTCTCGTCCACTAATTTTGTTTACCTATTGAGAGCGAAAGGACACGCAGCAGCTGATATCTGCGAGAGTCAGACACACATCTGTGTTTTCTTAAGAAGGACCTAACAGTTTCTCACCTATTTGTCCAGGAAGCTGTCGGCCGTGGAATTGCATGCAGACTGTGACGACGAAGCAGTTCAGGTTCAGGTGGTGGCCCTCGTGGCACTGAGGGACCGAGATGTTGATGGAGACCGGCAAGAAGATGGACACGTCCACGCTGATGACGGGCCGAGATCTGGAGGAGCAGGCGAGTGTAAAAGTCACATAAAAACATCAGGTATTTCAACTAGGGGTCATTCACACTCACCTCAGTAGCACCACGCTGTCCGACATGAACGCCCCGATTGTGACGTCTGTGTGAAAATGACATATTCAGACTCACTTCAGTTAAGATAACAATGCATAGTCTGACACGAAAAGTGTCGGCCGAGGAATGTTGTAAACAAGATGCCTCGACCATGAGTCTAAACACTTGTGCTGCAGCGAGAGTGACAACAACATGTTAGTCATTCAAATATTGAACAAAAATATATCATTTTAAATAAAACTCGCTGTGCAGGTGTTGAGGGAAACACACAATTTTCCTTTTAGTCTCTCCTCAGTGTTTGGTGTGAGCGTACCTGCGTATCCGTTGCCATCCATGTCCACATTGCCAGAGATGGACTGGCCAAACATCTGCAGACCAGGACTCACACTGCGCCCAGATACTTTCTGTAACACATGAAACGCATCACACGCAAAGAACATTGTGTGATCCCACCTCTTCCACTGATCTTTGTTTTCACATTTCTTTCGGGATTCTACCCTTCTCTCGTCAATAACTTCTTCCTAAGATTTGCCGAGAGATCGCCCGCTCTCGGCGTTTTGTCTGTTGTCAAGCCAACAGGAAGATTTAGAAGAGACTCGTGAATCTCCTCGGATGAGTGATCGCCACCAGGTGCTTCGCAGGGGTTTGTCAAATAATGCCAGGGCCTGAACATCTGTGGAACTCAAACTATTTTGCTAGATAATTAAACATTTCTACTAAACTTATCAAAATACATTTCCCACCAACTAAACTAGCACTAAAATATAAACTTAAATTGAATGTGCTTGGTTATATGCCTGGGTAATGTTTACGTTATTTCAACAAACAATCTGCTTTTCTCATTTTATTTCAGGAGAGTTTTAGATGAAAAAAAAAAGACTCAAGTAATAGTCAAGATGCACTAGCACCCATGATTCAGGACCCAGGCATGACCAACCCTATGGTAGTTTTCACCAACTGACTGCACTAAGAATGGTTAAAAAAATATGGAACTGTTTTACGTAATAAATGATCTAGTTAATGATAACAATAGAAAATTGAATCATTTCTAAGAATAATTCATATTAAACTCCTCAAGATGGGATCAAAAGCTTGACCACTATAGCAGTGCGCTCATTAAAATCCCTTATGTGTTATCTCAGGGTCAAGGTGACCCTTTGGTCTGAAAACAAGTGTGTTTGAGGTATCCCTTGTATTGTCTCTGGTAAAGGTGAACGACCTCCACCACTGTATGCATTTCTGAAATCCAGAGAGGACACAAGGAATACCAGAAACACATTCGTTTTAAGGCCTTCGGGTCACCTTGACCCTGAGATAACACGAGGGTTAAGAACAAAAACCATAAAGCTGTCTGTCTAGCATCACATCAGCCGATATAAGTCACTGCATCCCAACAACATCCTAACAAACCACATGTTTTCCCATGAAATTCCCAATTTTCTTTGGTAAATTGGCTCAGAAACAAACTCATTTCGGAGGCTTTCACAGACTGCGATGTAACAAAATAATGAGAACTAACTGTTTATTAGATTATGTCTTACCATGGAGTACTTCTTGACCATTCCTTTGGCGTCCCCGTGGTATATATACACTGCACCCCCGTACTCGTCCTCTTTAGGGGCTCCGATGGCGACGTCTGGGAATACAGAAGGGCATAATTACAGCTCAATATTGTCGTGCAAAGAAAATTCCTTTTAAGCCATTTGCACGGTTTCTTTGCTGGCCAGTGTCTGGGGAATGTTCTGTTACCGTAATACTCTAAATAGACAATTAAGTGTTGTTAGTGGCCATAAAACATTGTACAACCTCTGAGAGAGTGGAAACAACACTGTTAAATTCTGGCCAGAGCATTGAAACAAACGTCCCTTTAGTCTTTTTCCAAAAATACGTTTTTTTTTCTCCTGAAACCAGAACACAGCTAAGCCTGGTAGTAAGAGTCTTAAGTACCAAACAATAATCAGGACATTTGTAAAAACATCAATTTGACTTCTGTTCTAATGAAACAACTTTCGCGGTTTGGTTGTAAAAGACGGCGAGTGAGAGTGAGAATCCTTCAGCACTTAAAAAAGATGAGTTATAATGGCTGCCAACGTTCTCCACACAAACAGTCGGTGCCAGGCAGCGAGACTTCGAGGCGAATCTCACACATAGATGAAACTAAGCAGCAGCTTCCAGTCGGCGAACGAGGCCAAGAGCTCGGAGCCAAACCAAGCTTGCAGCACAAAAACAGAATATATTCGTCAGCGTGGAGAGAAGGTGGTTTATGTTTGGACGCGCAGCGTAAAAGAGGTCGATGTTTCTAAAGATCCCTTTTTGGCTGCGGGGTCATCGACGCAAGAATGTGTCAAAATTAATGTTTTCTTACACCTACGGAGAAGCTCGCCGTGCCAACGTTAGCAGGCGCGATGAAAGATTATTTCTTTTACTACTTAGCTGAGGAAATGACTTTGAACAGGACGATGGGACGATGTCGCATTAACGGCTCTAAGAGTGAACGTAAGGCCAGATTGAGTTTCATAAACAACCACTTGAAACTCAACCAGGGTTGAAGACGCTGCTTCAGCAGAGTTGATTCAATCAAGGAGAAGTTTACATTGTGTGTTTGTTTTAATCAAGACTTAAACAGATTAATACATTAAGGGTGTCTTGAACAATTTAGCTCATTATTGGGATGTCTATATTGACGAGTGATAATTTAATAGGATGTTTTTTTCATTTATATTGTTTACTATTTTAGTTTAATAACATTTGTGAGCTAACATTAATTTCAATCTAGACGTGAATATCAGAAATCAAATTTAAAATCATAGACATAGGAGTGTTGTGTTGGATTATACAAATTTAAAATGACAAATTTGGGCGACTAAAGCGCTTAAATAAAATCCTATAAATACGATATACACCAGGCAAAATCATTACTTATATATAAGCGCAGCAGCAGGAGCAAAAGCCCAGAATTTCAACTTCCCAGAAGCTTCCATCCATGGATGAATGAAGGGAATGATTGATGCATATAAACGACAAAAGTAAAGAAACGTGCGTCTTTAGAACCCACCTTGATAGCCATCGTCATCAATGTCTCCAATGGCTGCGATGCACTCGCCGAAGTGGGCGTTGTAAGCGTTGTCACCGCTTAGAACAGCTTCCTCCTCCATCACACCCTGATGGGAAATAGTAAAAAAGTATTTCAATTAAACCATTAACTTGCTTAATTAAACAGGGAGAGCGTAGAAGATCGCTCGCCATGTTCTCACTGACCCGCACAAACCCCACTTACGTTGCCTTTGCTGAGGTACACAGACACCTGGCCCTCATCCCGGAGCTGGCTGTGCATGGGTGCCCCCACCAGCAGGTCTGACAGGCCGTCCTGGTTCAGATCAACTGCACACAATGAGGAGCCAAAGTAAGAGCCCATCTGGAACCAAGCCGAGCCACAGAGCAATGGGTCAGACACACACTTTACTGACAGAAGGATTCACAAAAATATTCACACGTGACTCCAAAAAGTATTTGGTTTATCCTATATTGTGTTTAAACAGTGAAGCTTTCACACTTAAGAGTCTCTTTGTCTCAGATGAATGCATTTCCTGGCTTCGAAATTGAAGCAAAATCTGTTGATATAAAATTGAACAGGCTGAGGTTTCACCAGAGATTGTAGAGACAAATAAAATCTCAAGTGTTGTTTAGTATGGCTGATATTCACGAGTTACAGAGCATGTCAAGCCAAGTGTGGGTTTTTTTTTCCATGTTTTATATCATGTATTTATTCATGTTTTAAATACATGTTTGCCTCTTCACTGTTATAAAGTAGAAGTTCAACTTACAAATCCATAAACTTTTATTCACCTTTTTAAATCAATCGTATCACTTGGTGGAAAAGTTACGTTACATATTTCCTAATGAAATCAAATCTGATCTTAATATTTACTTTATTCATTTCACATAATCATAAATGTTTGCCATTTACACAGTGAGTATATGCTGAGATTAAATTTTAAGAAAACGTACATCATCTTTTTATTAATCTATCGAAAGAATTTCACTCAATTCGTAATAGATACAATACAATCTTTTCATTTATTGTCATTTTTTACGATTAATTTAATGACTTATTCTTTTTTTTAATGGTAGCTATTATTTGCAATGTATTGGAAAAACACAAAACTAGTTTAATAAATACATTATAAATTATATAAAACAGTATTATTCATCAGAGAAGAATAAAAGGAAGATCTTATCTTATTCAATCCGAACCATTTTCTTTAATAAACTCTACATAACTATGGTAAAAATATTGATTTCATACCATTTTCCCTGAGGCTTGAAAACTCTTCACCAACGATCCGCCGTCGATTTTAAAAATATAAACCTGAAAGAGAGAAAGATCTTTTACTAAAACATCGCATACATGCTTGAACGAGTTCCTACTTTGCCGCTGCCGCTGTGCTGTGGGGCCCCGGCGGCGATGTCGATGACGTTCGGAGCCGAGAAGTGTCCGGCCGTCACGGCGTAGCCTGAGGAGACGAAACACATGATCACAAACAGATCCTTTTCTGTGAAACACATTCTTCTCGCTCGCCGATAGACCCCCTCACCGAGGTAGCTGTATCGGTGATAGTCCACGTCTTCTTTGTTGGGGCTATAGAAGGTGTCAGAGGTCATGTTGTACGCCTTGATTGTTCCGGTCCAGTAGTAAGAGCCCGGCGCCCCCATCACGACCAGCTCCTGGTGGATCAAACCCCCAAACACTTTCAGTCATTTATGTGTCTGTCTTCCCTGCTCGACTTCCAGGGACAGGAAGGAGAAAATACCGCCGGGAGAAAGTCTGGTTAACCAAAGGCCACAGAGTTCTGCTCACTATCGGATGGAAACCACACAAGCCGACGTGACAAGGAGGAGGAATCTACACATGTCTGTGATATGAGCATTTCTGTCACATTTCTTCCTGAAATCGACTCGCTTGTCGGTTTTTGTTCACTGGTCACAATTGGCAACCATTGCCAAGCCACAACATTGGAATCATCCTCTGACCTCTTTGCAACGGAACAAAGCCTCTGGTTAATTGGAACAATCTGTGTCTACTTATCTCGCCTCCTTCATCTCCAGCGTCTCCCCTGATTGTGATCAGACGTTACACAACAGGCGCACAGGAAGTGCAGTCACACATTAAGGACTCGCACTTCCTTCCTCTGCCCAAACAAACGGAACAACACCTGACGGAGCCGACATGTGGGACAACATCTGAGGCTTCGGTTTCGGACCAGGATGACTTCTAACAGTTGGATGTCTTCTCCTGGCATTCCTGGCATTTTGACGGGGGGTTCAATTGAGCCAGTGAAAGCTCAAATGCTTTAACAGACAAACAAAAGTCTTTGAAAAAAATCCACTCTGATGTTTTCACTGTGGTTTTAGGGCATTGACTGAAGCAATCCAACAACATGATTTATCTTCATTAAAAGTTTACTTTTTCCTTCTTAATTACTTTTGAGACACATTTAATAGTCGTATCCATTTTTAAACTGATCCATTTATAATTAGATATTTAGCTAAATCCTGTCCTAAAGAAATAACAAAAATAATCTGAATAACTGAATAACAAGGAACAAAAAAGTTCTTCATTGCTTCACATTACATATATTAAAGCACATAAGTGGTTCCAGAAATTTATGGAATTAAAAATACAAATTTTATAGATTCATAGAAACTTTAAAATGTAAAGACCTACTTATAATTGACATTCTAACAGAAAAATGTATATATATATATATATATATATATATATATATATATATATATATATTACCATGACAACATGATCATGATGACATGTTTTTGCATGTTATCGCAAATTAATTTGTGTTCTTACAAATAGAAATGTAGTGGGAAGCTGTGCGATGAGGGTTCATTTTTTGGCTTAGTAGTACTTGGTAACTGGTAACTGGTTATGTGTAACAATGTTTACATAAAGTTATAAAAAACTTTGTTTTTGTATAATAAATTTGAAGCATATTGTCATGTCTTGTTGTTTAACTTTGGTCCTTATTTTGTCAATCTTTATCAAGCCTGTTGCTGTGCCTCAGCAGCTGCAGATCCTCCACCTATTCCCCAGCAACAGGCTCTAGAGTGTAACCTTCATTGTACGGTACGTCATGCTTGAATTCTTTGCCTGTGCCTTCTTTTAGTTGCGTGATTCAGCGTTTGTGTTTTTGCCTTTCTAATGCTCTCTTTGTATGGTTTGTGCTCAACCCAGTTTCTGGATGCATTTTGAGTTGATGGTTATGGACTGTGAAAATGACATTCCTGATCTTGAACGCTACATCGTTGAACTTAACTTTTCAAATATAATTTCGTTATTCAGTTGTTTTTATAGATTGTTAATTTTTCGTTAACAGAATGTAAACCTAATGGTTGCAGTGTATTCTTATTTTTAAGTAGTTTCCAATTTTAAAATGACTTCACAAAGTTAACCATGGGGGTCAATATAGACCTCTGTCGTAAAAGGCTTTTTGGCAGGCAGAAGTTATGGGTGCGAAACCAAATAACAATTTGTAATTTCAATACAAGTGATTTGAAATGAACACTTACACCCATGTTAGGAAAAGTTAGTTCGTCAAGGTGCCACTGTTAGTTAATAGCATCAACGCGTAACAAGGTTCGATGCACCCAAGCGGCTCTTTATTTTATTTTCTACAATTTAATTTGACAAAACCGAGAATGCTGAGCCTCATGTTTTGATACGGTGACATTTTTCTTTGCCAGCACAGAGGCTGAAAAGCTTGAGAACATTCTCCGGAGAACTCAGCATCATTTAGAACCTTTTTTGGAAGTTAAACGAGACGAAACCTGATAGCAGTTACAAGTTACTATCAAAGAGGTTTGTAGACCCTGAAGTCATTGTGCTCTGCTGTACATCACCGCGTGCCCCTTATTGAGCATGACTGTAACATGAGACCAAGAAAAAAATGGCTTAACAGAACATGCTGCTTCGTATGTAAAATGTTACCTTAAAAAAAATGTCTTAGGGAAACACAACTGGCCAAGTAATGTTTATAACGCGATCCAAGACAGATTGTTTAGATAATATGAAGACTATTGATAGTAAAGTGACAGCAAATCAATGTTTTATGGAAAAAGGAAAAATAATCTTCTACTAAACAAGTCATTCGAGGCTGCTTGAGAGTTTCCTCTCTGTCAGTCATCAGAGCATTAACTGCTTCAATACAACTGCTGATCTTAACAGAGGACGTAAATTAGATTTTATACATCGTTTGACATCCTCTGACTGTGTGCAGGAAAAGGAAAAATGACCACGGCTGTAAATGCACAATCTGGAAAGGGAACCGCAGCATCCCAAAGTGTCGAAAAAGACTTCGCTGAATGTGGAAATTTTACATGGAGAATTAAGTTTCCTTTGCTTTGAAACAGACCTGGGTTTATGGGATACACACGTTACAAATAAAGTGTTTGATTAAAGGTGCTGCCAAAATCACGACCCATAAAACGTGCATTAAAGACACGCTTTTCCACTCTGGATCGATTTGCCAAGGAACACATCGGTCACAATATCGGGATGTGGTTCAAAACAAGTAGTTAATGAATAACAGATATAAAAGTTTCCGTGCTGGGTTGAAAAATCGCTCACTTACACGCTTTTATTGTTTAGGTTACACAAGATATGACATATTTTGATTTAATTTCTACGTAACATTTCTGTCACATAGTCCCGTCTGCTTCATAAAGTTTGTCCAACTAACAAATAAATTTAGACTTTAATAGTTTCATGTTTTATTTCATTGCTTTTTTTTCTATTCAATTCTATTTATATATACTGTATATAATAATTATATATTAATAATAGTCACTGGTAAGCTGTGATATCACTGTTAAGAGTGCCCATGATTACATAATTAAATGTTTCAGTGGTAATAAGTTGCTTTTAAATCAGTTTAATGATAGTTAAAGTAGAGTTAACGTGACTGACGAGACACATGCTTGGTTTAAGACACTAAAAAGACTTTGTGGACTATAAATATAAAAGGAGCAAAATTCAGTTGGATAATCAATAATTTAAAAATAAAACATTCTTAAAAAATGGTTTACAATTGGTGTGGCTGCAGAGAGCAATACTTGCAGTAAAATTAAATAATAAACAAAACAATTGTTATAAATTCTCTGTTCATAAGAGCAGAACAAAGTGATGATGAAATGATAGAAGAAGAAAAAGAGAGTAAAAGCTCTGTAGATCATCCATATCTGGTGACATAATGTGAGGTTCAAATCTTGATGCTAAGGACAAAAAGGTGAGGCAAGGATATCTTCACTGGAAACGACCGTTAATTGACTAAAGTCCACATCCATGTGATAAAACTCTTCTTCCGATATAAACTATATTTTATGGATCAAGACGATCAGCGGCTACTGACCTCCGTGAAAACTCCCGCAATCCCGGCTTGGCACGAGCCGTGCTCTTCGCCATACTTCTGCTTATAGTCTGCAAGAAAAAACAAACCGCAAATTATTTCACTGTGTGCTTAAGCCAGCGTTTACTGGAGTTTTCCCTGCATTCCATATGGAGCTAGTCAAAGCCCCGGTCCCATCCAAGAGTCGGGGGGCTGATAGAGAGAAGAAAAAAAAAAAGAGGTGCAAAGCAACAAAAGCCCAGCTTTTCAAAGGGGGGGTAACACGCAGCTCTCAGGTTGCAACAATATTGAACTTGGATCAGCGCAGAATGCACTTAGATTATGACGATGCAAAGCGAGTCTGGCTGCTGTTCAAGTTGTTATGGAAGGAAGTGGAATCTTGACATGGAAGCACAATTAAGACATAAAAAAAAAGCTTTTGATAAATAACATATGAAGGACAACTTTGACCGAGTCAGCGCATATTGTGAGGAAGGAATTCGATTTTTTAGTGCCGTCAACGGCGCGTGAAAGGAAAACACAGAGCCGTTCCAGTAAATGTGGAGCGACTGCAGTTAAAAGCACCGACAATCACCTGATGTCAATAACAACCTGAGGATAAGATTAATGAAAGAATTCACAGCCATCATAACATTGACACATTTTCTTTAAATATTCTTCACCTTCGTAACAAGGGATGAGGGGCTTGGTCCTGCCTTGAAGGTTTGACGGGATGACGGAGCAGTATCCGTGAGGAAGAATAAGCTCCGAGTCGTAGAAGACATTTTTCCAGCGGTGAGCGCAGGCCTGAAAACAAGAAGAAAAAAAAGAGAGAGAGAAATGATATGGCTTTTCATCAAGTGAAGACAGTTTTTTTTTTCTCTGCTCATCTCCGACTGAGTTGGAGTCAGTGTGGCTATCAAAATATCAGCTTTGGTCTGTGGTGCGACTATCCAGCATGAGGCTGTGCAGTGGGAAGATAGCTAAGTGAATAATAGAGGCCTGGGAAGCAACTGGAGTTCACACTTGATATTAACAAATGGAGAGAAAACAGCGACTGAACAGGGAGTCGTGAATTCAATCTCCTAAGAGCAAAAACTAATGCATTCAATTTTATTTATTCATCCTAAAAACTATATAGGACAAGGAAATGAAAAGTTATTTTAAAAGATAAACTATTAAAACATTTCTACATGATCAGTTGTATAGCTTTACCCTCATAAAAGCTGCATAACTACAATATAAGGAGTCACATTAGGTTCACTCTGGTAAGGTGTGAACGTATATGAAAGATAACATGATGTCAACAACTGAGCAAAGATAGAAAACAAAATATAACCAAGAGCAAAACTGATGCCATGTCAGAAAAAAACTAGAATAAAAGCCATTTATTTGAGTTTAGGGGCGAACAGGGAACCAGATTTGACCTCCCAAACAGTGTTCTGTTCAGTAGCAGCACAGGGAAGGAGTTGGTGCTGAAGCCAGTTCTAATTTTATGGGTGAATCTATATTGAATTCACACAACCAGACGTTTTTAAAAACCTAGATTTATGTTAACTTTATTAATAAATACCTTTTTATTACTTTTAAATATCGTTGGTTCAAAGGTTTGTGGAAATATTGTTTGTTGAACGTAGTAATCTAAATGTACATGACAAACTCAAGGCCCAGGGGCCAAATATGGCCCGCCTTGTTATTTTATGTGGCCTGCTGGATGGTTGACCCACATTTTAAGTAGAATAAGGTGCATGATTAGGTAGAACTTTATTCCCTCAGTAGAGGTCTCCTTTGGGAAATTGTTTAGCGATATTATATATATGTATAATATATAAAAATAATATATAATATATATATTGTTAGTGATATATAGTGATAGATTGATAGTGACCTACAAGTATACTCGTTATTAACTCCTGTGTCATCTCAGGGTCAAGATGACCCAAAGGACCGAAAATGTGTTTGTGGCATCCCTTGGAAGTCCTCCCTGGCTTACAGAAATACATATGCAGTGGTGGAGGTCGTTCACCTTCACCCACAGACAACACAAGGGATACCACAAACACATTTGTTTTCTGTCCTTTGGGTCACTTTGATCGAGAGACAACACAAGGCTTAGGATGAGATAAGGGGCTTTTGAATAAAGTAAAAGGCGTGTTGAAGGAAAGGAATTTGATGAGTGTTTGATGAAACAGAAAAACACAAAATCAAGATTAACTGGATAAATTAGAAAATAGAGCATCACAATCGTTCTACTTTTCAAACCCACTGCATGGACTTGAAAGAAGAGAACATGACACACCGATTTCAAGAAGGTTGGGTCAAACATTTGTCCATGTTTTGATGTTTCAATTGATTTGAAACCCACATCGATTGGATGTAGAACTATCAAGCTCTGCTCTGGTGAAGCCACATCAATGAGCGATGTGCTCATGGGACTCAAAAGTTTAGCTCGGTTTGTTCCGTCCTCTTCCCAGAAGACACACAGAGAGCCAATTAAAGATCCTACAGAGTGTGGGTGAACACAAAGAGTCAAATGACCGCATAAGAACGGCCAAAACTAATTGTCGTAGCCTAAACAAAGCCCTGTGACAGAATCAGCTGACGTCAAGAAAAAAAAAACTCAAGTCATGTTCTTGTCTGATCGAAAAACCCACTTGTGAACCCACCACTGCACACATCTGCCCCACAGACGTGAGCCCACTCACATAAAAAAAAAGAAAAACACCATCACAGCAACACGTGGCTCAAACGTCAGCAGACTTTTCTTTTATGATATGCAGAACCGCCAACTGTATTGTAACCCTTCACTCAGATTCTGACCTCGACATGGAAAACCTTCGCCAGGAGTTTTAACTTCAAGAGGCTTCGCAGAGATTCACATCTGTTAGATCAGCGTGTCTGTGGAGGATTTTTTTTGTGTTTTAATCTTCTCCCTCAATCAACCGGCTTCTTCTCTACTTTGCTGGGCTTCTGAGGTTTCCTCTCGGCCCACCGCAGGACACCGGGTTTAATAAGAGGCTGCTCCTGGATGGGACCACCAGAGGGGCTGGAACCTAAACAAACTATTAGACGCCCGCTCTTCTCTGGGCAAACACTGAGCCCAGGCACCTCCGGGATAACCCTAACCCACTACTGGTTGGTCTCACGAGCGGACACACGACTACATTTATCTGGCTGTGTGGTATATATAAAAAATTAAAAGAAAATAAATTGAAATTAAAAATATGAAAAGAAAAAAATACAAATGAATACAAATAAAATAAATAAATAAAAACTGTATTTTTTAGTCAAATAACTATTGATTAATGTCAGTTTAAAAAATATTAGTTGAACTTTAAGGTTTCTCAGCCCAGCCTGGAAATCTTTTTTTTACATGCGTTTCATGATGAGTATACAATATGCATTAATGGAAAGTCATTAATGAGTAAATGAAAAAGTAATATCACTAAAAATGAAAATATATACAGGCTATATATACACATTATCGCTGGGAAAACGCCATTATTTATCATGGATTAACACATTTTGCTCACATGCAAGACGCTTTTTGTTTTTGATATTCTAATAATTATGAACGATTTTACTTGGTGGGGTTCATGAATTTTTTTTTAGAATGATGGCGGGACATTTTTCAAGTTTGAGATTCACACGAAATATGTGTTACTGACAAACGCTCAACGTTAAAAGTGTTTGCACAACGAATACTTTGGCATTTGAGTTCATATGTCAAAAGAACATTGAAATAAAAGATAAGTCTTATTCCCAAAACAGAAATGAGAAAGGCATCCATATTAATTTTAGCTTATTGGTTCAGCATAAATAAACTATAAATAGAATCTCTGTGCTTGATAATTGATTGAGAGTAAAAAAAATGACACCTCTAAACATTTGTGACAATTTAGATTCCGTATCAACTTATACAAGCCTAGAAGTTGGAAAGTTCCCAGAGTGTTCTGAGCTCACCAGTATCTTGCCATTGGTCCGGTCCTGTCGGGCCAAGCTGACCCCCATCCACTCGTCATCCCGGTCGCCTCGACACGTCTTCCCACACGACTCCCTCGGCTTGTTTCCTGCAACACACAGAGTTCAGTCGGTGTCATCAGGTCAGAGGAAGAACAAAAAAAAAGTTTCTTTTGCTTTATTTTACTTATCTTGCTCAGTTTAGTGAACTTTGGAACATTGAAAAACAAATCTTTATTTACTTTCTGTTTTTATCTCAAGTTTGGTGCAAAGTACAGTTGAGTGAAAAGCTGCTCGTCAATGACGGCGATGATTCATTTAATAGAAGGAAAGGACTCGCTTCTAAACATGACCTTCGTCCATTGATGTTTAATGAAGACAAACATCTGCTTATCTTTGTGATCATGAATTTCACTTAAGAACAGGATGATTAGAAAATGTGCTTGAGCCCTGCCCACTGAAAACACTTTTTTTTTCTGGAGATGAAATCTTGTTCACCATAACCACAATCACTCTGCTGTGATTGGTCAAGCAACAAGGTTTGTCACCACATGTCATCAATCCAGGAAGTCTCCACCTCCAAGGGACTCTTTATATAAATAAAGCGGGGCATGATTACAGCTGGCTGGAGGCGGAGTGAAGCCAATATTAGAGCATAATGGACTTCGCTCTCGTAACCTCTCGTTCGCTGAGACTTAATGAAGTAATAAGTTCAAAACATGGTAATGATGAGGGACTTACTCAGTTTGGAGGGGAAGACTTCAACATTTCAAACAGTAAGTCAGGAGAGTTGGTTGGCAATTTTCTTTTTTAAATTTTATTATGATTACGATAATGTTTTCATTTTTTGAAACATCAGCATTTCAAAGATGTTTAAATTAAACCCACACATTTATATATATAGTTGTCCGTTTTTTTTTTTTGAATCCTTTTTCTCAACATGAGGTCACAAAGCCACCCTGGGCGAGACGAGGGTGACCAATCCTTTGACCACACATGTCAAACTCAAGGCCCGGGGGCAAAATCTGACCCATCAAATCAATTTACCGTATAGTTGGCTTAAAAATTATGATGGTGACCTATACAAGTGTTTAAGATAATCTAAGGTACAGTAATAACCAATTTTAGTGGTAATGTAATTAAAGTGTATTTTAGAAACCAGACTTTTAAATTAAAATACAATATCATCAGAATTGATGTTACAGACACTTTTGATAAATATACATTTTGTCTAGCTAGTAACTTGTACAACTAAAAATATTTTGTCCCCATGTGTGATCTACGCAATCTACGCATGGGTAGAGGCAGAGGCGGAAAGTAACAAATATCAAGTTAAATCAATAAAAACAAGTATATTATCCTTTCAAGATTGAACACTAGATGAATTGAAGATTTAACTTTTGACTTTTAGAAAACTTCTAAATTGACCGTTTACTAAAAAAGAGCAGCCATACAGTACTTTCACAAACCTGTGTTGTTAAGAAACTACATGTGATTTTTAAGATCGTTGTCGAAGGTTAAAAGGAAAAGGCATAGTCAGGCCAGGAAAGAGTCAGTTCTATGTTGTTTTCTTAAAATAGTAAAAGTCTAAAAATAGCTAAATATTGCTTCATATTTTTTAATGTATCCCCCAAAGACCATCGGCACGCAGCTGTAAGTGTGCGTCAGTGTGTTTGTTGTCCCCGGGGGTCCATGAGAGTTCATTGCCTCTGACCCATGTGCTCCACTGAGCCGGCGCTCGCTCTTTGATATCGTATGTTTTTCGGTGACACATTGACTGAGCCCCGGGTTAATATTGAAGCCACTCCGGCTTTCCCTGACCACAACACAACCAAGGCTTGCTGCCTTCAGAGATGGGGCTCTGAAGCGTAGGGAGGGTGGGGGGTCAACTTTCTGGCTCACGTGCTTAGAAAATATTAACAGAAGCATAAATCATATTTATCAAAACATTTATGGCTCTCTGCGGACGGACAGAGCCCTTCTTGTTGGATCGTCTCAGCCTTGGTTACAGTGCGAGGACCAGACTGAGGAGGCATTATTCTGATAAAACAAAACAGATGTGACAAAGAGTCAGTGGGTCTAAAGCAGCGGAACATTCATCCCGGGGGGTGTGTGTGTGTGTGTGGGGGGGGGGGTTCTTCTACGTCTCACTGTGGAGGTGTGGATGGAGTTGAAGGGTCACTGACCTCTCCCCAGGTCCATCTCCGTGCAGCGGCGTTCCGGGTTGCTGTGAACCCGACACTTGTAGACAGCTCCGGGTGAGCGCACATAGCTACTGTAGGTCGAGTTTGACCTCGGCGCTCCTACTATTACCCTGCAGACAGACAACAATCATGTTACACTGAGACATACATTCACTTTTTATTATGTCACATTTGAAAAAACACATGAAAATAATCAATAACAGCATAAATTGAGCATATAATACATTGATATGTGCTCAATAAGTCAATTTTGGATTGATGTTGTTTATATCTTGTTATTATGTATTTGTAAATGTGTTTCTTGTATGTATGTATTCATAAGAAAAAATGTAATAATCTGAATCCATAACTTCATATATTTATATAAAGTAATTCTGAAGGATTCTGATTATTTAAATTAACAAAAAAAGAATAAATTAATTTCAATAAATGCTTTATTTGTTAAGTTACAACAGATAAGTCCTTATGACTTAAAAGTATTTTTTTTTATAACCACTGAATGAGATCAATAAGTAAAAGAAAAGTCATTCGTTTGTCTACAGTAATAATAATAATAAAATGCAAAAATAAAAACGCAACTAGTCACATAAGTCGCAAAAATAAAAAAAAGTTTGAGAGATAAAAAGTTGCTCAATGACTTGGACTCACCAGCGTGTGTTGTCATGATAGTGTTCCAGCACAGAGTAGCCAAAAAAGCTAGAATTGGGTCCACGGAACACCAGAGGATGTTCCAGGTCTATGTTGTACGAGTGAGCCAAAGAAAAGGAAAGAAACGCGCACAAAAGTCGTAGTAGTCCGCTTTGAAAACCAGCCATCCTTAGTCGCGCGTCACGCGTAATAACGCGCCAACAGTTTCCAGATTAAAAGAAGGATTGAGTCAATGCACCCTAAAAAGTTCTTAAAAAAAGTCGATCTTCTTACAGTCCTGCATGGGGTTCGGAAGAGAGGAGGGTGGCAGAAGACGGTTAACGGTCCAGTAAAATAACGGTGCGTCAGCTTCTCCTCATTCTGTCAGTGTGAGAAAAGTCGCTCTGCTGTGGTGAAGATAAACGCAGGAGCAAAGCTCGAGGGGGTGAACCACCGACAGGACGAGCCGCGGAGGGAACGCGATTCAAAATAAAAGAGGGGCAAGGGTGAAACGGTCTTTTCTGGTGTCGGGTGGGTTTTATTGTGAAAGGGAGACGGAAGTCGTTTGCTTCTGAAACGACGGCGCGGATGTTGTTGATGCGCGGAGAATCACGTTTCAACCGGAGGGCGCACTGCTGCCATCTATCGTTTGATAGAATCATTGCATTTTTTTTAGAACGATAAAAATGTTTGAATAAATGTTACTTGAAAATTGTGTTGTTTTTTTTTAAACCACCAAAAGATAAAAAATATCTATATATTGAATTTAATTTAATTACATTTAATAAACCTCAGTCCAAAAACATACAGAGGTTAAATGAGAACTTTGGGAAATTGTCCATAGGTATGACAGCATGGGTGAATGGTTGTCTGTCTTAGTTTGCCCTGCGACAGACTGGGGTCCTGTCCAGGGTGTCCCCTGCCTCTCGCCCTATGACTCTGGGATAGGCTCCAGTCTCCCCGCGACCCCCGACCCCGGGATAAATCGGTTGTCAATGAATGAATGAATAAACCTCTAATAATTCATTGTCGTTTTTGGACGGATAAACTGTAACTATTGGCAATATTGTGACAAACAAGTTGAACAAACAAAAGAAAGAACAAGAGTTAACTCACGGACAGGACAGGAATAATGGAAGTAAAAGGCAATGATACCAAGGAGGTCAACTGCTCAAAAGCAGCGAACATAGTTATCATTAGTAATTTGTTTTGATCAGGATTGATGCAGGTGATGATTGACAGGATCTCAAGGAAGAATAAAAACATTGTTTAGATTTTAAAAGGGTTTAACAGAACTATAAACATTTCAGTTGTGGACTATTTCAACTTATTAAAACTAAATGAAAAAACAACAACACATGTTAAGATATGGATCATGAATATAAATATATATATATATATATATATATATATATAAAATGTTACATGTTGATAATATTTACCTCAGAAGGACTGCTGGAAATATGCATATAGCAGCTGTTATGAACTAGCTAAGTTAGCAACTGTTAAGAACTAGCTAAGTTAGTAAGTAAGTTAGTAAGTAATTTTTATTTGTATAGCGCTTCTCTAGACCAGGGTCACAAAGCAACTGTTATGAACTAGCAAAGTTAGCAACTGTTAAGAACTACCTAAGTTAGCAACTGTTAAGAACTACCTAAGTTAGCAACTGTTAAGAACTAGCTAAGTTAGCAACTGTTAAGAACTACCTAAGTTAGCAACTGTAAAGAACTAGCTAAATTAGCAACTGTTAAGAACTAGCTAAGTTAGCAACTGTTAAGGACTAGTTAAGTTAGCAACTGTAAAGGACTAGCTAAGTTAGCAACTGTTATGAACTAGCTAAGTTAGCAACTGTTATGAACTAGCTTAGCTAGCAACTGTTATGAACTAGCTAAGCTATTATCTCATTTAATTTAGATTACTGTAACCATGGAAAAAAATCAAGTATTCACTCACCAGTGTGCAGAAAAGCAGGTTTCCTCAAGCAGGAAGTGAACCCACAACCTTCTTGCTGTGAGGCGTTCACCCTAACTAATAAGAGGCTGGCGCCCCTTACATCAACTCAAATATTTTCAAAAGGTTTTCAATTTCATCAATGCTTCCATTGAATGGTTTATCCTAGGTCGGGTTGCGGGGGCAGCAGCAAAGGTTAAGAGGCCCAGACTGGTGGCATACCTAGGCCGACATAATCTCCTGGGTCCTCCAGTTCGTTAGATATCCGACCAGTAAAAAGACGTCCTGAAAAAGAATCCTGGGCCGACTCAGCTGTCCTCTCTTGGCTTTGAACCTCCCGGAGAACCGAGCTTCTCACACTTTCACTCTCCGGAGAAACTGTATCCACGAGCCTCTTGGTCACGAGCCAAAGGTCATGAGCGCGAGTGAGAGAAGAAATGTAGAGGAGGTTCGACGCAATAACACAAACACGTCAAGTTCCTCCCGTGAAGAAACAAAGACCACAGGACTTTTTTCTTTAAATAACAATTTTTAATGTTGATCTCAAAATGTATAGACAACGGTAGTGTCGAAGCTTTAGTGAACATAATATAATTTACAATCTTGGGGTGGAAGAAGTAGAAAGCGAGGGCAGTGAGACAAAGTGATGGTGAAGCGAGTGCACAGTTAAAGGGTCGTCTACAGTTTTTACAGACAAATGCACGACACAGAAACATAAATCAACCGTGTTCTCCGTTTTTTTTGTATTGCACGCGCAACAGGAAGTGGAAACCGTTTGCCGTCGTCTAAAATATATAAATTAAAACACATCATAAGTAAAACAAGGATATAAGGAAGAGTTGTGTGTCTGGCATTCCCTCATCATTTCTTTCATATTTACATCTACATTTCTCAGACTGGTAATAAAAATAATCCCAAAACAGAATAGTGGATACAGTAATGATAAAAAGAGAAAATGCAGTGGAGGAGGAGTTCATCAAGAATCCGTGGCAGTCGTTCCTTTCAGCAGAAGCAGCAGCAGCAGCAGCAACAAGGTGGAGTCCGAACACCCACTCGGACGATCATCGCAACCAGGACTGTAGGTTCACAAACGCCACGTTAAACTCTAATAACATGTACTTCTGAATATCACATATAACAACCAGCAAGACACTTCCTCTTCCACCTCAGCAGAAAACGTGCTACTGATACTTTGGAAGACGACGAGATCAGAATCTAAAGTTTGAAAGTAAAATCAGAACAACCAAGTCTCTCCCTGCACCTTAACTCACCTGACGCTTAATGTTAGCCCGAAATAAAAGAACCAAAGTATTGTATGATAAAGGAACAAGGTTAAAGGAACTTTTACATATGTTTACTCAAAATATAGCTTTTATTTTTACATGTATATTGATAATAATTTGGGCAATTTATCTAGTTTTTACATTCTCGGACCACAATTTTTAGGCACCGTTTAAGCACCGGCATAATTTTAAAAGTACCAGTTTGCACATGCATTGGATACAACTTGTACAAAAACCTTTTCCTACTACGGGTTGGTTGATCAAATTTAGCTAAAGATGAATGTTGAGAAAAGCTAGTCGAGTTGAGCGTGAACAACTCATGTATTGGCTACTGGAAAAAAACAATTTCCCGAAGGAGACCTCCTGAGGGATCAATAAAGTTTTACCTTACCTTACCTTAACATTAGTTCACAAAAGTATGAAAAACACAATTGGAGCCATTCTTTGGACCCTTAGTGTATATCATTATATCTCTATATGAAGCTGAAAGTGATTTTCATAGAGAATCTGGTTCTGGTCTTCTCGAAAGGACATGTCCTGACGGCCAAATCTGGTCGTTTTATGTGGCCCCTGGAATGGTCTGCTGTTCATGTAAACATGGTGACCAATTAAGATGCCAGTGTTTAAGATAAGCCAAGGAAAACGAGATTATGGACGTCAGCAATCATAACCCAGACATTCAATAACAGTAATGCTGAGGTTGAAAAAAAGAAAATCAATGGGAATTAGAGATTGATAAATACATTTTCTTGTGCTAAAACGAATGAATCAAAAGAATATTTGTCAAAGTTTTGCTCCTGAAAGGCACAACACTTACCGATGGTTTCGTGTCTTCCTTCTCAAGCACCTTCTCAGCCTGGTCTGGAGGGAACTTGAGCATGGAAGTGATTACTTTGGCCATTGTCTGTGTGAAACAAAGATGATCCGGTTAAATGTGATCTCACTTATGTTGCTATAGATATAATGATCTTTTAAACACAAGGAACAGGAAGCTCGTTGGCCAATCAGCTCCAGCTTGTACTAAGATAATGAAGTCTAACAAGAGTGAAAAAAAGGGACATTATCTGCATAATCAAGAACAGGCCTGCACGGCTGCATACATTACCTCATAAACACAGGAGATAATCAGGACCAGAGCTGCTGAGGAGGAAACTCAACTGCTCAGACGTGCCTTTAAATGGCAAATCTGAATCATGTGAGATGCATGTGCTAAGCGGGCAGCCCGAGGGGGACGTCCTCCCCGTGGGGTGTCCTGCCACACGGTTGTAAAGATTAACTGTGTGTTTTGGGGGGAACCCCTGTTGACTTAATGACCAGTCCACGGCACCTCTGATTAGATGGATCACCGTAACTACAAGTCCCTGGTCAGAACATGACTTTTGCATGGCCGACTAATGGGGGACAGACATGGAAATGAGTGGAAAAAAAGAAGAAAAAAAGTCTTAAAAATTCACCTAAATGTTGGGAGTTAGATGCTCAATGATTTCATGTTTTTAAACATTTATGAGAGCAAGTCATAAGACGAGTGTTTTTGGATCATTTCGGTTGGAAAAAAAAAACAAAAAACATACTTTTGTCTCTCGTCCCATCATGTACTCGAACAGAACCTTCCTCAGGTATTCCATCTCTGTGGTCTCGGAGAGAGAATCTGTGCTGTTATGTCCCAAATCTGTTAAAAAACAAGCAATTGTTAATTACAGTGCATGATAGCACTTAGCAGAGGTTGAAAATAACAAACAAAATTTACTCTTGTATCTGGAAATGAGTCGTTTTTTAAAGTATCTTTTCACTTTCACTAACTTACTTTTAGGTACATGTTCTTAAAAATAATACAAATAAAAAACAATAGTCACACAACTTAAAAGAGACATGTGACACCATAAATAAAGTAAATATCATGATTTAAACATGAAATGCATGTTTATAGCACTTGTATGAAAAGCAATAGATTTTTGCATTTCATATCACGTTACAAAATGCTTTAGACTTTATTGGAGAAGATATTTAATAATTTTCTTTTAATATTAGTTAAGGGGATTTATAGACTGTTAAATGAACAGAGTATACATTTCCAACACAGCCATTCCCTCAAACTTAAGAACAAAACTGATCAAGAATTTGATCACCAGAAGTCAGTGGTCCCAAAATTCCCCATTTTTCATTTTCATTTACAGTGCGTGACAAAAATAAACCTTATGACTTAAAACCTATCTTTAGGGGGTAAATCATTTTTTAGAGTTACTAAATTAAGAATTTTGTTGTTAGATTGTACACCCATCTACTTTTTTTTTACTGTCTAAAAAGGTTTGGTTTGAAAGATATCAGCATTTTAGGGCCTAAAATGATAATAGTTAATGCTTCATGAACTTTTTTTTCTGTGCATAACCGAGAGAGAGTTATTTTGCTATTATTTATTTCATCCATAGTTTTGTTTCATTTAATTTTCTCTGCCGCCTAATCCCTTACGGGAGTGGCGGGGGGGCTGGAACCTATCCCAGTTTCTTTGGGCGAGAGGCGGGGGACACCCTGGACAGGAGTCCAGTCTGTCGCAGGGCACACAAAGACAAACCATTCACACACACACTCATTACTATGGACAATTTCCCAAAGTTCCCAATCAACCTCTGTATGTTTTTGGACTGTGGGAGGAAACCGCAGTGCCCAGAGTAAACCCATGTAACACGGGGAGAACATACAGACTCCACACGAAAAGGTCAAAACTTGGCTCCTCTCGACCTGGATGCGAACCGGCAACCTTCTTGCAGTAAGGCAAGGCATTATTTCCTGAATTTTTGTAAAGAACCTGGTCAGGGCTTTTTGGTTATGCGTGGCTTTCTGGACAATAATACATTTTTACATTTAGGCCCCCTCTGGAAGGGCCCTGAATGTTAAAATGTATTATATATATTTATGCCATAAGCCATGCTGCAATATAAACTTGAAAACCTAAATGTTTGGCGTTTATTTCTCATCCACCATCAGTCCAGACACAGTCTGTAACAGTGCAGGACAATCATTAGAACAGGGGAGGAGGGGCCAGACTCAGCGTGAGTAGTGAGAACGAGCATTTTAAATCCCCGCCCAGAGCTACAACATCATTACACCGGGGACGATCTGCGGATGGGAAAGTGTAAGAACCCTGGAAAAGGCTGGTAACACTTATGCTACCGATTCTCCCAGTCAAAGATCTCCCATCAAGCGTTTTATAAGAAATCAGCAGTCTCAGAACACCCACCAAATCTCTGGGCTCAACATTAAGACGGCACAAGACCTCGACTTGAGGACAGGAAAGGGTGACCGAGGAGTACAAAAAAGTCTTTGATGAGTCTTCTGAAGTAATGGATGACCTACAAATCCACCGTTCTTTCTTCTCCTGACCTGCTAATCCACCCGCCTTACTGATCACAGAGCAACAGGCCTGGCGACGAAAAACTGTCCAAACATCCATATTTCAATTAAGAACCGAAGAACAGATGGAGGAGGAGGAGGAGAAAGAAAGAAAACTCAGGAGAGTAAGAGATAAAGAAAGAGAGAGAAAAAGACCGAGCATGTGTTTCGGGGCTCAGTGTTACCTCAACCTGCATAATCCATTATATCCAAAAGATGGCTTCTTTAGTGACCCCCCTGCTGCTCACATATTCCCTTTACTACGCCAATGAGCCAAAGTCACACAATCTCCAAATTCTTTCACTTCAACTATATAGTCCTGTAAAAGATTTACACTCCTTCCCACAAGAATAACTTCTACATGAAGCAAAAACACATCACAGTTTTATAGCTTATTGTCAACCTTCACGTGTTTGAAAGAAGGAAAAGTTGAAATGTGGACGGGTGATGATGGCAAAGGGGAATTAATGCATATTCAACTCCAACAATAGACTTGTCAATTAAAGTCAATGCAGGAATAACGTAGAAAAACCATGAAGATGAACGACACAAGATGAAATTGAAACGGGGTCAGACAGCTGAAGCACAGGGTCGATTACCTTTGTACGTATTTCCAAGGTGAGTTACAACAGTTCCACGATGGAGAAACTTGATCTTGTCCTCAAGCGAGTGGATCTATTGCAGAGGAAACGGACGGATTAGAAAAAAAAAAACTTTGACCCACAAGGGTTTATTTCTGAGAATAACTTTTTTTTGAACATGGCTGTCTCCGGGGTTATGTTTGTGAGATCGATGCTATGTGTGAGAGAAACTGTGGGAGGCGTCGCCCTGATTGTTTATGGGGTTAAAGCAAACGTAAACAGATGTGTTGTGTAATTAAGTTGATGCAGCGGGGGGGCAGAAGCTCCTCTCGCTGGAGGCCACAGAATCATGGGAACATACTGGCAGGATTGGATGTTACACTTGTCCCTGCGAAGACACTCACTTTCTCCACAAATCCCTGCTCCTTAAGACGAGCTTCGCTCAGAAGAGACGTCTTCTCTGCAAGTTGGGCCTGGTGTAGAAAAATAAAAGGAGTTAAAAAAGAATAGATCAGACGATAAAGTAAAATGAAAATAAAAAGTTGGTTTTACCTGTAGTTGCTCTGGGTTTAACTGTAAAAGACAAACAGCACGAGTTAAGTACATAAGTCAAGTCAAAGCTTACATGAAACAAGGCTTATCCACACATTTTAAAACTGACAATGCAAAAAAAAGATTAATATCATGAAGTGAAAGGCTCTTTTTGATTTTGTGCAACATCATGATGTCAGAACAGAAATTCTCCCAGACTGATGATTTGAGAAGAGAGCCGTCTGTGTGCATTTGCTACGGGACGCACAGAAAGAAAAAAAAAACTATTAGTGTTTCTGTTCTATTGATTGTGACGGACTAAAAAAAAAGAGGTTTTGCTTAAAAAATAGATAGTATTTTCTCTGACGTTACATAAGCCTGTGACACTTTAAGATGCTCAGTTATACCAAGTTTATTCTATAAACTAAAACTTTGAAGAAAATGAGTGAACACAATATGATTTAATTTTACTGTCAGTCCGGTTTAACCGGTCTCTGGTGTAAAACAGGTTGACTTCCTTGTACGTAGATATTGTACGACAGGCATCAAAGTTGTTGCTGGAAACTGATAGACAATTACTAACAATTAAGATGTAACATTTATATATGGAAGGGTTGGAATAACAAAATATGCAGATTACAGAAATGGAGTAAAACATGCATCTTATTTAATTTCAACTCATGACCAGTATGTCTGTAAATTCTAGACGACCTTTTTTATTAAGATTAAATCCAGAACTTTTTGGAACTTAAGAGGCCAATGCAAGAACCTTGCTATACGACGTGAGAAACTTCCCGTCATGGCCACAAGTCCGTAATGATGATCAAGAGACTCGTAAACTCGCTGGGAACATGTAGGATAGGAACGCTAAGATGGCTCATACTGCTTTATAAATGGTTGGCATCCAACAAAAAGAGAGCTGCACACGCTGATGAAGTCTTGATTCATCATGAAACACACACAGGCCTAATCATTGCCATATGTCACATCCTGCTGTAAATACTTCTGTGTGACATGTTTGTAGGAGCAGGGAAATAAATAATAACTGGCAACAATAAGAAGTTCTGAATCATTTAATAAGGTAGAAGGACGTAGGGTGTTGAAGTCTGAGAAAAGACACACTGACCCACTGTCTGAATGACATATGGTTTTAGAGGCCATTTGTAAGGAAAGGCCTCCCGGCACATAAACCCATATCATCAACCCATAAAATGATTACCTCACCATGGAAACACGCAACAGAAGGAGCAGCACAATTCATCGTGTGCATCTCGACACATGTGTGAGGGTCAAAGATTTAGCACAGGTATCACCGAACACATCGGCACTTGGGTGAAATATCTCTCCAGAGCACTTTTGACCTACATGGCAACGTTCCACTAAGCATTTCTTTGTAATGATTCCTGTATTTCGAAAAAGTCTTGAATCACGTTGGAAGTTAATTGAGAACAGCGTTTGAATCCACGGAGAGGCATTCCTGAGAGGTTTAAAAGTTGAATCTTCCGGTAAATTCAGGAGAAGCCGCACGATTGTGAGTCGGTGTATTGTTGTATAGTGTTTGTATGAATTTAACAAAAATTAGGGCAAAATAGAAACTGGACTCGATTTAGTCTGAATGAAGTAAGTAAGTAAGTAAAGGTTACTTGTAAAGCGCCTTTCTAGACCAGGCTCACAAAGCGTTTTAACAATCATAAACAATACACAGTTAAAACTATATACTATAAAAGACCATGACATATAAGACAAATACAAAAATCAGGGAAAAGCCTTCACAAATGAGAATGTCTTAAGAATGACTAAACTTTTTTTTGGACCAGGCTTTCCTTTAGGGGCAGCCTTTTCCCCGAAGAAGTTTGAAGAGAGTGAGGTCATGCAGTCATTTAGCAATGACTTACAACTTTAACTAATTCAGTAGACTCTAAAACCGACTTGATAAAAAAGGTTCTTTGCACTGAAACTTCTATACACAGCATGATTTTTGCGTGAAGGCGACTCAGACGGCAGATGATCATCAGAGAAAATAGGTCAGACATTTTTTGTACCTCACTGGAGTCGCGGCTCCTTGCTTGCAACTCCTCCAGTTCTTTCTGAAGCTGCCACACTCTGTCTCCCATCTCCTCCTCTCGACTCTGTGAAGAACAATGGCTTAGTCATTTCCCCCCTCGTTTCTTCAAAGCATCACAACTCAAGTATGTCGGTCTAGTCACGGCCTCGTTCAGTCCGCCTGTGCTTGATTAAGTTTGGGAACAGTTAAGCACATTCACTTCAGTAAATAAGTGATTCAAAACAATGTTCTTGCAGTGACTATTTCTTTATTGAAATGAGCCTTGAGTGGAGTTTTTTTTGGCCACTCCGGTTTCCTCCGACCGTACAAAATTGACAACTCTAAATCGGTGGAGTCAAACTCCATCAGGTGACGGGCGGAAATCTTTGAAAGGTTCGGTTCATGGGCCAAACAAAATATATATTAACAACCGTCTGTGACAGGAAGTATGAATTTGATTGCAATATTGTCAATCTTGGAGGCTTAATATATCTTTCAATTCCTTCTACTTCACTTTAACTCTTCTTTATCGCTGTATAAGAGTTGACATTTATAATCTAAGTTTATTGTCTTTTCTTAAACAATGGGATCTTAAGTAGGTCAAGATTTTAATATGAACATAAATCTAATCCATTACAGCTTGAGTTTGACAGATGTGTTTTAAATTGTCCTGAGTTGTGTAATAGGGGTGTGTGTGTGTGTGCCTGCTTGGAGGGTAATCTATACAAAAAAATAATAAAGGAATGTCACTGCACTTCTTGATGATTTGATCTCTGACTGGTACCTGTATGACCTGTTCATATTTCTGAACGGTTCTTTGCAAATCGTCGTCCTTCATGGAAATCACCTTCTTCAGCTGAGACGCTTCTTCATGGTGGCTGTTTAGCAATTCCGTCTCCACACTCTGAGCCTTTGCTGTAACAGAAAAACAAATTATACATTTCAACTGAGCCCCAGAGGCTGAACGGCTTAGTCAATTGTTTGCTAGAAATCCAACAGTGGCTGAGTGAAAACACTTTGCAGCTAAATGTGGACAAAACTGAAACTCTGGTTATTGCACCTGATGATAAAGCGATGTCTTAACACTGACTTTCTGGGACTCGTGTGTTTGTATTCTTCATATGTCTTGATCTTTTAAGTTAATTCTTTAACAGTGTATTGGTTGTGATTGTTAAAGTGCTTTGGGACCCTAGTGTAGAAAGGCGCTCTAGAAATGACCATTACTTACTTACTTACCATGTTCCCCATTTAAATTGATTAAATCCAACAATGCTTATTAAACATATTTATTAACATGGAAACGGTTCTTGTGCTGCATACCCTACACCCTACTATTCGTTGCATGCACAATAAACCCACGTGAAAGCCAAATTGTGCATGCACAAGTAACCCACAACATTTATGTGTTGGTAAATTGTTCCCCCAGTATAAATAAACATTTACACTGTACACACTGTAAAGCCTCAGAGAGTCCCTGTTGTATTTATACCAGTCAAGCTTCATGTTTGAAATGTTTTTGTGTAGCACAACAACATGAACCAACATTACATCACAGGGAAAATTTACAGCTTTAATTTACTGCACTTGCAATCGTTGTGGCGTGGAAATACAAATAAAATTCTTTCTTTTTTGGATTCCCACAGTAAACAACTTACCCGAAGAGTTTAAAAAAAACCTGTTTCCATTTGCCTGTTCCTTTACATCAAGAGTATTAAACACTGAACATTCCTATTTAACCAACATATTTCTTGTAAACATTTTAGTGGCATTCGAATGGTAGAAAATTCCAATCACAGCAACAGATTTGCTGATAGTAATCTCATACATACCGATAGTTTCTTTAACTGCTGTATCAACCTCAGCATCCTTCAAGGACAGTTGTGTGTTGAACTCCCTCATAAATTGCTTGATTGCAGAATTGTGCTTCATTTCAGCATCTTCCAGCTCCAGTCTGGCCCAACAGGAAATGAATAAGATCAGAATTTAGACATCTTAAGACGGTACATAAAGAAAGCTACAGCGTGTATGGGATGATCATAAGTATTCATGTATTTTATATTTGTTTAGTCCATCAGTATTTCATTTCAAGCTTTTTAAAAAAGATTGTGTATCACACTGTGTTTGAAGTGGTCGTGTCTTCTGCGGAGCATATCATGAACTTCAGTGAGGCAAGACTGAATTAGCGAGGGGTGGGTAGCCGGTCTCCCAAAAGACACATTCAAAAAGTCTGAGGAAAGTTGAAGAGAATGATGAGTTTCTAGAGAGCTTGAAAGCAGTGTGGGTGCTAGAGGAAAATGAGAAAGCAGAGTGGGGTGGCTTGACCCCGTGCAGAGGAAGTTCATGGAGGGAGTGAGGGAGGACAAGCAGGTGTTGCATATGATGTGTTTAACAGAGCCATGGTAAAGCTTGATTTGTTTCAAATGGTGAATGCTTGAAAAAGAAAGACTTAATATCTTATCTAGACGTACTTGAGTTGTTTCTCGTTCTCCTCCATCAGTTCTTTCTTCATGTACTCCAGGTCTTGCTCATGCTCCTTTCTTAGTGACCTTATGTCCTTTTGTAATCTGTTGAAATCCTTTTGGATTTTCTCCTTTTCATTCTTCAATTTACTTAGTTTGTCCTTTTGAGACTCCACCGACTCGTGTTCACCATCTTGTGCTTGTGAGTGGTTTTCCAATTCGTTCTCCATAACGCTGGTCTGCTGTTGACTGCGAGAGTCGACCTTCTGGATTGACTCATTTTGGATCTGGATCAATGATTCTTGTTGCTGATTGATCTGGATGTTCTTCTCTTCGAGTTGTTCCTTCAATTTTCTTATTTCCTGGAGAAGATCTTCTTTTTCTTTTTCAGCCTCTTTCCGCTTTGATTCGATATCCTCAAGTAGTTCAGATTGTTTCAGTTCCTCTTGTTGTGCCGCATCATTCGTCAATGATGACAGCTTTTCTTCATACATGTTCTTTAAATCCTCAAGTGACTTCTCCTTCGACAGCCTTTCATTACTTAAAATTTGTTCCAGGTGGCTTTCCTGCTCCGTTTTTAACATAGCAAGAGCTTCCTCCAGTGATTTACTTTTCTCTTTTAGTGTTTCAATAGATTCCTTACTTGAAGTTTCACTTTTCTGGAATTCGCCCAAACTTTCCTGCAGACTCTTAACTGCTTTTTCTTTTTCCTCCAGTTGATTCGTGAGTTGTTTCTTTATTTGAGCGATTTTCTGCTCAGCTTTTTTTTTCAGATCAGAAACTTTTCGAGCGCTTTCTGCCGATAGTCTCTCCTGTGCTTCTTTCAAACTCTTCTCTTTACTCTCCGTCATCTCATCTTGAAACTTTTCAAACTCTTCCCTTTGAGTTTGAAGTTCGTTTTTGCACTTAAGGTTTTCTTCCTCTAGCGACTGCAGCTTGTCCGCCATCTCCTGCTGCAGGTCACCGTTTTGTGCAGACTTCGTCTGAGATTGTTGCAGCTGTTCCACCAACTCCTTTTTCTCATCCTCCCTGACGCTTTGTTGTTGTCTGAGGTCAGCCGTCAGTTGTTCGCACTCTTTTGTCTTTAAGGCTAAGTGCTCCTGAAGCTCATCAAGACGACTGTTGCAGCTCTCCAGATCCACGGTGAGCCCGCTGACCTTCTGCTCCTTCTCACTTAACACCTGGTCCATCTCAGACTTGCTGATGGACTGATTGTCTAAACTCGCTTTCAGCTTTTCAAAGGCATCCGTCCTCTCAGAAATGTCTCTCTCGAGTTCTTGTAGTTTGGTCTTAAGTGACGCGATGATGTTGTCATTCTCAGACAGGCTGATCCTGAACGAACTTGCTTCTTCTAAGGCAGAAATCCTCTCTTGCTTTAATCTCTCAATGGTCTCCTCCATTTGAGCGAGCGCCTTTCTTTTCTCCTCTTCGTATTGCTGGTTCAGCTGATTTATGGCTTCCTCCTTCTCCTTGATGCTACTTGCGAGCTGATTTTTCAACTCGCCGATGATTCTTTCAAAATGAGTGATTTGGGACTCGTTCATTTTTATGCTTTCCGATACAACTCTGTTTACTTCACTCAGCTCCTCGATCTTCTCCGTCTTTTCATGAATGGATTGCATGCAGGTATCTTTTTCTTGGGTTAAGGCATTAATCTGCTCCAGCTGAGCATTTACCTGAGATTTCATCTGTTCTAATAAAATGCATAGATTCTTGTTATCTTCAGTTTGAAGGCAGAGATTCTTCTCTAAAGTGCAAATTGTATTCAATTTATCAAAAAGGTTATTTCTAAGAGGTCCGATCTTGTCAGTACTACATTGTAGTCGTTCATTAAGCTCTCTGATGCGTCGCTCAACACTTTCATTGAGCTCAGAAGACCCACTGTCCATTTTGGAAAGGATCTCCTTACAATAAAGATCCATTTGGTTGTTCATCATCTCCACCTGTTGCTGAAACTCCGTTTCCTTAGCTTGAACCTTAAATTCGGCTTCCTTGAATTTGCTCAGCATGTCTTCACTTTCCTTACTTCGGGAGCCTTCTACCATACCCAGTTTCATCTCCATTTCCTCCAACTGCACAGTCAGACTCCTTAACTTCTCAATGCTCTCAGTCTCTGTGAAGTTAAGCTTGTCCTGTAAGGCATTGTTTTCATTCAGTAACTTGTCGCAGTTCTTCTGTAATACCTCATTTTGCTCTTTAAGCAATCTTTCACTTTCTAAGTAGGGGGCAGTATTCTCAAGCTCTTGTTTAAGCTTCTGCGCTGTGGACTCTTGGATGGCCAGCACTTCCTTCAAATGCTTTACCTCACTCAGCATTTCCTCATTCTTCTCTAGACTTTGTCTTAATTTCTCAGCCAATTCTTCCAGTTCAAACATCTTCTCCTGAACTATCTGTGAGTTTTTCTCCACCATTTCTTCTTCCTGCTGTGCGATCTTGTCCTTCCAACTACACTCCAGAGAATGAATCTTCTCGTTGTGATTTTCCTTCAGTTTATCCAATTCCTCTTTATGGTTAGCCTGCAGTTCAGATAATGTACTGCTGAGTCCTTCAGAACTTTGTTGGGCCATCTCTAGTAATTTATCTTTAACCTGTTGCTCTTTTTGCTGAAGCTCTGACTCCTTTTTCGCCAGTTCCTTTTTCATATTCTCCTCATTCTGCTGAATCTTTTTCTTGAAGCTCTCATGCATTTCTTTGGCCCTGTTTTTCACCTTTTCCATCTTTGTCTCCTGGCTCTTCAACTTCGCCTCCATTTCATTCAAAGACTTTTTCATCTTCTTCTCAAGTGCAGCGTTGTCATCTTCTAGTTGTTTCTTAAGCTTTATTTGCTCTTCCTGCTTAGTGCCAAGCTCTGCAACTAGTGTCTCCTTCTCTGAAAGGCTATTTTTGGTCTCTTGTAAATTTTTCTCCATCTCTTTGAGATACGTCTCCTTCTGTTGACAGTTATCATTTGCTACATCTAACTGGTGTTGTAGCTCCGACAACTCTTTCTTACACTGATCCAGCTCTTGAGAGAACCGAGTTAGTTGCTCATTAGATTCGTTTATGTTTGCATTTTCCAACTGAAGTTGTGAAAACAGCTGCTGAAGACTCTCAAGTTCCTGAACCTTCGCACTTAACTGTTGAAGTGTATAATCTGATTCCTCCTTTAGTCCTTTCTCTCCCGTGACCAGTGTTTCAATGGCTTTTTCCCTTTCTTGCAAAACACACTTAATTTCATTCATCTCTTCTTTCAGGTTTTTCTCTAAAGCCCCCAGGGCGTCCACCTGCTCCTTTCTGATACTCCCAATCTCTGCATTATGTTTTTCAGCCTGCTCCTGTTGTGCAAGACGATGAGCATTTTCGGCAGCAACTAACTTCTCCTCCAGCATCTGTTTCCTCTCCATAACCGCCAACAGCTCTGAGGAAAGCGTCTCCTGCTTGGCATCGGATTCCTGTAAAGCTTTCTGGTTGACCTCTTCAATGTGTGTTTGAATCTGCAGCTCAGTTTCTTTACGAAGGGTCTCCAGTTCAGTTTGATGTTTTTCCGTTAGCTCTTGCAGAGTGGCATGATGCTGCTGAGACGTGGTCTCCTGTTGCTTTTGCAGCTGTGACTGATGCTCTTCTTCTAACGCAGAGATTTGTTGCTTGTGCTTATCCATTAATTCTTCCAGTTGGGTGCCAAGTTTGTTTGATAACACTGTCCCATCCTCGGAATTCTTTTCCAGGGAGCTCTCTAGCTCCAATACTCTCTGCAATGAATGACAGTAAATTAAAGAATATCACTGAAAGACTGGAATTCTCCAAACAAATTAGAAACTAATTCTTATACATTTAAATTGGGGTTTGCAAATTCTTAGAAATCATTATTAAAAGAAACTCACAGTTTTTGCAGCCTCCAACTCTAGCTTAATCTCTCTAATTTTACTCTCAGCGTCTGTCCATACAGCCTTCTTCTGCAACTCTACGTCCTCGAGGGCCAACGCCGACTGCTGGTTATGCTCCTTGAGTTGCTGAGCAAATTCTTCTTTACACTGTTCCTGCAAACAGACGCGGCAACAAAGTTAGGAGTCAAAATTGAAGACTCACAATCAGATTTAATCTTTTAGATCCAATTTTTTAAAGCCAATGCCACTCACCACAGCTTTGCTGACTATAGCATTTGCTTCCTCTTCTTTGGCAGCCAGAACTTCACTGTGGGCCTTTTCCATGTTGGACACCGTTTCCTCAGATGTTTTCTTGCAAAAGGAATGAAGTCGAATTGTTTATTTTGTATTGACATTTTCACTACATCACAAAAACATTGTCATGAATATCTCAGATTTTATTTTATTTTTGCAACGTTTAATCTCATAGTAAATCAACAAATCTAAAATTGGACTAGAGTTTTAGACCAACCTTCATTATGCTGACAACCTCTTGTTTAACACGCGTTAGTTCTTGTTGCAAACTCTTTCTTTCCTCCTCATTCGTCATTTCAACTTTTTTCATTTGGTCCTCGTGTTGAACCTGCAGCTGCTTTCTGGTCTCGTCTGCTCTTTGAGCAGCAGCCAGTGCTTTTTCAAGTTCTTCAAATGCTGCCAGTTTAACAAAAACATGCAATTAGCAAATATTTACAAATAAAGGTTTTACACTGCTGCCTAAGATTTAAATGATTGTACCTGATTTCTCCGCCTTTTCTTTCTGTTCCTGTAACTCTTCTTTCTGTTTGGTAGCCTGCTGCAACCTGGAGCGTAACTGTGCGACCTCCTCTTCTTTCATCTCTAAATTCTCATGCATTTGACGCTTTGTCTCGGCGATGACCATTCCCTAGAAGGTAATTAGCTTTATTACATGGTTGTTTTTCTTTATTAATTTGATAACAGATATGAAAAGTCTAATGTAGTCGTCATTTTGAATGAACAAGCTAAAGGTTAGACGTCTTTTTCACTTCTGTTGTCTGTCATGTGGTCTTCGCCATCATTAACAACAACTTTGTGGTCATTTATAGAAGAAATGTCAATTGGTACTTTTTCTTCAAAGAATCTCCTGTCTCTGTAAGGCACTTGTTGGCAAAGTAGTATGAATTTTTTATAGATAAAAAGCATTCCGCTCACTTTATCTTGCTCCAGTTGTTCAATAAGATTCTTTGCATCCCGTAGCCGAGTGATGAGCTTAGTCTTCTCTGCAGTGTGTAGTTCCTGAAGACGGCAACAAATCAAGCATCTTCATCTACATTATGAATTTATAGTTAGTCGTTTACCACAACAATAAAAGAACATAATTTCAAGGCAGGAAAATACCTTGGCTAGCTTGATTGCTATCTAATCATATAAAATCACTCATTGAATTAATTATATACACAAAGCTTGTGGTGGTTGGCCAACATGATTGGGACTCTGGGAGAAGACACTCGTTGCAAGAGCCCCTCGTACACTCATAACATTATTTAACTAAAACATGCCTTAAATTAAATTTTGACATAATCACAGTGTAGTTTAATTGAGATAAAATGGCTCATAAACTTGTCTTTAAGCTCTAAATAAGAATCATTAAAGACAGCTGCATGTTATGGTAACAATGACGGGTTAAGTTATTCCATCATCCCAAACAAAACCACCACCAAAATTCTGCAATTCTTTTAGTCTTTTGGTGTGTTTGACGATTACATCTGTGTTTTAATGAAGAAACGAACTACCAGTACTGTTGGACCATGACAACAATGAGTGTACCTTCATCTTCTCCAGCTCCTGTAGTCTTTCCTGAAGCTGTTCTTGCAACGTTTCATTCTCGCAGCCGAGCTGGGCGCTTCGCTCCTTGTGTACCCGCATCACTTCTTTGCACTTGTGCAGCAGGTTTTCCTGCCTCCTGACTCTCTTTTGTAGTGTTTCCACCAGCTTGGCTGGATCACTGTTGCCCCCCTCTGTCCGTGAATAGAAATTGCACTTGGATTAATAAGGCAAGAAATCATGACATGCATTTTCATTACAAATAGATTTTTCTTTCAACCTTCAGTGATTTCAGGCTCTGCATCTCCATCCTTGGACGGGCTCGCAGATTCTTCAGGGATGGCGACTTCACCCTCAGGGCGCAACACATCTTCTGGAGTCAATTTCACCCTTTTCTTGAGCAGAGAAACCTGAGACGAAATAACATGCAAGCTGAAAGGAAGCCCATTTACTTTGTTTAAAAAAAGAAAGATTCATACATTTTTTTGTCTTACTTTTGCTTCCGTTTTTTTTTTTTTAATAATGAAAAGGCACCTTCTAAAAAATGCAATCTGTATAAATACAAATCTAATTCTTCATGGTAGCAGTTTAATTTTAACAATAAATTAATAATAATAGTTGACATTCATCACATTATACATTTTTTGTGAACAGGCCAATGTAGCCTTTCACACAAATTCCTACTTGTGTCTGAAGGACAGTGATCATCTGATCTTTCTCCTCCAATGCAGCGTCAAATTCTTCCTGGAGATGTTTTTTGGCCTGCTGGTCCATCTGCAATTCCTAGAATGAAATGAATCCACCATATTCAACATCCAGATATTGCTCAGCATCGGTTTTGTTTGTTAATTTGTGACAGAAAATGTATAATTTATATGACTAATTATGTTATTACTTAAAAACAAATTTCATTACTTAAATATACTGAACTTAAATCTGAAAATGAGTTTTTTGTGAAGACAATGTTGTAACATTCAGGGTCTGTTTGGAATATGATGCGAGTTGTCATTGAAGATGAGCGTAGAAGGGGCGTCTATAGACTATCAAAAATGATGACATTGTATCATGAAGCCTCATCGACTGATCACAACTATCCTGCACAAACAACTAAACTCGTAAAAAAATGTCATTATGTCCAAGCCATTGTACGCTACTAGATAAAGATTATGTATTCTTACCTCACGTAGCTCCCCAATCCTTCGAAGTGCTTTATCTTGACTCTGACTGAGAATTGCCTGTGGTAAGATAAGCACACAAGAATATAAGAAAACAAATCGAGTCAAATCTCTGGGTCAAAATGAAGAATCAATTAAGACTAAATAGAAGTTCAGCGAAGATAATTACCTGTGTTTTCTCTTTGTCCCTCTGCACAGTTCGATATGCAGTGACAAGCTGCATTAAAGAGAAAATGGGTGTAAATAAGGACCATTTATTTTCAGATGTAGAAATACAATTGAATGATTTCTCACTTCTGAGTATTTTCCTCTGTATTTTCCGAGGCTTCGCTCCACACGCAGCATCCTGTGAAGTAATTGCTCTTTGGATAGAGTGTCTGCATTTCCAGATTGATCCTCTGCTTCGCTCTCAATATCAGAAGGAGGATCGTACATGGGGGCTCCTGCGGCCTCATTATCTCCAACGGGAGTCAGGGATTCCCGTGATGAGCTTCGAACCAGACTTTCCTTAGACGGGGAGCGAAACAGGTTTTCAGCACGACTGGCTCCAGTGCGGATCAAAGACTCCACAGAGGGGACTCGAAACTGAAGCTTTTGTGCAAATGATTGTGAATCTTCTCTCTGTCAGGAAATTCAAGAAACATTAATATTATTAAATGAATGCTTTAGTTGTATTTGCTACTCAGACGATACATACATTGGGAGAAGCAGTTCCATCTCCATTGAAGCTTCCTCTGGGAGACTGGGTGGTCTCTCTAGATGAACCCTGTTAGGTAAATTTATAATAACAGGATGTTAATCTCTACATATTTTGTCTGACACCTGTTAGTTATTCACACCCAGCGTGGTACTCCCTGATTACTCTGGAGGGAGCAATTTTTAGTATTGCTGGGAGCAATGCAGGGGCAATTGTACCCTCATGCAACTTGGAAAAAACGAGAGGGGTTAACAGAAGGCATCTCTACACAGTAAACAAAAAGGGTTAGAGCTAAAGTCTACATAACAGCCAAGAGGTCAGAACAAACAGTTGATTTTAAGTAGGAGAGTCAGTATTTGAATTCCAGAAGATTTGTGCTCAGAACATATTAAAGGAGAACATGAATAGAAGCAAGTTAACATTCAGCAGCAGAGTTGGTTTAGGTGAGTTGTTAGCTGCAATAGCAAAGTACATAAATGTAATCCTCACTTCTACAGCTCTGATCTACTTCTTCCTCTGAATTATGATGCAGAAATTGTTTTCCTCCTTTTCTAGCCACTAAATTTAAGAAAATGTAGCAGTAAACAGTTTTTTTCTGAAATAATTTTTTCTTGATGCTCTTATAATAAACAAAAAAACATTTTCCCTTTTTATTTAAGAAATAGATTTAGATAAGATGTTGGTAAAGAAAAAACATGACACATCAATCAGACTATAATGTAGGCAATACACAACACTGTAAAGATATCTTGTGTATCGCACCAATTGTCGGCACACTACAAAATGAATGATTCTAATGTCAGCCGAACATAATACTGATGAACCAAACATCAATAGCATAAAACCACCTCAATCTCTGATATTGGTCTGCATTGACCACCAACTACAATAATGACGTTGATAAATGATGGAAATGCACAGACCAGTACTGCATCTTATCCCAGTACAATATTATATGTTGTCTCTATGACAGTCAAAAACTATCGAAGACACTACGTGATAACAAGTTTATGTACAAAACTGAATTATCTACCTGGATGAAAAATGATTAAATGTATTTTATTTATTCCATTTTACTTCACTTGTCTACTTTTTAAGGGTACCATGTATTAATTAAAAATACAAATACATATTTAATTGTTAAAGCAGCATTTATTAAATGATCTGAATAAGGTCTTAGGTCACTAAAGTAATCTAAGTTGTACTTAGTTTGCTTGAAAGTAACTTAAAAACATCCAAATACAGTCAAGAAAAGCTTGCAAACTCTCCGATCCAAATAAACAGACTCTTAGGGGAGAGGGGGTAAGGGCTGTAAAGCAAAAGAAACTGGGCTATAGACAACTTCAGCAGGCAACTGTAAGCTAGAGGATATATTGGGGGTGGTGGGAGAACAGTAATGCTGACCATAGTCAAGGAATAAGAGGGTCATAAACCAACATACAGCATAAAGCACGACAGCTCCTATACCACAGGGTAAACCTCAACTCAGGTCAGATGCAGGGTTAGCCTACATTTGAGATGCCTTCTTGTTGTAAATCCAAAGGAAACAGGAGACAGAGAGGAGGGAACAGGCAGTCCCTACTCAGGCCACAGTCCTCTACTGATTTCCCAAAGGCGCAATGACGATTAGAGGGATTGAGGGCAGGAGTAAGAGCAATGAAAAGGAAGAGGCAGGAAGTGAGGACAAACTCACCACACTGGCTACCTGTGCCGTTTTGGGTCGTTTTGAATGGTCCAAAGCAAAGATAGTATACTCAGAGAGAAAAGCGGGCTCTGCTATCATCCCGGCCAGCACCTGACCACGTCAGTGCAGTAATGGGACGAAAAGGTGGGGAAAGGAGAGGAACAACACAAGAGCAATGAGAAAAACAACACCATGAGAGTGAATGAGGGAGTCGTGTTTACCAGACCGTCCAGGAGAGGTGGAGATGAGTGTGAGGAGAGGGACTACGTGAGATAGCCAGAGAAATGAGGAAAGCAGGACAGTGAAATTTTCAATCAACAGTAATGTTATGATGAGCAGTTTGACATCTCAAAGTCTTTTACCTAATTAAAAAAAAGGTTTTCCTTATCAGCTGGAGTAATAAATAATATTACTTTTATTTCTAGACTTTGTTTTAATAACATTTGCAATATTGTAACAATAAAAGTTGACAGTTTCTAGGCCAAATTCAATTCAATTAATACTGGTCTTAAAAATAAGATTAAAAATTCAAATATTTGACCTGGTTTTACTTATTGTGAATTTGCAAAAAACTGTTGTCTTTAAGATGCCAAAATGTTTCAGATTTCTCTAATGAAAGTGATTCAAGAAAGGTGCAGGAAAAACCCAAGATAATAATGATCGGAATGTGATTCCCAAATTAAATAAAAGGAGTGTTGTGGTGTTTAAATATACAGAACTCATCTACATATAAATGTTTTCTTTACTATTCCAGTAATAGCGTGACCAATAATGCACAATGTGCCACAGATGAATGCTGCAAAGAGCATACATTAATAATTAATATCCACAGTGTAATGTCGTCTACTCCATGTCCTTCCAATGGCCTTTGAGAGACTGGACTCCTCCCACACACACACACACACACAAACACACATACTCCAAAATATACAGCAAGATAATAATCAAAGCAACTTTGAGGAAAAGAAGACACATAAATATCATACAAATCAGATCTCTTGTCAAACAGTACAGTCCTACCCAAGACACTAAGAGCACTGCAACTGTAGAATATGAATGAGCATTTAATAATATTGAGAAAATATTATCGCGAGCTTTCCTCATTCATTGTACAAAAAACAAATAATTTATAAGGCTGTACTTGCTGGCAAAGCAAAGGAGAAGAAGAACATTTGGTTACTGATCAACAAGCATTAAGCATAACAAGAAAAATAGCAACAAGAAAATTATTATTATTATTATTGGAAGAAATCTTTCCTTTTTTTTCTCCTTTGGACTTTTAACTTTCAACATCTAACAAAAATGTCTCACCTCTCTGTCACTGGGAGAGGGCGAGCCATCGGCCTGAAACGCTTGAGTTTGGCTGTTGCGTCGATCCCTGGATCCCGCCTACAAGAGGGAGAGTCAATTTCAGTATTTGTCCTTATTTAACTTTTAACCTTTGACCATTCTTTCAGCGAAGACACACTGATCGTATTAACCGCTCTCTATTTCACATCACGAGCAAAAAAAAAAAGCAGTCAATCAATCAAAAATCACTGATTTAAGTACGAAGTTCAATGCAAAGACATTTAAAGTAGATTTCTATATCCACCAAATATGGATGAAATTATAATAGAGATGATTGTAACAAATCTGATTTATAGAAATATGTTTAAATTAAGATTCTTACAAAAAAACACAATAAAATGTTATACTATACTAGTATAGTATACTAGTATACAGTATATACTATAATACTACATACTGTATTTTGTTTGATGATTGTGTGGCAATATGTCCTCTTTAAACACGACAACGTCACCTGTCAAAGTCGTCAAATAAAGCTGACGACTGATCACCAGGATGCTCACACCTTAGTAGTCGGTTGTTGTATTTCTAGTCATTGTTGGTAGTATTTGTTGGCATTAAAAGTAAAGGTCGTAACAAGATTAACCAGTTAGGTCACCAGCAAACGCGTCACTGACAGCTTGAGAGAGTGACAGCACAGTCTCTGACCATTTACTTAGCATCTTTATTTAACTTAAGATAAAGTTTCCATGCATCGTTAGAGATTTCCCGAGTAAATATTGAGAGCTAAAGCCCATCGAGAAAATACAATTTAGAGAAGACACGTAGCTTTCCAGCCAGTGTAAACAGATGTTAGCTTAGCATGTTAGCTCCGCATAAGAACCAACCTGGGCCTGTTGCGGTGACTGTGCATTCCTCAGCGGGGACTGCTCCTCGTTTATCTTCTGCTTCAGCTTCTTGAACATGTTCTCGGGCCGACTTTGGTGTCCGACTGACGGGACTGTGGACTTCGGGGCGATGTCAGGGTCCTGGTTTACATCCAGTCAGACTTCCTTGTTCGCCTCAGACTCCTGGCAGGTGTGGACTCAGTGCGCATGCGTGGCCAACGTGGAGGAAAACTGGGGACGTCAGAGTTAAAGGGCCAGTTCGGAGTGGATTGTGGCTGCAGCGCCATCTGCAGGTGAAAACAACACATGTCTCTTGCTTTTTAAACTTACAAAAGGTAGTTTTTGATTCATTAATATTGAACGTTTTAAGAGTTTTAAGAAATGACGATTGCACTTTAGATGTATTTATTTCAATACTGTAAATGCATATAAACGTTCCCCTCTTGGCTGTAAACTATATTGGGCACATGAATCTATAGCCTATAGATAGATTATATATTAACTATTTTTTTTATTATTATTTCACCGTTTTATTTTATGTCGATAGAACATCAGGTTGAATTATTATTATTATTATTTTTTAATTTGGCATATAGCTCTTGTGTAGATTCACTTTTGCTCGTAAAACAAACGCATTAATTCACCATATTTAAAGTGACTTTGTATGTATGTATTTCAGTATTCATTTCCAAAAGGTAGTCCTAAAGACTGGTTAAACAACAAGGGAATACAAATGATATACAACATTTAGTCCTTAAAAATTCTGCCCATAAGCAACTTTTAATAATCACAAGACATCATGTATACAAGATGCGTCTAACTTGAGTCACATGATGAATTGTTCAGGGACAAATTCCTGCCGAGCTCCTGTGGTGTCATCTTTTGGCTGGATTACACTTGTGCCTCCTGTTCCAGTCAGCTCTGCCAAGTCCCCGAATGCCCTTCCCTTTGAACACATTGGTCACTGGCATGTATAAAAAGCCTTATAAGTACAGCCATGTCACTGACTGGCTGTACTAAAAACTGCAGTTGGCATTTTATATATTTAAAACACCACCGAAATATATTATTTATTGACTTAAATTTATATTTAGAATATGCTTAATTGACTTTTTAATGTGTCTGATGTGAAGAGAAAACGATTTTTTAATCTTACAAACTAGATATAATCTTCTCCACTAGATGGCGGTGTCCCGCGTCTATCTGTGCATGTGATATTTTTCTCTTTTGAACTGTCAAGGCTTAAAGAACTCATTACACAATAACTGTGTTTGAACATCAATATTGATAATACGATATATTTATTATCAAAACATATAGCAGCACACAATAGCCTTTTTTTGTTAAAGATTCTTCTGGGATATATTCAAAATACTATACTATACTATATATAATAATATATAGGATCTGCAACACAGCTTCACCGCGTGAGATTTTGTGACCCAAGATGATTGATGGTGGATGCTAAGAACCTCAGTTCAGCGTTTATATTATGCATGCAGGTTTACTGTCACGCTGTCATCTCTCACACTGAACCAGTGTTAATGTGATTCTCAACAGCTTTTCACTTCTGTGACAACGTCTGTGTGAAAAAAGAAGAAAGGATAGGAACGCTTACTGTGCAGTTTAGAATTCCTTGTGGCAAAGATTCACCAATTGGGCTCTTGTTCATATGGTTAAATAGAATCCAGTATAGTTAAAGTTAAAACACTTAACTTTAAAATGTTCAATATTTTGTCTATACCTCCCACATTTTAAACAATAATGTCTTGATGGTAAGTAGGAGTCAGATGTTCAATGCATACATATTTAATATTATATAATAATTAATATTATATAATAATAATATAAACTCTTTGCACGATGCTTGGTTATCATTTCGTCAACATCCTTTGTTGTTACCACTTAGTAATCATTGGCATGAAAGCAAGTTCTTTATGGGTCGTTTATCTTTCAACAGGATTTTTAAACCTATATATATTCTAGTTAGATTGAGGGCCACTTAAAATGACTTGGTGTCTCATATTTGGTCCCTGTTCCACAGTTTGACAGGAGATCACTATATTCTTGAATTGATTTAAACCTCCTTTTTTATTCAATCTAAATAACATTTTGTTTTAACAACAGCTACGGAAAAAAACTCTGGTCATCTTGTGTAAGCAATACAATTCCTTAAAGCTTTATATGTGATTATTTTTTAAGGTAAATCTTTACAAATAGAGAAATCAGCTTCAATGTGTTTTAGGGACATTTCTGCAGCCTAAAAGCTCTGTTTTTTTTTACCTCCTCACAACTCAATTTACCGTCCACTTTATGCACTTGAGTAAATTTCCTTTTAGAAGGAGGCACATATTTTTGTATCACATACATCCAGATGAGTAAAGAAAATGTGAATAAACATCAAATATCTTGTGACTTATTCATGAATAAAATAAATATTGGTAACGGTCTATAATTTGAATGTAAAACTACAAAAATCTGACAGTATGAGGATCAATCAATGGAGTCCCGTCCAAGATTATGTCATTAATTTTGCAATTTCCATCATGAAAACAACCATCTTCCTCTTCTGCTGTTTTATCTGCTGCAATCTGTTCTTTACAGTAAACATGAGCTGGAAAGTTGTTTATTTGGAGGATTATTATGATACATCTTAGTAATTGTTTAGGCGTTGCTTCGATTCCACCAGAGGGTTGGTGGTGTTTGCGCAGTCTAATGAAAATGATCCCTTCATTACAAATCCCAGCAGATGTTTGGAAGATTCAGCATCAGGAGGGGAGGGAGAGGAGACACCTGGAAGATGATGTTTTATAGCTCGGATCATTTTCTCAGCGGGCCACTCTCACCCTGGAGTTATTATCTCAGTAACAAGTCGGATTTCTAGCTTCCTCTCCAGGCAGAGATACATTCAAATAGCGTACCACTCTGGTGCCTTCAGGAGAATTCCTGTCCTCCCCCCTCTCCCTTGTATGCAAAGCCTATTAGCACATGCATTTCTGTCACAAACATACACATAATGCATGACAAAAAAACAACCTATAGTATATAGTATAGTACCACAAAACATCTTAAAGTGCTGCAGCCACAGTTAGCAATAAAGCATGTTTTTTACCAGAGAATTTTAACTGCAGCTTCTTCTCTTTCTTTACTGGAATAAAAGCTTCTCATTCATGGTAAATGTGTTTCTTTATTACTTTTTACACAATGACAATGTACTTATGTAAGACTGCGGGGGAAGTGGAAGCTAAATATTTAAATAAGTGCTTGGATGAGAAAACTTTGGCTCTTTGTAATCTCTTTTAGTTTCACTTTTTTTTCCCCCATTCAGGCTTAAATTGAAGGCTGCTCAAGCATCTGTTGTATCGAAAATGTTTCTCTTAAATTGTTCTTGGAACTCTATGGTACTCGTCAGAAAACACTTTTAATTGGGATATTTATTAGAAAATGTAGTTAAGCACGCCCGCTTCGTTTTACTGGAGATGAAATCTTTTTTTTCCATAACCACACCCACTCTGCTGTGATTAGTCAAGCATCAAGGTTTGTCACCGCACGTCATCAATCCTAGAAGTCTCCACCTCCAAGGGACTCGTTGTATAAACAAAGCGGGCATGATTCTATATCAGACCTATCCTTGACTTGATGCATTAACAACCCCTTAAATGACAATTTTATGCATTTAAAAAGTTGCTTAAATGGAGCTACTCCCTCAACACTGGAGGAACAGTTCCTGAGCAACCTGATGATAATGGCCGTCTCCCACATCCGGGGAACAAATGATCACCACATCAGCACACTTATTCCTCGAAGCTGACATCACAGATTTAATTGACTGTGCCGTATGTTAGTAAGCCGACCTTTAAAGGCCACAGGAAGGAGGCAGAAGACCGGTCTTCCCTGACAGACTTGGGTCTTTAAACGCAGACCAATCTAAGGAGCTATTAAATTTAGCATTAATGAGTCTTGTCTCTCAGGGGTGGGACCCCACATATCAACTGGGAAATCAGGGGCGGAAAGTCACATGCAGAGAATTAGAGGGAGTTGAAGTGACTGTTTATTTTTTTACTTCTTGACATACAATGACAGATCATCAGATAGTTTCTCTTCTTACGCAACGTGACGGCCAAAGCCATAGACAGGGGGCGCTGTGGTACTGCGGGCTCTGGTGAGGTCAGGGGTCTCAGGCTTATCTTCCCTGGTCAGTGATGGATCTGGAGACCTTTAAAGAATGACTTCTGTTGAGTATTTACATGTAACCTTGGTTGTTTTTGTTTCTTTTTTGTGTGAAATTCTTAGGTTCCTGCTTGGTATAGAAATCATATCTAAGAAGTTTGATCGATGCCAACTCTTTGCTGGTTCATTAACTCCAAATGGTATCAGAAGATACAAAAGCAATCAAACAAACAAATACTTTCAATGACACATTTGCAATTTTAAAGAGAAACAAATAGATATTTTTTAATATTTAATTCGTATCAGCCTAGCCATAAACTTGTTCTGTTCTGAAACAAAAGTAAAAAATAAAATTGAGCCAAATTAAATGTAAGCATTTTGACAAGTGTCTACGTGTTCATTATTGGGGGTTAAATCATCAAATTATTACCTATTTTAACACTAGCATCCTTCAAAAAGAAAACAAATCTGTACTGTACTTCCATTTTCCACATGCAATAAGTAGGAGGCGCCAGGTATGTTTCTGATCGGCATCTAACTTTTCCTAATAAGGAACATGGTACATGTTTTACAGCGAGTTTAAATGATTGCCTTAGCATATTAGGGTTGAAACAATTATATAAAAGGTAGAAGAAAAACAACATTTTTAATCAAATATCAAACACATTCTTATATTTAAGTCGCTTTATCAATCAAATCCACATCAGTTTAGATTTAGGTGTATTAAATTAATAATTCATTTGAAAATAGACAATAGAAAATACATTAATAATTCAAGAAGAATTTAATTCTCGTTATCTGCTGTGCAACATTTTATGTTTATTGTTTTATGTTCATTTAATTGTAATTGATTTTATCCAATCTAATTCGAATAAATTATTCCTTACATACTGGGTTATTAAACGGTTCTTACTTATACAGCGCTTAATCTGCTCGTTCAGCACTCAAAGCTAACACAACACACTGATGGGAGTAGGCTGCAACGCAGCGCTCCAGCTCCCCATCAGTAGCAATCAGGGTTACGTGTATTGCTCAGGGACACAACACGATCATATCTCCAAGGATGGCCTTGAAATCGCGACTTCTGAGCTCATAAATTGTACTCTCTGTAATTGAACAACGCATTAAAAACCTTAAATAAAAACCTACATAGCACAAAATATTATGGTAAAAAGAATATACTTCTTTCATAAAAGCGTTTCTAAATAGTGTTAAACGTTCTAAAATGACATCCGATCCAGAATTCTGAGCTCATGTCTTGACTTTAAATCCACTCAGTCTAATTCCTTCCTAGAATATCAAATCTCCACATGTTATTCTCTCCTAAGCGTCTAGACCTCAGAGAACAATTAAAATACAAAAAAAAAAAAAAAAAAATGCTTTAAAATGATTTCACTGAGAGTCTTTCTCACCCACTGAGCAGACTGGAACGACTGCGGGCTGGAAAAAAAAAAAAAAACACAGGAGGAAGCAGTGTTGCATAATAACTGGCAGAGTGGAACTTGTCACGGAGCCGCATGAATCCCATCAAGCAGTGTCCAATTAGCCTCTACACTGATATGAGCACGAGTCTAATTAGCTACACTTTAATGTTTGGGAAATCCATCTGCCGCAACTGATACAAACTGTTGCCGAGCACTGGCTGAGATTGTCACTTAGTGTCTATTGTGTCTGGACTCCGTATTGATCCGGAAGAACAACTGGAGGATATTGTGATTTTTTAGGCAGGAGTGGTGGTTTACTGCCCCATCAGCGGCGTGTCACTGGTAATAAAATGTCGCTTTGTGCGCCAGGATAAAAGAAACCCTGCTGATAACGGAGACCCCCCCCCCCTCTACACCAACACCACCACCCTCAACTCCCCCTTTGGTGCAGACTGAAACACATAAGCCATTAGGGAAGAAAGGAGGAGTAATCTGAACATGTCCTGTGGCTGTGAACGCATCAGTCAGCTGCTGTCACACGTCCTCCTCGCTGCAGATGTAAATCCATGTTTGTGTCGACGCTTTCGTGATCCTAAACGTCCTCTAATGCCTATGACGGTCATCATAGGACCCAAAGACTAGACCGTTAAACTGAATTACATGCTAATAAAGACTGTGTTTATCCATGTTGTGGATGTGAGAGGCTGCTGCTGTGGGGTAGATCCTGGAGGGCACTCATCAAACACCGGAACTGTTGGTGACAGCAACACAGAAAACTGAAATCCAAGCAATTTAATTTAAGTAAAACGTGTCTTATTCAACCTAAAGAATAGCTAGTTTATCAGAAAATGTTCTTTATTTAAGATATTTTTCACCTAGCAGTTAGTCAGAGAACCGCAAGAAACAGCAGAAACATTCTAAATAGCCTTAAATTTAAAAAAAAGTCCAAATGTATCCACAACGGCATAAAAACCCCAAAAGAAAACAACTTGTTAACGTTCATACTAATTCTACCAATAGTGTAAAAAACATTTTCTTGTCAAGTTTATAATAACTTTCTTAATACAAGAAACTAAACTAGAAACTTTCTCTCCCCCTATTGGCAACAAAGTAGCATTTCAATTGTCATTTTTTTTGTCTTTCAGAATCTTCAAAAGAGACTTTTCATTTTGCTTTTTCCTAACCTTGACCAGTGTTATACTGTCGTAAGGGGAATCGTTGGCAACAAAGGAATGAATGGTGTGTATCTCCGTCTCCAAGCTTGTTCCAGCTGTATCTTTTCCACAGAGGTGTTATCATCTTGTACTCGAGTGTCTTAAGAAACATTAGTTTTTTGTTTTGTGAAGCACGGCTCAGGCTTTTACAAGCTGCTGACCGGGCAAGTCGACGTATGAAATCACTTCAGCTGCAGTGGGATTCTCTTGTTTATGCTGAGACAACAAAACATGCCAAATATTTCTATCAACACTACATCTCTTAACATACACTTTGAGTTTCAAGGCTCGAGCTTTAAGGCAACATGGTGTAATGCAGGGATTGTTAATCTCAATGACACCAGGGTCAAAGTTTTTTTTGGCCGACTTAATAGCTGGTTGAACAAAAGATGCTGAATTACTTGCTTGAAATTACTTTCATTCAACATCAATTCAGAAGGTCTCTCCTGCTTTTGATTACATTCATTAATGGATTAGACTCAATTAATGTTTTAAAAGGAAGGACATGAAAATGAAATATATTTTGCAGAGAGCCTTGATTAATCGTCCACGGGTTGCTATTTTCCAACTCAATGTTTTTGCACAAATGTATTTCCATCTTTTGACTTTCTCTCTAAGCATCATGGTCAAATGTATTTGTACTTAACTGAACAGAAGCGCCTCAGAACTACCTTGCACAACACACAATAAATGGAATAAATGCTCTATATTGAAAGAGAGTTACAAAACCTTCAAAAACATTTAGGATCCAGATGGTTATTCACATTTTTTGGTTTATTTAATGACAGACAAACAAGTGTTGACAGTCACCTGAGCTTCTTGGCGGAGGTAGAAATACTATTTTAATTTGACACCATTCATTTGTTGATGTAAATCCAACTTCCCAAAGACACTTGAATTCCCTTCTAACTTATCAATTAACTGTCTATAATAAACCTACATTTTAGAAGATGGGAGGAAACTGCATTGAAAAGAATCATCTGAAAATAATGCATGTTCAGGGTGTTTTCAAGCTTTAAAATATGACTCAAGAATACAAAACATGTTGAGCAGAATCTTTTCAGCCAGATAGAAGGAAATCCTACAGAACAAGATGAATGAGCAAAAGCGTTCGAAGACATCTCAAAGGAATTAACCAGTCGCGCTTCAACAACATACAGTAGAAGAATCTATACTTGAGATAAATTGATGTATTCCCTGCGAGGGAGAATGCTCCACTTAGACTAGAGAAAACAGTCTTTTTTTTTCTTTTCCATCTGCAGAATGTAATGAAGTGTCCATTTTCGTTAAATGCAAAGTCAAACATAGTCAGGTCCGACTAACAATGAGACTCTCAAAAGTCAATACAATTTGAGCCCCTTTGTATTAACCATTTACCAGGGTTATGTATTCATTGAGTTTTCATTTAGATTGTCTTTTTTAATATGGGAGGTTATTCCTCTAACCAGAGGGGGCCAATTGAACGTCATTTAGCTTTTTGTTGTGAAGGAAAAAATGTAAAAAGGCATATTATTTCATTATTTTTTTATTATTATTATTTTAAGTACACAGTGGCATGATATAATTCAATTAAATTTTATTAAAAAAAAAGAAATTGAAGAAATATATAGCAAAACATTAGAAAATAAAAGTAGTTTATTTTAAAATACATTTTTTCTCAATTTAATTCCAAAAGAAAAGAGACAAAATGAACATATTTAGTGAGGAAGAACAGTGGACCTTTAAAACGATTCATCCAGAGTAATTGAGGCAAGTCCACGTAGGTGAAGAAGAGAGTGCAGGCAGGGTGGAACATGTTTAGACAACTCTTCAAGGCTGATCCATGAGAAGAGTAGAAGCTTGAGTGTAAAGGAAGCCTATAGGACATAAGTGAGACCTTCTATGATGTATGGTTTAAAGACCCAGGAATCAGAGTGAGAAGGTTCAGAAAAAGAAGTAGCTTCGTTTTTTTAGAAGACCAGGAAAGACAAGATTAAAAAGAATATATCAGAGGAGAAGTTCATGTAAAAACAGTGGAGAGGAGAGACAGTTTGATGACAAACGTTAGAAATAAAGGGACAATTTATGATCGAGATAAAGTATTTCTCAAGATATACTAAATAATAAAAAGAGACAATGAAGATTTTAGTGTGTAATCTTAAAACACACAATGAACTATAATAGTGTTTTGAAAGAAGACAAGCTGTAAAAGAAAGCCTGCACGGGGATTAGTGAAATGAGTTTTACTTTACGCAAACTTCACAGAATCGTGAGTGGAATTTAAATGGCCGTCAATATCGTCGATCCATCGTCTCTGACTCGTACGTTCCATGAGCGTCTTTGTGTTGAGAGACACTTTATAGTCTGATTTCATTCTCCTTGAGTTTTTTTACTCTTGGAAAAAATTTACGACATGCGAACAATCTTTTTATTTCTCCCCGCAGACTGCCCTTGAGAGGAGGGTGCGGTTGAATAGGTGAGAGAGAGTCGGAGGGAAGACTCGTGTCACACAGAACACTCGCTGCGCTGATCTTTTCACAAGGTTTAAGTGAAATATATCCAGTAATGGTTCTGCTCGAAAGAGAATATTAGGTGGGAAGACACATAGACCGCCTTAATGGTCGAGGGGTGATTGGAATACAAATGAAGCAGAGGATGTAGGTCAGCACAGTAAGAGTAGAGATGTGTTTTGTAAGAGTACATCTCAGTTATACCATCTCACAAATGATGACATGATTCATTAAAACACTCAATGTTAGGATAGTTTTGTTTTCGATTCAATTGGTCCTCCATATACAGAGCACAACACAGTGCATTATGGGATAGTATTTTTCATGTTTAATAAGTATATAAGTAAGTAAGTAAGTAAGTATTATTTATTTATATAGCGCTTTTCGAGACCAGGGTCACAAAGCGCTTAAACAATCAAAACAATACTCAAAAAAGTACATACTTTAAAGATCAAGATAAAACTGACAACACAACAGGAGTTCCAGAAAATCAAGGAAAAGCCTGAACAAATAGAAACGTCTTAAGATGTTTCTTAAAGGAGTCAGTAGACTCCATCATTTGTAAAGCGTGTTTCTCAGATCAGGATCAAAAATTGCTTTAACAAACAAAAATAATACACAGTTAAAATACATGCTTTAAAATGTCAAGACAACATAGGGTCAAACACAGCAGCCCCAGGATAATTGAGAAAAAGCCTGCACAAATAAAAATGTCTTAAGATGTTTCTTGAAGGAGTCAGTAGATCATCAAACACAGAGAGAGAGGAAGATCGTTCCAAAGCTAAGGAGCAACAGCCTGGAAGGATTTCTCTCCTCTGGTCTGAAAGCGTGTTCAGGAACCATCAGTAGATTCTGATCCACAGACCTCAGAGCCCGATTTGGGGTGTAAGGCTGGATCAGATCACTGATGTAAGGAGGAGCCTGACCATGAATAGATCTGAAAGTAAGAACCAGAATTTTAAAATTGATCCTGAAAGAAACTGGCAGCCAGTGAAGGGTTTTAAGGATTGGAGAAATGTAAGTTCTCCTACTAGAGCTTGTCAGCATTCTCTCTGCAGTACAACAATTTACCATTTGATTCAATTACACTTAAATTATTCTGACAAATTTGCCAATGAAAAAAAATTGTTGGTCAAAGTTTTAAATAAGAAAAGATAAACTGGTTGAATCATTGAAACCACATGATCTGACAGTATTAAGATGCTACTTGCACCAATAATGTATTAGTTTCTGGCAACAAAACAACTTCCTGTAAACTCTGAAGTCTATAAAGTAAAGCAATCTGCCGAGTTAGTGGGAAGTCAAAAAAAGTGGTTCGGAGAAGAATAATTGTGTCTCTTTAACTTATATGGAACTATAAAACAGGAAGAAATAATATTTGGACACTGTCGTCTACGGACCAACCTGACACTTACAAGAGTTTAATTCCAGTTTGTTGAACCAAATAATAGTTTTTACAGTAAACCGATTTTCACACATACTCTCTTTGAGCTTAGGGTTCGGGCTTGGACAAGGTGAGAAATAATGTAGGGTTATTGTTAGGATGAGCTCCAAAAAAAAACGGGGAAAAAAAAAGATGATGACTAAAGATTGCCTTAATCTTACTTTTTGTGCGATGACTAGGGTTGTCGAAAATACCAAAAATTCAGTTGTTGATACCATTACCAATCTTGTTTTTTCGATACTTTCAATACCATAAACAAAAAGCCCTTTAAAGTGTGCAATTTTATTAAATAACAAAATCAACAAAAAAACATTTTACATTCAGAGAGTGGTGCTGACTTTTGTTTTCTCATAAATGTGCAAATAAACAACAAAAACCTACATGTACTATGAATTCAAACAGTTGTTATGAGCAGCGAAGTATGAAAAAAGATTCACTCACCTTAAACTTTTAAAAAGAATGAAGATGTCTCTCAAAGTTTTTGCCGAAGGTTTTCCTCCGTTAGTTTCCAAACAGAGACACGTTTGAAGGTCGGTTTTTAATAAATAATTACTCCACATCCACCTTGAATATATCTACAAAAGTGACTGCGACTGGCAGGTTTATCAATAAGACGAGGTGTTTTGTTTTCACTTGAAATAGCAGAAGCTCTCGTATACACGAGCTCATAGTGTGAACACGTGTATTCGATACTTACGGTACAAAAACAAGCTGGTATCGTTGTATCTTTTCTGTGTTTGTCCCGAATTGATACCCAAGTATCGGTTCTTGTGACAACCCCTCCCTCACACAAATGCTTATGTTTAGGATTGTGTTGCCTTCAGCACGATTCCCTTTCCATCAATTCAGTGAAATTAAACTGACAATAGTAAGAATATCAATTTTTTGTCTGAGGTAAGAATGATCCAAACTCATTGTGTTGCATTATTATTATTTATTATTTAATCAATCTGTTTTTCCTGAAGAACATGTCTTGTGGCGGATTTCATTATCCGCTGTTGTGCCAAACATGATGGCAATACTGTACAACGTTATTCATCCACATTCATGTTCCACATGATGATGTAGCGAGGGCTTACGATCCCTCGGCAGAATGTCAAACTTTCCGTTGGCTTATATATGAAACCATCGTCGGAGGACTGCGAAACATAATTGAATTTTAGATGGAAAACCCTTCATGGCAGATGTTGGGTCTTCAGTAAAATTGTTCTTCAGAAAACATGTGGGCGAAAAAGGAATCATGAATCGTGGATGTCTTAATGATTTCCAACGATACGGGATAAAAATGAGTAGCACCACGGAGAGCTCCTCTTGGACTTTTAGACTTTCTCTCCGAGTGTCTATTTAAGTGTCTTAGTCACTGTTTGTTTAAGGTAATCCTGCGATGAATGCAATTCCTTGAAGGCTTCTTCAATCTTTCAGGTCGATGTGTGCAAATTGGCTTTGACACAGTAGATCTGAATCAATCAACCTTTTGACCTTTGCTGCTGTTTTATTCTCTCTTCCCGGAACATCAGTTCACGGACGCCGCCGCCATGTTCCCTTCTAAATGACACAATGACTGATTTCACAATATGTTCTCAATCGTCGCGAGCTGATCTTGCTCAGCACTGTTAGTGGGGGGGGGGAATTCCTCGCCCACTTCCCTGTTTCATTTCTCAGCATAAGTGGGTGTGTATCCTACCCTTGTCTCCTCATCGTTATTCACCGCAGGAGAATTCATCACCTCAAACTGACGGATTGTCTCGGCGCTGTCTGTCCCTCTGCATGCCCTCCATATCTCCCGCTCCGGGCCAATCAACGGCGCTCCCCGAGGGGCACTTATCCTTTAACGCATGCATTAGTGGAAAACGGCTGGTTCGCCATGGAGATATTCAAATTAGCTTCTTTAATTTTTTTACATATAAAACTGTATTTATTGATGCATTTCCATGCATTTTGCTGAACAAGCCCTTTTTTTCCGGTGTGGAGTTTGCTGACCAAAAATTGTCACGGCTGACTGGATAGATTGCGCAAGCGCCAACATCATTTCAGCACAGACCTTGTTCTGTAGTCACCAGTGAATTCCATTAAAGAGACACTAAAAGTCGAAACCTTTCCTGATTTACTCTCATGTTTCAAATCTCCAAGATGCAGTAAGTCCCTCATCAGGACCATGCTCCGTTCAAAAGTTATTACATCATGAAGTTCTCCTCCGTCTAAAATCTAAGCGAAGGAGAGGTTATGAGAGCGAAGCCCATTATGACAGCTGTAATCACGCCCTGCTTTTTTCACACAAAAACCCCCTTGGAGGCGGAGACTTCCAGGACTGATGACGCGCAGTGACAAACCTCAATGCTTGACCAATCACAGCAAAGTGGGTGTGTTTATGGTAAACAAAATTGAATCTGCAGAAAAACAGTTTTCAGTGGGCGGAGCTTAAGCACATTTTCTAAGGTAAATATTTCAATGAAAAGACAGTTTTGTAAAGACACATACTGATGAGTACAATAGAGGTTCAAGATCTATTAAGAGACACTTAAATTCACACATTAGTTGAACTTTAAGCACCAGAAATTGTTGAGTGTTCGCTCGTGAAAATGAAGTTACTTGTATTTCCACCTTTTTTTTATTCAAAGCTTTCAATACAATTTTGTTCTGCTGAATTTCTTTTCAGTCCATTATCCAGCCTCAGGTGTCTCTCACTGTTCAAGGAGAAATGGAGTGAAAACATTTCAAAACTTTATAAAAATCCAAACCATTTTTATAGCAAACATACTCTCTCTTTATCGCCAGGTGAATTCCTTGATTGGCTTTTGGGTAGAAAAACCAAAACTTCTATTTAATTAACGACAGAAAGACCCTCCCGAACTCCGTGGGAGTCTCATAAATCAAAGTTACAAAAGCCTGCTCACTTGCTTTTCTCTAAAGTTTCCAATTAACCTGTTTCTACACAGGAAACACACACTCTAAAACTTTGTATTTGTGATATATCATGTGGACGTAATGTTTAAATACTTCAAAATATTATTACTGCCTTCTGAATTAGGAGACTAGGGAAAAGTTATCAAAAATGACACAAATAAAATGTCAAATGAATGCCTTACAGAAACTGTTAGCAACTTTAAAACAGCTAATTGACAACACAAAAAATGACTATAAAAATGTATTGTCTATTTTTGTGCATGCTTTTGAAGATATCTGGAAAGAAGAAACACTTTCTCATAACTACTTTTACATGTAGGACATGGTCAAAAAAATCCTCGCCTGACACCGTTCTCTACCCCCTCAATATTTGGACAATACTGGAGTCCTTAAAAAAATGAAATCTAAACCACAGACCTCGAAGCCTTCTGGGTATTTTTCCTGTGTATAAACGTTTTCTCACTGACGACTAAATCAATTCTGCAACTGGTTTGATTTGATTTTATTCTGTATAATTCTGATTTCTTTTGCCACACAACTCCCATAAAGTAATAAGCTGCTGAAAATGGATGGATGGATGGATTTTGGACTCGTACCAACTTCATTTCAGCACAATCTGAAGCATGAATCTAACAAATCGTATTATATATTTATTGATATAACTGGCACTACTTTAACAGGAAGACTGTAGTTATTAACTGTGGGGTCCCAAAAGTGTGTTGCTGAGATGGTTTTTAGGCATTTTTTAGAGATTTTAAAATAATATAAGTAAGAAAGTAAGTAATTTGTATTTATATAGCGCTTTTCCAGACCAGGGTCACAAAGCGCTTAAACATTCAAAACAATAATCAATAAAATATATACTTAAACGATCAAGATAACACAGAGACAAACACAGGAGTCTCAGATTATCAAAGGGAAAAGCCTGCACGAATAAAAATGTCTTGAGATTTTTTTCTTGAAGGAGTCAGTAGATCCATCTACTCAAAGTGTCCCTTGTGTTGTCTCTGGGTCAAGATGGACAACCTCCACCACTGCTTGTTCACCCTGAGACAGAGACAACACAAGGGATACCCCAAACACTTTTTTTTAGGCCACCGGGTCCCCTTGACCCAGAGTTTTCACAAGGTTTAGAGAAAAATTATTTGGACCTGAAAGTTTTTTTTTGTATTAAACAAGTTTTTACCTTTTGATAACTTACTTTTAAATATATTGTTTGAACTTCAAAAAGCTTGTTTTGTCTTTACATATGTTAAAGCAGCTCTGGGTAGTTTTGGGTAGTTTAATATTTTTGTAATATATTCATTGTGAACTTAAAACTAGTTGTTTGACTGATTGTTTTGTGTGATTTTTATTTTCACTGTAAAAGTTCTTGGGGATGGTGTGAACATGCTACATATCGCGCTGGTTGTGCGACGTTAAGCGAGTGCTCATGGGAAATGTAGTCTCCCGTCGGGCTAAACACTACCACTTTAGTCCACTGGTGTCGCTCGACTAAAAATCGCATAAAGCTGCTTTAAAATATATTTTTTAATTGTTTTTGTTGTTGTTTTTTTCTTCTCTTTTATTTTATTTTATTATTTATTATTATTAATAAATATTCTTTAATTTGATTTTATTTAAGTCTTGGCTTGGCCTACAGAAGGACAAAAGCCGTTCAGTTTTTCTCCCTTGTCTTGAGTTTGACACACAAGATCTATTTTCTTCCCATCATGAGTTCAGGCCACATGTCTCATCGCCGCAGTTTCCTCCCACATCCAGGTGGACTGCAGTGACTGAATTGCCTGGAGGTAAGTCTGAGTGTCTGTGCTCTGGATATCTGAAATACTCTAATGATTTCTCTGCCTCTACATGCTCCAACCCCCCCCTCCTCCCATCCAACATGACATTAGACATTAAAGAAAATTAGAATGCAAATGAACACCAAGGGTTTGAGGATAGGGTGTAACATTTCTACTTATATCATTCTTATTTTCCTTCTGGTGTTAATCATCATCACGATCAATAATAGGTTGTTTTTTTGTTTTTTTACAATCTTGATGAGAATAAATTCAGAGCAAGACGCTTTAATTAAGTAAATGGATCCTCTCCACGTATATACATGTATATTGATGCTGCCTCAGTTCTTTTCTGTGGAGGCTATGATTTGATCAGACAAGGACAGACTGTGCAGTGCCCTTGTTCCCCGCCTTGCCTCCATACTTGTAAGGCAATTAGCAGAATTACAGGGAATAATCAATGACGAGCCAGCTCCCTGTCCAAATCATGTTTTCTTTTAAAAGCTTTTTCACGAGTTTCTCCCTGCAAGGGTCTATAAAGCAGTGCAAGGGGGACAAACGGCCGGGCGACGCTTAGCTCGAGGGGTTTTCTTTCTGTACGTCGGTCGATATATGTTCACAGGTATTTTCATGGATTTAAAATCACGGGGTCATCATTGATCCCTGTTGCCGAGGGTCCCTCGCTCCAATAGATGTTTTTCTTCACTTCATCCTAAATGGTTATTATAGTCTTTATATGGTCTTGGAGGTCATTGAAGCGTTCGACATGTGTTCTCTCGGTTGAAAAAATCAGCTCGTCGCTCTGGTTCTAACAGGAGAGAAGCTCTGGTGATGTCATGTTTTTTTTTTTCTCATTTGTGCTTTTCAGTTACCGCTGGTCATAATCAATCGTTTACACCTTATTTAAATGCTCACAGTTATACATTTTTCTGGACCTTTAGAGGAGGCTGGACATAGACAAAGAAATATCTTTATCCCAGATAACCAGGGGTTTTCAAAGAGATCCTAGATTCACACTTTTTTTTGCTGTGAGTAAATATAAAAATGAATAAATATTTGGGGAAAAATACTTTCCATGAAATAAAATCTTTGGAAAATTATAATAAATAATATTATTCTTTTTTTTTTATACAGTATTACATATGTATAATTTTATTGGATATATTATTATGATGCATTATACTATTACAACACAATTCAACAAACGAAGAAAACAAAAGGCTAAATATGTCAAAAAATGTTAAATGCTTTATTCTTTTAAAACATCTAACACTTTTAGGATGAACTTGCAGGAACACGTGTAAATGATCTGTGATTTTACCAGAGAGCAACGGGTTTCTAGAACAGTATGATGTCAATTGTGAGATGACGGATACAAAAAAAAAAAAAGAAATAAAGGACCTCAGCAACATTAAATAATCGATAATTAGTTTGACATTTTGCTGGCATTCGCTCTGTTTCAATCATGACAGGGATTGTGGACAGTATCTTTCAAGGACAGTGAAGAGAACACAGAGTTACCTTGATGGGCGGGGGGGAGGTTGAGAGATGATACAACAACATAAGAGATTTCTCTATATGTGAAGGTCTTCTTCGGACAGAATGCTGACCTCGTCCTGACTGATGATTCTCAACCACTATTGTTGAGTTTGAATTATTACTTCTGGTAAAAAAGGATTTCAACTCAGATCTTACACTAGAAACTATTGGAGAAAAAGGGTAGATTCCATTTTGGTGGTGTATTGTATTATGTAATGTGATCCATCAATTTTTTTTTTTCCAGTTATATGGTGTCAACTTAAGCGAAGAGGCCCAGAAACCTCTTGCACGGCCTGGGTGTACACAAGAATGTAACTAAAATACCTCACTGGCGATAATCCTAAAGATATTTCTGAGCCAAATGCAGGGGTCTTACCCTGAGTCGGATGGCTTTGATCCAAATCTTGTTCTTTGAATCACGACCCAAAGATATTAAAACAAGTAATTTGTTTCATATCCACTTAAGACGATGAGGTCTTGATGACCTGTGAGCATAAAAATATGTGCTGTGACACTGTTATCGCAGGCTTTTTACAGCCTCGTAACCAACGGGATGCACTCATTTCTACTTGGACGTGATAACGATTATCCTTAGTTGTCATTTTCAAAATCTATGATTGACTTGAAAATGTACACAATATAAATACTTCTCTTCAAGACAAACAACAATACTTAGTGTTTATATGTTATCAACTGTCATAGCTAGCAAACTCCACTTTAAAATGTATTACTCTTTAAATTACATTTAAAAAACTCATACAGTTCATTATTTCCAGTCCTTATCTGTTTACCAAAAAGAGCAAATAAATTGAATTGAAATTTTCGGTGTAAGCTTTTCTGCTTGATACCTTGGCTCCATTCTGGGTTTAAGTAAGTAAGTAAGTAATATTTATTTATATAAGTGATGCCATCTGCTGGCTGTGATGTCACCCTAAAGAAACAGTGTCTTTGTGATAGCTAGAACATACAGGGTAAGTGTATCAGGGTGGTATGTAAAATAGTGGGACAGATATAAATCTTGCAAAAAAACAACAACATTTTATCAAACTTGTAGTATACATAAATATAATCATGACATTTAAAAAAAGTTATTTTTTAATCTCCACTATATGTCTGCCAATATTCCTTATACTTGTTCAAAGTGTCTTGAGGAAAAGGGAACTCAGGTTGACTACTTTTGGAAAGAGGTCTATTTGGGTTTAACTAAACAATTTTGCAACTTCAAAAAAGAGGGAACTGTTAGAATGTTGCCTCCTACAGGTCAGGAGAGTAATTGCACTCTGCTAGAGTAGTTTGAATCCCCCAACCATGGACATGTGGAAGACAGTACTACTGAAATGTATTGGCTTACGTAAACTAACTTATATATTAAAGGGCAAGAAAGAGGAATTCCTTCATCTTTGGAAACCACATATGGACATCATTGAAGAAAAGAATACACATATAGAAGATAAATAATGACTTGAAATTATGTTGTATTTAATTCTTCTGTATTTTGTTTTTGGGTTGTGTTCCTGCCCTTTATGTGTTTAAATGTTTATTTACAGATGCATTGCGGGTGTGTAGTCACGAGTTGATGTATGCCTAATTTTGTTAGATAGTTTGATTTTTTTTATTTAATTTTTTATTAAAAATTGCTGTATGTATTGTATTGTACTGGAAAAAAAAATCCCGAAGGAGACCTCCTGAGGGATCAATAAAGTTCTACCTAACCTTACCTTACCTTACCTTATGTATACATGTATTTAAAAAAATATATGAATTGAAGTATTAAAATTATACAAATTGCATGTTTCAATCTTATTTCTTAATATACATATTTTCACTCATTTTAACCAGGCACAAGGAGAATTTCTTCTTGTTTGCACAACAGCCTACACGCAAGGGATACCACAAACCCATTGGTTTGCGGGTCACCTTGACCCTGAGATAAGACAAGGGTAAATAAAGGTTGTTTTTAATGAATATGTCAAAAGCGACCAAGAAGAAAATACGTTTTTACTGCGCTGAAAACATCTATATTTCCATTGAAAAATGCTTTATGTAATTCACTACCATTTATATATATATATATTTTAAATGCATTTTTTGGATCGAGAGCTGGTGAAAGTTTTACCTCCAAAAAAAAGGAACTGGTCATTTTATGTAAGACAGTTTCTGGTGCGCAGCGCGAGTGGCTTCGACAAACAAAACACGCCTATTTCACTTTATTACGAAAGTCATTGTCGTGGTGTTTTTGGAAGTCGGGTCTGCAAGGAGAAGAAGAGTGGGTCCAGGGATCGTTTTTTTGGAGACATGTTTTGGCGCAGGGGACCAAGAGGACACCACCACCACCACCACTACTACTGCTCCATCTCCATCCACAGAGCAGCAGGTTTATTATCATCTGCAGTCAGTCACACAAACTGCAGCGGATCTCCTCGGATCTCCAGCCGGGCGTCTTTCGGGTCACCGCGGCGATGAGTCCGCGCGCCCCCCGCCCAAGTGAGGGGAACAGGTCCAAAAGTGCAGCGCGGTTCCAGGGAACGTCTGCAGACCAGTGAACGCACCGTCTCCGATGTGGAGCGTCTCGCTGTCCGACGCGCGTCTGGTGCTGAAATCCGGATGATGTCCGGGCAGAAGCTGCAGGGCTGCCGCTCCCTGCACCTCAACGAGGACAGCGGCCGCTTCGCGCTGCTGGCCGTCCTGATCGTCGTCTACCTGCTGTGCGGGGCCGCGGTCTTCTCGGCCATCGAGAGGCCCTCGGAGCTCAGGGCTCACGGACGCTGGAACGGGACGCTCCGCAACTTCAGCGAGACCTTCAACATCAGCCTGCGGGAGCTCAACTCCTTCCTGCGGCAGTACGAGGCTGCCATCGCCGCCGGGATCCGGGCGGACGCGCTCAGACCCCGATGGGATTTTACCGGAGCTTTTTATTTTGTTGGGACTGTGGTGTCGACTATAGGTGGGTGACTTTGTTTTGTTTTTTTCTCGTTTTTGGTGGGCGACAGTCGTGACTAGATTGAGGACAACATCAGATAAAAGTTCATATAAACCTCTCTTTTTTCATCTTAAAAATGTTCTGGAGAGTTTGGTTCTTGAGTGAGGGCTCACTATGCTCTAATAGTTCCAAATCAAATTGAATACATTTAAATATCAATTATGAAAAGCACTCAGAGAGTGCAGACCTCCACAAATCCCCTTTATTTACACAGTATTACTGACCTAAATGTGTTTTATCCAAATGGTTTGAATCCTCGGTGGCAGTAGCATTACGTAACTTTCTTGCACAACACACATAATATGAGTGGAGATATCTCCGCACAGTGCGTGATGAATCCTTTAAACCATGGGTGCGCAACCTTTTTTTGTACCACGGACAAGTCAAATATCAGGATTATGTTTACGGATGGACGTTCAGATAGAAAAAAAAAGTAAAAATACAATACAAATAAAATAGCATGATCCGTGCATGAAAAGTGCATGAAAACAGAATATCTCACCGTAACGCTGAATCAGCAAACGCTCTGCACTGGTTACAACAAGATGTATTTGCATCTATTTATATTTGCTTGTATGCTGATGATGGTGTTCTGTACGTTTGTCTCCTGGTTTTTAGAGACTTTGTGTATATGGAACAGGACTCTGAAACAGAATTTTTGTTTCTAGAGTTTGTGTTTTACTCATTTTCACTAGGCTAGAGTCACATTGTTATTTCATATTTAATATCCGTTTTCTTGCTCACAGCACGACATTTTTGGCACGTGGCTATGATGTAATAATCAGTTACTGGAATCTTTATCAGCATTTCTTGATTATTTACTCTGTTTTTTTGAGTTATCTTTACAACAGACAGACAAATGGACACTTGTAAAAGTCCTTGGCAGATGTAATCAAATAGAAAACACCACCAATAAATAACCAAAGGGATAGCTTTAAGTGATTGTTAAAGGATCTGTTGGGATTGTGCAAAAGCAGAAGATGAGAAAGCAGTAGAGTAACTTTTTTTAAATGGTTCATTCAAGCAAAGAGGAAATTCATGTGTCTAAGAAACAGGAAACGAGTGCGATCTGGTAACATACTTCAGGTTGTTGCATTACATGCAAATAGAAAAGCTGAATAAAGTATAAAGTTTGTGGTTTCCTGCGGTTCTCCTATCTTGAGTAACCTAGATGATGTTGCGACATGAGAGCTCTTCATCGGGTGACATTTTAAAGGGCGATAGAGTCGTGCTTGGTGATTCATTTAAGTTTCAGTTGATGATGACTCATTCAACTCTTCATCAGCAGATGCGAGGGGGATTTTATCGCAAGCGTCTCTCCAACTTCTCCGGTCGTACATGTAACAATTCTGGCAGGAGCCGGTTGACATCTGACTGGCCTGATATTTGCGGTGGCAAACTGGTCTCTGGGACGGCACCCATGGGTGCAGTTTTCATTTCAGTCACACTCCCGTCCAAAACATTAGGAATGTCAATGAGAGGCTCCTCTCTGCTCGCTCTCGTTTAACATTTGCTCAAGCGATAGGTCAGAAAAGAGCAAGTGTCCCTTCGAGCGGACCCCGCAGGCCCCCGCGGCTCGGTTCGCTGCATGGCTAATGTTGGAATCCTCCCACGGCCACGGCGCCCTTAATCCAAGGCCCCGTGGCTCCTCCTCAGAAGAAGCAATCTTCGACAGACCTTAAAGTGAAACACTGTCATTGTAAGGACATGCTATTAAAAGACACACCAGTGGTCTCAGTCATAAAATACATTAAAAGAAAATTTAATGCACCATCCCAGCTACTTTGGGTGAGAGGCTGGGGACACCCTGAACAGGTCTGTTGCAGGCACTTTAAAACCGATCTTGTATTTCGAGCTTTACAATTATCTTGGAAAAAGAGCCAAAAGCACCGACTTATAGCACACTTTCAACAATTCCACAGCCATGAAATTGCACTCTAAATTATAGTCGTAAAGGCAAACGATGCTTACTTTCCGAACCCTTTTTTTAATTATGTTTTCCCTTCGTGAAATTGTGATTCAAAGCCCAAGATAGCTAGGAATGCCACCTAATGAGGGATGAACATCAAACTTTATTTCACCTCCATAACCCGATGGCAACCCTGTGTGAGAGCGGCTTGTTCTCCCATTGGGACTTTCCTTCTGGTCAACAGTCAGGTTAATTGGTGTATGTGTGTGTGTATGTGTGTGTGTGTGTGTGTGTGTGTGGGTGTGTGTGTGTGTGTGTGTGTGTGTGTGTGTGTGTGTGTGTGTGTGTGTGTGTGTGTGTGTGTGTGTGTGTGTGTGTGTGTATGTTTATGTTTCTCTGCCTCTAGCCCTAAAGTCATCTACAGCTCTCAAGGGTCAGTTAAGTTAGATGGAGCTATTTAGGACACTAAGAATCTTTATAAAGGGCTTTCATTTCTCTCAGAAAATGCAGCAAAATCGTGCCTATGAAAAAACTAATACAAGGACAAGTATAATGAAGGCTTACTCATTTGTCATTTGTACCCCAATTTATTTAGGTTTATATCTAATAGCTATAGTGGATATTACAATTATTGGCCAAAATGCCAAAAATATTTGGCAAAGTACACTTGACATTGAACATAGCCTGATAGAGTGGTTGGTTTATGATTAAGAGATATTAAACAGTGTGTCCTTGGGCAAGACACCAAAACTCCTGTGGCAAGCTGCATCACAGCCTACTCCCATCGATGTCTGGGTATAACTTTGAATGATGAACGAGCACGAGCCTGGTAGTACTTGGGAAGATGGACGATATGAACCTGTTCCTGTCTAACATGGTTGCAACATTGTTTTACAGTTTGATTCAAATACTAAGTAAGTAAGTAAGTAACAGTTATTTGTAAAGCACCTAGACCAGGGTCACAAAGCGCTTAAACAATCAAAGCATTACACAGATAAAAAATAATCCAAATTTAAAAACTCTGAAAGGTCAAGACAACATAAGACATACACAGAAAAAGAAAAATGTCTTAAGATGTTTCTTGAAGGAGTCAGTAGATCCATCAAACACAGAGGGAGAGGAAGATCGTTCCAAAGCAGAGCCCGAGCTGGGGTCTAAGGCTGGATCAGATCGCTGATGTAAGGAGGAGTCTGACCATGAATAGATCTGAAAGTAAGAACCAGAATTTTAAAGTTGATCCTGAAAGAAACTGGGAGCCAGTGAAGAGTTTTAAGGATCCGGGAAATGTAAGTTCTTCTACTAGAGCAGGTCAGAATTCTCACTGCAGAGTTTTGTATTAACTACAGGGGAGACAGCTCCTTCTTGTTTAGACGCGAAAATAAACTATAACAATAGTATAAACGAGAAGACACAAACGCATGGATTAAAGGTCTAAATTGTGTTGTGACATCATTTTCAGGTCCAAGATATATATATATAAATATACACAGTAGTTCCTCTTTCAGCGTCTTGTCAAATTCTGCTTACATTGTACATTAACTCTAAAACTATGAAGATCATTTAGGAGAAGTTTGGTTCGCAGCAGTGTGTGTAAGAAAGTTATCAGACACAATCAGACTGTTGTACTAGATTGGAGAGATCAGGGCCAACATTCCTCGAAACATAGCCAAAATTCCTGACGCAATATCAAAGCTAATTTGCTCAAACACAAAATTCATGTCCACTGACAACACAGTGCAATTTTGCTTATTTTATTTAACAAGGTTTGCTTCTTTTCGTTCTTTAAGTCACTGGAAAACAAACGTTGCTTAAGTTTCATGATTTATTCTCTTTAAATAATAAAATAAATATTTTTATATATGTGTGTTCAAACCCTCTACTGACCTCTGAGAGGTTTCCCTTAACATTTAGCCACGGTTAGTTTAGCCAGCTGTCTTCGGCACATAAAATTTCAGTGTGAGTGTAAGAACATCTGTTCACCTAAAGCTAAGCCTATAGGCGTGTATGTATAGCTCGCTCACGTTAGCTTCAGTTAGTGAGTAATGGGGCTTGAGCAGGGAGATGATCACACCCAGGTTATAATTCCAGTATCTGACATAGCTGTCCATCTCTGACCTTGCACTCAGCGCACACACACATACACACACACACACACACACACACATACACACGGCGATCCCCCTGACATGTCGTATTAATTGAATCCAAGACCGAGAGAGAACTTTATTTACTGTAAACCTGTCAGAAGACTGGATGCGGCAGTAAAAAAAAAAAAAAAAAAAAGCCTCCGGGAATTTGTAACTGATATGTTGGTTTTCATTGTGCTCTTTGTGTTCTCGTCGTCGCTCAGATTCACAGACAAGTGGATCACATAAACTGACTCAGCTGACTGCAGCAGGAAAAAGGGTGATTCTCAGATCCTGTCTCAAGTCTTTTTTTTTCTTTCTTTCTTCATGTTGTTGCGTGGGCTTCTGTCTGGATTGCGATCTCGCTTTGATCAACCCAACCCCCTCTGGTCTGTCAGCTACTTCTTCTTCGTGGGGAGGCGTTATGAAAGCGGTCGAGGGGCCTCCCCGAATAACTTTTTTTTTTTATCAGAGCGGCATCCCTCCACTGCGCTGCACACTCCTCCCAAAAAAACGCTTCGTGCCTCGACTTCGTCAGAGGCTTCGAATCAAAACAAGAGGCTTCGCTCGTCCTTGATGTGGCTCCAAAAATCGCTTTGAAGAATGAAAGTGAATCCGGGGCCACCGATGGCTTCGGTTCCCCCCTCAGTTTTGGTCACAGGCTTTGTGTGGAAGTAGAAATTGTTATTCAAGGAATCCTCTGGGGGATATAACGATGATAACTAATTTAGGCTTTCCCTGAAATATTAATTAAAGATTATCTAGAAATCTCTTTCAACTCAATCCCCTGTGTCTTTTTAAAGTAATTTGTCCTTCTTCTTGATTCTTCTTGGATTTGAACTAACATGGAACCATGCAGGGTTTTAGAAACACGGAACAGAGAACTAGAAGGAGATCAGATGTGTTGGAACCGAGAGGATGTGTGTAACCAGTTTCCCCTTTTCTGCCTGAAAAAAGAGGCAAAATAAGTCTGCAACACAGTTTTTACCCATTAATAAATTATTTTATGTAGATATATAATGATTTATGTATGCATATATATATATATATATATATATGTGCTTTTTATGTACACACATTTTAAAACAATTGGATTTCATTAAGAAGTCAAATCAACTTCACATTCAGGATTTGTTAAAAAATAAAAAGGATCATGATCAGACAACAGTCAAAACAAATTGTTCAAAGGAATATCAGATGGTGTGCAGATACTTTTAAAGTCAAGACGCTCCAATCGTAGCAGAAATCTACAGCCAAGATAAGATTTAATCAACTTAAAATAGGGAAAGATGACAATGAAGTGATGTTAGCAGGATTGGTGTAAAACACAGCTGAACGTATTTTGATATTTATCATTAAATATTTACTTTGGATGACAATATTACCGTGTTTTTGGAGTCTTTACCCGTCATCAGTTTTGAGGCAAAAATATATCTTTAATTTCCATTGAACAGATTTGTCGAAATAGCTTTTTTCACAGGAACTAAAAAAATACTTTTTATTTTACTGGCCATCCATTTATGCATTCTGGAATTGGGTTGTGAGCCTTGTTATAATGTAGGCCAGGTGTGGGCCATGAGTCTAACATGCCTGCTCCAGAAAGAGACATTTGATTCAACAAATGGAAATTGTTTGCCTTAATGTAACCTACATTATTGGATGGGAGTCTTTAAAAGGACAGAGGTGCAAGTTATTTTTGAGAGAAGCTTTAAAGTTTAAAATGACAAAAGCAGGTAAAAAAGTTGGTAAAATATATAACAGCCTGAACATTATGTGCAACTATTACTGACTAGTTCAACCCCTTAAATGAATGCGTGGAGGCGATGAAGAGAGTGCAGGAAGGGTGGAATAGTCTTGAGAGAAGAGTGACAGCAACACTGAAATAAGGAGAAGAAGAAGATTTATTATTACTGATAGCAAAGTGAATAAATTGTTTTTTAAAACACATTTTGGGATCAGTAAAACAATCAAAAACAGGCAGTTATTCATAAGTACCAAATTTAGAGGTTAAAAATAGAAACCATTTCTCATTCATTTTTGGTTACTTTCACTTGACATATGAAAGAATAAAGAACCTAAAATGTGTTCCACAAATCACCAGGATCCACTAAGAGGTTAGAAGAAATGTTATTGGCAGTTTTAATATATATTTCCTTGGGACTATAAATCAACCTGTCATAGAAGTTGGAGCCAAAACACATTCAGGTATGAAATGCTGGTTTTAAAGTCTATTAAAAGTTGAGCGTCTTCCACGAGGACACGTGGCCCAGCTATAAATAGCGGGTGTGATTCATGTGTTCAGGTGTTGGAGGAGCCAAGTTGTGAGCTGACTCAGACTCGTCTGACGCTCTTGTTTGTTAGTTCGGCCGCGACACGTTCATGAGAAACTTATTTCCCACTGATTTTCTCACAGACAAAGTATAAGGATCATTAAAGGATTCATTTCTGTGTCGTCTACAGAAGCAACGTTACTTTTAAGAGAGGTTAACGGTCAGACGTTGGGACTCTTGAGGCTCAATTAAGGGATGTGACTCCAGCAATGACCGGTACAGAAGGTCCGGCCGGACAGATTTCAGTTCACACAGGATCTGTGTCCAATTAGAACCAGACGTATTTCAAAGGATTTAATGAGATGAAAAATGTTCTTCTGTTCTACCTGACATTCTTGCCATGAAAAACCAACATATATTTAAAATACTTCTACTGAACTTGCCATACGTTTGTACTTTATATCTCTGACAGAAGGTATTTAGCTATAGACATAACACAGCTTAGCAGGAATCATGTAAACAACACTTTTAGTTTGAATAAAAACTTTAAAACTTTACTTCTTGGTGACTCCTCCTCACGACAGCAGTATCTTCAACTTCATCTTACCCTGCTTCCTGTTATACTCTCTTCTCTCTTCCTGTATTCATCGGGTTGTCACAAGGTCAGGACCAAAGTGAGCTTATAAAAAAATGTCCTTTTCTGCGTCAAATGTCACTTATCTTTTACATTAAAATTATTAGAAATTATATTATTACACGCAATTATTTATTACCATCTGTGTTGTCTGTATTTAGAAACTGTATATATATTTATATCTAGAGGGGAAAAGTTTTATATATACATTTTAATTCTCATACATTTTAATGTTTCTAAAATTATAAACAAATAATGATATATATAGAAAGTATTTGCAAAAATTGTGTTACAGACATAAAGCGATTTACAAACAACCTTTTCTACTTACTTATATAATGTGTACACACTAGAAATACAATCGTCTGCAGGTACTACAACTGTCGATACAAGTATAACATTTATATCAATCTTGCTTTACAAATTGTGTTGCTCACGCACAATATTTCTCATAAACCAGACTGTCAGTCAGCAGTGAATGTGTGAGAGAAACACCTTACATTTTTTAAAAAAAAAGGACATTATCTTAGTCACGGTTGACCCTGATTGTGTCAGATAACTTTCTTACACACACTGCTGCGAACCAAACTTCTGCGAAATGATCTCCATAGTTTTAAAGTTATAGTACAATGTAAGCAGAATTTGAAGAGACGCTTAAAGAGAAACTACTGTGTATATTTTTATATATAGATCTTGGACCTTTATTGTATCATCAGTATGTGACTGTTTGTACAAAACTCTCTTTTCATTGTAATATTTACATGTGCTTAAACCCCGCCCACTTTTTTTTTAAGGATTGGTTAAACATCAAGGTTTGTCACAGCTTGTCGTCAACCCTGGAAGTCTCCACCTCCAAGGGACTCGTTATACAAACAAAGCAGGGTGTGATTACAGCTGGCTAGAGGAGGAGTGAAGACCATTATTACGTCAAAATCCGCTCTCGTAACCTCTCATTCGCTGAAATATCAGACGGCGGGAGAACTTTATAAAGTAAAGTTCAAAACATGGTCATGATGAGAGACTGACTGCATCTGGGAGTGAGTCAGGAGATAACACCCCGAGCTCTGAGCAGGTTTGCTGGTGATACCCGTAATTCTGCTCAATAGACACCCCAACATCCTCCTCAGTAGACATGTCTTCAAGTTACAATAATCCATTTAGCATCGAGTGTGACAACTGAACATGTCAAACCGAGCCGGCACTGAAGAGGAAACTCTTCAAGTAAAGTACTCAAAAATCGATTTAGATATTCGCTCCGAAACCCTGAATAATATAATAATTTCATAATTCACCTGGACAAGGACTTGTTTCGACAATAGCTGGAGACATGAGTTATGCATGAGAAATGTTTCCTGGGGACAGAACCGCCTCTCGCCCCTGCAGCTTAAAGCACACTCACATCCACCCACTCACACCAAACCTGCACATAACGCAATAAAAGCGCTAAACACTCACTCAGCTTTTACTTTGGATGTAGTCAAACTGCAGTGCAGACAGCCAGCCGGGTCAGGGTTTGATGGCTGCTTTAAGGGGCGATAAAATCCTGCTCACCTCTTATCTGTTGCTAAATGTGGTGTAGTAACAAAAGATAAGCACATTTTTTAAAATGCCATAAAACACTTTGTATCTCCTAATATGACATCGGGCTTGTGCAGTGGCACAGATCGCCCCTTCAAGAACAGTTATCGCAACATATCAGCAGAGCTCCGACTTTTAAACTCATTTCATAGTGCAGAACACTGCATTGGAGCACTTAAAAAAACATCAGCAGAATGTCTGTGGTGATTTAGTTGCAAATGTTTAAAAAACGATGTTTAATATATTTCGAAGCTCATGTTTCACTTCAAACTATGTTTATTTCGCCAGAATGGTTCCCCACTATTCATTGAGAAGAAATACAAATAACAACTCAGTGGTGCTCTAGCAAGACATTACCTAAGTAACCAGTAACGTAAAACTAGTAATACAAACCCTGTTATAAAGTTGTAAGAAAAAAAAGTTTTCAAAAGCATTTTTTGAGTTTTTTTTACAATGTTTGTTATTCATTTTTATGTATCTGGTTGTTTTGAGCATATTTTCTTTGATACAAATATTTAAATTTAATTATCCTTTATTGGTTTCATTTCCATTTTTTAATATATGTATATATTTATTTTAGTTTTGTTGTTTTGTTATGTTTTATTTAAACAAAACATTATCTATATTGTGTATTTTATTGGATCCATTAACATATTAATCAATTTTGTATTTATCGTATTTGTAAAAAATAAAATCTGAATGGAGAAATATACTTTTGTCTTTTCAGGTTTTATTTTTTAATATTTGTAAATAATAATCAATATTATTTAGTTTTCTCAATGTCTTTTAATTGATTCATATCCCTAATCCAATTAACTATAAACAAAGAAAATATATTTTGTATTTAATATTGATCCCCAAAATTCTTTGAATGGCTCCTCGATAAAGGTGCTTGTTCTAAACCCGGCCCGGCTTGATTTAATTGTTGTTCGGTAGTAAACAGTCAGCGATTGAACATGGGCAGATGAAACATGTGTGAATCCATCGATCGTATTACGCGTTGAGTGAGTTACAGATCTGTGAAAGCGTTGGCGTCAATGATGTCGTGACCTGGCATGTGTTGGCCTTTCGGCGAGTTGCGTTTGACATTTTTCCCACAAAGAGGACGGACATCAGATGTGATTGGAGAGTCGCATCTGTGTGATAATAATGAAAGATGAATATTGAAGAGTGTGTCTGTCTGAGACAACAATGTCCTTTTTTCCATTTGGAACACTTGCTGAATAATCCAAAGAGCTTTCCGGGACACGGGCTGTCTCTGTTTGCGATTCTCTTTGATGTGGAATTCATTTAAGGATTGTTTATGTTATTCTATTTCAGAAGATATAATTTGATTTAAAACACAAAATGTTTTCAAATATCCTCATAATGGATTTTAAATTAGCCTAATTAAGCTAGCATTGTTGGTAGGTAGGAAGGTAGGAAGATAGGAAGGTAGGAAGGTAGGAAGGTAGGAAGGTAGGAAGATAGGAAGGTAGGAAGGTAGGAAGGTAGGAAGATAGGTAGGTAGGTAGGTAGGTAGGTAGGTAGGTAGGTAGGTAGGTAGGTAGGTAGGTAGGTAGGAAGGTAGGTAGGAAGGTAGGTAGGAAGGTAGGTAGGTAGGTAGGTAGGGAGGTAGGTAGGTAGGTAGGTAGGAAGGTAGGTAGGTAGGAAGGTAGGTAGGTAGGTAGGTAGGTAGGAAGGTAGGTAGGAAGGTAGGTAGGAAGGTAGGTAGGTAGGTAGGGAGGTAGGTAGGTAGGTAGGTAGGAAGGTAGGTAGGCAGGTAGGTAGGTACTGTAGGTAGGTTGGTAGGTAGGTAGGTAGGTAGGTAGGTAGGTAGGTAGGAAGGTAGGTAGGTAGGTAGGTAGGAAGGTAGGTAGGAAGGTAGGTAGGAAGGTAGGTAGGTAGGTAGGGAGGTAGGTAGGTAGGTAGGTAGGAAGGTAGGTAGGCAGGTAGGTAGGTACTGTAGGTAGGTTGGTAGGTAGGTAGGTAGGTAGGAAGGTAGGTAGGAAGGTAGGTAGGTAGGTAGGTAGGTAGGTAGGTAGGTAGGTAGGTAGGTAGGTAGGTAGGTAGGTAGGTAGGTAGGTAGGTAGGTAGGTAGGTAGGTAGGTAGGTAGGTAGGTAGGTAGGGAGGTAGGTAGGAAGGTAGGTAGGTAGGTAGGTAGGTAGGTAGGTAGGTAGGTAGGTAGGTGGGTCGATCAATCGGTCAGTAGGTCGGTAGGAAAGACAGACGGTTTTATAAAAACAAATATAAAGAACATAAATCAAAGATAATACACAAAGAAAAGGATACAAAGATTAGCATAGAATAACAGTATCTGAGCAAGTATAAAACACAGATAGTTCCAGGTAAAATCTAGAAATCTCCCTTTTTACTTTGTATGTAATACATATGATTTGACTTCATTTAATTTGAAATGTTTGATATTTTCATGAAGTTCTTCATGTGCACCCCTTCCCTTTGTCTCCCCAAAAAATCTTCACTGAGAGGTCAGTTGTCCACAGGCATGTTAGTTTTTTCTCTTTTTTTTTTAAAGTTGTCTCCATAAAAAATGGATGTATGTTAATTTTCATAAAGTGATCAAATCAATCAATCAAAATAAAATGTGTAAGTGTAGTGAAGGAAATAAATCTTCACTTTGGTATAATATATTGTGATATAAATCAAGGAAATTACAACGAAATACAATGAGTGTCATTTAAATATTTTGTATTTATGAAAATCTGGTTAAAATATTAGGAGTTTAAATAGAAAAGTAGTATGAAGAAAATGTAGATTTAATATGGTATTATTGAGTTGATTATTCCATTAATTATTTCAACACATCAATTTAAAGGTGCTTTTTTTTTCTGAATAACAGCCACTGAATGTGATGATATATATAACCGTGTTAAGGATTTAATTCAGGCAACAGCTTCGCTCAATACCGCAGGATCTAAGCGTGTCCCTTCAGCTCCATAGACACCCACGATCTAACCAAGACCCATTAAAAAAAATCAATGCTGATGTCGAATGTTTTACAGAAAAGCAGTCGGCGTAAGATTAGCAGAGGTGTAATCTTAAACCAATGATAAAACCACATGGTTGTGTAGGATTTCAATAAGAGCTGCACTATAGTCCGACGATTACACGCCTGTCCGACCGGGTTTTTCAAGATGAGGTCCGGGTGTTTGAATGGACTGAAGCGCTTAATTCAAGCATCTCGGAGGTTCGAAGGACGTCATCACCTCGGTTCGGCCGAGCGGCAGTTTGGCATTTAAACAGTGTCAAATGTCACTTAATAGACTGCACCTGCTCCCGGAGGCTGCTCGAACCTTGATGTTGTACTCTTATGTCGAGCAAAGGGGAGGAAAGCGGAGCATCTCTGAAGCCATCTGTGTTGTTATTAGCCGTGTTTGTTATGACGGAGTGTTTGGAGGTGGGGAAGGTTTGCAATCTGTGATAGCAAATGGTGTTATTTTATCCCTCTATCTCAGTCAGCATCTGCGCCCTTTAACTCCTATGCACATTTTTATTCCAAAATACATGGTAAAAAATGGATGTGATTTCTTTGGGCTGGCTCTCTTCAGAGGAAATGTCACTTTTAATAATGGGGAAAGAGTCAAAGCCTGCACATGAAAGGTACCAGAGACATCTTAGCACTGCTTTCTCAGCACAAACGTTGCCTTGTTCACGAGGAAGTAAAGCCTGGAGTAAGAAACCGTGTCTAAATCAAGGTAATGCTGTCGCTTTTCCTGATGTTAACTCGACTATTTAACTAGGATGTCTCCTGCGACAACCCTGAAGCTTTTAAAGCTCCTGCTGCACCGCAAAAGACATGGTGAACAGGAGCTGAAGTTAAATTAAAGAAAAAACAATGATTGATATGTTTAAATTAATAAAAATGTCCAGGATATTAATATCTTTCTTTATCTCTTTATCAATTCTAGATTGTCTCTACACATTTCCTCTCCATTTTTAATCCATCAATCTCAAAAACGTTCATATTTTATGTACATATTTTGTCTCCTGATTGTTCTTACTTGTTACTCTTTTTATCAATTTTTTCACATTTTTTCTTTGCTAGTGTTTAAAGAATATTTATAAATATTTCTTGCTTTTTTATTTGAAAACCGGTTCCTGAAAAAAAACCTTTTGGAATACCTGGGGCTTCATGTGCTAAGGGGTCGTACACGCAAAAAACTACGGACATGCTTTTTCACGTCAAGGTCCAAATGTATCAAAAAGTTAAAAAGTGTTAAAAAGGTCGGACTTCCCGACAGGTTTGAAGGTGGCGTACGTCCTTATTTACTGCTCAGATGCATGTCAGCCTCACTAGTCATGTTGAGATGTTCACATCAGACTTACAGTAACGATCAATAGTGATCAAAAATGAACACACACACAAGTGTTTCAGTTACACGAGTGGATATTAAATAATTCACAAACTTATAAATATATTCTCACTTAGCAAACTGATGATCTGTTTTTATTAAGACAACATCGATCGTTTTATACTGAATATTTTAATCTGCTATTTCCTGCAATTCAGAAAATAATGAGCAAAACAATCAACATCTCATGCTTCAAGTCTTTCTCTACGAGAGTCACAGACGTTCTTGTGAAATTACATCACGTCAGATTGATCAAAGTTGGTTTATGCAGAAAGAAAGCAGCTAAAGTTTCCCTAGTGTAATCACGTGACAGGAGCGATCTTATTGAAAAACACACTTATATAAATACATCGTCACATGATTTGTTCATTTTTCATTTGTAAACAACAATATTTTATAAATGTAATAGGAATTTGTGCGTATGTTTCGTAGCTGCTCCACACATTCATATGAAGCTCAGACCATCAGACCATCATCACAACATCATCAATACTCAGCCCTTGTAGTTACTGGTTTACAGTTTTATTCTTGTTAAACTCCATGTTAAGATGTTTTAAATAAGCTCCTGATCTAAAGTATTTGCATGAGCATGAGTTATGAAATAAATGAAGATTTTAAAAATGATAAATAAAGTGGAAACACACAATATAAATAAATATATTCACTTTCTGTACATCCAAATGGCAATTACTATATCCCAATTATTTTTAAATGATGTAAATACTGGTCAACATATTTCTGTAGAGACTAATTCAAATGTGTAGAAATTACATGTTATAAGTCACCGTTGGCATTTGGCTTAAAGAATATTGGCATTTCCATAATTTACTCTACTTAAAAATATAAGGTGGAAAAAATGCAAAAGAATATCAATTTATTCTTGTCCACTTGCACTACTTCACACATTATTTACTAGATCTTTAAAAATGAATCGGGGGCAAAAAAGACAGAATTAATTTACGTCTCAATTTTCTTTCCAAAGCCAGAGGGAGCTCTGCAGAAGGAGCTCTGCAGCTTTATGATGCTTGGGTCTGAGACCTCCCGTCACGCTCTGTAAATTATATGTTGTCATGATCCATTTAGAAAACGCTGTATTTTACACAGTAGATGCGAGAAAAAGATATTTATTACACGTCTTATATGCAGAAGATGAATAACTGATCTTCCAACGGCGATGGTTGCTGGAAAAACTGAGAGTGGATAGTGTTTGTCTTTGAAGACCACCAGGCTGAGGAAACTTGTTCTTCGTATCTCTTGATCTTTTTTATTATCTTGACTCTGTTGCAGGATTGTTAGAAGAATCTTCTCCTGCTGCAACTCTTGAGATAAATCTCACGTCTAATCATGGATCCATTTCTGTTCCAGCTCAGGTGTTGGCACAGGGATACGTTTGCTTAACGCCGTCTTGCTCAAGGACAGTACACTGACTTGCTGAGCAAGCCGGTGAAGCGGAAAAACCTCTTGATCTTTTCTTTACCTCCTGAACTCCACCGCTTGGGAAAGTGCTGAGGAAGGCTGTAAGCAGAACTGAGCCGGGCTGTACATCAGCGGTAATTTGCCCGGAGACCCTAGTATGCAGTTTTAGAGATAAACGACTTTTACACTGTCACTACTTTGGCTTTATATGAACAGACAAGACAAAAGGCGCAGTCCTGAGGGGCTACATTATAATGTACTGCTATCGTCTTGTGGCCGAAGAGGGTTGTGGGTTCAATCGCAGCTACGGATAAGATTGTGTTATTGTATCCCTGAGGAAGACTGTGATTGCTCCTGAGAGTGAGCTGGAGCACTGCGTCGCAGCCTACTGCCATCGTTGTGTGATCGTCTGAATGCGTGAATGAAAATGCACTGAAATCTTGGCAAGACTGTCGAGCCAAAACAAAAGTAGTGACGAGAAAAAAGAAGCTTTAAACGGAAATGTGTCAATTTAAGTGTCTCTTAAATCGATTAAATCTTGTTTTCCATAACCACGCCCACTCTGCTGTGATTGGTCAAAATATCTAGGTTTATTACTTTATCTATCCTGTAAGTCTACACCTTTAAGGGTCTCATTGTATAAACAAAGCGGGGCGTGATTACAGCTGGCAGGAGGAGGAGTGAAGCCGTTATTACGTCATAATGGACTCCGCTCTCGTATCCTCTCTTTTGCTGAGATTTCAGACAAGGGGAGAACTTTATAAAGTAATAAGTTTAAAAGATGGTCATGATGATGCTGTGTCTAATTGAAAAAAAAAAAAAATTCCAGAGGGAGACCTCCTAAGGGATCAATAAAGTTCTACCTATGTGGGAATTACTGCATCTTGGAGAGGAAAACTTCAACATTTGAAACATGTGAGTGAGTCAGGAGAGCTGAGTTTTAACATTAGTTGCCATTAGTTGACGCTTTAGTAAAATTCCACTCGTTACAGTGACAATATTACACAGTAATTATTCAATGACATTGTCAAAACTGTTTCAAACAGTTCTCTCTAAGTGCTCTAAAATTTTGAATTATCTTCATTTACTTTAAATATACGAATATAATATATATATGAAAATCTCTTGATTTGAATATGATTCTTCAACTTATTTCAATGGATAATAAATTCTTCCCAAAAAATCAAATTAAAAATTAAATAAATGAATATTTATAACAAAAAAGATTTTAGCATGAAAGAAAGTTCTCGGTTAGTTGTCAAAAATAATTTAAGGCCTTCATTTATGCAGGCAAAGGACCACATTTACCCCCCAAGCCGCAGTTTGCCCAGGTCAAGAAGTACTGCAGTAGCCAATAGACCTGAGTCACAGCAGCGCACAGGAAGTTTAGAGGGTGTTTTAAAGGTTCTCGCCTCTTCACACCTATTAGCATTTTCACTGATTCTGCACCAGCGGGGCAACAAAGAATACCCTCTGCGTGCTCTTGGCCCTCCCCCGGCTCCGTTCACTCATACATTGACAGATCCAGTTCGGTTGAAGTGTGGCGGCCCAGCCAGTGCTGACGCTGAAAGGCACTAAATGCAGATGGAGGGGTTTAATTATCCTTCACAGGGGGACACAAAGTTTCTTGTAACACCATGTAGCTGTGAGATTTAATCCCATACAGAGATCTAAATGGTGGTGAGTTCTCACGGCTCGTGGCATCTGATAATGCCTCCTCTTTATATTTTGCCGTGATGGTTTTTATGGTTGTACTCTGACCTCGTGATCGATGCGTTATGATGGTGAAAATGCTGCATGTGGCTCTTGGGCTGAATTATCATCTGAAAAGTTCATTTGAACGAACCACAATTCTGTTCGTTTTATGATTGAAAATTCCCCCTTGGTACTATACAATTTTTATTTTCTATACATTTATATAAAACTCTTAGTAGAAGCCTGTTATATTCCACCCCATACAGCTCGAATGATATGACCGTGGAAATGAAACTGTGGCATCAGCAAGTACTCTTGTTTCAAAACTTGCCCTTTACAGGAGACAAACAAAAAAACAAGATTAAATTGCAGAGCAAACGTGAGAAACCATCTGTCATATTTATCTGGCTTCCTAATGTTGATAAACAAACTTGTGCTCTTATTGATTTTCACTCTTTTCTTTTCAGAGAATAAGGGAGAACTTGAATCATAAGTTTGCATCTTTTTCTTTTAGTCATTAGTTGTGAGAAGTCAATGAGTCAGGATTCATAAATAAATAAATATTATGAATAGAACAGTAAACAAATATTGTTGTGTCTAGCTAGGAAATAAAAAGTATTGTCACAGAAAACTGCACAGCCGTGCTGTGTCTCAATTCAGATGCTTCTCTTCTTCTTCTACTACTATTTAACGATGACTTTCAACCAGCTGTAGGAACACTATCGCCACCTGCTGGCAGCACGTTTTGCAAGTTTGGATGAAGAAATATGAGAAACAAAATATTCGCGAGATATTTACGCCGGTATCATCACCGAAGATGTGTCATCCTCATTCTGGCTGAATATATATATATATATATATATATATATATATATATATATATATATATATATATATATATATATATAACGTAGCTTCTGTTTACAACGTCAACGTGACTAAGATGGCGGCCGTTTAGGTACACAAATAGTGTCCATCGATCCATACTCAGTTTTGTAGGCATTTTTAATATGCCAATTTAGTGTGCATAGTGCACTACATTTCACATACTAACAACTGAGAAGCACCTATGCACTAAAAATACTAAGTTTAAGTACGCAAGTATGCGATTTGAGACACAGCTCAGGTGTTCTGAACTCGCTCACACAATAGACACAGTTGGCGTAAAGAAGTGCGAGTGACAAATTCTTCAAAGTATTTGTGGATTCAGATGGCGATCCTGAACACTGCCATAACGTACCTCTGTTCTTTAAACCTTTAACAACATTTTATGAAAATGTTACGGAAATGTATTAGGCCGATAAGACCATCAGACGAGACGACTCTTCACGATATAAAGGATATAAAGTCAATACATTCAATAAGTGTGTATGTTGTAATAGAACAAATACATTTCTAAAAAATCTTTTCCAAACCTGTTACATCACGGTGTGTGTCGGACAGACAAACCAAATACCTTCCCTCGTGCAGACGCTTTTTAGGAAGAATTCCTCTGGTGTTATATACATTTTATAAATCCTTCATCTTACCTTGTACTCGCATTGCAGCGATTCAGACTAAAAGCGATTTTCTATCTGGAGCGTGACGAGGCTGTGAAGGTCATCGGTTCAATTCAAATAAAATTAGTCCTGTGGCAAAAAAAAAGGACATTCTCGTTTGACTTTGTTTTTTTATTGGCTTATTGCAAGTCCTATTATAACTTTACACCACACAGTCATGGAAGCGATGCTTGTGAAGGTGATTAGAAAAGCACTTGAACCAAGGTAGACTTTTACTTTCATCACTCGTTTTTTGCCTGAACAATCTTATCAAAATATCGTCATGAAGAGAAATGGATAAAACATTTTTTTAATCCTGTTTTTTCAATAGTTGGAATAGTTTTCCAAACAGCAAAACAAATTGGAATCTGAGATGACTTTTGCCTCGTCAATCGACTCTAAAGTAGAATTTTAAACTTTAAACCAATTATTTCTTTTCCTGTAACTTTTTCCATTCTCTCGGCGATGCACCAGATGCCTTGCAAGAAATGTCCGTTATAAATATTCATCCCATATGTTATCTCAAGGCCCAAAAATAAATGTGTTTCTGGTATCCTCTGTGTTGCCTCTTGGTCAAAGTGAACGACTCGCTTCCAGGATTACATATGCAACACAACACAAGGGTAACTACAAATACATTTGCTTTCGGGCCTTTTCGGGTCACCTTGACCCTGAGATAACACACAGGTTAATTAATATAATTGTCTTGTCTCGTCTTCTCGCGTTTGTCCAGGTTATGATAGAAAATCTGGATTGGTATGTTCTCCCTGTGTTGCGTAGGTTTACTCCGGGCACTCCAGTTTCCTCCCTCAGTCCAAAAACATACACAGGTTGACTGGGATCTTGGGGAAATCATTACTTTTGTTATGCATATTTGTGAATGGTTGTGATTCCGATTACCGACTGAGAGTCACAGCAATTACAAAAGCCTCCGACCACCGTGCACTCGCACTCATCCGTTACCATCTAGAAACCACTTCACTCCTCGTATTGTTTCCCCTTCTCCTTGTATCAAAGTGTTTCTCTGTTGATGATTCGTCTTGTGCAAATGATCATCAGGATCTCGAGGTCATGTATAAATAGTTATGGTAATAAGCCAGCAACATGTTGGCAAACAGCACACATTTGGCATCCGTCCATCTGTTGTGTGAAGGAGGCTTAACACAGGCTCTCTTAAAACAGATGATGAATTCAGACCGAACCCATCATTTGAGGCACTCTCCTCCGCACAGTAAATTGGGAAAAGAGTCATTTAAAAAATGGTAATCGCCCAAGTTACACAACTGTTTTTGGGTAATTCCAGTTATTTCCCAAATTTACAGGAACATTAGTCAAATAAGTGTTTTGTAATTCAAACGTTTTGTCTTCACGCCAGCTTACAGTAAATTCATCTGCCTCCAGTCTGGCGGTTATTTTCACTCCGACAACAGACGACAGCGGCAGCGGAAACATTCCGCCGGCTCAAAGCGAAAATACATTTTTATAGTGAGCAACAGTGTCTATCATTCTCCCTCCAGTTGCTGTGTGTTGAATATTTCAGTTTATTTTCTGTTGTGGGTTTAAGAAAGCGTGACAACAATAGCTTCGTTCACATGGAAAACTATATTTTCTGTGATAAAGACACAGAGACTTGGAAGCATCGACGCTCAGTGCAAGAGAACATATAGACACAGTGACAGATGTGAGATGTTCAGCATCAGATTAGATTAAAAACAACAGTAAACTGTTCTCGTTCTATAAGGTTCAAGTGAAGCATTTCAAACAGTTGACCATCATATTTTACTATAAAGCTTTATGTAACATTTACCATAGATTTATCAATAAGTCTACTGGGTTTTAGGAAGTTTCTTAAGTGTATGTTTTATTTCTCTAGAACAGTATATGGTTTCAACGTTGACACGCCTCAGATGTTGAGACTGCAGAATACTGTAGAGATCAATTACAGTATGACGCTAATGTTCTTTACTTTCACCAAGTTATTTTGTATATTACGGATTTACTATTATTATGTTTTGGTCTTGATATTGGTCTCGGTCTCGGTCTTGGTCTTGGTCTTGTTCTCGTCCTCGTCCTCGTCCTCGTCCTCGTCCTCGTTCTCGTTCTCGTTCTCGTTCTCGGTCTTGGTCTCTGTATTTGTTTTTGGTCTTGGTCTCAGTATTGATTTTGATCTTGGTCCTGGTCCTGGTCCTGGTCCTGGTCCTGGTCCTGGTCCTGGTCTCGGTCTTGGTCTTGTTTCAGAACCAAACAGGGAAACAGTACAACATCTAAAATGCAACAAAAGTACATTCGTTTTAAGTGTTAGTGAATATTAACCCTTGTGTTGTTGCTGGTCTGAGGTGAACGACCTCCCTGGCTTTGATAACTCAAGGTATATCAGATAAATAGCAAGCGATGCGATGTAAAATGAGCTCAAAAAGCTTTTCTCTACTTAAAAACAAGATGACGACTAAAGAAAAAACATTAAAAGCAAACATTTTTTCTTTCTTCTTCTTTCTTTTTATGTGTTCAAACCTCTACAAAAAAAACTGAACTCTCAGCTTCTTGTTTTTCCCTTCGCTCCCAAATATTTATTATTGAAGTCTTTAAAAAACGCTGTGGAGAAATGTGAGAGAATAAAACAGAAAGATGACTGCGATCATATTTTATTCTGTACTGACAACACCAAAAAAATCTGTTGTGTCTACAACACCGTCAATACAATTTCTGATTCTGATTTTGATAAAGAGGAAATAAAATGTTGCGAAGGATTCATGCCAAACACCTTGACTCACGGTGTCACCCCTTGTCTTTGGTCCTTCCGTTTTTTTGACCATGTTGTCAAGGTCTGTGTCCCAAATCGTGCACTTCTGCACTTTATATTTTGAGTACACAAGTGCGTCCACATTGAGCAGTGTGCGGAAATGTAGTGCGCTGAGCACCCTATTGGAGCACTTTTTGAAAACTGAGGAGCAGGTACACTCATTTTACAACAAACAACACAGCAACAAGAATAACACAATGAAACACAACTTAATAACTTGTTTCCATTGACAAAAAGCGCTTTCAAGTTTCAGCGATACGGTTCCAACGGTCGGTTGCAATCAGTTTTAAAAAGTAGTAGAAGAAGAATTGTCGAGTCATTTCTGGCAAATGCGTAGCGGCAGTGTTTGATTTGAGACAGTACTACTCTGTCAAAAACTAACAGCGAACTGTAAGGCAGTGCACTTAGAGAAGTGTGCAATTTGAGACGAAACCAAAGATAAACTAACACTTTAATATTCAGATCTGTTTGTGATTGTTTTACTGTTTCTACCATGTTCTAGTACAGTGACAGATGAGTAATGGGCCATCAAGAAAATACTAAGAAGCTAAATATGCTAAAGATTTTATTGTACTTTATATAGCTTGAAGGGCTTATAGCTTTTGGAGGGAAATAAATAATTGCAAAAATGACAAAAACGAAAAAGTCTTACTTTGAGACTAGAAATGCATTAAAGAAGTAAATACAAAATAAAGTTGTTGGCTTTTAAATGACCTTTGATCTCATGATTGCCACATAAATACAGTCGAAACACAGGCCCTACATTTCCCAAGTATGACTCCCTTTTTTAATCACGATTCTAGTTACATAAAATTATGACAAATGACAGGAGAAAACTTTTTAATCCATAAATTGCAGCAAACTTATTTGATTAATAAAATAGTTTATTTTCTAAATAAGTAGTGAGGAAGGGAAATTAATTTCTTTTCAGCCTGGTTTATTTACTCTGCAGTTTCCTGTCGAAAATCCTGCGTTGAATTCAGGATATCGCCGCATTCGTGCCTGTGACCTGAGCACACAATATCATTTGGGTCTTTTATGGTGAGGCTGAAAGCTCCACCTGGACAGGTGTGTTTGCTTAAGGGACGGGGGGAGGTGGGAGGGGGGACAAGAGGCCATTATGGATCCTGGGCCCTTTATTCAAACACGGCGGGTACACAGTGCGAGATAATAGCGGGAACAAGGACACGACCATTAGATGCTTCAGAGAGAGAGGCCATCAATCTGATGAGAGGGAAAGAGGTCCGCGCCGGTGGATGGACCTGAAGCCGCAGATTCCCATCCTGCCTCTTCAGACTCTTTCTTCTGAGCATAACAAAAGTGTTGATTAAATATTCCGCCAGGGTGAAAACAGATCGAAAAGCTGAAAAAGACAGGAGGTCGGCTCGCATCCACGGCATCTTATAAATCAATATAAAGGTGGGGTCACCGAGGCTCTACTTTCCTCCGAGCCAAACAGGCAATTAACAAGAGAGTAAGAAGCGAAGATCAGGGACACGTCGCCCGCGACAGTTTGATGTGCGTCCGCATCGACTGTGACGCTGTAAGTCCATTAATGATAATTATTGCACGGTCATGTGTGACAAAAAAAAAAAAACCCACTCACTATTGGCGCTTGGACGTGCAGAACAGAGACATTAGCTGCGTACTGTGTGGAGCTGCTGTGAAATTCAAGATGTCGCGCTTCAGGGCGGCGGAGAAATGTGTTTTCACAAGCAGGGTTGAGGTCAGGAGAAAGCAGCAGGAGCTCTAATTGAATTATTGGAACATTCGATACGCATGCTGCTCCGCATGGATGGAACAAGATATTTCCTGGACGTTCGACCCCTATCCCTTGCTTAAAATATACATTATCCATTTAGATTATTTTTGGGCTGCTTTGGAAAAACACTATTGGTTTTTTTCTTAAGAATGTCGTCTTAATAAAGATATAGTTAGTCTCATGTCAATAGTCAATTACTTGAAAAAACAACCTTGAATTACCTTGAGTACCTTTTTTGAAAAAATACGTACAAAAATATTGTAACTTAACTTATGAATATGAATTCCTTTCTAGCTATTTTTATAAGTATTTATTAAACTATTTATTTATGTATTTGTGTGTGTGCATTAGTGTGTGTTAGTAAGTGTATTTGTGTGTGTGTTCGTGTGTGCTTTGGTGTGTGTTTGTGTGTGTATTTGTGTGTATTGGTTGGTTTTTATGTGTGATTGTGTGTGTATTTGTTTGTGTTTGTGTGCATATTTGTGTCTGTAAGCCTCACTCTCTTGTGTGTTTGTGTGTGTATTTGCTTGTGTGTTTATTCTTGTGTGTTTTATGTGTGTAATCACGTGGGTTTGTTAATGTATTCATTTGTGTTTGTGTGTATATTCGTGTGTGTTCGTGTCTGTATGTGTGTGTATGTGTGTCTGTATTCATGTGTGGGTTTCTGTATTTGTTTGTGTGTTTATTATTGTGTGTATTTGTGTGTATTCATTTTGTTTGTGTGTATATTCTTGTGTGATCGTGTCTGTATTTGTGTGACTGCCTGTGTATTTGTGTCTGTATTCACCGGGGTCTATGTATAAGCCTTCGTGTTATCTCTGGGTCAAAGTGACCCAAAGGACCATTTGTTAACTGTCTCCATCAAAGGAGAATTGGAGGTAAACGTCTTGTTCTCTCCAGTCTGTGGTTCTGATGGTTCTACTGACGTCACTATCCCAGACCTCTGACAGTCTTCATCAGCAGCTCTGCAGCAGAACCTGCAGCACTTCCAGCATCTCTCCCTCACCGGGCTCTCCGGGGGCCCGGCTGCTCCGCGGCAGATGGATCGCTGATGGTGTCTTGAGTTCAGGCCGTGTTTCTACATCATCACCTCGACGTTCGACTGGTTGTCAGTCAAAGTCATTATTAATGATTTGCTGCTCATCACACACAGTCATCACAGAGTCGTTCTGAGCTGCAGATCAATTCACACAATTAGCAGTCCTTCCTCCACTTCATCACGTAGGAAACACAACATGAAGATCAGAGCAGGGATCTGAAGGAACACAAGTTTAGGTTTTGTTACAACAAAACAATTCTCCTCAGAGTCAAGAGTTCATTTTTCTCTTCTCCACGAGCTGCAGCAGCAACGATCTTCAATCCATCATCAGCTGCTGTTTAACTACTGCGACAACAGCAGAGAGATCAGGCCAGAGACTGAGCTTCACTGATACTACAACCTCTGTTACTATCACTACCATACTTTCAGTACTACTACAAACTCTGCTACTATCACTACTACCACTACCATACTTTCAGTAATCCTACAACCTTTGCTACTATCACTACTACCACTACCATACTTTCAGTACTACTACAAGTTCTGCTACTATTACTACTTTCACTACTACTACTACTACCATACTTTCAGTACTACTACAACCTCTGATACTATCAGTACTACCACTACCATACTTTCAGTACTACTAAAAATTCTGCTACTATTACTACTTTCACTACTACTACTCGATACTTTCAGTACTACTGCAACCTCTGCTACTATCACTACTACCGCTACCATACTTTCAGTACTACTACAACATCTGATACCATCACTTCTACCACTATCATACTTTCAGTACTACTACAACCTCTGCTACTATCACTACTACCAATACCATACTTTCAGTACTACTACAACCTCTGCTACTATCACTACTACCACTACCATACTTTCAGTACTACTACAAGTTATGCTACTATCACTACTACCACTATCATACTTTTAGTACTACTACAAGTTCTGCTAATATCACTAGTACTACTATAATACTTTCAGTACTACGTCAACATCTGCTACTATCCCTACTACTACTATCATACTTATCAGTACAACTACAGCCTATGCTACTATCACTACTACGAATACCCCTACTACTACCATACTTTCAGCAACACTACAACCAATGCTACTATTACTACTACTACTATACCTACTGCTATCTTGCTTATCAGTGCTGCTACAGCCTCTTCGTCTATCACTAATAATACTCTAAATAATTTTCAGTACTACTACAACCGCTGCTATTATTGTTACTACCACTATTCTACTTTCGGTACTACTACAACCTCTGCTACTATCACTAATGCTGCTACTACTTACAGTATATCAGCTCATTTCAGTACTACTACTGCCATTTCTACTACTATCTCTTCTTCTAATATTACTATCAGTACTTTTCAGTACTACTACTATAACAATCTTCTACTTTCCTGTCTGCTACTACAACCTCTGCTACTTTCTGTTTTTTTTCAGTGGTACTACTAATGCCTTCAAATGAGTACGAGTGCTTTGTTGTTTAAGTTCTTTAAAGCTTACCTACTGACTTACTTATACTAATGCTAGTTTATTTTAGTACTACTACCACAAATGTTTCTACTACCATCACATTTACCACAACTATGAGTGTTTTTCAGTTCTACTATTACAACCTATGCTACTATCACTAATTCTGCTACTACTACTATCAGTATTTCTCAGTACTACTAGCAGTACAACCTCTGCTTCTATCACTAAATCCTCACAGCAAGTACCCTCATTGACTCCTCTAGTTAGCTGAAATCAATTGCTTCGTTGGAACATGGTTCCATATTATTGGATTCCAGCCTAGAGATAAACGCAGCATTACCTCGGAGTTAACTGCAGATTTGAGAGTTGAATTAAGATATTCAAACAAGGTTAGAGAGTGTCGTTTTCTCTTCTCTCTCTCATCCGTTCTGTGGCTTGACACAGTCGTCTGGAGTGATGGCAGCGAGTCAATACATGGTGTCTTTCCCTCTCTTAGGCAATTTACTAGGTAATGAGAGATGCTGCTGACGGGAGTCTCAGCCCTGATAATCTGTTTCCAGTTGGGTTTACTGCTTAATTTATCAAGTATGAAAGTAGGCACTCGCCCTCCGGGCTTCATTTGGGTAATCATTCCGAACCCAACCTCTCCTCCTGTCATCATCCACAAGTGTGCGAGGTGTTTAATGTTGCATCTACAAGACGATCTATAGCGGCGCCGATCTAAACGACCCGGGTGTCAACAGCCAACGCTGAGTGCTGCTCCACGTGAAAGATAAGGTCAAAAACAGACGCTCTGGGATCATAAATGTTGAATTCACCAGATATTGATGCCATTTATTACCCGACCAGGGCGGCTATATTGGACCGAGTGGTGGGGAAAAAGGAGGTAAAGAGCCTGGTCCTAATGTTGAGAGAAGACCGAGACGGAGGTCGACTGTGATGGGAAAATCTATTAACCTTGGACTGGAAGTGAACCGACGGATCGTTCAGCACGAATTTATTTGTTGACAAATATGCCATCTGCCGTTCTGTGGCCGTGAGTGTGTGTAGCTAACCTTGTGTCAATTTATGTGACGACGAGTTAAATGTGTCGTGGTGACACAGACTGACACTCAGGTCAAATCTAAAGCCCCCTAGTGGTTCAAAGTAGAAAAGCTGCATATGCTACTATCACTGATACTACAACTACCAGTACTACTATCATACTTCCAGTACTACCACAACCTATGCTAATGTTACTACTAATACTGCTATCACTACTATCACTACTATCACTACTATCACTACTACTATCTTATCAGTTCTACTTCAGCCACTGCTATTATCACCAATACTACTTTCAGTACTTTTCAGTAATACTACAACCTTAACTGCTATC